>NC_073252.2:115625000-118125000 GCF_029289425.2 Pan paniscus
AACCACTATATTTTTAATATGGATCACTTTATCTTTTCCATGATGAGTCACAGAATGTACAACCTTTAACAACGAAATATTTAAGGACTCAGGAAAGAGAAGGTGGCTGCCCTGGTCCATGCTTAATTAACATTGGCCTTATGTTCTCATGAATACCAGTTGTTTCTCCAATTTAAGTACATAGCACTGATGACTGATGGGTTGTCATAGGCAATTTGACTTAGACCATGGAGTTCCTTCAGATTGTATATCTAAACATTTTCGGTGTCAGCTGATTTAGCATGAACATCTGGCAAAGTATTTTCTTGGTATTCAATTAATTTTTGTTCTACTTGGGTTAGCAGTTTTATTTTAAAAAGTCAGTCTTTTTGTTAAAGTTCCAGAAATTTTTACCCAGTCCAAATGATATGATTCTAAAGTTACTAGAAACCTATATTCAAGAGTGCTTTTCAGGGTCCATTATATTATTTCACAAATATCCTAAAAAACACCATTTTCTAGGATTTTCTTTGCTTGTGAAGCTTTCAGAATCTGCATCAGCATTAAACAATTAACTGTGGAAATGACTTTAAATAGTCATAGTTGAAAACACAATTAACAAGGAAATGTGATTTTTTCTGTGGTCTACAATAACAACATAATAATCATAATTATGATTGATAGCATACTCAGAAATTGAAATTATACAAATTCCATACAATTTTGGGACACATATTAATATCAATCACTAAAATATAACCTGAAGAAGGTTAAACATTATTTTTTATTTTGACAATGCTTTCCATGTAACTTAGCATGTCAAATAATCCTGTTTACTCCTCTTTTGGATGTTTCAGGGGCCCTCTGTACTATCCCAAAGTTAGAGGTCAGAAAAGATCATTTTGAATCTGAAAGTTGATTTTAGGAAGCCTATCAAATATGTTAAAAGTTTAAAACACTTGATATTATGAAATAGAATTCCAGGTCACCATAAGTCATTCATTTAGCCAAAATTATGACTCAAAAATTTTAAAAAGTCAAAAACCTTTACTCATTGATAGAGGGAAGACTTAGCTTTTCAAACAATTTGCCTCTCGTCTTTCCCCTTTTTTGCTAGTTTATTCAAAAAGCAAACAAAAACCTTTCATTATCTTTTAATATTACATGAAAATTTTGTGCAAGAGAGAAAGCCAAATTTCACCTTTTCACTAGAGTACTATTAACGTCAATGCCAATCTTTAATAAAACCTTACAGACAAATTGATTCAATCTTAATCGGCTTGACCATAAGGTGAGATTCTGATAAACCTTTTATAACCTTTTACAAATTTTTGTTAAAGAGCTGATCAGTGCTTTAAGAAGACCCTGTTGAGCTTTCTTTCAATGTTCAATCTACAGAAAAACTGAACAATACTCCTTTAAATTTAACTAATATGTTCATACACAGGATTTAGTTTATAAGATTAATTTTTTTACAAATCTTCCACAACTTGCTCAAATCTTTAGCTTCATCTTACCTAATTTAAAACAATCCTTTAGCCATCTAAACTATGCAAAAAATTTACATTCCTTTGCCTTCTGATAATATTTTACCAAAAACACTTTTAACTTCTCACACACCTTGCATGTAAAAATGTTTTTTCAGTAGTTTCTACTACATGTTATAATGGTAACTCTTAGCAATTTTTAATTTTGTTGAAAAACCTGGTAAGTTATGTTTATTATGTTCTAGCTGTGGAGCCAAGGACACCATACAGAAATGCAGATGAGGTCTGACTCTTTTCAGCATAGCCGGGGACATGGGTAACTTCACATGTCCGCAGGCCTTATTTAGAATCTAATAGCTCTGAAGCATTTAAGTTGAACAACTTTCAGAAGTCAAAGGAGTTTATGACCTTAAAGCGTATAGTAAACCTAATATCTACCCTGCTTAATTTAGACCAAATCCCTTTATTTTACCAATAATCTTTAAAACTCTTTGTTTCCGAAAGTTTACTAAGGTGACATGAACTAAAAGGTATTAGTTTTTATTTTTCTAACAAAATGTTAAGGCACTTATTTTTCTTTAAGCCAATTAATTAGAACTCTTTTATATAAACATCACACACACAATACATATATAACTACACAGAAAGACAGAAGATCCAGTAGTTGTAGGATGTTTCATTTGCCAGTTTTTAAGTTTCTTAATTGGATTATTCACTTTAGGTGGAGTCGGTGGAGGAAGATAGCTAGGAAAACATGCAGTTTCTAGAGCCTAATAAGCAGGCACAGCTGGAAGGAAAAAACAGATCTCCCAAATTAAGGTTCCCATTTATATATCTCATCCTAGATCCCCCAAAAGAGGGAAGTGCTATGGAAGAAGACAGTGCAATGCTTTTACCCTGCATTTTATTGCAAAGCAACCCAAAGCTTATCACCTCATTCTGTGATTATCCCATTGCCCATGGTAGTCTTCTCTCAGTGGGAGTGGGGACATTTCCATACTTCCTAGGTGGCCAAGAGCATGCTTCTTTGACCCAAAGGTGCAAAGAGCTGAGTGTTCTCCCATAACTGCCATTAGCCATCCCTAAAGTATATTTAGCCTTAGTTTATAAAAGGGATCTATTTGCTTTCAGTTGCTGGGGTTTTATGAGGAAATCAGAGATTTTTCCTAAAACTGGGTATGTGGTGCCTCTTCTGTTTTTCCCAAGGAGTCCAAGGCTATTAGAAGTTATCATACATCCTCTCATGTGCATTAAGAGTAGCAAGAGAAAATGGAGAAAAACAATTCTGTCAACTGAGAAGAATATAACCCTTTTTTCCAGAAAAAAAAAAACACAGATTTAAGAAAAGAAAAAACATAAAGTCCTTTTATATATATATGTGTGTATATATATATGTGTGTGTATATATATATATGTGTATATATATATGTGTGTGTGTATATATATATATATATAAAACTTGGATGTCAACTTTTAATTAAGCTGACTTTTCACTACAGCACTCTTTAAAAAAAGTCCTTTTCAATTTTTTATTACCTGACTCCAGCCAGGCCAAACAGCCAATATTTCTGCTTTTAAAGTTTAATAAAGGTAACCTCACAGGTGAAAGCAACAAGCCTCAATTAAGGTTATGACTTAACCACGAGTGTATGAGGTATTTTCAAAGAGGTGGTTAACAGTTTTTACAAATCTCCAAAGGTAGCTCAGCGAAAGAAATTCAAGATGGTTTGTGTA
This sequence comes from Pan paniscus, assembly GCF_029289425.2. Taxonomy (NCBI): domain Eukaryota; kingdom Metazoa; phylum Chordata; class Mammalia; order Primates; family Hominidae; genus Pan; species Pan paniscus. The sequence goes on from NC_073252.2 coordinate 115,628,201, forward strand.
GGGGAAAAGAATCAAAACAAAGGTCACACAGATATCCAAACAGAAAGGACTCATTCCCTAAGCCAGGACTGAACCCAAGCCACCATTGTAAAATGGCAAAGCCTTAGCTTCTGAGCTACAGCATTGGGCAGTTGCCCTTCCCAGAAAAAGACTAGAGCAGTCAATTTTGAGCTTGCAATGGCTTCTAACTACTCAAGATAATTTTGAGAGTTAACCATGACACGAACCCCAAAATTCCTGTTCCCTAGATGGCAGAGACCAAGAGAGAGTACTACCACATGGTTACAAGGCCAAGCTCCCAGGGACATAAAACAAGAAAAAGATTTCATCCAGTTTTTTGTTTGTTTCAGGGACCTGCAGCAAAGTTTGTTACTTACCAGTTGCTGGGCCATCTCGAACAGCAAGCTTATGGGATCCTAAGCCCATGTTCTATCCTAAGGCACCCCACTCCATGATAGAGTGACACAGAAAGACAAATTCATAGCACAGAGTACACTAGATTCACTACAGCTTAAGACTAGACTCTCAAATCGTTTTTCTCATTAATTAAAACTTTGCAAGAGATACTGATTTTTTACCATTCCCACAACCAGTTTGCAAAGACATAGAATGAGAAAGAGAGAGAGAAGCATTGCTTGCAGCAGGATGGGGAAGGTGAGGATTTCAGGGAGGCAAGAGAAAGACCCACCCATTACAGCAATACTGAATCAAAGTTCAGGTGGCCATTTGTCAGTTGCAAATAGCTCTTTTCCAGCAGTCCCATTACCTCTCAGGTTTCCCCTTTTGAGGAGAAAAAGCTCCCCATATTCAATGATTCTTTACGTGCCTAATCCTCTCACTCATAGCCATCAGCAATAAGTGTAAGACAGATTAATGCAAAGAGAATAGCAGTTAAAATCCCATAAGACAAGTCAATTTTTAACCAAGAGAGACTTTACTGACAGGAGGACCTCTAAACCTATCCCATCCTTTACCCAGGAAAAATGTACCCATTACTTACCCAAAGTCAGTCAATTGGTGCTGCAGTCTATTTCCTTTGGATCTGGATAGTAACTAAGCTAAAAAGTTAGCAGGTTTAATTTTTTTTTATCAATTAGTTGCTTAAGTTTTTATTTGCCTATTATAAAGTCTTCAAATAAAAATACTGAAATCTTTTTAGAAGTTTCTGCTTATCAATAGACATCCCGAGATGAGACTAATTTGGAAACCGTCATTTTCAAATGCACTTCAGTGCAGTTTTGTTCATTTGGAACATTCCACTGTAAGTTATCTTTAGTAAGATTTCACCACTTCTGCAAGACTTTGCTACATCTGAGGCCTAACACTTAGGCATGTATAAGCCGGAAGGAACTCAGTTCTTCAGAAATTAAGATCCCATTTTTACCTAAGATATTGGCTTTACTCGCAGGTTCCCTTGATTAACTTTTTCCTACCTAAGTGCACAAGAAAAATGAAACACAAGGGTAGAACACAAAAATCCCTGCAAATTTCTAAAAGCCAAATTTTACACCCCCTGCAATATCGCCATTTACTACCAGTTTCTTTCTGACCCAAATGTAAGAGGCCTCTAACTGGATCCAACCAGTTAATTACCATATCAAATCTGATCTCAGACCCAGTCCAGTTTCTGCCATGACTTCCAAACCCAGTTTGAAACAGAAATTTGCTCAAAGAAACTCAGAGACCTGAAAACGCAAATCTGTGAAACTCTGAAATCCAAGAGAGAACTTATGAGAATCCCTGCTGCTCCAAGAGATCAACAGACACAAATGGGTCTTGTGGATACCTCACTCGGTCACTCAGCGCTCCTGGGGGTGGTTGGAAGCTCTGCTTTGGATCCCACCTCTTACACCATCTGATAAAAGATAAACATCAGCTGAATTAAATTTAAAGGAGTTTAATTGAACAATGAAAAATTTGCAAATCTGGCAGTCTTCCCAGCCATAGCAGGCTGGGAGACTCCAGCGCAGCCACATGGTGGAACAAGATTTATGGACAGAAAAAGGAAAGTGAGGTAAAGAAAATGGAAGTGAGGTACAAAAATAGCTGGGTTTGTGACAGCTCAGCATTTGCCATATTTGAACACAGACTGAACAGTTGGCTGCATTTGATTGGCCAAAACTTGGTAGTTGACAAAAGAGTAGGTTACCATCTGTTTACACCCCCAGTTCTTATAGTTCACTATGTACAAAAAACCCTTTAGGCCAAACTTAAAATACGCAAGGAGGCGGCTTTAGGCTAAACATGATTCAACAATAGCAATGAGATATGTTAGGAACCAGTAGATGGACAAAAAAGAATGCTTTATTGGTCCAAAGTATCTCAGGAATAATGCCTTCTTAAAATCACCATGGCACATGAATCTGACAAAAAAAATCCAAACCCAAAACCTAAACAATGATATTTGTTGTTAACAAATCACATTTACAAGGTCAGGAAAACTACAAGTTAAATGGATAATTTAGAAATAATACATGTAGACCATCTAGCCCAGTAACATGCTCAGAGTTGGCACTTAATAAAACATCTGTTTGTATTATAATTATTTAATTAAATCATGTATATTGTGGCAAAAATAATTTTTATTGCTTTGTAATCTTACATGATAACATTTTAAGAAGTAACTACCTCTGCTAGGCATGTAAATTCTAAAGGCAGACATATTTACAAAGCTAAAGATCTCATTGTTTCAGATTTAAAATCAACAAAAGAAAATAGACTTAATTTGTTCAATTTTGCTTAATTTTCAGCCTAGAATTCTGCCTATTTCTTCAGTTAAGAAATATCAGTCTAAGGCCTTCTTCATTCATATCTCTTTCCCTTTTTTTATGATATAGCTTCTAGTTACAAGGAAATGTTTGAAAATATTATGGGAGTGGGGGCTGGCCTCTAGTCTTTTATCTTACAACTTTTAGAAAACAAAACAAAAACAGCTATGACTCAAGAACTCTAAAGTTGACTCAATACTTAAATTTTGGAATTCAGAATATGCTGTTCTCTGTCATGTGAATGGCTCTTGCTATTATGTTATTTGTTCCTATTGTCTACTAACCTGTTTCGTAAAAGACTGTTTTGAAGATCAAAGCTGTACTCTCTCTATTTTCTTTGCTATGTTCTGCCTTCCCCCGTAAGAAATCAGTGGCTCAGCTTTAATAGGTTCAGGGTTAAAAGGCAACAGATATTGCTAGAAATAAGAATTACCTAAGTTAATATTTAAAATGTATTACTATTACATATGATTAGCATCTAAAAAAGACAACAAATGCTATTAGGGCCTGGTAATGGGCCCTTCTCTTTGTAAGGGTGGAAGAAAGTCTGTTGACTCCCCTTAACAGTGGGAGACTTTCCACTCAAAAACAAGGTTATTAGAACCTCCATTTGGATGATCACATGTTTCTAAAGACAATATCATATAGGTGGGGATATTTTCAAGAGTTTTAAAAGCATGGAGTTGAAGGCTTTATTTGTCATGTTTTTATTTTAAAATATCAATTCAATACCCTGTATTACTGACTATCTCAAGTAATGTTATAAAGTAGGTTTGGAAGGCCTAAAATTTGAAAATATAAAGAAACGACTTTTAGCAGTACATCAATACCTGGCTGAAATTCTGGTAAACTGTTTAAAGAGGCACATTCCCTGTTTCACAGGAGTGATGTGCTAATACCTTTCTACAAGGACTACCAGACTTCATTGAAAAGTCCCATTCAAACTAGAGCTAAAATGGTGTTTGTATCTTGAACTAGTTAAGGTTCATGAAATTTCAGAAAACTTTTGAATGGCTCGATACACCCAATAAATCTGTGGAGAAAATTAGGCTCTGATCTTACTCAGTTTTTAAGTGGAATAACCAAAGTTTATTTATTAAAGAATCCTAAGAAGTTGCTAACATTAGAAAACCTATTATTTTCCCTATTTTTGTTTGTGATTTTCAATAATCAAAATGGATTTCAGTCACTATGGAGCTAGAATATACAGTATTATATCTACCTATATATAATATTAAAGTATTATATCTTGATAGATGAATAGTTTCACTTGCATCCATGTGAAGAGACCACCAAACAGGCTTTGTGTGAGCAACAAGGCTGTTTATTTCACCTGGGTGCAGGCGGGCTGAGTCCAAAAAGAGAGTCAGCGAAGGGAGATAGGGGTGGGGCCATTTTATAAGATTTGGGTAGGTAAAGGAAAATTACAGTCAAAGGGGGTTGTTCTCTGGTGGGCAGGGGTGGGGGTCACAAGGTGCTCAGTGGGGGAACTTTCTGAGCCAGGATGAGCCAGGAGAAGGAATTTCACAAGGTAATGTCATCAGTTAAGGCAAGGACCGGCCATTTTCACTTCTTTTGTGGTGGAATGTCATCAGTTAAGGCAGGAACAGGCCATTTAAATATCACTTCTTTTGTGAGTCTTCAGTTACTTCAGGCCATCTGGATGTATACATGCAGGTTACAGGGGATGCGATGGCTTAGCTTGGGCTCAGAGGCCTGACAAATAGAAATTAGAGTATACCACACAAACACATACAACCTATTCTAAATGAAAACTTCTTAATGGTAAATTTAAATTTAATTGATTATTTCTTCTTTTCAAATTAAAAGAATTTGCTTTTCTCAGGCTGATAGTTGCTAGAGAAAACTTTCTAATGGGTTACAGGCCATAGAGCCCTGAGATTTACCCAGTTATGCCATTTTTAGTTTTTCCATTTTCTTCTTATTTAGGGATGGTCTATTCTATGTTAGACTTTTCTTGTTTGCTTTCTCAAGAAAGTCAAAGTTATAAATTATTTTCCTTAAAATATTTTCTACCATAGAATGAATATTTGAGATAAGCACTTGAGAACTGAGTCTATAATAACACTAAGATGAAAATGAAAACAAACTGCATCTTAGTTTCACGCGCGTCCATGTGAAGAGACCACCAAACAGGCTTTGTGTGAGCAACAAGGCTGTTTATTTCACCTGGGTGTAGGTGGGCTGAGTCCGAAAAGAAAGTCAGGGAAGAGAGATAGGGGTGGGGCTGTTTTATAAGATTTGGGTAGATAAAGGAAAAAGGGGGGTTGTTCTCTGGCGGGCAGGAGTGGGGGTCACAAGGTGCTCAGTGGGGGAGGTTTTTGAGCCAGGATGAGCCAGAGGAAGGAATTTCACAAGGTAATGTCATCAATTAAGGCAAGGACCGGCCATTTTTCACTTCTTTTGTGGTGGAATGTCATCAGTTAAGGCAGGAACGGCCATTTAAATATCACTTCTTTTGTGATTCCTCAGTTACTTCAGGCCATCTGGAGGTATACGTGCAGGTCACAGGGGATATGATGGCTTAGCTTGGGCTCAGAGGCCTGACATTCCTGTCTTCTTATATTAATAAGAAAAATAAAACATAACAGTGTTGAAGTGTTGGGGTGGCAAAAGTTTTTGGGGGTGGTATGGAGAGATAATGGGCCATGTTTCTCAGGACTGCTGCGAGCGGGATTAGGGGCGTCGTGGGAACCTAGAGCAGGAGAGATTAAGCTGAAGGAAGATTTTGTGGTAAGGGGTGATATTGTGGGGTTGTTAGAAGAAACATTTGTTGTATAAAATTATTGGTGATGGCCTGGATATGGTTTTGTATGAATTGAAAAAAGAAGGGAATAAGACAAGGAGAAAAACAGGTATTAAAGGACTAAGAATTGGGAGGACCCAGGACATCTAACTAGAGAGTGCCTAAGGAGGTTCAGCATAGCCCTGCCAGCAAAGATTGTTTATTTACTTTAAGAGGGAGTTAAGAGTGGTGGTTTGGGGATAGCACCAGGAGATATCAGCTGTGATGGCTTGGAGAAACAGTGTAAACCGGCAGTGTAAACAAGAGCAGGGCATTTATCAGTAGTTGAGAACAGTGAATAGGAAAGATAGGAGGGATGACAAGATTTTTTTTTTGGCGGGGGGAGGGGAACAGTCCAAGTTGGTCTGGTGTCTGGAATGACACTGGGGCCTAATAAAAAGGAGCGTCTGTACAGGAGCTCAAATGGGTTGTACCCTGTAGCACTCCGAGGACAGGCCCAAATTCTGAGAAGGGCAAGTGGTAAAAGTATTGTCCAGTCCTTTTTAAGTTGGTGGCTGAGCTTGGTGAGGTGTGTTTTTAAAAGACCATTAGTTCACTGAATACTAAGAGCCTAAGAAACTGCTTGGGTGATTTGACTAATAAAGGCCAGTCCATTATCGGACTGTATAGAGGTGGGAAGGCCAAACCGAGGAATTATATCTGACAGAAGGGAAGAAATGACCGCGGTGGCCTTCTCAGACCCTATGGGAAAGGCCTCTACCCATCCAGTGAAAGTGTCTACCCAGAACAAGAGGTATTTTAGTTTCCTGATTCAGGGCATGTTGAGTAAAGCCAATTTGCCAGTCCTGGGAGGGGGCAAATCCTTGAGCTTGATGTGTAGGGAAGGGAGGGGGCCTGAATGATCCCTGAGGAGTAGTAGAATAGCAGATGGAACACTGAGAATTTATTTCCTTGAGGATAGATTTCCACGATGGAAAGGAAATGAGAGGTTCTAAGAGGTGGGCTAGTGGCTTGTACTATAGCATAGCCTGCCTTTGCTGGTGTGTGGCGATTAGGCCTGGTGGAACTGCCATCAATAAATCAAGCATGATCAGGGTGAGGAACAGGAAAGGAGGAAATATGGGGAAATGGGGTGAATGTCAGGTGGATCAGAGAGATACAGTCATGGGGGTCAGGTGTGGCATCAGGAATAATGTGGGAGGCCAGATTGAAGTCCGGGCCAGGAACAATGGTAATTGTGGGAGACTCAACAAAGAGTGAGTACAGCTGAAGGAGCCAGGGAGCAGAAAGTATATGTGTCAGGTGTGAGGAAGAAAATAGATTTTGGAAGTTATAAGAACTGTAGAGAGTGAGTTGAGCATAGTTTGTGATTTTAAGGGCCTCTAAAAGTATTAGGGCAGCGGCGGCTGCCACACGCAGACTCGAGGGCTAGGCAAAACAGTAAGGTCAAGTTGTTTGGATAAAAAGGCTACAGGGCACGGTCCAGGTTCTTGTGTAAGAATTTCGACTACACAGCCCTGCATTTCAGCTGTGGGTAATGAAAAGGGTTGGGATGAGTCAGGGAGAGCTAGGGTGGGGGCAGTCTCTAAAGCTGTCTTCAAGGAACAGAAAGAGGAGTGGGGAAAGGATTTAGGATCTATGGGGCCAGCTAGGTTTCCTTTTGTGAGTTTACATAATGGTTTTGTTAGGATGGCAAAACCAGGTATCTAAAGTGGAAAGTACCCAACCATCCCTAGGAAGGAAAGGAGTTGTTGTTTTGTAGAAGGTGTTGGGGTTTGAGAGATCAGTCAGACACGATCAGCAGGGAGAGCACGTGTGTTTTTATGAGAATTACGCCGAGATAGGTAACAGATGAGGATGAAATTTGGGCTTGACTGAAGTAATGGGAGCTGTCTGTGAAGGCTTGCGGCAGTACAGCCCAGGTAATTTGCTAAGCCTGATGGGTGTCAGGGTCAGTCCAAGTGAAAGCGAAGAGAGGCCGGGATGAAGGGTGCAAAGGAATAGTAAAGAAAGCATGTTTGAGATCCAGAACAGAATAATGGGTTGTGGAGGGAGGTACTGAGGATAGGAGAGTATATGGGTTTTGCACCACGGGTTGGATAGGCAAAACAATTTGGTTGATAAGGCGCAGATCCTGAACTAACCTGTAAGACTTGTCTGGTTTTAGGACAGGTAAAATGGGGGAATTGTAAGGAGAGTTTATAGGCTTTAAAAGGCCATGCTGTAACAGGCGAGTGATAACAGGCTTTAATCCTTTTAAAACATGCTGTGGGATGGGATATTGGCATTGAGTTGGGTAAGGGTGATTAGGTTTTAATGGGATGGTAAGGGGTGCATGATCAGTCACCAAGGAGGGAGTAGAGGTGTCTTATACTTGCGGGTTAAGGTGGGGGTATATGAGAGGAGGATGCGAAGGAGGCTTTGAACTGGGGAAAAGGGCAGCAATGAGGTGTGGCTGTAGTCCAGGAACAGTCAGGGAAGCAGATAATTTAGTTAAAATGTCTTGGCCTAATAAGGGAACTGGGCAGGTGGGGATAACTAAAAGAGTGCATAAAAGAATGTTGTCTAAGTTGGCACCGGAGTTGGGGAGTTTTAAGAGGTTTAGAAGCCTGGCCGTCAATACCCACAACAGTTATGGAGGCAAGGGAAACAGGCCCTTGAAAAGAAAGTAATGTGGAGTGGGTAGCCTCCGTATTGATTAAGGGGACGGACTTAACCTCCACTGTGAGATTTACCCAGAGCATCTGTGATGGTCCTGTAGGCTTCTGAGGCGATCGGCAGTGTCAGTCTTCAGCTGCTAAGCCGAGAAGATCTGGGAAGGAGTCCGTCAGACAGCCTTGGGCCAGAGTTCCAGGGGCTCTGGAAGTAGCTGCCAGGTGAGTTGAACAGTCCGATTTTCAGTGGAGTCCTGCACAGATGGGATATGGCTTAGGAGGAATCCCGGGCTGCCTGGTCAACATGGTGAAACCCCATCTCTACTAATAATACAAAAAAAATTAGCTGGTCATGGTGGCACAGGTCTGTAACCCCAGCTACTCAGGAGGCTGAGGAAGAAGAATTGCTTGAACCTGGGAGGTGGAGGTTGCAGTGAGCCGAGATTGTGCCACTGCACTCCAGCCTGGGGGGCAGAATGAAATGGTATCTGGAAAAAAAATTAATAATTATTATATGGGGGAGTGATTCCAATATTCACTGGCAAATTACATTTCATTTTCCCTTAAAGTTTCCTTAGATTAACGTTTTCTTATTATAGAATGAAATATTTTCTTTGTCAGCTCAACTTACTACACTAAAGCAACAGGCCCACATAAAGGGCGATCTGGAATTTCTACATTTTACTTATGTAGAGTGACAAGTTTGAATGTATCAGGTTACTTAAATAAAATATATAATTGTTAAAAGAATAAAAGTGTTTTTATGTTATATCTGGTTGATTTGAAGTAAAATTTTTTTTCAGAAAGAAAATATTTCTCATGATGACCTCTTAGAAATTGATCTCATTTAAACAGTTGAAGATTTATTAAAGTAGTTTTACATTTTAAGGATAGTGTTTACCTTAATGCTGTCTTTAATTTAATTTTAAAGAATCACTTCAGGTTATCTAAAGTTGAATTTTTTTTTTTTTTCTGTTGCAAAAAGGAGCATTCTTTTTTGTGGGGAGGGGGATGATAACCTACACTTTATTTCATTTCATTCACTCACCAGTAGATGAACATTTGGGACTTTTTGAATATGATGAATAATGATTCTATGAACATTCATGTACAAGCTTTTCATGTTTTCATTTCTTTTGGGTTCATACATAAGAATGAAATTGCTGGATTTTATGACAACCGTATGTTCAAATTTTAAAGAACTGATAGACTGTTTTCAAAACTGTTGCATCATTTTATATTTCTACTAGCAATGAATGAGGGTTACAATTTCTTCAACCACTTCTTATTATCTGTCTTTTTAAATTATAGCCATCCTAGTGGATGTAAAATTGTATCTCATTGTCATTTTGATTTGCATTTCTCTACTAAATAACAATATTGAATATTTTTCAGGTGCTTATTGGCCACTTGCATCTCTATCTTCTTTGGAGAAATATCTATTTAGATCCTTTCCCATTTTAAAAACTTAGGTTATATTTTTTTTTATTATTGGGTTGGAAAAGGTCAATATATATTCTATATACAAGACCATTATTCAATATATGACTTGTCAATATTTTACCCCATTCAGTAGATTGTCTTTTCACTTTCTTGATACTGTTCTTTGATGTACACACATATTTAATTTGAATAAAATTCAATTTATCTATTCTATTTTCTATACTTTGCTTCTGGTGCCATATCTAAGAATCCATTGCCTAACTCAATGTCACAAAACTTTGTTCACATATTTTCTTCTAAGAGTTTTATAAGTTTATCTCTTATACTTAGCTCTTTAATTAAAAGGAGCATTCTTTGGAAACTATAAAGGGTCTCCTAATGACAATGTTGCCCAAAATATTTCCATTATTAGTCTGTTCTGTGATGTGCTGCCAGTTCCAGCAGCTAGAAGAAAACAAGAGCACAAACATAGATACTAGAAACTTCTGCTATTGCTGACAAACACCAAATAATAAATGTGAGTTAAATCTGTCCATTAGTGTCTGAAAACAATGATTCCAAGAAACTTAATTAATTTTATTAGATATGTAATGCTGTCTATAAAGATACAATTCAACTTATAGACCAAAGTTAAATCCATTTTATTACTTCAAGTAATATGTCAAATGTAGGCAAAGTTTCTCCTATGGAGATCTTAATGTATACCTTTTTCTTGTCATGAATGTTGGAGATGATCTCATTACTTCCATAGAAATAGCAAATATAGTTAGGGTTATTTTTGGACAATTAGGCATCATGCACACTAATTGCTATGTGATTTATACAATAAATTTAAAATATTTAATAGGTTTATAAATGAATAACCTAAAATGGCAAATGTATTTCCAGACACTGATTATTTACTTGCACATATTACTAACTTTGTGCACACAGAGGTGTTTCAAATTATCCATTTTAATATTTCTGTATCTTTCTAACTTTCTGTTTTTTATTTTAATTCTCTCTTAAACATAATGCTTGTTTTGTTTGTGTTTATGAATTTTTATTGTATTTCTAGCTCCAGGTGACTGTTTAAAGGCAAATTTCTAAGTTTCAAAAACAATTTGAATAACATTTTCTATTTTCTAAGGTTAAAATTAATTCATTTTCTGTCAGTAATGTCCACTTCATTTATTTTAATCATGTGTTCATCTTTTCCCATTACATATGTATTTTACTCCTATGAACACTTTTTCAGCAATATTTTAAGCATGATTTTTGTCCTTACATGCAATTATATTATTACAATTTTAAACAATTTCTGCTTTCAAGATTGAAGCTACAGAAAGGAGTATGTGAAATCTTAACGCACATTCAGTGACATGTTAAAGGAACTTGTTTCAAAATATTAAGAAATGTAAAAATTTTCCAAACATTTCCAGAGTTCATAAAAAAGAAATATTAGTCCCTCACCATCAATTTCACAAATGATAAAAGGTTTAACATACTTCAAGGTGCACAAAAGTTACAAATGCATCCTTATGATGCACAAAATTTCAAATAATTGAAAATCAATGACTAGAAAGAAATATTCATTTTTGACCAATTTGTCATGTTGAAAAGCTGTCATTATGATCAATATGTCAAATGAGCCCACTTTTTTCCAACTAGTTCATCTGTAGTTTAATAAAATATTTCTATTTCTGCTGGAGTTACCTGAAATTTAAAAGCCCTGAGAGAAAACTCTGTTCAAAGTAAAAGTTCATAAAACAAGGGAATTACATTTTGTTGTTGTTGTTGACCCTTGGTAGCATTCCTTTAAGAGAATTTTATGACTATATGTGTAACATTTTAATTTGATAAGTGCTTTGTTTTTGACCAGCATTTAATGTGGGAGTGTGGCACACAAGGATTTCAAAAGTATCATTTTACAAGACTTCAAAAATTAAACATATCTAAGATATATCAGTGCATAAAAAAGAGACAAATATGATTAGCATGATTCTACATTTTCACAAAACAAAACAAATCAACACAAAAGTCTGCATATTTATAGCAAATCACTGAACAAATGGGATTGGAGGAAAATAGTTATAAGATGGGGCTCCCATTTTTACTTGGTAGTTTTTTATGCTATTTAATTTTTTATAAGTATTTGGTAATTTTAAAGGATTGTAAGGTTTGTGTGACTAGGCAACAAATTGGCCAATCATACAGATAGGTTCAGGAACATGTTTGAAGAAGAGCATCAGAGTCTAGCGTAGTAACTAAAAAGTTGTATAACTATGCAAAAGAAACCTCCAGAAATTTAAATAAGCAAGGAAGATTTCATTCAAGACTACTAAAATAGAGGTGAAAGATTGAACTCAATTCTACTGAAGGAAAAGTCAGGAGAGATTTTAAGGGCTGGGGTGAGCTACTGGGAACATACTGGAGAATATTAGGGAGCATGATCATTGGGATAGGTTAGTTATTCCTAAATCTGCAATTTTTTGTCTATTATTAAGCAATTGGTGTTTGCAAATTTGGTGCCCATTAAAATCCATCTTCTATTGTCCCACAAACAGAGAGAGGAGCACTATCATCCTTGACGGGTACATTTCAAAGAAATCCAACACAAATTTTTAACACAGACATTCTTAAATTGTAAAACTGGCAAGACTCTTAATAGGGTGAGATAAAAAATTTACAATTTGAGTTTTCCTTTTTCAATTTTTTTTATTGTTATACTTTAAGTTCTAGGGTACATGTGCACAACGTGCAGGTTTGTTACATATGTATACATGTGCCATGTTGGTGTGCTGCACCCATTAACTCGTCATTTACATTAGGTATATCTCCTAATGCTATCCCTCTCACCTCCACCCACCCCATGACAGACCCCGGTGTGTGATGTTCCCCATCCTGTGTCCAAGTGTTCTCATTGTTCAGTTCCCACTTATGAGTGAGAACATGCAGTGTTTGGTTTTCTGTCCTTGTGATAGTTTGCTCAGAATGATGGTTTCCAGCTTCATCCACGTCCCTACAAAGGACATGAACTCATCATTTTTTATGGCTGCATAGTATCCCATGGTGCATATGTGCCATATTTTATTTTTTTATTTTTTTAATTTTCTTCTTATTATACTCTAAGTTTTAGGGTACATATGCACGATGTACATGTTTGTTACATATGCATACATGTGCCATGCTGGTATGCTGCACCCATTAACTCATCATTTAGCATTAGGTATATCTCCTAATGCTATCCCTCCCCACTCCCCCACCCCACAACAGTCCCTGGTGTGTGATGTTCGCCTTCCTGTGTCCATGTGTTCTCATTGTTCAAATCCCACCTATGAGTGAGAACATGCGGTGTTTGGTTTTTTGTCCTTGCGATAGTTTGCTGAGAGTGATGGTTTCCAGCTTCATCCATGTCCCTACAAAGAACATGAACTCATCATTTTTTATGGCTGCATAGTATTCCATGGTGTATCTGTGCCACATTTTCTTAATCCAGTCTATCACTGTTGGACATTTAGGTTGGTTCCAAGTCTTTGCTATTGTGAATAGTGCCGCTATAAACATACGTGTGCATGTGTCTTCATAGCAGCAAGATTTATAATCCTTTGGGTATATACCCAGTAATGGGATGGTTGGGTCAAATGGTATTTCTAGTTCTAGATCCCTGAGGAATCGCCACACTGACTTCCACGATGGTTGAACTAGTTTACAGTCCCACTAGCAGTGTAAAAGTGTTCCTATTTCTCCACATCCTCTCCAGCACCTGTTGTTTCCTGACTCTTTAATGATTGCCATTCTAACTGGTGTGAGATGGTATCTCATTGTGGTTTTGATTTGCATTTCTCTGATGGCCAGTGATGATGAGCATTTTTTCATGTGTCTTTTGTCTGCATAAATGTCTTCTTTTGAGAAGTTTCTGTTCATATCCTTCACCCACTTTTTGATGGGGTTGTTTTTTTTTTCCTTGTAAATTTGTTTGAGTTCATTGTAGATTCTGGATATTAGCCCTCTGTCAGATGAGTAGGTTGCAAAAATTTTCTCCCATTCTGTAGGTTGCCTGTTCACTCTGATGGTAGTTTCTTTTGCTGTGCAGAAGCTCTTTAGTTTAATTGAATCCCATTTGTCTATTTTGGCTTTTGTTGCCATTGCTTTTGGTGTTTTAGACATGAAGTCCTTGTCCATGCCTATGTCCTGAATGGTATTGCCTAGGTTCTCTTCTAGGGTTTTTATGGCTTTAGATCTAACATTGAAGTCTTTAATCCATCTTGAATTAGTTTTTGTATAAGGTGTAAGGAAGGGATCCAGTTTCAGCTTTCTACATATGGCTAGCCAGTTTTCCCAGCACCATTTATTAAATAGGGAATCCTTTCCCCATTGCTTGTTTTTGTCAAAAATCAGATAGTGGTAGATATGCGGCATTATTTCTGAGGGCTCTGTTCTGTTCCATTGATCTATATCTCTGTTTTGGTACCAGTACCATGCTGTTTTGGTTACTGTAGCCTTGTAGTATAGTTTGAAGTCAGGTAGCGTGATGCCTCCAGCTTTGTTCTTTTGGCCTAGGATTGACTCAGTGATGTGGGCTCTGTGTTGGTTCCATATGAACTTTAAAGTACTTTTTCCAATTCTGTGAAGAAAGTCATTGGTATCTTGCTGGGGATGGCATTGAATGTATAAATTACCTTGGGCAGTATGGCCATTTTCACGATATTGATTCTTCCTACCCATGAGCATGGAATGTTCTTCCATTTCTTTGTATCCTCTTTTATTTCAGTGAGCAGTGGTTTGTAGTTCTCCTTGAAGAGGTCCTTCACATCCCTTGTAAGTTGGATTCCTAGGTATTTTATTCTCTTTGAAGCAATTGTGAATGGAAATTCACTCATGATTTGGCTCTCTGTTTGTCTGTTATTGGTGTATAAGAATGCTTGTGATTTTTGTACATTGATTTTGTATCCTGAGACTTTGCTGAAGTTGCTTATCAGCTTAAGGAGATTTTGGGCTGAGACAATGGGGTTTTCTAGATATACAATCATGTCATCTGCAAACAGGGACAATTTGACTTCCTCTTTTCCTAATTGAATACCCTTTATTTCCTTCTCCTGCCTGATTGTCCTGGCCAGAACATCCAATACTATATTGAATAGGAGTGGTGAGAGAGGGCATCCCTGTCTTGTGCCGGTTTTCAAAGGGAATGCTTCCAGCTTTTGCCCATTCAGTATGATATTGGCTGTGGGTTTGTCATACATAGCTCTTATTATTTTGAGGTACGTCCCATCAATACCTAATTTATTGGGAGTTTTTAGCATGAAGGTTGTTGAATTTTGTCAAAGGCCTTTTCTGCATCTATTGAGATAATCATGTGGTTTTTGTCTTTGGTTCTGTTTATATGCTGGATTACATTTATTGATTTGCGTATATTGAACCAGCCTTGCATCCCAGGGATGAAGCCCACTTGATCATGGTGGATAAGCTTTTTGATGTGCTGCTGCATTAGGTTTGCCAGTATTTTATTGAGGACTTTTGCATCGATATTCATCAAGGGTATTGGTCTAAAATTCTCTTTTTTGGATGTGTCTCTGCCAGGCTTTGGTATCAGGATGATGCTGGCCCCATAAAATGAGTTAGGGAGGATTCCCTCTTTTTCTATTGATTGGAATAGTTTCAGAAGGAATGGTACCAGCTCCTCTTTGTACCTCTGGTAGAATTCAGCTGTGAATCCATCTGGTCCTGGACTTTTTTTGGTTGGTAAGCTATTGATTATTGCCTCAATTTCAGAGCCTGTTATTGGTCTATTCAGAGATTCAACTTCTTCCTGGTTTAGTCTTGGGAGGATGTATGTGTCGTGGAATTTATCCATTTCTTCTAGATTTTCTAGTTTATTTGCGTAGAGGTGTTTATAATATTCTCTGATGGTAGATTGTGTTTCTGTGGGATCGGTGGTGGTATCCCCTTTATCATTTTTTATTGTGTCTATTTGATTCTTCTCTCTTTTCTTCTTTATTAGTCTTGCTAGCGGTCTATCAATTTTGTTGATCTTTTCAAAATACCAGCTCCTGGATTCATTAAGCTTTTGAAGAGTTTTTTGTGTCTCTATTTCCTTCAGTTCTGCTCTGATCTTAGTTATTTCTTGCCTTCTGCTAGCTTTTGAATGTGTTTGCTCTTACTTTTCTAGCTCTTTTAATTGTTATGTTAGGGTGTCAATTTTAGATCTTTCCTCCTTTCTCTTGTGGGCATTTAGTGCTATAAATTTCCCTCTACACACTGCTTTGAATGTGTCCCAGAGATTCTGGTATGTTGCGTCTTTGTTCTCGTTGGTTTCAAAGAACATCTTTATTTCTGCCTTCATTTCATTACTTACCCAGTAGTCATTCAGGAGCAGGTTATTCAGTTTCCATGTAGCTGTGTGGTTTTGAGTGAGTTTCTTAATCCTGAGTTCTAGTTTGATTGCACTGTGTTCTGAGAGACAGTTTGTTATAATTTCTGTTCTTTTGCATTTGCTGTGGGGTGCTTTACTTCCAACTATGTGGTCAATTTTGGAATAGGTGTGGTGTGGTGCTGAAAAGAATGTATATTGTGTTGATTTGGGGTGGAGAGTTCTGTAGATGTCTATTAGGTCCGCTTGGTGCAGGGCTGAGTTCAATTCCTGGGTATCTTTGTTAACTTTCTGTCTCATTGATCTGTCTACTGTTGACAGTGGGGTGTTAAAGTCTCCCATTATTATTGTGTGGGAGTCTATGTCTCTTTGTAGGTCACTCAGGACTTGCTTTATGAATCTGGGTGCTCCTGTATTGGGTGCATATATATTTAGGATAGTTAGCTCTTTTTATTGAATTGATCCCTTTACCATTATGTAATGGCCTTCTTTGTCTCTTTTAATCTTTGCTGGTTTCATGTCTGTTTTATCAGAGACTAGGATTGCAACCCCTGCCTTTTTTTGTTTTCCATTTGCTTGGTAGATCTTCCTCCATCCCTTTATTTTGAGCCTACGTGTGTCTCTGAATGTGAAATGGGTTTCCTGAATACAGCACACTGATGGGTCTTGACTCTATCTAATTTGCCAGTCTGTGTCTTTTAATTTGAGTATTTAGCCCATTTACATTTAAAGTTAATATTGTTATGTGTGAATTTGATCCTATCATTGTGATGTTAGCTGGTTATTTTGCTCGTTAGTTGATGCTGTTTCTTCCTAGCCTTGATGGTCTTTACAATTTGTGCCACATTTTCTTAATCCAGTCTATCATTGATGGACATTTGGGTTGTTTCCAAGTCCTTGCTATTGTGAATAGTGCCGCTATAAACATATGTGTGCATGTGTCTTTATAGCACCATGATTTATAATCCTTTGGGTATACACCCAGTAATGGGATGACTGGATCAAATGGTATTTCTAGTTCTACATCCTTGAAGAACCGCCACACTGTCTTCCACAATGGTTGAACTAGTTTACAGTCCCACCAGCAGTGTAAAAGTGTTCCTGTTTCTACACATCCTCTCCAGCACCTGTTGTTTCCTAACTTTTTAATGATTGCCATTCTAACTGGTGTGAGATGGTATCTCATTGTGGTTTTGATTTGCATTTCTCTGATGGCCAGTCATGACCAGCATTTTTCATGTGTCTTTTGGCTGCATAAATGTCTTCTTTTGAGAAGTGTCTTTTCATATCCTTCGCCCACTTTATGATGGGGTTGTTTGATTTTTTCTTGTAAATTTGTTTAAGTTCTTTGTAAAAGATTCTGGATATTAGCCCTATGTCAGATAAGTAGACTGCAGAAATTTTCTCCCATTCTGTAGGTTGCCTGTTCACTCTGATGGTAGTTTCTTTTGCTGTGCAGAAGCTCTTTAGTTTAATTAGATCCCATGTGTCAATTTTGGCTTGTGTTGCCATTGCTTTTGGTGTTTTAGACATGTAGTCCTTGCCCAGGCCTATGTCCTGAATGGTACTGCCTAGGTTTTCTTCTAGGGTTTTTATGGTTTTAGGTCTAACATTGAAGTCTTTAATCCATCTTGAATTAATTTTTGTATAAGGTATAAGGAAGGGATCCAGTTTCAGCTTTCTACATATGGCTAGCCAGTTTTCCCAGCACCATTTATTAAATAGGGGATCCTTTCCCCATTGCTTGTTTTCATCAGGTTTGTCAAAGATCAGATGGTTGTAGATATGTGATATTATTTCTGAGGGCTCTGTTCTGTTCCATTGATCTATATCTCTGTTTTGGTATCAGTACCATGCTATTTTGGTTACTGTAGCCTTGTAGTATAGTTTGAAGTCAGGTAGCGTGATGCCTCCAGCTTTGTTCTTTTGGCTTAAGATTGTCTTGGCAATGCAGGCTCTTTTTGGGTTCCATATGAACTTTAAGGTAGTTTTTTCTAGTTCTGTGAAGAAAGTCATTGGTAGCTCGATGGGAATGGCATTGAATCTATAAATTACCTTGGGCAGTATGACCATTTTCATGATATTGCTTATTCCTATCCATGGTCATGGAATGTTCTTCCATTTGTTTGTGTCCTCTTTTATTTCATTGAGCAGTGGTTTGTAGTTCTCCTTGAAGAGGTCCTTCACATCCCTTGTAAGTTGGATTCCTAGGTATTTTATTCTTTTAAGTCTCAGGATACAAAATCAACAAGCAAAAATCACAAGCATTCCTATATACCAATAACAGACAAACAGAGAGCCAAATCATGAGTGAACAACTTGAGATTTCTAAGGTAAATACTTACCTTGGAAAAGAGATGTCAGGGGTCTATGCTCAGGAACAACTGTCTAATGTTTAGTCAAGCTGAGGAGAATATTAAGACCATCTTGATAATTTCTTTAAATCTTCACTCCATAAGGTCAAGATTCCTCTGTTTTTCACAACACAAAGAATCCTGATAAGAATACCGCAATAACCAGATATGAGACACATTGCAGTTATTTATATAAAATAACACATTATTTAAGGAAGTCTACTACTCAGAGAGACAAACAGAGGTTAAAATTTCATAACACAAAAGTCAAAAATACAGAAATTCTTGAAGAATAATACAAACACAAATATGACAAAATAATATAGTGCTTAAGAAGATTCAGTTGCATTACACAAAAATAAGACACTCTGAAATGGTGTCACCAAGATAGCAGAGCAGAAGATACCACAAACAAAAATAACTTCATCCCTTACACACAAAAAACACAAATGTAGATAGCTATCCACAAAACAAAACAGCACTGGGATAGCTCTAGGTCCCATTGAAGAATCTGCAGCAACACAATGGAGAAAAAAAAAAAACAGAGACTATCCATATAAAAGTTCGTTGATGTGGTCGGCATGCCTAACAGCCAGGAGATGACTATAAAGAAAGAAGAAAGGCAAACACTATTGGTATCCGTCACATGGCAGGAACTACCATAGTCTCCAGCATCCTGCTGCACAGAAGACACTGGCATTTTTAACCATTGAAGTTACCAAGAGCAATTCCCTCTAGAAAATCCCAAAGAGGGACATGCAGCTGCAAACTTCCCCTACCAGAAGCAGGTGCTATTGTACTATTTTGAGACTGGAGCTGCAACCTTTCTCAACTCTTCTCCTGCTCCTCACCCCAGAGCCACAGATGCTCTGCAAATGCCTATTCTATGTGGTAGCCCTATGCTTGCCCACACCTCAGACACGGCAGCCATCACCACAGTGAGCTACTTTGTACACCAAACCCTGTACAGAAGGCCTTTCTGTGCCTCAGCTCTAGTTAGCAACTCAGCTACCAGAGATTTCACCCACACACTGAACTGAAGAGCTGCTGCAGCTCTATACACACACGTGCTGCAGATGCCAGCTCCAAGCATGCACTGTGCACACTGATGCCTCAGATACCACTGCCATTTCCATAGTGAGCTAGCATGCAACTCAGGCCCTGGATCCAAGGTCTTTCTGCATGTGCCCACACGTAGGCACCAGCTGAGCCATCATAGAGAGCTAGACCCCATCCAGGCTCCAGGCCTGTAGTTTTGCACATACTCATGCTTGTGCTTACTCTTCATTCCTTAGCTGTTTCACATACCTCACATACAAGTGTCTATATCCCTGGCATGGGTGCTGTTATAGCCCTGGAACCTGGAGCCATGTGTGCCAATGCTTTAGTCCTCAGCTCTGTTGCCACTCCAGAGGTGCCACTCATCAGACACCTGTGCCACCACCATTGCAGGCAGGAACACAAGCTGTACCCAATGCCAAGAGGGAGCCCATCAGTCATAATTTTCCTGGTGGGAAGAAGAAAGATCAGGAGGGCCTAGTATCCATTATCACCAAAGACCCCAATAATCCTCACTGCCACTGTGGACATCCATAATATTAGCCAATGAGGATAATCACAATGTTGTCTACACTGAACTCAGCTGACAGAGCTGAATAAAGACAGAGCTGAATATTAAAGGGCACTGCTATGCCCTCATGAGTGCCAGACCTGCTGCACCCCACCAGCTAGTGTGTCTGAATTCATATAGGAGGTCTTCTCCCACCAAAATCCTTCCATAAAGCCTAAAAACAGTGATTGTTCTACCAAATGTGCAGACATTAACAAGGCAACAATAAAAACAACAAAAAAGATGAAAAAACAAGGATATAAATTACCACAATAAAAACACAGTTTCCTGGTAGCCGAACCCAAAGAAATGAAAATCTAAGAACTATCTTACAAAGAATTAAAATAGGCCAGGAGTCATGGATCATGCCTGTAATCCCAACACTTTGGGAGGCCAAGGCAAGTGGATCACCTGAGGTAAGGAGTTCGAGAGCAGCCTGGCCAACATGGTAAAACCCAATCTCTACTAAAAATACAAAAATTAGCCAGGCATGGTGGTGCATGCCTGTAATCCAGCTAATTGGGAGGCTGAGGCAGGAAAATCACTTGAATCTGGGAGGCAGAGGTTGCAGTGAGCCGAGATCATGCCACTGCACTCCAGCCTGGGCCACAGTGTGAAACACTATCTCAAAAAAAAAAAAAGAATCAAAATAATTGTTTAAGGAAACTCAGTGAGTTTCAATAAAACACAGAAACAATTGAAAAATCAGGAAGATTATAAATGAGCAAAATGAGAAATTTCACACAGATAATAAAATTATTTTTTAAAAGAAAATTTTGGAACTAAGGAATACAATGAATGAAATAAAAAGCAGAGTAGAGAGCCTGAGAAATTTCACACAGATAATAAAATTACTTTTTAAAAGAAAATTTTGGAACTAAGGAATACAATGAATGAAATAAAAAGCAGAGTAGAGAGCATGAACAACTGCTTGATCACAGAAAGGAAAGATTCTCTGAACTCGAAGACAGGTTATTTGAAATTAATTGAGTCAAATGAGAAAAAAGAAAAATAAAAAAAGGAATGAAGAAACATACAGGACTTATAGAACTGTATCAAGATAAATCATTTTCAAATTACAGAGGATTGAGATTGAGAAGGGAAAGAGACAGAATGCTTATTTTAGAAAATATAGTTGAAAACTTTCAAAATCTTATAAAAGATATAATTATCCAAGCAGGTAAAATGTCTCCAGTAAGATCCCTCCATTAATACAGTTATACAGGAAGGGCAAAGGTCTCCAGTATGATTCCATCTAAACAAGACTACATCAAGATATATTAAAATTAACTATAAAAAAATTTTAAAAAAGGAATCTGAAAGCCACAAGATGAAAGAAGCATATGACATATTAGGACATTTTAAGAAGGCTATCAGTAGATTCTCAGCAGAAACCTCACAGACCGGGAGACATTGGATTAATATATCCAAAGAGGTAAAAGGAAAACAATTTCCAAATAAGACTACCTGACAAAGTTGTCCTGAAATGAAAAAGATAGAAAGGCTTTCCAAGACAATCTAAAGCTGAGGCCATTACTATATCTACCTTATAAGAAATCCTAAAGGAAGTTCTTCAAGTTTAAAGAAAATGACTATAATTAGAAACATGAAAACATATGAAGGTAGAAACCTCACTGGTAAAAGTATATAGTCAAAATCAGATTTGTCTAATCCTATAATGGTGGTTGGTAAATCACTAATATCTTTATTATGAAGGTTCAAAGACAAAATTATTAAAATAATAGCTAGAGTAAGTTGTTAAGGGACACATAACATAAAAAGATGTAATTTGTGTCATCAAAAACATAAAATGTAGGGCAGGGGTGGAGTAAAAACATGGAGTTTCTTATGCAATCAAACTTAGGTTGATATCAGCCTCATATAGCCTATTAACAATAAGATGACCTATGTAAACCTCAAGATAACCACAAAGCAAGAATGCACAGTAGATACACAAAAGACAAAAAGTAAAAAACTTAAGCATACCACTATAGAAAATCATCTAATCGCAAAGGAAGACAAGAAGAGAGAAGGCATGCAAAACAACCAAAAACAAATTAACAAAATGGCAATATTAAGTCCTTACCTATTGAAAATGATAATGAATGTAAATGGATTAAACTCCCCATTCAAGGACATACAGTGGCTAAATGGATAATACAACAAGATCCACCTATATATTGTCTAGAAGAAACTCATTACCTTTACAAACATATGTAGGCTGAAAGTAAAGGGATTAAGAAAAAGATACTTCATTCAAGAAAAAATAAAATGAAACAAGGATAGCTGCACTTATATCAGATAAAATAGAATTTAAGTCAAAACTGTAAAGGGAGACAAAGAAAGTCATTATATAATGATAGAGACATCAAGTCATCAAGAAGATATAATAATTGTGTGTATACACATATGTGTGTGTATATATACGTGTATACATATGTGTGTATATACACACATGTACATACTATATATTGTGTGTATAAACACACATATGTATATACTATATATTGTGTGTATATACACACATATGTATATACTATATATTGTGTGTATATACACACATATGTATATACTATATATTGTGTGTATATATACATATATACAATACATATTGTGTGTATATATACACACATAAAATATGTATATACATATATTATATGAATATTATACACTTTTATATATATTATATATGCATATATAATGTGTCTATATACCCATTTTTATATATAGTATACATATACTGCATATATACTATATATAGTATATATACACTATATATACTATATATACACTATATATAGTGTATATATAGTGTATATATACCCATATGTATACTATATATACATATATACTATATATATACTATATATACATGTATATTTATGTATAGACATATACTTGTGTGTATATACCTATACACACATATATGTATATGTGTGTGTGTATATATATATGTATGTATAGTGTGTGTGTGTGTATGTGTGTATTTCCCCCAACAATCAGAGCACCTAAACATAAAAAGCAAATATTAATAGATGTGAAGGGACAGGTAGACTGGAATATTGTAGGAGTAGAGTATTTTAGTACTCCACTTTTGACAATAGACTGGTTATCCAGACACAATATCAGTAAAGAAACATTGATCTTGGACTACACTTTAGACCAAATGGAACTTACTGACATATACAGAGCATTCCATCTAACAGCAGCAGAATACATACTTTTTCAAGCACATACAGAACATTCCACACTTAGATGATATGGTAGGCCACAAAATAAGTCTTCGAAATTCAAGACAGTTAGAATAACTTCAAATATATTTTCTGACCATAATAGCATGAAGCTAGAAGTCAGAAATAGGAAAAAATTTAAGCAAATCCACAAATGTGGAAATTAATCAACATGATCCTGCACAACCAATGGGTCAAAGGAGAAATTAAAAGCAAATTTAAAAAACATCTTGACACAAATGAAAATGGAAGCACAACATACTAAACTCTATGGGATGCAGAAAAAGTGGTACTAAGGGGAAAAGTTTTAGCAATAAATACCTACGTCAAAAAAAGAAAATCTCAAGTTAGCAACCTACTCTTACATCTTAAGAAAGTAGAGAAAGAACAACTAAGCTGAAAGTTAGTAGAAGAAAGGAAATAATAAAGATCAGTACAGAAATGAATAAAATAGGGACTAGAATAACAATTAAAATAATCAACAAAACTATGAGTTATTTTTAAAAGATAAGCAAAATTGACAAATCTTTAGCTAGACTAAGAAAACTAATAGAACACTCAAATAAATAAAACCAAGAATAGAGAAAGAGACATTACAGTTAATATCACAGAAATACAAAGAATCATTAAAAAACCCATTATGAACAATTATGCCCCAACAAATTGTATAACCTAATAGAAACAGTAAACTTTGTAGAAGCATCCAACCTACAAAAATGGAACCATGAAGAAACAGTATACCTCAACAGACCAATCACAACTAAAGAAATTGAATCAAGGATAAAAAGTCTCCCATTAAAAAAAAAAAATCAGGACCTGATACCTTATTATTAAATTGTACCAAATATTTAAAGAAAAAGTAATACCAATCCTTTCCAAATTCTTCAAAAGAGTGAATAGGAGTATTTTCAAAATTACTTTGTAAGGCCAGCATTATGGCATTTGTAAGGCAGCAAAGCCAGAAAAGAATACAACAGGAAAAGAAAATTATAGGCCAGTGTTAGTTACAGATTAACATAGATTCAAAAATCCTACACAAAACTAGTTCAAGAGCACAGCAAATTCAAGAGCACAATAAAAGAATCATTCACCCTGATGACGTAGGAATTTTCCCTACGATTTAAGAGCACAATAAAAAAATCATTCACCATGATGACATAAGATTTATCCCTAGGAATCAAGGATACAGAAATGAATAAATGTGATGCCTCACATTACCAGAATGAAGAACCCAAACAAGAAGATCATCTTAATAAGCACAGAAAAGGCATGGACAGACTTCATAATGAAGACACCAAAAATGCTTGCAACAAAAGTAAAAATTGACAAATGGGATTTAATTAAAATAAAAATTTTCTGCACAGCAAAAGGAACTAATAACAGAGTAAACAGAAAACCAACAAAATGGGAGAAAACTTTTGCAAACTATGTGTTGACAAAGGTCTAATATCCAGCATCTATAAATAACTTAACCAAATTTACAAGAAAAACAAACATAAAAAATTAGGAAAAGGACATGAACAGACACCATTCAAAAGAAGATATACATGCAGCCAACAATCATATTTAAAAAAAGCTCAACATCACTGACCATCAGAGCAATGCAAATCAAAACCACAGTGAAATACCATCTAACACCAGTCAGAATGACTATTATTAATCAGTCAAAAAATAACATATGCTGGCTAGATTGTAGAGAAAAAGGAATCCTTATACACTGTTGATGGTAGTGTAAATTAGTTCAACCATTTTGGAAGACAGTGTGGCAATTCCTCAAAGACCTAAAGACAGAAATACCATACAATCCGTCAGTCCGATTACTGTGTATATACCCAAAGGAATATAAATCATTCTATTATAAAGACACATGCATGCATATGTTCATTGCAGCGCTATTTACAATAGCAAATACATGGAACCAACATGAATGTTTATCAGTGATAAATTGGATAAAGAAAATGTGGTACATATACACCATGGAATACTATGCAGCAATAAAATAAATGCTGAGATCATATCTTTTGTAGGGACTTGGATGGAGCTGGAGACCATTATCCTTAGCAAACTAACACAGGAACAGAAAACCAAATACTGCATGTTCTCACTTACAAATGGAAGCTAAATGATGAGAACACATGGACAGATAGAGGTGAACAGCACACCCTGGGGCCTTTCAGAGGATGGAAGGTAGGAGAAGGGAGAGAATCAGGAAAAATAACTAATGGATACTAGGCTTAATACCTGGGTGACAAAATAATCTGTACAACAAACTCCTATGACACAAGTATACCTATGAACAAACCTGCACTTGTACCCCTGAATTTAAAATAAAAGTTTAAAAAAGGCATTTGACAAAATTCAATGTCCATTTATTATAAAAATTCTCATCAAATTAGGTATAGAAGGAATAAAGCTCAATACAATAAAGACCATATATGACAGTCCTACACTAACATCATACTCAATGTTGAAAAATTGAAAGCTTTCTCTCTAAGATCAGGCAAAATCATGGATGCCCACCTTCACCTATTCTATTCAACATAGTATCTGAAGTTCTAGACAGAAAAATTAGGCAGGGAGGGAGGGAAACAAGATATTTAAATAGGAAAGAAATAAGCTAACTTGTCTGCAGAAGGCATGATCTTACATATAGAAAACCCCAAAGGCTTCACCAAAAAACTGTTGAAACTGAAAAACAAATTCACTAAAGTTGTATATTACAAAGTCAACATACAAAAATCAGTAGTATTTCTATACATTAACAGTGCACTATCCTAAAAATAATTTTAAAAGCAATCCCATTTACAATAGCAAAAATAAAATACTTAGGAATACATTTAACAAATGATGTTACACATTACAAACTATAAAATACTGATACATGTAATCGAAGAAGATGCAAATAAATGGAAAAATATCTCATGTTCAGGGACTGAAATAATTAATATTGTTTAAAAGTCCATACTACCCAAAGTGATCTACAGATTCAATGAAATCCCTATCAAATGTCAAATGACATTTTTCGTAGAAAATGAAATAATATTCAAATTTATATGGAAAGAAAAAGACTCCTAATAGCCGAAGCAACTGAGCAGAAAGAACAAGAATGAAAATTGAGACATCATACTACCTGATTTCAGAATATGCTACAAAGCTATATTAATCAAAACAGCATGGTACTGGCATAAAAAGACAAACATAGACAAATGGAACAGAATAGAGAGCCCACAAATAAATTCATGTATTTATGTTTAGTCAATCTTCAAAAAAGATACTAAGAATACACCAAGAAAGCAAACTGTCCTCAATAATTAATGTTGATTAAATGATTTGCACATGCAGAAAAACGAAATTTGACCCTCATCTTACAGCATATAAAAAAATCAACTCAAAATGGATTAAATACTTAAATCTAAGACCTGAAATTTCAAAAATACTACAAAAATAAGGGGAAAGCCCCAAAACATTGGTCTGGGCAATAATTTTTTTGGACCCCAAAAGCATAGACAACCATAGCAAAAATAAACAAATGGGATTACATCCAGCTAAAAAATATTCTGTACAGAAAATGAAACAATAGAGTGAAGAGACAACCTATGGAATGGGAGAAAATACCTCCAAACCATACATCTGATACCAAAATATATTAGGAACTCAAACAACCTAATAGCAAGAAAACAGATAACCTTATTAAGGGCAAATAACCTGAATAGACATTTCTCAAAAGAAAACATACAAATGTCCACAGGTATATAAACAAATGATCAGTATCGCTAATCATCAGGGAAATGCAAATCAAAAAACAATGAGATATCACCTGTTAAAACGGCTATTACTAAAAAGACAAAAGATAATCTTGTTGGTACATATGTAAGGAAAAAAAACTCTTGCACACTATTAATGGTAATGCAAATTACTACAGCCATTTTGAAAAACAATATGGAGATTCCTCATAAAATTGAAAATAAAACCATTATGTGATTCAGTAACGCTATTTCTACGTATATATACAAAGTATATGAAATCAGCATGTCAAAGAGATACCTGCATTCTCATGTTCATTGCTCATTGAAGCATTATTCACAATAACCAGGATATGAAATTAACCTAAATGTCCATCAATAGATGAATGCATAATTAAGTTGGGGTACATAAACACAAGGGAATATTATTAAGTCTTATAAAAAGAAAATCTTGTCATTTGTGGCAAAAATGATAAACCTATAGGACATTATGTTAAATAAAATAAACAAATAAACAAGACATTGAAAGACAAATATTGCAGGATCTCACTTATATGTGAAATTCAGAAAAGTTGAACTCATAATTAGAGTAGAATTATGGTTGCCAGGGTCTGGGGATGGGGAGGAGTTGGAAGATTGGAGAGATGTTGGTCAAAAGATACAAAATTTTAGTTAGAAGGATTAAGTTCAAGAGATTTATTGTATAGTGACTACATTTGAAAACAATACATTGCATACATGAAAATGTTAAGCATTGTCTCCACACACAAAAAAGTATGTGAGGTAATGAATATGTTAATTAGCTTGATTTAGCCATTCTACAATGTATATCAAAACATCATGTTGTATACCATAAATATACAAAATTTTTATTTGCCCAATTAAAAATAAATTAATTAATTGCAAAAATATGACAGTCTGGGAGCAAATTTATCTTATCAAACTAAAGAAATTGATACATGATTTAAGGAAATATTTTCCTTTTAAAATTGATCTTATTGGTCTAAAAGTCTAAGTTCAAAAATACATCACAGTACAGAGAAAACAAATAGAGCTAGAAATCTTACAGGAAAAGAAAAAAAGAAACCGAATATGACAATAATATAATAGTATATGTCCAAATCTGTGACAAAATGAAGGTAGTGAAGAGTAAAATAATTAAATAATTATAATTTCTTAGTAAAAGAAAACATGAGTGCCACCTATTTTCTGTGTGAACTGGTGTAAAGTATATATGCTTAAGTCATATTATGGCAAACTTCTGAACCTAAAAGATGAAAAAAGAAGTTCTTCAAGCTCCCTGACAGAAAGAATAATTAATCTTCAAAATAAGAACATGAAGTAGATCCTGTCTATCCTATCTGCTACTCTGGAATTTAGAATACTT
The DNA here is from genome assembly GCF_029289425.2 of Pan paniscus. Lineage (NCBI taxonomy): Eukaryota > Metazoa > Chordata > Mammalia > Primates > Hominidae > Pan > Pan paniscus. The sequence goes on from NC_073252.2 coordinate 115,656,508, forward strand.
TGTATACTTATCAATGAATAAGAATGATATCTAACATATTGGAAAGAAAACACTATCTAAACAACAACAAAAACAAACTAAACTGAGACTTTATGGGGAATTTGAAAAATGGAAAGATCAATAGTAACAAATGAACATACAAACACAGACAGGATATATGTGTCTTCCTACATAAGATCATATTTTAATGGGCTGATAGTTTGTCTGGGAACATAAAATATAAAACCTAGAGCAAAACAGATCACACTGTGAGGAAAATTCTAATAGGTACTTTATATCTCCTAAAACCTAAGAGTTGGGCTAGGAGATGATCGAGATAAAAGTTTCCAAATTCTCTTTCGGATAGAGGAGAATGTAAAAGGAGAGAACAGGAGTTAGTATATTTTGAAGATCTCAACACATTTGGGTAGGAGGACTACAGGCTGGAGCAGTAGAGGGGTAATAGTGTTTTTCAGTGGTAAAAACTGTAGGCATCTTGTTTTTGAATAATGCTTTCATATATGTCTAAAAAGAACTAGGATAATGTAAGTAACTCCATATATAGTGGGGAGGCACAGGAGAGCATCTAAAGGGGATGAAGTGGGAATTGATACCATCTTGATCAAAACAAAAAATATAAGAAAAAGTGAAGAAGGAGGAAACATTCCTATTTTGCACATGAAGCCTTCCTGGAAGGTACTGAAAACCAAGAGGCAGTCTTAGGGGGTGGGTTACAGAGAAGCAATGTCTAATAGATGCCCCATCTTAGGCCTGGTAAGATGGCAATGCCCTTAATCTGAAGAACTACAGGTGAAAGACATACAGACATGAAGGCAAGGGAGCTCCGAAGAACCACAAAAATGTGACAAGCAGTGGTTATGTAATAAAGAGGGGTTATCTCTGAAAATGCAGAAAAGAGTTTTTGTTTGACATTGAAGCTTCTCCACTTTTCCAGCTTGAGCTCAAGAAGCTGGAAGTCTGTTATGCCACCTTTCCACCTTGGTCAAGCTTCCCAGCGTGGGAGAAATGAAAAAAGACAAGAAAAGTCTTATTTGACAAGTAACCATCTGATATTGGTTTCTGTTAGGTTTGGAGATGTTTAATGCCAAAACCTTTTCAAGTTTAATCATTCCAGACCATTACCTCTTCTCTTTCTAGGTCACTCCATCTAGTACCCTGACTGAAAATTATCAAAACTGAACGGGACTTAAATCCATTGGTTCTACTATCTTTTCAATGCATATTTAGTGCCTCCAGCTTTTTATCCAGTGCATACCCTGAAAAATACCTCCCAGGTAAATGTTTCTAAATACATCTTGTTTGCAATATACAAACTTAATAGGTATATCTCTTAGTAAACTAATTTACAGCTCTTTTTTTAGTGGAAAAATATATACTTATATTCCCCAAACTCAGTAAAACATTTTAAACAATGACAACAAAATATGTTCAGACAAATTTCAAGGTGCATTCCAAACATAATTGATAGAATGTTAGAATTATATATAAGTATATTGAAGATCAGTTTCTATATAAATAATATGCAAATTTAACACATTTCTACATACAAAGCAAGAGTTAATTATGGATAAGATAGGTAACAAGATAATTTGTTTCCTAAGTTAATTACATTTTAGGAAACTTTGTGGTTTTAGGGTTGACATATAATTGTTTATAATTTTTCCCTTTTATTTAATTAATTTATTTATTTAATTGGGAGACACAGTCTTGCTATGTTGCTCAGGCTAGTCTCAAACTCATGGGCTGAAGCCATCCTCCCATCTCAGCCTCTTAAAGTACTGGGATTACAGGCATGAGCCACCATGCCCAGCCCAATTTTTCCTTGTAATGAAATAAGATGTAGGCTAGCTTGGTTTGCTTTTTTGTACAAAACATCTGATTTTCAGAAATAGCTTACTATCTAAATGGGAGTTCTCACATTTCCTCACCACCTGGCACCCAATATCTAAGTTAATGCCACACATGTTAGGTTTCTATTATGGCAACATCTTCCGTTAAAGCTCAAATTTCTATGTTAGGGAAATGCTAGTTTCTGTGTTAAGAGAATGCAACATCCTTGTTTAAGGCCCAAATTTCTGTGCTAGTGGGATGCTCGTTGCTATGAAAAACATGGGGGAAGGTTTTAATGATGAAAAAAAGAAATTTTGCTGATTTTGCTATTACAACAATTACAGCCCTTGTCCTCTGGTGCTTAAGTGCCATCCCTTGGCCTCTATTATTTCAGATCCTCATCATCGCCTTTCCCAAGCTCTGTTACTACTTCTCCTAGTATAGGTTTTTAGTCTGCAGGGGAAAACACTACTGAATTTCTTAGTGATGCTGATGCCCCTCTCAAGAAGCACATTCCTGATATACCTCATGAACAATATATTATCTGGGCCCTACCAGAAATAAACCCCTCTGGTGGGTCTTGTGGCTTCACACAATACGCACTTTCCAGCAGCCATCCAAGAGCCATCAAATCAGTTAAGTTTGCATAATTCCTTTGGGTCCATGTCAGCAGGTGAATGTCACCAAAAGAGCTCACCGAAGTAAACTATCTATCCTTGTCCAATCCCATGCTAAGCCCATGCGTCCTCCATTAAGAAGCTCCAGGGGGCTGCAGAAGTTCCCAAGTGCTCTATGGTGGTTACCTAAAGATTCAAGATGCCAGGAAAGTGCCTGTTGAGATATTAGATGTCTTAGGCCCATTTTCTGCTGCTATAACAGAATACCTCAGATGAGATTATAAATTTATTTATAAAGAAAATACATTTATTTGGCTTATGGTTCTGGAAGCCAGGAAGTTCAAGAGTATGGCTTCAGCATTTGGCAAGGGCCTTTGTGCTGTGTTATCCCCTGGCAAAAAGGCAAATGAGCACAAGAAACAGAGAAAAGGGGGCAGAACTCCCATGATAACTAAGCTACTCCTAAAATAACAGCATGAATCCATTGATGAGGGCAAAGCCCTCATGATTTAATGACCTCTTAAAGATCCCACCTCTTAATAAAATGACAATGGCAATTAAATTTTGGGTTTTGGAGGCAATATTCAGACCACAGCAAAGGGAAGTCCCAACAGGATGAGGCTATGGGATATTATAATTGAAGATGTAGGGGAAATCAGCAAAGCCAGAGACCAAATAAAATTTACAACCAGCTGATAGTCTTCAAGCCATGTAGGATATGGATGGTGCCTGGTCAACAAAGAGCAATGGACAAGGTTTCTGGAAGCAATTAAGTCACTCAAAACACAGATCAAGTTGTGCACTAGCTGCCATCTCCAGCTCTGAGGCAGCTCAGAGTTCAGAGTCTGACCCTGACCCTAGCAGTGACGAGCCACAACCAAGTTGCCTAAATGGCTTTGTATGAACCAGGGTCCCTACTAACAGCTTGAGGAAATGTCATCTCTCTTACGCTCAGATACTATTCAGGAGAGGACGAAGGGAAGCTAGGACTTCAGGAGATCAGAGAGACAGATATAATTGAAACCGTCCCTATGCACTTGTAAAAATTAATCGGGGAAAGATGAAGAGAGAGAAACAAAAGTAACCAAGCTCGCAGCACACTCAACATTAATCATTAGGTCAGCTTGCTTTCTGACCTGCTTCTTCATAGTTGTTTGCTTCCTATGACCCCAGAATCACATAGCCTTTTTCACAAGATTGTAGTTCCCCTTAATCTCTCTATAGATAACAACTTGAACATTGTAAAACATTGTTTTACATTTGACATATTTTTAGATCCTGCATACCAGTGAAACTACTGACATCAGTAGTCTGAGGGACCCCATGAGAAGCTGACTCACCAAAGAATGCAGTTTTCACATTCTAATGATTTCATCCCTCTTACCCTGATCAATCAGCAGCTTCAATTATCCAGTCCCTTGTACTTCATGATCCCTGTAAAAACTCCAGCTCAGAACTCCTCAAGGAGATGGATTTGAGGGCCCCTCCCATCTCCTCACTCAGCCATCCTGCAATCATTAAACTCTTTCTCTATTGCAAACCCTACTCTCTCTGTATATTGGTCTATTACTGCACAGCAGGCATATGAACCTGTTGATCCTGTAACATGATAAACTTTGAAGGCATTGAATAAGTTACCCCAAAAGCAATCATTTAGGCTGAGAAAAAAAATCCTAAACTGGAATTTAAGGACACATTTAATCCTCATTATTCTTTTTTACTTATTAAAGAAATAGAGGTTTATCTGTAAGATTATATCCTTTATTAAAAATGAAGGAGGTTTAAAATCCTTTTGCTTTCACATTTATTCATATTCCTACTTTTCTAAACAGACTTTTCTCAAATTCTTTTGTTTGTGTTAATCTGAGAGAGGAGGCTACTGAATAAGAAGAATGAATCTATCATACTTAAATCTCTAACATCCATCCCATCCTTCTTTCACTGATTCAATCATATAGTTTTGGGACTTGATTGCAGATTCAGGAAATGGTTCCTGATTAGTAAAGCCAGTCACAGTACCCATTACCCTTGCCGGTAACTAAGAACCCAGGTCTATTATTGAGTGTTTTTCCCAACAATAGACAAATGACTTGTGCTAAATTAGAATATGGGGGCAGGGAGATTTTATTCTAAGGATGTGAAAGAGGAGATGTGTACACAAGAAGACATATAGTCCTTTGACTTATGGCAGCCATTTTATAAGCATGAGGATGAGTCTTACAAAAGCAATTAATATTGTATAATGTAAACTGAAGGGATGGAGGAATCTGGGTGCTTAATGAGATGATTGAACTGCTGACTCTAACAGACTGGAAGCCAAAACAATATCTGAACTTTTTATATTTCCTAATTGTTTAAGTCAGTTTGTATCAGGTATTTTATTATTTGAATCCAGAAGCATCCCACACCAACATAAAAGATTTATTAGGCTCATGTGGCTGGTTTATTTTGTGTTCAGTATTATCTTAAATAGATACATATTTCAATTCAGTATCAAAGAATTAACAGGAGTTAACAGGGCTTTTCTTGAAATGACTACAGTAATAATCACAGTAGTAGTCAGCCACAGATGCCACATTTTGTAATTCTCTTATAAAGATCAGTGAATTAGTCTTCAATTTATTTTTTAAATTGAGGGATAGACTGTTTTCTGGGATGAAAAACTATTATCTACTGACAAACTCACAATAATCTTCAAACCCTTCCCTCTAGTAGAACAAATTTATTAAAAGAAAATGATTATTGTATAATGATATTACTCTTATAATTTTCATTTATATTGCTTGCTAAGAACCATGACAGAAATGTTGCCTCTGAAAATGCTTCTCTGTGCAACTCATTTGCAATACATAAAACTGGGCAGAAATCATCTAGAAAGCATCGTTGATATGGTTTGGCTGTGTCCCCACCCAAATCCCCCCACATGTTGAATTCCCCACATGTTGTAGGAGAGATAATTGAATCATGGGACCAGGTCTTTCTTGTGCTGTTCTTGTGATAGTGAATAAGTCTCAAGAGATCTGATTGTTTTAAAAAGGGGAGTTTCCCTGCACAAGCTTTCTTGTCTGCTGCCATATGAGATATGCCTTTCACCTTTCACCATGATTGTGAGGCCTGTGGAACGGTAAGTCCATTAAACTTCTTTTTTTTGTAAATTGTCCAGTCTTGGGTATGTCCTATTAGCAGGGTGAAAACAGACTAATACAGTAAATTGGTACAAGTAGAGTGTGGTTGTGCTGCTGAAAAGATACCCAAAAATATGGAAGCAACTTTGGAACTGGGTAACAGGCAGAGGTTGGAACAGTTTGGAGGGCTCAGAAGAAGATAGAAAAATGTGGGAAAGTTTGGAACTCACTAGAGACTTGTTGAACGGCTTTGACCAAAATGCTAATAATGATATGGACAATGAAATCCAGGCTGAGGTGGTCTCAGATGGAGATGAGGAACTTGTTGGAAACTGAAGCAAAGGTGACTATTGTTATGCTTTAGCAAAGAAACTGGTAGCATTTTGCCCCTACCCTGGAGATTTGTGAAACTTTGAACTTGGGAGAGATGATTTAGCATATCTGGTGGAAGAAATGTCTAAGTAGTAAAGTATTCAAGAGGTGACTTGGGTGCTGTTAAAGTCATTTAGTTTTATAAGAGAAACAGCATAAAAGTTCAACAAATTTGCAGGCTGGCAATGCAATAGAAAAGAAAATCCCATTTTCTGAGGAGAAATTTATGCTGGCTGAAGAAATTTGCATAAGTAATGAGGAGCCAAATGTTAACTACCAAGACAATAGGAAAATATCTCCAGGGAATGTCAGAGGTCTTCACAGCAGCCCCTCCCAACACAGGCCTGGAGCCTAGGAGGAAACAGTGGTTTCATGGGCCAGGACCATGATCTCCATGCTGTGTGCAGTCTAGGGTCTTGGTACCCTGCATCCCAGCCACTGCAGCCCTAGCTGAAAGGGGCCAACATAGAGATTAGTCTGTGGCTTCAGAAGGTGCAAGCCTCAAGCCTTGGCAGCTTCCATGTAGTGTTGAGCCTACCAGTGCACATAAATCAAGAATTGAAATTTGGGAACCTCCACCTAGATGTCAGAGGGTGTATGGAAATGCCTGGATGTCTAGACAGAAGTTTGCTGCAGGGGTGAGTCTCTCATGGAGAACTTCTGCTAGGGCAGTGCAGAAGAGAAATGTGGGGTTAGAGCCCCCACATAGAGTCCCTCCTAAGGCACCACCTGGTGGAGCTGTGAAAAGAGGGTCACTGTCCTCCAGACCCCAGAATGGTAGATCCACTGATAGCTTGCACCGTGTACCTGGAAAAGCCACAGATACTCAATGGCAGCCTGTGAAAGCAGCCAGGAGGGAGGCTGTACCCTGCAAAGCCAGAGGGGCAGAACTGTCCAAGACCATGGGAACCCACCTCTTGCATTAGCATGACACAGATGTGAGACATGGAGTCAAAGAAAATCATTTTGGAGCTTTAAGATTTGACTGCCCAGCTGGATTTTGGTCTTGCATGGGGCCTGTAGCCCCTTCGTTTTGGCCAATTTCTCCCTGTTGGAAAGGCTGTATTTACTCACTGTCTGTACCTCCATTGTATCTAGGAAGTAACTAAATTGCTTTTGATTTTACAGGCTCATAGATGAAAGGGGCTTGCCTTGTCTCAGATGAGACTTTGGACTGTGGATTTTTGAGTTAATGCTGAGATGAGTCACATGCTTGGGTTTGAAGTATGAGGACATGAGTTTTGGGAGGGGCCGGGGGCAGAGTGATATGGTTTGGCTGTGTCCTCACCTAAATCTCGTCTTGAATTCCTACATGTTGTTGCATGGACCCAGTGGGAGGTATTTGAATCATAGGGGCAGGTCTTTCCTATGCTATTCTCATGGTAGTGAATAAGTCTCACAAAATTCGATGATTTTTCAAAGGGGGAGTTTCCCTGCTCAAGCTCTCTTCTCTAGTCTGCTACTATGTGAGATGTGCCTTTCACCTTTTGCCATGATTGTGAGGCCTCCCCAGCCATGTGGACTTGTAAGTCCATTAAAGCTCTTAAGCTCTTTCTTTTGTAAATTGCCCAGTCTCCGATACATCTTTATCAGCAGCATGAAAACAGAGTAATACAATTGTACACAGAATTTTAGAAAACAAATATAATTGAAATACCTAATTATTTTTTAAAAGTTTAAATTTTCCAACAAAGTTGGAAAAAAAAAAGAAGAAAAGAGAAAGAAAAAGAGACAATGAAAGATAAAGAGAATTACTTAGAAGATTTTGTGGGGGAGCACTAATAGAGGAAATAATGATATTTGTTTTCTGAAATGCTCCTTTATCTTAAAACAATTTATAATTTGTGGTTATTTTATTGAATAGATGTTATGTATGTTGTGAGGTGTTTGCAGACATATGTTTAGAAGATGTTTCTAAAAATGTGACTTGTACACTATGTTGTTAGCATTTTAAAATTTTTAATTCACTTATAAATATTGTATCTATTTATGGAGTAAAATACGATGTTTTGATATATGTATACATTGAAGAAAGATTAAATCAATACAATGAACATATTCATCATCTTATATTTTTGTGATGAGAATGGTTAAAATCTACTCTTTTAGCAATTTTGGATTATACAGTGCACTATTACTAACTATGGTCACCATGCTGTGCAATAGATCACTAATACTTATTCTTCCTCTCTGACACCTCTACATGCCAGGAAAGGAGTAATATGCACTCCCTGAGCTTTCTTACTTGGTTTGCACAGTGATAATCCCAGGCCAGTGATCTTTCTGGTCTTGTGTTTCTCCTGTGGAAGATGAACGACAATATGGAAAGAGGATGTGAAACCTCTATGACCCAAAATCGAGGGTGAGCACTCCCCATGATTTCCCTGGCTTGCTCCAGTGATAAAAAGCAGTTTCTCTTTTAATCATCGGTATCCGTTGTTTAAATATATACTTGAAAGAAATGTAAGATACTGCTTGTAATGTTTTGTTCACTACATCCTGTATCTAACTTATTGTGACCCATGGAAAATGACATGTCAGGCAATTGATTCAAAAAGGCAGAAATTCCAAACAAACACACTACAACGTTCTCCTATTAACACATCTCAACTCCAAATGCAGAGCCACTATTAAAGTCAAGGGCACTTTGCATTTAGATAAACCAGCTAAAGGACCAGATTTTGTTCTCCTCTATTGCTTGTTCTCACTGTTTCTCTCTCTCTCCCTTCTGTCCATTTCTACTACTTGACTTGAAAAAATAACTTTTATTTATCATATTTGACTTTAAAATGTATCTGTGTAACCAAAGCAAACTCTAGTTATAAATTCTAAAATTTTGATCTTAACTTCTAAGAACTACCTGTGCCACTCCAGTTGCTCATTCAAGATATACTTCAAAAGTACTTTAGAATGAACTATATAATCTTAAAGTTATTTGGGTGTTGAAAATAATCTTGACATGTTTAGTGTGTAGTAATATGAAAATTCCACGCACAAAGAAAGATAGATATCATGTTGAGTTTAAAAAAAAGCACAACATGTACAGATGAGAAAAGCAAGATCATTAATATGCCCTAAAGTGATATCACTGTTATTTTATATGAGTTTTAACTTATTTATGTGAGTTTTTACTTTAAATGATAAGCTAAATGAGCTCTGAATGGTTCTTTACAGGTATAAGATTGTATTATTCTGAGAACATATCAGTACAATATAAAAAGTATATTAACAGGAAGCAAAGGAATTATGAAATCTATGTGAGATCTGTAAGATAATTTGAAGTCCAGTAGGGTGAAGCTTTAGCTCTTCTGTAACTTTCTATCAACAGACTAGAATATAAACCCTGTCTTAATTTATATTTTAATAATTATTATGACATATATCTCCTTATGTTCTTTTTAAAATGGTAAATACAATGCCATACATCATTCTCCTATTTGATATCTCAAACTGTGTTTTTCATAGCCAACAAATGCTCTGAAATTTTTCTTTTGACTTATTGCTAATAATTCAGAAATCAATTTAATTTTAAATAAATTCTAATTTAATAATGCAAGAATCTCAGAACCTACTTTCATCAAGCCACTTCCTCAGTCTGAACCTCCTTTTTTCATCATTGAAATGAGAGAATGAGGATTTTGGATAAGATCGCTTTTAGAGTCTCTGTCAACACGGACATTTGATAGTTCCATGAACCAGTTAAAATATACTTGATAAAATCTTATGTTCCCTGGTGGAGAGTGGAACAAGAAGCAAATAATAGAAAAATTCCCCCAAAATTACTACATCCAGCTATCAGAGAAAACCTCATAAATGAATTTCTTAATATATAAACATTTTAAAATTTAAAGAATATAGCTATTGAATAATTTTAATTATGTAACCTACTGAAATAATTATTTTGAGGGCATTGCCATTCATCTGAAATACAATTCCCTAAAATTGCTAAGTAAAACTTATATTCCCCAAATGTTCAGGATCTTTGAAATATGCCCCTTCTTGGGAATCCATATTTTAGTAAACACTAGTCATGAACTACTGTTCATGATAAACATCATTATTTGCCACATAACAATATAAAGCTGCAAGATTTACATATGACAGATATGCTTCATACAGGTGCTTGATATATGGATATATGTTCTTTTACTGAAACACTGTAGAAAAGCAGAGAGATTCACAAAGAATGTTATAATGTTTCAAATTTTTTAAAGCTCTATAATTATCCCATTTTGGAAGGTAGTGAAAGGACAACATAAGCAGATAGTAAACAGAGACTGTCTTTAGGAATATGATTTATGATGTCCTCACTTTGAAAAATAAGTGAAGGTCATACTTTGTATATTGTTAGCTATTGAATGTGGTGTTTTAAAGTAAATAAATCAGAGACAATTTGCATTGATAAATGATTCTTGGCCACAAAATATTTTAATCCCTTTTCATTGCTAAGCTTCTTGCCCAAAAATAAGATAAAATGGTAATTTAACTCATACTTTCTTGAAAGGATCTTATGCAAAACTGAGGATCTTAGAGCCAAAAGACCAATAATAGTCAAGCACCCATTGCATCAACCTTAGGAGAAAGGGACCAGTCAGCAACAGGTCTTGTTCTAATGGCTTTGATGAGACTGCTGTGACGAACACCCACTTTTGTAGATGATAGCTTCAGAACCAGTGCAGTGGCTATGACTGCCCTATAAAATAAGCAAAAAACTTTGCAAGTCATGTTTTGAGAAGAGTCACTAGCATCATATCCTCTCAGAAAAATTTTGTAACTAGGAAAACAGAAAGATTTTACCCTATTTTGATGGAAGGATTTTACCCTTTTTTGAGAAAAGTAATGGGAGAACAGGAAAACTGGATTTTCGTATAATAACCGTTGTTTTTTATGTTTCTTATTTGGTGATTTCTGAGCTTCTCAGGCCTGTGGTTTGGTGGTTTTCATTAATTTGGGAGTATTCTTGACCATTATTATTTCAAATATTTCTTCTCCCTGTTCTCTTTTTTTTTCTTCTGTCATTCTAACTTTGTGTATGTTTTACCTTCTGATATTGTCTCACAGTTTTTGGATGTTTGGTTTTATTATTATTATTCATTCTTTTTGTGTTTCAGTGTGGGAAGTTTCTATTGTGATCTCAGCTCTCTGGTGGGTCTAAGAAATGTGTTGATTTTCAGTTTGTCCCGCTTTTTCTTGTTGGAAGGATAAGAGTGATAACTTCCAAACTCTTCACATGTCAGAGATGAAACACGAAGTTTCAAATCCTTCATTTTTGTTAGTGTTCCTGTATCTGTCTTCTGCTTTAAGAGCCCTTTTTAAGTGTTCAACTTGATCAAACTATGGATTTGAATTAGTAACTATTTTGAAACTTTTGTCTTTAATTACCCTAGTTAGTTCAGTGAGGCATTGTAGAGAGATGGCTAAGTACAGAGTGCATTTTCACAAAGTCCTAGCATTCTGCAAAAAAACACATAGAAATTAAGTGCAATTATCCGAAACTGGAGCCAATGCTGGTCACTATGTAACGATAAGCGGTGAGTTTATCAAAATGATAAATTTTGTAAATGCTCAGGCACCCAGCATTACAGTACCTAAATATATAAAGCAAATACTAATAAAACTAAAGAGAGAAATAGCACTACAATAATAGTATGAGACTTAACTCACCTACTTTTAACAATGTACAAATCCTCCAGACATAAAACTAATATGAAGAGTGGCCTTGAACTGCACTATAGGCAAATGGATCCAACGGACATATTCAGAACATTTCTCCTTTTAGCAGCACACATTCTTTTCAAGCACACACAGAACGCTGTACACTTAGATGATATGTAAGGCCACAAAACAAGTCTTAAGAAATTCAAAAAGATTGAAATAATATCAACTATCTTTTCTGACCACAATGGTATGAAACTAGAAATAAATAACAGGAGGAAAAATAGAAATCTCACAAATACATGGAAAGTAAAAATGTGCTCCTGGACAAATAATACATTAAAGAGAATACAACAACAGAAATTTAAACATATCTTGAGATAAATGAAATGGAAATACAACATACCAAAACTTATTGGAAGTGGCAAAATTACATCCAACATATCAATATTGGAAGAACTAATAATATCCATACTACCAAAAATGATTTACAGATTCACTGCAATCTCTATCAATATTCCAATATCTTTTTTCACAGATATAGAAAAAATTCTAGAATTTATATAGAACCACGAAAGACCCCAAATAGCTATAGTAATCTTGAGCAAGAAGAATAAAGATGGAGACATCACACGAACCAATTTCAAAATATACAACAAAGGTATAGTAATCAAAGCAGTATGGTATTGATATAAAACAGACATATAGACCAATGGAATAGAATAGAAAGCCAAGAAACAAGTTTATGTGTTTATGGTCAACTAATCTTCACCAAAGTTGCCAAAAACTTACGGTGAGGAACAAGTAGTCTGTTTAATAAATTGTACTGAATAAATTGAATATCCACACTCATATAAATAAATTTGGATCCTTACTTTACACTCTATACAAAAATCAACTCAAAATGCATTAAGGACTTAAACGTCAGACTTGAAACTTTAAAACTACTAGAAGAAAACAGAAAAAGAACTTCTTGGCATTCATGTAGTCAGGAATATTTTTGGATATGATCTCAAAACCACAGGTAGCAAAACCAAATATAGACAAGTGGGATTAAATAAAACTAATAGTCTTCTTTACAGTAAGAAACAATCAATGAAGTGAATACACAACCTGTAACATGGGAGAACACATCTGCAAATCATCCATCTATTACATTCTTTAGAAGATATAAATAACTCAAGTAACTGCCCAACAGGAAAATAAGTACCCCAATTTAAAAATGGGCTAAGGATCTGAGTAGAGAGTTCTCAAAAGAAGACATACAAATGATCAACAGGTACATAGAAAATGCTCAACATCAATAATCATCAGAGAAATGCAAATCAAAACCACAATGAGATATCATCTCACACCCCTGTTGCAATGGCTGTAGTCAAAAAGAGAAAAGATAGGTTTTGGCAAAGGTGTGGAGAAAAGGGAAACTTTTACACTGTTGGTAGGAATGGAAGCAGGTACAGCCATTTATAGTATGGAGAGTCCTCAAAAAAAAAATAGTACTACCATTTGCTTAAGCAATCCCACTACTGGGTACTTATCCAAAGTATGTAAAACCAATATGTCAATGAGGTATCTGCATTCACATGATTATGCAGAATTATGCACAAAAGCTAAGATATGGAATCAATCTAAGTATCTATGGATGGATTAAATTTATAAAGAAAATATGATATTATACACAATGGAATACTATTCAGCCTTAATAAAGAAGAAAATCTTGTCATTTGTGACAAACTGGATGAACCTGAGAGACATTATGCTAAGTGAAATAAGATGGGTACAAAAATGGGTACAGCACGATTTCACTCTTATGTGGAATTTAAAATAGTTGAAAGTTGAACTCATAGAAGCAGTTAATAATACAGTAGTGTGTACTAGAAATTTGCTAATAGTCTTAAATATCTCACAATGAAAAACAAAATAGCTCAATATATTATTAGGTTGATGGTGGTAATCATTTCACAATGTATATGTATGTTAAAATATCACGTACACAATATGTATAATTTTTATATCACTTATACCTCAATAAAGCTGAAACAATAGGCATTGAGGGAATTATCGCTTCCAGCATTAACAAAAATCATGTTCCTAATAACCACGTGGGTGTTAGAGAAAAATAAAATTTATTATGACCTTACCATATGAGAAAGTGAGCACCACTTTCTCCCACATTTAATCAGACTTTATTTTTTTTTTATTCAGCCCAGTAAAGTTCTTTCAGATTTATGTGACAAAAAAGTATTTTATTTTGCTTTCACTGCTGAAGTACAAATTTGATTTCAGATTCTCAGGCTTTTGAATTAGCAAACATAAAATTACTTTGGCACAATAAAACAGTTGCAACTTTTTCAGTGTTTTAGAAAATTAACAGTTTTTGCCTTCAGTTCAAAAAAAAATCAACAGATTTAGATGCATTGAAACAATACCAAAATCTATAAGATCTTAGACTATTCTCTCTTTTTTTTTGAAGTTTTTTTATTATTATACTTTAAATTCTACGGTATCTGTGCACAATGTGCAGGTTTGTTACATAGATATACATGTGCCATGTTGGTTTTCTGCATCCATTAACTCATCATTAAATTAGGTATTTCTCCTAATGTTATCCCTACCCTAGCCCCCCAGTTCCTGACAGGAGCCGGTGTGTGATGTTCCCCACCCTGTGTCCATGTGTTCTCATTGTTCAACTCCCACCTATGAGTGAGAACATGCGGTGTTTGGTTTTCTGTCCTTGTGATAGTTTGCTTAGAATGATTTTAGACTATTCTTAGAGCAATACAAATGTCCCTGTTGCCCAAAGCTGAGGTCAAAACACACTTTCTAACAGTTGTGAGATATTGTAGTATAAATGTTTATGGATATTTTAAGAAGATTCATATCGTAGTAGTAGTAGATTTTAAACCAGTCTGCAAATGTGTTTTTACTTGAACTCTGCTGAGAGTTCCAAGGGATATAATCAATAGAACTATACATAATTGAATTGCAAAGGATAAAAGAAAAGGCTGAATAACAAAATTTGATCAAAAAGAACTCTTCTTAAGGGGAAAACTTTTTAGAGTATGCTGGAAAATAAGCTTCTGAAAAGACCTTGATTACTCTTTAATCACATTAGCAATTTGGAAGCCCTATGTCTAAATGCAGGGAATGCCTTGGGCTTCCCCAGGAAAAGATTATATTGATTACTGCATCAGTCCCTGAACAGATGGATGAGGGTCACAGTACATCATGCCAGAAATCAATGCCATTTGACTCCATCATTTTCCAGACAATAAATATGTGGTTGTAACTGATGCTGTTGTTTTATTCTTTTATTTTTACATTCTAAACACAGTGCCAATTTACTAAATACACTATAATCTACTCCCAAAATACATTCATTAAAAGGAACTAATTTTTTAAAAGGCGGAGCTGCCAGTGTCAATATAGAAATTATAAAAACCCTTTTTTATTTCCATTGGAAATTCCATCTCTAGATTGCTGTAGTAAAAACCTCATAAGCAAATGAGTTGTCTCATTGTCTCTGGATAATGACATCAGGAAATGTTCCAGACAAATCTTTTCTAAAATACAATCCATCTGGTACTTGCCTAAAAGCAAACTTCAGAGAGAACCAGAATGCAGTCCAACTGCTTTCTCAAGTAGCACCCAATGGATTTCTTACATGCTCAACTGTCATGTCTGTGCTTCACTCAAGTGTGCTTTCCTATTAACAGAAATGAGAGATGTTTTATTTATGATATTTTAGCCTGTGACCTCATATGAGGCTGGAAGATTTTAGCCCCTATTCTTGTATGACTTATAAATATCTTCCTTGTAAATAATCAAGGATAAAAGTGTTCTCCTAGAAAAGAGAGTTCCTGCAGGAATTTTCGTTTTATTTTTTGAAAACGTCAATTTTCAAGTTTTAAAGACAATCAAATTAATGACTGAGAGACAGTTTTGACTTTCTATTTCTATTATCTTGTCCTTCATCTTTGAAATAATTAAAAATGAGATGCCTAAATCTTAGCATACTTTCTGCCTCCTTCATCTCTTCTTGACATCTTAGCATACTTTCTGCCCCCTTCATCTCTTCTTGAATTCTTAAAAATGTGTCTTGGCCAGGCATGGTGGCTGACACCTGTAATCCCAGCACTTTGGGAGGCCGAGGCAGGTGGATCACCTGAGGTCAGGTGTTCAAGACCAACCTGAGCAACATGGTGAAACACCGTCTCTACTAAAAATACTAAAATTAGCTGGACATGGTGGTGCATGCCTATAATTCCAGCTACTCAGGAGGCTGAGGCAGGAGAATCACTTGACCCTGGGAGGCAGAGGTTGCAGTAAGCCAAGATTGCGTCATTGCACTCCAGCCTGGGTGACACAGCGAGACTCTGTCTTAAAGAAAAAAAAAAAGTATCTCATGCTGAAAACCAAACTAGGACATAAAATATTTTAAAGAACATATAGAGGCTGGAGAAACTATCGCTAGCCCACATTTTATATATTTTACTTCATATGACTATGAATCTCTAACATCTATTTATTTAGGAAACTTAGGTCAAAAATCTATTCAAATAATCATTACATTTGAAATCAAAACAAATAAACACACTATATGAGTTTCTGCCAATCACCGATTTGCAAATATAAAATATGTAATAATTATTTAGATCATGCCTACTATGTAAAATATGTTTTGGGTTATAATAAAACTAGTAGTTATGTGTATAGGACACTTAATGCAGCAGGCACTTTCTAAGCCTTGGATGTAAATAATGCCATTTATTCTGTGAAATTTGAGACTAGTACCATAATTAACATTGTTTTGGACTAAATGTTACCCCAAAATTCATATATTGAATTTCTAACCCCTAATGTGATGGTATTAGGAGGCAAAGCCTTTGGGGCATAATTAGATCATGAAGACGGAGGCCTCGTGAATGGGATTAGTGCCTTTATATAAGAGACCCCAGAGAGCTGTATTGCCCACTTTCCACCATGTGAGGGTATAGTAAAAAGTTAGCAGTTTGCATCCTGATAGAGGGCCCTCACCAGCACTTGACTGTGCTGACTGGCACCCTGATCTCAGACATCCAGCCTCCAGAACACTAAGAAATACATTCTCATTTGCTGTCTATAAGCCACCCAGCTATACTGCTTTGTTATAGCAGCCTTACACGACACACACTGAAATTGGTACTGAGAAGTGGAGGTGCTGCTGTTGCAAATACATAAAAATGTAGAAGCAATATTGGAAATAGGTAGTGGGTAGAGGCTAGAAAAGTTTTGAGAAGCATGCTAGAAAAAGCCTAGACTACCCTGAATAAACTTTTCGACGTGATTTGCTGAGAGCTCAGAGAGAAAAAAGAAGAGCTATCACAAGAACTTCTGTCTTCCTAAAGAATACCTAAGTCGGCTGGAAGCAGTGGCTCATACCTGTTATTCCAGCACTTTGGGAAGCTGAAGCTTGAGGATCACTTGAGCCCAGGAGCTTGAGACCATCTTAGGTAACATAGGGAGACCTCATCTCTACAAAAAAAGATTTTTAAAAAATATTAGGTGTGGTAGTGCTTGTAGTCACAACTACTTGTGCGGCTGAGGCAGGAGGATCTCTTCAGAAGGTTGAAGCTGAAGTAAGTCATCGCACCATTGCACTCTAGCCTGGGTGACAAAGTAAGATCCTATCAAAAGAAAAAAAAAAAAACCCTAAGTAATCATGAACAGACTATTGCAATCTATTGGCAGAAATTTGGACAATAAATACTATTCTGATGAGGTCTCAGATGGAAATGAGGAACATGTTATTGGAATCTAGAAGAAAGGTGATCCTTCTTGTAAATTGGCAAAGAACTTGGTAAATTGCATTTGTGTTATCATGTTATGTGGGAGCTAGAATTTGCAAGTGATGAAACAATACATAGTTGAGGAGATTTTAAAGCAAAGTTTTGAAGTATTGGCTTAGTTCCTCTTGAGTGCTTATAGTAAAATGCAAGAAAAGTAAAATGATTTGAAGTGGGAATTATTTAGCTAAATATACACACACAGACACACACACACACACACAAAACAAAAACAAAATTTAAATATTTGGAAAATTCTTAGTCTATTCATATTGGAAAAAAATAAGAAAGTATGCTCACACTGAGAGTGTGGCCTAGTGACCATTTGATAAGGAAATTAGTATGACCTAATCAGTCATCACAATGAAAGCCACTCTCTATTCTTCAGGAAAGGAAGAGGAAGAATGACTCTTTGACCAAGATGATTCAGAGATCATCAAAGCTGCTGTTCACACCACCGGCCCAGAGTGTAAAGGCTAGGGTCAGGGGAGGGGTGCCAAGCTAGTTCCTCTCTGGTTCAGGTGGGCTGGGATGCCTCCAGCCCATGCATCATGGGTGGGTCCCTACAGAGAGCTACAACATGGTCTAAGCTCATGTGGGAGCAAGGCTGCCCAGACACAGGGCCACAACCCAAGTCAAGGAAAGCTTCAGAGAAGGAACCACTGCCCCACTGGGTCCAAAGGATGGAGCCAAAGGGTATTATTCTCAAGCCTTAAAGTTTAATGAAGTTTTCCCTGTTAAGTTTTACACTTACTTGGGACTGATTCCCCCCCTGCTTATTTTCCTGTTTTTCCCTTTGGAATGGGAATATCTATTTTATACATGCCCCACCATTGTATTATGAAAGCACATAACTGTTTGGTTACACGGGTTCACAGCTATAGAGAAAGTTTGCCTCAAAATAAATTATACCCTGAATCTCACCTATATCTGTTTACAATGATATTTAGATGAGACTTTGGAATTTAGACTCTAGAGTTGATGCTGGGAAAGTTAAGACTACTGAGTTTGGTGAGATGAAATAAACATGTATTGCCTGCAAGACAAACAACCTTTGGGGAATCAGGAGTGGGATGTTATGGACTGAATAACAAATGTTTTTGTCTCCTGCAAATTCATATTTTAAAATCCTAGCTCCCAGTGTGATGGTATTAGGAGGTGGAGCTTTTGGGAGATAATAAGGTCTTGAGGTCAGAGCCTTCATGAATGGGATTAGCACTCTCATTAAAGAGACTCCAGAGAACTCTTTCATCTTCTTTTCACTTTGTGAGATTCAATGAGAAATCAGTAGTCTGAGACCTAAAAGAGGGCTCTCACTAGAACTGAACCACACTGGCACTCTGATCTCAGAATCCTAGCCTCCAGGACTGTGAGAAATAAACTGTTGTTTGTAGGCCACTCAGTCCATAGCACTTTGCTATAGTAGCCCAAACTGACTAAGAAAACCCCTAATCTATATATATTAAAATTAGGATCCAAAAGGCTAAAAATATCTGTCCAATTCACCATAACCGGTATGTTATGAAAATAGGGTCCTTTTGGACACAGGTGCTTTGAAGAGTAAATAAATAAGCTTAAATTCCACCCTTTGGTTTAAAATTTCATTCCCAAGTTATGTGAATTTATTCACTAAATTACAGATAATGTTTAATAATTCCCATCAGATGCTGAAATCTCTTGAGTAATTTATTTGAGTCCTTTGAACTGTTATAAATTTCAATGTTATTTATTTCTACAAAGTTCATACACTCCTATTCAACCTATCTTTGCTTATTTTTCTAAACTTTTACAAGAGAATCCCATTTCTGTTTGACTCACTTGATTTTAGTTTCTTTACCTGAGATCTGTTTCCCAGGCAGAGCACTACAGCCTCTACTTTCCAGCTCTAGAAATCACTAGATAACTGGGATGATAGATGACCCTTAAGTACCCACAAAGAAAATGTCAAGCTATTCCTTCATTGTTGAAGCTGTTGAAAATTGTTGAAGTTGAAACTAGGAGCTTGGTTTATAGCAAATGCACTTGTTAAAATGTCCCTTTTACATTCCTGCTCTCAAGCACACACTCTGAGTTTGCTGCTTGACAGTCTTCCTTTGAGTGTCCTCAGCAAAACTAGGAAACTCATTGCAGAACAGAGGCTGACCATGGGGTGTAAGAGAAAGTGCAACAAGGATGGGGAGACAGTTACACCGTGTCTCTACAGAGGGAGGAGAGAAAATAAAATAGCAATAAATAATCCTATATGGAAGGAAGATCTTGTTTAAGGACTTCATTTGATTTGCAGTATAGAAAAAGAGTAAAAAAATAGTACTTGCATTAATAGATCTCCTTCATAAGCATGGTGCTATTGTGTATTAAAGAATTACATTTTCTATGCCAGCTTTTGTATTATTGGGAATATAAAGTTTGTATTATTATTTGTTATTATACAGAATTAAAATAGACCTTCCTTACAAATGTACAGTGACAATGGCATATCTGATAGAAACACAGTGACTTATGAACTCTGAGGCCTCTAATATGCTGTCCAATAGAGACAAATTATTTATCAGGTAGCAATAGTAACAGTAGTCTTAGCAGGGGTAGATGTTGTCATTTCAAGGTTTGGTCTATGAACCCACATTCACATTCCCTGAAAATGATTTTCATTTAGATTTGCCAGCTTTGGAGTTGTTTTTTTCTTTAATGTACGAAAATGTGTAACATAAGTCAGAGAAGGGTTTTATGTCCTGTCCTGATAGAGATGCTGGTGTGTACTAAAATGAGTTTTGGTAGCATTACTAAATGAAATGAATAGAACTCTTGATATCAAATCTGTCCAAGTAGTTAAACAATAGTTAAACAGTGATATTGCAATTTATTTATGATAGAACGTTGTAAAATATATTTCTCCAGAATTTCCTCAGAACATTCTTTGGTTGATTTTTTTCTAATTTGTTTATTATTTCCTAGTATAGTTTCCATTGAGCATTTCTTCTTCAAAGTCCAAATATTTTAAAAATTATGTATTTATAAACAATATTTAAAATGTTCCTCGTTAGTCATGAAATTAATTTTCTAGTATATAGTTATTAACCAGCATTTACACTCTTTCCATAAACACCCTGGATGATTAAAAGAAAATGATGGATTATAAATTGGTTTTTAGTGCTTATAAATTTCATAAGATATAAGAGGTTATATAGCTGGTCTTTGTTTAGTATCCACTTTTATAATATCATTTTAATATTTAACAAAGAAATAATGCTTATGAAAATATTATTGTATCATTTATATTTTGATGTTATGGTCAGCTCCAACACTACTCACCTTTCTTCACCCTCAAATGCTTCCTTCGGAACCTAACATTATATTCAACTTCTGGATCCTAAAGTACTCATCACCTAATATACATACCATAGTTTTACTCTCAGATTTTCACTTTATAATAAATTATCCAAATTCTAGATTTGCTGCTTTATGACTTTTTGTGCATTATTTCAAGGATGAATGTTAATATGGCCATAAAAAAACAAAGAACATATTTTAAAATTATGTTGTATCTGTCCCACAATACCATACTGTGCCTCAGGAGGTGAGAGCTCAATGAATGTTTTTTTAAATAGCCAAAATATATTTTTAGCCAGCAACATGCTGGCTAGCGTTTTTCTAAATCAATTCTCTTCCCCCGAAAAAACAGAGACTCATTGATGTAAAAGGCTTATCCAAATGATAAATATGACAGTTCTACAGGGAAAAACAACACACTGATTAACAATTTAAAAATCAATCATGAAGCCAAATACTCCCTTCCTGGTATTAAAGAGATCTATGTGATCATAGCAACAACAACAACAAAAAATCTGTTTGGTCCTAAAGATTTTGAAATCCCTGCAGCCCAGAAGTTCATTTAACAGCGCATGTATGTGTCCTATGGGTGCCTTTGTACAACAAAAACACTGAATCAATTATTTCAGTTCTGTATGATTCAGCCTCACTCATGAAGCTGTGGCCTAAGTTTCCTTCTGTTTTCCTCCTGAACAAAAGTAATTCCTTCAACAGAAAAGAATCATATTTTCAATTTATTTTTTTCTAAGTATTAAAAAAAAGTATTGATGCAGCCAAATTGCTACCTAGAACTTTTTTAAATTATAAAAAATATTTTATCTTCAAGTTTAAAATACATCTAACAATTGGTCACTCATGTAATTCTTTTTCTTTTTGTCTATTTTAAGAACTGAATGTATAGTACTCATTAAAATTCCTCACTTGTCAACCCTAGGAAAGAAGTTAATTAATTTTAAATCTAATTTCTGAAATGGAAGAAAGGAGTAGGGCAAAGAATAAGAAAGTAGAAGAAATAGAAGAATAAGAAAGTAATTCTTTCAATGGCTTATTTTAATAATATTTTAATGTAAGTTGCTTCTGGCATAGTAAAACCCAGGGACATCAAAATCATGACAGAAAAAAAAATGTCACTAAAGAAATTGAGAATAGTATCGAAAATTTTATCTGACATGTTATTGATTTGTTGTTTGTTTGTTTGTTTTGGTTTTCATTTTCAGTTTTGGAGAGTTTGGGGTTTTGTTTCATTTTTGCTGTAGGTTGTATTGAAACAACCATAGCCACTAACGAGAGGAAAAATAATTTCTGTCTTCTGATTGAGTATTGAGGCAAGTGGGGGAAAAGCAAGTACCTTTTTCACTAGGTGACAGGAGAGAGGGGCAAGGGAAGGGGTAACTGCCACTTATAACTAAAATACACTGAACTAAACCAGCAGAGAACTTTGTAACCCCTGCATCAGGGACTGCTTCATCAACAGAGATAAGTGAGCAGAGCAAAATAGCACTGAGCAATGCATGGGAATGAATAGCTAATGAAGAATTCCAGCTTGCAAGCATTCTTCATTCAGGGACAGTGGCACCTGTGCATATGTGTGTAATCGAAAAATTGTTCTTAGAGCTATACATCATGCTTATTGATTGGTATAAAGTAGTATATATATAAATTCATATCTACCAGTTTCAAAATAAGTTATCTTTTGATATAATATGACTACAGTGCTTACAAGTTGTGCATCAGTGCCAACTTACAAAAAAAGAGTTTCTCTCAAGTTTTTAAGAAAACCAAAAATAAAAGTCAATTTTACATGTAAACACAGTTTAAGGGAGTTATCTCTTTTCTTCTACCATTTTTGCTTTAACAAGTGAAAATAATAGTTTTCTCTGTTTTATTAAATTCATACATAGTTATATAATTATATTCGTAAGTAAACATATAAAGGTGATTGTTGTACCTCTGTTTCTCAATTATCAACTCATAAAAAGCCTAACAATATTGGCTTGGGCAATCAAAGCCAGCCACTGTTATAAAGCAGGTATCAGCCAACATTTCCTTCTGTAGCACCTATCACATTCTAACATAATATTGGACTTATTTATGTGTTTATTGTGTATTTCTCTTCTTAGAAGGTAATCCCCTAAAGGTCAGGTTTCTTATTTATATTTATTGAGAAGATGGCATTTTCATTTCCTCAAACAGTACCTGTTATATAAATATTTGTTGAAGAAATATTTAAAAGAATGTCTAAGAAACTTTTGAAGGTTATTCATAAATATGTCTACCATGACTGGCAGAAGTTCTTATGTGTTCTAATATATCAATCAGTTTTCACACTGCTATAAAGATATTACTCGAGACTGGGTAATTTATAAAGAAAGGAGGTTTAATTTACTCACAGTTCCCCATGGCTGGGAGGACTCAGGAGACTTACAATCATGGCAGAAGTTGAGGGAAAAGCAAGCAACTTCTGCACTAGGTGGCAGGAGGGAGGGGCGAGTGCAGGGAAAACCACCACTTACAAACCATCAGATCTCATGAGAACTCCTCACTATCACAAAAACAGCATGGCGGAAATTGGCCCCATGATTCAATCATTTCCCATCAGGTCCCTCCTTGACATGTGGGATTACAATTCAAGATGAGATTTGGTTGGTACAAAAAGCCAAACCATAAAATCTAGTTACTTTCTGACTCAATTTTGCTAAAACAGTTAAATTATTAATAATTTCAAATTGCTCCATTCAGCCTTAATTCTTACCTTGTCAAAGAGTAGCCTTTGTGTTGTTCTCCCTAGAAATTTTACAGAGAAAATGACAAATAGAATCATTGAAAAAGTATTTATTGGAAAATACATGATACATAGCAATTAATATTCCTCCTGCAGTGTGGATCTGCCATACAAGCTGGGAGGCCCTATGTCAATATCTAACACATGGTTAGATGCAGCAAGGCTCTTAAGTTGGCCCCCACACCTGCAATAAAGCTGAAATTGGGGAGTTATTTGTATTCATAGATATAGCAGTAAATGGCCATTTTCTTTTCAATGTGCATACCCATGAGATTCCATGTTACTGTATTTTTTATTTTATATTAAGTTTTTCATTTTTAATTATTATGGGTATACAGTATGTAAATATATATATATACGCATGGGGTACATGTGATATTCTGATGCAGAAATACTATGTGTAATAATCACATCAGGGTAATTGGGGGTATTCATTATCACAAGCATTTTGTCATTTCTTTAAGAACATTCCAATTTCACTCTTTTCATTATTTTAAAATATATAGTAAATTATTGTTGACTGTAGTCATCCTGTTTGCTATCAAATACTGGGTCTTATTCATTGTAACTATATTTTTGTACACATTAATTATCCCCACTTACCCCACTACTCCCCAATACCCTTCCCAGACTCTGATAACCATAATTCTACTCTCTATCTCCATGAGTTCAATTGTGCATCAGAAAGATACCGTTAAATAGCTTATTATATAGATAGGCTTTAATCTGACAACTTAATAAATTAAAGGATATATCAAAATTTTCTGTGTTCTGTTTGGTAAAGTAACAAAACAAAAACAAAAAAACAAAAATAACACATACTTACATTTTAGGTGACATCCATCTACTTATTTTTTGAAATCCAAATGTAGCAGGTAAACAAAATAAACAACAAACTTGATTTGAGGACAACTGGATTTAAAGTAATTTTGTTTCTAAAAACTCTCTATATAATTATATTTTCTTCTAAAAACCTATATACAGTTATTTTTAAGGCAATTATTTTATTTAAAAATATAAACATGGTCACCCAATGTCTTAGTCCATTTGGGCTGCTATAACAAAATATCTTAGACTAGGTAATTTATAAACAACAAACATTTATTTCTCACAGCTCTGGAGGCTATAAAGTCCAAGATTAAGATGCCAACAGATTTTGTGTCTGGTAAGAAGGTGCATTCTGTTCCATAAGTGGTGCTTTCTTGCTGTGTCCTCACATGGCAGAAGGGGCAAGGTATCTCTCTGGAGCTCTGCCTTCATAACCTAATCACTTCCCAAAGGCTTCACTTTTAATATCATCATGTTGGGGATTAGATGTCAATGTACAAATTTGCAGAGGGACACAAACATTCAGACCATAGCACTAAAGGGTTATGAAGTGCTGTATGTTTCTTACCTTATAAAAACTTTAAAAATAAATCAATAAACAAGATATCAAGTTAATATAAATTTTTATATGTCAAAATTTATTGCTAAGAGAATGTTTCAGATGCATATTCCAATAATCCAAGAGGTTTTATGGTCATGCATTTTTTAACTATGCACACAAACATGTATCAGTTGTAGTTCTATAATATGCTAACATTCACTTTCCTGTAAAATAAATTATGCACACTATATTTTAACATATGACCCTTAAGAGCAAAATTTAACAAAAGACTTGTTTTTCAACCTTTATGCAAAGTTTAACTTCAACCTGAAATGATATTTACATTCAGCAATGTAATCAATTCTATCAAATTCTATTATACTGGAAAGAGTTTCATTGAAATGTGCTAGTGTAAATGGATTTCAAGATGTTTATTAAATGCCTCATAAGCTTCTTGGCACTACTAGAATATAATAACAGACTTAAAATTTTTAAGAGCTATGAGTCTACATAACATGAAGTAAAATATTTGCAATTATGGTAAAATCTCAATGAGTTATACACTTCTAATTAAAAATTTCCAACAATTTAAACTCATTGGTATGATGCCTGGGATGTTCTGGCTTCTGACCATAGTTTAATGAAAAAATACTTTTTAAAGAAGAAACAATTTATATATACAGAATTCTTGACATTGCATTATGACTACAAATTCCTTACCATAAAGTTGTTAACACAGTTGTTTAGATCATCTGAAGCACTATTAACATCACCATTACTGTAGAAGTTGAATTAGGGTCTGTTATATACAAACTTAACATCTAATTTAGTAATGAAGCATTTTTTTTCTTTTATTTTAAATAAAGGGGTTACATGTACAGATGTGTTTCATGAGTATATTGCACTCAGATAGTGAGCAAAATACCCAATAGGTAGTTTTTCAACCCTTGCCTTCCTCCTTCTCTCAACACTAGTAGTTCACAGTGTCTATTGTACCTACGTTTATGTCCATGTGTGCTCATGGTTTAGCTCCTGCTTGTGAGAATATGTGGTATTTGGCTTTGTGTTCCTGAGTTAGGTCACATAGGATTATGACCTCCAGCTCCATCTGAGTTGCTGCAAAGGATATGATTTCATTTTCTATGGTTGCATAGTATTCCATGGTGTATAAGTACCACATTTCTTTATCCAATCCACCATATATGGGCACGTAGATTGATTTCATATCTTTGCTATTGTGAATAGTGCTGCATTGAATATATAAGCGCATGTATCTTTTTGTTATAATAACCTATTTTTCTTTGGGTAGATGCCCTATAATGGGATCTCTGGGTTAAATGTTAGCTCTGTTTTAAGTTCTTTGAGAAATCTCCAAACTGCTAATGTACATTTCCACTAACAGCATATAAGCATTCCCTTTTCTCTTCAGCCTCACTAGTATCTGTTGTTTTGACTTTTTAATAATAGCTGACTGGTGTGAGATAGTATCTGATTGCAGTTTTGATTTGCATTTCTCTGATGATTAGTAATGATGAGCATTTTTCATATGTTTATTCTTTGCCCACTTTTTAATGGGGTTATTTGCTTTTTGTTTGTTGATTTGGTTAAGTTCCTAATAGATTCTGGATATCATTCCTTTGTCAGATGCATAGTTTGTGAATATTTTCTCCCATTCTGGAGGTTGTATGTTTACTCTATTTATAGTTTGTTTTGTCGGGCAGAAGTTCTTTAGTTTAATTAGTTCCTACTTGCCAATATTTGTTTTATTACAACTTATTTGCAGACTTAGCCAAAAATGATTTGCCAAGGCTGATGTCAAGAAGGGTATTTCCTAGGTTTTCTAGGATTTTTATAATTTCAGGTCTTACACTTAAATATTTAGTTCATCTTCAATTAATTTTTGTATATGAGGAAAGGTAGGGGTCCAGTTTCAATCTTCTACACATGGTTAGCCAGTTATCCCTGCATCATTTATTAAACAGAGAGTCCTTTCTTCATTGGTTGTTATTGTTAACTCTGTTGAAGATAAGATGATTGTAGACATGTGACTTTGCTTCTGGTTTCTCTAACATGTCCCTTTGGTCTGTATATCTGTTTTTGTACCAGTACCATGCTGTTTTGGTTACTGTAGCTTTATAATATAATTTGAATTTGGGAAGTGTGATGCTTCCAGTTTTGTTCTTTCTGCTTAGGATTGCTTTGTCTACTTCGGCCCATTTTGGTTCCACATGAAATTTAGAATATTTTTGTTCTAATTCTGTGAAGAATGATGTTGGTAATTTGATAGGAATCACATTGAATCTGTCAATTTCTTTGGGCAGTATGGCCATTTTAACAATACTGATTCTTCCAATTCATGAGCATGCGATGTTTTTTCATTTGTTTTTGTCATCTGTGATTTCCTTCAGTAGTGTTTTGCAGTTCTTGTAGAGACCTTTCACCTCCTTGGCTAGCTGTATTCTTAGATATTTCTTTTTCTTTGTGGCTATTGCAAGTAGGATTCCAATCTTGATTTCACACTCAGCCTAGACATTGTTTGGGTACAAAAATGCTACTGATTTTCCTACATTGCTTTTGTATCCTAAAACTTTACTGAAGTTGTTTGTCAGTTCTAGGAACCTTATGGTAGAGTCTTTAGGATTTTTTAGGTATAGAATTATATTGTCAATGTATAGAGAGAGATATTTTGATTTCTATTGTCAGTGTATAGAGATAGTTGGATTTCTTCTTTTCCTATTTGAATGCTTTTCATTTCTTTCTCTTGCCTGATTGCTCTGGGCAGGACTTCCAGTACTACATTGATTAGCAGTTCTGAGAGTGGGCATCCTTGCCTTGTTCCACTTCTCAAGGGGGATGGTTGCAGCTTTCGTCCATTCAGTATGAAGTTGGCTGTGAGTTTGTGATAGATGGCTCTATGTCTAGTCCGTGTAGGGCATTTATCATGAAGAGATGTTGAATTTTGTTGAAAGCTTTTTCTGCATCTATTGAGATAAACATGTGGTTTTTACTTTTGATTCTGTTTATGTGGTGAATCATATTCATTGATTTGCATATGTTGAACCAGTCTTGCATCCTAGGAATGAGGTCTACTTGATCAAGGTGTATTAACTTTTTGATATACTGCTGGATTTGGTTTCTAGTACCTTGTTGAGGATTTTTTTTTAATCTATGTTCATCGGGAATATGGCCTGAGGTTTCATTTTTTCATTGAGTCTCTGATAGATTTTGGTATTAGGCTGATGCTGGCTTCCTAGAATTAGCTAGGGAGGAGCTCCTCCTATTCAATTTTTTGGAACAGTTTCAGTAGTATTGGTACCAATTCTCTTTTGTACATTTGGTAGAATTCAGCTGTGAATTCATGTGTTCCAGGAATTTTTCTAGTTGATAGGTATTTTCTTCATTACTGATTTGATTTCAGAGCTTGATATTCATCTATTCAGGGTTCAATGTCTTCCTGACTTTAATCTTAGGAGATTGTATGTTTCCATAAATTTATTCATTTCCTCTAGATTTTCTTATTTATGTGCATAGAGTTGTTTTTATTACACTCTGAGGATCTTTTCTGTGTCTATGGGATCGACTGCAATGCCATCTTTGTCATTTTTGATTGTACTTATTTTGGATTTTTCTACTTTCTCTTTGTTAACCTAGCTAATAGTGGTCTATCAATCTTGTTTATTTCTTCTTGTTTTCTTTGTTTTTTTTTTTTTTTTTTTTTGAAAGACTGAGCACTGATTTCATTGATCTTTTGTATGGACTTTTGCATCTCAATTTCATTTAGTTCTTCTCTAATTTTAGTTATTTATTTTCTTCTGCTAGTTTGGGAGTCGGTTTGTTCTTGTTTTTTCTAGTTCCATTAAGTGCAAAGTCAGATTGTTAATTTGAGATCTTCCTAACTTCTTTATGAAGTCACTCAGCATTACAAACTTTCCTCTTAACACTGTTTTAGCTGCATCTCAAATATTTTGTGTGTTGTGTCCCTATTTTCATTAATTTCAAAGTTGTTTTTTTATTTCTGCCTTAATTTCAATGTTCACCCAGGAGTTATTCAGGAGCAGGTTTTTTAATTAACATGTATTTGTGTAGTTTTGAGAGATCATCTTCATATTGATTTTTATTTTTAATACATTGTGGTCCAAGGGTGTTCTTGGTATGATTTCATTTTTTTTATTTAGGCTTGCATTATGACTGAATATGTTGTTGATCTTAGAATATGTTCCATGTGTCAATGAGAAAAATGTATATTCTGTGATTGTTGGGTGGAGTGTTCTGTAGATGTCTATTAGGTCCAATTGGTCACGTGTAGAGTTTAAGTCTGGAGTTTCTTTTTTAGTCTTCTGCCCTGATGATCCGTCTAATGCTGTCAGCATGTGTCGAAGTCTCCCACTATTATTATGTTGTTGTCTACGTTGTTTCATAGGCCAAGAAGAACTTGCTTTATGATTTTGGGTACTCCAATATTGAGTACATGTATATGTAAGTCTTTTTGTTGAATTGTGCCCTTTTATAATTATGTAATGTCCTTCTTTGCCCTTCATAATTTTTATTGGTTTTAAATCTGTTTTACCTGATATAATAGTTACTCCTGCTCTTTTGTTTTCTGTTTTCATGGTATATCTTTCTCTTTCCCTTTACTTTGCACCTGTCTGTGGATATTGTTACATATGGGAAGGTCTCTTCAAGACAGCGTATGGTTGGGTCTTTTGTCTTTTTATCCAGCTTGGCACTCTATTCCTTTAAAGTGAGACATTTAACCCATGTCATTCAGGGTTAGTATTGAAACATGAGATTTTGATACTGTCATGTTGTTACCTGGTTTTTATGTAGACTTGATTGTGTGGTTGCTTTATAGTGCTTGTGGAATATATGCTTAATTGTGTTTCTGTGGTAGCCGGTATTGTTCTTTCAATTCCATGTTTAGCAGTTCCTAAGGACCTATATATCATAAGGCTGGTCTTAAAAGAAATTCCACAAGTGTTTTCTTGTCTGAGAATAATTTTATTTCTCCTTCACTTATTAAGTTTTGTTTGGTGAGACACAAAATTCTTGGCTGGAAATTTTTTTATTTCTAATTATTTAAGGAAGATAAAAATAGGCTCAGAATCTCTCTGGTTTTTAATATTTCTGCTGAGAGGTCTGCTGCTAGCATGATGGGATTCCCTCTGTACGTGACTTAACTCTAGCTGCTTTTAAGATTTATTCTTTTAAAATGTGGTACATATACCCCATGGAATACTATGTAGCCATAAAATGAAACAAGATTGGTCCTTTCCAGGGACATGAATGGAGCTGGAGACCATTAGGCTTAGCAAACTAATGCAGGAACAGAAAACCAAATACTATATGTTCTCACTTATAAGTGGGAGCTAAATGATGAGAACACATGGACACATGGGCGGGGGAAAACACACACACACTGGGGCCTGTGAGAGGGCAGGGGGTGGGAGGAGGGAGAGGATCAGGATGAATAGTTAATGGATACTGGGCTTAATATCTGGGTGATGGGATGACCCGTGCAGCAAACCACCATGGTACGTGTTTACCTGTGTAACAAACCTGCACATCCTGCACATGTACTCCTAAACTTAAAAGTTGGAAATTAAACAAAAACAAAAAGATTTACTCTTTTGTGTTGACCTTAGTGAATCTGATGACTGTGTGCCTTGAGTATGGTCATCTTGCATAGGATCTAGCCGGGGTTCTCTGTATTTCTTGAATTTGCATGTTAACATTTCTAGAAAGATTAGGGAAATTTTTCTGGACTTTTCCACAAATATATTTTCTGAGTTATTTATTCTTTCTCCTTTTCTCTCAAGGATGCCAATGAATCATAGATCTGATCTGTTTATATAGTCCCATATTTCTCAAAGGTTTTGCTCATTTTTCTTAATTCTCTTTTTTTTTTATTACTTTCTGACAGTTGATTCAAACACTAGTGTTCAAGCTCTGAAATTCTTTCCTCAGCTTGGCCTATTCTGCTGTTCATACTTTCCATCGTATTATCAAATTCTTGTAGTGAACTTTTCAGCCCTAGAAGTTCACTTTGATTCTTTCTAAAAATGGCTATTTTGTCTTTCAACTCTTGGATTATTTTACTGGATTCCTTGGATTGGGTTTCACCTTTCTCCTGAATCTCAATGAACTTCCTCATCATTCAGATGCTGAATTCTATGTCTGTCATTTCAGTCATTTCTGACTGGTTAAGAGCCATCACTTGGGAGCTAGTGGACTCATTTGGTGGTATAAAGACACTTTGGCTTTTTGAATTTCCAGAGTTCTTGGGCTGATTTTGTCTCATATGGGAGGGTTAGTGTTCCTTTAAGTAAGGTGTAAGCTGAGGATAGACGATTCGCTTTGTTTCTGCAGGTTTTCAGATGGTCCAGCCATTGCGCAGGGCCTTGGTGGCTGAATTCTTGCCCTTGGTTTCATAGGGAGAGATATTAACAGTGTATTTTTGTTGTTGTAGCTTGTGCTGCAATCCAGTAGATGATGCTTAAGAGTCATGGCCAGTAGATAAGCTTTTACTCAGCCATGTGGCTCCTTTTTATTTCCTGGCATTTGCATTCATGCTCTGCAGTGCAGTGGGGAGAGAGGTGATCCCCTCACCAAGTCAGCTCCTGGACAATGGAGGAGCCCCCTCCAATCACTGCCACTGTACCTTCATTTATTTTGTCAAGTATTTGACCCACAGCACTTCCTGAGGCACAGGCATTTTCTGGGCCAGCCCTGAGAGGAAGGCAAGCCCCACTCCCATGGCAGACCACACAATCCTGAGACTCAGCTTTCCCAGTGCTCTTATAGTGCAGCTCCTCTTCTGCTTAAGTGCTGTGCACAAACCTCAGCTTGGCAATTCCAAGCTACCACCACAGCCTTGGGAGTAGCTCAGACTTTTTGTTCCCTCCTCAGCTTGGGGACAGCAGGAGTAGGGACCACTGTGGAAGCAATATCAGAGAATTTGTCAGTTGCCTCTGGGGTCTCCAGCCTAGAGAAACATGGAACTATGGCTGATGGGAGTAATCAACCAAGGGTGTAGAGGCTACACTATGGGCCCCCCAAGCCAGGGGGCTCTACCTGGTAAAGAGTGGGGGCACAAGGGCTCACAGAGAACACAGTCTTGTCTTCTCTCCTTAGGGTGGCTGCAGTGTGCTGGAAGCACAAGCAAAGCAATCAGGTTCTTTGTTCCTCCCCTAGTCTTAGAGGAGCCAGAGCCTATAGTGCAGCTCTGGCAATGGCAGAGTGGTTGTTAGTTGTCTCTGGGAGCTCCACCCAGCTACACTGGGGGTCCAAGCTGGGAGGCCCTGCCTGGTGAAGAGAAGCAGGGGCAGGGACTCAGGACTCATGTGGAAAACAGTCTGGCCACCTTTCTGTATGGCAGCTGCAGTGTGCTGGAGACCTGTGACAATTCTTAGGCTCTTTGCTCTCTTCCCAGCCTGCAGGCAGTAGCAGCAGGGACCATGGCAGCAGCAACGCAGCAGTCCTGTCAGTTACCTTTGGGAGCACCATCCCAGAGAAATGCACAGCTGCCACCAGCCAGAGTGCTTAGGCAGGGGTGGAATAGCTGCACTGGGGTCCCAGGCCAGTGGGCCTTTCCTGGTGGGGTGCAGCAGAGTTGGGGCATTTAATCCATCTACTCCTCGGCACCATGAATGCAGCTTCCATACTAGCGGCCCATGAGAGAGCCTGGCCTCTCTTGTTGGCAGGGCTACCATAGCAGCTGCTCAGGTGCTCAGGGATCCAAGAACCATGGGCTTGAGCAGTGGGTTTGCCCAAGCTTCAGGCAGATCTCTATGTCAGTCTAGAGCCCAAGGGCATCAAGGAGGATCTCCTGTGTCCAGGATTGCAAAGGTCTGTGGCAAAAGTGTGGATTTCCAGGGGCTCTCACTCACTCACCTTTCCCCACAGTAGGGAGCCTTCTCTGGCTCTGCACCAATCTTGGGTGGGCAGCTGTCCTGCCTTGCTCCTGTCTGCACTTCATGGGTCTCTGTTGCTTCCTTGATGAATCCCAACATGGCCTCCTGAACAATCCACTTGAAGATCTGTTTCCTCTCCACGAGAGTGGTGCACACTAGCTGCTTCTAAGCCAGCCATATTGGCACATTTTTCCAAACATAAAGAATTTTAATGGAACATTTTATATAATTCTAAGAAATCTAAAACTCATAGCTGAGTCCTTAATTTAGAGGCATTGGCTTTCAATAAGTGTTTAAAGTTAGTATATTCATGATTCATACAAGAATTAATGTTGAGATTATTTTAGTATTCAATGAATTTATAGCCTAGAACTAAAATTACACTCTCCTTTTGCATTATACTAGTTTTTTTTTTTTTTTTTTGCTGCTATAACAAATTACCACAAACTTAGTGGCTTAATACAACACAAATTTATTCTCTTGTAGCTCTGGAGTTCAGAATTCCAAAATGAGTCTTATAGGACTATGATCAAAGTGTTAGTAGGGTTGGTTCCTTCTGGAGGCTCTAGGGGTGAAGCTGTTCCTTGACTTTTCTAGTTTTCTTATCAGCAGTTGCATCACCCCAGCCTCTGCTTCCACACTCCTCTCACTCTCCTGCCTTCCTCTTCCCCTTGTAAGAACTCTTGTAATAACTTTGGAACTATCAAGATCATCCAGCATATAACCTCCCCATCTCAAAATGCTTAATTTATTCACATCTGCAAAATTCCTTTTGCCACTTAACGTAACATCATCCCAAATTCTGAGAATAGAGGCATGGATCTTTTGTGGAAGAAGGCTATTATTCTGCATACCATATATATAAAAGTGAACTTTATTTTAATTTTAACAAGAACATCATAGTTTTTTTTTAAAAAAAGAGTTAGTCTTTTTAATTATACTATTAAACATATTGTCATATTTCAAATTAATTTTTTCCTATCTGGCTTATTTTTTCAGTTTTATTTCCTTCTGATTACTTCAGTTAATATGTAATATAAATATTATCCAATTGATAGCAAAGATAGTAGCTATTTTAGGTTGATATATGACTTCAAATATTTTAACTGTGTGCACCATTTTTATTGTGTTTTAATAATAATGTATCAGTTTCTGTAAATTACTACCTTTTTCAAGGGAAGAAACCTTAATAACTCACCGGAGACTTTTCCTTATTATTTGCAGCCAAATCACAACTTAGTCTCTACTTCACATACCCTCTTCTGAACGTGTGAACCCCATATTTAGTAGCATAAAAGATGAAGTGAAGTGTTACTGTTAATTATTAAAACCTCACAGAAAATTCGGTTTGGCTAAAGTAATTCTATGCATTGGGTAGTGATTCTTCACAACTTGACCAAAAAATTAAATGTAGGATTTAGAGATGTTTTTTCCAATTCAGACAGATATATGATGATGTAATGAACATTCTCCCAGTAGAGCTGCAAACGAGAAAATATAAAAGAGAACACAGCTTATTATTTCAAAAGGAGGGGAAAGTAAAATGGTTTATCAATAAGCACAGTCTTTGTAGATAAGACATTTAAAATGCAGTGAGATTTTTATTGCTATCCTTAAAAGAAATGGAATGTACCTCCTCTCTAACTCCCTTGACTCTATCTCGTTCAAACATTATACATGGAAGAGTACACAAAGGACAGAGCTATAAAATTAAGGTGTTTTACTGCTCTTCATGGTTCACTGCTTGCAAGACAGCATCATTGTTTCTATTAGGGAGGAGAAAGACTATATAAGAAGCAGTCATTCTACTTGTTGTTGATGCAAAGACTCTTTGGGGTTATTTAGATTTCTGCAATTCACAATGCTGGAGTCGAATCGACCTCTGGCAAATGAATTAATTAATTCCAAAATGAAATTTAGAATTTGCACACATCCTTCCCAAAACAACACTTGCCTACCACTCAAACAATTATCTGTGAGTGGCGTAAATCTGTGCCTAGCTTAATACCAGCAGTTCATTTTAAAGAAAACTTTATTTTTCCAGTGGTAACAAGTTTAAAATCTATTATTCCTGATTTAAGACTCCTACAATTTTAAGAATTTTAGTCTTTATTAATAGAAGCATGTATTTAGCACAACTGATATGTATAAGATATAACATGATACTTGAAACAAATCAGTAATATGCTGTATTGGTCATGTCTTATCTGGAGTATTGTATTTAGTAATAAACCTCTTTTTTCAGTCTAGAGTATAAAGAAGAGGATGAAGGCTTAAGCAGGAAACTTTGACAGCTCCAAAGATCTTAATCCTTATAAAGAAGTAATGAAGTTTCAACTTTGCACTCAGGTAATGTTTCTGTTTAGAAAAGCATTTGAATATTTATAGTTATTTGCATGGGCAACCTTATGAAACAAAAACTATATTAAATTCATATAGCCCTCAGAGTTCAAATGCATTTTAACATCAATTTCCTTTAACCTTCCTTACTTCCCCCAAGGGGAGACAAAGCAATGATTGTCCTCATGTTATATATAAGGAAAATAAACTAAGAGAGATTAAGATTAGGATTCATTTGCATAATATCACACAACAAGGGAGAGACTCATATCTCAAATGCTGACATTCTTATTCTGTCATGTGTTCTGTTCATTGGATCACAGTACTCTCTGGGAAATGTTATATTAAGGTCAGTATTTAACTATATACGATAGGTAAAATGAAATGCAGAGAATAGAATGGTGGTTATCAAGGGCTGATGGGGACTCAAAATGGGGAGATTCATTCAATGATGCAAAGTTTCAGTTAGGAGAAATAAGTTTTTGGAGTCTACTGTACAGCAGGGTGGCTATAGTTAACAGTGACACATTATGTAATTGAAGATTGCTTAGAGTAGATTTTTTTCAATTTTTATATATATATTTTTTATTATTATTATTATTATACTTTAAATTTTAGGGTACATGTGCACAATGTGCAGGTTAGTTACATAGTATACCTGTGCCATGCTGGTTTGCTGCACCCATTAACTCATCATTTAGCATTAGGTATATCTCCTAATGCTATCCCTCCCCCCTCCCCCCACCCCACAACAGTCCCCAGAGTGTGATGTTCCCCTTCCTGTGTCCATGTGTTCTCATTGTTCAATTCCCACCTATGAGTGAGAACATCCAGTGTTTGGTTTTTTGTCCTTGTGATAGTTTACTGAGTATGATAATTTCCAATTTCATCCATGTCCCTACAAAGGACATGAACTCATCATTTTTTATGGCTGCATAGTATTCCATGGTGTATATGTGCCACATTTTCTTAATCCAATCTATCATTGTTGGACATTTCGGTTGGTTCCAAGTCTTTGCTATTGTGAATAGTGCCACAATAAACATACGTGAGCATGTGTCTTTATAGCAGCATGATTTATAGTCCTTTGGGTATATACCCAGTAATGAGATGGCTGGGTCAAATGGTATTTCTAGTTCTAGATCCCTGAGGAATAGCCACACTGACATCCACAATGGTTGAACTAGTTTACAGTCCCACCAACAGTGTAAAAGTATTCCTATTTCTCCACATCCTCTCCAGCACCTGTTGTTTCCTGACTTTTTAATGATTGCCATTCTAACTGGTGTGAGATGGTATCTCACTGTGGTTTTGATTTGCATTTCTCTGATGGCCAGTGATGGTGAGCATTTTTTCATGTGTCTTTTGGCTGCATAAATGTCTTCTTTTGAGAAATTTCTGTTCATATCCTTCACCCACTTTTTGATGGGGTTGTTTGTTTTTTCCTTGTAAATTTGTTTGAGTTCATTGTAGATTCTGGATATTAGCCCTTTGTCAGATGAGTAGGTTGTGAAAATTTTCTCCCATTTTGTAGGTTGCCTGTTTACTCTGATGGTAGTTTCTTTTGCTGTGCAGAAGCTCTTTAGTTTAATTAGATCCCATTTGTCAATTTTGGCTTTTGTTGCCATTGCTTTTGGTGTTTTAGACATGAAGTCCTTGCCTATGCCTATGTCCTGAATGGTAATGCCTAGGTTTTCTTCTAGGGTTTTTATGGTTTTAGGTCTAACGTTTAAGTCTTTAATCCATCTTGAATTGATTTTTGTATAACGTGTAAGGAAGGGATCCAGTTTCAGCTTTCTACATTTGGCTAGCCAGTTTTCCCAGCACCATTTATCAAATAGGGAATCCTTTCCCCATTGCTTGTTTTTCTCAGGTTTGTCAAAGATCGGATAGTTGTAGATATGTGGTGTTATTTCTGAGGACTCTGTTCTGTTCTATTGATCTATATCTCTGTTTTGGTACCAGTACCATGCTGTTTTGGTTACTGTAGCCTTGTAGTATAGTTTGAAGTCAGGTAGCGTGATGCCTCCGGCTTTGTTCTTTTGGCTTAGGATTGACTTGGTGATGTGGGCTCTTTTTTGGTTCCATATGAACTTTAAAGTAGTTTTTTGCAATTCTGTGAAGAAAGTCATGGGTATCTTAATGGGGATGGCATTGAATCTATAAATTACCTTGGGCAGTACGGCCCTTTTCACGATATTGATTCTTCCTACCCATGAGCATGGAATGCTCTCCCACTTCTTTGTATCCTCTTTTATTTCATTGAGCAGTGGTTTGTAGTTCTCCTTGAAGAGGTCCTTCACGTCCCTTGTAAGTTGGATTCCTAGGTAGTTTATTCTCTTTGAAGCAATTGTGAATGGGAGTTCACTCAGGATTTGGCTCTCTGTTTGTCTGTTGCTGGTGTATAAGAATGCTTGCGATTTTTGTACATTGATTTTGTATCCTGAGACTTTGCTGAAGTTGCTTATCAGCTTAAGGA
Organism: Pan paniscus; assembly: GCF_029289425.2. Classification (NCBI taxonomy): domain Eukaryota; kingdom Metazoa; phylum Chordata; class Mammalia; order Primates; family Hominidae; genus Pan; species Pan paniscus. The sequence continues at coordinate 115,694,139 of NC_073252.2, forward strand.
GATTTTGGGCTGAGACAATGGGGTTTTCTAGATATACAATCATGTCATCTGTAAATGGACAATTTGACTTCCTCTTTCCTTAACTGAATACCCTTTATTTCCTTCTCCTGCCTAATTGCCCTGGCCAGAACTTCCAACACAATGTTGAATAGGAGTGGTGAGAGAGGGCATCCCTGTCTTGTGCCAGTTTTCAAAGGGAATGCTTCCAGTTTTTGCCCATTCAGTATGATATTGGCTGTGGGTTTGTCATAGATAACTCTCATTATTTTGAGATATGTCCCATCAATACCTAATTTATTGAGAGTTTTTAGCATGAAGGGTTGTTGAATTTTGTCAAAGGCCTTTTCTGCATCTATTGAGATAATCATGTGGTTTTTGTCTTTGGTTCTGTTTGTATGCTGGATTACATTTATTGATTTGCATATATTGAACCAGCCTTGCATCCCAGGGATGAAGCCCACTTGATCATGGTGGATAAGCTTTTTGATGTGCTGCTGGATTTGGTTTGCCAGTATTTTATTGAGGATTTTTGCATCAATGTTCATCAAGGATATTGGTCTAAAATTCTCTTTTTTCGTTGTGTCTCTGCCAGGCTTTGGTATCAGGATGATGCTGGCCTCATAAAATGAGTTAGGGAGGATTCCCTCTTTTTCTATTGATTGGAATAGTTTCAGAAGGAATGCTACCAGTTCCTCCTTGTACCTCTGGTAGAATTCGGCTGTGAATCCATCTGGTCCTGGACTCTTTTTGGTTGGTAAGCTATTGATTATTGCCACAATTTCAGAGCCTCTTATTCGTTTATTCAGAGAGTCAACTTCTTCCTGGTTTAGTCTTGGGAGGGTGTATGTGTCAAGGAATTTATCCATTTCTTCTAGATTTTCCAGTTTATTTGCATAGAGGTGTTTGTAGTATTCTCTGTTGGTAGTTTGTATTTCTGTGGGATCGGTGGTGATATCCCCTTTATCATTTTTTATTGTGTCTATTGGATTCTTCTCTCTTTTCTTCTTTATTAGTCTTGCTAGCGGTCTATCAATTTTGTTGATCCTTTCAAAAAACCAGCTCCTGGATTCATTAATTTTTTGAAGGGTTTTTTGTGTCTCTATTTCCTTCAGTTCTGCTCTGATTTTAGTTATTTCTTGTGTTCTGCTAGCTTTGAACGTGTTTACTCTTGCTTTTCTAGTTCTTTTCATTGTGATGTTAGGGTGCCAATTTTGGATCTTTCCTGCTTTCTCTTGTGGGCATTTAGTGCTATAAATTTCCCTCTACACACTGCTTTGAATGTGTCCCAGAGATTCTGGTATGTTGTGTCTTTGTTCTCGTTGGTTTCAAAGAACATCTTTGTTTCTGCCTTCATTTCATTATGTACCCAGTAGTCATTCAGGAGCAGGTTGTTCAGTTTCCATGTAGTTGAGTGGTTTTGAGTGAGTTTCTTAATCCTGAGTTCTAGTTTGATTGCACTGTGGTCTGAGAGACAGTTTGTTATAATTTCTATTCTTTTACATTTGCTGAAGAGAGCTTTACTTCCAACTATGTGGTCAATTTTGGAATAGGTATGGTGTGGTGCCGAAAAAAAATGTGTATTCTGTTGATTTGGGGTGGAGAGTTCTGTAGATGTCTATTAGGTCCACTTGGTGCAGAGCTGAGTTCGATTCCTGGGTATCCTTGTTGACTTTCTGTCTCGTTGATCTGTCTAATGTTGACAGTGGGGTGTAGAAAAACTGGAAACTCTAAAAAACAGAGCGCCTCTCCTCCTCCAAAGGAACGCAGTTCCTCACCTGTAACGGAACAATACTGGATGGAGAATGACTTTGACGAGTTGAGAGAAGAAGGCTTCAGATGATCAAACTACTCCAAGCTACAGGAGGAAATTCAAAGCAAAGGCAAAGAAGTTAAAAACTTTGAAAAAATTTTGATGAATGTACAACTAGAATAACCAATACAGAGAAGTGCTTAAAGGAGCTGATGGAGCTTCAAGCCAAGGCTCGAGAACTACATGAAGAATACAGAAGCCTCAGGAGTCGATGCGATCAACTGGAAGAAAGGGTATCAGTGATGGAAGATGAAATGAATGAAATGAAGCGAGAAGGGAAGTTTAGAGAAAAAAGTATAAAAAGAAATGAACAAAGCCTCCGAGAAATATGGGACTATGTGAAAAGACCAAATCTACATCTGATTGGTGTACCTGAAAGTGACGGGGAGAATGGAACCAAGTTGGAATACACTCTGCAGGATATTATCCAGGAGAACTTCCCCAACCTAGCAAGGCAGGCCAACATTCAGATTCAGGAAATACAGAGAATGCTTCAAAGATACTCTTCAAGAAGAGCAACTCCAAAACACATAATTGTCAGATTCACCAAAGTTGAAATGAAGGAAAAAATGTTAAGGGCAGCCAGAGAGAAAGGTCGGGTTACCCACAAAGGGAAGCCCATCAGACTTACAGCACATCCCTCGGCAGAAACTTTACAAGCCAGAAGAGAGTGGGGGCCAATGTTCAACATTCTTAAAGAAAAGAATTTTCAACCCAGAATTTCACATCCAGCCAAACTAAGCTTCATAAGTGAAGGAGAAATCAAATCCTATACAGACAAGCAAATGCTGAGAGATTTTGTCACCACCAGGCCTGCCCTAAAAGAGCTCCTGAAGGAAGCACTAAACATGGAAAGGAACAACTGGTACCAGCCACTGCAAAATCATGCCAAATTGTAAAGACCATCAAGGCTAGGAAGAAACTGCATCAACTAATGAGCAAAATAACCAGCTAACATCATAATGACAGGATCAAATTCACACATAACATTATTAACTTTAAATGTAAATGGACTAAATGCTCCAATTAAAAGACACAGACTGGCAAATTGGATAAAGAGTCAAGACCCATCAGTGTGCTGTATTCAGGAAACCCATCTCACATGCAGAGACACACATAGGCTCAAAATAAAAGGATGAAGGAAGATCTACCAAGCCAATGGAAAACAAAAAAAGGCAGGGGTTGCAATCCTAGTCTCTGATAAAACAGACTTTAAACCAACAAAGATCAAAAGAGACAAAGAAGGCCATTACATAATGGTAAAGGGATCAAATCAAAAAGAAGAGCTAACTGTCCTAAATATATATGCACCCAATACAGGAGCACCCAGATTCATAAAGCAAGTCCTGAGTGACCTACCAAGAGACTTAGACTCCCACACAATAATAATGCTAAGAGTAGATTTTAAATGTTCTCAACATACACACAAAAATTAAGTACATGGGATAATAAATATGTTAATTAGCTTGATTTAATCATTCCACAATATGTGCATATGACAAAACATTACACTGTACACCATAAATCTATACAATTTTTGTTTTTCAATTTAGAAAATATAAAAATAAAAAATAAAGACACACATATAAAGCACATTGCCTACCATGAGGAAGTAGAGTGAAAAAGCGAAGTCACTGAAAAAAGATTGCCTCACCTTAAATCCCCACCCTCCCAATTACCAACTGTTTCATCATGTGTGAAATGGTTTTAATACCACCTATTTTACAGGGTGTTTTGAGGAATACATGAGTTACTAGGTTGTAAAGTACTTTGCTGTGAGAGCTCTATCAGTGTTAATGAATGTAAAAATCTTTTATTATCTGGTACATGGAAGACACTCAATAAATATTAGCTGCATAAACTCTCCAACATGGAGTGTTAATTCAGATGATGAATTAATATATTTGTCATGTAGAAAACATTCTAGAAATGCAGAGAGTAAGAGAATAGTGAAATTTTGAACAAGCAAACTTCTGAGTTCCTTTGTGAAATTCTACAAATCACTGCTTTGTAGGGAGTCGTACAGATAGATATCCTCTCCTAAACCAAGTATGTTCTTTTCCCATAAACTCCCATTCCATATGGGGCTAATCTGTATCCAACTTGCAATTTAATGGAGTGGCTAAATGTGCATGCTACCATAAGCCTCAGTAGATAAGAAGAGAGTTATAGCTATAATTATATATTTGTGATTTCCTGTTGTAGCAATTTCAATACTACAACAGTATGTTGTAGTATTTATATGAATTTACATGATTTTTCTTCTAAATCTTATTTACTGACATATGGATAATGTGACTTCACTGCGAAGATTTTCCTAAAATATTCAGTTTTGTACTTCATATCATTTCCAAGTTTTCAGACTATGCATTCCATCCTGGTGAAAATCAATTCTCCATATTTGCTTTAGTGTTCACAGAGAATGAAATTCACAGAAAAAGAATTAAGTTAACATATTTCACTAGTACAATCTAAACTAAGATAAATTAGATGCATCTTTTCCTCTAGGCAGTGGAGCAAAAGCAGACTGTAATTTAGTCACAGTGCATATCTAGAAAAATTTACCATTTGTAAATATGTCATAATCTAAGAAAAGGTGGATCTACTATAGTATTTTACAACTTTAATACTGTCTTATGTGTACACAAATTTATGAACTGGATACACTATGTTCTCTACTAGGTTCACAGTTTTATCTATGCTGCAAATTTATTTCTTTCAATATGAGCTGGAGAATGATTAGGCTAAGCCAACAAAATATAATCATCTACTATGAACTAACTGCAGTTCGCCATTACCATGTTGGCGCCTTGAACAGAGGTTAGACATTTTTCAAATTGTTTTATTACTTTGTTGAAAAAATTAGTATCTAAGCTGATGTAAAAGAAAAAGATACCTATAAATTATTGACAATGGAAGATCCCTGTGTAAATCTGCAAATCTGTATTATGCATAATGTGGAATGTTTTCCATTTCCAAAAATAATTTTTGATAGCTGATCAGAACAAATTAATTTACTCCCTTTCTTTTTTTCTCATCATTATTCTTATAATCTTCTATTGTTCATAGTCTTGTTGATTTATTACACGCATGCATCTCCTTTTAAACAAATATGAGGAATATGTTTTGTATAATAAATTCCACACACTTAAATATTAAACTTTGACAAATGTAACAGACATGCATTCCTTTAAAATCACCACCAAATTCAAGACACAGAAATCTCCTCCAAGAAGCTCCTTGTTCACCTTGGCTTTCTATTCATCATGCCATCATTCCCAGAAAAACATGACTACTTTTTCACTCTAGATCAATTTGCATTTTCTACAATTTTACGTAAAGTTTATACAACATACATTCTTTTTATCTGATTCTTCAACTTCAATTTAACATGATTTTAAGATTCATCATCATAGATGACCTCTGTATCAGTAGTTTATTCCATTTTATTGCTGAGATGTATTTCATTGTATGGATATATCACAATAGCTTTAGCTATTTACCAGCTGATGAGCATTTGTGTTGTTGCCAGTTTTGACTATTGAAAAAAAATCTGCTGTGAACATTTGTAAACAAATGCTTCTATAGACATATTTTTATTTTATAGGGGTAAATGCCTTTGAGTAGAATAGGTGGGTTATATGGTAGGTATATGTTTACTTTTATTAGAAAGTGTTAAACTATTTCTCATGGTTGTACTATTTATATCACCATTCACAGTGTAACAGATTTTTAAATTTCTGCATTTTTGCTACCTCTGATTTTATCATTCTTTTTAATTTTTGCCTCTCTACTATGTATGCATTTAATTGTGGTTTATTTTGAATTCCCATGATCATTAATAATTTGAGCATCTTAGTCATTCTTAACTCTCTCTTTATAAAGTGCATTTTCAAATCCTTTGCTCATTTTATTGGATTTATCTTATTTTTAAGTTTTAAAAGTTTTGTATATACTCTGAATAAAATCTAGTTGTCTATATACATGTTGTTAATATTTGTTCTAATCTGTGGCTTGCTTTTATATTTTGTTAGTGGTATCTGTCAAAGAGAAAAATATTTCATTTTTGAGAAAGTCCAGGTCAAGCCCACACAGATATTTTCTTACATTTCCTTCCAGGAGTTTTATAGCATTACCCTTCACATTTAGGCAAATGATTTATTTTGAGTTAATTTTTGTATATCAATTTGAAATAAGGTTGATATTTGTTATTTCCATAAGGTTATCCTACTGTTACAGTAAATTTTTTGAAGACTATCCTTTCTCATTAAATTGCCTTATTGTCTTTGTTGTAAATGAATTGACCATATACATAGTATGGATCTAATTTTTCAATTTCTTTCTTGATATATATCTTTTCATATATATATATTCTAATATGTATATCAAAAAATATTTTATTGTAATTACCAACAAAATGCAGCAAGCAACAACATAAAATTCACGATGTTCAACAACAAAAAACGATTACCAAGCATGCAAAAAACAATAAATATATCTATAATTAGGAGACAAATCAAGTAATAGAAACAGAACCAGAAATACGTGGAGAAAATTTGAAGACAGCGATGTAAAACATCTAATATAAATATGCTCCTCTTTATGATTGAGAGTGTAGAGGAATACATAAGCATGAGGAAGTGGTAAATGAGATATTTTTAAAAAGAGAGACCCCAAATAGAACTAGATATGGAATAAGAATATAATCAATGAAAAATATGCAAGATGGGATTAGCAACAGATTAGGCAGTACAGAAAAAATGATCACTGAATTCAAAGATAAAACAATCAAAATATTCAAATGGAACCATTTAAAAAAATAATAAACATAATATGTGGTAAAATGCTGGTCTAGTGTTTATGCAACTGTAGTCCCAGAATGGAGTGGGTGAAGGGGTGAGAGTAGTAAAAAGAAAATATTTGAAACTTAATAGCTGAAAATTTCCCAAATTCAATGAAGAATATAAGCCCACCACTCCTATAAGCTCAACAAACACCATTCAGGATAACAATTAAAAATGCCTATCTTTCAACAATGAAAGCAAAAGAAAGCTTTATCTATTTATTCATTTTATTTATTTATTTTTGAGACAGAGTCTCACTTTGTCACCCAAGCTGGAGTGCAGTGGCATGATCTCAGCTCTCTGCAACCTCTGCCTCCTGGGTTCAAGCAATTCTGATGCCTCAGCCTCCCAAGTAGCTGGTCTACAGGCGTGCACCACCATGCCTGGCTAATTTTTATATTTTTTGGAGAGACGGGGTTTTGCCATGTTCTCCAAGCTGGTCGTGAACTCCTGACCTCAAGTGATCTGCCCACCTCGGCCTACCAAAGTGCTGGCATTATAGGCTGGAGCCACCATGCCAGGCCAGAAACCCTTTTTAAATCAACACAAATGTGAAGATTTCATTTCCATCAGAACTCAACTACAAGAAATGTTAAGGGAAGTTCCTCAGGCAGAAGGAAAATGATACCATATAAAAATGTGAGCTACACAGGAACTGAAGAACAACAAAAATTATAAGAATGTGGTGAGATGTAGAACAAAGTTTTTCTTGTTTTAATCTCTTTAGAAGATAACTAACTAGTCATATTAGTTGTTGGCAGGAGGCCTTAGTTCCTTGCCACATGATCCTCTCTATAAGGTTGCTTGAGTGTTCTTACAACTTGGCTGTTATCTTCCCACAAAGCAAGTGATCCAAAAGAGCGTATGTGAGGAAGAAACTGCGATGCCTGGGTATAACTCCATCCAAAAGTCATATATACTTTCACTTTCACCACATTGTAGTCATTGTATGTGAGTCACTAAGTCCACAATTTAGGTGAGAAAAGTCTTTTGAAGAGAGTAATTTCAAGGAATGTGTGGACATACTTAAAAATCACCACAGGTATGTGAGTGTTTAACAGCTGAAAATAATAAATATTATTTTTTGTCACCACAATATTCAGAGGCTCGTTTTTTTGTGAAAAGGAAACCATTTTGCTCTGGAGAAATTATACTTTACTCATTTATCACCTAGATATGGTGGGACAGTGAGCCCAGCAGCGCTCCACTCACTCCCTGACTCATGGCAATCTAGGAGAGGCCACTGGACACTGAGGAAGTAAAAACTTGATGAGTGACTTCACAGCACCTGCTGTTTTTGTGTATCTGCCATGGGTCTTTTCTGGTAACTTATTGCTCCATTTCAGGGCATACAGTGATCAATTCAGGAGTACAGACATAAATAATCATAAATAATGCTGAGCAATCATAGACCACCTCTATTCTTCTATGTAGAGTATTGATCTTCATGTCAGACTCTTTAGGTTGGGATACTGGGTCCATCACTATGGAGATGGGTAATCTCATTAAATTTCCTATGGCCTTGAAAAAAATTACTTAAACTTCTTTGAATTCCAGTTTCCTCATATCTAAAATTGAGATTAAAAAAAAGTACCTGTCTCACTGGTTGTTATGCATATTAAAAGAGTTAAAACGGGTAGTTATATATTTATGCTTATATGTATAATTGTGCTTATATTTATAATTATAAATATTCATATATACTTATTCATATACATTTATATTTACATATATTTATGTGTAGCCCCAGAGAGGATCTGAATCTGCGGCTATTGACATCTGATTTCTTCGACATACAGAAAAAGACTTTTGGAGGAATAAAATCCAACAAAAAGAATGAAAATTAAAAGGTAGTAACAATATCATGATTTGAAACCCTGAATCCAGATGAGTCTGAATCCATATGCGGACTCCACTATTCAGAAAGCCAATCAATTTCCTTTCTTGTTGCCTAAGTTAATTTCAAACTTGCATTTGAAAGGATCCTGAGAAATACAGTATGTAAAACTAGTAGCCCTGGTCTTAATAGCATGAGTCACCAAGAATGTTGACTTCTGTTGCCCACAGTCATTATAGTACATACAATTTTAATAAAGAGAAAACTGAAGATGCTAATAAATTTTGAATGGTAAGTGGTGATCTTAGTATCCAAGTAGGTGAGCTGGAATGGGGGAATTGATTTGAAATTCTCACTTACTGGATCATTGTCTAGGAAGATTTGATCTCTGCCCTGAAACAGGAAGGGTAGTTCAGATGAAGTGAGGCCTGATCAATTGCCCAGAGGAAAAAGAAATTATCAAAAAATAAATGCCAAAAGTTATACCAAAAAGGGTAGGGGCAAGGGTAAGTGGATGTTGGTATTAGAGAATTACAAAAAATCTTTAACATCTTTAAAATTTTGCTCAAAAGTTATATGTAATTTTTGTCTATTTCAAAGCACTAATAAATTATATTAACTAATTCCCTATCCACCAATTTCTTACCCTGAATACCTCAGTTTTATACCCAAATATTTCCAAAGTTATTTTGATGCAGTAAAGAATTTTAAATGTCTAATAACTTAAGTTTGTGATACCTCTTGGTTTATTATTATTATTATTATTATTTTATTATTATACTTTAAGTTTTAGGGTACATGTGCACAATGTGCAGGTTAGTTACATATGTATGCATGTGACATGCTGGTGCACTGCACCCACTAACTCGTCATCTAGCATTAGGTATATCTCCCAATGCTATCCCTCCCCAATCCCCCCACTCCACAACAGTCTCCAGAGTGTGATGTTCCCCTTCCTGTGTCCATGTGTTCTCATTGTTCAATTCCCACCTATGAGTGAGAATATGTGGTGTTTGGTTTTTTGTTCTTGCGATAGTTTACTGAGAATGATGATTTCCAACTTCATCCATGTCCCTACAAAGGACATGAACTCATCATTTTTTATGGCTGCATAGTATTCCATGGTGTATATGTGCCACATTTTCTTAATCCAGTCTATCATTGTTGGACATTTGGGTTGGTTCCAAGTCTTTGCTATTGTGAATAGTGCCACAATAAACATATGTGTGCATGTGCCTTTATAGCAGCATGATTTATAGTCCTTTGGGTATATACCCAGTAATGGGATGGCTGGGTCAAATGGTATTTCTAGTTCTAGATCCCTGAGGAATCGCCACACTGTCTTCCACAATGGTTGAACTAGTTTACAGTCCCACCAACAGTGTAAAAGTGTTCCTATTTCTCCACATCCTCACAAGCACCTGTTGTTTCCTGACTTTTTAATGATTGCCATTCACACTGGTGTGAGATGATATCTCATTGTGGTTTTGATTTGCATTTCTCTGATGGCCAGTGATGGTGAGCATTTTTTCATGTGTTTTTTGGCTGCATAAATGTCTTCTTTTGAGAAGTGTCTGTTCATATCCTTTGCCCACTTTTTGATGGGGTTGTTTGTTTTTTCCTTGTAAATTTGTTTGAGTTCATTGTAGCTTCTGGATATTAGCCCTTTGTCAGATGAGTAGGTTGCAAAAATTTTCTCCCATTTTGTGGGTTGCCTGTTCACTCTGATGGTAGTTTCTTTTGCTGTGCAGAAGCTCTTTAGTTTAATTAGATCCCATTTGTCAATTTTGGCTTTTGTTGCCATTGCTTTTGGTGTTTTAGACATGAAGTCCTTGCCCATACCTATGTCCTGAATGGTAATGCCTAGGTTTTCTTCTAGGGTTTTTATGGTTTTAGGTCTAACGTTTAAGTCTTTAATCCATCTTGAATTGATTTTTGTATAACGTGTAAGGAAGGGATCCAGTTTCAGCTTTCTACATATGGCTAGCCAGTTTTCCCAGCACCATTTATTAAATAGGGAATCCTTTCCCAATTGCTTGTTTTTCTCAGGTTTGTCAAAGATCAGATAGTTGTAGATATGCGGCTTTATTTCTCAGGGCTCTGTTCTGTTCCATTGATCTATATCGCTGTTTTGGTACCAGTACCATGCTGTTTTGGTTACTGTAGCCTTGTAGTATAGCTTGAAGTCAGGTAGCGTGATGCCTCCAGCTTTGTTCTTTTGGCTTAGGATTGACTTGGCAATGTGGGCTCTTTTTTGGTTCCATATGAACTTTAAAGTAGTTTTTTCCAATTCTGTGAAGAAAGTCATTGGTAGCTTGATGGGGATGGCATTGAATCTATAAATTACCTTGGGCAGTATGGCCCTTTTCACGGTATTGATTCTTCCTACCCATGAGCATGGAATGTTCTCCCATTTCTTTGTATCCTCTTTTATTTCATTGAGCAGTGGTTTGTAGTTCTCCTTGAAGAGATCCTTCACGTCCTTTGTAAGTTGGATTCCTAGGTAGTTTATTCTCTTTGAAGCAATTGTGAATGGGAGTTCACTCATGATTTGGCTCTCTGTTTGTCTGTTATTGGTGTATAAGAATGCTTCTGATTTTTGTACATTGATTTTGTATCCTGAGACTTTGCTGAAGTTGCTTATCAACTTCAGGAGATTTTGGGCTGAGACAATGGGGTTTTCTAGATATACAATCATGTCGTCTGCAAACAGGGACAATTTGACTTCCTCTTTTCCTAATTGAATACCCTTTATTTCCTTCTCCTGCCTAATTGCCCTGGCCAGAACTTCCAACACAATGTTGAATAGGAGTGGTGAGAGAGGGCATCCCTGTCTTGTGCCAGTTTTCAAAGGGAATGCTTCCAGTTTTTGCCCATTCAGTATGATATTGGCTGTGGGTTTGTCATAGATAGCTCTTATTATTTTGTGATATGTCCCATCAATACCTAATTTATTGAGAGTTTTTAGCATGAAGGGTTGTTGAATTTTGTCAAAGGCCTTTTCTGCATCTATTGAGATAATCATGTGGTTTTTGTCTTTGGTCTGTTTATATGCTGGATTACATTTATTGATTTGCATATATTGAACCAGACTTGCATCCCAGGGATGAAGCCCACTTGATCATGGTGGATAAACTTTTTGATGTGCTGCTGGATTCCGTTTGCCAGTATTTTATTGAGGATTTTTGCATCAATGTTCATCAAGGATATTGGTCAAATTTCTCTTTTTTCGTTGTGTCTCTGCCAAGCTTTGGTATCAGGATGATGCTGGCCTCATAAAATGAGTTAGGGAGGATTCCCTCTTTTTCTATTGATTGGAATAGTTTCAGAAGGAATGCTACCAGTTTCTCCTGTACCTCTGGTAGAATTCGGCTGTGAATCCATCTGGTCCTGGACTCTTTTTGGTTGGTAAGCCATTGATTATTGCCACAATTTCAGATCCTGTTATTGGTCTATTCAGAGATTCAACTTCTTCCTGGTTTAGTCTTGGGAGAGTGTATGTGTTGAGGAATTTATCCATTTCTTCTAGATTTTCTAGTTTATTTGCATAGAAGTGTTTGTAGTATTCTCTGATGGTAGTTTGTATATCTGTGGCATCGGTGGTGATATCCCCTTTATCCTTTTTTATTGCATCTATTTGATTCTTCTCTCTTTTTTTCTTTATTAGTCTTGCTAGCGGTCTATCAATTTTGTTGATCTTTTCAAAAAACCAGCTCCTGGATTCATTAATTTTTTGAAGGGTTTTTTGTGTCTCTATTTCCTTCAGTTCTGCTTTGATTTTAGTTATTTCTTGCCTTCTGCTAGCTTTTGAATGTGTTTGCTCTTGCTTTTCTAGTTCTTTTCATTGTGATGTTAGGGTGTCAATTTTGGATCTTTCCTGCTTTCTCTTGTGAGCATTTAGTGGTATAAATTTCCCTCTACACACTGCTTTGAATGTGTCCCAGAGATTCTGGTATGTTGTGTCTTTGTTCTCATTAGTTTCAAAGAACATCTTTATTTCTGCCTTCATTTCATTATGTACCCAGTAGTCATTCAGGAGCAGGTTGTTCAGTTTCCATGTAGTTGATCAGTTTTGAGTGAGTTTCTTAATGCTGAGTTCTAGTTTGATTGCACTTTGGTCTGAGAGATTGTTATAATTTCTGTTCTTTTACATTTGCTGAGGAGAGCTTTACTTCCAACTATGTGGTCAATTTTGGAATAGATGTGGTGTGGTGCTGAAAAAAATGTATATTCTGTTGATTTGGGGTGGAGAGTTCTGTAGATGTCTATTAGGTCCGCTTGGTGGAGAGCTGAGTTCAATTCCTGGGTATCCTTGTTGACTTTCTGTCTCGTTGATCTGCCTAATGTTGACAGTGGGGTGTTAAAATCTCCCATTATTAATGTGTGGGAGTCTAAGTCTCTTTGCAGGTCACTCAGGACTTGCTTTATGAATTTGTGTGCTTCTGTATTGGGTGCATATATATTTAGGATAGTTAGTTCTTCTTGTTGAATTGATCCCTTTACCATTATGTAATGGCCTTCTTTGTCTCTTTTGATCTTTGTTGGTTTAAGGTCTGTTTTATCAGAGACTAGGATTGCAACCCCTGCCTTTTTTTGTTTTCCATTTGCTTGGTAGATCTTCCTCCATCCTTTTATTTTGAGCCTATGTGTGCCTCTGCAGGTGAGATGGGTTTCCTGAATACAATCCACTGATGGGTCTTGACTCTTTATCCAATTTGCCAGTCTGTGTCTTTTAATTGAAGCATTTAATCCATTTACATTTAAAGTTAATATTGTTATGTGTGAATTTGATCCTGTCATTATGATGTCAGCTGGTTATTTTGCTCGTTAGTTGATGCAATTTCTTCCTAGTCTCGATGGTCTTTACATTTTGGCATGATTTTGCAGTGGCTGGTACCAGTTGTTCCTTTCCATGTTTAGTGCTTCCTTCAGGAGCTCTTTTAGGGCAGGCCTGGTGGTCACAAAATCTCTCAGCATTTGCTTGTCTGTAAAGGATTTTATTTCTCCTTCACTTACGAAGCTTAGTTTGGCTGGATATGAAATTCTGGGTTGAAAATTCTTTTCTTTAAGAATGTTGAATATTGGCCCCCATTCTCTTCTGGCTTGTAGAGTTTCTGCTGAGAGATCTGCTGTTAGTCTGATGGGTTTCCCTTTGTGGGTAACCCGACCTTTCTCTCTGGCTGCCCTTAACATTTTTTCCTTCATTTCAACTTTGGTGAATCTGACAATTTATGTCTTGGAGTTATTTAAGACGATATAGACTGAAACTTGCTATAAAAGATATGACTATTTTCCCTTTGAAATTACGTGTGAATTTGTATATTGTATATGTATATTGTATATAGAAGTGTATATACTCACATAATAACATATGCATTCTCTTAACCAAACAATTTTGTACTGTATTCTCTATTTTTTGCTAAAGCTTATTTTGAAAAGTGATATGACAAGTTACCATTGAGACAATTCATTGTGCAAAAGAAAAGGATAGGAAAACAATTGAATAATTATCTTCAATAGAAAATAAAAGTATTATTTACTTCCTAGTGCTCAATAAAAGATGTAACATTCATCTGTTCAAACAATGGAAATTAAATGACCACAAGGAAAATAAGATGAATGCTACTTTTTTTATAAAGCAAACATTTTTAAAAATCAATTGCCATAATATTAGCAGCAAATCTTCTTAGTTAGTATTCTAACCAGGAACTGAGAAATGATTACTAATACTAATAATGAATAACATAAAATGAAATCAGATCAACTTTGCAGAGACGATAACAAATGCCTTTGTGTCCATTATAATTTATTCAGTTAAGTCACATGCAAAATATAACTAAAATCAACCACTGATAACAAATATAAAGTGTCCAACAACATCTAAAAAATGAGGAATGTTTCAAAATATTGAAACTGAAAAATATTTTGACACCTGAAATGATTGATTCAATTTTTTATTATTTGCTCAGACATATAATCTTCATGTAGGAAAAGCTTTCGTGTCACAATTTTATCAATATTATTTGTTAGAAGCACACAATCATATTATAAGTTGGTAGCAAGTAGATTGTAAAAATGCAAAATTAGGGCTCATAGATATAGCCTGGTACTGCAATATCCCATTCCTTTGAACATCATGGCAAATTCAGGATAAATATTTGAAAGTAGGAATTTTGTAAATTGAAATAACGCCAATTTTCACTGCTCTGTTTTATTAATACATATTCTAATTACTCTTTATTATCCATGCCATGGGCCATGTTTTGGAATGCTAAGCAACAGAAGTTAGTAGATTTACTTTGGCCTTAAACAGATTTTGCATTTGAAAAATTTAATCCACGAAAGGGATTTAAAGGAAGAAAAAAAAATGACCCATTTCTTCTGAGCCTGAAAAAGGCACATCATGCAGAGGAGACCTGGATGCAACCACAGTGAGGAGTGACTTATATTCACACCACATGCTAATATTTCAGATTTCACTGCTGTCTTTTCACAGTGAAAATAGCCCACACTTTTGGCCTCATGTTGAGTAACACACCTGGTAGTGGGAAGAAGATCTTGAAGCAGATGAACTGCTACATTGCTCATAGCACTCACTCTGTGGGGAAGCTGTGCTCATTTTGAGCTGTGCTGTGGATGAAAAGACAAACCAATAACCTGTAGAAAGTCGAAACACACATAAAATGAACCTTGATAGGCCAATAATGGAGAAACCAATCAAAAGACAACATATTAGCCAGCACACTAACTCTGATTGATTCACTATGCTTTCTCTAACAAGGGACTTATGCTCCTTGTTAATGTAACTGGCTTGTTCTCTTTTCTCTAAATTTTGAATGTTTATAAAGCTAGTCCCTTTAAAAAAATGTTTTATATATTTTTTCTCAAGTGTTACATTGACAGTCTCGTATAGGATTTTATATAATATTTGTTTTCCCCTTGTTCTTCATAATCATTTAGCTTTTGTGTATTATAATTATTATTACCTTTAATCATATTATTTTCTCAACAAATAATTTTCCCTAATATCATTGTTATTATTATTCTTTTCCTAATAAATGATCAGTGTAAAAGAATCATATCAATATATCCTAGAATAACCATCCTATTCTTTAAATGCCTATGAAAAAGAATTCTACATTCTCATTTCCAAATTTTCACATTCATAAAGTTATTTCACATTCCTGAAGCCCTTCCTTTCATCAAGCCTAAACTATTCCTATTTCAAATTATATCCATATGCTGTGGGTCATTGAAAATAGGCAACTGTTGATTGTGTTTTCTGCACAGTGAATATTAAAGATGAAATTGTCAAGGAGCCATTGAAATGTGACATCTTAAATCATGAAGACAGAAGATATCTTGAAAGTTCATTGTCTTATGTTGAAGTCAATATCTAATTAACATCAGGAACACTGACAATTATTTTCCTGATTAATACTCCAAAACATAAGTAACCAAATTAGGTCTTTGTTGAAATAACGTTATGGTACATTTATTGTTTTAAATTAATTATACCATCTTACACTGTTGTGTTTAATTATTAGTAAGTTTATTTACCTGACCTTTCATTGACTCAGTGGTCTTTTCCTTATACAAAACAACCTTATGTATCTAACCAATTAGAACATGATTTATAATTTTTTGAGCAAGATAATACAAGAATATTATTGATGGTATTTTCCTATGCTTTTGAATGGTATACTAACTGAATTTTAAATGACTCATATATATCAAACCTCAGTTTAATTTATTTAACAAACACATTTGTTGCACTCGCCATGTACCAGGCATAATTATAAGTGCTTTAATAATATTAATTCATTTAATCTTATTAACAATAAAGCATATTCTAATCACAATTCTAGCATTGAGAAATGCACCAAAGTACCACTGAATATAATATAAGTAGTAGAGATGGAATTTGAACCCAGATAACCCCAGTTCCAGAGTCAGTTCTCTTAAACACTGTTTCATGAAATCAAAAAGGAAAGGGAGGGTGGACATTATGGAAGGATGGCTATGGCAACATAGTTTTTGAGTCTCATAAACATACAGAGAGCAGCTGGATAGTAAAGCACACAAAACAACTAGATCATATGCCCAAAACTTATAAGCAACATTTACAGCAAATTGAGAAGGCAAGGTATTCCTACAAACTTCAAAATACAAATGATTGAGAGCCAACCATCAACAACCATAAGAGTCACATGATAGCAGCCTTTCTGCCGGACAAAGCAGAAAAAGCAACAAGGTATCTTGTCATAGCATTCCAATTTGAAGACAGCAGCAGAACTGAGAGAGCTTTTGCCAAATCCAATATGAAGTGAGTTGAGAAGTCCACAGTAAGACAACATGAAAAGGTGCAGTTTGGCCCCTGGAAAATCTCAAAATAAGCGAGTTAGGTTTCCTAGGCATAAGAGAAACTACCTACTTGAAATAAAAATTGAGTAAAATAATGACAATAGAGATAAAGGTTAAGTGAAGTTTCAGAGAAAAGTGAAGAAAAAACCAAAACCAGGAAATCAGAAAGCAAGCTACTACAGTGTTGACATTACATGAAAACAAAAAAAGGAATTGAGAGAAATTTAGAAAATCTCCTAGAAACAGACCACCTTCCAAAAGTTTACAAGCAAAAATAATTTTGCATCAAAATAAGATATAAAAATATTGAGGTCAAATTCCATACAAAATTTTTGTATGAAAGTATAAGAAAAAGATACTGTATAGACAAACTATAAAATACTATAGGTCATTCAAAATGACCTAAAGTAAAATTAAAATGACTTAAGATTAAAAAAAGCTATTCAAGAATGACATGAACGAAAACCTGAGAAGTATATTAAGAGAACTCAGGAAAGAGAAACAAAAAAAAATCCAACTTTTCAGAAATAAAGAATAAGAGAAACATAAAATAGGTAACACCTTAACATTAATAAAAGGTAAAAAAGTGGAACCTTTTTAAAAATCAGAGTAAATGAAAGAAGAGGCTAAAAAACATTAGAAAGTGACAACTATTGAAGATAGGCAAAGGAAGAATTTTCAATAGACAATAACAGCCCAAAGGATGGAAGAGGAATAAACGAAAAAGAAAACAGCACTAGAAATTTCAATTCAGGAAAACTTCCTAATATAAAGAAGAGTTTTAAATTACATATTAAGACAGCATATCAGCCGGGCACGGTGGCTCATGCCTGTAATCCCAGCACTTTGGGAGGCCGAGGTGGGCAGATCACCTGAGGTCAGGAGTTCGATACCAGCCTGGCCAACATGGTGAAACCCGTCTTTACTAAAAATGCAAAATTAGCCAGGTGTGGCATGTGCCTGTAATCCCAGCTACTTGGGAGGCTGAGGTAGGAGAATCGCTTGAACCCGGGAGGCGGAGGTTGCAGTGAGCCAAGATCGCGCCACTGCACTCCAGCCTGGGCAAAAAAGAGTTAAACTCCATCTCAACAACAACAACAAAGAACATATCACTTCACATACATAAGAATATGGTCCCAAAATGACCAATGCCAACACATACGGGGCTTCAAAGAAAAAGGACAACTTTTTGATATTAGGTTAATTAATTAATCAAGGAGAAAGAACTAGTTTATCATTAGTCTCATTGACAATGACATTTAACCCCAAAGAAAACAGAAGTAAATGAAAGATATAGTATATTCAAGATATGCAACGAAAACAAATAAAGATTTTAAACTCAGCAAAACTGAGTTCAAACTATTATCAATATGAAAGAACTTAAAAAATATTGTTCCCTTGAGCCCTTCATAGGGAATTTACTAAAGCATGAACTTCAGACAACTAAGATGAATAGAAAACATCACTATAACGGTGAGTGGTGAGCACTAAACTTATGGATGTTTATAGATATAAAACAAAATGAAGGTTGTTGTGGAAAGAGTATTGTTTGAATAGCTATGTGCTCTGATATTTTTAAATGATGGCATAAAGGAGGAGATCTTTTATGAAAAAATACTTTTGACTGTTCTTATTAATTATATAAGCAGTGGAATATTCATATTATTATTCCAAAATTATTGTGTGTCTAATGCTGTATAAAACAAGTGAGTAATTATCATCATTTGTGATCTCGAGAATAAGGGTTTCTAGAGTTGGAGAAATATAGATGGAATATAGAAGGTGTTAAGCTAAAAAGAAAAAAAAGGAAAACACGAAACCTGCATTTGAATTGGAATTATCAATATCAATCATGCTATTGAAACGCTAATTTTTTATATTTTGCTGACTACATAGTTATGTAACACAGTCCAGCTGAAATGAGCACACTTAACTCCCAGATTATAGTCTTAAATGATCACTCATCACTAAAAGAAAGTGAGGCTCTGTGGGGATATGGCTGATTTCAGGACTGGAGCAGGGAATGTGGAAAATGAAACTAGTATGTCTGACTCCATATCATACATCAAGGAAGCCATCCAAGGCCATTATAATCATGTCAAAATGATTCAAAAGCCAATTTGTAGAGGCTTTTAGTGGCTAGTGATAGACAAAATATTTCATAATAATACACTTAAAAACTAATTGGTAAATGTTGAAGGATAACAGGCAACCAATTAATTCTCTTGAATATGGATATAAAGCAGGACAGAGTCAAGCATTTATCAAGCCTTTCCAATTTGAATTTTCCATTGGTTAACCAAGTACAAGACGAGGGGCTATGTCTCTTCATAAAAGTGTTCAATTAATAAATTAATATAAATAACAGAGGAAATTCCCCAGTGAATTAATGAATTGATGCATTAGAACCACTTCTGATAATATCACAAAAAAGAGATAATGTAGACATGATTTTGCTGCCTATAAAATTCAGATTATGAGATATTCTCTACAGGTCAAATATGCAGTGTTTTTCAGCAGACTATAAAAGGCTTTAAAATAGCAAAATTTTAGTACTACTAAATTATGTTACCTAGGAATCCTCACTTGGATGTAACATTATAAAGAAATATAGGGAGTGATAACTAAAATAGTCAGAATAGTTATCACTTTTGGGAGGAGAGAGAAGGTTGGAAATGGTATAGGAATTATGGAGAGATCTCTAGGTAGCTGGCAAGTTTTTATTTATTGACTAGAGTGGTAGTTACAAGGTTGTTCACCCTAAAATATCTCATTGAGCTACACATATGTGTGCTTTTCTACATCTGCTTTTCGTTTTCTAGTAAAATGTTTAAAAAAAAAACACTGATTTTTCTTTAATGAAGCATTCACTTAGCCACACATGTATTTTCCAAGTGTACAACTTTAACTCAAAATAGATATTTTTTATCTTAAATCTCATTTGGAGCACAAGAATTCATCGGGTCTTTCAAACCAAATATCAGAAAGTCATTGTATATGTCATGTTTCTTTCATGCCAGATCTAATGTGGCTCTTCTGCTGTCTTAACATTTCCACACATATCTCCCTTTCTTGTCAATCACTTCAACAAATCCCCCTTCCAGAATTCTAATACTTCTTTCTTGTGTGATAGAAATTGCCTGCTAATCACTACATTCTGGTTATCTTCCACTTTATCCTCCATAATACTACCAAAGTGGTATTTTAAAACTTAACCTTTATGATATTATCATTCATGACTAGGATGTCAAATGTAATTTAAAGTAGATGTAGGAGTAGGTTTTCTTTCTCTCAGTAGAACTTAAATATATAAATACATTTTTTTGTAAACTTCAATTAATACTATTTTAAAGCAGGTTTAATTCAATTATTGGATGAAGTAATAGGACCAAATTCAATGAATAGAACAAATTCACAAGGGTCTAATGTTTCAAAGAAAATTGAATGATATTCTTCAAGTTACAGAAATTCACCACAATTGGAGCTTATTGTAGCATTTGTTATCTTAGGAGCTGACCATCTAATTAAGCTAAGTTCATTTCAACTTTGGTGAATCTGACAATTATGTGTCTTGGAGTTGCTCTTCTCGAGAAGTATCTTTGTGGCGTTCTCTGTATTTCCTGAATTTGAATGTTGGCCTGCCTTGCTAGGTTGGGGAAGTTCTCCTGGATAATATCCTGCAGAGTGTTTTCCAACTTGGTTCCATTCTCCCCGTCACTTTCAGGCACACCAATCAGATGTAGATTTGGTCTTTTCACATAGTCCCATATTTCTTGGAGGCTTTGTTCGTTTCTTTTTATTCTTTCTTCTCTAAACTTCTCTTCTTACTTCATTTCATTCATTTGATCTTCAATCACTGATACCCTTTCTTCCAATTGATCAAACCAGCTACTGAAGCTTGTGCATTCGTCACGTAGTTCTTGTGCCACGGTTTTCAGCTCCATCAGATTATTTAAGGACTTCTCTATGTTGGTTATTCTAGTTAGCCATTCGTCTAATCTTTTTTCAAGTTTTTTAACTTCTTTGCGATGGATTCGAACTTCCTCCTTTAGCTCGGAGAAGTTTGGTCGTCTGAAGCCTTCTTCTCTCAACTCATCAATGTCATTCTCTATCCACCTTTTTTCCATTGCTGGTGAGGAGCTGCGTTCCTCAGTTGGAAATGCAGAAATCACCCGTCTTCTGCATCACTCATGCTGGGAGCTGTAGACTGGAGCTGTTCTTATTCAGCCATCTTGGAACCACCCAACTTCTTTCTTTTGTAAATTTCCCAGTCTGAGATATGTCTTTATCAGCAGCAGGAAAACAGACTAACACAGGTATCAAAATTGAAGAGTTCAGCGCATCGCTAGAGCAAACCAAGGTTTCCAAGAGAGAAGCCAAATCTGTCTCAGCCCGTGGAGGCCTTCCTGATCACACATTGAATAGGATGTGTGAGGAAAAAGAAAAAAGAGAGGATTCACTAACTTAGTTCAATCCCAGCTCTGGTTTTGATGTACTTTAAAGTAGCAGGAGACATCATTTATCCACTGAATTTTTCAGTAAAAATGCTACTGAGTCAAATAGTTTATCAACATTTAATTCATTAGATTACAATAAATTGCATATTTTTCATAGAGTGAGTCAAGAACAATTTCAAATCATAGTTCTCATAAAGATGTAAAATAGCACAACTTGCCCTAAGGAAACAGGAACATTTTGAAATTTATAACACCTAACAATTTTTGACCAAACAGGGAAGAAAATATGAATAACGATTATGGCCATCAAGATAGAGGTTAAGAAAAGGAAATTTAAGTCAGTCCCCTAACTTTGTATAACATGGGCATGAAAAGAGGAGATTAAGACAGTATCACATCCAGCTTTTGCTCTTTAATGTGAAGATTACATAGAGGAAAATTTTATTTTTTTCACTAAGAAAGCTTTCCAAACACTAAAAATTATCACAAATTATGTTTTATATATAACATTATTTCTACTTCCTTTCATTCCCTTAAAAAAAAGATCATCTTTAATTTTTTCCTCTGTAAATAAGATTTTGTTTTTCATAGGGAATTCAGAGTACCTGTGTTCCAAGCTTAGAAATCATCCACAATTTACACAAATGAAGTCCACAGTTTAGCCATAAACAATCACACTTTCAGTATTAGTTATATGTGCCAAATCAAAATGTAGCAAGGAAGGACATAACTTCAAACAGAAAATCTGAATTTATACCAAAAAAATGTGAAACAGGTTTACCGTTACCCTAGCCTTTCACCAGAGAAAACTTACTTCTTGAACTATTTGGTTTAGCTTAAGCTATAGGCTTACATTTCAAAAACACGTATATCAAACGTGAAAGACTGACAGAGGTATTCAAACAAAAGGAATAATTTGCAGTCATTGCTCTATTATGCCATTTCCTTTTTAATGCCTGAAATAATATTACAAAGAAAGAGAAGATTTTATAAAATAATCATTTATTTAGGCAATATCATTCTTAGTTTATATTAATTATCCTTTCCATACATCTTATTTATATTCTAGTTAAAATTCCCATATAAGCGTATATGTCTAAACAGGCCATAATAATAAAAAACCTCATCCTTTCCAACTGTATGCATATAAAATTAGCTAACCAAGCTTAACTATGCCTTTTTTAACACCAAAAATAAAAATGTATAAAATGAGGAGGAAAGCCTTGTAAACAACTGAGATGTTTTTCCTTATTTCAAATCTATGAGTACAAAAGGTACATTTGTTCAAACACTACCTGACGGACCTCAAAAAATCCATTCTTTATTAGTCACAGCAAAAGTGCAATGCAATGATGTTGTATTTGGAGAATTTTAAAGGATATTGTTTATAAAACTGTTCTTTCCCTTTGTTACTAATATCAATATGTCTGGATTGCCAGAGGGGTTATTTAAAAAAAAAAAAAGTTGACAATCTTAACAATGCAATTACTTTCATTGTCATTTCAATAACGAATTTATCCGATCATCTGGATTTGAGCAATTCATGTGGTTCTAGCTGTAAGAGAGGGAAATTTTTTTCCTCTAAGAAATGAATTGAGGGGATCATCCATCAAGTCTCTAATCACTTCTTTTCTTTTAGAGCACTTGGAACACTGTGTCACTGTGTTAGGAGTGATGCTGAAAAGCTGGCAGCCAAAGATCTCTTTTTACTTCATTATTTCCAGTGGACTCTCAGAAAATCAATAGTCTTTTATAAAGATAAAACTTTATTTGTGTTGCCCTTCTTCTGCATTACTTTAAAATAGGCTATTTATTATACAAGACATATATAATTGTCATAAACATGCTCCCAAAAAAAGTTTCCTGTTCCTAAAATAAGTAATTCTGATTAAATATATAAAACAATACTAATTTTTGTGAGGTTTTTAAATTTTGATTTGCTTTAAACTTTATCTGCATAGATAAGGTAACACTAAGACCCTTGGGTTGGACATTTAAATAAATATGATTGTTTTTTCTGAAATACCTTGGCAAGATATCAGAGCTACCACTGAGAACTTGACAATTACAACTGCCAATGACTTTGCCCTGACATTGGACAAGAATAAAACAAATGCTTCAATGTACCACGTAGCATTGCCCTGCTTCTTTAAAATTACAGTATTGTAACTAATTACTCATTCATTTTTCCTTTTATAAAATTATCCTAGTATTTTCCTCCTCTAATATATTAAAACATTTTTAATATAGAAGGAATCCAACATTAAAATGGATAATAAACTTGTTTCATATATTTCTCTAAGTGTAAACAATTGATTTAAAAAAAAACATTATGTCAGACAAATTATATTTCAACATAAATATTAAAAGAAACCTTTTGTTAAAATACATTTTAGGAGTTGGGAAATAAAATTTATAGGAAAAGGCAAAGTAACTGAATTTAAGCAACTTGCACATTAGACGTGACAATATATAATATAATAACTTTCAAACATACAAAATGTCCATACAGAGGAAATAGTGGACAACTATTCCCATCTCTACCTATGGACAAGGCTAGATGAAATAGGCGTAAAATGCAGTCAGAGAAATTTAAGTTGGATATACGAGTACTGAAGGGTTTGGGCTGGGGATACTGTGAAGACCTCTTCTTAGGCCTTGGCAGAGATTTCTCTCTATGAGTTATAGTTGGTTCCATTGTCTCAATTATTTCTTCTGTGACTTGTAGACAATACTGGGAATACATTTATGAAGAAATAATATTTACTATGCAGTTATATGTGCGAACAATCACTTGAGGACTTTTTCAGGTTATCCTTATCACCAACAATATAGCCTAATGTGTAGTAAACATGCAATTACTATTAGCTCATTATTAAACCAATAAAAGAAAAGTTACATAGGGTGTTCAGTCAAATATCAAGCAGGAAAGGATGTCACAGTAATTAAAAGCACGGTCTCTGGAGCTGTAGCTAGGATTAAAATCCTAGCTCTTCTACTGACCAGCTGTATGACCCCGGGCAAGTACTTCTATTTTTCTGTGCCCCAATTTCCTCATCTTTAAGATGCAATATTAAGAAATAAGTAAAAATTAGGTATTTGAAAGACTCAAGAGAAACAGTGGAGAAACAAATAAAAATGAGATTAGACTAGTTTCGGTGAACTTTTAAGAAATGCAAATTAAGTTAATAACATTAAAGTATATGGCATTGTGGCACAAGAGTCTATCCAGCTTCTACATAATTATTTCACTTATAAACAATTTCCCATTGCAGTCCCTCAAGTTTATCATTTAACATTTTATAACCTTAATTTCCTTTAAATCTGGGGGGGGAGGAAATCTACAATAGTGCCTTTGAAACACTTATATAGCATCTTTTATGTCTTAGCTATTCTTCTGAGCACATTGTCATGTATTTTTCAGGTTTTCAAGAAACCTTTGCAACTTTAACATAGTATTTTGAGGAGTAAAAGTGACACCTGGAAAAAGCCATCCATGAGAACTAACTCCCCACAAACTGATCAGATGTCACGACTGTGATTTTTCTTCAGAGAGAGCAAAACTATGGGTTAAGATGTGTTTGGAAGGCAGAAATCTGACCAAGAGTCTGTCATGAGGAGCAGACGTACAGAAGAACGATTCACAAGAAGACCTCCTTTCTGTGCATTGAACATCTATCCACAGAGCACATCTTCATTACTAGGGGAGAGCACCAATCTGCTGACATGGTGGTGGCAGCATGGTCACAATTGAGGTGCGGCTTCAGAAAGGAGAGCTTTTCAATAGTTAGATTATTACAGGGCCCAACTAAATGCCTCAAATTCCCAGGAATGTAGATTATAACAATTATGCCTCTTTGTCTCTTTTCCTCACAGACAAAAAGGTAACCTATGTTGCATAATTATAAAAAATTCCAAAATAAAAATTTGAAATATACAGGACACTTCAAATAATACATCTACATGTTTTGAATCATCTTCCTAAAGCCCAAATATTGTTGTGTACCCAGGCACAGTAGGGAGCTGATCATTACAAATGACAGCAACAACATTTTAAAATTATAAATCTTAAGAATATTTAAATAAATGTATAGCAACTAATAAAATTGAAAGCAAAATGTATACTAACTTAACTTATATTTTATTAGCAGATATTTGTCTTTTAAAACTGTTTATTAGTAAATTTAACTTATGTAAAATTTTGCATGTATATCTTAGGATGGCAGATATATCTTGAGGTCATATTATTCCCCTTCCTTGCAGGTAGAGTCAAATATCCATTTTTTTTGTTGGCTTCTCATCCTACTGACTTTGTACTAACTTGACTTCTATTCATTATTTAAATTAAAAATGAAATGGAAATTCCATAATGGGAATTACTTCCCATTGTTAGATTTAAGTTTCAGTCAACAGAATCTCTCATTTTCATCAAGAAATTTTTTAAACGCGTGGGCACAATATTCCTATTCTTTCTTTTAAAAACTCAACTCCTGCACTTCAGCTTAAGCAACAGAGTTAAGACCCTGTCTTAAGAAACAAAACAAAACAAAATAAAACTCTACTCCATCATAATTTTGTGAGTGAATCTACATCAGCTTATTGCTTCAGAACATATAGTGTTTCTACCATCAAGATTAGCTAGACTGAATTTGGCCAATTCAGTGCAGCATGCTTTGCTGAGTTTAATTCAATTATGGATAAGAATTCAGTCATAGTCTTGGAAAAAATGACAAGAAAATCTTCCGATTTTGTAGGATAAAAACATGCTTTTGAAAAATACACACTATATTTTCTACCTCCTTCCTTTATAGTTAACTCAGGCTCTACTTAAGTCCATTATATTTTATTTTTTGCCTGATTATTATACTAACAATTTTTTCTTTCAAATATTGCCCACAGAATTATTTCTGAATTTATTTCGATGCTGATATGCCACAAAGAAGGAATCACACTGATTGTGCTGCGAAGTAAAAGAAAAAAGTGAGCATAAATGACCCTTTATTGAGCTTTTAATATAGCCTAGTGCCCTTGCTCTGCTACACGTTTCTCTCCAAGCCATATGAGGAGTCCACTCTATGTAAGAACACATGGAGATGAATTATATGAAATCAGGAGTTTAGACTAAGCAAGAGACAAAATCTTGAGAAATGATTAATTGCTCTTCTTTCTAAGTAAACAAAAAACAATAAATGTCATCAAGGCTATCTCTCTTTCATTAAAGTTATATTTGATCTATTATTACAGTTATTAGCATACTTCTGATATAAACTGGTTTTCCTTTCAGAGAAGCATAATCATTGGAGGAAATGTTTGTCTTTGGGAAAAAAAAGAAAAAAACGGAAAGTTGTACTTCAGGAAAAAATTAGTCCTCAGAAAAAGGGAACAATATGTCTGCATTTTTGGCTATTGTTTCAGCTTATGTACATGTTTCTGCTTACCTTCTTGAAAGAGAAACAAGTTATTCAATGCTACGTATGAATCAAAGATCAGATTACTCAGAATCCTGAAAAACAAATTGTGACTATACATATTCTTTATCCATTTTTAGTAAATGCATGTATTTTTATACAGTTATGCATCCTGATCTGTTGCCATTCAATGTTTTTTTGTACAATTTATAGATATCACCACAGGTTTTGTGAGATTGACAAGCAATCTAAAAATAAATGATTCATGGATGAGTGTTCAAGATGGGTGACTAGATGCAGCTGAGACACACATTTTTCATGCAGAGGAACCAAAATATTGAGTAGTTATTCACACTACAAATAGATCATCTGAGAAAGAACACTAGAATTCAACAGAGAAGCAACAGGAGACACCAAGAATGAGGAAAGGGGATGCAAGGCTGCCTGTTCAGCAGGATTGCTAGGAACTGGAAGCAGCCCCTTGACCCAGGGAAGAGGTAAGTAACAGAACCTTGGGGCTCCACATCCCTATCATGGACTTTTGCATTCCTAGCTACAGGAGAGCTCCTCAACCCTTGCTGGCCTCCAGACAGACATTGGGAGCTCCCTTGAGATCACACAGAGGCACTGCTCAAACTCACATGGAGTCCCACAGGCTCCTGAGCAGTGGGAAGCTGCAGTAGTACCATTCTGGTAAGACATTCCCCAGGGTTCTGCATCCTGCCCTAAGGCTGTTGCTGCCAGCTGTCAAACCAGGGAGGGAGAGGAGAGGCCAGGTACTCACACACGCCAAGGAAAAATTCCTCTGCCACTGCCACAGACTGCTGCAGGACCAAGGCACATTCGGACCATATGCTGCATGCCTGCCAGCCTCTCCAGAAGCTTCCTATCTGGCCATTCCCATGGAGAGGGCCGACCCTTCCTGGTGGCAGATCCACAAGGCAGCTGTTGTTGCCCTGCCTGAGTGTTCCTCCAGTGGCCTGGGACCAGCCTGCCCCTCTCTGTCACAGCTAGTGCTTGAGTCAAGAGGTCCTGAGAATAAGTTCACTGTTCTGATCCCATCAATCCTGGTCTCAGGCCCTCCTTCCAGGGATATGAGAATGAGATTTGCAATCTGTTCTCAACCAGGAGAGGAGCCCCCATGGTCAAAACTGGGAAGACAATGTGGCGCAGGTTCCTGCTGCAACAGTGGAGCTTAGCACCCCTTCCTTCACAAGACTGGACTGGGAAGGGTATAGCCTGAAAGCTGCGCTTTCTGCCCCGGGAATGCAGTCTCACAGCCTGGGATAGCTTCATGATCTGAATGCAGACTGCTTGGGACAGGGCTAGCCATTCTGATCTGCTGCCAGCAGCTAGACACTGAAGGGAGACCCACTGGTTTGGGGGCTTATGTGGGTCCCACTGGCACCTGGTGGACTGTGGCTTCTTGGCAAGCCATGTCCCCAGAGCAGCCTCCTGAGCACAATAAAAGTGCCTCTTAACCACCCTGGAAATTTGCCCCAGAGGCCTGAAAGTTGTTTCCTAACCATTCAGGGTCAGCAATTGTGCCTGCCATTGGAAAGCCTGGACAGAGACTTGCCCAACCCAGTTGTGCCCAGCTTTGCCCTCTCCACCTATCTTGGTGTCAGAGCATGGAATGAGACTGGTGAGAGTTCCATGGCCTCACCCATCACCCAGACATCTGAGTACTTCTGATTATCAAAAGCCAGACATAAATCCCACTGGGATCACTGCCGCTGCCTCTCTCCTGCAAGCAACACCTCATGGCTGGGAGGTCAATCTGTACAGGCCATTACAACCTCAGCTAACACAATTACACAGCACTTGGCTGGTTCTTACCTGCAGTGTCACCTACTGGCCTGGATATCAAAATTCACAACCTAATAAAATTGCTAACAGAAGTGCACAGCACTGGAGAACAAGATAATCTTTCCAACACCCCCACCTCACCATATCTGCAAGAGGCAGTAAGCCTACTCACACACCCAGCACACTGCTACTACAACCTACAAAAAAAAACAAAACAAAAAAAAAAAAAAAAAAAAACAGAATTTGAGAAAACCACCACACTAAGACTATCTATAACCAAGGAATTTATACAAAGCCTTGGCCACCTAAAAGCAGAATAAAAGCCAAAGCCAAAAGACTCTACCTAATTAATGAACAGTTGCATCTGCAAGGGAAGGAAAAAAGTCCCATTCAAGCAAAAGTCAATTCAAAAATAAGAAGTGATACTTTCTCCAGGTAAAAAGAAACTAACATAAAAAGTCTAGCAGATGTTTTGACATTCCCCAATGGATAATACTAGCTCTCTATCAATGCATTCTAATCCAAATGAAAATTCTGAAATGACAGATAAATAATTCAAAATATGAATTGTAAGGAAGCTCAATGAGATCCAGGGAAAGATAAAAGCCAACACAAAGAAATCAGAAAAACAATACAGTTTATGCATAAAAATTAAACTAAAGAGATCAATATTAAAAAAAACACAACTTCTGGAAATAAAAATTTATGGAAGAAATTTAAAATTATAATTGAAAGCCTTAAGAATAGACTAGACCAAGTGGAAGAAATAATTTTAAGCTGGAAGACAAGTCTTTTGAATTTATGTAGCCAGACAAAAATAATGAAAAAAAATTTTTTAATTAACAAAGCATTCCAATACAAGAAATATGCAACTATGTAAATCGGCCAAACATGAGTCACAGCTATTCCTGAGAGAGAATAAGTAAAAATAAAAAGTTTGGAAAACCTATTTGAGGGAATAATTTAGGAAAAATAGTCTGGTCTTGCTAAAGATTTAGACATCCAGATACAAGAAGCTCAAGAAATAGCTGGAAGACATATTGCAAAATGAACTTCACCAAGACACGTCATCATCAGACTACCCAAAGTCAATACGAAGAAAAACATTCTAAAATCAGCAAGAGAGAAGCATCTAATAACTTACAAAGGAACCCCGTAATACTAGCAGTAGACTTTTCAGCAGAAACCTTACAAGCCAGAAGAGACTGTAGTCATATTTTCAGCCTTCATAAAAAATACATGAATAAAAATTAAAAACTGCTAGCAAAGAGTTTTGTATCCTACTAAACTAAGCTTCATAAATGGGGGAAAAATAAAGTCTTTTCCAGACAAGCAAATGCTAAGGGAATTTGTCACCACTAGCCCATATCTACAAGAAATGCTCAAAAGAATCCCAAGCGTGGAAACAAAAGGGCAACACTTGCTGTCAAAAAAAAAAAAAAAAAAAAAGGAAAGAATAAAACATTCTTAAAAAGCATTTACACAATTAAGTCCACACAGCAACTAGGTAACTATTAGTATTGTGACAGGACTAGAACCTCACAAGTCAATAGTAACCTTGAATGCAAATGAACTACATACTGCACTTAAAAGATATAGACTCATGGAATTAATTCTTTTAAAAAAAGATCAAGCCATATGGTGTTTACAAGAAACCCACCTAACTGGTAAAGATATTCACAAAGCCAAAGTCTGCAATTTTTCCTCAAAGGGCTGGAAAAAGATATTCCATGCAGACAAAAATAAAAAGCGAGCAAGAGTAGTTATATAACAAAGCAGGCTTTAAATCAACAACAGTAAAAATAGATGAAAGGGTCATTATATAATGATAAAAGGATTAATTCAATAAGATGTAACAATCCTAAATGCTTATGCACCCTACACCAGAGCACTCAGATCTATAAAACAAATACTACTAGTACTAAGAAAAGAGATGGATCACAATACAATAATGGTGGGGGACTTCAACATCCCACTGAGAGCACTAAACATTATCAAGAAAGAAAATCAACAAATAAACTCTGGACTTAAATTGGACTCTAGACCAAATGCACCTATTAGACATTTACAGAACACTTTACATAACAATTGCAAAATATACATTCTTCTTATATATGAATGGAACATTCTCCAAAATAGATTATATGACAGGCCACAGAGCAAGTCTCAATACATTTTTAAAAAAATCGAAATCATGTCAGGAGTCTTCTCAGACCACAGTGGAATAAAACTGGAAATTAATACCAAGAGGAACTCTGAAAACTAAACAAACACATTGAAATAAAACAACCTAGTCCTGAATGATCATTATGTCAATGACAAAATTAAGACAGAAGTTTTTTTGTTTAATATTGTAACAAATGAAAATACAAACACAATATATCAAAAATATCAATACAAATACAAATATAATACAAAATACAAACACAATATGTCAAAACTTCTGTGGTACAGCAAAAGCAGTCCTAAGAGGGAACTTTATCGTGTTAAATGCCTAGATCAAAACGATAGAAAATGCTCAAATTACAAACCCAATGTCACACCTCAAGGAACTAGAATAACAAAAATAAGCTAACCGAAAGCTTTAAGAAGAAAAAAAAAACAAAGACGAGAGCAGAACTAAATGAAATTGAGATTAAAAATAAGGAACAAAGGATCGGTGAAACAAAAAGTTATTTGAAAAATAAACAAAGTTGATAGACTGCTAGCTAGATTAACCAAGAAAAAGAGAAGAGTCAAATTAAGCATAACCAAAAATGATAAAGGTGACATTACAACTGATACCACAGAAATACAAATGATCATCAAAGTCTACTATGAGCATCTGTAGGTGCACAAACTAAAAAAATTATAAGAAATGAATGAATTTCTGAAAACATACAATGTAGTATTGTTGAACCAGGAAGAATAGAAATCCTCAAAAGACCAAGAATGAGTAGTGCAATTGAATCAATAATAAAAAATCTCCTAACAAAACAAAGGCCAAGACCAGATGGATTCTCAGCCAAATCCTACCAGATATACAAAAAAGAACTGTTACCAATTCTACTGAAACAGTTTCAAAAAAATTGAGGAGAAGGGAATCTTTCCTAATTCATTTTACAAAGCCAGTATCAACCTGATACTAAGCCAGAAAAGGTCACGAGAAGAAGAGAGAAAACTACAGACCAATATCCCTAATGAATATAGATGCAAAAATCCTCAATAAAATTCTGGCAAAACCAATTCAGCAGCATATCAGAAAGATAGTACATCATTATCAAGTGTGTTTTATCCCAGGGATGTAAGGATAATTCAACATGCACAAATCAATAAATGTGATTTACCACATAAAAAGAATTATAAACAAAAAGCTTCTGATCATCTCAATGATGCATAAAAAGCATTCAGTAAAATTCAGCATTGCTTAATGATAAAAACTTTCAACCAACTAGGCATTGAAGGAATATACATCAAAATAATAAAAGCCACATATTACAAACCCACAGCTAATATCACACTGAATGGGGGAAACCTGAAAGCGCTCCCCCTAAAAACTGAAACAAGTCAAGGGTGCCCACTTTCATCCAGCCATAATCCACATAGTACTGGAAGTTCTAGCCAGATCAATCAGGCAATAGAAGATAACAAAAGGCAGCCAAACTGCAAAAGAGCAAATCAAATTATCTCTGTTTGCTGATGATAAAATCTTGTACCTAGAAAACCCTAAAGACTCTTCCAAAAAATTCCCAGATTAGATAAATAACTTCGGCAAAGTTTCAGAATACAAGTAACATGTACAATAATCAGTAGCATTTCTATACACCAGTAACAATTAAGCTAAGAGCCAAATAAAGAATGCAATCTTATTTACAATAGCCACAAAAATAAAATAAAATACCTAGCAATGCATTTAACCAAGAGGTAAAATATCTCTACCAGGAAAACTACAAAACACTAATGAAAGAATTTGCAGATGATACAAACAAATGAAAAACATCCCATGCTCATTAATTAGAAAAATCAATATTTTTAGAATGAACATACTCCCCAAGACAACCACCTACAGACTCAACAGAATTCCTATCAAATTACCAATGTTTTCTTTTTAATTTTTTATTTCCATAGGTTTTGGGGGAACACGTTGTATTTGGTTACATTAGTAAGTAATTATAGTGGTGATTTGTGAGATTTTGGTGCACCCATTACCTAAGCAGTATACACTGAACCCAATTTTAGTCCCTCGCCTCTCCCACCCTTTCCCTTGAGTCCCCAAAGCTCATTTTATCTTTCTTATGCCTTTGTATCCTCATAGCTTAGCTCCCAATTATGAGTGAGAACACACAATGTTTGGTTTTCCATTTCTGAGTTATTCACTTAGAATAATAGTCTCCAGTTCCACCCAGGTTGCTGTGAATTTTTAAAAAATCTTAATGTTCACATGGAAACAAAAAGGAACCTAAATAGCCAGAGCTATCCTAAGCAAAAAAAACTAAACCTCGAGGCATCATATTACCTGACTTCAAATTATACTACTAGAATACTATAGTAACCAAAACAGCATGATACTGATATAAAAATAGACACATAGATCAATGGAACAGAATAGACAACAGAGAAATAAAGCTACATATCTACAATCAACTGATCTTCAACAAAGTCAACAAAAATACACACTGAAAAATAAACACCCTATTCAACAAATGGGGCTAAGAAAATTGGATAGCTATATGCAGAAGAAGGAAACTGGACCCCTATTCTTCAACATATATAGAAATTAACACAAGATGAACTAAAGACTTAAATGTAAGAACTGAAACTGTAAAAATCCTAGAAGAAAACCTAATAAAACTCTTCCGGACATCGAGCGAGGCAAAGAATTTATGACTAAGTTCTCAAAAGCAAACACAACAAAAACAATAATAGACAAATAAGACTGAATTAAACTAAAAGCATCTGCACAGAAAAATTAATAATCTATGTATTATTAGGTTGTAAACAGACAACCTACAGAATGGGGGGAAATATTGGCAAACTATGCATCCAACAAAAGGCCAATATCCAGAAGCCACAAAGAACTAAAACAGCTCAGCAAGCACAAAACAAGCAATTCTATTAAAAAGTGAACAAAAAACATGAACATATATTTTTCAAAAGAAGACACACAAGCAACCAGCAAACATTTTTTTAAAAAGTTTTACATAACTAATCATCAGAGAAATGCAAATTAAAACCACAATGAGATACCATCATACACCAGTCAGAATGGCTATTATTAAAAAGTCAAAAATAACATGTGTTGGTGAGGATGCAATGAAAAGGGAATGGTTACATGCTGTCAGTGGAAATGTAAATTAGTAAAAACCTCTATGGAAAACAGTATAAAGATTTCTCAAAAAAACTGAAAATAGAGCTATCATTCTACACAGCAATCCCCCTGTGGGGTATCTACCGAAAGGAAAAGAAGGCATTATATAAAAAAGACTCCTCCACATCTATTTTTAATACAGCACTATTCACAATAGCAAATTTATGAAATCAACCTAGGTGTCTGTCAGCAAACGATTAGATAAAGATGTGGGGTGTGTTCGTGTGTGTGTGTGTGTGTGTGTGTGTGTGTGTACATCATGGAACATTACTCAATTATAAAAAAAGAATTAAATCGTGTCTTCTGCAGCAACATGGATGGGCTGGAGGCCATTATCCTAAATGAAATAACTCAGAAACAGAAAGTTAAATGCTGCATATTCTCACTTATAAGTGGGAGCTAAACAATGAGTACACGTGGACACACAGAGTGGAATAATAGACATGAAGGCTCTGAAAGATGGGAGCATGGAAGGGGGTGAGGGTTGAAAAATTACCTATTGAGCACAATGTTCACTATTTGGGTGATGGTTACACTAAAAGCCAGATTTCACCACTATGCAATGTATCCATGTAACAGAACTGCACTTGTACTCCCTAAATTTGTATAAATAAAAATTTTTAAAAATAAAGCATATGTATGTTTGCCTTTTAACTGAATTTGTAAACCTGTGTAATATAAATCAATGAAGAAAGAAAATATTCTCAATGTTTGCTAAATAAACAAATAAATGCTTCAAATAATTTGTGAAAGGTCATATCCCATAATATGCACTGAGCATTAAAAATTAGCTGCACATGCTGAAAACATGTAATGATTTCTGTTCTCATATATAAAAATTTGTTTTTAGTATCTCCCTACTTTTAGCTCTTTTGGGTTAAAACTAAAATACATTTGGTTCAATTTAGCTTTCATTAAGACATTATTTTAGCTGAGTGTCTTGAATAAATAAATGGAGATTTGAAAGAGATAGATAATAAATTAGGGCTAAAAACCACCGATTCCTAATTATATGTGCAGATATCCTCACTACACACATAATTAGGAAGATGTCCTATATAATATGCATAGATTCTAACTTCCTTGGAAGTTATATCCTCTGGAAATTTTTATCATTCTTTACGCTAACAATTAAGGTAAAGAATATTTAAATAATATGCAAACAGGTAGTGTAGATTTTAATATGATCATATCAATGGAAACAGGATAAAAACTTTTATATCAAAAAATGAATTTATTAAAAATGTTCAAAACACCGTGCTTGATGCTGCATTAGTGGTGGGGGTAGCAATAGTAAATAAAGTGTGAACAAGAACCCCAAGGAACACATTCACTGAGGAAAAAAAGATAATTCTATGAAAGTCACTCCATTTAACATTTATAGATTTTAGAAGGGGATCAGAATGGTGATATAAATATTAAAACATTATGTGGAGACATGTAGTTAAAATAATTCTATATGTTCACAATTGGACACAGCTTTTCTCCTGTAAACATTTAGTATTGATAGAAAAAGATTTAAAAAAACAAAAGAGCTTCTAAAAATAGACGAACATCCTGGGGAAGAAAGAAAACAAATTCAAGCAATGATTTGGCTGAAGACATACGCCTGCTGTACTAGGGAGCTTAAAGCAGACAGCATTACTCTACAACCTTGGCTGCTATGGGGTAAAGAAGACTAAAGCACTCTGCGTTGGAACTGCAAAGTAGATCTTGGTGCTCTACTTAGAGCCAGTAGCTTTAGTGGGTTTTCTCTACTTGTGAAAGGAGAGCAAAGAAAAAGCTCAATCTTGCAAACACAGTCTGTGCTGTGGTTTTTAGCAATAAGAGAGTATCTGGCCATAGAAAGATGCAGACTTTGCCTCCTAACCAAGAATTGCAACAAGCTGCCTGCAGTCAGATCTGTGGTATTCTTGAGGTTATCACTAGGCAGAGGTCCCATAGTGCCAAATCCTTGGGAATCACAATGGACTACTGTACATTTATTGTAAGTGGTCCCAATTGCAGCACTGTGTAGGTGAGTTTTCTTTGCTGGATCAGAAAACAGTGCTACAGGCACAACTTATGGGGCCACTTATTGGAAAATGTATTCTTTTCCATCCCTACAGAAATGATATTTATAATATTATATTAATTGGACCAGCTAAGCAAGAAACAATGAGTATATTGCAGGACTCTGTAAGACATGTGTGCTCTAAAGAATGGAAGATAAATTCTATGAAGATCGAAGTTACTGCCACTTCAGCAAAATTTTAGTATTGCAGGAATCAGAGAGGCGCTAGACATGCACAATGAAATAAAAGACAAATTGTTGCATCTTAAATTCCAAGAAGGAAGCTCAATATCTGATCATCTTCTTTGGGATCTGAAAGTAGTTATGTACAATGGAGAATAATGCTTTGGCCCTTATTCTCAATCACACGGAATTCTGCCAGCTTTGAGTGTGGCTTAGGGTAGGAAAGGGCTCTGCAGCAGTCAAGGCTATATTACAAGTAGATCTGCCACAGGGCTTATTATCTGAGCACACACTATGGTGTTGCAGGTGTCAATGGTGAAAAAAGATAAGGTGGGGAGTTAATGTCAGCCCCCAGTGGGAGAATCATCTTAAGCCCTTGGGTTCTGGAACAAAACTGTGCCATCTGCAGGACAGAATTATATGACTGCCAAGAAACAGCAACTGAGGAGCTACTGAGACTTGGTGGATCACTTGCTCATATGGCATCATGTGATGCTGCTATAAACTGTCCATTATAAGCTGGAATCTGACAAACCTGCCATGTCATAAAATAGATCATGTCCAGGCACAATTCATTATAAATTTAAAATGGTGATCCATAATTGAGCCTAATACAGACAACAGAATATGTGTAAGTTATATTATTTCATAGCCCATTTAATCAACCACAGTTGTACTAGCATTGCTTCCTCAGGTCACACTTATGGCTTTATGTTTTGGGGTCCTTGATGACCAACTGACAAAAGGTGGAAAAATTCTGAGTTTGTTCCACAAATCAGTAAGCCTATGATATGTGCACATTCTGAAAATGAGCTGCAGCTGCACTACAGCCCCACTAATAAAGCCGTGAAAAATATTGGTTAGGGGAAATCCTCTCAATGGGAAAATATGAGGCGCTGTATCTGCTCATCTATTTTGTATGGAAATAGGAGACTTTCAAAATTAGAATATTAAAATAATGAGTGATAACGAATGGTTTCGCTGGTTGGTCAAGAAACCAGAAGTAGAAATACTAGAATACTAGCAGTAATAATGTCAGGAAAACAGTTATATGGGTCTCTGAGAGTGTACATAAGAGAGTAGCTCACATTTAACATCCACTAGGAAATTTTGAACATGGAAGAGGCTTGATTCAATAACCAAGTAGAAAGAATAATGACTAGTTGTCTTACCTAGCCACTATCATCAGACACAGGGTACTGGCAAATGGATACATGAACAGAATAGCCATGATGGTCAGGATGGAGGTTAGTCACGGGCCCATCAGCGTGGTCTCTCACTTACCAACATTGATCTAGCTACTTGTAATGCCGGGTGTCCAATATGCCAGCAATTAAGATCAAAGTTTAGCCCCCAGTATGTCACCAAGCCTTGCGAAGTCCAAAGAGCTACTTGGAGGAAAACATCCCCTCATCCCTGGAAAGCGCAGCAATTCATATCAATGGCAAGTGGCATATATTTTTGTCTTTCCTAATCACAGGGTCTTTTAATCAGCATCAGCAATTGAGGGTGTGTTTAACCCACCAATCCTGTGTCACTAATTGGTATAATACATGGGAATAGAAACCAAGAGGAAGTAGTAGGAGTGGTCCCATTAACTGTCACTCTGAATGACACATTTTTGGGAGTTTGTATTTGCTGTCAATTTTGGTCCTGCAGGTTGAGAAGTTTCAGATCCCAGAGGAAGAACGCTTCCACCAGGTGACACAGTAAATGTACATGTATATGTGTGTGTGTGTATATATATATACACATATATATACACATATATTTTTATATATATACATACACACACACACACACACAGACGGACAGACAGAGAGAGAGAGAGAGAGAGAAAGTCTCACTCACTCTGTCACCTAGGCTGGAGTGCAGCAGTGCAATCTCGGCTCACTGCAACCTCCACCTCCCAGACTCAAGTGATTCTACTGCCCCAGCCTCCAGAGTAGCTGGGATGACAGGCATACACCACCACGTCGAGCTCATTTTTGTGTTTTTAGTACAGACTAGACATGGTTTCACCATGTTGGCCAGGCTGGTCTCAAACTCCTGACACATGATCAGCCTGCCTCAGCCTCCCAAAGGGCTGGGATTACAGGTGTGAGCCACTGCACCCGGCCTGTATAATTATATTTTAAAGTATATCTGCCACTATTGCCATGATGAAAGGAACAATGACCCTTCCTGCTAATCTTCTTCTCAGTGTTTGCTTTTCAGGGACACTGACCTGCTACAAAACACTCCTCCCCATTCCTCTACCCCGTTTACTTTTTCTCCATTCCACTTACCAATATTTAACCAACCTACTGATTATACATAGTTATTTAGTATATTAAAACATCTGGGTTGAGAGGGTTACCAAGTTTTTAATTCGTGTATCTCCAGGTTTCTGTTTCAGTTGACAATTGCACAGTAATGCTGCATAACAAACCAACTCAAACCTCACTGACTTCAAATAATAATTTTTATCACTCATGGTTATGCAGGTCAATATGAAGAGCCTATTTTATGCAGTGGGGACAGCTCTGCTTTTCGTGTGTTCATTCCAGGACCTGGACAATAGGAAAATAATGACCCTGGGGGATATCTTCTCATTTTGACAATAGTAACACAATAAGTTACACACAACTTCATAGGCATATTTTAAATCTCTACTTTCATGACATCTGCTAAAACCTCATTAGCCAAAGGAAGGCACATGACTGATCCCAAAGACAAGAAGCAGAGAAGTATATGACAATTATAAAGGCAGAGATAAAGGTTAATATTTTTGAGCATTTAATCTACCATAGTTGAGTAGCTAAGTATTTGTCTATGCATAATAGAAAATAGAAAACATTTGGAGACACTGACTTGAGAAGGAAGAAATTAAAACTATCACTATAGATAATGTGATTATAGTAAGGTAAATTCAAAGAATCAGTGGAAAAATTAGTAAATATAATGAGAATTTAGGATAAGAGAATATAAAAATTACATTTAGGGATTAATAATTATCTTATTTACAAACAATAACCATTTAGAATAAATAATGTAACAGAAGACCTCATTTTAATAGCATCAAAACTTATCTTGACATAAACTTAAGAAATGAAGAAATGAATATAAACATTATTTTTAAACATTACTGAAAAACCAGGGAGGCTTGAAAAAATGGAAAACATATTCTTTGTGAAAATAATCATCATACAATTGTCAATTCTTCACAAGTTAATTTATAAATAAAATACAATGTCTTAAAAATGTCAATAAGCTTTCTTCTTGGAGCATGACAAGTTGATCATAAAGTAAATATGAATGAATACATAAGCCATAATATCGAGGAAAGCCTTGAGATAAGAGAGCAATGGGTAAGGAATTCTAGCTCTATAGCCTCACAAAATGGGGAAATACACGAAAAAGCCACAGGAGTAAACAGTAAAATAGTAACCCATGAATAAATAGATCCACCAGTGGAACCAAAAATAAATATATAGAAATATACCCAGATGCAGGCCGGACGTGGTGGCTCATGCCTGTAATCCCAGCACTTTGGGAGGCCGAGGTGGGTGGATCACCTGAGGTTAGGAGTTCAAGACCAGCCTGGTCCAACATGGTGAAACCCCATCTCTACTAAAATATACAAAAATTAGCCAGGCGTGGTGGTGGGTGCCTGCTATCCCAGCTACTCGGGAGGCTGAGGCAGGAGAATCTCTTGAACCTGGAAGGAGGAGGTTGCTGTAAGCCAGGATCGTGCCACTGCACTGCACTCCAGCCTGCATGACAGAGCAAGACTCCATCTCAAAAAAAAAAAAAGAAAGAAAGAAAGAAAGAAAGAAAGAAAGAAAGAAAGAAAGAAAGAAGAAAGAAAGAAAGAAAGAAAGGAAAAGAAAGAAATATATCCAGATGCATATAAAACTTTAAAGGTTATATGGTCATATAGGAGGCAGAATTTGCACAATTGAATAAACATTTAGAAAAGAATAAATTCAAATCTCTGCTTACAAATGTCAGATAAATTACAGGACATCCAATGAAATTTGAATTTCAAATAAGCAACAAATACCTTTTTAATTAGTATGTACCTAAGGATTATTCATTTTTATCTGAAATTCAATACTTTAAAAAAATTACATTGATTCATAATAATTGTACACATTTATGTGGTGCTTGTGATATTTTGATACTTAACAATGTGTAATGATCAAATCAGGTTAATTAGGATCTCCATCACCTCTAACATAATTCCAAATCTCTTCTACCTATTTGAATTTATTTCTTCTGTCTAACTGTATTTTTGTGTCCATTAACCAAACTTTCTTCATGCCCTCTTCCATGTTATTTCCAGCCTCTGGTAACCACCATTCTACTCTTAAATTCCATAAGATCAATTTTATTTTTTAGCTGTATATTTTAGCTATATATTTAGCTGCATTTTTTTTGACACGTGCTATTTTTCTTTCTGTGCCTGGCTTATTTCACGTAACATGTCTTCCAGGCTCAACACCACTGATTTCCAGGGACATGCAAATCAAAACCACATGAGGCATTATCTCACCTCAGTTTATCAAAAAGACCAAAAAATAACAAACGCTATTGAGAATGTGGAGAAATGAGAAAGGAGATTTCTATCTAGTGTACTACTGGTAGAAATGTAAATTAGTTCATCCACTATGGAAAGCAGTATGGAGATTCCTCAAAAGATAAAAATAGAACTACCATATTCTTCTGGAATCCTACTCCTGGATACATATGCAAAAGAAGGGAAATCAGTATACTGAAGAGATAAAATCAATACATCAAAGAGATTTCTGCACCCCCATATTTATTGCAGCACTACTCACAATAGCTAAGATATGGAATCAACTTAAAGTTCCATCAATGGATGAATGCATAAAGAAAATGTGTTATATATACACAACAGAATATTATTCAACTATAAAAATAATGAAATTCTGTCATTTGCAGCAACATGAAATTCAAATTTAACTGTAATTTTCTGTGCTAAGTTTAGTAAACTTACCCGTAATTCACACAGTATACAAGGATACCAAGCACGTATGAGATAAAATGTAAAAAATGAAACCATATAAGAAATAGAAGAAAATATGAGTAAATTATTTTAAGCCCAAGTAGTGAGAAAAACATTGTAGTTTTTCTAAAAATTTTCTAAAAATCCAGAATCAATAGGAGAAACAATAGTGACAAATTCAACTTTAGTTATTTATTTTTAAAGTTTCATTTTTAATCATTTTTTTAAAATTTCAACTTCTATTATAGATTAAAGGGTACACACACAAGTTTGTTACATTGGTAAATTGCAGGATGTTGGTCCCATCATCCAGGCTATAACCATAGTACCCAACAGTGGTTCTTCAGCCCACAACCCACTCCCTGCCTCCCTTGTCTAGTGATCCTCAGTGTCTATTATTTCCATCTTTACAAGCATGTGTCTTCAATGTTTAGCTCCCACTTGTAAGTGAGAACATGCAATATTTGGTTTTCTGTTCTTGCCTTAAGTCACTTAGAATAATGGGCTCCAGCTCCACCCATGCTGCTGCAAAGGGCATTATTTCATTCTTTCCTAAGAATGCAGAGAGTATTCCATGGTGTATATATACCACATTTTCTTAATCCACTGTTGATGGGCAATTTTGTTGATTTCATGTCCTTGTTATTGTGAACAGTGTTGCAGTGAGCATACAGGTGCATATGTCTTTCTGGTAGAATTAATTCTTTTCCTTTGGGTATATACCCAGTAAAGGAATTGCTGGGTTGAATGGTGGTTCTATTTTAAGTTTTTTCAGAGGTCTCAAAACTGCTTTCCACAATGCTAAACAAATTTTCATTCCTACCAACGTTGTATAAACATTTCCTTTTCTCCACAGCCTCACCAGCATCTGTTATTATTTTGACTTTTTAGTAATAGTCATTCTGAATGGTGTGAGATGGCATCTCATGGTCTTGATTTGCACTTCTCTGATAATTAGTGATGTGAGAATTTTTTTGTGTTTGCTGGCTGCATGATGTCTTCTTTTAAGAAGTGTCTGTTCATATCCTATGACCATTTTCTAACTGGGTTGTTCATTTTTTGGTTGTTGATTTATGTTCCTCTTAAATTCTAGAGATTATACCTTTGTCAGATGCAAATATTTGCTTGCAAATGTTTTCTCCCATTCTGTAGGTCATCTGTTTACTCTGTTGGTAATTTCTTTGGCTGTACAGAAGCTCTCTCATTTAATTAGGTCTCACTAGACAATTTTTGTTTCTGTTGCAATTGCTATTGGGAACGTAGCCATAAATTATTCACCAAAGCCTATATTGAGAAGGGTATTTACTATGTTTTCTACTAGGATATTTACATTTAAATATTTAATATATCTTGAGTTAAGATTCATACGTGGTAAGAAGTAGGGGTCCAGTTTCATTTTTCTGCATATGGCTAGCCAGTTATCTCAGCAACACTTATTGAATAAGGAACCTTTTCCCATTGCAAGCCTAATCAAAAAGAACAAAGCCAGAGGCATCACATTGCCTAACTTCCAACTATACTACAAGGCTACAGTAATCAAAACAGCATGGTACTGGTACAAAATCAGACACATAGAGCACTGGAACAGAAGAGAGAACTCAGTAGTAAACACACATACACCTAGAACCATCTGATCATCAATAAAATTAATAAAGTTTTATTTTTTAATTTTACTTTTAATTTAAAAATATATGAGGTACAGTGTAACGTTTTGATTTTAAAAGCACACCTTTGAGAGGAGGGGCCAGTTGGCCAACTAGAAGCAACTGTG
The DNA here is from genome assembly GCF_029289425.2 of Pan paniscus. Classification (NCBI taxonomy): domain Eukaryota; kingdom Metazoa; phylum Chordata; class Mammalia; order Primates; family Hominidae; genus Pan; species Pan paniscus. The sequence continues at coordinate 115,737,033 of NC_073252.2, forward strand.
GTTCACGGCATTCACAAAGAGGAATGAAAGGGGCTAGTGAATTCAGGACCTTGAACTGAAATATCCAGCTTCTCACATTGGGATTGACTAGGCAAACAACTCCACTGACAGAGAACAAAGAAAAGCAGGAGGGGATGATGGCCTATGCAGGAGTGGCAGGGAGCCAAAGGAACCCCCACCTCCAGCCAAGGGAATTGTGAGTAATTATGTGGCCCTGCCCAGGACCATGCTTTTCCCGCTAATCTTTGCAACCCGCAGATCAGGAGACCCCCTCATGAGCCCATACCACCAGGGCCTGGAGTCAGATGCACAGAGCAGCCACTGGGGCACACACAGAGACCCAAGAGTTTTACATACTCCAGCCCCAGGATCCCCACCAAGCCAGAAGATCCATCCTTACATATCCCTAGAAAGGCGGCTGAATCTAGGGACCCAAGCAGCAGCATCCTGCAGACTCCATTTCCGCAGCACTTCACGAGCTAAAACCCACTGGTTTGGAATCCCAGCCAGCCAACAGCAACAAGCTGGCATCTACCTGAGACAGGACTGAGTTCAAGCAGGGAGGGGTGGTCACCATCTCTGCGTTTTGGTAGACTCAGCCATTCCAGCCTGCCAGCTCTGGAGAATACAAATGGTTCAGACAAGGAAGGGTCTCCCACAATGCAGCACAGCTGCCTTGATACGTCACAGGCAGACTGCTTCTTTAAGTGGGATCCTGATCCATTTCACCTCACTGAGTTGGATCTACCTGTGGGGATTTCAGCCACTCCAGCCAGGATTCTACAGATGGAGCTCTGATCTTTTGCTGGCATGGAGAAACCAGGAGGAAGAGTGGCCACTATCTCTATGGTTTGGTCAACTCAGCCATTCCAGCCTGCCAGCTGTGGAGAGTCCAGACAGTTCAGATGAAAATGGGTCCCCCACAACACAACACTGCTCACTATCAAAATACATCCAGACTACTTTTTTAAGGAGGTCTCTGATCCTGTTCCTCCTGACTGGGTACGACTTCAAAACAGGGGTTTCCAGCCACCTCCTACAGGTGTGTTCGGGCCTGCAACAAGTCAGTACCCCCTGGGACAGAGCTTCCAGAGGGAGAAGCAGGCTGCCACTTTTGTTATTTCACAGCCTTCACTGGTGAAACCTCCAGGTATGGGAAAAACTGAGGTAACTAGGGTCTGGAGAGGATCCTCAGCAAATCACAGCAGCCTTATGGAAGAGTGGCCTGACTGTTAAAAGGAAGACAAACAAACAGAAAACAACATCAACAAAAAAAGACCCCACAAAAACCCCATTCAAAAATCAGCAACTTCAAAGATTAAAGGTAGATAAGCCCACAAAGATGAGAAAGAATCAATGCAGAAACACTGAAAACACAAAAAGCCAGAGTGCCTCTTCTCCTCCAAATGACTGCAACACCTCTCCAGTAGGGGCATAGTACTGGGCTGAGGCTGAGATGGCTGAATTGAGGGAAGTAGGTTCAGAAGATGGGTAATAACAAACTTTGCTGAGCTAAAGGAGCACGCTATAACTCAATGCAGAGAAGCTAGAAGCTAAGAGTCATGGTAAAACAATACAGGAATTGAGGGGCAGAATAGCCAGTTTGGAGAGGGATATAACTCACCTGATGGAGCTGAAAAACACAACACAAGAATTTTACAATGCAATCACAAGTATCAATAGCAGAATAGATCAAATGGAGGAAAAAAATCTCAGAGCTTGAAAACAATCTTTCTGAAATAAGACAGGCAGATAAAAATAGAGGAAAAAAAAGAATGAAAAGTAATGAACTAAAGTTCTGAGAATTATGGGATTATGTAAAGAGACTGGACCAATGACTGATTGGGGTGCCTGAAAGAGATGAGAAGAATGGAACGAAGTTGGAAAACATATTTCAGATTATCATCTAGGAGGACTTTCCCAACCTAGCAAGACAGGCCATCATTCAAAATCAGGAAATGCAGAGAAACCCAGTGAAATAATTCATGAGAAGATCAACCCCAAGACACATAATCATCAAATTCTTCAAGGTCAAAATGAAAGAAAAAATGATAAGGGCAGCCAGAGAGTAAAGCCAGGTCACATACAAAGGGAAGCCCATCAGACTAACAGCAGACCTCTCAGTGGAAATCCTATAAACCACAAGAGAGGCTGGGCTCGGTGGTTCACGCCTGTAATCCCAGCACTTTGGGAGGCTGAGGCCAGCATATCACTTGAGGTTGGGATTTCGACACCAGCCTGACCAACATAGAGAAACTCCATCTCTACTAAAAATACAAAAATTAGCTGTATGTGTTGGCACATGCCTGTAATCCAAGCTATTCGGGAGGCTGAGTAAGGAGAACCACTTGAACCCAAGAGGCAGAAGTTGTGAGAGGTTGTATGAAAGGCAGAGCCGAGATTGTGCCATTGCACTCCAGCCTGGGCAACAAGAGCAAAACTCCATCTCAAAAAAAAAAAAAAAAAAAGAAAAAAAAAAGGAAAGTAAAGAAAAACCACAAGAGATTGGGGGCTAATACTTCTTAAAGAAAATAATTTCCAACCCAGAATTTAATATCCAGCCAATGTAAACTTCATAAATGAAGGTGAAATAAAATCCTTTTCAGATATGCAAATGCTGCCTTGCAAGAGCTCCTGTAGGAACCACCATATGTGGAGAGAGAAAAAAAAAAAAGACCAGTGACACTATAAAGCAACCACATTAAAAAGTCTGCAAAATAATCATCTAGCATCATGATCATAGAATCAAATTCACACATAAAAAAAACTAACCTTAAATGTAAATTGGCTAAATACTCCAATAAAAAGACACGGACAACAATCTGAATAAATAGCCAAGACCCATTGATACACTGTCTTCAAGAGACTCATCTCATGTGCAAAGACATATATCAGTTCAAAATAAAATAATGGAAGAAAATTTACCAAGCGACTGGAAAACAGAAAGAAGCAGGGCTTGCAATCCTAGTTTCTGACAAAACAGACTTTAAATCAACAAAAATCAATAAAGACAAAGAAGGTCATTCCATAATGGTAAAGGGTTTAATTCAACAAGAAGAGCTAACTATTCTAAATATATATGCACACAATACAGGAGCACCCAGATTCACAAAGCAAGTTCTTGGAGACCTACAAAAAGACTTAGACTCCCGCACATTAATAGTGGGAGATATTGCACTCCACTGACAATATTAAATAGATCATCAAGACAGAAAATTAGCAAACATATGCAGGACATGATTTTAACTCTGGAACAAGTGGACCTGATAGATAGCTAGAGAACTCTTCACCCAAATTCAATAGAATATACATTATTCTCATGGCTACATGGCACTTACCCTAAAATTGATCACATAATCAGAAGTAAAACACTCCTCAGCAAATGTGAAAGAACTGAAATCCTAACAAATAGTCTCTCAGACCACAGTGTAATCAAATTAGAACTCAAGATTAAGAAATTACTCAAAACCAAACAACCACATGGAAATTGATCAACCTGCTACTGAATGACTCCTGGGTAAATAATGAAATTAAGGCAGAAATCAAGAAGTTCTTTGAAACTAATGAGAACAAAGAGGCAATATACCAGAATCTCTGGGACGCAGCTAAAGCAATGTTAAGAGGGAAATTTATAGCACTAAATGCCCACATCAGAAAGCTAGAAAGATCTCAAGTTAACAACTTAACATCTCAACTAAAAGAACTAGAGAACAAAGAACAAATGAACCCCGAAGGTAGAAGACAAGAAATAACAAAGATCAAAACTGAACTGAAAGAGATAGAGACACAAAAAAACCTTCAAAAAAATAACAAATCCAAAAGCTGATTTTTTGAAAAATTTAATAGACTAGATAGACTTCTAGCTACACAAATACAAAAGAAAAGGGAAGAATCAAATTAACCCAATCAGAAATGATAAGGTGGCTATCACTGCTGACCTCACAGAAATACAAACAACCATCAGAGAATACCTCTATTCATATAAACTAGAAAATCTAGAAGAAATGGGTAAATTCCTTGACACATACACCTTCCCAAGACTGAACCAGAAAAAAAATTGAAACCCTGAATAGACCAATAACAAATTCTGAAATTGAGGAAGTAATAAATAGCCTACCAATAAAAATAAAAAGCCCAGGACAATCAGATTCACAGGTGAAATCTGCCAGAGCTACAAAGAAGAGCTGGTACCATTTCTACTGGAAATATTCCAAAAAATTGAAAAGGAGAGACTCCTACTTAACTCATTCTATGAGGCCAGCATTACCCTGATACTGAAACGTGGCAGAGATAAAAAAATAAATAAATAAATAGTCAGGTATTCAGGTCCATACCCTTGATAAACATTGATTCAAAAATCCTCAATAAAATACTGGCTAACCAAATCCAGCAGTACATCAAACAGTTTATCCACCACGATCAAGCTGGCTTCATCTCTGGGATGCAAAGTTGGTTCAACATACGCAAATCAACAAATATGATTCATCACATAAACAAAACCAAAGACAAAAATGACATAATTATCTCAATAGATGGAGAAAAGGCCTTCAATAAAATTCAACATCCCTTCATGATAAAAAACTCTCAATAAACTATTGAAGGAACATACTTCAAAATAAAAAGAGATATCTAAACCCAGAGCCAATATCATACTGAATGGGCAAAAGCTGGAAGCATTCCCCTTGAAAACCAGCACAGGACAAGGAAGCCCTCTCTCATCACTCCTATTCAACATAGTAGTGGAAGTTCTGGTCAGGACAATCAGTCAAGAGAAAGAAATAAAGGGTATTTGAATAGGAAGACAGGAAGTCAAATTATCTTTGTTTGCAGATAACATGATCGTATATCTAGAAAACCCCATCATCTCATCCAAAAAGCTTCTTAAGCTGATAAGCAACTTCAGCTAAGTCTCAGGATATAAATTCAAAAAGCAAAAATCGCTAGAATTTCTATTCACTAAAAACAGGCAAGCAGAGAACTAAATCATGAATGAAATCCCATTCACAATTGCCGCAAAAAGAATAAAATATTCAGAAATTTCAGAAATACAGCTAACAAGGGAAGTGAAGGACCTCTTCAAGGAAAACTACAAACCACTGCTCAAATAAATCAGGGAGGAAACAGACAAGTGGAAAAACATTCCATGCTCATAGATAGAAAGAATCAATATTGTAAAAATGGCCATATTGCCCAAAGTGATTTATAGATTCTACACCATTCCCATTAAACTACCATTGATGTTCTTCACAGAATTTAAAAAAAAAAAACTACTTTAACCTTCACATGTAACCAAAAAAGGGCCCGTATAGCCAAGATAATCCTAAGCAAAAAGAACAAAGCTGGAGGCATCATGCTACCTGACTTCAAACTATACTTATGGCTACAGTAACCAAAACAGCATGGTACTGGTGCAAGGACAGACACATAGACCAATGGAGCAGAATAAAAAACTCAGAAATAAGACTGCACACTTACAAACATCTGGTCTTCAACAAACTTGACAAAAGCAAGCAATGAGGAAAGCACTCTGTAATAAATGGTTCTAGGAGAACCGGCTAGTCCTATGCAGAAAACTGAAACTAGACCCCCTTTCTTGTGTCATATACAAAAATTAACTTAAGATGGGTTAAAGACTTAAATGTAAAACCCAAACTCTAAAAACCCTAGAAGAAAATCTAGGCAATGCTATTCAGAACATAGGCACGGGCAAAGATTTCATAAGTAGAATACCAAAAGCAACTGCAACAAAAGCAAAAATTGACAGTAGGATCTAATTAAACTAAAGAGCTTCTGGACGGCAAAAAAACTGTCATCAGAGGGAACAGACAACCTACAGGATGGAAGAAAATTTTTGCAATCTGTCCATCTTACAAAGGCCTGGTATCCAGAGTCTACAAAGAATTTAATCAAATTTACAAGAGAAGAAACAAACCCCATTAAAATGTGGACAAAGGACATCAACAGATACTTCTCAAAAGAAGACATTCATGTGGCCAACAAACATATGAAAAAAAGCTCAACATCACTTATTAGTAGAGAAATGCAAATCAAAACCACAATGAGATACCACACACATTAAGATACCATCTCACAACAGTCAGAATGGCAATTATTAAAAAGTCAAAAAACGACAGATGCTGGTGAGGTTGTGGTGAAAAAGGAATGCTTTTACATTGTTGGTGGGAGTGTAAATTCGTTCAACCATTTGGAGGACAATGAGGCTATTCCTCAAAGACCTAGAGGCAGAAATATCATTTGACTCAGCATTCCCAATACTGGGTATATACACAAAGGAGTATAAATCTTTGACTCAACATTCCCATTACTGGGTATATATATGTACACAAAAGACTATAACTCATTCTATTATAAAGATACACTCATTTGTATGTTCATTGCAGCACTATTCACAATAGCAAAGACATGAAATCAATCTAAATGTCCTTCAATGATAGACTGGATAAAGAAAATGTGGTACATATACACCATGAAATACTATGCAGCCATAAAAAGAAACAAGATAATGTCCTTTGCAGAGACATCAATAAAGTAGGAAGCCATTATCCTCAGCAAACTAATGCAGGAACAGAAAACCAAATACCGCATGTTCTCACTTATAAGTGGGAGCTGAAGGATGAGAACACATGGACACATGGGGGAGAACAACACACACTGGTGCTTGTCGGGTGTCCGGGGTTTTGGGGATGGTGAGCATCAAGAAGAACAGCTAATTGATGCTGGGCTTAATACCTAGGTGATGGGATAATCTGTGCAGCAATTTACCATGGCATTTGAAATGAAAGAAATGAAAGTTTCTTATTTATGTAATAAACCTACACATCCTGCATATGTACCCCTGAATTTAAAATAAAAGTTGAAGAAAAAAAAAAAGCACACCTTTTTAATGACAAAGCCAGTTATCAGCAAAATCAAAAACAAAAGATAAGCTGGAAAAAAATATTGGCAATTTTTGCCCAAGACCTAATATATTTAATATTCAAACAACTCCCAAAGACCAATTTAAAATCTCAAAATCTAATAGGGTAATGAGTCAAATATAGAAATTGACAATTCACAGAAGAAATAAAATTATTGAAAGTTACTGATACCCTCACTCATGAGATAAATACAAATTCAAGTTATGCTATGATGTCATGAATCATATTGGTAAAATTTTTTATTTCAACAACATATTCTGTTGGAAAGCCGATAAGGAAATGGGCACCCTCATATATTGCTGGTAGAATTCAAAGTTATCTTTTTTTAAAAAAGATTCTGTGGACATGCTTGACCCAGCAATGCATGTCAGGAGTTGATCCTAAATGCACACTGACAAAAATAAAAATTAACATACACATAAAATTAGATACTGAAGAATTATTTATACAATCAAAAATTAGAAACAACCCAAATGTTTAATAGGAGTCAGTTGAACAAAGTGTAACAAACCTATCAAACGATGTATTTTGTAGCTACAAAAGTAAGTAAAGACATTCTCTAAACCAATAGAGAATAACTCCAAGATACTTAAGTGAACAAAAGAAAGTTCCAGAACATTACATATTTTTCATAAGACAAGACACACAGAATTACACATAGATATGCATACATATTTGTTATATTAACAAAAATAACGGGGGCCAGGCACGGTGGCTCATGCCTGTAATCCCAGCACTTTGGGAGGCCGAGGTGGGAAGATCATCTGAGGTCGGGAGTTCAAGACCAGCCAGACCAATATGGGGAAACCCATACAAAATGGTGCATGTCTGTAATCTCAGCTACTCAGGAAGGCTGAGGCAAGAGAATCGCTTGAACCCAGGAGGCTTCAGTGTTTTGTTGTGATGAGGTTGTGGTGAACCGACATAGTGCCACTGCCCTCCAGCCTGGGCAACAAGAGTGAAACTCGGTCTCGAAAAAAAAAAAAAAAAGAATAAATCAAAAACTAACAAAAATAATTACTAGTGGTAAATGAAGAATGATGATAGAAAGAACTAAGAGATTTATGAATAAAGTTCTAACGAAGTTTTGGCATTGGAAACATAAAAATTTAACATATCCAAAAAATAAAATTAAATCATGAAGAAAAACTTAAAACTAAAAGCAAACAAATAAACTTTCACTGCATATATGCAATTACTGATCATACAGAAAAAATAATTAATCCGTGTGACTCTACTATAGATAATTTTCATCATATATATTTGGTGGAATATATTTTAAGGGCAACAGATCTACAAAGAAAAGATGCTTTGTAGTTTTATTACTGAACTAATATGGGTATTAATATTTTAATTAAAGTATACATATGCATAAATAGAAAATACTATAAAATTATTTTAATATTAAAAATTAACCATTTCAATGTGAAAGATACAATTATAAAATTAAACTATGTAAAACTTCTGTAATATTTAATGTAAATTCAAAATACAACAGACATGCATACTTCATATTCCAGAACATTTTCTAGTTCTTTCCTTGAAAAGGCATAAAAGCAGTAACAACTGATAGAATAAGCAACCTACTCCCCAGACTGTGATCTCTGTCACTTCTTACTAGAAGGAACCTGGACTTTTCAAAGACTGAGCAATTCAGAAAACATTCCCGTTTTGTTCAGTATATTTTATTTTGCCAGAAAGTGTCAAATTTAATGTAGTCCTGTCAAAAAGACATAGGAGCCAATGTGAAGAAGCTTCCAGTGGCCAAATCTGTAAAAATAAAAATTGTGTGTATATATGTGTGTGTATTTGTGTGTGTTTATATATATGTGTATATATACATGTGTGTATCAAACAAAAAAATCCAAAACTCATTATACAGTATTATACAGTACAGTAGCAATTAGTACACTAACATTGTATTATGAACATTAGCAATTAAAAGAAAAGAATCATGTAGTTGTCCTACAATATTCTATCTTTCATGGGCAACTGTATTTTAATTTGATGAGGGAAATTTTATTTTATTTTATTTTAAGATGCATAATAAAATGCATCTTATTTTAACATTTAACAAAAAATCATACCTTTGATCACAAATAAAATGTAGAGTATGAAATTTCCTATGTCCAGAAGTTTCTTCTTTATTACTTACCAAATAAGCTTCAAGGATTTTGAATACATAAAGATCAAGAGACATCACTGTCAACCATTTTAGACCTGTAGTCCTTATATTGTTATTTTAGAAAACTGCTTCTGGAAAGAAATTTTAAAGAATACTTTTCCATGTTATCTCAAAGCATAAAGATTTTGTTTACAAACATTTTCATATATTTTTATGCAAATAGTGCATTTTTTGATGTTTCATGTGCTAAAGGCAAAGAAGACATGTTTGGCCTCAGGCATTTTATTCCCATTGTAAGCTTTATAAAGACAGAAAATAATATACTGTAGTACCTTCAAAGAATTCTTGTAAAGAACTGTATGGTAAGCCTGTTCCTGTTTACAAAATTCTATTGTAGAAAAGCCCTTGCCCCCAAAGAGTTATTACTAGAAAGTTAATGTGAAAGATTTGTGGACTTGTGACTTTAATGAAGACGTTTAAAATTTGGGGATATATTGATTACTGAACAAAAAGTATAGTGTAAAATATTTTTAAAAGTAGCTAAAAAATCACCTGATTCTACTCTTTAATAAAGGAAATATAATTTTAGGTGATTTAATACGTTTATATCCATATACACATAACATATATACACATATGTACATACCCACCATATACATCAATACACACCCTCAATATGTACATGTACATACACTATATGGGTTATACTCTGAAAATTAAAAAAAAAATCTTACTTTTCCAGGATAATTTAAAATAATCATGCAATTAATCATTATTTTCAAGTTTGTATGTAATTGTGGTACAGAATTTTTATTTAAAAATAAACATTTCTAGAAGGGGCTTCAACATGGCACACTAGATGCATCTAGTTAATACCCAAATACTGAAGCACAACTTCCAAGGACCTGGGGATTGCCCAGCCCAAAATGGAACTGGTGAAACATGAGCACTCCTCCTGGGGTCTGAGGTCAGGCCCATTCAACAGGCTGCTACTACTGAAGCTGACACCCATCCACACATACTACCTGTGGGTTTGGGAACTTGTACTTCCAATCCTTCACAGCCATTGTCAACACCAGTGCAGACTGCCTGAGTTCCAAAGGATTGTCACACAAATGCTTCTGACATTGTCCACACCATGTCTACTTCCCAGGAGCTCAAGAACTTGCCCACCTTTATAACCCACCATTTCCATTCTGGCACCCAAGCAAGCCACCTGGAGGCCCAAGAATTGTTCTGCCAATAACCACCAACATTGGTGTCAGTGAAAACTGCCCTGGGGCAGAAGAATAGTCAGTCTTAGCCCACTGTTCTCGCCACTAAAGCCTGAAGACTGGAACATTTGGTTTACTAGTCCCCAACAAAATTTCACCAGAATCTCTACTGACAACCACACCCTAAACCACTGAGAAAATTACAGACACCATTGACACTCTTTAGAGTAAAGAAATTATACAAAGACTACACTACTGCATGCATCCAAAATTACAGCTAAAGTACCCTACCCAACCAACACCATAGCTCCATCTTCAGGAAAAAGTCCTCCCCTACAAACTCAAATTCAGAAAACTTTAAGAAGCAACTGTTACACCACAATGCACAGATATCAATGTAAGGACAAAACAAACATGAAAAAGCAAGGAAATTTAACACCTCCAAAGGAACACAATAATTCACCAACAACAGAAACTAATCAAAAGGATATTTACAATGTCTCATAAAAAAGAACTCAAAATACTAATACTTAAGAAGCTCAGTGAGAATTCCTGTACCTAGAAACAAAAAATAATAATAAACACCATACTGAAAATACACAAAAATATAATTACCACTGGTACAGCAAGAACACACCCAAGAAAAATACAAAACTCAAATGTTACCACTACAGAATACAACCAAATCACAAAGAAAAACAGTAAAAGAGAAAATAACAATGGATATGTAAAGCAATCAGAAATCAGCTAGTAAAATGACAAGAATAAGCCCTAACATATCAATAATAACCTCGAATGTCAACAGCTTAAACTTTCTGCTAAGAGATACACACTGGCTGAATGAAAAAAAAAATCAAGTATATGCTATCTGCAATAAACTCATATTATTGGGCAAAGACACACAGACTCAAAACAAAGGGATGGAAAAAGATATTCCATGCAAATGGAAACCAAAAGTGAGCAGGAATACCTATACTTATATAAAACAGACTTTAAATAAAAAATACAACAGAGATAAAATCATGTGTAATGACAAAGAGTTCAATTCAGCAAAAGGATACAAGAATTCTAAATATATATGTAATAAACACAAGAGAACTCAGATAGATAAAGCAACTGTTATTAGAATTGAAGACAAAGATAGTCTCAAAGTCAATTATAGCTGAAGACTATATTAGACAGATATTAGACAGATCAGTTAGAGAGAAAATTAACAAAGAAACATTAGATTTAATTGCACATTTGACCAAATGGACCTAACAGCCATGTACAGAACATATCATACAACAACTCTACAACACATTTTTCTCATCAGAAGGTGGAACATTCTCCAGGATAGACCACATGTTAGAACACAAAGTTAAGTCTTAACAAATTTTTGAAAAGCAATATCATATTGAGTATCTTCTCAGACAACAATGAAATAACAATGAAATAAAACTAAAAATCAATAAGAGGAACTTTTGAACTGTACACATTTATGAAAATTAAACAATATGCCCCTGAACAACCACTGGGTCAAGGAAGAAATTAGGGAAAAAAACAAAAAATGTCTTGAAACAAATGAAAATTGAAACACAAAATACCATAACCTACAGGTACAGCAAAAGCAGTGCTAAGAAGCAAGTTTATAGCAATAAACACCTAACTCATAAAGAGTAGAAAGATTACAAATAATCTAAAAATGCACCTAAAGGAACTAGAAAATTAAGAATAGGCCAATCCAAAATTAGTAGAAAGAAAGAAATAATGAAGATCAAAATAGAACTAAACAAAATGGAGTGTTTAAAAAAATACAAAGGATCACATAGTAAAAAGTGGTTTTTTTGAAAAGATAAAACAGATAAACCAATTATTAGACTAACCAAGTAAAACAGAGTAAAGACCTGATATGGTTTGGATTTGTGTCCCTGCCCAAATCTCATATCTAGTTGTAATCTCCAATGTGGAGTGGGGCGCCTGGTGGGAGGTGATAGTGAGTGAGTTTTCACGAGATCTGGTTGTTTAAAAGTGTGTAGAACCTCCTGCTTTTCTCTCTTCCTCCTTCTCCAGCCATGTGAGATATGCTTGCTTCCCTTTCACCTTCCACTATGACTGTAAGTTTTCTGAGGCCTCTGCAGCTGTGCTTCCTATATAGGTTGCAGAACTATCAGTCAATTAAACCTCTTTCCTTTATAAATTTCCTTCATAAATTACTTTCCTTTATAAATTTCCTTTATAAATTACCTTCCTTTATAAATTTCCTTTATAAATTTATAGCAATGCAAGAATGGACTACTGCAGAAAACTGGTACTAGGAGTGGGGCTATAAAGATAGCAGAAATGTTGAAGCAGCTTTGGAACTGGGTGACAGGCAGAGGTTAAACAATTTGGAGGGATCAGAAGATACAGGAAGATGTGGGAAAGTTTGGAACTTCCTAGAGACATGTTGAATGGTTTTGTCTAAAATGCTGATGGTAATATGCACACAGATGGCAGGCTGATGAGGTCTTACATGGAGATGAGAAACTTATTGGGAACTTGAGTAGAGGTCACTTTTGTTATGCATCAGCAAAGAAATTGGAGGCATTGTGCCCCTGCCTTAGAGATCTGTGAAACTTAAACGCGAGAATGATGATTTAGGGTATCTGGAGGAAGAAATTTCTAAGCAGCAAAACATTCAAGATATGGCCTTGTTGTTTCTAACAATGTATGCTCATATGCATGAGCAAATAGATGCTCTGAAAGTGTATCTTATATTTAAAGGGGAAGCAGAGCATGAAAGTTTGGGAAATTTGCAGCCTGACCATATGGTAGAAAAGAAAAACCCATTTTCAAGGTAGGAAATCATGCTGACTGCAGAAACTTGAGTAAGTAAAAATAAGCTGAATGTTAATAGTGAAGACCATGGGGAAAATGCCTCAAAGGCATTCAGAGACCTTTGTGACAGCCCCTCCCATCACAGGTCCAGAAGCCTAGGAGGAAGAAATGGTTTCATGGGTGTGGCCCTGGGCCCCACTGCCCTGCACAACCTTAGGACAGTGCTCCCTGTGTCCCACCCACTCCAGCTCGTCATGGATAAAAGGCCCCCAGATAAGTCTAAGGCCACTGATCCTGAGGGTGAAAGCCATAAGCCTTAGTGGCTTCCACATGGTGTTAAGCCTGCAGGTGCACAGAGGGCAAGAATTGAGGCTTGGGAGCCTAAGCTAGATTTCAAAGGATGTAATGGAAACACCTAGATGTCCAAGCAGAAGTCTGCTTCAGGGGCAGAGCCCTTATAGAAAACCTCTCCCCACAGAGTCCCCACTGGGGTATTGCCTAGTAGAGCTATGAGAAAAGGGCTACCGTGCTCCAGACTCCAGAATGGTAGATCCACCATCAGTTTGCACTGTGCACCTAGAAAAGCCATAGGAACTCAATGCCAGCCCATGAAAGCAGCCAAGAGGGCTGTACCCTGCAGAGCCACAGAGGGTGAGATGTCCAAGGCCTTGGGGAACCCATCCCTCACCTCAGTGTGGCCTGGATGTGAGACATGGAGTCAAAGGAGATTATTTCGGAGCTTTAAGATTTAATGACTGCCCTGCTGGGCTTCAGACTGGCATGGGGCCTGTAGCCCCTTTGTTTTGGCTAATTTCTCCCTTTTGGATCAGGAGTGTTTAGCCAATGCCTGTATTCCCATTGTAACTTGGAAGTAACTAATTTGTTTTTAATTTTACAGGCTCATAGGCAAAAGGGACTTGACTTATCTCAGATGAGATTTTGGATTGTGGACTTCTGAGTTAATGCTGAAATGAGTTAAGACTGCGGGACTGTTTAGAAAGGATGGTTGTATTTTGCAATGTGAGAAGGACATCAGATTTAGGAGGAACCAGGGGCAGAATAATGTGGTTTGAATTTGTGTCCCACCCAAATCTCATGTCAAATTGTAATCCCTAATGTTGAAGGAGGGGCCTGGTGAGAGTTGATTTGATCATGGGGGTGGATTTCCCCCTTGCTTTTCTCATGATAGTGAGTTCTCATGAGATCTGATTATTTGGCTTCACTGTCATATTCTATCAAACTTTCAATGAGGGAGTAACACCAATTCTCCTCAAAGGATTTTTTAAAATTTAAACAGAAGGGAATTCTCCCTAAATCATTTTATGTGGTTAGCATTACCCTGATACCAAAATCAGGCAAGGACATTAATTAAAAATAAACAAGAAAACTACAGGCCAATATTCTTTATGACCATAGATGCAAAATTTCTCAATAAAATACTATCAAACTGGATAAAAAGACACATCAAAAAAAAATACACCATGATCAAGTGGATTTATGCCAGGGATTTAACATATGCAAATCAATAAACATGATATATCACATCTACAGAATGAAGGATGAAAAACACGTGATCATCTTATTAGACACAGAAAAAGATTTGATAATATTCAATATCCCTTCATGATAAAACATCTTGATGAACTGAGCATTGATGAAAGATACCTCAAAATAACAAGCTCACACCTAATGTGATACTGAATGGGGAAAAGTTAGCAGCCTTTTCCCTAAGAACTGGAACAAGACAAGTGTGCTGACTTTCATCACTCTTATTCAAAATAGTAATAAAAGTCCTAGCCTAAACAATCAGCCATGAGGAATTTAAAAAAGCATTCAAATTGGGGAAGCAGAAGATAAACTGTCTCCCTTTGCCTATGTTATTATCTTGTATCTAGAAAAACCTAAAGACTCCAGCAAAAAACTCTTGGATCTGATAAATGATTTCATCAAAGTTTGCAAGATACAAAACCAACATACAAAAACCAAAAATGTTTCTATACACCAATAATGAACCAGCTGAGAATAAAAGCAAGAAAGCAATCTCATTTACAATAGCTACAAAAAAATACCTAAGAATTAATTTAACTAATGAGGTTTAGAAAGAATAACGATAAAACAATGATTAAGGAAATTGAGGAGGACACGAACAAATGGAAAGAGATTTCATGTTCATGAATAAGAAGAATTAATATTGTTAAAATTACCATACTGCCCAAAACAATTTACACATTCAATATAATCCCTATCCAAATACCACGTTAACTTTCACAGAAATACAAAATACAATTCTAAAATTCATTTGGAACCAAAAAAGAGCTTGAATAGCCAAAGTAATCCTGAGAAAAATGAACAAAATCGGAGTAGTCACACGACATGACTTCAAATTATACTACAAGACTACAGTAACCAAAAAAGCACAGAATCGGTGGTTAAAAAAAAAAGAAAACCACCACCACCAACAAAAAGACATAGATCAATGGAACAGAATTGAGGGTCTAAATATAAATCAATGTATTTATAACAACTGATTTTTGACAAAGACACCAAGAACACACACTGGGGGAAATGACACTCTTTTTAGTAACTAGTGCTTGAAAAGTTGGATATCCATATCCAGAAGGATAAACTGAACTCTTATTTCTCATAATATAAAAAAAAATCAACTAATGGTGGATTAAAGAGTTAAACATGAGACCCACGACTATAAAACTACTAGAAAAAAAAAAAACAGAAAAAACCCTTAGGACATTGATCTAGGCAAAGATTTTATGGCTAGGACCTAGAAAGCAGAGAGAAGTAAAACAAAAATAGACAAATGGGTTTGATCCTATAGCATCAAAAATAGGGAGTTATCAATGAAGAAAATACATTTAAGAACAATAGAGGAAAAAAAGAAAGGCAGTGATGAAACTACCCTGTAAAGTAACATTTCTTTTTGTTAATATAAAGAATATAACATTGCATTATTCTCCACAAATGTGCTAGCAAAATATCAAACCATTTGCTTTTCTAATGTATATAAGCAACTCATTGGCTAAGAAATATTTAATATGCTGGAGTACTGTTAGAATACTTGTGCAAAAAAAAAAAAAACCTCATCAAATTTAAGGCTTTAATACCCCTAGAGTCAATATCAACTTAATATCTGAATAAAATGCATTATTTTTGTAATATGTATAAAGTATATGCTATACATGCATACACAAAAAACACACACATATACTCTCAAAAAATATATATTTTTCACAACAGCATGCAGAAAATTCAAATTCTCCTGTGGATATTACCTTACATTTGTTTCAAATAAAATAGTCAAATTCAAATACCTTGTTAGTTAACATTTGTTATTAAAATATTTGTAACCATTTTGTATTTATCAAGTTATTTTATTGCATTAGCTCAAGTTTTCTAAAACCACATGCGTATACATAAGTATAATTTACTTCATTTGTCATAATAATACCATATTATATGAAATTGATATCTTTTAATTTTACAAGGACATGTATGCTAAATGAGTATAACTCAAGCTAGTATCTTGAAATATATATGTAATTTATTTTTCTGATTTTTTGACTTCACATAAATACAAATACTAATATTTACATATTCATGTAGCATGCATGTATGTACATAGTGTGTTTTCCATATATAGCATTTTATATAGATTGTGTTTTATGTATTCATGTAAGGCTAATGCCTTACAGTTAACAGATTTCTTTAAGCAAGCTAACTAATGTAATATGAGAATAAAATTTTGCTGTCTCTAAAATGCTAAAGTATTTGAAAATTAGTATAATATTTTTAGCTAGTGATGGAAAAATTTCCAGATGGTAAAAAATGTGAATGATAAAAATAGGCAAATTGAAATTAGAACTGTGATGGATTAATTTCCTCTTGGTTGTCCTTATGTTGTTTGTATCCATGCCAAATCCATGAGCCAATAGTCTCAAAACAACAGACAGGAAAGGAAAGAAAAATTTCCAAAGCGGTTTTCAATAACGTTTGCAATTTGAAGGTGAAAATAACTGTCCACAAAAAAATCTGGTTCTTTTGTTTAGTTTTTCAAAATGTATGTTTTAATTTTAAACACCCTTCTTTCCACATGCTTTTGAGTGTAAGTGCATACTAGATGATTACTAGAAAACAGTGCGGCCAAAGGTGGAGCCTTAGCTTTACTGAGAAAATTTAACTTTCTCTGAGATGTATCTGTGTAACAATTAAAGAATCCTCAATTAAAATAGGCCCACTATTTTTCCTTAAAAAGTAAAAATGAGTTTATCAGGCACTCATGAGACAAAATATGCAGGAATCAAGAAAAGTATAATTCTCCAAAATATGAGGTTAATTTTCCCATTGTCTTCTTTTCCTGTCCAAAATTAATTTCTATTAATGAATGATAAGTTTCTACAATAGCTCAAGAAAAGTACTATGGTTTGCTGGCAAAATTCTTAGGTCTGAAAAAGGAACAGTGAAAGCTGATTTTAATTTCCCCATCCTACCACAACTATTTGACAGCTACATGACTAATACTACCTATGGAAAAAGCCTTGGCATTTGTTGGACCCTTTTAGCTTATAGGAAAATAGCACCAAATATCACACTGATCACACATGCAGTAAAACATAAATTGATGGAAATGTTCCTGAATGGGATATTTGGACATCTTATGTTTTCAGGCTGCTAAAAATATATAACTTCTTTATATTGAATATTCATTATTGATAATCCATTTTATTCTCATATTTGCCAAACATGTTTCAAAATACCCACAGATGTACCAAGGTTAAGGCTTCTGTAGCTAAATATCTCTGAGAAATGGTTTGATAAACACACTAACCCGTGCCTTTGGCATAACATTCTCAAATATTTAATATGCTAATAAGAACCATTGGTCTCCACAAGGGCACCACACCATGTGGCTGTTCCAATGTAAAAGTGACTCACAAATCAACTAGAGTCCTCTTGTTTTTCAATTTCTAGGTAACGCGGCCCCAAAACATGAATTTTTTTGGGGGGGGGATTTTGAAAGTTAAATGCCTACTATCATTTTTTTAAAAGTTTTATTGCAGATTTGAGGCAGGTTAGAGAAATGAGAGAAATGACAGTGGCAAGTTTGGGGTTCTTGAAACCTATTTAATTTTATAAGCACTCTCTAAGAAACAGTAACTAAAAAATTACTAACATTTAACAAGGCATAAAAGTTAATATTCACTTGAAAGGAAGAAAGAAATCATAGGACATGGATGAAGCTGGAAACCGTCATTCTCAGCAAACTAACACAGGAGGAGAAAACCAAACACTGCATGTTCTCACTCACAAGCGAGAGTTGAACAGTGAGAACACATGGACAGAGGGAGGGGAACATCACACACCGGAGCCTGTCGCAGGGTGGGGGGCAAGGGGAGGGATAGCATTAGGAGAAATATCTAATGTAGATGACGGGTTGATGGGTGCAGCAAACCACCATGGCACGTGTATACCTATGTAAAAAACCTGCACGTTCTGCACATGTATCCCAGAACTTAAAGTATAATAAAAAAAGGAATCATAACAATGTTCATTTTAAAAGCTGATATATTCCACAAACATCACAATGCTTAGAAAATTAATACTTGCATTGTTTTTTATTATACATTTGTTACCATTTTTAGCAGCATACTCTTTGATAGTTTCTTTACACGACAACAATTTTGAAATAACTTCTGCAGTAAAAATAAAAGTCTTCCGGCAGGGTTAATTAAAATTTTTTTTGGAGGTTTAAAAAATTACTTTCAATTTAGCAAATTAGCCTTGATGATGCCATGCATATTTTTAGGATAATTGTCAAATCTGAGGAATTCTCTATGAAATTTCTTTCATATGTGAACTGTAATATTTACAGTATTTCAAGTTCAATTGTTTGTTGAACAATATTAACTATTTCTTGAGTTGATGATACTTATTGCCATTTTGTCTCCAGTGTCCTTATTGAGGTGACATAAGTTTATGTATGCTATCTTTAATGATATCAAAATTTTGGTTAATTTGATATTTTATTGTGTTAACTATGATTCATAATTCTACCTATGTGATCTATAATTCATTTTGGTTAATATTTATTAAAGTTTTAGGCTCTCAGCCTTGCTATCCATGTATCAACAAATGTTTTGTGTGTGAATTTGTAAATGCAAGTGATCTTTATTAGAAAATTTCAGGAAAAAAATCTTTAGAGAATTAAGAAGGTAGGAAAAATGCTTTCTGCAACAGCAAGAAGAGATATTAATGCCACTTGGGGTTAAAAATTGAGACTAGAGAGTCTGTGTTGATTAATATTTATTGTTATGGCTGTATTACATAATCATTCTATAAAATGATCATGCTTGTTAATTGGTTGTCTTGTATAATAATTCTCAATTTGAAATATTTTATCAATAAAGGCAGAAATATTGGCTTCTTTTATCTTAGTAAATGAATCTTTAAAATTTTATTTTATTTCCATTTGTGTGTAAACACGAATAAATCATGATTCTGATGAATTCCATATTTTAAAGGTATATTTATGGGATTGTTTTTCATTCACAGTCACAGATTTAACTTTTATTAATGTGGTCCTGTAATTTTTTTAGTTGATATATTTATTTGAGATACTTTTGTTGATATTTACACATGACACAACACTGATCTATTTTTTTCAACATTTTCATTGTCAAGTTCTGGTTTCAGTGTCATAAAATTTCAATAAAAATAAATTGGAAATTTTATTTTTCAAACATTTCAAAAAGTTTAAATAGCATTGCAGTTATGCAGACATTATAGTATAGATAGAACTTTGGGCCTTGTGCTTGGTTTTGTTTTCTTGGGAGAGGAGAAGGTAATGTTAAATCCTTAATGAGTCTCTTCTGGGTCCTTGTATTGAGTTAGTCTCTTCTGGAGTTAATTTAATTTTTTTTTATTTGAAAACTATTTATGGTCAGACTTGGTGGCTCACGCCTGTAATCCTAACACTTTGGGAGGCCGAGGTGGATCACTTGAGGTCAGGAGTTTGAGACCAGCCTGGCCAAAATGGAAACCCCATCCCTACTAAAAATACAAAAATTAGCCAGGCATGGTGGTGGGCACCTATAATCCCAGCTACTCGGGAGGCTGAGGCAGGAGAATCGCTTGAACCCGGGGACGGAGGTTGCAGTGAGCCAAGATCATGCCACTTCACTCCAGCCTGGGCAAAAGAGCAAAAAAGTAAAAGAAAACTATTCATTTCATCCACATTTTCAAATTTCAGTGGAAATAAGCAAATTATTCATGTTAGTCCTAGTCAGGAAAATATAAACTACTCCAGACATTTTAAACAGAGGACATTTAATACAGGGAATTGGTTGCATAAGTGATAGAAAAGCTGAATGACTAAACAGAATACAATAAGGAACTCTCCAGAGAGCAATAGCATGAAGCTGCTTCCCTGGAGACACAGAGGAAACAGTTAATGTTACCGGAGTCTCAAAGCCAGGGCTGTCAGGTGGAAACAAGAACCAAACAGAAGAGGCCTGGGATGAGCTAGAACCATGGAAACCAGGGCCTGATGAGTGAAAGTTAGAATCATTGAGAAGATGTAGATGTTTCCTTAGGCACTATCTGAATGAAGGATAAGAGAATATCCTGGATTGTCCTTGGTATTTTCCTAGGCAGAATATTCCCAGAAGAGAAAAACCAGGGAGAAGGAAAAATATAGTTCTCACTGATAAAGAACAAAACGAGGAAAGACCAGGGAATGAATATAAGAATAATCAGGTGAATTTTTAATCTTCTGTTTCCCCACTACTTTCTCTTAATTTATACATATAAACACAGAAATTTCACTCTATGTTCATGTTTAGGACAGCTAAATGATCTATTCATTAGCTTTTCTTCAAAGACCCAGGCAGATTCCATTTCTAGAACTATGGTATGATAGATGCTGGACAAAACCTACTGTTTCAAAAATTTCACATATAGTATGTGATTGCATTTTGCAAATAGCTGCCAGCAGAGCCTAAGCCAGCATCACTCTCTAACAGTGTACAGTATTTGATCAATAGACAAAGGATTCTACATATTACTACATGGAAACAAGAAAGCCACTTTACAAGAGAGGATGTGTGTCATTGGGCAAATTACCATGGGATTCACTAGCTTATCACATACCATACCACTCAGGAGCTGCCAGCCTAATAGGTCAACTGAATGGCTTTTGGAAGGTGCATTTGCTGTCTCAGTTTAGACATGATGCTCTGAGAGGTTTGGACCCACCCACAATGATACAGAATACATATCAACAAACACTATATGTTGTTGTGTGTCCACCAACTATAAAACATGATACTTGGAGCCAAGAGATGAATATAAACATTCCCTTCTCATTATAAATTCACATTGCCTGCCTTAGGGAATTTGTTCTTCCCATGTCCCCCACTTTAGGATCTGTACATGGTATGTACTACCTAAGTGTTCATGGTTATTTTTATTTTATATTAATAATAGCTTATTATTTTGGCATTGTATGAAGACAAACTTAGATGAATGTTTTTCACTATAGACGAGAAAATATTCTAGAAAAAATTCATAATATAATAAAATCATAAAAATGCAATATTAAGAAATATAACAACATATAAATGTATTTCTTAGTGACTAAGTCTTCATAATCTCCCATTTCTTACCCCCTACTTTGTCTTAAACAACTTTATCTAACTGTGAATTTCTAGCCTGTTTTTGGAAACAGAATTTAAGCAAAATGACATATAACAAAGCCAATTTTACCATAAGCTAATTGATATAAACAAGAGTTAAGTTGCTATGGAATATTTCTTTATAATAACACTGCCAAACTTCTAAATAAAGACCTGAATCATTCTTGATATTAAACATTGAAATAAATGTAAGCTACACATACATTTAGGAAAGATTAATAAATACAAGTAAGATGATTATGTATCCAGGTGTTGGTGAATCAGTGAGTTACGGCGGTCACAGTGGTGGTGGGGTATATCAAGGAATAAATGTTTGCAAAGGGAAAATTGTAAACAACACTTCCTCCCACCACAGTTCAAAAACAAACTATCCAATATGGTAGGCTCCCTGAGTGCCTTCTTACCACATTGTTTATTGTTTTCTGTTTGTATGAGTATGGCATACTTTACAAATTTCTATTTTGCAATAATGTGTATTTACTCATTTATTCATTTTTCAACCCATTTATTCCAGTTCAGGGTCATGGGTGGCCACAGCCTTTCCTAGCAGCTCAAGATAAAAGGTGGTAATCCCCTCCCATTGCAGGACACATCCACACTCACTCAGACTGGGACCATTTAGACACACCAATGAACCTAACATGCACGGTGCTGGCACATGAGAGAAAACTGGAATACCTGGACAAAACCCACCCAAACATGGGGAGAACATTCAACTCCACACAGACAGTGATCCAGGCCGGCAGGAAATGAACTTTTTTTTTCATCAACATTATAACAAAACAATGTTATTTGAGGACGGGCTATGCCCTTGGTAGCTATGAAAGTATCATTAGAAGTTAAGGACAATAGACACACTGGAACAGTTTGCATAGTTCAAATAGTTACTTCTATCTACCTTAACTTAGGAATATGAGAATCCCTAAATATATATCTTGACTAAAAGACACGTTTTCAAGAATATGACATGTTAAAAATTAGACTCTTAAGAAAAACACACCAAGGGTAGAAATGAGCAAATAAACTGCCATAAGAATTATCTTTATCAATGCTAGTTATTGCATTGAAGGTTTTGTTCAAATATAGAAAGTATGTGGGAGGTTATAAAGAAAAATGTTTCACTAAGCCTTAAGGCTGTGTAGAGTTTATAAAAATTACAGCAATTTTCTAATATGAATAAGAAGAAAAAAGATGAGGAGGAAGTGGAAAAAAGCAAGTTTGTCTTCCAAAAGGTCAAATGACAAGTATCAATGCCAATTTAAAAACACTGACTGTTGTTTATACCTTAATACAAGCAAAATTTCAGACATAAGACCAGATCCATATTTAAATTTAAAAATATATTTCTAATCCCCGTGTGCTATTGATTGGCATGGAAAGGATTTATTGACTTAGGAAATGAGAATTTTTAAAAGTTGGTCTTCTGATAAGTTTAAAATTATACTACAATATCTTTCTAAATTTTACAACATGGTCAGCATTAAATATAATGCATTGCTTACAAAAATTTGTAATTCAAAATTCCAAAATCTCAAACTAACAATGAGAAAACACTAGACAAACTCAAATTCTACAAAATCCCTAACAAGAACTCTTCTAAAACTATCAACATCATAAGGAACAAGGAAAACTAAGAAACTGTAATAGATTGGAGAAGACAAAGGAGATATTAAGAAGAAATGTGTAAACACAGAATGTGTTATCCTAGATTGTATCTTAGAAGAGGAAAAGATAATTAGTAAAAAAATACTGACCAAACCCAAATAAAGTCTGTAGTTAATAGCACTGTACTACTATGAATTTCTTAGTTTTGATGTTATGTAACACGTTGACATTAGGGGAAGTTAGGTGAAAGGTACACAGGAACTCTCCATACTATCCTTGCCACTTTTCCGTAGATATTAAGTTATTCCAAAATAAAAGTTTGTTAAATTTTTATAAGACAATAATAAATTTAGTGGTTTTCTTTATAACGTATTTCCAGGTAACCTTTGTCACTCAGGACTAGGTATTATTGTGGTTTCATGATTAAGGCATTTTATTCACAGTGAATTTTCACTATTGACACTGTTAGGAGGATAACAATGAATAAATATATAACACACAGACACACACACACACACATACACACACACACTACATATCCTGAGTGATAAAGATAAATAACCTTTGTGCACAGAACAAAATAAACATTCTCAAGGACTTATAAAGTTCTTAAATTTTATGATAATAATAATTATTATTATTATTATTACCCAACATTAATCAACATCACTGCAAACCTGGCATTATTCTAGGCACTTTATTCACTGATTTATTTAACAAATATTTAATGAGTTCCTACGACGTCCCTCACACTTTTCTAGACAGTAGAGATAATCAGTAAACAAAAAAAGATAGCCTCTGTTATGAAACATACATGCTAGTAGGGAGACTGAGAGTAAATAAACATATGACAAATTTATAAAGTAAAGCAATGGTAAGTATAATCAAGAAAAGTCAATCAGGGTGATAGGGAGCAGTAGCTTTTCAATGAAGGTGACATTGGAACAGAGACCTGAGTGAAGTGAGGTAACAAAATACAGAATATTTGAAGAAAAGATGTTCCAAACAGAGAAGTGATTATGTAATACAAGCTGGAAAAAAATATATAAAAACAACAATACTTATCATGATCTACGGTTGACAAATAAACAAATCACTGATCAAACATAATAGAGTTTTGAAGGTTAGTACCAAAGTAATTCATTATGGAAAATGCTTGCAAATGCTTCCACGAATTGAGAGCATTACTAAGGAAGGAAGGGTAGAGAGGTTTCTTATCTTACTATAAGTCCTTCTGAAATATTAGATGCTTTATTATGTGCCTATTTACTTTGTTAGAATTAAAACATTTTATCTAACTCTAAGTCTTCATTCAGTACTCCCATACATTTTATACATTAAAATTATCTTACCAAATTCATACCTAATGAGGATAGGGCCATGTCTGTATAAAACACCAAATTTTAAGAGTTAAGAATCCTCACTAGTAATTTTTCAGAGTTAGATATATATGTTTTTCTATCTAATCTTCCTATTCCTCTTTGTTCTCTTTTTTTCTCTCTGATTCAATCATGAATATGCCCAGATCTTATATCGACTTCTTATTCTTAAATCCTACTTAGTCTCAGCTCCCTTTGAAAGTCTTATATAATTTATAAATTTCTGACTGAAATTCTCAATCCTCATTGGAACTAACAAACATTAACCAAAACTTTAATTCTCAAACATATTGCCTGGCTAAGGGTTTTAGACAAGCTCTGAACATATTGTGAATATATCAAAATGCATATTTTCTTTCCTCTGTGTCAGTATTTTATAGAAGTCTCTTAAAGAGTTCTGAAGGAGAACAGTTTGTAATAATCCATGCAAAATAAGAACAGGAAATATGATAATAAATTCTAAATATATTTAGCATGATTAATCTTTGTGAGTTGCACATGTACCATTTTCTACATAACTTTTTGAAAATAGTACTTGGGAGAAATTTGTCATAGGCTTTCAAAATTAATGTGTCAGGTTGTCATGAATAAATACTGAGATCTATGGAGCCAGTGCTTATTGTTTTGATTCTGCATCAAAGGCATTTTCAAACTGCCTTAAAAAGAAAGCACATCTTTTGCAGAAGCTTTCCAATATTAATTGACAGCAGCACTGTGCTTAAATATCTGATTTTTTTTCAAAAAATATATGAATAAGTTGAATTACTTCAGAACAAAAGCAAATAAAGTTAAATAACTTTTCATTACATTGAAAACTATGGGATGGAAAGAGTTTCTATTTTTTAATACTCCTTACATAAAATCCCTTAAATTTTTACTGTTTATTAAATAATATTCCTTAAATATTTATATTAATTACTCCTCTTTATCTCTTTCCTAAAGTATACAATTAATATTGCATATTTATTCCCAGTTGTTCATGATCAAACTTAATCTCTTTATTTTAGTTAAGTTTGTATCAGCTTTTGTTAATTGTTGTTCAAGTAAAACAATCAAATAGCAGAAAGAGAAATTTTTATTAAAGGGCAATTTATCCTCTTAGCAAAGCTAGTGTTTTCATTCTGTCATATCAAAAAGAAAGCTTTATTTTTAGCCATTTGGTGCAAAATTAATAATTTTGTTTTGTTTTTAACATTGGTCTTCGTAAAAGCATGTTCAACTCATATAAAAATTATTGGAGATTAGTACTTATACCACACATTATTTTTTAACAATATGAACTTAAATATAAATATATATGTACATAATCAGTGATGAAGCACTGTCACTTCTAGGAAGTTCACATTCAAAATAATGAGAAATTCAGGCCAGGTGCTGTGGCTCACGCCTATAATCCCAGCACTTTGGGAGATGGAGGCAGGCAGATCACCTGAGGTCAGGAGTTCAAGACCAGCCTGGTTAAAATGGTGAAAACCTGTCTGTACTAAAAATACAAAAATTAGCCGGGCACGGTGGCAGGCCCCTGTAATCTCAGCAACCCAGGAGGCTGAGGCAGGAGAATCACTTGAACCCGGGAGGCCGAGGTTGCAGAGAGCTAAGATCACACCACCGCACTCCAGCCTGGGTGACAAAGTGGGGCTCCATCTCAAAAAAAAAAAGTAATGAGAAATTATTTAAAGAATGCCTAAAATATAAAAATGTATTTAATAAAGATATTCATTTATTCATCAAATGTACATTATATGTCAAATATTGGCCAAGCATTATCCAATTTGCTACTGATTCAGTCAGCGAGGCTGAGCCCAATGCTCACAATCTATTGTAGGAAACAATCAGGCTGGGCTCGGTGGCTCACGCCTGTAATCCCAACACTTTCGGAGGCCAAGGCAGGTGGATCACCTGAGGTCAGGAGTACGAGACGCGCCTGGCCAACATGGTGAAACCCCGTCTCTACTAAAAATGCAAAAAATTAGCAGGGCATGGTGGTGCGCACCTGAAATCTCAGCTGCTCAGGAAGCTGAGGCAGGAGAATTGCTTGAACCTGGGAGGCAGGGGTTGCAGTAAGCTGAGATCTCGTCATTGCATTCAAGCCTGGGCAACAAGAGTGAAACTTCGTCTCAAAATAAAATAAATAAATAAATAAATAAAGGAAAGAAAGAAAACAATCAAAAAAGTATCTTCCTAGAGGAAAGGTATTCTAAAATAAATTTTTGAGGAGTGAGCAGAGAAGAGCATTCAGGCAAAGGAAGCCACAAAACATGATTCGTGAGGCAGCATCATACAACTATTTCAGAGGTGCCATGGAGGGTGGATTTGGGTGAGCTTTAGAATGGAAAGCAGGAAATCAGGAATGGAAAACTGGACAAAATGTGCCTCACATGCCATGTCAAAGAATTTGAACATTATTATTTACATAGAAACTGGAATTGCATTGCAAGTTTTTAGCAAGAATTTGACTTATGATATTCCAGAGGTTTCTGAATCAAAGAAAGATTGAATTCATCTATGTAGGTAAATAAGCTATCACCTTAAGAAATTTCTTTTTATAGAAAATCAATTGTACCTATTATAAAACATAACAGTTCATTCTACTTCCCCTTGTATTTCTTAGTTATTATTTATCTAAATAAACTGACATGTAAATGCACTTTTCTTTAAAATTATGATTGGTAGAGCTTCCAGAGTCTCTCCCACTTCAACTAACTCTTCCTAACCATATTTTCAGAAAACTAAATTGTACCGAAAGATAATATAGAAACTTGTAATTTTCTAGCCACCTTCCTCTTACTTTAAAGATCTTAAAACTGGAGGCCAAGAGGAGAAATTAATTTCCCCATGTCAAACAGCTTTGTGTAAAAATCAAGATTCCCTAAAAAGGGAAAGTATGTGTAAATTATGCCTCAAAAAACTTGACTTTTAAAAAAATGAGCATTATGTTAAGGGCATACATAGATTTGAAGGAATTGTATAAGTCCATTTTCACACTGCTATACGGATACTCTCTGAGCCTGGGTAATTTATCAGAAAGGAGGTTTAATTGACTAACGGTTTTGCATGGCTGGGGAGGCCTCAGGAAACTTGCAATCATGGCATAAGGCAAAGGGAAACAAGGCACACCTTACATGGTGGCAGGAGAGAGACAGAGTGAGTGGGGAACTGCTAAACACTTCAAAACCCTGAACTTTCATGATAACTCACTCACTATCATGAGAACAACATGGGGGAAACCATCCCCATGATACAGTCACTTCCCACCAGGTCCCAACCCTGACACATGGGGATTACAATTTGAGATAAGATTTGGGTGGGGAGACAGAGCCAAATCATATCAGGAATATACTAGAGAAAATTTAGACAGAAATTATAAATAGGATAACTACCTTAACTTGTATGACATTTTGATATTTGCATTTTCTTATTTCTTCTTTTTACATATACTGTTCTCAAAAAACGTGGACATTGGGCAGAGAAGATAATATTATTTCACGTTTACATATGGAGATAAGTGAACCTCAGAAGGACATATATGCACCCAATACAGAAGCACCCAAATTCATAAAGCAAGTTCTTAGAGACCTACAAAGGGACTTAGACTCCTACACAATCCTAGTGAGAGATTTTAACACCCCACTAACATATTAGACATATCATCAAGAGAAAAAATTAACAAACATACGCAGGACCTGAACTTAACCCTGGATCAAGTGTACCTGATAGATATCTACAGAATATACATTCTTCTCATTGCCTAATGGCAGTTACTCTAAAATTGATTACATTATCGGAAGTAAAACACTCCTCAGCAAATGCTGAAGAACTGAAATCATAACAAACAGTTTCTCAGACCACAGTGCAATCAAATTAGAACTCAAGAATAAGAAATTTACTCAAAACTACACAACTACATGGAAACTGAACAGTCTACTCCTGAATGACTCTTGAATAAATGATGAAATTAAGGCAGAAATCAAGAAGTTCTTTGAAACTAATGAGAACAAAAAGATAATGTACGAGAATCTCTGGGTTGCAGCTAAAGCAGTGTTAAGAGGGAAATTTATACCACTAAATGCATACATCAAAAAGATAGAAAGATCTCAAGTTAACAACCTAACATCTCAACTAAAAGAACTAGAGAACAAAGAGCAAATTAACCCCAAAGCTGGCTGACGAAAAGAAATAACCAAGATCACAGCTGAACTGAAAGAGATAGAGACACCAAAAACCCTTCAAAAAAATTAACAAATCCAGTAGCTAGTTTTTGGAAAAAATAATAAAACAGAATACTAGCTAGACTAATGAAGAGAGAAAAATCAAATAAACATACTCAGAAATGAAAAAGGCAATATCACCACTGACCCACAGAAATACAAACAACCATCAGAGAACACTATAAACACCTTTATGCATATAAATTAGAAAATCTAGAAGAAATGGGTAAATTCCTGGACACATACACCCTCCTAAGACCGAATCAGAAAGAAATTTAATCCATGAGTAGATGAATAATGAGTTCTGAAATTGAGGAAGTAATAAAGAGCCTACTGACCAAAAAACACCCAGGAGAAGATGGATTCACAGCTGAATTCTACCAGCATGACAAAGAAGAGCTGGTATCATTTCTTCTGAAACTACTCCAAAAATTAAAAAGGAGGGGCTCTTCCCGAATTCATTCTATGAGACCAGCATCATCCTGATACCAAAACCTGTCAGAGATACAGTAAATTAAAAAAAAAAAAACTTCAGTCCAATATCCTTGATGAACATTGATGCAAAAATCATCAATAAAATACTGACAGACCAAATCAGTA
This sequence comes from Pan paniscus, assembly GCF_029289425.2. NCBI lineage: Eukaryota > Metazoa > Chordata > Mammalia > Primates > Hominidae > Pan > Pan paniscus. Next base: position 115,766,606 of record NC_073252.2, read on the forward strand.
GCACATCAAAAAGCTTATTCACCACAATAAAGTCAGCTTCATATCCAAGATGCAAGGTTGGTTCAACATATGCAAATCAATAAATGTGATTCATTACATAAACATAACTAAAGACAAAGCACAGATTATTTTCTCAACAGATGCAGAAAAGTCCTTCAGTAAAATTCAACATTCCTTCATGTTAAAAACTCTCAATAAACTGGGTATTGAAGAAACAGACCTCAAAATAATAAAAGCCATCTATGACAAACCCACAGCCAATATAGTACTGAATGGACAAAAGCTGGAAGCATTCCCCTTGAAAACCAGCACAGGACAAGGAGGCCCTCTCTCACCACTCCTATTCAATGTAACAGGAAATTTCTGGCCACGGCAATCAGGCAAGAGAAAGAAATGAAGAGAGGAAGTCAAATTATCTTTGTGGTAAATGACAAAATCCTATACCTAGAAAACCCCATCACTTCATCCCAAAGCTTCTTAAGCTGATAAACAGTTTCAGCTAAGTCTCAGGATACAAAATCAAAATGCAAAAGTCTCTACCATTCCTCTACACCAACAACAGGCAAGCAGAGAGCCAAATCATAAATGAACTCCAATTCACAATTGCTATGAAAAGAATAAAATACCTAGGAATACAGCCAACAAAGGAAGTGAAGGACCTTTTCAAGGAGAGCTACAAACCATTGCTCAAAGAAATCAGAGAGGTCACACACAAATGGGGAAACTTTCCATGCTCATAGATAGAAAGAATCAATATTGTGAAAATGGCCATACTGCCCAAAGTGATTTATAGAGTCAATGCTATTCCCATTAAACTACCATTGGCATTCTTCACATAATTAGAAAAAACTACTTTAAAATTCACATGGAACCAAAAAAGAACCGGAATAGCCAAAATAATCCTAAGCAAAAAGAACAAAGCTGGAGGCATCATGCTACCTGACTTCAAACTATACTATACTACAAGGCTACAGTAACCAAAACAGCATGGTACTGGTACAAGAACAGACACATAGACCAAGGGGAAAAAAATAGAGAATTCAGAAATAAAACTGCACACCTACAACCATCTGATCTTCAACAAACTTAACAAAAACAAACAATGAGGAAAGCACTCCCTACTTAATAAATGTTGCTGGGAATGCTGGCTAGCCATATACAGAAAATTAAAATTGGACTCCTTCTTACACCATATACAAAAATTAAGAGAAATTAAAAACTTAATTGTAAAACCCCAAACTATTAAAAAAAAAAAAAAAGTAGAAGAAAACCTAGGCAATACAGTTCAGGACATAGGCTCAGGGAAAGATTTCATGATGAAAACACCAAATACAATTGCAACAAAAGCAAAATTGACAAACGGGATCTAATTAAACTAAAGAGCTTCTGCACAACAGAAAAACTATCATCAGAGTGAACAGACAACCTACACAATGGGAGAAAATTTTTGCAATCTATTCATCTGACAAAGGTCTAATATCTTAAGTCTACAAGGAACTTAAACAAATTTATTTAAAAAAAAACCACACAAAAGACCCTATTAAAAAGTAGACAAAGGACATGAACATACACTTCTTGAAAGAAGACATTCATGCAGCCAAAGACATGAAAAAAAGCTCAACATCACTAATCATTAGAGAAATGCAAATCAAAACCACAATGAGATACCATCTCCCACCAGTCAGAATAGTGATTATTAAAAAGTCAAGAAACAACAGATGCTGGTGAGCTTGTGAAGAAAAAAGAGTGCTTTTACGCTGTTGAGTAAAATGCTTTTTACTCAAGCGTAAATTAATTCAACCATTGTGAAACACAGTGTGGTGTTTCCTCAAAGACCTAGAAACAGAAATACCATTTCATCCAGCAATCCCATTACTGAGTATATACCCAAAGAAATATAAATCATTCTATTATAAAGATACATGCACATATATGTTCAATGCAGCACTATTCACAGTAGCAAAGACACGAAATCAACATAAATGCCCATCAATCATAGACTGGATAAATAAAATGTGATATATATATATACACACACACACAAAAACACATATATATATATCACATGGTATATATATATTATACTTCCATGAAATGCTATGCAGTCAAAAAATACATATAAATAAATATATATTTTTATATAAATATAAATTTATATAAATATATATTTTTATATAAATATAAATTTATATAAATATATATTTTTATATAAATATAAATTTATATAAATATATATTTATATAAATATAAATTTATATAAATATATAAATTATTTTTATATATTTATAGAAATTATTTATATAAATATATAAATTATTTATATATTTATATACATTATAAATATAAATTATTTATTTAATAAATTATTTATATAAAAATTTTTATATAAATATTAAAATTTTTATATAAAATAAATATTTTATATAATTATTAAAATGTTTATATAAAATAAATATCTATGTAAATAAAAATATTTCTTTATATAAATATTGTTATATGATTTACATAAATTATTTATTATATAAATTATTTATATAAATTATTTATTATATAAATTATTTATATAAATTATTTATTATATAAATTATTTATTTATATAATAATTCATATAAATTATTTATTTATATAATAATTTATATAAATTATTTATTTATATAATTTATATAAATTATTTATTTATATAACAATTTATATAAATTATTTATTTATATAATAATTTATATAAATTATTTATTTATATAATAATTTATATAAATTATTTATTTATATAATAATTTATATAAATGATTTATTTATATAATAATTTATATAAATGATTTATTTATATAATAATTTATATAAATGATTTATTTATATAATAATTTATATAAATGATTTATTTATATAATAATTTATATAAATGATTTATTTATATAATAATTTATATAAATGATTTATTATATAATATTTATATAAATTATTTATTATATAAAATTTATATAAATTATTTATTTATATAATATTTATATAATTATTTATTATATAAATAAATAATTTATATAATAAATAATTATATATAATTATATAATAACTATATATAATTATATAAATGATTATATAAATATTATATAAATCAATAATTTATATAAATATTATATAAATCAATAATTTATATGAATATTATATAAATCAATAATTTATATGAATTATTATATAAATCAATAATTTATATGAATTATTATATAAATCAATAATTTATATGAATTATTATATAAATCAATAATTTATATAAATTATTATATAAATCAATAATTTATATAAATTATTATATAAATCAATAATTTATATAAATTATCATATAAATCAATAATTTATATAAATTATCATATAAATCAATAATTTATATAAATTATCATATAAATCAATAATTTATATAAATTATCATATAAATCAATAATTTATACAAATTATCATATAAATAAATAATTTATACAAATTATCATATAAATAAATAATTATTTATATAAATTATCATATAAATAAATAATTATTTATATAAATTATCATATAAATAAATAATTATTTATATAAATTATCATATAAATAAATAATTATTTATATAAATTATCATATAAATAAATAATTATATAAATTATCATATAAATAATTATTTATATAATCATATAAATAATTATTTATATAAATTATCATATAAATAAATAATTATTTATATAAATTATCATATAAATAAATAATTATTTATATAAATTATCATATAAATAAATAATTATTTATATAAATTATCATATAAATAAATAATTATATGAATTATTATATAAATAAATAATTATTTATATGAATTATTATATAAATGAATAATTATTTATATAAATTATTATATCAATAATTTATATAAATTATTATATCAATAATTTATATAAATTATTATATCAATAATTTATATAAATTATTATATCAATAATTTATATAAATTATTATATCAATAATTTATATAAATTATTATATCAATAATTTATATAAATTATTATATCAATAATTTATATAAATTATTATATCAATAATTTATATAAATTATATCAATAATTTATATAAATTATATCAATAATTTATATAAATTTTTATATCAATAATTTATATAAATTATATCAATAATTGATATAAATTATTATATCAATAAATAATTTATATAAATTATTATATCAATAAATAATTTATATAAATTATTATATCAATAAATAATTTATATAAATTATTATATCAGTAAATAATTTATATAAATTATTATATCAGTAAATAATTTATATAAATTATTATATCAGTAAATAATTTATATAGATTATTATATCAGTAAATAATTTATATAGATTATTATATCAGTAAATAATTTATATAGATTATTATATCAGTAAATAATTTATATAGATTATTATATCAATAAATAATTTAGATAAATTATTGTATCAATAAATAATTTATATAAATTATTTATATAAAATATAAATTATATATAAATAAAATGTACCATGGTATATTTATTCCACAGTATAAAATATATACATACCATATATATAAAATATATACATACTATATATAAAATATATACACACCATATATAAAATATATACACACCATATATATAAAAATATATATACACACCATATATATAAAAAATATATATACACACCATATATATAAAAAATATATACACCATATATATAAAAAATATATACACCATATATATACAATATATATACACACATATATATATACACACCATGAAATGCTATGCAGTCAAAAAAAAGAATGAGATCATGTCCTTTGCAGGGAGATGGATGGAGTTGGAACCCATTTTCCTCAGCAAACTAACACAGAAACAGAAAACACATGTTTTCACTTATAAGTTGGAGTTGAATGACGAGAACACATGGACACAGGGTGGGGTGGTGGGGTGGGAGGGCATCAGGAAGAATAACTAATGGATGCTAGGCTTAATACCTAGGTGATGGGATGACCTGTGACAAACCACTATGGCACATGTTTACCTATGTAACAAACCTGCACATCCTGGAAATGTACCCAAAATAAAATTTCAAGGAAAAAAAAGGAGAAGTAAATAAAACAATACATAAATGCACTTGAAACATTGCCTGGCACATAAATAATAAACAAAAAATTTTTAAAAACTTTTAAACAGAATCAAAAACAAGTAAAACTAGTTTATAACAAACAGAACTCACAGTAATCATTACTCTTGGGAAGGGGAAATGATCAAAAGAGGGTGAAAGGGGGATATTGATTGTTGATAATGTCTGTTTCTTGATCTGTTGGTCAGATGGATTATTTCCTTTGGGAAAATTTCTTGAACTACACACAGTAAGTACACCTTTCTGTATGCATGTTATCGCTTAATAAAAAGTATTTTAATTACAAGAAAACACAAAAGAACAACGATAAAATGTTATAGATTTTTTCCCATTATGTTTAGAAATTGTGGCTGAAGATATCCCTGGTTTTTATGGAGATGAATAAACATCCTTAATGGGCTGGAGACTTCCGATTCTAAACATGTGTATGGATTCTGAAATTCTACACCAAAAGTATAAATGTATTTGAAACAATTTTAAAATATCTGAAGAAAAACTAAAATTTTTATGCTAACTTCATAGTTTTTGGGATTTACTTTTAAAAAATAGGAACTACCACTATATACTTCAGTAATAGTTAATTTTACAAAACCAAATATACTTAATAAATTTATAAAGATGTATTTTAAGGATTCTGCTTTATGTTTATTTGCTTATATGCCATCCTATCTTACTACACTGGAAAGCACTTAAAGGCAAGAGCTGTGTCATTTATTTTGCTATTTCCACCATCTGGCATAGGTTCATAGTATCTTATGCATGTTTTTGAATTAAAGAATAGCATGGCAATAGGTGAGTTAAGATACAGAAAAGATAAGTATATTTTCTCCACTTTTCTTCTTATCACACCCCAGTCAACCTTCCTCAGTCCACAAGCCATGAGGACACACAAGCAGCACTATAGAGACGGTATCACAGCAAGGAACTGAGGCCTTAGCCAAGAGCCAACACCAGCTAGACAGCTGTGTGAGGGAGCCGCTAGGGAGGTGGACCCACCATTCCAGGCAGTACTTCAGGTACTTGTATCCTGGCCAATATCTGGCTGAAAACACCTGAGAGAGTCTCAGCTAGAACTACTGAGGTAAGCCACACTTGAAATCCTGAGCAACAAAAAGAAGAGGTAGTAAACATTTTTGTTCTAATGCACTAGTTAAGATAATTTGTTACAGATGAAGAGGCAATCACATGGCTAGAAATACAATACTTTAAGTACACAAATTCAATTATTGACAGCAAAGTACTGGAAACAAGCAAATTGCCCCACCATAGAAGATAATGAATTATGGTACATTTGTATGACAGAGTACTCTGCAGCCATGTAGAAGAATGACAAATGTCTCCATAGACTGATACGAAGTAGTTTCCCATATAAATAATTACATAAACTAAAGACCTTTAAAAATACCTTAACAACAACATCACCCAAGAAAGCAAACAACTGAATAAATGAATCAAGTGTAGCAAAGTCTGATTATTCTGGAATCTGTACTTTCATAATATTCTTGTTTCGTTGAGTATTATTGATTATTTCATGCTAAAAATTTTAAAACCTAGAAAGTTAAACAAATTATGTAAAATAGTTTTATTCACTATGAAAACTTCCTTCTGTTTACGTAAGATTAGACCTGCAGTTTCAAGAAAAGGAATCATAGCTGTTTAGCTACCCACTCTTCCTTCCTTAAGGTTTCAAAAACAAAAAAATTGAAAGATGCAGGATGGGCCAGGGGCTCATGCCTATAATCCCAGCACTTTGGGAGGCTGAGCTGGGTGGATCACCTGAGGTCAGGAGTTCAAGACCAGCCTGACCAACACGGTGAAACTCCATCTCTACTAAAAATACAAAAAATTAGCCAGGTGCGGTTGTACGCAACTGTACTCCTAGCTACTTGGGAGGCTGAGGAACCAGAATTGCTTGAACCCAAGGTGGAGGTAGCAGTGAGCCAAGATAGAGCCACTGCACTCCAGCCTGGGTGACAGACCAAGACTCCATATTTAAAAAAAGAAAACAAAGAAAGATGCATACATTAATACCTAATCGGATTTTAATTGTTCTCAATCCAAAATGGTAGAGAAGCACTCATTTGAAAAATTAGGTTCTACCATCTTTTCACTCATAAGAATCTCTAGAGACCACTAGGTATTACTCCACAGAGTGCAGGAATGAATGCATGCATCTTGGCAGCATTTGCTGACCCTGAAAATGTGCTATTAATTGCCCAAGCATTAAAACACATTCTGCTCTGTAATTATCTTAAATATAATAATAATCATCTCACTACTTTGGTAAAAAGCATTGGGTTTAAAAAGCACGAATAATTAATGAGACTTACTAAATTTTATTATCTTGATGGAAGAGAAAATGTAAGTGCTCTACCCATAACTTTGTGGAAAATCATCTGTCAACTCCACCGGACCCACAAAATAAGCAAAATCTATGACTTTCGTTTATTTTTGTAAGAATAAATCGTAATAATTAGAATTTGGAGATTGGGAAAAAGGAAAATCCTTGAATCTTATTATTTAAGAGAGAATTGTCCCGAAATTTTGAAATAGAGTTTTGTTTTGTTTTTTATTTCATGCACCAAGAAGGAGATATTCATATGTTACCCTTAAACTACAATTCACAAGGCTAACATTCAAAATAGGTTAATCAGCAGGGCACAGTGGTTCATGTCTGTAATCCCAGCACATTGGGAGGCCAAGGCGTGCAGATTACCTGAGGTCAGGAGTTTAAGAACAGCCTGGCCAACATGATGAAACCCCATCTCTACTAACATACAAAAATTAGCTGGGCATGGTGGCGTGCACCTGTAATCCCAGCTACTCAAGAGTCTGAAGCAGGAGGATTGCTTGAGCCCAGGAGGCGGAGGTTGCAGTGAGCCAAGATCACACCACTGCACTGAAGTCTAGGTGACCCAGCAAGACTCTATCTCAAAACAAGCAAACAAACGAACAAAAAACAAAGGTTGGTCTTTTATCGAAATATATTCAGTTAAACATATGCAACTGGAAGTCCAAAAAGCAATCACAGAAAAGAGACTGGCTTGCCCAAATATGGTAGAAATATAGCATTATTTTGATCCTAAAACATTCACAGAAGGAGCTGACCGAAGGACATGGTTTTGGGATCAAATATTTCTACACCACTGGAGTTGTTCTAAGGTGAGAGTAGAGGAAGCTGTAGGCCTTAGACCCAGTACAGGAAATGTGTCCATTAAAAAAGCAACCAATACAAGCAGCTGAAATAAGTCCAGCACTGTTCTCTGTGATATGCAGTTATTTCCTAGGTTTATTATCAATAATACCAGTCATTTACCTCAAGAAAATATAATGAACTTTTGTGTTATCACAGTCATGATTTTTTTATCATAAAGATTAATACTGTCTAAAAAGTCTTTAGCTCCTTTAACTTTACTCAAACAACTAAAGTACTTAATGAGAAATGTTCCAACCCTTTCTAGTAATTTGAATTATTAGATCCAGTACCATAATACTATAATCTCAATGTATAATAAACTCTTCTTAATATTTTACTCTAATTTTATTTATTTATTCCAGATTTATTAAGGAATATTTGACAAAGAAAAATTGTGTATATCTACAGTGTACTATGTGATGTTTGGACATAAGAATACACTGTGAAATCATTAAATCAAGTTAATTAGCATATTCATATTTTTGTATGTGGTGAGAACATGTAAGATCTACTCTGTTAGCAATTTTCAAGTATGCAATAATTATTAACTAGAGTCATCATGCTATATAATGGATCTCAGGAAAGAGGAACATGTCAGTCAAAGAGCACAAATTATCTTCCTTAAAGCAAGTCTTAAATCCTATAAAGAAAAACAAAACAAATAACAACAAAAACTGAAAGTCCTATAGCTCTGCCTTTTTATATTTTTAACTGATTTCGATTATTATGAATTGCGGCTTATTGATAGTGATAATGCTTTTCATGCTCTGATTCTCCAAAATGATCTAAATCAAGTTTAATAAAGTTGCGGCAAAGAACGATTTCATTATTTCACTCCTTTTATGGCTTCATAGTATTCCATGGTATATAAGTACCACATTTTCTTTGTGCAATCCACCATTGATGAGTGCCTAGGTTGATTTCTTGTCTTTGCTATTGTGAATAGTGCAGCAATGAACAGACAATGAACGTACGAATGCCTGTGTCTTTTTGATAGAACAATTTATTTTCCTTTAGGTATATACCCAGTAATGGGATTTCTGGATTGAATGGTAGTTCTGTTTTAAGTTCTTTCAGAAATCTCCAAACTGCTTTCCACAATGGCTGAACTAATTTACATTCCCACCAACTGCGTATGAGCATTCCCATTTCTCTGCAGCCTTGCCAGCATCTATTGTTTTTTTGACTTTATAATAATAGCCACTCTGACTGGTGTGAGATGGTGTCTCATTGCAGCTGGAGGCCATTATTCTAAGTGAATTAATGCAGGAACAGCAAACCAAATACTGCATGTTCTCACTTACAAATGGGAGCTAAACATTGAGTACAGATGGACATAAAGATGGGAACAATAGACACTGGGGACTACTACACACAGGAGGGAGGTAGGGGGTGTGGGGTGAAAAAATACCCCACAAGGGATCCATACCCCAAACCTCAGCATCACACAATAGACACGTGTAACAAATCAGCACATGTACCCCCATATCTAAAATAACAGTTGAAGAAAAATAAAAGAATGTGAAGCCTCTCGTCCTTCTTTTAAACACTTCAGTGCTTTGACAGTCAATATCTTTTCTTTAAATTTCTTCTCCCTCTCTTCTCCTTTGATATCTTTCCTAACCATTCTTTATATCAGCATAGAAAGTTACATTTTGTCTCCTACCTTTTTCAATATGCTGTCCTGTGTGGTAAGAAAATGAAAAACAAACTCTTTTTTACATTATTATGATTTACATTTCTTAATTAAGTGATATATTCCAGTGGCAGTGGGAATGGGGCATTTGGAGAAGGCCGGAGGGAAACATTTCGATCTGTAAGTACCAAGGGGAAATAAACATAATGATGGCAGTAACGCTACAGTGCTGACTTGGGGAGAGTTACAAAAGCTGTAAGCTTCATGGAAAACTGTCACATCATGAGTAATCATATTCATCATCATACACATGTCAGTGACAAAGTATTAAGTGGAAGTGTTATATTCAAAGAGAGATTTTTGGTCATCCTCGACTATGATTAAAACACTTTCTTAGAGGCCCCAAGTTGATCCAAGAGAAATAGAAATATGTTTTTATTAATTTAGTATGCACTGTGATAAGAGAATTAAAGAACATCAGATTGAAGTAAGCATGTAACATACATCCTTACTATGGATGTAGGCATTAATTGCTATTGACCACTAAGTCTATCTGAGTATATATAATTAGAATAATATTAAATTTAAAAAAAACTAAGTTATGAGTAATGAATGTATAAAAAGGTATTGTTAATTGAGATATAATTTTATTTATATGATAAACTTAATACTAGGTGAGAAGTTTAGCACATTTGCAGAACATATATGCACTTCTAAGTGTCACTTAAAGGCAGTTTCACTAAAATTCACTACTAGGTGGCTAGAACTTTAATGTATATAAAAGCTAAACTTCAAATTTCTTTTGCTATATAAATCATAAAATGCCTTTGAAAATGCCTTTGAAAGCATTGACTGCTTTAAATAAAGTGCAAGCCCTGTTATAAAACGTTAGTGACAAAAATTAATTTCAAAAAGTAAATAATTTCAGAAAACGTATGTGCTTATATATGATTCATGATCCTAAAAGAATTAAAAATAACTCTAAAGTTATTGATTTTATCCATCCTTTTATAAACAACAGAAATTTAATTTCAGAATTTACAAAGAAAATGTCTTTAAATAAGGCAACTATCAAGTTTCTGCCTGTTTCCAAATTTCCATAATAGAATAAATGTATCTCTAACTTACAAATGTGCATAATTTCAGTTATTTTATGATAACCCTTCACTGGCCTTCTAGATATTCTTACCATTGCATTTTGGTGCATTGTATTAATAATGTCTTGATGTATCTTGTGGCTTAATTCAGTGTTGTTAAAGGTGACCTTTTGATTTGATTGTTTAGCTGACTTTGGTGCTAATAAGATAAAGAATGAGGTGTCTAATGAACCTTGTATATGGAAATAATGATAGATGGCTTATTTGGAATTCTACAGACGCAGCACTGCCAAGGCTGCTGAGGAGTCTTTGGATCCTAACTAATTTTAGAGAGGTTTTATTGATTACACAGAGACAGGGCACATTTTAATCATTTTTACAGCACTGTATTGCCTGAGGTACCAAAATCCATTAAACAAGGATTATAAACTTTATTTTAAACTGGATCCTAAATTGTTTCTTGATGTATAGTCAACAACGGCTCTGTAATATCAATCACAGTTACTAAGGCATATTAAAATCAACTTGTTTAATTTTAATTGCTCATATGCCTGACCCTCTGAGAAGCAGCTGTTCATGAAGCTAAATTACTTTTCTCCCAGATAGGAGTTTCATTTTAGTTTATGTTGCGATCATTTCTTTCCTAAGGCTACCAACATGTTCTGTTTTTTACATGTCTACTTTTAATTTTTTCTTCCTATCTTTAAAAATGTACTAGAAATGACTCCAAGATATGACATTTTTTGTCATTCTCTACATCTTTTAATCTTTCTAGGGAATAAGTGTTTCAGTTAAATTATTTGAGTTGAATATTAAAATCATACAAGAACGTATGCAAATATTTCATGTGGATGTATTCTTACAGAATAAAAGTAGGATAACTAGACCATACACCTGGGAGCAAAAATATTTAGTTTGTTTAACAGAATGTGAGTTTTCTTGTTTTAAATCAGCACTTTGTGTGTTTGATGTATTGCATAGATTTAGTATAAATATGTGTACTCATTAAATATTTATTAAAATGTAAAGGATTATGAATCAATACCCATATTGTGTAACACTTGAGAAACAAAGGGGGATAGAAAATAAACCTGTGAGCATGACTTCTCTGGGAATAAATTGACTTGAACAATAAGAATACCTGATTCGAGACCTGGTTTTCCCACTAAATTATTATGTGACCAACAGGTTAGCTAATTCATTTGGAAATCTATTTCCATGTTTTTAAAATAAAAATAAAATTTTTCTTAAGTGACATGGAAATTTGAATTTTATTATGTCAGTACATCTGACGTATTTTAGAAATGTTAATATCCTTTCTTAGTGTTCATGTGTCTATATACACATTTGTTGACTCAGATATAATATCTACTCAATTTATCTAAGAGTCAATATATATACAAATACCTATAGAAAGGAAACTGGTAGAGGGAGGAAAGAATGCAATATGAGGAAGAATTAATCTTAAAACCATGTATTTTACGTTAAAATGAGCTTCATGCATTTTCAAAGCTATAGGTTCAAAATAACTAGATCAACACTTAAAACCAATATCTTACTAGTTTCATAGTGGTCTAACACTAAAACTGCATTACCACAAAATACATCCATTACATGTATATGAAGTGAAATCTTAATTTTCTTATTTTTTCTTCAACTCTCTAGCTTCAACTCAATAAAAATGTTTAAAAATTAACTTTAATGTTTTGAATTTCAAATGAAGTTGAATACCACTATTGGTGACATGTCCTTAAACATAAGTTGAGTAGGAAAATTACTAGCATTATCATATTTAGTAATATGTATATTACCTCACTTTTTTAATATCAAAATGTGCCCACTTATGCATCCATTATAATTATGAGTCACTGATTATTCTGATCAAACCATTAAAGATGCAGGAATGAAATGTCAATGTTGGATTAAGGTTTTCCTTTTTTTGTCTTTAAATGCATTCCAAGTTAACATCAGTAAAACACTTTGTCAATTTCCTAAGGAAAAGAAATAAGTATAGCATGACATGGTATACCACTTAGTGTTGGCTAACTGGTAACAATCCACCCCAAGATGTACTATGTATTGGCCAAATTTAACAAATAATTATTACTTTTCATAATACTTAGGTTTGGTTGAGAAATTCTGGCAAAGGCAACTAAATTGAGGCTGATGTATAGGATCATCTCATTCACACGTCTGGTGACTCAACTGGAATAGCTGAGGCTGCTTTCTACATGGTCTTTCATCCTTCAGCAGGCTAGCCCAGGCTTCTTCATATAATCATAGAAGTATTCCTAGGAATAAAGAACAATTCCTGAGGGGTAAGAATTTTTCTCACTTTTATTTAGGTCACTTTTGCTATGGTCCCATTTAACAAGTCCCATGGCCATGCCCAGTCAATGTGGGAGAGGACTACCAAAGGATGTGGATACAAAGAAGCATGAATACACTAAGGTCCAGTATGATATAGTCTATCACACAAGGCATCATGTACTATTCTTATACTTTTTACATATTTATATATGATTAATACTGTTGATGTCCACTTACATCCCTTTACCTGAGGGGCACTTTTGCACCTCAGCTGCTGTAGGCAATACCTACAAAAAGTGTGTACTTTTGACTAGTTAGAGTTATGAATTTTTTACCATTATTAACAACCAAAAGAATTCTGACCAGTACCTTATTATTTCTGTTCTTTAATACAACAATAAATATACAATTGCAGCAAACTATACCTTAAGTACTTAGTTTGATATCAATTTTTAAGACTGAAAATAAGTATTTATAATCTAATTTATTCTTTTAATTTTTTTCCATACAATTTAAGGCTGTTATTAAACACTATGGTGGGTCACATTTATTGTTTATATGAAAAATCAGGAAAGTAAAAACAAAATACTTGCCAAGGCCAAGTGATAAGAAAAGTTGGTATTAAAGAACTGAGGTCATATTTTACTTTTAATATGGTAATTGAGGAAAAAATGAGTATATATTAATATGTAGAAATATGTTAGCATTTAACTATAATTTAAGAAAGTTAAAAATAAAACTCAGAAATAATTAAACAGTATAAATACTTTTAATATGCTTATCTAAGATGGTATTTTATATAATTATCTGTGAAATTAAATATTGAGGTATATAAATCTTTTTGAACTCATCAGATGTAAATGTCAACAGTGCTTCTGGCAATAATATTAAAGTATCTTCTTTGTTTATATTTTGCTATTTAAAGGGTATTTTTTTCCCTTTGAGAGTCTTTCATTGCAATTCTAACTCCCCAATAAGCACCATTCACATAAGATATAACTTTTTCTATGTATTAAATTTTAGATCTACATAGATCCTTCTGTTTGTATAGCCCTGCAATGTTACCTTAAAGGCTTCATTTCTCTAACATTATTTTGTCAACTCTTGTCACTTAAGACTATGTTCTCACTTTATTTAAAATCATTCAAGAATAACATTGGTAAGTTATTCTTTCCTAGGACTTTTTGTCTTATTGAGCCAGATGGTGTCAGTGTGTCACAAATTAAAATTTCCAAAGCAAATACATTCATGATATTGTTACTTGGAAAACAAGTTTGTTAGGAAATAAATAACTGCAGTTGTCCCTCAGTATCTGCAGAGGATTTGTTCTAGAACTGCTGGCAGATACCAAAATCCATATATATTCAAGTCTCATAGTCAACCTTTCAGAAGCTGCAAATACAAAAATCAACATTCCGTTGAGGAGGGTTTCAAATTCCATGAATACTGTATTTTGGATCTGCTTTGGTTGTTGATGTAGAACCTGCCAATATGGACAATCAACTGTGTTTATTGAAAACAAAACAAAACTCCATGCAAGTGGATCTCTGCAGTTCTAATCTGTGTGGTTCAAGGATCAACTCTGTATCTTAAATTTCCAGAGTTATTCCTCATCAATGCCATTTTCTGCATATAGACCAATTTCTTCAAATGTAGAGCAAACGTGTCTGTATTAAAACCTTTAAAGGAGTTTAAAATGTCTAATCTGTTTCCCAAAATTTATGAGAAAAAGGAGTTTAAAATTAAACTGCACTAAAATAAGTCTTCTGAAACCATGCTTCTAAGGGCGTTAAAGAAAATTCATTTTTTTCTCTTAAAATGCAAATTAGATATCTAAATAAATAGTTTGCATACCTCAGAGCTCCAGATCATTAAATAAGTCCAGCCCACATTGTGACTGTGTGGATAGTCTCCCACAAAATGGAATTTTGTTCTATCTTAACATTCTTGAAGACTTGTCAAAGAACACAGGACCAAAGGAAAATCAACATTATTATACTGTTTATAAAGAAAAAGATTGTTCTACATCATATATGAAATATTTATCACATCTGATTCATAGACTTGGCTTCTTAATTTGGAAAACTAATGCATACATTTGCCTAAGATATCAAGGCCCAACCTACTCCACAAACTGGTTTGTAACTTCCAGTTTTAGGAAGGTGCAAACTCAGAACCAAAACTTGAGCTCTCCCACCTCTCATCTAGCACACTTTTAAAGACACTGTCAAACGATTTCCTCAATGGTGATTCTGACATCCAATAAAGGGGGCATTATATTTTTACTTACTAAAAAATCTCCAGCAACTACCATCGTTTCTGGCATATAGTAAGTAGGCATTCAATAAATTCAATAAATGTATTAGGTTGGTACAAAAGCAATTGCAGTTTTTGCTATTAAAAGTAATACCAAAAACTGCAATTGCTTTTGCACCAGCCTAATATTATGCTAAATTAATTTAAGTTTGGCCAAAAGCTGCCTCTGAACTCCAAATCCCTGTATTCATACATTCCTAAACTGCAATTTAACAAGTATATCCTTGTAACAAATAGCTGAGTTTCAGCCAATTACAGGCAGCCAACTGACCAGGTCATGTCTGATACAATTTGGCTGTGACCCCACCCAAATCTCATCTTGAATTGTAGCTCCCATAATTCCTTTGTGTTGTGGTAGGCACCCAGTGGGAGATAATTGGATCATGGGAGCAGTTTCCCCCATATTGGTCTCATGGTAGTGAATAAGGCTCACGAGATCTGATGGTTTTATAAGGGGAAAGCCCTTTCACTTGGTCCTCATTCCCCATTGTCTGCCACCATGTAATACTTGCCTTTTGCCTTCCACCATGATTGTGAGGCCTCCCCAGACACATGGAGCTGTGAGTGTATTAAATATCTTTTTCTGTATAAATTACCCAATGTCAGGTATGTCTTTATCAGTAGCATGAACACTAACTAATACAGTAAATTGGTACCAGTGGAGTCGGGGGAGGCTGTAAAGATACCCAAAAATGTGGAAGCAACATTGGAACTGAGTAACAGGCAGAGGTTTGAACAGTTTGGAGGGCTCAGAAGAAGATAGGAATATGTGAGAAAGTTTGGAACTTCCTAGACACTTGTTGAATGGCTTTGACAAAAATGCTGATAATGATATGGACAATGAAATTCAGGCTAAAATGGAGATGAGGAACTTGTTGGGAACTGGAGTAAAAGTGACTCTTGCTATGTTTTAGCAAAGAGACTTGCAGGATCTTGCCCCTGCCCTAGAGATCTGTGGAACTTTGAACTTGAGAGAAATGATTTACGCTATCTAGAAGAAGAAATTTATAAGCAGCAAAGCATTCAAGATGTGACTTGGGTACTGTTAAAAACATTCAGTGTTAAAAGGGAAACAGAGAATAAAAGTTCAGAAAATGTGTAGCCTGATGATGCCATAGAAAAGAAAAACCCATTTTCTGAGAAGAAATTCAAGCCGGCTCCAGAAATTTGCATAAAAAACAAGGAGCTGAATGTTAATTGCCAAGACAATAAGGAAAATGTCTCCAGGTCATGTCAGAGACCTTTGAGGCAGGGCTTCCCATCAGAAGCCTGGAGGCCTAGGTGGAAAAAATGGTTGCGTGGGCCAGGACCAGGATCCCTCTGTTGTGTGTAGTCTAGGAACTTGGTGCCCTGTGTCCCAGCCACTCCAGCCATGACTAAAAGGGGCCAAGGTACACCTCAGGTCATGGATTCAGAGAGTGCAAACCCCAGGCTTTGACAGCTTCCACATGATGTTGAGCCTGTGGGTGCATAGAAGTCAAGAATCCAGGTTTGAGAAAATCCACCTAGACTTCAGAGGATGTATGGAAATGCCTGGATGTCCAGTCAGAAGTTTACTGCAGGAGCAGGGCCCTCTTGGAGAACTTCTGCTAGGGCAGTGTGGAAGGTAATGTGGGGTGGGTGCCCCTACACAGAGTCTCCACTGGGGCACTCCCTAGTGGAGCTGTGAGAAGAGGACCACTGTCCTCCAGACCCCAGAATGGTACACCAACAGCTTGCACCATGTGCATGGAAAAGCCACAGACACTTAATGGCAGACTGTGAAAGCAGCTGGGAGGGAGGCTGTACCATGCAAAACCACAGTGGTGAAGCTGCCCAAGACCATGGAAACCCACATCTCGCATCAGCATGACCTGCATGCAAGATGACGTGCAGTCAAAGGAGACCATTTTGGAGCTTTACGATATGACTGCCCTGCTGGATTTCCTACTTGCACAGGGCCTATAGCCCCTTTGTTTTGGCCAATTTCTCCTATTTGGAATGGCTGTATTTGCCCAGTGTCTGTACCCCCATTGTATCTAGGAAATAACTAACATGCTTTTGATTTTATAGGCTCATAAGCAAAAAGAACTTGCCTTGTCTTGGATGAGACTTTGGGCTGTGGACTTTTGACTTAATGCTGAAATGAGTTAAGACTTTGGGGGACTGTTGGGAAGGCATATATGGTTTGGAAATTTGAGGACATGAGATTTGGGAGGGGCCAGGGAAGAATGATATGGTTTGGCTGTGTCCCCACCCAAATCTCATCTTGAATTGTAGCTCCCATAGTTCTCTCATGTTGTGGGAGGGACCCAATGGGAGATAATTGAATCATGGGTGCGGTTTCCTGCTTACTGTTCTCATGGTAGTGAATAAGTTTCACGAGATCTGACGGTTTTATAAGGGGAAACCCCTTTCACTTGGCTCTCATTCTCTTTTGTGTGCCCTCATGGAAGACATGTCTTTTGCCTTCCACCATGATCGTGAGGCCTTCCCAGACACATGGAACTGTGAGTCCATTAAACCTTTTTTCTTTATAAATTACCCAGTCTCATGTATATCTTTATCAGCAGCATAAAAATGGACTAATACAATGCACATATATAAAGTAAATGCCTCATCACACTATGTCCAAATAAAGCAAATGCCAAGCAGTAACCAGTCAAACTCTTTCTGTACCTCAGTTCCTTTCTCTGTCTATAAACCCTCCCTGTCAGTGTTGCTGGATGGAGACCTCTGAACCTCTCCTGATTTTGACTGCTGCTGGATTTATAAATTGTTCATTGTTGGCCAGGCTCAGTGGCTCATGCCTGTAATCAGGCACAGTGTCACATGCCTGTAATCCCAGCACTGTGAGAGGCCAAGGCGGGCAGATTACCTGAGCTCAGGAGTTCACAACCAGCCTGGGCAATATGATGAAACCTCATCTCTACTAAAATACAAAAAATTAGCTGGGCATGGCAGCATGCACATGTAGTCCTGGCTACTCAGGAGGCTGAGGCAGGAGAATTGCTTGAGTCTGGGAGGTGGAGATTGCAGTGACTGAGATCGCACCACTACACTCCAGCATGAAAAACAGAGTGAGACTCCATCTCAAAATAAATAAATAAATAAACAAATAAATAAATAAATAAATAATTGTTGCTAAATAAACTCTTATAAATTTAATTTGTCTAAAGTTTTTCTTTTAACAGTTCATTGTCAGACTGGAATCCTAAGTAGACCTCTAACAATCCCTGAAAGCACTCAGTGACCAAGAGAAGGTACCCACCAGGGCCCATTGTGCCCACTGATCTCTCACAGCCGTGGGGGTGTGAGTGAGTTCTCTCTTCTCTTCAAGCTCCACAAATGTGTTTTGAGCTCTCTGAGTTTATTTGAGCACTTTTGATCTAGAGTGAGTATGGAAGCCATGACAGAGACAGGATTGGGTCCTGCAGGGAGGCTTCAGGTGTCTGACTAGACCAGACATAAGCTAAACTGGGTTCAATAGATAGGTGGGTTTACTAGAGGACAGAATCATGGGCTCATCTGGATCCAAAGAGTCTAGAACTCCTCCATCTGGGGCACCAGCCGATTACATTTATAAAATCTATAGACCCAGAATCACTGCTTTTCTAGAGAAACATGTAAATCATACCAAGATAACTTTGAGTTACAATGTCCACAGTAGGAAAATTTCTTACAAAAGGCAAACAGATGCATATTTTTATAGCTACATCAATACAGGTGTTAGCAGTGGTGAATCTGTATAGATCTGCAGCAACCTCAATTCTTGCCTCCTCGGAATAAAAAATTTGATGGAGGGGCATAAAGCCAAAGGAGAGACCAAGGCAAGTTTTAGAGCAGAAGTGAAAGGTTATTTAAAAGTTTAGAGCAGGAACGAAAGGAAGTAAAGTACACTTGGACAAGGGCCAAGTAGACAACTTGAGAGATTGTGTATGGTTTGACCTTTGACTTGGGTTCTTATACACTGGCATGCTTCTGGGGTTGAATTACTTCTCCCCTGATTCTTCCCTTGAGGTGGGCTATCTGCAAGTGCAGTGGCCTGCCAGCACCTGGGAGGGGCTGCATGTGCAGTGTGTTTACTAGAGTTATACACATGCTCACTTGAGGCATTCTTCCTTCACCTGTCTGAATGTTCCCATAAGGTCATATACCAGTTAAACTCTGCCATTTTTGCCTCTTAGTGTGCATGCTTGAGCCCACTCGCCTGACTCCTGAGATCTTATCAGGAAGCTACTGATGACCAGTTTCAGAAGTTTCTATCTATTGGGAGGCTGCCTTTCCCTGGCACTGGCTGCAACCAATTATTATTTTAGAGAGACAGTTAACAACCACCTGACCATCACCTGGTGGTCCCCTGACATTCCTTGAGTGGGAGCCCTCTCCTGCCCTGCTTATATCTGCCTGACTACCTACTAGTCAGGCAGGGACCAAGAGAATGTCTTTGTACATATTTTAAACCTAATCCAGTGGGTCTTAAACTAAAACACTCTCTGCTCTGAGATATCTGCCTTTATTGTAAGCAAGCCATTGGAAAAGAGTGTTCACTTTTACACCAGCCATCAGAGGGACCCCTCCCTTTGGCATAAACTATTATTTTTTATTTCCTTTTTTTACTAGAAGAAGCCCTCAAAGTCTTCACTCCCAGGAAAATAATTGACCAAGGTCTCAGAGAGAAGAGAGAATATTTTTGTGGTGGGAGTTTCAAATCAAGTCCAAAAAGTCTCCATGTCTGAACCTATCTAATTGACATTTGGACCATTTTCAGAGAAAAATTTCTAAGAATTAGTGTCCCCTTTTCTCTAGTCAATTTTGCTTCTTTCATAGGAAACTCAAAGTTGATGGATACCCCTCTTCTATATGGAACCCCTGCTGACTATATGGACTATATGCTCTGCCAACTCTGTTCAACACTTTCTTGTTATCATGGTCTTCTCTATGCCCCAACACTCCTTCTCATGAGGAGAATGGTGGAGGGGGGTACCTGAATGAAACTGTGATAGAGTTTGACTCTGTGTCTCACCCAAATCTCACCTGTAGCTCCCATAATTCCCATGTGTTGTGGGAGGGAGCTTGTGGGAGATAACTGAATCATGGGGGTGGGTCTGTCCCATGCTGTTCTCATGATAGTTAATAAGTATCACAAGATCTGATGGATTTAAAAATGGGAGTTCTCTTTTTTTAAATTTAAATTTTAATTTTAAATTTTAAATTTAAAAATGCACAAGTTTTCTCTTTGCCTGCTGCCCTCCATGTAAGATGTGACTTTCTCTTCTTTGCCATCTGCCATGATTGTGAGGCTTCCCCAGCCACATGGAAATGTAAGTCCAGTTAAACCTCTTTGTTTTGTAAATTGCCCAGCCTCAGGTATGTCTTTATCAGCAGCATGAAAATGAACTAAAACAGTAAATTGGTACTGGAAGTGGGGTGTTGCTGAAAAGTTACCTAAAAATGTGGAAGTGACTTTGGAACTCAGTACCAGGCAGAGGTTGGAACAGTTTGGAGGGCTCGGAAGAAGACAGGAAAATGTGGGAAAGTTTGGAACTTCTTAGAGACTTGTTGAATGGTTTTGACAAAAATGCTGATAGCAATATGAACAATGAAGTCCAGGCTGAGGTGGTCTCAGATGGAAATAAGAAACTTGTTGGGAACTGGAGCAAAAGTGACTCCTATTATGTTTTAGCAAAGAGACTGGCAGCATTTTGCCTCTTCCCTGGAGATTTGTGGAATTTTGAACTTAAGAGAGATGATTTAGGATATCTGGTAGAAGATATTTCTAACAGCAAAGCATTCAAGAGGTGACCTAGGTGCTGTTAAAGGCATTCAGTTTTGTGAGGGAAGCAGAGTATAAAAGTTCAGAAATTTTGCAGCCTGACAATGTGATAGAAAAGAAAATTTTGTTTCCTAAGGAGACATTCAAGCCGGCTGCAGAATTTTTTATATGTAATGAGAAGCCAAATGTTAATCCCAAGACAATGGGAAAAATGTCTCCAAGGCATGTCAGAGGTCTTCACAGCAGCCCCTCTCATCACAGGCCTGGAAGCCTAAAAGGAAAAAGTGGTTTCATGGGCTGAGCCCAAGGTCCCCGTACTTTGTTCAGCCTAGGGACTTGGTGCCTGGGTCAGAGACACTCCAGCCATAACTGAAAGGGGCTGATGTAAATCTCAGGCTGTGGCTTCAGAATGGGGCAATCTTCAAGCCTTGGCAGCTTTCCACCTGGTGTTGAGCCTGCAAGTGCACAGAAGTCAAGAATTGAGGTTTGGAAACCTCTGCCTAGATTTCAGAGGATGTATGGAAACACCCGGATGTCCAGGCAGATGTTTGCTGCAGGGGCGGGGCTCTCATGGTAAACCTCTGCTAGAGCAGTGCAGAAGGGAAATGTGGGGTTGAGACTCCACACAGAGTCCCCACTGGGGCACTGCCTAGTGGTGCTATGAGAAGAGGGCCACTGTCCTCCAGACCCCAGAATGGTAGATCCATTGACAGATTGCACCATGCACCCGGAAAAGCCATAGATAATCAACACCAGCCCATAAAAGCAGCCAGGAGGGAGACTGTACCCTGCAATGCCACAGGGGCAGATCTGCCAAAGACCATGGGAGTTCACTTCTTGCATCAGCATGACCTAGATATGAGACATGGAGTCAAAGGAGATCATTTTGGAGCTTTAAGATTTGACTGCCCTGCTGCATTTTGGACTTGCATAGGGACTGTAGCCCCTTTGTTTTGGCCAATTTCTCCCATTTGGAATGGTTATATTCACCCAATGCCTGTACCCCCATTGTATCTAGGAAGTAACTAGCTTGCTTTTGATTTTACAGGCTCATAGGTGGAAGGGACTTGCCTTGTCTCAGATGAGACTTTGGACTGTGGACTTTTGAGTTAATGCTAAAATGAGTTAAGACTCTGGGGACAGTTGGGAAGGCATGATTGGTTTTGAAATGTGAAGACATGAGATTTGGGAGGGGCCAGGGGCAGAATGATATAGTTTGGCTCTGTGTCTCAACTCAAATCTCATCTTTTAGCTCCCATAATTCTCACATGTTATGGGAGGAACCCAGTTGGAGATAATTGAAACATGGGGGCAGGTCTTTCCCATGCTGTTCTTGTGACAGTGAATAAGTATCACAAGATCTGATAGTTTTAAATAATTGGAATTTCCCTGCACAAGCTCTCTCTTTGCCTGCCACCATCCATGTAAGATGTGACTTGCTCCTCCTTGCCTTCCACCATGATTGTGAGGCTTCCCCAGTCATGTGGAACTGTAAGTCCAATTAAACCTCTTTGTTCTGTAAATTCCCCAGTCTCAGATATGTCTTTATCAGCAGCATGAAAACAAATTAATACATTCACCATTACACATGCCACAGTCAAATCCTCTCACAGTTCACGGTTGTATCTGGCACCCCCAAAAGCCAAAGAGGTCAGGATAGGTCATGCAATACAGGAAAGCAGAGCTATGAAGAATCTGTCCATGACTCTTGGAACTTCACAAAGAAAAAAGAACACCCAAAAAGGGATAAGCAGCACCTTTTTTCTGAGTTTTAGGGGTTCAAGTCATTAAAGGCCTTCTCTAGACTTTTTCTTGGTACCAAAGATGATGACGAGGGAAGGAGAAATGGGGGAAAGAAAGGTAAATGAAAGATCATTTGTTTTTAAAGACAGGAAGCAAACACAGAAACCAAGTGCATGGTTTTGTTTTGCTTTGCTTTGCTTTGTTTCTCTTTTGCAGCTCTGAGGAATTTCAGCCAATTCAGAGAGGTCTTGTTATCCATAATCTGGAATTCTTATTAGGATTTTACCAAGTAAGGTGGAGTTGGTACTGATTGGAGTTGAGTCTGATGTGAGAAAGATTGGAACAGACAATGGCAAAAAAACCCAATATGACTATTAAGCGTTCAAATCATAAGGAGAAATCAAGATCAGCTGGTTGTTAATCTTAACTTTACTCAAAAAAAAAAAAAAAAAACCCACAATTTCAGCTACGTATCTAGTAATGGGTCTCAGGCTGAAGACTGCTCTCTACCATCCTAGAAGCAGGAAAAACCTTCCCAGTTGGAAGCAAGCTCAGAAAGGAGTTACTTGCCTTCCATCATCATGGAAGCAGGCCAACTTACATTCATTGTTGGAATCAAGTAAATCTCCAAAAAAGTTGTAAAGCAAAATAAACTTTAGATCTCAATCAAATTTTGGGAGATCAGGGATCCTCTTGGCATTGGGGGCAGGTCTCAGAAAATTGTGCTATTGGTTTGAGCCATAAAGACAGCTCAAGCTGTTACCAAGAATCAATAGGAGATTTGTCAAAGGTCAGGGGAACTTCCATTGGTACCAAGAATCAATAGGAGATTTGTCACAGGTCAGGGCAACCTCCACTCAGAGTCCCTTCATCGTCACCCAAATGTAAACTTCAAATATCTTAGACAGGATTCAGCCAGCTTAGAAAGTTTATTTGGCTACAGTTAAGGATGTGCCCATGACACAGGCTCAGGAGGTCCTGATGACATGTGCCCAACATGATTGGGGTACGGCTTGATTTTATACATTTTAGGGAGACATAACACATCAATCAATATATGTAACATTCACATTGGTTGATCTGGAAGGGCAAGGCAACTAGAAGCAGGGACTTCCAGATCATAGGTAGATTTAAACATATTCTGATTGGTAATTGGTTGAAAGAGTTATTATCCATAGAAAAGAATGTCTGGGTTACGATAAGGGGTTGTGGAGACCTAGGTTTTATTATGCAGATGAAGCCTCTAAGTAGCAGGCTTTAGAGAGAATAGACCATAAATGTTTCTTATCAGACTTAAGGTTTATGTTAACATTAATACTGGAGGGGTATAATGAGGAATGTCCAAACCCCACTTCCTGTCATGGCCTTAATCAGTCTTTCAGGTTAAATTTTACAGGGCCCTGGCCAAGAGGGAGTCCATTCAGATGGTTGCAGAGGTCTCTGAATGTTATTTTTGGTTTATAGAACTAAGAGTTCAACATAAGAACAATGTGCAAATGAAAAAGCAATGTCCATTATTTCATGTATATCAAGCACAGCAATAAAACAAACAAAAATTATGGTTTCAGGTGTTTGCTTTCATGATGACATTTACATGTTATACAAATAGCCAACAGGGAAATAACTTGATGATGGCTAGCTTTGTTTTGTGTTAAAATGTGTCTACTTCAAAATACTTTCCCAAATCCCTTTGGTAACTTGCACCTTGAAGTTTTGCAAATTTAAATAATAAATATTCATTAAATATCTGGATTATTTTAATATAATATAAAATACTGAAACATTAATTGATGAACATAAGTTTAAATTTATTTACCTTGGACATCTTGTTTTTTATATGGTATGAAGAAGCTAAGTATATTTTGGTCTGTTAAACAAAAATAAATCATATTTTGATGATGCACATATTTTCAGAAATTACAAAATGGTGTTAATCCACAGAATGCTGATTTGCAAATGCTAATAATTAAAATTCTAATTAATATATGCTAATTAAAACTAAAAATAATAAGAGTAACAACTTCATATGCAAGGAAAGTAAGACAAGTTTTTGTTAATTAAAGCAATGAGGTATGGAAGACTTGTTCTGTTAAGGAAAAAAGTCATTATTGTCCTAAAGCAGAATGACTAGTTGTTTCAAAATGGGAAGAGAAAAAGTATTGGGACAAAGCCTAAGTAAATAAGGGAAGTTGTAGGTTTGTGGAAGATGAATCTTGTGAAACAAATGTTATGTGTTATGAAACTGGCTAAGATTAAAAAGGAATTATTATCTTTTCTAAACATTTAGCATCAATTAAAAAATTCACTGATGCAAAACTAGAATTTTGTTCTGTCTAACAATTTGATCCTCTGTTAAAACAAATAATGCTTTTGGAGTATTGGTTGGCTCTTAATAGGAGATTGTGAAAGGTGTTCACCTTTCAGGAAATTGGGCTGGGAAGTAAATTTCTTGTTTCACCCTGTTTACTCCTGTGCTTTATGTTGTGTTTATTAGATCTTTCATTTAAAAAGCTGAGTCCTATTTATTAAAACAGGTTTTTGTAATAACTATGTAACTTTCTGTATTTGCCTTTGAAGTCTTTAAGTTATCCCTCTAGTTAAATGAATAACTATTATTTGAGTGGCCTATGCTTCTATTTTGATCAAGTATTTTAATCTCTTGATATTTTTGACAAACTTCCTGAACTCAAAATTCTAAATGAAGTTTTTTTCTTGAGCTTGAGTTAACTTCTGGATTTTCTGGATGTGTCTTTGGAACGTCTCCAAAGGATTTGTCTCTTTCTTTGTATAAAAAGACATATTAAACTATTTGGGCTTATTTGATACATTAAATTATATAAGAAGCATTGTCTAATAATAAGTAATGCTAACATTTTTTGAATTACATTTTTATGGACATGTTATTAATATGTATTCCAGGAATTATAAAATAATATGTATTCCAGGAATTATAAAATCCATAGAAATCTGGTCATATTTTTGGACTTGATAAGAAGTTCCGGAACTCTAAGAAAGGAGCTGATTGGTTCCATAAAACTACTAACCCAAACATGAAGAAGAACAGAATTAATTGAATATGAGGAATGTTAAATTAAATTTGGTAGATTTTCATGCTAGGCTGTGTCTGGCTTTATTATTAAAATATTGCAATTATTAAAATATGCAATTTGAATGAACCTCATAAGTTTGATCCAAGTCAAATTACCTATGATAACCTATTTAAGAAACAATGCTGTATACCTGAATTGGAGAAACAAAGGTGATGTTTATGAAGATCTAAATCTAATGCTAAGTATAATCTCATGAAAACCCTACACAACTGCCTTCTAGAGTCTTTAAAGTGCTTCCAGTCTTTAAAGCTTCCATTATTCCATTAGATCTACTCTATGACTCATCATATAATAGATCTAATGATATTTTTAAAATTAAAAATTGGTTTGGTAATTGTTCTAACATTATGAAAATGGTTTATAACCAATATTTGATTTGTCAAATTCATATTCCATAAGACAGTAAAAAACTCAGGTGATTAATTTCTAGCACTTGAAGGACCATTTAAATACTTAGCAACAGATTTCATGAAAGTGCTACTTTCAGTGTATGTTTTCTGGTTGTATAGAAACTTTCCCATGAAGAAAGGCTGATTCTATGATAGTAACTAAGAGATTTTTGCAAAATGTGTTTCCTTTATGGGACATTGCTGGAGAAATCTTCAGTGATAGAGGTATTCATTTTACTGCAGTTAGACAAGGTATTACAAATACAATGGCAATAAGCAAAGCTAATTGAATTAACTGTACTGTCTTTGTCAAAGGTATTAGCAGACTGATGATAATTAGATCTATTCTTACTAGAAAACATACAATGACCCCTAATGAAATAATTACTGAAAGGCCTAAACCCCTAATAATAAAATCATGTGTATCTCCTGCTCTTAGAAACTCTGACAAGATTCAGCATTGCAAGGCTTGAATGCATTATGCCTAAGTGTATTTTTCACCACATAAAATAAGCCTTTAAATGGCCTGCCAACTGATGACAACCACACCTTTCACAATCTAGAACCTGAAGATTATATCATACGGATATGACACCAGAGAAAAACCACCATTGAACTGCATCGTAAGGAATCATATCAAGTTCTTTTACTTTTTAAATTTCAGCTTTTATTTTAGATACAGGAGTACATATGTAGAATTGTCACATGGGTATATTGGATCCAGGTAGTGAGCATAGTACCCAATAAGTAGTTTTTCAACCATGCACACTCTGTCCCTCCTCCTTCTAGTAGTCTGCAGTGTCTACTGTTCCTATGTTTATGTGCATGTGTGCTCAGTATTTTGCTCCCGCTTGTAAATGAGAACATGCAGTATTTGGTTTTCGTTCCTACATTAATTTGCTTAGGATTATGGTCTCCAACTCCATCCACGTTTTTGTGAAAAACATGATTTCATTCTTTTTTATGAGTGTATAGTATGTCATAGGGTATATGTGTCACATTTCCTTTATCCAATTCATCATCAATGGGCACCTATTTGCTTCCATTTATTTACTATTGTGAATATCACGACAATGAACATATCTGTATTCCTTTGGGTATATACCCAGTAGTAGGATTACTGAGTCAAGTGGTAGCTGCTTTAAGTTCTTTGAGAAATCTCCAAACTGCTTTCCACAGTGTCTGAACTAATTTATATTCCCACAAACAGTGTATAAGCATTCTCTTTATTCTGCAGCCTCACCAGCATCAGTTGATTTTTACCTTTTTAGTAATAGCCATTCTGACTGCTATGAGATGGTATTTTATTGTGGTTTTGATTTGCATTTTGTGATGATTGGTGATGATGAGCATTTTTTTCATGTTTATTGGCTCATTGTATGTCTTCTTTTGAAAAGTGTCTACTCATGTCTTTTGCCCACTTTGTAATGGTGTTATTTGTGTTTTTTGCTCACTGATTTAAGTTCCTTATAGATTCTGGATGATATTAGAACTTGGTTGGATGCAAAGTTGTGACTATTTTCTCCTGGTATGTAGGTTGTCTGTTAATCCTGTTGGTAATTTCTTTTGCTGTGCAGAAGCTCTTTCATTTAATTAGAACCATTTGTCAATGTTTGTTTTTGTTGCATTTGCTTTTGGGGACTTGGCCAAAAATTCTTCACCAAGGCCAATGTCAAGACGGGTACTCCCTAAGTTTGGTTTTCTTCTAGGATTTTTACAGTTTGAGGTCTTATATTTAAATCCTCAATCTATCTTGAATTAATTTTTGTATGTGCTGAAAGGTAAATATCTAGTTTTATTTTTCTGCATATGGCTAGCTCATTATCCCAGCATCATTTATTGTATAGGGAATGCTTTCCCCACTGTTTGTTTTTGTCAGCCATGTTGAACATCAGATGGCTGTAAGTATGTGGCTTTATTTCTGTGTTTTCTATTCTGTTCCATTGATCTATGTGTTTGTTTTGTACCAGTATCATGTTGTTCTGGTTACTATAGCCTTATAGTATAATTTGAAGTTAGGCAGTGTTATGCCTGCGGCTCATCCAAACCAATCCTAAGCATACCGAGTTCTTAACAATCATATGGCAGCAATAATTCAGGGCCTTGAGTCTTGGGTCCACGTCTCTCCCTCCAGACTCTTGCGAGTACACAGCCATTGGAGACCTCAAAAGTAAAACTAGGCAGGGAGGTTTTTCCTCAGAAGCAGGGAACCTAATGTTGGATATGTTATGTCAAACCTAAATCCTTACATGATCTTAAAAACTGTCTGCTTTACCCTTTAACAAATTTTACTAATATCCCAACTGCAGTATCTATTCTTTTCTACAGGGTTAGGCTTTTAGATTTAGGTATCCAGATTCCTTGTTAAAATATAACAGAAAGCAAAACCTATAGTATGGGTTTTGCAGCAATATTATACCAGAAATTAAATTTAAAAACCAAAATAAATGTATTTTGACCTTTTGTAGACAAATTTATAACCCTAATCCCCTAAATGTTGATAGCCTCCAATTATGCAATAATTCAGTAATGGAGCCTAGGATAAATATTACTAGTGCTTCCCTACTAGTTAGTCCTAATGCATGAGGCATCCCACAGGGAACTGTCTGTGGTGCCTCTCTAAAATATATATTTACATAGAGAGCATAACAATGAAAAATAAGGTACCATAACAGTGAAAAATAAGGGACTACTGTGTTTTAGAGATTCTAACAGTATCACTGTCAATCTATAACCAGTTAGAAGCTGAACATTGTACACCTTTTAATTTGCACCACAGAATAAAGAGAAATTTGACAGCAAATGTAAATCCCACCAAATTGGCATCTTTTTGTAGAATGCTTCTTACTTGACTTGGCATACACGTAAATAAAGTTAAGAATCAAAATTTGTCTCAAACATTAGCCACTATAGTTGATTCTACAGTTGCCCAGAAAACTTCTTTAAATTATCTTGCTAAAGTTATTTTAGATAACATGACTGTATTGCACTATTTGTTGGCTGAACTAGGGGTATGTGCAATAGCTAACACCTCCTGCAACACTTAGATAAATAAATCTGGTATGACAGAAACTCAGTTTCAGGAAATCAACAAAAAAGCTATTTGGTTAAAACAAGGAGATTTTGCTTTTGTCTCATTTTTTATATATTTGATTTTTATATATCTGATTTTGATTTTGATTGTTTCAATTTGTAAAGTTTATATACTTTAGTTTCTTAGTATTATCCTCTTTATAGCTGTCATAATGGATTCCTTGGTGCACTGTAGTCCCTCAAGAGTCTCAGATGCTCTGGATGCAGCCATCCACTGTATGTCAAATGGTCTCACTAAAGTTAGAACAATGACAACACAAAAGGGACATAAAACATCATTCAGCTAGCCTGATGTCATAAATAGTGAATTCCATAATGAGACCAAACAAGTCCATTCTGACGGTGACAGAGAAGGGAATCAATGCCCAAGGTTTTGGTCAATCTTTCAAAATTGAGAGGACACCAAAACAGTGACTTGTTAAAGCAGCCTATAGCTGCTTTTGTACTTTGAATTTCTGTATCATGAACTACAACCTAATTTACTAAGTAAACAAATTGCAACCTAACAAGAATATATTTTTGTAACAAACTGCTGAGTCTCAGTCAATTGTGGAAGCCAAGCTTCAGCCAATCATAGGCTGCAAACTGGTCAGACAATGTACACATAAGGCAAATGCCTCATCATACCATGCCAATAATGCAAATGACAAGTTGTAACGAATCAAGCTGGTTTTTACCTCAATTCCTTTGTCTGTCTGTGAATACAGCCTGCTCACATTGCTGGGTGGAGCTCTCTAAACCTCTCCCAGTTCTGAGTGCTGCCTAATTCGTGAATCATTCTTTGCTCAAATAAACTGTTCTAAATTTCATTTGTCTAAAGTTTTTCCTTTAAAAATAGTAACTGAATGAATGAATGAATGAATTTCTTCTAAGGATTAATCTGATGTCTGTATTAGAAAAATAAGTAATATCAAAAGGTATTTTATTTAGTTTGTAGCCTCACGCAAACATTCCAATATGATGTGATGAGGTGCAGAAATAGTGAATGTAGAAATAAAATAAAAAGCTAGCTAAAGAGATATTATTTAGAAGAGAGCTCTTACGTGCTTGTCTTGTGGCTTACACCATTACCTCAATCAGGAGAGCTCAATATCTTTTCCTTTCCTTTCCCATATCTAATTATTCTAAATCTTAGATAGAGAGACTTAAAGCCCATTTATTCCATTAGGTTTTCTCTGCTTACCAGATTCACATCATTCGTTTTCTTTTCTGAACTCTTTCTAATATCTGTTCACACAGTGGAAACAGCTTTAGCTTTAACGAACAACAGGCCCATGGTAAAACTCAGCCCTGTCAATCACTGTCTCTGTGGCTGTAGGCAATTTTCATAATGTTTCTGACACTCACCATCTTCATATCTTATAGGATCATTGTAAGGATTAAAATTAATAAAATCAAACATTTAGTTCATCTGAACCTTCATTCCTACTGTGCTTAAAATGAAGTTCATACATATTGGCACTAACTCTTTTTGTCTAAATACTTCAGTTTGCCACTTACCCAAAGTCAGATATTTAATGATGGTCATATAGGTCATTTAGCCTCCATAGCACAGTTTATACTTAATATATTCTTGAGTGTTATTTGAATTTTTTGAAACTAGTTCATATATAGTTTTATTCTATACTATTTGATTTGAGAAATACTCATAGTAATGCCCCAGGCTTGTGGGTGTTTAAAGTGTTGGGGTAATGGAAATAATAATGAGTTAATCCAGTACCAATATCTTCATTTTTTTTCTGGATTCCTTATATGTCATGCTAGAAGAAAATATTGGAATTCTACACAGTAAGGATTAGTTTTTATGAAGTTCTGAGGAGTATGACATATACTAAACCTGAGGGTTTTTAAGGTTATTTTTATGCTAATGATAAGTGAAAAGTCAACATTTATTATCAAATAAAAGTGTCCTTTGGTTCTAGCATGTGTTTCCTTTATTATTCTGCAGCTACATAACTCAACCAAAACTTTGTAGACTTTAAGCCACATGCATTAGTTGGTGATAAAAGTGATTGATTTTTGATAAAAAGTAGAGATAGTGAAATTATCTACGTTTCAAAGTTTTTATAAATTTAATATTACAATAAAATATTTAGATATGATGCCAAGATTTTGAAGTATCTTATGTAATGCAAAAGGGCAGAAACTATTATAAAGCACATTTATATTTTGCCATAAATTATAACTTGTCTTCAGAAACCTGAAGTGTGTGCATTTTTTCTTAGTGACATAATGCGTATATTCATTTTTCTGCTATCCTATAACTCACTCAGGCATATGAGGATTAAAGTTCTAGTGAGTTGAAACCACATATTTTACTATATTTTGTCAGATTGCCTTTGCTAAACATCTACAAGGAAATTTATGAAGGCAGGGTATCTATAAATTATATAAATTAACAAATAGCTCAGCAAGATTTAAAACTGTGATCAATTACGTTCACCTTTATTTACAAATAACAAGCTTTATTATGTTTCATTCTAAGCTAGTTAGTTCCTTTTAAATTGGAAAATTAAAAATACATTGTATGAAACAGAATAATATAATTTGCTATTTAGACTGGTAGAAAAATCATTCAGGTGAAAAATTGCACCATCTTGTTACTGTCATATGATTTCTTATTAGCTACTAACCTGCACTGCCCTTCAGTGAATAAGGTGCTTCTATACATTTCATGTCACATTTGCACAAAAGTTCAGCTTTTCCAAAATGTTAAATGGTATTTGTTGAAAGTTTCTAAAAGAGTCATGATTGTTTTCAAGGGACAGGGTCTAATTCTAGAGTGCAGTAGCATGATCATAGCTCAATGCAGCCTCGAATTCCTGGGATCAGCCAATCCTCCTGCCTAAGAACCATGAATTTCCAGAGAAGGTTGGCCAATATGAAAACTGTGGCAGAAAGCCT
Organism: Pan paniscus; assembly: GCF_029289425.2. Taxonomy (NCBI): domain Eukaryota; kingdom Metazoa; phylum Chordata; class Mammalia; order Primates; family Hominidae; genus Pan; species Pan paniscus. Next base: position 115,799,299 of record NC_073252.2, read on the forward strand.
GATGTTCCTTGATGACCTGGGGCCAGGCTCATGTAACCCATTTCAAGAGTCCAAAACTCAGTCACATGCTTAGCAACTAATGACAAAATCCAAACTCAAAATACTGGTAGAGTGCACAGGAAAGATATTACATGAATCTGTGTAGAATTCATTAACAATATATTTAAACTATACAACTCTCTTAATAAAAATAGAAAAGTCAAGATGCTATGTAAATATCACTGGTGTATTCCAAAGCAAAAATTTTGGAAACATCCATACTTTTTAATTGAAATATTGATGAAGAAGGTGAAGAGTTTGAGATTTAGCTTTATAATGTATATTGCATTTTAAAAACAGTCATAAGCCATTCTTAGAAGAATAGGAAGTGTCTGTGATTTTAAGATGCTGCATTATATGCTCAATAGTAAACCAGATAAATATGGACCCTACCCTTGAACTCGACGTATACTAGGAAATATAAATATTAAAAAACTTAGGTACTCTTATTTCAAAAGAGGAAACACTGTTTTAGAAGCAAAAAGTAGGGAGGAATACAAGTTTGTTGTGCTGTTAATTAAATCAGCTATACTACACTCTACTCACATGTAAGTTTTTACATATAACCTAGGAAGGAATGTGTATGCATCAGTGGGAAGAGAAGTACTCTGCACTGGTCAGACAAAACATTCAAATCAAACCTGTTCATAAATATGCTGGAAGTCATTGTAGGCAGTACATTAAGAGATTTAGGGTAGTCAGAAGACAGCATCTGCCAAGAAAGACCACAAATTCAGTTTTTAAATGTTGATTATGAAGTAACACAACGTATAAGTGAAAATGTCGATGGAAAATCTGGGGAGGGAGAGCACGCCCAAAGTTCAGAAAAATTTGGAAATGTGGATGCATATTTAAACATAATCTGTAAATACATAGATAATGAACATGTCAGTGATTACAAGAAAAGGGAATAGAAAGAAAATAGAAAACTTTGTCTAGTTCTTATAAAAATACTATAAAATAAAAAGGAGTTATATGTACTCCAGTACAATGTTTTCACTCAAGAATCCCTTATCATTTGTTGTGTTTGCACTGAATATGCCATAATTTTAAAATACTTCTTCCCTATTCAGTTAATTATCAAAATTAAAACTGGTTAAATAACAGGTTGAAAACATATTATTTCTATTTCATAATAAATGCTATTGCAAACTATAAAAAATAAATTCTAACATATCCTTACCTAGTAAATACATGTGAACTACATTTATAGCAAACAAATGCACTGAAATAAATACACCCTAAAACCTATGATTCTGTAGTGGTCTGAGTTATGGAAAAGGTGGTATCCCAAAGACTGAAAATAATCTCAAACAAGGAAATACAGACCACTGTTGATAGGGACAGGAGGCAGAGAAATTCTAAGCAGAAAAGGGCAGGTCCCTGGTGAAGTCCCACCCTCAAGCCACAAAGCCTGAGACCATGGCACAAAGTGAGAACTTATATCCGTGTTTTCCTGCTCCAATGTTGCCTTTTTCAAAACAATGCATGGTCCACCCTGCCCCCCATCCTGTGCCCATAAAAACCCCAGGTTCAGCTGGCAGAGTAGGGAAAAGCAGCTGGACATTAGAGACTATGACTGGATGTTGGAGAGAAGCAGCTTGACTTCAGACAGACAGCTTGGTGATGTAACTTTGGAAAAGAATCTGGCTGGAGATGGCTGGACTTCAGGGGAACATTACCTTACTGCCCCTTTTCCTTTTCAGTTCCCCTTCCTGCTGACAGCCACTTTCACTAGCAATAAAATCCCCTGCATTTACTGTCCTTCACTTTATTCGTCTGACCTCATTTCTCCTGGACATTGAACAAGAGCTTGGGAGCCAGGAGTCTGGATACAAAAGGCTGTCACATTGACCCTTTGCCAAAAATGCAGAGAGCCCACTGAGCTGTTAACACTTAAGCCATCATAGATGGTAGAGCTAAAAGAGCATGGTAACACTCTCTCTGGGGCTTCAGGGGTTGTGGGGACACCCCCTTGATGCTTCTGTGGGGCCTGTGTGCTATTTGTTCCTGCCAGCACCCAAAAGTGCTTGCCCCAGCTCCTGCACTCTCTCACCTGCATGCTCCCTCCCACAAGGGATGAAACGCAGCAGGTCCAAGTGAGCAGAGTTCACCCCTGCCAGTGCCAAGGCAACCAGCTGGTTCCAGCACTCATGCACTCCAGTTCCCACCTTGTTCACTGATGAACTCCCTCCCACAAGGAGTTGAAAGCTGTGGGTTGAGTTAATGAGGCAACCTTGTTGTGAGTCCCATGAAGGGGTCAGGAAAATATCCTGCTTCACTAGTAACTAAAGGCTTTTAGCTATATATATATTCCAGCAAACCAAGACAAAAACCAAAATTAACAGGTAAAAGCATGATAAAAAGGAATTTCAGTTGGTAAGAAAATTGTAAAGCCCAGCAAAGTAACTACATCTATTACCAGAATAAGAGAAATGATATAAAAAAGTTTTAAGCAAAATGATATAAATACAGTGTCCAGATTAAATGTTAAAAATTGGTAAGTGAGAGACAGTGGGAAAAAATAAATTAGAGAGATCATTTTATGTTACTTCAATATTTGTAAATAGTCTTTCATTCTTATCAGTTAGAGAAAGTAAGGTCCAAAAATCAATTTAACTGTAATGATGTTTTTCCAAATGAAAGAAAAAACTTCGTTTGGCAAAATCTAGAACTAAATGATTGGGTTGGGGAAGAGGGAACATTAAAACCAGGAAAATAACTTAGTTTAATATTTATCTGATGTTGAATCTGAGAGAAGCTTTTCTAAAAATAAATGCAAATACATAAAAAAGAAAAAATCAGTAGATATGATTGCAGAAATTTTTAAAACTATGTATCTAAAATAAAACATTACATTGAAAGGTAGATGACAAACTGAGGGAGATTATATAATGTATACAGGGCACATAAAGATAATACATACATTATATAAACATATAATATTTATTTAAAAATATAATATATTTCATATTAAAGTCTTATAATTAATTTTTCTAAATTTGTGGGAGGTGGAGCAAGATGGCCAGAGTCTTCCAGCGATCACTCCCCCTGCAGGAGAAGCAAACTGAACAACTATCCACACAAGAAAGCACCTTTATAAGAACAAAAAATTGGTTGAGAGATCACAGTACCAAAGAGGTACTGAAAGGGTAGGAAAAACAGTCTTGAATTGACAAGATCACCTTCCCTCATCCCCCTTCAGCAACCTCATGACACAGAGAGAATCTGGAGAATCTGTGTCCTTGGAAGAGGGAGAGTGCAGACATTAAGGGACCTTGCATTGAAATTCAGTGCTAACTGAAAACAACAGAGGGCAGAATTCACACTGGAAAACAACAGAGGGCAGAATTCAGCCAGTACCCAGAAAAGGAGCACTTAGATCAGCCCTAGCCAAAGGGGAATCATTCCATCCCGGCAGTTGGAACCTGAGTTCTAGCTAGGCTCACCACAAAGGGCTAAAGTGCTCCGGGGTTTGAAATAAATTCAAAAGGCAGCATAAGCCACGAGAATTGCAATTCCTGGGCTAGTCCTGCTGCTGTGCTGGGCTCAGAACCAGTGGATTTGGGGTGCACACAACCTAGCAAGACACCAGCTGGGGTGGCCAAGGGAGTGCTTGCATCACCCCTCCCACAACCACAGGCAGCACAGCTCATAGTTCTGGGAGAGACTCCTACTTGAGGAGAGGAAAAGGAAGTTTAAAAAGTACATTGCCTTGCAATCTGGATACCAGCTAAGCTACAGTAGAACAGGGCACTGGGCGGTGTCCTGAGACCTTATTCTGGGTTCTAGCTCCTGGACTTTTCTGGACACATCTTGGGCCAGAAGGGAACCGACTGCCTTGAAGGGAGGGATCCAGTCCTGGCAGGATTCATCACCTGCTGACTAAAGAGTGCTTTGGGCCTTAAGTAAACATCAGAAGTACCTAGGCCATATTCAACACAGTTCTTGGGTGAGACCCAGAGCCATGTTGGCTTCAGGTGTAACCCAGCCCATTCTCAGCTGTGGTGGCCACAGACAGAGACTTCCTCAGTTTGAGGAAAGTAGAGGGAAGAGTAAAGGGGACTTGTCTTGCAGCTTGGGCACCAGCTCAGCCACAGTGGAGTAGAGAACCAAGCAGGATCCTAGAGTTCCCAGTTCTAGGCCTTGGCTCCTGGATGGCACTTCTGCACATGCTCCAAGGTAGAAGGGAACCATTGCCCTGAAGAAAGAGACCGAAGCCTGGCAGCATTCACCACAAGCTGACTGAAGAGGCCTTGGTCCTTGAGTGAACATCAGCAGTAGCCAGACAGTACTCACTGTGGGCCTTCTACACGAGGAAAGAAGAGGTAAGAGTAAGAAGAACTTTGTCTAGTTCTAGATCCCTGAGGAATCGCCACACTGACTTCCACAATGGTTGAACTAGTTTACAGTCCCACCAACAGTGTAAAAGTGTTCCTATTTCTCCACATCCTCTCCATTGCCATCCCATTACTGGGTATATACCCAAATGACTATAAATCATGCTGCTATAAAGACACATGCACACGTATGTTTATTGCGGCATTATTCACAATAGCAAAGACTTGGAACCAACCCAAATGTCCAACAATGATAGACTGGATTAAGAAAATGTGGCACATATACACCATGGAATACTATGCAGCCATAAAAAATGATGAGTTCATATCCTTTGTAGGGACATGGATGAAATTGGAAACCATCATTCTCAGTAAACTATCGCAAGAACAAAAAACCAAACACCGCATATTCTCACTCATAGGTGGGAATTGAACAATGAGATCACATGGACACAGGAAGGGGAATATCATACTCTGGGGACTGTGGTGGGGAGGGGGGAGGGGGGAGGGATAGCATTGGGAGATATACCTAATGCTGGATGACGAGTTGGTGGGTGCAGCGCACCAGCATGGCACATGTATACATATGTAACTAACCTGCACAATGTGCACATGTACCCTAAAACTTAAAGTATAATAAAAAAAAAAAAGAAAAAAAAAGAAGAACTTTGTCAAGTGTCTTTAGTGCCACCTTAGCCACAGTAGAATAGAGCACAGAGTAGATTCTTAAGTTTCCTGACTCTAGGGCCTGGCTCCCATATGGCATTTCTGGAACAGCTCCGGGCTAGTGGGGAGCTTGCCAACTTGAAGGGAGGGACACAAGCCTATTTACCACCTGCTGCCTGAAAAACTCTTGGGCCTTGAAAGATCACCAATGGTAGCCAGTCAGTGGTCATCACAGGCCTTGGGTGAGACCCAGTGTTGTGCTGGCTTCAGTCCTCAATCAGTGCAGTCTAAGTTATGGTGGCCACAGAGGGACTTGAGTCACCTCTCCCCCAGCTTGAGGCAGCTCAGCACACAGAGAGACAGACTCTGTTTGTTTGAGGGAAATAAGGGAGAAAAAAGTTTCTGCCTGGTAATCCAGGGCATTTTCTTGGATCTTGCCCAAGACCACCAAGACACTGCTTCTACAAGTCTGCAAGAATCACAATGTTACTGGCTTGGGGTAACCACTAATGCAGATATGGCTGCAGTGACAAAGGACTTAGATCACAACACTAAATTCCCTTTGAATACTTAGAAAGCCTTCCCAAGAAGGAGTACAAACAATCCAGACTGTGAGACTACAATAAATACCCAAACATTGACAAATATTCACAAGCATCAAGACTACCCAGGAAAATGTGACCTCACTAAACAAACTAAATAAGGCACCAGTGACTAATCCCAGAGTGACAGAGATATGTAATTTTTCAGACAGGGAATTTTAAAATAGCTGTTTTGAGGAAGCTCAATGAAATTAAAAATAACATAGAGAAGGAATTCAGGATTCTATCAGATAAATTTAACAAAAAGATTGAGATAATTAAAAAATATCAAGCAGAATTTCTGGAGCTGAAACATTGAATTGACAAACTCAAGACTGCATCAGAGTCTCTCAACAGCACAATGGATAAAGTGGAAGAAAGCACTGAGGACAGGACATTTGAAAATACATAGTCAGAGGAGACAAAAGAAAAAATAATGAAAAGAAATAAAGCATGCCCACGAAATCTAGGAAATAGCCAGAAAATGGCAAATCTAAGAGTTACTTGTCGTAAAAAGGAGGTAGAAAGAAAGATTGGGGTAGCAAGTTTATTAAAATAGATAATAGCAAAGAACTTTCAAAATCTAGAGAAAGATATCAATATTTCCAAACTCACTCTATGAGCCCAGTATTACCTTATTACTAAAGCCAGACAAAGACACGTGAAAAAAAGAAAATTACAGGACAATATCTCTGATGAACATTGATGAAAATGTCCTCAAAGAAATACTAGCAAACTAAATTCAACAACATGTTAGAAAGATTATCCTTATGATCAAATGGGATATATCCCACAGATGGTCCAACCAGCATATGCAAATCAATGAATGTGATACATCATATCAACAGAATGAAGGGTAAACCCATATGATCATTTTAATTGATGTTGAAAAAACATTCCATAAATTCCAACATCCTTTATGATAAAAACCCTCACAAAACTGGGTGTAGAAAGAACATAACTGAACACAATAAAAGCCATATACAACAGACTAACAGCTAGTATAATTCTCAATGGGGAAAAACTGAAAGTCTTTCCTTTAAGAACAAGACAAGGATGTCAGTTTTCACCGTTATTATGCAACATAGTACTGGAAGTCCTAGCTGGGGCAATCAGACAACAACAACAAAAATAAAGGGCATCCAAATTGCAAAGGAGAAGTCAAATTATCCTTATTTTCAGATGATATGATCTTATATTTGGAAAAACCTAGATTCCAACAAAAAAACTATTAGAACATACAAAAGTCAGTAGCATTTATATATACCAACAGCAAACAACCTAAAAAGAAATGAAGAAAGTAATCCTCATTAAAATAGCTAAAAAGCAAATAAGATACCCAGGAATAAACTTAACCAAAACATGGTTACAATGAAAACTGTAAAACATTGATACAAGAAATTGAAAAGGACACACAATAAAAGGAAAAATATTCCACATTCGTGGATCAAAAGAGTCAATATTGTTAAAATATTTTTACTAGTCCAAGCAATCTACAGATCAATAAAACCCCCATCAAAATACCAATGACATTCTTCACAGAAATAGAACATACAATTCTAAAATGTATATGGAATGGCAAAAGACCCAGAATAGCCAAAGCCATCCTCAGTAAGAAGAGCAAAACTGGAAGAATCAAATTACCTCACTTGAAATTACATTATAGAGCTATTGTAACCAAAAAAGCATGGTACTGGCATAACAATAGATACATAGGCCAATGTAATAGAATAGAGAACTCAGAAACAAATTCACATATCTACAGGGAACTCATTTTCAAAAAAGGTGTCAAGAACATACACTGGGAAAAGAACAGTCTCTTCAATAAGTGGTGCTGGGAAAACTGGATATCTATAAGAAGAATGAAACTAGACCCTTATCTCTCACCATATGCAAAAATCAAATCAAAGTTGATTAAAGACTTAAATCTAAGACCTCAAACAATGAAACTACTACAAGGAAATGTTGAGAAAGCTCTCTAGGACACTGCTCTGGATAAAGGTTTCCTGAGCAATACTCTACAAGCACAGGCAACCTAAGCAAAAATGGACAAATGGAATTACATCAAACTGATAAACTTCTGCACAACAAAGGAAACAATCAACAAAGTAAAGAGAGAGACAACCCACCAAATTGAAGAAAATATTTGCAAACTACCCAGCTGACAAAGGATTAATAACCAGAATATATAAAGAGCTCAAACAACTCTATAGGAAAAACATCTAACAATCTGATTTAAAAATTTATTCTCAAAAGAAGACATATGAATTGCCAACAGGTTTATGAGAAGGTGCTCAACATCATTGATTATCAGAGTAATATGAATCAAAACTACAATATTATCCCACCCCACTTAAAATGGTTTTTATCCAAAAATGAGCAATAATGAATGCTGGTAAGGATGTGGAGAAATGGGAACCCTCATACACTGTTTGTGGGAATGTAAATTAGTACAGCCACTATGGAGAACAGTATGGAGATTCCTCAAAAAACTAAAAATGGTGCTATCATATGACCTAGCAATCCCACTGTTAGGTATATACCCCTCCCAAAAAAAAATTAGTATATCAAAAAGATATCTGCACTTCCATGTTTATTGCAGCATTATTCACAATAGCCACGATTTGGAAGCAATTTAAGTGTCCATCAACAAATGAATGGATAAAGAAGATGTGGTACATATACACAATGGCGTACTGTTCCACCATTAAAAATAATGAGATCTTGTCATTTGCAGCAATGTGAATGAAAGTGGAGGACATCATGTTAAGTGAAGTAAGCCAGGCACAGAAAGACAAACTTCACATGTTCTCATTTATTTGTTGTAGCTAAAAATTAAATGAAATTGACTCATGGAGAGAGAGAGTAGAATGATGGTTTCTAGAGGCTATGAAGGATAGTTGGTGGGGGATGGTTTATGGGTACAAAAATACAGTCAGATAGAATAAATACGATTTAGTATTTGATAGCACAACAGGGTGACTACAGTTAACAATAATTTATTGTATATTTTAAAAATAACTGAAACAATATAATTGAAATATCTGTAACATAAAGAAATGATAAATGCTTGAGGAGATGCATACTCACCTACCCTGATGTGATTATTACATATTATATGTCTATGTGAAAATATTTCATGTACCCCATAAATATATATACCTACTATGTACCCATAAAAATAAAAATTTAAAATTTAAATAAATTACATAACCCTCAAAAAGTCCTATTGGATACATCAAGAATGGTGCATATAAAAGGAATTTTAAAAAGTCAAAATTATAATTGACAAATCTGTATTGTCTTATTAGTTAATCAAAAAACATCAGATCAATAAATTAATGAGATATTTTTCTTCCTTAATATTTGTGAAATTAAAATAATAATAACGAATATTCTATCCAGTGTAAGCAAGAGCACAAATTTTAAGATCCTACTGGTAAATTTCTGTAATATTTTTAGAATTTATTTCTCAATATACATTAATGGCCTTTATTTTGATTTGAAAATTTTGTTTATAGGATTTTATACTATTAAAACAACCAGAATCTCACCCTAATTGTATTACAATGTCAGTGACTGTAAAATGATAAAACATTATAAACAACCTAAATGTCCGATGACAGGAGATGATTTGAATATTATAAATCAAGCAAAGAATACTATGCATCCTTAAATATCCTTTCACACTAGTAATATATATAACTGAACTGTGTTTTAGTGAAACTGTATTATAGTAGTGCAAAACTTGCAAGAGTTATGTTGATCTGGCTCCACAGCCCATTAATCTTCCCATATCAATTTACCAGTGGACAGGTAAATTTGAGAGAATAAATTCATCGGGGTGGCTCATACAATATCAAAAGTGAAAAATAAGCTGAGAAAATTAGAATGAAAAGAAAAATTATAACTGCCTTAATGATTGCCTACAGGTCTAGCAATAACATACATTTAATCTAGCTTTGCAATAAATTAACACATGCATAGATGGTAGGATTAGCATTGTTCTTTGGCAATCTCTCTGTGTGACTTTCAGATATATTTGGACTGAATACACAGAAGTGATTCAGCTAGAACTCCACCACAAAACAGTTCAGTTAGATCATTTCAGAAGTCAATGTGTTCTGCTACTTTTTTGACAAATATTACTTGGAATACATTTTGTCAAAATTCTAGTTTTTAGATTGACTGGGAATTTTGCCCAATCACATTCACAAGGCTTTGCATCATCCACTTGCCCAAAAGCCCAGGAACCCAAGCCCGCAAAGATTACCATGCACCAGCTTCATCAATCATTTTGACAGCCACTGGGCTGGATCAGAGACCCATAACAAGTTACATTCTTTAGGAAAATCAACTCAGTACAAAACTATTGAGGAAGAAAGCTTTTCATCTTCACCTAGTCTGCCTATTATGTTTTTATGCTTTTTCTCATAAAAAGAGAAAATGAAATCAGCAAGTACAATGACAGCTAAAGACAGGTAAAAGTGACAATCTGTCAACTTTTACTCTTCTTACAACACTTTTAAATCCTATCTGTCCTTTCTAAATCTTCTGTTTCAGGAATATTACATTTTCCATTTTTTTAAGCTTACGTAATAGCTGTTTTAATTTATTCATTAGCTCCTCTAAACAAGTCAGATTGAAGATTGCTTGAAAATACTGTCTTTTTTCCTTGCACTGAATCCTCATTATCACATTTGTAGTTTACAAGCTTCATGACTAAGTTAACATATGTTAATTTTAGTACATAAAAATTGTTATGAAAATGGTTTAAGAAAATAGATGAAAAATCATATAAATCCATTTAGATAAAGTGTGAGTTACTTCCTTAATTATGAAACTGACAGTTTTTGGCTTCTTGTAGTCAACTAAAACTACTCTTATCTGAAAAGTAAAATTGCCAATTTATCCAGTAAGGAACAGTTAACTAATGTGCTGGAAATGCCTTTTAATTTTCACCCAAGTAGAAGATTTTCATTGTTTGCACTTAAAGCTCAGGACAGGATATATTGTTTTCCCTCCTAGAATATTTGAGACAAAATTGTCTTTTAAAACGTGGCATAAGCAAGTTATTACACATAAAGAGAACTTTTGAGTATTCCTTTCCTAAATGATTATTATAACTTTAAGTATTATTAATATCAAATAATGTTAGTACTTAAGGTACTTTTCTCTCCTTTGGTTTTCAAATTTTCCAAAGCCGGTATACTTTATCAAAATTATTAGTTGTAATATGTTTTTCCGGTAATAAGGCTACTTGGAGCTCTTCAACCATGTATGTTTTAAAATTATGTTTTACACTGATAAAAACTACTTAGTGGCCTAGGACATTACGTTTTTCTACTTATTTGAGAACTTCAATTATTTCAAACATAGACCTATCCTGAAGCACACTTTTAATGAATGGCCAAAGTTGTAGGGGATGGAGCAGGGGAAGTTCTCCTGATTCTGAATAGTTCACCTTTACAACCACGTAGAGTGGCAAATATAATTGCTTTAATGAGCTTATATGAATTTTTTTAATCTTATTGAGCACTTTGATGGAGTGAGGGAATAAGTAAAAGATTTTTTAAATAACCTTAAAATATAATTGGAACAAATATCTCAGTAGAAAAGCAAAAATATGTTTAATAATCATAGTTAAGGAACAAATAACTTTCAAAATAACTAATGTTAATTACAGTTCAGGTTTCTTGACAGTCTTCTGAAAAACTGCAAGTGGCACTTGTTTGTGGAAGAAACACAGTCTCCTGACAGTCTTCTTTCACAGTCATTGCTTGTGGGCTTTATTATTAATAGAGTCACTTTGGTTACTGTCATTATGTCTTTCCAAGCTTTGACTCTGCCAGCAAGTATCGATCTGCAAATGAGCTACCCAAGGACAATGGCATCATTAATTGCTAAGTGATCTGAAAAACAATTTGAGACCTCCAGGCTCATGTACAAATGGATAGTCAGAGCTGTCAGCCTAATCAGATACGGTTGTGCTTGCCTGTGGACCAGTTGGACTCCTCAGAAAAGTCCTCCACATCTGTCAGTTTCCCACTTCTCACAATAAAGCACATGTCAAATCTCATAATTCTAGCTTCTTGTTTTCTAAGAAATCTTTGTACATATACATAAGCAAGAATCATATTGGCTCAACATAGTCCTTCAGAGGGAGCTCAATTAGAAGCCAGGCTCAGAGAAAAATATTAAAAATTCATGAGTGTAAGAAAGGTTCAATATTGATGTGAGTTGAAAAGAATAATGCAGTAGTAAAATCTAAACATTATTAAAAGCCATGCATAGGTGTTATTGGCATCATAATTTCTGACCAAAATCAATGTACCACCATTTTAGAAAGAGGCACACCCATTATTTTCCACTATATGCAAAAACACAATAACCACATTCAGCTTAAAGTTTAAAATCTCAAAAATTTTGTGTAAGAATTTAATTAATTGTGAAGAATTGTGACATCTACCTTTGAAGTTAATATACAAATATCATTGCATTGGTTTCTTAAATAACCATTATAATTGTTTCTCTCATTTTGACGACGTAAATAAAAAATCTTTTATAATATAAACAGCAAAAGGATCACATACATGTACATGGTTTAAAATTTTGTGCGTAATTCTGACGTCAAACTATGCAGTTTTTAAATCCTGTCCTTCGATTTGGTTAGTTCATTTGTTTAAAAAATATTAAAAATTTACTAATTATTATCCTTTATTCCATCATCTTCTATTATTATTTACCTTGTTAGTACTTATATTTATCTTAGAAACTGACCTATAAGAGCACAGATGACTTATTTCATTAATGGTAAATTATCTACACAAAGCCTAACCAAGTACAGATGTATAATTTATTTATTTAAAAAAAAATTATTGCACAGCTAACTAAGATCAAGTTTTGTCCTAGCCTGGAGACATCAGTGGCAAACAAGAAAATGGATCTACAGTGACAGATCTGATTCAATTGGATGAAAATCTATAGAAAAATTTGTGCAAGTAGTTTGCCTGCATTGTGTTTTTGTTCATTCTAACCTGTTTTTTGTTTTGTTTTGTTTTGCTTTTGGAATAAAAGATGCAGTATACAAGAAGACTGTGAACCTGTGATTTGGGAAACCTGAATTTAGGAAGTCTGGACTCTCATCCCTGACACTAGCTAGCAGCTGAATTTAGGAGAGTCACTTAAACTATTTGTTTCTTTGTTTTCTTATTTGTTTGAAATGTGTGTTTTTTCTCATAACCCTGCTTTTAAATAAGTCTATGAATGCAGGGACACTGGTGTTATGTCTTATTTTTCTCTGTTTCCCATGTGGCTTAGTAGTAAATACTAAAAGTTCAATTCAAGTTCTTTCAAATAATTAAGCTCACAGATAAAATAAGAATCTCCGCCAAACTACTAAGATTTCTTTAATATATAAATATTGCTTTAGGAAGTATTGATTTTAGAATAATTTTTATGGGAATAAAATAAATAGCTAATAAATCTGGAATTTGTTTTATATTTAGGCATTTTTTAATGTGTTTTACATGCATCTATCTCATTTAATGCTTTTAACAATGCTACAACTAAAAAGTAGTCAGGTGTAGACTGAAGCTTCACCCAAAGAATTTAGGACAGACCTTCAGTTTATTTAAGTTCTTCCCATTAAAGTAAAAACTCCATCGCACAACCTCAATTCTAAATAAGTTACTATCTTTGGCTTTGTCATTTTTATCTTTTCTTAACATTTTTATTAGAATTATCAAACACATAAAAACAGAGAAAGAATATTATGTTCCCATATGTATATGCAGCTATCACCAAGCTCTCTCCTCTGAACTATTTTAAAGCAAATCCCAGACATTATACTATTCCACTGTCAAACATCATTATCACATCTAAAGAAAATACAAATAACTTCTTAATGTCATTTAAAACATATCTACCAAGCTTCAAATTTCCCTAATTGTCTCATAATGTTTTTAGCAATTAGTATTCAAACCAAGGTATTCATTTTCATCTTTCAATATCCTTTGTATAATACCCAGCGTATCTGCCAGGTCTTCAGTCTTTCCACTCTACTACTTATTTTGCAAATAACTCATTATTTTCCCATTTCCTCATTTCACACTTCCAGCAACTCTTTTATAGGAATGGCCAGTCTTTCTTTGATAATTTGACTGTGTTTCTATGCTGTTGGAATCCAATATAGTTAGACTAGGACTCTGTCCTGTCACTGTTAGAGAGACTAACAATTTGCTATTTGATGATCACTCTTAACTATGATTAATGGAGTTATAGATCTTTTATGAAAAATGGTCAATAATTTACTTTTCTAGATCAATCTCAACAACCTATCCAACTAGGTCTATTCATTGAGTTATAGTATTTTTTTTTCAATAAAAATATTTGTAACAAATGCTTAAGTGCTCAAAAATAAAGAAGAAAATAAAGATTATTTTAATTAAGCCAGCCATATTAGAGATAACTATAATTGCCATTTTTACTATCTTCTATTGTCTTAGCTACATAACTACATAGTAAACAGAGAGAGAGAGCCATGAATAAAAGATAGTGACAGAATTATAGTTATGGGAACAAACTCTAGATTTAGGTAATACTAATTCAAACCCTGCTTTAAATAATTATTCGCTTTTTAATCCATAAATCTTAATCTCTCTGAATATCAGTTTCCTCACCTCAAAAAATGAAAATAATAATAGTACTTTATTATTAGGCAGTTTGAAAATACATATAGTATGGCAGATAAGAACGTTAGTCCACTCCTCATACTGCATAAATTTGATTCCAGGCTTAATTATTTACTAACTTGACAACTTACTTATGCCTTCCAAATGTGAGCTTTCTCACTTGTCAAGTGGAACTGATAATAATATATAAGTGAATATTTTATGGAGAATTTGAAAAAGTCTGTGACATTTAAAATATATTTTTAAAAAACTCTCACTTCAGAGCATTGCTTATTTGATATTTCCGATTATTCTCTTTCTACCAAATCTATATTTTAATAACCATGAATTCAATTATATTACAGCTTCAGCAAGGGTATTCAGTATATATGGAACCTAAAACATAAAAAGCTCTTGCAATCTTTGCCCACTTTGTTTATATTTCATAATTTTTAGCAAAACTAGTGACCAGTCTAACCTACTAAAATATAAGTTTATAACAATTACCTATCTAAGAACTCTCCTGCCACTGTGTGAAATAAATACATATCACTGAGACGTTAGTGGATATAAAAAAATGCTCTTTAGCCTTGCACCTTTCTTAATGTAAAAAAAAATTTGAGACTTTCCACAACTTAAACCCACTTTCAGACTTACAAAAGCCATTTTTCGTCCCTCTAGAAAAGTAGTATACAACAAAACTACAATAAACAGCTTTTGGCTTTGATTTTTATTAAAATGGAAGCATAATCAAAAGATTCCCTTGGGGTCAGAAATAATTCTTTTCATAATCCACAATAATCATTTTTCGGTCCGATCTAACTGCCTTGATCATTAGAAAGAAATTATAAAATGTGAGACAAAAGTAGATATTTATTTTTAGGGTTCCAATCTACATAAATGCTTCTGTGTTAAATTTCTTTTGTCTAATGCACAAGTAGGACAGCAAGAAGTACTTCTATAAATAACTGATTATTTTAAATAATTTTACATGTGTTCTAGAAGAATAAAAATAGTTTGCTTTTAAAAAGATAATCTTTCAAGAAAGGACTTTAAATACACTCAAGTGATTTTTTTAATGCAACTTCAGAAAGCAATTCAGAATCCCAGGAAAGAGAATTCATGGAGCCCCTAGGGTGGAATCCCAGATATGACACCTCTGGTTTCCACCTGGACAGTTCCATTAACACATTTGAAACACAGGTGCCTCCTGAGATTCAGCACTCTGTTTTGTCTCACTGACTTCATCTTTTCCATTTGACAGTCATCCTTTGAGATCCAGGCCTGGGATGTGTCCAAACGACAACATAATATTACTTACATTAACTATGACACAAGAAAGAATGTGCTCTAAAGAAATTAAAATGTGTAATTTTAACACATTTAAACAAATGTATTATATCCAAAGGATTTAGAAAAAAACTTAAAATTATAAAGTCTAACAGCTCAAAATTAAAGCAAGCAGTATCCCAGGCAAGCAAGTTTGTGTATATGACTAAACTGGGCAAGTGACTCACCCAGAAGGCAGAAAACATCAGGCATGTTAGAAGAGAAAAGAAAAGGCTGCTTCATGGTATTAGCTGGATCAGTAAGAAACCTGCAGTGATATAAGGGAAAGCAGATGGTACACACTGGCTACACCAACAACAGCAAAACAACATCTAAAAGCCACACTCCTACTGCCTTTTTTCCCTTCCTTTCTCCATTCAGTCCAGATCATCTAGGCATTTTCTCCTATCACTGAGACAAAAACACAAGGTTTTTAGAACAGTTTACAATGCTTCTCTCCCCTGTTTACAATAAAGAGTGAGAAATTTTTAGTAGAATATGTGTTCTTACAACTAGAAAACTAATGTTTATTTTCAAATGAATTTACAAGTTTTAGTGAATAATGATAAGCAAAATCTATGGTATAGTATGTCACTTGACCTAATATAAATTGTTACGTGCTCTTAAAACTTTCCTTGTGGGACTATCCATTAGGGTAGCTTGATTTTAACCTCTCCCTTGTGTGAATGAGAAGTCAAAACTTTTTAAACCTCCTCTAACAATAATCTAGTCATCCTGTATCCAGGCCTGGCATACACAGAAAAATGATAGCATTGCAAAATAATGACCTATGCTTTGAATGTCCTTATTGTGTTTTCCCTCCAAGATTCTGCCTCTCTCAAATACCTCTGAAACTAAAAAAAAAAAAAAAAAAAAAGAAAGTCTTGGAAGTGTAGAAAAAGAGTAAAATATCTGCAGTATTAATGCATGCTTAAAGAGTTTACACATGTAAAAAAAGTTTAAACATGTGTATAATAGAAATGTCTACATGACTTTATTATGTTTCTGTTTATCCAATTCCACACATGATTCAAATCACAGGCCTACTATGAAGGGCAGATGGAAAGTCAACAAGAGGTTAGGTGATTTTTTATTGTCATGGCAGATGGTAAAGCAATAAATGAAGTTAGAGTGTTTTAAGGTCCTAGTAATATTAGAGTAATAATAATAATTTATAGGAAATACCATTAAATCAAAAATGTATATTGTGACCTCTAAAATACCCAGAAAAGGAATAATAAGAAAAGCATGACTAACAGGCTAATTTTGTGGATAGATGGAGAAAGATTAAATAATAAAATATTTGCATTTGGTTAATTCAAAGAAGACAAGAAAGAAGAGAAATGAATAATAGATAACATATGAGACTAATAGGAAGAAAAGTAATTTATAACTTTAAACAGAAATATATCTGCAATTATATTAATATAAAATAAACTATTTCACCTAAAAGAAAAATAATTAGGCTATATTAAAGAAATAAATATAAGCTATTTATGAAGTATATCTTAAATATAAGGCTACATAAAGTTTGAAAGTAAAAGTAAAAAGAAAGGCTCTAAGTAAAAGAAAAATGTTTATAGTTTTACTAATATCAAACAAAGTGGACACTGAGACAATATTATTAGAGATAAAGAAAGAAATTTTATAATTTTTATAAAGTGGTTAATCTGCTTGGAAAATATAAAAATTCTAAATCTTTATTAATCTAATGATTTAGCTTCAAAGTGTATTAGGCAAAAGTAAACAAAACCGAAAGGAGAAATATATAAACCCTCAATTATTATAAGAACTCACATATTTTTCTCAGTAAGTAAACTGATAAAATATCGATAAGCATAGAAAAAAATGACAATAACAAATCTGGCCTAATTGATGGATATGGAATATTATACACCACAGAAGGACACTGCAACTTTTCAAAAAAACATTTATCAAAATTAACTATATGCTGGGGTCACAAAACAAGTCTGAACAAATTTCAAAAGATTTATATCTTTCAGATAAGGATCTCTGACCACAACAGAACTGCAATACAAGAAAATCCCCAACTTCTAAAAAGCAGTCAAATGAAAAATCACAATGAAAAGTAGAGAGTATTTTGAACTAATTGATAATAAAAATACAACATGTTAAAGCTTGAGAGATACAGCTAAATCTGTGCTTAGAGGATAATTTATATCTTTAAATGCATACAATCACAAAAGAGTGAAAATTAAGGATCTATGTATTCATCTCTAGAAATCAAAACACAAATAGCAAATTAAAAACATAGCTTACACAAACTCTCCTAGAAACTAAAGAAATAATTCCCAACTCATTGTATGAAACTGGCATAACCTTGACACAAAAATCTGATAAGGACATTACAAGAAAGGTATTCAAAGACCACTGTCATATCGTGAATATAGATGAGAAAAAAGATCCTTAAAAAAAAATTAGTGAATCAAAGCCAGTTATATAAAATAAATTAAAATCTTTTTTAAAATTATTCAGCTTTTATTTTAATATAGAGGGCACATGTGTAGGATTTTACATGGCTATACTGGACCCAGTAGTAAGCACAGTGCCCAATAGATAGATTTTTAACCCAAGCTCCCCTTCCTCCCTCTCCCTTTAGTAGTTCACAGTGTCTATTGTTGTCATATTTGTGTCCATGTGTGTTCAATATTTAATTCCCATTTACTAGTGATAACATGTGATATTTGGTTTTCTATTCCTATATTAATTTGCTTAGGATTATGTCCTCCAGCTCCATTCTTTGTTGCTGCAAAGAACATTATTTCATTTTCTTTAATGGCTGTGTAGTATTTCATGGTGTAAATATACCACATTTTTCTTATCCAGTCTACCATTGATGGGCACCTGAGTTGATTCTGTGTTTTTGCTATTGTGAGTAGCACTGTGATGAACATATGTGTGCATGTGTCTTTTTGGTATAATAATTTATATTCCTTGGGCTATATACCCAGTAATAGGATTGCTGGATCAAATGGTAGCTCTGTTTTAAGTTCTTTGGGAAATTTCCAAACCACTTTCCACAGAGGCTGAACTAATTAACATTTCCCGCAATGGTGTATAAGCATTCCTCTTTCTCTGCAGCCTCACCAGCATCTGTTTTTTTCTTGACTCTTTAATAATAGCCTTTTTGACTGATGTGAGATGGCATCTCATTGCGGTTTTTATTTCAATTGTTCTGATGGTTAGTGATGATGACCACTTTTTTATGTGTTTGTTGGCTACCTGTATGTCTTCTTTTGAGAAATGTCTGCTCATGTACTTTGCCCACTTTTTAATGAAGTTATTTGTATTTTGCTTGTTTGTTTGTATTTTGTTTGATTTGTTAAAGTTCTTTATAGATTCTGAATATTAGAGCTTTGCCAGATGCAGTTTGTGAATATTTTCTGTCATTCTGTAGGTTGTCTATTTACCCTGTTGATAGTTTCTTTTGCTGTGCAGAAGCTACTGAATTTAATTAGGTCTCACTTGTTAATTCTTGTTTTTATTGCAATTGGTTTTGGGGACTTGGCCATAAATTATTTGTCAAGACTGGTGTGAGAAAGGTAATCACTGGTGTGAGAAAGGTATTCCTAGATTTTCTTCTACGATTTTTATAATTTGAGGTCTTACATTTAAATCTTTAGTCCATCTCGAGTTAATTTTTACATATGGTGAAAGATATTCTGCATATGGGTAGCCAGCTATCTCAGCACCATTTATTGAATCAGGAGTCCTTTCCTCATTGCTTATTTTTATCGGCCTTGTCAAAGATTAGATGGTTGTAAGTGTGTGGCTTTATTTCTGAATTTTCTATTCTGTGCCATTGATCTACATGTCTGTTTTTGTACCAGTACCATGCTGTTTTGGTTACTGTAGGCTCATAGTATAATTCAATGTCGGTAGTGTGATGCCTCCTGCTTTTTTCTTTTTGCCTAGAATTGTTTCAGCTATTCAGGTTCTTTTTTGTTTCCATATGAATTTTAGAATAGTTTTTTCTAATTCTGCAAAAAAAATGACATTGGTGGTTTGATAGAAATAGTGTTAAATCTGTAAACTGTTTTGTGCAATATGGCTATTTTAATGATATTAATCCTTCCAATCCATGAGCATGGGATGTTTTTCCATTTATTTGTGTTTTCTCTGATTTCCTTCAACAGTGTACTATAGTTCTTAAAGAGATCTCTTATGTATTTTTTTAGGTGTATTCCTCAGTATTTTGTTTTCTTTGTGGCTATTGTAAAGGGGATTGTGTTCTTGATTTGACTCTTGACCCGGACATTGTTGGTATATAGAAATGCTACTAATTTTTGTGTACTGATTTTGCATTTTGAATCCTTGCTGAAATCATGTTTCAATTATTGTAGCCTTTAGGCAGAATCTTTAGGGTTTTCTAAGTATAAAATCATATTGTCAGCAAAGAAAGTTTGACTTCCTTTCCTATTTGGATGCCTTTTATTTCTTTCTCTTGCCTGATTCCTCTGGTTAGGACTTCCAGTACTATGTTGAATAAGAGTGGTGAGAGTGGGCGTCCTTGCCTTGTTCCTGTTCTCAAGGGGAATGGTTCCAGCTCTTGTCTGTTCAACATGATGTTTGCTGTGGGTTTCTCATAGATGGCTCTTATTATTTTAAGGTACATTCCTTCAATGCCTAGTCAGTTGAGGATATTTATCATGAAGGAGTGTTGGATTTTATCAACAGCTTTATCTGCATCTATTGAGACGATCATATGGCTTTTGCTTTTAATTTTCTTTATGTAGTGAATCACATATATTGATTTGTGTTATGCTGAACCAAACTTGTATCTCAGTAATAAAGCGTACTTGATCATGGTGAATTAGCTTTTTGGTGTGCTGCTATGTTTATTTGATAGTATTTTGTGGAGGATTTTTGTGTCTATGTTTATCAGGGATATAGACCTGAAGTTTTCTTTCTTCACCATGTCTCTGCCAGATTTTGATATTAAGATGATGCTGGTTTCATAGAATGAGTCACAGAGGAGTCCCTCACCCTTGATTTTTTGGAATAGTTTCAGTAGGATTACTATCAGTTATTCTTCATATATCTGGTAGAATTTGGCTGTAAATCTACCTGGTCTCGGGCTTTTTTTGATTGGAAGTTATCTTGTTACTGATTCAATTTCAGAGCTTGACATTGGTCTATTAAAGGTTTCAATCTCCTGATTAAATCTTGGGAGATTTTGTGTTTCCATGAGTTTATCCAAAATGAATTAAAATCTTAATACTTACACTGACAGTTTAATATACCTGAGAAATTAATGGCCTCTGAGAAATTTGAAAAAATAATGTTTGTGTAAAATGATTATCGAGCCCAATTCAAAAAAAGGATTTAAGTATAACTTGATAGTTTACATTTATAAATTAAATAATAGAGACTCTCAAAAAAAGAAAAATCTACACAAATACTATTACTGTTTTGGCCATAAAATATGCAGCTTATTCCCTGATGTAGCTTTATTCACTTCTCCATTTTTGTGACTCTGATACATGAAAGAGTACTTACATAATAAAATAGGAGTTCCCAAAATGTATTCTGTAGCATTCCAGTGCAAGTTTTAAAAATTATGGAGAGAAACTTTTTAAAAAAAATTAAAACCACCTTATTGTTAAATACAATTGACTAACAATGAGCTAAATACAATTAATTCATTTCTTTAAAAAGAAAACTGGACTACATCTTAAAACTTGATATGCTAACATGTGTTCTAACACCCAAAGAGAAAAACATCTACTTAGACTTTCCCAAGTTTATTTGATCATAGACCCACCATCTCCCTTTCCTTGTTATGAAGGAATACACTTCGAGTAATTCTGTGTTAAATAAATTTTAAGTAAATCTGAGGATTTGAAAACCTCTTGAGGCTCGAAAGCCAAGCATTATACAGAAGCCCATTATACAAATGAGGAAACTAAAGCTCATAAAAATCAGATTTGCCTAAAACCACAGGTCAGGCAGGTTGAAGAAAATCTGCATATTTTATTTTCAATGTCTTATTTAGCCCATATATATATATATGTCATAAATATATATATGTCATAAATATATGTCATAAATATATATATATATTTAGCCCATAAATATATGTCATAAATATATATATATTTAGTTCATATATATATGTCATAAATGCTGTTTTCTTCATTTAGACTATCTTAACTTTTTTGTATTCATTTCCTTCTGCCTTTTGACTACATATATCTGCTTGCTGATTTCAAACTGTGACTCGTAAGTCCATGTCTTTTGTTCCTTTTCCCAGGCTAGTAAGAATTTGGTAGCTTATTTTCACAATTCTTTAATCTAGAGGGTACTCCAAAGCCAGGTTTCTAAACTCACGCAGCAGATCCCTTTATTTCATAGTTAGGGGAAATAGAGATCATAAGGGGCAAGTAACTTCAGACATCCTCTCTACCTCAAAGTATTCTAAAAATTTACTCATGTTGTTTTCTTTACTGGCTTTCTCAAAGAAAACACTTCACCCTCTTTGCCAATAATTAATTCTCTATTATTATTGGCACACTCTAATTTTCTTAGAAAAATGATCAATATTTCCTACCTCCTATTTCTCACTTCCCTTCACTCTTTCATTCATTGTAATCTAACCTTTCACTCTGATCACTCCACTAAAAATGTTCTTGAAAAAGCCCTCCTATTATCTCAAAATCGTGAAGTCCAAGGACCTTTTAACAGTCCTTATCCTTCTTGACCTCAGAGTCCAAATTTGCTTGAACTGACCATCCTCTCTTTAAAACTTTCTTCATCCTTATCTCCCATTTTACCTCTTTCAGAGCTTTACTAATCCTTTGATTACGCTTGGTCTTTTTAACCCACAAGTTGTCTCACTTTGCTACTAAAATACTGGTGTCTCCTAGGGTTTTATGGCTATCCATCTTCTCTTCCCTCTCTCTTCTTATGTAAAGTAATCTTAACATTCACTAAAATTCAACTATCAACTGCAGAGTTAGGATTCTCAAATTTACATCTTTAGGCCTTGCCAGTCTTCCAAGTATCAAAGACATCTTCCTAAATGACTGCTTGATCTAAATATTCCACTGTACCTCCAACTTATCCTGTTCAAAGTTGAATTCCTTATCTTCCCTGTAAGCCTACTTCTCCACCTGTTTTTCTATATCATTATAAATTACCATTTACTCAGTCACCATAAAAATCCACCATTTACAAATTCTCTCTTGTCTTAATCTCTAATATCAAATACAGCATTTGAATCTGATTTTCTGAAGCCACTTCTTTAAAGGATTCCATTCCGTCTAGTTTTATTATCCTAGTGAAAAAAAAAACTCATTATCATGACTATTTTGAGAATATGATGGTCGCCTTGTTTAACTTTCTTTTACAACAAAATTACCCTTTATCTTGCTACCAGAGTTATGTCTTTCAATACATATTTCATTATATTCATTTTCCATTTTAAAAACGTGGAGGTTTATTCACAGTCTACAGTATACAGATCAAACTCCTCACTATAAAATTTAAAACCATTTGTTGTGTAGCCCCAAATACCTGCCCAGTCTCACTTCTAAATCCTACCTTCATTCATTCCATATTCTAGTCATGAAAAGAAACTCATAGTTGTTTTAAAATATCAGTCATCACCACACTTCCACGACTGCACAAGCAATATCTGGAATGTGTATATGTGTACTTACTATTCTTTGCTTTTAAAATTCTACTCTTTCTCTGTTCAAGACCTAGTCAAAATGTGCTGAACTTTTTCAAAACAAATCCTGCTCATCTCTTCAATCTTTCCTTGGCAGAATCACTTGCTTTTTCATCTAAAATCATGTGGCTATAGTGAGACTTTTCATGTTAAACATAAATGGAGGTGGTGAAAATAAAATGATACATCATCTGTGAAATCAGATATGTCTTAATTTTTAATTCCATATCTTCTTCTTTCAAACTGTGAAACCTTAGAGTGGTTATTTTTCTCTCTGAAAATTTATTTTCTCATTTGTCAAAAGAAGGACAACAAATATATCTCAGGGATGTTAAAAATATTAAATAAAGCATAGAGCTTAGAACAAATTATGTGTTTAATTTCATTCACTTCAATAATAATAAATAAGCCTGGTGCAGTGGCTTACACCTGTAATCCCAACAGTTTAGGAG
Organism: Pan paniscus; assembly: GCF_029289425.2. Taxonomy (NCBI): domain Eukaryota; kingdom Metazoa; phylum Chordata; class Mammalia; order Primates; family Hominidae; genus Pan; species Pan paniscus. The sequence continues at coordinate 115,823,071 of NC_073252.2, forward strand.
GCTGAGGCAGATGGATCGCCTGAGATTAGGAGTTCCAGACCAGCCTGGCCAACATGGTGAAACCTCGTCTTTACTAAAAATACAAAAATTAGCTGGGCATGGTGGCAGGTGCCTGTAATCCCAGCTACTCGGGAGGCTGAGGCAGAAGACAGAGGTTGCAGTGAGCTGAGATCACGCCATTGCACTCCAGCCTGAGCAACAAGAGCAAGACTTCATCTCAACAATAATAATAATAATAAATATACATCTGTAAGGTATATACTAATGTTTTAAATATGTTTATAAGCACTTTACATGTATTAATTCATTCCATCCTCACAACAGCCCTAGACGATTATTACTATAATTTTTTTCCATTTTCTACATGATGAATCAGACACTTTAAAAGGTTAATTAACCTGACCAATGTCATAGATATAATACATAGAGGAGCCAGGATTTCAGCCCAGGCAGTCTTGTTCTACGTCTCCGTCAGGCTGAGAAATACAATCTCGAAACATTTTTGCTGTTCTCCAAGGCTTCTCCCTTCCTGCTTTTTGATCAGCTCCAACTCTGCCCCTCTCCTGCCCTCACCAATCTCAAGTGATTCTGGTTATAAGAGTTTCTGTTGTAGCAAGAGGTATTACATCATTGGAAATACAAATAGATGAAGATTAAATGGACACACAATATTTCTCTTCTTACTTTATTTGCTATGAATAAGTTTTAGAAGAAACCATTAATCCACAATTCCAAGAGTAAAGTTGAAGAGGTTGTCAATTAAGATATTTATTAAGCCTTACGGGCAGATCAAAAGCAATTGCTTTCTTGGAGATGTGCAGAGAAAAAAAAATATTGAAAGCCACAAAAGGAATCTAAGAGTTAGAAATGCCAACATGCCTAACAAACTTTCCCTTTGGTATCTACATCCCAAGATAAAATACTCTAAACATTACAGACTCTGTGGCAAACCTAACAAAGAAATATGATTTGATTTAATATTTTTATGGAGTTTTGGAAAATGTGCATATTGTTCAAAACTCTGCTTTAGTGTCTAGGAACAAAAGAAAAAGTGAGACATTTGTGACTCACTGACCTAAAATTGTTTCAATCAATATAATGATCACAAAGGCTAAGGCTATATCTAGAGGTGTAGCCTAGCAGATATCAGCATTCAGCACCTTATGGGTATTGATTGTATGGAAAATAAACTTGCATATTTTGCTAACCTAGGTCAAAGGAAAAACTATTTTTTGCAGTAAGACATAGTATTAATTATAACAAACTTCTAAAGAGCTATAGTTTTTAGCAAAGTCAATCAGAATTTGTTACCTTTAGTTGAAAATGTATAAGGAAAAAAATAGTAAATTCTTACCAGAAATCAAGGTTGAAAAATAGATGACCACTGTGTTCACAGTAGTACTCTCACAGCAGCATATTTTTCATCTTGTATTGTTAACACTGTGCAACAAAAACTGTCAGACTATAGGGAAAATTAATAGCTGGACCTATGCTATGGGAGAAGAAAAATGCTTATAACTTGGCCAAAATATTCACATAAACTCCCTTGGTCTATATTTAATCAATGTCATTTTCCAGCATAAGAAATCTTCATCTTTATTTACAGCTTCTACCTTGGTTGTGCAGAATGTTCATGATCTGTTTCACTTGGAATGCTTTCAAAACGCTTTTTTCAGAAAATAAGGTTTTCAATGTCATTCTATAGTAAGAGTCTTCCCTCTAGTAACAAAGCATCTTTCCAGAAGGCCCATTAATGTTCAACAATCAAAGTAGCTGTGAGTGGACATTTAAAATAAGAAATCTTATCCCTTACCTGGAGTGTAAAGAAAGTCTACAGGACTTTCTTCCATTCTGAGTTCATTGGCGGGCCAAACTGATTTTTTTATTAAAGTAGCTAATTGTTGTCTTAGAGCTCAAGGAACAGGACCTTGGGGAAATAGATCATGGGAACCATAGAATATGAGTTGAATTCTGGGAGATGGGGATCCAAGACAACAGCATGAGCCTTAGGTGACTGAGAGTGTGACGAAGGCAAGCCTTGAACAACAGGCATCTGTCATAGCTGCTGAATCGAGGCCTATAATTCTAAAAAAAGTTCATCTGGCTGATTGGAGAGGATTGTGATTGCAAGTCAGAAAAGCATGTTCCTGCTTGCCTGAAAGACAGAAACAGCCAAGTTATGAACTGTCTCTGGGAGCTGTGGGCAGCCTCCAGAAAGTGAGAGCAGATTCAAGCCAACATCCAGTGAGGAAATGGGGACCTGAGTCTTGCAACCACAAGAAACTGAATTCTGCCAACATGAATGACCTTGGAAATGAGTTTTGGCACCACATCTTCCAGATAAGAACGCAGCTTAGCCAGCACTTTGATTTCAGCCATGAGAGAACATAAGCAGATAACCCAGCCACTCTGTGTCCTGACTTGATTTACAGAACTGTGAGATAACAAATGGATTTTGTTTTAGCTGCTGTATTTGCAGTAAATTTTCCACACGGATATGGAAACTAATACAGTTGAGAAAGTGATGATGATGATAATATTAAGAAGTAACTGTAAGGAGCAGGAAACCCACACATGCTGGCATTAGACTTCAGGAGTAAAGGCAATATCTTATTAGGACTTAAACCCTCTGCAGACATGATATTTCAAATAGCAATTTGGCAGAAGGTGACATAAATAAGATAGTACACAGAGGCACAATATAGTTGTGTTATTAAAGTGGACTTTTTGTATGCTGTTATCCCTGATGCCAAGAAAAAAAGAAATCTACAAACACTGCCTTGACTTTTGTTCCTTGAAACTGAAGAGACGCATTCCACAGAACTGTTCTCTAGCTTTTCTGTGCATTAGAATTACCTAGGGAGATCTGAATAATCACAGAGTTTAGGGCATTCTCCTTCCAGTAAATCAGAATCCTTGGGAGTAGGACCCAAGCTTAAGTATGATCTTATAAACTGCCCCAATTTTTTCATTCAATGAACAGTCCAGTTTAAGAACCAGTGCTAAAAAGATCATGTCCCCCAAACTGAGGACTTTTGTTCTACTTTAATTTGCGGTGGAAATTCAACTGAAAATTATTATTGAATTTTCATTCAGAAAATAGTAATAGCTAATATCTGACAAGTACTTACTATCTATGTGTTTTTAAGTTTTATCCAACAAATGAATTAATAACTTGCTCAAAGACACACACCAAGTGCATACTCAAGAATGTAACAGCAGTTGCTGCCCCCACAGTCCCCATGCTAAATCTCTTTTCTGTAATGCTTGTATTTATCCAGACTGTTATGTTTTCCCTTATCACCTGCGATGAAAAGCAAATGGCATTTTCTGTAGCAATTTTTTTCTCTCAGTCATGTTTCCCCAAATATGTGAAACAAAGCTATTTAGAGTTTTCCTAAAAGATTAAATGCTAAAATAAACCTTCCTGACTCTTTAATAACTATTTGATACAAAGGTACCCGTTACCCACTTAGGGCCTATAATTAGAAGGGCATCTCTTCTTTCCAAGGGTAAGTCAAAATCTATAAAAGATATTCAAACAATATATAATATGTTTCTCAAGAAAATTATATAAGAAAGCTTCTGTGATTATCAAATGAAAGAGAGTACAGAGAAGTTAACATAACTGATTATTGGATGGTAGAAGGAGAATTGCCCTCATATCCCTTCACTTTTGAGAAAAATCAGTGATGATCTACATAAGCGTTGTTCATTCTGTTACACAATGGCTAGACTGAAACTCTTTTAAAGACAGATTTGTATTTATAAAATTTCCAGTAGAAGTGTCGATTTCTGGGCTTAATTAATTCATCAAACATCTTATGGTGTATGGGCACCTTAGGGAGGAATAGCTTTTCACAGAAAGCTATTGTCAGACTGGATGCTTAAATATTTAATATGAAAACAGTGGTTAAAGGAAGACAAATAATTTTCTGTCATTTTTGAAAATGACTCTGAAGCAAGAAACAGGCATCCCAATTCATAAGATGCAAATTTTAAAAAGAGAATCATCAAAACTTGAATAAACAGAAATTCCATCAGATTTGAGAAAAATTCATTTGCCATTTTAGTTAACAATTAATACCAGTTCCTTTCTGCAATAAAAAAAAAGGAACTAATACCAGTTCCTTTTCAATATACACTGTGTAGATCACCCTCTGAAGATTCTCTGAAAAATAAACCTGCAAAAGGTAGATTAATTGGAGGAAACTTATACAAATTTATTTAACATGTATATACAGAAGCCTTCAGAATGAAGACTCCCAGTACTAATTGTGGAGGATACTAATTAATAGAAACAGATGATCAAAGAGATTATAACCTAGAGGAGAAAATAAGCAAAACATACACACACAAAGCTAAACCCGATAATTATAGTAAAGCAGCAGAAAATATGCCATAGGAGTTCAGATAAAGAGACGTGATTTCTGACCAGGCAAAATTAAAGAGGGGTCTATGAGTATTTTTATTTATTTAAGTCACTTTCTTCCAGTATCATGCTGTGTAGAAAAAAATATGTCACTTGCATATATTATATAATAATAATTACTGTGCTTGCTCTTTAAGAATTCCATGAGAATTTACTCTGGCCTTTCATTAGTATTTACTTTTTGTTATTAAAAATTTAAAGAAGTTCTTTGTGACATTGCAGTTTCATCCATAGGTGTCCCAAATACAGAGCTTTGTAAGAGAAACAGTCATAAAGCTTGATTTCTACGCATTTACATTTTCAGTGTCTAAGATTCTAATCTTGGAAAATTCCACTTGTAAATTCTTAATTTTATGAAATCATTTGTCTTAAATATACATGTTATTTGACAATGTCCATTGAGGCCTAATGTACTGTAAAGTAAAATTTATTATGTCTTCTATTTTATAAATGAGGAAACAACAGAGTTTGTCTTCCTAATAACCCAGTAAGTCACACCACAGGATCACAGGATAGAGGGCCTGAAAGTGTTAATAAATCATCCTTGCCCTATTATTTGGCATTAAATAGGATGAGTCATGTTGAACAAAATGGGAATCTATTTGCAGCATTTATTATGTCAAATATAATATGTAATTTTCCTCCCACAAAAGAAACAAGGAAGTGTTTACCTTTGCCCCATGTGCTGGAAAGAATAGGTAACTCATCTAGGAGAGAGTGCTGCTTATGGTTGAGAGACATAAGCTGGGTAGAATGCTCAAGTGAAAGAAGGAATTACAAGAGCAAGTGAAAACAGTAAAAACATTTATAAAGTTAATAAGTAAAAAGATCAAATTGCCATAGTTTGCAGAGCTTAGGGGACTAAAAGAAAGACTTCCACAGGAAGCTATTGTCAGACTGGGTGCTTCAATATTTAAATTGAAAACAATGATTAAAGAAAGACTAAGAATTTTCTGTCATCTTTTATAATGACTCTGAAGCAAGAAACAAGCATCCTAATTTATAAGATGTAAATTTTAAAAAGAGAATCATCAAAACTTAAATAAACAGAAATTCCATCAGATTCGAGAAAAATTCATTTGCCATTTTAGTTAAGAATTAATACGAGCTCTCTTTAAATATACACTGTGTAGGTCACCCTCTGAAGGTTCTCTGAAAAATAAACCTGCAAAAGGCAGATTAATTGGAGAAAAGGTATACAAATTTATTTAGCATGTATAGACAGAAGCCTTCAGAATGAAAACCCAAAGATACACAGAAAATTGTCAATTTTGATGCTTAGGTTCAACAAAGTATGGACAGTCATGTAGAAATACAACTGGACAAAAAGCATATGATCTAATGCTAATAGACTGAGTGAGGAAACCCAGCAAGGCCTGTCTGCCTGGAATCTTCTTGGCCTTGCTGAGCATGCACTTCTTCCTTCTGGGTGTGGGGCAGGACCTTCTCAGGAATGGGAGCCTCTGGAAGTTGTTAACAGAACATATCAGAACACTGGTAAATACATTTTTCCTTATTAAATATATTTATACAAAATTGCTATAAAATTGGTATCTTTACTATTTAAAAGTTTGCATTCAGTTATCCTCAGCCTGCTTTTTATAAAACACCTTTTTAATGCTCTAATTTTAAAAAGTGTATATTGTTTTATTTATTTAAAGAATACATCTACATTTGTCTTCTGACTGTTGAAAAAAATTAACACTGATTTCAGAGTTATATATAAACAGAATGGAGAAAAATATTAGATTCAAATAATATTAGATTCAAATAATTATTTCAGCTACAATAGTGCTCAGTGAACATAAAATGAGTAAACAGCATCCTCTTGGAATATGACCTTAACAGGCCATAGGTTTCATTCAGTGTCATTGCGTCTTGTCTTTGATCACCAAAACGATGCAATAACTAGCAGAGAAGTTGTCTTAAACTACTTGAAAATTAGCATTTTATTGCATTTGCTTATTAATAGCATGGCCTTCCTCTCCTACAGGACAAAGCCCTATGTCTGATTTATGACTTTGTTCCTCAAGCTTGGCATATATTTAGCAAATGAGTAAATGGGCATAATAAAACTCTTCAACGGAAATGGACCAATTGATGCTATGAAGACAACAAGCATAAAAAATGTAAGGAGTCACGGATTCCAAACTCAATACAGTACTTGCCTGTACTTCAAATCATATCAATATTCATTATCACAAAAGCAGAATTCAGTCTCTCTGAATTAAAAAAAAAAAAGAATTCCAGAATTTTAAAACATAAAAACAGAGGCAAATTTCATTCAATTTATTGAAACTTAATATTCAAAAAAATGAAAACCTTACCAAAAAGTAGCATGGACTTTAATTTACGAAGTATAGATTTCTATGATGAAGAAAAAATATGCTTTAAAAATATTAATACAGACTTTCTCTTCTGACAAAGAAGAGACCAGATTTAACTTCCTACCTGAAATAAATTGGAAAAAAAAAAAATTTTTTTCAAGAAAATGGACATCAGACAAATAAGGACAAGCATCCCTAAAAGAAGGGAGACAAAAGAGGTGAGCCCTAAGATTGTCTAATTTAACTGTTTTAAGAGTTTTCAGTCTGCAGGGTAAGGAATGGAAACCCAGGAATCAAAAAGATAGAGATGGAAGTATGGGGGAGCCAAAGCAGCCAGAGTTCACAATGCAGAGTACCAGAAAAGGGAGAACAGCACAGAGAGGGAACTCAGAGATCTGCAAAGGGTCCTCCTCACATTTTTTTTTTTTTTTTTTTTTTTTGAGACGGAGTCTTGCTCTGTCGCCCAGGCCGGAGTGCAGTGGCGCAATCTCGGCTCACTGCAAGCTCCGCCTCCCGGGTTCACGCCATTCTCCTGCCTCAGACTCCAGAGCAGCTGGGACTACAGGCGCCTGCCACCACGCCCGGCTAATTTTTTGTATTTTTAGTAGAGACGGGGTTTCACCGTGTTAGCCAGGACCTCCTCACTTCTTTAGTTGAGAACTGCTCTGCACATACATTTTTTAAAAATTGCCCAAGATTGGGAAAATAACTTGTAGAAAAGATAAGGAAAACAAAGACTATTACTTAAAAATTGCACAAAGCCAGGAATGTTTTCTTTTTTCACCAGCCAGAGTAGAAGACTTAATTGTTGAACTTAGGAAGAAGGGTTTTATCTTAGTAATGTGTAAAATTAGATGAAAATGTTGTTCTGGTACTGCCTAACAAAGTTTAAAGCAGAACCTGCAAGAATAAAAGCTTTATTCCAGAAATACAAGCTTGTTTTAACACTTTAAAAACTATCATTGTAATTCACTGTATTAACACACTAAAAAAGGAAGAACGTATGATCATCTCCATAGATGCAGAAAAAGCATTTGACAAAATCCAATATCCATTTCTTATAAAAACTCTAAACAAAGAATAGAAAGAAACTTTAAATGCTTTCCCCCTAGATATAGGACAAGCCCACATCCATTATTATCACTTTCGTTCAGCACTGTACTAAGGTCCTAGACAATGCAACGAGGCCAAAAAATGAAATTAAAGGCATACAGACTGCAAAGGAAAATAAATTTTTTTGCTCTCATACATGATTGTCTATGCAGAAAATTCTATGAAATCTGCAAAAATGCTTCTAGAAGAAGTTAGTTTAGCAAGTTTACAAAATACAAGATAAATATAAATATCTATAATATTTCTTTACACTGAAAGCAAATAATTGGAAAATAAAATTATTAAATTCCGACGAAAGCTGTGCAAGATCTGTAGACTGAAAACTACCGAACTTTGTTGAGGGAAAATTAAAGAAGATCAAAATAAATTAAAAGACATACTGTGTCTATAAATCAAACAACTCAAATTTGTGAAGATGTTACTTTCCTCCAAATTGAGCTACAGACTTAAAGCAAATCCAGACCACAATCTTTGCAGTTTTTTGTTTTGTTTTGTTTTTTGTTTTTTTGTAGGAATTAACAAGCTGATTCTAAAATTGACATGGAAATAGAAAGGACCAGTAAATAGCCAAAACGACTTTGGAAAATAACAAAAAGTTTGCAAGATTTGCAGTACCTTTCTTCAAGACATTATAAAGCTATGGTAATCAAGACAATGATTTTAAGATAGACAAATAAATTAGTTAAATAGAAAAGAAATTCTAGAAATAAATTCAAACATATCCAAACAATTGATTTTTGGCAAAATCAAAGACCATTTAATGAAAAAAGGATAGTGTTTTCAACAGATGATGCTGGATGGGTTTGGGCCCAGAAAAAATTAGCATATGTGTAATAAGCAATAGTAAAAAATAAATTGCTCCTAAGAACAGTGGCTGACAGTTAGGAAAGCTGACTGCCGACCTACTTAATAGAACCTTTCTCAGCATACGTTTATTTATTAATTTTTTTCAGATACGACACAGTGCCTGATATCAGTTTTATTAACTGTCTTGTCAGCAGTGGACTCTGCACAATATTAAAAGCAAACTGGTGTCCCAAAGGAAGGAAACAACATGCCACTTCTCAGCAGCATGTCAATCTTCGGGAACGCTAATCTCTGCTATCAACAGGTCTAACATTGATTAGATATTCAAACTGTATGTAGTTAGTTGTGAGGCGCATGCCTTACAGAGGCAGAGCAAGAAAGGATGGTGTTGAAATTTAGAAAGGTAAGAAAAATGAAATGCAAAATATTGCAGGAACTATTATGATTAAAATTTATACAGCCATATGCAGGCACAATAAGTTTCATACAATATGCCAATCCCTAACACGCTACCAAATACAACCTCCATGAGTTCAGGGGCTTTTGTCTATTATGCTTACTACTGAGATAGAGAGGTAGAAATTATTTTTTTAGGAATTTATAAATAATCACATATTTTGACTTCAATGACATTATGAGTAGATTTACATGAAAATTTTAACAGTAATTTAGAAATACACACACATGAGCCAATCCTCATTATTTGCAGATTTTGTATTTTCAAATTTGTCTACTTGATAAAATTTATCTGTAACCAAAACCAATACTCTTGGCATTTACAAAGGCATTTGTGGAGGGGCAAAATATTTGAGTTGCCTGACAGCTGCAGGTTCCTGAGGTCGAACAAGGTAACACTCTGCCATGTTGTTTCAGTTTTTATACTGTAAACACATGTCTTATTCAGGATCTATTGAGTACCACATTTTTTGCATTTCTGTACTTACTGTTGGTGATTTTGCTGTTTCAAATGGCCTCAAACATGGTGTGGACGTGCTATCTTATGTTTCTAAACACAAGAAGACTTTGATGGGCCTTACAGAGAAAATATTTGTTAGTTAAGCTTCATTCAAGCATGAATTATAGGGCTATTGACCGTGAGTTAAATGCTAATGAATCAACAAACAGTATATCCAGAAAAAAAAAGAGGAAATTTGCTGATTTGTACATAAGACCGTTCCAGAAACTGCTGAAGTAACATTTATAGCATATAATGAAGCTATGGAACAGTTGGAAAAAATAGCTAAATTTGTGAATTCATAAGATGACAACTGATTAGAAAAAAAGCATAGTGGACAGCATTATTGTAAGGTTCAAAGTCAAAGAAAATTACTGTAATGTTACCCAGGGTCAGGAAAATGTTAAATTCTTCTCAGCTAGTGCTGTCTGCCTCACACATTTCAAAAGGTGGTATGGTGTGAAAAATGCTAAACTTGCAGGCAAGCAGGTTGTTCAGTTCAGGAGGCAGCAAAAGAATGTTGAAAATATCTGCTAAGTGTTATACAGGGAAAGGGTCATGGGGAAGAGCAGGATTTTAATGCGATTGTGACTGGCTTATTTTACATGGACTTGGCCAAAGGAACCTATATAACACAAATGACTTCCAAAGCCCCAGGCTCTAAATCATTCAAAGACTGTTCAATCAATTATTTGTAAGAAATATATATATATATATCTTATATATATATAAAATGTAAATATATATATATTACATAATGTGCTTTAAACAGAATGACACATAAAACAAGGTTATGCATTGATTGGCTGATGAAAATATGATCAGAGACTCACAGGAATCAAACCTTCTATTTCTCATGTCAGTTATACCTCAGAAAAGCTGGAAAAATCTATAACATATAAATTTTATGCTAAGTGAAATTTAGTTAATAAAGACATACTATATCTTATCCATCTAAGTGCTCCTTGATTAGCATAGTAATTACCATGTGTTAGGCCCTCAATGAATATAAGTTGAGAAATTATATTTAAGGGAAGATATCTTGTTTATTTGTTTTGTATCTCAACCAGCTAGCTTTTATTCTATCACTTTACCACACTTTATAAGTATTATTACTGTTAATAAAGAGAAAAAGGAAAGAAATGACATTTCTTAAGCACTTGCATTGAGCCAGCCACCATGCAAAAATTTCATGCCCATTGTGCCTTTTAATCACCCCAATATCACTATAAAATAGCAACTATTATTCCCCATTCTACAGATAAGAAACTTAGTATGGCAGGTAGTAAACCCAGATTTTCTGCCTCTAAAGCTTGTATTTTTAAGCCACCTAAGTCTCACCCACAGTGTTCATTAAGTTCTGGCCAAGAAACATACTGCTCTCCTTCCTTCACACTAGTCTCCTCATCTAGTTCGATCACAAGTTCCAGTTGCCAAGTTCAGCCAGGTATGCCTATAACCTGGCTTAATTTTTCTAGTGTCCCCTTTTACTCTCAACGATGTCTGCCTGTGGATGACGCATCATGTGATCACCGTACCTCTTATTTCACCCAGGTTGTCAGTCCCCATTATGTTTTATCCAGGTAGAGTAACTTCTTCATATATCGTCATGAAGAAGAGCTCTTCCTCTCTTCAAGTCACTTCCTTTACCTTTTCTCAGAGAAGAGCTTGGCTAAAGTTTTCACAGAGATTTCTTTGAGTAACAACAGCATGATGGCATTTTCCTTACTTTACAATCTCAGTGATTTTGCTGCTGCAGCAAATTACCACAAACCTGGTGACTCAAAATTATGCAAATATATTACCATGCAGGTCTATGGGTCAGAAGTCTGGTGTATATCTCACTTTGCTAAGATCACGGTTTTCGCAGTTCATTACTTTCTGGGGGCTCTACGCAAAAATCTATGTTCTTGCTTTTTCTACCTTTTAGAGGACATCTGCTTTCCTCGGCTTATGGCCCCTTCCTCTATCTTCAAGCAGGCAATATCAGGCTAAGTTACCACACTGCTATCTTTCTGGTACTCTCTTCCTATTCCCTCTTCTACTTATTGAGCCTATCTAGATAATCTCACTATTTTAAAGTCAGCTGATTTGCAACTTTAATTCTATCTGCAGCTTTAATTTCCTCTGACCATAACCTAATGTATTCAAAGGTTTCAAGAATTATGACATCAACTTCATTGGAGAATCATTATTCTCCCTAAGACAGTAGTTGATTTTCAAATTTCACTCAACTTCCTAACTACCAAGACAACAGAATAAAATGAAATTTCAAAAACAGGTAGCAAGGTAAACTCTATAAATCAACATATGAGTTCAGTCCCAAAGGATAAGTAAAGTTTTTCTTAACAGTATTTGTTGAAAAAAAATTCATCAGAAAGGTCTTTAATAAAGACAGTGAATATTATAATGGACCATGGCATTGCATCACTCTTTCGTTTCAAAAACGGAAAATCATATTTTATATGCCTTTTTTGCCAAGGGTCCTCGCAAAATCATATTGAGCAATATTTAAATGTTTTTTCTCACTTAAAAAAAATTCGTCATGCTAAGTCCTTGCCCTGCAAAGAAAATACTTGTTTAATTGATTAAACCTCTAGTGATACACATCTTGAAACAATCAATGGAAAATATCATTAATAAAAATCAGCTACAGAAAATTTAAACAGATTTATTAATTCTTTCTGTTTTATATTCTAAACAAGTGGACAACTAACTCACTTTAAGAACAGCTCATATCCTGCTTGATCAGAGAATAGAATTCACAAAATAAGAACAGATGCAAATTCTATTTCCAAAATACTACATAATACAAAGACTTCATGAAAATGATGTAATTTATCAATTAGGAGCTACAAATACTATGCAAAATAAAATTCTCTTAAAATTGTAAAATTGATTTCCTTTATTTGTGCTATTTTTGTTAGTGTGGGCTACCAAATAAAATGAAGTAAACAAGCCACATAAAAAGAGTTAGACGAATGTGAAAACTGGAAATTGAGTAGCCCACAGGGAATGTAAATAACGAAGAGGAATTAACAAAATAAAACTTATTATGTCTTTGGATCAATAAAATTACAAATTACAAATTTCTTCTGCCATGTATCTTGTCACTCTTCTGAGAGATTATTTCTACAGGGTTTTGTTTTTTTTTTTCCAAAACAAAACAATATTTTTTTAAAATAAAACTTTTTGTTTTAAATTTTAAAAAGGTAACCAAACATTCAAAAAATTTCAAATTACTGTTTGTTTTTAAAGTCAAAACAACCAATGTTGAGAAGTACTTATTTTAAACCTAGCTTTGGAAGGTAAAGATGTTACCAAAAATTAGCAGTTTTATAAAACATGTCATCTACTTTTATAAAAAATATTTCAAGTAAAATGTTTGTACTCCTGATTTCCAATCCAGCATGTAAGGAGTTTGGAAGTCATCATTCCATTCTATGAGGAAGCTAAAGCCGAATAAACGGAAAAATCAACAACTCTTCTTAGATCCCTCAAAAAGGATGCAATTTTGTTCCTGATTCCAGGACAAACCACTGTTCTCAAAATTAGAGACAGACATAGAACACATCTATCTCTCTCAATACAGAGAATTACAATTTACCAAAGTAGAAACCTAGGAGTGGAAATCACTTTGGAAACCAGTGCTGGATTTCTTTTTTCAATACCTCACGTCCAGCTATGAAAAAAAAAAAAAAAAGGCATTCCAAAAGGCAAAAAAATACAATTTTAAGAGACAAAACAAGGTCAGAAGCAGACTCAGATATGGCAGGATATTAAAGCTACTACTGTCAATATGCTAAGTGTGCTAATGGATAATGCAGACAGTATGCAAGAACAGACTGGTAATGTGAGCAGAGTAATGGAAATTTTAAAATAAGTACCAAAAAGAAATTCTAGAAATCAAAAATACTGTAACAGAAATGAAGAATGTTGTGATAGGCTTATTAGCAGACTGGACACACCGAGGAAAGAATCTCTGAGCCTAAGAATATCTCAATAAAAGCAACTAAAACTGAAAAGCAAACAGGAAAAAGACTGAAAAACACAGAACAGACTAAGAACCATGGAACAATGTGATACAAACAATTAGTGGCACCCCAAAACAATTATAATAGTAACATCAAAGATCACAAATTGCAGATCACAAATAGGATATAATAATAATGAAGTTTGAAATCTTGCAAGAATTACCAACATGTCACAGAGAGACAGGAAGTGAACCCATGCTGTTGTAAAATGGTCTCAACAGACTTGCTGGATGTAAGGTTGCCGCAAACTTTCAATTTGTAAAAAAATGCAATATCCACAGAGTGCAATAAAGCTAAGTGCAATAAAACAAGATATCCCTGCATTTCATTAAGAAAACCATGTTCATGAAACATGTGTCTGTTGAGTTACATTCAAACTACCCATCATGGATACAGCATTTTTTTTTCTTGAGTCTTTCTATTTCTGATGAGTGTCAAGGAGAGGGAGGTGGAATACAATCTCCAAGGTCACAGGAATTCATTAAATATAGCTGACAATGCTATAGTAAAGAAAAAATATATATTTCTAAGTCTGTATCCACGTTAAATTCACGAAGTATTTGTTTACTCTCAAAAGAATCAAAAATAAATACCAAGGGAATAAGATTATAAATGGTGACAGACGCTTCTCAGTGATTGTGGTCCTTTGCATCATATGGGTGCCAGAATATAAGTTGGGTAAATTCATTCCTTGGGGAACAGAGCAGAAGTCAAACCACGTGGCCAGGCCAAGCAGGATGGATTTAATTAGGAATACTGCAGCATAATATTCACATAAACTCATAAAATTTTATTTTGCTCAGTTAAGCAATAGTTATTTTCAGAGCTCACTCACCAGTGGGGAAGAGTTCCCAAAAGGCTACCAGAACTTGTCTCATTAATTCAACCCCAAAGCAGAGCTGAGACTGTGTGTGTTTGGTGACTTGGGTTGACACTGAGCTGGGCTAAAACAGGCAGAGGTAGTATTGACTGAAAAAAAAAAATCCCCCAAATATCTGACCTTATTGAAAAATGCAGCAGTACTTCCACACAGCTTTATGTGGCTCGCAGATAGTCGTTGAGTGCAGGAATAATCTAAATATTTTTTATTAAGTGTCAACTGCTCAGTAATGCTTACTATAAAAACTATTAAAATTATAGTTCTGATGCCCCATACCCTGGTTTGTTTCATCAACTTACTATCTCATTTTATACTTTTCACTTATTCATTATACTTTTTATTATCTTTTTTTCTCTACTGGAATTGTGACATTTTATATTTGTTTCATTCATTAGTGTATCTTAAGTGTTTAAAATGACACCTGACACATCAATGATTATCAATGTGTTAAAAGAATAAAAATTTTGAATTTTCAAGAATTTCTCTTGGGCTTTCTCTTCAAAGAGGAGCTCTGCAGTGAAAAGCATTCCGGAGACGTATGAAGTCCACACTGACATTTTCCCCAGCGCATTCTGACCTCTGTGCTCTCATCACATAAGCAAACTCTAAGGTCAATAGTTGTTCACATTTTGGCACTGAGAAATGTGACAGCTGAAAGAAGCATGGCATCTTCGAAAAGAAATAAGCATGGAAGTGCAAAAAACAAGCATCACCACCTCATAATTGTGTAAATTTAGGCAAGTTTTGTAACATGTCTTAGTCTTGATTTCCTCAAAACAGGCATATTAGTTACTTGGTAGATTTGCTGTGATAATTAAATGAAATTATATACATTAAGCATTTATTGAGGTGCTAGGCACATTCAGAAAATGATTATTTTCTCGACCTCAAATTCAAATCCACAAGAAATGAATTCCTGTCATTCTTCTACCACCAATAAGTCCTAGTTTGGAACTCCAACACTCAAGCCTGAAACCCTGACTTTGTGATTGGGTGCCAGCCCCTAGCTCCCTGCTCCAGACTATCCACTACCCTGAGCCTCTTCTTGTTACCTACTACAAGGCTTTGAAATAATTGCTTGTCATCCCTCTGCTTAGATAGACATTCTGCTCATTTCTTGGACTGCTTGAGAAATTCTAGCCTTTGCTTCTTGGGTCTCCTGTCCTTTCCCTTTCTTGGGACTCAGAAATCAATTGCTCAAAATGAAGGCCTCATTATCAGAAACAAAAGTTTTTCTCTGATTTTTTTGCTGTTGCTTTCAGTCTTATTTTCCACCAAGGCAAATCATAAAAACTAGAATCTCTTTTTCTTAAGGTGGGTCATAAAAACTAGAACCCCTTTTCCCCAAAGCCAGCCATAAAACCTAATGATTTTACTCTGGCTTTTATTCTGACTGTCTGTATAAAAACTGGCCGTAAAAAAAATTATCTGACCTACCTTGTTTGACTGTAGGTCATAAGCCTCCTATACCAAAGAGGGTCCTTCCCCATACACAGAAAGAAGAAATACAAGCTCGGAGAGACCAAGAAGAATATGGACAGACTAGACTTGAGTTTCCCCACACAGTCTATTAATGCTAGATCACAGTCTTTTTGTCTAATCATGCTTTTGCACAGCTATTCATACTTTGTTGAACCTAAGTGTAAAAATGGACACTTTGCCCTGTATCTTTGGGTCTTTATTCTGAAGGCTCTGGTGTACGTATTAATAACTTTTGAATGCCTTTTCTCCGATTAATATGCCTTGGCTAAATAAATGACTATAATTTTACAATGACTTGTGATCCTATTTCGAGTAAGTGTTTTAAACTTTTGATATTTGACAGACTTTTCAAAATCAAAATTTCAAATTCTACATGTATGTTCTTTTAACCTCACACTAACTTTTCAGATATTAGGGCTCCTGGAAGTCCAAGAGGGACATATCAGGCATGTTTGGTATGTTAAAATCATGTGGGGAACATCGTCAAATAAGAAATAGTGTTTAACTTTCTATGGTTTATATTTATATAAATGTGTTGTTAACTTATGTCCCAAAATTACATGAGATTTCTAAAATTCTGATATGTCGTACTACATGTTATCAGTAATAATTATGATTATCATGTTAACATCATTATATACCACAAAAATAACTAAATTTTCTTGTCAATTGTCTTCCACCATGACTATTCTAGGATTTTTGTCATCCACAAACAATCATTGTTTTATTTTTTAATTATTCTTCAAAAGTGGTTTATAATTACCAACAGTCCAAAATTTACTTCTTCTTTTAAAAATCCCATGTAAAGGACTCTCTGACAAGTACTCTTGACAGGTTTCTAGTAACTTTGGAGATCATACCATTAGACTAGGTAAAAACTTCCAGGACTTCGATTAAAAAGCTGATGCATTCATGAGGAATACTAATCCAACATCAAACAGAACAAAAGTTAATTACATGGGACTAAACTGATAAAAGACTAAAATAGTTTTTATATTTTTTTCACTTAAAACACTGCTGATTCTTTTTATTTATTTTTATTTTATTTTATTTTTTCTTTTTTGAGACGGAGTCTCGCTCTATCACCAGGCTAGAGTGCAGTGGCACGATCTCGGCTCACTGCAACTTCCACCTCCCAGGTTCAAGTGATTCTTCTGCTTCAGCCAGCCTCCCGAGTAGCTGAGACTACAAGCATGTGCCACCACACCTGGCTAATTTTTGTATTTTTAGTAGAGATGGGGTTTCACCATGTTGGCCAGGATAGTCTCGATCTCTTGACCTCATGATCCACCTGCCTCGGCCTCCCAAAGTGCTGGGATTACAAACATGAGGCACCGTGCCCAGCCTTTTTTTTTTTTATACTCAAGAATATTTTTTCTTTTCAGCAATTTATAGCTGACAACAATTTGGTACAATATACCTTTGTAAAAAAAAAAAAAAAAAAAAAACCTGATTTTCTTTGTCTATCCGATTTATCCAGTTTAGAAATAATTTGTGAGTATTCTTAATTTATTATAATTATTTACATAAGTTCAATAAAAATCTGTTTTCTTATGTAACAGGACACAATGAAAGACACTAGTTATTTAATGAAGGATTTGACCGGAACAGAATATATTCCAATAAGACTGAACTGCTTTGAGGAATCAAGGTTGACTTTATAGAGTAAATAAAAAGCCTCTTTATAAGGCTGGGTTGGTACCTTGTCTACACAGTTCTTTTACAAGGTTCCTGACCTGTGATAAGTAAAAAAAAAAAAAAAAAAAAAAAAAAAAAAAAAAAAAAAAAAAAAAAAAAAAAAAGTCACTTTCTGATAGGCCCAGAAACCGAGTTATTTGGGGATCCACCCCCCTCCCAAAAAAGAAATTTATCCAGGTATTACAGACAGCCTGATGATAAATCCCTGGCTTGGCTTCCAAGCCTTGAGAGACTTTTAAAAGTCTAATCCGAGATTCCTTGTAAAATTTTTCCAACAAAACCAATTTAAAAAGAATCTATATGGCCAATCACTATTCATACTACATTTTATACAAATAATCAGGCCAAGTGTAGTAAAACTGTAACTTATTTTACAAATAAACTGGTCCTGCTATGATTTTTCTTTAGTAAAAATGGGGGGCTAGAAAAAAATTGTTTAAAATAAACTAAAACATACCTGTTATTAGATTCCAGCCTTAATCATTGTTTTTGAGTTTTTATTATTTTCCTACAATTCAGACTAAATCCTAAATTCTTTCCTGGCTATAAGTCTCCCAACTAATGTTTCCAAATTTTTTCTACTTTCTGACTAAAAATTACTAAAATTAATACTGCTTTTGCCTAAAGCCCTATAAGCTAAAGGTAGACAACTTGATAAAAACTTCTTTTAAAAATCATAATAACAACTTAATATACAAACAGCCTTTGAGCTTGACAATGTGTAGACTACTCAAAATTTCCCTTGAATGCCTGATATAAACTACAGACAAAAAAAAATCTGTCAGATTGTTACTATCTGCTCTCACTTCATCTAAAGATGCTTCAAGCCTAACATCTAAAAATCTTCTCAATGGGCTGCCTCTTACACTCAAAACCTAAGTTTATAGTTTTTTTCTAACCATTAACTTTTGTTTTACTTTTGTTTCCATAAAAATGCCTCTTATTCAATATCTGTCTGATTGCTAAAATCATAAAGAAACCCAACTTTGGTAAAACCCCATCTACAAGACCATTGCCTGAAATAAGATGCAACTATTAACTGTTTAACTTGACTGCTCTGTTCTCAAGACTAAGAGACTGCTTCAATTAAATGGCTTATACAACAATCCACCAACCCAATTACTGGCCTGTGAAATTTATTGGGGAAGTTTTAGGCCAGAGAAGGTTGGAAAACAGAAAACAACATTCAAAAACGGCCTCAGAAGCAGCCTCAGGAAAAAAAAAAAAAAAAAAGTTTTCTCTGACCTTCTCCTACCCTCCTGCCTCCTGTTGTTCAGCCCCATTCTCCCCCAGGGCTGGCCATACAAACTTGAATCCCTCTTCCACAAGCCAGGATAAAAATCAGAACCTCTTTTCCTCAAAGCCAGCCATAAAACCTAAAAATTTGACTCCAGCTTTTCTTCTGCCTTTTTGTACAAAAACTGGCAATAAAAAATTATCTGACCCCCTTTCCAGAGAGGGTCCTGTCCCATATCCAGAAGGAAGAAACACATGCTCTGAAAAACCAAGACAAATCTAGACCAAGAGGCCTTGCTAGATTGCTCTACTCCATCTATTAACATTAGATAATACCCTATTTTTCCAAACATATTTCTATGCAGCTATCCATACTTTCTTGAACCTAAGCATAAAAATGGACAATTTTTTCTATATCTTTGGGTCTTCATTCCAAAGGATCCTGTTTACACATTAATAAATTTTGAATGCTTTTTCTCCAGTTAATCTGACATTTATGAGTTCATTTCTCAGTAAACCTCCAGAAGGACAAAGTGAAAATTTTCCCTTGGCCCCTGTTCCCTCAAGGCTCATTCCTTAAACCATTAACTCTTGGCTTTGCTGCATGTTTCCACACAAGATACTTGTTTAATAAAGAAACGACACTTCACTTCTAGCCCTGCAGATCATCCTGCACTCCTCAGCCTCACCAGCCTTCTTCCCACTTAAACCCAGGGCCTAAAAGGAGCTTCGCTTAAACAAAATGTTTAATACATTTTGAAGGAAAAATACGGTTTTGATTTAAGAAATACATAGATGGTAGCTTTTGAGATAGACATTTTAAAATATTAAATTTAAGAGGAAAACAGAGCAAAGAATCACAAAGGGCTGTTTTAGTGGAAGTTGAAGATAAGGGAATCATGTCCATGGACCCAGGCCAGATATAGCTCTCAAGGATTTCTCAAAACCATTTACCTCTCACTTTTCATTGCTACCTCCACAGCCTCAGTTTAGGCCCTAGTTATCTTTGGCAGACACTACAATCATTGATTCATAATTGGGCTCACTGTAATCAGTCATAGCCTCTAGTTCATTTTCCACAAAGAAATCAATACTTAAAATGCTAACCTGCCCATCTGAATGGTTATACCTTAATTACACCACAAGGTACAAAGTAAAAAATATAAATCAATACTACTCAAAGCGCTAGCCCGAAACTGTTTGTTGTAAATCAATGATTAGCAAAGCACAGAAATGAAGTAAGCATTTAGAATCCTTTCTAGCAATTTGAAATTGCCTTGATATCCATGTATGTAATTTTATATTTTATAAACATATCCATCCACATCATATTTGAAATTAAAAGATAATAATAAAGTAAATTGTCCCCTCACTATACATAGTTGAGAAGTCTTATTCTAACTGTCTTAGCATGACATACAAAGTCAGCATCTGCCACTTGTCAGTCTCTGCAACTGTGCCTTCTGCCTTCTCCAAGCTAGAATTTTATCCAGTAATTTCAACCCACTTGTTGTTCACTACACCCATCAGTAAACCATAGCACGGGGCTGTATCGTATGGTGGTTGAGGATATGGACTCTGGAGTCAGACAGCAGGGTTCCAAATCTCTCCTCTATAATTTACTGTCTATGTGGCCTTAGGTAATTCACTTAAACATTATGTGCTTCAATTTCTTCATACATAAAACTGGGATAGTAATAGCTGCCTCATATGTTTGTGGGACACATGAAATGGTTTCATGCATCACCTAAAATAGTACCTAAAATAAATGTAAAGATCGTTGTAGTTTTTATTATTTTAGTTTCCATTCCTTGATAGTGTGTTTTCTCTGCCTTACTTGCCTTCCTCTAACTTTGCATCTGGCTAGTAAGCAGCTTTAAAGACAAATTACAGTTTGTCTTCTCCAGGAGGCGTTCCTTGATTTTCCCAGGCTGATTTATGTGTTCACTCTGTGCTACCTCATCACCCTGAACCGATGCCTCTATCATGGCATCTATCACATGATATAAGGACCTCTTTATGTGTTTGTTTCTTCTACTTTGTTTGTTAAGTCTTGATGAAGACTTAACACCTATGAAATGCTTAATACATATTAACAGACCCCATAAACATACATATTTAACAGATCCCATTTTGATCCTTAGAAAGATCCATGTTCACACCATCTTACCATTTCAACTGGGCATTGCTTCCTGGAAGAAAATCTGGATGGGAAGAAATAGCTTTAGTGCCCAGAGTAAGATAAATGGGGATTGCAGCCTCTTGGATTGCCCTCCCTGCACTTAGCATTGGCCTTGAGACTTGCAACATTATATATACCAATCCCAAAGAAACTAGCCCAGGTAAAGGCTATGTACAGCAAGACCCATGCCATAAAAATATGTCCCTTCCTCATCTGATTCTTTTATACTGTTCATAATACAAACAGTGATGAGAAGAGATTTACAGTTTTCTTCATAGTTAATCTATTTTCTACTTATTATGCTTCTGACTATAAGCACAATTATTTGAGGAAGCAAAGAAATGCTCCAAATTTTAAATTAAACTAAAAATGAGTTGTGCATTGACAATGGTTATAGCATTCTCTAATTAATTAGACTTAAAGGTGACACCATTTTCAAAAATCTCCGATTGTCAATATAAAATAGCTAAAACCCCAATTATCAATGACCATGTGAAAAAAAACTGGTACTCAAATACCATTAACAGCCATAATGAAATCTCAAATAATAGTGCTACTGTAAGCCTCTTCATAATCTTTATTAAATAGAGCCTAAAAGGAAAACAAAGATTTGTCTGGGCACAAGTTTCTCAGACAATGGCTAAAGAGCATGCAAATTACCTCAATAGGTCAAAAACTATAAGGAAATCAGGCCTCTGAGGAAAAAATAAAATGAAAAATACAATCAGGTGAATTGATAGGTACTTTTAGTTATCCAGCATAAAGGAGAAAAGCAGGGATACCTGAAAAATTTTAAATTGCAAACAATCTAAAATATTACAGCAAATTATTTCAAGTTTTCTCATATGACTAATCTACTTTTACAAGGCATGAAAAAAATAATACCTACCTGTTTGAGCTTAAGCACTTTTTCATGGTCCTATTCAGTATATAAGTATGTGCAGGAGCTGTAAGAACAAAAGTGCGAGGAGAAAGGATGAAGAAAGCTGGAGGCTGACTGAGCCACTGAATACTGAAGCTTACAGGCACTTTCTTGTCAAAATGCTCACAGATACAAGGCCTCATGTACAAGGCAAGAAAAAGCACTAGAATTTTAATAATCACTTCTAAAAGAGTATTAATATGATGCATGCTTTTAGAAAACAGGCTTTTTAAATTGCTACTTTATTGAGCAATTTCCATAAAAGATTTCATTATGTTAATTTAAAGATGCGAACAGCAAAAACTGAGAGTAAAATAATTTTAACTTCTCATTTTGTAACATATGGTGTTAAAAAGTGAAGCAGTCAAAAGGAAAGACATCTGAATAATAGGAAAATCTTACAGGTGGTATTTAAGTCAGAAATTTTTCTTTTCTATCTTTATTTAGGGATATTTATTAAACTCCTTCCAGGGCAGCAGCACTGAAAGAGATTTTGTCTTACACATCCTTGCAAACATCTAGTGCAAATGTTAAAAACTTGTGCTTCTGGATAATCATACCTCCAGGGTTTTAGCATTGTGTGGATCTGTGTGAATTATTTTGCAAATGCAAATAATGTATCATCTAGAGAAACAGGAATTCAGTAGTTGGAATTTGATGAGATCAAAAGGATAAAAGTGTTTACTTTATAAACTAAATGTTGAAAAGTTTCAGGTAAAGAGACATGCTTTTTATAAAATTAGTTTAGCAACCCTAATATCAGTAAGAAACAATACAATACCAACAACATGGATGTGCAAAAGGTCATCATTTGTAAGATAAATGATATCCGACATGGTGAAAAAGGAAAGTTATGTCAACTGAAACAAGAATGAATACAAATCAGGTCATTCCTGGCTAAGGGTGTCATCAAAACCTTCGTAAAGAAAGAATGGTAAGAACAAGGCCAGCACCAGCACCAGCTCATTCTCTTCTCACTTAAAAAACAAAACAAAACAAAACAAAAAACAAGAAAAACCCACCATGGTAACCCCTAAAAATCAATAGACCTAATGTGCTATTTTTAGCAGTTTAAGCATTTTGCTACTGACAGACCTTTACGGTTCTTCTTGTTGTTTTGCCACTGTACTCAGCAGGACATTTATCATCCTTGTATATATACACTGAAGTCATTTTACTTTGGAATGTACACATCTGATTCCCAAAAGTGGTTCACATGGTATGTGAGCTATTCTTGCTCTTTTTTATCCTGAACATATGTGTGTGGGATAGGAGGAATCAAAATAATTAAATTAGTAATGACTTGGTTGTTATTAGGAGAGTTCAGCATCTTCATGAAGTACATTTCCAGAAAAGCATTTAATTCAATAATTTGGTTTACTTAGTGGACCTCTCCTTATTAAAATGGTGAGTGTAATTTCACAAAACAAATAAAAAAGAAAAGAAAAAGAAAGAAAGAAATTGACCAGGTCAAGGTGCAAGGGTAACAGTTATAAATATGGCACATACATTTTAGAATGTCATAGAGAAATTTTCATAAGCTGCCTTCTTATTCTATTCTCATTTTTCTTCTCTTCCCCAGACTTACCCCATGTGCCAGTCATATTTTGTTTGTTTAAAGCCACTACAGTTTAATGAAATATCACACTTTTTCACAAGCTCACTTAGGCTGTGAACAAACTATTTCCTCTGCTGGAACATTCACCTTATACTACCCCTGCTCCATTCCCACCAGATAAACTCTTCCTTCAGCCTTGAAAACTAGGTTTCATGTCACTCTGGTAGGGTAAAGTCCCCCTCCTGGATACGCGTACTTGAATAAAGCTCCATCTTTTAGATAACACATTATCACACTCTATTGTAATGCCTTGTCTGTCTCCCTCATTGCAATGTGACTTTTTGAAGGCAGAGCTGTCTTTTGTCTCTGATAACTTAGTACTTATTATAGTGCAGACTTTCAGATTTATTTTTTTTTTACTTAACTGGATGAAAGAGTAATATAGAAAGAAAGAGGGCCACGAACATTAACTATTTAGGCACCTACATTTAACTGACATGTAGAGAAAAAAAAAAAGCCTAGTGAGTTGCCCAAAAAAGAAGTATTTAAAGAAGTAAATAGAGAAAGAGGCAATAGATCTGTGGGTATGAGAGTTTGAAAAGGAGAGGAGAAAACATTGTCAAATGCTATAGAAAAAGGTTGAAAGAAAGAGAAAGGAAAAGGAGAAATACTAAAGAAAGCCTGAAGTGAGGACACAATATATTTAATAGCTTTAGTTGGCTATGAAGGCTAAAGGAATAGGTGTTAGCAACTCCTGTGTCTTGGGACTGGAGAATCAACTAAAAGAGTTTTTAGAAAGACAATTAAGGGGTAAGGATGGGGCATCTGAACTTGAATAGATGGAGATAAACTGAAATAGAGGCTGAGAAACAATAAGAAGAGGTGCAAAATAGGGACACTACAATAATGACAAGCAAAGTCTGTGTTCCCACCTTGCCCATATACTCCACATCACCGCAGCCCGCCACCTCCCCACCCTGCTTTACCCTTAGGTAATGGGTATTCCAACAAATTCAAGCTTCAATCTGCCTGGCAGTATGTCTAGTCACATTCCATGTAAATGGAGATTTCTATCCCAACAAAAGTTTTTTTCATCATTATTACTATTTAGAAAGCCCAGATTTCTATCCCAACAAAAATTTTATTCATCATCATTACTATTTAGAAAGCCCAGATTCACTTGTTATAAAAAAGAAAAATTAATAATAACAATAAAGTACAATCTGCCACTGTAGCTTCATTTGTTATGCTATGCTTAGAAAAACAGAGATGTTTATGAAGAGCTACTTGTAAGATAAATTTATGTTAAACACTTCATTTATTTATTCATATGTCAAAAATTATACACATAGCTGCAAAAAAATAGCTTATACAGGAAATGAGACCAACTAGTAGGCTTTTTTAAAAATGTGACAGAATTATAACCTCCCTGAAGGTGATAAGAAGTGGAAAAATCACAACATAAAGAGAAAATCATCACAGGAAGTCATCCCTGATAAGAAAATCGGTTCTGTAAAGTATAAAATTGCTGTTTTTAATTTTTAAATTTCATGTTTTATAGAGAAGGAATGTCTTATATAGAAATGCAGCTACTTAAAAATTGGAGTACTTCTATCTATGATATAGAAAACTGTATTGATATATTTTCCTTTACTGCAAATGGTAATTACCAGAGCTTTCCTGCTAAAGACCAGTACATTATCATTAAAATAATCATAGCTTTGTTATAATTTATATTGTTTTGTTTAATTTACAAATTAATAATTATATAATATGCTCACTTTTTTTTAGTAAATTATAAATTTGGTTGCTGAATAAAAATATCAGCAAAAACCATTCTATTGCTCTCCAAAAGCTATAGCCTAATGCAGTTCTTGGCATGCTTCCCATATTTTCTTATGTACCACAGCTCAAATTTTTGTCTAATTCTTAAGACTTACAATTAGGAAGAAGAATGAAATCAAATGATAAACTAAAATAGATGTTTTCTACTGTGGTTTTTAACTTCCTCTGACTCATGCTTTTTCTACTTTAGAAAATGATGTGCTTCTTAGAATGAGCATAAGTCAGAGAGCATCATTAAACTTCTAATAAACCCTACACACCACCACCTAGGATTTAAATTACTTACCTAATGGTGAAAGCTTTCATATATCATCCCCAGTCTCTTGAACATTTGGAGTTTCCTTCATTTTCTGTAGAACAATTTGTTCCTCCTAAGTACAGAATAGCTTGGTGTGACTTGATCACTTAACATATATGGTAGAAAATGTTAAACATGAAATGTATTTTATATTTAGTACTATAAATACTATACTATTAATACAAATTAACTGGCATCTTTGGATTCAATGTCTTAATAGTATACCTGTGAAAAAGATCTTGTGATTAAAGACCAAATAATAATAATAATTTCTCTGGAATTATCAAGCCATGAAAACACATTGCAAAGCAATCCAGATTCAAATATTTATGTTTGGAAATTATTTTATGTTTGTTTCATGCCCTCTCAATTTGCTAACTAGGAGAGAATTCAGAAAATAAATTTTAAGACAAACATTCTATGATACATTAGGCATTTTTTAAGTTGACTAGCTATGTAATAGTTTTATTATTCTCTAAAGCATATTTGCCAGTTTTATCACCATTCTTATAAGATTTTCATAACCAATATCTTCTCTTTTTAGCTTGGGAGAGTTTTAGAATTGTGCTCCCTTAAAAGAGAATGAGAAAAAGATCATTTTGCTGTCTTTTTAATCTCCAGGTTTAAATGTTGCTTGAAATGGTCAATTTTCTCACTGTCAACACATTATATATTAGAGATAGTTTCTTGGAATCAAAGAAAACAGAGAATCTCAGAGAGAATTATCATAAAGTTTCCCTATACATTTTGTCTGGCAGAGAACAGGCCACAATGTATATAGAGCAATAACTCTCTTCCCTTTGAGAAATAAGCTGCTACTGAAGAGTAGCAATGCCAAATTCTCATGGAGTTTTACTAAAATAATTTGTATTGTAGAACTACTGGAACTACTGGAAATAAAAATGTGCTGACCTCTCCCCATTCCTGGTCTGTTCACATAATTTAATTTAGAGAAAGGAGAACCATTCAGTGAGGTAACGATTAAATGAAATCGAAGTTTAAGGAAGTTATACTTTCCTCACTGTGATTGAGACATAGAAATTGTGATGGTTAATACTGAGTGTAAACTTGATTGTATTGAAGGATGCAAAGTATTGTTTCTGGGTGTGTCTGTGAGGGTGTTGCCAAAGGAGATTAACATTTGAATCAGTTGACTGGGTGAGGCCGACCCACCCTCAATCTGGGTGGGCACCATCTAATCCTCCGCCAGCATGGCTAGAAAAAAGCAGGCAGGAGAAGATGGAAGAGCAGACTTTCTGAGGCTTCTGGCCTTCAGCTTTCTCCCATGCTGGATTTTTACTGTCCTCAAACATCAGACTCTCAGTTCTTCACCTTTTGGACTCTTGGACTTACACCAGTGGTTTGCAAGGGGCTCTTGGGCCTTCAGCCACAGACTGAAGGCTGCACTGTAGATTTCCTGACTTTTGTCGTTTGGGGACTTGGACTGGTCCACCGCTGGCTTCCTGGCTCCTTAACCTGCAGACAGCCTATTGTGGGACTTTACCTTTGTGATCATGTGAGTCAACTGTCCTTAATAAACTCCCTTTCATATATACATCTATCCTATTAGTTCTGTCTCTCTAGAGAACCCTGACTAATGCAGAAATCAAGGACAAAAGGAGTTTGGGTGAAAGAAGAAAGTTTTGGTTGAAATAATTTTAATAAACTAGAATTAAGGTTAAAGAGATCTTGAGCTCTGTCATCATTAACTTCTGTGTGAAATAGTGAAGAAAAAGTGAGAAAGCAAGGTAAATAGGAAAGAGATGACTGAAAATGGGAAAAACTGATCATTTGCGCTTTTTTTCTTTCTCTAAATAATTTTTAAAATGAAGAAACTCACAAGGGCAAATAGAACTAGAGATAAATATTCTCCGGTAAGAGTTGTCATCAAAGGTTTGGACTTGTCAAAGGGCAGACAGATAGAAGTAAATGACTTACAGTACAGAGAAAGTTGAGACTTAAGTGCCTATTGAGGAGGAGGATGCCCAGGCTTTCCAGGCTACAGAAATCTTTCTGAAAGGCTTAGAATTTGAGGCACAGAAGTCTTGGGAGCAGGAAGAGTGGGGGCCAGCCTCAGTTTAAAGTCTACATAGAGGTTAGGTTGCCTAGATTCCATCTCTCACCCAACACAGACAACTAAATAATCCTTTCCAACCAGGCAAGAGATGAGTGATTTATTCCCCCAGCAGAATAGAGCAGCAAGTTCCAAGTCTCAGAGACACTGGAAGAGAAATGCAAACCAAAGCTACAAACTGATTTAAGTGCATATCAGTTAGAACACCTAAAATTAAAAAGATTGGCAATACCAAGTATTGGTAAGGAAACTGAAACTCTCATGCATTGCTGAAAATGTAAATGTACAGGCACCTTGGGAAACACTTTAACAGTTTCCTATATGTTTAAACATACATCTGTCTTTTGATCCAGCAATTCTACTCCTAAATATTTACCCAAGAGAAGTGAAAACATACATTCACTCAAATATTTGCTCAAGAATATTTATAACAGCTTTACTCATAATAGCCCAAACTGGAAACAACTCAGATGTCCAACAGCAATTGAATTGATAAACAAATTATGATTTAATAACATAATGCAATATTACTTAGTAATAGAAGGGAGTAGATTACTTATACAACAGCATGGATGGATCTTAAAATTACTTTGCTGAAAATATATGGCAAACACAAAACAGTATATATTACATGATTTCATGTATATGAAAACCCAGAAAAGGCAAGACATCTATAGAGACAGAAAGCAGATATTTGGGGTTGCCTCTGGCAGGGTTTCAGATGGGGATTGACTACAGATTGGCATTAAAGAACTTTCTGTGGTAATTAAATACTGATTGTGTTAGTGGTTATATAAACATATATGTTTGTCACAAAAACTAAGCTGTGCTTAAAATAAGTGCATTATATTATCCATAAATAATACTTTTAGAATGTTGATTTTAAAAAATAGATCAAAGTAAGTTGCAGTGTGTATTGTTTTATTTAACATTTAAATATTTGCTTTGTAACAGAGAAGATGTAAATGCATTTGAAGATTGAAGGAAAGATTCTACTGTATTAATAAAAACATGTTGATATGAGCAAAAGAAGGAAAAATTGATGAAGCATCATTCTGGAGTTGATGGGAAGGTTCAAAATTATAAGTAGAGGGGCTAGCCCTATAATGGTAACCACCATAGTAACCATTCACTTTGTTAAAGACTCTGTTAAAGATTTATATAAGTTGTCTCAATTTATCATCACAATAATCTTATGATGCAGGCAGTATGATTCCCACTTTACAGATGACAAACTTAGGATTCATAAAGATTAATAGAATCCTCAAGGTAGCACAACTACTCAGTGGTAAAACTGGGATTTCAGTTAAAGTCTTAGAGCATTTATTTTAGAAAAGTTATAATTGTAAACTCTCTGTCTCTTTGAAATATACATAAATCTTTTCTAAAGCTAAATAAACTTGTCAGCTTTAGGACCAAGGAATGTCTTTCTCAAGGACCTAGGAAGCATGTTTTTGAAATGTAATCACCAAAGAAGATAGGAACCCTACCTCTCACTTTCTGCCTAAGTTTATTGAGTACCTTGCTCCAAGCACCAAAGGTACCTATTGTCATAAAGATAGGAGAAGTTTATTTTTCCTTTGGATACAACCAATTTATGAACACATATGGTCCCCCCAGTTGTGAGGTGAACTTAAGATAAACAATGTGTGATAAATGGTGCTGTCCAGGCCTCTTGTGGACTAATAATATTGTTTGTCTTGAGAAAATGTATATATAATGGTCTGCATCTGCTTAGTTATATAAAAGACAGCTATTTTTTCTGTCTTCAACCTCTTTGCCAATTGCTCATGATGTTCATCACACTCTGGTTTAATGTTTATTCAATAATAAAATTGTTTCTCTTCTACCATTCTAAAGAGCTTTTCTGGATTAGGAAGAGATTTTGGTTTTAATTATATCCCCCTAACAAAGATTCATAGCTAATTCCATGTTTTTCACATCTGAAGGCTAGTTTTCAAAAATTTATTTATGGTTTTCCTGAATTTCTAGTTAGCTAAAGCAAGCACTACAAGTTAAACTTACTCTCCCAGAGCAATGGAGAACAGATGGAATGATCTTTTTTTAAGTGAAATGTTTGACATTTCTGCTCATTTTATAGAAACCAGGTGATACATAAGCCTGCAACTCACTATCTGGCATTCATCTGACATACCTTCTTCAATACCCACACTCATCGTGCTATTGTATTTGTACCAAATGTTTAACCACCATTCACTTTTCCTTAATTTCTCTCTTAAATGTCAACACAATGAAGAATGAACCTGCACAATCCATTAAAGAACAAAGCTATGTAAAACATTGCTAATAAGTTACTTGATGTCTGCAATCAACTGCTTCCTTGCCTCTAACTCATTTCGTATGTAGATTGTATCCACTTTCTGTTGATGAATTAGCAGCTTTTACAAGTGAATGGGCAGAAAAGAGAAGCTAAATTGGCTAATAGACACACACACAGTTAGAAAAGTCAATGTATTTTGTGCAGTGAAGAGATTTCTTTACAATTCAAGCTAACGAACTAAATTATACATATTAACGTAATGTAATATTTGTTACTGGATTGTTATCCATTTAAATATGCAAAACCTACACTTTCTCAATGCTCTGTTTCTAAAAAACTCTGCCCTATTGGCTCGATTCAATTAAGCAGTGGCCATCAGCGGCACCTTTAATAAACACTTTTGGTTTCTTTATTGCATAGTGACATGTATTGACATTATAAAGATCAGGGGCCAGGTGCAGTGGCTTACACCTGTAATCCCAGCACTTTGGGAGGCCAAGGCAGGCAGATCACCTGAGGTCAGGAGTTCAAAACCAGCTTGGCCAACATGGCAAAACCCCGTCTCTACTAAAAATACAAAAATTAGCCGGGCGTGTTGATGGGTGCCTGTAATCCCAGCTACTCGAGGCTGAGGCAGGAGAATCACTTGAACCAGGAGGCAGAGGTTGCGGTGAGCCAAGATTGTGCCACTGCACTCCAGCCTGGGTGACAGAGAAAGACCCCATCTCAAAAAAAAAAAAAAAGAAAAGAAAAGAAAAGAAAAAAAAGCTTATCGGAACCACAGATATATGAAGATAGCATTATCTATAAGTCCAAATTCTAACTTTTATTCAGGCCCCAAGAAATGACTCTTGGCTTTGGATTCATATCAGTAACATCTAACAATAGGAAATAAGAAATACATATAAAATATTTGGTCCAGTAGTAGTTATACCTGGACATTAGGAGTTGCCATTCTACCTGCACAGGAAGAGCCTGCCTTATTGAGTTGCAGTCACCAGTCTTTCTGGCAACATAAAATCAGTAACCTCATGGGTCAGTTAGAACCAACTCAACATTGTACTTCCTATGGAAAAGAGGATGAGCCAAAATATGTGACAGCTCTATGTCAGCTTTTCACATTATTAAAATACATGATTCCTCTCCTTTCACACTCTGAAAGAAATGAGAGAGATGTGGAGTTGTCAGATATTTGGGACTTAGCCATTCATTAAACAAGACGTGTTGTATTAAATCAGTGATTTTGCCTGCCTGAAATGACCTAGAGTCTAAACAACCTCCCAGTAATGTAACAGCTATCACTTTTCTATATCTATTTAACATGAAAGTCTAATAATTATCATTATAACTATTATCTGCACTCAGGACTTTCCTGTCTCGTGTGTGTTCGTGTGTGTGTGTGTGTGTGTGTGTGTGTGTATGTGTGTGTGTATTTTCATTCCCTCTGTTTAAAAGTTCACTTTCAAAATTTGCAAGAAAATTGTCCCACGTCTCAGCAAAGATAAACCATTGTATCTGTTTTTAAAAACACTATACAAAGCAGAAAACTGTCTTTGGTGAAGAAATAACTCATTGTTGTTTTTGCTCTTGATTCATTAATCATTTACTTGGATTTCCAAGAGCAAACGAGTGGATGCCCTCTACCAAGAATAAATAAAAGATGTTGGCAAAGCTACCTGTCATATAGTTATAATGTGGACAAAGACTGAATATTAAAAATATACTTTGTAAAATTAAGATATGATCTGCATATTTCCAATTGTGCTGTCTTCCAATATATCTTCAAAAACTGTATTTTAAAATTCATAGCCAAACATAAGCATGTCAAAACTAAATCTTCCTTTTAGTACATAAAAAACTAATATACTATTGGGAAAGAAAAAACAATCAGGCTAACTTAACCAATACTTTTTTTCCTCTACTAATAGTGATAGAGGTAGGAGGCAGAGAAATTCAAGGCAGACAGGGGTGGGTCCCCAGCAAAACGCCGCCTTCAAGCCAAAACACCTGAAACCCATGGCCCAAAGTGAGAACTTCCATCCCTGTGTGCTTGCCCTTTCCCAGTTGGTTCTTTCTGAATAATGTCTTTTTACAAATAAAATGTTGTCTTTTCCAAAACTACCTATGGCCCACTCTGCCCCCCTCGCCACCCCCAACCCCCCACATCCTGTGCCTATAAAGACCTCAGACTCAGCCAATAGAGGAGAGAAGCTACTGGACACTAGGGAGAGGTGACTTGACTTCAGAGATGGCAGCTAGACGTCGAAAAGAGGCAACTTGACTTTGGAAGAGAGAGGCAGAGAGGAGGCTTGACTTTAGGAGAGCGTGACCTATCCTTCCTATCTCCTTTCCAGCTCCCCTCTCCACTGAGAGCCACTTTCATCACTCAATAAAATTATCCTCATTCACCATCCTTCAATTTATCTGCATGACCTCATTCCTCTTGGGCACCAGACAAGAATTCAAGATGCACCAAGCGCAAGTACGCAATAAGGCTGTCACAGTGGCCCTTTGCCCTTGCTGGCAGAGGGCAGCCTCCCCATGTGATGAGAAAAGGGCCCACTGAGCTGATAACACATTGCTGTCCATGGGCAGCGGAGCTAAGGGAACATTGTAACATGCCCTCTGGGGCCTTGGGGTCACCAGGCACCCCCACCCGGATGATGCTGCAGGGCCTGTATAGAGTTTGATCCTGCCAGCACTGAAGCAGTGGGCCAGTTCTTTCACTCATTCGCTCTGCTTCCCATATTGGTTCACCTGCACGCTGCCTCCCACGAGGGGTTGAGCAGGGCAGCTGAGTAAATGGGGCATCACTGCTGTGAGTTCCACAAAGGGGTCAAGAAAACATCCTGCATCAATAGGAATCATTCCTTTTCTTATCTTCTTTTACTTGCAATGAGTAAAAATCAGAATTTCTAATGATTTTTTTATATGTTCAACAACTTCACAGCAAGAATGAAAGACCCATTGGGTAAGGAGATTTTGGCTGTTTTCAAAGAGGAAAGGTGGGTTGTAGTGAAAGAATTACTGCCATGGCCTTCTCAGTGGCCTCCATGTGACACCTCCCAGACATGTCACCATTAGTGATTCATGTGGGGGCCACAAAAACCTTTATGCATAAAACTATGCATGATCTTGCCAAGGAGACAAGAGTCCCAATGATTCTTTTCCTCTCATGTGAAAGTCTGTGTGCATTCAGTGTGGAGATGTGGGAATTATGTCCTATGCAGCTAATTTTCATCTAACAGTCACTGAAAATCTATTACATGCAAAGACGTTCATAGTCATTTCTGGACCACTAGAAAAGAAAGGTAAAGAAAACTATTATAATATGATATGATATGAGATTTGATAGACATAACACAGGTGTTGGTAACCTTCTCCGAAATTACATGATTTCTAGTCACTAGTCTCTACACTGGAACCTGCTTTGATCCAAACAGGTACTTAGAATGTAGCAAATTTAACTCTCTTAGGTTCCATAACCAAACTATCACCTTAAGAATGTGATTTCATAAAAGGCTATATCCATCTTTCTGCCAAAATTCATTGCCTGCATGCAAATGTAGTCACACCCCATTTACCACAAAAATATCATCAGAAATATAATACTAAAAATGTCATCCTGATGTTGCATATTTACTTCCATTAACACTTTCCATTTCAATTTTTTTCAACCTCAACCCAGGCTAATTCAAGCTGTGATCATGTAGGTTCTTACATCAGCAACATCTGTCACCAAAAATAAATATTCTGCAATCAAAACTTAACTGGCCTAGCAATTTGTTGGTGATGCATGAGGCAGAACCGAATTCAGCTTCATTCTTCCTCAGCTAAATTGACTTTCCAGCACTAAGAGTAGGAGAGATTTATGTGTTAGTAAATTAAGCAGAGCTACCCCAGGGAAAACAAAAGACACAAGTACATGCAAGCCCACAGTATTCTTTGATATTCAGTTTTGCTCCTATGCAATGTAATATATTTTAACAAGTTGGGAGACATAGATAAAATAAGAGACAATGCTCCTACTTAAAATAAACTTTGAATTTCAGATGTAAACTGTTTAACAGCTTAACATGTGATTTGTCATCTTATTAAATCAAGAAAGAACTGAATACTCTTACTAAACAGTGGTAAACATTAGTAATTATAAAATCTCTAGCATATTTTCTTTCCTTTAAATAAATAACGTTTTCTGCTCCTGTTGCATCATTTCAGTTTACAAAGCAATGTTATACATATTACTTTATTCAATCTTTAAAACAACACTTCCAGACTGTGGCTCTGGAATTATCATTCTTATTAAACAGATGGAAAACTGTAGCCTAGAAGTTAAATCAAGAAAACAAACCTAAGAACATGCAACAAGAGCCTGGAGAAAAATTAACACTGTCTCTTCTTATTCATACCACATACAGTTGATTCTTGTTAATCATGGTAACTGTGTATGTTATGGTTATATAAAATCACCACAAACACTGAATTAATGAATACTGAACCATTGTTTCTATGGGAAATGCAGAGTTAGGTTCCTGTGAGCCTGTGCTCACATTTTTATCAACTGACCAATATAGAATTTTGCTTTATGTATATTTCTGTTTAAAATCACATTCAGTATATATTGTTGATTCAGTAACATTGAACTTATTGCCAACAGCACTATAATTAATGCCTGAATGAAATTTACCTAGCACACCTACATTCTCCATAAGGCATGTCCCAGTCTTTTGCACTTAGAAACACTAGAGAGCACTTCAGAACTATGCTTGGGGACTATTAAACAACAAAATGATGAAAAAATACAAAAAAAAAGAAAAAAAACACACACACACATATTAAATAAACTACCAAAACACCCACTTGTTTACCATAGGGGAACAGAAACAGGAAGGCAAAGTGTCTCTTTGTTCACCTTCAGCTGGAAACAAGTGCTTTGGGTGACTCAAATTTTTGGCCACTCTTTACATATATGTGCATGTCTGCAAATAACCAAGCATTGATTTTAGGGTTCCAAATAAATTTCAGTGAGTAGGTAAATTCACAATATACAGTTGATCCTCATTATCTGTGGAAGATAAATAACATATCTATCTTATGAAGATGTTTATATATTCATCTTAAATGACAAATTTAGAGAAAGAAAAGGGAAAAATACATTTACCTGTCTATACTCTTAATGTTAACAGCAATGTTACAGTGATAATTGAAAATACGTTGGAATATAGATGAAGGGTGTGACTGCCCACGAAGATGTTGTACATGTTTAACCCTTCTCTTGACATTTGACTGTTTTATGCTGAGGGAAACCTGGAGATGAAGGGAATAATAATAGATGTAGGGAGAGGGAGGAGTTTGAATTTGGATTTACCCAAGCTGAACATTGACTAAACTGATTCTGAACAGATTCTAAAGAAAATAATTATATATTAGTCTGGGTTCTCCAGAGAAAGAACCAATAGTTCTTTAAACAATATATCTGTATATTTATAATAGAATATATATTTCATAAATATCTTTATCTAGATAGATATAGAGTAATGTATCACTTAATGAAGATATATTCTGAGAAATGCATCATTAGGCAATTTTGTCATTGTGCAAACATCATAGAGTGCACACACACAAACCTAGACAGTGCAGCCTACTACACCCTTTGACCATATGGTATAGCCTATTGTCCCCAGGCCACAAACCTGAGCAGCATGTTACTGTACTGGATACTGTAGTCAATTCTAACATAATGGTAAATATTTGTATATCTAAACAAAGGAAAAGTGCAATAAAATATGGTACAAAAGATTTTTTTTAAGTACACCTGTATAGGGCACCTACCATGAATGTAGCTTGCAGGACTGAAAGTCAGTGAGTGAGTGGTGAGTGAATGTAAAGGCCTAGGACATTACTTTATACTACTGTAGACTTTATAAACACTTTACACTTAGTCTATACTAAACTTATTTTTTAAATAAAGTAATTGCACTATGATGACAGGTATGATGTCACTAGGTGATAGGAATTTTTCAGATCCTTTATAATCTTACAAGACCACCATTGTATATGCAGTCCCTCATTGAGATGTCATTATGAAGCATAAGACTTCATATCTATTAGATATATATTTATTGTTTCTAGATAAATGGATAGAGATTTGTTATACAAAATTGGCTTACACAATTACAAAGGCTGAGAAGTCCTAGATTGTGTAGTCAGCAAGCTGGAGATCCAGGAAAGCTGATAGCATAGTTCCAACCTGAGTCTGAAGGCCCAAGAACCATGAGATCTGGTGAAGTAAGTTCCAGTCCAAGTCTGAAAGCAGTAAAAGATCAAAGCCTTAGCTCAAAGGCAGTCAGAGGTGAGGAAATTTTTCCTACCTGGCAGCATCAGCCTTTTTGCTCTATTCAGGCATTGACTGGATGAAGCCCACCCCAGTTTCATGGGGAGGGCAGTCTGCTTTCCTTGTCCTGCTAATTCAGATGTTGGTCTCATCCTAAAACACTCTCACAGGCACACTCAGCATGATGTCTAACCCAATATCTGGGAATCCCATGGCCCAGTTAAGTTGACATACAAAATTAACCATCACTAGATTACATTCTCTTATTCAGAAACATGTGAAATACATTTAAAAACAAATCTACAGAGAATAGTAAACAAGAACGAATGGAGCAGAAAGGAAGAATGTAACTGACATATAGCTTTTGATGTTATTAGGTCAAGACCTTCACAAGCTGGACCTTCAGTTTGAATTGGTGTGCACAATTCATGTATCAGGAATAACAATTCACAACATAACACGTAATTACATTCCTTTTTCACTGGTCTTTTTTTTAAACCATGTTATTCTTTCTCTACATTGTCATGATTTTATCTTTTAAAATAGAAAAATCTTTTGGTCATACTCATTCACAGATTTCTTAGATTTTTATTCCATTTATGAACAAAAGAAAGAAATAACTTTGCAAACCTACTATGTTCAAGTCCTCAAAACCAAATCACATATAAAAGTTAAGGATATTACTAGCAGATTATCCTAAAGGATAGAATAACATTTTGGCTTTATCTCTTTTCATTCATCCAATCAAAAACCTAAAAAAAATTAATTATACATATACGTTTTTGATAATTAAGCAAAATATATACCAACTAATTTTTCTAGAGGGTTACGGTCAGTGTGGAGATGCTTCAGTGACTGTGAATTAGAAAGCCAGTCATCAGCCTCTAACTTGTCTTCTGCTGACCAAGGGCTATGGCTTTGACACTGAGGTGATCTTGCTCATCTCTGGATTTTGAAGACCTGGGACTACATATCTGCTAAATGCTTTTTTTGAATCAAAGTGAATTAAGAGGTAGGAACTACAAGAAAAGTCTGACTTTCTCCTCCACTAATGTAATTTCCACTTTAGGGACAATAGTAACCTACTTAGTGACCATGCTTTAGAAATCACACTTCCTGGGAATTTGAAAAGACACAAATAACAAAGAACCAAGAAGAAACATGTCACTTTCAGTGAAACTGTTGCTTGAGAAAATAGAGTTACACTAACCATGAAAAGTGAGACCTCAAAAGTGGGAAATTCTCTTTACCACCCCTGTCTCCAAGGACCCACAGGGAAGCTACAGAGAAAAGTAAAATAGCTGAATGTGGTACCTATTATGTCAAGAAAATGAAGAAATCATCCAGGAAATCATCTTATAAAATCGCAAGAACTGCAGTCTAAATAGACATTTAACAGTAGAAATCAAATGGAAATGTGTTCATATGGAAAGGTGCTAGAATGGTCAAAAATCAACCAATAAGCCTTGGGGTAATAAAGAAACAAGTCACTGTGAACAGTGTTGTCATGATTGATTTAAGACTTTGGCAGCATAACACATTCTATTTAAATACATTTTTTCCATAATTCTCTCTCTCTCAGACCTGTAACTTCCAGAATAAGTATTAACTACAAGGAAAAGATAAAAATTTCGTTGAGATGGTTTGCATTTTAATATGTTAATACTTTGGATAAGAAATATGAGTTAAACATAAAAAAAGTTTACCTATTCTTTTTAGGGGCCTCAGAAGCAAAAATAAATAGGTTTCCAAAAGAACAAATAAATACATGGGTTTTGTATTTAATCACATATGTAAGATTACACAGGACACAATAATAGACAGCTGCTTGTTCAGACTGATTTTTAAATAAATGTCCTCATTTCAGTACAAGCAAAATAAAGAGAACATTGATCAATGTTTGGCATTCCAGATTTTTCTTTATTAAAACATCAGCAAGTTACTAGTTCCCTATCTGGAAACTGTGTAAATAGAAATCCTTCCAGGAGCTTTAAATTTTTTTTCTATTACCAAACCTTAGAAAATTTCTGTATAAACTCTCAAATTGTTTCTCAAAATTATTATTTTGGAAACAAGGTTCTTGTGATTTACTTAGCAATAATGACAGAGAACATTACAGATAGTAAAGTCATTGAAATTACAACAAAGTTTAGAACTGAAATGAAGATTCATTTTTTGAAAGCTAATGTGAAAGAAACTTACTACTAGACTGAAAAGCAAAGACTTCTGAAACAAAAAGCAATATTTAATGTAGCTTGTCTAAATGACCAAGTGAAAACTATATATCAGGTTGTTGCAAAAGTTATTGCGTTTTTCACATTAAAAGTAATGGCAAAAACTGCAATTACTTTTGCACCAACCTAATATATACTAAGCAAAATGAAATCTAATTATGCAGGCTCCAGGATAGATCACTCATTATTGAACAATTGACTGTCAACTACTATCCAGGGAATTTTATAGACAATAGGGGTAGATTATAGAGACATATTCAACCCAATGGCAGAGACATTATATCATGCTTAAAAAAAAAGAGAGAGAGAAGTGCTTTCTCTCTTAGCTATAAAACAGCAAAAAAGAAATTCTAACAGAGATTAGTCATCATGTTCAATGAAATTAATGCAAAAATACTCAAAGACAATCTCCACCATTACTTCATTTTTCCTTCAGCCTACAAAATGAACAACGTCTATATTTTTAGGAAACGTCATGAAATTTTGCCCAATTATCTCATTCTATGTATTTCTCATATGATTCCTTTTGTTGTCTATACCTCTTTTTAGTATCATCTACTGTTAGAAACAAACAACTAAAAAAGAAAGTTTCTTTTTTGCACAACTCTTTTGTTGATTAAATGTGGGTTAGCTAGTTTCAGTACCTCAATGGCAACTGGAGTCTGTTCCTATTTTTCACTATGTGTGCTTCAACAATCAGGGACACTATGGGCGTGTTAGAAAGTCATATGATTAACTAGCCTTGCATTCAACATACTTCAGAAGGCTCATGAAGCATGGTACTAACTAAGAGTCAGAAGTCCTTTGCCCCTGAAAATAGCAATATAATACAGGAACTGAAACAGGAAAAGTTCCCTAATCCCCATCACAAGGCGTGTGATGAGGTGTGGCTCACTTCTTTGGTGCCTCACTGCTAATACCCCTAGGGGGAGCATGCAAACAGGCAACTCATAGGGAGCGCTGACCCCACAGCAGTGTCTAGGGTTGAGTGCTCGCAGCTCCCAAAGCCCCAGCGTGCGTGTGCTATAGTGAACACTTTCAGCTTTGCTGTCTGCAGGTGGCATGTGTTAATCAGCTCTATTAGACCCTCAGCCTTATTGCAAGGACAGAGGGCTTTCTGTATCCCCGGTACTTGCCTTAGTGTACCGGAAAAATCAGATCACATGTGGACCTAGAGAATGAGTGCACGGTTTTATTGAATGGTGGAAGTGGCTCTCAGCAGATGGATGGGAGGCCAGAAGGGGAATGGAGTGGGAAGGTGGTCTTCCCCTAGGGTCGGGCCACCCAGTGGCCGGGCTATCCTCCGACCACACTTGGCCGAACTCCACATCGTGTCATTGTAGATGGCATGCCAGCGTCTGCTCATGTTTGTCGGTGTGTTCTTCTGCTGATGTGTTCCTCTCAACGTCCAGTCACTTGTGTCTGTGCCTGCTAAGGTCTCGGAGTTTTTATAGGCACAGGATGGGGGCATAGCAGGCCAGGGTCATCTCGGCAAATGCAACATTTGGGTGCAAAAACAGGAGTGCCTGTCCTCAACTAGGACTATGGGCACAGGCCCGAGGATGGAGCCCTCACCAAGAACCCTGCCCTTCTCCCAGCACTTCCCAGCCCCTCTCCCTTATCATTTCCCTCCTCTGAAGAGGTACATCTAACTGCCATTAAAATATGGATGATGATTGGTCTTAGCTGCTTCCTGCTGACAGGGGCATTGTTTTGGGTAAAATGGCAGTCAGATTCCTCCCAGAGGTTAATCTAACGGTTCCTTGCAAAGGGGAGCCATCACCTGAGGCTCTGGTTGCCTGACCATTTGGAGTTTGATGGCTTCTAGGCATGAGAGAAAAAAAAAAGTTTTATAAAGTTAAGTATGCATGGTTTAAACATGTGTACTATACAAGGAAAGAATTTAGTGCCAAAGATTACAGAGATAAGAAGTGAAATATACTAACAACAACATTGTACCCAGAGCTGTTTCTGGTGAAAAAAATTAAACCTTGTGGCTGGGCGCAGTGGCACATGTCTGTAATCTCAGCACTTTGGGAGGCCAAGGCGGGTGGATCACAAGGTCAGGAGATCGAGACCATCCTCGCTAACATGGTGAAACCCCATCTCTACTAAAAATACAAAAAATTAGCCGGGCGTCGTGGCAGGTGCCTGTAGTCCCAACTACTCGGGAGGCTGAGGCAGGAGAATGGCGTGAACCCGGGAGGCGGGGCTTGCAGTGAGCCAAGATCGGGCCACTGCACTCCAGCCTGGGCCACAGAGCGAGACTCCATCTCAAAAAAAAAAGAAAAAAGAAATTAAACTTTGTATGGAAGCGGTTAAACTTTAGAAGAAAGATAACTGTTCTTGCCACATCTGTAGCCATTAACAGGTGTACACTGAGAATTCTGGGGTTTTTGGCCTTGCACAGTGGCCATTCAAGCTTTTGCCTCTTTCTTGTGTTTCCCTTTCTCTGTTGTAAAAGACTGAGGTGGCCGCTTTCAGGAGGTCTTCTAATGTACTATCTGGTCCCAGGGCCTGTTTTTGTAGCTTCCTCCTGATGTCAGGAGCTGCCTGAGTAATAAATTTATCCTATAGGGTTAGCTTTCCCTGGACTCAATCAGGAGATAGAGAGGTGTGCATTACCAAGGCCTCTCTTAGCCTCTCCAGGAAGGCAGTGTGATTTTCATCAAATCCCTGGTCAATCATAGACAACTTAGTATAATTGAGAGCTTGGTCTTAGTCCTACGTAAGCCCTCCATTATGCACACTTGAAAGTGTCTCCTCTTCCAGTCTCCCATCTCATCATTGGGATCCCATTTAGGGTCATTCACTGGTACTGCTTCTCTTCCAGTTGGATACTGTTTTTTCCCTTCTCTGACGCTATATGTGGTGCAAAGCTTATCACCAAATCTCTCTGCTGCTTGCAGAGTGGCCTGTTTCTCAGTGTCTGTCAGGTTCTAATTCAAAAGTAACATAATGTCTCTTCAGGAGAGTTCAAATATTTGGGTGAAATTCTGGAAAGCCGCTATATATCTATCAGGGTCATCTCAAAACTTGCCAAGATCCCCCTTAATTTGCTTTTACTGGGTCCAAATTCACTGGGCATTTGTTGAAGGGGCAAGAGTGAGACTGGGGCTTGTTTAGGGTGAGGATTTTTAGGAGGGGGTGAGTGAGATGCTGAAGCTGAATAGGGAGGTCAAGGTGGACCCGGAGGAGCAGGGCTTGAGGGACCTGCTTCCTCTTCTGGGAGTGCCTCCAGAGCTCTTTAATTCCCCAGGCTTACCCCTTGCAGTCTTTCCTGAGATGGAAAGCAGGAGGGCTGGATCAACTCTACACTATCAGCAAAGGTCTGGATTGCCTTGCAAAGTATAGAAAGCCTGCACATTTGGGGCCTCGGACCATCTGTCCTCACATCTACAGAAAAGTTCTAAGTGCTGGATGATATTGAAATGAATGGTTCCTTCCTGAGGCCAAGTCTGTCCTTGCTGTAAATCATAATTTGGCCAAACCTTTGTTCAGAGAGCTATGAATCATTTTTCCTACAGATTCTGAGGGTCAAAACAGTCCCAATAGTTCAGGATACACTCCAGAAGAATAAGTTGGGGGTGGTGAAGACAGCCAGTTGCCCATTCTGAAAGACAGTAAATAGAGGTTTACTTCATTCCCTTCCTTCTTTCAGCAAAAACACAGGGTGTGATGAAGAGAGAAAGCAAAGCAGGCATCCTCCCTTCCCTTCCACCTCTTATCCCTGAGTCCTGGTGACCTTGACAGGTGCTAGCCATAGATACCCATGAGGTATCTGCCCACGAAGCAGGGAAAACCTAGAGAATGGGAATTAACCGCCATCACCTATGCCTCCATTTTTTCCTGCTGTGGACAACCTTTGAGTTCCCTGGGCCTGTTTATGCCATGGGGTTTTTCTTTCTAGGGCCACAGCCTGAAGCTTGGAATCGAGTTTGGGACTGAAAAGGTATTTCAGAGGCTGTTTGTACCTGTTTAGAGTGTGTCAAATGAGCCCTGCCAAATGTGCAGTTATCAGCCAGAAGGGGCTGTTCCTCCATCAACTTCCCTATCAGAAACAGAGTGCTGGGAGGGGTCAGTCCTCTCACACGAAAGGGAAAAAGAGAAAAACAGTATAAAGGGCAAAAGGGAAGGTCCTGGGGGAAGAATTCCTTGTTCAGTGCAAGTGAGTCGCTTTAATCCCTGTGTCCTTCCCCAGTTCAGACCCGGTTGAATTCCTCGGCCAGGATAGAAATGCTCTGTTGGCACGGGGGACGAGACGTGCCCTGTGGGGTCCTGGCCACCGCCGCGGTTTTCTAATGCCCCCCAACCCCTGTGGCTGTGCTCAGGCACCCGAGCTGGGAGGGGAGAGGGTAAGGGGAGCTGTCTTGAGCTGCGTGGGTCTGCAGCTGTTGGGGTGGAAGTGAAGATGGCACCTCTAGGAGCAATTGGTCTGATTTGCACCTTTGATGGCTGCACTCATTTTACTTAGTAACATGGCTGCAGCCTGTAGCAAAACTCCTAACATTATAAAACAAGAGATAAGAGCTATTTCAAACTATGAGAAAGAGAAAATAGACGAAGTCTGGGTGTTTTGACTAGCCCGG
Organism: Pan paniscus; assembly: GCF_029289425.2. Classification (NCBI taxonomy): domain Eukaryota; kingdom Metazoa; phylum Chordata; class Mammalia; order Primates; family Hominidae; genus Pan; species Pan paniscus. The sequence goes on from NC_073252.2 coordinate 115,866,352, forward strand.
TCAGGGCAGTTTAAAACTCCGTGAAGGTAAATAGAGCCTGTTACTTGCAGGAAAGAGAGAGAGATGGCAGGGTTTTGGAAAAGAGACAGATCTGACAGTTGTGCATTCACACTCACTTTCCAGGATCCCAGATAAGCCCCAGTTGAAATGGGAAAAATTCCCTTATACCCCTCGCAGGTCCTGCGATGAGGGCGTGGCTCACTTTTTCAGTGCACCACTGCGCATACCACTAGGGAGAACATGCATATGGGGAGATGATGGGGAGCATGGGCTCCAACCCCGCAGCAGTGTCTAGGGTTGAGTGTCTACAGCTTCCGAAGCCCCAGTGTGCGTGTGTTACAGTGCGCTCTTTCAGTTTTGCCATCTGCTGGTGGCATGTGTTAATCAGCTCTATTAGACCCTCTGCCTTATTGCAAGGAAAGATGGCTTTCTGTATCCAGGTTCCTGCCTTAGTGTACTGGAAAAATCAGCTCACACCTGGGCTTAGAGAATGAGTGCAAGGTTTTATTAAATGGTGGAAGTAGCTCTTAGCAGATGGATGGGGAGGCCAGTAGGAAGGTGGCCTTCCCCTGGAGTCCGGCCACCCAGCTGCCAGGCTCTCCTCCCACCGCCCTCGGGCGAACTCAGCGTCATGCCGCTATAGATGGCCTGTGGTGCCTACCGGTGTCTACCAGTGTGTTCTTCTGCCGGTGTGTTCCTCTCGACGTCCAGCCACTTGTGTCTGTGCCCGCTAGAGTCTTGGGGTTTTTATAGGCACAGGATGGGGGCATGGCAGGCCAGGGTGGTCTTGGGAAATGCAACATTTGGCATGAAAACAGGAGTGCCTGTCCTCACCTAGGACTGTGGGCACAGGCCTGAGGGTGGAACCCTTGCTAGGGACCCCAGTTTTCTCCTCCCAGCACTTCCCTGCCTCCCGTATCAGAACCATGAATCTAAAAGCACTTAACATTTTTTTAAATAGAATTTTTGGACAGTTTATGGGTATTAGTATAGACTTTACCACTGTTTCACTGCGTAGTTTAGACATCTTTCCTGTGTCTCCAATTTCTCCTCAGTGAAAGGGGGAACATTATTAATGTATTATTTCCAGACATGATTATTTTACAAAACTTATTTATATAAAAGTATGTTTATGTAACAGGAATTGGAGAAAAGTATTTAGACATTTTACGGAATCACTATTAAGTTGTAGAGAACCTGAATCCCAAAGCAATGTTGAAGAATTTTAAACATATGATCCTACTTGTGTGTGCTAAAAATAACAAGAAAAGTCAATCTGCAAGCTACTTGAAAAACAAAGACAACTAAGACTCTATGAGTGGGAAAACATCAGCATAATTTATTAAATACACGTTCACCACTTTGGAAGGCCAAGCTGGGAGGATCACTTCAGCCCAGGAGTTCAATACCAGCCTGGACCCCACGGTGAAACCCAGCCCCTACAAAAAATACAAAAAAAAAAATTGCCAGGTGTGATGGCAGGTGCTTATAGTCTCAGCTACTCAGGGCAACAGAGGAGACCCTGTCTCAAAAAAAAAAAAAAAAAAAAAAAAATTAACGTCTTATTTGCCTCATGCTTAATCTTATTTGCTTCATGCTTAATCAAGAAAAATCTACAAAGCATGAAACATAGAGTCTGGAACATGGTAGATATATAATAATGCTGATCGCCAGCCTATTCACCCAGGTGAGAGGCAGGAGATACTTCTCTCTTCCGTTTTCTTTATCTCCCTCTGCTCCTGTTTTCTGTATGTTTATGTGTACATAATAAGATCCTTTCCAGACCTATCACCACACTCACTTCTGCAAAGCCTTCCCTTGATCTCCAAGCCACCTTGTACTACTTAATACCTCAAGCATTTACATGGTTTGTACCTGATTGTGTAGTTTGTACCAAGTAGTTCTTTATGTCTAGGTATCTTATCGCCAAATGAACTTGTAAGTCCTTTGAAGACAGAAACTATAGATTCATTGCTTTCTATGATACCTATATTTAACTGGTTTATGTATGCATAAAGACACACATGCATACACACACAATGCTTACTCAATATCATACTATCCGATTATTCTGCCTCTATAACTAAAGGACAGAGGTGATGGACCGAAGACAAGTTGTAGATGTGATCTCTGCTTTACTAGAGTAAATGTGGTAGTTCTGTTACATATAATACACACCAATAAACTGGGAAAGTTACTTTCTGAAGATCAAAAAAGAGGAAATGGGTTCTAGCTATAACAAAGAAGATTTTTGTCCATTTCCTGAGGATAAAGTGCAGCTGATCCTTGAACAACATAGGTTTGAACTGCATGAATCCACTTTTAGGAGGATTTTTTTTTCAACCAAAGTGGATCAAAAATGTATATACTGGATCTATGTATGTGAAACCCATATAAGGAGGGCTGACTTTATATTTACATAGGTTCCACAGGACTGACTTTGGGACTTGAATATGTGTTGGTTTTGGCATATGTGAAGGTCTTGGACCAATCCCCAAGTATATAGAGAGATGGCTATAATTATTACATGATCTGAAATGACTATATCCTATATGAGTAGTTTGATGATTTTCTCCATCGATGTGGTCAATTTGATATACCAATCAAAATTATTACAAGCTAAAAATTTTAATTCAAAAATATTATATACTTTTACCAATATCTTGAATGGAGATTTGTCAATACTTCAGTGGAGACACTCTCCTCTGTTGATTTCTGTTGGTACTAGATTCTCAAATGACTGATTTCTAAGTCAGAAAAACTGAATGGCTTTAAAAGTTCCACCACAGTTTTAAGAATCTACAAAATTTTGTTTCTAGGCACATTATTTGATGTCCATCTCAAAATCAAACAGCATAAAGAACACTAACATGAAGTAATTTTCTACATGTGCAAAAACATAAGTTAGATGAAAAAACATCTTCAAATGTGTTAAAATTTGTTTTTCAGATGCATCTTGTTTTTAAACGAAATGTCAGTATATGATTATAAAGTTCTAAATGCACTATTTTAATCAAGTATAGGAGTAAATCATGGACTTCAGGGCAAAATGTTATTTCATCCAGTGCAAGCAGAAAATAATTCCCAACAGAGAAAATAAATACTGTAAATGTGAGGTAAAAACCAAGTCTCATTGTATTCAAAGAAAATAAGGAAAATTCTTATTTCCCTTCTGCAGTCCCTCTTGACTGATGGTCCTTCACTCTTATATGTAGAAAATCACCACAAAAACCAAAAGAAATTGTAGTATGTCTTGAGATGAAGTATCATACATCCATTAAAATAATAATTATGACTATTAAAACATAAAATTATTAATAAAAAATACAAAATCATGTACAATGTTAATAAATATGTAAATTTGTAAGTGCATTTTGTATTAGTTTAGCAAAATTGTTTAATTATGACAAAATGTATATTTAAATAAAAGAACAATGAGAGTAAAAAGTTTTGTTAGAATGACATGCCTCTGGCTTTAGTTTTTACTTACATTTTTTAAGATACTTAAATATTGTCTCGTAATTAAAGTTGACATTTAAAAGTGTTAACTTTAAAATAAAGCTGTTTTCTAGAAATATGTCTTATTGAAGTCTACATTTAATAGAATTTTTTTTTCTTTTCTGAAAATTAAGTCAGTGCCATCTTTAGACTTTTGACATATCTATTCTCTAAGATTTACAAAAGATGGTAGCTTTTTAATCACACCAAAGAAGTTGGCTTTTAATTGCTAGTTCAATAGACTTCTCGGTTTTTGTTCCTAAGTTTCCCTGCAACCATTGATATTACTGAACACACTAGACTTTATTAAAGATTTATCTTCTCATCTGGGCACAGTGGCTCACGCCTGTAATCCCAACACCTTGGGCCACCGAGGCGGGCGGATCACAAGGTCAGGAGTTCGAGACCAGCTTGACCAACATGGTGAAACCTCGTCTCTACTAAAAATACAAAAATTAGCCTGGCGTGGTGGCACATGCCTGTAATCCCAGCTACTCAGGAGGCTGAGGCAGGAGAATCGCTTGAACCCAGGAGACAGAGGTTGCAGTGAGATGAGATCCAGCCTGGGCAACAGAGTGAGACTCTGTCTCCAAAAAAAAAAAAAAAAATCTATCTTCTCTTGGTGTCTTTCTCCATTGTTTCTTTACACCATTCCTTTTCTGCTTACCTACTGCCCTAAAGCTAAACCTGCTTCAAGAGTGGAAACAGATTTCAGAGATTGGTCCTCTTTTCTCAGATATTTTTTCTTTATTTAAACTCTTTACTTTAGCTATATATATTACATCTAATGTGAGGATGTACAGATTGAATCTCCAACCACACAATGTCACTCCTAGGTTCCAATGCTGAAATTCCAATTTTCTGCCAGATTGTTCTGCCTAACCATTCACTAGAAATCTGAATTAACGTTGCCAAGACCAGCTTTATTATATTCCCCTCAAAACAATATTCTTACACCAACAACACATTTCTGTTACTTAAAGTACTATTCTACCTTTATAACAAGCCTGAAATGTGGGAGTCATTGGGAGTCATTACTCCACCTCTCTCTCCTTTACGCCCAAATCATTGGTCAAATATGACAACCTTTACAGTTGTCCCCAACTCTGGCTATTTTTACCTCCACAATTGTAGTAAGATCCTTGTCATCTTCTCTCTAGATGGGCAGTTTTCAAAATGGTCAGAATATACTAAAAAGGGTAATATGTCAATAAATTAGGGCATTTGTATTATTTCCTTTTTTTTTTTTTTTTTTTTTTTTTTTTTTTTAAGGAGTCTTGCTCTGTCACCCAGGCTGGAGTGCAGTGGTGAGATCTTGGCTCACTGCAGACTCTGCCTCCTGGGTTCTAGTGATTCTCCTGTCTCAGTCTCCTCGGTAGCTGGGATTACAGTCGCATGCCACCACGTCCAGCTAATTTTTGTATATATATATATATTTTTTTTTTTTTCTTTTTTTAGTAGAGATGGGGTTTTGCCATGTTGGCCCGGCTGGTCTCAAACTCCTGAACTCAGGTGATCTGCCTGCCTTGGCTTCCCAAAGTGCTGGGATTACAGGGGTGAGCCACCATGACTGGCCAAATGTTTTATAATATCTATAAGATAGATAGATGATAGATAGATAGATAGATAGATAGATAGATAGATAGATAGATAAAAGATAGATAGATGATAGATTAGATAGATAGATGATAGATTAGATAGATAGATAGATGATAGATTAGATAGATAGATAGATAGATAGATAGATAGATATTATAAACAAATAATCCAATATCGTAGTGCAGTAGTGTGTGTTCCAAATTGGTGTGTTTTTTCTTTTTCTTTTTCTAGAAAAAGGTCTTGCTGTCTCAATAAGATTGGAATGCAGTGGGGTCACCATAGCTCACTGTAGCCTCAAACTCCTGGGCTCAAGTGATTCTCCTGCCTCAGCCTCCCAACTAGCTGGGACTGCAGGCACATGCCACTACACCCACCTAATCATTTAAATTCTTGTAGAGACAAGGTCCAACTATGTAACCCAGGCTGGTCTTGAACTTCTGGCCTCAAGTGATCCTCCTGCCTCGTCCTCCCAAAGTGCTGGGATTACAGGCACGAGCCACCGTGCCTAGTGTGCTTCAAATGTCTCTCATGAGAGATGCACAATCAAAAAGTTTTGGACACTCCTTCACAAGAATATTTCAATAGCCTCCTGAAGTAATTAGCTTTCTTACCTTCAGTGTCTCTCCTGTACCTCATGTACACATAACTGCCAAATAAAAGGTTCCTAGGAATAACAATGGTCACCTTGCTGTCTGAACAAAGCTATTTAATGTCTTTTACTTGCCACCGCAGTGAAACTCACCTCAATAACATGACCCTCAAGGCAATCACAAGCCGACCATCCCCTCCTCCAAACAGGCACACATGAAACACACTATTTTTCCAGGCATGATTTTCACTTTTCATTTTCGTAATCCCATCATCCCAATGAAATGTAACCACCTATCCTCACCTAAAACATACCAAGTGCCTCTATATAATATATTTTGCCATTATAATAGTATATTTGTTTGAGTTCTCTATAGATCTTTGAGATAAGATCTATGATAATAAACCTAATAAAAGTCAGGTCCTCATACAAAAGCCTCTCAAGTCATATCTATGGAAACTCACTCCAGCAGCCAAAATTTGGTCATGGAAATCCACTCTGCTTTCCTGTGTTTAGGGACATTAAAGGAAATCCCATTTCTAACCCGTGGAAACTCATCTCAACTTCTTCCACTAATGCCCAGTTCTCCTGTGCTCATCACTGCTCTGGAGTTCCCTGCAAACCAAATCCCCAACAACCCTCTCTGCTTTAGCTCATGAAGCATGCCTTTCTCTCTCCCCACTCCTCACTGTTTCTCATCTTCATACTATGTAGCTTCTTTATGTAAACAAAACTACATAATGGTAAGAACTTTTCCTTGTCTGATGTCCTTCAGCACTTAGTCTGGAAAAAAATAGAACTTCTCTTAGAGGATGACAGTCAGAAACGGAGGAAGATGTACCTAGTCTGGGTGGTGATTTGGGGATAATGGAGACAAGAACCCTTATACACTAGCATAAGTGATTTCCCTCCTCTACTCTCCCTCCTGATAGACTTTCAGTTATGAAAACTTGTTCATTTCCTGATGCTGAAATCCTATTCATTTTTAAGATACGATCATATTTCATTGGCTCTGTGATTTTTCTATAACCAGAATTGATTTATTTCCTCCCAATACCCATTGTCCTTGACCACTAATACATTTATGACACATAGCCTTTCATTATAGTTACCATCCTATCCAAATTTTCCTAAAGGATTGTTAACTGTTAAGTCAGGGATTAAACCCTTATCTTTAAAACCACCATGGTATCTGTCCAAGAACATTGCAAATAACAGGTAAATGTTAACATATGAAAGAAACACCAAATGTTGTCATGACATTGTCTTCAGCAAAGAGTCTCTTGAACATAAACTGTTATATTTTCTTCTTTGTCTTTTTCTTTTGGACAGGGTATTACTCAATGCTATTATTAGTGGTATTTGGTAATACTGTGCATAGTTTGCCTATTTAGAGGACATTTATCTAAATAAACATATACATTGTAATAATTATTGTGACAATACTTATGATTACTTCAAGTTGAGAAAAAGAATGTTGTATCCTCAAACATACAACTTTAGTGAGGGATGTTGATAATGGAAGAAGTTATGCATGTATGGGAGCAAGGGGTATATGGGAAATTTCTGTACTTCACAATTTTACTATGAACACAATAATGCATGAAAAAATGACATCGAAAAAACGTTATATTCTGACTTTAAAGCTATTATTTTAAAGAGGTACAAACTTAAAAAGAGCAGGGAATAGGTTCAGATTTTGTCATTATAATAGTATATTTAACATTCAAAAGAAATAGTAATGAAATCAGTAAAACATGATTTTTGCAAAAATTGTGTAAGATTCTTAAAAGTTATGATACAATGAGATAGTTACAAAAAGGAAATCTAACAGACTTTCCTTGCTTGTGGGGTTTCAGAACTGCATCAATTAAATCATTCATTTATTCCAAAAATATTTATTGATTATTTAATACTTACCATGTCTTATATTGTGAGAACCTATAGTAAATTACAGGTGACTGAGAAGTCTATTTTTCAAAGTGTTAAAAAAAAAATTAGAGTCAGTGAAACAATTTAGTAATTTAAAGTAGACTAGGCCAGGCATGGTGGCTCACACCTGTAATCCCAGCACTTTGGGGGGCCGAGGTGGGTGGATCACAAAGTCAGGAGTTCGAGACCAACCTGGCCAACATGCTGAAACTCTACGAAAAATACAAAAAATAGCCGGGCGTGGTGGCACATGCCTATAATTCCAGCTACTCAGGAGGCTGAGGCAGGAGAATCACTTGAACCCGGGAGGCAGAGGTTGCAGTGAGCCGAGATTGTGCCACTGCACTCCAGCCTGGGTGACAGAGCGAGACTCCATCTAAAAAATACTACTACTAGTAAAGTAGACTATAAACATATAATTATTCACACACTCAAAAGTCACAATTTATTGAGTGCTGTGTGATAAGCAATTGGCTAGGCTAGATGCTGGTAATAAAAGATAAGGAAACACAGACTAGATCCTAAAGGAACTCACAATCCTGTGCTACAAGAGATGTATTCACCATGTGCAAAGAAAACATAAAGAAACCCCTAACTCTGCCCAGAGATGACAGAGAACTCACTCAAGACTTAACCTTTAAATGGTGTCATGATTGACAGGCAGTGCCTGTCTTGGTGTAGAAATAAAAGAAAGAAATTGCAGCAAGATGCAACTCAATGAGCTGAAGTCAAGAGGAATGAGAAAGCATGCCAGTCCTCATGAACGAAAAGGCTGTTAACCTGGAACAGAGCACAAACATAGGCGTATGGCAGAGACTGAACTGTGAAGGGTCTTATAGCCACACAAGGAGTCTGATCTTTAACAAATCCTGAATGAATGGAGCCCTTCATGTGTCTTAAGAAAATCAGTAGCATACTCACATTTATATTTTAGACAAATAAATAAAGGTCAGGGAAATGTTTAGATATTAGAATCAGCTGAACTTAGTTACAAATAATATAGTATGAGGTAAAGATGACAAAGAAAGAGAAGATAAAGTGAAAATTCATTTCCAAGTGTCATGCTTGGGTGACCAAGTGGTTTATGGAGACAGAGAATATATCATGGTGAGACTGATAAAATATCTAATTTGTACTTGAATATTGTTTCCAAGTCTAAATCATACATACAGTCTTCTCCTGAAGATTTACATATTGGCAAGTAAAGGAAAATTAAGGGCAACTCAAGATCATAGATATGATTTAAATTGTATTCCCTGGTTCATTACTTATATTACATACTTGTATAAATTAATACAAGATTTTCTTCCTTAAACAAACCTGATACAATAAAATTGGGATTTATGTAAAGGATTAATGTTACTCTTTTCCCTTTTAAAAAATGACATATTTGCCTCAAAAAGAAATTTTCTTTAGTGTTACCTTAAATAGAATGTTCTCTAATGATTTTAAAGTAAGATTACGAGTTAAAAAAATAGATAAATATATACGTATTAATGAATAGGACAGCTGGTTTTCAGCAGAACAGGGGTACTGGCTGTTCACCGCTCATGGCTGTTGTGGCGGGTCAGTGGTCACACTGCATGGTTGTGGATACGATGAATGTCACCACTACCTATTGCACAAAGTAGGAAAGAGCTGAGGATAATTAATGTGACACTCGAATTTAACAAAAACCTCTAAAAGGATCAAATAGCACTCTGAAAATGAGTTAACAAATCAGAAAAAAAAATACGTAACTGTGTCTAAATGTTTTTTCTATTAAAAAAGGAAAAAAAAATGAGTTGTTGAAGAATTATTTATGCTTTAGTTTATTAAAATATCAGTAAATAGAATTGCACTGTCTTTCTTTTAAGGATTTGTCTGTCTTTTGTGCCCTTTGATAATTAATTTTATTTGGTTTTCAAGATAATTATATAACTTGTCTTAATTCAAACTGCAACAACAAGCTAAGGAAAAGTTAGGGGGTTTCTGTAAAGAGTCTCTTTCTAAGTATCCAAAAGCCAGACTTTCATGCCTGCCTATGTAGCAGTAGTAAAAACTCAACAAGGCTTCTAGCTGCATGACAAATATAATTCCTGGAATTTTTCTTCTTAAGTATTCACATAATCACCATTTCAAATGTAACAAGCATTTTAAATTCTTGTAAAGTCAAAGAGAATTCTCAAAGGAATAGCTACTACTCAAACAATTTTGACATGTAAACACCTAAAGACTTTCATATCTAAAGATAAAAACCTAAGAGAGTGTGTCAAGAAGGATTGCCTAAAATCAAACCCTAAGACAAGGATTCTCATGAAAGTGATTTATAGTATTTAGGAGGCAGAGTGTGTGAAGTAGGATAGGGCGGGAAAGGATGAACAAGGATGTGGTCTTGGTTGGAGCCTCACTTCAGCCTGACCTGGGCACTCAGGAGTACATATTAAACCTAGTTGGTTGTTCTTTGACACAGGGGACCAGTTCTTTGTACTCTCGTATTGTCGAATCACAGCTAATGCCCATTAAAGTGAGTGGAGATAGAGGTGGGTGTTATATCCAGGCACACTAGCTCTCACTGGGCCAAAGGGATGAGTGCATTGGCCTAGTGAAAGCAAACTGGATGAGACAAAAACAATATCTACTGCAGAGGTATATTTTTTAAATATCTTGGAGAAAGAAATATCTTGCACAAGGTCCAGGTGATACTTGGACTGATGACAGCAACACAGTGCAGAGAAGAGAAAGTAAATAGAGGCATGCCTTCTCCTTTGATTGCACATTGCTTTTATTATGCTTCGCTGATACTGCACTTTTTACACATTGAAGGTTTGTGGCCTCCTGAAGCTAGCAAGTCTGTTGGTCCATTTTTACAACACCATGAGCTAGCTTCCTGTCTCTGTGTTATATTTAGGTAATTCTTGCACTATTTAACATTTTCATTGTTATTGTATATGTTAGGGTTATCTGTGATCAGTCATCTTTGCTGTTACTATTGTAATTGTTTTGGGGCACCATGAACTGCATTGCTACAAGACAGTGAAATTAATCATTAAAATGTTGTGTGTGTTCCAACTGCTTCACCAGCTGGCTGTTCCCTCATCTCACTCCCTCTCCCAAAGACTCCCTATTCCCTAAGACAAAACAATTTTGAAATTAGGTCAATTAATAATCCCACAATGGCCTCTAAATGTTTAAGTGAAAAGAAGAGTTACACATCTCTCACATTAAATTAAAAGCTGGAAATAATTAAATTTAGTGAGGAAGGTATTTTGAAAGCTGAGATAGGCCAAAAGATAGGCCTCTTGTGCCAAATAGTTAGCCAAGTTGTGATGCAAAGGAAACGTTCTTGAAGAAAATTAGAAGTGCTACTCCAGTGAAAACATGAATGATAAGAAAACGAAACAGTCTTATTGTTAATATGGAGAAAATGTGAGTGGCCTGGACAGAAGATTAAACCAACCACAACATTCCCTTAAAGCCAAAGCCTAATCCAAAACAAGGACCTAACTTCAATTCTATGAAGGTTAGGAGAGGTGAGAAAGCTTCAGAAGAAAAGTTGGAAGCCAGCACAGGTTAGTTAATGAGATTTAGGGAAAGAATCTCCATAATATGAAAGTGCAAGATGAAGCAAGTGCTGATGGAGAAGCTGAAGCAAGTTATCCAAAAAATCTAGGTAAGATTATTGAAGAAGGTGGTTGCACTAAACAATAGATGTTCAGTGTAGGTAAAACAGGCTTGTAAGGAAGAAGATCCCATCTAGGACTTTCTTAACTAGAGAAGAGATGCCAATGACTGGCTGAAAAACATCAAAGGACAGACTAACTCTCTTGTTATGGGCTAATGCAGCTGGTGACTTTAATTGAAGCCAGTGCTCATTAACCATTTAGAAAACCCGGGAGCCCTTATGAATGATATTAAATCTATCTTTGCCTGTGCTTTATAAAACATAGTTTACTGAGTATGTTAAGCCTACTGTTGAGACCTACTGCTCAGAAAATAAAAGATTATTTCAAAACATTACTGTTCACTGACAATGCACCTTGTTACCCAGGAGCTCTGATGGAGATGTACAAGGGTTTAATGATGTTTTCATACCTGCTAACACAACATCCATTCTGCAGCCCATGATCTAGGAACAATTTCAATTTTCGAGTCTTAGTTTTTAACAAATATATTTCATAAGGCAATAATCAGCATACATAGTGATTCCTCTGATGGATCTTGGCAAAGTAACTTTAAAAAGCTATCTGGAAAGGATTCACCATCCTAGATGTTTAAGAACATTCATTAAGGACATTCATAATTCATGGGAAGAAGTTAAAGTATCAATATTAACAGGGATTTGGAAGAAGTTAATGCCAACCCTTATGGATGACTTTGAGAGGTTCAAGACTTCAGTGGAGAAAGTCACTGCAGATGTGGTGGAAATAGCAAGAGAACTAGAATGAGAAGTGAAGCCTGAAGATGTGGCTGAATTGCTGCAATCTCAAGATAGAAGTTGAACAGATGAGAAATTGCTTCTTATGGAGGAGGGGAAAAAAGTGGTTTCTTTTTTTGGAAACTACTGTTGAAGATGCTGTGAACATTGCCGAAATGACAACAAAGGATTTAGGATATTCCATAAACTTTATTGACAAAGCAGCAGCTGTGTTCGAAAGGATTAATTCCAAATATTAAAGAAGTTCTATTGAAAACAAAATGCTTTCAAGCAGCATTGCATGCTACAGAGAAATCTTTCATTAAAGGAAGAATCAATTGATGCAGCAAACTTCACTGTTGTCTTATTCTAAGAAATTGCCACACCTTGAACTTCAGCAACCACCACCCTGACAGCAGCCATCAACAGGTAGGCGAGACCTCCCACCAATGAAAAGATTAAAGCTTTCTGAAGGCTCAGACAAGTGTTAGCAATTTTTAGGAATAAAGTGTTTTTAAAATTAAGTTATATACATTTTTTAGCCATAATACCATGGCACACTTAATAGAATATAGCATAGTATAAACATAATTTTTATCTGCATGGGAAATCAAAAATTTTGTCTGATTTGCTTTATTGCAATATTTGCTGTACTACTATGGTCTGAAACTGAACCTGCAATATCTCTGAGGTATGCTTGTACTAAAACTAGATGTACACATACCGCTAAAAGTTGTTACACACGGAAGTGTAATTTAATCATAAACTCCACTAAGGTTATTATAGTACTTATGCTTTAGGAAGCTGTGATCAGTAGAATTCTAGGATGGTCCCATGATCCCCACTCCCTAGTATTAAGCACTGTATAATCTGAGTCTGGGTGGGACTTGTGATTTGCTTCTAGCCAAACAAATATGGCAGAGCTGATAAGATGTCACTCCCAAGATTATGTTTTATTATGTAAGACTTCATCTTAGCCAACTGAAGATAAAGGCTCTCCTGCTTGACATGAGGAAGCAAACACCCATGCATGAACTTTCAAATGAGAGTCCACATGGATATGGCAAGTAATTGATTTGCCTTTAGGATTTGAGGACAGCTTCCAGCCAACACGCTGCAAAAGACCAGTGCCCTCAGTCATACAGTGCAGGAAAATGAATTCTGCTCACAACTTGAATGTGCTTGAAAGCAGATTCTCCCTGATCAAGCCTGTAAATAAGAACACACCACAGCTGAAAGGTTGATTGCAGATCCTGAAACAGAGAACCCAGTGAAGCCATGCCTGCACTGACTCCTGATGTACAGAAACCGTGAGATAATGAAGATACACTGTGTTAAGCTGCTGCCAAATTTTTGGTAATGTGTTATGTAGCAATGGAGAACTAACATAGGTGTGTATTTTAAAACCAAATATTCTATGCTCTCACTTATAAATGGGAGCTAAGATGTGAGGACACAAAGGCATAAGAATGACATAATGGACTCTGAGGACTTGGGAAGAGTGGGACGGGGTGAGGCATAAAAAACTACACATTGGGTTCAGTGTATGCTACTCAGGTGAGGGGTGCACCAAAATCTCAGAAATCACTGCTAAAGTACTCATTCATGTAACCAAACACCACATGTTGTAGTTCTTTAAATGTTTGGTAGTTTTAAGCAGCGAAACCATTGGTTCCCAGGGTTTTATTTTCTGGGAGAATTTTCATTATGGCTTCAATCTTGTTACTTCTTATTGGCCTGTGTAAGTTTTGGATTTATTCGTGTTTCAATCTTTGTAGGTGGTATGTGTCTAGAAATGTATCCATTTCTTCAAGATGTTGACTAAAGACATTTTGTACTAGCTTCCTCCTCTAAAAAGAACTAAAATAGCAAGTAGATAATCACACTTTGAAGATACCATCCAAGAGAAAACACTGGAATTCAAAAGGAAATGAATAGGAAATACCTAAGCAAGGAAAGAAAAAAAGAATCAAGGCAGTCTGCTCAACCTCGTTCAGCTGGGAGCCAAGAGAGACTCCCCAACACAAGGAAAGGGTAAATGAAAGATTCTCAGTGGTCCACATTTTCACCATAGACTTCTGCAATTCTAGCCACAAGAGAGCCCTCTACCCTCACAGATTCTGAAACTAATAGAGGGTGTGGCTGGGAGATTTTATTATGTCATTGCCCCAGGAAGGATGCTCACACTGGGTGTCTGATATTTCTTGAGACCTAAGCTGCTACAGCAAAGTGCCATTTTATAACTCCATTTCCAACAGATGGTGCACTGTCCTGGAGCCCCACAATGCTGCCGCTGAGATGCAAGAGAAGCACAGGCTGCTGCTCCTGGGGCTTATGAAAAAGTGACCCCAGGTTATCCTACGCAGGGCAGAGACACACCTGAAACACAGACTGCTGTTTTTAGAACTGAGGTGTCAGTGAGACACAGTTCTAAAGCCCTTTCCCCCAACAGACTATGCACTGTCTTGAATTCCAGCAATGCTGTGACTGAGGTGCAAGAGAAGAGCTGACTATTAACTCCAGGTCTTAGGCATGACAGACTGTGACTGCCACACCCTCAGATGAGGTATAAGTGGTATGCATACTTCTCACCTACCAGCCTACACTTCTGTCACTGAAGTGGGCACTGCCCCAGGGAAGGGCACTGCACAGCTGCTATTTCCATCAACCTGAGAATTTCACTGATGGCCTAGGGATTACCTGACTTCTTCCTACCACAGCCAGCAGCTACACACACCATCACATGCCTGAAGACAAGCCAACAAAACCCAACTTTGCCCCTCTCCCCACTTATGCCAGTGTGCACAGTCCAGAAGCCAGGTGATTGCCCAGCCAAGTCAATCATTGTTGGCATCTGAACACTCCTCCTGAGAAACTGAGGTTGGGCCTATCCACTCAGCCACTACTACCACAACAGTCATCTACCTGCACATGCTACCTGCAGGCCTGGAGACTGGCTGCCCAAAACCCACTGTAGCCACTGCCAACAGCAGCACTGCTCAGAACCAAAAGGGTCATCCTGCCACTGCCACTGTGATCACCCACACCACACCATCTGAACAGGGGCCCAATAACCCACCAAACTGCAAAGGTTATGGCTGCCACTACCAAGCATCAGAGTAAGCCACTTGGAGATTCAAGAATCAACCAACTTGGGTACGATAACACTAGTGTCAGTGTAAACCACCCTGAGCCCAAAAGACAGCTCACTGCTGCAACTACTGAAACCTGAACTCTGGCCTACCTAGCATCCTAATTCCCACAAAACTTCACCACAGCCTCCACTAATAACTGCACTCTAAGCCACTGAGGAAATCTCAGATGCCACTGACACTTTTTACAGCCAAAGAAATTGTACAGAGACTACATTACTGCACATAACAAAAATCAAAGACAAAGTGACCCACCCAACCAACATCACAGATAGATCTTTAGGAAAAAGTCCTCTCCTATGAAAGCAAACTCAAAATGTTGAAAGAAGTGACTGATGTACCAGATGCAATAGAAGTCAGAAAAACAATTCAGGATGTGATGAGAAATTTAACAGAGATAGATATCATAAAATAAAAACAAAAAAATTCTGGAACTGAAGAATTCACTGAAGGAAATGTAAAATGCATTCAAAAGTTTCAACAATAGACTGGATAAAGCAGAGAAAGAATCTCAAAACCTGAAGACAAATCTTTTGAAATAATCCAATTAGCCAACAATAAGGAGAACAGGCATGGTGGCTCATACCTATAATCCTAGCACTGTGGGAGGCTGAAGAGAAAGGATTGCTTGAGCTCAGGAGTTGGAGGATAGCCTGGGAAAAATAGTCAGACTCTGTCTCTACAAAAAAAAAAAATTAAATTATACAGACATGGTGGCACATGACTGTAGTACTCAGAAGGCTGAGGCAGGAGGATCACTTGAGCCCAGAAGGTCAAGGCTACAGTGAGCAATGATCATGCCACTACACTTCCTCCTGGGTGACAGAATGAGTTTCTGTATCAGCAAAAAATAATAATAATAATAAATAAATGAGAAAAAAAGAATGAATAAAACTTTTGTGATATATGGGACATCATGAAGTGACCAAATGTATGAATTATTGGTATCTCAGAAGGAAAAGAGAGCACAAAATAATTATAAAACCTATTTAATAAAATAATAGATGAAACTTCCCAAGTCTGGCAAGAGATTAAGACACCCAGATACAGAAGGGGCAACAATCCCCAAACAGATATAATGTAAAAGGCCTCCACTTCACATTACAGTCAAAATATTTAAAGTTAATAAGAAAGAAAGAACTGTAAAAACAGAAAGAGAAAAATATCATCTATAAAGGAACCTCCATCAGACTAACAGTAGATTTCTCAGCAGAAACCTTACAGGACAGGAGAAAATGGAATGACGTATTTACCATGCTGAAAGAAAAAAAAAAAAAACACTGCTAATCAATTATACTACATCCAGCAAAGTTATCTTTCATAAGTGAAAGATAAAGTATTTTCCAGACAAACAAATGCTCAGAAAATTCATCACCACTAGACCAGTCCTAAAAGAAATGCACAAGAGAGGCTTAAATCTGGAAGCTAAAGGATAACATTTGCCAACATAAAAACACACACAAGTATAAAACTCAATAGTAAGGGAAATACACAAAGGAGAAAGAGAAAAAGACATAAATGATACAACTACAGGTCATTACCGATACAACTACAGGTCATTACCAATACAAAATGACAAATAATAAGAGAAAAAAACAAAAAAAATATACAAAACAACCAAAATTAATTAACAGTATGACTGGGAAAAAACCTCACATATTAATAATTACCTTAAATGTAAATGGATTATATTCTCCACTTAAAAGATATACTGGCTGAATGGATAAGAAAACATAATCCAACTAATCCCACTATATGGTGCCTATAAGAAATGCACTTTCTCTGTAAATACACATATAAACTCAAAGTAAAAGGATGAAAAAAGGTATTTTATACAAAAGAAAAGCAAAGTGAGCAAGAGAAGCTATACTTACATGGAACAAACTTTAAGCCAAAAACAGAAAAAAAATTTAAAAAATATAAGGAAGGTCATTATATAATGATGAAGTGATAAATCCAGCAAAATAAAATAGCAATTCTAAATATATATGCAACAAACCCTGGAGCACTCAGATGCATAAGAAAATATTACTAGATCTAAAAAGAGAGATAGACTCCAATACCCTCACTCTCTGCATTAGATAGAACATTTAGATACAAAATCAAAAAAAAATTGGATTAAAACTGGACTTTAGACCAAATGGACCTAATAGACATTTACAAAACATTTTATCCTACTGCAGAATACACATCATTCTCATCAGCACATATAACATTATTCAAGATAGATAATATGTCAGGCCACACAACAAGTCTATTTTTATTTTTTAAATAATATTTTTTAAAAGTATTTTTTAAAAGTAGAAATCATATTAAATATCTTCTCAGATCACAATGCAATAAAACTAGAAATCAATACTAAGAGGAACACTGGAAACTATACAACTACACGGAAATTAAACATGACCCTGAATGACCATTGGGTCATGAGGAATTTAAAATGGAAATCAAAAAAATTCCTGAAACAAGTGAAAATAGAAATACAACATACCAACACCTGTGGGATACAGTAAAAGCAGTAATATAAGAAATTTATAGCAATAAACACTTACATCCAAATAACGGAGAGAGGTAAAATAAACAATCTAACATTGCCACTCAAAGAACTAAAAAAGCAAGAACACACCAAACCAAAAATTAGCAGAATAAAGAAATAATAAAAATCAGATTAAAATTATACAAAAATAAGGAATAAAAAATCAATGAAACACAAAGTTGGTTATTTAAGAGATAAACAAACTTTATAAGCCACCAGTTAGACTAACCAAGAAAATAAGAGAGAAGACAAAGAGATCAAAAATGAGACATTAATACTACAGAAATACAACAGCTCATCAGAGACAATTATGAACAACTAAATGCTAACAAATTAGAAAACCTAGAAGAAATACATAAATTCCTGGATGCATACAACCTACCAAGATTGAATCAGGAATAAATAGAAAACCTGAACAGACCAATAATTAGTAGTATTGAAATAGTAATTTTAAAATCTCCCAACAAAGAAAAGCCTGGGACCAGATGGATTCACTGCCTTTTCTAATATACATATAAACACCAATCATCCTTAAACTATTCCAAAATATTAAAGAGGAGGGAACTCTTCCCAATTCATTCTACGAAGCCAATATTACCTTCATACCAAAACCAGAGAAGGACACAGCAACAACAACAACAAAAACTACTACAGGCCAATATCCCTGATAAACATAGATGCAAAAATCCTCAACAGTATACTAGCAAACCAAATTCAACAACACATCAAAAAGATAATACATCATAATCAAGTGAGATTTATGTGAGGAATGCAACAATAGTTTAACATACACATATCAATAAATGTGGCATGGCACATCAGCAGAATGAAAGACAAAAACCACATGATTATCTCAATAGGCACAGCAAAAGCATTTGATAAACTTCAATATCTTTCATAATAACAACTCTCAACAAACTAGGCATAGAAATAACAGACCTTGAAATAATAAAGGTTATATATGACAAACTCACAGTCAACATTAAACTAAATGAGGAAAAGTTGAAATCATTTACCCTAATTACTGGAACAAGACAAGGATGCCCATTTTAACCACCTCCACTCAACATAGTACTAAAAGTCTTAGCTAAAATAATTAGGCAAGAGAAAGAAAAAAAACCATGCAAACTGGAACAAAGGAAGTCAAATCATCCCTATTTGCAACAAATTTAATAAAGCTGCAGAACACTTACAATCAATATACAATAATTAGTAGCATTTCTATACAAAATAATAAAATAGACAAAAAAGAAATCAACAAGGCAATCGCACTTATAATAGGTAAGAAAAAAAAACCTAGGAATAAATTTAACCAAGGTGAAAGATCTCTATAAGGAAAACTACAAAATACTCATGAAAAACACTGAAGAGGACACAAGCAAATGGAAAGCTACCCCATGCTCATGAATCAGAAGAATTAATATTATTAAAATGATCATACTGCTTCAAGCAATATACAGCTACAATGCAATTTTATCAAAAGACCAATGTCATTTTCCCCAAAATATAAAAAATAATCCTATAATTCATCTGGAACAAAAAAGGAGCCCAAAGAGCCAGAACAATCCTAAACAAAAAGAATAAAGCTGAAGGTATCACACTACCTGACTTCAAAATATATTACAAAGCAATAGCAACCAAAACAACATGGTATTAGTATAATAATGGACACAGAATATAGAACCAATGAAACAGAATATAGAACCCAGAAATAAAATCACGTATTTACAGCCAACTGATTTTTGACAAAGGCACCAAGAATATATACTAGGGAAAATACACCTTTTTAACTTAATTGTCCTGGGAAAGTTGTATTGCAATATGCAGAAGAATGAAACTGGACTCCTATCCTCAACATATAAAAATCAACTCTAGATACATTAAAGACTCAAATGTAAGACCCAAATCTGTAAAAATTCTAGAAGAAATTATAATGAAAACACTTCAAGACATTGGTCTATGCAAAAAAATTTACAGCTAAGACCTCAAAAGCATAGCAAACTACAACATAAATAGACAAATAAGACTATATTGACTAAAGAACTTCTCTATAGCAAGAAAAAAAACATTAACAGAGTGATGTACTAATCTGTTGAATGGAACAAAATGTTTGCAAATTATTCAACCAACAAAGGACTAATAATCTAGAATATGCAGGGAACTCAAACAACAGCAATTCTTAAGTGGACAAAGGACATGAATAGACATTTCTTAAAAGAAGACATACAAATACCCAACAAGTATATGAACAAATGCTCAACATACTAATCATCAGGGAAACACAAATCAAAACCACAATGAAGTATTATCTTACATCAGTCAGAATGCCTATTATTAAAAAGCCAAAAAATATATAACATACGGGTGCTGATGTGGAGAAAACTCTTATAAACTGTTGGTGGGAAACTAAGTTAGTATAACCACTATGGAAAACGGTATGGAGATTTCTCAAAGAACTAAAACTACAACTACCATAGCTCCAGCAATCACACTACTGGTTATCTATTCAAAGGAAAATAAATCGATATATCAAAGGGATTCCTGCACTGGCATGTTTATTGCAACACTATTCACAATAGCGAAGACATGGAATCAACCTAAATGTCCATCAATGGATGAATGGATAAAGAAAATGTGGTACATATACATAATGGAATACTATTCAGCCATTTAGAAAATAATGAAATCATGTTATTTGCAGCAACATGAATGAAACTGGGGTTATTATGATAAGTGAAATAATCAAGTCACAGAAAGAAAACTATCACATATTCTCACTCATTTTTATGAGTTTAAAAAAGTTGATTTCACAAAAATAGAGAGTTGAATGATAGATAGTATATGCTGGGAAGTGTGGTTGGATGGGATGAAGACAGGTGGGTTAACACATATAAACAAACAGTTAAATGAAAGGTATAAGTTCTATCATTCAACAGCAAAGTGAGTGACTATAGTTAATAACAATGTATTGTATATTCTAAACTAGCTAGAAGAGAGGACTTGAATTTTTCTTAACACATAGAGATGAGAAATAACTCAAAATGATGTACACCTCAAATACCTGACTTCATAATTACATATTTTATGCATGTAACAAAATAACATGTACTTTATAAATATGTAAAATATTACGAATTTATAATAAAACAAAAAGACATGGTTCCCACTAGAACAGTTACAAAAGCAAAATAAAATTCAAAAATTATCTGTTTAAAGGTATTAGAGAGCTGCAAAAGCTCTGAGGATGACAGGAGTGTAGGTATCAGAAGGCAGAAAAACATAAAAAAGTGAGTTGACACACTACAACCCTGATTCCTCTGGTGCCATTTACATAAGAGGATATCTACATAGTAAAAGTAACTCTTAACACAATATTGTAAAATCAATTCTAGATTGTTTAATATGAATTATGGAAAGTAAAAGGGAAAGCTTTTAGAAGAAAACATAAGAGACAAAATTCATGACTTTGGGTTAGGCAAAAATGTATTAATTAAATAAGCTACAAAACATACTAGGCATAAAGAATGAATTATAAGAAAAACTACATTAAAATTAATTATTATTATTAACTATACCATGCCACTGAAACAGTAAAGAAATCCTCTCAGTCCATAGCAATAGACTCAAACCTATAGATGAATGGGCAAAAGACTTTAACAGACATTTGACAAAAGAGGATATACAAATGGACAGTGAAATATGAAAATGTGCTCAATTTCATGACATCGGGGAAATGGAAATTAAAACCAAAACTCAATGTCACCAAAATGGCTAAAATTAAAAAGTAAACAAAACTAAGTGTGGAAGGCAGAATTCTAAGATCCATGAGTTCAGCATCTTTGTATCTATGGACTTTGTGTAATCCTCAACCTTAAAGTATGGGCAGCATCTGTAAATTGGTTCTAATACAATATGACAAAAATGAATGCATTGTGTATAGATAGTTAAGGTCTCTAATCTGTTTACTTTAAGTTATTAGAAAAGGTTATTCTGATTTCTTTGAGCAGTGTTTTGTAATTCTCATTGCAAATATCTTTTACCTCCCTAGTTAGTTGTATTCCCAGGTATTTTCTTCCTTCTGTGGCAATTGTGAATGGGATCACCTTTCTGATTTGGCTCTTGGTTTGGCTGTTGTTGGTGTGTAGGAATGACAGTGATTTTTGTATATTGGCTTTGTATCTTTCAACTTTGCTGAAGTTGTTTATCAGCTGGAGGAGCTCTTGGGCCGAGACTGTAGCGTTTTCTAGATAAGAATCCTGTCTGCAAATAGAGATAGCTTGACTTCCTCTCTTCCTGTTTGGATATCCTTTATTTCTTTCTCTTGCCTGATTGCTCTGGCTAGGACTGCCAATACTATATTGAATAGAAATGGTGAGAGAGGGCATCCTTGTCTTGTGTTGGTTTTCAAGGGGGAATGCTTCCAGCTTTTGCCCATTCAGTATAATGCTGGCTGTGGGTCTGTCATAGATGGCTCCTATTATTGTGAGTTATGTTCTTTCAATACCTATTTTATTGAGAGTTTTTAACATGAAGGGTGTTGAATTTTATCAAAAGCCTTTTCTGTGTTTATTGGGATAATCATGTGGTTTTTGTCTTCAATTCTATTTATGTGACGAATCACATTTATTGATTTGCATGTATTGAACCAACCTTGCATCCCAAGGATGAAGACTACTTGATGATGGTGGATTAGCTTTTTGATGTGCTGCTGGATTCAGTTTGCCAATATTTTGTTGAGGATTTTTCATTGATGTTCATCAAGGATAATGGCCTGAATTTTTCTTTTTTTGTTGTGTCTCTGTTAGATTTTGGTATCAAGTAGATGTTGGCCTCATAGAATGAGTTGGGGAGGAGTCTCTCCTCCTCAATTTTTTGGAATAGTTTCTGTAGGAATGCTACCATCCCTTCTCTGTACATCTTGTATAATTTGGCTCTGAATCCATTAGGTCCTCGGCTTTTTTTGGTTGGTAGGCTATTTATTACTGATTCAATTTTGGAGCTTGTTATTGCTCTGTTCAGAGAAGCAATTTCTTCCTTGCTCAGTCTCAGGAGGGTGTATGTGTCCAGGAATTTAACCATATCTTCTAGGTTTTCTAGTTTATGTGTGTAGAGGTGTTCAGAGTAGTTTCTGATCATTGTTTTTATTTCTGTGCAGTTGGTAGTAACATTGCTTTCGTCATTTCTCGTTGTGTTTATTTGGATCTTCTCTCTTTTCTTCTTTATTAATCTAGCTACTGGCCTATCTATTGTATTATTTTTTTCAAAAAACCAAGTCCTTGTTTTATTGATCTTTTGAGTGGTTTTTCATGTCTCTATATCCTTTAATTCTGCTAGCTTTGGGGTTGATTTGTTCATGCTTCTCTAATTCTTTCAGCTGTGAAGTTAGGTTGTTAATTTAAGATCTTCCTGACATGTGATATGGGCATTTAGTGTTATAAATTTCCCTCTTAACAGAGAAGACACAAACAAATGGAAAAACATCCCAAGCTCATGGATAGGAAGAACCAATATGACTAAAATGACTGTACTTCCCAAAGTAATTATAGATTCAATGCTATTCCTACCAAACGACAAATGACATCCTTCAAAGAACTAGGAAAAACTGTTTTAAAATTCACATGGAACATAAAAGAGCCCAAATAGCTGAGGCAATCCTAAGCAAAAAGAGAAAAGCTGAAGGCATCTTGTTACCTGACTTCAAACTATACTACAAGGCTACTGTAACCAAAACCACAAGGTACTGGTAAAAAACAGACACATAGACCAATGGAAAAGAATAGACAGCCCAGAAATAAGGCCACACATCTACGATCTGATCTTTGACAAAGCTGACAAAAACAAGCAATGGTAAAAGACTCCCTGTTCAATAAATGGTGCTGAGATAACTGGCTAGCCATATGTTGAAGACTGAAACTGAATCCCTTCCTTTTACCATGTACAAAAATCAACTCAAGATGGATTTTAAAGACATAAATGTAAAACCCAAAACTATAAAAATCCTGGAAGATAACCTAGGCACTACCATCCTGGACATAGAAACAGGCAAAGATTTTATGACAAAGACACCAAAATTAATCACAACAAAAACAAAAATTGACAAATGGGATCTAATTAAACTTAAGAGCTTCTGCATAGCAAAAGAAACATCAACAGTGTAAACAGACAACTTACAGAATGGGAGAAAATATTTGCAAACTATGAGTCCAACAAAGGTCTAATATCCAGCATCTATAAGGAACTTAAACAAATTTACAAGAGAAAAATAACCCCATTAAAATGTGATCAAAGGACATGAACAGACACTTCTCAAAAGAAGACATACATGCGTCCAACAAGCATATGAAAAAAAGCTCTATATCACTGATCATTAGGGAAATGCAAATCAAAACCACAATGAGACACCATCTCACACCAGTCAGAATGGATATTAATAAAAAGCCAAAAAAATAACAGATGCCAGCAAGGTTGTGGAGAAAAGGGAACACTTATACATTATTAGTAGGAGTGTAAATTAGTTGAATCATTATGGAAAGCAGTATGGTGATTCTTCAAAGAGCTAAAAGCAGAACTACCATTTGACCCAGCAATCCTACTACTGGGTAAATACCCAGAGGAATATAAATCATTCTACCATAAAGGTACATGCATGTGAATATTCATCGCGGCACTATTCACAACAGCAAAGACATAGAATCACCTAAATGCCCATCAATGACAGATTAGATAAGGAAAAAGTGGTATACATACATCATGGAATACGATGCAGCCATAAAAAATGAGACTGTGTATTTTGTGGGAATGTGGATGGAGCTACTATCCTTAGCAAACTAATGCAGGAACAGAAATCCAGATGCCAGCTCTTCTCACTTATAAATGGGGGCTAAATGACAAGAGCTTATGAACACAAAGGACACAACAGACACTGGGGTCTACTTGATCAGGGAGGGTGGGAGGAGGGATGGGAGCAGAAAAGATAACTGTTGGTACTGAGCTTAATACCTGGGTCATGAAATAATATGTACAACAAATCCTAAAACACATGTTCCCTATGCAACAAACCTTCACATGTACCCCCAAACCTATTTTTTTTTTTTTCTGAGATGGAGTTTCACTCTTGTCATCCAGGCTGGAGTGCAATGGCATGTTCTTAGCTCACTGCAACCTCCACCTCTCAGGTTTAAGTAATTCTCCTGCCTCAGCCTCCCGAGTAGCTGGGATTACAGGCATGCGCCACCACACCTGGGCAATTTTTTTGTATTTTTAGTAGAGACAGAGTTTCACCATGTTGATAATTCTGTATGGATATGACCTAATCAGGTGAGCCTTTTGAAAAAGGTCTAGAAGTAAGAGCAAAAACTCTCTCCATTGATGGTTTTGAAGAAGCAAGCTGTCAAGAATTAGACAACTACAAAGAAATTAGCTCTGCCAAAAATATGAACAGCTTGGAAAAGAATCCATTCCTAGTCAAGCCCCTAGATGAGAACACAGCCTGTCCAACACCTTAATTTCAGCCTGTGAGTCCCTAAAAAAAGAATATAATTAAGCCATTCTCTAACTTCTGACCTATAGAAACTGTAAAATAACAAACATATATTTTTTTAAACCACTAAATTTGCAGTAATGTGTTACACAACAACTGCAAATGAATACATCAAGAAATTTGAAAGATGTGGAGAAACTGGGTCTCTCATATCAGGGACTGTAAACTGATACAACCATTTTAGAAAACGATTTGGCAGTAGCTATTAATGCCAAACATATACATGAATGCTTTGACTCCACAGCTTAATTCCTAAGTATATATAAAACTCAAACCCACGCATGTCCTTACCACAAAACATATACAACAATGTTCCTAAGAGTTCTGTTTGCAAAGCCAATACTGAGACCTACCAATTATCTCTAATCTGCATAGGAGATATATAAATGTGTTATAGTAATCTACAGGAATGCTTTATAGCAATAAAAATAACAGAATTTTAACTACACATAACAATCAATGAACAAGATGGATCTCATACACATAGCGTAAAATGAAAAACACCTGACTCGAAAGATTACACACTTTATTATTTAACTTATGTAAAGCTAAAGGGAAATCAGTTTCTGATACTATAAGCCCCATAGTGATGACTCCTTATGGAAGTAGTGACTGGAAAAAGCACAGAAGGGGCTTTTAAGGTTCTAAAAACGTGAAATGTACTTTATCTTAACCTGGATGATAGTTTACTTTTGAAAAATTTATGAATTTGTGCACTAATGACTTGTGCACAATATATGTATATTATTCTTCAATAAAAGCTTACTTAAACGTAGTGTAATGATTCTCTTTACTTCTGTGTATCTCATAAACAGATATGTCTGAATGTTTCATGAGGAATCTGTAGAGATATACCAGTTCCTGTGATTTTATTTGTAAGTAATTTTTCAGGTTCTGAAAGAGAACATGAAGATAAATTTGGGGGTGGCTGTCAAGATCTCTAAATAGTATACAATTTTAATAACACCATCAAATTAAAAAGCAATAAAAAATTGTGTGTGTGGCTGGGCGCAGTGGCTCATACCTGTAATCCCAGCACTTTGGGAGGCCAAGGCAGGCAGATCACTTGAGGTCTGGAGTTTGAGGCCAGTCTGACCAACATGGCAAAACACCATCTCTACTAAAAATAAGTTAGCCAGGCATGGTGGTGTGTGCCTGTAATCCCAGCTACTCGGGAGGCTGAGGCAGGAGAATCTGTTGAATCCAGGAGACAGAGGCTGCAGTGAGTTGAGATTGTGCCACTGTGCTCCAGCCTGGGCGACAGAGCAAGACTCCATCTCAAAAAAAAAATGTAAAAAAAGTATGTGTATGTGTATAAATTCCAAGTCAATAAGAAATAGATTTTCAAGAGAAAAAAATAGAAAAATACCATAAAGGAGCAATTTATTAATGTAAATAAGCTCAAAATATAATTTCTGAAATAAGTAAATACCTTTCTAATCTGCCAATTGCAAAATTGGCTTAAATGAATATTAACCAGTGTTAATCAGACTGTGGGCAAACAGGCATGCTCCACCTTTACTGCTGGCAATGTAAATTATTCAACTTGTTTGAAGAATAGCTTGCATATTATTAACCTAGCAATTCAAATTCTGAAAATTTATAATATAGTCAGAGCCATATTTTAAGAAGCATATAATATATGCATATTACTGACATCAATAGTTGAAAATACTAGAAAATATCATAGAGAACATATTACCTTCTCAGTAGCTGATACAAACTTTCCTTTGTAGGGAGAGAGTCAAATTTGTTGAAAAGATGCAACTGAAATGAAAGAGTAGAGACATTTTTGTCATGTGAATATTCATTTGACCACACACAAGTTATTGAAAATATTATTTTTAAGCTTAATATCCAGAATATGTGTACTCCATTTAAATACTGGTAGAGAATTTATAAGCTACTAATATGCATTATACAGAAAAGAAAAACATTTTCCTGAAAATCTCTTGGAAAGTTAAGAAGAGTGGAGTTGAAACAAAACAATACAATAAAAATACTTTATTAATATCTTCAAGGAATTTTTCAGTTTCATTAATCTTGCTTTGTTTAGCATAAGTTAATAATTGACCTAGTTTTAAACAATAATATTAAAAGCTTTGAAATTTTAAGACCATCCTTTCTACCTACATCCCTACTCAGCAGGGAACAGAAAGTCTATGAAAATCTCTCCCATTGTTGTAACATTTGCAAATACATTCAAAAGCATTTTTACTATGCTGCAATAAAGCTGATATATGAGGGGGTCTTCAAAAAGTTCATGGAAAATGTGTATTACAAAAAAACAGGCTGGGTGCAGTGGCTCACACCTGTAATCCCAGCACTTTGGGAAGCCGTGGTGAGCAGATCACGAGGTCAGAAGATCGAGATCATCCTGGCTAACACGGTGAAACCCCATCTCTACTAAAAATACAAAAAATTAGCCAGGCATGGTGGCATGCTTCTGTATTCCCAGCTACTTGGAGGGCTGAGGCAGGAGAATTGCTTGAACCCGGGAGGCGGAGGTTGCAGTGAGC
This sequence comes from Pan paniscus, assembly GCF_029289425.2. NCBI lineage: Eukaryota > Metazoa > Chordata > Mammalia > Primates > Hominidae > Pan > Pan paniscus. The sequence continues at coordinate 115,894,113 of NC_073252.2, forward strand.
TGAGATTGCGCCACTGCATTCCAGCCTGGGTGACGGAGAAAGACTCCATCTCAAAAAAAAAACAAAAACAAAAACAAAAAAAAAACCCAGGGACCAGGCGCGGTGGCTCATGTCTGTAATCCCAGCACTTTGGGAAGCTGCGGCGGCCAGATCACCTGAGGTCGGGAGTTCGAGACCAGCCTGACAAACATAGAGAAACCCCGTCTCTACTAAAAATACAAAATTAGCTGGGCATGGTGGCGCATGCCCATAATCCCAGCTATTCTGGAGGCTGAGGCAGGAGAATCGCTTGAAGCCAGGAAGCAGAGGTTGTGGTGATCCAAGATCGTGCCATTGCACTCCAGCCTGGGCAAAAAGAGCAAAACTCCGTCTCAAAAAAACAAAAACAAAAACAAACAAAAAAGTGCATACATTTCAATTTTTTGCACCAAAATAACTTGTACAAGTTATTGTTATCACATTTCTGAACAAGATCTAGTTTGAAGCACTAAGAAGAAAAAGACATCAGTGTGAAAGCAGCTTCTATCAGGGCAACAGGAATTCTGCTAAAATTGAAGCAAGAACAAACAGCATATTGATGATGAATCTTAAGTGAAAGAATGGTGAAATCCCTGATGCTTTACAAGAAGATTATTGGGACAATGCCCCCAAAGAAATCAGCAGTTTACAAATGAATAACTCATTTTTAGGAAGCAATGAGATAGTGTTGAAGACGATGACTACAGCTACAGACCACCCACATCAATTTGTGAGGAAAAAAAATTAATTTTGGCTGTGCCCTAATTGAAAAGGACCAGTGTTAACAGCAGAAACAATAGCCATCACCATAGACATCTCAATTGGATCAGCTTACACAGTTCTGACTAAAAAAATTAAAGTTGCGTGAACTCCACTTGATGGATGCCAAAATCTTTGCACCCAGACCAGCTGCAGACAAGACCAGAGTTTTCAATGGAAATTTCAAAGAAGTGGACACCCAATAGTGGGATTGCTGGGTCAAATGGTAATTCTGTTTTTAGTTCTTTGAGATATCTCTAGACTGTTTTCCATAGAGGTTGAACTAATTTATATTCCCATCAATAGCACATAAGCATTCCCTTTTCTCTGCATCCACACCAACATGCGTTGTTTTTTGACTTTTAACAATAGCTGTTCTGAAGATGTAAGATGATATCTCAGTGAAGTTTTAATTTGCATTGCTCTGATGATTAGTGATGGTGAGCATTTTTTCATGCGTTTGTTGGCTACTTATATCTCTTCTTTTGAGATGCCTGTTCAGTGTCTTGCCCAGTTTTTAATGGAGTTGTTTGTTTCTTGTTGAGTTGAGTTCCTTGTAGACTCTGGATATTGATCCTTCATCAGAAGGATAATTTGCAAATATTTTCTCCCATTATGCATGTTGTTTATTTACTCTGTTGATTATTTCTCTTGTTGTGAAGAAGCATTTTAGTTTAAATCCAATTTTCTATTTTTATATCAACTCAAAGGAAATCATTATATTATATTAAAAATACACATACATTTATATGTTTATCACAGCACTATTCGCAATAGCAAAGTCATGGAACCAACCTAAGTGTCGATCAACAGATAAGTGGATAAAGAAAATGTGGTATATAAACACCATGGAATACTATGCAGCCATTATAAAGAATGAAATCATGTTCTTTGCAGCAGTAAGGATAGAGCTGGACTCCATTATCCTAAGTAAACTAAGAAACAGAAAATCAAATGCCACATATCCTTACTTATAAGTGGGAGCTAAACAACGGATACACATGGATCCACTGGATCCATGGAAATAATAGAATAGTGTACCTATCAATATTTGGGTGATGGGTACACTAGAAGCCCAATCCCCGCTATAAAACAATATATACATGTAAAAAATATAAACATGTACCCCGCTGAATTTAAATTTAAAAAAATAAACAAATGGGATCAAGATCCTGAAGTAGTTCTTTGAAGAATTGTAACAGTAGATGAAACATGGCTTTACCAATATGATCCTGAAGACAAAGCACAATCAAGGCGATGACTAACAAGAGATGGAAGTGGTGCAGTCAAAGCAAAAGCAGACCAGTCAAAAACAAAGGTCATGGCAATAGTTTTCTGTGATGCTCAAGGCATTTTGTTTGTTGACTTTATGGACGACCAAAGAACAGTGACATCTACTTGTTATAACTGTTTAGAATTAGCCAAAGCTTTAGCAGAAAAATGCCCTAGAAAGCTTTGCTGGGAGTCCCTCTCCATCACCACAATGCACATGCTCAATTCTCTCATCAAACAAGGGCAATTTTGAGAGAGTTTTAAGGGGAAATCATTAGGCATTCACCTTACAGTCCTGAGTTGGCTCCTTCTGAGTTATTTTTGTTTTCTAATATGAAAACAACTTTCAATGGGCACTCATTTTTCTCTGTTAATAATGTAAAAAGGAGTCCATTGACATGTAGAATTCTCAGGACCCTCGGCTCTTTAGGAATGGAATAAATGACTGATATCATCACTACAAAAAGCATCTTGAACTTGATGGAGCTTATGTTGAGAAGTAAAGTTATATTTTTTTATTTTTATCTTTTAATTTCAGCTTCCATGAACTTTTTGAAGTCCTCTTGTATTTAAACACACACACACACACACACACACACAAACACACACATTGAGGCAGCTTCTGAAATATCATTTTAAAAAACTGATATACGAAGATTCTCCCTAGATATAAAAGTAGAATATTTTCTGCATTTGTTAGAGGTTTTATGTTAGATATGGTATCATTAATTTAAATTTTCCAAGTTGTGTGTGAATTGAAACTATAAAATAAAGTTTAAAAAACGCATTCTCCTTAGTATTTCCTTTAAGATATGTGTGTGAGGGAATAATATGTGAATCACTATCGCTAAGGAGTAATCATGTTGTGATGTACTGAAAAATTCAACTAATTATTCATAGCTCCAGTTTGTCAGAAAGTAACTTAAGAGGACTATTGTTAAATAGAACTGTTCAATCACTTATTGTCTTCACTGTAGAAGACACGCTTGTACTGGCTGAGAAATAATTGAACAGATTGCCAGACACCGTAAGTGATGTCTTCAAAGGATGAACTCTAAGGATAAATTCTTTCACTCTTTCTCCTTCTAGGCCCCAGTTTCTTTATAAACCAAATATATGTATAAAGTACTTTCATCACTTATTTACCAAAGATATTTTATTATTTATTCTATGAAATATTATTAAACACTCTGTTTATTATTAAACTGTATGTTGTAATGAAAAGGCATAGGCTCCCTTAGGATAAAAGAATTTTCATGACAAACACAGTCAAGTTGAAAAAGAGAAATAGTCACTAAATCTATCTTATGCTAGTTTATAACTCTGACTAGAGACACAGTAAAGATAGACAAATGGTCACTAAATCTTGTTAACAAATTAATCACTCTCAACCAGTATGAATTGTCTTTCCTCCTAGGTTTTACCTTAACAGAGGATAGAGTGTTGGGTTCATAAATTTGATAAATCTTGTCCTGAAAGCAAATATCTGCCAAGATTTCAAGAAAATGTTATAAATGAAGTATATAAATAAGCAATACAAGTGTGCAAAAGTAGACAAAGATTAAAGATATGCATTTGTATTATGGATAATTTACACTAAAAATAGCTTGCTGGCCAAGTGAAAAAGAACACAAACATAACCCCACTGTTTTTTACTTTTTCTCAAGAAAGGTAATGAGCTACTAAATGTCACCAGAGTTCCACAGTGCCAATGTACTGAATTAATGAAAGCTGCTAGTTTGAAAGGGTAGTTATTTTACTAAGCAATTTGGAGAGCTCTATTTTTCATTCTCTTCCCTATTTTGAAATAAAACAAAATGAATTGATTGTTGTTCAGTACATTCTAGTTACAGCTTAATGACAGGAACACATTAAATCATTTCCTGATTGCATCAGAAGCTACAAAGAAAAGGATAGATTGAGCTCACGTTATTTTTCAAATATTGTAATGTTCTTGGCCCCTTGAGCCACATATTGATATTAAGATGTGATTTAATCTTTCCTCTTTAGTTACAAAAAAAGAAGAAAACGGAAGAGTCTAGACTTTATTAAACTTCTCTACATTCAACCTCTTTCAAAACAGTTTGAAATTGAGCAACATTCTGTTTGTTAAAGATTTAGAACTCTTGAAACTTTTTTCATTAAGTCTAGCTTTCTCCCTTGAAAATAAATATAGATATTTCTTAAATTAAGAATCAAAATGTAATGCAGTCATGATTTGCTAAATATGACCATTTTTGTTGTTGGTGGTGGACAATGATCAATCACTAATCATTTACAAAACAGCATTAAATGCCAATGTTTCAATCCCTATATAAGGTATCATGAGAAAATATAAAGACAAAGATTTAAAATATTAAAAATTTTTTAAATCTCAGAAGCTAGAAAGAAAAGAAATAGCAGATGTGTAGTTTGTATAAAGTATAACTCTTTTTATCTTTAGAAATAAATAATCTTCTTCACAAAGCCAGCATTCTAAATTTTTTTTACTTCTTGGTATTTTAAATCGACTTTTATCTTTCAACTTTCCAAAGACATCTATTTTGTATGTGAATATTTATATTGGTGAATCTAGCTTCAATTATGAATACACTCAGGTAGCATTATGGAGATGCATAGAAGGATGAAACTTAAGCTTTCTCTCTTTCTCTTTTTCCCCTCTGTTCTGTTTTAGTTACTTTTTTACTTTATTAATGTATAAAAAAATTTAATTTTACTTAATCTGTCAGACAAGAGAGTAGCTTTGCACAAAAAGATCCTTTTCAGTAATTAAACTTAGTAGGAGTTTTAACCTGTATTACACGTCCCTGAGTTAAGGGATATTTTAAATGTCTACCGATATCTAAAGGGTTTTCCCAAGTGAAAAAAAAATGAGTGGGTATAAGCTACAGAGGCAGTTTTATACAAAAAATATGATTTTCTAATAAATTAAGCCTTTCAATAATGAAATAGACTATTTTGAAAAACTTCTCATTGTTAAGTTTATTAAGCAAAGGCACATTTGAAATATTTTAGCGAAAGAGTCAAGGACATCAGAGGTATCCTTAGGGAAAGGAGAAGAGAGGTGAATGTCTTCTTTATCAAATCTAATTCTAATTCTAATTCTAATCTTAACAGATTTATGGAAAAGGCTCTTGAGTAGAATTTGGAATAAATAAAATAGTCAAGAAAATGTATCTTCTATAAAAGCTTATAACCAACTAAACAAATGAGCAAAAGGCAATAGAAAAGTAGAGCCACAGGATAAACACCCTACTATCCTTTGAAGGATATGTAGTGAAGAGAAACTTGACATAAAGAATTTATTAAGAAGTAGCCAGTAAAAAATATGCATCCAGCAGGGACTCAAGATTAGATGAATGTACCAAAAAGAGATAAAATCCTTGCCCTTAAAGAAATGAACATGATCCTGAACAGGCACAGAAATGCCAGCATTGTTGCAGTTATGGTTGAGATTAACATGTGTTAGCCCAGAGGTTACATGTGCTATAACTCTTTCTTTAGAGTGAGTGCAATGGTCAGGGGTCAGTTTACTGACCTACCAACACATGCTATCAATAACTCAGAAAGAAAACAGATCAAAACCTCATCTGTGTTTTCTTATGTGCAATTGGTCATTATATCTACAATAGCTGGGAATTAGTTGTACTAACTGTGGCTGGAGTAAGCATGACAGTGACATCTTTCCTAGGACTAGTGTTAGTCTTCCCTCCTCCAAGACAGCCTTCTCCCCTCTATCTTTAGGAGTAAAACATGAACCCTTTACATAGCCCGCCAAATAGAATCCTGTGTCTCTGAACACATCATTTGTCCTGTTTTTTTGTCTCTCCTCTTGAGGTTCAACTCTTTGGAAGGATTTTTTAAAACATCTTACTAATGACATTAGGACTTAAAGAAGAGTAAACATGCTGCTGCGTGCTGCATTTCACACCTGCATTATTGCATTTGCTAGGACCCCAAATTATAATAGTTATAACTACAAAACAAGAAAACCATTTCTATCCTATAGGGAGTTTATCAATATAGAATTTCAGGTCCTCTAAATGGTTTCTCATTAAATAGTAAATATAGCTAGCATGATAAGTAGTAGGAAAACCTTACTGTCAGTATTTGAGAACAAAGCAAGGTTTTTTCACAACTATATGCAATATATTTAGTATGAAAGGTTATCATAGAATATGGAAGAATATTATACTGACTGTTTTCCACTTTTCAGAGTACCATCATCGACAGAAGCAAAAGTCCTTATCTGCTGAAATCTTTATTGACGTACTTAAATGGCGAAATAATATGTCAGGGTTTTACTTTAAAATACTTCAGGATCAAAAACAGAGGGAAAATAGAGAAAGGTAAATGAAACAAAAATTATTCACAGCGGTGATTGTTTAACCTGGGTAATGACAACACACGAATTCATAGTACTATTCTCTCCACTCTGTATGTCTAAATGCTTCCATAATCAACAAATAAAAACAAAAAATAAACAAAATATTAATCTCTTTTTTTCTTTAATTCTCTCTATTTTAGCTTACTCATTGGAATTCTAAGGACAGCTCCAGTTAACATGAAAGTAAAAATAAAAACCCAGAAAACCTTTTGGACAGATTACAACAAAGAAAAATTCTGACACCTCTTGTAGATTCATTTTCCACCCCAAAGATTAGGTAACAAAGGAGATATGGGAGAGAAAGAAACAAAATGGGAGAGAAATTGAGATAAGAGAGGACCATGTGAAGGAGGTGGAGTATTTAAAGTGGGAAGGAGGAAAATAACCTGAACTCTTAACTGCTCTTGAAAGTTCACTCTGTCTTCACTCCAGCTCTATTGACTGATTACCTGTAGCCCACTTGCTATTCAACAGTCTTTATCAAAGACAGATCACTTGGATACTTTTGTATGAGTGGTGTCACAAAAAGACATCTTGAGCCACCAAATAAGGTGCAATATACAAACCAGAAGTCCCATTCAGCCCAGTATTTGTTCTCAAATGTCATAAATGCTGTGGACAAGAAACTTTGCACAACCAGAATGTTTTATTTCTTTCTTACATAACTGAAAAGTAATTTGCTTTGAGAAAACATTGAAGCTTAACTGCACATTTTAATGCAATGAGGAAAAGACACATTTTAAAGGAATAAGAAATTCAAGTGAGAGGAAATCATATTTCTCATTACATTCATTTTAAACAAGAGATTACTAAGTATTTTAAATTCCACAATTAGTATAATTACTAAAAGAAGTTGCACATGTTATATTTTGAGAGCTGAAGAATCCCAGATACCATCTTATCTTCAGCCTGGTTTTCAGGTAGAACCACTTGTAGATTTTGCCATGTTTTAATGTACTTATTTACCTTCTTTTACTAAAATGGGTGAAATGTGCATTTAATTAAAGACAATCACATTATAGGAATATACACTTATAAACAAGAGTAAAAAGCAAAACTTCAGTGCAAACCCAGAACTTGAATAAGTAACATAGCAAACTCATATTTTTATGGTTACTTAATTTCCTAATTTACAGGAGATGTGTTTTCATTTTAGCATACTTTGAAGGAAAAAAATCTGGATCAGGGAAAGTCAAGTATTTATTTTTGGACACATTGAACTATAACATATTATAATAATAATTGACATTCATTAAAGATCTCCTATGTGTAAGATTTACTTACTTTACGTAGATCATGATGCAATCATTATAACAACTCTGTGAATAGATGCTATTATAAACAGATACTTGCGGATGGCTAAGACTTAAAGTGATTTATAAACTTCTAAAGTCACAATACTAATAAGTGGGAGAGTTAGAATTACCAGGTTGTATAACTTTAGAGACATTATTCTATAGCACCTATCAGCTGTCAGTATAACTGTTATAAACTTACAGCTACAGAACTGAACATACTTGCTTCCCTGGACTGATGAACAATTTAGTCAACCAATTCCTCATGAAGGGAAAATTTACACCTTCCTCTCCCAGTCCTTCAGGAGAAAAAGATACTGTTTGAGGAATCAGCTAGGTGCAGAGTTAGTGACACTACATAAGTGATTAGTATAGAGAAAGATCATTAGATTTAAGGTTAAAATTTAAAAGAAATTCAGTAGAAGAATTGTACTGGGGACTAACAGGCTAGTGTTAAGAATATTAACTGGATTAGGTAGAAATATGGTTTCAAATAGGGAAGGCACTCAGACGGTGCTTAGGCCAAAGGGATAGTGACACTGAAGTTCAAATGAGAAAAATCTCAGTGTATTGTTTAAATAATTCTAGAGCTAAAGCCTTGTTTACTGGTAAGTTTGATTATCAAATATTTATTCAGCTCATCATGGTCATATACGCCTACAAATACAGTCTATGGAGAATTTAGTAAACACTGTGGTGTATTCCTTTAAGAAACCTTAATCCTTTCATCCAAAATTTGATTTTATACAAATAGACAGTTATTTAAAGGCACTTATGTTGATGAAGACCAGGATTTAAATTCATTGATATGCTTTTAGTTACAAAAGATCTATGGTTCTTTAGATCATTAGGATAACACTGGCAACACCTAGAAACAATAGTATCATGAGATGTAAACACATATTCAATGTGTGCAATCTCCAGGCTCAAATACTTTGACGCATATGTCAATTTGAGTCCTCCAAGAAGCAGATGCCAAGATTGGTTATAAAGAATCTCATAGCAGCTCAGAGAACGTTTCAACTGGGCCCATGGGGAGTCCTCAAGCTACAGCCAGCCATTAGAGGAGTCCCATGTCCTGCAGGAATAGACCTGCACTAGTATCCCCACAGTGCTCAGTTAATTATTGAGACCGCCTGGAGAAAGTGTCACCTCAGCATGAAAGAGTGGTGAATACAGAGAAGCAATGATTGAGGTTGTTGGTCACCAGTGATCCCCAAAGCAAGTGATCTGAGCAACACATTTCTATGGCCATTTCCAAACACAGCATTTATTTTGCAATGTATATATTTTTATATAATCATTAAAACCAGTTCTGTTTGTGCTGCTCAACTTTTCATGGCCCAGTATCTTTCTCTCATTTTCATAGTTGTGACTAGTTAATTTTTAGCCCTCTGCTAGGAAATGTCAGGTGCAGTTGATATCAGAGATGAAGAGGCAAATTGGTCATTGACATTTTTATGAAGAAAACTGCCATTTCCACACCCTATGATTGGTTAGGATTTTCCGGTCATAAACTCAACAATAACAACAACAAAATTGTAGAGGAAAAGAAAACAAAAAGCAACATCCTTTTTAATCTATTTCGTAGTGTGCTTTAATTTATCTGCTCAAGAAGAGAGATGGGATTTATAGTGCCGATTCTGAGATGTCAGATGAGGTATAAAAAGGGGTGTGAGGATTTGGATTTAGATAGGCTTGGGTTTGAATGCCAGCTCAACTGCATTTGAATTATGTGACAGGACAACTTCCTTATTATTTTTCTTCACCTAAAGATGAGCATAAAATATTATCATATAGATCTGTCAAGAGGATAAGAAATAATTTATGTAAAATGGCCCTGGCACAGAATCCATGCTCAGTAAACATCCTTACTGCTAAAGGATTATTAATCTTTTCAGAAAATAATCTCAATATTTTGGGAAATTATGAACAGGAAGATCCTTTACAGACATTAAATCTTCCTGGAAATTTTTCTCCAAAACATAAAATGGGCAATCTGTATTCTTAAACTGTACTAATTTTGTTGAGTATGAGCATTTTTATCTTAAAAGCAAAAACAAGTTTAAGGGTAAACTGGCATTCCTAAAATTCAGACTTGTGCTTTGCAAACAAGATGGTGAAAAATGTGACCATCCTTTCCATTTTCTACTTAAAAAAAGAAAAAAGAAAACCATGTTGAGCAAGTTGTGTGCAAAATAGCAGTAAGGCCCATTGGGCAGTAGCAACACTATCTTCCTGTAAATAGTTGTTCCCACCCCAGTGTTTAGGCTCACATGGCATCAGCTCTAAATGCGAAGCAATTCTGATGCTGTGATAGAATTCTTGAAAAATGAGTCTTATCTTGGAAATTATATTTGAAATGAGAAGGTAAATGTAATACCTTCAATGTACGCCTACTATTTTTACCTAATCCTGGGCAATGATACAACTAGAGATACCTGAATGCCAGAAGAATAGATAAGAACTTTACCTTTAAAAAAAAGAGAGAGAGAATGATTACCTCCACTTGCTGGATTCAAAAGAAAAATCTAAATATATTCCTCATCTTCACGCTGTATTATTCCACCTGATAATAGTAAAGTAGCATAAATCCTAAATATAAAACAATTAACTTTACTTACGCTTCTCAGCACACAGATCACATAATTCTGTGCTTGTACACCAGTGTAAAAATGTGTTCTGGGAAGATCAAATTTCCCAGCTAGTTGTCTAAAGGACATTAACCCTCCATTATTTATTAGGTTGATTATAAAAGAAAGTTCTGCATGGTCCCAAAAGAGAAAAAAAAAATTGTCATGGTTCCCAGGAAGAAAAAATAAAAAGCAAGGATTATCCTTGAAAGCAAAGAAGAGAATAGATTTTTTGTCTTTTTTTTTTTTTTTAAACCCAGTTGTCAGAAGAGTTGCCATGGGCACCATTAGGGGCCTAGGTTTAAATGTCAGATTTCTCTTCAACTACTATCCTTTTAACATTCTTTTTTGTTGTTCTTGTCCTGATTTCTCCTCCAGAGTTTTTTTAAACAATTCAACTAAATATCCTGTTTGACTCTACTATTCTTGAAGCATCCCTTTTTTCCTAAAAGCCCCCAAAACTTTTGCTTTTAAATGAATAAACTATTGCATTTTATGTACTTATTGTTTCATTGCATCTATATTCATATGGTGTAATAGAAGTGAAAGCATTTAAATCATTCAGAGGACTCCATATACCATAGAGTAGTATTAGTCATTATAAATAAAATAGAATTTAGCCAAGTCACGTCACCTTGTCATTATCCAGAACACTGATGTATGGCATATAGCACATTACATTATTTACTTGATAGAGGGTTTACATGTATGTGTGTGAAGGGATAATAAGGAAGTGCCCATGAGGAAGCAAATGAGAAAGATAAAACTCTGATTCTTAGGAATGAACTCTGATATGTGCTAAACATTGTGAGTATTTGAGTTGATATACCTTATAAACAAGTTTGAAAGAGTTTAAATCCAAGTTTAAGAAAACACTGGGAGAGAGTTAAGTTGCCTAATCTGGAAGGGGGGAAATGGCTTGACTCTTTTCTATTCTTCAGAAAAGGTGAGTTAGCAAGTTGATTTTGTTCCTAGGCTCTCATTGTTAAGAAAGCAAAATCAAGCTCAATTGTCTGTCCTAGGCTTCTCCTCCTCCCTTCTCCTCTTCCTGGCTGCCTGTCCTCCTCCCATTTGAAAAGTTGGACATTTATGTTTGGAATACTTTTTGCTAGTGTTAACATGCAAATGAACATTACTGAATGCTGAAGCAGCTTCATGAATAGGAAAGGCAGGCATGTGGGGGGATTTATATCTCTGTTGATGCAATTGTGTCAGGGTCTCTGGTGAGCCCCCAGCATGAGTGCCATCATTTGCATAAATGAAGGCCAGCTTCCCATTGGAAGGAAAAGAAGAATGCTACATTTCTTTCAACTGAATGCTTGTGGGCTAATCACTGCAGAAAAATACATGTATTATGTGAGTAGATTTGAATAACCCTTCAGAAGAGGGGTAGTAACAGAATGACTGAATAATCCATTTAACTTCACTCCAGATCAGCAATATTGCCCCTTTACTTCCCACTTACAAAGCTGAATGTCTTCATATTAAAAGACTTTTAGGTTTAATTGCTAGAGTACAATTTAGACTCGTAACTTAAGATCAAATAGTCCCACAACTTCCAGGAAAATGTTACACATTTGAGTAACTCCAGAGGAAAAGTAACAATGTACTTTTAACATCCCACAGAGCAGTGGTAAAAACACTATTGTCTTAATAATAATAAAGTATTATTGCACTGTATATCAGAAAATAGTCTTTGCAAAGCAAATAACATCAGTGATATTTTAATTTATCCAAGCAGGAATAAATGTGGGAGCAACCCAAAAGAGAGAAAAGAATTCAAGAAGGAGAAGAGGCCATTTTGAATTTCCGTTCCTGCTAGAAGGTTGGCCTGGCAGAATGCTTCTATTTTTGATCTCTGGTTTTTTATTTTGCTTCAATAGGAGACAAGCATCCCCTTACATAAAAATAACTCAAACCTCAGTAAGCATATACCAAAGGTTATGCTATGAGTTCTATGTTGTAAATAAAAGAGAAAAAAAGAGAAATAAGGTAAATGTAAATACGTGAAAGTAAGAAAATATAGAAATAAATACAAAATTGTTCTGCATAGATTACGAAAGCTGCAGGACTTCTGAGAAGAAGGTGGCTACAAAGGGCTAAGTGGTTAAGTTGTCCAGAAAGGCTTTAGGGAAGCAGTGGGATAAGGTGTGGATCCTAAAGGTGCGCTGTCCATGCGGTAGCTGCTAGCCACACTGGGCTGCTTACATTTAAATTTAAATTTAATTAAAATAAAATAACATTTAAACATAACTTCTTCACTTGTCACATTTCAAGTACTTGATAGTTACATATGACTATGCAGATATAGAATATTTACATCACTACGTAAAGTCCTAAAGGATGAATGCAATTTGACATAGTAAAAACGTCAAGTTTGTGAGTTCCAGCAAGGAGATCACGAGTGAACACAGAACAAAAAAAGAAAATGATATGACATTAAATTCTAAGGAAAAGACTAGATTGACAGAACTAGAAATGTTTATATTGGAAAATAGAGGGAAAAAATATAAGGAAGACCTAATCTAAAGACCTTTGAAACTTGGGTAGATGTAGTGAACAAGGAAACAACGTGACAAAAGCTGTACTTAGAACGATTATTCTGACAGCAGCGTGATTAGATCAAGGAAGGAAGAGTCTGAATATGGGATTTCTACCGAAGCTGCCACAATAATCCCCCTGTGGCAATGGTGACAGCCTGTACCAGAGGAGTGAGGGTGGGATGGGAGACCAAAAAATGGATACTAAAAAAATAAAATCCTAAGGAATATCGTTTTTAGAAATTAGGAGTGAGGAAAGTAAAAAACAAAAGAGAGAATAAATAATCACTTCAAGTTTGCTAACGTGAGTTTCTAGGAGAATTTCAGTTCTCCTAAACAAAAATAGAAATATGATAGTGGTTCTCAGTTTTTCCCTCATTCTGTGTATCCCCCACATTTCACTTTCACACTCTCCAAGATGATGACTTGACACCTCCTCCTCTTGCCTCTTCATTCCTCTGCCTCTCTGCCTACTCCACCATCAACTGATAATCTTGTCTCACGCTTTTTTGAGAAAATAAAAGCCGTCATGTAGGAACTCCGTCTTCCCACATGCAGCCAGCTACTCTCTTCCCCAGCCACGATTTCTCCCTTTCTCCTAACCTAGTGAATAAAGAAAGCCTTGTCCCATTCCATGCCAGCCCCTGCCCCTGTGCTCTGGAGCACCCTTCTTAGGTTTCGAAGGCCTTACACACAAATGACCTCTACTGTCTATTGTATCATTAATTTCTTCCTGTAGCTTCTTTTCCACCACACACAGCAAATGTACTGGGTTGTGAAACTTAATCATTCTTTCCACCCCCATTGTCCATCAGTCAAATGTTGGATGAGATTGAACCCTACCTTCACCTTCAGAGTGTAAGCAATTCAGGTCACATTATTCACTTATACACAGTTATTGTTTGGGGATGTGAAAAGAACCAAGACCTCAGCCACTTTAGTTCATGAAATCCCTCTGGAAATTATGTTCAATTTATGTGGCTCCAATCAGGGTAAATGTTGGGACTTTTGTTTCCTCTCACTCTGAAATGTATGCTGTGAAGATAAAAAAGATCAGATACTATTGTTTTGTTACTATGATAAAAGCCAAAACTGAGTGCATAGAAAAATATCGAAAACTGCAGAACTGAGAGCTGAAGAAAAATATAGTTGGAGCCCCCAATTCTGGACCTTTTCAGGTACATGAACCATTCAATGTTCTTTATTGCTTAAGCCAACTTCAATTGTATGTTACAGCCAACAGTAAAATAACTGATACATTAAGTATCTTCACCCAAAGCATGTCCTTCTTTAGACTCTTGTTCACATCTAGCTACTCTAACCTTTCTCTGCTTCCTGTCACAACAAAACTACTTAAAAGGTTTAATTTGTATAGCTTTTCTCGGACTTCTTATTCCTCCTTAACATCATCCTCTTGGGTTTCTCTTTCCAGTCTTCTATTGGACTATAGTTACCATCATCACTAATTTCCTTCACGTTACATAACCAAAGACCACATATTTTATTTATTTCAATTGGTCTCTCAACAGCATTCAAGAGGGTCAACAATTTGAAAACACTATTTTCTCTTGTCTTCAATGGAGTTATACTCTTTTTTTTCCTCAAGTTCACATTATCAGAGTTCAGGTGCAAGAAATAGAAATCACTGTGGCATCTGAAAGATAAGGAGATGTAATACAAGGAATTATGTGCTGTCCAAATGATTAGAGAAGCTGGAGGAGAAGGCTCTCCATGAGTCCTGAGATTACTCCTGGGATAATATTTTAGATCTGCAAAAATCAGAATCTTGGATCATTAGAAAGTCATCCTGAATCCTTGTCTCTAGGAATACATGCCATCATTCACTTGGTTTCTAGAGCCAAACTTCCAGGAATCAATCTTGAGTTGTCTTTTTCCTTCATTCTCTCTATATAATCAATTAACAAAGCAATCCAATCCAACTCTAAAATAAATTCTGCATCTACCATTGTCTGTTATCTGCGTTACCACCTTCCTGTACAAGTCGCCATAATTTGATCACATAGACTATAGGCAGAGTCTCTAAACTGGTCTATCTGCACCAGCTGTTTCCTGCATTCTGCACATGGCATCCAGAATAATCATTTTGCAATAAAATTAGATCATACAATTTTCTTGCTCAAAATTTGACAGTGGTTCTCAGTGGCACCTGGAATAGAATTCCAACTTTTCATATGCACCACCTGGAATAGAATTCCAACTTTTCATATGCACCACCTGGAATAGAATTCCAACTTTTCATATGCACTGAGAACTGGCCTTTGCTCACCTGCCCAACCTTCTCATACCTTTCTCTTCTTCCGCATTCCTCTACCCACACCAATCACTTCCTGTTCTTGGAATATACCAAAATTGATCCCACATTAGGACATGTGCACTCACCTTTCCTTCCTCTCACAAGATTCTTCTCTCAGACATTCACAGGACTGACTCCTTCTAATCATTCAGGTTTCAACAATTTCTTGGAATGGTTTTCTCAGATTTCCAAATCTAACATAGCTTCTCCCACTCACTCTATCCCATTACCCTGTTTATTGTCTTCATAGCATACTAATCATTTAAAATTCTCGGGCCCATTTTCTATTAAGTTCCAAGAAAGTCATGATTTGTCTGTCATGCTTCGCACCTAGACTAGTACCTCTTCTCTCCACCTAGTTGCTCCTTAGTCTTGAGATCTAACAGGAACTCCATAAATGTCTGTTGTGTGATTAATTGGATTCTTAGTAAATAGCCCAAACCAACTGCTTAAAATCTCACATGTACATTTATTGATAGATAGCATAGAATAGTGAACAAAAAAAAAAATCTCATTCCTCTACAGGGATGGGACCCTTTTCTGGAATAGGCATGGAGGACAGCCACAGTACAGAAAATCAAATTAGGCCTAGGAAAAGCTACCAGTCAGCACTAAGATCAGGGAAGAAGTGAGGCAGTATCCTCCTTCCACATTCGTGAAAAATGTCAGCAAACATTATACTGAATTCCAAATTTCCCTGAAGATTGTAGTTGTTTCACTTGTAAGCCAACTCAATGACATATTGTAGGCCTACATAAAATAAACCAGAGTCTATCTAGTTTCTAGTATCTAGTTTAATTCAGTCTTTCTAGTATCTTGGAAACAGTCATGAATTGGGCTCTCAAATTAACACTTAAATTCTTAACTTCTGAAAGGTCCCCTCTCTATACACTATATAAAAGGATAAAAGTTATTCTAAGTAATTCTTAAAAGAAGTAATGTAAATTTGAAATGATACGTTTAGAAGAACAGGAAACCAAATGACTTTACAAAGAGTTCTATATGTGGGATGTGTTAGAAAGAAAGAAGGTGATGTCTGTTTTTTTAAAATACCACCTTATTTGATAAGGAAGGACTGACTCCTAGTCTGGATTGATGACGTTTTAGAAAGTCCCCAAGTTTAAAGAACTGGGTGACAAGAAGAGGAATACTTCCAGAAACCTCACCATATTTGGAGAACATAAATATCTCCTGCTGTGAGGAAACTTGGGCTCTCCTGAATAATCGACCTTCAATCTTGGATTGATTATGCATCAGAGAAAATCCTGACTCAGGGTTAGCTGGCAGAAAACAGAATGCTTTCATGCCTAGGGTCCAACAGAATAATCCTTTTATTACCTAATTACATGTGTGTGTGCCTTGGTATTGTTCTACACAAATCCATGGTATTAATGCACTTTCTTTTAATCACTAATATAATTGTTACCTATGTCTTTTTATTTATAACATGATTATTATGATCATTAAAATCACTACTGCAAATTATTATCTTCACTTTTCTCCAAACTAAATATAACTGATCATTCTTTTCTTAAATTATTAACTATCAAGTTTCCTTACTCTACAAGGAGGTTGGTGCTGTTAAATAGTTATATTTTTCCCTCTTTTTCTCGCCTTTACATATCTCTGTAGCTCAATCTTTATCTCATTTGCTCTTGTTTTTCATGTGTTTTCCGATTCAAAGTTTATTTTCTAAGGCTAAGCCCTACTTTTCCTAGTTTCTAAGTACCGTATCTTCCCATATTTTCTTGAACCTCTTCCTTTTCTAGGTTACCCTATTTTTTATTCATATGTTTACAAATGGTCCAGGGGTAACTGAAGGAAACTTTCAGCCAAACTGATCTGTAAGGGCAACAAAGCACAGTGTGAATATCAGAAATTTGTAGAAGTTAGCTCAGGTTTCTGTATGCAACTCCTCAGATGATTGGCAAAATGTAAAGTGGCAACCTTCCACAAAGTAGACAGCACCCTCGAGTGAATATAAAAACATTTCTCATCATTGCCAATCTTTTTCTACAATTTAAGTATCACTTTTTTCATGTTTAAGCACAAATTTCTCAACACAACCACAGATCTCAACACTTTTTCTCTTACCAGTGAGCTAACAGCCCTCACATTATCACTTTTAGATACTCCAGGCTTCAAGATTTTTCCATTACCATTAAAAAGAAAAGGTTTTTATACCCATGATAAGTATTCTAGTTTATTATTAACCCTCTAATATATAGTTTTTAATTCCTCACTTTACTAAAATTGTATACCTGCACCAATGAATTAAAAGTCAACAAATACCGAGACCTTTTGTCAGGCTTTAACTCAACTGACTCTCTGTAGCCACTGACGTTGTTGCTGTTTTTATAAACTCTCCTGTATGAGTTTAATGATTCTACCTTCTTCCTCTTCTTCTTCTTCTTCTCCTTCTACTTCTTCTTCTTACAGTTTCTTACTCTATTGCCCAGGCTACAGTGCAGTGGTGTGATCATAGCTCACTGTAGCCTTGAACTCCTGGGCTCAACGGATTCTCACACCTCGGCTTCATTACCCCTGTACCTTTTTCACCCTTATATAAAAGTGGAAACCTCCCAAGAAAACATCCTTCAAACATTTGTGCTTAGTGATTACACATTTCTAAGTCAGATGAGTTCCAGGGTTTCTTAAGTCACTTAAATTTCTGAAATTACCTCTAAGCTCTAGATCTGATTTGGTATTGTTCTACACAAATCCATGGTATTAATGGATTACTGTGTCTATAAGAACAGGAAACCCAATGAATTTGCAAAGAGTTCTATATGAGAGATGTGTTAGAAAGAAAGAAGGTGATGTCTGTTTTTTTGTTTTCTGTACCTGCTGGCTCTCTTCCCTGATCACCTCAAAACTAATTGCTCTCTTTTACTTAAGTGTGTGATGCTCTTTAAAAGCAAAGCCTTAGTAAGAAGATGATAGCCACCTCTAAGTACCTGGAGAATGGGTACATAGAGAAAAAAATTAGATGTCTCATGAAGTATCGCAGAAAAGAGCCAGCACCAATAGGTTAGAAGGCTCAGAAAGGTAGATTTTTGAATTATTACATATATAAAAACTTTCTAAAACTTTTTAGACTAATTTTTAGTTCAATATAAAAATAAAATATTTTATATGAATTTTCAGAGTATTCTGTGCATATTAGCTACTTAAGTGTGTATTGCTGTCAGGAAAATAATAGAATTCATGACTTCTTACATTGATAATTTGTTTCTAATAAAATGGGAATTATGTGGTGACAACAAGATTGATTAAATGATAGTACTTTTGCTTATATGTCATATATCAGACAAAATTATGCTTCAGATGAATTCATATTGGCATTCTCTTCCTTTGCCTTGAGGAAGCAACAATTTCTTAAACAGCACACTAAACAGCACTAATCATAAAGAAAAGAATGATAAATTGAACATCATTAAAACTACAAACTTTTTAAAGAGAAATTCTGCTCATCAGAAACACCATTAAGGGAATAAAAAGATAAGCACATACTGAAAGAAGATATTTGCAATACATAAATCTGACAAAGGACTCATATCCCAAGTACACAGGTTAAAATTAAAAGGCAGATGTTTCTCTAAGACCTACTTGAGACCTTAAGGCCCTAAGAATATCCACAGGACATTTTCTTTAGATGCTGAATTGAGATCTCAGGTGGAGTTTTCTCTGTTTAATGAAAGCTGAATAACGATAAAGACCACTTTACTTCCAGGAATAAAGAGTATTATATGTCTAGTTTTGAATTCTAGTGAAATATTGTGCTACATTTGGCATATGTGTTTACTATTTTAGATGAGAAGATACTTAACAAGTGGAATATTTCCTTCATTTCTACTCTTGCTGTGACATAGTAGAACTTCAATGTAATTTATTCAAAACACTTATTATTATTTCCCTTAGTAAGTGCTCTTTAACACAATTCAAGTACAAGATGCTCACATGGAAGATGGATGACCGGAACTATTAGTTTTGCCTGAATTGTTTTTTCTTCTTGTTTCTTGGAATAGTACTTTTTATGATGGTTATTACTATTCTGTAACTCATGAATTGTCAGACTATTAGTGAAGCAGATATCCACTGCTTTGATAGTCTCCCTGGCACCAAAACTCCAAAATTTCTCTAATCTAAAAGAGGACTTTTGGATTAGTCTGTGGTTGATGGTCTGGTGCTGCAAACCTCAAACATTAAATGAACATCCATACAATTGTTGCTTACAGCTTTGTCCTGGGAGGCCCATGGTCAAATTCCTCTTTGTAAAACTAAAGCTCTCCTAATATTCTCAGTACAATTAATGGTTTTCCTTACTTTTTCACAGAACAAATAAGCTTTGTAAGTTAGGACTGTTCACTGTTATATGTAATAAGCCACAAGAAGATAGCTACTATTGTTATCCCTATTTGATAGAGGAGGGAATTAAAGCCCAGATTTGTTAAGTAACTGCCCCATGTCGTGGGTGGTAAAGCCAGAATTTGAGCCTCCTCAGCCTATTGTCCTAATTTTAATTGTTGCTGTTTTTTTCTATTTAGCTTTTCAGGGGTCTCATAAATATCACTTCTTTTTTGCTAAAGTTTTGAACTAATGAAGAATGAAGATAAAATAGTAAAGACAAATGGGAAATAAATTACTGTAAAACCCTGTAATACTGAATCCCACAATAATGTAAATGTCAACATATCATGATAGGTGCTTGACTCCTTCCTTTGCCCAAACCTTGTTTTCAAACTGGAATGGTCTAATATTTGTACCTTTCCTAAGAATGCTGTTAGATGGCAACTATTATCACAAAATCAAAAATAAAGAGACTGTCAAGTAACTTGACCAAGGTCACATTCCCTATAGGAAATGAAGCAGGATGCGGGAATTTGAGCACAGATAAATCTGTATTAGAAGCCCATGTTCTTTCCAGTTTGTATATTGCTTCTTTTAGCTCCATACATAATGGATTATTGCTATTATAGAACAATTTATTCATATTTTGGTAGGTATCATGGCTATATTTTGTAATTTACTTCTCATCTAGATGAAATTATTAATAAATTCTAACTATCATTTTCTGACATTGTAAATTTTTACTTCAATTCAGCAAGCAGTGTTTAAAGTCAAATTGTCAATAAGTAATTGGGTTATTAGGGGATTCTTTGCAAAGTAATTTCTATTAATTATGTAATATGTGTAGAATTCTATGGTGACATTTACCAACTAATTCCTGATAAGTACTTTTATCAAATGTATTTCATTTTGCTTTTTAAAAGTATTTTCCACCAGTAAGCAGATTTTATGTGCTTAATAAGACTAGATAACTTTATCAAAAGAGCAGAAATCAAGGCAAAATTTATCTTTGCCTTATTAAATGTGCCTAGAAATTCAGTCTACAACTTAGAATAGTTTAGATTCAACTTTGAATAAAAGGGTTGATATGCCTCAACAAAGGACTCACTTAATTTTAGTTTGCTTTTGAAATTAACTTTCTAATGTACTAATTCAGAGACACCAATAAAGGTAATAATGGCACAATTAATCTGATAACTTCTTCAGAATAATTCCTGATAATATGTTTTCTCAGCCTGGAGAACTGAACTTATGAAACACTGGCAATTGCATTAAATTATTATTTGATAGTGACTTTTATAGCCATTATTTCTGACTTTTGTTTAACTGAAAGAACCATTACTTTTTCTTCTTATTTGAACAGCTCTGAACAAGTCTAACATTATAAATTACAGTATATAACATCACAAAATTATAAAACTATTGTAACCAAATAAATTACATACATATATGCACAATATCAAAGTTCTAGTTTAATCCTGGAATGAAAACAACGTAGTATACACTCCTTACTTCTCCTTATTACACATTCTTTCTCCCATGTGCAACACGGTGCCTCCAAGTTGTCCTGCAACTGTTCGCCTAAAGTATGTCTTTACGTATGTCTAAAGTATGTTTACCAAGGTTTAAACATAACTGGTCCTGAAATTTGATTATAGCCAACATTGAGAAACTAAAGAAATAAGTTAAATTGGATTTAGTAGATATTATGAAGTAGTAAGTCCTTAGAAAAATTGAATTTCCAAAATAGTATAGATATTTTTATTTTTATTTTTATTTCAAAATCTGATTTTATTTACATTTATTCATTTATTTACTTATTTAGTGATTTATTTTTATTATACTTTAAGTTTTAGGATACATGTGCAGAACATGCAGGTTTGTTACATAGGTATACACGTGCCTGGTGGTTTGCTGCACCCATCAAACCATCATCAACATTAGGTATGTCTCCTAACGCTATCCCTCCTCTAGCCCCTCACCCCAGACAGGCCCTGGTGTGTAATGTTCCCCTCCCTGTGTCCATGTGTTCTCATTGCTCACCTCCCACTTATGAGTGAGAACATGCAGTGTTTGGTTTTCTGTTCCTGTATTAGTTTGCTGAGAATGATGGTTTCCAGCTTCATCCATGTCCCTGCAAAGGACATGAACTCATCCTTTTTTATGGCTGCATAGTATTCCATGGTGTATATGTGCCATATTTTCTTTATCCAGTCTATCATTGATGGGCATTTGGGTTGGTTCCAAGTCTTTGCTATTGTGAAAAATGCTGCAATAAACATACGTGTGCATGTGTCTTTGTAGTAGAATGATTTGTAATTCTTTGGGTATATACTCAGTAATGGGATTGCTGGGTCAAACAGTATTTCTGGTTCTAGATCCTTGAGGAATCGCCACACTGTCTTCCACAATGGTTGAACTAATTTACACTCCCACCAACAGTGTAAAAGCATTCCTATTTCTCCACATCCTTTCCAGAGTCTGTTGTTTCCTAACTTTTTTTTTTTTTTTTGAGATGGAGTCTCACTCTGTCACCCAGGCTGGAGTGCAGTTGTGCAATCTTGGCTCACTGAAAGCTCCGCCTCCCGGGTTCATGCCATTCTCCTGCCTCAGCCTCCTGAGTAGCTGGGACTACAGGCACCCGCCACCACGCCCAGCTAATTTTTTTTCTGTATTTTTAGTAGAGACGGGGTTTCACCGCGATAGCCAGGATGGTCTCGATCTCCTGACCTCGTGATCCACCCGCCTTGGCCTCCCAAACTGCTGGGATTACAAGCGTGAACCACTGCGGCTGGCCATTTCCTAACTTTTTAATGATCGCCATTCTAACTGGCCTCAGATGGTATCTCATTGTGGTTTTGATTTGCATTTCTCTAATGACTAGTTATGATGATCTTTTTTTCATATGTTTGTTGGCCACATAAATGTCTTCTTTTGAGAAGTGTCTGTTCATATCCTTCGCCCACTTTTTGATGGAGCTGTTTGTTTTTTTCTTGTAAATTTGTTTAAGTTCCTTGTAGATTCTGGATATTTTTATAACAACACATTAATAAGATAATTTCTCCCCCCTCCCCTATTCTGTTTTAGAAATCATCCAAAATAATGAAAAAGATAAACAGAAATGCAAACTCCAATTTCAATAAAACTAGAAGATTTCCACAAACTAAAACTACACAATTTGATGAAGGGTTGTTGAAAGCAGCGAAGTTCAAGTAGGATACAGAAAAACTTGAGAGAGAATGCTAGAAAGCAGCTGAGAAAGTTTCAGACTGTAACTCTCTAAACAAGGGAAACATTTGATATTCAAGATCCATAATATTTTGTTTGGAACAACAGGGAAGCAAGGAGGTGGAGGGAGACTACCTGTATATAGTCTGTCATCTGATTTTAAGAAGCAGAGAAAATGGCACTGAGCAAGGATCCAAATAATATAACCAATTTACAGAACACCATTTGTCAGTTGGACAGAGAAGGAGAAAGACTGCATTAGGAGGTGCCTAAGTGCCAACATCAGTGAGCTGGGATGACATACAAGTGAAAAGAATTCACCTACGGATAACCATAGGTTATGGGGAAAATTCCTGCTACAGGGAATACAACCCTGTCCCCATCTCCACATGGACATGTTGCAAGTAGCTGATACAAAAAAATTTCACCTCATTCACAAGAGTATATTAATTAGAAACAAACCAGAGAAGATACTGGAAAGATTTCTAAAACAGAGAACAGAAGAAACAGGGAGAAAATGCCAAACAAAGTGTACTTACTAACAAAATGTTACCATGTTACCAGTAAAAACTGGTGGTCTACAGTAAAGCCATAACTTTAAATAAACTTTAAATTTAACGTTTGTTAAATTTAAATCTAATATCTAATTAAGACCTCAATAAGATAAGGATGCCTATGTTTTAGGAAGAAAATTATTATTTTCTATAAAAATTTATTTCTGGCTGGGCGTGGTGGCTCACGCCTGTAATCCCAGCACTTTGGGAGGCCGAGGTGGGCAGATCACAAGGTCAGGAAATCGAGATAATCCTGGCTAACACGGTAAAACCACGTCTCTACTAAAAATACGAAAAAAAAAAAAAAAAAAAAAGGCCGGGCGCGGTGTGCAGTGGCTCACGCCTGTAATCCCGGCACTTTGGGAGGCCGAGGCGAGTGGATCACGAGGTCAGGAGATGGAGACCATCCCGGCTAACATGATGAAACCCCATCTTTACTAAATATACAAACAATTAGCCGGGCGTGGTGGCGGGTGCCTGTAGTCCCAGCTACTTGGGAGGCTGAGGCAGGGGTATGGTGGGAACCTGGGAGGCGGAGCTTGCAGTGAGCCGGGATGGCGCCACTGCACTCCAGCCTGGGTGACAGAGCAAGACTCCATCTAAAAAAAAAATATATTTCTGAATTATTTACAAAAAAATAGAGTAAAAAATTTGAAAAAAGAAGTGAAAGAAAAAAAAATACTCAACATGAAAAAGGATATCCTTTTCACCTCTATTTTTAAGCTTTATTCTACAACTACCAGCCAACAAATTCAGGGGAAGAAGCACATGAGACATAAAAATTGGACAAGAATAAATAAAATCATCACTATTTGTAAATAATATTATTATTTGCTGGGAAAGGCCAATGAAATCAACTGAAAAACTATTACAAATTTTATGAGGAATTATTATGACACCTGAATATGAAATTAATATCAAGAAATCAATAGTCTTCATGGAGTCAGACAACCAAATAGAAGCTAAAGGAAGAAAATGCCAAATATAACTACTATCAAAATGATAAAACACCTAGAGATGTACTTAAGAAATATGTGAGATCTGAATAAAATGGTAACTTTACAATATTACCAAGAGACACAGAAGATGAAAAACAATACCATTCTTGAATTAGAACCCTTGATATCATAAGGATATCCCTTATCTAAATTAACAAATAATATGACCCCAATAATATCACTTTTAAAAAATAAAACCAGGCACTTCTAAAATGTGTGTGTGTGTGTGTGTGTGTGTGTGTGTGTGTGTGTGTGTGTGTGTTGCAAGAATAACCAAGATAAGGCTGGTAATAAGGGTTGGGGAGAGACTGGTGTCTACATACTAAAATCTTTTATAAAATTATAGTAATTAAAAATGTATATTTATGCACAATGAGCAAAATAGGTCAATAAAAGAGAGATAACAAAATCTATAATTAGATCTAATGCATGCAGTAATTTAGTATAATAAAAATAGTATTTCAAATACATATGGGGAATATGGATTATTTAATAAAGGAGTTCAGATCACTTGCCAAATACATAGAAAAAAATAAGTTGTTTTTCTAACTCATGCCTTACACAAAGACAATTCCAAATAGCTCAAAGACTTAAACATAAGCATACCCTAAAAGTACTAAAATAAAGCATAAAAATATAATCTTAGAAAAGAGAAGCCTTTCTGGAGGATGTTGCAAAACTCAGAAACAATAAAGAAAAGATACTTTTAACTGCATACAAATTTACATTTTCTGGAAATAATCAAAAAATCAAAAGACAAATGGGAAACAAGAAAAAATTACAACTTATATCACCAACTTAAAGTTAATTTCCTTATGTATAAGAATCTTACTAATCAATTAATGAAACTCAAACATAACTTATAAGAGTTGAAATTAATAACACTCTAAGAATAGGAATGTCATAATTGTTATCAAAATTATAAATTTCCAAACTCTTTCTTTCATCAATTCTACTAGGACTTTATAGCAGATTTGGTAACATATAGGGAAAATGGGATACAGAGAAGGATAGTTGTTATAACATTGTTTCCATTAGAAAAAGATTGACAAAAAATGCAAAGATCCATACTGAACTCCGACACTGAAGGTTGGTAAAACGTTTAATGGCATATTCCTAAACTAGGTACTATGAAGACATTAAAAATAATGATAGTGTTACATATTTTTACCATGGAAAATCGCTAAGATACCCTACATGGAAAAAACAAGAAACAGAGCAGGTAGAACAGTATGCATATATGTTACTATTACTGATTACATATTGGATATGCATTTATGTATAACATTATATAATACCAGTAGATATTACATATACTATAGGCATATTATGATACATAGCGATATATGTGTACATATACACATATAATATGTCTAGAGTATTTACAAAACAACTGGTATTAGTGGTTGTCTTTGAAATAAATACTTTGAACTATTTATATTACCTATTCTATAAATAACTAAAATATTCATGAAATAAAATTTAAAGTTTTAATTAAACAAACATCATTGAAAAAAAGGTCTCTTCCCTTTAGCCTTTCTTTCTCAGTGTTCCTCTGCTCTTTTCTCTGTGTGAGAGTGAGTAGTGCAATGTGAAGCTGGTTGGGATGATGAATAGTCTCTCTTAGGCAGGAAGAGATCAGCTCCAGAAAAAATAGAGCCATAAAATTTGAAATATTTTCTGGTTAGGGGTCTGCCAATCTGTACATTAAAGGAAAAAAAAAATGAAAGGTGTTCCAGACTCCAAGGCCAGGAGAAGATGCAGAAAAATGAAAAAAAAAAGTTGGGAAATTTATGTTTTTCAGAGACTGTTTTTTAATTCCTCTGGTTCTTTAGGTTAACATTCTGTGCACATCAGCAAAGTTCCCAAATCCAACTGCCATCATTTCTGAAAAGAGCAAAGAACGAGGCAGCCCTTTCATTCTGGAATCTCCAAGTGCTGCAGGCATCTCTGTGGGGGTGATCACATCTCTAACCATTCTCCTTTGCTACTGTAGAACCACTTTACAATGTATTGTAATTACCAGCATTTAAATTAATACAAAGTGCTAGCTTCTAAAATTACTGTCTTATTATGAATCAATAATCAAAAATACAAAAGGTTTTATCTCTTATAAATGCTAGTAATCATGTTACCCATACCACTCCTAAGGCAGATAAGGGTTGTTACTATTACTGATTATATATTGGATATGCATTTATATATAACATTATATAATACTACTAGATATTACATATATTATAGGTATATTATGATACATAGTGATATATATGTATATATACACATATAATATGTCTAGAGTATTTACAAAACAACTGGTATTAGTGGTTGTCTTTGAAATAAATACTTTGTACTATTTATATTACCTATTCTATAAATAACTAAAATATTTGTGAAATAAAATTTAAAGTTTTAATTAAACATCATTGAAAAAAAGGTCTCTTCCCTTTAGCCTTTCTTTCAATAGATTGGGGCTAGGGTTGGCTCAATAAAAAGCTAAACATGTATTTGCAGAATTCTAATCACCAGTTTCCCTCCTCTCTATAGGCGAGTGGAACTGGGGCAACAAATAGAGTTTTCATTACGACATAACAAATGTTTTGATGGGAATTGTTTAAGTTTGATTTTTCTCCAAAGCAGAGCCTAAGACAAGAATCTCAATGCAAGTGTCGTATATAGGAAGTGGTCTCAGGAAACAGAAGTGAGGGGCCATGAAATGTGACACAGGGATAGGAAGAAAGCTAATTAAGGCTGTGGTACTAAGCTGGTTACCACTTAGAGCATCTGGATGTCAATCCCAAGTGAGATCCTCTGAGAAACCGTGTAGACCACATCTCTGATTTGTTCCTCTGATAGATGGGTGATTGAGAAATTTATCTATCCATTCTAGTGCCTTACTGGTTCAGGTTGCCCAAAGGACATTAACTCCTTGCACCTCCAAGCTGCTTAATTTTGGGGCTAAGTGAACTGTCCAGGGCTTCAGAAAATGCTAAGAAACACAGCAAGGGCTTGAGGTGGGAAGCCGCCGTTGTGCACAGGAACATCCCACCACAGCTGCTTCTAAAATCACATGTGGGCCAAGCAGCTGTGGTGCACGGTACAAAACATGTCTGCTCCAGAGTTAAAGAAATAGTTAAAGACTGCAGCTCAAAGGAAACTAACTACATAAACACATTTACATCATACCATATGCTAGATCCCTGAACGTCTTAAGGGATTTCTAAAGTTTCTCGTATTACAGATTGTCACAGATAACTAGCAAGATTTTAGTGCACAGGGCCTAGTGGTCGTGCAGAATAAAGAGACAACCCCCTGTATTTTGGGACATATTTGAAAATTCAGACATTTATTATGAGGTTGATGGGGTCACCAGTCAAAATGCCTAAACTGAAATAACTTGATTTGGGAGTTTCCACTGAATAAAGTGAAACCAAAAATCAGTATTATTCCACAGCAAGTAACTTGTCCTATTCACAAAGTTACTTAAGGTTAGTGTTTATCATAATGAGGCAGAGATGGTGCATAGCCCAAAATTCTTGCTTACCTCCCACAATGGAGCTATCACTCCCAGCCAGCAGGAATTACGTTTCCCAATCCTCGTTTGCATCCACTTATCAGCTTGGAACATGTGTTTCTGAATTCATTGTCCCTAAGGTTCTTTGTCCCTCCAGAGTCTCTGCAGGCCTGGGGTAGGTGCATTCACCCAGTTTTTAGAGTGACAACTGTGATACCAGGGGTGGGGTGGGCGGGAGGGGGGCCAATTGCTTGAACTGCTTTATATAGAGACTTTCAAACAGTTCTTTTTTTTATTATGTATATGTTTTTATTTCAATAGCTTTTGGGGTACAAGTGGTTTTGGTTACATGGGTGAATTACATAGTGGTGGTGAATTCTGAAATTCTAGTATAACCATCACCCAAGTAGTACACGTTGTACCCAGCATGTAATTTTTAATCCTATACCCTCCTCTCTCTCTCCCCCTTCTAAGCCTCCAAAGGGCGTTATATCAACTCTGCATGTTTTTGCGTACTCATAGCCTAGCTCCCACTTATAAGCGAGAATGTATGGTTTTTGATTTTCCATTCCTGAGTTACTTCACTTTGCAGCTTCATCCAAATTGCCGCAAAAGACATTATTTCATTCTTTTTTATGGCTGAATAGCATTCCATGGTGTGTGTGTGTGTGTATATGTGTATATATATGTTGTGTGTGTGTATATATATGTGTGTATATATATGTTGTGTGTATATATGTATATATATAAAACCCTTTCAATCAAATAAGCAACAATGTTGGATAAATGTTAGAAAATCTCATTATTAACTACTGCTATATATATATAAAATATATATATACATATGTATATGTGTACATATACACATATGTCTAGAGTATTTATAAAACAACTGGTATTAGTGGTTGTCTTTGAAATAAATACTTTGTACCATTTATATTACCTATTCTATAAATAACTAAAATATTTGTGAAATAAAATTTAAAGTTTTAATTAAACAAACATCATTGAAAAAAATGGTCTCTTCCCTTTAGCCTTTCTTTCAATAGATTGGGGCTACGGTTGGCTCAGTAAAAAATTATATATATATATACACATATATAATTTTATTTATCCACTTGTCAGTCGACAGGCACTTAGGTTGGTTCCATATCTTTGCAGTTGTGAACTGGGCTGCAATGAACATATATGTGCATGTGTCTTTTTCATTAATAACTTCTTTTCCTTTGGTAGATACCCAGGAGTAGGGTTGCTGGATCAAATGGTAGATCTACTTTGGTTCTTTAAGGAATCTCCATACTGTTTTCCATAGAGGTTGCACTAATTTACATTCCCACCAGCAGTGTATGTGTTCCCCTTTCACCACATCCACATAAACATCTATTGTTTTTGGACTTCTTGATAATGGCCATTCTTGCAGGAATAAAGTGGTATCTCATTGTGGTTTTAATTTGCATCTCCCTCATGATTAGTGATGTTGAGCACTTTTTCATATATTTGTTGGACATTTGTATATCTTCTTTTGTGAAATGTCTATGTCCTTTGCCCACTTTTCGATGTGATTACTTGTTTTTTTTTTCTTGCTGATATGTTTCAGTTCCTTGTATAATAGATTCTAGATACCTGTCCTTTACCAGATGCATAGTCTGCAAATATTTTCTCCTATTCTATGTGTTGTCTGTTTACTCTGATGATTATTTCTTTTGCTGTGCAGAAGCTTTTTAATGTTTTCAGTCCTATTTCCCCTCCTCCACCACCACCATCCCCTTTTATAAAGGTTATTGCTGTTGTCAATTGCTGAGAATTTCTGGCATTGCCTAGTGGGAAACAACCACTTCTGACTCTTTTTTTAAACAGGCTTGAACATATGCATTTATTTTCATCCCTTCAGATAAAGGGCAAGGTGACAGAGTAGACAGGGCAAAATCCAGAGGGTCCTAAGCACAGGAGCTTCTGTCCATGGAGTTAGGGTGTTCACCCTTCCAGCACATGGACACATTCACCAACTCAGAAGCTCATCAAATCCCAATGTTTGAGAGTTTTTATAGAGCTAATCGCCAGCCCCCAACCTGTTCCCCTTCCCAAGGCCAGTGGTTGGGGCTGAAAGTTTCTCTACAAGCCAGTTTTGGTTTTAATTTTTCTGTCAGCTAAATTAACTACTGCATAAGCATCTATTTTTGCTGCTTAAAATCTCTCCTCTTCTGTTCTTTTTTTTTTTTTTTTTTTTTTTTTTTGGTAGCTTCAAGCCATCTAAAATTCTTTTAATGTCATTATACTGCAGTTCCAAGAGTGAGTGGATGCAAATGCTGGCATTCCGTCATGTTTAACCCTTATTATCCAGACAGAATTACATGTCAACCATGTGCTGGGAATTTTAAAAAATGAATATAACCTGCCCTGTTTCCTCCAGAGCTTCCTCACAGAAAAATAAATTTAAACTTACCTATATACTAGGTAAGACAGTCTTCCAAAAACTCACTTACCCTTTCAATCAAATAAGCAACAATGTTGGATAAATGTTAGAAAATCTTTCCTGCTGTTTTGGGCTATTCCTGGGTAGCTCTGTTAATAGAAGACTAAAGCTGTATCCTGCCTATTAGTCTGTTTTTTGTTTTGTTTTGTTTTTTGTTTTTTTGTATGTGCAAAGTTACTCAAGGTAGAATATCCAAGCCTTGGATGATTCATTGAGATGTCATTTCTGAAACTAATCACTTCTCAAAGTTATATTTCAACCAGTTGAAAGAAAAGTCATTCATTGCCAAGACAGGGAGTCTTGGATGGAATTCCAGACATCTGTGAGGAGCCAAGTATCCAGAATGATCTAGTCTTCTCTCAGAAAGGAAAGGCTGTTAGAAAGAACTGACAAACAGCTGTGACAGCTTATATAGGTTATACTACACAGACACAATGAGGGCACAAGAAGGAAACCAATACAAGAAAATAGAGTGAATCATTTGTCAGTGGCATTCATTCAATTGTTCTTCACATATAAATATATAAATATACATAATGATGCTAGAAAGCAGCAAGGGCTGCATGAATCAATTATATCACATTTTATGGCCTGAACACTGTGCTGGTAGCAACTCCAAAGCTTTGAATTTTTCTTCTATCAATGCGCTACTGTTGATTTGTGTAACTTTGCAGCAATTTCCAAAAAGAAAAAAAAAAATTCCCGAGGAAAAGGATTGTATGCAGACTATGTTCCTGTTGTTTGTTCTTTAGGTTCCCTCACCACTCAGACTGCTCTAAAGCAGCGTTAAACTCATAAGTGAGACTCAGTGTGTGTCTGTCAACACAGTTTATATGCACATTCTAGTTTGACAAAGCAAACTGTATCCACTTTATAGAAAAATCACAGGAAAAATAATAAGTTGTAAAATATTACTGATACTACCACATCCTGATTGTTGTCTTGTCTACTTCCACAAAAGCTTTCACTTTGATTGGGTGAGGGAAAAAAAAAAAAAACCTAAATTGTTAAATATGGTAGTCTGTCATTTTATTGGAAAAACCCCTTCTCAGTCCTTGCCATAACTATATACACATTTCAGTCAGTGCAAGGGAGAGGAAGAAAGAGAAAAAAAGGGATTCTGACAATAAAAGTGCCATTTATCCCAGCCAAAATGATGCTGCCATTGCCCAGCCCATGGGGACAGTCTCTTTCTTTCATTCGAAGATTTTTTTGAAGTCACTGAACTTAGTGGGTGAGAGACCAGGACCAAAACCAGGTAAAGTGAGAGACAATTACTTGATCTCTTTTTCCTTTAAACATCATTCATTTGCCAGGTAACCACACCAGGAAGAAACAGAGCTAAGGAACTAGCCATGCATTGGACAAGAAAGAGGCAACACAGGAACTTCAGATACGTTTGGCCATCTATACTTTCACATCACTGAAAGTAATCCCTTACCTTAATATTACTGAATTAGAAGATACTTTCAGCATTTCAACAATTTATTTTAACTTTTTGAAATACAGATGAATTGCTTCACTTAATGTTCTCAACTTCACTGTAGGAAAAATTTTCATTTCATCACAAGAATCATTCTGAGTGGGCAGGGAGAGGAAAATGCAAAAGGTCAAGAATATATCATTTCACTTCCCTGTGGCTGTCACCATTGAGTCTCTGAGCCAAGTCATGAAAATTATGTATAATCCCCAAAGTTTGTGGAAAGAGGAGATTTCTTTCCTTTCATTTTCTTCCTTATTTCCTTACTTTGAAGAATTGGATGGCATCACCTATGTTACTCTAAATTTGTTTTACTGTCTTCTTTCTCTCTCCCTTTCCTTTCTCTAAGTTCTAGTTCTCTGACTACAAACCTGCATAGATTTCTCCCTATTATGTAACCTGATAAAAAGAAAATTTTCACCTCTGAGGCTTTCTTTTCTCTCCTTATTCACACAAAGGTGCTGACAACAGAGGTTTAGTGAGAAGGTAGGATGCCAGATTTTTTGTTTTTCCCTTGAATTGGGAGAGGAGAATGGTCAATTCTAAAGTAGGTATTCATATCCACTTCCAAATAGATATGAATGCAATCAAGAGCACCAAGCAAAGTCAGCCTAAGAGAGGTGGAGGACCTCAAGGAGAAGACCAGCATTCACCATGGCACAGTATTAGCATGTCCATAGGGCAGCAATAGTTGACAGAGGTGGCTACATAATTTTTCTAAAGAAATAATAATAACTCCCAATAGATTGCAAGCAGGATGCAGGGATTTCATAAGTTGTCAAATGTCTCAGTATGGAGATTTAAAAGTACTGATGGAGTAGGATGCCTTAGCAAAAATTATTAAAGATAAAACTTTCAGAATAACCCAAACCTTACTTCTTGTACTCCCAAAAAAATAAAACTAACAGAAGCTCAAAGTATAAAAACACTCTTATCTTCCCACTTGGTATTATGTAAAGATTAATAGCCTCCCAAGCTGAGGAGCATTAGCAACTACTCTTTGAAACTTTTTACCGCAACTATATTGAAAAATGTGTCTTCTGTAGCTATTGCAACATCTGACACATAAAGGTGAACCACCAATGTTGGAGGAAAAAAAGAAAAGAACAAAAGAAGACAAAAAGAAAAGAAGGAGAGACAAAGAAATGAAAGGGGGAAGGAAGGTATAAAAGTGGTAAGAAAAGATGGAAAGAGGGAATGAAGCAAACAGGGAAAGGGGGGAAGAAAGAAAGGCAAGAATAAACAAACATTTTCTTTTCTTAATATTTAGCAGCCGAATCACAGTGATATTGATTGCCTTTTTCACTCCTATACAGTTAACAAGAAACTCTGAGGACTGTTAGAGAAAAACAAAAACGTATAGTAGATTATCGCCATTATAAATTCATGTTTTCTGCCATCACTTGAGCCCTCACTACTATCACCCTTTTAATACCTGTGGTCAATGTCACCTCCCACTTCCCCAATAGCTAGTTTGTACTTTGCCTTCTTTGCAGCTCACTTTTCACTCACAACAGAATTTAATAAGAAAATTGAAACCATAAACTTTTAATGTTCTGCCCTTCTACCTATAAATTAATTTGCATCCACATCATTGCTTGACTTATAGGTCCAGAGGTTGAGGAAGTTCTCCCTCTACTCGAGTTCAACTGTTCTTCATATTCTCTTGATTTTGTCTCTTGCCATTTTCTGGAGCATTTCTTCTTTTGTCTTCCATCTCTTTTATGTATCTTTATTTTATTCCCTTTTTATTGTATTTTTCTCAATACTAAAACATACTGACATACTCCTTATCCTAAAAAGGAGACTCTCTTCCAAAATTCCATGTCATTTTACTGTGTCTGGTCACTTTTCTTCCTTTCTTAACAACCTTCTAAACAAATATCTTTTTTGAAGATAGCTCTACTTCTTTTACAACCCATTCCTCAAACACTTTAATGTGTTTTCTGTCCCCTACAATGTTATTGGGTTTCTAATGACTTTGCAATTACCTCTATGATGTTGAATTTGAAGTTGCAATACACAACAAAGTTGTGTTTTAAAATTATGATCGTACTAGCTCTCTATACTGCATCTTGACGTTGACTGTGTCCGCTTTATAGAAAAATCATGGGAAAAATAATGAGTTGTAAAATATTGTTGATACCATCACATCCTGATTGTTGTCTTGTCTACTTCCACAAAAGCTTTCACTTTGACCAGGTGAGGGAAAAAAAAACTAAATTGTTAAATATGGTAGTCTGTCATTTTATTGGAAAAACACCTTCTCAGTCCTTGCCATAACTATACACCTATTTCAATTGGTGCAAGGGAGAGGAAGAAAGAGAAAAAGAAGGGATTCTGACAATAAAAGTGCCATTTATCCCAGCCAAAAGGATGCTACCACTGTCCAGCCCACGGGCCCAGTATGGTCTTCCCTTTTCGTAAGTCCTCCACCCTGTTTCTTCTCATTATGCTGCACATTCCCAGTTCTTTTAATGATTCGATGTCTGTGCCATTTTTTCCTCTTTTGTGAGATCTTCATCCTCTGCCTGTCATCTCATCATATGTGTCTCTAGTTATTCTACCATCAGCCTGGTGCTCCTCATGAGTGACCTTATCCTCTACTTACATGCTGATGACCTCCAAATGTATGTCACCAGTCTAGACTTTTCCCCACCTCTTCAGACTCATCTATCAAACTTCTATTTAGAAATGTTCTCAATATTAATTTCCAGAACACTCACATTTGACACATCCAAAACCACAGTCACCACCTTTATCAGTCAGGATCCCAACAGGTAATTTCTGATACACTTGAAATAGGATAATTCAGGGAGATTTACTAATAAGGACACTATTTCTGAAGATACCAGGGTAGAGAAATCACAAAAGAAAGTTGAGCAACACAGGACGCTCCATCACAGGCCAAAAGAATGAAGAAAGAAAACATTAATGAAATCTTGAAGGAGAAAATCTGTACAATTATGAGAAAACATCATTGTCTATTTGGATCCATGTAAGTCAGCCTTATAGGATGAAAAAATGAATAGAGTACCTCTAGTGAGGCAAACAGTAGATATCCAGTGCAATGCATCCCTTAGCTTCTTAGCATTCACTTTCATCACTTTGTTGGGTGAAAGTGTAAAACATCAATTCAGGGAATTCAAAAAGCCCCACCTGCAGGGAGTATCCATTCAGTTATTATTCCATGTGAATGCTACAATATTAGTCCAACTGATATTCTTCATATAGGGTAGTATGGAAAGAAAGACAAAAGAAACAGTTAAATAAACAGAAACATAGCTGTTACAGTTCACAACTCTGTCGCTTGCCATGAGGACAAATTTGGTAATCCCAGCTCCTTTTTCCAACACATCTCCCATATTCCCCTTATCCTTTGCCAACACTGCACAAAATTATTTGCCTCATAGAGTGACTGCACAAAATTATTTGCCTCATAGAGTCACCCAAACCTTATCTCTGCAGGATCTGTGTCCATGGCGTTATATATATATATATATATTTTTTTTTTTTTTTTTTAGCTAACACCATTTTACAGTGACTGTAATATTTGGGCAAGGGAATATTAAGAGACTCTCTAGGGAATCCCCTGCATTCTAAAAGGAGTCTTTTTCTCATTGTTTAGCGCAAGCCAATTTGTCTCTAGTTATTAGGATTAATCACCCCAGCAGTTAGATAATTGGCATAGAGTCCAGAAAGGCCAGGGGACTCATCTTCCAATTTGTTGGAATCATGACTGTTTTTTCTAGTGGAAGAAGCCCTACCTTGGAGACTAGGATTACCAAATCCACAAACTGAAGATCATGGGAAAAGGAAGCAAGAAATCTAGCAGAAATAAAGGTTATGGTGAGAGATAACTACTCACATCTCTCTACCATATTTGACACACCTGTATACACACTCTGTGAGAGAGACAGCACCATATATTAGTTATTTGCTTAAGGCATATATCACAAGCTGCACAACAGCTCCTCCAAACATCAGAAAGCGTGTGTCTCAGATTTCTCCAAAATTGAATAAATCCTAGCAGTTTATTTTATTGTTCTTCCAAGCCAACTGTTTCTGCATGACAAGCGATGTGGTGAAATCCTTGATAATTACCAGTGAAATCCTTGGTAAAGAGCCCATTGCCACATTTCCTCTGTAATCATGAATCACCTCTACTTAAAAGCATTGTAGTATAGGACCTTATGGCATGGGTAAGGCATTCTGAAAGTATTGAATGGTGGTGCTAGGAGAAGCACTGTAGGCAGGAAAGACAAATCCATGTGTACAACTTTGTGTCTCATGTCAAAACCCAACAGAGAGCATCTACCACAGAGTAAGAACACAGTATGATTTGCCTCATGAATGTCTACCAGCCTCTGAAATAATCCACCCTTGTGCTTTCACAATGGGCCTATGAATGGGATTGACACATTGGCAGGGATGGAGGCTGAACATGGGCT
This sequence comes from Pan paniscus, assembly GCF_029289425.2. NCBI lineage: Eukaryota > Metazoa > Chordata > Mammalia > Primates > Hominidae > Pan > Pan paniscus. Next base: position 115,930,379 of record NC_073252.2, read on the forward strand.
CCTTCTAATCAAGGTTTATTGGGTTAGTGTCAGCATTGAAAGTCTAACCTATCAACTGTCAACAGTCAGAGACTGATGATAAAACTCAGTATGGTTTTATAACTTGTGGAGATTAACCACACACTTGGAGGTAATGGATTATTTTGGATTCCTTCAGCTCTGAAGGTGGGCAGCGATTTGTCCTTACTGTGACTATGTGTGTTCTTGGTGTGGATTTGCCTTTCTTTCTGCAATGAGTTGTTAAATAACACCATTTTTCAAAGCCTCACTAAGGTCTGATTTACCAAACAGGATCCTGTAGCATATTAACCTGGATGAGAGGACCCACTTTATCACACAAGAGGTGTGACAGTGTGCACATGACTATGGAATCTACCAGTCCTACTATATATTGCTTCACCTGGAAGTGTGTAGAGTAATTGGACATTGGAATTGTGTCTTACAGACACAATTTAAGGCATCAGTTTGGGGATGGCACTTTGTATATATTTGGGATACTCTCTTTGACATGCAGCATATACTTTGAAGCAATAACTGTTTCATGATACTGTGCTGCTAATAGTATCAGACAATATATGAGTCTGGAAATGAAGAGATGGAAGTAGAACTGGCCTCCCTCAACATAATTCTACAGGACCCACTTAGGAACTTTGTGCTTTCTATGTGAAGGAATGCTTCTATCTGTTGATATAGTATGCACTTCATAAAACATAAAGCTACAGATGTTCCTTTATTCTATATGCCCGCAAATTATTAAGAAGAAAAGTGAGTTATTATATTGTTAGGGGTAATCTCTGATTGTCATAATGAGATAAGGTGGCTGCTACATAATGAAGCTAGGGAAGAAAATGTTAAAACTATGGGGATACCTTGGATCTTCTCTTAGCACTTCCATGCCCAATCAAAGCCAAGAATAGACTATTGCAGCACCCACAGTCTTACAGGGGCAAAGTAAACAAGGTTTACATAACTTATGGGTGAAGATCTTAGTCACTCTACTGAACAAGAAAACCTAAATCCACAGAATTGCTAGCTAAGAGTAGGGAGATCTAAAATGAGTACTAGAAAAAGTACATAATAAAAGTCAAATATGGTTTTGGAACCAACTAGAGGAGCAGAGATAGTTTATTTCACTGTACTCTCTGTTTTGAGGCTTTTTTTTAAAAAAAGAAAGAAATTCAACTTGCTTGAAAAGTCAATGAAAGAACAGAGAGAACTTATCATGGATATGAGTAGATCCAGGCTCTAAGGGTGGACATTATCAGTGCTCTTGACCCCAAACATTTCCATGCATTGTAATGGTTCCTTGTTTCATGCTTCTACCATTTTCTGCCTGAGTACTTTCTCTGGTTTCAGACACATTTGGTTAGCACCCTACAGGAAGGTGCCGAAGGTGCCAGGCAGCTAATATCCCTGTAATCCACCCTCAATATATCATAAATGGGTGTCGATTGATAATTTTCTAGCCTTCTTGCCACTGGGCTTGGAAAACTCTGAGGAGTATTTTTCACTCACTATCTACCAGAGATCACCGATAACATTGAGCCCTAGCAGTCCATAACCTGCTTTTCAATGTGCCCTTCTGTGTCTGCTTCTGTATTTCTTTCCTACTGCTGCTGTAACAAATTGTACAGTGGCTTAAAACAATACAAAGTTACTATCTTACATTTCTGCAGGTCCGAAGTCCAAAGCAGGTTTCACCAGGCCAAAAGCAGGTGTTAGCAGAGCCATACTTCCTCTGGAGGCTATAGAGGAGAATCTGTTTCTTGCCTTTTCAGCTTCTAGTGCCCGCTTCCTTTATCTCCCAAGAGCATTATTTCAATCTCTGCTTCTGTAGTCATGTGGCTTTCTCCTCTTCTGTAATCAAACCTCCACCTACTTCCCTCTTAGAAGGACACTTGTAACAACATTTAGGGTTCAGCCTAATAATCCAGGATACTCTCTTCACCTCAAGATCCCTAACTTGATCACATCTGTAAAGACATTTTTACCAGATGAGATAACATTCACAGGTTCTGAGGATTAGAACGGGCTATCTTTGGGAGCAATTATACAGCCTGTGACAGCTTTCTTCCCTCATCTGACTCACTTCATTTGCTTTCCTACCATGCTTCCTGGAATCAGCTCTCAAACAAACTACTTGCATTTAAATTCTAATCTTACAGTCTGCATCTGACATTAGGATAGCTGCAATTACTTACCGGTGATTCCTGTTAACAAAGCCTCTCTCCCTTGATTCTAGCAATAAAACATCCTGTAAATAATAATAATATTCCTGTAAATAATATTGTATTGCCTTTATATGCAATTTTCTGACAGTATGTTTAAAATTTCACATACCAGTGTTGATAGTTTAGGTACCAATGAATTTCCAAATCTTAAGGACCACAATAACATACAGGAATTGTCCCCTACTGTCTTCCTCAGCAAGCAAGTTTCTCCCCCAAATATCTTGGACTGGTTTCATTTCCACAACTGCACCAAGTCTTTTCTTCCTGCTTTAGGTATTTTGTTCCTTCTATCCCAAAGTTAAATTCTTCCATTCATTGCTTAGTTAAGCCCTACTCATTCCTCAGGTCTTACTGTAAACATGCCCCAGAATGATCTTTGACACCCCATCAAAATTAAGTCTCCCATTTATAGTAGAGCCCATAACATCTTATAATTTCCCCCTTTTTTAATCTCTTGTCACCATTTGCAATTATATGTGAATCTGATTAGTCCTGAGCATCTGCTACCCTAGTAGCCTCTAATTTCACAAATCAAAGGTCATATCTGATAAGTTCATAAACACAGTGCCTATTAGTAGGTCTGCCACATGGGAAGTAATCAATGCATATTTTGTGAATAAATGAATAAAGGAAACTCTAAAAGCCACCTTAGTCTTGCAATGCATTGTCTGGGCTGGATATCTCATATAAAAGGAGTGAGTATGCTTTTTATTTTATTTTATCTGTTTTTGTCAGGAGTGTAGTACAGAATATCCTTTTAAATGCAATGAATAAAATATTTAAATTCCACAAATAATCTTTTCTTTTCAATTTTATTCTGAAGGCTATAAATATTTAGTGTTTTGTTCACTTTTATATTTTATAGCATAAGCTAATTTCTCTTCTCTGCAAAACAGATAAGCAGTATTACAATCTATGTAAATAGGTAGCATTAGCATTTGTGGTTCCTAATCTTAGCTAAGCACTGGCATTCATTAAGACCATTTATCTTTTTTTTACTTTTCTCCAATTTTCTTCTTTTTCTTTGTGCTTATTTCTCAAAGCTAATCTTCTTTAGACTGTTTTTCTTTTCTAGGCAGAAGCAAGAAAAACAGTAACTATCATTATCAATTTAAACATTGCACAATGAAGATGAAAAGTAGTTCTTTTTTTTTAATGGTTTCCTTCTGTTTCTTTCTTCTATGATTTACAACAGTTTTCATACATCTATGTTTTCATAATTTCCTCTTCCTATCTACAACTTCCCTACCATGTTTTCATGCCATTCCAAGGACTCACTCAATCATCACCAAAAATTTTTCAACCAAATTGGAAACTCAATTTATTTAAAGCTCATTCATTTAACAAATTCATTCAACAAATATTCATTCATTCATTCACTCATCCACTCAACAAATATTCACTAAGTACATATTCTAAGCCACTCTTAGAAGCTAAGGATTCAGCAGAGGACAGAATAAAGTGCCTGCTTTTATAAAGTTTAGAATTTCTGGCACAAGCTAAGAAAATGATGGTATAAATAACCATATCAACATAGGATACAAGGGCTCTAGGAAAAAAAATAAAATCAGTTAAGTGGAATAGGAATTGTCTTGGGGCATTTGTATGAGGATGATTCCTATTGTGAACAAAGCAAAAACTTTAATGAAAAAGTGACTTTTATTCAGGGTTCAGCAGAGAAACAGAATAATAGGATGGAGTGAGAGAGAAGGAGGTTTATTTTAAGAAACTGGCTCACACAGATGTGCTGGTAAGTCTGAAATATGAAGAGCTGGCCAGCAGGCTGGAAATTCCAGCAGGTGTTAATGTTGCAGTCTTGAGTCCCAAAGCAGTCAGAAGGCAGAGTTCCTTCTTCCTCAGGGGACATCAGTCTCTTAAGACTCTCAACTAAATGGACAAAGTCCATCCACATTATAGAGAGTAACCTGCCTTACTCAAAGCCTACTGATTTAAATGTTAATTACATCTTTAAAACTACCTTCACAGCAACATCTAGGCTGGTATTTGACCTAACAACTGAGCATCACAGCCTAGCCAAGTTGACACACAAAATTAACTATCACGGTGACATTTCAGAAAAACTTGGAAATTTGAGAAAGAATAAGCCACGTGCCTGTTGGAGGGAGGGGAGGAAAAGTTTTTAGGCAGGGGACACAGCAGTGCAAAGCTGAAGTAGAGTGTTTATGAGCAGGGAGGAAACCAGTGGAGATGAAGCAAAAGGTGTGTGTGTGTGTGTGGACTGAGGGGAGCGTTACTGGGCTCTGATGTCTCAGAGGTAGTGAGGGGTCATACTACAAAGGCTTTGGCGAGAATAAAAACAACTTTGGATTTTACCGGGTTATAATCAGATGGGTAACATGATTTGGCTTTTTTTAAGGATTGTTCTGAATGCTAGGTTAAAGATAGACTACAGAGGCACAAGGGTAGAAGAGGGAGACAAATCAAGCAGCAATAAATGAGGGAGGAGATGAGTGGTTTTGACAGAGATGCTGAGAAATATCAGATCCTGAATATACACATAGGCCTCATTGTGCTCTTCTTTTCAGTTCCTATATTCAAAGCACAGCATTGATTGCATATTTAGGTAACAAAAGGTTCCATTTACTGAAATTAATTAAACCACTGAGTTTTAGACACAGAGAATTTAGATAACAAGGGTTACCTGCATTGTGAGGGTTGGACCTAACAGAATCTTCTAATGGATCATATGTGGGTAGAAATGGGGAGACTAGAGTAATTCCAGCTGCATAAAAAACTGGAAAGATGAAGTTGAACTTACTCAAATGCAAATAATTGCAGACAAACAAGTTAAGTTTAAGATGTTTACTAGACATCTGAATGGAAAATAAGTGGGCATATAGACAAATCTGGCATTCATGGGAAAGGTTTAAGCTATAGATACAAAATTAAAAATTGTCAGTATATAAGGCAAGTGGTCATTCTGAAGGATATCAGATTGGCTACCAAAATGTTTCCCCAGATTTTCCTTCCTATATGGTTCTATGGTAGGGTGGGCCAGACAAGACATTTGTGTAAGATTTGGAAAGCAGAAGTTTGCCAGAAGGCACAAAGTTCTGAAGTTTGGAGCACCAGGCATTGCTGTAAACATGCTGATGTTGTCACTGATCGGCTTGTGCACCTTAATGGCATGGGGCAGTAAGCAGGCTACAATTCCTCTAGCTCCCACCAAATTTCTTTCTTCATCTCCTCCAAGGTCTGGACCCACCTAGGTGTAGTTCCCTGAAGAAGGGTACTAGCTTCTTCCATTTTGTCCAAGTTGGAGGCAGGTTCCAGTTTCTCCTTATGAAATCCAGTTTCTGCTCATTTATTGGATCTGGGTTGTTCCCACTCTCCCAAGCTTCACATCCAGATTTTCTTCCAACTGCCAGCCATTGAGGATTTCCAATAACCTTAAGCTCATACCATATGCAGAGCCAACAGCCCTCCACAGACTTCACCAGCAACCAGAGCAGTTATAACACCTGTAATGAATCTCTTATTCCATATCATTCATGGGGGTTTTGCTTCCCTGATCAAACTCTAACTGATGTAAATGGCACTTAAAGCTGTAAAACTAGAGAAAATTACCTAAGGATTATAACATAACTATGGAAAATAATATGTAAGGATTGGGCCTTGGCTCAGTCCTATCTTTAAAGGTCAAATTTATGAGAAAAAAAGAAGCAAGCAAGACTGAGAAGTAGCAACCGATATGTTATAAAAAAGAAAAGCAGAAAGTTTTAGAAAAGAGTGTGACCAATTACACCATATATTATTGACATGTTAGGAAAGGTAAGCAATGAGAGTTGGCCATTGTACCAGATGGAGTTAAATAAGCAAAGAAGATTCACAATAGGAAAGAAAGACTGAACTCAACTCCACTGAGACAAAGGTGAGAGGGATTTTAGAAGGAATGGTGAGCTAATAGAAAAGTCCTAGAGGACACTAGGAGAGGTTGGTCAATAGATTAGGCCATTTGTGTTTGCTAATTTGGTGCTTATCCAAGTTAGACTCCTACACTCCCACAGACCAGGATATAGGGGTGCTATTTTTCTTGATGACTATATCTCAAAGGGACAGCTCTCAGGTCCTTGAGAAAGACAGCCCTGAGTTGTAAAACTGACAAGAGTCTGAGAGATTTGTATCAAAGGGACAAAGATAGAACTTACAATTGCAAGTGTTCTGAAGTAAATGATCTAAGAAAAGGGAGGTCAGAGGCCTGTAGTCAAGAAGAAATCTGTCTAAAGTTTAGTCAAGCTACAGGGAATGTTAAAGCCTGTCTTGGCCAATTTATCAATGGAGAAATCATTAGTGATCTTGGAAAGAGCAGTTTTGGAGCTCAAGGCAAGGGACTGAAGTGAGTAGGTTCAAGAGAAAAGGAAAGAAGAGGAAAAAGAGACAGAATATAGACAGCTCTTAAGGAATTTTGCTGTAAAGGAAGTAGAGAGATGACCTGATGGCAGGAGGCAGAAGTGGCAACCAAGAGAAGGTGTTTTCGATGAGAGAAATAACTGCATGTTTATATGCAAATAAAACTGATCCAGGTGAGAGTGAAATATTAATCATGCTTACAAAAAAGAGGAGAAATGCTGGAGGATGTTCTTGAGTAGTCAAGAGAAATAAGTTCTAATGTACAATTTAAAGGGTTGGCCTTAGATAGCAGCACTAACTGCTAATTATATTAACAGGAGGAAGGGTACAGTCTTTTAGATTCAGGGGCAAGAAGGAGGGAAGATGTATTGGTGGTAACGTGTGAAGGTCTCTTCTGTTTGCTACAAGAGAAAGTATGATTTTCAGCTAAGCATGAAAATAGAGGATAAACTGATAAAAGCATAAAAATGGAGGATAAACTGATAAAAGATTAAGATGTGAGGAGAAGATATGATACTGTTAGCTGCCCAAGAACAATAAAAACATGAGTGGACTGGAAAACATGAATTGCCGAGGCCACACTAAGGGTTAACTAAAAATTAGTGCCCATAAATTTAAACTGAGACCAGTCAGCATAATTATATGCTTTCTCCAAATTAAGTTTTACTGTTACAGGTGCAATCGAACAGTTTGTGAAGAATTAGGTTTGACCAGGATGGGACGTTTGCCATGTGAGCATGTTAAATGTAGAAACTTTGAAGAATATATGTTCATTACTACAGTTGTCCCTCAGTATCCACAGGGGATTGGTTTCAGGACCCCCAACGATACGAAAATCCATGGATGCTCAAGTCCTTTATATAAAATAGCATAGTATTTACATGTAACCTATGCATAGCCTCCTATATACTTTAATTATTTTTGAATTACTTGTAATACCTAATACAATGTAAATGCTATATAAACATAGTCATGAGTAGCAATAACAACTCTCTCAATGGCAGATCACATATATGAAAATGGTCCATACGATTAAAATGGAGCTGAAAAATTCCTATTGCCTAGTGACTTCATGACACTCATAACATCATAGCACAATGCATTACTTATGTGTTTGCGGTGATGCTGGTATAAACAAACTTACGGTCTCCCAGTGATATAAAAATATAACAATATAATTGTTTACAGTACATAGTACTTGATAATGATCATAATCAACTGTGTTACTGTTTAATGTATTTACCATATTATACTTTTAATTGCTATTTTAAAGTGTATTTCTTCTTTATAAAGAAAGAAGTTAACTACAAAACAGCCTCAGGCAGGTGCTTCAGGAGATATTCCAGAAGAAGACATCATTATCATAGGAGATGACAGCTCCACGCACGTGAGTGCCCCTGAAGACCTTATAGTAGGGCAATACGGAGGTGAAAGTGATATTGATAATCCTGCCCCTGTGTAAGCCTAAGCTAGTGTGTATATTTGTGTCTTTACTTTTAACAAAAAAAAAAAGTTTTAAGAGTTTTAAAAAATAAAAAAAATTTAAAGTAGGAAAATGCTTATATAATAAGAATTTAAAGAAAAAAATATTTTTGCACTACTCTACAATGTGCTTGTATTTAAGGTAAGTGTTATTACAAATGAGCCCATGATAAGGCAGTAACTCAGATATAAATCCAGTATGGGGTTTCAGAAGCTGGGCTCCTAATCACTTCATTGCAGATGTCTATGAATTAAATGGCCTGCCTGCAGCTATTCAGCATAAAATGTGGATAGATTTTAATTAGAAAATTAGTTAGAAAAACATACACCCATGAAACAAAGACTGAGAAAAACAGATTGGTATCATTATATTATTATACAGTGCTTATAGATTAGAAATTCACATATAGAATATAGAATAAGAGTTGTCAGAATGGATTTTAAAGCATGGGTAGTATATGAAGACAAGGAAGGAAACCACCCCAGATGGTGGGATAGCAGTAAGTCTAGGAAATGGCCTTGAACCTAGTGCATTGAGGAAGAGAGTAACAGATGAGGCAGGGATAAGGTGAGATTGAGTTTGGATAGGGGCAGTGGGAAGTAAGTCTTGGAGGAGTTAGAAATGGGAATAAATTTGTAGAGTAGGGGTTTACAGAGGATTCCTTAAGATGTATCCAACAGAGTTGACTAAGCTTGATTGGTTGGTATTGTGAATGCCTTCTGATGAGTCTCGTAAGAGCAAACCACACTTGATCCCATGGGGCATGAGGGAGCCAGCAGCCATGGGAATGTATGGAGAGGAGGGGCTGTGGCTACATTATATTCATCTTTTTCCCTCCCACTTCCTTAGCCCATTTTCTTTACCAACACCTATTAGATATTTAATAAATGTTAAACAGAATAATGAATAAGTATTAATGGGATTTAATTATTAACTGAATAAGGTAATAAAGAACATTTTTGTCTGTTTCTTAAGTACTTATTTCCTCCTTTTATCAAATTTTTAATTTTATAATTGATATATAATAATTATATATGGTTATGGGGTACAAAGTGTTGTTTCAACACATGAATACATAGTATAATGTTCAAATCAGGGTAATTACCATATCCATCATTCAATGCGTAATGTCTGTGTTTTAAAATTTTTCGTACACCTAGAAAATATTAATGACAAAATATTGACAAGGGAAAGAAGATTAGAAAGAATAAAAGTTTCAGAGCACCAGGATAAGTATAAAAACTGTGCTTATCAGCAATTCACTTGCGTATGTCAGAATTGCTCATTAGTGGAGTAACAGAAGTCACACCTAGCAACTAAACCTGTTAAAAAAAAATAACGATTTCTAGTCACAAATTTATTGTGCAGTGCCAGAAGAATAATGAAGAGAAGTGTATCTTTCTCCTTTCTTTTTTTCCTTGTCCCTGGGTGGGAAGCATGAGAGCAACACAATAATAGCAGCAGCTGTGCTTTTTAAATATCTCCCTCCTACTGAAATAGGGTTGTTCAGTGAGATGCAAACCTGGTGTGTAATTATATATTTACAAGGCATACATAATAATAGCTGGATGCTAAACACTAAGGAAGTAAAATGAAAAATAAAAAAATACTGAGTAGTGAATGTAAAGAAGCTACAAATACTCTGCTGCTCAGCGTACCATGCACAGTCCTTTATGAATAAATTTCATGTGTGCAAATGAAGTAAAAGAAGTTAATTTGACAGCTAACAATATCAAGTGGATAAATTACCCTTTAGAAAACTGTTATGAATTTAGATAGTGTTTCTCCCAATTTTCTCAAGCTTTGGTGGGTGAAATTGTTAGACCTGGGTTTTTCTCGCTTCTAAAAATAGAATTGTAGTGATTCGTGGTTAGTGAGGTGGTTTGAACTGTGTCAACTTGCTTAATCTGAAATGTGTTGTCCCAGAATTCCCTGCAGGGTTCTGCATCAGAGCAATGTGTATGCAATTTGGAAAACAGAGGTAACGCAGCAGCCATTGATTGAAGTAGTTATATTTACATGCAATGACAGAAACGAGCAAAGATGCCACAGGTTCTAACTTGTCCTCCTTCTCCCTGGCTCCACATCCAGCTTTTTTCCCTCCTGCCAGACTCACCAGCTGTGGCTTCAGGTCCATCTACAGACTATGAGTTGTGGACCTTCAGAAGCAGCTGAAGCAAAGAAATTCCCACTGATTACTTTACTTTATTAAAATAAAATTTTTTAAAAATTTTGTTATTTCAATAGCTTTTGGGATACACATGATTTTTGGTTACATGGATAAATTAGATGGTAGTGAATCCTGAAATTTTCAGGTGCCTTTCACCCAAGTAGTGTACATTGTACATAATATGTAGTTTTTTTTATACCTACCACTCCATTCTAATCTCTCCCTTCTGAGTCTCTAAAGTTCATTATATCACTCTATATTCCCACAGCTTAGCTCTCACATGTAAGTGAGAATGTACAGTTTTTGGTTTTCCACTCCTGAGTTCCTTCACTTAGAATAATAGCCTCCAGCTCCATCCAAGTTGCTGCCAAAGACATTATTTTGTCTCTTTTTATGGCAGAGTAGTATTCCATGGTGTATATATACCTATACATACGATTTTTTTTTATCCTCTTGTTGGTCTACACTTAGTTTAGTTCCATATATTTGCAATTGTGAATGGTGCTACTATAAATATATGTTTGCAAGTTTCCTTTTCATATAATGACTTTTTTCCTTTGAGTAAATACTCAGTAATGGGGTTGCTGGATCAAATGACTGTTCTACTTTTAGTTATTTAAGGAATCTCCATACTGTTTTCCATAGAGGTTGTACTAATTTACATTCCCACTAGTGATGTAAAAGTGTTCCCTTTTCACCACTTCCACATTAACATCTATTGGCTTTTGATTTTTTTAATAATGGCCATTCTTGCAGGAGTAATGTGGTACCTCATTGTGGTTTTAATTTGCATCTCCCTGATTATTCATGATGTTGAGCATTTTTTATACTTTTGTTGGCCATTTGTGTATCTTCTTTTGAGAAATATCTATTCATGACCTGTGCCCACTTTTGATGGTATTATTTCTTTTTTCTTGCTGATTTGTTTGAGTTACTTGTAGATTATGAATACTAGTTCTTGTTGGATGTGTAGTGTGCAAATATTTTCTCCTATTCTGTGGGTTATCTGTTTGCTCTGCTAATGATTTCTTTTGCTGTGCAGAAGCTTTTTAGTTTAATTGCATCCCATTTATTAATTTTTGTTTTTGTTTCATTTGCTTTTGGGGTCTTAGTCATGAATTCTTTGCCTAGGTTGGCCGGGTGCGGTGGCTCTCGCCTGTAATCCCAGCACTTTGGGAGGCTGAGGTGGGTGGATCATGAGGTCAGGAGATCGAGACCATCCTGGCTAACACGGTGAAACCCCGTCTCTACTAAAAATACAAAAAATTAGCTGGGCGCGGTGGCGGGCGCCTGTAATCCCAGCTACTCGGGAGGCTGAGGCAGGAGAATGGTGTGAACCCAGGAGGTGGAGCTCGCAGTGAGCCGAGATCACACCGCTGCACTCCAGCCTGGGAGACAGAGCGAGACTCCTCTCAAAAAAAAAAAAAAAAAAAAAAAAAATCGAGAATTCTTTGCCTAGGTCAATGCCTAGAAGAGTTTTTTCAATATTGTCTTCTAGAATTTTTGTGGTTTCAGGTTTTATATTTAAGTTTTTGATCCATATTGAGTTGACTTTTGTATAAGGTAAGAGATAAGGATCCGGCTTAATGCTTCTGTATGCGGCTTGCCAGTTTTCCCAGCACCATTTATTAGATAGGATGTCCATTTCCCAAGTTATGTTTTTGTATGCTTTGTCAAAGATCAGTTGGCCGTACAAATTCGGCTTTATTTCTGGAATCTCTTTCTGTTCCATTGACCCATGTGCCTACATTTATGCCAGTACGATGCTGTTTTGGCAACTATAGCCTTGTAGTATAATTTGAAGTTCAGGAATGTGATGCCTCCAGATTTGTTCTTTTTGCTTAGGATTGCTTTGACTATTCAGGCTCTTTTTTGGTTCCATATGAATTTTAGGATTGTTTTATTTCTAATTCTGTGAAAATGACGTTGACATTTTGCTAGCAATTGCATTGAATCTGTAGATTACTTTGGGCAGTATGGTCGTTTTCACAATATTAACTCTTCCAATCCAAGAGCATGGGATGTGTTTTCACTTGTTTATGTCATCTATGATTTCTTTCAGAAGTGTTTTATAGTTCTCCTTGTAGAGATCTTTCACCTCCCTGGTTAAGTATATTCCTAGGTATTGCTATTATTATTATTATTATTATTATTTGCAGATGTTGTAAAAGAGATTGAGTTCTTGATTTGATTCTCAGCTTGGTCACTGTCGATGTATGGCAGTGCTACTGATTTGGGTACATTGTTTTTGTAACCTCAGACTTTATTGAATTCATTTATCAAATCTAGGAGCCTTTTGGAGGAGTCCTTAGGATTTTCTAGTTATACAATCATATCATCTGCAAACAGTGATAGTTTGACTTTCTGTTTTCCAATTTGGATGCCCTTTCTTTCTTTCTCTTGTCTAATTTATCTGGCTAGGACTTCCAGAACTATGTTGAATAGGAGTGGTGAAACTGGGCATCCTTGTCTTGTTCCTGTTTTCAGGGGGAATGCTTTCAACTTTTCCACATTCAGTATGATGTTGGCTGTGGGTTTGTCATATATGCCTTTTATTATTTTTAGATAAGTCTCTTCTATGTCTGGTTCACTGAGAGTTTTTATCATAAAGGGATGCTGGATTCTGTTGAATGCTTTTACTACATCTATTGAGATGATTATATGGTTTTTGTTCTTGATGTATCACATTTATTGACTTGTGTACTTATGTTAAACCATCCCTGAATCCCTGGGATGAAACCTACTTGATCATGGTGTATCATCTTTTTGATGTGCTGTTGGATTCAATTTGTTGGTGTGTGTTGCTAATGTTTTGTTGAGGACAACTGTGTCTATATTCATCAGGGATACTGGTCTGTAGTTATGTTTTATGTTACGTCCTTTCCTGATTTTGATATCAGGATGATACTGGCTTCATAGAATGATTTAGGGAGGATTCTCTCTCAATCTTTTGGAATAGTTTGAATAGGATTGGTATCAATTCTTCTTTGAACATCTGGTAGAATTCAGCTATGAATCCATCTGGTCCTGGGTTTTTTGTTGGCAATTTTTTTTATTACTGATTCAATCCTGCTGCTTGTTATTTGTCTGTTCGGGGTTTCTATTTAATCCCGATTTAATCTAGGAGGGTTGTATGTTTCCAGGAATTTATCCATTTCCCCTAGGTTTTCTAGTTTGTGTGCCTAAAGGTATTTGCGGTAGTCTTGAATGATCTTTTGTATTTCTGTGGTGTCAGTTGTAATGCCTATAGTTTCATTTTTAATTGAGCTTATTTGGATCTCCTCTCTTCTTTTCTTGGTTAATATCACTAATGGTCTATCAATTTTATTTATATTTTCAAATAACTAGCTTTTGTTTCATTGATCTTTTGTATTTTTTGTTGTTGTTCTATGCCAATCTTTGCTATTTCTTTTCTTCTGCCAGCTTTAGGTTTAGTTTGTTCTTGTTTCTCTAGTTCCCTGAGGTGTGACATTATGTGTTGATTTGTGCTTTTTCAGACTTTTCAATGTAGGCATTTCACACTAAAATTTTCCGCTTAGCAATGATTTTGCTGTATCCCAGAGGTTTCAATAAATTGTGTCATTATTATCATTCAATTCAAAGAATTTTTAAGTTCCATCTGGATTTATTTATTAACCCAGAAATCCTTCAGGGGCAGATTATTTAATTTCCATGTATTTGTATGGTTTTGAGTTTGGAATTGATTTCTAGTTTTATTCCACTCTGGTCTGAAAAGATAATTGATATGATTTTGATTTTTAAAAGTTTATTGAGACTTGTTTTGTGGCCTGTCATATGGTCTATCTTGGAGAATATTCCATGTGCTAATGAAAAAAATGTATATTTTGCAGTTCTTGCTTGCTTATTGCTAAGGTAAGCATCTAGTGCTTTCCCAAAACCCTCTTATTGCCCCTCCATCCTTCAGGAGGAAACACCACCCTCCTGGATTCTTTCTTGACGTGTAACCTGGGGCCCTGGAGCTGGCCCTGTGAATGACGGGGGATCAAAACCAGGTCCTGTAGCTACTGGGGGGAGCTGAAGTGGTAAGACCACATGCTTGGGTATAAAGTTCTGTAAATATCTGTTAAGTCCATTTGCTCTGGAATCTGGTTTAAGTCCATTATTTCTTTGTTGACTTGCTGCCTTGATGATCTGTCTAGTGCTGTCAGTGGTATGTTAAAATCTCCCACTATTATTTTGTTGCTGTCTATTTCATTTCTTTGGTCTAGTAGTAATTGTTTTAGAAATCTGGAGCTCTGTTGGGTGCCTATAAATTTAGGATTGTAATATCTTCTTGTTGCATTGGTCCTTTTTTCGTTATATAATAACCTCCTTTGTTTTTTTTTAACTGCTGTTGCTTTGAAGTCTGTTTTGTCTGATATAAGAATAGCTATTCCTGCTCACTTTTGGTTTCCATTTGTGTGAAATATGTTTTTCCACCCCTTTACCTTGAGTTTATATGAATCCTTTCATGTTACCTGAGTCTCTTGAAGACCACGGATATTTGATTTGTGATTTTTTATATCCTTTCTGCCATTCTGTATATTTTAAGTGGAGCATTTAGGCCATTTACATTTAATGTTAATATTGAGATGTGAGGTACTATTCCCTTTTATCATGTTAATTGTTACCCAGATTGTTTGTTGTTATTATTGTTGTTGTTGCTGTGTTATTTTTTTACAGGCCCTGTGAGTTTCAGGCTTTCAAGAGACCTATTTTGGTGCATATCAAGTTTTTGTTCCAAGATTTAAAACTCCTTTTAACAGGTCTTGTAGTACATATTTAGTAGTGATAAATTCCCTCAGCATTTATTTGTACGAAAATGACTATTTCCCCTTTATCTATGAAACTTAATTTTGCTACTGGACACAAAGTTCTTGGCTGGCGGTTATTCTGTTTAAGGAGGCTGAAGATAGGACCACAATCCCTTCTGACTTTTAAGATTTCTGCTGAGAAGTATGCTGTCAACCTGATAGGTTTTCTTTATAGGTTACCCGATGCTTTTTTTTTTTTCTGCTTTTAGAATTATTTCCTTCACATTGACTTTAGACAGCCTTGTGACTATATGTCATGGTGAAGATCTTTTTGCAATGAATTTCCCATGAGTTCTTTGAGCTTCTTAGATTTGGATATCTAGATCTCAAGCCAGGCACGGGAAGTTTTCCTCAATTCTTTCCTCATATAACTTTTCCAGATTTATTGTTTTCCTTTCTCTTTCAGGAACACCAGTGATTCATAGGGTTTTCTGTCAGGCTTCTGAGCCCAAGCCTGCATGTATACATCCAGATGGCCTGAGACAACTGAAAAGTACAAAAGAAGTGAAAAAGCCAGCTCCTTTCTTAACTGATGGACAAACCTTACAACATTCCAGTATGACTTGTTCCTGCCGTGTCCCAACTGATTGATCGATGGACCTCGTGACATTCTTCTTCTGGAAAATGAGTCTTATGATCTCCCCACCAAGCACCTTGCGACGCCAACCCCTGCCCGCAAAAGAAAAACCCCCTTTAACTGTAACTTTCCACTGCTTATCCCAGTCCCATAAAAGTGCCGCATCTCTAACTCCCTTCACTGACTCCTTTCTCGGACTCAGCCCACTTGCACCCAAGTGAATAAACAGCTTTGTTGCTCACACAAAGCCTGTTGGTAGTCTCTTCACATGGACGCATGTGATATTTTCCATTTTACATAATCCCATTTTTCTTGGACACTTTGCTCATTTCTTTTGATTCATTTTTCTTCATTTTCATCTGATTGGGTTAATTCAAAAGTTTGTTCTCAACTTCTGAAATTCTTTCTTCTGCTTGTTCTATTATTAATACTTTTCACTGCATTTTATAATTCCCTAAGTGTGTATTCCATTTCCAGAAATTCTGATTGGTTTTTCTTTATGATAGCTATCTCTCTAGAAAATTTTTCATTCATATCCTGAACTGCTTTTTAATTTCATTATGATGGTTTTCACCTTTCTCTCATATTTCATTGAGTAGCTTGATAATCAACCTTCTGCATTCCTTATCTAGTATTTCAAAGTTTTCATCTTGGTTCGGATACATTGCTGGAGAGCTAGTGTGATCTTTCGGAGGTGTTATAGAACCCTTTTTTGCCATATTATGAAAGTTACTTTTCTGGCTCCTTCTCAATTGAGTAGACTATTTCTTCTAATTATTCTTGAATTTATGTTTGATTTGACTGTTTTTTAAAATTTCTTTTTTCCCCTAATCATGTGATTTTAATGCCGATGGTTTATTACAGCCTAATTCTATACTTGGTGATTTCAATGGTAAAGACTCTGTTAGAGTTCCTTGGCTATAGACAGTCTTTATATAAATGGTTTTCTCATATGCTGCTTATAGTAGCAATGTGCTCAGTGTGTGAGCAAGTTTACTGTTGCCTATGGGGTTGGAATGTTAGTAGTCTCTTGGAGCTTATTTCATTCTCCCATGTCATGCACTCCTTTATTTATTAATTTTTCCCCAGTATTTTATTTAGTGGTTTAATGGTTCAGGCTTCAGGACAGTAGGGGAGGTGTCCCTGGGTAGGAACCAACTGTAGCTAAAGCAGGTGGGTAAATGCAATACCCAGTGATGAACAGAGGTCCCAGCCTTGAGAGAAGTGGCTGGAGGAGCTCTCCATGAGTCACACTGAGGTCATGTCAAGAGAAAGGGGGGAAGCCACCTAAGCTCCCCTAACAGTTCAGTAGGAAAGCTATCCATCCCTCAGACACACTCCTGCCTCAGCTCTCTGGCTATTCAGATTAGACAAGCACCTCTTTTCATCTGTAGGAATGTGGATGTTCCAAGTAGTGGGGATTGTGACTCTGTCTCTCATGCAATCCTGAACCTGGAGGGTGCTCCTCCAGTGGGGATGCAGTACCCTGACATGTTCCAGAAAGATTATCTATAGTTGCACCTATGCAGAGTTCCTGTGATAGAAGCCCCCACTATGTCTGCTGTGGTGGGTAAGTGGGGAAAGATGTCCCCTACTCTAAGACCCTTCGTGTGCAGTAGGGATATCAGACTATTGGGTTAGAACTGCAGACTTGCCGTGCTGAGCCAAGCACTGCAACTGTATCTCTGCTGAAAGAAACTTCCCACCAATGCAAAGATCTGGTGCTCACATTCTGCTGTCCACATTCCTCTGTCCCACAGGGTGTTCTTTTAATATGGTACACTCCCCCTTCCCCTAGGAGTGGGAGTCCGTGGGATCCAGACTACTGTCAGTGTTGTTGCTTCTCTGGGTCTAGCTGCCCAGCAAAGTTACTACATTCAAGGCTGGTGCTGGGGAATGTCTCCAAGGGATCCAGTGATGTGATCTTTCCTCAAGTCTCCCAGCAGTGGGTAGCAGCATCAGCTCTAATGAGGGTGGCAATGGAGTGACATAGACTCTGTGAGATTCTTTAGTTATAGATAACCTTAGTTTGTTGGCTTTCTTGAATGCTGGTTATAGTAATAATGAACTCGTCATGTGGAAAGACCCAGGACCTCCTGGTTAGCCAGAGTGCTGCAGACAGTGGTGATAGCTGAGGTCGCACAGCCGTTTTCTCCTTCCTAGGAGCAGTGTTATTCTATCAGGAGATGCTGTAATGGACTGTGTTGATTGGCCTCCAGTCAGAAGGTAGTGCTTGCAAAAGAGCACCGCCTGAGGTGGTAGCAGTGGGATTTTTGCTTGCCTTATGTTGCCCAGGAGGGTAATGGTTTCTCAGGCAATGGGTGGGGCCATAAAGCTCCCAAGAGTTTCTGTCCTTTGTGTTAAGCTACCAGGGAGGGTGTCGAGGCAAAGCCAGATGGGGGCTGGGTCAAGCAGGTTTGTACTCTGACTCTCAGCACACAGGGCAGCAGCTCCTGTGGGTGTCAGTGGATGGGGGTGATTCTCAGGCCACTGGGTTGATGATTCAGAAGGAAGTGCTGCTGTCTCTGTTGCACAGGAGACTTCACACAGGGAGTGGGGTGTAGCAGTCAGCAGTAAGCTCTATGCAGATCCCATGTACTTGGTGAGGCATATCCTGTTCCTGCAGTGTTCTACTAGCAGCAGCAAGCTAAGTTCCTGGCAGCCTGCACTCAGAACTCCCAGCTGACCCAGGTCATAAGCTTTCCATCAGAAATAGCAACCTTGGCTTTCAGTGAGGCCTCCCCATCCACCCGCAAACCTGGGAGCTGGCTTCTGCACCTGCATTCCTGGATGCGGCACTCCCTCAACCCACCTTCCCCACCCCACCACCACCACCACCGCTACCCAGCCCTGGCCAAGGGAGTTCACTCCCAACTGAGGTTATATCGGTTATATCGTGAAACCCAGTTGGGGGCATCTTTCAATCTGTGATCACTGCTTGAATTATATTTTGGCTGATCTCCACAGGGTTCCCTGTGAGGAACAATAAGGAATGGTTTCCCTTGGTCTGGACTGTTGATTGGGAGTGCACACAATGGTCTTCCCAACGCTCCTCCTACTTTTATGTTCCATGACCCTCCCCAAGCTGGCACCTGCTCTGGGTAGAGTTAAGGTCTTCCTCTGTGGCCTGAACTTTCAAGCTCCCAGTTGGGGTATGTATCCTGGAGGCAGTCTCTCCCCCTCTCTCACTCGGAACTCAGAGGCCTTCATCTAACACAAGGTGTAGTCTGCAGCCTGATACTTCCTTCAAAGGGTCTGTGGATTTCTTCACTTTTCCTGTTCAGTTCCTGTGCCACTTCTGGAAAAAAAGCTCACAGCTTGAATCTCTACACACTATTTTGTCCTTCCAAGTGGGGGAGAAATGCTAGAAATGCCTCTAATCCACCATTTTGCGAAAAAGAAAAAATCTAAAATATAATTTAATAAATTAATATGCATACATTTTAAGTGTAGTTCAATGAGTTTTGACAAATATATGCACCCATTTGTATACATGCATATGCCTACCTTTACAAATGAGATATTAATTTGATTATATTTCTACCACCCAGAAAGCTCCCTTCTCCATTTGTAATCAATGCCTCATGTCCCCATCCCCAGAAAACCACTGATCTGACTTTTATTACTCTAAATTCATTTTTCCTATTCTAGAACTTTGTATACGTGCCATCATATATTAAGTACTATTTTGTGGTCAGCTTCTTTTGCTCAGTATGTGTTTGAGAAGTGTCCATGTTGTATTCATCAATATTTCATTCGTTTATTTATTTATTTTTTTGCTTTGAGTAGTATTCCATCATATGAATATGCCACAATTTGTTTATTCATTCGTTTATATTTGGCTGGTTTCTGGTTTTCAGATTTACAAATAAACAATTCTGAACATTTCTCTGTGTGTCTTTATGTGACAGGTTTTCACACATTTAGATAAATACAGAAGAGTGGAACTAGTAGGTCATATATAGAGAGTGGATATTTAAATATCCACTCACATATAGAGAGTCCATATTTAAACTAAACACAGCCAATTTTTTTTCTAAAGTGGTTGTGCTGTTTTATACTCCCACCAGCAATGTGTGAGAGTGCCAATTATTTCACATTCACTCCAACACATGATACTAAATCTTTTTAGTATTAGCCATAACAGATGGTCTGAAATCATACTGCATGTTGGCTTTAATTTATATCTCCTTAATGACTAATAGTATTATCATATACTTGTTAACCATTAGTATCTTCCTTTTTGAAATGTCTGTTCTAATTTTTTGGTCTTTTTAATTTTTTAAATTAACTTATTGAGTTATAGGAATTCATTTTACATTTTGGATAATTATTTAGATTTAGGTACTACAAATATTTACCCCTAGTCTGTGGTTTACCCTTTTATTTTCTTAATGATATCTTTTGAAAAGTTTTAAATTTTGGCAAAATTCAGTTTACCTTGCTTTATTATTTTATGGCTAGTGTTTTTTATAACCTGTCTGAAAAGATCTTTGCGTAATGTAAAATTGCAAGGTTTCTTCCCATGTTTTGTTTCTAGAGGTTTTATCTTTTTTGACTTTTATATTTGGGCTTATGATCAGTTTCAAATTTTATATATATATATATATCATATATATATGATATGAGTTATGCTGGAGGTTTACTTTTTCTGGATGAAAAATATGTTCTTCCAGTACTGTTTGTTGAAGAGGATTTTTACAAAAAATATGCTAGAATTTTGACTGGGATTATGATGCATCTATAGATCTATTCAGGGGAAAATGACATCTTAAAAACTCTAAGTCTTCCAATGTTGCAGGAAATCAGGGACCCCAAATGGAGGGACCAGCTGAAGCCATGGCAGAAGAATGTAGATTGTGAAGATTTCATGGACATTTATTAGTTCCCCAAATTAATACTTTTGTAATTTCTTATGCCTGTCTTTACTGCAATCTCTAAACATAAATTGTAAAGATTTCATGGACACTTATCACTTCCCCAGTCAATACCCTTGTGATTTCCTATGCCTGTCTTTACTTTAATCTCTTAATCCTGTCAGCTGAGGAGGATGTATATCGCCTCAGGACCCAGTAATAATTGCATTAACTGCACAAATTGTACAGCATGTGTGTTTGAGCAATATGAAATGTGGGCACCTTGAAAAAAGAACAGGATAACAACAATTGTTCAGGGAATAAGAGAGATAACCTTAAACTCTGACCACCAGTGAGCTGGGTGGAACAGAGCCAAATTTCTCTTCTTTCAAAAGCAAATGGGAGAAATATCGCTGAATTCTTTTTCTTGGCATGGAAAAACCCTGAGAAAGAGAATGCGCACCTGGGGGTGGGTCTCTGAACTGGCCGCCCTGGGCGTGGCCGCCTCTTATGGTCCAGGCTGCAGGGGTGAAATAGACCCATCTCCCATAGCACTCCCAGGCTTATTAGGAAGAGGAAATTCCCACCTACTAAATTTTGGTCAGACCGGTTGATCTCAAAACCCTGTCTCCTGATAAGGTGTTATCAATGACAATGGTGCCCGAAACTTCATTAGCAATTTTAATTTTGCCTCGGTCCTGTGGTCCTGTGATCTCGCCCTGCCTCCACTTGCCTTGTGATATTCTATTACCTTGTAAAGCACTTGATGTCTGTGACCCACACCTATTCGCACACTCCCTCCCCTTTTAAAGCTCCCTAATAAAAACTTGCTGGTTTTTGCAGCTTGTGGGGCATCACGGAACCTACCAACATGTGATGTCTCCCCCAGAGGCCCAGCTTTAAAATTTCTCTCTTTTGTACTCTGTCCCTTTATTTCTCAAGCTGGCTGATGCGTAAGGAAAATAGAAAAGAACCTATGTGAATATTGGGGCAGATTCCCCAATATTCCAATCCATAAATATATAATATAGCTCTCCATTTATTTAAAAATTTTCCAATTTTCCTCAGCAACATTTTGTACTTTTCAGTGTAGACATCTGCATATCTTTTGGTAAGTTTATTTCTCTGAGGATTTTATGTTTTTTGATGCTAGATTTTCAGAGAGTTTCTAGAAGGAATTTTGTTTCTTTTTATGTTCTTTGTCTTACAGGTTCCTTAGAACTGCAAATAAAGTCAATCTTACTTCTTCCTTTCAATCTCTATGTCTATTCTCTTACTTTCTTGCTTTATTACACTGGCTAGGATTTCTACTATGACATTGAATAAAAGTGGTAAAAGCAGACATCGTTGCCAGGAAAATCCTGGTCTTAAGGAAAAATGCTCACTATTTCACCATTAATATGAGTTTTGCTATCAGAATTGTTATAGATTTTCTCCATAAAATTTCCCTAGAAATAGAAGAAGTTTCCTTCTATTGCTAGTTTTGGGAGTGTTTATCATCTATGTGTATTGAATTTTGTCAAATTCTTCTCCATCTATTGATATGATCAAATTTTTTTCTCCTTTATCTGCTAGTGTAGTGAATCACCGCATCAACAGTTTTCAAATTTTCAAGCAACCTTGTGTTCCTGGGATAAACTTCACTTGATCATAATGTATTGACATTTTTATATAATTCTAGATTTTGTTTGCTAATGTATTGTTGAGGACTTTGTGTTTGTGGTCAGGAGAGATATTGACCTCTAATTGTCTTTTTCATAGTTTTGTTAGGCTTGGTGTCAGGGTTGTGCTGGTTTCATAAAACGAGTTTAGTTGGTTTCCTCTGTGTTTTCTGAAAGATACTGTGCCAGGTTGGGATTACTTCCTTGAATGTTTTAGAGCATCATCAGAGAAGCCATTTATAACTGAAGTATTTTCATAGAGCTTATTTATTGAAAATTAAGTTTCTTTAAGCAATATGGAGCTCTTCCCATTTTTATATTTCTTCCTGAGGCATTTTAGTAAATTGTATTTTTCAGTACAATCAAACATCCCTTCATGATAAAAATCCTCAACAGATGAGGCACGGAAAGAACATATTTCAAAATAATAAAAGCCATCTATGACAAACCCACAGCCAATAGCATACTGAGTGGTCAAAAGCTGGAACCATTCCCCTTGAGGACTGGAACAAGACAAGGATGCCCACTCTCATCATTCCTACTAAAAGTACTAGCCAAAGCAATTAGGCAAGAGAGAGAAATAAAAAGCAACCAAAATTGGAAAAAAGGAAGTCAAACTCTTCCCTGGCAATATGACTGTATACCTTGAAAACCCTAAAGACTCCACCAAAAGACTTCTAGTACTGATAAATGACTTCAAGATATAAAGCTTCAAGATATAAAATAAATGCACAAAAATAAGTAGCATTTCTATAAACCAATAATGTCCAGGCTGAGAGTCAAATCAACAATGCAATCCCATTTACAATAGCCACAGTGAAAATGAAATATTTAGAAATACAGCTAACCAAGTAGTTGAAAGATTTCTACAAGGAGAACTGCAAAACACTGTTAAAGACATCAAAGACTCCACAAATAAATGGAAAAACATTCCATGTTAAAATGACCATACTGCCCAAAGAAAGTTGCAGATTCAATGCTATTCTTATTGAACTACCAATGTCATTTTTCACAGAATTAGAAAAAGCTATTCTAAAATTCATATGAAACCAAAAAATAGCCCTAAGAGTCAAAGCAATCTTAAACAAAAAGAACAGTGGGGAGGAGCCAAGATGGCCCAATAGGAACACCTCCGGTCTACAGCTCCCAGCGTGAGCGAGGCAGAAGACAGGTGATTTCTGCATTTCCATCTGAGGTACCGGGTTCATCTCACTAGGGAGTGCCAGACAGTGGGCGCAGGTCAGTGGGTGCATGCACCGTGCGCAAGCCGAAGCAGGGCGAGGCATTGCCTCACTCGGGAAGTGCAAGAGGTCAGGGAGTTCCCTTTCCTAGTCAAAGAAAGGGGTGACAGATGGCACCTGGAAAATCGGGTCACTCCCACCCGAATACTGCGCTTTTCCTATGGGCTTAAAAAAAACGGCGCACCAGGAGATTATATCCCACACCTGGCTCGGAGGTTCCTATGCCCACAGAGTCTTGCTGATTGCTAGCACAGCAGTCTGAGATCAAACTGCAAGGTGGCAGCGAGGCTGGGGGAGGGGTGCCCACCATTGCCCAGGCTTGCTTAGGTGAACAAAGAAGCCGGGAAGCTCCCACTGGGTGGAGCCCACCACAGCTCAAGGAGGCCTGCCTGCCTCCATAGGCTCCACCTCTGGGGGCAGGGCACAGACAAACAAAAAGACAGCAGTATCCTCTGCAGACTTAAATGTCCCTGTCTGACAGCTTTGAAGAGAGCAGTGGTTCTCCCAGCATGCAGCTGGAGATCTGAGAATGAGCAGACTGCCTCCTCAAGTGGGTCCCTGACCCCTGACCCCCGAGCAGCCTAACTAGGAGGCACGCCCCAGCAGGGGCACACTGACACCTCACACGGCCGGGTACTCCAACAGACCTGCAGCTGAGGGTCCTGTCTGCTAGAAGGAAAACTAACAAACAGAAAGGACATCCACACCAAAAACCCATATGTACATCACCATCATCAAAGACCAAAAGTAGATAAAACCACAAAGATGGGGAAAAAACAGAGCAGAAAAACTGGAAACTCTAAAAAGCAGAGTGCCTCTCCTCCTCCAAAGGAACACAGTTCCTCACCAGCAACGGAACAAAGCTGGACGGAGAATGACTTTGACGAGCTGAGAGAAGAAGGCTTCAGACGATCAAATTACTCCGAGCTATGGGAGGAAATTCAAACCAAAGGCAAAGAAGTTGAAAACTTTGAAAAAAGTTTAGAAGAATGTATACTAGAATAACCAATACTGAGAAGTGCTTAAAGGAGGTGATGGAGCTGAAAACCAAGGCTCGAGAACTACGTGAAGAATGCAGAAGCCTCACGAGCCAATGCAATCAACTGCAAGAAAGGGTATCAGCAACGGAAGTTGAAGTGAATGAAATGAAGCAAGAAGGGAAGTTTAGAGAAAAAAGAATAAAAAGAAACGAGCAAAGCCTCCAAGAAATATGGGACTATGTGAAAAGACCAAATCTACCTCTGATTGGTGTACCTGAAAGTGACAGGGAGAATGGAATCAAGCTGGAAAACACTCTGCAGGATATTATCCAGGAGAACTTCCCCAATCTAGCAAGGCAGGCCAACATTCAGATTCAGGAAATACAGAGAATGCCACAGAGATACTCCTCGAGAAGAGCAACTCCAAAACACATAACTGTCAGATTCACCAAAGTTGAAATGAAGGAAAAAATGTTAAGGGCAGCCAGAGAGAAAGGTCGGGTTACCCACAAAGGGAAACCCATCAGACTAACAGCGGGTCTCTCGGCAGAAACCCTACAAGCCAGAAGAGAGTGGGGGCCAATATTCAACGTTCTTAAAGAAAAGAATTTTCAACCCAGAATTTCATATCCAGCCAAACTAAGCTTCCTAAGTGAAGGAGAAATAAAATACTTTACAGACAAGCAAATGCTGAGAGATTTTGTCACCACCAGGCCTGCCCTAAAAGAGCTCCTGAAGGAAGCGCTAAACATGGAAAGGAACAAATGGTACCACCCACTGCAAAATCATGCCAAAATGTAAAGACCATCGAGACTAGGAAGAAACTGCATGAACTAACGAGCAAAATAATGAGCTAACATCATAATGACAGGATCAAATTCACAAATAACAATATTAACTTTAAATGTAAATGACTAAATGCTCCAATTAAAAGATACAGACTGGCACATTGGATGAAGAGTCAAGACCCATCAGTGTGCTGTATTCAGGAAACCCATTTCACGTGCAGAGACACACATAGGCTCAAAACAAAAGGATAGAGGAAGATCTATCAAGCAAATGGAAAACAAAAAAAGGCAGGGGTTGCAATCCTAGTCTCTGATAAAACAGACTTTAAACCAACAAAGATCAAAAGAGACAAAGAAGGCCATTACATAATTGTAAAGGGATCAATTCAACAAGAAGAGCTAACTATCCTAAATATATATGCACCCAACACAGGAGCACCCAGATTCATAAAGCAAGTCCTGAGTGACCTACAAAGAGACTTAGACTCCCACACATTAATAATGGAAGACTTTAACAAACACCCCACTGTCAACACTAGACAGATCAACGAGACAAAAAGTCAACAAGGATACCCAGGAATTGAACTCAGCTCTGCACCAAGTGGACCTAATAGACATCTACAGAACTCTCCACCCCAAATCAACAGAATATACATTTTTTTCAGCACCACACTACACCTATTCCAAAATTGACCACATAGTTGGAAGTAAAGCTCTCCTCAGCAAATGTAAAAGAACAGAAATTATAACAAACTATCTCTCAGACCAAAGTGCAATCAAACTAGAACTCAGGATTAAGAATCTCACTCAAAACCGCTCAACTACATGGAAACTGAACAACCTGCTCCTGAATGACTACTGGGTACATAACGAAATGAAGGCAGAAATAAAGATGTTCTTTGAAACCAATGAGAACAAAGACACAACATACCAGAATCTCTGGGACGCATTCAAAGCAGTGTGTAGAGGGAAATTTATAGCACTAAATGCCCACAAGAGAAAGCAGGAAAGATTCAAAATTGACACCCTAACATCACAATTAAAAGAACTAGAAAAGCAAGAGCAAACACATTCAAAAGCTAGCAGAAGACAAGAAATAACTAAAATCAGAGCAGAACTGAAGGAAATAGAGACACAAAAAACCCTTCAAAAAATTAATGAATCCAGGAGCTGGTTTTTTGAAAGGATCAACAAAATTGATAGACTGCTAGCAAGACTAATAAGGAAAAAAGAGAGAAGAATCAAATAGACGCAATAAAAAATAATAAAGGGGATATCACCACCGATCCCACAGAAATACAAACTACCATCAGAGAATACTACAAACACCTCTACGCAAATAAACTAGAAAATCTAGAAGAAATGGATACATTCCTCGACACATACACTCTCCCAAGACTAAACCAGGAAGAAGTTGAATCTCTGAATAGACCAATAACAGGATCTGAAATTGTGGCAATAATCAATAGCTTACCAACAAAAAAGAGTACAGGACCATATGGATTCACGGCCGAATTCTACCAGAGGTACAAGGAGGAACTGGTACCATTCCTTCTGAAACTATTCCAATCAATAGAAAAAGAGGGAATCCTCCCTAACTCATTTTATGAGGCCAGCATCATCCTGATACCAAAGCTTGGCAGAGACACAACCAAAAAAGAGAATTTTAGACCAATATCCTAGATGAACATTGATGCAAAAATCCTCAATAAAATACTGGCAAACAGAATCCAGCAGCACATCAAAAAGCTTATCCACCATGATCAAGTGGGCTTCATCCCTGGGATGCAAGGCTGGTTCAATATATGCAAATCAATAAATGTAATCCAGCATATAAACAGAACCAAAGACAAAAACCACATGATTATCTCAATAGATGCAGAAAAGGCCTTTGACAAAATTCAACAATCCTTCATGCTAAAAACTCTCAATAAATTAGGTATTGATGGGACATATCTCAAAATAATAAGAGCTATCTATGACAAACCCACAGCCAATATCATACTGAATGGGCAAAAACTGGAAGCATTCCCTTTGAAAACTGGCACAAGACAGGGATGCCCTCTCTCACCACTCCTATTCAACATAGTGTTGGAAGTTCTGGCCAGGGCAATTAGGCAGGAGAAGGAAATAAAGGGTATTCAGTTAGGAAAACAGGAAGTCAAATTGTCCCTGTTTGCAGATGACATGATTGTATATCTAGAAAACCCCATTGTCTCAGCCCAAAATCTCGTTAAGCTGATAAGCAATTTCAGCAAAGTCTCAGGATACAAAATCAATGTACAAAAATCACAAGGATTCTTATACACCAGCAACAGACAAACAGAGAGCCAAATCATGAGTGAACTCCCATTCAAAATTGCTTCAAAGAGAATAAAATACCTAGGAATCCAGCTTACAAGGGATGTGAAGGACCTCTTCAAGGAGAACTACAAACCACTGCTCAAGGAAATAAAAGAGGATACAAACAAATGGAAGACTATTCCATGCTCATGGGTAGGAAGAATCAATATCGTGAAAATGGCCATACTGCCCAAGGTAATTTACAGATTCAATGCCATCCCCATCAAGCTACCAATGACTTTCTTCACAGAATTGGAAAAAACTACTTTAAAATTCATATGGAACCAAAAAAGAGCCCGCATTGCCAAGTCAATCCTAAGCCAAAAGAACACAGCTGGAGGCAGCATGCTACCTGACTTCAAACTATACTACAAGGCTACAGTAACCAAACAGCATGGTACTGGTACCAAAACAGAGATACAGATCAATGGAACAGAACAGAGCCCTCAGAAATAATGCCACATATCTACAACTATCTGATCTTTGACAAACCTGAGAAAAACAAGCAATGGGGAAAGGATTCCCTATTTAATAAATGGTGCTGGGAAAACTGGCTAGCCATATGTAGAAAGCTGAAACTGGATCCCTTCCTTACACCTTATACAAAAATCAATTCAAGATGGATTAAAGACTATAATGTTAGACCTAAAACCATAAAAACCCTAGAAGAAAACCTAGGCAATACCATTCAGGACATAGGCATGGGCAAGGACTTCATGTCTAAAACACCAAAAGCAATGGCAACAAAAGCCAAAATTGACAAATGGGATCTAATTAAACTAAAGAGCTTCTGCACAGCAAAAGAAACTACCATCAGAGTGAACAAGCAACCTACAAAATGGGAGAAAATTTTCGCAACCTACTCATCTGACAAAGGGCTAATATCCAGAAGCTACAATGAACTCAAACAAATTTACAAGAAAAAAATAAACAACCCCATCAAAAAGTGGGCAAAGGACATGAACAGACACTTCTCAAAAGAAGACATTTATGCAGCCAAAAAACACAAGAAAAAATGGTCACCATCACTGGCCATCAGAGAAATGCAAATCAAAACCACAATGAGATACCATCTCACACCAGTTAGAATGGCAATCATTAAAAAGTCAGGAAACAACAGGTGCTGGTGAGGATGTGGAAAAATAGGAACACTTTTACACTGTTGGTGGGACTGTAAACTAGTTCAACCATTATGGAAGTCAGTGTGGCGATTCCTCAGGGATCTAGAACTAGAAATACCATTTCACCCAGCCATCCCATTACTGGGTATATACCCAAAGGAATATAAATCATGCTGCTATAAAGACACATACACACGTATGTTTATTGCAGCATTATTCACAATTGCAAAGACTTGGAACCAACCTAAATGTCCAACAACGATAGACTGGATTAAGAAAATGTGGCCATGGAATACTATGCAGCCATAAAAAAATGATGAGTTCATGTCCTTTGTAGGGACATGGATGAAATTGGAAATCATCATTCTCAGTAAACTATCGCTAAAACAAAAAACCAAACACCACATATTCCCACTCATAGGTGGGAACTGAACAATGAGAACACATGGACACAGGAAGGGGAATATTACACTCTGGGGACTGTTGTAGGGTAGGGTGAAGGGGGAGGGATAGCACTGGGAGATATACCTAATGCTAGATGACGAGTTGATGGGTGCAGCGCACCAGCATGGCACATGTATACATATGTAACTAACCTGCACATTGTGCACATGTACCCTAAAACTTAAAGTATAATAATAAATAAATAAATAAATAAATAAAAGAATTGGAAGAACTTAAAAAAAAAAAAAAGAACAAAGCTAGAGGCATCACACCTGACTTCAAACTATATTATAAGGCTATAGCAACCAAAACAGCATGATACTGTTTTGGCACAAAACAGCCAGAAATAAAGTTGTACACCTCCAACCATCTAATCATCAACACACTTGATAAAAATGAGCAATGGGAAAAAAGAATTTCTGTTCAATAAATGGTGCTGGGATAACTGGCTAGCCATATGCAGAGGAATGAAACTGGGCTCCAACTATATACAAAAAATAACTCAAGATGGATTAAAGACCTAAATGTAAAATGTAAAACTATAAAAAGCCTAGAATTAAACCTAAGAAATGCACTTCTCAATATTGGCCTTGGCAAAGAATTTATAACTAAGTCCTCAAAAGTAATTGCAACAAAAACAAAAATTGATTAGTAACACCTAATTAAGCTAAAGAGCTTCTGCACAGCAAGAGTGCTATCAACAGAGTAAACAGGTAACCTACAGAATGGTAGAAAATATTTGCAAACTGCATCCAACAAAGGTCTAATACCCAGAATCTGTAAGGAACTTAAACAAATCAAAAAGCAAAAACCAAATATCCCCACTAAAAGTGGGCAAAGGACATGAACAGACACTTCTCAAAAGAAGACACACAAGTGGCCAACAAACATATGAAAAAAGCCTCCACATCACTAATCATCAGAGAAATGCAAATCAAAACCATAATGAAATACCAACTCACACCAGTCAGAATGGTTTTTGCAAAAAAAGTCAAAACGTAACAGATATTGGCAAAGCTGAGGAGAAAAGGAGACATTTATACACTGTTGATGGGAATGTAAATTATTCCAGCGGCTGTGGAGAGCAGTTTGGAAACTCCTCAAAGAACTAAGAATTGAACTACCATTCAACCCAGCAATCCCATTACTGGATATATTCCCAAAGAAAATAATTCATTCTACCAAAAAGACACATGCACCCATGTGTTAATCACAGCCCTATTCACAATAGCAAAAATATGGACTCAACCCTGGTGCCCATCGACAGTGGACTAGATAAGGAAAATGTGGTACCTATATGTCATGGAATACTACACAGCCATAAAAAAGGATGAAATCATGCCTTTTGCAGCAACATGGGTGGAACTGGAAGCCATTATCCTAAGCAAACTGATACAGAAACAGAAAACCAAATACCACATGTTCTCACTTATAAGTGGGAGCTAAACATGGGATACACATGGAAATAAAGATAGCAACAATAGATGGGGAAGAGAAAAACTACCTACAGTGTACTATGCCTACTATGTGAGTGATGGGTTCACTCATACCCCAAACTTCAGTATCACACAATTTACCTTTGTTACAAATATACATACGTACGCCCTGATTTTAAAATAAAAGTTGAAAAAAAGGAATGAAAATAACAATACAACAATAAAAAATATAAACAAAAATACAGTAGAACAATGTTTTACATAGTATTTACATTGTATGAGGTATTATAAGTAATCTTGAGATTAAAGTATACAGGAGGATGTGCATAGGTTCTTTGCAAATAGTACACCATTTTATATAACGGACTTGAGGATAACTGTGGATTTTGGTATCCCCAGGCATCCTAGAACCAACCCCCATGGACACCAAGAGATGAGTATATGCCTTTAATGGCAATTTGAAAATTTTGAAATTTGTCATGATTATATAAGTCTTTGTTCATAATTAAGTTCTAAGTTTACAGGGTTGATTTTATCCCAGTTTAGTCTGTTTTTAAATATAAGATTCTATTTTTAAATATAAGATTCTAAGTGAAAGAGTAACAGGCAAAATTGGAGCCTTTTTCTGTAAAGCCTTTTTGGTATAGTTCAATGAAATCGAGAAAATGAATGACTCTAATGGCTGGGTTGCAAATTATTTTGTAAAACCAGTGATTTCCAGTTCTTTGTTTTAACAAAATTGAAGGAAGACCTAATCAATTCTGACGGGAACACAAGAAGACCCATCCTAAAAATGTCAAGTCTTCTTCACTGGCCACCTCGTGTTCTTCCTTATTCAATGGGCCAATGTACGAACTGACAAAGGCATTAGGGATGGTGGCCATGCATGAGATCAGCTCTGTGATCTGACCTAGCTACCATCAGTGCTAACTGCCCAACCTGCCAACTTACAGGCCAGGCCAATGCTGAGACCCTGAAATATCACCATGTCTGGCAGGAACAGCCAGATACCTTGCCGTAGATTTATTACATTAAAACTTCCCATCATGTAGGATACAGTGTTTCATCCTCATAGGATTACATACATTTTCTTGGCATAGATTGCCTTCTCTGCCTGCAGCACTTCTGCCAGCACCACTATTTCTGGACTTTCAGTAGTAAAGAAGCTGAGATTTTTTTTTCCACTCTTACCCATGACAGGTTGAGGGCTGTTCCCAGGGACACTTACTGTTTAGCATTTCTGGTTTGCTTTGCTCAGGGGACCAAGAATACTCTTGCAAATCAAGTAAGTCCTCTGAATAAGAGTGGCAGTTATTTGCAATAGGAAGCCATTAATAAGCTTAGAAATGGTGAATGCCTAAGAGATGCGGGCAAGACACTAACAGTGTCTACTAGAAATAAGTTTCAGTTTTCCAACACATTATTTTTGTGGTAACATGGATTATAAGGATTTGTAAGAATTATTTTTAGAAAATGTAATGAAAAAAATTAGAGCCATTCATGGTATTGCAAAAGACATATAATCAAACACTTTAAAACTTATAATTCTTGAAACTATTCTATATCTGGGATAACCCAAATACCAACAAATAAAACTGAAATTAAAGAGTTGGATTTCCAGGTTAGTTCATGCTGTTATAAATGGCAGTATCTTCTTTCAAAGGCTGAAAAATATTCCACTGAATACATATACCACAATTTATTTTTCACTTAAATAAAGCATACTGAATATTTACTATTTTATTATACTTACAGCTTATTTTTCATTTAATATTGGTTTTTTTGTTTGCTTTTTATGTGCTTTGTTGTTTTATCCTGTTTATTTTTTTCTTTTTTTCTGTTTGGAAGGAATTAGAAATCTGAATACTATCTTCAACTATAAAATGGGGATTTGGGTGATAAATTATTTTATCTCTAAGATCTTTTACAGATGTTATATTTTATAATTTTATAAATAGCAAAAAATACATAGTACTTAAAATTATGAATAAACAAGACAAACAGTAGCCACATAATTAGAATAGTTGTATTGTGATATGCTCAAGTTAGTTTAAAACTATTAACAAAATATTCAGGAAAACACTATATTATAACATGACAGCCTAAAAGTATTCTCCCAAGACTTTTATTATTTTTTTTAAATTACTGTGAGAAAACTGAGGAATAAAAAGAGTATCTGTTCAGGCCGGGCATGGTGGCTCATGCCTGTAATCCCAGTACTTTGGGAGCCCGAGGCAGGTGGATCACGAAGTCAGGAGACTGAGACCATCCTGGCTAACATGGTGAAACCCCATCTCTACTAAAAATACAAAAAATTAGCTGGGCATGGTGGCGGGCGCCTGTAGTTCCAGCTACTCGGGAGGCTGAGGCAGGAGAATGGTGTGAACCCGGGAGGTGGAGCTTGCAGTGAACTGAGATCATGCCAATCATGCCAATGCACTCCAGCCTGGGTGACAGCACGAGACTCCATCTCAAAAAAAAAAAAATCTGTTTAAAAACATGCCCAGTTACTATTATTAAAGAAGAAAGTGCAATGATGAAAAATGAAATGTTTCTTCTTAGAAATTAATTTATTCATAATGGAAACTGAGATAAAAGAGAATGATGAACATCTCATTTTGTCTCCAGTTCTTAGCTCCAAAGACAATATTTCCAGCATTCAGCATTTGTTTTTCAGCTAATACAGGGAGCTGACTCCATTCTGTTTTACCAATAAATCATTCAATGGAAAAGCTATTGTCAGAATGAGAGAAAACTGCCAAGTATAGTGACAGAGTACATCCAATGGTATTAGGAGATGTAAGTTCTAGTTCTGGTTGTACCATCTAATAATCTTAGTCCTCCTGAGCCTCTTTTCATATTAATCCAACAGAGATAATAATACCATTTACCACACAGCATTCTTTTAAGTCAAAAGAGACAACATATGTGAAAAGAAATTGAAAGCTGTAATATGAGTTAGTTGTTGCAATTGTTCATAAGCCGGTAAGTCTGGATTCTCTTGTTTCATCCTAGAGGCTATGCAGTCAGTAGGAGAAAAGTGGAAATCTGCAAAATGGCTTTGGTTTGGTTAGTAATGATTTTCCCATTACTAACCAAAATATACAGCAAAAGAATAGTACAATAAGAAAAGAATTTTTCAGTCTTCAGAGTCAAGAATTCAAGATAAGGTAACTAGACATTGCAGTTTTTCTAGTGTTTTGGTGTATAAATGCTCCTCAACTTACAATGAAGTTACTTCCCAAGAAACTCATCATAGATTAAAAATATTTTAAGTAGAAAATGCATCTAATACGCCTAACCTAACGAGCATCATAACTTAGCCTATCCTACCTTAAACATGCTCAGAATACTTACATTAGCCTATAGTTGAGCAACAGCATCTAACAAAGCCTATTTCATAATAAAGTGTTAAATACCTCATATAATTTATTGAATACTGTATTGAAAGTGAAAAACAGAATGCTTGTATAGGTACCATCCTAAAGTTGAAACCATTGTAAGTCATGGGCAGTCTATAATTATTAATAACACCCCAGTTTTTTTGCTAAAGGTGCCCTGCTTATCCAGTAAATTACATAACCACCATAGGGTGCTAATAGGTGCTAATAATGTGCTGTCTCAGCAGCAGGTTCATATAGGCAATAGCGTGAAACTCTCCAATGTTCTAGATATATAAGGTGCAACCAAATTTTACTCCCAACCCCCTTCTGGAGAGAATGATGAAACCAGCTAAAAGAACAAGGTAATTATTGGGCTCATTGATATGTATTCTAAAAAACATGAATTCTGTGGTTGAAGTTTCTAACTGTCCACCAAAATCCATTTTCCTCTTCTGCCATAGAAATAGTTGTATCTATGACAGGGCTGCCAACCAGGGAATATATTTCCTTGCATCCCTTATGCCAAGTGTTGCCATTTGCCTAAGTTTCTATTAATGAAATGTTAGTAGGGGTGATGTGTGTCTCTTTTAGGCCTGCCTGCAAAGCATGTACATGCCCCATGGTCTTCCCCTTCCCACAGGTATAATCCATGACAACTAAGCT
Source organism: Pan paniscus (assembly GCF_029289425.2). Taxonomy (NCBI): domain Eukaryota; kingdom Metazoa; phylum Chordata; class Mammalia; order Primates; family Hominidae; genus Pan; species Pan paniscus. The sequence goes on from NC_073252.2 coordinate 115,964,941, forward strand.
TTCATGGTACTGATGACCATCACATGACAGAAAGAAGCATCTGTGTAGAGCAGAGCTGACTGTTGCTCTGGGTCACTCATCTCAGACAGTTCATTCAGAGATAAACTAGCTTTTAAGTCATTATGTTTTTAGGCCTTTTGTTACAATAGCCCACTTCACCTGAGCTAACATAGATAGCTCTGAAATACATCTTTGGAAGTAAAGTGCAAGGGCCAAGGCAGAAGAAGGAGGAAACCAGGAATACGAGGCTTTTGAAGAGACTTGCCTGTTGAGGAAATACGGGACAAATGTGACCTAGGGAGCCGGCTGGCTGGCCTGAGTGAATTCCTCACTGTCTCCATCCATTTGCTGTGTCCAGAGTGAGGAGAAACTGGCTTCTCCCTCACATTGACGGCACGGTCAGGAAATGACAGTTGCGCCTAAGAGCTCACTTTTACTTGCAGACAGAGTTCTCAAAATAATTCAAAAGAAATGTCCCAGATTTCCAACTGATCATTCACACACACACACACACACACACACACACCCAACCACCACCACCACCAACAACAATTCAACTCCATCTTTCACTGCTTTCATTTGCTCACTGCCAAAGGGACTGAACTTACATAGCCTAGAGTTCTGACTCACTGACTCACATGGATAGAGGGATCACACTAAATCCTGGTTGACATAAGCAGGTACATAAAATCCACAAGGCATTTAAGGGAACACACTGGGAGGAGGTATAATAAACTGAACAAACAGAACTGGTGTTCCGATGATGCTGAACTTCTGAAAAATACACAAGGTAATTGTAATATAAATATCATAAGAATGGCTAGTTACCATTAGTAAACATAAAGATTTTTCAAAATAAAAAATATAGTTTATGTATTTAAGATTCAATCACACAATTAAAAAAGAGAATAATCGGCTGGGCGCGGTGGCTCATGTCTGTAATCCCAGCACTTTGGGAGGCCGAGGCGGGCAGATCACGAGGTCAAGGAGATCGAGACCATCCTGGCTAACACGGTGAAATCTCGTTTCTACTAAAAATACAAAAAACAAAAAAAAAAATTAGCCAGGCATGGTGGCGGGTGCCTGTAGTCCCAGCTACTCGGGAGGCTGAGGCAGGAGAACGGTGTGAACCCGGGAGGCAGAGCTTGCAGCGAGTCGAGATCGCGCCACTGCACTCCAGTCTGGGTGACAGAGTGAGACTCTGTCTCAAAAAAAAAAAAAAAAAAAAAAGAGAATAATCACTCCTAAACATTAAATTAGTGTGCATAAAATTCAAGCAGAATACGTATGTCACAACTCAAAGGGGAAAGCGAATTTTAAAAATGAATGAAATATTAAGCCTGGAAGAAAGAGACTTATTGTATAAATCATCAAGTAATAGAAAGACAAAACAGTAACACAAATAATGTAGACTTAAAAGTAAGTATAAACTAGGTATACAAAGAACATAATTAAGGGTAGCTATAAACCAGGAGCTCTGGAACAAAAAACCATGAATAGGCTGAATACTGCTATCATAATTCAATGACCCTCAGACTGAGTTAGAATCAAAGTTCAAATCAGAGAACTGGAAGATAAATAGAGGAAGTACTACATAATACACTGTATATTTTTAATAGAAGTCATTAGTGGAAAAAACAAGAGGTTTTTGTAAAAATAAAAAAGGCTGTCAAAAAGAAATATGTCTAAAGCAAAATTATTTTTTTTAAGTATAAAAATAAAGAGATTGATAAAAAATAAATGACAGCAACAGGAAAACAGAACTGTGGCATTGTCAATACAATGTAAAACAGAATTCAAGTAAAAACTACTAACTTATAAAAAGGATTTTTAGTAACAATAAAACAGAAATCCCCAAAATTGATATAAAGATACAAACACATATATACCTAATAAGAAAGAAATAAAATCAGACTAAATATTTGACAAAATTGACAAACTTGCGAAATATTGCTGGAGTAATGAGAATAGAAGCAATGATCATGGTTTTCTAACAGCAAAAATTTGCAAACACGGTTTTGTTTTCCTTTGCTTATGAGACTATGTTATTTAATTCAATTTAACTATTTATTATGCACAGACTACATGCAAGACTTCAGGTAGTTAAACGCTGATGTAAATTATGACAACATTGCTCCTGTTTAACTTTCACAAACAAAAAAATCTATAAATTGAATTTGATGTGATATACTTACAATAGTAATGATTTCAAAAATCATATCAATTGACTTATTAATTAGAAGAAATAGTGAAGTATTTAAAAGCTGAAAGAATATCCAATTGCTTCTCATAACTTCCTTTTTACTTGGCTAATAGAGACCAATGCAATACAATATGTTGGGACCATTTGTATAGTTAATAAAAGGAATTCCTGCATTTAGTATAGGATAACTCATTTTATTGTACTTCACTTTATTTTACTTCTTAGATATCACAATTTGTACAAAATGAAAATTTGCAGCAAATTGTGTCAGGCAAGTCTATTGAAATCATTTTTCTTTTTTTATTCTTTTTTTTCACCTTTTTTTCTTTTTTTCTTCTAAAATAAAAGAAATAGGATACATGTGCAAAACGTGCAGGTTTGTTACATAGGTATACATGTGCCATGGTGGTTTGCTGCACCTATTAACCCATCATCTAAGTTCCCTCCCCTCACCCCCACATCCCAACAGGCCCTGGTGTGTGTTGTTCCCCTCTCTGTGTCCATGTGTTCTCAGTGTTCAACTCCCACTTATGAGTGAGAACATGCAGTGTTTGGTTTTCTATTCCTGTGTTAGTTTGCTGAGGATGATGCCTTCCAACTTCTTGCATGTCCCTGCAAAGGACATGATCTCATTCCTTTTTATGGCTGTATAGTATTCCATGGTGTATATGTACCAAATTTTCTTTATCCATCTATCATTGATGCACATTTGGGTTGGTTCCAAGACTTTGCTATTGTGAATAGTGCTGCAATAAACATACGTGTGCATGTGTCTTTATAGTAGAATGATTAATATTCCTTTGGGTATATACCCAGTAACGGGACTGCTGAGTCAAATGGTATTTCTGGTTCTAGACCCTTGAGGAATTGCCATATTGTCTTCTATAAGGGTTGAACTAATTTATGTTCCCACCAACTGTGTAAAAGTGTTCCTATTTCTCCACAGCCTTGACAGCATCTATTGTTTCCTGACTTCTTAATATTTGCCGTTCTGACTGGCATGAGATGCCTCATTGTGGTTTTGATTTGCATTTCTCTGATGATTAGTGATGTTGAGCTTTTTTTCATATGTTTGTTGGCCACGTAAATGTCTTCTTTTGTGAAGCGTCTGTTCGTATACTTTGCCCACTTTTTGACGGGGTTGTCTTTTTCTCCTAAAAAGTTTCCTGTAAATTCTGGATATTAGACCCTTGTCAGATGGGTAGATGCAAAAATTTTCTCCCATTCTGTAGGTTGCCTGTTCCCTCTGATGATAGTTTCTTTTGCTGTGCAGAAGCTCTTTAGTTTAATTAGATCTCATTTGTCAATTTTGGCTTTTGTTGCAATTGCTTTTGGCATTTTCATTATGAAGTCTTTGCCATGCCTATGTCCTGAATGGTATTGCCTAGGTTTTCTTCTAGGGTTTTTATGGTTTGGGATTTTACATTTATGTCTTTAATTTATCTTGAGTTTATTTTTGTACAAGGTGTAAGGAAGGGGTCCAGTTTCTGTTTTCTGCATATGGCTAGCCAGTTTTCCCAGCACTGTTTACTGAATAGGAGATTCTCTCCCCATTGCTTGTTTTTGTCGGGTGTGTTGATGATCAGATGGTTGTAGATGTGTGGTATTATTTCTGAGGTCTCTGTTCTGCTCCATTGGTCTATATGTCTGTTTTGGTAACAGCATCATGCTGTTTTGGTTACTGTAGCCTTGTAGTACAGTTTGAAGACAGGTAACGTGATGCCTCCAGCATTGTTCTTTTTTCTTAGGATTGTCTTGACTATAAGAAGTCTTCTTTGATTCCACATGAAATTCAAAATAGTTTGTTCTAATTCTGTGAAGAAAGTCAGTGGTAGTTTGATGAGAATAGCATTGAATCTATAATTACTTTGGGTAGTATGGCCATTGTCATGATTCTTTCTATCCATGAGGATGGAATATTTTTCCATTTGTTTGTGTCCTTTCTGATTTCCTTGAGCAGTGGTTTGTAGTTCTCCTTGAAGAGGTCCTTCACATCCTTTGTTAGCTGTATTGGTATTTTATTCTCTTTGTAGCAATTGTGAAGGGGAATTCATTCATGATTTCACTCTCTGGTTGCCTATTGTTGGTGTAAAGGAATGCTTGTGATATTTTTGCACATTGATTTTGTATCCTGAGACTTTGTTGAAGTTGCTTATCAGTTCAAGAAGTTTTTGGGCTGAGATGATGGGATTTTCTAAATATAAAATCATGTCAGCTGCAAATAGAGACCACCTGACTTCCTCTCTTCCTATTCGAATACACTTTATTTCTTTCTCTTGTCTGATTGCCCTGACCAGAACTTCCAATACTATGTTGAATAGGAGTGGTGAGAGAGGGCATCTTTTTCTTATATTGGTTTGTAAAGGAAATGCTTCCAGCTTTTGCCCATTCAATATGATATTAGCTGTGGGTTCGTCATAAATGGCTCTTATTATATTGAGATATGTTCCATCAATACCTAGTTTATTGAGAGTTTTTAACATGAAGTGATGTTGAATTTTATCAAAGGCCTTTTCTGCATCTATTGAGATAATTATGTGGTTTTTGTCTTTGGTTCTGTTCATCTGATTTGCATATGTTGAACCAGCCTTGCATCCCAGGAATGAAGCCGACTTGATTGCGGTGGATGAGTATTTTGATGTGCTGCTGGATTTGGTTTGCCAGTATTTTACTGAGGATTTTCGTATCAATGTTCATCAGGGATATTGGCCTGAAGTTTTCTTTTTTTGTTGTGTCTTGCCAGGTTTTGGTATCAGGGTGATGCTGGCTTCATAAAATGAGTTCAAGAAGAGTCCCTCCTTTTTAGTTGTTTGGAATATTTTCAGAAGGAATGGTACCAACTTCTCTTTGTATTTATGGTAGAATTCAGCTGTGAATCTGTCTGGTTCTGGGCTTTTTTTGGTTAGTAGGCTATTAATTACTGCCTCAATTTCAGAGCGTGTTATTGGTCTATTCAGGGATTCAACTTCTTCCTGGTTTAGTCTTGGTAGGATGTTGGCATCCAGGAATTTATCCATTTCTTCTAGATTTTCTAGTTTATTTGCATATAGATGTTTATAGTATTCTCTGATGGTAGTTTGTATTTTTGTAGGGTCAGTTGTGATATCCTCTTTATCATTTTTTATTGTGTCTATTTAATTAATCTCTCTCTTCTTCTTTATTAGTCTAGCAAGTGGTGTATTGTGTTAATTTTTTGAAAAACCAGCTCCTGGATTTGTTGATTTTTTTGGAGGGTTTGTAGTATTTCTATCCTTCAATTCTTCTCTGATCTCAGTTATTTCTTGTCTTCTGCTAGCTTTGGTTACTTTGCTGCTGCCTCTCTAGCTCTTTTAATTGTGATGTTAGGGTTTCGATCTGACATCTTTCTAGCTTTCTGATGTGGGCATTTAGTGCTATAAATTTTCCTTTTAACACTACTTTAACACTGTCCCAGAGATTCAGGTATGTTGTCTCTTTGTTCTCATTGGTTTCAAAGGACTTCTTGATTTCTGCCTTAACTTCATTATGTACCTAGGAGTCATTCAAGAGCAGGCTGTTCAAATTTCATGAAATTGTGTGGTTTTGAATGAATTTCTTAATCCTGAGTTGTAATTTCATTGCACTGTGATCTGAGCAGCTGTTATGATTTCAGGTATTGCATTTGCTAAGGAGAGTTTTACTTCCAATTATGTGGTCAGTTTTAGAATAAGTGTCATGTGGTACTGAGAAGAATGTACATTCTGTTGATGAGGGAGAGAGTTCTGTAGACATCTACTAGATCCACTTGATCCAGATCTGAGTTCAGGTCCTGAATATCCTTGTTAATTTTCTGTCTCATTGACCTGTCTAATACTGGCAGTGTGGTGTTAAAGTCTCCCACTCTTATTGTGTGGGAGTCTAAGTCTCTTTGTAGGTCTCTAAGAACTTGTTTTATGAATCTGGGTGCTCCTTATTGGTTGCATATATAATCAGAATAGTTAGCTCTTCTTGTTGAATTGTTCCCTTTACCATTATGTAATGCCCCTCTTCGTCTTTTTTGATCTTTGTTGGCTTAAAGTCCATTTTTTCAGAGACTAGGATTGAAACCCTGCTTTTTTTTTTTTCTTTCCATTTGCTTGGTAAATTCTCCTCTATCCCTTTATTTTGAGCCTGTGTGTGTCTCTGCATGTAAGATGGGTCTCCTGAATATAGCACACTGATGGGTCTTGACTCTTTATCCAATTTGTCAGTCTGTGTCTTTCAATTGGGGCATTTAGCCCATTTATATTTAAGGTTAGTATTGTTATGTGTGAATTTGATCCTGTCATCATGATGCTATTTGGTTATTTTGTGCACTAGTTGATGCAGTTTCTTCATAGTGTCATTGGTCTTTATATTTTGGTGTGTTTTTGCAGTGGCTTGTACCAGTTTTTCTGTTCCATATTTAGTGTTTCTTTCAGGAGCTCTTGCAGGGCAGGCCTGGTGGTAATGAAATCCCTCAGCATTTGTTTCTCTGGATTTCCCCTTTGCTTATGAAGCTTAGTTTGGCTGGATATGAAATTCTGGGTTGAAAATTCTTTTCTTTAAGAATGTTGAATATTGGCCCCCACTCTCTTATGGCTTGTAGGGTTTCTGCAGAGAGATCTGCTGTTAGTCTGATGGGCTTCCCTCTGTAGGTAATCTGACCTTTCTCTCTGGCTGCCCTTAACATTTTTCCTTCATTTCAACCTTGGAGAATCGGATGATTATGTGTCTTGGGGTTGATCTTCACATGGAGTATCTCAATGGTGTTCTCTGTATTTCCTGAATTTGCATGTTGACCTGTCTTGCTGAAGTGTGTTTTCCAGCTTGTTCCCATTCTCCCCATCTCCTTCTGATACTCCAATCAATCGTAGGCTCGGTCTTTTTATGAAGTCCCATATTTCTTGGAGGCTTTGTTCATTCCTTTTCATTCTTTTTTCTCTATTCTTCTCTGCATGTCTTATTTCAGTAAGATGGACTTCAAACTCTGATATCCTTTCTTCCACTTGGTCAGTTTGGCTGTTGATATTTAAGTATGTAAATACATAATATGTTGATATTATGTATGTATATGTATATTATGTATGCATATGTTAATATTTAGGTATGCTTCACGAAGTTCTCCTGCTGCATTTTTCAGCTCCATCAGGTCCTTTATGTTCCTCTCTAAACTGGTTATTATAGTTAGCAATTCATCTAACCTTTTATCTAAGTTCTTAGCTCCTTTGCATTAGGTTAGAACACACTCCTTTAGCTCATCATAGTTTTTTATTACCCATTTTCTAAAGCCTACTTCTGTCAATTCGTCCATCTGATCCTCCATCCAGTTTTGTCCCCTCGATGGAGACACATTGTAATCATTTGGAGGAGAAGAGGCACACTGGCCTTTTGGGTTTTCAGCATTTTTTTGTTGATTCTTTCTCAGCTTTATGAGTTTGTCTGGTTTCAGTCTTTGAGGCTGCTGACTCTTGGATGGGGTTTTTGTGGGGACCTTTTTGTTGTTGTCGTTGTTGCTTTCTGCTTGTTTGTTTTTCTTTCAATAGTCGGGTCTCTCTTCTGTAGGGCTGCTGCAGTTTGCTGGGGGTTAACTTCAGACCTTATTCATCTGATTTGCTCCCGTGCCTGGAGATGTGACTCAAGGAAGTTGGAGAGCAGCAAAGAAGGGTGCCTGCTCCTTCTTCTGGAACCTCTGACCTCAAGGGGCACCAGCCTGATGCCAGCAGGATTGTTCCTATATAGGGTGTCTGACAACCCCTGTTGAAGAGTCTCACCCAGTTGGGTGTCACAGGGAACAGGATGCATTTAACAAAGCATTTTGTCCCTTGGTGGAGAGGTTATGCTTTTCTTGGGGGAAACTCACTCCTCTGGGCTGCCCAGATTCCTCAGAACTGCCAGGAGGAGAGACTAAGTCTGCTGGTCAGCAGAGACTGCGGCCATGCCTCCCCCTAGGGGCTCAGGCCCAGGGAGTTCCAAATTCTGTTCCTGAGCCTCTGGCTGGCATTATTGGAAATCCTGCAGGGAAGCCCTGTCCACTGAGAAAGGATGGGTCAAGGTTAGACCTGAAGAGGCACTCTGGCTGCACACTGCCACAGCCAGTGTGTTGAGCTGTGGGGACAATTCTTGGGGCCAAGCCACCCAGCTTCCCTGGCTCCAGCAGGAGAAAAGCACAGACTGGAGCTCTGGAAATGGGTGCCACCCTTCTCCTGCCCAGGAAGATTAGCATGTTAGGCTGTTGTGAGTCTCAGTGCTGGTTGCTGCCCCTCCCCCAAGGAGCTCAAATGGCTTAGACAGGAGGCAGCTACAGCCTGTGCTGGTTGCCCCTCCCCGTGGGAGTTCAGTAAGCTTAAGCAGACTCCAGCTGAGAGGCTCTAAAAATCTGTGTGTTCTGGGGTTGGGACGCTAAGCCCCAGTCACATGGATTCGTAAGAGGGATACTCTGATCCATGGGTTGCACAGTTTCATGGAAAAAGCACAGTTTCCCCGGCTGGGTAGCATGCTCAGTCACTGCCTCCCTTGGCTGGGGGGATGGGGTTCCCCTTCCCTGTGTGGTTCTCAAGTGGGCCGCAGCACCACACTACTCTTCCTTTTCTGCGTGGGTCACGCCAGCGTTCTAGTCAGTTTTGATGAGAGAATCTGGATACCTTCGTTGCTGGTGAAGGATTCACACGTTTATCAACGTTTTTTCTGAAGAGAGCCTCCCAACCGCGCTGCTTCTAGTCAGCCATCTTGGCCCCACCGTCTGAAGTCAGCACGTGCTTTTCAACAGCCCCCTTTTCAACAGCACGTGCTTACTTCATGACTCTGTGTCACATTTTGGTAATTCTCACAATATTTTAAACGTTTTTATTTTTATTATATATATTATGGTGATCTGCAATCAGTGATCTTTGATGTTACTATTGTATATGTTTTGGGGTGCCATAATTCATGCCCATATGAGATGGCAAACTAGGCTGGACGCAGTGGCTCACGCCTGTAATCCCAGCACTCTGGGAAGCCTAGGAGGGTGGATCACGAGGTCAGGAGATGGAGACCATCCTGGCTAACATGGTGAAACCCCGTCTCTACTAAAAATACAAAAAATTAGCCGGGCGTGGTGGCAGGCGCCTGTAGTCCCAGCTACTCTGGAGGCTGAGGCAGAAGAATGGCATGAACCCAGGAGCTGGAGCTTGCAGTGAGCTGAGATCACACCACTGCACTCCAGCCTGGGCCACAGAATGAAACTCCCTCTCAAAAAATAAATAAATAAAATAAATAAATAATTTAAAAATAAAAAATAAAAAAAGATGGCAAACTAAATACATATGTGTTCTTACTGCTCCACCACCAGCCTTTCTTCTATCTCTTATCTCTGTCTTCTCCTCAGGCCCTTCTGTTCGCTGAGACACAATAATATTGAAATTAGGCAAATTGATAACCCTATAATGGCCTCTAGTTGTTCAAGGGAAAGAAAGAGTCACACGTTTCTCACTTTACATAAAACGTTAGAAATGATTAAGCTTAGTGAGGAAGGCATGTCAAAAACAGAGATCAGCTGAAAGCAAGGCCTCCTGTGCCAAACAGTCAAGTTGCGAATGCAAAAGCAAAAGTTCTTGAAAAAATTAAAGTGCTACTCCAGTGAACACAGGAACAATAAGAAAGGGAAACAGCCTTATCGCTGAAATGGATAGAGTTTTAGTGGTCTGGATAGATCAAACCAGCCATAATATTCCCTTAAACTTAAGCCAAAGCCTCACCCAGAGCAAAGCCCTACCACTCTTCAATTCTTTGAAGGCTGAGAAAGCTTCAGAAGAAAAGGTGGAGGCTAGCAGAGGCTAGTTCACGAGATTTAAGAAAAATGGCTGTCTTTAAAACATAAAAGGACAAGACGAAGCAGTTAAGTGCTGATGGAGAAGCTGCAACAAGTTATCCAGATGATTTAAGCTAAGATCATTGGTGAATGTGGCTACACTAAAAAACAGACATTCAATATGAGTAAAACAGCCTTATATGAAAAAAGATGCCATCTAGGACTTTCATTGTTAGAAAGGAGAAGTCGATGCCTGGCTTCAAAGCAAAGAATGGACTGACTCTTGTTACAGGTTAATGCAGCTGGTGACTTTAAGTGGAAGCCAATGCTATTTACAATTTAGAAAATTCCAGTCCCCTTAAGAATGATGCTAAATCTACTCTGCTTCTCTACAACTGCACCAAAGCCTGGATGACAGTATACCTGTTTACCGCAAGATTTACTGAATATTTTAAGTCCACTGCTGAGACCTACTGCTAAGAAAAAAAGATTTCATTCAAAATATTACTGTTCATTGATAATACACCTGAACACCCAAAAGCTCTGATGGAGATGTATAAAGAAATGAATATCCTTTTTATGCCTTCTATATTAGTCCTTTCTCACACTGCTATACAGAAATGTCTGAGACTGGGTAATTTATAAAGAAAAGAGTTGTAACTGGTTTATAGTTCTGCAGGTGTACAGGAAGCATGGCAGCATCTGCTTGGCTTCTGGGGAGGCCTCAAGAAACTTACAGTCATGATGGAAGACGAAGGGGGAGGTATCACTTCATATGGCTGAAGCAGGAGGAAGAGAGAGGGCAGAGAGTTGATGCACACTTTTAAACACCAGATCTCATGAGAACTCACTCACTCTCATGAGGACAGCAACAAGGTAATGGTGCTAAACTATTCATTACGGATTATCCCTGATGAACATCAATGCAAAAATAGTAAAACACGGGCAGCACATCAAAAAGCTTATCCTCCATGATCAAGTGGGCTTCATCCCTGGGATGCAATGCTGGTTCAACATACGCAAATCAATGAACATAATCCAGCATATAAACAGAACCCCAGACAGAAACCACATGGTTATCTGAATAGATGCAGAAAAGGCCTTTGACAAAATTCAACAGTCCTTCATGCTAAAAACTCTCAACAAGTTAGGTACTGATGGGACGTATCTCAAAATAATAAGAGATATTTATGACAAACACACAGCCAATATCATACTGAATGGGCAAAAACTGGAAGCATTCCCTTTGAAAACTGGCACAAGACAGGGATGCCCTCTCTCACCACTCCTATTCAACATAGTGTTGGAAGTTCTGGCCAGGGCAATCAGGCAGGAGAAAGAAATAAAGGGTATTCAATTAGGAAAAGAAGAAGTCAAATTGTCCCTGTTTGCAGATGACATGATTGTATATTTGGAAAACCCCATCATCTCAGCCCAAAATCTCCTTAAGCTGATAAGCAACTTCAGCAAAGTCTCAGGATACAAAATCAATGTGCAAAAATCACAAGCATTCTTATACACCAATAACAGACAAACAGCCAAATCATGAGTGAACTCCCATTCACAATTGCTTCAAAGAGAATAAAATACCTAGGAATCCAACTTACAAGGGATGTGAAAGACCTCTTCAAGGAGAACTACAAACCACTACTCAACGAAATAAAAGAGGATACAAACAAATGGAAGAACATTCCATGCTCATGGATAGGAAGAATCAATATCGTGAAAATGGCCATCCTGCCCAAGGTAATTTATAGATTCAATGCCATCCCCATCAAGCTACCAATGATTTTCTTCACAGAATTGGAAGAAACTAAAATTCATATGGAACCAAAAACAAGCTCGCATTGCCAAGTCAATCCTAAGCCAAAAGAACAGAGATGGAGGCATTACACTACCTGATTTCAAACTATACTACAAGGCTACAGTAACCAAAACATCATGGTACTGGTACCAAAACAGAGATATAGACCAATAGAACAGAACAGAGCCCTCAGAAATAATACCACACCTCTACAATCATCTGATCTTTGACAAACCTGACAAAAACAAGCAATGGGAAAAGGATTCCTTATTTAATAAATGGTGCTGGGAAAACTGGCTAGCCATATGTAGAAAGCTGAAACTGGATCCCTTCCTTACACCTTATACAAAAATTAATTCAAGATGGATTAAAGACTATAATGTTAGACCTAAAACCATAAAAACCCTAGAAGAAAACCTAGGCAATACCATTCAGGACATAGGCATGGGCAAGTACTTCATGTCTAACACACCAAAAACAGTGGCAACAAAAGCCAAAATTGATAAATGGGATCTAATTAAACTCAAGAGCTTCTGCACAGCAAAAGAAACTACCATCAGAGTGAACAGGCAACCTACAGAATGGGAGAAAATTTTTGCAACCTACTCTTCTGACAAAGGGCTAATATCCAGAATCTACAAAGAACTCAAACAAACTTACAAGAAAAAAATAAACAACACCATCAAAAAGTAAGTGAAGGATATGAACAGATACTTCTCAAAAGAAGACATTTATGCAGCCAACAGACACATGAAAAAATGCTCATCATCACTGGCCATCAGAGAAATGCAACCTACAGAATGGGAGAAAATTTTTGCAACCTACCCATCTGACAAAGGGCTAACATCCAGAATCTTTTAAAAAGAACTTACACAAATTTACAAGAAAAAAATCAAACAACCCCATCATAAAGTGGGTGAAGGATATGAACAGACACTTCTCAAAAGAAGACATTTATGCAACCAAAAGACATAAGAAAAAATGCTCATCATCACTGGTCATCAGAGAAATGCAAATCAAAACCTCAATGAGATACCATCTCACACCAGTTAGAATGGCAATCATTAAAAAGTCAGGAAACAACAGGTGCTGGAGAGGATGTGAAGAAATAGGAACATTTTTACACTGTTGGTGGGACTGTAAACTAGTTCAACCACTGTGGAAGACAGTGTGGCAATTCTTCAAGGATCTAGAACTAGAAATACGATTTGACCCAGTCATCCCATTACTGGGTACATACCCAAAGGATTATAACTCATGCTGCTATAAAGACACATGCACACGTATGTTTATTGTGGCACTATTCACAACAGCAAAGACTTGGAACCAACCCAAATGTCCATCAATGATAGACTGGATTAAGAAAATATGGCACATATACACCAGGAATACTATGCAGCCATAAAAAAAGATGAGTTCACGTCCTTTGTAGGGACATGGATGAAGCTGGAAACCATCATTATCAGTAAACTATCGCAAGAACAAAAAACCAAACACTGCATATTCTCACTCATAGGTGGGAATTGAACAATGAGAACACTTGGACACAGGAAGGGGAACATCACACACTGGGGCCTGTTGTGGGGTGGGGGGATGGGGGAGGGATAGCATTAGGAGATATACCTAATGTAAATGACGAGTTAATGAGTGCAGCACACCAACATGGCACATGTATACATGTGTAACAAACCTGCAGGTTGTACACATGTACCCTAGAACTTAAAGTATAATAAAAAAAAGAAGAATGTAACATGTTGGAGAATCAGAATGAAATAAACTTAGATCAAATTAAAAAAACACAAAGCCTAGTTTATAAAAAAATTCTGAATCTCCTCTTCTCACCCTTTCTTATGGAAAGTTCAAGCAAATAATCACAGTTTTATTCCATTTGTGGAAAATAGCTACTCGCTAAGAATAGATATCCATTGAAAAAAAGATGACTTATCTGTAATTACTTAAACTAAATATTTTACTATATTAATAATAACCTTAATGCTACAGCTAAACTGAGGAAAGAGAGAATATAGGAAAAAGAGAGGGAGAGGGAGAAATGCAGGTGAATATTATGGCCAAATGGAAGTGGCCAAAAGTCACTTGTGATTTATGCCAGAGACCAAAAGTCAGGTGTTTTTACTTGAATTTGAATAAACCCATTATGCTAATTAAATGTTTCAACAGAAATATTTGATGTACAATTACCTCATCTAGGCTGCTGCATAAGGCAATATTCTTCATATTCTGCATTTGAAAATGAAGTTCTTATCAGGCTCACATTCTTAGCATCCTGAGTCATTAAACAATCTATCTAACTTGAGATAGCATTTTTAGAAAATAAGTACCTTGTCTGTCTTTATACCACATTATTTCAGTGGTCAGGATCCCTGAATTAGTTTTCATGAAGAAATACATGCCACACAATGTGAGTGATGTTCCATTATTATCCAAAGTTTCCTACTGTAATTTGAATGTCATCCAAAAAAATTATAAAAATCAAATAAAAATACATGCATTCTTGAAAAAAAAAAAGGATCTACCCCCATGATCCAATCACTCCCATGAGGCCCCACCTTCAACACTGGGGATTATAATTCAACATGAGATTTGGTGGAGACACAGATCCAAATTATGTCACCTGCTGACACATTTGCAGCTCATGGATCAAGCAGTAATTTTAATTTTCAAAACTTATTATTTAAGGAATATGTTTTGTCAGGCTATAGCTGCCATTGATAGTGATTCTTCTGATCTGAGCAAAGTCAATTAAAAATCTTCTAAAAAGCGTTCACCATTCTTGATTCCATAAAGAACATTCAGATTTATGGGAGGATTTCAAAGTATCAACATTAACAGGAGTTTGGAAAAAGTTGATTCCAACCCTCATGCATGACATTGAGGAGTTCAAGACTTCAGCGGAGGAAGAAACTGCAGATGTGGTGGAAATAGCAAGGGAACTATAATGAGAGGTTAAGTCTAAAGATGTGACTGAATTTCTGCAATCTCATGATAAAACTAAAATAGATGAAAAGTTGATTCTTACGGATAAATAGATAAGCAGAGAAAGTGGTTCCTTGAGATGGACTCTACTGCTGATGATGATGCTATGAACATTGTTGAAAAGACAAAAATGTTTAAAATATTACATAAACTTAAACAAGCTGTCACAGAGTTTGAGAGGATTGACTCCAACTTTGAAAGTTCTACTGCGGGTAAAATGCTATCAAACAGCATCACATGCTACTGATAAATCTTTCATTGAAAAGTCAGTTAATAAAAAGATTCAATTACTGCAGGAAGCTTCATTATTGTCTTATTTTAAGAAAGACACAATGCCACAGCCACCTTAAACTTCAGTATACAGAACCCTGATCAGTCGGCACCCATCAACATCGAGGCAAAACCCTTCACCAGCAAAAAGACTACAACTTGCCGAAGGCTCATATGATCATTAGCGTTTTCTAGCAATAAAATATTTCTGAAGTTATGTACATTTTTTAAGTATAATGCTACTGCACACACAATAGACCCCAGTATAGTGTCAACATAATTTTATATGCACTGGGAAACCAAAAACTTTGTGTGACTTGCCTTATTGAGACATTCACTTTATTGCAGTGGTCTGGAACTAAATCCACAATATCTCTGATGTATGCCTGTATTAAGCATTTATCATCAGCAAACCAGTGAACAGACCTAGAACCACACACTGAAATATAATACACTGAATTAATACAAAAGGAGCCATGTTTATGAATTAATAGAATAAGAAATTGCTTAAGTATGGGTCACATTTATATAGTAAGATTTGTAACTGTTAATGAGCTGCTTTAGTATGGCACAATCAAAAAGCTATTTTATTCTTTCTCCCTTTGCTCCTTCAATACCTCTCTAAAATGTAGTTGTTTCCTTAATCCCTCTAATTAAGTCATTTGGCCTTTATAGCACATCTGAATCACAAGGGTAATCTCATTCCAATAATTAAAATTTCCAGTCCAATCTAATATAATATTATGACTTCAAGATGAATTCAATGTAAACACATCTCTAGACCTAACTCAGGTCAGCTTCAGACTTAGAAGCCTGAAGAATGAGAAGGAAGTATATGAAAAAGTAATAATAATAGTAAATAAGTAAACAAAAAAACCTTCTGACAATGTATAAAAGGGTATCCAAATTTTATTACAATCTTGCTATAAGAAAGAAGGCCTTTAGCAGACTAATTCTGCAATTTTCTCTTGGAAGGAACATTTTATAAGCAAAGAACATGGCCTGAAAATTATTAGACTATTAGACTAAACCGAAATTGAAAAGAATGAATAAGGTCCACTAGGTGAATAATAGTCAGTGGAGTAGGTGGGTGAAGGGTAAATGATTTCCCAAAACAAGTCTTAATCCCATTAAATGTGAGAAAATGGTTTAAGCACTTTATGGGGAATACTGATTATTTACCACAGGAAATTACAAATCTCATTACACAAAAATATTGTTTTTTAGACAAGTTTGGGGGTTATTTTTCATTCAGAGAAGTTAACATCTTTTCACTCCTACTTTCTCTATGCTACTATCATTGACAGAGGGAAAAGAGATTAAAGGAAAAGGCACAAATATGTGCCTGGAAAGGTTGTGATCTATCCATGGTGTCCTCTTGGGTTTCGTAAATGTTTGCAGCTCACACTTTCTCCTATGAGTCACACTGATGCACCCATGTGATAGTCCTTCACTGGGAACTTCCATCTGCAAGCATTGACCAGAGCGACATACTCCAGCTGGCTGCTTTTGACTCCCCCTCATCATCTGGGCTTCTGAAGTTCTGTTCTTTTTTTACTAGGTCACTCTACCCATCTTGATAGTCATTTGGAAGAAAGCTCCAGAAAGGATTCCACCCACATAGTCCATATCTGGTCCATGGGTAATAACAACTTTGGCCCCACCACTGATGGTGAAATTACAGTTGACTTCTAATTTATTCCTGTCTTTTCTCTTCTCTGCTGCCTCAGGCCAATCTAGGCACAGCATTTCATCTTAACCTTGATATTCTCTTAAATTCTGAAGGCACCTGTCCATATTTCTGAGTAGTTCTCTTGAAGCCTTTCTTACATAAAGTGGAGGAATCCCACACATGCACTCGTCTCTCATATTTAGGAGCGGGAGGTCAGTGCAGGATATGTCATTACACTCCAACAATTCTCCCTAACGGAATCCTCTCCTTATACTCATTAACTCATTAATCCCCACCCTTTTATGGACCGAGGTAGAGGACTTCTTATACTGGCAGAATCAGTTTTACAGATATTTATCTCATCCTATATAACTCACTTTAAGTTATGTAAATACTTACACCTATTGTATGTTTCTTGGACTTTGATATTTTAACTGAAACTCAGAAGAAGAAAGAGTCCGCCGAGGCAGGCGGATCACGAGGTCAGGAGATCGAGACCATCCTGGCTAACATGGTGAAATCCCGTCTGTACTAAAAAATCCAAAAAAATAGCCAGGCGTGGTGGCCGGCGCCTGTAGTCCCAGCTACTGGGGAGGCTGAGGCAGGAGAATGGCGTGAACCTCGGAGGCGGAGCTTGCAGTGAGCCAAGATCTTGCCACTGCACTCCAGCCTGGACAACAGAGCAAGACTCCGTCTCAAAAAAAAAGAAGAAAGAGAGGAAGATCTACCACGCAAATGGAAAACAAAAAAGGCAGGGGTTGCAATCCTAGTCTCTGATAAAACAGACTTTAAACCAACAAAGATCAAAAGAGACAAAGAAGGCCATTACATAATGGTAAAGGAATCAATTCAAGAAGAAGAACTAACTATCCTAAATATATATGCACCCAATACAGGAGCACCCAGATTCATAAAGCAAGTCCTGAGTGACCTACAAAGAGACTTAGACTCCCACACAAAAATAATGGGAGACTTTAACACCCCACTGTCAATATTAGACAGATCAACGAGACAGAAAGTTAACAAGGATACCCAGGAATTGAACTCAGCTCTGCACCAAGTGGACCTAATAGACATCTACAGAACTCTCCACCCCAAATCAACAGAATATACATTTTTTTCAGCACCACACTACACCTATTCCAAAATTGACCACATAGTTGGAAGTAAAACACTCCTCAGCAAATGTAAAAGGACAGAAATTATAACAAACTATCTCTCAGACCACAATGCAATCAAACTAGAACTCAGGATTAAGAAACTCCCTCAAACCCGCTCAGCTACATGGAAACTGAACAGCCTGCTCCTGAATGACTACTGGGTACATAATGAAATGAAGGCAGAAATAAAGATGTTCTTTGAAACCAACGAGAACAAAGACACAACATACCAGAATCTCTGGGACACATTCAAAGCAGTGTGTAGAGGGAAATTTATAGCACTAAATGCCCACAAGAGAAAGCAGGAAAGATCTAAAATTGACACCCTAACATCACAATTAAAAGAACTAGAGAAGCAAGAGCAAACACATTCAAAAGCTAGCAGAAGGCAAGAAATAACTAAGATCAGAGCAGAACTGAAGGAAATAGAGACACAAAAAACCCTTCAAAAAATTAATGAATCCAGGAGCTGGTTTTTCGAAAAGCTCAACAAAATTGATAGACCGCTAGCAAGACTAATAAAGAAGAAAGGAGAGAAGAATCAAATAGACACAATAAAAAATGATAAAGGGGATATCACCACTGATTCCACAGAAATACAACCTACCATAAGAGAATACTATAAACACTTCTACGCAAACAAACTAGAAAATCTAGAAGAAATGGATAAATTCCTCAACACATACACTCTCCCAAGACTAAACCAGGAAGAAATTGAATCTCTGAATAGACCAATAACAGGCTCTGAGATTGAGGCAATAATTAATAGCTTACCAACCAAAAAAGGTCCAGGACCAGATGGATTCACAGCCGAATTCTACCAGAGGTACAAGGAGGAGCTGGTACCATTCCTTCTGAAACTATTCCAATCAATAGAAAAAGAGGGAATCCTCCCTAACTCATTTTATGAGGCCAACATCATCCTGATACCAAAGCCTGGCAGAGACACAACAAAAAAAGAGAATTTTAGACCAATATCCTTGATGAACATCCATGCAAAAATCCTCAATAAAATACTGGCAAACCAAATCCAGCAACACATCAAAAAGCTTATCCACCATGATCAAGTGGGCTTCATCCCTGGGATGCAAGGCTGGTTCAACATACGCAGATCAATAAACGTAATCCAGCATATAAACAGAACCAAAGACAAAAACCACATGATTATCTCAATAGATGCAGAAAAGGCCTTTGACAAAATTCAACCACGCTTCATGCTAAAAACTCCCAATAAATTAGGTATTGATGGGATGTATCTCAAAATAAGAGCTATCTATGATAAACCCACAGCCAATATCATACTGAATGGGCAAAAACTGGAAGCCTTCCCTTTGAAAACTGGCACAAGACAGGGATGCCCTCTCTCACCACTCCTATTCAACATAGTGTTGGAAGTGCTGGCCAGGGCAATCAGGCAGGAGAAGGAAATAAAGGGCATTCAATTAGGAAAATTGCACCCATTTTCAAAGCCAGCTCAGACATCTTCTGTACTGAAAAGCATTTGTAGAGCCCCAAAGTCAGGTTCAATTATTTCTTCTCTCTACTACTCTAGAGTTTATTGCAGTATACCCCATAAAAGTCTGTGAGGTACATGTCAGTTTCCCTCACTGAGATCATGCTCCTTGGCCATGTCCTGTTTATTCATTTTTCTTTACCTCCCTCCTTCTATCTAACAGATTGTCATACACATAGTAGGGACTCAGCAAATTTTGTTTAATTCAGTTGAGTGCATCTCTTCATTCTCTAATTTTGTATCCTACCCAGGATACAAAATCAATGTACAAAAATCACAAGGATTCTTATACACCAATAACAGACAAACAGAGAGCCAAAACATGAGTGAACTCCCATTCACAATTGCTTCAAAGAGAATAAAATACCTAGGAATCCAACTTACAAGGGATATGAAGGACCTCTTCAAGGAGAACTACAAATCACTGCTCAATGAAATAAAAGAGGATACAAACAAATGGAAGAATATTCCATGCTCATGGGTAGGAAGAATCAATATCATGAAAATGGCCATATTGCCCAAGGTAATTTATAGATTCAATGCCATCCCCATCAATCTACCAATGACTTTCTTCACAGAATTGGAAAAAACTACTTTAAAGTTCATATGGAACCAAAAAACAAGCCCACATTGCCAAGTCAATCCTAAGCCAAAAGAACAAAGCTGGAGGCATCATGCTACCTGACTTCAAACTATACTACAAGGCTACAGTAACCAAAACATCATGGTACTGGTACCAAAACAGAGATATAGACAAATGGAACAGAACAGAGCCCTCAGAAATAATGCCGCATATCTACAACTACCTGATCTTTGACAAACCTGACAAAAACAAGCAATGGGGAAAGGATTCCCTATTTAATAAATGGTGCTGGGAAAACTGGCTAGCCATATGTAGAAAGCTGAAACTGGATCCCTTCCTTACATCTTATATAAAAATTAATTCAAGATGGATTAAAGACTATAATTTTAGACCTAAAACCATAAAAACCCTAGAAGAAAACCTAGGCAATACCATTCAGGACATAGGCCTGGGCAAGGACTTCATGTCTAAAACACCAAAAGCAATGGCAACAAAAGCCAAAATTGACAAATGGGATCTAATTAAACTCAAGAGCTCCTGCACAGCAAAAGAAACCACCATCACAGTGAACAGGCAACCTACAGAATGGGAGAAAATTTTTGCAACCTACTCATCTGACAAAGAGCTAATATCCAGAATCTACAAAGAACTCAAACAAATTTACAAGAAATAAACAAACAACCCCAACAACATGTGGGCGAAGGATATGAACAGACACTTCTCAAAAGAAGACATTTATGCAGCCAAAAAACACATGGAAAAATGCTCATCATCACTGGCCATCAGAGAAATGCAAATCAAAACCACAATGAGACACCATCTCACACCAGTTAGAATGGCGATCATTAAAAAGTCAGGAAACAACAGGTGCTAGAGAGGTTGTGGAGAAACAGGAACACTTTTACACTGTTGGTGGGACTGTAACCTAGTTCAACCATTGTGGAAGTTGGTGTGGCGATTCCTCAGGGATCTAGAACTAGAAATACCATTTGCCCCAGCCATCCCACTACTGGGTATATACCCAAAGGATTATAAATCATGCTGCTATAAAGACACATGCACACGTATGTTTATTGCGGCACTATTCACAATAGCAAAGACTTGGAACCAACCCAAATGTCCAACAATGATAGACTGGATTAAGAAAATATGGCACATATACACCAGGAATACTATGCAGCCATAAAAAATGAAGAGTTCATGTCCTTTGTAGGGACATGGATGAAGCTGGAAACCATCACTCTCAGCAAACTATCGCACGGACAAAAAAACCAAACACCGCATGTTCTCACTCATAGATGGGAATTGAACAATGAGAACACATGGACACAGGAAGGGGAACATCACACACCGGGGACTGTTGTGGGGTGGGGGGAGGGGGGAGGGATAGCATTAGGAGATATACCTAATGCTAAATTACGAGTTAATGGGTGCAGCACACCAACATGGCACATGTATACATATGTAACAAACCTGCACGTTGTGCACATATATCCTAAAACTTAAAGTATAATAATAATTTTAAAAAAGAAGAAGAAAGAGTCCTTTTTTTAACATCGCAGGGTAAAAGTGAAGGAGAAGAAAAACAGCTAAGTTGGATAGGCAATGGAAGACGTTTTACAAAAGTGAGACTTTTAAAGGAAATTAGAAAATAAGCAGAGGATGTTCAGCAGAACTGCTTCCATTCTATTTGCTAGAATTTCTACTCAAACCTGAAAACCCAGAGGAAAACAATGCAAGATATTTACAGACAAGAAACAAGTTATAGGAGAAATTGTGCCCTCAGCAATCTCATTTATTCAAGTATTCATTCCCTCAATAGACATTTATTGAGTGCCTACTACGTTTGGCAGAGAAAATGGAGAGGTTAAAATGGCATAACACTTGCTTCACATAAAGAGTTGATCATTTCATGACAGAGTCAGAATGCAATGAGGTGTGCCTACAAGGAAAATGGAATAAGACAAATAAGTTGAAGCTTCAATTACTGGCTTGTAAGAGATTATCAGTAATCAAAACTGACATGAAATAAACTAAGAGGAAACAACATCTTAAAGAGACAACTGAAAAAATTATGTGAAATTTTGGTAAGTTCTAAGAAAGGGAAAGGCAAGTTGAAGACTTAATTTATCTTTCAATTCTCTGTTGGCCTATAAAATTTGATTGGTTTTCATTTTTATGAATGAAGAGCTGCACAAATGCTAGATAGCTTTAAATAAATAAAGAAGAGAACACGAAAAATCTAAGAACTTTTTAGCCTATTTGTTTATAGATAATCCAATTGGGGAAAAATACTGAGAGTTTCCTTTTAGAAAACAAAATACTCTATTTAAAACAAACAAACAAACATGAGGTTACTAAAAGAAATCCAGGGTCAAAAAGAATTATACCTAACAAGATATTAAATTCAATGGAAACAAGATTCAAATGGTCAATGCAGATCATCATTTTTCAAAACAGCAAAAGTCATTTGGCAACATTTAACTAGAGGCAAGGTAGACATAATTACCACAACAAGCCTCAAAGATAGAATAGCACCCATGAGTCCTGACCTTCATGACTCCATAGATGTGTTATAATCCAGAGTGTTCCCATGGGCAAGATGTGTAGTCAGGCAACACAAGCAATACAAGTGTATTGCTCATGCTATAGAACCAAAACAGATCAAGAGTAGGTAAGAAAAAGGCATAGACAGTCATGGTGGCAGATATAGAGGTTATGAATGGCTCAACAGCAAGACATACAACTCACCATGGCTTATCTAGTTACTGCAAGTGTTTAATGTCCAACCAAGAAAAACGGATCAATACTGAGTCCCCTCCTCTATGAAACTACTGCTCAGGGAAACCAACAAGCAACTTGAGAACAAACAACAGCAATTCGTTTTGACAAGAATCAACACTTCTTCGAGATTTGGGTTTGGCTTTCCTGCCTACAGTAACTTGCTTTTAACATTTTAAGGGCTCACATAGTATCTGATTTGCATCATGGGATCCTGCATATATTATATGTAGCCAAAGAATCCACTTTTCATTTCAAGAGATGCCACCATGAGTCTATGATTAAATTTTTTTTTTAACAATTTATCGAATTACCCAGAAACAGCTGCTACCTACAACCTTAGAATAGCCTCTGAAAGGCTCAATTAGTAAGGCATTAGTTTGGAGATGTTATCATGCAATGTTGGGACATTGTCATTCAATATGCTTTACATACTTTAAATGAATAGCTATTATATGCGTCCTTGAAAAGTAGAGTATACACATCTGGAACTTCACTCATGGAATTAGAAGTAGCTGCCTCACCATTACTCACCCTTGGGAAATTTGTGCTTTCATCAAGCTCTGCCGAACTAGAGGTCCTGGTTCCAGGGAAGAGATGTCTCTAACAGAAGACATGCTAAGGCATCCCCTAAATTTTAAGTTAGGGCTAGGCTACTGTCTGGTGCTTTTAGTACCAGTAGACAAGCAGTTTAAAAAAAAACAGATTTAATATAAAGGCAGGCAGAAGAAATTGATCCTGATTATTATGAGCAGACAATGCTACTGCTTCACAGCAGAGAAGGGATGCGTATATCTGAAATTCAAAAGGTTGACTGGTTTTCTTGGTGCTTCTAAACGCTAAATGTGAATTTGCCAAATAAGGCATGGTAACCACGAGTTCCAATCACTTAAGATGAAGCTCCAGAAATAGACCTTACCACAAGGATTCTTGTGAAAATTTATTTATTAGGGAGATTTTCCTAGGAAAAACTAGTAATAGAGTACATTAAATGGGACTGGGAATGGATGAAGGCCAATCAAGGGTATGATGCCAGGCAAAGGTCCATGGAGAGAAACTTTTTCATTCCATAAGAGAGCCCCAGGGACAGTATATGTTACATCTCAGAGTGGTACTGAACAAAGGTAAGAGAATTGGAATACTTATATCTTTTCACCTGCCAGTCATTGGTTAAGAGATGCCCCCCATGTGGACGTAAACTCCCATCCACTTCCAAGTCTCCTTTTCTATAGGCAAAGTGGGTTCCAGCAGCCTGACAATTGAGCAGTGACGATATAATGCAGGTACTGACTGTTGGACATGAAAGAACATTCAGAGGCAGCATGCACAAAAAACATAATGAAGGACAGAAGGGGATGTTGGCAAAGCGACTGCTACAGTCTGTCTAGGTTACACCACTGGGCAAGCAACAGAGAAGTGTTAGGTGATGGTGTGAGGTAATTTAGAATCCATGGTAGAGAAGGGAAATAACAAGTATCATTCATAACCTTGGGATAATTGGAAGTAGCAGAGACTAAAGCTTGAAGTTCAATCTCCCCATCTTTGTAGTATAAGTAAGGCCTTTTTCTTTTTTAAGAAATTGTGACCAGCCACCACCTGGACAAATGGAATCTGAGCATGCAAGGAATAGGCTGTAGCAAATAAAGTGAGTGCCCTACCCATATTCCTTGAGTCTTTCAATTAGAGTGCTGTTTGGAAATCTTCCAACTGCCAGGATCTGCATCTGTGTGTCTGAAAGCTTATTCTAGATCTCTACAAAACAGTTCTGTTCACAGGTGCAGCAGGCTGGAAATGTCAGGAAATTAACACTTTTTCTCCTTCTCTTTCTTGCTAGAAAGAAGTATCCTTCAACCAACTCTGATTTATAAATATCACTCTCTCTTGCTCTTCTGATGGGATAATTCTGAAGCATGCATTTTACACAGTTTCCCAGTTTCACTGTAGAATTAAGCTTCAATCCTTCATCGTGGTAGCCATTTTAAAGTTGTATGTTTTTTCTAGAGGGTTTTCTTTGTTTTCTCACTTCCTTATTCCTCTGCTGATGTTTCCTACCCTTTCTAAATAAACTACTTACACTCAAAACCTGTCTTAGGGTCTGGTTCTGGGGGAATTCAAACTATAATAACAAGTTATGTAATTCTTGGGCCCTTTAAGCTAAAGTTTTTATCTAGACCAATTATATAAACACATGGAGTCTCAAGAGAATGATGTGGGAAGAATCTTTGGAGACAGATATTAGAGTGCTGTGAGTGTTACCTGTTGAATAGAGAGAAAGCATAAAGGTGCCTCCTTCTTCACCTAAAGTATATTAAGAAGCGCTACAGGGATGGACAAGTTGGTTTGTGTTTTCTGCAATTTAGAGACACTGGGGACTGAACCATCTGAAAAAACTGAGAAGAGATGGGCTACTAGTTCCCTCATCCAAACAGATATAGCTACCCTTTTCAGAGCAAAAACTACTTTAATATGTGAACAAGACATGGGCCATGAAGTAGTAAAGCTAGCTCAAAGTAAGCTTCTTTCCAGTAGAACTGCTAATGGGGAAGGGCAAATGGTCTGCAACAGAGAGTGTCTGCTTGGAGAGCACTGCTGGAAAGCCAGGAGCTGAGGAGTGAGCCAACAGCTGGAGGAATAGTGTGCATATAAGGGACACTATAAGATTTATAATCAAAGGGACCTAAGAGAAGTTTCCAAAGAATCCATGGTAAGCATAATCTAGGCCTAGAGGTAATGATGGCAGTTTATAACCCATACCAGTAAAATAAAAACTTTCTTTTCTTCTTTTTCTTTTCTTCCTTCCTCCAAACTCCAGAAGGTCAGAAACAGCAGCTTGCAAGTGGTAGAGTAGCCTAGCAAGAAAGAGAAAAGAAACCCATTTCATACTTTTCTATGGTGGACAGGAAGTCTACAGGCTTTACCTTTGACCTGGACTGGACATTCTGTTTTTTTGTTTGTTTGTTTTTAAAATAAAAACTGAGTTTTAAAATTTGAGGATGGCATTGAACTTTTTATTGCCTAAGATAACCCAGAAACTTCACAGGACTTATTACTGGTTGAATTGTGGCCCTCCAAAAGTTATGCTGAAGTCTTAACCCTGAAACCTGTTCATGTGATCTGATTTGGAAATAGTGTCTGTACAGATGTAATCAAGTCAAGAAGAAGTCATTAGGGTTGGCCCTAATTCAGTAAATTAGTGTCCTTTTCTTATAAGAGGAAAACACCATGCAAAGACAGACATAGGACCAGTGATGATGGAAGCAAAGATTGGAGTGATGCATCTCTATAAGCTAAGGAGCTCCAAGAATTACTGGAAAACCACCAGAAACTAGGAAGAGTCAAGGAACAATTCCTCTACAGGGAAGGATTCCTCTTCAGAGGAAGCATAGCCCTGAGAACACCTTGATTCTGGACTTCTAGCCTCCAGAAGAGTGAGATAATACACTTTGCTGTTCTAAGCCACCTAGTTTCTGGTATTTAGTTATGGTAGCCCTGCAAAGCTAATTCAGGACCTGCCAGAGTTTTCAAATCTTTGCAGGAAAAAAACTTTTCTTGCTAAATAAATGTTAAAAGCACAAGGAGAACAATCTAAAAATAAAATTAAGAAAACAGTTCCATTTACAATAACATCAAGAATAATAAAATATTTAGTAATACATTTATAAAAGAGGTTCAAGACATGTACACTGAAAATTACAAAACATCATTGAAAGAATAAGATATACATACATAAAAAGAAATCTCATATTCAGTGTTTGAGAGCACAAAAAATATTCAGATGGTAATGTAGTCTCTGTCAAAACCTTAGCTGAATTTTTTTTTGCAGAAATTGAAAACCTTATTTTAAAATTTATATGGAAATTCAAGGGACTCAGAATACCCAAAACAATCTCGAAAAAGAAGAAAGTTAGAAGATTCACACTTCCTGATTCCAAAACTTATTACAAAGCTACAGAAGTCAAGACAGTGTGGTACTGACATAAAGATAGACATAAAGATCAATGGACTAGAATTGAAAGTCCAGAAATAAACTCTTACATTTATAATGAATTAATTTTAGACAGGGGTACCTAGACAATCAAATTTAGGAAGAATAGTCTTTTCAACCAATTGTGCTGAGACAGCTGGATATCCATATACAAAAAAATAAAGCTGGATTCCTATCTTTCACTACATAATAAAATCAGTATTACAATAGGTAGAACACTTAACCAGGAGATTTGCAGGTATCTCAAAGGGTAGGCAGAAAAGGGTTTTGTTTTTTTTTATAGGGAGGAGTGAACAAGGCTAGAAAGAATCAGTATAAGTGGGATAAACAAGAGGGGTGGGATAGAATGGTAAATCAGGGCATGTTCTACTCTGAGGTCAGACTAATCTCAGGAGGGACTGATAAGGAGGACTGGCCCAGGCTGGGAATGGATCAACATTCAGGCATCCGGGAAAGATGATAAACTTAACCAAAATTTTTCATTAACAAGCATTTTGTTCTAATTCATCACTGGAGACAAAACAGTTCAGCTAACATTTATGATGCAAAGGACGGACATTTGGAGGGTGTGTTTCTGGCATTAATAGGTAACTAAGGGGACATGTGTGATTCTTTTCTAGTTATGTGGTGAAAGAGGGCTGTTCTTTGCAGTCAGTCATTTCCCAGAACACAAAAGGGTAAGAGTATTGACGTTAAGGTGTAAGGAAGGGATTCAGTTTCAGCTTTCTACATATGGCTCCTTACACCTTATACAAAAATTAATTCAAGATGGATTAAAGACTTAAATGTTAGACCTAAAACCATAAAAACCCTAGAAGAAAACCTAGGCAATACCATTCAGGACATAGGCATGGGCAAGGACTTCATGTCTAAAACACCAAAAGCAATGGCAACAAAAGCCAAAATTGACAAATGGGATCTAATTAAACTCAAGAGCTTCTGCACAGCAAAAGAAACCACCATCACAGTGAACAGGCAACGTACAGAATGGGAGAAAATTTTTGCAATCTACTCATCTGACAAAGGCCTAATATCCAGAATCCACAAAGAACTCAAACAAACTTACAAGAAATAAACAAACAACCCCATCAATATGTGGGCGAAGGATGTGAAAAGACACTTCTCAAAAGAAGACATTTATGCAGCCAAAAAAAACATGAAAAAATGCTCATCATCACTGGCCATCAGAGAAATGCAAATCAAAACCACAATGAGGTATCATCTCACACCAGTTAGAATGGCGATCATTAAAAAGTCAGGAAACAACAGGTGCTGGAGAGGATGTGGAGAAATAGGAACACTTTTACACTGTTGGTGGGACTGTAAATTAGTTAAACCATTGTGGAAGTCAGTGTGGCAATTCCTCAGGGATCTAGAACTAGAAATACCATTCGACCCAGCCATGCCATTACTGGGTATATACCCAAAGGAATATAAATCATGCTACTATAAAGACATACGCACACGTATGTTTATTGCGGCATTACAATAGCAAAGACTTGGAACCAACCCAAATGTCCAACAATGATAGACTGGATTAAGAAAATGTGGCACATATACACCATGGAAACTATGCAGCCATAAAAAAGGGTGAGTTCATGTTCTTTGTAGGGACATGGATGAAGCTGGAAACCATCATTCTGAGCAAACTATCACAAGGACAAAAAACCAAACACCGCATGTTCTCACTCATAGGTGGGAATTGAACAATGAGAACACTTGGACATAGGAAGGGGAACATCACACACCAAGGCCTGTCGTGGGGTTGGTGGCGGAGGGGGGATAGCATTAGGAGATATACCTAATGTAAATGACGAGTTAATGGGTGCAGCACACCAACATGGCACATGTATACATATGTAACAAACCTGCACATTGTGCACATGTACCCTAGAACTTAAAGTATAATAATATACATAATTTTATATATAAATATAATATATATAAAAATATATATATAAAGAGTATTTATGTTATTACTATATATTTTCCAGGAGGACAAGGCTTAGTAAAATTCAACACTGTGATTACTTAAATGCAAAGATTGCTAATTTCAGCTTCCCAGCAGAAGGGAAAGGGAGAAAGCAACAATTTTATAGAATTCTGAGACCCAGAACCCCCAAGCAAAGGTGTACACAGGAGCAAAGAATGAATGAGCTCCAAGAGCAGAGCCGGCTGGAGGAGAACCTAGTCATGTGTTATCCCTAACTCTCTAAGCAAGTCAAAGAACCCCCAAATCAGTAAAAGGAGACAATCCAGTTAAAATATCGTAGACTCAGAGTAGAAAAATACCTAGTAGCCATTGCATACTAAACAGGGGAGAAACTATGAACCTGATTTTCAGAATTAGATCAGAAAAGTGAGGCCGCTCATAACCAAGTTATTATTTGAAGGACTAAGGACACATCATCAGCCTTGCCAAGGCTGTTCATTAATGGTAAGTCTAGGTAGCACTCACTCCTAGAATGTGTAACAAGAAGGAAAAATGAAGAATGTGGAAAATTCCAGACCAAGACTCATTTCACTCCAGCCTGGTGACAGAGTGAAACTCCGTCTCAAAAAAAAAAAGAAAGAAAGAAAGAAAAGAAAAATTATGGCAGTGAAAATGACTTTCTTCAAGAAATGCATGAAAATTAAGAAAGAAAACCACTGGTTGGCATTCTTGATATTTTTAAAAATCATAATACAGTTTTAATAAAATTCAAGAACCTTAGCCTTCAGGATAATATAAGAAAAATCCAGCCAGGGACAGTGGCTATAATCCCAGCACTTTGGGAGGCCGAAGTGGGTGGATCACCTGAGGTCAGGAGTTCGAGATCAGTCTGGCCGACATGGTGAAACCCCGTCTCTACTAAAAATACAAAAATTAGCTGGGCATGGTGGTGCGTGCCTGTAATCCCAGCTACTTGGGAGGCTGAGGCAGGAGAATTGCTTGAACCTGAGAGGCAGAAGTTGCAGTGAGCTGAGATCGTGCCATTGCACTCCAACCTGGGTGACAAGAGAGAAACTATGTCTCAATTAAAAAAAAAAAAAAAGGAAAAGAAAAATTATAGATAAGAGTAGAATTGCATGAAAAAGACAAATGGGGACTTTAAAATTCAATTACAATTTAAATGTTCACTGAAGGCTGTAAAAACAAAACATAGCCCAAAAATTGAATTTCTAGTGTGAAAGACAAAAACACAGCACTCATTAAGAATGCAGAGAGAAAAGACAAACACAACATAAGAAATAATTTTAAGTTAGAAATCATAGATGTTAAAATGGAAGACTAATATTCAGAGATACAATAGGATAAAAATTTTCTCAAATAACGAAAAGGGAGATTCTTCAATCCAAAGGAGCCTTAGGTTACAAGTAATTTCAGTGAAATAAAAAGTCAGACTCGGACCTAACCTAGTAATTTTTTACTTAAATGTTAATTTTGTTTTAACCTTCAAATCATTCATGCAGATTTTTTCAAATAAATTTTTTTAAAAAAATTACAAAAGAGGTAGAGAAAAAGGGGAAGAAAGAATAATCACAATCAAGAATTAGAAAGAAGATGGAAGATAAAAGTGAAAGTTTGGGTTTTGTTGAAGATGTGCTATCATTCCTTTTTTTAACAGGAATATAAAATAGTTGCACAATAATATTTTGGTAAAAAGGGAAACGTTCAAAAGCTGATCTAAGTTTGAACTCCAAAAACAAATTATGGACTAAACTTAAATATAATAATATGTATCATAACATTTAACTTCAAATAACATTCACCTTCAAATAACATTCCTAATATAGATAGCAATTTAAACCAGCTCCTTTAAATTTTTGAGTAGCTGAAAATTCAAAAAGATGTAATCATCTCTGAGTTATGCAAAATTATGGAAAACTGTTTAAGTCATTTTATCCATGAGCTTAATATCACACATACACATACGCATGCACAAACACACACAGAATAGTTTCCAATTTCACTAATAATAATAGGAACTAATTTCACCAAAACACTGATAATATTTAGGTATGCTTCTTTGCATTGCAGTTTTTTTTCTAGAAACTACTGAAACAACAAAAGAAAAAAATGAAACATAATAGCTCCACCCTTTGTCAAAGAGGATACAATTATCAGAAATAAAGGGGAAAGGTGTATCTATAAGCATATTCATTGCATTATTATTTAACAAGAGTAATTAAAAATTAGAAACAACTGTAATCAAACAATTGACATATATTACTTTTTATCTTTAAAGCTTTTGTTAATTTTGTTTTATTAAGTTCCGGGGTACATGTGCAGGACATGCAGGCTTGTTACATAGGTAAATGTGTGCCATGGTGATTTGCTGCACCTGTCAACCCATCACCTAGGTATTAAGCCCAGCGTGCATTAGCTATTTTTCCTGATGCTCTTACTCCCTCTTCCTCCCCTCCCCCAACAGGCCCCAGTATGTGTTGTTCCCCTCCCTGGTCCATGTGCCCTCATCCTTCAGCTTCCATTTATAAGCGAGAACATGCAGTATTTGGTTTTCTGTTCCTGTGCTAGTTTGCTGAGGATAATGGCTTCCAGCTCCATCCAGTGTCCCTGAAAAGGACATACTCTCATTCCTTTTTATGGCTGCATAGTATTCCATGGTGTATATGTACTGTATTTTCTTTATCCAGTCTAACATTGATGGGCATTTTGGTTGAGTCAATGTCTTTGCTATTGTAAATAGTGCTGCAATGAACATATATGTGCATGTATCTTTATAATATTAATAGAATGATTTCTATTCCTTTGGGTATATACCCATTAATGGGATTGCTGGGTCAAATGACATTTCTGGTTCTAGGTCTTTGAGGAATTGCCACACTGGATAGAGCTGGAATCCATTATCCTCAGCGAACTAACTCAGCAACAGAAAACCAAATACCACATGTTCTGACTTATAAGTGGGAGCTGAAAGATGAGAATACATGGACACAGGGAGGGGAACAACACACACTGTGGCCTGTTGGTTGGGGAAGAAGGGGGAGGGAGAGCATCAGGAAAAATAGCTAATGCACGCTGGGCTTAATACCTAGGTAATGGTATTACCCATTCCTGAGTCATACAGATGATACTCCAGGACCGGAATAGGTTTCCCCTGTGCCAACACCTAGCTCAATATTATTCATAATTTTCATGTCTTTTTTCACAAATCACAGCCATCCAAAAGCCTGTTCAGACTATTAGACCAAATGCATACATGTTTTTTACAATATTTATCTGTGCATATAAATCTATGCTTTGGCTAGAAGACTTACCTAAATTAGTTTTTTAAATTCATGTTTTATATATTTATATAAACTTCACAAATCCACTACATCATAAGCACTAAGATACTGAAATGAAATATTTGTTTAAAAAATATCAGTGAAAACAGAGCAACCATATGTATTTATAATCTATTGGGGGAAAGAAATCAAGCATTTATATTTAGACTAGAAATGCATGTGCAAGCTTCAATATTTTCAGAAATATTTTCCTCTGTTTTCAGCTTCTTTGGTAATGAGCAAATAAAGCATCCTGTCACCTAAAATATAAAGGTAAGGGATTTGGAAACAAGACATGCCACGTGAGCATTTTTTCTATGTAATGCCAGAGTCAAATCTACAGAGAAGAAAGGAGGCTTATAATGAGACATAAGTAGTTGTGAGAAAAGACATCACCAGCAGTTTCCTGACAGAAAGACTGAGATTTAATCACCCGAAGCTGCTTTTGCAGCCACTGCTGAGGCATGTTAGCTTCACTGTCAGGGAGCAGGATGCCTGTCAAGACCGCAGTAAAGCAAACGGAATCGCTGCCAACGTGCTGCCTACAGACAGCAGATGAGCCTCATACGCCATTTATTTTACTTCTGCACATTTTGATCTTGTGTTATGTTATCTATAGAAAACACCAAGCCTGTATATCACTACAAAGGAACATCAAGAGAGAAAAGATTGTTATTAAGCCTATGAAAAGGGAGAGAAAAAAAGTTCCTTTGGAGTTATTTAAGATACTCAACAGAATCCTGCTGAGCAAAGCAGAGATTCATTTTAATCATAACTTCAAAAGCTATTGCCTTTTAAAGGCATATAATTAAAAATTTTGACTTGGAAGGAGGGATGAGATAATAAGCTTTATATATTATGTGTATTACAGTAATAGTTCCATATGTAGAGAGGCTCCTTAAGTCAGTAATGGTTCCACAGGTAAGAATGTCCTTTAAATCATACTGCTTATGTGACCTTGAGCGAGTAAGGTCACCTCTGTGTTAATCTGTGTGGAAAGAGTACTAACAGATTAACTTTCTTCCATTCCATACAGCTAGAGTAAATTTCCAGATTATCACATGTTATACTTCGTATCACCCTTTTGATTAATTGTTATCATTATAATTGTTTAATAAATATTGGTTATTAAAATACTATATAAAATAAAAATGATTGTGTGGTCTCATGTTCACCCTTACTGGAAAAATGTGAGGCTACATAGATGATTGGAAGAAGGCAAAAGAGGACTATTGTCACAGCATTGGATAAAGGACTAACTAAATGTAGAATTTTCATTAGTTTTAGAATTAATTCATCTTGATAGATTATTGTGCCAACGAGAGTAGACTTACATGCAATTTGAGGCATCCAAATGATTATTACAGAAGTTTTTTTAGCCCTCATGAAATTAGAAAATAAAATCCTGACCATAGTAATAGCCACTAAGTACTGAGCTGACACTATGTGCTCTCTGTAAGTAGTACCTGTAGTGGGCTGAATAATGGCATACCTGCGCCCCACCCTGAAAAGATATATCTGCCCTGAACCTAGGAATGTGAACTAGTTTGAAAGAAGGGTAAAAATATAATTAAGGATCCTGAGATGAGACCATCCTGAATTAGGGAAGGCACTAAATCCAGTGACAGGTGTTCTTATAAGAAAGAAGAGGGAGATTGAACAGAGACACACAGACGGCCGCGTGAAAATAGCAACAGAGATTGAAATGGTGCAGTCCCAAGGAGTCTTGACAGTCACCAGAAGCTGGATGAGGCAAGGAAGGATTATCCTCTAGCGTCTGCATACAGAGTGTGGTCCTGCCAACACCTTGATTTTGGATTTCTGGCCTCCAGAACTTGAGAGAATAATTTTTTGTTTTTTAAGACTCCAAGTTTGCAATAGTTTGTTATAGCAGCCGTCAGAAACTCATACAGTATTTTCATTTTATTTTCATAACAACTATAAGGAGCAGATGCTACTGTCCCATTTTCTATATGAAGAAATTCTGTCTCAGAAAAGAAAGTAATTGACTTAAGTTCACTAAGCAAGAGCGTGACTGAGCCAGGATGTGCACCAGGTCTATCAAGTTATAAAGCCTTTTTCTTTAAAGCCAATTTTAAACTTTAAAAAACAACAAACAAACAAACAAACCCTTTCTTCTTCTAACTCTCTGGCTTCTGTCTTATAATTCCATGCCTCTTTCCTTACCATTTTCTAGAAAAAGTGAACAAGTTTATGCTAAGAATGCATTAAGATCATTCTACTCACATTCTTTTAAGTCAAGAAGCTCCTAAAGTGGGTTGAGGAGGAAGGAAACATTGAAAATTTGCTTAGTTAATGAACCCCATAAGGTCATTTCTAAAGTTTGCTTGGCATCTCAGAGTCTAAGGAAACACTGCTGTATGACTTTTTATTGAGGGTGCTGAACCTCAGTATCAACCTCTCTCTTATTTATTCATAGTTTCTCAAAGGGGCCTCTGGGTTCCTTGATGATAGTTCCCAAGGATCTGGGAGTTCTCAGATCATCTTTGAAAAAAATTCTGACTGGCCCCACTAGAAACAAGCCACTGTGTAAAATCGCAACTGCTGAGGGATATCCCCCCCAAAAAATTCAGACCTGCCAATCAATTCCAGCCCTGAGCATCGTTTCCACTTCCAGGAGGTCAATTGTCACAGACTATTTACAAAGATGAGTCTGGAAATTCCTCCCCACCCCCATCCTGTCCACTATATTGTACTTATTTTCCTACATTCTCACATTTACTTTTTTAACAGTTTTCTTGAGGTATAATTTAAATAAAATAAAGTTAAACTACTATAAGTATACATTTTATGCATATTGGCAATGTACACAGTCATGCAGCCACAACAATCAAAATAAAGAATATTTTTGTCACCACAAAAATCTTCCAGATGCCCTTCTGAGGTCAATCGCATTTTCCTACCCCTAGCCTCTGGCATCCATTATCTGCTTTCTGTCACTATAATTGTTTTTCCTAGAACTTCACATAAATAGAATCATCATGTGTACAGTCTTTCATGTCAAATTTCTTTCACTGAGCATGATGTTTTAAACATTCATTCAAAACGCAATCTGTTTTGCATTGTTCAGTAGTTCATTCCTATATGTAGGTGAATTTCCACTGTATGGCTGTACCACAATTTGTTATCTATTTATCAGCTGATGAACACTTGGATTGCTTTCAGTTTGAGTATATTATTAATAATCCTGCTTACATCTAATTTTATTTATTTACCTCACTTTTCTTTCTTATCTTCTTTTCTTCTCTATCTTCAATACAATCTTCCTCTTTCCTATTCCAAATTGACCAGAAATAAAGTTCTATGGACCCGGAGTAGTGATTCTCAACTAGGGATAATTTCAGCTCCCAGGAGATACGTGACAATACTTGAAAGTATTTTTGATTGTCATGACTTAGAAGAGGAGATGCTCCTGGCATCTAGTGGATAGAACACAGGGATGCTGTTAAATATCCTGAAAAGGGCAGCCTCCCACCAACAAAGAAGTATCCAACCCAAATATCAGTAGTGCAGAAGTTGAGAAACCAAAGTGGATGGAATGATCTTATACAGAAGCACGTTCCATGAAACCTGTTGCTATGGTCTGAATGTTGGTGTCTCCTCAAAATTCATATGCTAGGAACTAACACTCAATGTGATTGTATTAAGAGGTGGGGTATTTTGTGAAGTGATTAAGTCATGAGGGTCCTGCCCTCATAAAATTTTATTTTATTTTATTTTTTCAGAGACAGATCTCACGTTGTTGTCCAGGCTAGAGTGCAGTGGGGTGATCACAGCTCACTGCAGCCTGAACTCCTGGGCTCAAGGAATGCTCCCAAGTAGCTCTGACTACAGGTGTACACCACTAGCCCAGCTAATTTTTTTTTTTTTTAGAGACAGGGTCTTGCTATGTTGCCCAAATTTCCCTCATAAAACTTTATAAAAGAAGTCAAAGAGAGCTGCCTATCCCATTTCTGCCATAGGGGGACACAGCAAAAAGGTGTTATCTTTGAAGCAGAGAACAAGCTCACACCAGACACTGACTCTGTGTCTTGATCTTGGGTACCCCAGCCTTCAGAATTGTGAACAATCAATTTCTACCCTAAGATATTTTGTTACAGCAGCCCAAATAAACTAAGACACCTATTATAAGGTGGGAATACTAGTATTAAAAAAAAAAAAAAAAACCTTTTATATTTCTGAGAAAAAAAATCTTAGAATTCAAGGAATGACTTTTCATTTTTACGTACATAGTCTCTGGTACATGCACTAACTTCCAATAAAAATACACAAGGTAATACCTGAATCACGGAATTAGTTAATAATTCTGTTCAGAAAACCACGCACCAAAATCACTCATCTTCCAGCTAAATCTTTAGTTAATGTGTATCTGATAAGACAGAAAGTTTATAACTCAAAGACCAAGTGCATCAGGACTTGCCAGGGGAGAAATGGCTATTTTGTCACTGTCCCCCCACCATCCATAAAGGGTAACAATGTTACTCTGTTCATTTTCTTTCTCCAGAACCTACTGGGATATCCTTAAACCCTTCAGAAGCTTCTAGATATCTGACAAGTTTGCAACTTTAGCAAGGTGAAGACTAGCAAATGAAACAATTTTTACTTTGAAGAAATGGCCACTTCACACAATGAAGGAATTGTACTTTAGGACGATTTTATTTTTGAAACAAATTCAAGGAGCACCTGTATTAAAAATTATCTGAATTTAGCATAAAACACATAATTTGCTCAATAGTGTCATTAGTCTTCAAACCTTTTATATAATCTGAAAAGAGCATGGATTTGAAACCAGACAGATCTAAATTTTATTCAAAGCTCCGATACTTGGATTTTGTACAAACAGGGACAAACCTCTTAACTTCTCTCAGACTGAGCATCTTCATCTATAAAATGGAGAAAACAATAGTGAACTTAGAGTTTGTGTAAGGTTTTAATAAGATGTTGTGTATACCAGGCCTGGTACATAGTGTGCATTTGATAAAGGTTGATTTCCTTATTGTTTCCTACTGTCAGCTTCGAGCTAAATGACTTTTTAAAAAATGAACATTATCTTCAAAAACAATGATTAACATTTGCTTATATAAATGCTTAAGTATTACATATGCAACATGCTTAATGGGGGTGTATTTCTTAGCAAATATTCATGAACCCTAAGAGTTAGACTAATATATAGTACTAAGAGAAATTTCATGAGGTCCTCTGATAGAGCTACCTAATCTGCAAAAGAAAGTCACAAGATGATACACTTTAACCTAGCTGAAGTGATGCATGTTTTTAAAAATAAAAATATGTGATTTGTGATACTGAACTAATTTCTCAGTCCCTTATTATTGAACATGCTCATAATTCATGAAATACACTTCACCCAAAATAAAATATTTGAATTAACTATGCTGCTTGAGAGACAAATATAACATCTCTCTTTTCTCACAGATTATTCTCTCATCTCTTCCTATACAGTGTATTTTTTACTTAAAATTAATACTTCTCTTTTGAGCTGTAAAACCATTTGAGACACATTATACTTCTAAGATGTTGCAGAAAACAAAATCATATTATCATTTTCTAATTTAGAATGTAAATGGAAATGTACATGCTCAATGAAAGTAAAATACCTCTATTTCTTTACTGACTCTGCACATAAAAACAGGAAGGAAGGCCAGGCGCGGTGGCTCATGCCTGTAATCCCAGAATTTTGGGAGACCGAGGCAGGTGGATCACCTGAGGTCAGGAGTTTGAGACCAGCCTGGCCAATATGGTGAAACCCCGTCTCTAGTAAAAAGACAAAAAATTAGCTGGGCGTGGTGGCGGGCCCCTGTAATCCCAGCTACTCCGGAGGCTGAGGCAGAAGAATCGCTTGAACCCAGGAGGCAGAGGTTGCAGTGAGCTGAGATCTCGCCATTGCACTCCAGCGTGGGAAACAAGAGCGAAACTCCACCTCCAAAAAAAAAGAAAAAAGAAAAAACAAACAGGAAGGAAGTAAAAAGGGAAGAGAGGAAGGAGGAAGAGAGGGAAGAAGGAAGAAAGGAAACAAGAAAAAAAAGAGAAACGTGTACCACCCTTTACCTTAAACAGCAGCAGCAGCAGTAAAACACCCTGTGGTGTGGGGGAAACACTTTCCATCCTCTCCTCTGCGGATCTCAATTTTTCATGGTCTTTGGGATTGTGCTTCACGGAAGGTGCTAACACTCATGACACTAATCTATTCAATGATGTATAGAGATCCTGTTCCTCTAAGAAGAAAATGGAAACAGATGTCTTTCTTTATGAGGAGATTCCTGAGGGAATTACATTACTAATGAGAAGAGGAGCTAGAAGAAGAAGAAAAAAAAAAAAAAGGCTATGCCCAGCCACAAAAATGTAGAGTAGAACTTTTATTTGACAATCTTCTAGAAATTAAGTGCACTGTTGGAGCAATACAGATAGACATTCTTCTGTGAAGAATGACTTTTCCAAATATGTTTCTCAAGTAGCCGGTTCCAGATATATTTTTAGCATATTTAGCTAAAATAGGACTGCTACTTCTTGATTGGAAAGATGACACTGGCTGTCATATGGGGGCATCTTTACATACCCTCCTAAAATCAGTTTTAAGAATTATCTTATCTTACCTTGAAATAGTTATGAGATAGTTTCATATGAAATTGAACTGGGATTGAGGAAAAATATAAGAAAGGTAGGGAGGTAGTTTGTAAAAAATAGAGAAATTGATTAAAGGATGTAGATATATATAATTACTTATATTTATTGTATTGAAAAAATGTTATTAATGCAATTTACATTCATGAAAACCTAATCCTATTACTCTTTTGTTTAACTTTTTTCAATTGCTCCCCATAATAAACTCTGTACTAGGGCATGAAGTACCATTTCATTATGTGTATCCTTAACGTCCATTCAATTTCATCCTTTACCATTCCACTTCTATTCTAAATGCTCAAGTAATTTAACATCATCTGTTGTTCCCTGACAAATCTCTTATGCATTTGCACGTAACTGCCTGGGGTACTCCTCCTCACTGTCACCACCTGGAAACCAACTAATCTTCCTTTGTGACTCAGATTTCATTTTATGGGAGGCCTTCTCTGACTCTACCCAGGTGATTTAAGACCCTATTTTTCTGTACAACTTTTTAAAATCTGTATATAACTCCATTATACATATCAAAATATTATAATTATTACTGTGATTTTTAACTACTAAGCCACAAACACTACACTATGAGTGTAGAAACTGTCTTTTCATTATTGTGTGCAACTATTAAATGTTTGTTGTTTGAAAGCCTGAATGAAGTAAATAACCAGATGAATTAATAAATAAATTAACTGACTAGAAACACAAAGAGATAAGTGCTTATGAGTCTTGAAGAACAAAAAGTTAAAGTCAGAACAGGATCAACATTGGTTTTTAATCAGAATTAAATAAATGTAAACTGAATATACTTAATTCTCAATTCTATTGATGCAGATGGGTGTCACTTTAACAGTTAAACAAAGTTATATAATAATCATATAAATATTCTGCTTTTGTCTCTATTTACCACCAAAGTCTCCAGTCTCCTGGAAAATATGCCCCCTAATATGTCTTAGGTCTCCCTACATGACAGCCTATATAGACTCTCATACCTACCTTTAGAAAACTTGCCCTGACCTTGCTCTCCTGCCCTAGTTTCTCCTTAGCAACAACTTCTGTTCCCCAACCTGGCTGAAGGTCCCCAACTGCTGTGATTTCTGGTGCTGCCTCCCATGAGAACTCAACAAAGATGCTGTCTCCCAAATATCCCAAAGCCAACAATCCACAAGAGTCAGAAAGGCAATAGTGAAACTGCCTGCCCCCGTATTTATCAATTGTTGCCACCCAGGTGATATAACTTGAACTGTTGAGCACTTTCTCATTGCATCTGAAAAAGGTTTTTATGAAAATAGTACTTCCTTCCATGCCTTTTTCCACAGGTGCTCAAGAAAATGTGTAGGCAGCTTGAAAGAGGACCAGACCCTTCATGACTCTTTCATTGTCTTTTCTCAGAGATCCTGTGCACAAACCTCTCCTTTCCTCTCTCAGCCAAAATTATCAGGCTGTCATGTAAATAGACCACTGATTGCCTGTAATCACAAATTCCTCAAATAGATCCAAAGAAATCTGAATTCTTTCTGTGTTTAGCAAGGATTCTGGCTACAAAAAGATTAGGCTGATGTCAGAATTTTAGAATATTACTCCCCAAAATGTCAACGCTTCTTTCATACATTCTTTATGTGGGAGAAGAAAATGAGCAAGGGTGAACTATAAGAACAAGTCATTAATGTCTACATACTAGGTAACCCAGAAGACATACTTGCATGGCGCTGAAGAGCAGAAGTTGTTTGGAAATGAGAAAATAATCCAGATATG
This sequence comes from Pan paniscus, assembly GCF_029289425.2. NCBI lineage: Eukaryota > Metazoa > Chordata > Mammalia > Primates > Hominidae > Pan > Pan paniscus. The sequence continues at coordinate 116,005,354 of NC_073252.2, forward strand.
TTGCCCAGAATGGGAAACACTTACAATCTACATGGAGAATAACATTTTAAAAGTTCCCATACACCTAGGAAAATTCTGATTATGTTGTAATCATGACAACAAATAACCACAAAAATTCATTTTAAATCAATCAGTGATAGAGTACCTCAGTGAACACACTTTTGCAAACCAATCAGTGACAGTCCTTTGCTTTTGAAAATCAGCTAAATAAGGATAGGTTTGCCCCATGAACAAGCTTTTAAAACTCAATCTATCAACTACACTCTTGCCCAAGTAACCATGTTTCTAAAAGTGACATCAACCCATCCCTAAAACTCCACCAACTCCCTGACTCACTATTTCCCAAAAGCCTTTTATACAATCAGTTCCTTGCTATGCTCAGAGAGGATGTACCTAACCAGCATAGCTCTCCCTTACTTAAGTAAGCAATAAATTCAGCACTGTGTATGTGTGTGATTGCAGATACTAAATGGTGGCCTCATTCTTTGATATCACCAAAGTTAAACGTGCCACTGGTTGGGAAAGCTATCCCAAAGAATTTTAAGAGGGGTGGCATACCCAAAAGGCCAAATTTGACATAACCTTGGACCTCGCCATGAAGGACAGCTGTGCCTATTCCCAGCAAATGCCTTTTGGAGCCACTTCCTGATTCTCGCCCTAATAAACTTTTTAAATTTGCGTACTTAAATTTTTTTAGCCTTTCATTCCTCCTCTGTAAAATACACATGATGCTATCTCATTGTGTTAATATGATTGCTAAATTACATGATAAAGGTGTTCTAAATAATAAAGCATTCAAATATTTATAAATACTAGTCATCAATTTGCACAGCCCCATTCACTCCAGGAGCAAAAAAAAAAAAAAAAAAAAAAGGCTATAAAGAGAAAAATTCTTCCTCTCTGCCTATCTTCTCTTCTTGTCTTCCATGCTTCAGATGCAATAAATGTTATTAATTTCTGGTGAATTCTTCTAGATATGTTCCTATACTAACATAGCACTGTGTGCATTATTTTCAAAAATAGTACACAATTTGTACACAAATTATACATTTTTTCTGTCTATTTTTTATTTTACCATTGATCCTAAGGCTCGTTCTATAACACTATAGAGTATCCATCCTTATCCTCTGGATATATGTTCCAAGACCCCAGTGGATGCCCCAGTGGATAGTCCAAACCCATATATACTCTACCTTTTCGATCTGAAAACCAAGCTAGCTACTAAGTGATGGTAAATAGCATATACAATGTGGATATGCTGGACAAAAGGATGATTCACATCCCAGGTTAGATGAAGCAGGATGGTACAAGATTTCATCATACTACTCAGAATGGCTCACAATTCAAACTTATGAATTGTTTATTTCTGGTCATTTTTTTCCTCCCTGAGATGGAGTCTTGATATGTCACCCAGGCTGAATTGCAATGGTGCGATCTCGGCTCACTGCAAACTCTGCCTCCTGAGTTCAAGAAATTCTCCTGCCTCAGCCTCCTGAGTAGCTAGGATTACAGACGCCTGCCACCACGCCTGGATAATTTTTGTATTTTTAGTAGAAATGGGGATTCACCATGTTGGCCAGGCTGGTCTCGAACTCCTGACCTCATGATCCACCCTCCTCAGCCTCCCAAAGTGCTGGGATTACAGGCATGAGCCACTGCGCCTGGCCGTTTATTTCTGGAATTTCCCATTTAATATTTTCAGACCACCATTGACCACAGGCAACTAAAACCAGAGAAACAAAAACCACAGATAAAAGGGGACTACTGTATACAGAATATTTTTTGTTATTTTTTAAGGGCTGCTTAGAATTCCACATTATAGTGTTTTATGATTTGCTTAACCGATGACCTACCATGGGAATGTAGGTGGTTTCCAATCTTTGGTTGTATCAAAAATTGTATTATTAAAGAAAGTATACAGATACATTTGCACACACACATTGCGTGTATAAGCTATAGGAATAAATTCTCAACGTAGAATTGCTGGGTGAAAATGTACATGCATTTTACATTTTAATAGCTATTGCCAAATAGCTCTCCTTATGTCAATTCCTATCGCCATCAATAGAAGAGAGAATAAATCTCCTGTCAGTATATTTATCAATTTTGTTACCCAAAATTTTGTCAATGATAAAAAGGTTTTATTTTACTTAATATTGATTTGCAAAGTATTTATTATGTGCAAAGTTGAATTCTATTCTTTTGTTTAAAAGTTATTTTTATTTTTTCCTGCAAAGTCTGGTCATATACTTCACTCATGTTTGAATTATGTTTACACAGCCTATATAGCCTTTTAAATTAATTTATGGGAGGTTTTTATTTTTGATAATTAGGTCTTCCTCACATGTTTTCCAAATATTTTCCCAGCTTGTTATTTGTTTTTCAAATTTGCTTATAGTATTTTTTCTATCAAAAATCAATATTTTATGGCTTTTGAATTTTTGCATTGCTCTCCTCAACTACAGTAATGTAGTTTTGGTCTAAGTTTTATTCCAATACTTTTACAGTTTCAAATGATTTTGTTATAAGGAATGAGACAGAATCTAAGTTTATTTATCCAACTATTCTCAATTGTCACTTATTCATTGTTTTTCACCTATGTAAAATCTTAACACTACACTTTTGTAAATATGGATGCCTTTTTCTATTAGATTCCACAAAATTATATCAGTACCATGCCGTTTGGATTATAACAGTTTCATAATGTGCTATAATATCAGATAGAGCTAGTTCATTCAATTACTATCCTTTTTTCCTTAATTTTTTTGGCTGCTCTTGTACATTTTTATATACATTGTACACTTTTTAATCAATTCATCTAGCTATATGGTTTTTAAATCCTTGTAGATTACATATATGGCACTAACAGGTTTAAAAAACTGATCTTCCCAATCAAAGCACAGGCTGTTTATTTTCTTATTTTTAGGTTTTCTTTTGCTTCTCATTGTAGCAATGATTTTCTTCATGACTATATTTTAAAATATATATTGTAATGGTACAGATTTCTATATATTGATTTCCCGAACTTTGTTATTGCTTATAATAGCTATTCAGATGAAGTTATTGGTTTTTCCAGAAATACAGCCAGATCTTCTTCAAATAATGATACTTGTATACCACTTTTACATTTAGAGAATGCTTGTTAAGGAAACAGATTTCAAACAGGAATATGTGATAATTTAGAGTCATTACTCATTTGCCTTGCAAAGTGGTGGTAGAAGAGTGAGTCTGTGTGTTTGCAAGCACCCCCTCTTTCCTAACAGACCCTAATCTTACATTAAGAAGCCTTTTCTTTTACCTGCAAATAAACTAGAGAATGAACTTGTCTCATAAGATTTATACAATTCTTCTTTTAGTAAAATTCTTTATACTATGGTCAATACAACACTTATTTGAGGGAAAAGACAAGATGGTTAACTAGACACAGCCATCAAGTGCTTCTCCCACCAAGAGACCAGACCTTCATGGTCAAGAGACCAGACCTTCATGAAGACTAGTACACTCCAAGTAGATCTTTGGAAGGAAGGCATTGACAGTGGATGGAGAGAAGATGCAGACACTGGGATGAAGAGGAAGGAAGCTAGGAACTCTGCATGGGGCTACTGAGCACCAGGACTCATTCCTGGCCCCAAGCAGTTACTGGGGAAGGAGCGAGTTAAATAGGCATGGAATGGCCCACTCTCACCATAGACCTCTGGAATCCTAGCTGCAGGAGACCCAGTGACCTCCATGGACATTTGAGCTTGCAAGGAGAGCTGGTTGGAGAGTTGACAGGGACAGGGCTCTAGCCCATGTGGAGCCCAGCTGGTTTGGCAAGGAATACCTACAGTGGAGCACAGCCAGGGATGCCCATCCCCCAAGGCTCATCTCACTCCTTAGGGTGGCTTTGGTCTTTGTTGATAGGGGCTCCTAGAAAGAACAGGGCTATCTTTCCTGTGGGATGGGGCAGGCTGATCTGAGTGCCCCTCTGTCTGCCAGCCTCTCCCAGGGTCTCTTCCTGGGCTGCACCTACTTGCAACTCAGCCTCAGATGATCTTGTAAATGGTACAAGAGCTGAAAGATGAAATAGCCATCTTTAAAAGGAATGAAGCTGATCTAATAGAGCTGAAAACTCACTACAAGAAATTCATAATATAATTGGAAATATTAAGAGCAGAATAGACCAAGCTGAGGAAAACATCTCAGAGCTTGAAAACCAATTCAAATCAACTCTGTCAGATAAAAATAAAAAAATCAAAAAGAATGAGCAAGAACTCTAAGAAATATGGGTTATGCAAACAGACCAAATGTATGACTCACTGCCATCCTTGAAAGACAGGGAGAGACCAAGCAATTTGAAAAACATATTTGAGAATATTGTCCCTCAAAATTGCCCAACCTCACTAAAGAGTTTGAGATTCAAATTCAGGAAATTCAGAGAACCCCTGCAAGATACTACATAAGATGACCATCTCCAAGACACACATAGTAATCACATTCTCTAAGGTCACTGTGAAATAAAGCAGCTAGAGAGAAGGGGCATGTCACCTATAAAGGGAACCCATCAACTAAGAGCAGAGTGCTTTGAGCAGAAACCCTTACAAGCCAGAAGAGATTGGGGGCCTATATTCAGCATCCTTAAAGAAAAATAATTTCCACCAAGAATTTCTTATCCAGCCAAATTAAGCTTCATAAGCAAAGGTGAAATAAAATTATTTTTGGATAAGTAAATGCTAAGAGAATTCATTATCACCAGATGTGTCTTACAAGATGCCCTTAAGGGAGTGTGAAATATGGAAACAAAAGACCATTACTGGCCACCAAAAAAAAAAAAAGGGAAAAAAGAAAAAAAAACCACCACTTGAGTACATAGGTCATTGACACCATAAAGAACTACACACACAATCAAGTCTACATAAGAGTTAGCTAATTTTACAGTGATAGGATAAAATGTGTACATATTAATATTCCTTGAATGTAAGTGGGCTACATGCCCCACTTAAAAGGCACAGAGTGGCAAGTTGGATAAAGAAGCAAGACTCAATTGTATGGTGTTTTCAAGAGACCCATCGCATATGCAATGACACCCAAAAGCTCAAAGTAAATGGATGCAGAAAACTCTATAATGCAAATGGAAAACAAAAAAGAGGAGGGTTTATTCTTCTCATTCCAAACAAAACAGACTTTAAATCACCAACTATCAAAAAGGACCAAGAAGGAAATTACATAATGATAAAGGGTTCAATACAACAAGAAGACTTAACTATCCTAAATATATATGCGCTCAACACAACAGTACCCAGAAAAAACAACTTCAAAGAGACTTAGATAACCACACAGTGATAGTGGGAGACTTCAACACCCTATTGACAGTATTAAACAGATTATCAAGGCAGAAAACTAATAAAGATATTTGAGACCTAAACTCAACACTTGGCCAAATGGACCCAAGAGACATCTAGAGAAGACTCCATGTAAGAACAACAGAATTGACATTCTTCTCATCTGCATGTGGCATTTACTCTAAAATTAACCATATGTTTGGATGTAAAGCAATTCTCAACAAATTTTAAAAAAACAAAATCATACCAACCACACTCTCAGATCTTAGTGCAATAAAAACAGAAATCAATACCAAGATCTCTCAAAATCATACAACTATGTAGAAATTAAATAATCTGCTCCTGAATGACTTTTAGGTAAACAATGAAATTAAGGCAGAAATCAAGAAATTCTTTAAGACTAATGAAAACAAAGATACAGCATACCAGAATCTCTGGGATACAGCTAAAACAGTGTTAAGAGGAAAGTTTATAGCTCGATATGCCCACATCAGAAAGAAATATCTCTAAAAACCTAACATCACATCTAGAGGAACCAGAAAAGCAAGAGCAAACCAACCCCAAAGCTAGCAGGAGAAAAGCAACAATCAAAATAGAGCTGAACTGAAAGAAACTGAGATGTGAAAATCCACACAAAAGAGCAACAAACCAAAAGTTGATTCTTGGAAAGAAAAAATAGGATTAATAGACAACTACTTAGATGAATAAAGAAAAAAAGAGAGAAGATCCAAATAAACACAATCAGAAATGGCAAAGGGGACATTATCACCAACCCCACAGAATAACAACAAAAAAAAGAAAACTTCAGAGACTATTACAAACACCTCTATGCACAGAAACTAGAAAACCTATAAGAAATGGATAAATTACTAGAAACATACAACCTCCCAAGATTCAACCAGCAAGAAATTGAAACCCTAAACAGGCCAAATGAGTTTTGAACATTAATCAGTATTAAAAAATCCTACCCAACCAGGGACCAGACAAATACACAGCTGAATTCTACCAGCTGTATAAAGAACTGGTAACAATTTACAAAAAACATTCCAAAAAATTGAGGATGAAGGACTCCTCCACAACTCACTGTAGGAGGCTAGCATCATTCTGATATCAAAACCTGGCAGAGACACACACAAAAAAATAGAAAACTTCAGGCCAATATCCCTGATGAACATAGATGCAAAATCCTCAACAAAATACAAGCAAATTCAATCCAGCAGCACATCAAATAGCTACTCTACCACAATCAAGTCAGCTTTATTCCTGGGATCCAAGGTCAGTTCAACATATACAAATCATTAATTGTGATTCATCACATAAAGAAAACAAACAAACAAAAAACCCATATAATCACCTCAATACACTCAGAAAAGGCTTTTGATAAAATTCAATACTCCTTTATGTTAAAAAATATAAACCTCAATAAACTACACATCAAAGGAACATACATCAAAATAATAAGAGCCACCTATCACAAACCACAGCCAATACTGAACAGGCAAAAACTGGAAAAATTACTCTTGAGAATCAGAACAAGACAAGGATACCCACTCTCACCACTCCTATTCAACATAGTACTAGATGTCTTAGCCAGAGCAATCAGGCAAGAGGAAGAAAGAAAAGGCATTGAAATACGAAGACACAAAGTCAAATAATATCTCTTCACTGAAAATGTGATATGACTCTACACCTAGAAAACCTCCTGTCTGTGCCCAAAATCTCCTACATTTAATAAACAGCTTCAGCAAAGTTTGTAGGATACAGAAATCATTGTACAAAAATAAGTAGCATTTCTATACACCAATAACATACAAGCTGAGAGCCAAATCAAGAATGTAATCCCATTCACAATAGGCACAAAAAGAAGAAAATACCTAAAAATACAGCTAACAAGGAAAGTGAAAGATCTCTATAACGATAGCTATAAAATGTCACTGAAAGAAATCAGAAAAGACACAAACAAATGGAAAAACGTTCTATGACATGCATAGGAAAAATCAATATTGTACGAATGGCCATACTGCCCAAAGCAATTTACAGATTCAACACCATTTCTATCAAGCTACCAATGTCATTTTTCACAGATTTCTAAAACTCATATAGAGCCAAAAATTAGCCCAAATAGCCAAAGCAAGTCTAAGTAAAAATGACAAAGCTGGAGGCATCACACTACCCAACTCTAAACTCTACTGCAAGGCTACAGTAACCACAACAGCATGGTACTTGTACAAAAACAGACACATAGACTAGTAGAAAAGAACAGAGAATGCAGAAATAATGCCACACGCCCACAGCCATCTGATCTTCAACAAAGTCAACAAAAACAGGCAATGGGAAAAGTATTCCCTATTCAATAAATGGTGCTGGGATAACTGGCCAGCCATATGCAGAAGACTGAAACTAGACCCTTACATTTTATCATATACAAAAATAAACTCAAGATAGATTAAAGACTTAAATGCAAACCTAAAACTATAAAAACTCTAGAAGAAAACCTAGAAAATACCAATCTAAACACAGGCCCTGGCAAAGATTTCATGACAGATGCCAAAAGCAATTGTAACAAAAACAAAAATTGACAAGCAGGACCTAATTAAACTAAAGATCGTCTGCACAGCAAAAGAAACTATCAACAGAGTAAACAAAAAACCTACAGAGTGGGAGAAAATATTTTCATGCTATGCATCCAGCAAAAGTCTAATATCAAGAATCTACAAGGAACTTAAACAAACTTATGAGCAAAAACCAAACAACCACTTTTAAAAATGGGCAAAAGACATGAACAGACACTTCTCAAAAGAAGACATACACATGGCCAATAAATATATAAAAGAATATTCAATATCACTAATCATTACAGGAATGCAAATCAAAACCACAATGAGATACCATTTCATACAAGTTAGAATGGCTATTTTTAAAAATTCAAAAAAGAACAGATGCTGGTGAGGCTGAGGAGAAAGGGAACACTTAATTACTGCTGGTGGGAATATAAATTAGTTCACACACTGTGAAAAGCAGTTTGGAAATTCCTCAAAGAACTAAGAGTTGAATTACCATTCAACCCAGCAATCCCATTACTGAATATATACCTAAAGGAATATTAATTGTTCTACCATAAAGACACATGCACACATATTTTCATTGCAGCACTATTCACAATAGCAAAGACATGGAATCAATTTAGATGCCTATCAACAGTGGACTGGATAAAGAGAATGTGGTACATACACACTACGGAATACATACATCCATAAAAAAAGAACAAAACCATGTCCTCTGCAGCAACATGGATACAACTGGAGGCTATTATCCCAAGCAAATTAATAGAGGAACAGAAAACCAAATACTGAATGTTCTCACTTATAAGTGGGAGCTAATTACTGATTACACATGGACAAATAGAAGGGAACAAGATACACTGGTATCTACTCGAGAGTGGAGGGTGTAAGGAGGGTGAGAATAAAAAAACTTTTGGGTTACTATTCTCATTACTTGGGTATGAAATAATTTATATACCAAACCCCAGTGAAATGCAATTTACCCATGTAACAAACCTGTGCATGTACCCTGTGAGCCTAAAATAAAAATATAAATAAATAAACTTATCACTTGTAAATAATACCTATTATAGGTAATATGGGTATTATATTTTAAATAATACCTATTATAGGTAATATAGGTATTATATTTTAAATAATACCTATTATTTATAAGTGATAGAGAACTTATCACTTCTCTAGACAAGGAAAAATTTATAATTCTGAGACTAGAGAGCTTTCATAAAGAAAATGTTAAGAAAATTATAAGAAAGGAAATATATTTACTAATCATTAAGTAGAAATGGATCATTATGTAGGTGTTTATCCTCATCATCTTTACATTAAATAGTCTACAGAGAAAGGAAGATGAAAGGTTAATGTTGCTATCTCAGGAGTGGCAAAGGTAGAAGAATATCTGCCTATATTTGGACCCACATAGTTCAAACTTCTGTTGTTCAAGAGTGAATTACATGTATATTGGAGTTAAGGGGCAGGATACAGAACCATGAAAAATATTATTTCACTCCACATAAACCTTTTGTGATCATAAATAAAGCCTAATTGATTTGGCTAACAAGGTTAGTGGCAGCATGAAAATTAGCATCTCTGCACCATTCTTCCAGTCTCTATTGTCAAATCATTATAATTTCGTTTTTAAAAAGGAATTTTTTAAATTTATAACTTATTTTAAAGAATTATATTTCTAATGTTTCTAAGGTACTAATTTAAGTTTCCTTCACTAAGTTTATACATAAGGAGAATTAATGTTTCATGACCAGAACTTGTATATGTCAATATATTAAGCTATTCTTTAACATCTTCTACAAGTATTTGCAGAACTCAGCTTTATAATTTTTAAGAGAGGGTGTACTTATAACTTATGTTATTTTGAATCGATTACTTGATGCCAAATATAAAGCTGGCCAACAACATTACAAAATTGAAAGTCCACAGAAAATTAAAGCAACATAAATATATCAGGAATATCTGCATTTAAAATAACTAAAGAAAGGAATTGGTCTCCTCTCCTTGTGTGGTTTGAAAAGCTGCTAATATGCCTGTCTCTTCCTTTATCCTCATAACCACAAGGTAAAACTCAACAGGATGTGGTTTTTCCGGTTGCTTTCTACTCCTGTAAAGGCCCACTGCTTCCATTCAAACACAAGCAATGGGGCCCTGATAAACACCAGCATCAAGAATAGGCAGATGTTCTGTGGAAATATTCTGTAACTTTCCCATGAAAGTGCAAGAATATCTGAGATGCACGAAGAAAACATTTTGCCTCCATGGCTGACTGATTTAGTTGGGCATTTAGGTGGCCTTGGGTTAAAAGAAAATAGACTGAGAAAAAAGAATATGCTGTAGATTTTAATTATTCTTTTCCCAACCACACCATGAACAGCAACTATAAAAGTTTATCTTCTGATAAATCTTCCCCTTTCGTTGAAGTGTAAACCCAGCTTTAACAGCCACTGTGTTCCAAGCTATTGGTTCCAAATTGTTAAAAAGCAAAGAAAGTGCAGGCAAAGGCGCCAACACTTTACACATGATGTGCAACTTCTATGTTCCAAAAACTTTGCATTCGTGAAGAGCCATCCTCAAATGGCTGGTAATGCTTAATAAACACAGGCTGAAAACATCTGTAACCCTCCTTTTGATGCTTCCTGTAACAATGTTGAAGTCCCTCTACAAGCACAGAGCCTAAAAATGAAAACTGCCATTAAAACTTGGGGCATAAGCAAAATCCAAAATTGAGTTAAAATGAGGCTAGCTAGAGTAAGCTGTTCTGTTTTCCTTTTCCATTCACGATGATAGATGTACATGATTCACTGATGTGACAGAATACACAGCTGGGAAACAATATGCCAAGGTCAGGAACTCATTCAGTCATTCCACAAATTTTTGGAAAACTTGTAATGATATAAGGCTGAACAATACGAACCAGAAACACTATGCCTGTGGTGCAGCCTTAGAAAGACAAAATTAACTAGTCCTCATGAGAATTTAATCTCACATTGTTAGGCCCGGCACGGTGGCTCACATCTGTAATCCTAGAACTTTGGGAGGCCGAGGCGGGTGGATCACTTGAGGTCAGGAGTTCGAGACCAGCCTGGCCAACATGGTAAAACCCCGTCTTTACTAAAGGTACAAAAATTAGCTGGGCATGGTGGTGGACGCTTGTAGTCCCAGCTACTCGGGAGGCTGAGGCAAGAGAATTGCTTGAGGTTGCCTTGAGCCGAGATTGAGCCACTGCACTCCAACCTGGGCAACAGAGTGAGACTCCATCTAAAAAACAAAAAAAACTTACATTGTTAATTTATAGTCAACCCAATCAGACACAGGTTGATATTAAACTAAAAAAAAATTAATGATAATCACAATTACCACCATTTATTAAGGGATGACCATAAGCCAATTGTGCTAAATGAGATAGATATGTATGTATGTATATATGTATATATATGTATATATTCTAATTGAATCCTTATACAACTTTATTCTGCTTCCAGATTAAACTATGTAACTCCACAATATCGCCCAGTCTCCCTTTTGACAAGATTAACATTCCCTATATCAGGGGTTCCAAAGCCCCAGGCCACAGATGTTCAAATCAGTGTTCGCATTAGATTCTCATAGGAGCATGAACCCTATTGTGAACTGCACATGAGAGGGATCCAGGCTGCACCCTCCTTATTAGAATCTAACTAATGCCTGATGATCTCAGGTGGAGCAGTTTCATCCTGAAACCATCCCCTCCCCCACCCCGCAGCCCCATTCATGGAAAAATTGTCTTCCATGACACCAGTCCCTGGTGTTGTAAAGGTTGGAGGCCACTGCCCTATGTAACCTTATCCTGTGATATGTCCCTTAATACCTCCTGGACATTCAAGCTGTCACACAGATGATTCCTGTTTGTTCTACTGAGTCACCCATGAAGGGAGAATTCACACACTGAGGCTCATAGTCAGAGGACTGTCCACCAACTTCCCCAAGTAACTGGCATTGCTATTGCCACCTCCCATGAATACAGAGCAGGAGATGACTGGGAAGTAAAAGTTGTAATGGGATCTTGAAGTTGTACCCTGGTACAGAACTCTACATGTCACTGAATTACATTGAGTAAGAGGTATTTCTATTATGCCTAAATAAAAAAAATAAAAAATTTAAAAAGGAGGGGAAAGCCTATGTGAGCCGTAAAGAAAAGGAGGGCATCATACCAAGACAGATAAGATCCCAAAATGCAGTGCTGTGATGAGGAAGCACTTGATCTGGCCAATATAACTTGCCCAACTAAATACTATGGCAATTCCTCAGACATGGGGGCTGCCAGAGCATCTCCCACTTGCACTAATCCACGTGCCTTTTTTCATGTAAGTCAGAGATTCAGTGACTGCTTACTAAAATCTAGAGAATCTGCAGAGGTTAGACACCAAACGAGGCTCCTCTTCTCACTGTCTATGGTCCCCCACCTCTTGTGTCTGACATCACAGAAACCAGGAACTTGGTGCCACTGCTCATGGGGCACATATCCCAGCTCTGATGGCATGGGGGTGTGGGAGAGATTGAACAAATAGGGAAAGGCACAGATAAGGTTCAGAACAAGTTACTACACTCCCTCAAGAAACAAATGAAAGGTCATTTGGGACCATCCATAAAGCTGTCAGAATGGTCTTCTCAGATATACAAAATAATGGAGTCTTATAGATACAAAAAATTATAGAAAGTAGAAGGTGAGTAGGGGGGAGTCCTTTCCCCTTTGAGACTGTGAGAGTATCACTCAGTGCCTCTCAAGGCTATGAACATTTGATCCTAGATAGCAGTCAACTCTTCACTTCTGTCACTCAGGCTTTGTCTCAAAACTCAGAGGAGTGGTTTTCAAACTGTACTCTAACGAGCTGTGAGGTTACAAGAAGGTGCCTCAAGTTTCCACCAGCAGCGATTTGGCTGGATAAGGTACTGAGACAGACAGTCTTTGAGCTTTCCATTTCTGTTCTCAACAAAGCAGCTACACTCTGTGTTGGGATTCCACTTTTGGAAAAAAATGGTTCAACTGTTTAAGAATTTTTGAAAACCATTGGCTTGGGGACAATGACATCAGTAAGATTTTTTAAAATGAAAATGTAAATCCCTTGACACACATTTTGTTAACGTGTTCTGCATATCATTTAGTACAATGAGTCACACCAGCAATTCCCAAGTTCCCAAATTCCAAGTTCTTATTTATAAATCTCAAGACAGCTGTAGCTTTGTAGAAGTTATATAAATTTATTGGTTTGTAAGAAAAAGACAGAGAGAGAGGGAAAGAAAGAGAGAGAACCATTCCACTCCTCAGGAGATATGAAGTATGGGGAATACTCTCCACTTCGGGTAGCATGTCTTACAACAAAAAATGTGAGGCAGAGTGGGTGAGGGAAAGTGAGGGATGGTTTAAATGTTTAATGGCAGCCAGTGAGGGTTTGCTTTAGCACATAATCATAAATTTTGAGTCCCTGTGGAGATATACTGTAAAAAGAGTAAAAGAGTTCATGCCAGTGCTGAGAGTAAAGGGAACTCTCCCAAGAATAGAATTGTGAAGAACTATAGTGTGTGAGAATTAGATTGTGACTAACTGAAGGAAGAGAGGATTAAAGTTCAGAATTAGGAATAGCTAGTTGTTTGTGGGTAAAGGAGAGAGAATTAATCTAAAGTAGCAAAACTGATTGCAGCTGTATGAGTTGGGTTCACGCAGGATTACCTCAAGTAATGGGAGGTTTATTGTTAAGATCAGTTTTCACATGAGGACCACAGAAATCTCATGGGAATCCCAGAGCATAAGATGTCACAGAAACTAAAACACAATTTGGAGAGTGGAGGCTGAGTCAGAACTCTGGAGATTCAATAGGTTTTCTTATTACCTACTGTGAGGCAGGAGACTGTTGCTTCTCTGCCTGCGTTGTATCCAGCTCTTATCTTTCTCTGTTCTCCTTTCACAAACTGAAAACCACAGCACCCATTACTGTTAGCTTATTTCCTCATGGCTTCCTGTCCCACCACTTTTCTGAATGTCTTTTTCAACTTCTGCTTCTATTGCCTAATCTCTTGGCCCTTATTTCCAGTTGAAATTCATAAGAGAAAGAGTCTAAATTTCCCAGCTAATCCTTTCTGGGAGCAGAATTTTCACTTGTCAAATCACGTCATGGGTAAGCCTACACATTGCTCAGGTGCCCACCCTGGTACAGTTAGCTGTCAGTGAGGAACAGGGGAGTCATGTGGTATAGACCATAGTCACCCCATCTCTGGAGTGACTTAAACTTCCTCCCTTGGCCGGGGCTTTAGGTAAGGTAATTTCCCTCAGACGGCTCAATATCTTGACCAAGCTGTCTAGTAGAGCAGTGATGGGAAACAGGGAAATAGATGGAAAGAGATGAGAGGAGGAGAAGGAGAACGTATCCAGGGTGCTAAATAGACAGCACAAAGTTTAGGCACCACAGGACCTACATCAAGGTCAGGGAAAGAATCTATGTGCTCTGAGGAACATTTTTAAAAACAATCCTGAATCGGTGAGGAATGTAGCCATAAAGTCAGCTCATTAATTAATACACAGAAAAATAAATGATTGATTAGTGGAGAGATGATAAATAGATAGATGATGAGCACAAAACTAAGATTTTATTTTTGTCCTAAGGAACAGCTAAATTCCTGGCAAATACTTCATCTTCATCAAGTAAAGTTACCTCCATTAGCAGTGCCTCATTAATTCAGCACTGAGGCCTGGGCAAAGCTTACCTCATGCATATATTAAATAAGAAAATAAATAAGGAAAACGGAGAAATCCATGTTAAAACATCAAGTTTTCAATGAAGAAATGTTTTGATAATAATCAACAAATTCATTTGTGTAACTTTTAAGTTAAAGCTATGTTATGTTAAATAGAAAAAAACATGCTTAGGAACTTTTTAAAAATCAAATAGATTAAGAGGGTATTTTCCTCATAAATCACATACAGTCTTCCTTGTGAAAGGGACTACCAGTTGGTTCTTAATATCCATCAACTTTTCCCTCTTTCTTTAGTGACAAGAATTTAATTTTTGGATGAGCATGCTGCTGCCAAGCTATAAGATTATGGCTAATATGGTTTAATAATTAGATTTTAGTCAACAATATATACATAGAAGTATTGTGTTCAACTTTCAGGAAGTATTCTTATTGGGAAAGTGACAGCCTTTTTCCTATTTCATCCTTCCTGTTATGCAGCAATCACCAATAGTGTCAGGGAGCCCCAATATCATTTTCAGGTTTGATGATTAACAGTAGGACTCACAAGCTCCCAAAAAGCTTTTATACCCATTGTATAGTTTATTACAGCAAAAGGATACAGATTAGAATCAGCGAAGAGAAGAGGTGGATAGAGTGGAGTCTAGGAGATAACAAGGGACAAGGTAGCTCTCTGGGGTGTCTTCTAAAGGGCGCTAATCCCAATCATAAGGAGCCTGCCCTCATGACCTAATCACTCCAAAAGACCCTGTCTCCTAATACCTTGGGAGTTAGGTTTACAACAAAGGAATTTGGGGGGAACACAAATATTGAGACTATAACACTTATCTTAACAGTTGCAGATGAACAATACAGACAGAACATTTCCTCTACAGAGTCATAGGGTAAGGAGCGTCATCCAGCATGGAGTGGAAGCAGGGAGCACTTGGAAAAAACATTAAGTGGTTCATGCTCCAAGCCTGAACTAAGCTACTTGGAAGCTATAAAATAAATTTGTGCAATAAATTGGAGAAGAAACATCTTTCTCTAGTATTCCTTTCAGGAGAAGGATGGTATTCTTTTAAAAGAAACTCCTTGGCTGGTCCTTTGGGGATAGGAGCTTAGACCCTGATGCACCCAGAAATTTTCTGCCTGAAACAGAAAGAAGTATTTGTTGTTCCAGGAAAAAAGAAATAAGAAACGAAAGTGTGGAAAGTGGTGCCATGAGATGACTAAGGACCACAAACTCCAAAATGAGACATATTAACATTGAATATAAATGGACTAAATGCTCCACTTAAAAGATACAGAGTGGCAGAATGGATGAGAATTCACCAACCAAGTAACTGCTGTCTTCAAGAGACACCTGACACATAATGACTCACATAAATTTAAGGTAAAGGAGTGGAAAAAGATATTCCATGCAAATGGACACCAAAAGCAAGCATGAGTAGCTATTCTTACATCAGACAAAACAAACTTTAAGGCAACAGCAGTTAAAAAAGACAAGGAGAGACATTGTAAAATGATAAAAAGGACTAGTCCAACAGGAAAATATCACAATCCTAAATATATATGCACCTAACACTGAAGCTCCCAAATTTATAAAACAATTACTACTAGACCTAAGAATAAGATAGACAGCAACACAATAATATTGGGGGACTTCAATTCTCCACTGAAAGCACTAGACAGGTTATTAAGACAGAAGGTCAACAAAGAAACAATTGACTTAAACTATACCCTAGAAGAAATGGACTTAATGGATACTTACAGAACATTCTACCCAACAACTGAAGAATATACATTCTATTCATCAACACATGAAACATTCTCCAAGACAGACCATATGATAGGCCACAAGACAAGTCTCAACAAATTTAAGAAAATTGAAATTATAGCAAGTACTCTCTCAGTGGAGTAAAATTATAGCAAGTGCTCTCCACAGTGGAGTAAAATTGGAAATCAACTCCAAAAGGAACCCTCAAAACCATGCAAATACATGGAAATTAAACAACCTGCTTCTGAATGATCATTGGGTCAACAACAAAATCAAGATGAAAATTTAAAAATTCTTTGAACTTGGCTGGGCGCGGTGGCTTACACCTGTAATCCCAGCACTTTGGGAGGCTGAGGCGGGTGGATCACGAGGTCAGGAGACCGAGACCATCCTGGCTAACATGGTGAAACCCCGTTTCTACTAAAAATACAACAAATTAGCCGGGCGTAGTGGCAGGCGCCTGTGGTCCCAGCTATTCAGGAGGCTAAGGCAGGAGAATCGCTTGAACCTGGGAGGTGGAGATTGTAGTGAGCCCAGATCATGCTACTGCACTCCAGCCTCAGTGACAGAGCTAGACTCTGTCTCAAAAAAAAATAATAAAAACAAAAAATAAAAAATATTTGAACTGAATGATAATAGTAACATAACCTATCAAAACCTCTGGAATACACCAAAGGCGGTGATAAGAGAAAAGTTCATAACATTAAATGTCTACACACACAAAAAAAAAAGTTGGAAAGAGCACAAATACAGAATCTAAGGTCATACCTCAAGGAGCTAGAGAAACAAGAGCAAACCAAACCCAAACCCAGCAGGAGAAAAGAAATAACCAAGATCAGAGCAGAACTAAGTGAAATTGAAACAAAAAAATAAAACAATACAAAAGATAAATGAAACAAAAACCTGGTTCTTTGAAAAGATAAGTAAAATTGATAGACAATTAGAGATTAACCAAGAAAAGAAGAAAGAAGATCCAAATAAGCTCAATTAGAAACAAAATGGGAGATACTAATATACAACTCATACCACAGAAATACAAAAGATCACTCAAGGCTACTATGAACACCTTTATGTGGATAAACTAGAAAACCTAGAGGAGGTAGATAAATGCCTAAAAATATACAAGCCTCCTACATTAAACCAGGAAGAGATAGAAACTCTGAACAGAACAATAACAAGCAGCAAGATTGACATGGTAATTAAAAAGTTACCCACAAAAGAAAAAGTCCAGGACTACACAGATTCACAGCGGAGTACTATCAGGCATTCAAGGAAGAATTGGTAAAAATCCTATTGATACAAAAGATAGAGAAAGAGGGAATCTTCCCTAAATCATTCTATGAAGCCAGTGTCACCCTAATAACAAAACCAGGAAAGGTCATAACAAAAAAAGAAAACCAAAGACCAATATGCCTGATAAACATAGATGCAAAAATCCTCAATAAAATACTAGCTAACCAAATCTATACCATTTATGCCAGCATGGTACTGGTATAAAATAGGCACATAGACCAATGGAACAGAATAGAAAACCCAGAAATAAACCCAAATACTTACAGTCAACTGATCTTTGACAAAGCAAACAAAAACATAAAGTGGGGAAAGGGCACTCCTTTCAACAAATGGTGCTGGAACAATTGGCAAACCACATGTAGGAAAAGGAAACTGGATGCTCATCTCTCACCTTATACAAAAATCAACTCAAGATGGATCAAAGACTTAAATCTAAGACATGAAACCATAAAAAATCTAGAAGATAACATCAGAAAAACCTTCCTAGACATTGGCTTAGGCAAAGACTTCATGACCAAGAACCCAAAAACAAACATACACAAAAAAGAAACAAAGATAAATAGATGGTACTTAATTAAACTAAAAAGTTTCTGCACAGCACAAGAAATAATCAGCATGTTATATTATTATATTATAATAATATAAACAGGCAACCCACTCTGTGGGAGAAACTCTTCACAATCTAAGCATCTGACAAAGGACTAATATCCAGAATCTACAAAGAACTCAAACAAATTTACAAGAAAGAAACAATACCAGCAAAAAGTGGGCTAAGGACATGAATAGACAATTCTACAAATGGCCAACAAACATATGAAAAAATGCTCAACATCACAAATTATCAGGGAAATGCAAATTGCATTGCAATACCACCTTTCTCACGCAAGTATGGTCATAATTTAAAAATAAAAAAATATTAGATGTTGGCATTGATGTCCTGAAAAGGGAACACTTTTATGCTGCTGGTAGGAGTAGTACAATCACTATGGAAAACTATGGAATCTTTAAGAAAAGATTCCTTAGGGAACTAAAAGTAGATCTACCATTTGATCCAGCAATCCCACTCCTGGGTATGTACCCAGAGGAAAGAATAGTCATTATTTTTTCACTTGCACAGTTGCACACTCATGTTTATAGCAGCACAATTCGCAATTGCAAAAATATGGAACTAGCTCAAATGCCCATCAATCAATGAGTAGATAAAGAAAACCTGGTGTATATATACTATGGAATACTACTTAGCCATAAAAAGGAATGAAGTAAAAGCATTTGCAGCAACCTGGAAGGAACTGGAAAACACTATTCTAAATGAAATAACAGGAATGGAAACACCAAACATTGTATGTTCTCACTTATAAGTGGGAGCTAAGCTATGAGGATGCAAAGGTGTAAGAATGATACAATAGAATTTGGGGACCCAGTGGGGAAGGGTGGGAGAAGGGGTG
This sequence comes from Pan paniscus, assembly GCF_029289425.2. NCBI lineage: Eukaryota > Metazoa > Chordata > Mammalia > Primates > Hominidae > Pan > Pan paniscus. The sequence continues at coordinate 116,024,468 of NC_073252.2, forward strand.
AGGGATAAAAGACTACACATTGGATTTAGTGTACACTGCTCAGGTAATGGCTGCACTAAAATCTCAGAAATCACCACTAAAGAACTTATCCATGCAACAAAACACTACCTGCTCCCCAAAAACCTATTGAAATAAAAAATAATAATAATAAAATTTCAGATAATAACAAACTGGGAGAAAGAAGGGAGAAGCACACCACCTGTTTTCCAAAAAATGATTGAAATGAATAAATAAATAGATAAATAACAATCAATTAGTTTTGCATACCATTTCCAGTTCTGGTAAAAACTAAAATGCATACACATACAAGAGCTATAAAATACTAAGTATATAATTTTATGCAAGTTAAATGCCCTTATGTTGGTTTTTTTGGGGGTTTTTTTGAGATGAAGTCTCGCTCTATGGCCCAGGCTGGAGTGCAGTGGCGCAATCTCGGCTCACCGCAACCTCTGCCTCCTGGGTCCAAGCGGTTCTCCTGCCACAACCTCCTGAGTAGCTGGGATTACAGGCACCCACCACCACAGCCAGCTAATTTTTGTATTTTTAGTAGAGACGGGGTTTCACCATGTTGGCCAGGCTGGTCTCGAACTCCTTACCTCAAGTGATCCGCCTGCCTCGGCCTCCCAAAATTCTGGGATTACAGGCGTGAGCCACCGTACCCAACCTATATTAGTATTTAAAAGTGGCATTACCAGTAAAGAACAGTAAAATTCATGCTAAAAATTTACATTTGTAATTTTTCTTTACTTGGAACAACACTAAGGAGAAAAAAGACACTTCCAGTTGAGAGACAATGGAAGAAAAGAAAAAGCATTATATTTTAGTATCTTTAATGGTATTTTTCTGCTTTTTGAATAAAGGGCTTGGAATTTTTCTCTTGCACAGGGTCCCAGAAATTAAGTAGCCATCCCTAGTGGAGAGTTATAGCTATGTAGACAGAGAGCCTCCTCCCATTGCTGTCTTTTCCTGGGGAGCTGAGAGTAAAGCCTCCTTTTTCCAAAGGAGAAGTTTGGAAGGGTGAGGTGGTATTAACTGGTGTCTGCTTCCTGAGACCCTCCATCCTAGGGTTTTTTTTCCCACAATTCATCTGTACCAGTTATCTATTGCTGCTGTCACAAATCACCACACACTTGTGGCCTAAACAACAAAATATATTATCTTACAGTTCTGTAGGTCCTAAGTTTGGTTCTGGTCTCAATGGTGTCAGATCAAGGTGTGGGCAGGGCTGCATTCATTTCTGAAGGCTTTAGGGAAGAATCAATTTATTTGCCTTTCCCAGCTTCTAGAGGCGGTCTGCATCCCTTGACTCATGGGCCCCTCTTCTATCTTCAAAACTAGCTACTTCGGGTTGAATCTTACTTGTGCTGTTTTTCCTGTAGTTGTTTCCGTCCATGAAAGGTTCTCTGCTTTTACAAACTCAAGTGATTAGACTGGGTTCACTTGGATAATCTAGGATAATTTCCCCATCTCAAGATCCATCACCTTCATCACATCTGCAAAATTCATGTAAAGTAACATATTTAGCCGGATCCCTGGTTTTATGTCCTAAGCCAAGCCACCATTTATGAAAACAGGCCATAGGATTTTAAGTATAGCTGTTCAAAACCATTCAATCAAACCATTTTTTCAGAGTATGATGCTGTTAATCTTTTAATGACAAGTCAGCACACAACAGCATTGGGTTGTACAACTGCATAATTTGTAACTCGTGAAAAATGTAACTTGCTCTTTGGTTATTACTATAGTTTTTTGACTCTAAATGCCTTGAAGTTGCATGAAGCAGAATCTAATTATCCATCCTGCTTCAGTTGGAGTTCATTTCTGCCAGATCTTTTAAAATAGAGAAACCAAAAGCTCTAAGGCATAAAAATTTCCTTGGCATTCAGAAATTTATGTCTAGACTGCTTTCTCTTAAATTCATTAGATTTTATTCCTAATTCCACAAGTATGATTCCATATTATACACAAACATAACATGTGTACCAATAAATAATGGTGATGTTCCTTATGTCTGAATAAACTTCAATAAATAAGAATATTAAAACAAAGGGGAGATAAGTGTAAGAAAAATATTTTTCTTTGAATTTAATTCAAAGATTATCACATTAACTTTCAAAAATTATTATAATAATGAATATTAACTGCAAAGATACATTCAGAAAAATACCTACTACTGCTTCTGATTTAATAGAATAAAAATATACATATTATTTTCTCTTTTCCTGCAGTCCTGCTGAAATATCAGAAAAATATGTAAGAAATATATGCAGGTTGGGAGGCCGAGGCGGGCGGATCACGAGGTCAGGAGATCGAGACCATCCTGGCTAACACGGTGAAACCCCGTCTCTACTAAAAATACAAAAAATTAGCTGGGCGTGGTAGTGGGCGCCTGTAGTCCCAGCTACTCGGGAGGCTGAGGCAGGAGAATGGCGTGAACCCGGGAGGCAGAGCTTGCAGTGAGCCGAGATCGCGCCACTGCACTCCAGCCTGGGCGACAGAGCGAGACTCCGTCTCAAAAAAAAAAAAAAAAAAAAGAAATATATGCAGGAGAGGCTATTGCAAAGATGACAGCTTGTCTGTCCAGTGACTCCCCAGAGGAGTGCCAAGCTTGTTATTCACTAGGGCAGGGAGAAAACATGGACCATGGGATGACAAAAAGGGACCACAGTAGAGCTGCTCAGAATATTTCCAGATGCCATAATTAGAGTGCTGTCCAATTGCACCTAAATCCTCCCACTCCCCTTCACAGGAGCCACAAGGATCTGGTTCTTTTATTTCCAGGTTGCAGATCCAGGATGTCACAAGCCATGAAAGAAAATGGTAATTTTAATATTCCTTGAAAACTATCCCTTTGTCTAGATTTTCATATTTACTGTATAGAATTATACCTAGCACTCACTGGTAAAATTTTTAACACTTTTGTTTGAAGTTGATATATTTGCTTTGACATTTATATGTTCTTAATTTATATTTTCCTCTCTGCTTCTTTGGTGAGACTAGCCAGTTTGCTTTTCCTTAGAATATTCAGAGAATCAACCTTGATATAATTGATCACAAAGTCTTTTTGATTTAATCCACTAAGTATTTCTCAAAAACTTTCATTTCATACTCATCATTATCAGGCTTGGCCAAGCTACCATCATCCTTTGCATGGCGACTATGAAAGCCCCTAACAGCGCTGCTGACATTCTCTCCCTAACCCTCCTCCAACCCATATTCCGCACTGCAGGCAAAGTGACCAGCACAATAACCCAAATTTTACTCCTTCTCCATCCCTGCTTAAACATTTCAGTGACTTCCAATTATGTACCCATAGGAAAAAAAGCAAAACTCTAAGATGGCACGCATATGAAGTTCTGCCCAGTCAGCATCACACTGACCTATGATCTCCAACCTTTTCTCACCTCATGTTCCCCACTTGTTCTCTCTGTTTCATCCACACTGGATTCCCTTCTGTCACTGCCGTATCCATTGGGCCTTCTGCCTTAAACAGTCAACCCTGCTCTCTTTGGTTAGATAATGCCTACTCTTCCTTCAGATCACAACACAAATATTTTTCCTCAGAGGAATCTTTACTAATCTCTCTTACACGACCAAAGCCCCTAAAATAGTCTTTCTTGGTGCCATGTGCTGTAAGTGTAATCATGGAGGTTTTACATTATTTAGTGAGATGGCTTATTCCTGTCTCTCTGCCTCACTAGAAGGGAAGATCTATGAGAACAGGCTCCTGCTCATTGGGCTCCCACTTTATCTCTGGTACTTAGTAGAGGACTTGGCAAATAGTAGACACTCAATAAATTTTTGTTAAATTAACTAAATTAATGATATTGACAAATCTATGAAATTTTATGATAAAATGGCATAGTATGGATGGTGAACCTTCTGAATTTGAAAATAAGTGTTTAAGTCCTTTAATTATTTCTTAGATTCTTCCCTTTTAACTCTGCTTTCTTTTTCTGGTACTCCTAAAAATTTTTATTGAACATCGTCAGGTTTCTTAAGTTTCTTATCTTTTCCCCACAATGGTAGATCCCTTTGTATTTTGGGTTATTTTCTAATACATTTCTTTGACTTTATCTTCTTAATAACATTTTTAATAGTTAATATATTTTAAAAATTTAAGCATCCTCTTATTTTCCCTGTGTGGTGTGCTTTTGTTTTTCATGGATAGTATTATCTGCTTTGAAATCTTCTTCTGCCCCTGCATTGTTTCTCTTTTCTTTGAATTCCACTTTCTCTTAATTTGCTTTCATTCCAGTATTTTATCTTGGAGGCGTCTCTCAAATGTTTAATGATTATTTTTTGGTTTATTCATATTTAAGAGAAACTAATGGGCAGATTGGAAGTTCTGCATGAATGGGTACATTTTGTTTAGTGGAAGCCTGCCAATTTGTTGAGATGTCTCCAAATGTTAGTAACCATATGTCTTTCCTTGGGAACTATTCAGTTTGTCCAAGGAAAAGTCTTCTGAGTAAACCTTAATCTACCAGCAATGACGCGTCAAGAGGTACAAATCCAAAAGGTAAAAGAGAGCTGGATGGTCTCACCATTCAGTAGGTGTGTTTTTACATAAACATCTCTTTTTGGTATGGCAACTCTTGTGTATATTCTGCTATGCCTTCTGTCCCTGGCCTGGAATCTCTTGGTTCAATTACCCCAAAAAAAGAAATCTCCAGATTCCTGCCAAAGTCATGGAGAGACAGGTTCCTACCTGTATAGGATGCAGGATGGGACCAAAGTGTCTGACCGATGTGTTTCAAACATTTCCATGTTTTGAGCCTTGAGTTTATAACTTTAAGAATTTTCATTACAATCATCACCACTACCTTTTGGAACAACAACAACAAAAAAACTTAAAGGAAGTGATTTCATAATTTCTCTAATTTTATTCCAAGACTGGAAGTCCCTTTATAATCAGTAATCATTCAATGGGACTCTTTCTCTTTCCCCTACTACTAGGATCACCAGTTGTTAACATCTGGCATACATAAAAGATGGGTTGTTTCACATATTTCCTTAGCTATTTCTTCTCCAACAGTAGAAATAATATATGGATTCAAGTGTAAGTAACTCAATAATTAAGTCCACTATAGCTAGGGCATTGTTCTTTGCTTGAGAAGCAGCATGGATCCCTGGGAAAAACATATTAAACTGGGAACAAAAAATCCCAAATATTAATTCTCACTTTCCCAAAACTTTCAGCCTGTACCTTTAGACAGCTCACTTACCTTTCCTGGACATCAGTTTTTACTCATCTATAAAATGATGATATTGGATTAGTGATCTCTAAGATTCTTTCTATTTCCAACATCACAGCATTGAGAAGGGTGAGGTGATTGAGCATTGAGCAAACTATAATTGTAGATGAAAATACCTACTGTGCTTGTAACCACTCTTTAAGGAGACTTTGGCTCTCTAACACTTTCAGTAATTGGCTGACAAGATTAATTACAAGGTCACCTAATGATGTAAATATTATAACATATACTCATATGTTCAGACAGAATCAGAAATATTAAACTCATAAAATTGAGACCTTTCAAATTCTGACCCTCTTTAACAAATAAAAATTAGTTTAACTTCTTCCTTAATGCTGCCAGAGCTGTTTCTTTCTATAAATGTACATAAATAATTTCATATATTTACATAGTACTTTGTAGTACTACATAAAAATGCTTCTCAAACCATTTTTACAGGGATTGGCATTATATTCATTTCTCAGTTGGCAATCTAAGGAACCTCTAAGTGTCACAAAGACATGTGGCAAAACCAGGACTTCTAACTTCAAGAATGGTTTCCATATCTGTGCTGCTTTCCTACTAGAAAGTTGATAGACACACTATCCTTGTAAATAGGTATACCTCAATCATTTATTAAAAGTCAAAATTAACTAAAGATTATGAGCAAGTAAGTATTAGATCTAGTGCTTCATTCCCAATCCACCTTCAGATTTCAAGGTACTTTTCACCTCCCAACTGAAATAAGCATGTTCAGCTACACTTCAGTCAAACCTATGTGTGTTACATCTAATATTTCACAAGGTTCTGACTGGCCTACACAGTTAATGTCATCATCTCTAAAATGATGTTCCACAATTATTTTACAATTCTTTATTTGAATTAGTCACCAAACTTGGAACACAAAATAACATTTAGGTTTAGTTACTTCATCTATCCAACAAAGCAACACATCCTTCTCCTTTGTAACTTCCTGGTGTCCTAAACCTTAAAAGGACACTGGCACTTGTTAGGGAGGGCACTCCATCCAAATCTGAAATCCTCTCAAAGTCTTATCATGGCACTGAGTTTGTGTCCCTCCATGCCACTGAAGAGTTCCCTTCCTAGAGCAGAAAGATCATATCTTTTGTTCCCTCGATTACTTCCATTAGGCTTTAGAAGCACATGGATAATGTTGAATTGTCCATAATCAATGTCTAGTGCAGCATCCCCTTCATTCCAAATGGATGCGAACACTGTCCTCGAAACAAAGCTCTCACTCCTTCTGGGAATGGGTCATTTAATCTCAAGAGTTTAAGCTGTCAATGTCAAGAAGGTGCATTTCAACACAGAATTCACTGAAGCAAGCAACAAATTTAAATGGATCATCTCATCCCAACTCCTGTGACTAATTCCCAACCACAACTTAGATTCATGAAAAAAAGTCATCTTTCCTGTAATTAAATGGAAAGTAGTGGATTAAATTACAAAATAAAATTTCAGATTTTCATTCTGTGAGATTATATAACAATATATGCAATTTATTGGTTTACAAAACTGAAATGTCTAGAATTATGACTGAAAAAGTGACTTGATACAGTTACTCAAACAATAGCACCCAGAATCTGTTTATTTCCATGGCTCTGCTATGCTTCCATAGTGAAAGTTGCAGCATCAGGCTCCACCCAGTGACCTCTGACAGTGCACTATACCTTTGTGGTAGCAAAGTGCCTGTGGGGGTTATAAAATTTACATCCTTATGTTCCAGCAAAACTTTTCTTCTATCTTATTGGCTCTGTCTGGGTTATTTACCCATCCCCCAGCAGATCTCTATTGAGGGTAATTTGACCATTCCTAAGGTCAGTTCAACTACATTCAAACCATAATGAGTTAAATGAGTATTTTCCAGACTATAAATGATAAATCATTTGTGGGACATGCATCAATACAATGAACTCCCGGCAACAATTTTTTAAAGAATAGACTCCTATGGAATAGAAATATAAATATCAGACTGTATAACAATTAGTAATATTTTTGCTGAAACTTGCTTAGTTTCATATAAATGTATGTGTTTGGTGATAAGTGATGCAATTTGCAATTTATTTTTCTCTGAGCTGCAGAGGAAAAGTTTTAAAGGTAGTACTTAGAGTAAGAGAAATTTGAATACTCTCAAGAAAAATCAGGGTGTCAACTGGAAATAGAAATGGATGCTGGGTAGCAGCCAAAATATAAATATATACAACATAGAATTTATTTGATACCCATTGATTTATAATCTTTCTAATATGCATATTATTTGCTTTTTTTTTTTTACTAGCCATAGTTTACTAGAGTATGAACAATAGCAGTTTGACAAATGTTTTCTGTGAGTTTGGAAAAGCAATATTTTTTAAAGGCCATTTAAATCTGTCATCTCTGCCACCTTGAGTAAGAGGTATATTTCATCTTCTAACAAGCTTATTCCACTCAGCCGTGAAGTAAGACCTTTAGCTCTAAAGGCCTTCTGGATGCTCAAATACCAAGTTATTTTTTACAATTCTCATCTTTTTTATTCACAATGGTTATTTTTATTTTAATCTTTCCTATAACCAGTTTCTAGATAGTGTCTGAGTATATAAGGAGGGAACAAGATAACTGAAAGATGACAGGACTGTCAGTCAGGACTTCCAGACACCAGCTCCAGTTCTACTATCGATCAGTTCTAAAATCTTGGGACTTCAAGTTCTTTGTGGCTCAGTGTTCTTACATGTTAAAAGAAGGAAAATGGTGAAGTTTATTTCTAAGAGAACTTTATCTTCACATGACCCATCTGAGTAACAATAAGTTGAGGAGGGTTATTCAGCTGTTCAGAGAAAAAAAAATGACACCTTTTATCTCTATATCACAAGATCATAGCACAGTAGGAAAAAAGTCTCCTGACATCAGCTACCTAAGACAAAAGCATACCCAGCAAGAGGAAACAGTCACAAGGCCAGTCAAGAAAGGGTCAGGAGTTTACTCTCAGTATATTCTCAACCTGAGACCCTTCCTTCTTCCTGCTCAGCTCTGCACCTTTACCTTACTCACAAATTCTTCATCTGTTTTTGTAATTCTCTAGACTGTTTCTCTATCCTTATTTTACTCTTCCCAGGTAATAATCAGATGGTCTGGGACCTAGAACCCTAAGAGGTGAGACAGACAATTAGAGTCTGTCTCACATTAGTTCTGCATTCTCTGTCAAATTACCTAAGTACTCAGTTTTAATAAGATAGAGATAAAAATAAAGACCTCACAGTGTTATGTTTACTAAATAAGTTAACAGATATATAATATGTAGCACATTGTCTGGATATTAGCAGGCTGTCACTAAGAGGAAAAGAGTACCATATTAATAAACAAGTGGTAAATAATGCTTAATTTCATCAGTAACAAAAGAAATACAATATACTACCTTTTACCAGTCATATTACCAAAGATGAGAGTGATTATGCCCCAAATAGTTTTAGATATGAGATATAAACATACAGAGCTATGTTTAAAAATCTGGAATAGTTATCTTTGTGTTGAGGCAAAAGTAAGGGGAAAGAAACAAATGGGGAATCAGAAATAATTTTTTTAATGATCCAATACCAATTTCTTGACAAACTGCCTGAATAACCCAATTCTGCTCTCAACATGATATAGCTCTTTGAATCCTGTATCCATTGTTCAAACCATTAATGAGAGTTTAATCTGAGTTGTGTCAGAAAATATTCATCGCATCTCCTGTGTGTCCAGGTCTTAGCTATTTATTATGGTGAATATACACCTAGAAAATAAAATAGGTATTCTTAAAAAATACATAAACTTATTAAGAAGACAAGACTTCACATTAGAATGTAGATGGCTACTCTCTACAAAGAGCAGAAGGCTAGAGATAAGTGGCCAGTTATGGAGTACAGGCTAAGTGTTGTAGAATTACAGACAAGGAAAATCAGTTATCAGCTAACTAATCAGAAAAAGTTTCATGTATGAGGTGGAATCTGCTGTTGTATTCTACAGAGAAATCCTTGTGTTTCCACTGGCCTCTAAATAAAGTTATAGGTTTAAGATGTATTTCCAAAAACCTCGGAAACTTACTGAGATAAAATAAATGAAGAAATGGTGTTTTTGAAAACATTAGAAAGTTTCTGCCAGTGTACTCATTTCATCCAGAATTGTCCTCAAGTCCTTTCTGACTCTGCAGCTAAAAGACTTTTCTTGCTAGAACAATCCACATGGGTCTCTGGACTAGCTACAGCTATGGATGGAGCAGCCCCCTCTCATCTACATGCTATTTGTGGCTGTCACGTCAGATTCCCCAGGAAGAAAATGCTGAGATTAGTTTAGTATTTAAGACAGTTATTATGAAGTGTTATTGGGCTCAATTCCCGTGGAAAAGAGGAGAAAAATTAGGAATGGGCAAAAGAAGTTGAGCATCAATGCAATTTCAATGAAGGCCTCAGCCGCCTCCATGGAAAGTTATAATGCTGAATGACCCTTTAGAGTTGTTCTGAGTTAGGAGGGTAAGGTCAAAATTTTACATCCCATGTAAATCAGCCATTGCATGCAGGTCACCCTAGAAATGCAATATGACCTTGCGTGAGGTGGCTTCTCAGCAGAGGCATATTCTTCTGTGGAGGGTGACAGCTGAAGTTTTTCTGATTGCAGCATCCCAACAACAAAGGGAGTAAATTATTTAATTCTGAAGTGGAAATCTGGGTGATGGATCATATTGTTCACCTTGTGGCCCATGTCACTAATGCTGCATCAGCTCAATACCCCTGTGGACTCCCAGCACAGAGTTCTGCTGTCATCTCCATGCACATTCTCCCTCTTCTTATTGATGTTACTGCTTAATGACCCCAAACTACACCCACCACTAGAAAGAGAGGCAGGGATGTGAGAAGCCTTAGCATAAAAGTTACACTCAGTCATAATTCTGGACTCAGGGAACCTCTAGTCGACCTGGTCTGTATGTGTTACTGGAATTGTTTTTTTCTCCATTCCAACCCACTAGATGATGGAACAGTGGCTCCATGTTCTATCAGTACAGCAGCCTGACTGCTTCTCTTCTCATTATGCCTGAATGAAGTAGGACTCCAGGAAAACTTCCCACCCAACTCAGCATAAATGACATTACCACAGTGTGAAGGCCAACAGTGTAGCTGTAAGACAGATTGAGCTCTAAGGAACATACAAAGCTATTCATCTGTAAATGTGTTTGGAAGACTCAAGATCAGTAAACACAAATTAATATTAATCTGGAAAACACAACTGAGAAGACAGGCCTCTTGTGGAAGAGTATAATATTATTCATTCCAGATTTCAATATGGCATGCTGGAGATCTATGTTAAAGGGGCTGCGAGCCATGTGGAGCTAGGCCTGCAGCAAAGAAAAGAAGGTTGTAAGCTAGTCATTTCTCAGTATAGCACTATGTCCAAAGTGTCTGCTCCAGAATCAGATCTGGGGCGAAAGCCCAGCTGCTTGGCTAAAGAGCTCTGTGATGTATTGCTTGTTGCTTTGCCTCTCAACCTGTGTCTACTGGTTAGCAAATGGGAGAAAATATCTTATCTTACAGGATTTTTGTGAAGACTTAATGAAAATAAATAAATAAATAATGCTCCAATCTAGTAACTGGCAGATGCTGGGCACTCAGAAAGCAGGAGCTGTAACTATCACTTCATATGGAATCTGATGTGGCCTGGTATCTCCAAGGAGTAAGCTATACTTTGTAATCAAGAATATTTAGATTTTTTCTGTGCTGCATCCGTATTTAATTATTTGTTATTTCTCACTGTTAAGATGTTTGAAAAGTTCAGGTTTTCTATGTTGCTTTCGAAGAAAATCAAAATCAGAATTTACCTTCATGCATTGGCCAGAGCACTAAGACAGGAGCTGGGCACCCTGTGGTCAGTCAACACAGTGGTTGTGTTAATCACTAAAGCACAGAAATACATTGTAAAAAGCTGGGCCTTGGTCTCCTCTTTTCAGGAGATTATCTGAGTTTAGAGGTTCTGGGTATCATTATATTAAGGATGTTGTTTTCTGTAATACCTGTATTGCATAAGTAAAGATTCCTCTTTTCAGGAGGTTATCTGAGTTTAGAGGTTCTGGGTATTATTCTTTTTAGGAGATTCCTCTTTTCAGGAGGTTATCTGAGTTTAGAGGTTCTGGGTATTATTATATTAAGGATGTTGTTTTCTATAATACCTGTATTGCATAAGTAAAGATAATACCTGTATTGTATAAGGAAAATGTATTGGGTCTTTTTTGACAGAATGCTGACATGACTAAAAGCAGTTGACTCTTAAATGCCTACAGGGGCTTGACAGGCAATACATAAGTGAAGCAAGTCAGATGTAAGAACAGTTTGAGAGACAGCAGGAAGTGTGCAGGGCTGTGGTGTTCAGGACATGTAAAGAACAAATGCCCTGTCCTAAAGTGGGGATGCTAACAGCCTGAAAATGTGGACCACAAATTCCTACAATTTCCAGTTTTTTCCAGAAGACAGGTATCAGGAGGTGGGTTTGAAGTTTATCAGTTTTTCACCACTGGCCACTAATTCAATATTTTAGACTCAGTCCCACTTGATCTGTGCAGGTCCTAAAACTTATATAGAAAGAGAATTAAGGAGAAGATGATTAAAGTGAAAATATCAATACTCTCATAACTTCAGTTATTACTTCTCTTTATTAATAGTTCTCAGTGTTTTAAGCACGGAGAATATTTCTTTATAATTAAGAACTGTGTTGTTATAAACGAGCATGCAGGAGAGGGCCCTGGTCCAGAACATGCCAACCTGGAACGTTTAACAAGACTCAAGTGAGTGAACATAAGAAACCATGGTTCATCATTCATATTTATACTAAACTTCATGTATAATTACAAAAGTGATCATTTGAAATGAAATTCTCTGTACTGATGCTCATCACCTCATGAACACAAAATAGAGTCCTCTTTTATTTCCCCACTTCCAAATCTTTACAGTAACTCCATCCATCTTTCAACTGTCATTTTCCATAGTCAATGATGTTGCATCATGCACCTCATCTCTTCTAACTCTAAACCAGAACACATGATCCAGGGTGTATTAGTCCATTCTCATGCTGCTATAAGGACATACCTGAGACTGGGTAACTTAGAAAGAAAAGAGGTTTAATTGACTCACAGCTCAGCATGACTGGGGAGACCTCAGGAAACTTGCAATCATGGTGGAAGGGGAAGCAAGCCCATCCTCCTTCACATGGCAGCAGGAAAAAGAAGAATGAGAACTGAGTGAAGCGGGAAGCCCGTTATAAAATCATCAGATCTCGTGAGAACTTACTCAATATCATGAGAGCGACACAGGGGAAACTAACCTCATGATTCAATTATCTCCACCTGACCCTGCCTTAGAGAGGGCAGAACATGTGGGGATTATTTACAACTCAAGGTGAGACTTGGGTAGGGATACAGAGCCAAACCATATCACAGGGATGCAGAGAATTTGTTAGATCCCTTGTTCCAGCTAGGTACACAACACAGTAATTCACAGTAGCCAGTAGATAGAAACCTGAACCTGGGCACCAATCTTCCCTACTGAGGAAATAACAGTGCTGAGAAACACAAGTCAGTCTCAGATGTTAAGATTCCAGCCAGGAGGAGAAACAGTGTCCAAAAGAAGATAAACAGACTGCGGTGGATGTCAAAGAAGTGATCAAGGTACTCTGCACACTCTCTGCCTCTTGGAGCTGCCAACATGTGAAAGCTGGGCTGACTCTTGCTAGGACCAACTGATTATTGTATAATTCAATATTACTGTTGACAATGAGTCCCCTTCTTTTTTTCCTTGTTTGAAGCTATTTTCAAAGTTTCAAAAATCACAGAAAATGCTGGGTTCTCATTACCAATCTGTTCTCATACCTTACTACCTTGTGCTCCTACTTGTCTTACTTTAGGTTCCATTTTCTTCATCCCTCTGTAAGTTTAGCTGAGTTTCAAAATAATGCTATGGCCACAAAATAAAAAGCAATCTTAAAAAATCATTATGAGACAGAGTGCAGATGTTGGAGGGTTGAGGGGAGCAGGGGTGTCTATAAAAAGGCCATATGCAAGAGACCAGGAATGCAGGGCCTCAGAGCACTCCAAGTAAACAACAGCAGAGCTCAGTGGTCAATATATGGCATTACAGGGGTACAAACAAAGAAACCGAAGGACCAGAAAAATTTGTAAGATATCGTTAAGATAATTAAGGCAGAAACCAGTTAATAAAATCAGGGTCCTCAAGGCACAGCTGTACTCAGGATCGACTCTTACCTTTTCCACGTCAGGGAAAACCCAGCAGAAAGAACCCCAGAGAACTGGACTAAGTACATGATTTATTTCAGAGCGTGTGTAAAAGGGTGAGCTCGGTCAGATTTCTGCTTTTTGGGAATGTGGATCATGAATTTTTGCATCTTCTAACTTTTAAAGAGAAGACAAATTTCATTTAAAATGATCAAATATTCAATGATAGCCACCAATTCAAAACTGAGGCACTGCCCATCCTAAATAAAGTTAGAGGTTAAATGATTCCACTGTATACGCTGCACATCTAGGAGAAGAACTTAAGAGAGGTTGTTATATCAAGAAAAAAACTCGGTAAATTGTTCAGAAATAGATGCACTTTTCTAATTTAAGGGAGAAATGACTTTTTACATTAGGATTAGGTGAAAAATACTATTTTGTGATAAATAATGTGTAATTTGGCAAATAAATCTTAAGATATTTCTTTTAATCTTTAATTAAAGATTAAAAAGATTTCTTTTAATCTTTAATTAAAGATTAAAAAGATTTCTTTTCTTTATTAGTTGATTAAAGATTAAAGAATATGTCTTATAGATTTTCTCAGAGCTATTCAGATCCACTCTGGACACAGAACATTCTGGAACTGAAAAAAATTTCATTGATATCAGGTATTCTCACTTTGTGCTTAAGTCTGTCATTCTTTCTAGCCAAACAGAAGAAAATGGCTAGGACCACATGATTCCTGGTCCTAGACGTGGAAGATGAATTGAGTTCCTTTGAAAATGACAGATGTATTCTGGGATTAAATTTTTCCTAAGTTTTGTGTTTTTTCCAGGTCTGATATAACATAAATGCCACAAATCAAGGAAAAGGAAAGACATACAGCAGTGCATTCCCACAAGAACATCAGCTGAGTCCCAGAGGATCTGTTTGTAAATCAGATTATAGTTCATTTTTCACTTACTAAGAGCTCACTCCCATATACATCTGATAAAGCAAGCTAAATTGTGAAATTCAGAAATGACCAAGGTTGGCTAGCAATGCTGTACAACACAAAGGGAAGCAATTTCAGGGCACCTGAGATGCAAGCTACATAGAAAGCAAAACTTCTTTCACTTGTCATTTACCTTGGGATAGGTTGGTCAAAATCATAAAGAATATTTGCAGACTGAACACTCCCATAGACTTTGTTTGCCCTGGAAAAAAATGTCATATACTACCATGTTTTCAAATATATTTTTTAAATATATCAAAGAAGAAATAGGGAGAGGTATGAACACCAAGAAAACAAAGTAAACACAGTCAATCTAATTAAATCCATTAACTGTTGAGTATATGCACGGTAAATGCATCTGACAGCAATACCTTAAGCATATTCTTAGAATGACACTGAATGACAGTCGCACCTGAATTTGTGTTCTGAGCTAGGGAACCTGGAACTGGCCAACCCAGAGATTGATTCCTTGTCTATGAGGAACATCTGAGACTTCAGCCCATCCTGTGGAACACAGGCAGGCCATACAGAGGATCAAGGTCCTGAGTTTTGGGTTAAATGAAGGTTGCCAGGCAGAAATCATTAAGGAGAGAACATTAAGTGAAAATGCTATCTAAACTGCATGTTGTGTGCAAGCAGTTGCGGTTTACCCACCCAGCCCCCTATCACTGTGCCGAGCAGTCAGGTTGTCCAGCCCCCTGCCACTGGGCTGTATGTAAGGGAGTTCTCTTGTCCAGTCACTGCCACTGAACTCTCTCCACTGTATATCATCCCCTAAAAAAACTCCTTGCCTTGTTTGCTGGCTCTGGGTCTTTTCTTCCACCTCTTGAACCTAGTGCCTTCCCTACTGAGGTTAATAGGAGTTTGGCACAATAGTGCATGGTGATAAAAGTGAAGATGGCTACCAAGATAAATAAAACGCTAAAATAAATTTTAAGCTAAAATCTATTATAGCAGGGAAACACAATACAGACACGAAATGATAAATAGCTTCACAAGCTTAAAATACAAATACTTGGAGAGGAAAAATGAGATGAGGCACCACATTAACTACTAAAAGAAGGTCACCATCAAAACAATGAAAAATGGAATGACATTAGCCTAAGTTTTTATAAAGAAAGGGAATTTGAGCTCAGACTTGGGGGACAGGTGGGATAAATGTGTTTGTAGTGATATATTATGTTTTACACACTTAGATGTATAAAGATTGTGAAATTACTTTGTTCAAACCAAATGTGGTCCAAGCCTGTGTGGTCCCTTGAAGGTAAGTGACTACCATTCCTGTGCCAAGTTTGGACAGAAGAATCTTGGTTTTGCCAGAACCCTGGTATGTAAATTCTCTCCTACTTGGTGAAATAGAAGCCTTTTCAGTCCCTTTTCACATTTTGCAGTACTTGTAGTCCCCTATATTCTTTACCTGCCAATCTCTTTCCACTCCCAGTCTCTATAGTGGGTTGAATGGTGTCCCCCAAAATACCTGTGCCCACCCAAAACCTCATAATGTGACTTTATTTGGAAATAGGGTCTTTGCAGATATAATTAATTAATGATCACAAGATGAAATCATCCTGAGTTTAGGCTGGTCCCTAAATCCAAAGCAAGTGTCCTTATAAGGAGAGGACACAGAGACACACAGAAGAGAGCACCACATGAAGACTGAGGCAAAGGTTGGAGCGGTATCTCCACAAGCCAAGGAATGCCAAGGATTGCCAGCAACCACCAGAAGTTAGAAGAGCGGCAGGAAACCTTTTCCCTCCAAGCCTCCAGGAGAAACCAACCCAGCTGATAATCTTGATTTTGAATTTCTGGTCTCCAGAACTGTTGGAAAATACATTTCTGTTGTTTCAACTCACCAACTTGTGTTAATTTGCTGTGGTAGCCCTAGGGAACTAGGACATTCTGCTTTTCTTTTTTTCCCCCACCTGCAACACAGTCCCCTTCCTGCTCTCCCCAACCCCCAAACATAAATCTCTCAAAGACTTTGGACTTCTGAATAAAACAAAATCAGAAAAAATGGTTTGTCTGCTGATACCTTCTCTTTCCTGACTGGAGGAAGCTTCTCCTCTCCCACCCACCTTCCTTTATCCAACGATCTAAAAATGCCTAAGAACTTGTTTGGAAAAGAGAGGGGGAAAGAGATAACAAAACACAAATTTATATCTCAACAAATTATACTGCCACATGTGGAAAATACATAAACCAAAGTGCAGGTGGGAAAGTAAACACCCAATATACCAGCTGGATGAGCCATGATCAAGAGACAATGAATACACCATTTAAGAGACAATAGAAAATTAAAATAAGAAAATAGTATAAGACAAATTTTAAAAGAGTTGAGTTATATTTAAAGGTTATTGAATGCAAGACTAAAAGGCTTGGACCAGACAAGACATACTCAAACTTTCGTGATTCACCCTTATCTCAGTAATTTTTTCATAGCATTCTTAGACTAAAAGAAATACCTCCATTTACTAAGTAGGTTCAAACAACGTAAGTATTTATGTCCTGACAACTTAGTAATCAGTTGAAAAATACACTCCATTTAAAGAAAAAAATTACATTTTATTTCATACTTAAGCGGCCATGATTGTTTAATAATGAGACATGTATGCCTGCTGGGCATTGCATAATTCCTCAAGCATCAAAATCAGATTGGATATCACCACCCTCATTTCATGCTCCACATTATTTTCTTAGTGGTACTGTCTTGTATCACAGTAATTGTTGAAAATTCACCTTTGAAAAGAAAGGACATCATCAAAAGGAAAGAAAGATAATTAAAGGAATGTAAATATTAAAACTGTGAACTACTTTGAGATAGTCATTTTGACAGTGTCTGACAAGTGTTCACTGTGCTTCCCTCAATTTTTACAAAAAATCTGTGGTGTCCCTGTGAATTCACTATGGCACCCTGGGTGACTTAGCTCATAGTTTGGGAACTATGGGTTTTAACATTAATCTGTAATGAGAAACACTGAAGGTTTTTGAGCAGGGGAATGAACTAGTCAAACAATGTGATAGGCTTATTGAAGATTGGAATGCAGATTAGGTTGAAAACAAAGGAAGGATGAAGAAGGGAGACTCAGAGTAAGGTATTTAATTATGCTAAAATATGTTTATGATAATTATTCTTTAGTATGTGTGAAACATGCTTATAAATGGAGTGCCTTTGAGTTGATTGGCAAAAGTAGGGATGCTACATTAATGACAGCAAAAAAAAAAATTCTGAATGTAAGCATTGTCTTGGGTTACAGAATATGACTTACTACACATAGGAAATGTTAAAATGTAAATAATATTGCAAATCCATTATTATTCTGAAAGCACAAGAAGATCCAGAGCTCAACATTCTGAAGCCCTCCTTCCTGGAGTAGACATTTGCTAAATGAGGTAGGCAACACAACATGCTCCATTTAAAATAGTGCCTCGAAAGCCAATGTCATTGAGGGTGTAGAAAGATTACCAAATTTCTACTTCTCTGTATAGTGGTCTTTTTATGAGAAATCATTTGCTCTAATATTGGAAGAATGCTTCAGATGCAAGGTTTAAGGGAGGGGGTTCTTGGAGGGAGTAGGGGATGATTGTCATTTGCTTGATTTTCAGGGGAAATTTGAGGTTTAGGAAATTTATATAAAAGGAGTTTTAGAAGCATAGTACTAAAATTAAATATTCTTGTATTAGTCCATTCTCACACTGTTATAAAGAACTACCTGAAATTGGGAGATTTATAAAGAAAAGAGGTTTAATTGACCACAGTTCCACAAGCTGTACCAGAAGCATGGCTGGAGAAGCCTCAGGAAACTTAAAATCACAATGGAAGGCAAAGGGAAAACAGGCACATCTTATATGGCCAGAGAAGGAGGAATAGAGAGCAGGGGGAGATGCTACACCGTTTTAAACAACCAGATCTCATGCGAACTCACTCATTATCACAAGAATAGCAAGGGGGAATCCACCCCCATGATCCAATCACCTCCCAGCAGGCCCCTCCTTCAACACTGGGGTTCACAATTCGACATAAGATTTGGGCAGGGACAAAAATCCAAACCATATCAATTCTCTACCAATAAGATATTCTTCTATAATCTGTAGCCAAAAATACCTTCTAATAAGGATAGTAAAGAATTATTTCCTAAAGACAAAAAATAAAAATCAATTTTTCCCCCCAAAGAAAACAGAGGACCAAGATTCAGGAGACCTGGTTCTAGAGACAGCTCTGGAACTAATATGCTATATTATCTTAGACAAGTAACTTCATTTTTTTTAGTGCCATGCCTTTACTTATAAAATAAGATAAAATAAATAAAATTTAAAAATTTGTGCTTGATCCAGAGGTTACACACTGCTCCAGGCTAGATATGGTATGCAAATAAATGCATTTTGGCCCACTGTGGTTTTATTTTTCTAATTTGAATTAATTTTCAATGCTAAAAAGAATGTTCACATACAACTCTAGTTACCTGTATAGCTTCTTTTGAACAGTCACCCTATATTTTCCCACAGCAATCAGCAAGACGTGGATCACTGTTGCCCTTTTTGGTGGAGTCATACACTATAAATGAATCCTAAACAGCTCTGTTTATTTATGATTTGAGTTTATAAGTCCTGATCTACATGATTCTTTTTATTTTTACTTATTTATTTAATTTTTGAGACAGAGTCTCACTCCGTCACCCAAGCTGGAATGAAGTAGCAGATCTCACTTCAGTGCAACCTCTGCCTCCCAAGTTCAAGCAATTCTCATGCCTCAGCCTCCCAAGTCACTGGGACTACAGGCGCGTGCCACCACACCCGACTAATTTTGTAGCTTTGGTAGAGATGGGGTTTCACCATGTTGGCCAGGCTGGTCCCAAACTCCTGGCCTCAAGTGATCCACCCGCCTCGGCCTCCCAAAGTGCTGGGATTACAGGCATGAGGCACTGCACCCAGCCTCTACATGATTCTTTTTATGGTTTGAATGTACTCCCAGGTTCATGAGTTGGAAACTTAAGCCCCAGTGCAACAGTTTTGAGAGGTAGGGCCTAATAAGAGGTGATTAGGTCATGAGCGTAGCACCCTCATTAATGGATTAACGTCATTATCTCAAGAGTGGGTTAATTATCTCCAGAATGGGCTTTTTGTAAAAGTTAGGCTTTCTCTTGTTCTCTTGCTCTCTTGCAGTCTCTTGCCCTTCCACTAGGGGATGACACAGCAAAAAGGCCCTCACAAGATGCAAACTACTTGACCTTGGACTTCTCAACTACTAGAATTACAACAAATGAATTTCTTATTATTATATATTACTCAGTCTGTGGTATTCTGTTATAACATCACAAAATGGAAGAAGAAAATTCCTAAGCTGGCCAGGCACAGTGACTCATGCCTCTAATCCCAGTACTTTGGGAGGCCATGGTGGGCAGGTCTGTTGAGCTCAGGAGTTGAAGACCAGTCTAGGGAACATGGTGAAACCCCATCTCTACGAAAAATACAAACAATCAGCAGGAGATGGTGGTGTGCCTGTAGTCCCAGCTACTACGGAGGCTGTAGTAGGAGGATCACGTCAGCCCAGGAGGCAGAGGTTGCAGTGAGCCAAGATCGTGCCACTGCACTCCTGCCTGAGCGAGAGAGTGAGACTCCATCTCAGAAAAGAGGAAGAAAATTCCTAAGCTCCTAAAATGTCTGAATATTCTGAATATACACCAAAAAGGATGGAATATGATTAGATGTGTAATTTATTCTATTATTTTCATTGTATATCATTGCTTTACAAGTTATTTACTATAAAATATAATCTTTATGATTATATATATGATTTTGCTGTAAGCAAACACATGTTTTGGAAATATGATGAATTATATGTATATAAGTAAATGAAATACACAGAACACATTTTATCAGATAAGGAAACTTAAGTGATGTGCTGCTGGATCATACGTATCTTCACAGCAGATTCACTGAAACCATCCAATGCCGCATATATTTCATATAGTGCTCTGAATCCATAATGTTAAATATGAGATGGATGGTGTCTAAGCTATAAACTACAAGAAGAAAATATTTTTAATGAATATTTTAATAAATCATCAATAAACCATTAGCTAACTGGCCACTAAAATGCAGTATACACAATTAAAACATTAGAAGACATTTTCAAAGAAAAAAGTCTTCAATTTACATGTCTCAAGCTAGTTATTTCTACTTTTTAACTTTTCTTCCAGGATATGTCCATATGGACTTGGATTTATAGTTGTGATAATCTTGTATGCAAAATTTTGCTTTTCACTTTTTGCCATTTAATCTGACATCATAAACACTTTTCCATGTTGAACCATTTTCATAATTTTTACTTAATGACACTATAATATGACATCAACTGGCTATACTGTAACTTAATTATTCTCATGTTAATAGTATTAATTTCATTCTAAACTTTCCATTATAATCATTGCTGTAATGAGCTTCTTTATATTCATAGATTTTTTTTATTCTTTCGAAGAGTTTCCTTGGAGTCTATTCCCAAGAGTGGAATTACAGAGTCAATGAATATAAACTTTTCTATGGTTTATGATATATAGTACCAAGTGTTTTCCAAGAGGTATGAGAATACACATTTAATGTACCAGCTTTATTGGGAATCTGCCAGCATCAAGCTATTATCATTTTTAATGTTTATGCTCATTTAAAAGTTGTTAAAATTGCCCCATTATTGTTTAAATTTGCATTCCTTTGAATATTAGTAATACCAAAAATTGTAATATGGGACTTCATATACTAGATCAAACAATTAGATAATCAGTTTTCCTTTTCCTAAATAGAAGTGAAATGCCCTCATAATGAATCTTAACACCATGAGGATGCTGGAAAAAGAGAAAGAGATTGAGAAAGAATTTCCTCAGTTTATTCCAACTTGGACTAAGATAAGCATAATCATTTGTTATGAAATCACCTATCCACATGGAATTATTTTTCTAGAGGTGACTCCCATAATGGGGCATTCTAATATTCCAAATATACTCAAAGGTTAAATAACCTTTTGCTACATTATATTTTCAGGTAGCTCTGAAATAGTACTTTATACTTGAATTATAGAAAATTAGACGCATTTAAATTTTCTTTGTATGGCTGCCTTGAATAAAAAAAACGGTATTTTTAATTGATTGGGTTCACAATAACTAGGAAACATTTCAGAAAATTCAAATGCAGCTTCAACTTTAGAATAGCAACTAAACCCAGACTATTTGGCTGTGAGGGTTACTAAAGATGAGATATTTTCAACTGCCTCCAGCGAAGTCCACACTTCCTGCTTTTTTCTCCATGTGCTGTTGCAGATAGATGTCTCTTAATCTATTTATCCGGTTAATTGCAGCTACGTATAACATCCCCCTGATTTCAACTATCAGTAGTTTATGAGAAGAGTTTATTTCGCCAAATGGATTAGTCATGCTAAAGACTCCTTGTAGATGCCCCTAAATTATTTTTCTGTAGTTTGCTTTAACCAAAACAATAAATATAATATGTGTAAGAAAAATGTTATGAAATTGAGTTCCAGAGTTGAATAAAATAACTATCCAAGTATTATCCCAGCACTTTGGGAGGCTGAGACGGGCGGATCACGAGGTCAGGAGTTAGAGACCAGCCTGCCCAACATGGTGAAACCCTGTCTCTACTAAAACTACAAAAAGTAGCCAGGTATGGTGACACACGCCTGTAATCCCGGCTACTCAGGAGGCTGAGGCAGGAGAATCACTTGAACCTGGGAGATGGAGGTTGCAGAGAGCGGAGATCACTCTGCTCCTACATTCCAGCCTGGGCCACTGCACTCCAGCCTGGGCAACAAAGCAAGACTCCATCTCAAAAAAAAATAACTATCCAAGTATTAATATTAGTTATTAATATTAATAAGTTATTAAAACTTATTAGTTATTAAAAGATTAATAAATATTTTACTGTAAAATATTAATTAGCTATTAAATATAGTATAAAATTAGTATAATAATATATATTTATCTTATATTTAAATTATATTTTTATTTATTTTTATATAATTTTTATTAACATTTAAATAAATATAATCATACAATATTTATTATATAACATTATATAATAAATATAAGGAATAAATAAAAATACAGTATAAAATTATTATAATAAAATGTTAATTAGTTATTAAAACTTAATAGTTATTAATATTAGTTATTAAAACTTATTCCCCATTCTTTTTCTTTAAAATAATGATTTAAAATGAACCAATAATAAATATTTCTTTATAATGTTGAAAATGAGGTAATTTTCTCCACTAAGTATATCATTTGCAAAAATTGTTTTTTAGTTTTGTTTCACCAGACTTATATTTTAGCAAATAAAATTTAACTGCATATTGGGAGAATTGTCAGTTACAATAAAGCTAGTTCCTATGATTTTTGTACTATGGATTATGGTTTCTAGAAAAGTTAGCCCAATAAGTATTTTACATTCCTTTTGAAGAATATTACCCCAAAAATGTAATCTAATCAGGATCCATTTCATCAAGTAACATTATAGTTAAAAACTAAAAATATTAAAGGAGTAATCCAGGACAACACATAATGTATGTTTACTGAAGAAGGAAGGAAGGAAGGTAGGAAAGGAAAAATGAGTATTTCAATAAATAAAATTTTTATGTGATAGGTTAAATTAATAGGTCAAATTTTAAAATATAGTACTATCTGAGAGGCTGAAAAGGTTTTGCCTTTTGATTAAAAAGGAAAATTAGTTAAGTTTGGAATAAAATGAGTTATCCTTAATGTAATCAATACAACATAACACAAAAAATTACCCAATGTCAAATACCGAGGATATTCCCATTTACACTGGAAAGAAGTTAAGGTTGTTGTCTATCAAACTAAAAACTAATATTGACCTGAAATTTCTTTCTAGTGCCAAAAATAAACAAAAGAAACAGCTAATACATATATACATATGTATTCAATTGGAAAATAAAGATCAAAATTATAATTTTATTATTTGTTTGCCTAGAAAACTTAAAAGAACCAACTATAAAACTTTTAGATTTAATTTAAAAAATTCAACAAAGCAGCTGGATAAAAATACAGAGATTTCAATACTTTTACTATTCATATTACAATGAGGAGTAACAGTTTTAAGACTCCCATTCACTCACAATAACAAAATATGTGAAATAAGAAAACATAATCTTGACCTGAAGGATGTACATATAAAGAAAATTTTAAAACCTCTTACTATAAAAGAATTTTTAAAGACTAAAATAAATGAAGACACATTCCTAAGTGAAAGCCAACAGTCTAGATATATTAATTATCCTCAAATAATATTCAGATTAAATAAGTTATAATCAATAATTATTAGTAAATAGTAACAAAATAAATTATGAAATATTTCATGCCTGAAAATAATTCCACAATTCATAAGGAAGAATAAACAGACAAATTTTTGAAAAAGAAAATTTTAAAAATATGAGACCATAACTCTATTCAATATTCAAATGTGTTATAGAACCACAATTACGAATTTGCTATGGTTCAAGGCTAGACATGTTTCATTGAAACAGAATACAAAGCTTATATAAGGTGCATTTAACAAATAATGAAAGGATTATCACAAATTAGTAGGAAAGGAGTGGGTTATTTGATAGATGATATTGTAATAATTAGCTATTTTGGATGAAAAATAAAAACAAAGGAATCACTCACTTACCATCATCCACCAAAATTAATTCCAAAGAATTAAAAATATAAACATGAAATGGAAAATCGTAATATTCTAGGAGAAAATGTAGGTAAATATTTTTCTGATTTCTGGTTGGAGAAAGAAATTCTAAGGATAAAATCAATGGGGAAAACCCATAAAGGAAAGGAAAGAGATATTTACTTAACTATGTAAATATTAAAAGTTTCTGTATATCAAAAAAGCATAGAAAAACTAAAAGACGGAAAACAAAGTCAAATATATCAGAATAATAGATGATTAATATATAAAATTCTTCTGAGAATTATTGAGAAAATCCCTAAATACCAAGAGAAAAATAAAACAGAATAAATGTACATACAGGTCAGAGTAAACAAATTATTATAAATAATAAATTTTTAAAATTTATCTTCATTAATAATTAAATAACTGCAACTTAAAACAACTGTAAAATTTTATATTTTACCTATCAAATTTCCAAAAATGTGTCAACTGTTAAGTAAAATGTAAGAAAAAACTCACACGTTGCTATAAAGAGTATAAATTGGCACAACCTGCCTAAAAAGCAAATCCTAAATATGCATCAAACATTGTAAAAACACTCATATTTTTTGAAGTTCTTTCTCTGGAAATCTAGCCAAAGAAATAATTACAGATATGAACAACGATGTATATATTAAAATGCCATTTTGCACATCTATTTTACAATATTTATAACAGCAAACTATTGGAAATAAAAAAATTCAACAATACAGAAATAATCTGATAATCCACTTACATAAAAAGTCATTTGTATGCATATATGTGCACACATATATATGTATACATATATTCATTTTTCTAATTTCTATAATATATATGCATAAATATACGGAAAAGTATTGAATGAAGGTATTAAAAAGTCGACTTTTTTTAAAGTTCTAACATGTATTGTCTTAACAATCAAAAAAGCAAAAAACATTTAAAACAGAAAATTTTAATTTGATGCTATTTATTCATTTTAGAGCATACTCATACATAATTACATTAAGAAAGCAATCACTTACCTGTTCTGAACAGTTAAGAACTGATAGTATCTTAGAATGTATGAAAGTAATATTTTTCTAAGCAGCTTGATGAAAAGCCTATGTTGTTATTTTAAATTTGGGAATTAGTTGATATATAATTTCCTCTCATTTTTGTGCCCTTTAGATTTCCTTCCATATCAGAAAACTTGAATTGTTCTATCACTTATCTATATTTCTTCATTCTTTGGTGTCTACATCATTAAAATGAGATAGGATTTGACAACAAGCTTATAATCAATTAGATCACAACTTTGCTGCTGGACATGGAGCAAGAACTGTTGCAGAAAATGCAGTTCATTGACTGGCAAAAAATTTTAGAGGTCTTCTCTTGTTTACCTTTAAACTTTCAATTACAAAATCAAATTAAAGTTTTTTTAGTATTTTAAAATTAAACCTTTACATCCCAAATAGACTGACATCATATTGCTACTTATCTCTAAAGCAATTTTATCTGAAGCTTTTCTTTTTCACAAATATGAATAACTGTATACTTTTTCTAGCAATAAGATATATACTACTTAAGTTTTGGAACAAATAAGCCTTTCAGTATCCAAATTACTTAATTGTCTTTCCCATTTGACCTTTCATCACATCAGCAGAATCAAACAGGAAAAATCAAAGGACCTCCACAACCCTAAACTTAAAAGCATCAGGAAACAGATTTCATGCAAAATATTTCCCTGAGGCTAAAGGATGAGATCACATAGCCTTCCTTTGGTTTCTTAGCAGCTTAATTCTTTGCCTTGGCACTTTCTGATAAAATAGCACTCAGACTATAAATGATAATACTCTATAGAGTGATAAATTGGAGTGAGCTTGTCCATTAAACCACAAGATAGTGTGCATTTATGAAGTTAATGACAAATGATCTCTTTCTGTATCAATGCATTACTTAATTCACTATAATTATTGATCCCTAAAAGCTATTCTTTGTGCTAAAGTGCTTTAGTCAAAGTGCCTTAATAGAAAGTTCATTAGTGACCTCATAAAATGGCACACACAAGCTAAAGAAAAATAATTAGAGGAGTTAAGTCACATAGAGCAACAACATGAATATGACATACACCATTGGAAATATTTCAATAGAAATAACATATGAACAAGTAGTACAAAGAGCAGTCTAAAGTTTGCAGACACTGGGTTCTGTCCAAAGGGGAATCCAACTCAGATTTCCTGCAGGGATACTGCAGTGATCAATCATATAGCAGACATCAGAAAGTGGAAAAACAAAGGTAATATGTTAAAACACATTTTTAGTAGACCTCAGACCAAGCCCTATAAATCTACAAATAATGAATTTAGAGGGGAAGACTATGTCCCTGTATAGTACAGTAATTATTATTTATCTAATAAGGTATATGGCATGCTCAGGTGTCCATAAATCATTTGATGTTTGTTTCATTTGTACCATAAGTAGCTTATAGGAGTACTTGGGATATGGCTGATGTCAAAGAGAAGAAATACTACTGCAGCTAGACACGGAAAAGTTATACTGTATTCCTTTGCTAAAGGAACAGTGTTCATCTTTATGATTCACCTGTATGATTAGGAACAAGTTCCAATCAGCAGTTGGAATTAGATAAATTAGAGATGATGTAACTCGAAATTTTATACTAAAAAACCCTTATTCTAACAAACAATATGGCTTAGTAAGCATTACGAAACAAATTCAAATTCTCGTTGTTCTAAATTTACTCTAGAATATTTTTAGTAGGTAATATAACAATAGAGACAAATTCAATTAATCATTTTATATGTGAGAAAGTCTTACAATCACATCTCAGAGATAACATACACAATCAGTAGATTATGCATCAATTATTTTCTAATAATTAATAATTCATTTGATATTATAGCTTAAGTATTTATCCCCAAGTTCTTTTATTGTTCTTTTACTATACTTCTGCCTTCTTGTGAGGGCATTCCTTGGAGATCTGTTTTAAAGCTATTATGAGAAAGATTAGAAGGAAATACATTATAGAAGGCACATGTTGAACAATATCGTGTCTAAGAAAGAGGTCAAATAGATTGATGAGCCCTTTTAAAAGGACACTTAGAAAAATGACCACAGATCGGCTGATTTTTGCAATGCTGTCTGTTGCAATTATTTTTTACCCACTTTTGAAAAAGAACTCTCATGACATCTAATGCTATGACAACTCTAGTGCTGTGACTTGCTTTTGAAAAAAAGTTTGTTATAAGTCAATATTAAAGCAGTGAGAAACACATCTTGAAATGTTCTTAGGTATGTTTAATATTCAGATTTAAGTTTCTTATTATTTTATCTATGCATTTTAGGAGATGAGAAAAATCCTGTTCTCCTTAATCAAAAGCCAATGACTAAAGCTCAAATCTCAAATCTAACCTAACATCCAGGTTCCAGGTTGGGAGAGTACCCTATTGGTGGTGGGAAAATGAAGATTAATTTTCAGCCAGTGCTTTTTACAAATGGCAGTTCCACATAGGCAGCATTATTCCCAAGACAAAATGAATTATATTTTTCCTTCTTACTACTGCATATAGGCCTCGGGCTGTAGGTCTTTTTTTAATATTTTTCCATTCATATTATGTTTCATGAAAAATTTCAGTCTGGTCTCTCCAGTATAATACTTGGGGATGTGAGATATAAAGATATTTAGGGCATAAGAACAGGATAGTTCACAGTGTGATTGGTCTCAGGCCTCAAATATTGTCTCAGATAACCATGTAAAGCATACTTGATTGCAAATCTACATATTCCTTTCTTATTCTGCATTTTAAAAAATTCTTTCATACAGTAGTTTCCTTATAGTTTCAAAGGAAGTATGTGTTTTCCCTTGCAATTTAGTCAGGATACTATGGGAAGAGAAAAAAAAGATGTTAATAAGAAGCAGTAATATATTATTTTTTAAATCAAACTAAAATACTACCCAGGAATTTTATAAGATTCTGCTGCCCTATGGAGCTTGTGGCACTTACAGGGGTGAAGATTCATCGTCATCTCTGATTTTAGTACCCCACTCGATAATTTCATTTTATTATTCTCTTCATCCCTCTTCAAGGCTCTTCAATCTTTCCAGTTTTTATTTTCAGCGTTTTTCTTCAGCATCAAAACCTTAGTGAAATAAAACCTGACTGTGGAATCATTATAGGATTTGCCGGCAGTGGGATTGTTAAGATTGTATGAGCATCTCCTTCATCTCTGTTATATCTTCGTTCTTTTAAGGGCATAACATAAAACTAATATCATGCCTCTTGTGGGAAGAAATATTTTTCTGTATGTTCTAAAACAGGAGCAAGAGAAATCACACAGCACTAAATCCTGAAATTTTTAGATCAAAGATAGCACAGATAAATAAAAGATGGCTACAATGTCTACAAGGTTAATCACTGACTATGCGGACAGATTATAATTTTTCATTTATAGAGATGATAGTAATTTAAACAAACCAACTACTGTACCCAAAAATATGGCACATAAGGACTAATGGAATTACTAGAGCCAGGGAATAAAAAGATACTTACAGTTCCTAAACATTTCATGGCTTCATCTCATAGATAAGGAAAATTTAAAAAGAAGACACAGGAATTTAAACTTCAGAGTGCACAGAAATCACTTAAGGTGAGAGGTAAAACTATAGTTCCCTCATGCTCCCATCAAAGATTCTAATTTAATACGTCTAGGCATAATGTGGGGGAATTTGCTTTTTAGCAAATGTTCTAAATGATTCTGATTTAGAGACTCTGTTTGAGAAACACTTAAATAAATGGGTAGAACTCAGGGCCCTTGACTCCAAGTTCAATATTGTTTCTGTTACCCTACAAGATTTCTGACTTTTATGGATTTTTTAAACTCACTTTTAAACAAGGTGCTTTAAACCTGATACCTAAGTTGAACACATTAAAATTCCTAACTGACCACTGAGTTTTGACCATCACTTACAGAAATCAGTAACTAGAAACTTCATTCTCTCTTCCACCTTGGCTCCATCCATTTAGTTACACAGCTGTCACTTTGACTATTTCCATATTATCGTGGTTCTGGCTACAGAGTGGAATGACTAAGATCTGATTGGTGGTTACTAATCACAAATATAGCTGGAGACTCCAAAAGTGACTTGGACTAGAACAGAACCTCTAACTAGTGGTGAGTTTATAAGGATAACACTACCTTGAACAAGAACTGCCCTGAGAACATATGAGAGACTGGCAGCATTTGATTTAACATCATTAAATGTACTCTGGTAAAAAAATAAAAAATAAAAAAAAACTGTACCTCACTGAAACTGGAAATTATTTTTAAAATGGAAAATCATTAAAATACTTTACCTCCTGTGAAACTTAGAAAATAAAACCACAACAAAATAGAATCTGGAGTGACACATCAAATGTATGAAACAATTTTCCCATGAAGAGGAAAAAATAAACCTCCCCACCTTCAACCAGCTTCATACTTTACCTCCTAGAGGCACAGTCCCTGCATGTTCTACCTTAATCAATTAGAAAAACAACCACATCTTAAATTATGTGAAATGTAGGAAATGTAGAAAGTTTCTTTTACTTTCAGAGTGAGAGAGAAAGCAGAGTTATTTAGCTAGGGATAATTATCAGCTTTTTGACATTTAAACACAGAGCTTTTAATTCTTTAATTATCTGCTATGTATTTAAAATACCACACCTCCAAAAATAAGTTTCTTTTCACAAGAATGAGAATAGCTTGTCCAAAGGAATTAAAGGACCAGAATTGAAGCCTTCATTCTACCACTAACTTGAACCTCCAAAAGCCTCAGTTGCTTCACCTGTATAATAATATGTGGAATCATCTAAGAGTTCAATGAGATTAAATTATAAAAGCATTTGCAAAGCATAAAGTCATCTTCTTACATCCCATCTATATTTTAATTTTCTAGTTATGGAATCTACTTCAGTTCTTTAATGTTTCTAATATAATTATAAGGCATTGTCAAATTTTTTAAAGGTTCAAACTACCCCACTAAGTACACTGAACTGTGCATCATGGGAACCTGCCATCAGTGCTCCCATTGTCCTATAGTACAAAGTCACAGTGAAACACCCTGGAGCATTTTAGAAAAAGACCACTTCAATTTGGTTATTCTCTTAGTCCATTTTGTGTTGCTATAACAGAATACCAAACACTGAATAATGTATAAAGAAAAGAAATTTACTTCTCGCAGTTCTGGAGGCTGGGAAGTCTAATATCAAGACGCCAGATCTGATGAGGGCCTTCTTGCTGAGACATTCCATGATACTAGGTGAGAGGATAAGAGAGAGAGAGCAAGAGGGGCCAAACTTGTTTTTATAATAAACCCACTGCCACAATAAGGAACCCACTCCAGAGATAATGAAATTAATGCATTCATGAAAGCAGAACCCTCATGACCTTCTGAAAGGTCCCACCTCTCAACACTGTTATATTAAGGATTAAGTTTCCTTAATACACATGAACTTTGGGGGACACATTCAAACCATAGGAGTTATCTATACTCTGTGAAGTACTCTTGAACATGAAAGCCTCTGAGTGTTAACTGACACTTTCATTTTGAATTGGAGGGTCTCTATAAATTACCAACAGTTTTTAAATGTCATATTGTACTCCTTACTTTTTTCTTTAATTTTCCTTACTTCCAAAGGAAATATAGTGTGATTACACAGACAAGATTGCTTCTATCAAGAACAATACACATGAAATGCAATCCCAGAACTATACCTGCTTAATATGACTTTAGTTCAGAAGATGAGATTGCTACAGAATTCCAGAATTCAGGTTTATAGTTCCTTATTTTATGTACTCTTCTTAAATCTTTCCCCATGCATGAATTAAACTCACAGACTTTTCACTGAAAACAATCTTACTTTTTTTAATAAGTGCAAAATATAGTCCTTGAATTTTTGTCTATATTTATCAATTAACTGCCCTAGAAAAATGCAGCAGAAGAGAGTAGAAGAGAGGTGAGGACAAAAATGTCCTTTTCATCAGGGAAAAGTATCAGGTACTTCATGTCATCTAAGTAGTGTGGATAGAAAATTATCTGGGTTAGGAAATGGAGAAATCACAGAAGTCTGAGTTAATCTAAGAGAGTTCATGAAAAAGCTGAGAGTTAACTGAACTTTAAAGGAAAAGTCCAATTAGGTAAGTCCAGAGCAGGGTAGAGTGCATCATAAGCTGGAAAGTTGAGAAAAGGTGTGGAAGAGGGAGCTGTCTTATTTGGCAAACTAATTTGCCAGGAACGAAGATTTGCTTTAGGGATAAATTTATAAAGATAGATGGGCACTATTATGTAGAGGATTAGAACTACTAAGAACCTTGGATTTGATGAGAATTTTTAAAAGAAAACTCTCAAACTAAGATTTAGCCAATCTTCAAATTTTAAAAAGCTATAATTAATAATATAGTAAGTTCAAGTTTGCGTAACTTTTAAGCTAGTGATAGAGTTTGGCTTTGTGTCCCCACCCAAATCTCATCTTGAATTGTAATCCCATAATCCTCATGTGTCATGGGAGGGACGTAATAGAATGACTGGGGCAGTTTCCTCATGCTGTTCTCATGACAGTGAGTGAGTTCTCATGAGATCTGATGGTTTTATAAGTGTCTGGCATTTCCCCTACTGGCGCTCATTCTCTCTCCTGCCACCCCATGAAGAGGTGCCTTCTGCCATGATTGTAAGTTTCCTGAGGCCTCCTCAGCCCCACTGTGAGTCAATTAAACCTCTCTTCTTAATAAATTATCCAGTCTTTGATATTTCTTCATAGCAGAGTGAGAATGGACTAATACAAATCTCATTTGAAAATATTAGCAAAATTACACCATATATATGTACAAATTTAAAAGTTAAGTAATGACCTGAGATGCGTCAGTGAACAAACACAAAAACATCTAATTTGGGTACCTAAAATAAGCTATATTAATAGCCAATTGTTAGAAATCTGACTTCTTTTATGTTCAGTTATTGAGGTCAAATTTCTGAACACATAAATATGTGGTCTAAATTGACTTTTTAAAAATACTTAAATTTAATGAAAATAATAAATGGGATATTTTCCCTCTTTTATGCCACATGCTGGTTTGATTGGATTTTTATATCACCACCAGATGTTTTAAAGTAATTTGACAAAAACTTTGTCTTATAAACCTAGAAGCCATGACATTTAAATGTCACAAATATTTGCTACAGAGGTCTTCATTTTCAAAATGTTAGATCAAAATACTAAAAAGAAGTATACCAAAATATTAATAGTGGATGTTTTTGAGTGTAAAGTAATGGGTAATATTTCTTCTTCTGTATACGTTGTACTTTCCAAATCACCTATAATAAACATGAATTCTTATTATAGTAAACAGTAAAATAAAACAAATGCTAATTAACAGTACTTATTGTACTATTTGGAATAATTCAGCCTCATGTGATAGAAAATGCAAAATAACAATGGCTCAAACAAGATAAATGCTTATGTTTAGATGAATACCCTTCAGGAACCTGGATCTCTTTCAGCTCAAGGATTTATCATCTTGAAAATGACACTCCAACTTCTTGATTCAGTAAGGCTGTAACAGAATTCTAAGCAACAAGATGAAAGAAAACATGAAAAAAGAAAAAGGGCAAAGAGTATGTGCCAGCTGCCTCTGAAGGACTGTATTAGTGCCACGTAACAAATTGCCACAAACTTAGCAACTTAGACAACAGACATTTATTATCTCATAGTTTCCCTAGGTCAGAAGTACAAAAACAGCTTAGCTAGTTACTATGCTTAGGGTTTCATGATGTTGCTATCATGGTGTTGACTGGGCTGCATTACAATCTGGGGTTTTGACTGAGGAAGAATCCATTTCCAAGCTTACTCAAGTTGCTATCAGAATTTATTTTTTGTGGCTGTGGGACTGAGGGCTTCAGGTTCTTGCTGGCTGTTGGCTGGAGGCTTCCCTGATATCCTAGAGTTCACAATTCCTAGAGGCTATCCATTATTTATTAAGGCCTCTTGCAGTTTCTTGCCACATGAGCTTTCCCAATGTGGCCATTTGCTTCATTAAGCCAGAAAGGAGAGCCTCTAGAGTTAGTCTGGTAGCAAGATGAAGTCTTATGTAACATAACATAACATAACATAACATAACATAACATAACATAACATAACATAACGAGTGAAATTCCATCATATTTGTCATATTCTATTAGTTATAAATAAGTCACAGGTCCTGTCAACACTCCAGGGGAGGGTATTTTACAAGTACTGAACAGCAAGGGGTGGGTACCATGGGGGCTTCTCCAGTGTCTGTCTGTCACAAGACAGTTCCCAGAAACAATAGCACAATCCTTCCTCTATAACCCATTGGCTAGAGCTGAGCCATACCTTGTTGGAAAATGTAGTCTTTCTTTCTGCATGGTTACGTGTCCTGTTACAGATGCTATTATTGTAGAGGAAGGGGAGACTAAATATTGAAAGACAACTAACAGACTGCCTTCCAATCAGAGATCTTCCAATCAGAAATTTTGTAGCAATTAGGTGAGATGAACACAACAGCACCTGGTAATCTCAGAGGTGGTCAAATGATGTCCTATGATTGTAGCTACTAAATTTACTACTAGATTTAGCATTATTAATAGAATAGAAACTAAATTTCCTTAAAAAAGAAAAGGGTTTGAATAGAAAATTATGTTCACTTCATTTTTACACTAAAATGTAAGTCTTAGGTAAGACGATTATATCTTATCTTATAGTTAATAGTTTCATTCTTATAAATATGACCAATCTGATAATCCCATATTTTAAAAAATATCATTTATCTACATATCTGTGTGCCAATTTCATAGCATTTTCTCACATGTTTTATTCTCAATTCATTCCTCTGAAGGGTCCATTGTTCTCATTTACTAGGTGAGGTGAAGCAATCAGCCCAAAGTTAAGTAACTGGCAAGTAGCATAGCCAGAGCTGGGCCCCAGGTCATGTAGCTCTACATAGATTCCATTAAACTATGTTGTCGAGAAATTGATTTCATTGAAGAATAAAAATGTGAATATATTAAGCATTTGGACAAATATTTGATGTTGGTCACACTCCAGAAACGTGGCAATATCCAGATAATTGGTGACTTTGCATTTCATCTCTCTCTCTCTGCTTGCTGTGCTTGATGTAACCCCAACCAAAAAAAAAAAATTGTTGCCCCCCTAGCATAGATAGGTATAAATAAAAAATAATTCTATTACCACCCCAAATCCTTTAACCCAGTTTAAATTTGTTTTCTTCTGCTGTAAGTACAAAGCTATTACAAGTTTTAGAACTCTAGAGTGTCTCTGCTAACCTTATACTCCTGCCCTGATCAATAATAGAGTCTAAATTTGTAACTTATATATAATAAAGTCTAAATTCATAACTTATATGTAACACCATAGGCACAAATTACTAGTAGAATCTTTCAAAGATTAATTCTTAAATATACTTTACCTAAAGGGCTTAAGGAAAATAAAATTTCAAGAATTGAATTCATTTGGCCAATCAATATTATTTACCTTTACCTTTTCCAGAGAGCTGAACTTTATCGTGGGAAAGCAATATTAAATGATTATGGTTCCCAATAATTAAAATGAGACTTTGTAGAAAAATATTTTGTGCTTGACCATTAGTTCTTGTAATTTCATTTCATTTAGGTGTTTGAGTGCTTGAGCTCAAGTGTGAGTTTTTCTTATGTTCCAGAATGCAAAAGATGTGGTGCAACACTTCAATTTAGCGCTGTGTGAACAGCGTCTCCATTGTCTATTTCTTCTGTTACTACTAAGGGTACTTGTTTGTGTGTTTGAGGGAGAAAAACCATATGCACAGATTGTTCCATTTTCCAATTAAATTTTCGTGTTTTATACTCACAGTACTCTAATTCTAATTCAAATGTTTGGTGGAGAATTCAGTCAAAAAGCCTCAAGCCTAACAATATTGGATTTGTCAATTCATAATGTACAGGGCATCTCAGTTTTCTTTGTTATTTCTCTTTTTTCTAACAACTTATCATATCACTTTTTCAAAAACATACTTTCAAAGGAGCTAAACTAAGTTAATTCATACAACTCCTACTTCTTGAATATTTATTTTCTTCAACCTCCTGAAATCCAAGGATGGGATATAATGGAAATACATCATTGTAATATGGTAGAGAAAATATTCTGGAGTGTTTATGAAGCCTGTTTTCAGACAAAATGAGAGAGAAATCATCCATTTTATTCTCACAATAAATCTCTCTTGAACTACATGGCATAAGGCCAAGCTATAAAATGATGTTTTAATGTTGCAAACTAGATCAAAGAAACACTTTAATGATATTTGGTCCTGCCTGAATATTACAAGATAGCTTTGAAGAGTCAAAGTGTTCTGCAATCTGATGATTGCTTCTATTTCCCCATTAAGATGGAACAAAACGACAATAATTTCAATAGTTTATGCTAAACTTATAGGTATGAATATGTTTCTAACTACCAAAGAGTCATCACCCAAGGCTTGTAATTAACTACATACCTATGATCAGCACATAAGAGTTTAAAATAGCCTCACGTAGGGAAAATAACTATTCTTGAGGAAAACGCATTCAGAATTTAAACAGAAAACAATGTGTAGAGGTAATTTTTGGCTTAGAATTTTTTTTTTTATTAAGACAGGATAAAATAAAGTTATTTCCTTCAGCAGGGACAGTGTAAAACACTACCTATTCTACTAAGAAAATAATTTCTTTCTCTTCTTTAGTGTGTTTTAAATGATCATTGATGTGCAAGGCAGTGCCCCTGGAGCAGGGAGAAACACAAAATGAATTGGTAACAGAGGCAGCACTCGAGGTAAGAGTCTGGCATTCATTCTCCCATTTCCAAATTTTGCTATTTTTACCGTGACAAAGGCTGTATATTTTTGAATAAGTCATTTTATTTTCTTTGGTAGTTTGCCTAATTGATTATATGAAAAACTAATTAGAATACTGAATTTACCGTATATTTACCATGATAACTATAAAAGCAGAAAATTAGCTTTGAAAATCAAATAACATATTTAGTAACACACATTCATTTTTATAAACACACATAAAGACACCAGGTTCTTAGTAATGCTCTGGTCCAGGGGTTCTCAAAGTATGGCTTCAGACAAGCCCCATTTGCATCACCTAGGAAATTGCTAAAATGCAGATTCTCAGGCCCTACCTACTGATCTACTGAATCAGAAACTCTGAGGGTGAGGCCAAGCAACCTGTGATTTCATAAGCCCTATAGCGATATTAAGGCACACTAAAGTTTGAGAATCACTGCTCTAATCTAGTATACTAAGCTTTAAAGTGGTGTTTCATAAAAATAAGATGAGACTTTAATACTACTAATTCAGCCTTCATTACTTTTCACAGGAAATGTCTGCAAGGACACTTAGAAGCAGGTGAAATTTATCTTTTTGTGGCTTTAGGGCAGCCAGAAAGGGGCATACCATCTCCTTCCTCCTTCCTCCCAACCAATCATTTTGCTGAGATTTTTGGTTTTGATGTGTTTTCACTTTGCCACCTCTTGAGACAATCAAAGTTGGAGTACATTTCCTTGGGCTGAGTTAGCAGTTCCTAGCTAGAATACGATTTCTATTAAATCTTCACCCTATTACCTTTAAGCAGCTTAACAGTGTCATTAATTACTATAAAGTCCAGGCTGAAGATTTTTAAAGAAATTGTAATCTTATAGCTTATTAGCTGTTTCAGGTTAGAAATACTAACATGTCCTATATAAATACTTGTACTTTTTAATATTTGTCATAATAGAATAATATATGGCTTTAAACTAGACATTGAAAAATAGAAGAGACCTCTGGAAATTGAAATTAGTTTCCCAAAAGTCTTTTATAATCAGCACCCTCCACATAGAAGCATTTAGATAAAGGACAAAAAACCATCAAAAGATATAAATAATTTTTAACTTATATAAAGCATAAGTTATTAAATCTCTACATCACCATGAGTTGCTATTCAATGCCTTTGGCCTCAGTGACTAAATACAAGGATGACTTCAATATTAAAAGTACAAGTTTTACTCTTTTTTCTTCTTTTTAATGATTTCTTTTTTCTTTTCTTTTATCTTTTTTTTTTTTTTTTTTTTTTGAGATGGAGTCTAGCTCAGCTGCCCAGGCTGGAGTGCAGTGGCACAATCTCGGCTCACTGCAATCACCATCTCCCGGGTTCAAGCTATTCTCCCGTCTCAGCCTCCCGAGTAGCTGGGATTACGGGCACCGCCATCATGCCTGGCTGATTTTGGTATTTTAGTAGAGACAGGGTTTTACTATGTTGGCCAGACTGGTCTTGAACTCCTGACCTCAGGTGATCCGCCCGCGTCGGCCTCCCAAAGTGCTAGGATTACAGGCGTAAGCCACCACGCCCACCCCTTTTTAATGATTTCTATAGGGATGTAATTTACAAGCAGATGCTTCCTTTTGTGTCTGAAGCTGGGATTCTAATAAAAATATTTCATATTGTTTCAAGGCTTCTCAGAGTTTAGCAATAGTTGAGCCTCTTCCATTTTTTGAGATTCTCAGTATTTATGTAAATAGTAATAACAGAAATGCCAAAGGTGGTTACAAAAACTGTAGTATATCCCAAAAGGTTAAACTAAACATAATCAATTGATCCTATTAAAAAAATATTGCACAAGTTCAGTCCAGGCACGGTGGCTCACGCCTGTAATCCTAACACTTTGGGAGGCTGACGCAGGTGGATTACCTGAGCTCAGGAGTTAGAGACCAAGCTGGGCAACACTGTGAAACCCCGTCTCTACTAAAATAGAAAAAATTAGCTGGACATGGTGGCATGTGCCTGTAATCCCAGCTACTTGGGAGGCTGAGACAGGAGAATCGCTTGAACCTGGGAGGCAGACATTGCAGTGAGCCAAGATCGTATCACTGCACTCCAGCCTGGGCAACAGAGTAAGACTCCATCTCAAAAAAAAAAAAAAAAATACATATATATATATATATATTGCACAAGTTCATTTGGAGATGACTCTATTTGAAGTGCTTCACAAATGTCTGGCCCTGAATCAGATGGCCTTCTCCACCTCTACTTGGGCACTGCCACAGTGTTAGACTAAATAGGAATACCTCTCTGGAGGAAAATTTTTCGCTGGCCTTAATGTCCCTGGGTTAGGAACAGAAGATTGGAAGGGAGGGCTACAGGGGGCAATGGTTGGCCCTGATGTCTGTCCCTTCTTACCTCTCTGCTGGGCACGCAGCCCAGGAGTGAAAGGAAATATAGGCAACATATCAATCTGCTATTACACTGGCTTAGACGACATATGTGTGCAGATGAGGACTTCTCTAATAGAGGTGTAAGATTTGAGGACCTCATAGGAAAAGACAGCATGACCCTAAGCTGTTTGTAATTCCAGATGGATGGTTGGAAGGAGCAGTAGCTGGTAAAGGTAACAACTCTCCCAAAAGCAATGAGAAATTTGATTATGTCTCCTATCCATCTTAGCTGAAGAAAACCCCAAAATACAGTCATAAGAACAGTAAGTATCTTATTTTGTAGAAGAAGTTTTTCTGGTTTTGTGTTTTTGTGCAGAGGAGGTAGAAAAAGAAAAGAAAAAGTGAATATCATTTCTGAATCTGCCTACATTCCCTGAAACATTTAGGAATTCATGAATTCATGAATCTTGTCTATTCTCTGAAATCTTGTAGAAGAGCCTGACCTCCTACAGCTATATCAATATAAGCGACTGAAGGGCAGAGAGTGGTCCTGCTTTTCTTTTTTCAATATTATTGTATTCCCAGAGCCATTTAGTAGGTGTTCAATAATTTTTTTGATTACTAAAATGATGAATGCATGGCTGCTCGGAAGACAGAGCAGGCTCTCTCTTGGGTAAGGAGTACATAGAAAAATAAATGTGGGTTCTTAAAATTCTTAAAAGGCACAAGACTTCCAGGGAACACTCCAACTAAAAAATAAATAAAACCAATCTAATACATGTTACTTGGCCAAAGAATTCTAGCATCCTGACATTTTTGTGGGCTTCCAGAAGGAGCAATTGGTTCAGTCACATCTGTAACCCCTCCATCACATAGAACAAAAAGGATATATAACTTTCTGACTTTTAAAA
This sequence comes from Pan paniscus, assembly GCF_029289425.2. Taxonomy (NCBI): domain Eukaryota; kingdom Metazoa; phylum Chordata; class Mammalia; order Primates; family Hominidae; genus Pan; species Pan paniscus. The sequence goes on from NC_073252.2 coordinate 116,063,786, forward strand.
CACAATTCCAACTAACCCTTTCAGGACACTGGGTTCTAATTGAAGGTCTTGAACTACGAATCCAAATACCCTGATAAAGTTAATAAACAACCAGAATATTTAATTTCTGTATCATCGTTTGTGTCTCTTTCAGTTTCAATGGACAGCAAATGCAGTCCAAGCTGCCTTAAGACAAAAGTGAATGTGGCCAGTCGCGGTGGCTCAAGTCTGTAATCCCAGCACTTTGGGAGGCCGAGGTGGGCGGATCTCGAGGTCAGTAAATCGAGACCATCCTGGCTTACACGGTGAAACCCCGTCTCTACCAAAATACAAAAAATTATCCGGGCCTGGTGGCGGGCTCCTAGTCCCAGCTACTCGGGAGGCTGAGGCAGGAGAATGATGGGAACCCGGGAGACGTAGCTTGCAGTGAGCTGAGATCACGCCACTGCACTCCAGCCTGGGCGACAGAGCGCGACTCCGAATCAAAAAAAAAAAAAAAAGTGAATGTATTTGTTTATGAATGAAAATATCCAGAGATAGAACTTATTTCAGCCACAGCTCGATTCCAAGCTCGAAAATCTCCATCTGGGTTTCACTTTTCTCCAACTCTCAGTTCTGCCTTCCTGAGTATCAGCTTTATTTTCAGACTTCTCATGGAAACACGAGAAGCTCTAAGCTCACATCTTCATTATGCAAAGTCCAGTAGAAGAGAGTCCACTTTCTTAAGAGAGGGAGGGAAAAAAAAAAGTCCCAGAATGGTGGTTTTTGTCTGTTTTTCTCTCTGATTGGCCAGACCTGGGTTACATACCTACCCATGCTACCAGGACAGAAAGCTATCACTGGCCAGACCTGAGCTGTGGGTCTACCAGTGAGTCAGCAGCGGCTGACATCACCTAAAGCAAATGGGCTGCGGGGTGAGATCAAGTGGTTGGATCTTCCAAAATGAACAGGGGTACTGTTTCAACAAGAGTGAGTGCTGGGAAGCAAAACCACAAATGGCCAATACAAAGTATCATTAGTAGACCCCACTTAATACAATTCACATGTTAGTGGAACCAAATGAAATTTTTAAAAATATATATCATTCGATTCACACTTCTAATCAAACTATAGTTCTGGAGAGGGTAACCTCACACCTTGAATCCAAAATATCTCTTCAGTTGCTGGCCTTCCACTTGTCTTCAGGAGCTGAAACACATGGCATTTGAAAAAAACTGGCGAACAGAGGAAACTCTTGCAGCCTCGCAGCCGCCCTGGTCCAGTGCCAACGGCAGGAGCACGACAGGAAGGGACCGCGCGGGTGCGCCCCACCCTTCCAGCGTCGCCTCGGGGACTCGCACCCCTTTCCCTGGCCGCACAAGACGTTTCATCCTTGGCTGCCGCCGCCAACCCGCCGGGAGGGGCGGTCGGAACTGGCAGGCCGGGGCGGAACCCCCGGGGTCTCCTTGTCGAGGCCCGGGCAGCCAGATCCTCAGGGCCGGTCCGGGCGGGAGCCCGGCCGATGGAGGCGGCTCCCGTCCTCAGCTCCCGCTCCCTCCCCTTCCCCGGGGCGGGCGCGCGCGGGTCGGGAGCTGGGAGGCGGCGGCACCCGCCCCGGGAGGCGGTGGCGAGGGCGGCGGAGGCGCGGCCGGGCGGGTCCCAGGGCCGTGGTTCTCCAGCGCAGGAGTCCCCGGCGCACCCGCTGCGCTCGCCCCGCAGCCGCAGCCTGAGCGGCCGAAGTCGCCACCAGCTGTGTCCGCGCAGATCCCGGGCGCGGAGGGGAGAGGTCGCCCGCTTGTCGCCCCCGCCGGACCCCGGGCACCGCGTAGCACCCAAGCGCCACCCGGACGAGGGGCCCTGGGGAGCGGCTGAGGCCGAAGACCCGAGGGAAGGAGGAGCCCGCGGACGGCTGCAGCCCCAGGTAATCTCCATGGAGGACGGGGCCGGTCTCCTCGCCCAGAAACCCGATCCGGGCGCCTTGGAATGCGGACTCCAGAGGCGGCATCTCGACCAGACAAGTTTCTCGCGGCTTGGAATGAGGGAGTTCTGAAACCGACACTCGTTTTATTTAACCAGCTTTTTTCTCCTGTTTTAAATAAGTTTATTTAGACAATGGAAAGAAAAAAACAGCCTCTTGAGTGACTGTGGGTTTGTAAATATAATCCTAAAAGTTTTTCATGGTGTGGTTATTTGCTTGCTCATATTTATTAACCTGTTAACTCTTCCGCTAGTCAGAAAATTGACATGTAAAATATTCTTTGAGGAACGTTACAAGTTTGCTGTTGTATTCGGGCATCCTGTTATTCATCAGCTTAGTTAGCATCTGTCTTCCCCCGAAGTGGTACCAAAGCCGGTCCCTTGGCGACGGGTCTTGCATGTGACACTCTTGCCCTCTAGTGCCTTACCAGCTTGGTAGCAGTTTGATGGCTAATATTAATAAGATGTTACATAACATGAGAGTACTGGGCCAGGACTGGTGTTGCTACCACTTGTAAAGTCAAAAAGCCTGAGCCGATGGTAACGAGTGGTACTGTTTCCGTTTCTTTTCCATCTATTGCAACTTTCTCAAGCATTTTCAGCTCTGAACTTTAATTCCAGGTAAGTGTATTTATTTATTTATACTGTGCATTAATGCCTCACTCATAAATGTAGGGGCTTTTAAGAGATAACAACTTTGCTTTCAAATAATCTAAAAATTTCAAGATTGAACAAGTGCTTCATTTTATTCTTGAAGAAGAAATATAGAGTATTTTGATTAAATTAAGTGAAACAAAGGACTGTCTCATTCAGGGATGATTTTAAAGCTTCCCTTTCATAAGATTATGGTACTAAAGAAATGACCTCTTGTAATTGTTTAAGATATTCACCAACTTATAATGATTCTGAAGTAGATTTGTTTAACAGAACACGTCTGTTGCCTTGACAGAATTTTGTAAGGAATATCAGAGACTTTAAACTACCTGCCTATCTACACAGTAATGATCCTCAAAAGGCTTTCTATTTGATGCAGTTTATAGACATTATTTAAAACTATACAATTAATAAAATTAAATGGAAATGGAAAGAATCAATCTAGGTATCAAATACAGAAACTTTAAATTTAAAGAAAACAGATATATCTTCTATTTAATATATCCATTTTGTGGGGGCAGGTAAAAGCAAAGTTACATCTTTAAGGGGTTTACTCAGATCCTTTTTCAAATAGTTTTTCTAATAGCTGGATACTGTTTAAGCATCAGAGTTATTTAATGTTGAAAATGTATTAGTATCTATATTCTTTATAAACATATTGAAATATAGCAACATGTAATCTGGAAGAGTTTAGAAGAAACCCCTTCTAGACAATGCAAACAGCTACATTCTTAATACATTTGTATTAAATTAAAATACAAATCAAATATTGAGATGTGTGCAACTGATCTGGGACACACACTTTTTTTTTGGTTTTTTTTTTTTTTTGCCCTTAGAAAATTTCATGTTATCAACTACTGAGCAATGCTGTTCACCACCAGAGAGCAGGATGATATGGCAGAGAAACTCTAGAATATCCGATATTCAGCTGAAGGGAATTTTTTTCCCTTTTTCTTCATCCATACCTTCCTATCAATATTATATTTAAGATGGAGATTTCAAATATAAGTTTGAAGGAGGCTCCTTTTTAAAATAGTACTGAACATATAAAGAGGCTTGCCTAAGATAAGCTCTTTTTTTTTCTTTCTCTGGTTAACACAGTATCTACCATTTCTAATTTTGTATTCATTTTTCTTTATCATCTTGATGGTAAAACAGAAGATTTGTTTCTTTGTGTAAATAATGTTAATTTTGAGCTTGTCACATGAGTTAATTTTCTTCGTAGTCTTTAAAATGAAGAATTCTTACATTACTAAAATGTTTTAGATAAAATAAAACTTTTATCTCTTTCTGGAGATATTTGTTATAGTTTAGTTTGGTGGAGTTATATATACCCTCTTTTTAAATTAATTTTCTTGAGAAAAGCATTATTTCTGAACATTGCGGCAAATATTAGAGTAATTTTTGGTGTGACTGAAAAGTTTGTTAAAAAATATATAGTAGAAGAGATAATCAGGCATTGGAGATTCTTTTTCTAAACCATATATTCTGCTAAAGAAGTTATTATAAGCTAAAATGTAAATATGTAATTGTCTACCTGTCATTTCAAAATTTTAAAACTGTAAAGAAATTACAATTTTTTTTCTTTTAATCTTGGGACTCTGATTATATGACTTCCTTGAAACCTGATTGAGTTTCAGCTGCTTTTTGGTGATTAGAGCCTTAAATGTGCGTTTGTTAAGATGCAAAATATTTTTTTAAACTATATATAAATACTTTGTGATTTATATACACTATAAAATCAGGGAAATTGAATTAAGGATAAAAACACTATTCTCAACTAAATGAATGCCTTGAATTTCTAATTGCTTAACAGTTCTGACAGTAAGGGAAAACAGTAGAAGTTTACTTTCCCTGTGCTGTGTCTATTATAAATGAGCATTCACACTGAAATGCATGAACTCTGAACACCTGTCCAGATTAGGAATGCTGCCAGGCCACAAAAGTAACGACCTACATTATAAAGATAATTAGTCTGAACAATCCTCAAAACTATTTCATGACTGAAGTTTCTCGTAAAGGGGTGATTTTAATATTTCTTGGTTTGTCTGTTTGTTTGTTTATAGTAAAAAACTATACTCTTAGATACCTGGATATCACAGTGAGTGATTTATTCTTTCATGTTACTCTAAACATTTTCATCGATTTCATGTAAGTTACAGGACAAGAAAAAAAAAGTAGTCAGGACCTACTACAATTAATTAATGTCTCTAAGAAATTATTTCCCCAAATCTTCTACAAATTACTGAGGGCTATAATTCTTGATTACCTGTTGCCAAATAAGAGCTTAAAAATCAATTATTGCAGTCCTATCCTAAAACCTTTAAGCATCTCAATTATGGGTATCCATTTTACATGTATTTCATTGCTGAATGTTTTTTTTCATTAAAATATTTGAAAATAACATGAAAGTAGACCTAAATTCTAGGACTGGCTCTGCCAAGACAGGAGTGGCCTTGAACAGCTCCCTTGCTGGCTCTGGGGCTTGGTTTCTTCACCTGAAAAATGAGGATTCCAGAGACCCTTTTTTATCCTGTTTGTTCAACATTTTAGAAATTGATCTGGAGGCCAGGACGAAGACAGATGAGAAAACATCAGTGAATAATACAAAATTTAACTTGGTGATAAGTACTATTGTCTAGATTTCTGCTAGTAGAGATGTTACAGTTTATACTCATAGAATAGTTACCTTGTACCAGGCACTGTTCTACTTTACATATTAATTTTTAGCTAATATAATCTTCACAAAGATTATTTAAGGTAAATATTATTTTTCCTGTTTCACAAATGAGGAAATTGAGGCACTGAGCGGTTACCTACCTGCCTAAGATCACATCCCTGGCAAGTGCTGAAGCTGGTATGCAGTTTGAGTCCGGCTCCAGCACACATTCCTTTAACCGTTATACTACATTGTCTCTCTATAGGTTTCAAATATTTGTTCTTGATATGCCTCTTGATGGAACAGAGGTAATCCATATACCACTCCAACAATTTCCACCACTTCCCTTACATATGAAATACTCATTCATTCACCCAGGAGGTATTTACTAAGCATCTACTTTTGCACCAGGCATAAAGCAGTCCACAGGACAATTAAATGTGGTGCCTTCCCTAGCTAAGTATATACAGTCTAGTTCAGGTGATTTCTTTCTCCTCTTTTGCTACTGCTGTTAGGTTGAGTCTCACTTGTTCTAAAATGTGCCCAAGGTAACAGAAGAATAATTTACCTGACGCCTTTATTGATGTGACCATAGAATAGAGAGTAATAGAACCTTCAACCTCCTCAAGACTCCCTATATCATATTTTTTCATTATTCGTTTCTACTCTTTTTGCATCATCTTCTCTCTGCAGATTGGCTGTCTTTCCTTATCTGGTTCATGTAACCTGCCCTAAAACATAGCCAACACTGATCTGTAACTTTACATCTAATGGTCCAGGCAACCAATGAGAGGCCAGGTTAACACTCTCTTGTTCCATGAGTCTAATGAAGGACAAAGAAAAGGTTTGGATTAGACCCTAAAAGCTGCATTGTCAGCACTCACATATGTCATATGTGAGCATGTGTGACAGAATATGTCAGCATATTTTGATGCATGCATTCTGGTCCAATCTTAGAGGGTAAAGGCAGACATTTTCCCCCTTAAGTCATATAGGGCAGAATAAACAGCAAACAGCAGTGGGGTAGTTTTCTTCTCTTGCATCACTGGATGGCATAACACTGAGGGAGGTGAATAAAACATATTCTTCTCTTCATAATTTCTAATACAAAGATGGAGGGAGAATGATAATAGAAAGTCATTTTCCATTTAATGTACCAAACAAAGCTAATGCCCTCAAGTGCAGCTTTTCTCCCATCCATCTTTTAAAAATTGCAGTTCTAGAGACAGAGTGTATTCTTGGTCATACTCCATGTAAATCAGCTTCTTACTTGCCTACCACAGCAGGGTTTAATTAACATGACACAATTTCACACATTCTTTCCCAAAGAAAAGCTTGCCCTTGTCAATTTTTAATATTATTACTAAATTACTTTTAGCAAATCCATGTAACATATTTGAGGCCTCCCACTGCATTTTTCAACATTATAAAATATAGTTTTATAGTTCATTCCTTTTTCAGAAAAAGGAATATTGTCAGGATCTTTTAAATATCTTTCATTTATGTTAGAACCTGAAGCTCTTTAGTTATTAATACTCATTTTCCAGATGGTAATCTTTTTTCACTTTTCTTGTACTGCCAACTTTAACATGATTCTATTTCATTTAGAAATTGATTTTTACTTTGGGATGATGGTGGGTGTTAGTGGAAGAGAAAAGATAGGTTACATTGACAAGCAGGCACTTCCCCTTGCAGATATTGCAATACTTTGCAAAATATATGTTTGTATATATTGAGTTCTTTCACTATGTTATGGAATTGTCTGTGATTCCAAAAACTAAATGCTTCTTCTGCCTTTTGTTAATGGTAAATAATTAATGGTTAATATTTGCTTGGTGGAGTCTTTTTAAAAACAGATGCATTGCAAAGCAACTCTATTCATGCTGAATTCTGAAAAATCTCAGAATGGAAAAAATAAGTAATTGAGTAAATTTCAGTGAAAAGCACATTCTGGATATGCCTGATTTATGGCTCTGATCAAGGTGGTCACTGCTATTCGCAATGTTTATATTATCGCCTTGACTGTTTGAGGCCAGTGTGACTGATGAAGGTAGCTGTTCATAGAAGATGGTTTGACTTAAATACTGCCCTAGTTTGTGAGTGCCAGCTGCTATTTGTAAAATTTAGTAGAGGCCTTTTTTCACTCATTCAACAAATATTCAATGGGCTATTCTCACTTCAAGCACTCTATTAGACATTAAAAATATAGAAGTGAACAGGACAAGTACTTACAGATGCTTCCAAGCTATGGAGAAAAAATGCATAACTAATTATAATGTTATAACTAATTATAACAGAAAATCACATAACTAATTATAACTTTGGAACATACTACAGAGGTAAAGTAGAAAGTGATGTGAGAATGTGTAACAGGGAGGCCTGACAGATAAGGGGGATCAGGGAAGACTTTTGTGAGGCAGGGATATTTATACTTAGAACCATAGGATTTGGAAGATGAAACCAGATGGGGAAGTGGAGAAAAAACTTTCAGACAAAGGTAGCAGCATGTGGAAAGACCCTGAGATAGAAAAGAGATTATCTCTTTTGGGAACTGAAAGAGGACCCACTTGCCTGGAACTTAGAAGGGAGAGCATCATCTAACCAGGCCTGAGAGATAAAAGTGGGAAGCATACCACTCAGGGTCTTGTGGGACATGTACAAGAATATGAATTTTAACCAGCAAGTAAAATAAGCAATCACTGACAGGATCTCAGCTGGAAAGAAGTAACAGAGTTCCACTTTGATGCCGCATTGAGAAAATGGTAGAAGGAGCCAAGAACATTTGGTGGTGAGATTAGTTGCTGCAAGTAAAAGAAGGTGTTAAGGATGCACGTAGGTGATTGTGGGACCATGAGGATGGTTTTAGCGGAAAGATCATAAATTCAGTTTTAGACAGGTTAAGTTTGCTTGTGACATGATTCTAGTGGAGCCAAATAGTGGCTGGAATATAATAAGAAAGGGCACAGTCTATGTGAGTTGTTGTTGCTATTACTTCAAGTTGATAGTTCAATATAAAATCCTAGAGCTTAGAGGAAGGAGGTCTGAGTTACGAATGAACATTCAGAATTTACTAGAGTGTAGATGATAATGAAAACCAAGAAGTATATGAGCTCATCTAAGGAAAGGGGGAGGGGTGAAAAGAAGCCCAAGGACATGGTGCTGGTAATGCCTCTGATTGAGCCTCTTTCTTTCTTTGTTCTAAGATCCATCTGACTTTAGGTCTCTGCACTAAGGGTGGGCTTATGTGCTTCCCACAACTCTACTTAAGCTAAAATGCTTGTAGCTATCCCTTTATGAACCCTTAGTGTACTTTCATTGGTCATCTTCAGGATATTTCCCTCATTTCCTGTGTTATTTCTATTATCATCATCATAGCAGATAAATTTTGTTTGTTCATTGTATGTGCCAAACACTATTATAAGAGTTTGGTTTTTGTTGTTGCTTTTGAGACAGGATTTTACTCTGTCGCCCAGGCTGGAGGGCAGTGGTGTGATCATGGCTCACTGCAGCCTCCACCTCCCAGGCTCAAGCGATCCAACCACTTCAGCCTCCCAAGTAGCTGGGACCACCTGCCACCATGTCCAACTAATTTATATATATATATATATATATATACATACATATATATATACATATATATACATATATATACATATATATATGTATATATATATATATAATTTTGTATATTTTTTGTAGAGATGGGGTTTCGCTGTGTTGCCCAGGCTGGTCTCCACCCCTGAGCTCAAGTGATCTGCCCACCTCAGCCTCCCCTCGTGCTGGGATTATAGGGGTGAGCCCCTGCACCCGGCCTCTAAGAGCTTTAACCCTCATTAAAATCCCCTTAGGAGATATCATAGTAGCCCATTTTCTTAGAAGGAAACTGCAGCATCTAAAGATAATAGCTGCCCAATATGCATTTCCTACTTGTTCCTAGCATGGAAGGATCGTGTTGCAGTTATCTTCCCAGGTGTATGGTATCTTTGATGCAGGCTGTTGGAGTTCATATTTCAGTTCTACCTCTACTAGCTGTGACATCATGGGCAGGTTACTTCACCTCTAAAGGGTCCAACACAATTTCAGTACCTATGTAAATGTTTATTAATATTAGCTGCATTACTATTGTTATTCTATATCTTCCCATATCATATTATTTCCTTCAGGGTGCCTTATAGGAAATCTTGATGATGTGTTGACATTTATAACTGATCCAACTTTGTAACTTTCTCGAACCTAACTATTTCAGAATGCCTGTCTAAGTGATTTGTTGATTTTCAAAATTTAAAATACAGTTTCCTGATCAGTCAGCATAGTCCTCATCATAGGTTGAATTCGGAGCAGAATTCAACCACAACTGTCAGTTCTGTACTGCTGATCAAGACAGTTGTGTCTGTGGGAACTCTCTGACATGCAGGCTAGTGTGCTTGTTCTGTACTTATTCAGAGTACCCTACTGACCATGCAAAAGTCTTCAATTTTCTATGTATTTTTGTGCAAGCATTTCAAGAACATATTCATCACTATACTGAAATGTTTACATGTTGATCTTTTTGGCCTTTAAAAGTGTTTTCATCTCATTTCTTTTTGAAAAATTTGAAAAATTACTGGGAAAAAACATGAGCCCTATGCCCTTGGAAATTTCAGTCTAACAAGGAAGACAGACATTAGACAAATAATATTGTTAATAATATTTCATAAGAGTTATGATAAAGTCTCCAAAGGGAGCCTCATCTAAAGGGGAAGAATAGAGTTGGTCAGCAAAGGCTTCCCTGAGGAATTGGGTTTTTGTAGCACATTCAGACGTGCCTGTAACCTGTCAATTCCAAAGATTTTCTTGACATTTTGTATTTGTCTACATCCAACTATGTTATATAACATTGTGATTTTGTTATCTAATCATGTATAACTTAGTCCATCTATCTATCTGAATCTGAAGTGTGCATCACTGAGTCAAGCCAATTTCCCCTCTTAGTTTTATGTTTCTATTATACTGGCATCTTTATCTTCTAGTCCCCAAGACTGCTACCTCCCCCAACCATAATTTAACAGTAAGCATGTTTTTTTCTTCTTTCTTCCCAAATATCTCTCATTTCCATTCTCTCTCAAAACCACCTTAGTCTGGACCTATACCACCTCACACATGGATTACAGCAGCAGCCCCTTAGCTGGGACTGTCTTGACTCTGCCTACTTCTTCACTCTGCACAGTGTGGCATGTTCTCTCTCTGTTCATATTACTGCTGTTCATCATTCTGGGTGTCACTACTACACTAATCATCTGTAAACACTGTCTTTATCAAATCCCTCTGTTCAAATGCACCCAATACTCTTTATTTTCAAGCTCATACTCTTGTACTTCACAATCACTTTCAAGGACATTCATTAATCTGCACCACTCTTTTAATCAAATATTATTTCCATTTTCAACCCCAAACATAGTATCCTATATTTTAGTTAATTTCACTCTGAGCTAAGCACATTGTAACCATTTCATTTCTTCAACCTTGCCAGGGAGTTTTGCCTGGCATGTTGTCCCCATCCTCATATTCAAACCCAGTGCATCATGGCATGTCACTTTCAAGCACCATGTCTCTTAGAAACTGCCACTGACTTTACTAAGCTTCACTAATCTCTCTCTCTCTCTCTCTGCCTCTCTCTCTCTCTTCTGAAACCTGTAACAGATAGTCTATACTGCATAAATCACTATTTACTATGTACAACATACTGTTGGCTGCTGTTTCACAAGTCTCATTTCCCTTAATAGAGTCCATTATCTAGGGGAAAGGATTATTCCTAATATCCTAATATACTTCCGTGGTGTCCACAGTATTTACTACAGCACTAATTCCAAAGTAGGTGTTCAGTAAATACCTGATCACTAATTGCATAATGATAAGTATTTTTGGTGGGTGAAGGTTTTATCTACCATAGATATTATGATATTAAATTTATCCCATGTTGGGATGCTATGATTACATTAACTTAACATTGAATGTAATAGTTATTTGTAACTTCAAAAGATAAGTTAAAGCATTAGAATACAGTAAAAGTGTCAAATTAACCTACAGGTGTAAGATGCCATTGTATTCCATTAATTCCACAAAAAGTCATTGCTCCTGGCACAAGTGGTGCAATGATAGGCAAAAGAAAGGTACTATCTCTACCCTCTTGGAGCTTCCAGGCATACAGAAAGTCTGACTTTAAACAAAATTTTAATTATGGCAATAAGTACAAAGGAGATGCTCTTTTCACAAAGACCATGTATACCCACTGGTCTTACCAAGTTAGGAAAGTCAGAGAAGGCACCACAGGGCAATTGTGGTGAGGAGCTTAATTTTCCATATTCATCCATCTGCATGATGCCTCACAAGTGAAGGGCTCAGGTGAAGTCTGTAACTTTGCCTTTGCCTACTGCTACGGTGCCACCTTCCACAGGAGGAGTGACAGCAACAGGTCAGTCCATCCTGAAGTTTTCAGAGCTAACAGAAACATGGAAGAGAATGGGAAGTAGCTGTCCTTGGATGAGTTTGTAGTATGAATAGAAATCTCTGAGAATCTGCACCAGAGACTGAAGTTGGCATGGCAAAGTGAGATGTGCAATTGAAAAAGGTTTGCAGAAAACAGGAGAATTTTAATGTATGCATTTAAATATGTTAGACCAATTCCTCAGGGACGTGCACTGGAATTTTTTTCTTTAGCTTCAGAAGGAAACTTGAAGAGCTTAATAGAAAAGAAATGTCCTTCAGCATTTTATAATGGCTTACAGAGAAAATAACTTTGATAGATTCCTAATATCTGTCCTAAACAGTGAGAGCAAATACTCTTCACCACTCTGCCTCATCACAGATAAGAATTGTATAAGTTACATGCCTTTCACTTTTGACAAAGGGGACAAATTGTAAAATGCTGCTATCTAAAATGGAAAATGTAGCAATACATTTTATGTCTAGTCAAAAACACCTCACAGGTAAAACTGAAACGTAGAAATGGGAGAATATGAGATTTTGTATTCTGCTGTTATGCTCCAGAATATTATAGTCATAAGAACGTACATAACTGTAAAAGCGCAATTACTTATCAAAATGAAATAACTATAATTACAATGAAAACTCTGTTGTCCAGGTAAATTTTTATTTGCTTAAATATCATCTGTATCTATACCAGAGCATTTAAAAGAGACCTCACATGGCATGCCAAGTTCTCGTCCCCCTTTCTCTGCAGTGTTTGTAAGATTTGTCCCTTCCCTACAATTCTCCCTCACCTATGATGATTAACAGTTTACGACTACATTGTGAGAAATGAGACTGCACTGGCGTGCCAGATCAACTCTGTAAGATTGCTCTATGATATTCTCCATGTTATTAATTCTTGTCCCAGAAAAATCTGTTATGTTATCCCCCTAATCAAGAAAGTTGTGTGTCTCTAACAGAATATCACAGACTGGATAATTTATAAACATTAACAATTTATATGGCTCACAGTTCTGGAGATTTGGAAGTCTAAGAGCATGGTGCTGGCATCTGGTGAGGGCCTTCTTACTGTGTCATCTCATGGTGGAAGGTTGAAGGGCAAGATAGCATGCACAAAGGGGCAAGAGAGCAAGAGCCAGCCAAACTTGCTTTTATGACACTCTTGAGATAAGTAACCTGCTCCCAAGATAATGACATTTATCTATTCATGAGGGCAGACCCCTCATGACCTACTCACTTCTTCTTAGGCCCCACCTCCCAACACTGTTGCATTGGGAATTAAATTTCCAGCACACAAACTTTGGCGGACACATACAAACCATAAGATCTCCCTACAATCTTTCACAACCTCTGTACTCTCAAGTCTTACCATAATCTGGGTTACCCATACATAGTCAAATTTATTTTTTAAGTATTTCTCACTCTTTCCTCCCACTCGTTATTCATCATCCTTACCCAATATTGTGCTCATTCCTGCCTCTGTAACATTCCCTCTATCTCAAATGTCTCTTCAAATTACTCCCATCCTTCAAGGCTCTACCCAAATCCTACTCCACAGTACAGCCTCACCACCCCCTGGAGCATTCCACAGACTCCCCCACTTGCCATGGTCTCTTTCTTCTCTCATCCTGTTATAGTCATTGTCTCTAATCCACAACCCTCACATTATTATCATTCTTGTCACTATCTCTGCTTTATAATTTAGAACATTTTAAATAAATTCAGTCTGCTGAACATTTATATTTTAAATAGCATGAGAGCTACCCCATAAATATTTGAATGCATGACATATATACCCTAAATATTTTAATGAATCAACTACAATATATAATTTAAAAGATAAATAACACATTTATCCTGTAAATAGAATATACTATAAATATCCTACAATTCTATTCTAGAATATTATATCATTCATAAAGATAAACATATTTTTCAAAATATTGTTCATTGTTTATGTCATAGAATTTTGGAAGCAGAATGTTATTCGTGATCATTTATTCTAACTTCATCATTTTACTTGGTACAGAGGCCCAAATGACACAATAAGTAAGAAGCAGATGTGCGATAGACTCTAATCTTATGACAAACACTAAATACAGTATTTTTCACCTGTGCTTGTTGTTGTACCAGCTAGCTTTTAGCCTGCCTTATGTACAGTCACAAGACCTGTCTTAATTTTTTTATGTTCCATTATAATTTCTTGCAAAGTTCCAGGACCATAAAACTCTAATAAGGTTTTGCTCTAAGAAGCACCCAGGAATTCCAGAGGGGGAAGGCAAGATGGCCAACTAGATGCAGCAAAGAAGTGCTACTCCCACGGAGAAAAACCAAGGGTTTGAGTAAATCAACATAATTTGGACAGATCTCTAGAGAGAAAATGCTTAAAGTAGATGGAGATGCAATGCAGATGCTGAGGCTGAGAAGGGAGAAGGCAGGCACAGGGTACTGGAGGCAGGGCTAGTCCCTGGCCCTCAACAGCTCCGGGGTAATAGGTTCATGATGGGACTGTGGGACTGCCCACCCTCACCATGTGCCTATGGGATCCTGGCTTAGAGGGCCCCGCATCCCCCACGGACACTTGATCTGACAAGGGGATCTGATTGGAGAGTAGATAAAGACAGAGCTTCATCCAGAATGGAACAGGAGCCTTTGTACATGGTGCAGCTCTGGCAGAACATGGTAATAGGCGTCCGTAACCCAGGTCTCTCCATCTCCCTCCAAAAAGCTCTAGCCACAGCTGACCACTAGGCCAGAAGAAAGTAGAGCTGACTTCCCTGTGGAACTGGATCATGTCTGTTCTGCAGGCCTTCCAGCCTGCCAGCCCCTCTCAGGGCCACACCCTAGCAGCCCTGCAGGAACATATGCACAGTACAGCCTCTGCTGCCCAGCCTGGGTGCCTTGCTCCACCTGATTATGTTCCTCGTGGCTTGGGAGCACTTTGGATTCCTCAGAGCACCCAGAATCCAACTCCAAGTACCTGAAGGATGGAGCCCCAATCCCATCCAAGTGCCCGAGGGCTGCAGCAGCCACCTCAGGAATGCCAAGCCAAGTTCTGTGGCTGGCACTCAAGTGGGAGAGGAGCTCACACTCTCAAAGCACTGAGAGGGGTGAGATGCCTATCCATGGGCTGGAGTGGGAGGGGGCATGCCTCCCTCCACAGGATTTGCCAGGAAAGGTTGTCTCCCATCTACCTGCTGCAACTTCGGACCAGGGAGCCCTGCAGCACAGACCACCTAACAAAAGAAATGCAGACACACTGTCAGTGATCAGAGGGACTCCCCCAAGGTCCAAGAGTGGACATGGTGAGGAGGTCACCTCTCTCCCTGCCCACTGCAGAGCACGGCTGCAAATGTGAGAAATACAGAGGAGCCATGCAGCTAGATAAGAGGCTATCTACTGCCCATTACTCTTCAGCATCATCTACTGGATCCCAGCCCAAACTACAATGCCAAAAATATTTTGCTACTATACACCCCTGTGAAACCAAGGGCAAGAATTCAGCCACAAATAAAGGCCCTATAGAGAGGCTTGGGCATGTGAAAACATCCAGAAACAAATCCAACTGAAGTACTCAAATTACGTCATTGTTAAAGAAACACTGGACTTCTTAGATGCGAAAGAATCATGGTAAGACCTCTGGCAATTTAAAAAGTCAGAGTGTCTCCTCATCTCCAGATGAATCCACTAGCTCCCCAGCAGTGGTTCTCAACCAGTCTGAAATGACTGAAATGACAGACATATTATTTAGAATCTGGAAGGCAAGAAAGGTTGAGATTCAGAAGAAAATTGAAACCCAATTCAAGGAATTTATTTATACTATCCAAGAGATGAAATATGAAATATCCATTTTAAAAACGAACTAAACTGAACTACTAGAGCTGAAAAATTCAGTATAAGAATTTCATAATACAATTAGAAGTATTAACAGCAGAATAGACCAAACTGGGAAAAGAACTTCAGAGCTTGAAGACTGGCTCTTCGGGCCAACTCAACTCAGACAAAACTAAAGAAAAATAATTGTTAGAAATGAACAAAACCTCTGAGAAATATGGGTTATGTAAAGACACCAAATTTATGATTCATTGGCATTCTTGAGACAGAATAAGCAACTGGGAAAATATATTTGAGTATATTTCCCTAATCACACTAGAGAGGTTGAGTTGCAAATTCAAGAAATATAGAGAACCTAGGCTGCATACTATATGAGATAACCATCCTTAAGGCACACAGTCATCAGATTCACCAAGGTCAATGCAAAAGAAAAAATCTTAAAGGCAGCTAGAGAGAAGAAGGGTCAAGTCATGTACAGAGGGAACCCCATTAAGCTAGCAGCACACCTTTCAGCAGAAACATTACAACCAGAAGAGATTGAGAGCCTATTTTTAGCATTTTTAAAAACAAAATTTCCAACCAAGAACTTCATATGGCACCAAACTAAGCTTCTTGGGAGAAACAGATATAAAATCCTTCTCAGATAAGCAAATGCTGAATGAATTCATTTCAACTAGACCGGCCTTAGAAGAGGTTCTTAGGGAGTGCTGAACATGGAATTGAAAAGCAACACCTGCTACCCCAAAAACACACTTAAGCACACAGCCTGCAGGCACTATAATCCACCTAGACAATCAAGTCTTCATAACAACCAGCTAACAACATGATGACAGGACCAAAATCTCACAGATCCATACTAATCCTGAATGTAAATGAGCTAAATGCCCCACTTAAAAGACACAGAGTGGCAAGCTAGATAAAAAGACAAGACCCAACCATTTGCTGTCTTCATGAGACCAATTTCACATGTAATGGTACCCACAGGCGCAAAGTAAAAGGATGGAGAAAGATCCACCATACAAATGGAAAATATAGAAAGATCAGGAGTGGCTATTCTTATATTAGGTAAAACAAACTTCAAACCAATAAAAATTTAAGAAGACAAAGAAGGGCAATACATAACAATAAAGAGTACAATCCGACAACAAGACTTAACTATCCTAAATATATATACACCCAACATTGGAGCACCTAGATTCATGAAACAAGTTCTTCTTCACCCACAACAAAACTTAGACAACTATACAATAATAATGGGAGATGTCAACACCCCACTCACAATGTTAGACAGATACTCAAGGCAGAAAACTAATAAACTCCGGACTTAAACTTGACACCTGACCAACTAGATCTAATAGATATCTACAGAACTAGTCCACCCAACAACCACAAAATACACATATTTTTCATCTGCACATAAAACATATTCTAAGACTGACCACATGTTTGTTCATGAAGCAAGTCTCAATAAATTTTGACAAACTGAAATCATACCAAGAACATTCACCAACCTCAGTGCAATTTTAAAAATCAATATCAAGAAGGTCTCTCAAAACTACACAATTATATGGAAATTAAATAACTTGCTCCTGAATAACTCCTCGGTGAACATCAAAATTAAGGCAGAAATCAAAAAATTCTTTGAAATTAATGAAGGCAGGGACACAACTTACCAAAATCTCTGGGATGCAGCTAAGTTAGTGTAAAGAAGAAAGATTATAGCATTAAATGCCTTCATCAAGAAGTTAGAAAGATCTGAAATTAACAATCTACCTTTGTACCTAAAGGAACTAAAATAAAGGAACAAACATACCCCCACAGCTGGCAGAAAAAAACAAATAACTAATATTAAAGAAGAATTAAATGAAATTGAGATGCCAAAATCCATATAAAAGACCAATGAAACCAAGAGTTGTTTCTTAGAAAAAAATAAACAAGACCGATAGACCACTAGCTAGAATAACAAAGAAAAATAAAGAGAATATCCAAAAAAGAACAATCAAAAATGACAAAGATAACATTACAACTAATCCCACAGAAATAGAAATATCCTTAAAAATACTATGAATATCTCTACTCACATGAATTAGAAAATCTAGAGGAAATGGATAAATTCCTGGAAACGCAATCTCCCAAAACTGAATCATTAAGAGATTGAAACTCTGAAAAGATCAATATCAAGCTCTGAAATTGAATCAGTAATAATAATAATAATAATAAACCCTACCCACCAAAAAAAGCACTGGAGCAGATGGATTCACAGCCGAATTGTACCAGACATACTAAAATGAACTGGTACCAATCCTACTGAAATTATTCCAAAAAATTGAGGAGAAGGGGCTTCTTCCTCACACATTCTGTGAAGCAAGCATCAGCCTGATACCAAAATCTGGCAGAGACACGATGAAGAAAAAAAACTTAGGCCAATATCTCCGATGAACATAGATGCAGAAATTCTCAACCAAATACTAGGAAAACAAATCCAGCAGCACTTCAAAAATTTAATATGCCACAATCAAGTCAGCTTTATTTCTAGGACGCAAGGCTATTTCAACATATGCAAATCAATAAATGTCATTTACCACATAAACAGAATTAAAAGCAAAACCATATGATCATCTCAATAGATGCAGAAAAGCTTTCAATAAAATTCAACATACCTTCATGATAAAAACCCTTAACAGTCTAGGCATTAAAGGAACATATCTTAAAATAATAAGAGACATCTATGACAAACTCACAGCCAATGTCATACTGAACAGGCAAAAGCTGGAACCACTACTCTTGAGAACTGGAACGAGATAAGGATGCCCACCCTCACCACTCCTATAGCACTGGAAGTCCTAGCCAGAGCAATCAGACAAGAGAAAGAAATAAAGCATCCAAATAGAAAAAGAAGTCAAACTATCTCTCTTTGCTGATGATATGATTCTATACCTAGAAAATGCTAAAGATTCTGCCAAAAGGTCCCTAGAACTGATAAATGACTTCAGGAAAGTTTCAGGATACAAAATCAATATACAAAAATCAGTAGTGTTCCTATACATATATCAATAATGTTAAAGCTGAGAGTCCAATGAAGAATACAATCCCATGTACAATAGCCACAAATAAAATGAAATATCTAACAATACAGCTAGCCAAGGAGGTAAAAGATCTGTACAAGGAGAACTAAAAAACACTGATGAAATAAATCAAAGACAATACAAATAAATGAAAATACTTTTCATGCTCATGGATTAGAAGAATCAGTATCATTAAAATGGCCATACTGCTTAAAGCAATTTACAGATTCAACACTACTCCTATCATATTACAAATGCTATTTTTAAATAAATATAAAAAAACTGTTCTAAAATTCACATGAACCAAAAAAGAGCCCGAATAGCCAAAGCAATTCTAAGCAAAAAGAACAAAGCCAGAAGCATCAGACTACCTGACTTCAAACTATACTACAAAGCTACAGTAACCCAAACAGCATGGTACTGGTACAAAAGCAGACACATAGACCAATGGAACACAACAGAAAACTCAGAAATAAAGCCACACACCTACAATCATCTGATCTTTGGCAAGGCCAACAAAAGCAAGCAATAGGTAAAGCACTCCCTATTCAGTAAATGGTGCTGTGATAAATGGCTAGCCATATGCAGAAGAATGAAACTGGACCCTTACCTTTTACCATATACAAAAATTAACTCAAGGTAATTTGCCTAGGCTGTAATCCTAAGCAAATTAAGTAAGCAAGTTAATTCAAATGCAGGACATCAAACTATAAAAATTTTAGAAGTAAATCTAAGAAATACTGTTTATGATATCAGCCTTGGCAAAGAATTTTTGGCTAAGTCCCCAAAAGCAATTGCAATGAAAACAAAAGTTGACTAGTGGGACCTAATTAAACTAAAGAGCTTCTGAACAGCAGAAAAAACTATCAGCAGAGTAAACAGACAACCTACAGAATGGGAGAAAATATTCACAAAGTGTGCATCCAACAAAAGTCTAATATCCAGAGTCTACAAGAAACTTAAATCAATAAGAAAGAAACAACCAACCCCCTTTAAAAACAGGCAAAGGACATGAGCAGATGTTTCTTCAAAGGAGCAATCAGGCAAGAGAAAGAAATAAGGCATCTAAATAGAAAAAGAAGTCAAATTATCTCTCTTTGCTGATGATATGATTCTATACCTAGAAAATGCTAAATATCCTGCCAAAATAGTCTCTTTATTAAAAGAAGACATACAAGTAGCCAACAAACATGAAAAAATGTTCATCATCACTAATCATCAGAGAAATGCAAATCAACACCACAGTGAGATATCATCTACACCAGTCAGAATGGCAATTAGTAAGAAGTTAAAAGATAACAGATGCTGGTGAGGCTGCATAGAAAAGGGAATGCTTATCCACTGTTGGTGGGAATGTAAACAAATTCAGCCGCTATGGAAAGAAGTTTGGAGATTTCTGAAAGAACTTAAAACAGAGCTATCACTTGACCACAGATTCCATTACTGGGTATATACCCAAAGGAAAATAAATCATTCTACTAAAAAGATGCATACACTTGTATGTTTATCACAGCACTATTCAAAATAGTAAGATAAACAATCAAACTAGATGCCAATCAAGAGTGAATTGGATAAAGAAAATGTGGTACAAATACACCATGGAATACTATGTGGCCATAAAAAAGAATGAAGTCATGTCTTTTGTAGTAACATGGATGTAACTGGAGGACATAATCCTAAACAAATTAACTCAGGAACAGACAACAAAATGCCACATGTTCTCACTTATAAGTGGGAGCTAAACCCTGAGCACACATGGACATATACACAAGAACAACAGACACTGTGGACTATTAGAGGGAGGAAGAAGGAAGGAGGACATACACGGTGGAAAAACTACCTATTGGGTACTGTGCTTACTGCCTGGGTGACGGGATCCATACCGTAAACGTCAGCATCCCACAGTATCCCCAGGTAGTAAACCTGCATGTGTACCCTCTAAAATAACGGTTGAATTTTTTTAAAAGGAAAAGAATTCCTTAGGTGCCCAGGTAAATCCAAGCATGGCTGTACATTATTTTGGATTTGACTAGCCAGGAAATATGTGTTTGTTTCCCATTAGTTCAACTATCTGAGAAAAAATATTGTTCAGTTGACAGAGATATATACACAGTTTGCTTAACCTTCATGCACTCAAAATACTCTTAACAGTAAATCTGTATCCGTGTGCTGTGATACCAGAGGAAGTGTAATCCTAATAAATGTAGAACACCCAAATAAAAAAAGAAGCACTCATGTTTCTTTCTTATTATTTTTCAAAGTTACTAAATTTTCAAAGGTTACTAAGACTTGAAAGGGATTTCAAATTATTGCACAACAAAGTGTTTCATGAAGTCTCAGTTGTTTTCATTACATTTTTAAAAACATTTTTGGAGTAGTTTTTCACATAATTACTAAACTCCTTCTCAAAAAGCGGAAATAGAATGGTATAGAAAGTGAATCAATAGGTAAATTGGCTCTTCTCCAAGAGTATATGGTTCCCAATGGTCTCACACCAGATTTGCAGAAACCCTGGGAAGTATTTTATTCCTCATATTCATCTTACCACATGACTGTTTTGATTTTTGGAAAATGCAACTATGAAAATATGCAGTTCTAAAATAATTAATTGCATTGTGGGACTATATATGCATTTTGAAAGGGTTATTTTAATGAGAGCAATTATCATAAGGTTGTTTCTCTAATGAATGTAAAATGTGTATACAATGATAAAACTGACTGTGCCATCGACTTTGCAGAAAAGAAAAACATATGTTTTAATTATGGCATAAACATTCAGTACCTGTGATTAAAAACAAACAGCTTGAGTATGTATTACATAATGTATAGCCAGATGGCAAGAAATGGCAGTGTATGACTTAGGTGACCTCTCCGTGGTCTTTGTTGTATAGTATCTACAGAGTTTGATGCAAAGCACAGCGAATATCATGAAATTTTCTGTTAGCCCAAAGTCTTTTTTTTTACTAGGAATAGAGGCCTCAATGGACCCCTTTTCCTCTTTCTATCAGTCCCATGTCCTCACACAGATCTGGGAGAAGAAAAGGGAGGGCTTCGAATTTACTATACACCAGTTCATCTGCCAAATACTCTGCCACTTATGCTAGTCAACAAGATAAAAAACTTGCTTATTTTAATGCTGCAAACTGACTGTTTTATATTCTTTTCTATTTTTCAGACTGTATTTTCTGTGAGTCCTGATCAAGTGATACAAATGAGCTGCAATGGTGACATAAACTCTTGACAGAGATTGGAAAAGTAGCTGGAACACCATCTTTTCTTTTAACTTTTTATGGTGCTTCTGTTGGCATAGTTGGGGAAAGCACCTACAACATGAGTTTTATCATGAAGCTTCACAGACACTTTCAAAGAACAGTCATTCTGCTTGCCACTTTTTGTATGGTGAGCATTATCATTTCTGCTTACTACCTGTACAGTGGCTACAAACAGGAAAATGAACTCTCTGAGACGGCTTCAGAAGTTGACTGTGGCGACCTCCAACACCTACCATATCAACTAATGGAAGTGAAAGCAATGAAGCTTTTTGATGCCTCAAGGACAGACCCCACAGTCCTAGTATTTGTAGAGAGCCAGTACTCATCTCTTGGTCAAGACATCATTATGATTCTAGAATCAAGTAGATTCCAGTATCACATTGAAATTGCCCCTGGAAAGGGAGATCTCCCAGTGCTTATAGACAAAATGAAAGGCAAATACATTCTCATTATTTATGAGAATATTTTAAAGTATATAAATATGGATTCCTGGAATCGAAGCCTTCTAGATAAATACTGTGTAGAATATGGTGTGGGTGTCATTGGATTCCACAAAACTAGTGAGAAGAGTGTACAGAGCTTTCAGTTAAAAGGTTTCCCTTTTTCCATATATGGAAATCTTGCAGTAAAAGATTGTTGTATTAATCCTCATTCTCCATTGCTTCGTGTGACCAAATCTTCCAAGCTTGAAAAAGGTTCTTTACCTGGAACTGACTGGACAGTTTTTCAGATTAATCATTCAGCCTATCAACCAGTAATATTTGCCAAAGTAAAGACCCCAGAAAACCTTTCTCCTTCCATCTCTAAAGGTGCTTTTTATGCCACTATTATACATGACCTGGGGCTTCATGATGGAATTCAAAGGGTTCTTTTTGGCAACAACTTGAACTTTTGGCTGCACAAGCTCATCTTCATAGATGCCATCTCCTTCTTATCAGGGAAGAGGCTGACATTGTCCTTGGACAGGTACATTCTTGTGGATATTGATGATATATTTGTGGGAAAAGAGGGAACAAGAATGAACACCAATGATGTAAAGGTAAGGCTCTATTTTCTCAAGTTTCAAAGTTCAGTTCATCTCCCAGCAGGGATACAACTATCCCAGTTTGTACTACAACTGGGTTACCCAGGACATGGGATTTATTGGGAAAGTCTGGGCAATCTAGGATTATCGCTCACCCTAAATCAACTAAGAAGATTATGTATTTCTATCTGAATCAAGAAAAATAAAGATTTTACTAAAAGATTGAGTGTGGCAGGATCCTGAAATGGTTTTCTACATGTATTTACAACTAGAGTAGAAGTCATTTTGTTTAATTACTTTCCAGAAACTATCTACCTCAAAAAAAAAGCTATTACTAATCTCAGACTTAGCTCATTTAAATATGAAATTAAAGTGAATTTGTCTTAATGATAATAAATATTTCCACAAATTTCAAGAATTACAGATCTCATTGTAGCAAGTTCAGATACTTTTGGAAGTCAAATATGCAGTGCATTTTCTCTTATCATATTTTTCTGAAACTGAAAATCAGTACTACTAAATATGAAGATCAATGACTGTATAAGCATATTTATTCACATTTAAACATGAGGATTTAACTTGATTTCAGTGAACACTTCTGACACATATGTGAAGCCAATCATGCCAAATTTAAATTGTATTACATTTCTTATTGTGTAAAACTGCTGCCCTTAAACAGAAAACAATTATTTGAAATAGTTTGTCATTATTATGAGTTGATTGTGTTACATAAACAGCTGATTGTTTACTATTAAAAAATTTTTAAATTAAAGTTATCTACATTTGTCTTAGTTTCCCATTCGAAATGTCATAGGATTCTATCTCTGTTATACTACGTATTGATTTCTCATAAAAGTGAGACTTTTGATACATAGTTTTTATTCTACAGTTTTGACCTTTTGGTAGAATATCTAGAATCAAATCAGAGAGCAAAAAACACATCTTGAAAACTTTGTTCTTTTCTCTAGTCACTAAGCATCTGGCAAATAATAGTAATGTTCATCACACTAGTTAAGTGGGCTAAGAATACCAGAAGGACCATTAAATGTTACTGTAAGAGAGTGTGAAGACTGAAAAGAAAAAAAACTTCCATATTCTTGGCACTATTTTAGTCTCTTCCTTTTAGCTAAACAGAAATTAATAAAGAAGCTGTATTTAAGTTTCCATTAAGTCTTTGTACTTACTTCTGAAAATATAGCTAAATTAAAACCAAGCTGGTAGTTTAAGCATTTATTAGGTGTTTGAAGATTACAAGCAATATATAATTCTTCCATTTTTTTTTTCCATTTCAAATGACTTTGGTGAGAAATGTTTTCAATATGAATATATTTCTGAAGTGAAATTGTTTGAAACTGTCAAATATATATTTTTATGGAATTTTAAAATATGGTAAATAAATCCCTGAGTTTTGTATGTAGCCCCCTGTTTCCCCTAATATTATACAAAATACAAAATGCCATTTGTGCTCCAGAAGTTAAGCCAGTTTTCAGGGGTATGAAAAATTAGAGGCTTATTGAACACATTAAAGAAAAATTTGGCATGTCTACTTTATGAACTGCTCATATTTAGATAGAAATATATTTTCTAAACTACCTAAATGCTTTTTTTAAAAATGTGTTTTGAATAATCTGGGTTTTTTAATTACTTCTAAATTGCATCTGTGATTGTGTCTCAAAACACTAATTTACTGCAGTCAATTGCCCTGAGAGTATAAACAGTCATTCATGTATTCATTCTGTAACTAGTTATTAAGCGTGTACTACATGTGAAGCACTTTTTGGAACTTACAGATAGAATCTTGAACTGTAGTCCATTCCATAGAAGAGGGGCAGGGGAGAGTAGAGTCATAGGAAAGCACATTGTGCTGAGCATCTATCCGTTCAGTTCTTGATATGGCTATATCCCATTCCAGGCATAGAGGCAGGCTTTAGGGATACAATGATAAAGTGGGGGTGATAAATAGGTAAATAGCTTGCAACATGGTAAGCACAATAGCAAACATATCGACACAGTTTCATATAAATTATGTTGTGGGAAACACTACAGTGTGTGCTGTGTACCTGTAACTTAAGTATGTACTTAAGTATGTACTTAAGCATGTAGGACAGAGTTCAAAGGCAAGACTAGATTGATGTGATGATTTGGAAAGATGTAGCAGTAATTCAGACAAAGACAGCAATTTCTTGAAACCAGGAAATTGGAGTAAGAATGGAGAAGGAAGGACCAAATTAAGATCTATTTAGGAAGTAAAATTGAACAACTTAGTAATTGGCTGAATGGAGATGAAAGAGAATATAATCATGACATTAGAATTCGTCATAAAAGAGAATATAAGGATGACTTTAGGATTTTTGGCATAGGTTGATAATTGTTGATGATGTCAACAACAATAAGTAAGAGGATCATAGTGAAGATCATTAAAGGTCATAATAAAAATTTCAGTTTTATTAAAGTCCATGTGGGATGCAGAGCATTTCACAGGTAGTTGCCTCACAGGAAAAGTCTGGGTAGGAAATACAGATTTCAAATTCATCATCCTATAGGGAATCATTCACCACATGAAAGTGTGTGAGCTCAGCCAGGGAAAAAATTTAGAGTGATAAGAGAAGATGATCAAATGTAGAATATTGAGGAAAATCATCATTTAGAAGACAAGTAGAGGGAAATATCCCTTGAATAAGAGTTTGAAAGAACAGTCAGAGACCAGGAAGCTGAGATGCTATAGCTTCAGAAAAAGTGTGATCAGCAGTATAAAACCCAACAGCAGGGCCCACTGGGCTAAGGACTGGAGAGTCTCCTTTGGGAAAAGACAAAGATCACTGGGGACTCTTGCATAATCTGTGTGAATGGAATGATAGAGACCGAAGCCCATTTGCAGTAAGTTGGAGTCAGGAGTTGACTAAGGGGGTCAAGATGTGAAGAAAGAGAGTGTAGAGCACTCAGTGGAGAAATTTTTGTATGAAGGAAAAAAGAGAAATTATACAGTAGCTAGAGGGTAGACTGGTTCTAGGAAGACCAGCTGTCCTGGTTTGTCCAGGACTGAGAGTATTTGTTACTAAAATGTAGAGTCCAAGAGTTAGATAGGGTGACCTAACTAAATCAGATAAGGAAGAATAATCAAAAATCATGAGGTCTAAAAAAATCATAAATTTTGTGATTAAGAGTATATAATTAGTATAAATGTTTAAATCAATTATTTTATTTAATTATTACCACTTATGAGCAAATATTATATTTTCCCTATTTGGAGTATTGGGAAAATTTAAAAGAATGTGAGAAAATCAAAAGTTACATAAACTGTTATGTACAAAATTGGAAGGAGATTGCAAGACATAAATTTTAACTAGCAAACTAATCACTGCATGGATGTTATTTTTTTTCTTATGTGGAATAGAAAATGTGCTTCCTTATTTAATGGGAAGATTTGAATAGCAATGCAATATCAGCTTTACCCACCTAGATGTTGAATAATATGAGTATATTTTAAAGATCCTCAAAGCCACAGAAGAAACTGTGACATGGCACAAAGTGTTTCATTCTTTGTGCCACAAAAATACAAAAAAAAATACAAAAAACAGACCTAAGTTGAGGTCTTTGTTTGTCTAGGAATATGCAAGCTACAAGCCATAGCCTGTAAAGAACCAAAGAAGAAAATTGTTTAGATAATTCAAATATTCCTTTAAAAAGGCAGGACAAATTTCAGTGAAATTGAAGTCAGGAAAAGGTGTGTGTGTGTGTGTGTGTGTGTGCACGTATGCATGCAAACGTGTTCCATTGGACTATTGGATGAGTTTTAGTGACGTTCAAAATTTCAAGTTCCTTGTGATCTACAACCTACCCTCAAACTTCCCGACTAAAGGTTTTGGGAGAGAGAAAGTGATGTTTCTCCAATTAAAAAAAGCTTCTACCATTAAAGCATTTTAGTTTTACATGAAAGCACTTCATGACCCAGTTACCACTAATAACCCATATGATCTTTTAGGCACATTAACTCACTCTTGTTGTAAGATCCATTATACCTTTAGACCTACCATTTCATATAACATTTATCTCCCAAGACATCTGAGAAGTCAAATGAGAAGATTCTGGAAAAGGTGGTCTTTCAGGGTTTTACTGAACTCCTTGCAGTTGAATACTCTCAATGCATAAAAGAGGTTACATATCACTCCCTCCTGCATCTCTCCCTTCCTCTCTCTCTTCGATTTCTGTAATAGGTACACATTCCTTTCAAACTTTGAGAAAATTCCTAACATTCTTCGGAAAATGAAGAACCCGCCCAGTCACATCTGAGCTTACTGAAGAGATAACTGTGGCTCCTCCTGGAGCACCTTGTACTTCTTTCTGGAGGTACTCAACAGCCACTTTCCTTTTTTAACTACCCCAGACCTTTCTCACTATTTTCTTACATTTCAATATACCATAACTTGTCTATTTGTGGATTAGCCCTTAAAAAATCTACATTTTTAAAGTGGCCCCAGAAGAAAGGGAAGTTCTTAAATTTTTAATACAATGTCATGAGTGGCTATATCATTATTTTCCTCTCTAATGGAAGATCCCAGAGTACCTAGAGGAAAGAAAGTGCTGAAAATAGAAGTGGGAAGCTAGAAAACTGTGAAAAATAAGAGGTATCAAGCTCAGAAGACAAACTCGGCTGACTTTTCAGTCTTGCTTGGGGCTGACTGTGGGAAGCTCTAATTGGAATGTAAAGGTGCGCTCTGTGCTGCTTGACTTCACCACGAATATTCACCAACCCAGCTAAGCGGAAGCCAGAGGCTTCATAAAATCACTAAAAAATAACAACATACCAAATATTGGGAGGAGGAGGAAAACACAACTGCAATCAATTATTCTGTCATAAGTACACATAAAAGGGTAGCAAAAATTTCTCCGGACAGTTCACTATTCATGTGCTCTGTATGAATGTCAAGATCTGTACACTGTACATAGTATTAATGTTTTGTCATTTTTCTCCTAAATTCGTATTTCTTGAGTTCCTTTCCATTATATCTGATGTTTCTTATCTCTTATTTACTGATATTCATTTAATTTTATTATGCTATAGAAGCATGTATCTGCTTGATCCCATTACTTCAAATTTGCTAGATTTACTTTATAACTGGATACAGTATGCCTCATGTACTTGACAGGAACATATATTCTCTAATCAAGGTATACCAACACAACCTTGTTAACTACATTTTTCAAATCTGTCTTCTTACTGTATTCTTTTTTGGGGGGTGAGGGAATGGAATGGTATCCCTGATGCTACCAAAAGAGTTATGTTTAATTTTCCAACTCTGATGGTTGATTGTAAATATTTCCTTGTTCTGAAAATTATTGCCTTCTATATTTTGAAGCTATGTTAAGTGCACATATTTTGAAATCGTATTTTAATATGTTTTTTCATTCTGTTATCTTTTTAACTTTATTAATGTTGTTTTGCCTTTGTTTTGCTTAATGCTAATACAGCTATACCAGCTTTCTTTTGATTACTATTTGAGAAATATATCTTACTCCTTTTTTATATATTTTTGATCTCTCTCCTGTCTTTGCACTGTAAATTAGCTTTGAAAACAGCTCCTAGGTGAACTTTGCTTTTTGTCTACTCTGTCAATATTTGTCTTTTAATTAACAAGATCAATCTACATATAGTTAATTGGATTATCAATGTATATGGATTTATTTCAGCTACTTTATTTTGTGCTTTATATTTTCCCCACTTGTTATATTTCTTCTCTTCTTTCTCTCTCTTCCTTTTTACCTTCATTTGAATTGTCAGTTTCTTTCTTTTTTTTATCCATTCCTGGTTTAAATGAATGTATTTTATCTCTTTTTTTTTAGTAGTTTCTCCAAAAATTTAAACACATGCACTAAACAAGTGCCAATATCTTCATACCTCAGTCAAAATGTACAAAGTTCTTTATCTCCAATAATGCTCTCTCTCCTTTGGCGGTTGGGTTATTCTTGTTCTAGATGTTAATGTTGCTGTTTAACACCGGATATTAGGCACTGTTGTTTTTACTACCATCAAAGTTTTATTAGATTTGCCAGATTTCTACTGTTTCCTTTGCCAACCATTCACCTTTTCTCATCCGATGTGATTCTCAGCTTCTACACCTTACCCCTTTCTGTAAAGAGCAGACAGTCATGCCATTTACACGTAATTTTGATCATGACCCCCCTCTGCTCAAAACCCTCCAGCAACTTCCAGTGTTTTTATCTCTGCTACACGCCCTGCTCCTTTTCCCTCACGCTACTGCAGCCTCTCTAGTATCTTTGCTGTTCCTTGCTCCTGTTTCAGAATTTTGCACTTGCTGTTCTTTCTCCCTAAAGTGTCCTTCCCCCAGATTGGTGCATGGCTCTCTTCTTTGCTTCCTTCAGATCTTTACTCAAATGTTACTTTCTCAGTGAAGTCTTCTCTGACCATTCTCTTTAAAGTTGCAACCTCTAAATCTCCCATCTTTCCCTGAGAGTGTTTTGTTCTGGCACTTATGATCACCAATGATGTGCTGAAACTGGCTCACATTGGCTTACAAGGTCAATTTTGTGCATCTCCTCCTAGCTTTATGGAAGGAGTATTTACACCGTAAAATAGACAAATGCGACAAATCTGGGCTTTTTATTCACACAGACCCAGTTGTTAAAGGCTTCACAGCATGCTACCAGACATACCATGTATTTTACTAATTTATTAGGTTGGTGCAAAAATAATTGTGGTTTTTGCCACTACTTTGTTATTTGGACTATTAAAATGTAAGCTTTATTAGGGCAAGATTTTTTTCATCTATTTTGTTCACTGATGTATCTCCAGCACAGAGAAATGTGCCTGGCTCAGTATATATTTGTTGAATGAATGAATTGCATTCTTTCTGAAGTATATCCTTTAGACATGATAAAAGAAAAACATCAGCTGAATTAAATTTAAAGGAGTTTAATTGAGCAATGAACAATTCATGAATCAGGCAGCCTCCCGAGCCAGAGTAGGTTCAGAGACTCCAGCGCAGCCACATGGTGGAAGAAGATTTATGGACAGAAAAAGGAAAGTGACATACAGAAAACAGAAGTGAGGACAGAAACAGCTGGATTGGTTACAGGTTAGTGTTTGCCTTATTTGAATATAATTTGAACACAACTGACTGGCCAAAACACAGTGATTGGCACAAGTGTAGACTACGGTCTGTTTACACCTCCACTTGTTATAGCTCACAATGTACAGAAAAACCTTTAGGCTGAACTGAAATTATGTAAGGAGGTGGCTTTAGTCCAAACTTTATTTTAAAGACTTCCTTCAATGAGACTCTATTCATGGTAAACCTCAGATTTTATGCATTGTAAATGTCTTTATTTTCCCTCATCCTTAAAAGATAGTTTGGTTGACTTCACAATGCCTAATTAAGTTCCCTCATATATATCCATTGCTGCTCACACTGGGAAGATTGGTCCTCCCTGGAAGTCACCTAAACATTTTTGGTAATAGAATGTCCAGTTCCACTGGTCCCTAATAGTTTTATGATTGTCACAATATTAGGCAATTTGAGACCATTCTTCTCTCCCTCCCTCTCCCTCACTCTCTCTCTTTGTTTGGTGGAATACTTACTTATTTCTACATTTGATATAATGTGATCATATTAAAAATACACAGGAAAATAAATTACTGTCAATATTATTATCACATTCAAATAGCCATAGTGTGCTAGCAACTATACAACTATACAGTTATTTTAAGGAAATAATTTTATAATTTAACATGGGGAAATCATAAAATAGATTAGCAAAGGGAAAAAACATTTCATATTCATATTTACTTTTAATATATTGTATTAAATTTGTTGTTACATTGTGAAATGGAATGTTTCTCTACTATTAAGGAGTGATTTGTTATGCAATGACATTCTAAAAGAATGAGTTATAAATTATTTAAAGAAAGCAAAATGCTGTTACTGAACACATGAATATGTAAACAGGATACTTGGTGACTGATTACATTTTTTAAAGGTCTGATACAGTCTGGGCACAGTGGCTCATGCCTGTAATCCCAGCACTTTGGGAGGCCGAGGTGGTCAGATCACCTGAGGTCAGGAGTTCAAGACCAGCTTGACCAACATGGAGAAACCCCATCTCTACTAAAAATACAAAATTAGCCAGGAGTGGTGGCACACTCCTGTAGTCCCAGCTACTCCGGAGGCTGAGGCAGGAAAATAGCTTGAACCCGGGAGGTGGAGGTTGCAGTGAGCCGAGATCTCACCATTGCACTCCAGCCCCGGCAACAAGAGTGAAACTCCGTTTAAAAAAAAAAAAAAGGTCTGATGCAATGAATCCAACCCACGCATGATACAGGAGGGCTGTCATAAATGGTACCAAAGCTCAACCAGACAATGATGAGTTCTACACACTGTAGTAGCAGAAGAATACAAGAGGCAAATTCAGAACAGAGACTTAGGTTCTAGAGATATTAAGAAAATTATGCACATTTACTCTGTTAAAATAATGTCATAAGATTTCAAAGGATATGCTGATGAATAATGAAACACATTTTTGATAAAGGAAATCAAAAACCTTGGAGAAAATTGTACTATTTGCCAGTTACTGGATTATGTCCTTCTCTTGGTTAAGAGAATTTATTTCTTCTAACATTCCATGTTTCTAGAAAATAAATCAGCATGTAAAAAATCTTTTTTGTATCTCTATGCTGGTGATTTAAACCTGTACAGACTGCAGTAAGTTACTCCCAAAATAGGTAACACTTACTGAGTATGTATGTTGTTTTAAGTGCTTTGCTTCATCATTTAATTATCGTAGAAATCCTATAAAACAAAGATTATAAGCAGCATCATTTTACATAAAGAAACTGAGGCTGATAGATTATGACTAACTTGCCCAAGATCTTACAACTAGTAAGTGGCATTCCTAGAATACAAAATGCAGATCTACCTGGCTCCAAAATCTGAGCTTTTCCACCTCATGTGCTTCACAGTTATGAGCTTAACACAACTGGTGTTAGGTGGTGTCCATAAAAATTTCTTCCTACCAAGCTCCACTTTACGGTAAATTACATCCTATCAGATTCTGTTATAGTTTGATGGGTTG
This sequence comes from Pan paniscus, assembly GCF_029289425.2. Classification (NCBI taxonomy): domain Eukaryota; kingdom Metazoa; phylum Chordata; class Mammalia; order Primates; family Hominidae; genus Pan; species Pan paniscus. The sequence continues at coordinate 116,095,784 of NC_073252.2, forward strand.
TATCTAAAGCTTTGCCCTAGATTTACCGATAAGTCTGGAACAAAAATTAGTATTAGTCACTTCTTGAAATGTCTTGGGCTGAAATAAATTTTGGATGAATTAGAGTGGCATAGTGACAGCATAGTGACAGGCCCTTCTGGCACTCAATCAATTAAAGAACCAAAATTGCCCATAATTCTGATAATCTCACTTTTTCTATCTGTATGTACTCAGATTTTAAAGTCTGTGTGATGTTGTAAAGTGCTTTATGAAGGCATTCCTAACATTTTTTTAAAGCACACAAACAAAATAGAAAAAGTCAAGGAAATTCTGACATATTGTCACTTAGTCTCTGGGAAACATGAATTAGTAGCTAAAGCACTTTTTTATTCTTAACTTTTATAGGCTTCCATGAATAATGAAACTGGAGACTGAAATACAAAATGAATCTTAAAATCATGATGTTAATATAAAATAAATCATGAGATCTACTTGACATAATTTATAAACTGTTTATAACCAAAGAAATATAGCCAACTTATTAAACTTCTAGATAAACTGAAATTTTTAAAATTAAAATTAAAATTTACCTATAAAATACATATTAGAATTTTACCTTAAAAGATTATATGCTTTCTCATTTTAATATTAATAGTTATAATGATTATACAGGATTATTAATAGTTATTAGTTACACCAATTACTAAAATAGCTATGTATGGTTTTCTATTAATGCCAAAGCAAATTACCACCAACTTAGTGTCTTAAAACAACCCAAATCTGTCATTTTGCATTTCTGAAGGTCAGACATCCAACATGGGTCTTACTGAGCTAAGTTCAAGATGTCCACAGGGCTGTGTTCCTTTCTGGAGGCTCTAGGGGAGAACCCATCACCTTGCTTTTTCCATCTTCTAGATTCTGCACACATTGCTTGGCTCATGTTCCCTTCCTTCATCATTAAAGCCAGAAATACTCTCTGTGCCTTATTTCATGGCCACATCTCTCTCAAACTGGAAAAGGTTCTCTGCTTTTAAGGATCCGTATGGCCCACCTGGATAATCCAGAATAATCTCCCCATATCAAAGTCCTTAACTTAATCACATCTGCAAAATCTCTTTTGCCATGTAATGTTCACATTCACAGGTTCCAGGGATTAGGACATGGATTTCTTGGCGGGGGAGGTAAAGGAGATATTATTCTGTGTACCACAAGCTATGCTCTTCAGGTAATCATGCTACAATTCTTACAACGACTCAACTCCCACAAGAAACTCTGCTACTCTACTACTGTTTTCCTCACTGGGAAATGAAATCTTGATGGCATATACATGCTCAAACAATTACTCTAGATCTCTGAGTCGACAGTAGTTAACTAGGGAAAATTAAATTATTGTGCTGTTAAACGCTTCATATCCCTTACACACAGGAGGTTAAACACGGGGGAGCAAGTAACTCTTCCTTCACTTAGATGTCTTAAGAAATGTACCTCACCAAAGATTGCTTGGTTGGAGCAGATGTGTGACTATCATCAATTCACTACTTTAGGAGTTTCTAATATCATGTTTCTAGAAGTGCATCAATTATGAGACTAGAGACTGTTTTGAAAGCCAGTTGATTAGGACTACCACATAGTCACCTAAGCACAGTTTACCATTTTCATTGTTACCATTTCATTATACTTTTATTTTTCTATTTTGTTCTCTTTGATTTATGTTTCTGCATCCACCTCAGTTTCAGTGCCCTTATTGTATTGGCCTTTCCCCCTTTGGAATTTCTATTCTAACTACCCCAACCTAAAAACAACAATGGTGTTTTATCTGTTCATCCCTTCTGTCTTTATCTCCCCTGCTTTGATATCCTGGTGCCTGGTGCAGTAATGTACCTTTTTTCCCCCTTCATACATAGATCTTTATTTTATGTAACTACTTGTCTCTATTTTCTTCTCTGACTATATAAACTGAGTAGAATCAGATTTCTGGGAAAGAAAAATATTGCATGTAGAAATTAGACCAACTTGTTGAGGCACTGAACAAAGAGCTATCCCCAAAAATAATAATAATAAGTTCTTCACTATTCTTTTGGATTAAAATATATATTTTATATATAACATATTATATATTTTTTATATATATTATATATTATAAATATATTATATATTATATTTATATATAATATTTATATATTATATATAAATATTATATATAATATATTATGTATTTTATATAATATATTTATTATATATATTATATAATATATTTTTATATAATATATTTATTATATATATAATATATAATATATAATATATAATATTTATATATATAATATATAATATATATTTATATATATTATATAATATATTATATATTTTATATTTTATATGTTATATATATTATATATAATATTTTACATATTATATATTATATATATTTTATATATTATATATACATTATATATATTTTATATATTATATATACATTATACATAATATTTTATATATTATATATACATTATACATAATATTTTATATATTATATATACATTATACATAATATTTTATATATTATATATACATTATACATAATATTTTATATATTATATATACATTATACATAATATTTTATATATTTTATATACATTATACATAATATTTTATATATTTTATATACATTATACATAATATTTTATATATTTTATATACATTATATATAATATTTTATATATTTTATATATATATAGTGCTAGAACAACATATAACAGAGCCATTTTTATCTAAGAATCCTAAGAGACAAAGTAGTTGGGTTCACAGAGAAAGACAACTTACTTGATATTCTTGAATAAATGAATTCAAGTGGTTTTGACAATAAAATGAAGATTAGAGTTGCTGCCAATGGGGTAATGAATAGTTATATCCTGCCAAACTCAGATTTCTGATATGCTGAAAAATACTTCTAGGAAAGTTTGTATAACATTTAACAAAAATTATTTGACAATATTTTCAGGAAAAAGACATTATAATGAAAACCCATTTTAACTCTAGTGTGATTGCTTTAAAAAAGTAAGTTAGGTTAATATTCAAAGGATCTCGACATAATTTGCTAATCTGCTCTAGAAATGCAATAAGTATTTAAAGGAAGTAAAGGGAGAAAATACTTTCCCAGTCTATGTCATTTCTTATGTGATACAGGGACACTGTCATTGCTCTAACTGAGGGGCAAATGAAGAATGGAAAACTAAAGACACATTTTTCCTTCTTGCTAGGACTGTCCTGCTAGAAGCATATCTCCAATAGCATTGTCATTTGCACTTTGCAAGAACTAATTAGCACTCAGTCACCATTCTCAAAGAAGACACAGCTGCTCATTGTATTCAAAAAAGTTATGTTTACCTAAGTGGAATCTATCTTTAAGGATGCCAGTGGCAAGAGGCTGTTCATCAAACTTCAGAATAGTTCAGAGCCTCTGAAGAGGCCTAGGAGGGCCTATGTTCACTGCTCCGTACTTAGAAATTGACACAATGTCAGTGTGGAGGGTGGGGGTGATGGGAGGAAGAGCATCAGGACAAATAGCTAATGCATGCTGGGCTTAAAACCTAGGTGACGGATTGATAGGTGCAGCAAACCACCACGGCACATGTATACCTATATAACAAACCTGCACGTTCTACACATGTATCCTGCAACTTAAAATAAGTAAATAAATAAATAAAAATAAAAAAGAAAAAAAGAAAAGAAATTGACACAATTTCAGTGCAACATCCTCAAAAGCAAGGAAAGTCTATGAGAGTAATTAATTATCTTTGTTTTCAAGCCATCAGCAGACTTCAGATTGTTTCTCTATTGTAATTGAATGTCTCTAAGGAGCAAAGTTATTACTTAATTAAAACTAATCCTTCTGGTCACTTACATATGACATAGTCAACAGCTTATACTTGATCTCTTTTTTTTTTTTTTTTTTCTGAGGCAGAGTCTCACCATGTTGCCCAGGCTGAACTTGAACTCCCGGGCTCAAGCTCAGCCTTCCAAGTAGTTAAAACCACAGGCCCATGCCAGCACACCCAAGTATACCTGTACTTTTATTGTTGATGAACCTAAAACACAGATATTACTGGGCACCAGTGATGAATCTACTGTTAACTTGTAAATGAACAGAAAGCAAAGTCCTACTGTATTTTTTTTAAAGAAATGGTCCAAGAATTCGTCACTAGTTTCCTCTTAATCATTCTTTTACTCTGTGATGTTCAGATGCATTTAATCACTTATCAATACAAGACAATTTTCATGAGTTTCCAAACCACGGAAAAGCCAAGAAACATCACTTTAAATGTTTGCTTAAAAATGCAGATTCCCCAATTCCACACTCAAAGATTTTTGTCTTGGTAGATCAGGGGGAAGTGAGGGGCCCAGATCACCTAGATGATTCTAATGCAGGTAGTAGAAATGCACATTTGGGGAAACATAGGTTTAAATAGACTACATTTGATATTATTGTAAAATATGAAGACCTGGGTCCTATTATTTTTTCCTGTAGAAAGTATCTTAAAATCATGTTGTATAAAAATATTTAATTTTACATATATAAGCAAATATATAATGGAAAGAGGTTACAATAGAATTAATAGTTTTGTGACTGAGTTTAATCTGATGCTGGAAGAGTTCTTACATTTAGTTATTTTTAACCATGTACCAAGACACTGTGATAATATTTTGGCAAATATGTGTACATGTGAAACTGCCTATGGAGATCAATAGAGTGGATTTTACATGAAGGGACAGAAACAGAAGATTGAAGAAAGTAATTCCAATAAGTGGATGACTTGTTAGTATTGCCTAGTAAGAGGACACTGGATAATTTTGACAAAGTAATGAAAGGTACATTGCTTCTGTGATCTTTCAGGAACCTGTGCATCAGATCATTCAGAAGAAAGATTCCAGCAGAGAAGGTTATGATCAGGAGGTGTAAGAGTTAGGATAGAGAAATGGGAATTGTTTTCCTAAAGGGGAAGGAACGGAGAGAGAGAGAGGTTAATTATACTTCAGGTTTAATTGAATGTGCTTCTAATGAAATAGCAAATAAATTACAAAAGAGATCTGAGGTTGAATTATACAGGTGGGATAGAGTACCCCATTAGGTGATTTTTTTTAAATGTTAGCAAGAGAAGTAATTTTGAATGAAGAAATTTTACCTTGGGAAGCTTTAAGCATTCGCCTTTGAGAAACTACAATTAGAGTGAGCCCTGTTTGGGGTTTTTTGTCTAAATGTCCAAAATGAAAATAAATTTTTATTATTTTAAATATATAAACAATCCACACACTTTGTAATGAAAATAATTAATATAGAAAACTACAAAGAAGAAAGCAAAAAGCAATTCTCTCCTCAGTCTCTCTACACGCTGGATTTAGTCAATCTTTAATGTTTCCAAATCTCATAGGTAAAATTTTTTATTTCATTCATTTTTTAATTCTTATTTGTATTTGTAAGAAAGAGTTAATATGGTCACTTATGTTTATTGTCCATTTGTATTTCCCTTTTGAGAATTGTTTCTTGTCAATCGTTTTCCATTGGAGTGTTTGTTTTTGACCAATCAGTTATTATTTTTCCTCTTATTTCACACTCCATAAATGGAACAGCATGTTCCTTTGTTGTTATTTAACTTTTATGTATTTATATTCCCAGGAAGTTTTAATTATTACAAATTAAGTTTAAAAGGTTTTATTAATATCATAGAGGGGGAAGGCTGATACAACCTCTTTCAAAAGATACCAGGTTGTAGCACCTGGTACAGTGTTCCTGCAGTGAGCAACTTACTGAAATGTGTACTCTCAGAGCTCATTTCTCCCCTGCAAAGATGGCAATGAAATAAGAATGCAGCAAACCTATGAGTGTGAAAGCACTTTACAAATCATAAATCTTTATCTCTGGGTTTGTTTCTTTTCCTGGGATTAGACAATTAGATTTAATCATTGCTAAGGTCTCGACCAGTTCTAACTCTGTGAAATTCTTTAAAACATTACTAAGGAAAGCCCAGCACCAATTGACTTGAGCAGAGTAATTATATGGTGAAATAGGGTGAACAGAACACTGCTTCTGAGAATTAGGATTCCCATCCTTCCTCCACATGGTATGCTTTACATAACAGCCCCAGTGAATGCATGTGTGAGAAGGCTGGTTGGCCTCCCTGACTTCTGGTGAGGCAGAGAATTCCAAGACTCTCTGGTTTCCCTGAATAACATTATCTATCTGTTATATAACTTGTTTAAAATATTCTGTAGGTATTCATATGATTACTCCCTACAGTCTATTATTTTGATACAGTCCATAAGCTTACTTTTAATTTGAAACAAATTTCCCAGCCTGTGGTTCTTATCAAATCCATCATCTATGTGTTCAACCCTCAATTCTGTAGACCTCAACCATTCTTTTTTTTTTTTTTTTGGTACACTTTAAGTTCTAGGGTACATGTGCACAATGTGCAGGTTTGTTACACATGTATACATGTGCCATGATGCTGTGCTGCACCCATTAACTTGTTATTTACATTAGGTATATCTCCTAATGCTATCCCTCCCCACTCCCCCCACCTCATGACAGGCCCCAGTGTGTGATGTTCCCCTTCCTGTGTCCAAGTGTTCTCATTGTTCAATTCCCACCTATGACTGAGAACATAAGGTGTTTGGTTTTTTGTCCTTGCGATAGCTTGCTGAGAATGATGGTTTCCAGCTTCATCCATGTCCCTACAAAGGACATGAACTTGTTTTTTGTCCTTGCGATAGTTTGCTGAGAATGATGGTTTCCAGCTTCATCCGTGTCCCTACAAAGGACATGAACTTATCCTTTTTTATGGCTGCATAGTATTCCATGGTGTATATGTGCCACATTTTCTTAATCCAGTCTATCATTGATGGACATTTGGGTTGGTTCCAAGTCTTTCTATTGTGAATATTGCCACAATAAACATACGTGTGCATGTGTCTTTATAGCAGCATGATTTATAATTGTTGACCTCAACCATTCTTATCTTGACTTTCATATTTTCTTATAACTTTTATTTCAGCTTCAAGGGTACATGTGCAAGTTTGTTATATGGTATAGTGCATGTCACAGGGGTTTGGTGTACAGATTATTTCACCACTCAGGAAATAAGCATAATACCCAATAGTTAGTTTTTTGATCCTCACCCTCCTCCTACCCTCCACCCTCAAGTAGGTGCTGTTGTCTATTGCCTTCTTCTTTGCTTTCATATGTACTCATTGTTTAGCTCCCATTAATAAGTGAGAACATGCAGTATTTGGCTTTCTCTTCCTGCATTAGTTTGCCTAGGATAATGGCCTCCAGCTCCATCCATTGGGGTGTTCTACAAAGGACATGGCCTAGTTCTTTTTCATGGCTGCATGATATTCCATGGCATATATTTACATTTTCTTCATCCAGTCTACTACTTATGGGAATCTAGGTTGATTCCATGTCTTTACTATTGTGAATAGTGCTGCCATGAACATGCACATGCATGTGTCTTTAAGGTAGAACAATTTATATTCCTTTGAGTATATATCCAATAATACGGTTGCAATGGTAGTTCTATTTTAAGTTATTTGAGAAATTGCCAAACTGCTTTCCACAGTGGCTGAACTAATTCACATTCCCACTAGCACTGTATGTCATCTTTTCAACCTCACCAGCATCTTTTATTTGTTGACTTTTTAAGAATAGCCATTCTGACTGGTGTAAGACGGTATCGCATTGTGGTTTTTATTTGCATTTCTCTAATGATTAGGGATGTTGAACATTTTTTATATGAAGATCAGATGGTTGTGTGTGAGGCTTTATTTCTGGGTGCTCTAACCTGTTCCATTGGTTTATATGTCTGTTTTAGTACCAATACCATGCTGTTTGGGTTGCTATAGCCTTTTAGTATTGTTTGAAGTCAGGTAATGTGATACCTCCAGCTTTGTTCTTTTTGCTTAGGATTGCTTTGGCTATTCAGGCACTTTTTTTTGTTTCGTATGATTTTTAGAGTTTTTTTTCTAATTCTGTGAAGAATGTCATTGATAGTTTGATAGAAATAGCACTGAATCTGTAAATTGCTTTGGGCAATATGGCCATTTTAACAATATTGATTCTTCCTATTCATGAGCATGGAATGCTATTCCTTTCTTTGTGTTGTTTTTGGTTTCTTTCAACAGTGTTGTACAATTCTCCTTGTAGAAATCTTTGACCTCCCTAGTTAGCTGTACTCCTAGGTATTTTGGTTTGTGAATGGCTATTGTGAATGGGATTGTGTTCTTGATTTGGCACTCAGCTTTGATGTTGTTGGTGTACAGAAATGCTACTTATTTTTGTACATTGACTTTGTATCTTGAAACTTTGCTGAAGTTGTTCATTAGATCTAGGAGTTTTTAGGCAGATACTGGGTTTTTCTGTATATAAAATTATATCATCTGCAAACAGAAATAGTTTGACTTTCTCTCTTCGTATTTGGATGCCTTTTGTTTCTTTATCTTGCCTGATTTCTCTGGATAGGATTTCCAGAGAATATGTTGAATAGGAGTAGTGACAGTGGGCATCCTTGTTTTGTTCCAATTGTCAAAGGGTATGCTTCCAGCTTTTGCCTGTTCAGTATGATATTGGCTGTGGGTTTGTCATAGATATCCCTTATTATTCTGAGGTATGTTCCTTCAATGCCTAGTCTGTTGACGGTTTTTAACATGAAGGAAGTTGAATTTTATCAAAAGCTTTTCTGCATTAATTGAGATAATCATGTGGTTTTTGTTTTTAATTCTGTTTATGTGATAAAACACATTTATTGATTTACATATATTGAACCAACCTTACATCCCAGGGATAAAACCCACTTGATTGTGATGGATTAGCTTTTTGATGTGCTGCTGTATTTGATTTGCTAATATTTTGTTGAGGATTTTTGCTTCTGTGTTCATCCTGGATATTGGCCTTAAGTTTTCTTTTTTACTGTATCTCTGCCAGGTTTTGGTATCAGAATGATGCTGGTCTCATAAGATAAGTTAAGGAGGAGTCCCTCCTCAATTTTTTGGAATGGTTTCAGTAGGAATGGTACCAGTTCTTCTTTCTATGTCTGGTAGAATTCAGCTGTGAATCCATCTGGTCCTGGGCTTTTCCTGGTTGGTAGGCTTTTTATTACTGATTCAATTTCAGAACTCATTATTGGTCTGTTCGGGGTTTCAATTTCTTCCTCGTTGAATTTTGGGTAGTTGCATGTTTCCAGAAATTTGTCCATTTCTTGTAGGTATTCTAGTTTTTGTGGATAGAGGTGTTCATAATAGCCTCTGAGGGTTTTTTGTATTTCTGTGGAGTCAGTAGTATTATCCACTTTGTGATTTCTGATTCTGCTTATTCGGATCTTCTCTCTTTTTCTCTTTATTTGTCTAGTTAGCTATTGATCTTATTTATTTTTTCAAAAAACTAACTTCTGGTTTTGTTGATCTCTTACATGCTTTTTTATGTCTCAATTTTATTCAGTTCATTTTTTTCACATCTCAGTTTCATTAATTAAGTTCCAATATTGGTTATTTCTTGTCTTTTGCTACTTTTGCAGTTGGTTTGCTATTGTTTTTCCAGTTCATCTAGGTGTGATGTTACATTTAAGATATTTCTAACTTTTTATGTGATGTTACATTTAAGATATTTCTAACTTTTTATGTGAGCATTTAGTGCTAAAAACTTTCCTCTTAACACTGCTTTAGCTATATCCCAGAGATTCTGGTAGGTTGTATCTTTGTTCTCATTATTTTCAAATAGTTTCCTAATTTCTGACTGAATTTCATTGTTTACAAGAAGTCATTCAGGAGTAGGTTGCTTAATTTTCATGTAATTGTATGGTTTTGAATGATCTTCTTAGTATTGATTTCTATTTTTATTGCCCTGTGATCTGACAGTTTGGTTGGTATGATTTCAGTTTTTTTAAATCTGCTGAGAATTGTTTTATGGCCAATTGCATGGTGATTTTAGACTATATGCCATGTGCAAATGTGAAACATGACGTTCTGTTGGTTTTGGGTGGAAAGTTCTGTAGATATCTATTAGGTCCATTTGGTCAAGTGTCAAGCTTAGGTACTGAATATCTTTGTTAGTTTTCTGCCTCAATGAAGTCTCCCATTATTACTATGTGGTTATCTAGATCCCTCCATAGATCTCTAAGAACTCATTTTGTGAATCTGGGTGCTCTACTGTTAGATGCAAATATATTTAGGATAGTTAACTCCTCTTGAATTGAACCTTTTATCATTATGTAATGCCCTTCTTTGTCATTTTTGATCATTGTTGGTTTAAAGGCTGTTTTGTCTGAAAGAAGGATAACAACTCCTGCTTTTCTTGTTTTCTGTTTGCTTCACAGATCTTTCTCCATCCCTTACTTTGAGGCTGTGGGTGTCACTGCATGTGAGATGTGTCCTTGAAGACTGCATACAGTTGGGTCTTGCTTCTTTATCCAACTTGCCATTCTGTGCCTTTTAATTGGGGAATTTAGCCCATTTATATTCAAGGTTAATATTGATATGTACAAATTTGATCCTCTCATTGTGTTTTTGGTGGGATATTATGCATACATGATTGTGTACTTGCTATATAGTATATTTACATCTGTTTTTGTGGTGGCCAGCAAAAGACTTTCATTTCCATATTTAGCACTCCTTTAAGGACTTCTTTTTTTATTATTATACTTTAAGTTCTAGGGTACATGTACACCACGTGCAGGTTAGTTACATATCTATACCTGTGCCATGTTGGTTTGCTGCACCCATTAACTCATCATTTACATTAGGTATTTCTCTTAATGCTATCCCTTCCCCATCCCCCCACCCCATGACAGGCCCTGATGTGTGATGTTCCCCGCCCTGTGTCCAAGTGTTCTCATTGTTCAATTCCTACCTATGAGTGAGAACATGCGGTGTTTGGTTTTCTGTCCTTGCGATGGTTTGCTCAGAATGATGGTTTCCAGCTTCATCCATGTCACTACAAAGGACATGAACTCATTATTTTTTATGGCATAGTATTCCATGGTGTATATGTGCCACAATTTCTTAATCCAGTCTATCATTGTTGGACATTTGGGTTGGTTCCATGTCTTTGCTATTGTGAATAGTGCCACAGTAAACATACATGTGCAGTGTCTTTATAGAAGCATGATTTATAATCCTTTGGGTATATACCCAGTAATGGGATGGCTGGGTCAAATGATATTTCTAGTTCTAGATCCTTGAGGAATCACCACACTGTCTTCCACAATGGTTGAACTAGTTTACACTCCCACCAACAGTGTAAAAGTGTTCTTATTTCTCCACATCCTCTCCAGCACCTGTTGTTTCCTGACTTTTTAATGATTGCCCTTCTAAGTGGTGTGAGATGGTATCTCATTGTGGTTTTGATTTGCATTTCTCTGATGACCAGTGATGATGAGCATTTTTTCATGTGTCCGTTGGTTGCATAAACGTCTTCTTTTGAAAAGTGTCTGTTCATGTCCTTTGCCCACTTTTTGATGGGGCTGTTTGATTTTTTTCTTGTAAATTTGTTTAAGTTCTTTGTAGATTCTGGATATTAGCCCTTTGTCAGATGGGTAGATTGCAAAAATTTTCTCCCATTCTGTAGGTTGCCTGTTCACTCTGATGGTAGTTTCTTTTGCTGTGCAGAAGCTCTTTAGTTTAATTAGATCCCATTTGTCTATTTTGGCTTTTGTTGCCATTGCTTTTTGTGTTTTAGTCATGAAGTTAAGGACTTCTTTTAAGGCAGTAACAAATTCCCTTAGTATTTGTTTGTTTGCAAGGGATCTTATTTCTCTTTTGCTTATGATGCTTAGTTTGGCTGGATATGAGTTATTGGTTGGATTTTATTTTCTTTAAGAATACTGAAATGGGCCCCCAATCTTTTCTGGCTTGGAGGGTTTCTTCTGAAAGGTCTGCTGTTAGCCTGATAGGTTTCCCTTTGTGGGTGACCTGCTCCTTCTCTCTAGCTGCCTTTAATGTTTTTTCTTTCATGTCGACTTTGGAGAATATGATGACTATGTGTCTTGGGAATGGTCATCTTGTATAGTATCTCACAGGGGTTCTCTGAATTCCCTGAATTTTAATGTTGGCCTTTCTCACAAGTTTGGGGAAACTTTTGTGGATGATATCCTCAAATATGATTTCTAAGTTGCTCATTTTCTCTCTGTTTCAGGAATGCCAGTGAGTCATAGATGTGGTCTCTTTACATAATCCCATATTTCTCAGAGGTTTTGTTCATTATTTTTATTATTTTTCCTTTAATTTTATCTGACTGAGTTAATTAGGAAAACCAGTCTTTGAGCTTTGAGATTCTCTTCACAGATTGGTCTATTCTGCTGTTAATACTTTCAACTATATTATGAAATTCTTGCAGCGAGTTTTTCAGCTCTATCAGATCAGTTTGTTTCTTTCTTAAAACGGCTGTTTTATCTTTTGGATCCTGTATTGTTTTGTTGTATTCCTTAGAGTTTTTGGATTCAGTTTCTACTTTCTTTTGAATCTCAATGATCTTCATTCCTATCCATATTCTGAATTCTATGCCTGTTATTTCAGCTATTTCAGCCTGGTTAAGAACCATTTCTGGAAAACTACTTCAGTCGTTTTGAGGTAAGAGGGCACTGGTTTTTTGAGTTATCAGAGTTTGTGCACTCGTTCTTTCTCATCTGTGTGAGCTGATGATCATTTAGTCTTTGATGTTGCTGATGGGGTTTTTGCTTTTATCTTCTTTGATACTCTTTGAGGTTTGATTGTGGTATAAGGTTGGTTCAATTGACTGGCTTCAATTGTGAAAGATTTCAGGGGGCCAAGGCTCAGTTCAGCACTCTTGGGCTACATGCTCTAACTCTGAGGAACTGGTACAGGGCCCTTGGCTTTGTTATCTGGCCTCTTGAGGTAAGGAACCTGCTGCGCAGGAGGGGCCAATGTGTTCTTAGTCCACTGGCCACACTCTGATGGGGGGGTGCCAGCCAAAGTGCTTCACTGGGGCAATGGCAACAGCATCCATACTCATTCACATGTGCCAACAGCTGCATTGGTGCATTGGGGTGCACATGCGTCAGTTGGGGTGGGGTGCCAGCAAAAACCTCTGCCTTACTTTTCACAGATAGAACATACTGGCAAAATATTTTGGTGTTGTATTTTGGGCTGTGGTCCAGTAGATGGCGCTTAAGAGTGTTAGCAGATAGACTCTTGGCGGCATGGCTCTTTGTGCTCTGTGGTAGCAGGGGAGAGATGACACCCTCACCTAATCTGCTCCTGGGTCTTGGAGGAGCCCCCTCCAATCACTGGCTTTATGCCTGCATTTCTTTTCTTGGGTGTTCTGGTCCAGAGAGGTCCCTCAGGCAGGGACCACGTTTGGCAGACAGGTAATATCCTTGCCCAGCTGGCCGTTCGGAGGGAGGTACACCCCATGCCTCCACTGGCCTGTGGCATCTCATCTCTCTCAGTGATCCAAGAGTGAGGGCTCCTCCCTGCTTGGGCACCACCCAAGCCAGCAAGTCTCACTTGGCGATGAGCAGCAGGAGTGGGTGGAGCCCACCTAATCTGCTATCCAAGTACTTCCTGGGGAACATGGGATTGTGCCTGCCTGCCGAGTTCAGGTAGAAGCAGTCTGCTGGGCTGTAAGCTCTAGCAGGCATGGCCCACCTGGCTACAAGTGGCAGGAGTGAGTGGGGTTGCCCGCCCTTCTGTCCAGGTGATTTTCAGGACAACAGAAGATCACTCCCCTTGGACTCAAGAGTTGCCCCTGTAAAACTTCTGGGTGGCTCTGTGCCTCAGTTTAGAAGTGTGGGGGATGGAGCGGGCATGGAGGAGAGCTAGGGGATTTTTTCATTCCCAGTCTTGCACAGGACCCCACGGGGCTCTCACTCACTTGCCTTTTCCCATTTTGGAGAGGTTCTTCTGGCCTCTGCACTCAGCCCAGACAGGCTGGTGCCCAGCTTCACTCCTCTCTGCTCTCTATGTCTCCCTGCTGCCTTGATGGATCCCAATGTGGTTTTTTAGGTGATCAGCTTGTAGGGTCAGTGTTCACCAGTCAGTGAAAATGACACACGTGAACTGCTTCTAGTCTGCCATACTGACCCAAACTCCCCAACTTCCACATTTTTATAGACTGAAAGGCTTCTCATCATTTCATCTTTCTGATTATTTACATTTTCTAGCCAGTTGCATAGGTGAATATAATATTCCTGCTGAAAATAGCTTGAGAGTTAAGATCAGTGGCCGGGCACGGTGGCTCACACCTGTAATCTCAGCACTTTGGAAGGCCAAGGTGGGTGGATCACGAGGTCAGGAGTTCGAGACCAGCCTGGCCAACATGGTGAAACCCTGTCTCTACTAAATACAAAAATTAGTTGGGCGTGGTGGCGGATGCCTGTAATCCCAGCTACTCAGGAAGCTGAAGCAGGAGAATCGTTTGAACCTGAGAGGCGGGGGTTGCAGTGAGCCAAGACTGCACCATTGCACTCCAGCCTGGGCAACAGAGCCAGACTCTGAAAAAAAAAAAAATCAGTGTGGGTCCAAATCTCAAGTCTGCCCCTTTCCATTTAAGTAACCCTAGGCAAGTGTTTAACCCACTTCACCATCAGTTTCCCTATCTTTAAAATAAGAATCACACTTACTTCATAGCATGAATGTGAGAATGACACTCTATGTCAAATGCCTAATACAAGTTGGCCCTCAATATTTACACTATTTTTTTTTACTGTGAACATAACATGCACTGGGAGAATATATTTGAGCAGCATTTTGGAAGGAATACTAAAATAAGTAAAATTAATTCTTATAAATGCTTCAGAAGTATAAAGTCAGCTACAAGAAAACTAGACCATTTTTGGCCATTCACTTAAAAAATATTAATTGGTGTCTACTATGTGCCAGGCATTGTTCTAGGAGCTGGTGGTGTAGTGGTAGCCAAAATGAACAAGTCTGCTGGTTACATATATCTTACCTCTAATGAGAGGAAAAAGACAAGAAACACATAAGAACCTGAGCAAATAAAATAATCTTATAGGAATAAGAGAGCTACGAAGAAAATGAAACAGGGCCAGTGGTGGAATATGCCAGGGAGGTTGAGCACAAGGGGAATGCTGATTTAGAGAAGCTGAAAGGGAAATCTTCTCTGGTATAACATGTGAGCTGAGACATGAAAGAGGAGAATAGCCTACAATAAACACAAATACATAAGGTAAGAGAGTTCTATGCAAAAGAAACAGGCCCTATTATGAAACAAGCCTGGTGTAATCGAGAGAGAGAAGAAAAGTCAGTGTGCGTGGAGCACAGTGAATGTGAGGGAGCCCAGGATGACAGGAATTCAGAAAAACAGACAGGAACCAGATTATGTGGGGTCTGGTGGGCCATGGAGAGGAATTTGGATTCTATTCTGATTTCAGGGAGCAGCCATTGGATATCTTTGGCAAGGGAATAATAAGGTCTGATTTAGGTTTTCTTAAAATTATACTGGCTGTCGTATGGAGAATGGACTGTAGAAAAATAATGGAAGGTGAGAGTCCAGGCAGGTGGCTACTGAATTAGACCCAACAAGTGATAGCGGTGGTAATAAAGATGGTGAGAAGTTAACGGGCTTGAGACATATTGAAAATGTAGCTAAAGGAACTTGCTCATAGATGGTATGTGGGAAGCACTAGGAAAGAATAGAATCAAGGATACCTCCTAGGATTTTGGCCTGACAGCAGTGTGTTCCTCCAGTTGGGGAGCCCTAGAGAAGAGACTGTACTGCAGTAGTTGTGAGACATGCACTGTGGACAAACACTAAGTTTGCATCCCCTCTTCATCACCTGATCCTCTGTATCAATTTTCTTTTTGGTAAAATTAGAATCACAGCAGCACTTATTACTTAGATGTGGCTTACGGATTAAATTAATAAACACATGTAAAGTACTTAAAACAGTACCTGGTGTTAGTTATTATTAAGGGGATGGGGAGGGTGGGAGCAAGAATTCTCTTCTACAGTTGCTACATCTATGATGCCTTTTAGATGTCCAAGTAGAGATGTGCAGGCAATAGGGTATTCGAGTCTAGAGTTCAGAGAGATGTTGGGAGGAAAGATATAAATCAGGAACTCAATAGCATATTGATAGTATTTAAATTCCTGTTACTGGATAAAATCATCTGGGAAAAGACAGTAGAGAAGAGAGTAAAAGAGGATCATCCCTGGGGTATGTCACCATGAAGGTCATGGCCACATATACTTAGATTTCACAGAAATGATTTGAGAGTCTAAATGAATTCTTTATTTCACTCTTTATTTTTAGGGAACATCCTATTCCTAAATTAATTCACGAAAGTCTCATTTGAAGTTCTGGATCACAAACTGCCCTCCATTTTACATTTCACCCATATGTTCTCCCATCAGATTATAGGTCCCTCATGGTGATGTTATGTGCCATATTTTTTTAATGTCCTTCACTCTTCCTAGCACAGAGTAATACACATAGGCTCCCTCAATAAATGTCTGTTGGAATAATTATTTAAAGAAATTATGATGAATAATCTGTGTTTTCCATGGCACCATACGAAGGACTAGCTACTGAGGACATGAATTATTTTGCTCTAAGGAAGAAGATAAACTGAACTCATTTTATCAGGGAGAAAATGTGAACCCTGTGGAAAACCAAAGATGAATCTAGGCTTATAAATAAACTTATCTTCCTAAAACCTATCTTTTTCTACTGCACAAGGAAGGGGTGTAAAGTGAAAAGATAATGAGGCTTTAGACTTAGGCAAACTTGTGCTCAAATCTCCCATCTATATAAGTTGTGAAGCCAGAACAATTTACTTACGCATGTGAACCCATCTCATCTTTAAAATAGGAATGATAATAATACCTACCTCATGGAGTTTGAAAAGGTCTAAATGAGTTTTGTGATGTGAACAGGGTCAGGTGATGCATGCACATGCAATGTGTGGCATTATAGAAGAAGACACCCTAAAGTTCGAGAACCCATATCTTTTATGGCATAAATTGGATACTCACATATTAGTTTCCTTATCTCTCCTAAAAAATACACTATATTTTTATGCAAGGTTTTTGCACTTATGAATTCATTATGCTCAGGACATAGCTCACAATTATGTGCATATAAAACTCAGTTTATTTTTTAAATGATGCATACAATGCAAGTGATTGTGTGTGTGTGTGCGAGAGAGAGATCTGTTGATACAAAAGTACATTGCAGTATAAAAAATGCACTTAGTTTTACATACATAAATTTACTTCTTTCTTAATGAAAATATGTGTGACAAGATCCTTCATATGTAACAGGAGGGATTTCTTACACTGTAGTAATTTGCTGCTTTTAAACAGACTTAGCAGCATCCAGAGGCAAAGGTTGTTATGGTCTCATTATTTCCTGCCCCCGAGAGGATGAACTGTGCTAATTAAGTACATTTAAAGGGAAAAAATGCCTCTTTGCTGTGTCCCCATTATGCTACTGTCTCTTTACTTCCTGATGCTTGTTACAATTTATTAGCTGTGAATTATACCTGCCAGTAAATTAACCCTTCTTTCTCCACTCAATTTGTCAGATAAAAAAGTTGCATAAAGTTAAAAGCCAGCCAGTTGGCTTCCTGAGAATATAGATATGGAACAATTTCCTGCAGCATTGAGCCTCAGAAGAATTTAACAGCTTTGGTGAATCTGGTACCAATGCTCATTTTCAAGCCAGGAGCAAACACATAAATCATGTTCAGCACAATGTACCTGCCTTTAGAAAGCTGTTTACAGCCATGTATATTTATTAGTTTTCCGTGATTTCAAGCAGTATGTTTTCTTTACCCTCTCCTTTTCCTTGCAAGCACACACACAAATTCCTATCACAAAGTCTCTCTGGTACGTCACAAAACACAGCCTTTGGGGGTGATTATTTTTCCCGAGTATTTTTACATCCTCGTGCCAATGCTTCAGATAGTACCCTAAATTAACTGTATCTTTTGCTGTCCATGGATACTTACAAGTTTCCTTTTGCCACTTGTCAAGAGCAGTGAAGAGTCTTGAGATTTCACTTGCAAACTAACAAGTCACCCTGACATAGTTTCATGGTTGCTGGCAGAAGGTGCAACACTCTTAGATCAAAGAGAAAAGGACTTTATTACTCACAGCATTAGCGTTAGCCAGAGTAGCAGCATGTACTCCAAGTTCTAATTCCTACAGGGTGATGTGAAGAGTGCCAGATGATACCTGCACATACAGTAGGTTGCATTATAGGAGATGAACTCTAAGCTTAGGGAAACCAAATATTTTATAATGGACAGTAAGCCTGAGTGACCTTTGCCACAGAAGTAAATATTGTCTTTTTATGCTGCAAAATAAACAAAATTGTTCTTTACTACAAAGAAAGACACTATCTCTATCTTCCAAGGCTGTTTTTACAGATGTCCTCGAAACAACAGTACAGAGCAAAGGCACTAAGTGTCTCTGCCCACAAGACATGCATAAATGTAAGAGTACTGTATTAGTCTGTTCTCGCATTGCTATGAAGAACTACCTCAGACTGGGTAGTTTATAAAGAAAAGAGGCTTAATTGACTCACCGTTCCATGGGCTGTACAGGAAGCATGGCTGGGGAGGCCTCAGGGAGCTTCTAATTATGGCAGAAGGCAAAGGGGAAGTAGGCACATCTTACATGGCCAGAGAAGGAGTAAGAGAGCGGTAAGGGAGAGGTGCTACAGTTTTAAACAACTAGATCTCGTGAGAACTCACCCACAATCACCAGAACAGCAAGCAGGAAATCAACCCCACATGATTCAGTCACCTCCCACCAGGACCCTCCTCCAACACTGGGAATTATAATTTGACATGAGATTTGGGCGGGGACACAAATCCAAACCATATCAAGTACCATGAATTATTTTAAAACACCACTGATGCTTTTTCTTCATGAATGTGTATTACAATTTAATAGTGTTTTCAATACATGAGTTTTTACAGTTAATATGGACTTAGTAACTTGAATACAAAATCCCAAAATCAAGTCTTCTTGCAAAGAATACCCTAAAATCCTTTCTTAAACTAAATGGAAATTCAATTTTTAGTAAATGTACTTAATCGATGTGTAACTCAATTTCCTCACCAGTATAATGAAATAAATATAATACTTAATTCGATTTATTATTGAGTAGATTAAATGAGATAGTCCATGTAGAATGCTTAACACAGAGCCTGGTATTCATTGTGTTCATTTCTCCATAAATGTTAATTTTAATTAGAATTAATTGTCAGTACCCTTTGATGAGAGGTACTTAAAATACCCCCTTCACTAAACCACCACCATTGAGCCCACTTCCAAATGTACCTTGGGAGTGCTGGTTTGCCTTTTGTTGGTATAGAGGCATTCATCAGGAAAGGGTAGAGATACAAGAAAGTAATATTCTTGAAGACTTATTATGTGTTTTTAGTTGACTATGTGACCTAGTGCTTTCATGTATTATTTCATTCCTTCTTAACAGCATTCTCATAAAGAATGCATTATTTTTTAGATGAGTGGACTGAGATTCAGACATTACTGAAGGTCACACCATTTGTAATGGAAAAGCAGGAGTCAAACCCTGTCTCACTCTAGTCTGACTCTGTGCCTTTACAATTTTTAACCATTCAGTCTTATTTTCCTGAACAATCTTTCTATCTTTTGGGACTAACTATGCCTTTGTGACAGAAAATCCGCTCTACTCTGTAGACTCCATTGCCAATGAGAACAATAGGTTCACAGTGGAAAGAGAGATTATGCCTCCACCTGTATTCTTCTAAAAATGATATCCATCTCTTCATTTTTGACCTTTTTTGAGGAAATGACAAGATGTAATTCAGAGGATACAAAGTAGTAGATATGCAGCATGAACAAGTCTAAAGATCTGATGTACCACATGAGAACTATAGCTAATAAAATTGTACTGTATTTCGGATTCCTGCTAAATGAGTAGGTTTTAGCTACTCTTGCTATAAAAACAAAACAAAAAAAATAGGTAACTATGTGAGATGATTGATATGTTATTTGCTTCACTATAGTAATCATTTTACTATCTATATGTATCCCATAACATCATTTTGTTTATCTTAATTATACACGATAAAATTGATTTTAAAAAAAATAGTATCCACGATGTGTTAGGCCCAAGCAACTTATGGCCCAAATGCCCCTTTTTGTACCAAAGCCTATTTCTGGATCCATAGGCTCAGTCAACATGTTTTTCTCACTCTTTTTGAAAGTATCTGATTCCTAGTTTAGTGTTTCTGAAATCTCTCTCAGGAACTTTAATGACAGTGTGACATCTTTGAGAAATGCAAGCATGACCTCTGTTCTGTCATATGTTGGTTTTACAAGGGACATTACATTAAACAGAAAATATGAAGTGATAATAAGCCTGCAATAATAACAAAATCCTCATTCAGGAAAATGAAAGAACTTGTGTTTTACTTTTAGAGATAGACTCTTACTATTACACTAACACAAACAAATAAAGGTTAAAAACATGCCTTTTTAACTTAGTTCCATAGGAATTTTGTTTCTTACCAACTCTGCCCGAAAGCCAATTAAACATTATTTAAAAACAACTGGAATGGGCCAAGCGCAGTGGCTCACGCCTGTAATCCCAGCACTTTGGGAGGCCGAGGTGGGTGGATCATGAGGTCACGAGATCGAGACCATCCTGGCTAACATGGTGAAACCCCGTCTCTACTAAAAATACAAAAACAAAATTAGCCGGGCATGGTGGCAGGCACCTGTAGTCCCAGGTACTCCGGAGGCTGAGGCAGGGAATTGCTTGAACCCAGGAGGCAGAGGTTGCAGTGAGCTGAGATCACGCTATTGCACTCCAGCCTGGGCAACAGAGCGAGACTCCGTAAAAACAACAACAACAACAACAACAACTGGAATGAAAACCAATATAGGGAAATAATCTTAACATTAGAATCAAGTATGCGGAATTAAGTTTTGTATCTCCTAAAATCTTTATTGACAGTAGCAGACCATATCAAAAGTCTTCTGAAATGCTTCTAGCGCTCTCAAAAATGCTCCACATCAAGAAACTTTTAAAATAAAATAAAATAAATGCCTAGTGGAAGAGTTCAGACAACAGTCCCAAAACTGCCTGAAGACATTCAGAATTCCTCTATAATCTTTATACAGATATTAAGAGAAAAAAAAGTACTAATAGAAATTGTTCTGGTTTGTAATTGCAAGTATAATCACACAGTTCCTGAAAATAATAGATTGATGTTATAATATTGGGCAAGCCAATCAATGAACACAATATGCAGAATGATAAGTGGTGAAAAAATGCTGCAACCTTTTGTTGATAACGCTGCTGAATCCAAACTCCAACCCTTGTTCAAGTTGAACACTCTCGTTTCATTGTTGGGTAACAACAATGAATATTGTTGGGTAACAATTTTATATATGCTTCTCTTTGGGTTAGGTAGTGGCTTGTTGTTGTTATTTGTTTTTTGCTTGCTTTGCCCTCTTTAAAATTTTTAGAGGAAAAAAACATAACAGATACATAACATGGTCTCATGAGAAAACCAGAACACAAAGCCATGAAATGAAGAATTTCATTCTGTCAACCTGTTTAGCTTTCCCTGGGAGTTCAGTCATCGTATGGGCTTTTATGTGTTCCGCTGAGCATTTACTGAGAACATCAGCCATTATGGGCTGCTGCCTAGCTACGTGGTCATGTCGTTACTTCGCATTTATCTGGAATCCTCTATTCTCTCAACAGACATTTTTATTCTGTTCCATATGACTACCATTGTGAGAAAGCTTTGTTATTTTACTTGAATGAGGCAGTGAGTAGGTCTTTATTTTTTCAGGAACATACTCCTCCCCTGTAGCTGTACCTGAAAATTAGGTGACTTTCTCATAGCTTTTTCAAACCCATAAATCTTTGTCCCTTTCACACAATGTACTTACTTATATTTCAATTTTAGCATCTTGCAATCAAGTCTGATTCCTAGACCTTGTTTAAACTTTGGGCTGTTTTTAATTTATGAATCGTTTTGTAAATTTTTCTTTGCATTGAGTTATAAAATGTAGACTAAAACTCTAGCAATGTAGTAAAATCTTTTCAAAGTTTGTCTTTCATTTATTGATCTGATCCAGATCCTCTTGTGTGCATCACCCTAGAAACCTTCAATTTAATCCATTTTTTTCAGTACCCCTAACATCTTAAAACTTAGTCATTCAGACACCACCCACCCGCCCTCTGACACCTTCTTCCTGATTGAAAGAGGCATTTATGTATATGAGTCACCTCCTGCCAGCTTCACAGGAATTACATAAAAGCAATCTGCCAACCATCTTGGCCTAAGGACAAAAAATCACATTTAGTGTCAAAGTAAAAGTCATTCTTGCCTGTTGGAAAATCACAATAGAGCACTTTAGGACCTTAACTCGCAGGACATCAGGCCTTAATCGACAGTCTATACTACAAATGAGGGAACTCATAAATGCTATGCTTTCATCGGTTTGGGTAAGCTTCTTGGCCTAATAATCCTAAAACCATTTTAAATGCTTTTTGTAGTTGAAAATGAAAGGCTAATTCATATTCAGGAAAGATTATACATATATTAAGGGGAGAATGTGGACTAAGAAATAAACATAATATTAGCAAAACACATTATCTTTCCATGCTAATACAAAAATATTCATGCGGAAAGTTATTTAAAAAGCACCGCTTATGGCAGGAAAGGTGGTTTTACGGTCTAAGAAAAATGAATTGAAAGATTTGCCTAGATAAATTGTTATAACTAGAAATATTGGTCAGGATATTTTTAGTTTTTTTTTTGTTTCTAGACAAGACAGCTTAGACCATATGGAAATATGGGCTTAAATCTCCCATTTAACCTCTTACTGTGTGGGTTTAAGGAAATCTCTTAACATGTCTGAGCTTTGGTTTCCTTAAATGTAAAGTGGTGAAATCATGCATGCCTTCTCTCTCTTGAGTTGTTTTAAAGATCACATAGATGATATGTGAAAGGACAATGTAACTTTTATGTTTGTGTAATTGCTTATAATTCTCAAAAAGCTTTTACATATCATCTCATTTGAGTTGGCTACTGTTTTTGCAAGATCACTACGAAGGCAGGGAAAATCTTAACTCTTTCTAGCTGATAAAAAGAATACTGGAAGATCCCCTGTATTCCATATCCTTTCCCTTCCCATCAGCACTTCCACCTATACATTCACAGATTCATGGAACCTGAAAGGAAGTCCCATTGTGTTTCTCAGACACACATTTCTCTCAGCTGTGAATATCTCTAATCAGTTCCAGATTATCCTAGGAATTTGAGCCTGGCACAAATCATCACTGTCTACTAGAATTGAAATTTTGGCTGCCAACCTAGAGCTTCTCCCATGTCCATAC
This sequence comes from Pan paniscus, assembly GCF_029289425.2. Classification (NCBI taxonomy): domain Eukaryota; kingdom Metazoa; phylum Chordata; class Mammalia; order Primates; family Hominidae; genus Pan; species Pan paniscus. Next base: position 116,119,144 of record NC_073252.2, read on the forward strand.
TTGACATGTATGATTGGGCAGGGGGAGGGAGGATGAGAATGTGTGTCTCTAAAATGCATAAGTCAAACCTTGCATACAAGGTTTTCTCTCTCTGTTACAAAGGACAGCACACAGAAAATTAAAGTACACACTTAAGGCCAGTACAGACTTATGACACTTCTCCCAAGGAGAGACAGTTCCAAGCTCAGAAGTCTAGGTTTTAGTGCATGGGAGGTTGACCTTACCAGTTCTTGAATGGGATAGGTTTCTCCATGTAGAAGCTGTGGAATGTAGTTAGATTCAATTGGAGACTATCTCTCATAACAAGGAAACTCACCATATGAGGGATGTTAGAGGAGAGTTATAACGTTGTATCATTTTTTTCTTTCTTTGGTTTCAATTTCCACCTTTATTCAGATGAAGCTGAAAATAAGTGGAACAGTTGGCAATAAAACCTTAGCCACTAACTTGAATTTTTTGTGAAATGCCAGTCAAGTAACAGGAATGACACACATGTAAGTAAGCCCCAGTAGTATCCATTTTTAAAAATATGTACTGTGAATAAAAATAATAGCAATTAGAGAACTTTAAATCATATTTTAAAGGATACCGTCTTAATCACTATTCAGAATTTGATGAAAGTAAAATTTTAGGGTTATCTTCAGTTACTCATGTTCAAATAATTTTCTGTGACTAAAACTTTGGTCAAAATAGAAAATGTGTTTTTTCCTAGGATGATCTAAAGGTATTTATTGTGGATGGAAAGAATTACAGAATACAAATAATATGAAACTCAAAATTACATCAACCAAATGCACTTTGTTTTCTTAGCTGACTCAAAATAATGAGTAGCCAAGGTAATATCGGCTGCACATTATACCTTCTCACAGTACCAGGATACCAGAAGAAACAACACTTCACTCCTAGTCTAGTCAGCGCCTTTGCAATTTTTCTTGGAATGACGTTAGCTTTTACATAACCCATAGTAGCAAGCTTGTGAAACAAAGAAACCGCAATTTAGTTTGGGGTAACTCTAAAATGTTTGTGTTCAAATTACCAATAAGACTCGTTTTCATGAAGGGTCTTTCTAAAATACACTTTCTAAGCCAGTGTGCGTATTTTCATCCATATTTTCAAACAGAAAAATTAAGAACAAGACGGATAGTAACTTTCTTGACAGTTATGCCTTGGTTGAGAAGTTTAGGTATTAACTCACAGCTTCCATGTCTAGACCGTTGCTGGCTCTCTGATAGTTAATTGCCTCTATTATGATATTATCATTAGAGTCCCCTTAAGATAGACAAAAGAAAACTGTAGGTTTCTAGGTCTACTCAATTAAAGCAATTGAGTTTCATAGTTTCAGGAAATGACCAGTTTAACTCCTATCTGGAATTTGTGATATTGGAAACATTTGTGGAAAAGGAACATGTTCTAAAGTATTTTGAAAGTTTCTTAACCAGTTTTTCTCTGAATCATTGTTCTATAGTAAACACAGACATGGATAAAATGAACTCCTAAAGATATAAATTTGGAATTTTAAATTAAGATATAATTTATTTGGTAACAAAATAAGTGGATTTTTAAATCCTCTCTTCCTTAGTAATAGAACATCTATTATGTTCTCCATGGTATGCAGACAGTAATGTAGAACTTAAGGGGTTTATATAGTTACCTAGACAATTTTATCATTTACTACATTTTTTTGAAGTTATCTTTGTAAAGAAAAAAAACTTTTTCCATTAAGGAATATATGTTATCCTGGACTTCTGGTGTCACTAAAAGGTCATTGATTTACATCTGAACTGGGTCACTGAAAGCAAACGACTATGTGGTGGCCTAAATAGGTAAAATCGTGGCATCTTTCCCAGTTTAAGAGTCATCTGACCAATTATAACTCAAAATTTAAATCAAACCTACAAGTTATTATTAGAAGAAATACTGAGATTGGTCTGAGGTTACAACATAAACAAATGTGATCTTAGATATTGGTTAATTATTTCAAAGACTAAAACATTGAAGTTTATGTTTTATGCTTCACCTGTATATACTTGAATGCCCTACACCAATTATACATAAGATCTGGAGTGTATTCCCAACATCTTCCCAAATGAAAGACCTATGAAAAAGTATTTTATAAAAGGTGATATATTTAGAGTGAGAAGGGCTTTATGTAAGGAGGAACACATTATTCATCCTGAGCAGATGAAAAGTAAGACATAAACTTTGAGAACAAGGTGAAAGCAGAGGTGATAACTATAAAAGAATATCTTGTCAAAGAAGAAGCCCATGTCAAGCTTACTCCATCATGGAGATAAATGTCAGCCCTGCTTTTGCTCAAAGAGCACACCTAAGAGGAAAAGGCACAAAGGGTTAGAGTGCCAATAGAAAAAGACCACCTGCCACTTACCACAAATGAATAAAACAAATATATATCCATAGTCCATGGGGCAACCATGGCAAAGGACCATCTGATCCTCACGACATTGTCTTAAAGCATTCCTTACATCCCCATTAGGAATAAGAAGCCATTAAAACCACCTATACCTACACCTATATAACTAGCACATTCCTGCTGACAGAGCTTGGAAGGCATTGAGCAGTTCTGCATTTGATCCTACTTTTTTCACAAAGAGGTGAATATCAAATATTTTAAACAGCAAGTTAAAGTTTCAGAGCAAATATAATTTAAAATTTGGTTCTGCTTTGGGAAATCTGTTTAGGAGGCATTTGTAAACAGTTGAAAGGCTCATTCTAAACTGGAATGGATTGCCCCATCCTATCAATGCCCCTGAGATGAATATGAAGTCAGCAATGGGAGTTTTTTAATTCTATGATAATTGGCTGGGAGTTCTTTGACCTTTAATTAAACAAAATATGAATTAATGAACTTTCTTTCTATTTACAGCAGAGGCTTGAAATGGTACAAGTTGGGATAACAATCAAAACAAGATGCTATTTTTTCACTAACAAATAAATACAAAACATGATGTTGAAATCTGCATACTGATATTGATCTAATTATTTATTTTGAACCTGTAATTTTTCATCTTTCTTCACTCGAAGGAAGAAAAAACATCAGGAAAAAAAGGAGCTATTTCTTCTTGGATATATATGTCACACATAAGCAATTTTCAAATGTCTCATGAGCTGGTCTCAGTATTAAAAGAGGCTTCTTTAGTCTAGCAGAATTTCAGACAAAAATTCTAGAGCCTTTATAACATAGAAGAGTTTTATGAAAGGGTCTGATTGGATGAGATGTAAAGAGATAAAATATGTACATAGTTACAATTATATTTTACAAATTAAACAAAAAACTTTTTTTCTTGTTTTGCTCTTTTGGTTTTATGCCTTAACTGGTGAACATTTAAAAATATGCTGTTAGATGAGATCGTGCCACTGCCCTCCAGCCTAGGTGACAGAGAGAGACTCCATCTCAAAAAAAAAACAAAAATGCTGTTAGAATATGGACACAAAGAAGAGAACAGTAGATATAGATACCAGATATAGATACTTGAGGGTGAAGAGTGGGAGTAGCGTGAGGATGAAAAACTACCTATTGGGTACCATGCTCATTACCTGGATGATGAAATAATTTGTACCCCATAGCCCCACAGCACACAATTTACCCATGTACAAACCTACACATGTATCCCCTGGACCTAAAATAAAAGTTGGAAAAAAAAATTTAGGGATCATTAGCAGATCATTGCAAAATCTGCTAGGATTTTGCAGATAAACCATAAGATCCCTCGAAAATATTTTTCTTTGTAGAAACCATGTGAGTCTATACAGCAGGGTCTCAGGAGTATGAGGGATAGGCAGTAATATGTTCATCCTCCTGTTTAGTGAGAGAAGCTTCCCTGCAACAGTTTGAGAAATTGAGCATGGCAGTTTCGAAGGTATCTTCCAGCTCTAAATCCTTCTTTGTGATAATCATGAGTAATGTGATGCATCCTTACTCTGACCCCAAGCAGAGGATTCTCTACTCAGGTTCTGGTGGCCAAACCTCTCCTGCTTTCACTCACTGAGGGAATGGAAGAGTATTTCTATGAAGGAACTCCTGGGATCTCTACCCTTTCCTGTTACAGTAGCAATATGTTTGTGCCCCGCTATCACCACCACATCTACTGAACTAGAGCCCATATAGACCTAATATTAGTGCCCAAAGTATTGTTGTGTATTTTTTATATTTGTATTATAATTGACTTCATTTTATAATCTCTACTATATTTTTTCTTTTTCTTAATCACTTATATGCAATGTCTATCATATTTATTGTTATACATACTTATGATGACTTTAAATCCTTTTTATAGAATTGGGATATAGCATTAAAATTTTATTGTAATGATTATGTTTCCAGCTATGAGGCTTTAAATATTATGTAGTCCAAAACTTACAACTCTGTGAGGTAGGTATTTTCTTATTTATTTATTTGTTTGTTTATTTATTTATTTATTTATTATACTTTAAGTTCTAGGGTACATGTGTACAATGTGCAGGTTTGTCACATATGCATACATGTGCCATGTTGGTGTGCTGCACCCATTAACTCGTCATTTACATTAGGTATATCTCCTAATGCTATCCCTAAGGTAGGTATTTTCATTATTTTTTTTTTAGAACAAGGAAACTAAGATTCGGGAAAGGCACTTGCCAAGGGGAAAAGTTACTCAGTGTCCTTAGAGCTAGGATTCAAGCCCAGGAAACTTCCCTCTAAAAACCATACTACTAATTATCTTTCTCAAGAACCTTCCAATTAGAATATTGTCAGAAAGTCACAATAAGTTATTTTGGTACTTGATTAGGCATGAAATCTTTGTCAGATAGCAGGCCGTTTCTGATTCTGATTCCTCAAGTCAGCTGGCCTTTTCTCTTTCCTTCTTGAGTCATTATCTTTTTGCTTTTTCTACTGTCCCTTCACTGACCTTCCAAACTTCCAGTCCACCTTCTCTGGAAATATCCTTCCACAATTTTAGTTCCTTTTTTGGCCCCAGAAATGTACCTCAGCTTCAGGTCTAAACTACTCTAAACTTCAGGTCAGAAGCATTAATTAATTTGTTTATTCATTCAATAAATATTTATGAGTGCCTACTACATAGCACTGGGCAAACTGTAGTGAATGGAACACACATGCTCCCTGTTCTCATGTTTCTTATGTTCAATAGGAATAGATAACACTAAACAAGTAAGTATATAGCATAACGTATCAGACACTGGCAGGTGTTGTGGAGAAAATAATGCAGGGCAAAGGAAATAGAGAAGTCTGAGCCTCAGAAAATAGAGAAGTGTTGTTACGTTTATAAGGATGTCCAGGAAAAGCCTGTCTGATAAGGTAATATTTGAGCAGAGACATAAAAGAAATGTGAATATAAAAGTGATGCTCTGAGGAAGAGACTTAGGGGCAGAGAAAAAGAACAGCATGAGCAAAGGCCCAGAAACAGGAATAATCTTGTGTTTCCCTAACAATGAGAAGGGCTGTGCGCTGGAACTGAGTGAGAATGAATGGATTCCTAAAATTGCTTGACTCATCTATAATTCATTCAAGAATGGCATTTGACTTCTAAGATAGCCATTTTCCAGAAAATTTATTTTAGATTATATTAATTTTTTATACATATGTTTATTGCTTCACAGAATAAAAAAGGCTTTTCCCAGATATTATCTCCTTTTCTCCTCAAAACATGCTGCCACTGGATCATGGGTCTAATTTGATTTGATTATCCCAGCAACTGACACAAGACATGATGCATAGTAAGCACTCAATAAATGTATATGGAATTAATTAGTTGATGTATTAATTCTGCGGCACAATTTCTAATTTTTCACCTTTACCATGTTCATTATTGTTGAACATCAGTGATGGGACTATAATTCAGTGAAGCTTCAGAAGCTATAAAGATTTATCTAGCCATTTGCCTGTACCCTAACTTATATATGTATCTAATTTTTGTGCTGATTTACACTTTTTCTGCCTAACTCTTCCATTAAGTTCTTTAACATCTTTCTTCGCAATCAGTTTATGTATATTCCTAACTTATCGTATCTAATCTGCTATATTCTTGGAAACCAGATCACAGGCCTGTTAGACCTATATGTATGTAAAATAAAGTGACTTTTAAGTGAGAGCATGAAACCCTTTCTTAAAGAATAAATTTGCCTTAGTTCATTTGTACTGCTACAACAAAATGCCACAGACTGGGTAATTTATCAACAATAGAAATTTAGTTCTGGGAGCTGGAAATTCCAAGGTCAAGGCACCAGCAGGTTCAGTGTCTAGTAAGGGTTAAGTGTCTCTGCTTCCAAAATGGAACCTTGTTGCTGCATCCTCCAGAGGGGACAAACACTGTATTTTCACATGGCAGAAGGGATGGGAAGAAGCAAGCCCACTTCCTCAAGCCTTTTTATAAGGTCATTGATCCCAATCATGAGAGCTCCACTGTCATGATTTAATCACCTCCTGAAGGCCTCACTTCTTAATACTACCACACTGGCAATTAAGTTTCAACATATGTATTGTGGGGAACACATTCAGACCATAGCAAAATTCACTAACTTTACTACTTGCTTCCTAACAGCTGTTCTGATCTCATAGGCATTTTGCTTATTTTTGCATCTGCAATGTAATTCTAGTGGATTAAAGTTGTTAGGCACAGTATACAATTGTGCCTTTCCCCCAACTTGCATCCAAAGAAAATTATAAAGCATTTCATCCCATCAAACGTATAATCTATGGTATAATCTAAAGCCACATTAAGAGGTTATTCATCACACCAAACTGATCTCATTTACCAGAAGTAGCCACAGCTTACAGGTTTGTCTGAGCCCTTCTTTTTCCTCACTGAAGCAAGGGTTCCCAACCAATATTGATGATCTACCCACTTGGTGCAACATGATTGTAAATGTGCCCCTTGTTTTGGGGTACACTTAATGTGTCCTTTCCATAGAAGTCATTATCTCTATTTACCCTTTAGTTACCCTATACAAATTTTCAGTCAAATATTATTCTTTCCTCTTCTGACTAAGAATTTTTTGGCATTACCAGTAATTCATTTATTCTTTCATTCTTTCAGCAAGACTCTATTGGGAGCCTACTACATGCCAAGCACTGCTCTGGGCACTGCAGATTTAGCATTGCAGAGGCAGAGGTTACCTTTATTCTGTTAGCTAAATGAATAGCTCTAAGGGTAAGAGCTAAATAGATGGCTATAAATAAAGGTACACCAATAGTAATAGCGATAAATTCTATGAAAAAATAAAGCAGAGAATCCAGGTATAGCGTGATAGGCTGAGCATTTATTTAAAAGAGGGTGGTCACAAAAAATATATAAGCATGTGAAGTGATGGACATGTTAATTAGCTTAATTTCACCATTTCACAAGTACATTTATTAAAACATCACCTTGTACACTATAAATACATGCAATTTTTATTTGTCAATTATACCTTAACAGAGCTGGGTGAAAATTTAAAAAAAAGAAAAAAGAGTGGTCAAGGAAAGCCTCACCAAAGAGGTTATGTGTAAGTGGAGACCTGAAAGAGTAAGGAAGTAAACCACATGAGTATTTGGGGAGAGCATATCCTTAAGAGGAAACAGAAAGACTAAAACCTTGAGGTGTGAACAAACTTGATATGTTCTAGGAGTAGCATAAAGGCAAGTATGTCTAGAGCATAGTGAGTAGGAAAGGAAATGATACAATATAAGGCCTAAGGCAAGGACCAAGATAATGTAAGGATTTTTGAACATCAGTTGTCACTACTTCCCAACGGTTCATTGTGTGTTTGACTTGGTGCTACTTCTGGACAGTTTTCTTAAAGTCAGTGTAAAGAGCATAGGACATGTATTGCAAATAATTTTGGTAGGGTAACTTGCATGATACCATATTAATAAAATTCAGGAGAAAATATGGAGACAACAGTACTCACAGTTGTACATTCTGTTTTTTTTTTTTTGTGGTTGTTGATGCAGGTGAAATTCACTTACGTAAAATTAACTATTTTAAAGTAAACAATTCAGTAGCATTCAGTATATTCACAGTATTGTGCAACTACAACCTCTGTCTAATCCAAAACATTTTCATCACCCCAAAAGGAACCCATCCTCATTAATCAGTTGCACCCAATTTTCCCTACACTGGCAACCACCAATCTACTCTCTCTATCTATGGCTGTTCATACTCTAGATATTTCTTGTAAATAGAAGCATACAATATGTGGCCATATATGTCTGGCTTCTTTCACTTAGCATAATGTTTTTGAAGTTCATCTATGTTGTAACATGTATCAGTACATAATTTGTTTTCATAGTTGAATAATATTTCATTGTATGTACATAGCCAAATTTGTTTCTCCATTCATCCACAGATGGACATTTCAATTGTTTCTACTTTTTAGCTATCGTGAATAGTACAACCATGAACATGTATGTAGAAGTATTTGTCTGAACACTGTGTTTTGTTCTTGTGGCACATACCTAGAAGAAGAATTGCTAGATCATATGGTAATTCTATGTTTAACTTTTTGAGTACTCACCAAAATGTTTTCCAAAGGGGCCGAACCACATTACAGTCCCACAGCACTCTGATTCTTAAACTACCTCTATATACAGATGCTCCTTGAAATACACTGGGATTATATTCTCATGTATTGAATGCATATCACTTTTACACTATCATAAAGCTGAAAAATCTTTACTTGAACCATCATTAAATCAGGGCTTGTCTGTTCTCTGCAAGCTCTTGCTTCCTCATACCTTATCTTCCCTAGATTGGAGCTGTTTATACTGAGTTATCACACTTTGCCAAAACTGATAACCTGATTAGTTGGTTCTCCCAAACCAGCTGAAATGGACTTTAATTAGAAAAACTAAGAAAGATAAAATTAATAAAAATATAAAGCTAAACTTTAGAAGCTAAAATTCTGTTGTATAATTTCTAACCCAAACTACCCTAGTCATGATATATATAAAAGATAGATGGATAGACAGATAATCTTCTATTGATTCTGTTTCACTAGAGAACCCCAATACATACTCCATTATGGCTAGAGTAGATAGATAGATAGATAGATAGATAGATAGATAGATAGATGATAGATAGACAGTTAGGCAGATGTATTATAAGGAATTGGCTTATGAGGTTATGGAGGCTGAGAAGTCTCAAGATATGCAGGCAGCAAGCTGGAGATCCAGCAGAGCTAAGTGTGTAGTTCCTGTCCAGGTTTGAAAATCTGAGAACCAGGAGAACTGATAGTGTGCATTCCAGTCTAAAATCTGACAGGTTCGATACTCAAGAGTCAATGTTTCAGTTTAAATCTAAAGATAGGAAAAGATCAATGTTCCAGCTCAAGGCAGTCAGGCAGAAGGAGCTCCCTCTTACTTGCAAAATAGTCAGTCTTTTTGTTCTACTTAAGACTTCATGTGATTGGATGAGGGCCACCATCTTTAGAGAAGGTAATCTGCTTTATTCAGTCTACTAATTGAATGTTAGTCTCATCCAAAACATCCTCACAGACACACCCATAATAATGTTTGACCAATTATCTGGGCACCCCATAGCTCATTCAAGTTCTCATGTAATGTTAACCCTCACAGAGTACTTTTGAGCCAGCACAATTTTTAGGACCTCAACTGAATTCAGATGGCCCTTATATAACCCATGTTGTCTACAGTATTTCTTATTGGAGAATCCACAGTATCTGTTAATTATGAGGCTTATGAAATCATTGACTAGCTGAATTATTTCCTTACTGTGTACCAGTAACTGTACCAAGAAGTGAACACTAAAGATTTCATACTCAAAAGGAAAAACAAGTCATAAATAAATAAATTAGAAACTACCTTGAACTATTTGAAATCAAGGAATAGAACAGTGATTCTTAACAGTGTGGTATAATGTCCCCTATATCAAAATCACCCAGGGTACGTTGCCTTTGCTCAGGATGATTGTTCTGAATCTCTGGGTTAGGACCCGGAAGTCTACATTTTGTTAAGTTTCCCAGATAATCTTTATGTACATAGAAGTTTGAGAAGCACTGATAGGAAATGCTTTTATTTTAGCAATTTTCAGAATAATTTGAAATCAAATGTTTTCTAATTACTTTTTCCAATTTGAATTATGTTGAAATTCTTCACCAAGATTCAAAACAGTTTATGAAAATAAAATAGTAAATAAGTGTTCTACAATGGCCATTTTCAAATCTTTATGAGTTTATTGCCTTACTAGATCAATCAAAATTCATTCATGTTCCCATTCAATAAATACTTACTTTCCCTTCTGTTCTTGACATCATGCTGGGTTTTGGGAATGCAGCAGTGAATAGGATAGACATTGCTCATGGAGTTTATAGTCCAGCTTTAATCTCACATTTTGTTTTTAACACATAACACAAACCTTTTTTTGGAAGGGGGTGGGTTGCTGAACATTTAATTATTGTGGTTTTTTTAAAGTATTTAGCATTTTCATGTCTAGAGCAGAACAGATGCGCTACTTAAGGAGTTTCATACCTCTGCAACTAAAAGGAAATCTGTTTGTTCTGCAATAACAGTAAGTGGATTGAGACACCTCAGTCCCCTCATGTGAAATCTTACAGCTCTGCTTCCTTTTCTGCTTTCCTGTTAAAAGCAAGTATTTTAAATTAAGGTATTAAAATTATGTTTATAGTAATATATAAACATCCCTTTTCCGCACAGTTGAATGAATGAGATTTAACTAATAGTTTCCTAGAGATACTATATAGTAAAAAATAATGAACTATTTTTAACACTTATTTTCTTTTAAAAAGTACATTAGTATTTTGACTAAGCATGTCAACCATAAGCTAAATAGCATATGCATAACAATTTCAAGTGAATACTTTGTGATGGTAGCACTTACTTAATAGTTTTCTCTTTTCCCCACTAACCTGTCATTATTTGCCAATTTCAGCTCAAGAACTCTTCTGGGAAAATCATTCTTCACCGCTGTAATTTAGAGGTTATATATAATGTATGCTCAAGACCAGTTAAAGTATGTAACAGAAGTAACTCAAGATTGCTCTATAACTCTTTTCTCTGCTTTCACACAAACCTTTGTCCTTACTCTGTTATTACAATAGAAACAATAAAATATATAAGCATTCAGGTGAAGAATGAAAATTCACTAATGTCATTTAGAAAAAATACCAAGAAGGGTTTATATGAAGGATATAAAGCCCTGTGAAGTTACTATAATACAGCTACTTGGATTATCTTCCCGTTTAGTGCTGATTAACCCCAAAAGTGTTACGGCTCAATTTAAAAATATAGTTTAAAATTTTAGGCATATGCCTGATGTTTTCATGTGAGTAACAGAAAGTAATGGAACATGGAATTTTCTGACAGGACAATAAGGACCTTTTAAAGTTGGCAGAATTACAAAGGATTTCATTCACAAAGCTAAAACTCAACTTCTGTGTATTAGGAAAGGATTTAAGACCATATATCCATTTCTCATTTGATCTTCATACAAAACCTGGGAGTTACATATTGTTATTCTTGTTTTCCAAGGGGGAACTGTGATTTGGAAAGGTTCAGTAACTTGTCCAAGCCTCGTATTATTACTGCATAGTAATCAAGTAGCAGAGCCAGAGTCCTAAGTCACTCGGATTTCAATCTGCTGCTGTTCTGCCATGGTCATGTATGTTGGTGAGGCCAAGCACAAGAACTGGGCATTCAGCAGATGGTGGCCTTGGCCTAAGGCAATTTAACAAGATCGAAGATAATCTCTAAGACTCCTCACTGTACTTAGCAAATTCCTAGGTGAAAGCTCATAGAAAACACAGTCCAGACTTTGGTCTTTAAGACTATTTTAATCTGGCAGGACAAATACAGTTTCTACATTTTTATATGTAGACTTCACATTTAGAATATGGGCAACTGAGAGCTGCGTGATTGTTTTGCCATTAGGAGTGTTAACTAAGTTAGATAATGCAGTGCTATGTCTATAGATTTCTTGTCAAGGGAGTTTAAATACTGTTGCAAAAACTGACTGGGTATTATGCTTCCCACTAGCTTACCCATCTTTCCTGCATTCTGTCTTATTTCCCTGCTGAATGTCAATTGTGTAGGTAGGTCAAATAGTAAAGTTGATCCTGGCCTTATTATTTATTTTCCTCTAAGGGTATCTTTCCTCTAATTGTTCCTGAGGCCCTACTCTAATATTAACCTAATTAACTGTTTTCAGCATATTTCAATGTTTTTCTTGTCTAAGCACAAGTCTTGTATAGTCTTTCCAGTTCTAAACCTGGTCAGAGAGAGACTAAGGTGGTCACTGGAGCACTTCATGGTGCTCCAGTGTCCTGCAGTCCAACTCTGCAGATTGTACAATGAGTAAGTGTTCTTTAATCTGGATGCCAGTGGGTAAACATTACTAGTTTGGCTGGTGTGGTGGCTCATCTTATGTGTGAACGTAACTAAGCTAAGGGATGCCCATATAGCTGCTACAACATGATTTGAGGTGTGTCCGTGGGAGTGTTTCCGGAAGAGATAAGCTTTTGAATTGGTGAGCTAAGTAAAGCAGATGGCCCTCCCCAATGTAGGGGGCATCATCCAATTTACTGAGGGATTGAATAGAACTAAGAGGTGGAGGAACGGCAAATTCACTCTCTCTGCTTGAGCTGAGGCATCCATCTTTATCTGCCTCAGACATAGGCACTCCTGGCTTCAGGCTTTCAAACTGCCACTTATACCATCACCCACCACCACCACCAATTTCTCAGGCCTTCAGATGCAAACTGAATTATATCACCAGCTTTCTTAGTTCTCCAGCTTGCCTCCACAACCACATGAGCCAAATCCTGTAATAAATGGCCTCCTATATCTATATCCATATCTATTTCCTATCGTCCTGTCTCTGGAAAATCCTAAATAATATAGCTGACTATTCACTGACCAATCTAGTCTTCCCATTCCCCTCATACCTTTAGGCTTTCAAAACTAAAAGTGACAGTTAAATATTGAAAGTGGAAAAAAGAGCATCCTTGTCTTCGTTTCTGGAAGATTATGTCACCACAGTTCTGTCTGCCAGTGATAACAGGGTTCATGTTGTATTCTTGTTGTTTCCATGGACAACAGAAGCAGTGAGCTTTGAAATCCAAAATCCTTGTTAAGTCACCTCTTTAGCTCTTAAATAGCTTTGTGACCAAGGGAAAGCCACTTAAACTATGTAAATCATGTCTACCACTTCTGAAATGGGAATAATAATCTCTAGTATACTAAGTATATCTGATGCCTGGAGGAGGTATGAGTGCGTGTACATGTGTGTGTGTAGATAGACACATAGGCATAGGAGCTTATCATTTGCTGCTTAATTGATTTCATTTACTCTAGCAAATATAGACATTTATATTTCTAAATAGTATATGATTGACTATAAAATATTAACTCTAAAAGTACTGTGCTCAAACAAAAATATTTTTATCTGCTAAAATAGGCCAAAATATAATCTAAGAAGCATAAATAAGAAACAAAAAAATTATCAAGACATTCCACCAAGAATGCCACACGTGTCATCAACACTAACATAAATCTTCATTTAAAACTTCTTTGCAATTACTTTTAATTTCAATTTCTGCCTCTTCATCTATTTGATTTATTCTGCTAACAAAAGTTAGAGAAAATTCAAAGGCTATCATTTTGCTCAGTTCTCAGAACTCAGATTCTTTAAATTAGTTCTGTTTTGTCTTCAACTAGATATTTTAATGCCTGCAAACTTTCTTAGCTTTACAGAATGAAGACTTGAAAAAAAAAAAAACTAAGTTAGTGGGGTAGCATACAGATTAAAATTTGGAAAGATAATTTTGAAATTTTTGTGTTAAATTGTATTTGAAATGCAATTATCGTATAATTAAGTTGCACATTATGTTCCCTTCTAACACTCTGATAAGCATTTTCAAATGTTTTGTTTGCTAAAGGATAAACAATTATTTTCTGCTGCAGAAATGGTTGCTTCATTGCTGTAGCCATGAGTGGCTTAATGATGGAGATGCGTTCTAAAAAATGTGTTGTTAGCCAATTTTGTTGTTGTGCAAACATCACAGAGTATACTTACACAAACCTAGATGGTATACCCTACTACACACCTAGGACCACCAAAATATACATGCTACATTGTTGACTGAAACATCATTATGAGATTCATAACTACATAAATATGTGTTGATACACAGAGCAGTATTTATATTAGTCAAAAAAGTAAACAACTTAAATGTACAACAATAGGATAAAATGGGTAAATAAATTATAGTATACTCATTTGATGCAATATTCTGCATTCATTACAAATTTTGGTTTTGGAAGATTAATGTGATAGGAGAAAGCCCATGATATACTGTCAAATGAAAATTCAAAACTCTGTATTTTTAATCCTGATTGGTATAGCTTTAATTTTTATTTTATGGCACTAATTTACCTATATAACTATATGCCTGCAAATATTATTATATAGGTTTATTTATTGAGAAAAATGGAAAGAAAACACATCATAATACTTTATTAGTGATTTTAATTATTTTTAATTAGAAAAAATGTTATTTTAAAAATAATAATTGATACATGGAATTGTAAATTACCTTCCTATATATAGTACAGTATTTTGGAAAAACTAAAAACAAAAGTCCCATTTTTCAATAATCAAGCCACTTTTGAAGGTAGACATCTATGTTCTTAGGGTTCCTGGATTGGCATTTGAGGAGACCACTAAATTGTGCCTCTTCAGACAATCGTGATTCCTTACCTCCTCCATGACCACAGTACTCTATCAGATGGGTTTTTGCTTGCCCAGAATACATGTGGTTTTCTGTCTGTGGTCGTGGAGCACTGACTTAATTTATTATAATTAGAATTTTAGATATGATCACACCATTTTAGACATGTTGCATATACAGAATAAAGTATAATTTTATATCATTTTTATATTTTGTTCATAGTAATGAGTAGACTACTTCAGTTTAAAATAGAATAATGCTGAATAAAATCATTCTAGTAATGAAGGGTTTAGTGAAAAGGATATGACCTAAGAATATTGCTGGGTACTTAAGCTTTTTACAAGGGTTAGGCCAGTAACAAATATATTTTTAAAAGGTGGGAATAATGGATGAATGTATAATAATGTTCTCATAAACATCTGCAAAATCTGGTTTACAAAAACAACATAAAAGATGACAAATATCACTGTTTATCTTAAGTATATAAAATATCATCTAGAAATAATTTTCCCCTCTTTACCATATATAGGCATAATTAGTATCTGCCATCTGTTTCAATGTATCTTTTATGTGTTTAGTGTTTATTTCTAGAATATCAAATAAATAGGTAAAATGGAAATTCAAATCTGCAAATTCAGGGCTAATTTAGTAACTTAAATCATTGTATTCTAGTTGACTAAGAGGTTAGTTCGCAGGAACTTTATTTAGCTTCTAAGGCCTAAGAAGAAGACAGGTTTCTTATATATAGTTTTTCTTATCAAGTTTTGTAAATGTACATTAAAAATGCAATCAAGTATCACAAAGCAAAGTTCGAATTCCAATTAAGTTTGAACAAAAAGAAAGGCAAAAAGAAGGTTCATTTTACCAAATTGTAAGACTTAAAGCACTGAACACAAAAAAAAATGTTCAAATAGATTTCGAATCTATATTTTAACCACTGAAAGAAGAAAAATAAGAGACTGAAATGAAGTGAGTAAAATGGAAAAAGAAGAAAGATATGATCTAAGTGGAAGGAAAGATAGGAAGGGTGGGCTAGAATGTTCAACTGGGGAACAAAAGAATTGAGAGAGGAAGAAGGGGAGAAGAAAGAAAGGGAAGATATTATAATTGTCAGCATTATATATATATATTTATACACAAAATGTGTGTGTATTATAATTGTCAGCAGTACAAATATACAGACACTTGTATATGTATACTATATATCTTACACCTAGGTATATCCTTCCCCACACCAGGGTCCAGCATCTGACCTAGAAGTCCCACTTGTAACTTCATCATGTCCAGCTGGCTGGATTCCTCCTCCCCCATCCAAACCGTGCCCCACCTTGTAAGGACCTAACCTGTCCCTGATGACATTGCTGTCAGTTCATTCTTTTGCTCCCATAGTTAGGTGTAGAGATCCACCAACAGGCCTGTCTTCTATTTCCGAGTGTCATCAGGACGCACATATTACATGGTTCAGCTGTGCACACCAAAAAGCTTGCTTATGTTAAAAGTAGTGATACCAAAAGAATTAGATAGCTAAATTTCAAAAACTTACCATTGGCTAGATGAGTCTAAATTTGAACCCAGAAGTTCTCTACCTCTGCTTTTAAAATCAGGAAGAATCTCTTGCATTCAGATAAAGCATACGGTCATGGGGTAGTCAATGAATAAAAAACTCTATCTGCTTATGATCCAAAAAGGTTGGGACCATAAACATGATGAGGCAGACCTTCCAGATGTCAGCTTTATAATTAAGAAAATAAGATTCAGTTGTGGGCCCAACTGTATTAAGGAAAGGGAGAAAGAAGATAAGGTGTGATAGAGTAGAAGGAGTGCCTAATTTGGATCTATATCCGTAAGCTAGGATACCACTAATTTCATCTATGAAAGATCATTTACAAATCTAACAGCATTACTTTCTGCCTAGTTGAAGTGAACACGCAACTACCGTGTGTGTGTGTATGTGTATGTGAGAGAGAGACAGAGACAGAGAAGGAGACAGAGAGAGGGAATATAAGAATCAGACTTAAAGATTGAGAAAGAAAAAAGAAGAAAGAAAAGTACATTAAATACTCAGCATGGTAAATATTTTATAGGATATAACAATTAAAACTGATTCAAAATAGCTTTACTTATCAGAAGTAGGATATTTTATTAGTCTGTTTTTTAATGAAAGGGCAAATTAGAGATCTACTTTGCTATGATATCTCATTTTGAACAACAATCATTATCTTTTGGGAATCTCAGATTTTGATTTTTAAAACCAAAGACTTGTCTGAGAAATAATCTGTTTCTTTCAACATACGTTCTTGCATAGCTTCACTAAAAATGAGTGCCCTTCTTTTGGCAATTGGTGATCTATATGCCTGAAGGGTAAATTGGATATATTTTATGTACTAGATCGTAGTTCTTTTGATACCTACAGAATAAACTCTTTTCATTTAACTTCCTTTTCCAACTGACACTTTTTGCTGATTTATTGCAAGCTAAAGGATAAATAAATGTATGTGTTTCATGTAAACTCAAAAGTATCTCTCTAGTTTTAAAGTGATAAAGAAACTATTTTCCACCATTTAATTCTCACATGTATAAGGAACTGGTTTTATCCTCTGAATGCAAAATGGATATATCTTTTGGAAACTTTTTAATGCCATTCTTTACCTGATACATTTTTTAAATTATGTATTTCAGGCCCTGCTTGATACTCAGAATCTTTTGCGTGCACAAATCACAAATTTTACATTCAACCTGGGATTTTCAGGGAAATTTTACCATACAGGTAAGAAAAAGGGATTAACTGTTCTCATTAAGGCTTCTCTGATCACTCTATTTAAAATTGCACACTTTTCCTGCCCACACTGTCCTACATTCCCTATGTTCCTCCCCAGCATTTTATCATTCAATTCTATTTAACATGCTATTTTTTAATTTTTGTAAAATATTAATGGTTTGAAAGTTTATGGAACTATCTGATGGCCTTTCATTTTTATTGAATTATAATTTACATATATAGAAGTACATAAATAGTAAATGTGATATTCAGTGAATTTTCAACGTGTACACAGCTGTGTAAAGAACAGGCAGATCAAGAAAGAGAACACTTCCAAAATCTCCACTTCTTGTGCCCCTCACAATAACTAACTTCTCTCAAAGAAAAGTAGTATCCTGACTTCTAATATCATGAATTAGTTTTGCTTGGCTTTGAGTGGTATGTAAAAGGAATCATACAGTAAAGATTCATCTGTATCCAGCTCATTTTGTTTTTTTTGTTTTTTGTTTTTTGTTATTTTTGTTTCAGAGATATTACTGTCTATAGGTTATAATTCTTTCCTTTTCCTTGCTGTACAGTATTCCATTGTCTGAACATACAAAATTTACTTGTCTGTTCCATTCAGCTGTAGATGGTTGGGTGTTTCCAGACTTTGAGTTTTTCTGAATAGAAATGTTCATAACTTCCTGTTATGAACATTTTTATACCTGTCCTTCAGGGGACTTGAGTATTCTTTTCTGTTAATCATCAACTAGGAATGGAATTGCTAGTTATGTGGCACACTTATAATTAATTTTAGTAGAAAATGTCAGTTTTTCAAAATGGTTGTACCTGTTTATATTCCCAACAGTATGAGTGTTCCTGTTGCTCTGTATGCTTGCCAGTATTTGATATTGTTTGTCTTTTTAATTTTAGCTTTTCTGGTGAACATGTAGAGATATCATATTAGGGTTTTAATGTACATTTCTCTGAAGAGCAGTAAATGATCTTTGTTCGTATGTTGACTGGCTATTTGGATATCCTCTCTTGAGGAGTATCTGGGTTTTCTGCTTTTACTTAATGATTTGTAGAAATTCTTTCCTTGAAGTTTACAGTTCCATGTGTTCCAAGTACTTTCTCCTGCTGTCTGGCTGTCTCTTAATTTTCCTTATGGCATTTTTAATGAACAAAAATACTTAATTTTAGGTCGTTCAATTTATCATTTTTTTCTTTAATAGTCATTGTTTTCTATCTTATTTAAGAAATCTTTGCATACTACAAGAACATGAATTTTTTTTCTTTTTGAGACAGGATCTTGCTCTGTTGCCCAGGATAGAGTGCAGTGGTGCAAACACAATTCACTGCAGCCTCAACCTCCTAGGCTTAAGAAATCCTCCCACCTCAGCCTTTTGAGTAGCTGGGACTACAGGCCCATGCCACCATGACTGGCGAATTTTTCTTGTAGAGAAGGGGTCTCACTATGTTGCCTAGGCTGGCAATGTATAAATCTGTGATACATCTGGAACTGATTTTTGTGCATATATCAGATAGGGGTCTTTTTTTCATAAAAATATCTAATTGGTTAGCCAGACATGGTGACATGTGCCTGTAGTCCCAGCTACTCAGGAGACTGAGATGGGAGGATAACTTGAGCTCAGGAGGTCTAGGCTGCAGTAAACTATGTTCATGCCACTGTGCTCCAGTCTAAGCAACAGAGCAAGAATCTGTCTCTTAAAAAAAAATCTAATTGGCTGGGTGTGGTGGCTCATGCCTGTAATCCCAGCACTTTGGGAGGCCGAGGCGGGTGGATCGCGAGGTCAGGAGATCGAGATCATCCTGGCTAACACAGTGAAAACCCGTCTCTACTAAAAATACAAAACATTAGCCAGGCATCGTGGCAGGCCCCTGTAGTCCCAGCTACTAGGGAGGCTGAGGCAGGAGAATGGCGTGAACCCAGCAGGCGGAGCTTGCAGTGAGCCGAGATTGCGCCACTGCACTCCAGCCTGGGCTACAGAGCGAGACTCCATCTCAAAATAATAATAATAATAATAATCATCATCATCATCATCATCATCTAATTAGCACCCAGTATTGAAAAGACCATCCTTTCCCACTGCTTCATAGTGTCATTATTATCATAAATTATATGGCCATGTAACTGTGGACTCTCATTCTGAATTTCCCTATTAAATGTGAAAAGAAATCACTCTAAATATTGAGAATAATTAAAAAGTTTTTTCACAACCATAATTAAAATGAGTAAAGATATTTTGACTTGCCTCAGGATAGATGAACACAATTTCATGATTGAAAGCATTACTCTGTATTTTTAGATGTTAAAAAAACTGATTACATGTATTGGTATACTCATATAATGGAATACTCTGCAGTCATTAAAAAGAGATAATTTTAAATATAAACCATATAGAAAAAGCTCTCAAGAAACACTGAAAAATCAGTGTACAGTACAGTGATTAGAACATGCTCCCATTTGTATAAAAATACAGAAGATAAAAGCTATACAAAAGTCAAGGTATAGTACAGTGATTAGAATATGTTCCCATTTGTATAAAAATAAAAGAGGAGGTGAAATCTGTACAACTCTATGTATAGAACTCTTGTAGCTTAGAAAACTCAGTTACCAAGTAGTTAAGTAACTTGTGCCATGCAAGATGTCTTAAATAAGATAGAAAAGGCTGACCATTAAAGAAAAAAATGATAAACTGAATGACGCTAAAATTAAGTATTTTTTATATAAGGGCTATTAATACAAGTATAGGATATCTGTGGGAGAATTCATAATAAACTGATAGTAATAGGTAACTATGAATGTATTAGTCAGTTTTCATGCTGCTAATAAACACATACCTGAGACTGGGTAATTTATAAAGAAAAGAGGTTTAAAGGACTCACAGTTCCACATGGCTGGGGAGGCCTCACAATCATGGCGGAAGATGAAGGAAGAGCAAAGGGGTGTCTTACATGGCAGCAGGCAAGAGGGCTTGGTAACTTAATGCAGGGTAACTCCCATTTATAAAACCATAAAATCTCGTGAGACTTCTCATTCACTATCATGAGAACAGTATGGGGGAACCTCCCCCATGATTCAATTATCTCCAACCAGCCCCAGCCTTGACACATGGGGATTATTACAACTCAAGGTGAGATTTGGGTGGGGACACAGAGCCAAACCATATCAGTGAAGAAGAGAATTTGAGAATCAAACAAGAGAGATGAAAAGAAGAGTTACTTTTTACTAAATTTTTTCTGAGCCTTTGCATTTTATAACATATATGTGTGTTAGATCTAAATGATTAAACACATAAGTAATTTTTTAAAGTGATATCATATCTAAGCAAGTTTATCAGTTTTCTACAATTGCAAATGCTTTTCAAATTTTTCATTTGATAATATGAGCAAGAGTTACTTTGTATGTATTTGATGAGTACCTTCAAGGGTTTAATAAACATATCATGCTGAGAATTCTATCTATATACTACTAACATCAATATAATCTCTATATGCACATAAACAACATAAATAGTAATTTTATTTTTAGATAGAAGCATACTGTATTTCTAGAGTAAGTCAATTTCCATTTGTTTCCATGGAAGTTAGAGAGCCATGAGACTTGACTATAGTATTTTCCTATTGTAAAATTGTGTAATGAATACAATATGTATAATCATACAACTACATATAACTTTCACCTACCAATTTGAAAATTGTGTAGGTTTTAAGAATAACTTTAACATAAGAAGCTTGGAAGCTTTTATTCCCCTGAATTTCTTAGATCAATATATAAAATACACATTTTCTGTGATTATTTTAAATATTAACAACTGGGAACCTCATGATTATGTTTGACTTTGTTTTATGATTCAGTGAGTTGGTTCTTATTGTAACCTCAAAAATAAAAACATAATTAGATATCTATTTTAAATCTTTTGCTTACAGGAAAGTTCTTCTACCTTGGCAATAGATATGTGAAGTGAGAACTTTCTCTTTATGTGCAGAGGTTTAGTTCATCTTTCTAGTGAAGTTAGACTCATAGCATAACTAACTTTCACAATGGAGAGCTCCAAGAGCTTAAGGAAACAGAAGACTGCCCATAACCTCTTCCTAAACTTCTGAGTTAGGATATCCTAACTTCAGGATGATTATCTTAGATTCTTTGACATCCATTGAATAAAGGAAAATTATCATATGGATGAAAAACCACCATGGCAAAATTAGGGTGAAATATGTGGTGTGTTTAGGGGGAGAGGGAGAGAGTAGGAAGAGACATCACAGCAAAACCAGGACAGCCCAGATTTGCTCAAGAAATACAAGAAAACACTCCTGGCAACTCCATTATTTTTTTGCCCATCATTGAATACTGGGGAATGATGCTAGCCAATTCATGTCATTCCTTCTCATCTCTGCAAGGTTTGTCCTCTTTCTTTACTTGGGCACTTCCCACAGCTCATAATAAGAGTATCCTCTCCCTAAGTGAGAGAAAGTACAACACAGATGGAAACAGAGGCCAAGGTTTGAAAGGGTCTTGTTAGCTGTGTATAATATGAGAGTTTCCACAAAACTTAGCCAGGGTTGTCTAAGACCAGTTAAATCATTTTTTAGAGGGAAAAGATACAAAATTTAATATTTGATCTTTCAAAAATTAGATGGGATAAAAAGTAATTGAATTATATTGTCTTCCTTTCTAAATGAAGAAATTGCTATTCCTTTTTCTATAAAAAAATTCTATCCATTTTACTCAGTCTTGAAGGGAAAAAGAAAAGTGGCATTGTCATAACAGTAATACTTTATGTCAGAAGAGAGCTTTATCTTGTTTGATTTATTTTAATTTTTGAAGGGTATGTGCATTTATGTGAGAAATAAAGGGGTAAAACATAAAAATCATAGTTCCCTTTTAGTGCTTTGTTAAACACTTTTCATGTACTTTTTCACTGAATCCTAGAAGTTAAAGAATGTGTTAACTTGTTTTCTAGATAAGAACATAGAAACTTAAAGGCGCCCAAGGTCACATAGCTTGTGAAGTGTCAAAAAATAGTCTTAACTCATCCTTGACTAGGGAAGCTGAATGGCAAAAGATTCTCCTTATTTATAGATTTGTTAGCTTTTTATGTTTCCCCAAATCACTGAGATCCAGTAGTACCTGTACATTCTAATTATATTATAGAATAAATTAACAATGAGAAGAGCAATGTTATATTGAATGAATAAATGCTGATCTTATTTCTAGACTCAACGTTTGGCCAGTGAATGATAGTTAAGGGCCCTGAATTTGGAGTTGCTCAATCTGAGTTAGAACTCAGAATTTCAATTCAGGCTCTGTCTCAAACCTCTCAGTGAGATGGAACAAGTTACTTCACCTCTCCAAATGTCAATTCCCTTATCTGTAAAATGAAGTTAGCAGCAGCACTCACCTCATGAGGTTGTTTTGAGAATTAAGTGAAATGATGTTTGTAAAGTACTCAACACAGTGCTTGACATAACAACACAACATAAACTCTCAATCAATGATAATTTTAAATATAATATCAGAATAGCAAATACTACAGATAAAATAGTGTAGAGAAGTTATTTAAATAAATATATTAAAAAATAAATTATAGTTTGCAATAACTTCATAAGATTTCAGCATAGTTTTGTGATAAGTTAAGAAATGGCACTTAACACTGTAGAAAAGAGTTTGGAAATTTCTCAAAGAACTTAAAACAGAACTAATATTCAACCCAGCAATGCCATTATTGGATATTATCATATATCCAAAGAAAGAAAATCATTATACCAAAAAGACACATGTACTCACATGTTCACTACAGCACTATTCACACTAGCAAAGACATGGAATAAACCTAGGTGTCCATCAATGGTGGATTGGATGAAAAAAATCTGATACATGTACTCCATGGAATACTACACAGCCATTAAAAAAGGAATGAAATCATGTCCTTTGCAGCAACATGGATGCAGCTGGAGGCCATTATCCTAAGTAAATCGATGCAAGAGCAGAAAACCAAATACCACATGTTCTCATTTATAAGTGAGAACTAAACATCGAGTACTCATAGTCATAGAGATGGCAACAGTAGACACTGGGGACTAATGGCAGAGAGGGCAGGAGAAGAGTAAAGGTTGAAAAACTACCTGTTGTGTACTATGCTCACTATCTGAGTGATAGGATCTTTCATATCCCAAACCTCAGCATCATGCAATATGCCCAGGTAACAAACCTGCATGTCCCCCCGAATCTAAAATAAAAGTTGAAAATAAAATAAAATACATATAATCTGCATCTTCCCAGAAAAAGGAAATGGCACTTAGAATTGAGGAATTTGACTTCTTGTTCTTCTTTCTTCCTCCAGTTCTGACAAAGGTGGGCAAAGTGGGGAAGCAAAGAGTGGGCAAGAGGCCACGACAGTCCAACCAAATGTAATTAACCCATAGTTAATTACACTTCAACTAATTTTTAATCATGATTTTTTTTTTTTTTTGAGATGGAGTCTCACTCTGTCGCCCAGGCTGGAGTGTAGCGACGCCATCTTAGCTCACTGCAAGCTCTGCCTCCCGGGTTAACGCCATTCTCCTGCCTCAGCCTCCTGAGTAGCTGGGACTACAGGTGCCCGCCACCACGCCCGGCAAAATTTTTTTTGTATTTTTAGTAGAGATGGGATTTCACCATCCCATCTGAACTGAGATAAATATGTCAGAAGGCAGATATCATTTGTCTAACTCTTGCATGATTCAAATATATGAATATTTTAGTCACAGATTTCACCATGATATTCAGGAAAGGACAACAAATGCCTGAGCTATCTTTTTAGCCAGGATGGTCTTGATCTCCTGACCTCTTGATCTGCCCGCCTCAGCCTCCCAAAGTGCTGGGATTACAGGCATGAGCCACCATGCCCGGCCCATAATTTTTAAAGTAATAAGCAACAGACATTTGTTTTCAATGCAATTCTAATGTAAAACATTCTCAAAGTAGGATTAAAAGAAATCAGATAAGACAAATCTATAAAGAGAAGACATAAAATTGTGCCTAATATGAACTGAGATAAATATGTCAGAAGGCAGATATCATTTGTCTAACTCTTGCATGATTCAAATATATGAATATTTTAGTCACAGATTTCACCATGATATTCAGGAAAGGACAACAAATGCCTGAGCTATCTTTTCAAAGAACCCTGAGATCTGCTGCTCTGTTCTGATAAATAATATTTGAGCAGAGGCCAACTAAAAAAACATGAATAAAGGGAAGATGACAGGAAAGCTGCAAGGAAAGATAAGAATTATAGGCAACAGGGAATAGAGCTTAAAAGCAGTGGGAGAGGAGACTTCTCATAAACTAGGGAATATCAGCTCACTGACATTGCAGGGTATGTGGAAATCAGGAATGAGTTGATTTCTGGGAAACTCCAAGAGACTCTGCTTGCTCTCAATGTGAGAAAATAAAATGGCAACAAATAACTGACACTAATACAGTGTCCTGGAGACTACAAAATGTTAAGCAACAGGGGAGTATCTTGGTTAGAAGCAGAGATGTTTAAATGCAGGGAAACTAAATGACATCATTCTTATGTCAAGCAAAACGTGTTTAAGATCACCAGTCACACCTACAAAATGCTTCTTTACAAAGGTCACCTTATTTATCACCTCGAATTTAGAAGGACCCAAGAACCTGCTATGCTTGGGATCATCAGAGTTTCTAAACCCCTGAATCCATCTTCCTATTTTTCTTGCCTTTCTCACTATGAAGCTTCCCTGAGCCATAAGATAACCACTCAGAAGCGCCAAGAATGCTGGTGACTCATTCATTAATCAGGCCAATGAGTTAATATAATGATTTGGTCAGTTGTTGAACATAATGTCACCTCTGCCACATAGCACCTGTGAAAACTACCTTCTCCTTTCATGTAGTATTATAATGAGGAAAAAAAAACTCAAGGAGCCATGCAAGGAAACACAAGAAGAACAGAAGTAGGAAATACAGGAGGAAAAGAAAGGGGTATTATAAGTTACCCAATATTGCCAGAATTATGTATACACTAACTCCCCCCAAAAATAAAATAGGTACTGCTGTCCATCTCTTTACCTACATGAATACAGACATTAAAGAGGTCATGTGACTTGGCCACACAACTCAAATATGTTGGAACCTAAAAATAAACTAAAACCTTCTGACTCCAAAGGCTACACTTGTTCTACTATACAATGGTAACATAAGTGTATATGAAGAAGAAAAAAATAAAGAAAATAAAACATTAGATTTAAATATGTAATCTTTGTACGTAGTGGAGAGGAAGTTCCTTCATATCAGTAGAGTACTTAAGCATGTGAAAGTGAAACTGAAGACTGCCCTTGTTGAATGATTATGCTATTCCACTCACTCTATAGCACTTAATCTTTGTTTCTTCTGTATACATTTGAATGACCATGAAATCTCATAGTATGCCTTTATCTCTAGTAAAGGTTTTCAATGCCCACCAAATCACAGGACCTGATTCTTTTCCTGCCAATAGGCTCTGCCTCCCTTCTTTGGGAAACTGAATGAACAATGTTAACAGGAACTGGGTTTAGTTGACTGGTCCAGGGTAGCAGTCCATTCTCCATCTTTAGCCTGTAGGGCTCTAATAAAACAAATCACATCAGAGCTGCCATTGAAAATATGGGAGGAGATTTTTCTCCACACAAAAAGGACATCATAGGAAGAACCCACTACTCAGGGAGCTTATTGGATTCAATGTTGTGGCTAAAATTCAAGTGTGGCTGCATAATTTTGTAATGACTAGTATTATGATATTCCAGGACAGTAGTGAGCACCTTATACTGCTCTTATTTTATGCTATAGTAAAGAAGATATGCCTAGGGAAGTACAAAAAGGACTCTTAGCCCCTTCAAATAAGGTAAAAGAACAGTGAAATTTCCCACAGTCAACTGAACTGCAGGCCAAGGAAAATGGGAGGAAATAAAATGAGTTCAAGTATGAAACCACCGAGAAACAACAACAGGGCTGACCCTTAAGGAAAAAAGAGTTTCATGATGCAAAATCTTCTTCCAACAACTTGAGAGAAAGGACAAGCATATGGAACACAAGTGTACCACCAAGGAGCAGCTTGGATTGTTTTGATAGTGGTGACCATGATTTCACCACTTCACAACTTCTGTCCATCACCTTCACCCTTTCTTCTTTTTTATCCTTCAGTTTTCCCTAATTTTCTCAACAACGATTTCCACATTTCCTTCTTTTCTCTTTCTTATGTGTCAGTTTTCACCAAATACTGAGTAACTTCTTCCCAGACCTAAGAAGGAACCTGAATAAAAGAATTATTTTGTTGTATACACAGCCCATGTCACAATGACCTACTACTACTGAGGCTGTGACACATATTCCTTGCTCATATTTCCTCAATTACATTTCCTACTTATCCCCCATTCTCTCCAGACTATAAATTGCACAAAAATGCTGAAAGTTGAGTTCTAATATCCTTGGGAATGGTTATATATTTCCATCTTGCAGTGATTTCACATCCATGTCTCATGTTTAATAACATTTAAGAGTTTTACATGGTCTCTGATTATTTCCTGATTAACAGATTTTCCTTGATACATTTGGGTTTAAAGCCTTATACGTAAAACAGAATAAATGATGGCTTCTAAATACATATATGAGAAAAGATTAAATAGATAAGTAGATTGATTGATCATAGATCAGTGTAACTGGAATTAATTGGATAATATTTTCCCCCCCTAAAGGAACTGAAGAGGAAGATGAAGGAGATGACTGTCTGTTGGGGTCTGTGGATGAGTTCTGGTGGTTTCCTCACATGTGGAGCCATATGCAGCCCCACCTCTTCCACAATGAGTCATCTTTGGTGGAGCAGATGATTCTCAACAAAAAATTTGCCTTAGTAAGTAACTCACTTTGTTGCATTGAAGTAGTGTACACTGATTGGAGAAATGAAAAGATTCTTACATTGTGGCATAGTTGCGCTTTTCAGTGGCTTTTCCATATGATCATTTGGAATATTTTGGTATTGCCGCCTTTCAGTATGTGGCTCTTGAGTTTGTATTGAGTGCTCACCACTATGCTTAATGTTTTGAAGGATCTAATTTGAGAGGGACCTCACAAAATACAAGATTTATTATGACATTATGGTCAGAGCACCTAAGACATGGCTCCTGTCCAGAAGGAGTTTCCTGCTGCACTGAGAAGGCAGAAATATGCATGTTAAACAATTCCCCAACAAAATGAAATACTTTTTCAAGACCTAATGACAAACCTTACAGCCACAAAACCCACAGTTCAAAGAAATAAGTATCACTGGGAGTAGCCCAAGATGGATTCTTCTGGAAATGAGATTTTAGATACGTCCTGAAATAAGAATAAATCTTGGGGATCAGGATTAACTGAAATGAAATGAGGCTGAGGGAAAAGAGCAGGTAGGAGACCATAATGACCGTATGAGGTAATAAAGACTCAATCTAAACAGTTAAAAGCATTGCAAACATATATGCTGTATGGATGGAACATTTGTTTGGCTGAAGCAAGGTACACCATGTAATACTGAAGGGTTTATATTCAGGACAGGGAAATTTATAGTAAAAGTTTAAATAAGCACATTATGAAGAAAAATGTGCTTGTGATCAGAGAGAGTACCGAGGTACACTTACATGGAATGGTTTTCTACACCAACTGTTAGAACTAAGAAGTTTCAGTTGGTTCTCACAGTACCTTACTCAAATATATACAAGACAAGGTTAGAATGTATACACTATATTTTTTTTCTTGAGGATATACAAGACCAAATACTTTATGGTGGCATCAGGGGCCCATATTTGTCTTTTAGCTTCAATCTACTCCCCCAAATAAACAAATAGCTTCAGGTGCACCTTTGCCACATATTGATATTTTGTCAAGAAAGCAAGAATAGTGCTCCTCCACGCTGATATTGTGAAAATGTTTTGATGGTATATGCAAACTGCTGTGAGAAGGAGAGTCATCTTTTTTCCTAAAAAAATAAACAAATAATAAGCAGCATGTAAAATTGGTAAAACGGCCCCAGAATTTGTAACAGAAAGTGCTAAAACTCCTATCTCAAAACAGCAGACATTAATTCTGTCATTTTCAGAAATCTAGACTGTTGATATTGACAATGTTAATCACTAATAAATTATGTGGGGAAAAAATTACTTTGTGGTTTACTTCTAAATCTGTTGAGAAAAAGAGAAAGGGATTTGTGAGAGACGAAAATACGTAAATACACTAAAGTAAAGCACCAGTAAAAGATAAGATACTGAGAAGTGAGGAGTGAAATTGTTGTTGTTGTTGTTGCTGTTTTGATAGCTTTCCAAAAATAATGTACCAAAGCAGCTTTGATAAAAGACATGTCATTCACTGTTATATCTGCTGAAACTAGAATAGTATCTAGAAATTACTTGAGCGAATCAATGAATGCCAATATTATGTTTATGTTTAAAACATTTGCAGATATTTGGAAGTACATACCCTAAGAATATACTTAGGCTGGGTGCAGTGGCTCATGCCTGTAATCCCAGCACTTTGGGAGGCCGAGGTGGGCGGATCACGAGGTCAGGAGATCGAGACCATCCTGGCTAACATGGTGAAACCCTGTCTCTACTAAAAAATACAAACAATTAGCCGGGTGTGGTGGCGGGCGCCTGTAGTCCCAGCTACTCAGGAAGCTGAGGCAGGAGAATGGTACGAACCCAGGAGGTGGAGCTTGCAGTGAGCTGAGATTGCACCACTGCACTCCAGCCTGGGCGACACAGCCAGACTCCCTCTTAAAAAAAGAAAAAAAAAAAAGAATATACTTAATACATATGCTAGAACAGGCATGCACAGGAGTTACATGCATTTTTTAGAAGTCCCAACTAAAAAGTATCATGCATAAAAGAATAATTCAAAAACAATATCTGGTCATTCTTAACCACCTAAGTGTTAAGCAAAGCAGATTTCTTAGAAGCGTCATTCCTAACTACATGTTGGCAATTCAAATTATTGTTTTTGAAGCAGAAGAGAGTAGTTGTAATAGATCTTCAGAAATAAGAACAAATATATTATTTAGTGTTTAATCAAATCCAGGACAAGTAGAATTTATTTTGTTGCAAGAGGATAGATATGAAAAAAGACTGAATCCAGAACCAGTCCCTCCCCAGCCATAACAATATGAAAGAGCACATATAAATAAGGCATTTGGGAACAGCAATTAGCATATAACACTCAATAGATGGCAGCTGCTGTTTTTATCATTATATCTAGTATCATAAAATTGCCATCTTTAATTTTTGCCTAGGCTCCTGAGGTGTTTGGACTGACAGGTAAGAGGGACAAAAATCCTTAAGTTTAAAAGTTTACTTTGTATTGGGGTGGCATTTGTTTAATGTGAATTTTACCCAATTTCTAAATATGTGTTAACTCTTTTACTTTCCATTAAGCATTAGGGTTACAAAACTGCATTGTTTCTGACTTTAAAGATATAATAAGAAAAGATCAAGGGTTTCCAATTTTAACATATTTTTATTATTTCTTTTAATTCTCAAAATTAACCCGGAATTGTAGGTCTATTTATTTTCCCATTATAGATGAAGCAACTGAGAATCAGAGAAATGCAGTGACTTATTCATGATTATAAAACTCACTAGCAGTATAATTAAGATCAGAAATCTTAATGCTGCATAAATTGCAGTGTTAGGTCTTCTAATGTGGCATAAAGTGTGCCCCCCCGCCCCGAGGCTTCCTCCCTAGCCTCCCAACCCAATTCACAGGTGTGAATCAAGATTTCTTTTCTGCTGGTAATCCAAGGGAATATCTGGTTATGCTGGTAATATAAAGGAAATGGAGAACTTGAGGTGGAACTCACAGGGCAACTTTTCCCTCGGATTCCCTGAAGTTCCCTAATATAGGCAGAGTCTCTAAAATGTTGGAGGGGGTCGAAGGGGTAGGGGAGACAAAAAGCTAAATCTGAGGAAATTTCCACTTGACCAAATATCACTTCTCATGTATAGTTACAGAATCCACTTTAATTCAATGAAAAGTACTCTGGAGAAAATTCTACTTCAACTCACTAGATGGAACAAGCAAATGTTTAACCTGTGCTAATATGGCATTTCTAAATTGGGTTATATCCTGCTCTTCTCCACCAGCTTGGAGGCTCTTGATTTTAAAATGAGTGTTGGTATTTCCCAATGAAAAAAGTGAAAAAACATGCAAAGAAGCAGTGGGCTGTCTTGGGAGCAAATAGGTGTTCAAACAAGAATGGAGGTCATGGATGCAATATTCAAATGGGTAATTGCGTTAGAGGACATTTAAAGTACTCTTCCAGCTAAGAGAATTTCCGAGACTGTGATCTAAAACTTTTGGGTTTCGGCCTTTGCTATCATCATTTACAGTCACATAGCTGCTGTTTTCATTGAGTTTTAACAAATACATCTTATCTATTATCCTTTTGCACAATGTGGACACATCTGACTCACAAACAAATTTGATGTCTATTTTAATTTGTCTTTGAAAGCTCTAACAGTTTATTATGAAAGGTCAAGTAAATCCTTTAAGCAAACTTGCATTTGATGATTACACCCATCAGGAAATGCAGCTTTAGAGGTTGAATGGAAAAAATTTTTAGTTACCAAATATAGGATAATTCAGGGGTTAAACTGCAATTTCAACAGGGGATTTTTTTTTTTTGAAAGGTACAAATTCTGAGACAAAGATTAAATGTATCATTAATAATGACCTACCATAAAATTTAAAATATCAACTGTACAGTGTGTAAAATAGAATAACATATCATTAGAAAGGTAAAATAGTATTCTAGTTAAACCTCAAAAAAGTCTTCAATAGTATATACTCTCAATTGAAGAACTGTATCTAAATTTTGGAAAATGGTGGTGGTTAAATTTTTAATGATAAAATAGTTAATAGATATTTCTATCATAGAACTCTGCCAATATCAGATGATACTTAATGCTTTTACAGACAATACTATTAAAAGTAGTAGTAGTAGAACAATGTTCCTGATAACATAAAATCTTACTGAAGATTGAACTTCTAATTGTATCATCATCATTCTTTTAAATGGTGTCCTTTTTGCCTCTCTTTTCCAAGTGCAGCAGAACCTGTTAATTTACATTAGCTGGAATGTCTATTGTCAATTATAAAACTTTTTAGATTAGTGAGCATGTTAACTTTTCCAATATGGAAATAAAGATTATAGTATCAAAATGTAATTTAAAATATATTGAAAGACTTGCTGGCTTAAGGAATATATGATGATCTTTTAATTAGTTTGCTTGCCAGCTAGAGAATGAATGAATACTACCACTTTTATTTCAGTGATGCACTTTATAAAAAGGCATATGAGATTTTCCTTTTATTGACATTGAACACAAAGTATAATTCTAGGTGTCCTAATAGAGAATTCCAGTCAGGTTGCAAAGAGTCCACTCAGCTGGTAGGCCACTTTAGAGTAATTCAAGCAGCACAGTTTAGAAAGACATTGGCCATTGTTCAGAGCAAAATGACCAATATGATGAAGTCTATAATTTACTTCATAAAATGAATAGCTGAAGGAAATTCAAGAAGGCAAGAGGTAAAAGAGAAGACTAAGGGATATATTATCAGGGCTACTATTCAACTAAGAGTACTGGTATGGCCATGCCAGTTATTACAATGTTGAAATGTGACAATACTTTACCCCTATCCTGCTACCACATCAGATTCTTCCCCAAGGTGTCCCAAATCTCCCCCATTACTCAGGAACTAAAGGGGCCTGGCCCAGAAAGAGTCTCCAGCACCGATCTCCAGCTGTCCAGCTGGCAGCAGTTCTGATTGGTCAGTGGCATGGCATGCTGGTTGGTAGATATTTTTCGTTATCATTCCAGAAGATAATCAGTCAGTCTTAAGATTTAGAAGAGACTAGAATCAGTATATTTATAAGGAAAGGTATGGAAGTCATATAGATTTAAGAAGTAGAGTTCTTCTAATCTAGATAAGTTATGTATAGAGAATGGTGCTTGACATCTAGCAGGTAGTAGATGTTTGCTAAATAAAAATAAAAGTAAACATTTCTTCTAGCTCTTAAGATTCTATCATTACTGTATTAAAATGTAGGTTTTATTATTATACAGGTATGATGAGTCCAGTAGATCAGGAGACGACTGCCATTGAAAAGATTAGTTTGTTATTCACAGTTACCAAGAGAGGGAGTGTGCCATGGATGCAGGGCCACAAGGGGAAGCACCAGGGTTGCTCAGGAGGCAGAGGGAGCAGGGGGGAAATGTGGGCAAGAGCCTTTACTGTGGTTTCTGCGGGAAAGGTAAGGCAAGACAGGGTAAGCAGGCTCAGGATTGGCTACTTTGAATAATTTCAGTATGCTCTGAGGTGTAAGAGCTGTCTTTAGTCATCTAATACTTGGATCTGGGGTGATTAGATCAAAGAGATAGTTGCTCAACATATGAGAGTCTGATAAAGGAAGCAGAGGAGGGTAGGAGCTCTGAATTGCTTGATTTACATTTGAGAGTGCTCTCAGGGTGGTGTTTGCTATCTCTTGGAATTTGACTAGCCTGAGAACAGCAATCTCTCCAGGGTCAGCAAGGCCCAGATATCAAAGCATCAGAAATACAGAAAATAAAGAGGCATGATGCTTTCTCCCGGTTATGTATCTTGAAGCAATTCCACAGGTTTTCAAAGCCCCTCATCATCCCAGCTGTCATATTCATACAATTTCTAATTTG
Organism: Pan paniscus; assembly: GCF_029289425.2. Classification (NCBI taxonomy): domain Eukaryota; kingdom Metazoa; phylum Chordata; class Mammalia; order Primates; family Hominidae; genus Pan; species Pan paniscus. The sequence goes on from NC_073252.2 coordinate 116,152,346, forward strand.
TAATTCTTATATCCCCCAATCTGAACATTATTGTCCACTGATGTGGTGTTATCAAAGCAGAAAATGGTAAAATATTTTTTCTTTCATATGCACTTTACTTCTATTAATGTAGCCAAAGATCACATTACATTTTTACACCATCATATCACACCTGTGTCTGCCCGACCCTCTGTCCATGAGCCGTTTATTAAACCTTCAAGTATTTATTTTTATCCAGTTGATTTTTTAAACTAAATGCTAGCCTTGGAATTACAATTGTCCCTTTAATATTCCATATTTGTTATATGTTCAGTGTTTTAGTATATCAACCTCCTGCTAAAGACTGACTCTGTTATTTAAAATGCTTTATATCTTTCCTATGTGTAATCCCCTATATTTTACAAGTATGACTTTTGCATCTTCAAGTTATTAGTATTGTTGAACATATTAATATGGTTAGAGATTTGTGGTAGAGCAATACATATCCTTTAGCTGTGTTCCCTTGGTATATTTCTAGCAATTGCTTCACATCTATTTTTTCACCAGAATAGTTTAAAATCTGTTTTTCTAAATTGAAACATATCTAATTATTTTTAGAATTATATATTTTAAGTATCTTGAACTCCAAGATAACACTGTCATCTACTCCTAAGTTCTAGCACCTCCACATAGGTGGCAGAATCACAGAACATTAGAGAAGGAGTGTTTAGGATGAAGACAAGCAGGGGAAAATTGGATGTAAGTAGACATACTGGATTACTAATAAATTAACCAAAGAATAGGAAATAAAACCCAGCTTTAACTAAACCAGTGGAAGCGGGATCATAAAGAAGTGAGATGTGAAAAGTATTTCTGACATAGATTCAATAAGGTTTTAATCAGATGGATGATGAGGAAGCATAAGAGAATAACAGGTCAAAAATAACATCAGGGTTTAAGCCTCCCACTTTTCTATCTGTGTGTAACTCTTTAAACTTTTTGCAAATGTGAACTGCTGCTTTTTCTTTAGAAGTTCTGTATTTCACCTACATGAGGATACCCCCTCTTACCCATATCTACAGTACTGCAAAATGTATTCTCATTTGGATATATCATTTGAACTTTTGAAAGTGGTTTTGATTGGAATTCTTTTCTTTGTAAATTCCTGTCCAGATTACCTTCTTTTCCATCCTATGGGAAGACTCCATACTCTCTAACAAGATAGACATTGTAGAAAGAATTCCTCAATTCCTTTCCCTTTTTCCTCTAACAGAAATACTAGATTTCATCTTCAACACATTTATCTGGTAACCTAAACGATTTCATAAAAAGAAAGATAAATTTAGCACATGTACTGCATGAAAATAGTGCCTTACTGTCCAAATTTATGTGGACACAAAATGAACTAACAGCCTTTATGAATTCTCCTAGAAACTCATACTAGTGGGCTGGAGTCAGATGTGGGTATGAGGGTGGGGGAGGTCTATTTCCAGATCCATTCCTGCTGCTCCCGAATTTTCACTGCTCTTTCCTTTTACGCCTTTCATTTACTTAAGATGGAGGGGGCACTTGCATTCTGAGAGGTGGTTATAAACATGGCAGAGATGGAAGTGATGGCAGAAGAAGAAGTAAGAGTGAATTTCACATGAGTGCTAACCTTGGCTCCGCTTTGGCATTTTTGTGTCTCCCACTCCATGTTCCCACGCATTTAACAATTTCTTTCAGTTTTTTTTTTCTTTTGTACCAGCTCCTGCTCCTTTTCAAAATTTTCCATCTCTACTTCACTTCCAAATTTTCAGCCCACACCTAGATTATTGCAGCAGCCTCCAAACTAGTCTCCCCAATTTCCCGTTTTTTTCCTTTAATTTTTGCTCAGATCAGGAAACGTGAAACTTGAAATTCTGTGATTCTGTTTCCGCTGCATGAAACAGAACCTAACGGTTCAGTGAGAAAGATTCTTGACTCTCTTAAGGAAATGTAGGAAGATAAATTGTTGAGCTCCAAAATATTTACTAGACATTGCGCTTAGGGCTTTCCATAAATCCTCGGTTAATTCTCCCAACCACCTGTGAGGTTGCTTATTCTCGTATTGAAAATGAAGAAAGCAAGGCTTAGAGAGCTTATATAAATTTTCCAGTGAAAGCTGGAGAAAGGGTTTTATCTCAGGTCTGTCTAATTCCAAAGCCCATGTAACAACCATGGTTTGTAAAATTAACAAGTAGCCATGCCATTGATACTGTTATTGCTGTTACACAGATCTCATAATCAAAATGTTATTACTTCTTTAAGGAATTATATTTTTACACAAATTCAGAATACAATCTGACTTTTTACAATGTTTTTCTCCTAAAGAGCTGTCTATAGGATTTATGTAGTTTCTTGTGTTTGCGATCTCAGCGCTGCAAGCATTACTGTCCTGGTGGCTTTTATAAATACCAGAGAGTATATGGTGGTTATAACAAAAATCAATATCAACTTTTTATGCTTTCAGAAATATTAAACTTCACTTAAAATTAGTACTATGTAGACTTCAAGATTCCTAATCAACCTTGCATATTTTCAGAGAGATTAAATGTGTGTGCAAGTACTCTGAGAATTTGAGGCTGTCCTGGATTATTTATAGCTTTCTTACCTCTCAAAGACCCCAAAGGTCCACATAAACTTCAAACTCTGAGAAAGCTGAATTAAACCAAACTTTCAATTCCTCCATTATGAATCCAGATAATTTTCTTTTCAGTTATTTTGCTACAGCATAAAAGGTAAGGCTTCATAAATTCATTTTTTTTACATTTCTATAAACCTTTTCTTGTGTTTACTTGAATACACCCCAGCAATTCAAAAATACCAACCTGGGCTGTGCAAAGTACAAGTGTTTACATGATTCTTTTGAGTATTCTCACAAAAGCGCATCCTTTAGTGCTATGTTTACTTATGAGACACTCAACAAAGATATGACAACACTTCAAAAATTCTGGAGGGAACTCTAAGAGAGGAAAACAACATGCTCAGTTAAATGAAAATGTACTTGAAATAAATGTTATAATTGTTAGGGAAGACTGGGAGAAAATCTCTCACTCTCCCCCAAATATTTCTTTTCTCAAAGGTTACAAGTGAAAATGAAAATTAAAGCCAAGTATGCTACCTTTTATAGCCCTTTTTCAGTATTGGTACTACATTTTTAGCTTAACTTTTGTTACTGGAATTTCTTACTACGTTTGGCTTACAAAATGTCATTCCATTTCTTGAAATAATTTAGCTGCTAACTTGGGATAATACTTAAAGAGGAATATGTGGTGTTAAGAAGGGGTTTTTGCTTATGTTATTTCTACAGCTCTATCAAATTTATGGTACACCAGAGGTATTCCTTCCCTCCCACTTTATATGTAATATCTAATATGTATAATAGAAGAAATGTATATTGTTTAGTAAGACTTTGTTTTTAGACATGATTGATAATGACAATGTATCTTCTTTGAGGAATGTCTGCTCTGAAATAAGCACTCTGAATTGTTTGAGAATGGAAGTAATGGTGAGAGGAGTCTTAGTTTACCTTGGTTTTTTTGTTTTGCTTGTTTTTGTTTCCCCCAAATAAAGAATACTGTTAACTAAATAAAAGAAAATGAAATGGCATTTGACCAATAACTTTGTTTATATCCTTCATGCTGGACAACTCTGTGAGATCATTAGTTTTATTACCCTTACTTGGCAAATAAGGGAATTGAGGCACGGTGAATTTGCATAACCTGCCAGGGTCCTGGGACCAATGAAGAGAAGCACTGAGATTGAGCCGGGGACTCAAATCTGTGTTCTCCTAAATCTGTATTCTCTTCATGATAGTATCCTACTCTCTATCCCTAGGATTCCTGGTACAAGGATAATTTCATTGTCATGGGTTTGGCTATTTTGAGATATTGAAAGAATAAGACTCTTTTCTCACTGTATACTAAATTAAACACCATACACTCATCTCTTTTCCGGAGATGAGTAACTCCAGAGTGATAAGGTGACACTTCTGTTTTATAAGTTGCTATAATGCCATTCAGTTTTACAAGATCTCATTATTAACACCTTTAACACTTTTATCCAAAGACTTTTGTTACTTTTATTTTATAGCCATATTTTTTGCTATCTTGTGAGACAAAGAATATCTCCTTCCTCGGGTTTCTGGATCCATAGGAATATCACTACCCAGAGAGACTCACCTAAACCTCAAGTTCCAGATTTTTTTATGAGGGTTTCATTATATAGGCATGTTTGATTGTATTATTGGCCACATGACTGAACTCAATTTCCAACTCCTCTCGCCTACCCTAAGATCAGGCTGATATCACCCGGCTCAAAGCTCTCATTCTCTAATTACATGGTGGGACTTCCTGGCATGACTAACCTTCATCCTGAGTCATCTTGTTAGCATAAACTCAAATATAATTTCAGGGTCTCACCATAAATAACAAAGACATTTCTATCACTCAGGAAATTCCACAGAGTTAGGAGTTATCTCCCAGGAATCAGGGATAAGGAAGACCAGACAAATTCTTTATTAATACAACAGCTGCCAACAGGGGATGATTCTTGAACCCTTAAAACAAATCTACTAAAAACAACATTGTCATCACAGAAATTTTTTCACATACCACCCAGCAAACCAAAATTTATATTATAAATCAGGGAGCACCATGTAAGAAAACTAGAGAAATAGTTAGTGGTCAAATCTATAAATATTAACCAAATTTATGTAACTGTGTCTATCATATTTTAGGAGATTATTCCATCCTTAAGTATGTAGAAAGAAAATTGTATATGGGAGTTTAAGTTTGTTCATGGATTAAAAATAGTACATTCGTATTTAGCATCTGAATATAAAATCATTTCTAAAACCACAAAGATTATGTCAAAGAAACACAGAATTATAAACCTGGACTTTAGTGACTACTTGTACAACCCCTTTATTTTACAATTTTTTAGAAAATGAAAAATCAGATTCCTGTGCTTAAGGTAATTAATTCTTTAAAGATTTTTCATTTCAAACCATACCAGAAATATTATCATTTATCACGGGAACATAGTCTAATATTTAATAATCTTTGCATGTAGTACCAAATCTAAATTCCCTTATCTAATGATCCTGACTTGCCTTATTTTGTTGTAGGCTAAGAAGACAGTCAGCTTCCTTTGAATAGCAACTTTACATATATTGGGCCACTCTGCCAACAGCCATACCATTTCTTACTTTCTTCCAGTGATTGCGGCTACTACAGGACTCCTTCCGCAGGTGCCAGAGGTTCCACAGGTTCTTATAAGCTGAATTGTGGTTGTAGCCCATCAGTGTCACCTTAGGAAAACAAATCGTCATTAGAAGCTTGAAAATGCTTCACAAATTCAAATAATTATATAATTTTGACTATAATCATCCTGTTGTGCTATCAAATAGTACATATTATTCATGCTTTCTAATTATATTTTGTGCTCATTAATCATGCCCACCTCCCCTGCAACATCTACTATCCTACCGAGTTTCTGGTAGCCATCCTTCGACTCCCTATCTCCACGTGTTCAATTGTTCCGAGTTTTATATACCACAAATAAGTGAGAACATGTGATGTTTGTCTTTCTGTGTCTTGGTTATTTCACTTAACATAATGACCTCCACTTCCATCTATATTGTTGCAGGTAACTGAATCCCATTCTTTTTTATGGCTGAATAGTACACCACTGTGTACTATTATACTGTGTGTATGTATGTGTGTATATATATATATATATACCTCATAATATACCTCTCTTTATCTATTCATCTGTTAATAAACACTGGTTGCTTCCAAATCCTGGCTATTGTAAACAGTGCTGCAACGAACATGAGAGTGCAGATATCTCTTTGATACACTGATTTCCTTTCTTTTGGGTATATACTCAGCAGTGGGATTGCTGGATCATATGGTAGTTCTAATTTTAGTTTTTTGAGAAACCTCCAAACTGTTCTTCATAGTGGTTGTACTAATTTACATCCCCACCAACAGCGTATAACGGTTTTCTTTTCTCCACATCTCTCCAGCATTTGTTGTTGCCTGTCTTTTTGGAGAAAAGCCATTTTAACTGGGGTGAGATGACATCTCATTATAGTTTTGATTTGCATTTCTCTGATGATCAGTGATGTTGAGCACCTTTTCATATGCCTGTTTGCCATTTGTATGTATTCTTTTGAGAAATGTCTATTCAAGCCCTTTGTCCATTAGTTATTCAGATTACGAGATTTTTTACTATAGAGTTGTTTGAGTTTCTTATATATTCTGGTTATTAATCTCTTGTCAGATGGGGAGTTTGCAAATATTTTCTCCCATTCTGTGGGTTGTCTCTTCACTTTGTTGAATGTTTTGTTTGCTGTGTAGAAGCATTTTAACTCGATGTGATCCCATCTGTCCATTTTTTGTTGGTTGCCTGTGCTTGTGGGGTATTACCCAAGAAATTTTTGCCAAGACCAATGTCTTGGAGAGCTTCCCCCATGTTTTCTTATAGTAGTTTCATAGTTTGAGGTCTTATGTTTAAGTCTTTAATATATTGATTTGATTTTTGTATATGGTGATAGACAGGGGTTCAGCTTAATTTTTCTGCATATGGAAATCTAGTTTTTCAAGCACCATTTGTTGAAGAGATTGTCCTTTCTCCAATGTATGTTCTTGGCACTTTTGTCAAAAATGAGTTCACTGTAGGTGTATTAATTTGTTGCTGGGTTCTTTGTTCTATTCCATTGGTCTATGTATCTGCCTATATGCCAGTAGCATGCTGTTTTGGTTACCATAACTCCGTAGTATAACGTGAAATCAGGTAATGTGATTCTTCCAATTTTGTTCTTTTTGTTCAGGATAGCTTTGGCTATTCTGGATCTTCTGTGGTTCCATATAAATTTTTGGATTATATTGTATATTTTGTGAAAAATATCATTGGCATTTTGATAAAGATTTCATTGAATCTGTAGATTGCTTTGTTTAGTATGGACATTTTAACAATATTGATTCTTCTCATCCATGAACATAGAATATCTTTTTATTTTTTTGGTGTACTCTTTAATGTCTTTCATCAGTGTTTTATAGTTTTCCTTGTAGAGATCTTTCACTTTTTGGTTAATTCCTAGGTAGTTAATTTTATTTGTGGCTACTGTAAATGAGATTACATTTTGACTTGTTTTTTACATTGTTCACCATTGGCATATAGAAATGCTATTGGCTTTTGTATGTTGATCTTGTATCTTGAATTTTACTGAACTTGTTTATCAGTTCTAATAGTTTTTTGGTGGAGTCTTTAGGTTTTTCCAAATATAAGATTATATCATTTGGAAACAAGGATAATTTAACTGTTTCTTTTCCAGCTTGAATGCCCTTCATTTCTTTCTCTTTTCTGATTGCTCTAGCTACGACTTCCAGTGCTATGTTGAATAACAGTGGTGACAGTGGGCATCCTTGTTGTCTTCCAGATCTTAGAGGAAAGCCTTTCAGTTTTCCCCAATTCAGTATGACACCAGCTTTGGGTCTGTCATAGATGGATTTTATTATGGTGAGGTATGTACCTTCTATACCAAGTTTGTTGAGGGTTTTTTATCATGAAGGGATGTTCAATTTTATCAAATGCTTTTTCAGCATGAATTGAAATGATTGTATGATTTTTGTCCTTCATTCTGTTGATATGATGTATCATATTGATTGATTTGTGTATATTGAACCATCCTCACATCCCAAGGACAAGTCTCACTTGGTCATGATAAACGATCTTTTTAATGTATTGTTGGATTTGGATTGTTAGAATTTTATTGAGAATTTTTGCATCAGGATTCATCACAGATGTTGGCCTGTAGTTTTCTTTTTTTGATGTGTCTTTATCTGGTTTCAGTATCAGGATAATACTGGCCTCATAGAATGAGCTTAGAAGTATTCCCTCCTCCTCTATATTTTGGAATAGTTTCAGTAGGATTGCTGTTAGTTCTTCTTTAAATGTTTGGTAGAAATCAGCAGTGTAGCCATCAAGTCCTAGGTGTTTCTTTACTGGGAGACGTTTTATTATGTCTTCAATCTTATTACTTATTATTGGTCTTTTCAAGTTTTGGATTTCTTCATGGTTCAATTTTGGTAGGTTGTATGTGCCAAGGAATTTATTCATTTCCTGTAAATTTTCCAATTTGTTGGCATATAGTTGCTGATAGTAGCCACTACTGATCCTTTGAATTTCGGCAGTATCAGTTGTAGTGTTTCCTTTTTCATATCTGATTTTATTTATTTGGGTCCTCATCCTTTTTTTTCTTTGTTAATCTGGCTAATGGTTTGCTGATTTTGTTTATCTTAGAAAAATCCTTTTTGTTTCATTGACTTTTTTGTATTGTTTTCTTCATTTCAATTTCGTTTACTTCTGCTTTGATCTTTATTATTTCTTTTCTCCTATTATTTTTGGGTTCAGTTTGCACTTGCTTTTCTAGTTCTTTAAGATGCATTGTTAGATTATTTATTTGAAGGTTTTTTCTTTTTTGATGTAGGCACTTACAGCTATAAACTTTCCTCTTAGTGCTGTTTTTGCTGTATCCCATAGGTTTTGGTATGTTATGTTTCCATTATCATTTCTTTTCCAGAAAGTTTTTCAATTTCCATCTTAATTTTTTCATTGACTCACTGATCATTCAAGAGCATATTGTTTAATTTCCACTGAGTTTGTATAGTTTCCAAAATTCCTCTTGTTGATTTCTAGTTTTATTCCATTGTTGTCAGAGAAGACGTTTGATATTGTTTAGATTTGTGTAAATGTTTTAATACTTGTTTTATGACCTAACATATGGTCTATCCTTGAAAATGATCCATGTGCTGAGAAAAAGAATGTGTATTCTGTAGCCTTTGGTTGAAATGTTCCATAAATATATATTAGATTCATTTGTTGTATAGTACTGATTAAGTCCAATATTTTTTCTTGAGTTCCTGTCTGGGACATCTGTCCAATGTTGAAAGTGGAGTGTTGAAATCTCCAGCTATTATTGTACTGGGGTCTATCTCTCTCTTTAGCTCTAATAATATTTTTTTATATAGCTGTGTGCTCCAGAGTTGGGTGCATATATATTTTAAATTGTTATATACTATTACTGGGTTGACTCCTTTATCATTATATAGTGACCTTCTTTGTCTCTTCTCACAGTGTTTGTTTTCAAATCTATTTTGTTTGATATAAGGATAACTACTCCTGTTCATTTTTTGTTTCAATTGGCATGGAATATCTTTTCACATCCTTTTATTTTCAGTCTATGTGTATCTTTATAAGTGAAGTGTGTTTCTTGTGGGCAACAGATCATAGAGTCCTGTATTTTCATCCATTTGGCCACTCTGTGTCTTTTGATCAGAGAGTTTAGTTCACTTATATTTAATGTGATTATTTACGTGTAGAAACTTACTCCTGCCACTTCGTTATTTGTTTTCTGGTTGTTTTGGGGTCTTCTCTCTTTTCTTTTCTTCCTTCCTGTCTTCCTTTCAGTGAAGATAATTTTCTCTTGTGCTTTAACTTCTTGCTTCTTTCTGTTGTGTTTTTTGATTTGAGGCTATCATGAGACTAGTAAATACTGTCTTGTAACTCATTATTTTAAACTGAAGACAACTTAACACTGATTGCATAAACACAGAAAGCTCTACACTTTAATTTCATCAACTCACTTTTTAATTTTTTGTTGTTCCTTATGTCTTGTTGTACTGTTTATATCTTGAAAAGTTTTTGTAGTTATTACTTTTGATTGGTTCATCATTTAGTCTTTCTACTTAAGATAAGAGAAGTTTACACACCACCATTACAATGTTATCATAGTCTGTGTTTCTCTGTGTGCCTACTATTACCAGTGTACCAGTATTTTTACCTTCAGACAATTTCTTCTTGCTCATTAATATCATTTTCTTTCAGATTGAAAAACTCCCTTTAGCATTTCTTATAAGACAGGTCTGGTGTTGATGAAATTCCTCAGCTTTTGTTTGTCTGGGAAAGTCTTTATTTCTCCTTCATGCTTGAAGAATATTTCCACCAGATATACTATTCTAGCATAAAAGTTCTTTTCCTTCAGCACTTTAAACATGCCTTGCCACCCTCTCCTGGCCTGTCAGGCTTCCACTGAAAAGTCTGCTTTCAGATGTATTGGAGGTCCATTGAATGTTATTTGTTACTTTTCTCTTGCTGCATTTAGGATTCTGTCTTTGTCTTTGACTCTTGGGAGTTTGATTATTAGATGCCTTGAGTTAGTCTTCTTTGAGTTAATCTGCTTGGTGCTCCATAACCTTCTTGTACTCGAATGTTGATCTCTTTCTCCAGGTTTGGGAGGTTTTCTGTTATTCCTTTGAATAAACTTTTTACCCTTATCTGTTTCTCTACTTCTTCTTTAAAACCAATATCTCTGAGATTTGCCCTTTGGAGGCTATTTTCTAGATCTTATAGGTATGCTATGTTGTTTTGGTTTGGTTTGGTTTGGTTTGGTTTTCTTTTGTCTCTTATGACTGTGTATTTTCAAATAGGCTGTCTTCAAGTTCACTGATTCTTTCTTCTGCTTGATCAATTCTGCTATTAAGTGACTCTGATGCATACTTCAGTATGTCAATTGCATTTTTCAACTCTCGAATTTCTGCTTGATTCTTTCTCATTATTTCAATCTCTTTGTAAAATTAATCTGATAGAATTCTGAATTCCTTATCTCCGTTAATCTTGAATTTCTTTGAGTTTCCTCAAAATGGCCATTTTGAATTCTCTGTCTGAAAGGTCACACATCCTTATTTCTCCAGTATTGGTCTCTGATGCCTTATTTAGTTCATTTGGTGAGGTCATTTTCCTGGATCATCTTGATGCTTGTAGATGTTCATCTGTGTCTGGGCATAGAATAGTTAGGTATTTACTATAGACTTTGCAGTCTGGGCTTGTTTGTGCTTGTCCTTGCGAAGGCTTTTCAGATATTTGAAGCTGCTTGGTTCCCAAGCCCAATATCACTGTGTTCCTTGCAGACTCGTAGAGGTACCATCTTGGTGATCTTGGAGAAGATCTAGAAGAAGGCTCTGGATTAATAGGCAGAGATTCTTGTTCATTTCCCTTAGTTTCTCCCAAACAGAGTCTCTTTCTCTGTGCTGAGCTGCCTGGAACTGGGATTATGATGATGCAAACACCCCTATGGCCACTATAACTGGGACTGCACTGGGTCAGGCCTAAAGACTCAGTCAGCACAGCACTGAGTCTTGTCCAAGGCCCACTATAACTACTACCTGGCTACCACCTATGTTCACTCAAGGCCCTAGGCCACTACAATCAGCAGGTGGCAAAGCCAGCCAAGTTTGTGTCCTTCCCTTCAGAGCGGCAAGTTCCTCCAGGCCCCAGGCAGGTCCAGAGATGCTGTCTGGGAGCCAAGGATTAGAGTGAAAAACATTAGAAATTTGCCTGACATTCTGTTCTACTATGGCTAAGCTAGTACTAAAACCACACTATAAAGTACTTCCTGCTCTTCCTTCCCCTTTCCACAGGGAGAAGAGCCTCTCCCTCTGAGCACCACCACCAGCAGCCCTTGGCAGGGTTCTGTCAGGCCACCGGCAATTTTCACTTAAGCCCAAGGGTTCTTCTGTCAGCTTGTGGTGAATGCTGCCTGGCCTGGGATTCACCCTCTGCACAGTGGGTTCCCCTCTGACCCACAGAAGGTCCGGAAATGCTGTTCAAGAGCCTAGGCCTGGACTCAGAGACCCCGAGAGCCTGCTTGTTGCTCTACCCCACTGTGGCCAAGCTGGTACATAAGGTGCAAAACAAAGTCCCCTTTACTTTTCCCTATGCTTTTCTCAAGCAGGAGTCTTTCACCATAGTCACCACTGCTGGGAATGTGCTGGGTCACACATGTAGTAAGTGCGTCCCAAGTGCCCAAGGCTCACAGCATACTCCCTGGCTATCACTGATGGTTATTCAGGGCCCGAGGGCTCTTTAATCAGCAGGTGATAAATCCTTCCAAGACTGGATCTTTCTCTTCAAGACAATGGGTTCCCTTTTGTCCTAGAGTATGGCAAGAAATATTCTCTCCAGGAGCTAGGGCCTGGAATGGGGGTCTCATGACTGCCTGGTGCCCTCTCCTACTGTGGCTGAGCCGGTATCCAAGATGCAAGACAACGTCCTCTTTACTCTTTGCTCTCCTCGCCTTAAACAGAAGGAAGGACGCACTTTCATTGCTGTGAGTTGCACTTCCTGGGATTGGGGGAGGAGTGGCGCAAGCAATCCTTTAGCTGCTCTGGCTAGTGTCTCCCTAGGTCACATGCCACCCTAGTCTACTGGCTCTAATCCCAATCCAGCACTAGGAGTTGCCTAGGAATTGAAGTCCTTGTGTGCTAGACTGTCTTTCAAGTTTACCAAGGACCTTAGAGCATGTTGGCCCATGGTGGCAAGACTTGACAAGAAACTCAAGCTCTAACTGATGACATGCATAACTTCCCCTTGGCTAAGTCTGGTCCAAATGATCCCTCCATGTGTGAGCAAAGCCTGAGCAGAGCATGGATTTGCTCTCTGCTATGACAGGGTAGTACTGAGTTCAATGTAAAGTCCCCCAGTCACTGTGCTCTCCCTCCCCCACATACATAGACCCTCCGCACTTCATGGCCACTGCCGGGAGATAGGGGAAAGGTGGCATTGGCGATTCAAGACTGTCTCTCCAACCCTCCTCAATGCCATTTTCATTAACTTTTATGAAGATAAAACGAGGTACTGCGATTGCCTACCTGATTTTTTGTTTTTCTGATGGTGCTTTTCTGTATGCAGATAGTTGTTAAAATTTGGCCTTCCTGCAGGGGGTACAAATGGTATAGGGTTCTATTCTGCCATTTTGCTCTGCCCTCGTAATTTTTAACTGCAGTCTAAAAAATGCTTTCAAGTATTATTTACATAGATATTAAAATTTCCCTGATAGTTACCATATGTTTATTCTTCAGACGAACAGGCAGTGTAATGAAGATGATTGAGAAAGTGAAAATTGGAATGAGAAGGAGGTAGTCAGAATCAGATCATACTTTTTCACTAGTATTTGTTGAGTACTTGCCATTGGCAAGACACTGAGTATATCGCAGTGGATAAAATGGAACCTAAATTTCATGAAGCTTATTGTTTAATGAAAAAGAGAGATATTACATAAATGTCTTTTCTATGCAAAAAAATACATGCTTACAAACTGTGCTGTGTACTATGAAAAACCAAGGAAAGCTACTAAGAGAAGTTTTAATGTCGACTTCATTTAGATTGGCACTTGTCAGTAAAGTCTTCTCCGAAGATATGACAGAATAAATCACCTTCAGATTTATCCAGGTGAAGATTTGGAGTAGAAACATTTCAGGGGAAGAAACCACATATAGGAAGATGCTGAGGTAGAAAAGTGCTTGGTGAGTTTCAGGGAAAGTTTCATGTTACTAAAATTCAGTGAAGGATGGAGGGTGGCGCAAGATAAGGCTAGACAAAGAAGCAAGGATCATATGCAGCGCTTGCGATCATGCTAAGAATTTTGTAATTTAAGTGGAAAGGGAAATCAGGGAAAGATTTTGAGTAGACAGTCACATAATCATATTTGTATCTTTTAAATATTACTTTGCAGGGAATGTATTGGAAGGAAGCAAGAGAGGGAATGGGATTCTATGCCAAAAGGCAATGGGATAAGATGGTAGATTCGACTAGGGTGATGATAATGACAGAATTGAAGAAAAGTAGCTAAATTTAAGATACATACCAGAGATAGTACTGATAGGACATGACAGTGGACTAAATTTAGAAAAGAGGAATGAGGAGGTGTCAAAACTATCTATCTTTCAACACAGCAACTTGTTGGTTGATGGTGTCATTTAATGACATGGAGAAACCCTGCAGAAAGAGAATATCTGGTAGGGCTGAGATGTGGAATGTTTATCATGAGTTCAACTATTAAGACTATTAATTCCACTTGTGATCCAAATACTTCATTTACATTTTATAGTTACATAGCCAGATTCCTCAGTGTTTTTGAACCATGTCCTCCACTAGAAAAATCTTAACATAGATTTCAGAGTTCCTAGATCTAAGATGCTACTTTCAATCAAGGATCAATGAAAAGACTAATTAGAATTAACTTTTAAGGTAGACTTTTTGCCACAGATTAAAAAATAATATGTGCTTAATCTCAAATCGAACAATCCAGAGGAGAGTAATCAGCCAAAAATTTAGCTTGATGGCTAAAGCTTTTAAAACCTGATAGTCTGCCTTCCGGATCACACTACCTGCAATCTTAACCCAAACTTTTCTATACAATAACATTTCAGGTGTTCTCTCTGGTGATGAATGCAAATTTGGGAGCAAATTTATGTTGCCTTCTTCTAAAATGAATTTAAAAGCAGCCCCCTACTAACTGAATGACTCACAAGCTGGAACTACTCGGCAGTGGCTGAGCATATTTGGAGGAATCAGAAGAGAAGCAGGCTTAGGAAGGGGTAGTGGGGTAGAAGTCAGAGTTCACCACAGGAGTCTCATGAGAAAGAATCCCAAAATCTACAGTGAAAGTAGAAAATACAGTCTGTCTCTTTTAGTGGAAAATAGGTGGCCCAGTAGTTTCATAATTTCCACATTATACTTGAGTGGTAGGATCATAGCATCTAAAAACAATAGAGGCAGGGTAGTAATGACAACAATAATTTTAAAAATCCATTAAATGCATATCATGTTTCCCGAACTATACTATCTTCCAAAATTACCTCTGAACCCCTTTGAGGTAATGCCCTTATGACTAGCATTTTAGAGAACAGGAAACAAGGCTTAGAGCTCATAGGTCATTTGCCAAAAGCCATGCAGTTGGTGAATGAGAGCATGAACAGCCAGATATGTCTGATTCCAGAAGCGATGTTTTCTGCTACTATGCCACACTGCACCAGCACACAAATAAAAGATGAAACTAAAAAACCCATTTAGTCAGGTGTGCTGGTGTGCATTTGTAGTCCTAACTACTGCAGGAGGATTGCTTGAGCCCAGGAAGTCGAGGATGCAGTAAGCTATGATCACCACCACTGTACACCAGCCTGGGAAACAGTGAGATCCCGTCTCAATAAATTAACTAATTAATTAAAAATTGCAGTAGTTTTTAGTGTTAAAGCTAGGAAAAAAAAGTAAAAACTGTATATACATTGGTTGCCAAATATTTTTAAATCCAAAATAAGGGAAATGTCTCTGCTATGCTGGGCCATCCTTTCATGACATGTGGGTTCTGAAGACACAGCTGACTACTCGCCGTTATTGAAAACTACCTTGAGCTTTTGAACAGCATAATTTCTTACAAATTTGCAGATACTTGAATTTTATAACATAGCTCTTGTCATTGTGTATTTCTTCCCATACTCTTCAAAAAGTTGTTAACCTCCTCAGCATCACATAACATTTCCATGTAACAAACCTGCACATGCACCCCTGTATCTAAAAGTTGAAATTTAAAATAAAAGAATACTATTTAACAACCACCAGAAATAATAAAGTTACTTCACCACATTTTTTAAAGTTGTTAACCTATAATTCATTTTTAATGTTTGTGATATGAATTCATTTTTCTTCATCTGGTCTTTATCACCATACCCCTAGCCCTCAATCACTTTAGTTGAACACAAATTATGTGTTGATAAGGGATGTCTAGTGGGAAAAAATTACTTTAGTTTGAGTTTTTAAAAACCAGTAAGAAAAAAGCAATGAGATATTTCAATTCAATTTTTAGTGGAGTTCTAAATATGATGGTTACGTAGTTATGGTAATTTCTGCAAATGATGCAAATAAAATGAAGAATATGAAACTTTACCTCTCACCCTTCAGAAACACAGGAATGGCCCACTCAACCTCCAATACCACCCATCCTCTTTCTCACAGTAGCAAGATAGTGGCTCCCGTTTTTGGCATCCTCAACTACAGCTGACGGAACTGAGTTTTGAACAATAAACAGAGTTTACGAGATAAGAAAAGGGCATTCCAATTGAGGAAGACAGTGTGTACAGTATACAGCAATGACATGAAGGAAATCATCAGAAATTGGGGCGATGAGTGCTGATAGAAGATGAGGCTATATAGGTAGGTTGGGACCAAATTTTGAGGGCCTTTTATGCCGTATCAAGGAATTTGAACAAGTATTTAGGTAATGGCAAACCATTGGCAAGCTGTTTTCTTTCTGCATTCAGGCACTTCATATACTTTCTTCCCCTCCTGTTCTTATTTAGGTTTAAAAACAAAGCTAACCATACCTCTAACTTTTTCCATATCAGTTGGCTGCATATTTCTGCAATTTAAACCATTTAGCAGCCTGATACTATGATTCTGTGTATGTGAAACTGTTATTTGGCATGAAGACAGTCATTAATTTAAAAGAACCTATTTGAGTGGAATTTTTGAAGATTTTTTCCAAGCAATTGAAAAATATAAACAGAAAAATAAAAAATAATTTTGGAGAAAAAAATACCTGTCAACTACTGAAGCCATGAGTGTTCTATTTCTAAAAGACACATTTCATTTTGTATTACTGTGTAATTTTCCTCTATGCCTTTTTTTTTTTAACTGGAGTCATTTTATGTACAAGAGCTTGACTTCAAATCAACTAAGTTCCCAGAATATTTGGCTGTTTCAGTACCTTCAACTTTCACTATAAGGGCTTCTACTTCAAAAAAAATTACTCTGTTGAATTTTACCACATTATCCAATCAAAAGTGTGTGCTTCTCCTAAGGCAGGGAACGTTGTTACTGCTGGCCCACATGCTGAAAGGACAACAGAAATGTGGAAAACTTGGTAGAAACTGTAGAGCAGACAAAATAAAATCTTAACAGCAGCCTAATGAACTTGGAAGGTGTTCTGTTCCTCTAATAAACATTGGTTTTATTTTGCGGGAAGTGCTTAGTTTTGTTTGTAATAAGTGTCTAACATTTAACTTGTTGACGTATGGGCAATAGGAAAACAGGTGGCTATGACAAGGATGTGCAAAATAGAGGCTCTTTCAAATTATTCATTAAAATCACTAGATCTGTCTCACCACCCCTCAAACACAGATGCATCAACATAAAGACTGGTGAAATGGCTAACAGGCTTCATGACGTCTAGAGGTGTTAACACTTATATCACTTTAATTTTACCACACAATTAAGTAATGATGCATTTAAATATATATATTTACAGTACATTTGAAAATCTTACTGTAAAAATAGGATCAAGATAAATCTTTACACGCTCCAATTAACATTTGCTTGGTCTTAGGAGCACGGCATTCCAACGGACATGGGCTACGCTGTGGCCCCTCACCATTCGGGTGTCTACCCTGTACATGTTCAGCTTTACGAGGCCTGGAAGAAGGTCTGGAATATTAAAATCACCAGCACTGAAGAATATCCACATCTGAAGCCAGCTAGATACCGGAGGGGTTTTATCCACAAAAACATCATGGTGAGCTTCCTCCAGTATGCATAGGGTACAACTAATTCTGCAAGATTTCATTCCTCACTTGAAGAAAGAAAAACACAAATGTTAGAAGCATAAATGTAGGAAAAGCTCCATGCTGCAGGAAGCATATTTGTCATATCTAAGCAGAAAATGTTTTAATTAAAATCACTTCTTTTCAATTCTTCAAATATAACTGAAAAAGGTTTTGTTACTGACATTACCACTGGTAAGCAGGCAATGATGTTAAAATACTAAAAAAAAATTACATTTAACTTGCAGATAATTTTTAGTAGACATCACTTCTTCAAAATGTTATTCAGTATGAAAAACTAACACCAACTCTGTCTATATTAACCATGCTGCTCTTTGACAAGCCAGTCAAACTGTGTTCTTCTATTTACCATGCCAGGCTAAAAAAGAACTCAACCATTTGCAGCCAGAAGCCACATGTGAAGCCCTGCATAATCATTCACATATAATAATATAGAGTAAAAATGACAGGTGATGCTAATTAAATCATTTGCATACACCATCTAATTCTATCCTGGGCTTCTCTGTTTTGTTTTTTACAATTTCAGCAAATGTATATTGTCAAAATATGCTACTACCTCTCAAAGTAAGCAATTAAATCCTAATTTATTCCCAAATCAGAAAATCCTAAGAAAGTCCTGGTAAAGCTAGGAATGGGCCTCCTAATTTAGAATCACACACTGGGAAGAAACACCACAGAAGAACACTATGTGATGAGCCACCGTAACACTCTGTTGAACTGAGATGTCTGAAGAGATGTCTACCCTTTAGAATTAGGTTATAACTGACTTCTTTTCAGAGAGTTTTTCAATGTCTGCAAAAATTACAGAGTGGATAGACATATAGCTTAGATCATCTCCCATCTTGACTTTTCCCTCAAAAAAAACTGTTGTAAATGCTAGACGGGGACATAATGGCCACATTTTATCCCAATCTGCCCTTCCTCTGTACTGAAAATGAACCTACTGTGGCTCAAGCTGCCAGAATTCTGACCAGAGGGAGTTTAGAAGACCTGGGATATATTTTTTCATTTCTCCTGAAAACACATTTTATCTGTATTATAAATGCATGAATCATGCAGGTAATCAAGGCTCTAACAGATTTCCTGTTTTGATGGAACTGTCCCTGTGGGTCTGCTTTTGCAGCAATCTGTGGAAACCTATATTTGGCTTGTGGGCTCTTGGATGAGAGTTTCCAAGTGGGAAATGTTCAGCAGACAGTTGATTACACAATAAGCGAGAGAAAATAAGACTAGGAGCCATCCAAATAGAGAAGCAAGTAGAGACCACAGGAGCCAATATGCCCTCCTAGGGAGAGAATGCATCTAGAAATAGGGAACTGAGGAGTGAACTTTAGATCACACTCTTATTTTGCTGTATGAGAGCAACTTTTTTCTGATGATCCATTCCCAAATCCAACTCAAAAGGTCTCATTATCTTCCCTTCGAACCAGCTATTGATTGTGCCATTATCCTTAATTCAGTTCTGTAATTCAAACATCATTCTATCCCCCCACCACCACTTCCAATCAGTGTCTATATTTCATCAATAATTCCTTTATATCTTTTTTATTTCCTTTCCCACTGCCACCATCTTAATTTACTTCCTTGACTTTCATGTGTGAACCTGGTGCTGCTTCCTACTTTATCTATTTACAGGTTCCATCCACCACCTCACTGCAGTCTATCCCATAGACAGTGCCAACCTTTTAATCTTTCTAAAATGCTGCCTTTATCCTGGCCTTCCTAACCTTGATTAGTTCCAGTTGCTTCCATATCCCCTAATGTGCCCTTCAGGTACCTGAAAACCATCTGGACTGTCTACCTTTCTATTTCCTATTTCCCTATGGCTGAAGCACACTCACTCCAACCAAACCCCATAATAGTATTGCTGTTACCATGCCTGTGTCATTCTTTCCACCTTGAGAGACTTTCTGGCCACTATCTACCTATTTTTATTCCCTTTATTCTTCAATATCAAGTCCCATATCTTAAATAATTGAAAACAAAGCATCTTAGTATATAGCAACTCAATACCTAACTCATACCTACAGGGATCTTATTCTCCTCTGAATTCCTACAACACATCATTTTGTATTTTCATCAGGAACATAAACACCAATTACACTTTAAGCTGTTTGAGCCCTAACCAAAGTCTCCGAACCCCTAGTTTTATCGCATTTTCAACTGAGTCATTTTCCTTCAGCCAAGACCTGATGGAAACCAGCACTCTCTACTCTAATCTCTGGTTGTTGAATATGACTCTCTGGAAAGAACCAGTATATTAGTCCATTCTCACATTGCTATGAGTAAATACCCAAGACTGGGTAATTTATAAAGGAAAGAGGTTTAATGGACTCACAGTTCAGCATGGCTGGGGAGACCTCAAGAAACTTACAATCATGGCGGAAGGCAAAGGGGAAGCAAAGCACCTTCTTCACAAAGCAACAGGAAGGAGAAGTGCAGAGCAAACAGGGAAGAGCCCCTTATAAAATCATCAGGTCTTGTGAGAACTCACTCGCTATCACAAGAACAGCATGTGGGAAACTGTCCCCATGATTCAGTTACCTCCACCTGGTCTCTCCCTTGACATATGAGTATTATGGGGATTACAATTTAAGATGAGATTTGAGTGAGGACACAAACCCTAACCATATCAGCCAGAGACCTCTAAAAAATTAGACTACACATCCTATCTACTTACTGTTTTTAATGGAAATGCCCATTGGTAGAGACTCATTAATCCTGCTGTAAACCCTCTAAGTGGTCTTTATTGGTATCTCCCCAGAAGTATTTGTTGGCAGTTGCTCCTGAATGAGCCTTAGGTACAGGATATTGGCTTCAGTCCACATTGGCCAAGATTCTTGTTGATCATGGCTTTCATAATAAACTCCCAGCTATTTTCAGCAGCAATAGGGTTCCCAGGGGTTCATCGGCATCTCAAAGCTTGACTTTGATACTGTTACATTCCCAGAACCAATTCTAGGGGGCAGTCCACAGCAGAATGCCTAAAAATGTTTCTCATCCTTTCCGTAGCATAAGAAAGCTGTTTCAAGGAACATGCTCATCATTCGGTGCCACTGCATTTATGGAGCAAGGCAGTGGAATATGACCCTTATCACACCCCTGATCATCTCCTTAGCCTCCTGTAGTGGTCTACTGACTCCCCTAGGGCTCTCTATGGGGTTCATACCCTCAGCAGGAGTAGTGCTCCTGCAGTTGCAGGGTAAAGCTTGCCACTTCCTCTTCACTGCATTGAAATTCAAATAATTTGAGAAATAGACAAAATTCAAATATCTTTTTGCTTCTCTCTTCGTTTTGCGCAGAATCAGCTAGGCAGTCAAGTCCCAAAGATGGCTCTGTATATATCCTATAATTTTCCAAGCAAAATATTCAAACTGAACCCTAGAAGTGATTCAGTCATAGTCATACACTTTTAAAATGTTAAATGCCATTTAACACGTGAGCATTTTATTATTTAGCTTTTGGGTCTTTCCCATTACCCCGATATAGCTTAAATCCTTCAAGAGTAGAAAACATATATCTTTCTGTTCCCTCACATGGGCTGGCATGGAACTAGGATATGGATCTAGTATTCTAGCATAAAACTAACTCCATGCAACATATTAACATACAGTCCATAGCTAGTTCCACTAGCACTTAACTAAATCTATTCTGTGGGCTAGCATAGAGTTTAGAATAAATATTTGTTAAATAAATGAATAAATACTATATAAAGTATTTATTCCAAATGCTTTCCAAATTCAAAATTTCATTTTTAATTTCCAAATATTACATTTATAATAGTTGTTAGGAAATATATTTAATGCCATTAGAATGCATTTGCATTTAGTTGTTTTTTGTTATTATTTTTGTGTATAGATAGGATCATGAGGATGCATAATGCTTTTAAACATAGACATCATCAGAGCTAATATTTTATACCTAAACAGAAGTTTTTGAACTATTTTATTAAGATAAAATAGCTTCTAAGGATATAACTTCTACCAACTTACCAAAATAAATAGGATATATAGAGTTTTTATTTATGCAGATATACTGATTGAGCTGTCTGTCCAAGGACTAGATTATACAATAGGTTGTATTATATAACCAGTATTATATAATACTATCCAAGGGCTAGATGAAAATTTATTTTAATACACATTCAAACTAAAATAAAAAATAAAAATAAAATAAAATAAAATAAAAACACTAGTATATTTCTACAGGGTTGCAAAACATGGGAAGTCCTGGACAGGTAATATTTTGAAAGCATTTACTGAACCAAATGTGCTTTAAGACTCAAGACATAGAACATGAAGATTGATTTACTTAGGACAATAAGCAGAAGACCTGCCCCTATATGATTTTGTAACATTTGTAGCTCTCTGAAGTATACTCATTAATGTTCTGCTACTTCAAATGTATAGTGACAAACACAGGTCACCATGAAGTCATTGTAAAATATTCTGCTTAAGGCTTTATTATCTTGCACAACTTTAATTCACACCTTCTTTTATAATTGCAAAAGGCTATAAAAATTTGAAAAACCTTATCATGAGTGTATATAATTGATGCAGATAATATATATACAAAGGATGAAGAGAAGACCTCTTACTAAATGACCTTTTATCATTTTGTTGTTACACTTTCTAAAAGTAACAAACCAAGTGAATAATCTCTTTCTTACAGTAGGAACTGGCAGGCTTCACATTTAGAATCTGAGGTAATTACTATAGCCTGCAGTAGTCCTTTCAGACGAGAACAGATACTGTGATTTGTGTCTCAAATATTCATTCTAATTTAAAATGTCATTCCCTAAGAAGCACATTGAGTTGATAACTGACTTCATTTTCTAATGCATGGCAGAATTTGGCAGAAAATATTTTCTTAAAATTATTGCCTATTAAGATTACAGTATAGCACAGACAATCCAGTACTTTTTTTAAAGTCTCATTTTTACTTCTTTTTTTTTAATCTCTTAAGATGCTAGAACCTACTAGGCTTCATAAAAGAAGTACTCACTTTGATATTTAAAACAGACAAGTAGCTAAAATAACACAACACCTATTTTAGTTTTAAAATATTTCTTCAACATTCTTCACTATTCCTTCCATATTAACATCACCTTCCCTTGCCTAGAGTATGATAGATTGTCCAGGCCCTAGTTAGACCTGAATAATTCACTAGCTTGTGCATCATCTTGCGTGAGCAAAAAGCTAAGTTTCAACAAATTGATTGAAAAAAAAAAGCTTTTCCTTACTTTTTTCATTTTTCCTTCAGGTTCTCCCAAGACAAACCTGTGGGCTTTTCACTCACACCATTTTCTACAAAGAATATCCAGGGGGTCCTAAAGAGCTGGATAAGAGTATCCAAGGAGGAGAACTTTTCTTCACTGTCGTCCTCAACCCTGTAAGTACTTTATTCTCCAAATAAATAGTGAAAAATGATAGGGCTGGCAAAAATTACCCTGGCAAAGAGGCTAGGGATTGGGCAGTCATCAGCCAAGCCAATATGAAGTTCTAGCTCTGAAACAGTAGTAAAAACTAAATGGAACCACATCTAGAAATGGGAACAAACCAATTCTACAAGTAGCAGTAACATGAGGAACTCATGGCAGAACCAGGGAAGTGCTCCAGCGGATCCTCCTTTGCATTGCAAAGTGATCAGAAGCTTTCACGGAGAATAAAATTTTTCACCTGTAAAACTCTCCTATTTCCACGGGGAACCATTTTTTTTTCCATTTAGACAACAGTTACCTCTATTATTATTTTTATTTTACTATTTAAAGTTAACGTAGAAGCAAAATAGTAGAGGAATTAGGTAAGCAAATCTAGTTATATTTTCTACTTCATGTTAGATTCGTCTTGCTAGGTCATAGGCTGAAGCAGAGCAGGCCTTTTTTTTTTTTTTTGAGATGGAGTCTCACTCTGTCACTCAGGCTCGAGTGCAGTGGCGCGATCTCGGCTCACTGCAAGCTCCGCCTCCCGGGTTCACGCCATTCTCCTGCCTCAGCCTCCCGAGTAGCTGGGACCACAGGCGCCTGCCACCACACCGGGCTAATTTTTTGTATTTTTAGTGGAGACGGGGCTTCACTGTGTTAGCCAGGATGGTCTCAATCTCCTGACCTTGTGATCTGCCTGCCTCAGCCTCCGAAAGTGCTGGGATTACAGGCGTGAGCCACCGCGCGTGGCCGGGCTACTCTTTTACTTCTTCATACTTGTGTGTCAGCTCCACAATGAACCATTTGCATATATTTCTGCTTGAGGCAAGTATTAGAAAGTTGTGTAGAGAAAGAACAAATGGAAAGTTTATGTTAATCTTGGACACTAATTGGACTAACTGAGCAAATTCCTTAACAAACCTCGCTATTTTTCAGGCCTTTATGAATGATATTTGGCAATTTTATGTCTTGAGGAGGAGATTCATAAGAATAAAGGTGGCAGGTTGGGGGAGCCGCACAAAACTTGTTCTTTCCTGATTCAGAAAACTTTCAGTAGACAATTACTTTCAGAAAAAAAATCCCTAGACTCAAAATAAATGACAAATCTTGTCAGATGCCACAAGACAGACAAGGAACCCAAAGCTAACGTTATCTGGCACACCAACTCTAATATTGGAAGCAATTCTACTCACCTGGAAACAAAAGGTTAAGAAGCCCACATCTGGATTCAGCCCACATCTAGCCGGAGGCTGGACTACTATAATTAGTTAGTGATGTCTGTCTTGGAGAACAGAGTAAGGAGTAGTGGCATGTTTCCCATGAATTCTCCATCCTGAAATTAAGTGCTTGGACAAAGTTTGTATTGAAACTAAGGAAGATCCAGATGCAGTAAGGCATGCCAGTAATTTAGCAGATGACATTTTTTATTAGGCCAGGATGGAAATGAGAAAACCTTGATGGAATCAAAGTATACATTAGCTGCAGGAAAGTCATGAATTTTAATTATAGTGGATTTGAAAGATAGCCATTGTAAGTTTAAGTAATACCCCAGGCCTCAATTAGAAGTGCCATTTTCTGAGAATGCCAAGTGAGGTTATCGTTTACTACAAAAAGATAGATGTGTATTGGAAACATGGCACTTAAATACATTCACATACATTTGAGCTGAAAACGAAAATATAAACAGGACTTTAATTAATGAGGGTTTTAAGTTTTTCCCATATGTCAACATAATATCAAGGTGCTATACTAACTTACCAGTACTGGGGTGAGAAAGGGTTACAATAAGGTGCCCCTCAGAGTTAAACTGGAAAGATCACAGCAAAGGTAAAAAAACCGTTAAACAGAATAACTCTCTGGCCTGAAATGTTCTAATGTTACCAAAATATTTGTCATGTAAAAGAAAGAAGTATCAATCAAGTGAATTTAACAAAATAGAGAATTACAAAGACAAATGTTAGCACTGTCTGGGGGAGAGAAAACTTTGGTCATCTCTAAATGAGCTTTTCCAATGTCACAGGCCTGGACAACTCTCACGTAAGCTGGATGCAGGGGTTTTGATTAATAGACTTTGAAGTTTAGATCCATTTGGGGGAGGTGGACCTAGCAGGCTATCTGAGCCTGGAACCATTGAGATTTCCATTTTTCTAATTCTACTTTTCCTGATTCTAAACCCAACTGATGACTTCCTCATTATGGTTTACTTTCCCACGTAGATCCTACTATAGGAAAAGAATATGTTAATCATAGGAACTTGTACTCTCTGGGACAATAATTTGCAATATAATTTTATAAGTTTTATTTTAATTGATCAATACTTCCCATGTAACCGGACTACCTGGAAAGAGCCCTCTAATTGTATAGACAGTAATTGAAGAGTATTTCAGTTCCTCTCTAATTTATAATTACCCATTTTAAACTAATAGATGGTATCCTGCTTTTATTCATTGGTTTCATGAACTTTTGCTAATCTGATTCTGCCCCAGAAAAAAACTGACTCTCTCTGCAAGTGTACTGAATCAGGTTTTGGAGCCTGTCGGTCAGAAACAGACCTCAGAGTGTTCGTTGATTCAGGATGGTAATGAGAGTTACCTCATGATATACCATGGGAGAGAGCCACTGGAAGTACCCCAGAGTCACTGCTAGCAACACACAGGCATGAGATTTCTACACAAACATGTAATATACCTAGATACAAACATTCTTGATCAATTTACAATTATACAGAGTACTCATATATATTTTCAAAAATTGTGAGATTCTATTTACTTTAGATACTTATATAAAATAATATGTAGAAGGGTACTAAGAACTGAAACTTATGAAGATAACAAAAAGGATTAATTGGCAATGACTGCATCTGCCCTCAATAAATAAAACTCTATATATGACGTATATACTTAGACAAAAGGAACTAGTAAGACTATAGTGTTCATTTTAACAAGTTTCCAGTTCCACCTATCTTAGGAAGATGCAGTAATAGTTAATTAATATGCTGATTGGAAAAGTTCTGGCTTAGACAGGTTTGTACTTCTTGTGGGAACCATATTATCATCTCATATGCACTAAACAAAAATGTCACTTTTTTGCTTCAGTGTTCTTATCTCTAATCCCAAGATGTTATGAGTCTTTGCTTATGCACTTGTTGAATAAATAGACTCCAGGTATTGAGTCATTAACAACTATAGATATAGAACACTTTGCCTCCCTTCAACATGTTTGATAATAAAGTCAGTGCTTACCTATTAATCCAAAAAAGCAGCTGTGGATTGCCACAAGATTCATGCCAATGGGCCGGGCGCAGTGGCTCACGCCTGTAATCCCAGCACTTTGGGAGGCCAAGGTGGGCAGCTCATGAGGTCAGGAGATCAAGACCATCCTGGCTAACACGGTGAAACCCTGTCTCTACTAAAAATACAAAAAATTAGCCAGGTGTGGTGGCAGGCGCCTGTAGTCCCAGCTACTCAGGAGGCTGAGGTAGGAGAATCACTGGAACCCAGGAGGCAGAGGTTGCAGTGAGCCAAGATCACGCCACTGCACTCCAGCCTGGGCGACAGAGCGAGACTCTGTCTCAAAAAAATGCACGCCGATACTACACTTGCTTGGAATTCAGGTAAAGCAAATCCCTGACCATGTAACAACATTGTGCCTCCTTCATCAAACCATTAACCATCCCACAGAACCATTAGCTAACCCCTTTATGCACACATTTTATTAAATGCTTTTTGTCTCTCTGTTTCTCAATTTGATATAGCAT
The DNA here is from genome assembly GCF_029289425.2 of Pan paniscus. NCBI lineage: Eukaryota > Metazoa > Chordata > Mammalia > Primates > Hominidae > Pan > Pan paniscus. The sequence goes on from NC_073252.2 coordinate 116,178,966, forward strand.
ACTTCCACCATACCCTACATACCCTCCTACTCAAATCCCTAAAAGTTAAATCTAAATTGTGTTTCTCTTATTATAAACATGGATGTGAACAGAGTGAATATCTTAAACTAGGATTAACACATAGATTGATTACAACTAAAATAAAAAAAAACAGAATTCACTCAAGAAGAAAGCCTTTAAAAAAAGAAATTAACCCACATTGAAATTGAAAAAAAAATACTGTAATTTTATATGTGTATGTGCTTTTCTCTAAAATTCATCTGAAAGGAAATAATACATTGACCTAATGGGAAGTTTTATGTTTCTTTTTTTGTTCGCTAGTTCTGGAACACATTCTAATAACAGGAGACCCTTCGCTGAAAAATAAATGATAATAACTTTAGACCTAGAAAAGTAATTCCTGGTCTAACGTTTAAGTCTTTAATCCATCTTGAATTGATTTTTGTATAAGGTGTAAGGAAGGGATCCAGTTTCAGCTTTCTACATATGGCTAGCCAGTTTTCCCAGCACCATTTATTAAATAGGGAATCCTTTCCCCATTGCTTGTTTTTCTCAGGTTTGTCAAAGATCAGATAGTTGTAGATATGCAGCATTATTTCTGAGGGCTCTGTTCTGTTCCATTGATCTATATCTCTGTTTTGGTACCAGTACCATGCTGTTTTGGTTACTGTAGCCTTGTAGTATAGTTTGAAGTCAGGCAGTGTGGTGCCTCCAGCTTTGTTCTTTTGGCTTAGGATTGACTTGGCGATGTGGGCTCTTTTTTGGTTCCATATGAACTTTAAAGTAGTTTTTTCCAATTATGTGAAGAAAGTCATTGGTAGTTTGATGGGGATGGCACTGAATCTCTAAATTACCTTGGGCAGTATGGCCATTTTCACGATATTGATTCTTCCTACCCAAGAGCATGGAATGTTCTTCCATTTGTCTGTATCCTCTTTTATTTCCTTGAGCAGTGGTTTGTAGTTCTCCTTGAAGAGGTCCTTCACATCCCTTGTAAGTTGGATTCCGAGGTATTTTATTCTCTTTGAAGCAACTGTGAATGGGAGTTCACTCATTATTTGGCTCTCTGTTTGTCTGTTGTTGGTGTATAAGAATGCTTGTGATTTTTGTACATTGATTTTGTATCCTGAGACTTTGCTGAAGTTGCTTATCAACTTAAGGAGATTTTGGGTTGAGACAATGGGGTTTTCTAGATATACAATCATGTCGTCTGCAAACAGGGACAATTTGACTTCCTCTTTTCCTAACTGAATACCCTTTACTTCCTTCTCCTGCCTAATTGCCCTGGCCAGAACTTCCAACACTATGTTGAATAGGAGTGGTGAAAGAGGGCATCCCTGTCTTGTGCCAATTTTTAAAGGGAATGCTTCCAGTTTTTGCCCATTCAGTATGATATTGGCTGTGGGTTTGTCATAGATAGCTCTTATTATTTTGAGATATGTCCCATCAATACCTAATTTATTGAGAGTTTTTAGCATGAAGCGTTGTTGAATTTTGTCAAAGGCCTTATCTGCATCTATTGAGATAATCATGTGGTTTCTGTCTTTGGTTCTGTTTATATGCCGGATTACATTTATTGATTTGCGTATATTGAACCAGCCTTGCATCCCAGGGATGAAGCCCACTTGATCATGGTGGAAAAGCTTTTTGATGTGCTGCTGGATTCTGTTTGCCAGTATTTTATTGAGGATTTTTGCATCAATGTTCATCAAGGATATTGGTCTAAAATACTCTTTTTTGGATGTGTCTCTGCCCGGCTTTGGTATCAGCATGATGCTGGCCTCATACCATAAAAACCCTAGAAGAAAACCTAGGCATTACCATTCAGGACATAAGCACAGGCAAGGACTTCATGTCTAAAACACCAAAAGCAATGGCAACAAAAGACAAAATTGACAAATGGGATCTAATTAAACTCAAGAGCTTCTGCACAGCAAAAGAAACTACCATCAGAGTGAACAAGCAACCTACAAAATGGGAGAAAATTTTCACAACCTACTCATCTGACAAAGGGCTAATATCCAGAATCTACAATGAACTCAAACAAATTTACAAGAAAAAAACAAACAACCCCATCAAAAAGTGGGCAAAGGACATGAACAGACACTTCTCAAAAGAACACATTTATGCAGCCAAAAAACACATGAAAAAATGCTCACCATCACTGGCCATCAGAGAAATGCAAATCAAAACCACAATGAGATACCATCTCACACCAGTTAGAATGGCAATCATTCAAAAGTCAGGAAACAGCAGGTGCTGGAGAGGATGTGGAGAAATAGGAACACTTTTACACTGTTGGTGGGACTGTAAACTAGTTCAACCATTGTGGAAGTCAGTGTGGTGATTCCTCAAGGATCTAGAAGTAGAAATACCATTTGACCCAGCCATCCCATTACTGGGTATATACCCAAAGGACTATAAATCATACTGCTATAAAGACACATGCACACGTATGTTTATTGCGGCATTATTCACAATAGCAAAGACTTGGAACCAACCCAAATGTCCAACAATGATAGACTGGATTAAGAAAATGTGGCACATATACACCATGGAATACTATGCAGCCATAAAAAATGATGAGTTCATGTCCTTTGTAGGGACATGGATGAAATTGGAAATCATCATTCTCAGTAAACTATCGCAAGAACAAAAAACCAAACACCGCATATTCTCACTCATAGGTGGGAATTGAACAATGAGAACACATGGACACAGGAAGGGGAACATTATACTCTGGGGACTGTTGTGGGGTGGAGTGAGAGGGGAGGGATAGCATTGGGAGATATACCTAACGCTAGATGACGAGTTAGTGGGTGCAGCGCACCAGCATGGTACATGTATACATATATAACTAACCTGCATATTGTGCACATGTACCCTAAAACTTAAAGTATAATAATAATAAGAAGAAGAAATATTAAAAAACAACAACAACAACAAAATAAAATAAAATAAAAGTAATTCCTGAACATGCATAATAGTGAGTACTGCCTGAGATGCTTGAATTTTAGAAATCAAACTTAATGCATCAGAATCTCTAGGGTTGACCTAGGGGCTCTACATACTCACCATGTGCTTTAGGTAAATGTTAGGATCAGGCAAATAGAGAAATATTGCCGAGGAAGAAAATGGAGAAGTAATTTTGGTAATCAAAGATTACCAAAAACTGTTATAGAAATTGTAAACCTAGAATCAAGGTTTCAGAATGGAAAATGACTCCAAATCTGCAATAGAACTTTAAAAAACAGTAAGAATTAATGTTTTCCTAAGTGACCAGAGAACTCTACCTTAAACTGGATTTTAAAATAGTGTTTACTGCTGTTCATCCTAAAAACTTAGTGTAGGGGTCACCTTCCTCAGGAAACTTTTTCTACTCTGATTTAGAGGCCCCTCCTGCGTTTCTATAGCATCCTCTGCAGATTCTTTCAAAGTATTTATTATCCTGCATCATAATTGTGGGTTGTATTAGCCTGTATGCTTGTGGTTGTAGAGAATGTGTCTGTCATTTCCAAAACTATCCCAGTGTCTAAACATAATACCTTTTACCTAGTTTTTTATTTTGCATATATTTGTTAAGGAAAAGAAATTAACTTTTCTAATGACCTGATTTAAAAAGAAAAATGAATCTATTAATAAAAGGAAATCCGAGTCCTCGTAAGAAAATTCTCAAATCAAAAGCATAAGGAAAACCTGTTTCCTGAATTCAATGGGGCTGAATTATGTATCGTTGTGTTCTGTTCTTTACACATGTATTTGTCTTCCTGTATAGAGACTCATTTGTGTTGAGTTGATATAGTTTAAAGACTAGAGGCTCATTCAAGTTACCTCAGGTAATGGGATTCCAGAAAGTAATATTACTTCAAGTAATGTGGGACTCCAGAAAGCTACACATTCAGGAATCATAGGACCTAGAGGGTGTTCTGAGTCCAAGGTAGCTGTAAGGTCCATAAAAATGAGAATTGCTTTAAAACTTATGAATTGTTTATTATTGAAATTTTTCATTTAATTTTTCTGGACCACAGTTGACAATTGGTAACCAAAACCCTGGAAAAGGGGCCTACTGTAAATATTTTTCTGATGAGGTCGCTTTACTTACAATAGAAATAAAACTTTAAGAGGAGCCAAGATGGCCGAATAGGAACAGCTCCGGTCTCCAGCTCCCAGTGTGAGCAACGCAGAAGACGGTGATTTCTGCATTTCCATCTGAGCCTTGAAGAGAGCAGTGGTTCTCCCAGCACGCAGCTGGAGATCTGAACACGGGCAGACTGCCTCCTCAAGTGGGTCCCTGACCCCTGACCCCCGAGCAGCCTAACTGGGAGGCACCCCCCAGCAGGGGCACACTGACACCTCACACCGCCGGGTACTCCAACAGACCTGCAGCTGAGGGTCCTGTCTGTTAGAAGGAAAACTAACAAACAGAAAGGACATCCACACCGAAAACCCATCTGTACATCACCATCATCAAAGACCAAAAGTAGATAAAACCACAAAGATGGGGAAAAAACAGAACAGAAAAACAGGAAACTCTAAAATGCAGAGTGCCTCTCCTCCTCCAAAGGAATGCAGTTCCTCACCAGCAACGGAACAAAGCTGGATGGAGAATGATTTTGACGAGCTGAGAGAAGAAGGCTTCAGACGATCAAATTACTCTGAGCTACAGGAGGACATTCAAACCAAAGGCAAAGAAGTTGAAAACTTTGAAAAAAATTTAGAAGAATGTATAACTAGAATAACCAATACAGAGAAGTGCTTAAAGGAGCTGATGGAGCTGAAAACCAAGGCTCGAGAACTACGTGAAGAATGCAGAAGCCTCAGGAGCCGATGCGATCAACTGGAAGAAAGGGTATCAGCGATGGAAGATGAAATGAATGAAACGAAGCGAGAAGGGAAGTCTAGAGAAAAAAGAATAAAAAGAAATGAGCAAAGCCTCCAAGAAATATGGGACTATGTGAAAAGACCAAATCTACGTCTGATTGGTGTACCTGAAAGTGATGCGGAGAATGAAACCAAGTTGGAAAACACTCTGCAGGATATTATCCAGGAGAACTTCCCCAATCTAGCAAGGCAGGCCAACGTTCAGATTCAGGAAATACAGAGAACGCCACAAAGATACTCCTCGAGAAGAGCAACTCCAAGACACATAATTGTCAGATTCACCAAAGTTGAAATGAAGGAAAAAATGTTAAGGGCAGCCAGACAGAAAGGTCGGGTTACCCTCAAAGGGAAGCCCATCAGACTAACAGCGGATCTCTCGGCAGAAACCCTACAAGCCAGAAGAGAGTGGGGGCCAATATTCAACATTCTTAAAGAAAAGAATTTTCAACCCAGAATTTCATATCCAGCCAAACTAAGCTTCATAAGTGAAGGAGAAATAAAATACTTTACAGACAAGCAAATGCTGACCGATTTTGTCACCACCAGGCCTGCCCTAAAAGAGGTCCTGAAGGAAGCGCTAAACATGGAAAGGAACAACCGGTACCAGCTGCTGCAAAATCATGCCAAAATGTAAAGACCATCAAGACTAGGAAGAAACTGCATCAACTAACGAGCAAAATCTCCAGCTAACATCATAATGACAGGATCAAATTCACACATAACAATATTAACTTTGAATGTAAATGGACTAAATTCTCCAATTAAAAGACACAGACTGGCAAGTTGGATAAAGAGTCAAGACCCATCAGTGTGCTGTATTCAGGAAACCCATCTCACGTGCAGAGACACACATAGGCTCAAAATAAAAGGATGGAGGAAGATCTACCAAGCAAATGGAAAACAAAGAAAGGCAGGGGTTGCAATCCTAGTCTCTGATAAAACAGACTTTAAACCAACAAAGATCAAAAGAGACAAAGAAAGCCATTACATAATGGTAAAGGGATCAATTCAACAAGAGGAGCTAACTATCCTAAATATTTATGCACCCAATACAGGAGCACCCAGATTCATAAAGCAAGTCCTGAGTGACCTACAAAGAGACTTAGACTCCCACACATTAATAATGGGAGACTTTAACACCCCACTGTCAACATTAGACAGATCAACGAGACAGAAAGTCAACAAGGATACCCAGGAATTGAACTCAGCTCTGCACCAAGCGGACCTAATAGACATCTACAGAACTCTCCACCCCAAATCAACAGAATATACATTTTTTTCAGCACCACACCACACCTATTCCAAAATTGACCACATAGTTGGAAGTAAAGCTCTCCTCAGCAAATGTAAAAGAACAGAAATTATAACAAACTATCTCTCAGACCACAGTGCAATCAAACTAGAACTCAGGATTAAGAATCTCACTCAAAGCCGCTCAACTACATGGAAACTGAACAACCTGCTCCTGAATGACTACTGGGTACATAACGAAATGAAGGCAGAAATAAAGATGTTCTTTGAAACCAATGAGAACAAAGACACAACATACCGGAATCTCTGGGACACATTTAAAGCAGTGTGTAGAGGGAAATTTATAGCACTAAATGCCCACAAGAGAAAGCAGGAAAGATCCAAAATTGACACCCTAACATCACAATTAAAAGAACTAGAAAAGCAAGAGCAAACACATTCAAAAGCTAGCAGAAGGCAAGAAATAACTAAAATCAGAGCAGAACTGAAGGAAATAGAGACACAAAAAACCCTTCAAAAAATTAATGAATCCAGGAGCTGGTTTTTTGAAAGGATCAACAAAATTGATAGACCGCTAGCAAGACTAATAAAGAAAAAAAGAGAGAAGAATCAAATAGACGCAATAAAAAATGATAAAGGGGATATCACCACCGATCCCACAGAAATACAAACTACCATCAGAGAATACTACAAACACCTCTACGCAAATAAACTAGAAAATCTAGAAGAAATGGATACATTCCTCGACACATACACTCTCCCAAGACTAAACCAGGAAGAAGTTGAATCTCTGAATAGACCAATAACAGGATCTGAAATTGTGGCAATAATCAATAGTTTACCAACCAAAAAGAGTCCAGGACCAGATGGATTCACATCCGAATTCTACCAGAGGTACAAGGAGGAACTGGTACCATTCCTTCTGAAACTATTCCAATCAATAGAAAAAGAGGGAATCCTCCCTAACTCATTTTATGAGGCCAGCATCATTCTGATACCAAAGCCTGGCAGAGACACAACCAAAAAAGAGAATTTTAGACCAATATCCTTGATGAACATTGATGCAAAAATCCTCAATAAAATACTGGCAAACAGAATCCAGCAGCACATCAAAAAGCTTATCCACCATGATCAAGTGGGCTTCATCCCTGGGATGCAAGGCTGGTTCAACATACGCAAATCAATAAATGTAATCCAGCATATAAACAGAGCCAAAGACAAAAACCACATGATTATCTCAATAGATGCAGAAAAAGCCTTTGACAAAATTCAACAACCCTTCATGCTAAAAACTCTCAATAAATTAGGTATTGATGGGACGTATTTCAAAATAATAAGAGCTATCTATGACAAACCCACAGCCAATATCATACTGAATGGGCAAAAACTGGAAGCATTCCCTTTGAAAACTGGCACAAGACAGGGATGCCCTCTCTCACCACTCCTATTCAACATAGTGTTGGAAGTTCTGGCCAGGGCAATCAGGCAGGAGAAGGAAATAAAGGGTATTCAATTAGGAAAAGAGGAAGTCAAATTGTCCCTGTTTGCAGACGACATGATTGTTTATCTAGAAAACCCCATCGTCTCAGCCCAAAATCTCCTTAAGCTGATAAGCAACTTCAGCAAAGTCTCAGGATACAAAATCAATGTACAAAAATCACAAGCATTCTTATACACCAACAACAGGCAGAGAGCCAAATCATGAGTGAACTCCCATTCACAATTACTTCAAAGAGAATAAAATACCTAGGAATCCAACTTACAAGGGATGTGAAGCACCTCTTCAAGGAGAACTACAAACCACTGCTCAAGGAAATAAAAGAGGATACAAACAAATGGAAGAACATTCCTTGCTCATGGGTAGGAAGAATCAATATCGTGAAAATGGCCATACTGCCCAAGGTAATTTACAGATTCAATGCCATCCCCATCAAGCTACCAATGACTTTCTTCACAGAATTGGAAAAAACTACTTTAAAGTTCATATGGAACCAAAAGAGAGCCCGCATCGCCAAGTCAATCCTAAGCCAAAAGAACAAAGCTGGAGGCATCACACTACCTGACTTCAAACTATACTACAAGGCTACAGTAACCAAAACAGCATGGTACTGGTACCAAAACAGAAATATAGATCAATGGAACAGAACAGAGCCCTCAGAAATAACGCCGCTTACCTACAACTATCTGATCTTTGACAAACCTGAGAAAAACAAGCAATGGGGAAAGGATTCCCTATTTAATAAATGGTGCTGGGAAAACTGGCTAGCCATATGGAGAAAGCTGAAACTGGATCCCTTCCTTACACCTTATACAAAAATCAATTCAAGACGGATTAAAGATTTAAACGTTAGACCTAAAACCATAAAAACCCTAGAAGAAAACCTAGGCATTACCATTCAGGACATAGGCATGGGCAAGGACTTCATGTCCAAAACACCAAAAGCAATGGCAACAAAAGCCAAAATTGACAAATGGGATCTAATTAAACTAAAGAGCTTCTGCACAGCAAAAGAAACTACCATCAGAGTGAATAGGCAACCTACAACATGGGAGAAAATTTTCGCAACCTACTCATCTGACAAAGGGCTAATATCCAGAATCTACAGTGAACTCAAACAAATTTACAAGAAAAAAACAAACAACCCCATCAAAAAGTGGGCGAAGGACATGAACAGGCATTTCTCAAAAGAAGACATTTATGCAGCCAAAAAACACATGAAAAAATGCTCATCATCACTGGCCATCAGAGAAATGCAAATCAAAACCACTATGAGATATCATCTCACACCAGTTAGAATGGCAATCATTAAAAAGTCAGGAAACAACAGGTGCTGGAGAGGATGTGGAGAAATAGGAACACTTTTACACTGTTGGTGGGACTGTAAACTAGTTCAACCATTGTGGAAGTCAGTGTGGCGATTCCTCAGGGATCTAGAACTAGAAATACCATTTGACCCAGCCATCCCATTACTGGGTATATACCCAAATGACTATAAATCATGCTGCTATAAAGACACATGCACACGTATGTTTACTGTGGCTCTGTTCACAATAGCAAAGACTTGGAACCAACCCAAATGTCCAACAATGATAGACTGGATTAAGAAAATGTGGCACATATACACCATGGAATACTATGCAGCCATAAAAAATGATGAGTTCATATCCTTTGTAGGGACATGGATGAAATTGGAAACCATCATTCTCAGTAAACTATCGCAAGAACAAAAAACCAAACACCGCATATTCTCACTCATAGGTGGGAATTGAACAATGAGATCACATGGACACAGGAAGGGGAATATCATACTCTGGGGACTGTGGTGGGGAGGGGGGAGGGGGAAGGGATAGCATTGGGAGATACACCTAATGCTAGATGACGAGTTAGTGGGTGCAGCAGCGCACCAGCATGGCACATGTATACATATGTAACTAACCTGCACAATGTGCACATGTACCCTAAAACTTAAAGTATAATTAAAAAAAAAAAATCTAAAAAAAAAAAAAAAAGAAAAAATAATAATAAAACATTGAATTCCCGAAAAAAAAAAAAAAAAAAAAAGAAATAAAACTTTAAACAAGGTAAAGAAAAAAATGAGAAATGCTAATATTAATCTTGCCTTAGTGCTTTATTTTGAACCCAACAGATGCTTTTCACATGTCTAACTTTCTCTTTTCTGTACTCCTGACTAAATTAATATTCCTTCAAAAAAAGTGCTGCTTGTTTACGGTTTCTGCAGTAGTTAATTAATCTTACAAATGGCCCAATATGAATGCATCAGATATTCTCCATATCAAGATTCAGCTCCAGTTCTAACTGCTGACTGCCTCGTCCGCTGGATTCTCAGGTCGAATTTCCAAGCAAGGGAATTCACTTGCTTCAGCTCACCTTTCTGAGTCAGCCCATATCAGTCCTGGCCTTCTGTGAAATGTCCATTCTTGGTTCATATCCCCACATGCCCCCCACTTCTAAACTATGACTGAGCAACGGCTGCCTGAGAACCATCCTTCCAGCAAAGGCTTGCAAAGGCAGGTGCGATGGCAGCTATCTATCTTGATCTGAATCCTGTGAGAACAGTCATTATGGTTTCTAGCCAATCCCACAGATTTGGGAGTAAACTGAACCTCTTTGGAGAGGCTCAAAAGATTCATTTTGAAGCTTGCAAAGTCTAAGTAGAATAAGTAGCTCTCTTAGATAGGACCAGCTAATTTTATCATTTTATTATATGTATTGCTCCATACCCACTTGGAATGCAAGTTCCAATAGGCATTTATATCTTGTGTTTTGTTTACTCTAAACCTCAACACTAGGAAGAGTTCTGGCATTCTAAGGTACTTAAAAAATATTTTTAAATAAAAGCATGAAAATTTAAATGAAAAAAATATATATATATTTTATAAATGAATGAATGAACTTAAATGTCCAAAAGGGAGAAGCGGAGTGGCCAGTAGCAAAATAAATTATGTTCACCCTTATGTAATAAAATACATTATGTAATAAAATACGCTATATAATAAGGTACATTCAGGCATTTAAAACATGTTGTGTAATAATTTTGGCTGGGTGTGGTGGCTCATGCCTTTAATACCAGCACTTTGGGATGCCAAAGCGGGTGGATCACCTGAGTTCAGGAGTTCCCTGACCAGCCTGGCCAACACTGTGAAACCCAGTCTATACTAAAAATACAAAAATTAGCCGGGCGTGGTGGTGCATGCCTGTAATCCCAGCTACTTGGGAGGCTGAGGCAGGAGAATTGCTTGAACCCGGGAGGCGGAGGTTGCAGTGAGCCGAGATTGCACCACTGCACTCCAGCCTGGGCAACAGAGAGAGACTCCGTCTAAAATAATAATAATAATAATTTTAATGACGTGAAATATTCATGATCTTCTCAATGGGAAAAATAAATTACAAGAAAATGAGATATGAGTATGGAAATAAACTAGAAAGAACTCAGCAGATTGTTAGCAGTAGTTATCCTAGATCACACAATTGAAGATGATTTCCATTATCTTCCTCTAATTTTTATAAAATATCTATAGTGAACACCTATTAGTGTTATAACCAGAAACTTTATACACATGTACACACACAGAGACACAACACACACAGAGTTACACAATAAATGCTACACTAAAAATAATAATAATCACTTAATAGTGATGTACATAAAATGGAATTATTTTGTGTTGTTGGTATATCAGGAATAGAATTTCTATTTACTCAGTTCCAATTGTTCTGTATCTGTAAGTCACATATGTTGCCTAACACCTGCCCCACAGTGTGATTATTTGTGTGTGCATCTTTTCTACTGTATAATGGGGCATTCTTATTACAGAGGTAATCTGTGTGTGTTTCATCTTTGTGCTTTCTTCCATTGTGTCTAGATCAATGTTTGAATCTAATAAGAGGTTGCTAAATGTATTTTAATGATTGACTAAACGCATGAAGAGTTATATTTCAGGGGCATGACTTGCTTTAAGGTATATCCAAATGTGAATAGCAAGCCTAGTTTTAATAAAACTACATTTGGCAGAGTCTCTGCTTGCAAGTAAATGAAATTTAGACTTCAGAAAATGTTTGAATGGCCCTAAATCTTTAGCAGGTTTTCATAAGTGATGATGAAATTTACCTGACACAGAACAAAGGACTATTAAACTGGAAAAGACCAGGAAGGTTATCTTTCAATCTTTTAATTTTTGATGGAGAACTAGAATTCCAAAAAGATTATTTAGTTCACTGCAGGTCACTTCTATAGTATTCCGACCAGAACTCTGTTCTTCCTGACTCTCAGTTCACCGCTTCACCCGCTACAACACACTGTTTCTGCACGCCTGGCTAAATTGGTCTTGACGTGATGTACATTCCTTCTTAATATGAGTCAGTGACCTGGTACTAGGAAAATCTGTGAGTGGTTTAACATGTCAGGCTATTGTCTAAGAAAAAGCAAACCATCTCCATGTATGGTTAAAAAGCAAAAAAATAGTGCTTTTGAGAAAAGCTGTAATAAGCACTTGCAGTTAAGGAAAAATGTCTAATTTACTTTTAAAGAACTACGAATAAAGAACTATGTTCTCTTTATCTTAATACACTGTATTGATATTACTTATAAAATGGTAAGACTTTTAAATTTATAAAGCCAAAACATTTTATTTCATCTTTTTGCTATCCTCCATATTAGCCCTATTTTTCTATTATTAATGTTCTTCATCACTAACTGTGGTGTTAGATATAGCAGGTCCTTAAATAATGTTGTTTCATTTAATATCATTTAGTTATAATGTTGATAAGGAAAACATCAGTTCCCATCCAGGGCCAATCTGTGTGTAGTTTGCACATTCACCCCATGTCTATGTGGGTTTTTTCCTGATACTCTGGTTTCTTCCTACATCCCAAAAATGTGCACATCAGGTTAATTGTCCTGTATAAATTGTGATGGAATACCATATTGTCCAGGGTTGGTTCTTGCCTTGTGCCCTGAACTGCTAGGATAGGCCCTGGCCCCCAAGCAATCCTAAACTGGAATAACTGGGTAAATGATTATCTTACTTGTTTTTATTAATCTTTCCTAAATATATGTAGAGCTAACATTTATTTCAATGTTTAATATTAAAGTTCTTTGGTTCCTATTTAGAAGCTGGGTGATGTTTTGGGGGCCAGAAATATGTCATAGGAAATTAACTCTTGTTTAGATTATTTAACCAATGGTAAAACTGGTTTTGTTATATGTCATTTGGTTTACAGTTTCAGTTTCCAAGAACCTACCAATAACATTAAGTGAGAACTTACTGTAATTACTTGTCACTCTGAGATTAAGAAAACCACAAGAAAGCATGATTAAGTTGTGCTTTTTATTTGACCTCCATAGTTAAGAAAAATAGGAGTTTTTGGAATGGATATTATCTTAAAATGTAAGAAAATAGATATTAAATTGGAGAAATGAATATTATGTTATTCTTTGTTTAATCCTTTGATAGTTTCCCATAGCAATCAATGACACCCAGTAGCAAAGATTTTAATTCCTACATACTAAATACAAAGTGCTCAGATTTTAATTCCTAAATACTATTTCTAGCATTCAGGATAAACAGAAAATTTCTTCACTTGAAAAAAATCAAATCTGGCTCCTGTCCACTTTTCTCATCCTTTTTTTCAATAATTTCTTATATGCACCTTTCACTCCACCCATACAGAATAAGTCATAGTACCTTGAACAAAACTTTGTACTATCTCACTCTATGTCTTAAAGTGCTATCACCTCAAGCTGGAATGCCCTCCTGCAAATTTGAACTCATACATCATTTTTTTAAAGAAGACATCCCCAACCCTCCAGCTTGATTTCTAAGGTTTCTCCTCTGTGTTCTCATGGTACTCAGGCATAACCCAATTATAATTTGCCTACAGTCCTATAATCAATTATCTTTACCTTCCAGTAATTTTTGACTTCCTTGATGGAAGACATCATGCCTTATTCTATTTTACATTCACAGTACACTGCAAAAGTTTTGGCACACAGTAGGTTCTAAATAAAAGACAATGTGTTTCCCATGACTTCCCATGACTACATACATACTATCTTTGGAATTTGAAAGAAATTTGGTTGCCTTGGAAGTACCTCACCACAGAATTCACTTGATTACAGAGGGTTTGAGTAACTGGGTTTTTATTGTCTCCCAACATGGCATCTTATTGAAGTCATTGAGTTTATGAGAATATGCTCAGTTTCACTCATAATAAGAAAAATGCAAAGTAAGATTATATTGAGACACTATTTCTTACCTACCAGATTAACAAAAATTCAAATGATTGCTAAGATATTCTGTTAGCAAGTCTGTGGGAAAACAGGTACTCTCATACATCCTAGTGCGTGAGTAAATGGTACAACCCTAATGGAAGAAATTTAACAACATCTAACAAATCTACATAGCACTTGCTCTTTGCTGCAGAAATCCTACCTTTAGGACTCTACCTTAAAGAAGGAATTACCACAAAGTCAATTTTTTAATGAACAATCTGAGTGCAAACCATTTTTTCAGTTATTCATTACCGGATTATTTGTACATCAAATAGTGGGAACAACCCAAACATCCATCCATAAGAGACTAGTTAAAAAAATCTGTGGTATAGCCATACAAGAGACTACTATACAAATAAAATTAAGAAGATTTTGATGTGCTGTGATTTCCACAATATATTAAGGGAGGAAAAAGTGGGCAATCTGAATACATATTGATATTTACCTACTTGTACAAAAAGAAATACAGGAAAAACACACCAAAAATAATAAAAGTGTTTTGTTAATTATTAATAGAAATTTTAAAAATTTAAATTATTAATAAAAAGAAAACTACATTTAAAATGGGGGGATGGTGGGATGAGAGCAGAAAAGTAAGGGAGTGAGTGGGAGAAACACTTCACTAAGTACATTTTTTACACAGTTTTGTTTTTGTTTTTTTTTTTCTGAGACAGAGTCTCACTCTGTTACCAAGGCTGGAGTGCTGTGGCGTGATCTCAGCTCACTGCCTCCGCCTCCCAGGTTGCAGCGATTCTCCTGCCTCAGTCTCCCAAGTAGTTAGGACTACAGGTAGGTGCCAACATGCCCAGCTAATTTTTTGTATTTTTAGTAGAGACAGGGTCTCACTGTGTTAGCCAGGATGGTCTTGATCTCTTGACCTCATGATCCACCCACCTCAACCTCCTAAAGTGCTGGGATTGCAGGCATGAGCCACCTAGCCCAGCCTATAGCTTTGATTTTGAACCACGAAATGTTTTACATATAGTCAAAATAATAAATGAAAAGGATGAGGGAGAGAGAAGCAAACCTGAAAATTGAAGACAAATGAACAAATAAACCTAACATGGATGTGTATGTAATATATTACACAAAATAATTAATTAAAATAATTTTGAGTACAGTATTCTAACTGCATATGTTTAGTGAAATATAGGACAAAAGTCTGCATGGAAAATATAAACTTTATTAATAAATTTTTGTTGAATTATGAAACATTTCTCATGTATTGTCAGATAGAAAAAAATAAATGAATATATTGATGCTGTTGGGAACTGAGTTTTCGCCGTAAAACAAAGAATAAAAATATGGAAAGAAGGATAATAAGAGAGAATTAGAGTATTTAAATTTGAAATGAGGAGATTAATAAGAACTTAAGGTTTCCTACCTCTATCTAGAATCAATGACACTTAGTAGCAAAGAGCTCAGCTAGTGCTCAAACTTTAATTTCCAAATACTATTTCTCCCCAAAAGTAAGTGGGCTTTTTGGAGAAAAGGCTAAATTCAAGTCAGATACATGGAAAGTACAAATTGAGTCTGGAACACCTTGTACCAGAAAAAAGGGAAACAGTCACTCAAAGACTAACAAGCTTGTATTAAACAGGACAGAAATCAGCTAAAAGTGCTCTTGATATGAGATAATTTTAGCATCAAAAAAATGGAGGTTATAGACATACTCAAAGTATGAAAAAAGAAGGAGAGTTCTTCTGTAGAAAAGAACACCAGTGCCAGCTGATGAATTCAGGTAGAATGATGGAATTCAAAGATCATCATTTTGCAGACACCAATGAAAACAATTGATTGAAAAAAGAAACATCAATAGTTGCTGAAACTTTTGGGTGAAAGATTACACAGCCTTAAGGTTTAATTCCATAGATTACTTATTAATTACAAAGAGAAAAATCATTCTTTACAATAGAGAAATCTGACAGTTTCTTACTGTACCCAAGTGATCAGACTTAACATCACCAAAGGTGGAGTAACTTAACAAGATAAGCTGATATTATGCACCTCCTGTGATTCAATACAAAATAAAGTAGGGTGACATCAGCAAAATGATGAAATAGAAAGTCCCATATCCTCCTTCCTTCCATAGAGTCATCAACTGAACAACAATACATGAATTAATTCCCTTTGTGAAAAATCCAGAAACAAATTAAGACACTGCTGGACCCCAGGCAAGCACAAAACCAGCTGCATAGAAGCCAGTAAAAAAATTCACAACACTCACTTGCCATAGTCCCTTTCACTGACTCAGCAGAGAGCAACTGGAAGAAAACTCCCAGCTTCTAGCTTCTCCCACAGTCCCATAGGAGGAAAAGACTTGGCTTGTACATTTTTGTACATTGAAAATTTAGGCTTTTGGCAGGGGACAGAGGGGCAGAAGGGTGGGTGGATGGTTGCCCGAGAAACTAGTTTTTATCTTATCTGTCTCCAAGTGCTGACAGGACCCAACATATTCTAGAAGCCAGGGGCTGCTGACAACAAAAGACAGCTTGGCAGCTTATAGCAGCTCCAGAGAACACCAGAAGGAGTAATAGATTACAAGGTCTTGGAAGAAAATCAACCAGTAAATCCCTCTAATTGAGAATTTACACACACAAGTCTATTGCAGATGTATCCACAGACTAGAGGTGAGAGGACCTCAGAATCTCTTACCTGGCTGATTGGTGAAGGTTTGTTCCTATACAAAGCCTGTTTTTTACAGAGTGAGAGAGGAAGCTATTTTTTGAAATGCACAGACCACAACAAAAGGTAACAAGGCACATTAAAAAAAAGGAAAATATAGACCAATCCAAGGAACAAAATAAGTCTCCAGAAACCAACTTAATGAAATGGAGAGATTAAATTACCTGACGAGAATTCAAAATAATCATCATAAAGATGTTCAATAAACTCAGGAGAAAAATGGATGAACAAAGTGAGAATTTCAACAAAGAAATAGAAAATATTAAAAATGGAATCAAATAGAAATCTCAGACCTGAAGAATAAAATAACTGAAGTGAAAAAATCACTACCTAGTTTTAATAGCAAACATGATTAAGCTGAAGAAAGAATCAGGGAACTTGAAGATAAGTCATTTGAAATTGCCCAGGGGGCAAAATAAAATAAAACAAAATAAACAGTGAAGAAAGTCTAAGGGACTTAGGAAACAACATCAAGTTTGCAAATATTTGTATTATGGGAGTCTCAAAAAGAGAAGAAAGAGAGAACAATGCAGAAAGCTTATTCGAAGAAATAATGGCCAAAACTTCCCAAATACGGAAAAGGAAGTAGAGATCCAAGTTCAAGAAGGCCAACAAACTCCAACTAGGAAGAACTCAAAGATAACCACACCAGAAAAGGTTATAATAAAAATGCCAAAATTCAAAGGATTTTAAAAGCAGAAAAAGAAAACTGATTCATCACATAAAAGGGAGCCTCCATAACACTATGAGGAGATATCTAGCAGAAACCTTTCAGGACAAAATGGAGAAGGGAGATATATTCAAAATGCTGAAAGAAAAAATAATTGCCAACTGAGAATACTATAGCCTGCAAAATTGTCCTTCAATAATGAAGGAGGAGCTTCTGCACAACAACAAAACTATCAACAGAGTAAATAGACAGCCTACAAAATGGGAGAAAATATTTGCAAACTATACATCTGACAAAGGTCCAATAGCCAGCATCTATAAGGAACTTAAACAAATTTACAAGAAAAAAAAAACAACTTTATTTAAAAAGTGAGCAAGGGACATGAACAGACACTTTTCAAAAGAAGACATACATGTGGCCAATAAGCATATTAAAAAAGCTCAGCATCACTGATCATTAGAAAAATGTAAATCGCTTCATTTCATTCATTTCATCTTCCATCACTGATATCCTTTCTTCCAGTTGATCGCATCAGCTCCTGAGGCTTCTGCATTCTTCACGTAGTTCTCGAGCCTTGGCTTTCAGCTCCATGAGCTCCTTTAAGCACTTCTCTGTATTGGTTATTCTAGTTATACATTCGTCTAAATTTTTTTCAAAGTTTTTAACTTCTTTGCCTTTGGTTTGAATTTCCTCCTGTAGCTCAGAGTAGTTTGATCGTCTGAAGCCTTCTTCTCTCAACTCGTCAAAGTCATTCTCCGTCCAGCTTTGTTCCATTGCTGGTGAGGAACTGCGTTCCTTTGGAGGAGGAGAGGTGCTCTGCTTTTTAGAGTTTCCAGTTTTTCTGCTCTGTTTTTCCCCCATCTTCGTGGTTTTATCTACTTTTGGTCTTTGATGATGGCGATGTACAGATGGGTTTTTGGTGTGGATGTCCTTTCTGTTTGTTAGTTTTCCTTCTAACAGACAGGACCCTCAGCTAGAGGTCTGTTGGAGTTTGCTAGAGGTCCACTCCAGACCCTGTTTGCCTGGGTATCCACAGCGGCAGCTGCAGAACAGCAGATTTTCGTGAACTGCGAATGCTGCTGTCTGATCGTTCCTCTGGAAGCTTTGTCTCAGAGGAGTACCCAGCCATGTGAGGTGTCAGTCTGCCCCTACTGGGGGGTGCCTCCCAGTTAGGCTGCTCGGGGGTCGGGGTCAGGGACCCACTTCAGGAGGCAGTCTACCCGTTCTCAGATCTCCAGCTGCGTGCTGGGAGAACCACTGCTCTCTTCAAAGCTGTCAGACAGGGACATTTAAGTCTGCAGAGGTTACTGCTGTCTTTCTGTTTGTCTGTGCCCTGCCCCCAGAGGTGGAGCCTACAGAGGCAGGCAGGTCTCCTTGAGCTGTGGTGGGCTCCACCCTGTTCGAGTTTCCCGGCTGCTTTGTTTACCTAAGCAAGCCTGGGCGATGGCGGGCGCCTCTCCCCCAGCCTCGCTGCCGCCTTGCAGTTTGATCTCAGACTGCTTTGCTAGCAATCAGCGAGACTCCATGGGTGTAGGACCCTCCGAGCCAGGTGAGGGATATAATCTCCTGGTGCGCCGTTTTTTAAGCCCGTCGGAAAAGCGCAGTATTAGGGTGGGAGTGACCTGATTTTCCAGGTGCCATCTGTCAACCCTTTCTTTGACTAGGAAAGGGAACTCCCTGATCCCTTGTGCTTCCCGAGTGAGGCAATGCTTCACCCTGCTTCGGCTCGCACACGGTGCACTGCACCCACTGTCCTGCGCCCACTGTCTGGCACTACCTAGTGAGATGAACCCGGCACCTCAGATGAAATGCAGAAATCACCCGTCTTCTGCGTCGCTCATGCTGGGAGCTGTAGACCGGAGCTGTTCCTATTCAGCCATCTTGGGTAAAATACCTAGGAACCCAGCTTACAAGGGACATGAAGGATCTCTTCAAGGAGAACTACAAACCACTGCACAATGAAATAAAAGAGGATACAAAGAAATGGAAGAACATTCCATGCTCATGGGTAGGAAGAATCGATATCATGAAAATGGCCATACTGCTCAAGGTAATTTACAGATTCAATGCCATCCCCATCAAGCTACCAATGACTTTCCTCACAGAATTGGAAAAAACTACTTTAAAGTTCATATGGAACCAAAAAAGAGCCCGCATTGCCAAGTCAATCCTAAGCCAAAAGAACAAAGCTGGAGGCATCACGCTACCTGACTTCAAACTATACTACAAGGCTACAGTAACCTAAACAGCATGGTACTGGTACCAAAACAGAGATACAGATCAATGGAACAGAACAGAGCCCTCAGAAATAATGCCACATATCTACAACTATCTGATCGTTGACAAACCTGAGAAAAACAAGCAATGGGGAAAGGATTCCCTATTTAATAAATGGTGCTGGGAAAACTGGCTAGCCATATGGAGAAAGCTGAAACTGGATCCCTTCCTTACACCTTATACAAAAATCAATTCAAGATGGATTAAAGACTATAATGTTAGACCTAAAACCATAAAAACCCTAGAAGAAAACCTAGGCATTACCATTCAGGACATAGGCATGGGCAAGGACTTCATGTCCAAAACACCAAAAGCAATGGCAACAAAAGACAAAATTGACAAATGGGATCTAATTAAACTCAAGAGCTTCTGCACAGCAAAAGAAACTACCATCAGAGTGAACAGGCAACCTACAAAATGGGAGAAAATTTTCACAACCTACTCATCTGACAAAGGGCTAATATCCAGAATCTACAATGAACTCAAACAAATTTACAAGAAAAAAACAAACAACCCCATCAAAAAGTGGGCGAAGGACATGAACAGACACTTCTCAAAAGAACACATTTATGCAGCCAAAAAACACATGAAAAAATGCTCACCATCACTGGCCATCAGAGAAATGCAAATCAAAACCACAATGAGATACCATCTCACACCAGTTAGAATGGCAATCATTCAAAAGTCAGGAAACAACAGGTGCTGGAGAGGATGTGGAGAAATTGGAACACTTTTACACTGTTGGTGGGACTGTAAACTAGTTCAACCATTGTGGAAGTCAATGTGGTGATTCCTCAGGGATCTAGAACTAGAAATACCATTTGACCCAGCCATCCCATTACTGGGTATATACCCAAAGGACTATAAATCATGCTGCTATAAAGACACATGCACACGTATGTTTACTGTGGCTCTGTTCACAATAGCAAAGACTTGGAACCAACCCAAATGTCCAATAATGATAGACTGGATTAAGAAAATGTGGCACATATACACCATGGAATACTATGCAGCCATAAAAAATGATGAGTTCATGTCCTTTGTAGGGACATGGATGAAATTGGAAATCATCATTCTCAGTAAACTATCGCAAGAACAAAAAACCAAACACCGCATATTCTCACTCATAGGTGGGAATTGAACAATGAGAACACATGGACACAGGAAGGGGAACATTACACTCTGGGGACTGTTGTGGGGTCGGGGGAGAGGGGAGGGATAGCATTAGGAGATATACCTAATGCTAAATGACGAGTTAATGGGTGCAGCACACCAGCATGGCACATGTATACATATGTAACTAACCTGCACATTGTGCACATGTACCCTAAAACTTAAAGTATAATAATAATAAAATAAAATAAAAAAAGAAAAATGTAAATCAAAACCACAGTGAGATACATAACAGTCAGAATGGCTATTACTAAAAAGTCAAAAAATAACAGATGCTGGTGAGGTTGCAGAGAAAAGGGAATGCTTGTACACTGTTGGTGGTAATGTAAATTAGTTCAACCATTGTGGAAAGCAGTTTGGCAATTCCTCAAACAGCTAAAAACAGAACTACCATTTGATCCAGCAATCCCATTACTAGATACATACCCAAAGGAATATAAATTGTTCTATCATAAACACACATGCATATGCTTGTTGCAGCACTATTCACAATAGCAGACATGGAACCAGCCTAAATGCCCATCAGTGGTAGGCTGGATAAAGAAAATGTGGTACATATACACCATGGAATACAATGCAGCCATAGAAAGAACAAAATCACATCCTTTGCAAGAACATGGATGGAGCTAGAGGCCATTATCCTTAGCAAGCTACCACAGGAACAGAAAACCAAATACCACATGTTCTCACTTATAAGTGGGAACTAAATGATGAGAACACATGGACACAAAGAGGGGAACAACAGACACTTGGGCTGACCACAGGGTTGAGGATGGGAGGAGGGAGAAGAACAGAAAAAATAACTCTTGGGTACCAGTCTTGGGTACGTGGGTGATGAAATAATCTGTACATCTAACCGCTGTGACATGACAGTACCTATATAAGAAAGCTGCACGTGTAACCCTGAATCTAAAATTAAAAGTTAGAAGAAATAAAGACCTAGATAAGCAAATACTGAGGGAGTTTATTACCACTATATCGCCTTTACAAGAAATGCTAAAAGGAGTCCTTCAAGTTGAAATGAAAACACCCTAGGCAGCAGCAGAAATTATTATGAGACCATAAAGCTCACTGGTAAAGGTAAATATACAGAAAAATAGATAATACTGTAATAGTTTAGTGGCTGTGTATAAATCACCTTTAATTCTGATACTCAAGTTAAAAGGCAAAAGTATAAAAAACACTATAACTATATGACAATAATAAAAAGGGCAAGGGAGGTGAAAGAATAGAGTTTTATATCCAATTGAAGTTAAAGTTGTTATCAGCTTAAAATATCAACTTTATATTTGTTACAACTATAAGATGTTTTATGTAAGCCCCACAGTACCACAAAGAAAATACTTTTTAAAAACTACCAAATAAATGAGAAAGAAATCAAAGCCTATCACTACAAAAATCAACAAAACACAAAGGAAGACAGCAAGAGAAGAAAAGATGGACAGAAAAGCCTCAAGACAAAACAATTAACAAATGGTAATAGTAAGTGCTTCCCTATCAGTAGTTACATTAAATGTAAATAAATTAAACTCCTCAATCAAAATGGATATAGTAGCTGAATGGATAACAAAAACAAGATCCAGCTATATGTTGTCTACAGAACACTAGCTTTAGATTTAAAGACACTCACAGGCTGAAAGTGAAAGCATGGAAAATTTATTCCATCCAAATGTTAACCGAGAGAGCAAAAGTAGCCATATTCATATCAGAAAAAATGGACTTTAAGTCCAAAACTATCACAAAAAAAAAGAAGGACATAATCTAGTGATTAAAAAGTCAATTAACCAGGAAGATATAACAATTATAAATATAAACTCATGCAAATTCAAAGCACCCAAATATGTGTAATAACCATTGAGATAACTGAAGGGAGAAATAGACAGTAACACAATAATAGTAGAAGATAGCATCCTACTTTCAACAATAGAACACTTAGACCAAAAATCAATAAGAAAACAATACTTGAACAACACTATAGACCAAATTGACCTGGCCAACTGATACAGAACATTTTACTCAACAGCAGCAGAATGCACATGCTTCTCAAACACACACAAAATACATTCCAGGATAGATTACATGTTGGATCACAAAATAAGTCTCTTTTCAGAACATTGATATCATACCAAGTATCAATTCCTACCACAGGGAATGAAACTAAAAATCAATAGCAGAAGGAAAAATGGGAAATTAACAAATATGTGGAAATTAAATAAAACACTCTTCAATAACAATTTAGGTACAAGAAAAAAATCAAAAGAGAAATTTAAAAATACCTTGATATAAGTAAAAACAAAACACCTACCAAAACTTATGGAAGGCAACAAAAGCAGTACTATGAGGGAAGTTTATAGTGATAAATGTCTACATTTTTAAAAACAGAAAGAATTAAAATAAATAATTTAATTCTACCTCAGGGAAACTCAAGAAACTAGAAAAAAAAGAGTAAACTAAACTCAAAATTAGTAGAAAGGAAACAATAAAGATTAGAGCAAAAATAAATGAAATAGAAAATATAAAAATAAGAGAAAAAATCAATGAAATTGGTTTTTTGAAATGATTAACATCATTGGCAAACCTTTAGTTACTAACAAAAAAGGAAGAAGACTCAAATAAATAAAATTGGAAATGAAAGAGAAGACATTACAACTGATCACTGGAATAAAGATGATCATAATAGTCTATAATGTACAATTATACACTGATAAATTGGAATAACCTAGAAAAAATGGATATATTTCTAAACACATACAACCCCCAAGACTTCATCTTGAAGAAATAGAAAATCTGAGCAGGCTTGTAACTAGTAAGGAGACTGAGTCACTAACCAAAAGCCTTCCAACAAAGAAACTTCCAGGAACAGATGTCTTTACTGGTGAATTATATCAAACATTTAAAGAACTAATGCCAATCCTTATCAAACTCTCCAAAAAAATGGAATAGAAGGGAACTCTTCCAAACTCAGTCTATGAGGTCAGCAATAGCCTGATACCAAAGCCAGACAAATATACTATGAGAAGAGAAACTATAGGACAATATTCTTGATGAACATAGATACAAAAATCCTCAAAAAAATAGTGCAAACTAAATTCAACAGCACATTAAAAGGTTATACACCATGACTAAGTGGCATTGATTCTTGGGATGCAAGGATGTTTCCACATACAAAAATCAGTTAATGTAATATACCAAAATAACATAATTAAGGATAAAAATGTTATGATCATCCCAATAGATACAGAAAAATTGTTTGACAAAATGCAATATGATTTCATGATAAAAACTTGCAACAAAGTAGGAATAAAAGGAAATTACCTCAACATAATAAAAGCCATATATGAAAAACCCCACAAGTAACCTCATTCTTCATGGTAAAAACCTGAAAACTTGCGTGAGGAACAAGGCAAGGACGCCCACTGTGATCATTTCTATTCAACATTGTACTGGAAGTACTAGCCATAGCAGTTAGGCAAGAAAAAAAAAAAAGACATCCAAATTGTAAATAAAAGAGTAAAATTATCTCTGTTTGGAAATGACATGATCTTATATTTAGAAAATCCTAAAGATTTCACACAGAAACATACACACGCAGGCACACATGCATGCACACACACAAAAACAACTGTTAGAATTAACAGTTTCAGGATACAAAATCAACATACAAAAATGAGTTATGTTTCACTAACCACAAACTATCCAAAAAGAAAATTAAGAAAATAATCCCATTTATAATAGCATAAAAAAGAATAAAATACATAGAAATAAACTGTCCCAAGTCAGTAAGCAACTTGTACACTGAAAACTGCAAAATATTCCCAGAAGAAATTAAAGAAGATACAAATAAATGGAAAGATACTCCATGGTCATAGATTGGAAGGTTAATATTATTAAAATGTCCATACTACTCAAAGTAATCTACAGATTAAATGCAAACCTCATCAAAATCCCAGTGGCATTTTTTACCGAAATAGAAAAAACAATCCTAAAATTCACATGGAACCACAAAGGGCCCCAAAAAGCCAAAACAATTTTGAGACAGGAGAACAAAGCTGGAAGCATCCTACTTCCTGATTTGAAAATGTATTACAAAGATATAGTAATTAAAGCAGTATGGTGATGTTACAAAGATAGACACATAGACCAATGGAACAGAATACAGAGCCCAGAAATAAATCTATGCATATGTTGTCAACTGACCTTTGACAAGGGCATCAAGAATACCCAATGAGGAAAAGATGGTCTCTTCCACAAATGGGGTTGAGAAAACTGAATATTCACATATAAAAAATTAAAATGGACCCTTATCATACACCATACACAAAAATCTATTTAAAATGGATTAAAGACTTAAAAGTAAGACCTGACACTGTAAAATATTCCAATAAAAACATAAAGGAAAAACTTCATTACATTAGTCTTGGCAATGATTCTTGAATATGACACCAAAAGCACATGCCACAAAAGCAAAAATAGACAAGTGGTGGAATTACATCAAATTAAAAAGCTTCTGCACATTAAAAAAAATAAAATAACCAACTGAGGGAAAATGCAACCTATGGAATGGGAGAAAATACCCTCATATTGTATGTCTAATAAGGAGTTAATATTCAAAATATAAAAGGAACTGCTACAACTCAATAGCAAAAAACAAAAACAAATAATCCAATTAGAAAATAAACAAAGAACTTGAATAGTCCTTTCTCCAAAGACGACATGACCAACAGGCATATGAAAAGAAATTATAGGTCAATGCTCCTGATGAATATAGATGTTTAAAAAAGTCACTAATCATCAATTTTTATATAAATTCATATATATAAATATAAGTAAGTGCTAGTGAGAATGTAGAGAAATTTACATACATACAAAAGTCACTAATCTCATATATATACACACAAGTGCTAGTGAGAATGTGGAGAAATTAGAACTCTTGTACACAGTTGGTAAGAATGTAAAATGGTACAGCTGCTATGGAAAACTATGGAGGTTCCTCAAAAAATTAAAAATAGAACTACCATATGATTCAACAATTTGACTTCCGGGTATACATCCAAAAAAACTGAAATTGGGATCTTGAAGAGATACATGCACTCTCATATTCACTGCAGTATTATTCACACAGCCAAGATGAGGAAACAACCTAAATGTCCATCAATTGGCAAATGGGTAAAAAACATAGTATATTCATACAATAAAATGTTATTCAGCCTTGAAAAGAACAGGGAAATCCTGCTATGTGTGACAACATGGATCAACATTGAGGACATTATGCTAAGTGAAATCAGTCAGTCACAGAAGAACAAATACTGCTTGATTCCACTTAACATGAGATATCTGAAACAGTCGAACTCATAAAAGCAGATAGTAGATTTATGATTGCCAGGAGCTTGGGGAGGGTTCAATGGATATAAATTTTCAATTATGCAAGATGAATACCCTCTAGAGATCCAGTGTACAACACACACACCTATAATTAACAATACTGTACTGTATATTTAAATTTTTAAGAGGGTAAATTTCATGTTATATTGTTGTATTTTTTTACCACAATTTTTAAAAAGAAAAAAAGAAAGAACTTTTAAAATATCTTTTTGTATTCTTAATCTAATGAAGAAATAATCAGACAAATGCAAACACTGATATATTCTATAAAACAAATAGTCTGGACTTTTCTAAAAAGGACAATATAGTGTTTTTTAAAAATAGGAAGAAAGAGGATTATTCTAGCTTAAAAGAAACTAAAAGGCATAATAATGTAATGTAATTTATAAGCCTAAGCTTTCATTGGATCTGGAATTTTTAAAAATATACATCTATAAAAGTCACTTTTAAGTTATTTTTTAGCCCGAAAATAAAGAGGCTTAAAAAAACATTAATCATTTTACAATCTCTCATGATTTCTGTAGGTCAGAAATCAGAAAAAGCTGAAGTGGGCCGGGCACAGTGGCTCACGCCTGTAATCCTAGCACTTTGTGAGGCTGAGGCAGGCGGATCACCTGAGGTCAGGAGTTTGAAACTAGCCTGGCCAACACGGCAAAACCCCGTCTTTACTAAAAATAAAAGAATTAGCCTGGCATGGTGGCTGGTGCCTGTAATCCCAGCTACTCAGGAGGCTGAGGCACAAGAATCGCTTGAACCCAGGAGGCGGAGGTTGCAGTCAGCCAAGATCAGGCCACTGCACTCCAGCCTGGGTGACAGAGCAAGACTCCATCTCAAAAAAAAAAAAAAAAAAAAAAGAGAGCTGAACTGGGTGATCCTGGCTCCAGGTTTCTCATAAGGTTGCAGTCAGATGGTAACTAGAGCTGGAAAACCAGGTGGCAGTGACTAGAGCATCTGTGAGCTGGTGGGCATCTCTTCATGTAGTCCCAGGGCTTTTCCATGTGATCTTTACCAGGGGGCTTATCTGGGTCTCTTCCCAGAACAATCAGACAGCTTTAAGGCTCCATCAAGTGTTGCAGCAAGTAAGGCAGAAGCAGAATTGCCTTGGATTCAGAAGTCACAGCATCACTTTTGCTGTCACAAAAGCCTGCCCACATTCAAACACAGAATAAATAAATTATCTCTCTTTATAGGAGACTGACAACATTCTGGAAGAAAGAGAAATTGTGGTAGTCATTTTTGGAAAATAGAATTTACCACAGACAACAATGAGGCAATTGGGGAAATTTAAATCTGGACTGTATAATAGATGATACTGAATTAATAACCAGTTTTCTTAGGTGTGATGATGAGATTCAGTTATATAAAAAATGTACTTATTCTTACATGATACATGCCAAAAGATTTAATGGCAGTGTCTTGATATCTGCAACTTGTTTTCAAATGATTCAGCAAAATAAAAAATAGAGAGACCGGGCACCGTGGCTCACGCCTGTAATCCCAGCACTTTGGGAGGCAGACCCAGCACTTTGGGAGACAGAGGTGGGCAGATCACGAGGTCAGGAGTTCGAGACCAGCCTGGCCAATATGGTGAAACCCCATCTCTACTAAAAATACAAAAAATTAGCCAGGTGTGGTGGTGCACACCTGCAGTCCCAGCTACTTGGGAGGCTGAGGCAGAAGAATCGCTTGAATCCGGGTGGTGGAGATTGCAGTGAGCCGAGATCGCACCACTGCACTCCAGCCTGGGCGACAGAGTGAGATCCCATCTCAAAAAAAGAAACAAAGAAAAAATAAGTGTGGTGAACTGTAAGTAATCAGAGAATAGGTAAAGGTTACACAGATGTTCACTCTACTAATTATTTGCCTTTTCTATAGATTTAGGATATTTTTCTCAATTAAATGAAGAGAAAGTAAAATATAAGTCAGATAGCATTATTTTTCTGCTCACAACCCTCCAATCTTCTCTCTTCGGACTAGAAGGCAGGCTGCTTACCAAGGCCTGCAAGATCCTGTGTGATTCCCAAAGCTTACCTCTCTGATTTCATCTCCAGGCAAAGGAAACAGCAAGTACAAAACCCCCATGAGTGTGCTTGGGGTGTTTTAGAAACAGCAAGTTGTTTACAATTTCCTACTTTTAATTGATGTTTCAAATATCTTCTACTTAAACCTTTGTGTACACTTCTTAAAGAATTCCTATTTTGACCTCAAGTCCCTGCCTACTCATTTCTTTCTTTGTAGTAGAAACTTCAGCCCTAAAAGAACTCAGTCAAAGCCAAATCATTTCTCACTACCCCCAAAAAGGCCTACAAATTTGGGCCAGGAGAGGCAATCCTGGCAAGGAAATTTTTTTTAAAAGGTCCCAGTTACACTCAAATTGGGAGTTTCACTAAATAGATATCCCCCTTAGGATGCTTAATGCTCAGCTTCAATCTTACCTCCAGGGCATATGATATTGTATCATATCTGAGATTTAGATTGCTGAGGCATTTCCTATCATAACTCAGTAGGTTCTTAAGATTTTACTTTGCAGAGTTTAATCCACTGGGGGTTTTTTGTCTGGTTGCTTAGGCTAATGCTGCTTGGTGTTCTGAGCGACCTCACTTCCCTGTGGCCCTAGAGTGTGGGGTGACCTGTTGCAGATGTTAGTAATTTCCTATCTTGGGTGGAGGCCCTCACAGAAGCTTTATTTGCATATGAGTGTATTTGCCCCTGATGTTTTGGTCTTGGATGTCAGCGGAATTGTCCGTCCTTCTGAAGGTCATACAATACCGCTTTCCAGGGAGGTATTATAACACAGATAATTGAATAATTGGGCCCTCTCTGTTTTCCAAAAGGAGTGGGTTTGCCACATCTTTTCTTGCAAACTAGCAAACCTAGGGTTAATTAGGGCTTGTTGGTAAATGTAGCGTGTCAGGAGCTCACAGCCAGATATGAGCCAGTAAGAAACGTAGGTGTCCTGGGATGACAAAGGAGGAACATACACACCTCAGTTGTCTTGCTGATTCTACTCTGTGCTTCCATGTCCCCTTCTGTAAAAATGTCAATAACACTACAATAATAATAGAGGTCTCTCTTATGAGAAATTGGTTATTTAGTAGACATTAGAAATCAAGGTTTCAAAAAGTATTATCAGGCCATCTCAATGCTCATTGCAGTTGGCATCAGTAAAGTGAACATGGTCAAGGTGATATTCTCTAACTATAGTAAAATAAAGGGCTGAGGCATTCATTTGGTGTAAATAGGACAAACGCCAGGGAGGCTTGGCCAGGTGTCTTTTGTAGTAAAATTGGGATTCTGAGATTGCGTTTTCCAACTTGGCAACAGCCTTAAACATCTTGGTATCCTTTAATGTTATGATTCCACTTCTAGGGATGTCTCCTAAGGAAAGAGTGCTAAATAGAGAAAAAGTGTAAATTGTAATGGCGACAGAAAATAGAAACAACCTGAATGTCCAACTGAAGGGAAAATGTGTAAATAAATCATATTCACTTTATAGATGATTGTACAGACTTAAAAATTTATGCTTATGAATAATTTGGTGATAACATGAGGTATGAGAGATATGTATAAAAAGAATACAAAATTATACATAAATGGCAAAGTTTTAAAACAAAATGTCATTAAAATAACAAAAAGATATGGATCTTTGAATGTTGAGGATTGGGCATATTTTTCTTTCTGCTCTTCCGTATTTTTTAATCTTTCTTTAATGATTTTATGTCACTTTTTCTAACAAGAAGGATAAAGCACTGATTAAAAGTGCTAAGATGAGTTCTTAGCAAAGAATGATTATTCCTATCTAATTATGTATTAACATTTATATGAATCATACTAACATTATATGACTCATTTTAAGATAATATATTAAGAGGTTCATTAAAATGATACTTTTTGAGTATATAAGGAATCTTTTTCTTCACATTTCAAAACATTAACTCTTTCTAAAAGTCCATAGTGTGAGAGGTAAAACACTAATAATATGTAAACTATCAGCAATTGTACTTCTCGCCGTAACAACTGTATGGATTGCAGACAAGAACAAGGAAATAAATAAGAAAGTCCCCTTGAGAAGGGAGAGAAGACAAAAGGAATCTACTTTGTTCCAGGCAATGTGCTACATGCTTTCATAAATGACCTTATTTAATCCTCACAACAACTCTATGAGGCATATATGTGTGTGTGTGTGTGTGTGTGTGTGTGTGTATATATATGATAAAATAAGATATATACACATCTTATTTTACCCTAGCAGCAATTCTGTTAGATGAGGAAACTGAAAATTCTAATAGATGAAGAAACTGAGGTTCAAAGAAGTTGCATAATTGGACCAAAGGAAAACAACTAAGAAACAAGTCCACATTCTTTCCACTGTCATTGTGCTTTGTTGATAGACTACCCCTGGCCCACGCTCATAGCCTTAGATAGCCTCATTTTTAAACAGAATTTGGTCACACTTCTTAGTCTGGTTTCTTATCCTAAGGGATGCAGTATACACAAACATTAGAACATGACAGAAAGAAGAGAAGGAATGCTAGAGCAATAGCAATGGGGAATGAAAGCTGACAAAAGAGTAAACCACCAAAACAATAAAACAAAAACAAAACTCAACCCTATTAAAAAGCAGCCCAGGAACTCAAAAAGCATAGCTATATAGCAGTATGGAACTATTTTATGACAGAATATACAACTCTATGTCATGCTGAGGTAATCATCATATTCAGTACTTTATTTTCCATATACTCTGTATGTACACACTCTGTATACAGTATGTATACGTATTAGGAGGAATGTAATATATAAAAATTTTTTGAACAATGGGTATTGCCACTCTTTCCTTTAAGGGTTCTGGCTTGATGAAGTTTTGTTCATTGGTTTGTCTTGCTTTGCTATTGTAATACATAGAATTCCAGTAGAAGATCTACAAACACAAGCTGATTCTTAAACTGAGAAAGCAATATCCAGAGTCAGAACTTGCTTTTTGCTTATCTACCTAACTAAAAGCTGAAGAATAAATGAAGCAGTGACTGGTTATTGATACACTTTGCAACATTTCACTAGAACAACTTAAAACTGGAATTGAAGCATCAACTGAAGATTTCTGTGCAACTGTGGTTTAAATTGAATGCTGCGCTTTGTATAAACATAATTTTTGTGGTTTAACTTTAGGCTGTTCTGTGCGGTCTTCCCATATAATGGGAATGCGTCAGAAGCACAGCTTCGTTTCCTGTGTAGGCTGGAAACTGTTAACTGCAAAGTTTGGAGACAGTCTCAGAGAGCTCACTGCCATATGTTAAACTAAACTTGATATGAAAAATCATATCAGTTTCCAGTTTCCCAGAACATTAAAAAGAAAAATAAAAAAGGAGCTCAAGCTTCATAAATATAAAAAGCATCTGTCTGCACAGGAAATTCTACTCTGTTATTTTGCAAATGATCCCTACTTATATTTACAAGAGAAATCAGATCTGATGAACTATATGGAAGTAACACATTATTTTGTTCAAAATTTTGAAATATATATTTATAATTCTGTACAGCTGGCTGGACTGTGAACTAACTATCGTTGTACAGAGATCTCAACAGTGCTGCCCAGCATGATCTTAAAGCATGTATGTTTCCAAGTGAAAGGTGATGGAATATTTTGACAGCATGCTGCTAACTTAAACATTTTTGTTTAATGTAATTTTTGTGTCTAAGTGCTCCCAACCACCATTTCCAAGACAAGAAGACTCATGAGCATTCAGAAAACATTTGGCACTGTTTCATTTTAATTTTTTACTTCTCCTTGACTCTTTGAGCCTAGAAAGAATTTTCTCTGTAGTTGCTCACCCAGGTACAAGTGTCCTTGAGTTAATCTTCGGTAGCTCATTTTAGAATCCGACTGTGACTAAAGTCGGATTCTGTGACTGCCTTCTTGCCTGCCTCTCCACTGTCACCTATAATTTTGTCACTTCTTTTGCTCTGAACCAGCTTGCTATGCTAAAATCCATCCCTTCCTTTCACATTTTATAATCCTCATAAGATTAACAGCCAAAATCCATGACCAGAACTCTGACCACGTACAGTCTACAGAGGACTTCATGCTACCTTGATAATACCCCGTATTTTACCAGCAACCATCTCTCAGACTTGACTATAACCTTCTGGTGTACCTCATCAATTCAATGCTCCAGTGTTTATCCTTGATTTCATTGTTTTCTTGCCTCACGGAGGTACCTAGAGATTTTTTCCAACAGAATCTTTCTGCCTTTTTCACTTAATAGCCTATCTATGCCAGTATTCCCAAGTAAACTCCCTTTAACTGTAAAGCCATTAATTTTTTCTTCTGATTTCTTCTTTTCTCTTTCCCACCTTTGTCTTGCCCAGTTTTTACTTATTTTCATTCCTCTAGTAACTTAGGCCTCCTCTTACTCTCAGTTCCTTTTATTACCATTATTTTCTCTAAAAGCAGATTAATATCATATATTAATAATAATGTCATCCATCACTAAGTAGTGCCCACATTTACTAACTTCTCTGACTTAAAAGTTGCTGTCTTATCTATGTTCTTTTCTTTCCTAGACAACACTTTGGAATAGTATCTTTTCTCCCCCTACCTTATCACAAGAAGATTAAAATGACTCTTCTAGGTAACAACTACACCTACCCTCTCTTATCTCGCACACTGGGAGGCACACGCCATGGGCCCTCCTTGATAGAGGTGAAGCTAAACCATATCCTTGTGGCAACTTATAAAAACCTCAATTGTGTGGTTTGCCTCTGCCTGTTCCTGAGGGCATGCAGACATAACGAACTTCTCTCTCAGCCTGGACCTGTGCTGGAAAAGAGTTTGACGCCCACTAAAACAGGCATTTCACTGTGAATTAGAAAGCCTCTGGAGAAGAGACTTTATGTAAATGTGTGTTCTCAGTGTGGAATTGTTCTTCTATGTTTACAATTGTTTGTGTGTCTTTTTCTCTGTGCCAAATTTCAGGTGACTGGAGACTGATTAGCTGGTCTGTGCTATCCTCACTCCACTTTAGCCAACACATTGCACATTCTTACCTCCAAAGTGGCAAAAAATGCAAATGTGTATCATTATGCTTTATTAGCTTTAGTAAAAAGTTTGCCATATTAAAGGTTAAAATTTTTGGCAATTTTTTGTACTCCTCGAATATCTAATTATTTAGATTAAAATAATTATATAATTATTCTAGTTACCTTTCTTGAATTTAAGTCTTAAAAAAAACCCTGCAAGCAAACATTTACCTATGTAACAAACCTGCACATCTTGCACATGTACCCCAGAACTTAAAATTAAAAAAAAACCTGCAAGCAAACCTATCCCCTACATATTTTCTCATACTTCATCCATACATTTAACATTATAAATTCTTTTAACTGTTTCTTCTTAAATTACTTTGCACTATGCCTTCATAACATTATATGCAGATAGAAAGTTGCATATTATTATGACCAAAGGTCATTTATTATCTAACCTTTCATCTTGGTGTTGATGATGGTCAGCTCATTAAATTGTTCTTCTCAACCTGGGAGAATTAAGCCCTAATGCTCTTATGAATCCATTGCACGTGATGAGTTCACTTCTCTAGCTTTGTACCCTTGTTGTGAGAATTATGAAAATAGGCAGTTGAATTATTTTCTCCATAATAATATAGAGAAATAATAATACAGAGAATGTGGAATGTTCTCAAAAACTGGTTAAGAAAGGCTACATTAAGAAATATTTATTAAACTTCTAATATGAGACACCCACTACACTAATTGATAGAACAAAAAAGCTTTGTAAGCCATAACCCTTTCTCTTAAAGAATTTACATTTTACTTTATGAGATATGAAATAATCTGATGAAAGATCTGGAAAATAATCAATGGAATTTGAGATTGAATTATGCAACATCAACTTGAAATTTGAAAGTAAAAAAAACTATGTGAACTTCATCAATAATAGAGGTCTTCAAGGAGAAGGTAGATTTAAGTTGAAACCTTAATTTAGATTTAAATGAAAATTGAAAATAGACAATGAATTATCTATGAATTGTGAGGAAGTGAGGAGGCATTCAGGACAAGGAAGAGGAAAGCCATAAGACAGTAATAAGCAAATCAGGTGATAGAACCAAGAGTCACAAGCAAATCATTTAAATAATCCAAATATCAAATTTCTTAACTATTAAAAAAATAGGGAAAATGTCAGTCTCACAGGGTTGTGGCAAAGAACAAGTTTGTGAAGATAATGTATGTGAAGGTACTGGGAAATATAGAGACAGTAAGGGCTCCTGGTAAATAGGATAGGATTCTTAGGATAAAGACAGCTTAGGAAGGTTTTTGCCATTTGCCTCTTTCTCATTAAAATGGCATGCAGATTATTCAGCATCCTCTATGCTGTACAGCATGAATTATTTCTAGAAGATTAATCACCAAATCAAATGCAAAAGCATCCTTCTACCAAGTTTTTTCTTGTCTTTGATGAAATCACTGGGTTCACTGCTTTTATCAGTTTTCATTTGGATAATATTTAAAATGCTCTTTTATCCCAATTTGAATACCCTCAATCAATGTCAGCCTCTTTTAATTTGGTTTAAGATTACAGGAAAACATCATGACCCTATAGATTTTTCTACCACAACTATTAAGAACAATGGAGCCAGACATATTTTAACAACAAAAGAACATGAATGGAGTTTGCCTTTTGACTTATCATTTAAGTCCTGGGTTTCGGATCATGATAAATATTTCAGAATGGGGTAATCCTGGATCATGATTATAAAGTATATCAAGGCTGCAACACAAGTGCTGCTGGGATTTTTTAAAGGGAAACATTCTTATGAGTCTTGAAGTCTCAATGAAGAATGGAAGATTTGAATGAGTTTTCCCGGATGATCATGATTCGGTTAGGTGAAGGAGTGGAGAAGGCAACAATCTGCAGGAAGAATAATCCTGGAATGTTTAGAAAATCCAGGAGGGGCTTTACTGAAATGGAAATCTAATACTGGAGAACAATGAGAAATAAAGTTGGATAGTTACAGTTAAGTTGAATGAGTAACTAATTCAGTCACCACACCCTATTTTAATTTCTTAAGCATATTCTGAGGGTCTCAAGGACCCACAGGAAAAAAAAAAGCATAAGTCCTTTTAAAAATTGTATTATATCTATGACATCCATATAACAAGGCTGAAATTAGAATCTGGATGTGTTATTTTAATATTTTTAATTGTGATAAAATACACATAATGTAAAATTTATCATCTTAATTATTTTTAAGTACAGAACTCAGTAGTGTCAAGCACATTCACATTGTTGTGACACAGGTCTCCAAAACATTTTCATATTGCAAATCTGCAACTCTATATCCATCAAACAGCAATTCCGTATTCCTCCTGCCCCAAATCCTTAGCAACTACTATTCTGTTTTATGTCTCTATAAACTTGACTATTCCAGGTACCTCACTTAAGTGGAACCAAACAGTATTTTTCTTATTGTTACTGGCTTATTTCACTTAGCATAATATCCTCAAGGTTCATTGATATTATCGCATGTGTCAGAATTTTCTTCCTTTTTAAGACTGAGTAATATTCCATTGTATGTATATATCACATTTGGTGTATTCATTCATTCATTCATTCATTGATGAACACTTAAATTGCTTCCAGCTTGTGGCCATTGTGAATAAAAGCTGCAGTGAACATGGGTGTACAAACATCTCTTCAAGACCCTGTCTTCAGTTGTTTTAGGTATATACCCAGAAGCAGAATTGCTGGATCATATGGTAATTCTATCTTCAATTTTTTGAAGAATCATTATACTGTTTTCCATAGCAGCTATACCACTATACATTCCCACCATCAGTGCACAGGGATTCCAACTTTCCCACAACCTTGCCAACACATTATTTCCTGTTGCTTTGATAGTAGCTATCCTAATAAGTTTGAGATTATTTTAGTATTGTCAAATATTGTGATTTATCCTACTTGCAAGCTAAAAGTTGGCCAGCTACAATTCATGGATGCTGGAAGAAGGTTAAATATAAAGGACAGCAATAGCAATAGCCAGAATATCAGATATATTACCTAAGAGGAACTCCAACTTTAGAGAACCCAAATCTCACATAATAGGCAATAAACCTGTCTGACTTTTGCCCTAGAAAGAGTAATAATTTT
Source organism: Pan paniscus (assembly GCF_029289425.2). Lineage (NCBI taxonomy): Eukaryota > Metazoa > Chordata > Mammalia > Primates > Hominidae > Pan > Pan paniscus. Next base: position 116,215,237 of record NC_073252.2, read on the forward strand.
TATTATGGTGGACAATAGACAAACCTGACCTTTGCCCTGGGGGGAGACACTATTTCTGTCTTCCAAGGCTGTTTACTTTACAAATATCTTTAAAAAGATAGTCCAGGGAAAAAAAGGCAGTCAGTATATTTGCTTGTAAGATTTACCTAAATGAGAGACCCACTGAAAGCGTGCCATAATGAGTAACTTCACATATTTTTAACATTAGTACTGCATAAGAAAACATTTATTCCTTTAAATCAGATATGAATAGTAATCTATAAATTGAGGTTTGCAAAAATTAGGCTTTTTTAATTAAATTACATCATAATGCAAGCCCTCACTCTGCCATAATTACTAGAAATCTAATTTCAGTTATCTGATCAATGGTGAGAATTTGGAAGTGGTAAGGGAGGGAAGGAAGGTGGAGGTCCACTCCCAATTAAACTTTTTTAAAAACTAGAAAAGTTTTAGCGTCTGGAAAATGAAGTAATATCCTGTAGCCTTAAACCTATTATTGTGTTTAATATATATGTATCTTTGGCTTAAATGAGCAAGACTAATAAAATCCAGAAACAGCCTCATTGTTTTTCCTGTGCCCATCCCTGTAAGCCAATCTGTAGGGCTAGTTCCTCCCATCTCCCCAGAAAAAAAACTCAAGTAAGCCTCAACATTTTTTGGTTATTCTCAGATACTAAAAAGTTCTCCAGTCACTTTAGTTGTGAATAAGTCTCAATTTAGTAAGTAATGTATCCAATATTATATAATAATCAAAGTACTAAATGTAATTTAAGGTTGAAAGTTTTAACCCCTGCCCTCATCCTACAGCTCTACTTTACTACAAGGAAGGCTCTTCAATGGGAAAATGAGGATGATAGACTTTGTCTCTATTTCCTACCTTACGCCTCCAGTTAACATGGTTCTTAACACATCTAGGGTGAAAATAGAGGGGGAGTGGAGGAAGAGGAGAGGTAAGAGCCAAAGAAATAGGGTTTGTTTTTTTTTAACCTTTATTTTAGATTCAGGGGATATATGTACAAGTTTGTTAACTGGGTGTATTTCCTGATGCTGAAGTTTGGGGTTCAAATGATCCCATCAACCAGGTACTGAGAATAGGACCCAACAGCTAGTTTGTCAACTCTTGCCTCTCTCCCTTCCTCCCCTCTCTAGCAGTCCCCAGTGTCTGCTGCTGCCATCTTTATGACCATGAGTATCCAACGTTTAGCTTCCACTTATAAGTGAGAATATGTGGTATTTGGTTTTCTGTTCCTGCATTAATTCATGTAGGATAATAGCCTCCAGCTGCATCTATGTTGCTGCAAAGGATATGATTTCATTGCTTTTCATGGCTGTGTAATATTCTGTGGTGTCCCTCTTTGAGTGGTACAAAGAAGTACACAGATCAACTTAGGAGACAATTCAGTAGCCTGTTCAAAATAACCCACTAAATGCCAGGAAGTAACAGTTTGGAGACAAATTTGGTTAGATAGGTGACTTTTCAATTTAGCTTTGGTTTAATCTTGAGTCTTCTCAGAGCCTAGATAAAAGCCTAAGAAGAAAGCACCACAGGATTGGGTCATGTAGTGCATCTACAGTGTACCTAGTTGTACAGACATTTTCTAGAGGCTGGTGGGTGACCTAAGGTCAAGTAGCCCATTTCTTGACCAGCTTATACTTTTACAGTCATCTTATTTTTCAGTGATGAACACTCTAATATCTCCTAAGTGCCCTCACCTAACCACACAGGAAAAAGAGGAAAGAAACGAAATACCTGTGAATTCCAACAGCCAGAGTTTGTGTCCCCTGCAGTAATAACCATTTACTGTAACCACTGTCAGTTACCTTTAAAACTACAGCTCTTCCCAATGACTCATCAGGCAAAGTGCCACCTCATAGCACAAACTAATCCTTGGTACCCAAAATGCCAAAGAAATCAGATATCTCAATGTAAAGGAGAGCAAAGCTTCAGACTTGAGGGGAACCTACTCACGATTCTCAGGGCTCCATGAGGAAGACAGAGTACTCCAAAAAAGAAATCAGTGGCACCTTCCCTGTGTTGTTCCTCAAAGCGTATCAGAGTCACCAGAAGTCTCCTTTAGGTCTCTTCAGGTAGCCACGAGAACTCTATTCCCTCTTAGTAATTTCCCATCTCCTGACCACCAAATGAAGGAGGTAGGGGCTAGAAGACAAACGTATCAAGAATGCAAGGAAACTGGATGGAAGATAAACGATAGTTAAAAGGAAGAAGGAGGAGCAGGAAATGGAAAGAACAGATCTGAGAGGAGCCAGTTTGAGATCTTGTTTTCCAAAAAGGCCAGGGAAGTTCCACATTATCTTCAGCAAAAATAATGCTGACAAGAAAGGAAGCAAACAGAAGGGCTGAGCATTTAGTTAGCATGAGTTTGAGAAGCTTCAATTAACTGAGAAGCTCCCATGGGAGAAGCAAGATCCAATACAGAGACCAGAGAGGCCTTAAATAAATTATACCCTGAATATCAACTTCCAATTAAGCTCACTTCTGACCATAGAGCTCTTTTAAATATCTTTTCAAAAATTACCAGATTTCGGCTGGGACAAACAGCAAATATTCTTGGCTCTATTTTCTCCCATTAAGCCAACAATATTGAACTAATCTTATTTACCAGAGATTCACCTAAGTCACATGAAAGTGAAAAACATTTGGGTTTGTTACTATATTTTCAGCAGTTTTAGGTATATTTAGTTAATATGAGTGTCCATTTATCTATAAGGCAATTTGAAACTCATTTAAGGGATTCAACAAATAAAATAAACCAAAATTTTAAACCAAAGGTATACCTAATAGGTGACTCAGGACAAAAATTAATAAGCCTTTTATGATTTAACCAAGGATTCACAAGTCATCTCTGCAGAGGTGCAAAAATGCAGCCCTCTCAAGGTCCAGAGCCACTTCCCAAAGACAGCCAAAAGAGAAAAAGATTCAGACAATGCTTTGAGAGCTGGCAATAGTAGGTATGCTAGCTACACATGGGGTTCAAGCCACATTTTTGTCTGGCCATATTTTGGGGGCCAGACCACTTTTCAGTTGGTTCATCATGGAAGCAGGCCCAATAAAATGCATGCCCTGACAGGCAGGAAGCCAAGCCAAGTTCTCGGGACACGAATTGAAACAAACAGAAAAACAAAAGCTGTTCATGGGAGGGAAGGATTAGTAACAAATTGGTACCCCAAGACCAAAAGCCACAATTCAAACATTTTTCGTATAGTGACTCAAACCAATAATACTATGGAAAGTTCAATTCCAGAGACTAAGACAGCAAAGACTTTCATTGCCACAGGTAGTAATGACAGTATTTATGTAAATGGTATCTCCAGTCTCCCACAAAAAATCTAGGATGCCTCCAGTCACAAATACAGTAATCTGTGACAACAGGCAAACGATACTGGGATGGGAGTTTCCCTTTACTAACCAAGCAATGAGGACAAGGACTTCTTATAAGACAAACTCCCCTGAGAATTGAAATGATCAAAGGAAACCTCTGGGTTCTAGGCCATCCAGCTGGCTGCCTGACACAAGCCAACACTTTGCACTTTCCTAAAATGGAACAGAGAGAATGTCTTCAATGGTCACAAAGCCAAGATCTCAGGATATAAAACAAAAGAGAATCTCAGGATATAAGACAAAAGGAGAATCTCATCCAGTTTTTGACTCAGTTACCTACAGCAAAGTTAGTTTAACTAAACAGAAGTCTGGTAAGAACTACGAACCCACCAGCCTGTCAGGCCAGTTTGAGCAACAACCTTAGAAAGCCTATGCCTGTGCTCCTTGCCCTGTGATTCTGCTGTTTATGATAAACAATACAAAAGACACACAACAGAAAACAAGGCAGCATCTCTGCAAGGGAAGGGATCAGAAAATAAGACTACTCATACCAAACAAACAAACAAACAATCACTAGATTCACTATACCCAGCAACTCGTACATACGGATGATTTTCTCCTGCTAACCTGAATTTTGGAAAGAAGAGATGAGAAAATTTTACCTTCTATTCTCCACCAGACGACACTACAGGCAGAGATCCAGAAGGGCTGTCCTTGGAAAACAATGTTTACCATTTCTTTGCTGGCTTTTCATCTGTTGTTCCAGAATCTCATCTGCAGGCTCTGGAGCAAGTCAAGTGTCCCAGCTGCCCCACATTGGGCACCAGAACTATAGGAATAATTGACTAAATCACTGGGCACATGATTGAGCTCGGTTTCCAGCCCTTCTCTTCTTTCTCATCCTTCTGAGGATTCAAGGATACTGGTGATATCATTTGATTCAAAGCTCCACCAGTCTAATCAAATGGTCGGTCTTTCTGGCAGGGCCTATCCCCATCCCAAATCATTTCATTAGTATAAGCTATCTAGGGCCCCACCATGAATCATCTCACTAGTATAAGCTATCTGGACCCACCATGAATAACAAAGAACTCCTATCATTTGGGAAATTTCAGAGAACTAGTTTTCCTCTCAAGAACTAGAGACAAACACTAATCAAATTCTCCATTACACAACAATCTTCAAGTGGATGAATGACCAAACGTTTTTTACCACCTCCCTTGCAAGACAAGTGGTTCAGGATCTCACTCTGGAATTTAGGATAATTGCTATTGTCTTCTGGCCTCGGATGAAAATTCAGTCTAAAACATATTTACATATGTTGCATATTTACATCCTCTTAATCGTAAATTGGCTAAGCCTGCATGACTGCAGAAGGGCCAGCAGATCTGTGGCTTCTATGTGCGTCAGGCTGGGAAAAGGGCACCTTGACTAAGTTTGGAAACCCAGAAATCTTGGCTGTAGCCTGCACAGATGTACCACAGGGGCACTCACTCAAATGCAAAGTCCTACCACTTACTCACGGTGCTAGAAGGGTGGCTCAGGCCACCCCTCACTCACAGAACTCCTGTTCCAATTTTAGTTTTACAGAGTCTCACTTCTCTCTCCTCTTCTTACCTAGCAAAATAATGTCAAAAAACTAGATGTAAGGAGAATGCAGTTGACAAAACAGTTTAAAGAATCATTTCGTTGCACATGGCACTGAAGAACAAAATGAAATCATTTCTTTAAAAAGTATTCATTCTCTGCCATGGTTAATCTTACGTGTCAGTTTGGTAAGGCCATGGTACTCAGATATTTGTTCAAATATTATTCTAGGTGTTTCTATGCAGGTATTTCTTTAGATGAGATAACATTTAAATCAGTAGCCTATGAGTAAAGCAGATTACCCTCCATAATGTGGGTGGGCCTCATCCAAATACTTAAAAGCCTTAATAGAAAAAGACTGACCTCCCCAGAAGAGGAAATTCTCCCAGCAGATTGTGCTTGGACTCAAACTGCAACTCTTCTCTGTGTCTCCAGCCCTGCAAATCTGGGGCTTACCAAGTCTCTATAGTCACAAGCCAATTCCTCAAAATAAATCTCTGTCTGTCTGTCTCTCATTTTCTGTCTGTCTCCCTTTGTCTCTCTCTCTCTCTCTACACACACACACACACACACACACACACACACACACATTCTCTGTCTCTGTTGGTTCTGTTTCTCTAGAGAACCCTAAGACATTTTTAATATTGTATAACAATATGCAATATTAAGTATACATAATTTATTAGTAGAAATGTGCTTTCATTCTATGCATCGAAGGAATACTCTGTACTATGTACTTACTTGCTGTAAGCATGTTTGTGGTCTGCATTTTCACATGTGCCCTCTGACTATGAAAGCTGCATAATTACAAACTATCTCCAGGCCTTTCCATTTTCCATGAAGTGGCTTTTTCTTTATTACTTACCTTTTATTTCTGCATTCCTACTCAACTGGCAAATAAATTGAGGCACAAATGAATAAGACTTTCTACTTTAATTTAAGGATAATAAATATGAGTCACTAAATTTTTGTACAACATATCCTATTAGTTTCTTATATTTCGTTAAGAGACACCAATGCTAAAGAGACACGTAACAGGGAATAGCTGTTTAATAACATCAAAGAATGTTAAAATATAATTGAAATATGATGGGTACATATGCTACTGTATATTTTTTAAATGTCTATTGAATTTCAAAGAAATATTTGATATATGTTACCATTAATTATTTAATATGGAAGAAAGCATTTTACTTCATGTTGTGTGTATATACAAACTAAACACATTTTTAATTGTCTATGCATTTAAATTATTTATGAACATAAGGGAAGCTTACCAAATTTAGTTCACTTTAACAGGAAATCAAATGCACTGGTGTAATAAAATTTGTGATGATAAATGCTTGTAAATTAAAGCCAATAAGTATAAGATAAAGTGGTAATCTAATAATATGTATATTATACATTTATTATAAATTATATATATTAATTTTATAACATACATATGATATATGTAGATATCATTAAAAGAAAAACCTTAGACAAATTAAATTTAACAGTTTAATTGAGCAAAGAACAATTTGCAAATCAGGCAGCCTCTTGAGCCAGGGTACATTCAGAGAGATTCCAGTGCAGCCACATGGTTGAAGATTTATGGACAGAAAAAGGAAAGTGATGTACAGAACATGGAAGTGGGGTACAGAAACAGCCAGATTGGTTGGTTACAGTTCAGCATTTGCCTAATTTGGACATGGCTTGAATAGTTGGCTACCTTTCATTGGCCAAAACTCAGTGATTGACACAAGAATGGGTTTATTTATTTACATCTCCATTTAGGTTATAGTTCACTATGTATAGAGAACCCTTTAGGCTGCACTTAAAGTATGTAAGGAGACATATGCTTTATGCTAAACTTAACAATTCCCCTCTAAAATTAAGAGGATGACCAAAACTTTAGTCATTGATGTCACTATTACCATCATAATTTTACTTATTTGGTCTTGAAACCCAGTGGGAAAACAGTGGGTTTTGTAAAGTAGAAACAAGCACTTCAGGTTATTTTTTGGGTAACGGTCAGAGGAGAGGGTACCTCCTTGTTTTGGAATCTTCTGCTTACAGGAGAAAAACAAAATCTGGTCTGTTTTAGGACCTATCTACTTCCTTAAAGTTTCAGTTTGATTGTGTCATATTTAGCATGAGTGACTCCATTTTAGTTTGGTCTGGTCTGCTGGGGCCTACTGTACAAACTCAGTCTAAAACAATGGCTCCCATAATTTTCTTTAAAAAAATTCCTCCATTTTGATTAACTTCTCTGTATTAGTCAGAGTTCTCTAGAGGGACAGAACTAATAAGATAGATGCATATAAAAAGGGAAGTTTATTAAGCAGTATTAATGCACACGATCACAAGGTCTCACAATAGGCCGTCTGCAAGCCAAGGAGCAAGGAAGCCAGTTTGAGTCCCAAAGCTGAAGGACTTGGAGTCTAATGTTCGAGGACAGGAGGCATCCAGCACAGAAAAAAATGTAGGCTGAGAGGCTAAGCCAGTCTGATCTCTCCACGTTCTTCTGCTTGCTTTTATTCTGATCACATTGGCAGCTGATTAGATTGTGCCCACTCAGATTAAAGTGGGTCTGCCTTTCCCAGCCCACTGACTTAAATGTTAATCTCCTTTGGCAACACCTTCACAGACACACCCAGGATCAATACTTTGCATCCTTCAATCCAGTCAAGTTGACACTCAGTATTAACCATCACATTCTCACTTAGGTAACGGTGTGACAAAACTTAGGGCCTTAGTGCCACTTCAGTTACCATCATTTTGGGTTTCTAGTTTCAGCACATCATTCATAAGTCATCATGTCCTCATGGTCACACATTTCTTTAAGCTTTTGTCATTACAGTTTAGGAGAGACCATTTGACATTCTGGAGATGGCTGCATGCAAACATTCAAAACTTTTTAAAGAAAACAGCACATGAGGGAGACTACTATTATGACCATGAGGAGGATAATACCAAGAGTTTGGAGTGTGGTTTTTAGCCAGGGTCCCCATGAACCAATCCAACTACAATTAAATAGATCAAAGAATTAGCTAGACAAAGAGTCTACTCATTTCAACCAGGTAGCCTGTTCATTAATCCCCTAGAAATGAATCTCTATAATACCCAATGTATTTCTTCACGTACAACTAGAAGTACCAGCAACTATACAGATACTTCTGTTTAGCCAGCAAGTAATCTAGAGCAATTCAATTATTTAGCATAACTTTCACAAGAGAATTTTAAGTCTGTTGTGTAGCCAGAGCTTTTGCAGTAGAATCTGCTACAGAGCCTATCATGAGGGATAAATTTCTAATCATTGCCTCATTTACTCCCAACCACAGAAAGAGCGATCTAACAAATGATATCCATCCAGAAGAGAGAAGATCTCCTGTAAAGGTTTTCTTTAATCCATGATGTACCTTAAGAGGAGTGGACCAATGTTCTGTTTTTGATTGACTATGAAGGAACAAGGCTAACATTTGTTGTTCGTATTGGTCCTTCATCTTTCATCTCTCAAGGCATAAGGTTGTCCATGTGGAAGTTTGGCTGCGAAATCTTCCACAAATAAAAGTATACCCAAAGAGTGCACACAAGAGACCCCCTTTTTAGCTCTATTGTTGTTAGAGACATAAGCAAGAAAAAATGAGAGATAAGAGTCTCATAACAGCAGACAATTCTTGATCCATGATCTTGGGAAAAAGCCATCCACATCAGTGATGCCATCTTCTTGGGGAGAAACCTCCCTGGTTAGCTTTACCTTAAGAGTTCCAATGGGCATACATTTCCAAGACTGTGGAACGACCCTTCTCAGTTGTGAGATTATGAAGCCAAGACTCAAGTTCCCAAAGTTTTGCTGCAGTGTGGATGGCAAGAGCAATCTTTCTCTGATGTTGCTCCCAGAAGACCCAGTCTTCATATTCTAGATTATTAAGGGGTTGATTGTCCTCAGTCAGTGGACCATAAAAAGCTTTCTTTAACTGGTGAAAATACACTTTGGCCTAATGAGCTACTGTTATAACATCAGCCCTCTTGCCTAGGAAAGCTTTTATACAACCAGAAAACATACATTGAAAATGAAAATTGAATGAAATCCCTCTATAAATGTTTAAATGGCCCATCAGGTAACAGAAATGTACCTGAAGTTTAGATTATCTTCCTAGGAATATGGGTTTAACAAACCAAACATTGATCATAAACTATTTAAGCAATTTAGGACAGTTACACCACCTATAAATATCATTAATATATATTTATTATATATTATTAATATATAATATATTAATTATTTATATATTAATTTGGATTCCTTTATCATTTCCATGATGAATCATGGATTGTACAGCTTTTAATAATGAAAACTTTAAAGACTCAGAAAAGACAAAGCAGCCATCTAAGTTCTCCCTGAGTCCACATTTAACATTGGACTTATGTCCTCTTAAATCCAGTTGTTTCTCCGATTTAGGTGCAGAGCACTGATAACTAATAGGCTATCGCAGATAATTTGACTTGCACCATGGAGTTCATTCAAATTGCATATTTAAACAGTAGTGGCTGATTTAGCATGAAAATCTGAGAAAGTATTTTCTTGATATTCAATTAATTTTTGTCTTGCTTGGGTTAGCAGTTTTAAAAACCAGTCAGTTTCTCATTAGATTTCTGGGAATTCTTATCCAGGCTTCATAATATGATCCAAAAGTTATCACAAACCTATATCCAAGAGTGCTTACCAGGGTGCTTTGAATCCTTTCATGAACCTCCTTAAAAACACAGTACCCTAAGATTCTATGTGCTTGTGAAGTTTTCAAAAACTGCATCAGAATTAAGCAATTAACTGTAGAAATGACTTTAAATGGTCATAGTTAAAGACAATTGACAAGGAAATTTGGTTATTTCTTTGACCTATAAAATAACTTCACATAATAACCATAACTGTGTAGCATATACTGAGATATATTAGAATTTTAGAAATCTGATATAATTTTAGAACATATATTAATAATATATTCATTAAAATATAACTTTTTTTTGAGATAAGTCTCACTCTGTTACCCAGACTAGAGTGCAGTGCCACAATCTTGGCTCACTGCAACCTCTGCATCCCAGGCTCAAGTGACCCTCCCACCCCAGCTTCCCAAGTAGCTGGGACCACAGGTACACGCCAGCATGCCTGGCTAAGTTTTTGTATTTTTAGTAGAGATGGGGTTTGCCCATGTTGCCCAGGCTGGTCTTGAACTCCTGAGCTCAGGTGCTCTGCCTGTCTCAGCCTCTCGAAGTGCTGGGATTACAGGCATGAGCCACAGCATCCAGCCAATAACTTGAAGAAAGTTAAACATTTCTTATTTGTCACTGCTTCCCATGTAATTCAACATGTCAAATAATCCTATTTATGTCTTTTTTGGATGTTTCAGGAGCCCTCTGTAGCATCCCAAAACTGAAGGTCAAAAAACACAATACTGAAGCTGAAATTTGATTTGGGGAAGCCTGTCAAATATGTCAAAGGTTTAAAATACTTAACACAAATATGATTACAAGTAACCATAAAATAATAGTCATTTATTTAGCCAATGTAATAATTAAAAGATTTTTTTAAAACCAAAACCTTTACTCTTTGATAGAGGAGACTCAGTTTTCCAACCAAACGACCTAAGAAAGATAGCATGAGACAGAATGTCTCTCCTCTCTTCTATTTTTTATAGTTTACTCAAAGGCGAACAAAGATATTTTACTGTCATTTATTAATACTCCATTGAAATTTTCCTCAAAAGAGAAAACCAAATTTTATTTTTAGATTACTGTATTATCAATGCTAACACTAATTGTAATAAAACTTATAACTAAATCTATGAAATTTGTCATCTTTCGACCACACAAGATTTCCATAGGTCTTTTATGTTTTACATTTTTCCCCAACTTCCTAGGTTTATGTAATTTTGCCTATTTTTTAGTCCTTCAATTTGAAATGTTTAAATAACTTCAAACTAGATAAAAAAATTTTTAAATACACATTTTATGTCTTTATTACTTTCCTCATCAAAAGCATATCTTGCTTTTGTTTATACATTCTGTATACAGAATTGTTTTCATATCTAGTAGTAGTAATATAATTATATATAAACTCTAATTTAACTATTAGAACCCTAATTTATAGTGAAAACTCTGAAAGTAATTTTGAACTGTTTTATATCAGTATTTACAAATAAAAACAATTTTATAATTTTTTTCAAAAGATGGTTCAAGTTATTGTTTTTTAACAGACCTAAATATATTTAGCTTTTCTGTACAATATAAAAAAAGTCAAGGTATATAGAATTAAACTCATGTTTAATAAGTAATATTTCAGTTTTTAACTTACAAATGATTCAGATATTTTATGTCTATGTATTAATTAATTTAGCATAGTATGACTTTAAGATTTGAAATGACTGAAATAAATTTTGAAACTATGACACAGGTACCTTCCCTAATGTCTTCCCCAGTCATCTTGGGTCCCAAGTAGCCATGTGGCATCCAGGAGGACTATGAAGGGTAGGGCCTGTCTGAGTCCTGAATTTGCATACCAGGTATAGAGGTCAGGACAGAAGACAGAGCTGTGAAGACTACACCTGGAGAATCTAACCACTCCCGAAATAACCAGGAGGCAAAGCTGGGGCAGGGAAGAAAGGGCCATATTGGGTTTGACTTTGCTGCATAGTTGCTGGTCTAGGCACTGAAAACATGTCTCCAGACCTCACCATGGCCACCCATGCAGACCCCCAAACCCAGAGGCTCTGAACCAAAACATAAGCTCCACAGTCAAATCAAGCAAGTATCAAATTATATTCAATTGTATTTTGAATTCATTCCTATTTTACCAAGAATTTTAAAACAAGTTTTATTTATCAAATATTATCACATACGCATAATACATATAGACCTACAAACACACAGACAGAAGCAGATTTTATACCTTTCTTAAAGGATTCTCATTTGCCAGTTTTTAAAGAGTTTTTCTTTTCCCCATTCAGCCTATCAATCTTCCAATTACCTATTTTGTCACCCTAAGCCATTGTTAACTAGGCAACAAATTTGCATTTCTAAAGGGAAAACTCTTCTCTTAGGTGAAGCAAGAAAATTTCTATTTCAAAAGCACAGAGCTAACACTTTAGGCCTAAATACAGTACCATTTGCTCAAACCAAGGGGAAAGTGGTGTAAGTAAAAGTTAAGTTAGATAAGACGGCCAGAAAAGCACCTTAAACAGATATATGACTTGTGCAAATTAAAACAATGGGAAGAGTTTCTAATGCACATAGGCAGACATCTTACAAATGGAGATTTCCTTTATAGGTGTTAATTTCTTTTACAAAAGGGTTTCAGGAAAGCCAGTTAAATTCCAGAAAGGTGTATTCCAGTTTGATAGGTGGTGATCTTTTAAACTTAGCTATTGTTTCTTAGCTAAAATTACTGAGTTCAGGATGGAGTCCATTAAGGAATAGAGCAAAGAAAGCATTCTCTAGGCCTGGACTCAGCATGGATGGGTCTGAAAAAGCAAGGCTACTTTTCCCAAGGGCCTACTTAATTTTTGTGGGTATACAGTAGGTGTATATGGGGTACATGAGATGTATTGAAACAGGAATGCAATGTGTAATAATTACATAATGGAAAATGGGAATTGCATCCCCTCAAGCATTTGTGTAAAAAACAATTCAATTATGCTCTTTTAGTAATTTAAAAACATACAATTAAAATATTATTGACTATTGTCACCTTGCTGTACTATCAAATACTAGGTCTTATTCATTAATTCTAAATATTTTTTGTACACATTAACCATCCCCACCACCCCGCAGAACCCCCTAATACTCTCCCCAGGCTCTGGTAACCATCCTTCTACTCTTTATCTGCATGGGTTCAATTGCTTTGAGTTTTAGATACCACAACTAAGTGAGAACATATGATGTTTGTCATTCTGTGCCTGGCTTATTTCACAAAAAATAATGACCTCCAGTTCTATCCATGCTGTTAAAAATGACTGAATCTCAATCTTTTTTATGGCTGAATAGTACACCATTGTGTATAACTCCCACATTTTCTTTATCCATTCATCTGTTGATGGACACTTGGGTTGCCTCCAAATCTTGGCTATTGTGGACAGTGCTGCCACAAACACAGCAGTCCAGATATCTCTTTGTTATACTGATTATCTTTCTCTGGGTATATACTCAGCAGTAGGATTGCTGAATCATACGGTAAGACTATTTTAAGTTTTCTGAGGAATCTCCAAACTGTTCTCCACAGTAGTTGTACTAATTTACATTCCCACCAATAATGTATGAGGGTTCTCTTTTCTCCAATTCCTCACCAGCATTTATTATTGACTGTCTTTTGGATATAAGCCATTTTAACTAGGGTCAGATAATATCTCACTGTAGTTTTGATTTGCACTTCTCTGATGATCAATGATGTTGAGCACCTTTTCATATGCCTATTTGCTGTTTCTATACCTTCCTTTGAGAAATGTCTTTTCAAATCCTTTGCACATTTTTTATCAAATTATTATATTTTTTCCTACAGTGCTGTTTGAGCTACTTATACATTCTGCTTATTAATCCCTTGTCAGATGGGGAGTTTACAAATATTTTCTCCCATTCTGTGGGTAGTCTCTTCACTTTGTTGATTGTTTCCTTCACTGTGCAGAAGCTTTTTAGCTTGATGTGATCCCATTTGTCTATTTTTGGTTGGTTGCCTGTGCTTGTGGGGTATTACTCAAGAAATTTTGCCCAGATCAATGTCTTAGAGAGTTCCCCAATGTTTTCTTGTAGTAGTTTCATAGTTTGAGGTCTCAGGTTTAAGTCTTTAATCCATTTTGATTTGATTTTTTTATGTGGCGAGAGATAGGCATCTAGTTTCATTCTTCTGCATATGGATATCCAGTTTTTCCAGCACTATTTATTGAAGAGATTGTCTTTTCCCCAGTGTATGTTCTTGACACCTTTGTCAAAAATGAGTTTACTGTAGGTGTATGAATTTGTTTCTGGGTTCTCTATTCTGTTTCATTGATGTATTTGTCTGTTTTAATGCCAACAACATGCTGTTTTGGTTACTACAGATCTGTAGTATAATTTGTTTTTTGTGGGGTTTTTTTTATTTGTTTCTATTGTTTCCACTTTATTGCTCTAGCATGGAACTTCAGGCAAGCCTGGACCTTCATCAACATGCAAAGAAGAGGCTGAGGGGGTTTGGGGACACAACCTGGCTGAGAGGGAAAACTGACAGGGCAAATACCAGAACGGGGGACAGGGGGTGGTCACCATGACACCAGGAGACAGCATCAGCCATGCCATCTGGGGTGAGGAAGGGAACAGAGAAGAAATGGTGTTTCTTCCCATGTCCCTAACACCCACATGGAGGCCACATTTGGAAATGGACTGGGAGAGGGAAAGGATGAGGAAAACAGCTGCCCAGGAGTCTCCTTCTCCACCCTGGGTTCATATCAGACCCCATCCCTACCACTTGCCTCTTCTACCCCTGGAAAATGGACCTAACAAACAGAAGGAGCAAAATAAATTAACACTCTAATGAGCATGTATGGATGGACATATGTTCATGTGCAATGGGGGAAGGGAAGAGGGGGTGACACCACCTAAAATGATTCCCCACCTCAATCTCCCAGCCTACTCCTTTCCCCCTTCCCCCTAAAGCCACTATCCAACCAGATAGAAAAATAAAGGTCTAATTCACTCAAAATTCTTCAGTTTTTACAAAACTAACAGGGCAGAGTAGGGAGACGGGGGGCAGGCAGCCACAGGAGTAGGGCTGGTGGAGAGGGGCTATGCTTCTGTCTCCACTTGAGACTGGCTCTCTGTGGTGTTGCTCTTCTGCTCCTCCATCTCTGTGTCAGTGGGATTGTCTCCTGAGGAAGCCTCTGCCTTGGCCTTGTTCTCTTCCTCAGCCAGCCTCTCAAACGTGTTGGCGTAGAGCGTCTTCTCCCAGGCAAGCTGCCTGCAGATCTGCTGCTGGCACACAGCCAGCTGGGCCTTGGCGGCTTCGTTGTTGGGGTAGAGCTGCAAGACCTTCTGGAAGTCAGCCTGTGCCAGTTCAAAGTCATTCACAGCAAGGTGGGCCTCTCCAACGTGTTGGCATAGAGCGTCTTCTCCCAGGCAAGCTGCCTGCAGATCTGCTGCTGGCACACAGCCAGCTGGGCCTTGGCGGCTTCGTTGTTGGGGTAGAGCTGCAAGACCTTCTGGAAGTCAGCCTGTGCCAGTTCAAAGTCATTCACAGCCAGGTGGGCCTCTCCCCAATGGAAGAGGCCCTTCTCGTTGTTGCTGCCCAGTTCCAGGGCCTTGTTACAGCTTTCAGTGGCAGCAGAGAAGGCCTGTAGTTTCAGATGACACATGACCAGGTTGAGGTAAGAGGCCAGTTGAAGGGCCTGTGCCTTCTGTGTTTCCTCATTGGAAAAACTAGACTCATATTCTACCCAGGACACAATCCTCTTATATTATAGTAAAGCTTGCTTGTATTTGCCTTCCTTGAAGTACACAGTGTCCCACTCTTTCACTGTGGTGCTCTGCTCCAGCTTCTCTTCTGAATTCATCTCCCAAGACTCCTTGGTCTTTTCAAAACTCTTGAGGTGTAATTCATATTTCAGCTAGGCATTTGGTGGGATTTGGAACTTTTCCTTCCCAACACTGCCAAAAGCATAGCTGGGTTTGAGGTACACAATGGAATGTTCTCCTTTCTACATACACTGAATGGCCCTCTCCAGACCATAAGGCAGATCCAGATTCTCCTGATGTTCAAAGAGCTAGTCCTTGTAGCACCCTTCCAGTGCAATCTCCATGATAGCACCCTCATTGGGCCTGGGATAGCCTTCACCGCAAGTCTGTAATTCTGTAGATGATTCCGCCATCTTCTTCTTCCGTCAGATCTTCTCCCTTAAACTCAAACAACTCCACCTCAAACACGAGTGTGGCATTGGGGAGATCTTTGGAGGATTGCCTGCTGCACCGAAGGCATATTCTGGTTTGCAGGTGATATGGCACACCTCCCCTGCCTTCATGGCTGCTATGGCAATGTCCCAAGCCTTGTTGACCTCCCCTTTTCCCAGGTCAAAGGAGAATTTGTCCTTGTGATCCAGACTGGGGTCAAAGTTTGTGCCATCTAGCAGCCAGCCAGTGTAGTGGACAAAGATTCAGTCCCCAATCATGGTCATCTCTGTACCTGTGCCCTCTCTCGATGACCTTCAGCATGCCTTCCTCCTGTTTGGGCTAATGTCCACTCCCTCCATGGGCAGAGGCGCCGACTGTGTCCCATTCTCGGTCTCCTTCATCTCCTCAACTGTCATCTCCACGCAGCACACCCTTTCTGGGAGCTGGCACCGGCACCAGCATACTCTGAGCCAAAGGCAGGGGCGCTACCTTCAGGGTGTGCAGGAGGCCAGGTGCTGTGGTGCTGACTGCGGACCACATGGAGGCTGGAGCACCTCTGCCCGTCTGTAGTATGATTTGAAGTCAGGTAATGTGATTCTCTCCAGTTTTGTTCTTTTTGCTCAGGATAGCTTTGACTATTCTGGATCTTTTGTTGTACCATGTAAATTTTAGGATAGTTTTTTATTATTAATATTTCTGTGAAGAATGTCATTGGTATTTTGAAAGGGACTGCAATGAATATGTAGATTGCTTTGGGTGATATTGGCATTTTAACAAAATTGATTCTTCCCATCCATGAACATGGAATGTATTTCTCTTTTTTGGTGTCCTCTTCAATCTCTTTTATCAGTGTTTTATAGTTTTCATTGTAGAGATCATTTCTTTGGTTAAATCCTAGGTGATATGGTTTGGCTGTGTCCCTACCCAAATCTCACCTTGAATTGTAATAGTCTCTCCACTTGTCAAGGGTGGGGCCAGGTGGAGATAATTGTATAATGGGGGCAGTTCCCCCATACTGTTCTCATGGTAGTGAATAAGTCTCATGGGATCTAATAGTTTTATAAATGGGAGTTCTCCTGTACAAGCTCTCTTGCCTGCCACCATGTAAGACATGCCTTTGCTTCTTCTTTGCCTTCTGCCATGATTGTGAGGCCTTCCCAGCCTTGTGGAACTGTAAGTCCATTAAACCTTTTTCCTTTATAATTTACCCAGTCTGGGGTATGACTTTATTAGCTGCATGAGAACAGACTAATATGCTACATATCTAATTTTATTTGTGGCTATTATAATTAGGATTACTTTCCTGATTTCTTTTTCACACTGTTCACTATTAGCATATACAAATGCTACTGATTTTTGTATGTTGGTTTTGTATCCTGCAACTTTACAAAATTTATCAGTTCTAATAGGTTTTTGGTGGCGTCTTTGGGTTTTCCCAAATATAAGATACCATCTGCAAACAAGGATAACGTGACTTCTTCCTTTCCAGTTGGATGCCCTTTATTTCTTCCTCTTGTCTGATTGCTGTAGCTAGGACTTCTAGTACTATGTTGAATAACAGTGGTGAAAGTGGGCATCCTTGTCATGATCCAGATGGGAGAGGGAAGGTTTTCAGGTTTTCCCCATTCAGAATGGTTTTAGCTATGGGTCTGTCACATATGGTTTTAATTATGTTAATGTATGTTCCTTGTATACGCAGTTTTTTGAGGGTTTTTCATGAAGGGATGTTGAATTGTATCAAATGCTTTTTTAACATCTACTGACATGATCATACGGGTTTGTCCATCATTCTATTGATATGATGTATCACATTGATTGATTTGTGTATGTTGAAACATCCTTGCAAGCCAGAGATAAATCCCACTTGGTCATGATGAATGACCTTTTTTACCATATTAGTGAATTTGGTTTGCTAATACCTTGTTGAGGCCTTTTGCATCAAGATTCATCAGAGATACTGGCCTGTAGTTTTCTTTTTTTGATGTGTCTATGTCTGGTTTTGGTATCAGAGTAATACTGGCTTCATAGTATGTGCTGGGAAGTATTCTCTCCTCCTCTATTTTTTCAGAATTGTTTCAGTAGGATTGCTATTAGTTCTTTTTTAAATGTTTAGCATAATTCAGTATTGAAGTCATTGGGTCCTGGGCTTTTATTTACAGGGAGATTTTTAATTACAACTTCAATCATGTTACTTGTTATTGGTCTGTTCAAGTTTTGGATTTCTTCATGGTTCAATCTTGGTAGGTTGTATGCATCTAGGAATTTGCCCATTTCTTCTAGATTTTCCAATTTTTTGGCATACAGTTGCTCACAGTAGCCAGAAATTATCATATGAATTTCTGCATTATCAGTTATAATATCTCCTTTTTCATCTCTGATTTTACATATTTGGATCTTCTTTTTTTTTCTTAGGCAAGCTAAAAGTTTCTCAATTTTCTTTATCTTTAAAAAAACTTTTCGATTCATTGATCTTTTGTATTGTCTTCTTCATTTCAATTTGATTTATTTCTGCTCTGATCTTTATTATTCCTTTTCTTCTACTAATTTTGGATTTGGTTTGCTCTTGCTTTTCTACTTCTTTGAGGTGCATCATTAGGTTGTTTATTTGAAGTTTTTTTTTTTTTTAATGTAGGCACTTATAGCTATAAGCTTCCCTATTAGTACTGCTTTTGCTGTATTCCATACAACAAAATGGTATGTTGTGTTTCCATTATCATTTTTTCCAAGAAAATTTTCAATTTCCGTGTTAATTTCTTCATTTACCCACTGGTTGTTCAGGGGCATATTGTTTACTTTCCATGTGTTTGTATAGTTTTCAAAATTCCTCTTGTTATTGATTTCTAGTTTTATTCCATTGTGGTCAGAGAATGTGCTTGATATGATTAACATTTTTTTGAATGTTTTAAGACTTGTTTTGTGACCTAACATATGATCTGTCCTTCAGAATAATCTATATGCTGGGGAAAAGAATGTGTATTCTGCAGTCTTTGAAGGAAATGTTCTGTAACTATCTATTAGATCCATTTGGTCTATAGTGTAGATTAAGTCTGATGTTTCTTTGTTGATTTTCTGTCTAGAAGATTGATGCAGTGTTGAAAGTGGGATGTTGAAATCTCCAGCTATTATTATATTGGGGTCTACTTCTCTCTTTAGCTCTAATAATATTTTCTTTATACATCTACATGCTCCAGGATTCAGTGCATATATATTTAAAATCGTTATATCCTCTTGCTGAATTGAACCCCTTATCATTATATAGTGACCTTCTTTGTCTATTCTTACAGTTTTTGTCTTGAAATCTATTTTGTCTGATATGAATATAGCTGCTTCTGCTCTTTTTTGGTTTCCATGGACTTGGAATATCTTTTTCCATCCCTTTATTTTCCATGTGTGTTTTATAGGTGAAGTCTGTTTCTTGTGGGCAACAGATCATTGGGTCTCAGTTTTTGGGGGGTTTTTTTGGTGTGTTTTGTTTTGTTTTTTGGTTTTTTTTTGGTTTTTGGTTTTTTTTTTTTTTTGAGATGGAGTCTCACTCTGTCACCAGGCTGGAGTACGGTGGCACGATCTCGGCTTGCTGCAACCTCCGCCTCCTGGATTCAAGCGATTCTCCTGCCTCAGCCTCCTGAGTAGCTGAGACTACAGACACGCACCACCACGCCCAGCTAATTTTTGTATTTTTAGTAGAGACAGGGTTTCACCATGTTGGCCAGGATGGTCTTGATCTCTTGACCAAGTGATATGCCCACCTCAGCCTCCCAAAGTGCTGGGATTACAGGCGTGAGCCACCACACCTGGCCTCATTGTTTTTTTATTCCTTCAGCTACTCTGTGTCCTTTGAAGAACTGTGTCCATTTACATTCAATTTATAGATAAGTAAGGACTTACCCCTGCCATTTTGTGATTTGTTTTCTGGCTGTTTTGTGGTCTTCTCTTCCTTCTTTCTTTCCTTCATGTCTTTCTTTTTGCGAAGGTAATTTTCATTGGTGATATGATTTAGTTAGTTGCTTTTTATTTTTTGTGTCTCCATTGTATGTTTTTTGATTTGAGGGTATCATGAAGCTTGCAAATACTACATTATAACCCATTATTTTAAGCTGATAATAACACTGTTTGCATAAACAAACTAACAAAAAGAAAATTTACAAAGACTTCCTGCATTAACTTTGTGCCCCTGCTTTAAGTTTTTGTTACTATTTATATCTTATTGTAATATGTCTTGAAAAGTTGTTGTAGTTACTATGTTTGATTGGTAAGTCATTTAGTCTTTCTCCTTAAATAACAGTAGTTTACACACCACATTTACGGTGCTATAATATTCTGTTTTTCTGCAGACTATTACTAGTGTATTTTGTACCTTCAGGTGATTATTTATTGCTCATTAATGTCCTTTTCTTTCTTATTAAAGTACTCCCTTTAGCATTTCTTGTAAAAAAAAGTCTGATGTTGATGAAATCCCTCAACTTTTTTTTGTCTAGGAAAGTCTTTATTTTTTCTTCATTCTTGAAGGATATTTTCACCAGATATACTATTCTAGCATAAAAGTTCTCTTCCCTTCAGCACTTTAAATATTTCATTCCACTCTCTCTTGGCCTGTAAGGTTTCCACTGAAAAGGCTGCCACTAGATGTGTTGGAGCTCCATTATTTGTTTCTTTTCTCTTGCTGCTTTTTGGAACCTTTTTTTATCCTTGACCTTTGCAAGTTGAATTACCAGATGCCTTGAGTTAGTCTTCTTTGCATGAAATCTGCTTGGTGTTCTGTAACCTTCTTGTACTTGGATACTGATATCTTTCTCTAGGTTTAGGAAGCTCTCTGTTATTATCCCTTTGAATAAAGTTTCTATGCATATCTCTTTCTCTACATACTCTTTAAAGCCAATAACTCTTAGATTTGCCCTTTTGAGGCTATTTTCTAGATCCTGTAGGCATGCTTCATGGTTTTTTATTCTTTTTGCTTTTGTCTCCTCTGACTGTATTTTCAAATAGCCTGTTTTCAAGCTTGCTGATTCTTTTTTCTGCTTGATCAACTCTGCTATTGAACAAGTCTGATGATTTCTTCAGCATGCCAGCTGCATTTTTCAACTCCAGAATTTCTGCCTGATCCTTTTTAATTATTTTAATCTCTTTGTCAAATTCATCTGATAGAATCCTGAATTTCTTCTCTGTGTTATCTTGAATTTCTTTGGGTTTCCTCAAACAGCTATTTTGAGTTCTCTGTCTGAAAGGTCACATATCCCTGTTTCTCCAGGCTTGGTTTCTGGTGCCTTATTTAGTTTATTCATTGAAGTCATGTTTTCCTGGATTGTCTGGATACTTGTAGGTGTTCATTTGTGTCTGGCCATTGAAGAGTTAGGTATTTATTGTAGTCTTTGCAGTCTGGGCTCTTTATACCCATTCTTCCTGGGAAGGCTTTCCAGATATTCATAAGGACTTGGGTGTTATGATCTAAGCTATATCTGCTTTAGAGAGGACCCCCAAGACCAGTAACACTATGATTCTTGCAGACTCATAGAGGTACTGCCTTGATAGTCTTGGACAAGATCCAGAAGAATTATCTGGATTACTGGAGACTCTGGTTCTCTTCCTTTACTTTGTCCCAGTCTCTCTCTGTGCTGAGCCACCTGGATCTAGAGGTGGAATGACACAAGCACCCCTGTAGCCATCACCCCTAGAACTGTGCTGGGTCAGACCTGAAACCAGCAGAGCACTGGGTCTTGCCCAAGCCCTGCTGTAACCACTCTTTGGCTACCAGCTATGTTCATTCAAGGCCCTGAAGATCTGCAATTAGCTGGTGACAGAGCCAGCCAGGCCTATGTTCTTCCCTTGAGGGTGATGAGTTTCTCCAAGCCCAAGCTCCAGGAGGGTCCAGAGGTGCCATTCAGGAGCCAGAAACTAGAGTCAAAAATCTTAGAAGTCTACCTGGTGTTCTGTTGTACTGTGGCTAAGCTGGCACTCAAACCACAAGACGCAGCGCTTCCCATGCTTCCCTCCCCTTTCCAAATGCAGCGAGCCTCACCCCATGGCCACGGCCACCTCAGGCCCACAGGGAGTACTGCCAGACTACCACCATGTTCCCTTTAGGCTCAAGGGCTCTTCAGTCAGCTTGTGGTGAATGCTGCCTGGCCTGGGACTCACCCTTTAGAGCAGTGAGGTCCCTTCTGGCCTAAGGCAAGTCCAGAAATGCCATCTAAAAACCAAGTCCTGAAATCAGGTACCGTGAGAGCCTACTTGGTTTTCTACCCAGCTGTAGGGCCTACCTTATATAAACTTTTTATCCAGGATAGCTTTCTTTTTTGTCTTTGGGGCAGTATTGTAACTAAGCAAAAAGATAAGCGGATTTAATTTTTCTTATTAGTCATTTAAGATTTTTATTTGCCTTTTATAAGGAGTCTTTAATTTAAAATACTGAAATACTTTAGAAGCTTCTGCATATCAGTAGGCATCCATAGATGAGAGTAATTTGGAAAGCTTCATTTTCTTTTCTTTTTTTTTAATTTCAACTTTTATTTTAAATACAGGGTACATGTACAGATTTGTTACATAGGAATATTGTATGATGCTGAAGTTTGGAGTACAGGTTCCCTCACCCTGGTAGTAAGCATAATATAGTACTCAATAGGTAGTTTTTCAACCCACCCACTCCCAAGCTCGAGTAGTCCACAGTGTCTATTGTTCTAATATTTATGTCCATGTGTTCTCAATGCTTAGCTCCCAATTAGAAGGAAGAACATGCAGTTTTGAATTTTCTGTTTCTGCATTAATTTGCTGAGGATTATAGCCTCCAGCTCCATCCATGTTGCTGCAAAGGCCATGATTTCATTTTTTTATAACTGTGTACTATTCCGTGGTGTGTATATACAGCATTTTCTTTATTCAATCCACCACTGATGGGCAGCTAGGTTGATCCCATGTCTTTGCTACTGTGAATAGTGCAACAATGAACAGAAAAGTGCATGTGTCTTTTTGGTAGAATGATTTATTTTCTTTTGGGTGTAAACCTAGTAATGGTATGGCTGAGATGAATGGTAGCCCTGTTTTAGGTTCTTTGAGAAATCTCCAGATTGCTTTCCACAGTGGCTAAACTAATTTAAATTCCCACTAACAATGTATAAGTGTCCACTTTTCTCCACATCTTCACCAGCATCTGTTGTTTTTTGGATTTTTAGTAACAGCCATTCTGACTGGTGTGAGATTTTATCTCACTGTCAGTTTGATTTGCATTTCTCTGATGATTAGTGATGCTGAGCATTTTTTCATGTTTGTTAGTGACTTGTATGTCGTCTTTTGAGAAGTATGTGTTCATGTCCTTTGCCCATTTTTTAATGAAGTTATTTGGTGTTTTGCCTGTTGATTTGTTCAAGCTCCCTATAGATTCTGGATACTAGGCCATTGTTGGATGCATAGTTTGCAGATATCGTCTCTCATTCTGCAGGTTGTCTGTTTGCTTTGTTCATAGTTTCTTTTGTTGTGCAGAAGCTTTTTAGTTTAATTAGATCCTTTTTGTCTTTTTGTTGTTGTTGTTGCAATGGCTTTTCATACTTAGCCAAAAATTCTTTACCAAGGCTGACTTTGAGATAAGTATTTCCTAGGTTGTCTTCCAGGATCTTTACAGTTTGAGGACCTTCATTGAAATCTTTAATCCATTTTGAGTTAATTTTTGTATATGGTGAAAGGTAGGGGTCTGGTTTCATTCTTCTGCATACGGCTAACTAGTTATCTCAGCAACATTTATTGAATGGGAAGTGCTTTCCCCATGGCTTGTTTTTGTCAGCCTTGTTGAAGATCAGATTGTGGTAGGTGTGCATCTTTATTTCTGAGTTTTCTATTCTCTTCCATTTGTCTTTGTCTGTTTCTGTACCAGTACTAAGTTGTTTTGGTTACTGTAGCCTTATAGTAGTAGTGTAGCCTTATATAGTGTAGCCTTGAAGTTGGGTAATGTGATACCTCTGGCTTCATTCTTTTGCTTAGGATAGCTTTGGCTATTGGGGCTCTTTTTCAGTTCCATATTTATTTTAGAATCATTTGTTCTGTGAAAAATGGCTTTGGTAGTTTGATAGGAATAGTGTTGAATCTTTAACTTGCTTTGGACAGTATGGCCATTTTTACGAAACTGATTCTTCCAATTCATCGGCATGGAATGTTTCCCCATTTATGTCATCTCTGATCTCCTTCTGCAATGTTTTGTAGTTCTCTTTGTAGAGATCTTTCGCCTCCTTGGCTACCTGTATTCCTAGATATTTCATTTTCTTTTGGCTATTGTAAATGGGATTATGTTATTGATTTCACTCTCAGCCTGGACTTTGTTGGCATATAGAAAATGCTACTGATTTTTATACAATGATTTTGTAACCTGAAACTTTACTAAAGGTGTTTATCTATTCTAGGAGACTATTGGCAAAGTCTTTAGGATTTTCTAGGTATAGAATTATGTTATCAGCAAACAGGAAGAGTTTGACTTCCTTTCCTATTTGGATGCCTTTTATTTCTTTCTCTTGCCTGATTGTTCCAGCTATGACTTCCAGTACTGTGTTGAACATGAGTGGTAAGAGTGTGCATCTTGGTTCTGTTCCAGTTCTCAAAGGGAATGCTTCAAGCTATTGTCCACTTAGTATGATGTTGGCTGTGGGTTTGTCATAGATGGCTCTTATTATTTTGAAGTATGTTCCTTCATTGCCTAGTCTGTTGAGGGTTTTTAACATGAAGGGATGTTGGATTTCATCAAAAGCTTTTTCTGCATCTATTGAGAAGATAATTTCATTTTTGCTTTTGATTCTGCTTATGTAGTGAATCACATTTATTCATTTGCATATGTTGAACCAGCCTTGCCTTCCAGGAATAAAGCTTACTTGATCATGTTTTACTAACTTTTCAATATGCTGCTGGATTTGATTTTCTAGTATTTTGTTGAGGATTTTCATGTCTATATTCATGAGAGATATTGATCTAAAGTTTCCTTTTTTAATTGTGTCTCTGCCAGATTTGGGTACCAGGCTGATGCTGGCTTCATAGAATATATTAGAAAGGAACCCCTCCTCTTTGATTTTTTGAATAATTTCAGTAGGATTGGTATCAGTTCTTTGTATGTCTGGTAGAATTCAGCTGTGAATCCATCTGAGCCAGGGCTTTTTTTGGTTAGTAGGTTCTTAATTACTGATTCAATTTCAGAAGTCGATAGTGGTCTATTCAGGTTTTCAATCTCTTCCTGATTCAGTCTTGGAAGATTGTGTCCTTCCAGGAATTTACCCACTTCCTCTAGATTTTCTAATTTGTGTGCATAGGGTTGTGAGCCCTCATTTTCAACTGCACTTCTTCAAGTGCAGTGTTGTTTCTTTGGAATGTTCCATTGTAATTTTAAATTACCTTTAGTAAGATTTTGCTATTTCTAAAAGTGTTTGCTGTTTCCAGAACCTAATACTTACACATGTAAGTGTGGGCATAATCAGAAGATACATTACTCAGTTCTTAAGAAAATAAGGATCCCATTTTTATCTTGAATCTTAGCTTTAATTCTCAGATCCTCTTAATCAACTTAGCCAATAATTTTTTCCTACCTCAGCACACAAGAAAAACAAAGGAGGTAGAACACAAAAATCCCTATAAATTTCCAAAACCAAAGTTTGCATCCCCTGAAATATTGCCATTTTCTACTGGTTTCTGTCTGAACCATTCAGACATAAGAGGCCTGTAACTAGATCCAAGCCAGTTAATTATCAGATTCTGGACCCAATTCAGTTTTTTTGTGACTTCCAAACCTAGTTTCAATCAGAAATTTGCTCAAACAAACTCAGAAAGCTCAAAACACAAATATGTGGAGCTTTGAATTCTGAGAAAGAACTTACCATCATCCCCAGTTGCTGTGAAAGAGCAATGGAAACAATGGGCCCTGCAGGTACCTCGCTTGGTCACTTGATGCTCCTGGGGGTCACTGGAAGCTCTAATTCGGATCCCACTTCTGACACCATCTGTTTAAAAAAATAAAAAAGCCTTAGACAAATTAAACTTCACAGAGTTTAACTGAGCAAAGAATGATCTGTGAATCTGGCATCTGGCAGCCTCCTTAGCCAGAGTAAGCTCAGAGAGACTCCAGTGCAGCCACGTGGTGGAAGATTTACGGTCACAAAAAGGAAAGTGACATACAGAAAATGGAAGTGAGGTACACAAACAGCCAGATTGGTTACAGCTCAACATTTGCCTTATTTGAACATGTTTTGAACAGTTGGCTGCCTCTGACTGGCCAAAACTTGGTGACTGGCACAAGAGTAGGTTACTGTCTACTTAAACTTCCATTGAGGTTACTGTTCACTATGTACAGAGAAATCTTTATGCCAAACTTAAAGTATGTAAGGAAGCAACTTTAGGATAAACTTGATTTAACAATATTACATGTGAATATGTGTATATACACGTGTCTTTGTGAATATAAATATAAATCTAACTATATATATTCTCTAAGATATTGGCACTTCTAATAAAGTGGTTATTAAATAATATTTAGAGATAAAAACAATGAATTTGATTAGTTTAGAAAGCAGAGAAAGTTAACAGAGCAATTCTAACACAAATATAGTTGCTTATCATATTCAGTGTGAAATTAGAGTCAACAAACCCATGATTTTCTTAGTATTCACTCACTCTATACCTGTGTACCAGTAATTGGCTTATTATATTAAAGTTGCTTTTTACTTCATTTTATGTTAACTCTAAAAAACTGTTAATTGTGGAGTTTTTAAATGTTGTTCAATTTCTTTTCATAATAATAATATTGTTAATGTTATCATTGCTTCTATTTTCTATGTGCTTAACATTTCTCTAGAGTTGAGCAGGCCTTATCTTCCACTTTATAGTGACAGTAAATTCATTTGTGAATGGGGAAGATTTTCATTTATGCAGATGGGCTTGAGATAGACAAATAGATACTCAAAGAGAACAACAGAGAAATACACAAGAATATACACAATATTTATACTAATTTATCATCTATTTACAGAATGATAGACATTGCCATTGAGTTCATATGCTAGATACATTGAGTTTATCTATTTATATATCATCTAAAAAACAGAATGGAAATCTTCCTATATACAGTAACCCTTTCCCTGCCCTCTAAATCAGGATATTCCACCCATAATTTGCTTATCTCATTGTGCTCTAATACATTGACACTCACAGAGTATAGGACAGTTGTATCTACATTAGATGGTTCCAGTTAGTGATGCTAATGTTCTTGTTCAGCTTTTCATAGGTGTTTATTTCTTCAACTTTAGAGATAGAGTTCAAGATATTAGTCATTTCTTGCTGCTATTCTCTGCCAGATAAGTCAATGTAGTACAATGTGAGAGTCTAGGCTTTGCATCCAGATAGACCTGAGTTTAAATCCTGATCAACTCTTTACTAGTTATATGGCTTGTCTGACTGTAAAGTGGATATGATAATATCCACCTCCATAAGGTTCTTCTTATAGGTGATGACAGTACAAATATACAGTACTGGCCACCTATTGGGCTTTCTTTTTTTTTTTTTTTTTTTGAGACGGAGTCTCGCTCTGTCACCCAGGCTGGAGTGCAGTGCCGCGATCTCGGCTCACTGCAAGCTCCGCCTCCCAGGTTCACACCCTTCTCCTGCCTCAGCCTCCCGAGTAGCTGGGATTACAGGAGCCCGCCACCACGCCCAGCTAATTTTTTGTATTTTTAGTAGAGACAGGGTTTCACCGTGTTAGCCAGGATGGTCTCGATCTCCTGACCTCGTGATCCGCCCACCTCGGCCTCCCAAAGTTGGGCTTTCAATAGATATGTGTCTCTTGCCACTACCCTCTACAACACCCACAACACCCAACACCCACCCACATTCATCCCCTTTTCATGCTTTCCTTCCTGTCATCTGTGAACTGGGCAACTACATAACAAAGAAGATTTGAATTACATCTAAACCAAAATCCAGTTATTATAATAGAAGTATTTATTTATTCTGAGTGTACACTATTAATTAGCAAAACAAAGAACATAAGCCTAAAGGCTAACCTATTTGGACCTTTAGGTAGGTAATATTTGAGATGGTCCTTGAAAGTTGATAGGATTTAGACTGAAAGACATATGTAGAGAAGCATTCTGTACAGAGGAAACTGTTTCAGGCCTAAAGCACAGCATATAACAAGGAATGATTCAATTTATCTGGAATATAGGGTATATGTGGTAGAAGATAAAACTCAAGAATGAATACAGGCCTGTTTTGTCAAGGATTCTGAGCACCAGGTTAAGAAGTTTAATTTGATGGAAAATAGGAGTTACTGATATTTCCTAAGCAAAGGACTTTTGTTTTAGGAGGATTTCTCTGTGTTAGCATTTGGGATATATTAGTGCTGGGAGAAACAAAAGTGAGGAGGTCATTTAGAAAGTTATTAGAGTGGTTCAAGCAAAAAGTAACAAAGCCTAACTCTCACACATTACTAGTGGTAATGTAAGTCAGTACAATCTCTATGACAGGCAACTGGGCAATCTCTGCCAACATTACAAACGCACATACCATTTTCCTTAGCCATTCCACTTCTAAGAATTTATCCTCAGATATATTTTCGAATGAGTGAAGTGATGCATATACCAAGTTATTCATAATAGCATAAAACCTTAATAAGAACTTGAATAACTTACAGCACATTCACAGTAACAGAATTACAGCATATATATATATAATAAGAATGGGGAAGTCCCTTATGTACTGATTAAAACAATCTCTAAGATGTATTAAATTTTTAAAAATTAATATATTAAATTGTGTACCATTTGCTTCCATCTGTGTTTTAAAAATAAAAGAAAATTCTGGAAGAATACACACACACACACACACACACAAATTATATCGGTGGCTTCTTGTTGAATCCAAAATAAATATTAAAAGAAATAAGGCCTAAAGTCAAAGTGGTACCTATAATATTGGAGAGATAACTTATTAGAAGTTGATAGTGGGGGAAAATTTATAAAGAAAGAATATGGACTTAGAAGAACAGAAATTTGTAGAAAGCCTAGTATTGAATAGTATTATGCCATGTTATGGCATGAAGCAGATGAGTGTAGATTTGCGTGCTTTAAGCAGAAAGAAAATTTAAGAAATCATGTTTGCAGAATATAATTGTCATCCCAATTTTGCCAAACAGGTACCAAAATGCTTGGAGATTTATTGTTTCACCCAAAGTCACACAAGTGATGACACAGTAAAAACAAAAAACTTCTTTCAAAGTTTTATCTAAAGCTCCAATTTAGATATTTAGACAAGTATAGACAATTGCCTTCACAGCTGGAAGTGCCCTCTTCCTCCCTCACCAGTTACCCATGTACCTTCTCTAACAAGGTGAATTTTCTTATTCAGCAGGAAATATTCCCTAGACATTAGTGTTTAATGAAACCATTTATTAAAATCCGTGTAATTCTTTCAAAATTCTAACATATCCGAGGCTTGCCTGATTCTGATAATAATATTCAAGCAAAGATTTTTAGAAAATTTTCTTTAAGTCAGTATGAAATTTTGACATTTAGTCAAGATTGAATCTATGGTTCAGATTTCATAACCTCATTAAGTCTCCTTGTGCCTCTTATGTGCAGTTCTGGGTACTTACTATTATGTGGAAGGGTTAACATTTTTAGAAAGGAAACATTTATAAACCCTAGTTCTTTTTAACAAGCTGATTTAGCTAGTTCCTAAGATAATTTATTTTCAGAAAGTATAACCCTTTACTACATAACAGTATTAACTTATAGATTGATTTATCTATCAATAAGTTATTTAAGGGAGTTATAATTTAAAGCAATAACAAAAAATAATACACCAAATGTGAATCTACCACTGCAAAATTTTTAATAGATACATGGTTTAGTTACAG
Source organism: Pan paniscus (assembly GCF_029289425.2). NCBI lineage: Eukaryota > Metazoa > Chordata > Mammalia > Primates > Hominidae > Pan > Pan paniscus. The sequence continues at coordinate 116,244,918 of NC_073252.2, forward strand.
TCTTTTATGAACTTCTCACCTTTTATCCCCAGAGTTAGAAACTTCTATCAGGGTATTATTCTCACTGCAGCTGAAACAGCCCTCCAGATGCCAGCAGCTTTGGCAGTAGGTGTCCTCTAGTGCTGACTCATAAAGGTTTGAAATTTTTTATATTTCTGGTCTTTCCCCCATCTCTGCAGAGATGCCTTTCTAGGTATTTTGCTTTTAATTAAGTCTTTATACAGTACCTTAGCTGACTCTTGTATCTGGGTCAGTCTTCTCATCCCTGCAAAGCCCTGGGAAAACTACTTCACTTAGGTTATCTTTGTGCCAAACTTTACTTCTTAAAATTTCTTATTTCAATCAAAACAGATGTGGCTTGCATAGGCCCAGTCAAGCCCTAGTATATTCTCTCTAATAAAGGAACAGTTCATGGGTGACTTTGTTAATACTTAGCAAGTGTTCATTCTTTAGCATTGTTCTTTTTGTCCTTTGAGTCTTTACTCTCTACTTGAAGAACTGGGTTTCTGAACCAAATTAGTACTCTCAAAATTTGTCAACACTTCACAAACCCCTTCATTAGAGGGGCTGTCTTAAAATAAATAAATTTTTTAAAACTGTAAATGTTTGAATATTTAGAAACTTAACAACAATTAATCACTAGCTTTTTCAAACCCAGCATTTTTAAATCACAAAATAAATATATTTGTTTGGTATTTTGATAACCCTCTCCCCCCAGAGTGAATTCAGCCTTATGAGCAAATATAGTTAATTGAAACCTCCTAGTAGTGAAGCTGATCTTTGTGATTACCTAAATTTAATTCATTCACATATGAGCCAAAATCAAATTTTCATGTAGGTCAATTTTCTCGAAAGTTTTTGAAGTTAAATTAAACACATTTAGAGATGTTTAATTTAATGCTCTTCCTATATCTATTATATTGTGGAGGGAGTGATTTAAAACAAAGAAGCAAAATGCTTCCTGCTGGAAAATAAAGATGTTTTCATTGCAAAATTAATATAACCTTTGTGCTATGCTGCTGCTTAAAAAAGGATGTCTATTAATTAATCATTTTTAAATCTATCATAAGAAGTAACTATTTATTATTCTGTCACTTTCTAACACTAAAGCAAGAAGAACAGCTGTTGTCTGGCCTCTAACTGCAATGGGGTCTTTCAGAATAATACAGAAAGAACATTAGAACAGCATGAGCAAGATACACAATTCAAAATTAATCGAAAATTGGTGATCTGAGAACTGGAGATGTTCTCATGACATGTAAACATTTGTTCAGCAGCTAAAGTAATAGCAATGCATTAAACCGATAGAATTACTTTTGACACCTAACAGAAATGTTAATTGATCATCAATCTTTAGCTCGTAATAAAAGGGCTGAACTTGCAGTTCTGAAAGTATAGCCAGAAAAATTATGTGAGAGACATAAATGTTATAAAAAAGACAAACTGCTCCAAGCTAAATTGCTTTAAATTACATTGACCTCATCACCGTACCTTTGAAACCTGTCCCTAATTGAGAGCAATTGATTTACCCTTCCAACTTTCCTTTAAAGCCTATCAGATCCCAAATTCTAAATGTTAAGATCCCTTTGCCAAAGTATTCTGCAATTGAGCTTTCCTTTGAGATTCTTAAGTGATGACTAAGGCACGAGCCAGGTAGAAAAACAGTACTCAGTGAATTTAAACCTTAGAAATTAAGGTGACATCTTTTGTCTCCCCCTGGAGAAGGTGATAAAGTGAAAGAAATTTTTAGCATAAGACCATTGTAATTACACAAAAACATGAAAGATAATAGACACCAAAATGAGCTGTGAGGGGACAAACATGCCAAAATTTCTAACACCTACGCACACCCAGAATAAAAATGTCAAGTTCCTGGAAATTAAGGAGGATTTGTGGGGAGGATTTTTGGAAAGAGTTGTGCTGTGTGTTGAGCATGATCCCACCACCCTCTATCCATGGGAGAACAGAGGGGTCATTGCCTGCTCTGCTGCTCAGCTGAGCTCTGGCTTGAGGGTCACTGAGACCATCAGAGAGCTTGAGAGGTGTTCCCTGCAGGAGGGGGACACAGTAGGTTGTTGTCTGCCTTACAACTAATAAATCCAAAGTATGAGAGAGAGATTGGCTAAAGTGGTATCAGAAGAAGAAATAACCACATATAAGAATTATGTGCCCTTTTTTCCAAAGACAGATCAAAGGCTCCCAAATCCCAGGGCCCAAATGTGCAACTCTTAAAAGGAATATTAGCCTAGGATCCTTTTTAAAGGGACCCTGCTGGGCCGGGCACGGTGTTTCACACCTGTAATCTCAGCACTTTGGGAGGCCAAGGCAGGTGGATCACGAGGTCAAGAGATTGAGACCATCCTGGCCAACATGGTGAAACCCCGTCTCTACTAAAAATACAAAAATTAGCTGGGTGTGGTGGCACGTGCCTGTAGTCCCAGCTACTCAGAAGGCTGAGGTAGGAGAATCACTTGAACCCGGGAGGCAGAGGTTGCAGTGAGCCTAGATTGCACCACTGCACTCCAGCCTGGTGACAAAGTGAGACTCCATCTCAAAAAAAAAAAAAAAAAAAAGCGGGGGGACCCTGCTCAAGAGGGTTCCTGATAAAAGACTAGGGGAGTCACTGGCTACCAAAGGAAGTTGTACTGATGGGGCCCAGAAGTGATGACTCCAAAGATCTCAGATGATTTTAAACATATGCATATGACAGTATCAGTTGAGTAATAATTCCCTGCATCCTTTTCACTCCTTCATCTCCATGTCCCAGATACTAAGGGATCAGAAACCTCAGTAAGCAAGTAGAGTAAAATCACCCACTGGAGAACAGAGCATTGATCAGACTTTCTTCCCAGCCTCTCTTGCAAATTCCCTCCTGCACCAGGTCTCAGGAGGATGAGAGGAGCAGATTTAATATTGCAACAAGTTTGGAATTTTTATTGTTCTTTGAACCAAAAGATTTAAACTACTAAATCAAGACTTAAAGCTACATGGCAACTTTCTGTCACCTAAGAGATTAGGGAGGCCATTCTGCAAGGGAAAACTACCCATACTGAACAAATTTTAAAGGGACAGTGGGAAAAAGAAGTAAGATTGCTTTAGTAATAATATCCCATGAATCCTAATTATTTAACGTATGAGCTACATAATTATTTTTAAGATTATTTCATTCATTTTATATTCAGATTTTTATACCATGAATATACATAGAAATACAAAATTTCTAAGAATGAAATAAAAAGATTTTTAAATGTCTTGCTAATCACAATAGCCTCACATTATGATTAACAGATGTAAATCCATATTTCAAATACTCTTCTTCAAACTTTTGAAATTTGGGAGCCTACTATTGTTAAATGTGATTATATCATCACTGTTTTCATCGCATTAGGGGCTGACAAGGGTTCAGACTAGAAGGAGCACAGGGGTTGGCTCTGGCACTTTCCTTTCCTTCACTTGCGCTTTCATTATTATTAACAGCATTCACTATGAACCATGGTTTCTTATAATCTTTTTAAGGCACTTGGACTTTTTGTGATGGTTAGCCTAATTAAAGCTAGAAAGTACAATCCGTAAATCTGTGTAACTAGGCTCTCATAAACTGCCATGTACAATAATACACTGCAAGTAAAGTGAACAATGTGCCCGTGTCAAGGAGTCCCCTTGAGGAACTCCTTCTCTTCCCTCAGGCTTGCCCACATCCCAGAAGAGGGCTTAGTGAGAAACTTCCGAAGGCAATGACTCAAAGCCCCTCACTTTTATGGACCCCTTCCACAGCTTGTTTGGGACCACTGTTTCTTTCCATTCCACTTTCCCTTGTATCAAACATCCCCTTAGGACAGGTAGGGTTGGAATAGCAGCGGGCATCTTTTTGGATCTAATTAGAAGAGGGATACAGTTAGTTGGGTTCACAATGCAAATAAAGCATTTGGAATTTGTATGATGACCTGATGAAAAAACATGCCACAATGTGCATTTTATTAATTGTTTTTTATAAATAAAGCAGATAGAGGCAGCTACAGTCTGGATTAAAAGTAGAGAAAGGCCAGGCCTCATGCCTGTAATCCCATCACTTAGTGGTGGCAAGGTGGGCAGAGAGCTTGAGCAGCCCAGAAGTTTGAGACCAGCCTGAGCAACATGGCGAAACCCCATTTCTACAAAAAAATACAATAATTAGCCAGGCATGGCTGTATGCACCTGTGGTCCCAGCTACTGGTGAGGCTAAGATGGATTGGTAAATTGAGCCCAGGAGGCTGAGGCTGCAGTGAGCTGTGATGGAGACGTTGAACTCCAGCCTGGGTGGCAAAGCAAGGCCTTGTTTTTCATTCATTCTTTTATAAATAAATAAGAAATTATTATATCCAATATAATGTTTGATAATATCATACAACATAGCATCAAGAGTATGCTATGACCATTTGCAGCAGAACAATCCTACACCTTTAAAGTCTACCTGATTTGGACATTTTTTAAAAAAGGATGAAGGATTTTCTGAATGGCTGACTTATTTTTTCTATACATGAGGAAAGAACCAAATGAGCTCCAAAGTATAAGTATACTCACATGCCTTCCTCAGAATAGATCAAATAATTATAACAGGTTAGCCTTGGGTGTAAGAATTTCAAGACAAGTCAAAATATCATATTTTACCCAATCTCAGGTAACATGGATTTCTTGGGTACTTAACTATGTTGTCAGACACTATATTGAACTTTTAGCATGTATTATCTCATTGAATCCTCACATGTAATTCATCTGGAGCTGTTAAAGCTAACATTTGCTCCCCTATAGTCTGATGAAAGACTATTTTTCTACCTTCCTTATTAGTCTCTTCACATTTGGTTTCTTTTTCATCTGCAGTTCATTATTGATTGCAAGCTAAATCGTCAAAGCTAACACAATTTCCAAATAATGCTTCCCAGCCAGCAAGAATCATGCAAAATGAAAAGCAGTGATTTGACATGAAGAGGACAATTTTTCTCACAGCTCGAACATAAATTGTCACCATTCATGAACTCCAGTAGACTGCTCTTCCTTTATGATTTGTTCTTATTCATGCCCCAGGTGAACAGGAATAAAGCCCAGGGCACTGAGCCAGTGTGCTGAACCCAAGACAGGTGGCACAATAAGATACTAGCCTTTAAAATATGCATTCGGTTGGAACCTGCAATTTCATCCACTTCTAAAAATTTTTCCCAGGAATATAGTCAGATACCAACTAAGATGTATCAATGATGATGACCAATCCAGTGTTGTTTACAACAATAAAAATTATGAGCAAACTAAAGGACCAAGAGTAGAAAACTGACTAAGGACATTGTGATAATTAATAAGATAAATTACTATTTAGCCATTAAATATATATATATACACATTTTAAAGTATTTTTAACAATGTATTAAAATGCTAAAGATATATTGCTAAGCAGCAAACACTATGCATCAAGTTATACCATACATTAACATACACATACAAAAGTTTATATAAAAATAATTTATACATAATTTATAATATATACTTTTTTATATAAATCCTACATATAAGATTTTTAAATATGAAAACAATTCAGAATTTTTTTCTTTTTTGACATTTTCTGTTTTTTGCCTTGACTGTATAATTTTTAAAAGCAAAAAGATCACTTATGATATAGACTTCAATTCAACAAATACTTTTCAGTAGCCTATTATGTAATTAAATTAAGTTTAACAAACATTTCTTTAATGAACCATACACATGACTGTAGATATAATAAGGAGTACAACCTGGTCCCTAATCTTGATGAGCTCACAGTTTAGCAAGAGGAACATATAACAAGTCAAAACAACTAATCCTAATAGTTGTTATGAGAGAGCAGTGGAGATACAAAGAGGAAGTAGTCACCTCAAACTGGAAAAGCAATGGTAGGTAAAGAGACAGGAAGGTATTCCAGGTAGAATAAAAAACATCTACCAATGTATGCAGTCATGCACACTGGAATGGAAAGTAAAAGCAAGTAAGTGGGAAAATATGAAGATGAAGAAGAAGGTAGGGGCATTATCATGATGGGCTCTTGAAGCATTAAGGCACAGACTCTACAGCTGCACCAGCCACATGTGAATTGAATTCTTGAAATGTGGCTAATCCTAATTGAGATGTACTGTAAATATAAAATACCACACCAGATTTTGAAGACTTCGTATTTAAAAATGAGAAATAACTCATTAATAATTTTTATGTTGATTACATGCTGAAATGACATTTTTGTGTACATTGAGTTAAATTAAGTATATTATTTAAATTAATTTTATTCAATTATTATTATTTTTCATAATGTGGCTACTAAACATATATTTTAAATTATACACATGACTCACAGTATGTATCTATTGGACAGCATTGTTCTAGAGGATAGATTAGAGGAACACAGTTCTGGAAGGAGGAAGACCAGTTAGAAAGCTTTTAAAGAACCCAGATAAGATTCAATGAAAGATTAAACCAGGCAAGTGCAAACAGGGATAGAGAGGATCCGTTGGAGTTATAAAAGAGAGTGCATTGACAAAACAAGTCCAGTTCAATAAGAAATGAGGATCTGGTAAGTGTCTGGAATGCCCTCAGTTTTTTGGCTTGATAACCATAGGAACAGTAGTAACCTTAGGGAAAATAAGGAATACAAAAGGAAGACCAGATCTGTCTGTAAAGATTCATTCATTCAAATATTATTTATTGAGCATCTACCATGTGCTAGTTATTATTTAGCTGGTTAGGTGCTAGGAAACTAGCAGTGATGAAGCAGATGAGGTCCCTGCTCTCCTGGAGCTTACTTACACTCTATTACAAGCACATAATGAGCTCAATTTAGCCATGTTTAAAGTGAGATGGCTACGGCACATTCAGATAAAAATGTCAACTAGACATTTAAGTATAAAATTTAGGAGAAAGACAGGAATGGTAGTTTGAGATCTGGGGATCGTTGTGGTGATTCCACCTAGAGACAGCATGTAAAAAACAAAACCCTGAAAAACACTAGCTATCTAAAGGTAATGTGGAGAAGGAAGAATCAGTGAAAAATATAGATAGAGGAGAACTAGGAGAAAACAGTGTCAAAAAAGCCAAGGAAGAATAAAATTTTAAGTGTGGTCAACCATGTTCAATGGAGTAGATTGGTTAACCCAATGACTACCAAGTATCCATATGTAGCTACGAGGCTATTGCTTACCTTTCGGAAGGCATTTTTCATGGGATGGTGGGGACAAAACCCAAGTCACAAATGGCTGAAACATGATTGGAGGTGAGGAGTAAAGTCAGCACCTGAGTACTGTTCCTTTGAAGAACTTGGCTGGGTAGGACAGTGGCTAGAAAAGATAAAATCTCAAGAGAGAGCCTAAGATGAGAGAGATTGAAATATGTTTTCGGGTATGAGGGAAGGACCAGTGGAGAGGACTGAAAATAGAGGAAAACAGAGGAATATGTGATAGACTAAGATCACATGGGAGTTGAAAGCAGATGCGATGAAAAGCACTGGGGGATATATTAGTCTTGAGTACAAAATGGAACACCTTTGCTTGACACTCCAGGTGTCAGGAGGAATTTTTAAAAGACAAATGTGTAGAAAGAAGGACTTGAAAGAGTTCCTGCCTGATGACCAGCACTCCCTGTTAATTAGGGGATGATTAGGGAAAGTAGGGAGAGTGGAAACTGAACAGAAGGCCTCCAGAGAGGGATGAAAGTTTAAAATAGCTGCTGAAGGGAACAGAAGAGCAAGGTGACAATGAATAAATAAGAAGAATATCCAGTAGTACTAAGGATTCCATTGAGATTGGGGACCATATGCTTATGCGCTATGAATAGCTCCTATTGTGTGTTTGTTCTCTAATTGTGCTGAAGAGTCCATATGTGGAAGTGAACTAATTAAATGGAAGAACTGGCCCAAAGTCTCATATTTGCAGAGCATTGAAAGCAGAAAGATGATTTGGGAATCTGAGGGTAATCGTAGCAGAGAAGTTCAAACCATTGCAGATAGAATCTTGCCTGGTAGAAGAAGTGATCAGAAGCACATTGATTGATGCAGGAAAAAAATAAGAGGGTTAAGAGGTTGGAAGGCTGTCCTGATAAGGCTGGTGAGCTGCTAGAAAGAAACTGTAAATAAGAAATGATGTTTCTCCAAAATAACAATAATATATCAACAATAATAAATAGCTCTTCATTATTAAGCAATTACTATGTGGCAGGCAGTGTATTAAAATTTTTTTAACTTTACATTTAATTGTAATGACAACCCTGTGAGGTAATTACTATTATTATATCCTTTTTGTTTTCTTTTAAACAAGTAAATTAAAGTACTGAGAGTTTAAATAACTTGCTAAGACTGTAGAGCCAGTAGGTGGTGGAGCCCTCTTTCTTAATCACTGTACAGGCCAAAGGCAAAGACATAAAGATATAGTTTATTTAAAAAGGAGTAAGGTTTCATGGAAAACAGAGGGAAATGGACAGTAAGAAAATAAGTGGAGACTAGAGAAGCAGAGTTCAGAAAGAAGAGTACACAGTGAATGGAGATAAAGTTAGAGGAGACAAGAATAAATCATTGAGGAGGCCCACAATTTTAATGGTGCTAAAAGATTACCAGAATGAGTGGCATTGAAAAAATAACTGACCCTAGACTTTTTCAGCTTTACAAATAAGATTACTGGAGCCAGCTCAAAGCACATACAATATATTACAGACAGTTCAGAGAATAAAGTTGAAAGGCCCATGCCAGCCCCCAAGGAACTTACAATCTAGAGATGAATAAAACAAGTATGTTTAAAAAGCACAAAACAAGCCAGGATAAGAAAATGTCAGAAAGACAAAACTAGGGGCTTTAGGGCTTGCATTTTTAAAAACATTGCATTTGCCTTGAGAGATATGAAACAGTGGACATGACACTCTTGAATACATAAAATTGAGCTAAGTAGCAAAGTGAGGCAGCGTATTTACAGAGAGAAGAAACCATATAAACGAAGCCGTGGAGAGGCAAGTCCAAGGAATATTGTAGATCAACAACCAAGACAAGTTGGCTGGTTTGCCCTGAGCACAGAAGGGGTACAGAAGGGAAGACTGGAAAGATAAACTGGGACCATGTAGTGCCTTAGGTTGACACACTGAACTTTATTCAACTCAAAAGCTAATGAGGCACTATGAGAGGGCCCGAGTCAGGGAATTATAGTATAGGAAGTTCAGGCCCAGAGCATCATTAGAATATCCTTTCTGCTCAGAATTTTATACTTATTTTTCAGAATGAGACGTGCTCATGTGATGGAGTACTATCTTGAGAGTGATGGAACTCATGCATTTTCCACGATGATAAAAATGAAACTTCTGGAGTTTGTTCATTGCCCTATATAAAAATAAACTGGTTTCCTTACTTTTTCTGTAAAGAGTGTTTCTGGTCTGGGGATCTAAGTCAAGGAGAAAGAAGAACATGAAGTAAATTACAGTACACTCTTCCTTTGCCACATAGCCCTTAAAATGTCATGAAATAAAGCAAAAGTGAATGTGAAAGGCAGCCTTTTAAATAGAGAACTCATAAGTTAACATGCATCTGAGAGGTACATGGAGAAATGAAAAATTTTGCTTTGGTAAAAAACAGGATTGACAAATAGACACAATAAAAAATGATAAAGGGGATATCACCACTGACCCCACAGAAATAAAAACTATCATCAGAGAATACTATAAACACCTCTACACAAATAAACTAGAAAATCTACAAGAAATGGATAAATTCCTGGACACATACACCCTCCCAAGACTAAACCAGGAAGAAGACGAATCCCTGAATAGACCAATAACAAGTTCTGAAATTGAGGCAGTAATTAATAGCCTACCAACCAAAAAAAAGCCCAAGACCAGAGTCACAGCCGAATTCTACCAGAGGTAAAAAGAGGAGCTGGTATCTTTCCTTCTGAAACTATTCCAAACAATTGAAAAGAAGGGACTCCTCCCTAACTCATTTTATAAGATCAGCATCATCCTGATACCAAAACTTGGCAGAGACAAAACAAAAAAAGAAAACTTCAAGCCAATATCCCTGATGAACATCGACATGAAAATCCTCAGTAAAATACTGACAAACCAGATCCAGCAGCACATCAAAAAGCTTATCCACCACAATCAAGTTGGCTTCATCCCTGGGATTCAAGGCTGGTTCGACATATGAAAATCAATAAATGTAATCCATCACATAAACAGAACAAATGACAAAAACCACATGATTATCTCAATAGATGCAGAAAAGGCCTTCAATAAAATTCAACATCCCTTTATGTTAAAAACTCTCAATAAATGAGGTATTTATGGACTATACCTCAAAATAATGAGAGCTATTTATGACAAACCCACAGCCAATATCATACTGAATGGGCAAAAGCTAGAAGCATTCCCTTGAAAACTGGCTCAAGACAAGGATGGCCTCTTTCACCACTGCTATTCAACATAGTATTGGAAGTTCGGCCCAGGGCAATCAGCCAATAGAAAGAAATAAAGGGTATTCAGATAGGAAGAGAGGAAGTCAAATTGTCTCTGTTTGTAGATGGCATGATTCTATACTTAGAAAACCCCATCGTCTCAGCCCCAAACTCGTTAAGCTGATAAGTAACTTCAGCAAAGTCTCAGGATACAAAATCAATGTGCAAAAAAATCAGAAGCAATCCTATACATCAACAATAGACAAGCAGAGAGCCAAATCATGAAGGAACTCCCATTCACAATTGCTACAAAGAGAATAAAATACCTAGGAATACAACTTACAACAAAGGACCTCTTCAAGGAGAACTACAAACCACTACTCAAGGAAATCAGAGGGGACACAAGCAAATGGAAAAACATTCCATCCTCATGGATAGGAAGAATCAATATCATTAAAATGGCCATACTGCCCAAAGTAATTTATAGATTCAATGCTATTCCCTTCAAACTACTATTGACATTCTTCACAGAATTAGAAAAAGAAATGAATTAAAATTTCATATGGAACCAAAAAAGAGCCCATATAGCCAAGACAATCCTAAGCAAAAAGAACAATGCTGGAGGCATCATGCTACCTGACTGCAAACTATATTACAAGGCCACAGTAACAAAACAGCATGGTACTAGTACCAAAACGGACATATAGACCAATGGAACAGAACAGCGACCTCAGAAATAACACCATACATCTACAACCATCTGATTATCAACACAACTGACAAAAACAAACAATGGGGAAAGGATTCTCTATTTAATAAATGGTGCTGGAAAAACTGGCTAGCCATATGCAGAAAACAGAAACTGGACTCCTTCCTTATACCTTATACAAAACTCAAGATCGATTAAAGACTTAAGTGTAAAATCCAAAACCATAAAAACCCTAGAAGAAAACCTAGGCAATACCACTCAGGACATAGGCATGAGCAAAGACTTCATGACTAAAACACCAAAAGCAATGGCAACAAAAGCTAAAATTGACAAATGGGATTATAATTAAACTAAAGAGCTTCTGCACAGCAAAAGAAACTATCATCAGAGTGAACAGGCAACCTACAGAATGCAAGAAAATTTTTGCAGTAAATCCACTACAAGGAATTTAAACAAATTTACAAGGAAAAAACAAACATCATCATCAAAAGATTGGCAAAGGATATGAACAGACACTTCTCAAAAGAAAACTTTTATGTGGCCAACGAACATACAAAAAAAAGCTCAACATCACTGATCATTAGAGAAATGCAAATCAAAACCATAATGAGATACCATCTCACACTGGTGAGGTTGTGAAGAAATAGGAACACTTTTACACTGTTGGTAGAATGTAAATTAGTTCAACCATTGTGGAAGACAGTGTGGCAATTCCTCAAAGATCTAGAACCAGAAATACCAATGGGATTGCTGGGTATATACCCACAGGAGTATAAATCATTCTACTATAAAGACAAATGAACACGTATGTTTACTGCAGCACTATTTAAAATAGCAGACACATGGAACCAACCCAAATGCCCAACAATGATAGACTAGATAAAGAAAATGCGGTACATATAAACCATGGGATACTATACAGCCATAAAAAGGAATGAGATCATGTCCTTGGCAAGGACATGAAGCTGGAAGCCATCATCTTCAGCAAACTAACACAGGAAGAGAAAACCAAACACCGCATGTTCTCACTCATAAGAGGTAGTTGAACAATGAGAACACATGGACACAGGGAGGGGAACAACACACTGAGGCCAGTTAGGAGATGGGGGGCTAGGGGAGGGAGAGCATTAGGGCAAATAGCTAATGTATATGGGGCTTAAAACCTAGATGACGGGTTGATAGGCAGCAAACCACCATGGCAAACGTATACCTAGGTAACAAACCTACACGTTCTGCACTTGTATCCCGGAACTTAAAGTAAAATTAAAAAAATAAAATAAACAGGATTGAAGGGAATTAGGAGCCAAATTCACATGTCTGTATGAACCAGTTCTCTTTTTAGCAATCTTCTGAACGTCACCACACATCTGTCAGCAGTACAGAAGCCCTCAAAAGTCATGGCCAAGGGCACTTACCAAGCTGTTTTTTGTACTAAGGACAACTCTAAGTGTAGGACATTGAAATATATTTATGAACTTAATAAAACATGCTTGCTTTTAAAATGTGTTTAAAAAGGACTACTACAAAGCAACCAATGGGTTTGATAACCTGAGTTAGATCTTTCCTATATGAATAAAATATATATTTCTATGGAAAATAAAAGTTCCTCTGGGAGAACTGGGTCTAGCCAGGCTTTCTCAAACTGTATTCCAATGATCCTTGCATCAAGACCACTAGGGATTATTAAAATGCAGGTATCAGGGCCTCCTCCAGACCTAAAAATCAGAATCTCTGAGTATAAAGACTGGTGATCAGAATGTTTTAAAACTTCCCAGTTGATTTGTATATATCATAAACCTTTTGAACCTATGGTCACCCAGAAGCATACTAAAGCAAAACAAAACTGGTTGGCTGAGAGAAAGAGTTTGCTGTAAACTCTCTTCTACCTTCTGAATTCTGACTCTTTTCATGAACAAAACTTAAAAGAATGAGCAGCATATTTATATTTGCACCCTGAGAATGAAGCAGAGCATCTGGCAAATAGCAGAATAATCAGAAAAATATTTGTGGATTTAAACTGAGCAGCGTGGTCATGAAAGGCATAGTTTATAATAAATAACATACTTTTTTTCACATCCACATTTCCTCTCCTCTTCCCAGCCTTCTCTAAAGAAAGAGAATACTTACTGCATTGTCAACAGTGTTTGCACCAGGACCTGTATTTTGCTTTTTATTCTCGGTAGTGAGCCATGCATCCCCCATACCTAGAGCTTAGTAGATTCACGGGGTTGATGCTAGAAAGTATAGATAAAGCTTCCCACACTTTTCTCTTAGTTACACTTTGACAAACAGTATCTGTTTCCTCTCTCATAAATACTAATGTATGTGGTATTTGACATTTACCTTTTCCCTTTTTACAGAAAAAAAAATCACAGATAACCATCTGGCTATACACATCTATATCTCACAGACTAGGAAGAATTTTTTCAGTTGTTAATCATATAAGCATTATGCCTTTGACAGTTTCAAATGATGTGAGTTTTAAGCAGCTAAACAGTCCTTTTGGTGACAACTAATTACTCATAGTGTGTTTATAGCAAAAATTGTTTTATAAATGCAATTGTCACTTCTATTGACACTTTCCATCTCATTGGAATCTACAAGTATAATAAAAATAATTTATTTTGATCAATTCCATCTAAAAAAAAAACAAAAATAAAACCTCAGTCCTGAAGTACTCTTAAAATTGTAAAAGTATCATCTTTAGGAAAAGACTAATATCTACTTCTCCTGAACTAGCAGCCTTTTCAAGCCTTTTCTTTGTTTCTTTCTATGCTGTACAGAAATTGTTGTCAGGTGAGGAATTGCCAAGAAGTGAAATGACATTATAAATGTCATAGGTCAGTACACAGGTAAGGAAGAAAGACTGTCTAGAAAGCAAGCTAACTTTTTAACCAAAACATTCTTGTTATATATCTGTTTTTGTCAATTATGTTCCTTAATGTGCATACCTTCCTAAGAAAAAAGTAACAAAGAAAGAGAGGTTACATGTTCAGCAAAAGATATGCAATATTCCATGTCTATAGAAAATATTGTGATTCATGAAAAAAAAAAGTTCAAAAAGAAATTGAAATGTATTATGCCTGACAAATTATACTCCCTTATGGCCTTTAGGGGCACAAAACAAATCTCAGGCTTGAGTACAGAGTCTAAAAGGGTCATAAGGTGACATGCGTTACAAAAGCATTAAACCGTCCTTTAGCTTATGGTGCACCTTGCATTATATTAAAGTGGGAATATAAAAATAGAATTGAACATTTGGGAAAAGTTCCACGCTTGGAGGCTAAGTAGGTTTTCTTTTACAGGACTAAGTTCAACACCTTATAAGTATCACCTTAATTCTTCCAAGTCAGGTTCAGTTTCATGAAAAGCAATGTTCTTTACTAGCTCATAACTCATTTTGGGTTCCATCTGTCTTTATTAGAAAGAGTAGCATTTTTTTACTTTCCATAGTCATGCAGGTAGAGAGTAGCTCTCTGCTTTAATTGTCAGAATAAAATGTTTTCTGAGGTTAAAAAGTGAATTCAAAGGGATTTCGAATGTATTAGTATCATGAGGTTATATAGTATCTCTATTTCCCATTTTCTGTCCCATGCAGATATTATTCAAGTGAAATATGACACATATAGACTTACTGACAAATCTTTCATAAAAATAAAGCAAGAAATTTGAACTTACTAACCAGGTTAAAAATACACATTTTTAAAATTGTATTTAAAAAAATTTTTAGGAGAAAGGTGACCAGAAGTATCATTTTTCTACCTTATTAAGCTACACTGAAAAACGTGGCATGTAAAACAAATGAGTAAAGACCACCTCCAACGACATTAGAAAAAAACTTCCAAATTTAAGAATGATTTTCATAAGTTTCTCAATCACCTAATGTTCTGATAAATTTTACAGGAGAAAAAGAGGAAATTTAAGTCACAGAATTGAAGTTGCTGCTATTAAAAAATAACCAGAAGATTTAAGTTTTAAAGTCTCATTTTTTAAGAAAGACCCAAAATGGTAAAAGGCTTAGTTCCCAATTCCATGACTGCATTGGTCTGCTGGTACAGACAGCTATTTTAAATCACTCACAAAATAATTTGTTTGTAAAAGTTCAAAGATTTAATATATGTTCAGGCAGAGTGAATAGAAATGCAAATATTCTTGATCACAATGAAGCTTTTTATGTAAAAGCCTGCAGGATTTGTTCCATAGGATATTACTACTTCCTCTTATTCATAGTTGTTAAGTAATTACATTTTTCTTATTTATTGTGTTAAATATTAATATAACTTTTTCTCTCATCTCTGTCACATTACCTCAATGAATTTTCTTGAATATTTCTTTCAGCCTCTTAATGAATGACCTATTAAATTCATTATTATGATTATAGTAAACCATTGTTACTATTCATTCACATGACATTATATATTTTAGGAAAGTACTATTATCACATGAATTATTTTATGATCTTTTTTATAGCAGCATAAACGTCACAATGGCTTTCTTTGCCATTAAAAATCTCATGCAGAAGAATTCATTTGTCAACACTAACCAGCAAAAATTATCTGCATTCACTTAAAGCTACAAATACCCATTCTATGTCTACATCCCAGACCAATGCAGTCTAACCTGCAGAGTTCAAATTCATTTTATTATAAAAAGTTTCCTGCACTTGCTGTGATTGTCTTTCAATGCATGGATTCAATCTAGGTCGGGTGCTTCCATAGGAAGAGTCCATTTTATCTAGCCAAGCATTAAAGATTTTTCTTAAAGGAGATGTTTTATATTGGGAATAATGGAACTAAGGAATGTGAAAAAGGGCTTGAGAAATATACAGGTTGTTATTCAGCATCAGTCTTATTGCACCAACATGGGTATACGGCAGCTATTGATGTTGAATGTATTTTTTTGTTATGAAATATAAGAAAATTTCAGGGAAAAAATGCTCAAGTCTTGCTGATAACACATCCTCCAGTATGTATTAATATAATGAAGGTTTGAGGGACATGTCCCAAATCCAAAAACACGCCATCAATTGAAACCCTGTGCAGACTACTTAAGGAAAAAAACTAGCATGGCTGTGATTATACTGCCCTCTAGTGTCAAAATAAATGTTATTTACACTGAAGTTCATTTTGCTTTTTTCAGATCAGCATTTTCATGACCCATTTGTCCAACTATGGGAATGACCGACTGGGATTATATACATTTGTTAATCTGGCCAACTTTGTGAAGAGCTGGACCAACCTGCGACTTCAGACTCTGCCTCCAGTACAACTGGCCCACAAGTATTTTGAGCTGTTTCCTGATCAGAAAGACCCTCTCTGGCAGGTAAAATTAATTAAATAATTGATATAACCAGTTAATTCCAGGAACATAATTCTGTGAGATATCCCAAATTTGAAAAGTGAAGGCACCTGAAAAAAACCTGCATTTTGGAAATTTTAGTAAATTTGAGAAACTACTCCTTCCTAAACTGTAGTTGTATATCATTGCTACATATTGCACCCAATTCCCTGTTCCCTTGCGCATTGGAAATTATGGGATTCGGAAAGTTCAGTGACAGATTCAATGAATATAACGTCTTTAATCAGGAGTGAGAGATAAATCTACAGGTTGCAATAGGCTGAAAGAGTAGAAGATGGTAAACAGGTCGTTTGTTAGACAGGTAGCCTTTGAACACATCCCCATATCTCTAATGACTAAACCATATTAAAGGATCTCTGAGAAGAGTTCAGAACTGACATCTGCCTTCTGAACCACGAGGTACACCAACAGCCACTGAATGTGGACAGCTTCCAAAAGTATTAATTGGGGATTAATATGGGGGAAAGCATTTCATGGGAAAATCACTGAGCTTCTTAAGATAAATGCCACATGAATACAGCATATTCAGATGACTCTGAGGGTAACCTAGATTTCAAAGCATAGACTCTTATGTATCATAGAATTGCAGGAACAACTTTGAATTTAAATTGTCCACTCCATGATCTGTGAAAAATAATAATCTTGGCAAATAATTACATATTGCTTATTATATGTCAGACGGGGCACTTGACACGTGTTAACTCATTTAATCCTCACAACTACCTTAAGTGGTAGGTACAGTTATGATTTGCATTTTACAGATGAAGAAACTGAAGCACAGAAAGGCTGAGTCAATTAAGCAAGGTCACACAGCTCGTGTGTTGCAGAGCAGGAATCAGTTGTAGGCCATCTGGCTCCAAAAGTTGTACTTCTTAATCACTGTTCTAAACGCTACTAAAGTTACAGACAGAGCTGATGGTAAAACAATAACAATCATCAGAAGTAGAACTCAGTAACTTTTTACCACAGATTGAAGTTGTTAACTCTGAACTTTATACTCAATGCATTCAGCTTTCAACCGTAAGTTAATTACCTCCTGAGCACACACAGGTGACTCCAAGAGACATAACTGCATATTTGGCAGGTTAAAGTTGGTGGTTGTGGACTTATGACTGCATATTACTTTTCTGTTGTTTTAACAAGCATCTTTTCATTTTAACCACCACGAAACATCACCAAATGTTAGCCAATGGAAAGACATGCAATTTTCCTGCTAATTCAACCTTACTTTTAAACTGAAATCATTATTTCAGGTGACAAGTTTTAAACTGTTTTTTTTTTTTTCAGAAGAACAGCCAAAAAGAATACTCTCACTTTACTCTTAACATCTGTTGCTTATTAAAAATAAGCAGAAGTCTTATTTAACTTCACATACCTATGGTATTAATTGACTAGAAATAAAAAAGTGGTACTGTTTGCCCATTCCTGAAATAATATTGAAGGGTACTGTAATTCTTCCTCCTTTTCTACATAATATATACTTTGTTCTTAAAATGAAGGGTGTTCTAAATAGGACTTGTGCAGTGGATGTTGGTGTTAAATATTATAGACCAAAAGCAGAATCCCTAAGGTAGTAATTCACCCTCATTATTCCCTTTTGCTAAAACTTAGGACTTTCTAGCATCATAGTCTATAAAGTTACATTTTTAGATATACATTTATCAACCTTTGACGGCAGCTGAGACGTATCTGCTGTCTCTTTAGATAGTAGTATTTTGGCCAGATCCCTATCCCTTTGAAGCACAGCTGGAAAGCTCAAAGTTGCTTAGAATAAAGATCTGACAACTTACATTTCAGTTATGTATTGAATACTGAGTGTATCATCTTTTAGGTTAGCAGGAAGCATAATCTCTGCCCAGTAAGCTAACTATTAAAAAAAATAGAACTGCTAGTAGCCAATTAAACTCTTCATGCTATGAGACTGTTTACCCAAAGTGGAAATACTGCCTCTCTCCAGCCTGCTCTGTAGACTCTCAACCTCAACATGGAAGGGAGTTATTCAGAACTTCCATGATGCCACTTCAGGGCTTTCATTTTTTTAAAAGAGTCTATTTTTTATCCCAGCGTTTCCTGGTATACTTTTAAAGAACACAAGTTGGAAAAGCTGGCACACAATGGACACATTCATGAAAAAAAATACATCTCTATGTTCTTCTCCCATTTAGAATCCTTGCGATGACAAACGCCACAGAGACATTTGGTCTAAAGAAAAAACTTGTGATCGCTTACCAAAATTCTTGGTAATAGGACCCCAGAAAACTGGTGAGAACTTTTTATGTTATGATTAACGAGTGTAAAATTTCTGATGACTAGACAATGAGATCTTGTCACAATAAGTTCGTAAACTTCCCATAACTGCTAATGAATGAATAACATGTTTTTCTCTGACCTAATTTTCATTTAGCTCAGTAATATACCTAAATGCTTATCGAAGTGTTTTTTAAGTGAAGGGAATAAAACAGATGTCACACTGTTCAAATATCCAGCAGTCAATTTGGTGGCACATGTTGTTGGTTTTTTTTTTTTGTCCCCAAATGTTTTAATTGAAAAGTATTGTAATTAACACTTCTAAAATCAAAGCTGATCACTGACAGGATTGTATCAAAAGTCAAGAGGGACACAGATAAGTACCTATAACTCTTTATAATAAATCCCTTCTAGAAAAATAGTCCCTTAGGCTGCCATTTTCCTAATATTGTTTATTTGTAAACTATTTCTTGCAGAGATGACTATTTTTTAAAAGTCTAAAAGATATTTCACAAGCAGAATTCCTAGACATACACAAAACTTTGTGCTAAGAAAGGTATTTATTCATACCCAGGAGAAATCTTTTGCACCTTTTCTTAAATTGATGTGCAATTTTTTTCACCATAAACTTCTTTATCACCATAAACTTTTTTTTTTTTTTTTTTTTTTTGAGACGGAGTCTCGCTCTGTCACCCAGGCTGGAGTGCAGTGGCGTGATCTCGGCTCACTGCAAACTCCGCCTCCCGGGTTCACGCCATTCTCCTGCCTCAGCCTCCCGAGTAGCTGGGGCTACAGGCGCCTGCCACCACGCCCGGCTAATTTTTTTGTATTTTTAGTAGAGACAGGGTTTCACTGTGTTAGCCAGGATGGTCTCGATCTCCTGACCTCGTGATCCGCCCGCCTCGGCCTCCCAAAGTGCTGGGATTACAGGCGTGAGCCACTGCACCCGGTCTATAAACTTCTTGTTTCTAAGAATCAGTATTAAAATGAAGCCTCATGGAAGCTTTAAACTACCAGACATTCATGCTATATCCTGCATGATAAATTATTTGGGGCCCTTGGTTACTGGCTTCACAGAAAACAGCCTTTACAATCATATTGCTTGCTAAGGAGAATACATTCCCTCTCCTCATTGATCCAGAAATAACTGAGGAAAATTCTGTGCAATGTACACAGGGAGTTCAGCATGTTCATTTTTTTCCTTAATGTCATTTGCAGATATCAATCTGAAAAC
Source organism: Pan paniscus (assembly GCF_029289425.2). Taxonomy (NCBI): domain Eukaryota; kingdom Metazoa; phylum Chordata; class Mammalia; order Primates; family Hominidae; genus Pan; species Pan paniscus. Next base: position 116,264,884 of record NC_073252.2, read on the forward strand.
AATAATAAACATGACAAATACTTACATTTTTCTTGTCCTTATTTATTTCACTTGTCCTTATCTATCTAAAGTCAAAAGGCAACTAGGAAAACATTTAAACTAAACTCTCTTCAGTGAACTCCCAGTCATCACATAACCTTGTCAAGACTGATAACATCCCGAAGGCTTGGTAGCATTTTGCTTTAGAAAGTCCTGCAGGATTTGCTTCCTCTCGTGTTGTGCTGGATATGCAGACATTTTGATATCATGGTTAGATGGTAGAATTATTACTTGTCCTCTTAAACTGAATTGGGTTTCCAAATGTTTGTTACAATTTGGATATGGCATTTGTCGTTGGAAAAGACCTTTTATAGAAATTGATTCTTTTTTATAGAAATTGATTTTTCCCAGTTTTGTTGAATATAATTTACATGCAATAAAATCCACCCATTTTAAATGTACAATTAGCTGAATTTTGAACATTGCACACAGTTATGTCCACCACCACATTCAAAATACAGAACAGTTGTTAGCCTAAAAAAATTTCTCCTTGTTCCTTTGCAATCTATCCCCCCCGATGCCCACCACATCCCCAGCCACAAGCAACTACTTTGTACCACTACAGTTTTGCCTTTTCTAGAACTTCACATAAATGGAAGCGTGTAGTGTGTAGTCTTTTGTAACTGACATCTTTCATTTAGCATAATACTTTTGAGATTCATGTTGCTGTATATATCCATATTTTGTGAAATTGATTTTTTAATTAAAGTAGTTTCTCATATCAGTTACATGAGAATTAAATAGCTTCATTTTTAACTGTACTTTTGTCAAAAGTATTTTTCTGGGCCAGGCGCGGTAGCTCATGCCTGTAATCCCAGCACTTTGGGAGACCAAGGCGGGTGGATCACCTGAGGTCAGGAGTTCGACACCACCCTGACCAATACGGTGAAAACCCGTCACTACTAAAAATACAAAAACTAGCCAGGCGTGGTGGCGTGCACCTGTAGTCCCAGGTACTCAGGAGGCTGAGACAGGAGAATTGCTTGAACCTGGGAGGCAGATGTTGCAGTAAGCCAAGATCGCATCACTGCACTCCAGCCTGGACAACAGAGTGGACTCCATCTCAAAAAATAAAAAGTATTTTTCTGGATAATTTTGCAGATTTCTAGTTATCTGGATATTCAAATATTTTTCAGTGTTGAGGCTGACAAAAATATAAAACCGAAGATTTATAGATGGTTATTTAAATGTGTGTCTATGATTATGTAGTTGAGTTATCACTGACAAAATATATATGCAGGACAGTTTATTCAGACCCAAGAATATGTACAGGTAAAGACAGAATTCAGAAACCACAACTTAACAATTTTTTAACACTTATAAATTCATTATGCCTTTTACTGACTATGCAAAATAATTAGATTACATCCATTTTTTCTGTTTGTCTAATTAATGCTGGTCATGAAAGGCCATTAAAAGTGAACAAATGTATTTAATACAATTCTTAAAAATAAGATTCAGAAAAGAATGTTTTCAGTTGATCTAAGAAAGGAATTAATCTCTCTGCTTTTTTTCTCACATTATAATGGCAATACTTATTTCCAAAAAGATATTTTTAACTTTAAAAATGCCTCATGCATTTTTCTGTATTATATCTCATGTATGTAATTGAGATTCAAATGTATTTAATGTATTTTTTATTGTAATTCTAAGTTATATCTCAATAAAGTTTTTATCTGGAAAAATGCCTTTTAAATATTGAGATATGGCACTCTTTAGGTGATTTCACCTAGGTTACCTCGCTAATCCTCATAAAACACTGATAGCTAAGTATTTTCTTCCCCACTACACAGATGGAAAAACTAAGACTCAAGAGAGGTTAAATAATTTTTGTTCAAATTCACACAGCTGGTAAGTACAAGAATAAAAATCTTGGTCCTAGAATTTACCTGACTTCAAAAAACATGCTCTTTCTACTTTACTGTGGATTTCATGTAATGGAGCTTTTTTCCTCCAATAAATTTTAGATATTGCTTCATAGTTATTCTAAGTCAGTGATTCTCAAGGGTGGTTGCCAGAGCAGCAACATAAGCATCACCAGAAAACTTATTAGAAGTGCAGGCCAGGCACGGTGGCTCACGCCTGTAATCCCAGCACTTTGGGAGGCCGAGGCGGGCAGATCATGAGAGGTCAGGAGATCGAGACCATCCTGGCTAACACGGTGAAATCCCGTCTCCACTAAAAATACAAAAATTTAGCCGGGTGTGGTGGCGGGCGCCTGTAGTCCCAGCTACTCGAGAGGCTGAGGAAGGAGAATGGCGTGAACCCGGCGGGCGGAGCTTGCAGTGAGCCGAGATCACGCCGCTGCACTCTAGCCTGGGCGACAGAGCGAGACTCCGTTTCAAAAAAAAAAAAAAAAGAAGTGAAATTCTTGGGTTATAACAAAGACTTACCGAATCAGAGATACTGGGATAGGGCTGTGCTGTGTTTTAACAAGCCCCCAGATGAATCTGATACATGCTAGTTAGAGGGCCACTGTTTTAAGGCAAGCTTGTGAAGCACATTTTCACTTTGTATATCATAGATTACTGTTTTATTCCCTATAATGATCTATGATTACAGACAAACTGTTCATTGTTTGGCTCAGATATAATCTAGGAAGACTACCTCTTTCAATTCATTTTTTAAGACAATATTGCTGTTGACAGAGTTATTTTAACAATTTTTCTATTGTATAGATATGGTAGATGTAAGCAAATATTAAAGAAAGCTTAATTTATAAATACTTAAATAGTATTTATTTACTTAAATATTGCCATATTTGTACCATTTAAGTAAATAAACACTAAAATACTACCTTACTTCCATATTAATACTATTTAAGGGCTGGGCACAGTGGCTCATGCCTGTGATCCCAGCACTTTGGGAGGCTGAGGTGGGCGGATCACCTGAGGTCAGGAGTTCGAGACCAGCCTGGTCAACATGGTGAAACCCCGTCTCTACTAAAAATACAAAAATTAGCTGGGCATGGTGGCAGGCGCCTGTAATCCCAGCTGCTTGTGAGGCTGAGGCATGAGAATCGCTTGAGCCCAGGAGGCAGAGGTTGCAGTGAGCCCAGATCGTGCCACTGCACTCCAGCCTGGGCAACAGAGCAAGACTCCATCTAAAAAAAATAATAATAATAATAATAATACTATTTAAGTAAATACTAGCATATTAATGCTATTTAAGTAAATACTATACTATCATATTAATACTATTTATACTACTATTATTTAATTAGTACTATTAATAATACCATATTAATACCATTTAAGTAAATAAATACTAAAGAAAGCTTACCTGAAAAATAAGAAAATTCAAAGTTTTGTACAAATGGCAACATGACATAATTACTAAGCATAATTAGAGTAATTTCTCCAAGTGAGAGAAATATTATAAGGCCATGTCTTGTTACTATTGCTAGCTATTGACTTGGAATATAATTATCAAGTCCTGCTCCACAGATTGTATAACAGTGTAAATAATAGTATATTTCTCTCTTAGGAGTAGCCAATATATAGAAATACTTTTATATTATGATCCTTTAAACACAGTCACAGTTACAAGTATTAAATACATGGCTAAATCTTTGACAAACTGAACCCAAACTGCCTTACTTTCTCTTGTACCAATCTGACTAAGCTACACCCTTTATCTCCTCATTTAGTCTTATAAAACCCTAACTGTACAGTTTATGACACTGCTCACTTTTTGAAAAATAGTCACAAATATATATACGTACCTGTGATACACCATTCTCTTCCCTAGTAAATGCAAATTCTATAAGTTATGTCGCTAAGAAAGGGCACCATTTTTTTTTCCAATTTAGCAATTTAAACAATTTTTGACACTACTAAGTACATTGAAGCTTAAGCAAACTTGTGGAAAGATTAAATTCTGTCTTGAGTTTAATTAGCTTTCATAGGCCTCTGGAAGAACTTAATATGAGAACCCAAGTATTGATTTTGGTAATGTAATATGTTAAATAATAATATATTTCATTTATATAGGGCCTTATTACCGTCAAAATGTCTTCAAGTACATGTTCTTTCATTCTCAGAGAAAATCTATGAAATAAGTAGGCAGGTGATTTTCCATTAAGAAAGCTGAGACAGGTCAGGAGAGGTGACTCACTCCTGTAATCCCAGCACTTTAGGAGGCCAAGGTGGAAGGATTGCATGAGCTCAAGTGTTCAAGACTAGCCTGAGCAACACAGTGAGACCTCATTTCTACTAAAAATTTTTTAAAAATTAAAAATTAGCCCGGCACAGTGGTGCATCTCTGTAGTCACAGCTACTTGGGAGGCTCAGACAGGAGGATCCCACGAGCCTGGTGTCGAGGTTGTAGTGAGCCATGATTGCACCACCACACTCCAGCCTGGGCAATATAGTAAGATGCTGAAAAAAAAAGAAAGAAAGAGAGAGAAAGAAGGAAAGAAGGAAAGAAAGAAAAGAAAAGAAAGAAAGAAAGAAAAAAGATAAAACGAAAACTGAGACAAACAGAAGCTAAAAGACAAAGTCACAGACAAATCAGTCATTGAGCTGAGATTGAAAGCCAGTTCTCTCAATCCCTGCAACAGGCCTCTTTTCACACCACACTATCTCCATTTTTTAGAACCTGCTTCTATTAAACTGTCGATTATCTATTCAATTTATTTCCAGCAGTAGTTGTAATAAATCTGTTTGGATCATTCTAATATTTATTAATGACTTTAAAGTGTTGATCATAGGAAATTGTGTTTTCATTTAATTAATTTCTGAACCTCTATTGTCTTTCTAGGTACCACTGCTTTGTATTTGTTCCTGGTTATGCATCCTTCCATCCTTAGTAACTCCCCCAGCCCAAAAACCTTTGAGGAGGTACAGTTCTTTAATAGAAATAACTACCACAGGGGGATTGATTGGTAAGATGGGTTATTAGTATAAATCTAAAAGTATATGTACTGTGCACAGTATAAACTTAGCACTAATATTTAGAAACATCTAAGTTTGTAGTCACAAATAAAATTTAACCTCTGTGCCTTGGAAATTGATTGAATATCATAAAGGGGCTCAGAAATTTTTCAGAACAAACTCTTCTCAGTTTATAGAGACTTGTTATACCAAGAGGATCACATGTAATTTCAATTGGCATTAATTTTCTTTGATGGTAATTATAGATATTAAGTCAGAAGAATAGCATAATATTCAGAAATTTAATTCCTTTCTACTTGTAAGGAAAAAAAATTTTCATACATTTTTCTTCTTGTGCACTTTTTGTGAAGTGATGCTACAGCCAACATATGTAATTTTCTATTTTCTTTGTCACATAAAAGGAAAAATAAATAAAACTAGAAATGTTTGTATATTACATGAGTAATCAAAGCTATAAAAAAAACTATCAACAATACACAGAATTTAATTCTTGCCTTTGAATCAAAATTAGAAATATATCAACCATCTGAACAAACACTTAAAAACTAAAAATGTCAGAATACACAAAATACAGTAATGTAGTAGAGATAGATGGTACAAACTAACATGTTAACCATAAAATGTCTCTGAAGGTCTTGCTATGAAGGTATAATGCTGAACAGAGGGTGGTATAAAGGAGTGAATTATAATAATTCTGCAGTATAAATATATTTTGCATGTATTTTAGCATAGTCATATATATCTCTTGTCAAACTGCATGATCTCAATTTTATAATTATCAGCCCCCTGAGGAGCTGCTTATGAGAAGTCCGAATGGAAAGGAAAAGAAATGGATTGAGTATAATTTGAGCACCTACTAGGATTTACATATATTCTAATTGTTATATATTTCACTGCCAATTTTTCAGTTCAGGGTTTGATATTGATTAATTGTGTGGTGTTACATAACAGCTGGAAAATCAAGAAACCATCGACAGTGGCCAGGCACAGTGGCTCACATGTGTAATCCCAGCATTTTGGGAGGCTAAAGTGGGTGGATCACATGAAGTCAGGAGTTTGAGACTAGCCTGGGCAACATAGCAAGACCCCATCTCTAACAAAAATACAAGAATTAGCCAGGCATGGTGGTGTACATCTGTGGTCTCAGCTAATTTGGGAGGCTGAGATGGGAGGATAACCTGAGCCCATGGAGGTTGAGGCTGCAATGAGCTGTGATTGCACTACTGCACTCCAGCCTGAGTGACAGAGTGAGACCTTCTCTCAAAAAAAGAAAAGAAAGAAACCATCGACTACTTCAGCTGTATTTGATCACTGACTCAAATATACATGCCAGTATATAATTATAGAATAAAATGATATTAACATCAGGACTAAAAGAACTAAATAAAAACTGCTTTGGAGGTGGACAGGAATGTATTAGTATTACATTCCTGTCAATAATTGGATTCCCTAGGATGTTTTTTCAAAGAACATATTTTTGAAAAATTTATGGTAAAAAATTATTGCAACAGTTATTCTTAATTTTTTACCATGAATTTTACAAAAATATATTTTGATCATCATGTGGCTAGGTACTCTAATAGGAACAAAAAGTCCAGCTGGGCACACTGGCTCACACCTGTAATCCCAGCACTTTGGGAGGCTGAGGCAGGCAGATCACCTGAGCTCAGGAGTTCCAGACCAGCCTGGCCAACATGGCAAAACCCCGTCTCTACTAAAAATACAAAAATTAGCTGGGCTTGTTGGCAGGTGCCTGTAATTCCAGCTACTCAGGAGGTTGAAGCAGGAGAATCACTTGAACCTGGGAGGCAGAGGTTGCAATGAGTCAAGATCATGCCATTGTACTCCAGCCTGGGTGACAGAAGGAGACTCCATCAAAAAAAAAAAGAAAAAAAAGGAAGGAAGGAAGGAAGGAAGGACTGACTCAGGGTTGACCCAAATAACAAATAAATGTGGAGTATTGCAAAAAAATCCCATTTTTCAGGTAAAAGAAAATGCTGAAGTTTTATGTTTTATAGAAGAAGAAAAACTTAAGGGAGGCAGGCATTTGCTTTTAACCCTGAATTGTTAAAAAACACTCCAGTTTGTTCACTAATTCTTTGAATAACCTGAATTTACATTCTATAAATGTGAGCCTATTTGTGGAGCTTCAAGGTCTCATACTAAAAATATGAACCTTTTATTTACTTCTCTATTCATCGAACATCTTTCAAATGCCTGTAAGTGCCAGCCACTACGCTAGAAAAATGCGGACATATAGGCAAACAAGAGCTGTGCCCTGCCCTCTCCATGAGCCCCTGGGGCCTGGCAAAATCAACACGTTATAGGTCCAAGATCCAGACTTGCTTGAGGAGGTTTTCAAAGCCTAAACTGTTCCAGATACAAAAGACTTCTAGGAAGGTATGGCAGGTTTAAGAAGCTAAAATTTCTGCTCTTTTGTGTGATTTTTGAAGCCTTTTTCAGAACAAGCAAGTTTGAGTCAAGCTTGGACCAAATAAGATACCACTAGACACTTGAAATAATCTTAGCACTCCTGGAACCAGTGTGAGCTTCTACATAAGAAGCATCCTGAAAGTTGGCACTCTCCGTAAATAGAATGTACACCAGAACAAATAGCACATCAAACCTTCCAGAAATTTTTGTATATCTCTTTCTCCCTAAAAGGGTGCCAGAATTACATATCACCAACAAGCCAATTCCAGACAACATAAAAGGATTTCTTTACTGCTCTGAATCTCAAGATATCACTGTGTTGCACCAGCTAAGCTTTGCAATATGTTAACAACTGGAATCCTACCAGAAGCTTTATCATGTTCGAGGATATGATCTCAGTCAAAAATCTATGAACATCTCATGTGATCTTTTGGTCAAAAGAAAACAAGACACTGTAAAAAAAACAGGTCATTGCATGAATATTAATGACTTTTTTATTCAGTAATTATTGAACTACCTTGTCTTGGTAGCCCAGTGTGATAATGGCTTATGAATTGAAGGGGGTGGCAATGGAGGCTGAGAATCCCTAGAAGCTATATTTTTACAGTCACTCTAAAAAATCCCTTTTCCTCTAAAGGATGTTCCTTAGTGCTTCAGAAATATTTCTTATCATATGCTGAATTAGTTACATTTGACAACTTTTATTCAGGTGGAACATTAAATAAAATTCTACATTTCAGTGCTTGAACCTATAGATATCCCTGTGTTCATTCTGCTGGTAATTTGAATTCTCTCTACCCATGAGGATATAGAATATGACCTTGGGAAATTTGTTAGAGTTTTATATTTGGAATGTACATACTTTTTAAACTTCTCTTACAATTATTCTAAAGAGGAACATAAGTGGCTCTATATGAGAAAAATTAAGCAAATAAGCAATATTTATACCAGATATACTCTGCATCTTTCACACTATGTGATTAAACGTAACACCGGCACAATACATTTGTAGAAAAGAAATTATTTCACTTGCAATAAAGTAGAAAATATTTTCTCTAAATCCTTTTAAAATGTCTGAACTGAACATATCGTCTGTTTTAATACAATTTTCTTTTTGAGTACTTGAATTTTTCTCTGTACAGTGTTTCTACATTGAGACACATTTGATATAGTTAGGTCGATCACTGTTGCAGTTTGATCACTCTGTGTCTACATTTTTGTTATCGCTTATATTTTTTCCTGATATTAAGCAAAACATAAAGAAAATGTACTTAGAAAAACATCTTCCAAACACATTATTAGTGTTCTAGATATTTTTCTCTTCCTAACTATGGAGGACAAATGCTGTAAAGAAAAAGCCTTTTATTTAGGAAACACATGAATTTGTGGGACACTTTTAACATCTTTGGTCACCAGAATGAGTATAAACCAGAATCTTATTTTGAGAAAAATATTCCTTTTCTAGGTATATGGATTTCTTCCCAGTCCCATCTAATGTCACTACCGACTTTTTGTTTGAGAAGAGTGCCAATTACTTCCACTCAGAGGAAGCCCCTAAAAGAGCTGCTTCTCTGGTTCCCAAAGCCAAGATTATCACCATTCTCATTGACCCTTCAGACCGAGCATACTCCTGGTACCAGGTAAGGAAAATGCAAATAAAATCCAACAGGGAGAAGTGGAGTATGGACAATGGAGCATTGTTTTTAGCAATACCCACTACCTCAGGTTTTCACAAAAGAGATTTGCTAGTTGTTTGATATCTACAGAAAAATGGACAAGTTTTTCTTGATTTCCATTGAGAAATTTCCTCCACTAAGTTTTTGTTCTTATTTTATTAAGTTAATCAATTAATTTAATAAAATGTATTAATGCAATAAAAGAAACTAAATTAAAATATAACAAAATATTATGTACTTTTTTATATCTCTGCTTCTGTATATCTGCATTTTAAGGTAATAATTTAAAATCATTATTTTTTCATCTAATACTTGTGTACTCTGTAAAGAGTCAGATTGCAACAAGTTCAGACATTGAGGGTTATACAGTCTCCGTTGCAACTCTACCATTGTATTTCGAAAGCAGCCATAGACAATATGTAAATGCATAAGCATTCCTGTGCTCCAATAAAACTTTACTGAATAGGCAGTAGGCCATAGATTGCTGACCCTGGCTCTAAAACAGCTTAAATAGCTACCTGTACTAAAGAAACAGCTTAGTGGCAAAACTAATATATATAAGAATCTTTAGGCTGGGCGTGGTGGCTCATGCCTGTAATCCAAGCATTTTGGAAGGTGGGAAGATTGTTTGAGCCCAGGAGTTCAGGTGGGAAGACTGTTTGAGCCCAGGAGTTCAAGACCAGCCTGGGCAACATAGGGAGACTCTGTCTCTACAAATAAAGAAAATTAGCCAGGCATGGTGGCACACATATGTGGTCCCAGCTACTTGGAAGGCTAAAGTGGGAGGATTGCCTGAGCCTGGGAGGTTGGGGCTGCAGTGAGCTGTGACTGCAGCATGTACTGTGCAGAGGGAGACTCTGTCAAAAGAAGAGAGAGAGAGAGAGAGAAAAGAAAGAAAAGAAAGAAAGAAAGAAAGAAGAAAAAAAGAAAGAAAATTCTACATCCCTGAGAGCCTAACATGTCTAAATGTTTCTTGTATACTCATTGCCATTGTTTTCTGATGTTGGTTAGAACCTTGCACAGAAACGATCACTTTGAAATAATTTAACAAACTCTAGTAATAATATATATGTCAAATACACTTTTAATAAATCATTGCAAATAGGAAACAATCTTTTAAAACTTGTTTCGGTGATAATTTAACCACCAGTTGGAAGGGTTTAATATGAAGCAGTCAAAATTAACATTAGAACACAGTAAAATTAATAGAGTCAATGTCTTTAGTCTCTAGGACCCTTAGTTCTCATTTCTCAGTTTTGTAACTTAAAAAATGCTTTCCTACTGTTCATGTGTTTATCCGTTCATCAAGTAATTTTAATGACTACCATGTGCAAAGTTTTGTTCTAAGTGTGATTTGAAAAATAAATTTGATGCTATACTTGAAATTGCTTTCAGCCTAATTGGAGAAATATGTATAAACAAGCATATAAATTAGAAAGTAATAAGCGACTGACATACAGACTCCTTCGGAATGACAAAGCCCACCTGACAAAGACCACCTGGGAAAGGCTGTCGCAGAGAAGCCCAAATACCAGAACTATGGGGCACTTTCTTAAATAAGGGAAAGATACATAAGGGGATACATTTAGGCAAAATTAAAATGAAGAAGTGTTTTCATAGGTGCAAAGCAGAGCTGTGTAAAGGAGTTATCATCAGGTCAGTGCTGAAAAGCAGACTGAGGGTCCTATTTTCTTGGAAACGAAAATGTTAAGACAAACGTGGAATGTTCTATGTACAAAAACCTCTAATCTGAAATCTGCAAATAGGCTGGATATATGACTGCTTCCCTGTGTTAAAGTGACCCACATAGCTTAGATCCTCCCTACAAGAGTGGGATGTTCCATTCTTATTGATTTGATTTAAAACAGCTAAGTTCTTGACAATCATAATATTAGAGAATAAAGTTGCTCATTACTGAGTCCTTTTGCTACTTAACAAAAGCAGTTTTTGAAGTTCACAAGAGGAAGAACAGATTGTTGGAAAAGGTTTTGTGGCAGGAACATAGTAGGGAAAGGTCATAAAAGCAGATGAAATCTTAGGGATTTTGATAATAATCTGAAAAATAGCGAATGGAGACATCCTGGAAAGCTAAGATCCATAAAAATCCACCATTCTATACTAATCATTCACGCCAAACCTGAAGCCATCTTTTAAATCAAAACATACAGCAAATTGCAAATTGCCTGATTTGATTTTCCAACTTTTACCTTTTCCACCAAGTATCTGGAGAAAAGAGAAATAAGCCTTAATTGACTCCAAGAAAAAGAAGAAAATTGGAGCTTGGCAACCACTTAGTCCCTGAAAAATAGAGAATTTACAGAAAAAGAAGGCTTTAAGGCTGCAAGCTAACAAAATGTCCTAAATATTACAAATAAATCACAGTGGCAAAATGCAGGCCTTAACAAAGTCTAGTAGAGTTTGTAGTCCAGTGATTTGAATCTCAATTGCAGAAAATTTGCTATTCAACTAGATGAGGTAAACATCCACAAACTCACCACTAAGCCTGAATATTTATTGGCCAATTTAAAGAAAAGGTGATTTCCTCAAACCCATGGGCCTAAGCCTGAGCCATTATGAAACACTTTCCTATTTGGATTGCTGCTTTCTGCATTTTCTGCACAATAAATGATTCTGATTCACCGCAAAGGTTACCATTAGATAAAATAATCTTGGCTTTTAGATACCAGGGAATGTATGATAAAAGCTGTGGGTTTCAGATAATGTACATGTCAGACTTTCTAGTACTTTCTTCATTTAAAAGAGCTGATAGGCCTTTTCTAATCTAAAACTGCATTACTAGATGGAGCAAAACTATTTGGCAGAAGTAGTAGGGTGCTTCTCTATTATAGATATTCACTGGACACTATAAATGGTTTGCTTATGAGCTGGAAAGAGGGCATTAACACAGCTTTCAAAAGTTTACTTTCACAATAAAATACATACACTAAGGAAACAACTCAGTAATGCTGGTGAAGGAATCCTATCGATAGGAATTCAACTTCTACCAGATAAATTCTCAAAAATTTACTCCCATAAGTATCATAACTTTAAATCCTGATGCTCCAAGCCAACATTTTCTTCCTTTACTAATTTCAAAATAGATAACTCTCCAGCAGTGAGGCACTTCTTTCTTTAGCTTTGAGACTTGTCACAAAGATTGGTTTTTAATTATTTATGCCTATGGTTCAGATTAGTTTAATTATCCACCTTTTCATCATAGCATCAGCGATCACATGAAGACCCTGCAGCTCTGAAGTTTAGCTTCTACGAAGTGATCTCAGCAGGGCCCCGTGCACCCTCGGAGCTCAGAGCCTTGCAGAAGAGATGTTTGGTCCCGGGGTGGTATGCCAGCCACATCGAGAGATGGCTTGTTTATTTCCCCCCATTTCAGGTATGGAGTAATAAGGATTTACATCATGTTAGAATCTCATTAAGTTGATGACTTTGCCTTAAGGTTAAGAAAATTTTCAATTGTTAAACTATTACTAGTTTTTCCTCTTTAGTTGTAAATAATGAGGCTATGGCAAAGAGAAATAGGCAGAAGTAGAAAAACCTTAATTTTCTAAGAGTATTTCAGGATAATTCTCCCTGCTCTATTTGCTGTGCGTACCTTTCCTGATTGTAAAAAGCTTTGAAAGCTTTAGATCCGATTCTTATCCTGAGAATAAAGTTTGAAAGAGAACCTCTTAACCAAACAAGACAAATAATGTTTTGCTTAATTAAGTGCCATTATTTCCTTTTTGAACCACCTTGCTGAATTTTTGATAAGTCCTATGTTTTTCTCAGCCCCTTGAATTTCTTCCGCCTGGCATCAACCTAGATTGCAAAATCAGCCCCTCATGGGATCATGTAAGCAATCCAGACACATCAGACATGGTATATACCTGTGAGTCTAGAGCCATGCTTTCCAGTATGACAGCCACTACCACATATGGCTATTTTAATTTATATTAAAATCAAATAAAATGAAAAGTTCAGTTCCTCGGTTGCTTTAGCCACATTTTAAGTGTTCAATAGCTAAATGTTAGACCCAGCAGCTATAGAACATGTTCATCATCACAGAAAGTTCTATTGAACAGTGCTGGTCTAGGCTAAACAGAAATATCAGAGAAGAGGTATGGATAGACAAGACCTGCTTTGCAGGCTTTGTGGCCTTTAATCCTGGTCTCCTTTCATCTTGCTGGGTCCACCCTCCTTGGCATAACAAGCAACTTCTTCTCCTTAGTTTCTTGAGGAACTTTGTCCATGTTCAAGTTTCCTGAGAGTCTAACCTTATTCTCCATATGGATTATCGAAATATTTCTTCAAACCTGACAGTGCTATTCCTGAAAGGAATCATGAGGAATGACATGTTCTCTGTCAGATTACATCTGAGTTTATTATAACCTTTCTTCTTTTCTATTGTACTTTCCAGCTTGAATGACAGGATCACTGCTTTGTCTGTTTTGAAAGTTGGTTTCCATTTGTGATTTTCTAGTCACTTTTCTAAGCTCTCTTGGTCTTTCAACTGCCTTTTTTGTTTTCATAGTGTGACTTCTCAGACTGCAAACCTGAGTGTACTTAATTGGTGTGATTTATTTCTTATTCCACGTCATTAATGAGGATGACCTGGATTCTATCTAACACCAATGCATGCAATTCTGCGCAGGACAGTGTCTCTCACTGAATGAGTTTAGAGTGCAGAAATTTTTCATTATACAGTTTACATGTCTTTTTTCAATGTGCATTTTTTTATTTGATAATTTAGTTGCTAATTATTGATGGGCAACAACTAAGAACTGATCCTGCTACAGTGATGGATGAAGTACAGAAGTTTCTAGGAGTCTTGCCTCATTATAATTACTCAGAAGCTTTAACGTAAGTTTATATTCTAATTAGTTTATTGACATTTCAGCAGAGAATTGATTTCAAAGAAATTGCAGTTTGGTCATACAACTGTCAGGTTACTTGTTCCTTATATACTGGTTATTTTTCAATTTGACATTAACCACGAAAAAAAAAAAATTTCAACAGTGTGACACAGAAATGTCCTAAATCCTGTGTTAATTCCTAATTGTACAAAGATTTCCCTGAAAGGAAAGTAGAGAAATAAAACAGTGGTAAATCTTAAAACAAACCACAAACCTTAAAAGAAGTTATCTGAAATAAGTTCGTAAAGCCTGAGCCTATTTAACAGGCAATATGGGGCTTCTTGGAAGTATGAACAGGTGAGTAACTAGGTAGTTTAGGAACTGACTCTTCTCTCATTTGTGTAATTTTCAGAAACAATGTCATACAGCAAGAAATAGTCCATAGGTGATTGAATAAGCAGAGAGAGATGTACTATTATCGCTCCTAAACAAACGTCCTTTTTTATTTTTTCATCTTTGTCTTTATCCACTATTTGACCCTGTCATCTCTGCTTCAGAGTCCTCAGCAGTTAAAGCACTGGTTTGATTTTTCTGTTTGTTTGTATGGTTTTTTGCTAGTTTCCTCCGATTTTCTTAGGTAACTGACTCTGTAAGGTCCATGACCAGGGACCAGTAAGGAACTAGGGCTGAAGAAGGCAGTCACTCTCGGAGGTGTGCCCATGCCTGAGACTGAGTGCTGTGTCCTAGGTGCCTCTCTTACCTCACCCTAGTGCTGACTCTGGGCTTCACTTAGCATTTTTGAAGAAGACCTCTATCTTACTGCGTCCATTTAGAATAGTTGGCAATCAGATTTAGGAGAATTATATTTGTTCCTACCACATGTGTAGAGCAACTGGAAGATACTGAGTTGGATTGGGTCATGGACCTGACTCACACCGTAAGTTGGTTTTTTTTTAATTACATGGACTGAGCCTTAAAAAAAACTGAAAAAGACTATCATGGAATTTTTCCCTTGTGTTTTTCAGTATAAAACTCAGTTCCACAGATCGAGTAGTTTTCCCTTTTTTTGTACTCTTTAATATCAATTTAGAAAGTGAGAGGCAGGTTTCCTTTACCTTTCAACAAACTTTGCAGGAAAAAAAAAGATTAGCAGAAAAACATCAAATACTGCTTA
The DNA here is from genome assembly GCF_029289425.2 of Pan paniscus. Taxonomy (NCBI): domain Eukaryota; kingdom Metazoa; phylum Chordata; class Mammalia; order Primates; family Hominidae; genus Pan; species Pan paniscus. The sequence goes on from NC_073252.2 coordinate 116,279,951, forward strand.
TATCTCCTACAAATCAAATATAGAGACACGTAAGGGAGGCATTTTGCTGTAGAGGACAAAGGAGTAGGTGGAACTCTGCAGTTTTGAGCTTCCTTCCTAAGAGTCATTTATACTTTGCTGTTATTATTAACCTTCTGACCTCTGTGTTTTCTATACTATGAGTACTGTCAGAGTTTTGTATAGCTTAGTTCAAGTACTAACACAGACACTGGCCTTAGGTATTTAACATTCAACTTGACCTTAAAGAAAGCTGAGTGATTTCAGTTTGCACTTAAAAATTCAAGACCATTTTCTGTTCTGTATCTTTTTAAGCATCTCTTGGAAAAGAAAGCTTTTATTTTCTAAACAGTTTTCTATTTCAAATTAGGTTATCTGTGGGTCTTTTTTATAGAGTATGTAGCAAAGCATTGTATTTCAGAAAAAAAGAAGTACAGTATTCTATAAAGACAGAGTTGCTTTTTCTTATGGGATGGTCCTTGACCTGCATGCTGTGTATTTGTCCCCTCTGCAGCCAGCTCAGCAGCAAGCTTTTTATTCATCTCCACTGCTGAGAAAAGGCAGTGTAAACTTAAGAGAATATCAAAGCAACATACTATATACAAAGAACCGTAGTCCGTTTGCACCTGGGCTGTATCTAGCTAAAATTACTGATTATATGATTCTCTAACCTGGTTGGGGGCTCAGTGGGTGAAATAGCAAAATAAGATATGGGTAGTCCCTGAAACCACAGTTTCTATTCCAGCAGTGCCACCCAGGCTCTCATCCTGCAGGTGGAGATACTGTGTTTCCATTCCATTTCTTTTTATGTTTTCTTGTCAATCATCAATTGGCCTGACATACCTTGTAAAACCTGGCAGTGCACTAGTTGTAGAATATTTGGAAGTTTCATGTCATTGTCTTGGGTCTAAATTGATCATCCTTCACCCTATGCCCTTTGTAGTTGTTTATCTGAAACCTGTCTTCACAATTTAGTTACTCCTGTTAGAGTAACTATACTGATAGCTGTTTCTGTAGTGCTTTGGAAATATTGAGGATGACTAGAGGTACAAAATATATATCGTCAGAAATGCCATTTATACCAGTTTGTATACTTTGTACACTTTGGTATTGCTTCTTATTTTTTCTTCTTATTTTCCTGCTGGTGATAATGACGACTATCTCATTGGTGCTTAAAAATTTTTTTTTCTCATTGGAAGTCCTCTAAGGATATAGTAAACTGTAAACCAATATGAATTCTCAACTAACTACATAAATCTAGTGCTTTGCATGTAGTAGAATAAATGAATGAAGCAAGGTCTATACAAATGTTTTGCTATGCAATCTTGGCGTGAAAGAGTACTCCAATTTAAGATATCTCTAAACTTATTATCTTCCATATAGCAAATTTCAGCATCAAAACTATTTTCAAGAAGAATCACAATAAGCCCCCAATGTCAAGATTGTTGTTTATTCTTTTCCACAAGTGCTAAAGAAAGCATTCAAGACTTTTAAAGATATACAAAGTCACTGAAGAATCTGTGATGTCTTAAAATGACTTATTACTGTTATCATGGGTGTTAAATGACATATTTAATGTTAAATAATCTGATTTTCTCAGTGATTGTGTGAATGAAATAAGCAAAATAAGCTTTAAAAATATAAATAAGAACCTTCTCATTCAATCAAGTAAATTATAATTTACAACTCTTGTTCCACATACCCTTAATCCCTAAATGGGATTAATATATTAACATTAGTTTTTGTGTTACATGTTATATAGTGTTTTGAAGCAATCATTTGAAATAAGACAGGAAAAACAATGCTTAGCATGGAATTGTACTAATTTGTATACACTAAAATGAAAAATATGAACTTTTAGTTTTGCCATGAATACATCTATTCACAATAATACCTAGCCATCAATGCCAATGACAGATGTCTTCATGTTTAGAAATACTAGTTAGCTAAATACCTGAACCTGGCATCTTTATGTCTCAGTCAGTTAACCTATTTGTCAAGATGAATGAAACCAGACTATGTTCTATGAATTTTTAGTATTAATTTACTTTGAAAATGTCAATAAATGGGCAATGAGAAGTTGAAAGCCGAGAGTTGAGTATAGTTGTTTGTTTGTTTTGTGGACAGAGGTTAGCTAAGTCACAAAGGACTGAAGCTGCTTCAAAATTCAGAAGGACTTCAATAGCTTTTAATATAACTTCCTTGGCAACGAAATTTATATTGCCTGGGAATTGTTTTCCTACCCACTGTAGATAAATTTTAGTACAAATGTACTACACTAAAACTTTCTTATTAGCAAATTATAGTAGCCACAGTAACTAAAATCTGCTGGTTCTCTGGATGGCATGAAAGAACACCTAGAAATGCTGAGTAGGGAAAAGAAAAAAATAGTCTATTCTAATTTCTTATTATAAATTTTTAAGTGGTTGTAACAGTTCAAAATAAATAAACATTTATATGTCCTATATATCTCTCTCTCTTCATAAAAACACAATGTGATACGTAAAATTAGCTCCATTTTTTCAGATTAAAAAAAACTGGGGCACAGGAAAGTTAAGCCAAAGGTCACTCAGCAAGTAAGTTGAGGAGGCAGGATTGAAACTCAATCAGTTATCTCTGGAACCTACATTGCCAACCTGTTAAGCTCTTCATATTGGCACAGGATGTTAGAACCACAGAAAAACAATACTGTGAATTTTTAATAGTGAATAGCATATTCACAGGAAGTGCTTCCTTAAAAAGAACTAGAGCCTTAAAATGAGCTATGGAAGTTGTTTCAGATTTTATTATGAATAAAATCCATTTCCAGGTGCACTGGATGTCACTTTTCTTCATAAATATGTAATCATAAAGATATGCAAATTAAAATAACATTGAAATACCACTACATACCCATTAAAATGGCTATAATCCAAAAGACAATACCAATTTACTGTATTAGTCCATTCTCACGCTGCTATGAAGAAATGCCCCAGACTGGGTAATTTATAAAGAAGCAAGATTTAGGCTGGGTGGGGTGTCTCACACCTGTAATCCCAGCACTTTGCAAGGCCGTGGCAGATGGGTCACCTGAGGTCAGGAGTTCGAGACCAGCCTGGCCAACATGGAGAAACTTGTCTCTACTAAAAACTCAAAAAATTAGTTGGGCATGGTGACAGGCACCTGTAGTCCCAGCTACTTGGGAGGCTGAGGCAGGAGAATCACTTGAACCTGGGAGGCGGAGGTTGCAGTGAGCCAAGATTGCACCATTGCACTCCAACCTGGGCAACAAGAGCAAAACTCCATCAAAAAAAAGAGAGAAAGAAAGAAAAAGAAAAGAGGTTTAATTGACTCACAGTTTTACATGGCTGGGAAGGCCTCAGGAAACTTACAGTTATGGCAGAAACCAACTATTCACAAGGAGGCAGAAGAGAGAATGAATACCAGCAGCGGAAATGCCAGATGCTTATAAAACCATCAGATCTTATGAGAACTTACTATCACAAGAGAAACTGCCCCAATGATTCAATTACCTCCAGCTGGTCCCGCCCTTGACACGTGGGGATTATTACAATCCAAGGTGAGATTTGGTGCGGACACAGAGCCAAACCATATCACAAATGTTGGCAAATATGTGGAGAAACTAGAATCCTCATATACTGCTAATGATAATGCATAATATATGGCCACTTTGGAAAGCAGTTTTGCAGTTTCTTAAAAACTAAACAGAATCTCACTCAACAATCCAATTTCACTTCTAGGAATCTACCCCAGAATAAATGAAAACCTAAGTCCATAAAAGCTAGTAAGGGAATGATAGCATTATTCATAATAGCTAAAAACTAGAAACAATACAAATGTTCTTCAACTGGTGCATGGCTTTGTTATATCCACACACCAGGGGGGTTTAAAAAAAAAAAAAAAAGGAATGTCCAGAAAAGAGACAAATGTAGAGTTAGAAAAGGTTTATCTGGGCCGGGCATGGTGACTCATTGCTGTAATCCCAGCACTTTGGGAGGCCGAGGCAGGCAGATCACCCGAGGTCAGGAGTTCGAGACCAGCTTGGCCAACGTGGTGAAACCCCAGTTCTACTAAAAATACAAAAATTAGCTGGGCATGGTGGCGCAGGCTTTTAATCCCAGCTACTCCGGAGGCTGAGGCAGGAGAATTGCTTGAACCCAGGAGGTGGAGGTTGCAGTGAGCCAAGATCGCGCCACTGCAATCCAGCCTGGGCGACATGAGTGAAACTCTGTCTAAAAAAAGAAAGAAAGAAAGAAAGAAAGAAAGACTTTATCTGGAACTAGGGATGACAGCAGGGATTGACTGCAATGGGCTGCAAAAGTATGGGTTTTGGAAGGATAGTGGAAATGTTCTAAAACTGGATTGTGGTGATAATTGTACAACTATATAAACTTGCTAAATAGTGCTGAATTGTATATTTAACAATATGTAAATAATACCTAAAAAAAGTTGTTAAAATAAAATACATATCAGTAAAATGATTCCTTAAATCATAAACGTGTTTGCCAAAAGAGAACTGATTTTAAAAAACTGCAATGCCTATCCTATATTAGTAATATCTAAATGATGGTATTTTGATTTTGAAATTTACTGAATTGCTATTTTCAATTCAGTATTCACCCATAGAAATGGTTTTTCGATGTAAAGGCATTTCAGATATACTTTAGTCTTCTAAGTGTAATCTGAATGTTTTGTACAATTAACCTGCACGAGGGTAGAAATAAAGTCATGTTTTCATTAATATAAAAATGTCAGCCAGGCACTGTGGCTCACGCCTGTAATCCTAACACTTTAAGAGGCCGAGGAGGGTGGATCACCTGAGGTCAGGAGTTCGAGACCAGCCTAACCAATATGGTGGAACCCCATCTCTACTAAAAATACAAAAATTAGCCAGGCGTGGTGGCGCACACCTGTAACCCCAGCAACTCGGGAGGCTGAGGCAGGAGAATTGCTTGAATCCAGCAGGTTGAGGTTGCAGTGAGCCAAGATCACACCACTTCACTCCAGCCTGGGTGAAAGAGCAAAACTCCATCTCAAAAAAAAGAAAAAAAAAGTCACTGTTTAGAGGCTGAATCATTGGAGAATCTTGGTGCCCCTGCCCACAAGTCTTTTACAGTTATTTCTAAATATCCCAGATGATATTCCACACAAGCTTTAGAACCATTCTTACCCATTCTTGTTTTACTCTTTAAATCAACAAAATGCTATTGAATAATTATGTGCATGACTCTGGAGACACAATGATGAACAAAGTATCCCCACCTCCAGGTTAGGGTAGCCCTAGAAGCAGACACTAAACAATATATGAACACTTCCTCCAAAATGTTCACTGCCTGAAGGCCTTGAAAGGAGGGCCCCAGCCATGACAATGGTTGCCAGTGCTTACATAAAAAGATTGTTTCCTTGCTGTTCCACCAGACTTCAGAGAAACACTGCCGCTTTCTGAATAGATGTGGGGAGATTTTCTCCATCTTCTATTACACTTCTTCATTTGGGCTCTGAAATAGTATTACTTGTGTCCCAAACTCATAAGACCTTCAATGAACAGCAGTCCCTTCATCTATGATGGTTCTCTATGAAGGACCAGACCCAGTCCCTCAGGCCATTGGGTAAATAAACATGCTTTCCCTTCTAGCTTCTCCTTCTCATTTTCATCCTGACACACTTATACCATTGCCTATGAGGGTATGCACACAGATGCCTAGGCTAGGTGCCAGCTACACACACAGCTTTTCTCAGTGAAGCCCAGCATGACACCTGCTGCATAAGATCTAATTAATTAGCCAACATAAAAGAAAAACCTATTTTTCTTTTGATTCTTAATTTTAGCATGTGTGGAGTTCAGTGCTTCTTAGAAAAACTTTCTCTCAGAAGACTACTCATTTTAATACACAGCATATGTATGTTCCAGTTACGTTATCTACAGCAAGGTATATTAGCAAAAAGTAATAGCTGCTCTGGATTCTGAATTTTGATCACTTGAATACTTAAAATGAGTCAGAATTCAATTTTGGAAAATTGCTGATAGCAAAATGTTAATGAAAAATATTACATCAATCACAGACTTCCAGAAATGTTGTATTAAAGTTTCCCAAAGGCTTTCATGTACAGATTATTTAAATAATACAGTCTTTATTAATGATCTCTTTGTAATTCTGAATATAGCACTAATTTATTCAGTTGCCTTACCGATTCAAACAAGACCATAAACAGCATGAAAACATAAAATGTTGTGTCCTGATCTGACACAATTGCTTTAATAATGATGAGAAACAGGCTTTACATAAATGGAAAGTGATTATTCTCTCTAATACACAAAGTCATACAGAGGCAGAAATCTAGGTTTGTATTCTTTTCATAGGGCTAGAGTTATAAATTCTACAAGATTAACTACATATAGACTACAGCCCCACATACACACACACACACACACACACACATTAGATCACACTATCATTTTAAGTGCTTTGTTAATGTATAATTTACATACAATCACCCATTGTAATTGTGCAGTTCAATGAATACAAATGTATACAGTTGTATGTACCACCAGAATCAAGATATAGAACAAAAAGGTATAATCCAAAAAGTTTAATCATGCTCCGCTGTAGTCAACACTTTCTACTCAACTTGACCCCTAGGAATCATCAAGCTGCTTTCTTTCACTTAGCATAATGATTTTGAGTTTCCTCTATGTTGCTACATCTATCAGGAGTCAATTCTTTTTTATTGTTATATATTACTCCATTTTATGGATGTACCACAATTTGTTTATCCTTTCACCAGTTGATGGACATGAGTAATTTGTATTTTTTGGCTATCACGAACAAAGCTACTGTGAACAGTTGTGTGGACATACATTTGCATTGCATTCGAGTAAAAACCTAGAAATGGGGTTGGTGGGTCATATAGTAGTTATGTATTTTAATTTCTAAGAAACTTTACAAAGAGGCTGTAATATTTTTAATTTCTACCAACAATTCTATTTGTTCCATGTCTTTGCCAACACGGGATATTTTTAAAATCAGTCATTCTACTGAGTGTACAGTGCTATTTCATTTGTAATTTTAATTTGTATTTCCTTAATGATGAATGATGTTCAGCAAATTTTCATTTGTTCATTGACCATTCATATGTGTTCTTTGGTGAGGTGTCTGTTCCAATCTTTTTTTTTTTTTTGAGATGGAGTTTTGCTCTTGTTGCCCAGGCTGGAGTGCAATGGCACAAACTCGGCTCACCGCAACCTCTGCCCCCCAGGTTCAAGTGATTCGCCTGCCTCAGCCTCCTGAGTAGCTGGGATTACAGGCATGCAGCACCATGCCCGGCTAATTTTGTATCTTTAGTAGAGACAGGGTTTCTCCATGTTGGTCAGGCTGGTCTTGAACTCCCGACCTCAGCTGATCCGCCCACCTCAGCCTCCCGAAGTGCTGAGATTATAGGCGTCAGCCATTGCACCCAGCCTGTTCCAATCTTTTATGCAGTTTTTATTGATATTTTTATCTTTTATAGTGAGTTATATATTCCAAATACAAGTTCTGTATTAGATATTTTTTTTACAAATGTTTTCTCCCAGTCTGTGGTTTCCCTTTTCATTTTCTTGTGTCTTTATGAGAGCAAAATTTTACATTTTGATAAATCCAAAATTATCATTATTTTTCCCTTATGGTTCATCCTAAGAAATCTTTGCCTAACCCAAGGTTGCAAAATTTTCTGGTTTTTTTCCCTATGTTTTCTTTCAGAATTTTTATAATTTTAGCTATAAATTTTTTATTTATTTATTTATGTATTATTTTTATTTTATTTTATTTTTTTTGAGACGGAGTCTTGCTCTGTCACCCAGGCTGGAGTGCAGCAGCACAATCTCGGCTCACTGCAAGCTCCGCCTCCCGGGTTCACGCCATTCTCTTGCCTCAGCCTCCCAAGTAGCTGGGACTACAGGCGCCTGCCACCACGCCCGGCTAATTTTTTGTATTTTTAGTAGAGATGGGGTTTCACTGTGTTAGCCAGGATGGTCTTGATCTCCTGACCTCGTGATCCGCCTGCCTCGGCCTTATAATTTTAGCTATAAATTTTTAAGTTTTCAGCTTAAATTTTTATAGTTTAGGTTTAGCTCAATAATACATTTCAAGTTAATTTTTACATACAACATGAGGTAAGGGTCAATGTTCAGCTTTTTCATATAGATATCCAATTTTTCTTGTGAAATTTAAAGGACTAATCCTTTCCCATTGACTTACCTTGGCAGCCATTTTTTGAAAATCAGTTGACTGTAGATGTGTAGATTTATTTCTGAACTCTTCATTTTGTTCCATCGATCCATTGGTCCACTGATGCCAACACCATACAATCTTCATTACTGTAGAATTAGAGTAAATCTTGAAATTAAATAGTAGGAGATCTCCAACTTTGCTCTTTGTTTTCAAATTGTTTTAGCTTGTCTACTTCCTTTACATTTTTATATGTACTTCAGAATAATTTTCTGTTTCTACTTAAAATATAGTCCACTGGAGTTTTGATAGGAATCATACTGAATCTATAGATAAATTTGGAGAGACTTGGTATTTTAAAAGTATCTAGTCTTCTGATTTATGAGCATGGTATAGCTCCCTTTTTTTCTAAAACTTAACAAAGTTTTGTAGTTTTAAGTGTGCAGCCATTGCACATATTTTTTGTAAACTGTCACCCTAGATATTTCAGGTTTTCACATTATAATTTTAAGCAAAGTGTTAGAAGTAGCATTCCTAGAAGTAGAACAGATTAAAGGCAAAAGAAAAACGTTATCTGAAATAATTCTAATTGAGAAGAAAAATGGCAATATAATTATTGAATAACAAAAGCTATGTAAAGGAATTATCATTGCTATTACATTCACTTTTATATCTGAGCATACAAATTAGTGCTTTATTTACAGTGAATAATAATATAAAACCTACTTGGAGACCAGTAAAAAAGAAAAGGCCCTAAACCGAAAGTCAGCAGGCCTAGACTTGAGTCATGACTTGAATATTGAAGAAGTGTATAGTACAAGGTAAATAAACCTTGACAAACATTTTCTCCCTTCTCATTTTGTGTTCAACTAATACTTGGCAAATGTTTACAAGAGCCAAACAGTATGCTAAATGCTATAAAATGGGAAGAATCCTTCACAGCATATCCTTAAGTGTTAGAATGAAACCTCAAATGAGAAAGAGTTATATGAAATATTTTGGTAAGATAAAATGTATATTTTAATGTGCTATTATTATTTACTATAATTATGGCATAAAAAGTTCATTTAGGCTGGGCACAGTGGCTCACGCCTGTAATCCCAGCACTTTGGGAGGCTGAGACAGGCGGATCACCTGAGGTCAGGAGTTTGAGACCAGCCTGACTAACATGGAGAAACTCCGTCTCTACTAAAAATACAAAAATTAGCTGCGCATGATGGCACATGCCTGTAATTCTAGCTACTCGGGAAGCTGAGGGAGGAGAATCACTTGAACCCGGGAGGTGGAGGTTGCGGCGAGCCGAGATTGCGCCATTGCACTCCAGCCTGGGCAACAAGACCAAGACTCCTTCTCAAAAAAGAAAAAGAAAAAAGAAAAAAATTCATTTGTAGGTGCTATTACTTTAATACAGAGCTCATACCAAAAGAAGAAAGTAGCTCTGAAAAAAATTAAATGGATTATAGCTAGAGAATCCTAAAAGTAATCACTCCATGATACACTGAAACCTTTTCTCTTCTATTACCTTCTAGTTGTATGATACAAGTAGCATCTAAATCCATAGACATGGAAGAAGACTGACTTCTTTTTAAACCCTACAAAGAAAAAGAATGACTTGTTTTTAAACCCAAAAAAAAATTTGAATATTTATGCATTTTTTCCTTCCAGATGAAGGAAGTAGCCTTATTAATTTCTATTAATAGGAGATGTGCTGACAATTTTTCTGTTAGGAACCTGGCAAACTCACAAATATGACAGATGAACTCAGAATTTAGAAGTATGCCAAAAGACTTTATGCAAAGGAATATAGTAAAAAAGAATTCAGTTTCTCTGGTTATAGATTGTTATCCAAATAAAATATTTATGTATTGGTCACTATATCATATGTATTGGTCACCATATCATATAAATTGGTTGAAAAATGATTTTCTGGTTTTTCTGTGTGTATTTTTTTTTTTTAGGTTTGATTCTCATAAAGGTTTCTGGTGTCAGTTACTGGAAGAAGGTAAAACAAAATGCCTTGGAAAGAGCAAAGGAAGAAAATACCCTCCAATGGATTCTGATGTAAGCATAGAGCTTAAAAATACAAACTAAATCAGCAAAATGGTAACCAATAATATCATCTACTTTCTTAAAAAACTAGTTAAAGTCAAAATTCAGCCTTTCTAAAAACTAAAAGTGCCATTTCAATTTCAGTACAGGTAGGTTGCTTATTTTGATTTTACCCACAATATATTATTACCTGTCATGCAAGAATAAAGGAAAACAATAGAATTCAACATTCTGAATAAGAACAAAGAGATAATATCTTATTCCAAAAAGAATGATACCTGCACAAAAATTTTAGTATAAATGTTAACTGAAACCAAGACAGGAAATATATCCATTGGAAAGTGAAAATAGGACCAAGATTTCTATTTTTGGCCGAGTGTGGCGGCTCATGCCTGTAATCTCAGCACTTTGGAAGGCCGACGTGGGTGGATCACTTGAGGTCAGGAGTTCGAGACCAGCCTGGCCAACATGATAAAACCCCATCTCTACTAAAAATACAAAAAAAGATTAGCTGGGCATGGTGGCAGGCACCTGTAATCCCAACTACTCAGGAGGCTGAGGCAGGAGGATCGCTTGAACCTGGGAGGCGGAGGTCACAGTGAGCCCAGATTGCACCATTGCGCTCCAGCCTGGGCAGCAAGAGTGAAACTCCAACTCAAAAAAAAAAAAAATTCTATTTTTTTTCACTGCCTGAGTCATTCTGTTGTAGTAAGTGTGCCCTGGGCAGTAATGTAAGTTACTGATATAATATACTAAGTTTTGAGCTGTTAATATGCTAATAAAACGAAAGAAGCAATGTATTTCCCAACATCTAACATACTAGCAGATAATTTAGGCTTTGGGGAATGTAGACACACACTTTGCAGTATGTATTCAGCACTTCCTGTTTATTCTGTTCAGAATGGAGACATGGTGATCACTTAATGCTACAGTTTTCTCCATTTCTATACCCCACATTTTTACTTTAATGCTTACTTGACATATATTAAGATTTACTAATAATATTTTTATTTATTATTAGTCTAGTTAGTAGTTTCAATATAAGCATGCAAGTAGATTTTGATTTGTAAATTTTTTTTAGATCTCAGAAATTAAAATATGATTTGGGATTTTTCCCCCACAATTAATACATTACATTAACTGAGAACCCTAAGATGGTCTGAGGATCCTAAGGTGGGCTAAACTTATTAGAATACTTTAACAAAACCTTGAGGACTACTTTTTGTGCCTTGCCTGATAGATGCAGGGTCTGTCCTCAATAAACTCATAATTAAATCATATACGGAAGAGAGAGAGAGTTTCTGTTATTTTGATAAACAAACTGCATTTTCAGAACTCCAATTTTCTGTGGCTGATTAAAATATACCTTCAGAGCACTTTGAAAACAACCCTTCTTTTCCCAAAAGAAATTGACATACAATTTCTATAGTATTTCAAGAAAGTAATATAAAATATATCATATGCATTTATGTCAAAGCTATTTCCCTATAAATTTATTAAAGCTAAAATGTTTAAGAGACACTGCAGAATATCTTTCTTAGCATTTTGTTTTACTCTGGTCTAACACAGACCTTATTAAATTTGGAGGTAGAGAAAGATAAGAAAAACACAACTTTTCAGGATATCCTTTCTTCTCAACAAGGTTACTGAGTAATCCATATTGGGTTTATTTAAGGGAGTGGCTGATTTTGTGAAAATAATGTCCACAAAGCAGGTAAGAGTAAAGAGGTCTTCACAGAGGTAATGAAAATACAAATGTGTAGGAGGGATTAGAGTGGGCAGTACTGTCACCACACCTTTTGCCTCTTCCTAGTAAGAAAAATGCCAGTACCCAAGACTGTCAGTAAAATATCATAGCATGTGCTAAATAAATAGTCCATATGCTTAATACAAATTTTAATCCAGATCTGGTATACTTGGTACTTATTTCAACGTAGTCAAAGTGTATGAAATGTAATAAACAAAATAAAATGTACTTTTCTCTCCTCCTCTCCACTTAGAGCAGGACATTTCTGTCAAGCTACTATCGAGATCACAACGTGGAACTCTCAAAGCTGCTGCACAAACTGGGTCAGCCTCTGCCATCCTGGCTGAGACAGGAGCTGCAGAAAGTAAGATAGCACTGAGAGAAAACTTGAGACTTCATCATCCATGTAGAACACACCTTTTCCAAAGCTTCCAGAAGCTACCAAAAGGCAGTTGAAAAATATACCTCTTCAAATGAGAAAAAAGAACAGTTTCTTCCATGTGCTGGCATGTGGATGATTAGAAAAAAAGAAAAAGTATGTGTTACAAGCCTTGAGGCCTGTGGCCTTTCTCTTAACCCATATCTGAGCCTGTGGGATTATTGTAGACTACTGTGCACTCATGTGGAAGTCAATTGCAACCAACATAAATATCAAACACAAATGCAGAACTGTTCCATTTCATAGTAATATTTACACTTTTATATATCAACTAAGATTGTGTCTCTGTAGGTTTTTAGACCACTGTTTGCCTGTACGATGTTTTCTTATTATTTTATTCTATAAAGTGTCCTATGAAACAAGAAGCAAAATAAACATCACAATGTAGCATAAAATGTCAAAAGCATAACACCCATGAAAAATGCTTGCCAAAATTTAAATCCACTTAAGTATTTAGAAATAATTGTAAATTATAATTTGTGCTAGATCAGAGTGGAAAAGTTATATATGAGTGTTATCTGCACCAAAAAAAAATAAGTGCTATAGCAAAAGTGATTTTTTCATATACATAGTCTAGTGAATATATGTAAAAATTACTAACTCTTCCATCACAACGTAATTGTTATACTGAAATATATACTGTAAAGCTGTTGGATGGTAAATAGAAACACATCAAGTACACCAAAACAGTAAATAACAATGTAAAGTGTACTGACTGAATCCTCTAAAAGGGAGAAATTGTAGGGGTCTAAAAACATATCATCGAGAATTCTATGTCCACTTGCTGTAAGCTGTGAATCTATCCCAGTAGTCCTCACTAGTTCTACAGAAATGCATGCCTAGAGTCTGAGGTATGTGTCATCTCCAGAAACAGGTTGACTTTTAAATGTGAATAGCTATTTTTAATGCTCCCCAAAACAAAACCTATTAAACTAAAACTAAAAACAGTTTCCCTAGATGATGTGGTTAGGCTATTTACATTTAGGTTATTAAAAAATTGCATTTTCCCAGATAGTTCAAAATAAAATTATGTAATGTAGTAGAGATTTATAACAAAAAACAAATTAATATATTATTTGTAATCTAATGTTTGCAATGATACTTTTGATATAAGGCAAAGAAACATAAGCAGAGCAGAGGCCCATTTTTGAAAATATTTCACCCATCACTCTGGTGGAAGTAACAGATCATAGGTACAGTTAAGGATTAGCTACTAAATTAAATGCAGGAAGTACAAAGATGAGCAAGTCATGCTCTTGAAATATATTTACATTTCAATTGTAAATAATATATATGGTTAATAAAGTTTCCAAAAAAGAAAAGAATACATCATACTTATTTTCCTGTTAATATTTACTTAATTTTTTTTTTGAGAGGGGGACAGAGTCTCACTATGTCACCCAGGCTGGAGTGCAATGGTGTGATCTCAGCTCACTGCAACCTCCGCCTCCTGGGTTCAAGTGTTTCTCCTGCCTCAGCCTCCTGAGGAGCTGGGATTATAGCCATGCACCACCACGCCCGGGTAATTTTTGTATTTTTAGTAGTGACAGGGTTTCACCATGTTGGCTAGGCTAATCTTGAACTCCTGACCTCATGATCCACCCACCGCGGCCTCTCAAAGTGCTGAGATTACAAGCGTGAGCCACCATGCCCTGACTACTTAATTTTTAAATGTACTGTACATATACATAAAATTTAAGTAGCAAATTAATTCCCTGCTATGATTATAAGCCTTTATAAAATATTATCAAAGGTATGATTAGAAAAAAATGGGAGGAAAACCCATAGTAAAAATATTTTCATTGTCATTTTAATGGGTAAAACTATCAATTACTAATTAGAAAACAAATTGTGAGATCCACTTACTATAAATTTTTAACTGTACATTATAATTACTTTTTTAAAGTTTCATGTACCTAAAGCATATGCTAATTTTTAAATATACTATTAGCAGAAAAAATTGGAAAAATCACCAATTTTTAAGACTCTTGACTCTAAAAGCAAAATCAAAGTCATTTGGACAAATATGGGAAACACAGTCTTCATGCTTACTGCTGTCTCTTTTATAGCAGCAGATGCCAGACATGCTAGGAAAATTACTATAGTCTTCCATCTCCACCAACTTAAGAAAACTGGCTTAGGAAGGTTAAACATAATGAGAATAGGCCTCAGCAGTTATATACAGTGTCATGTTTTCATTTGGCAACAACATTTATTCTAATAAAAAAAGAAGAGAAAAACTGATACATTTATGCTTTAATGGTAAGATGTACATTTGAACTGCTAAGCAAAGCTGCTAATGGCATATTTTGTTTAGGTAAATCGAGTTGACTGAACACCTCATCCTTTTAAGTAGATGTCAAAAACATACTCCGTGTTTGTATAAAGACAGGAGAAAAAGGAAGAGATCTTACCAAAATTTATTCATTCACAAGTACATGTATTACGCTAGCTAGAGCAGCAAACCTGTGAAAGGATTTTTGACCACTCAATGTGTCTTGAAGACAGCATCAAATTCTAGAGGACATGCATACTTTCCACATTATATACTCCAACTGGTTAATATGCTAATCTGAAAGTAACATAAATACATATGAGAGAATAATGAGAGATAATCTGATTTAAAACTAGCTTTGTATAGAATTCCCTTTTTCATTGTTTAAAATATGAAACTTCCTCAGGAAGAAATGAAATGGTTATTTCAATGTTTATAGCTGTAATATTCTTGTCATTCACATTGAATGAAAATTACTGGAAACATTTTTTTCTCTGAGTTTTTTAAAATAAAAAACCTGGATATAATTCTGATAGTAGCATGGTACCTCATATGTACAACAATAAACTGATAGGAAAATGAAGAGTTTGGACCTGGTGATTTTAGGTAATCAGTAGGTATTTTATTGTTTTGGCCTGGGGGTGAGTGGGAGGTGGTTACGGAACATAGATACTACTAACATAATTCAAAATGAAGAGATAGAAAATTTTCAAGTAGGATATATATCTATCCTATATTTATAAAACCTTTCACAGATCCTTCTCCTCCTAAATTTATATGTTACTTGTAGTGAATTTTTTTTTAGTTCTAATAAATATAATGCAGTTTCTAGGTCATTTATGGGACCCTAGAATAAGAGAATAAGAGA
Source organism: Pan paniscus (assembly GCF_029289425.2). Taxonomy (NCBI): domain Eukaryota; kingdom Metazoa; phylum Chordata; class Mammalia; order Primates; family Hominidae; genus Pan; species Pan paniscus. The sequence continues at coordinate 116,295,533 of NC_073252.2, forward strand.
ATCACACAGCTGTTACTAAATGGACTTCAGAACAGGAATGATTATAGCATTTCTTACCCCCAGTATTCTGTTCTGCTCCATACCAATGAGCCCATTTCTTTCCTCAGAGTTTAAAAGGTGTTCATCTCTCTTTTCTAAAAATCTGGCAAAACAATCTCTGCAAAAAAAGGAGGGAGGGGGGATTCGGGGAGTTTAAATTTAGCCATTTATCTTCATTCTCCACAAATTTTCTTTTCTCTCTTCCAATCCCTTTCTTTTCTAGACATCAGCTTTTCACATGTTGCAACCCACCCTATCTCGGGGCACCAGCTGAATACCCCACAGGCTTGCCTCCCACAGACACAGCTCACTGATTGAGCTGGGACATCTCATCTCATCTTCTGCCTTCAGACTGTGATTTACAGCATTGGCTTCCCTGTTCCTCAGGCTTTCAGTCTCAGATTGGATTACACCGTTAACCACCCAGTCTCCAACTTGCACAGCAGATTATGAGACTTCTCAGCCTTATTAATTCGGCTTTTTTGGAGAACTCTAAGACACACAGTTTCACTTAGATTCCATCTCCCCAAAAATCTGCAATCTACTTTGAGTAGGCCTTTCACCAATGGCCAAGGATACCTAACAAAATTTGAGGGCCACTTCTCCCCAAACCAGTGCTGCTACCAGTTCTTGCCATTTATTGTCCCTAATTTGTTATCTATAAAAGTTCTCTATATACTCAGTGCTCTTAATAAATGTTACAGCGTAAAATTTATTCATTTATTTGTTAGTACTGAAACTAATAAATAAGTTGAACCTCCTTCCATTAATCCTGTAACTATCCTCATCTTTAAGTATCTATCACTTCTCAGTCTATTTCCAAAAGTTATAAATACAAAAATTAATAAATCACTAAAGTTGGAATTAGTTATATGCTCACCATTTCCTCTGGAGCATCTCTTAGAGAAAGAGGAATCAGTATCAGTAAGTTAAAAAAGACATTCACTTGCCAGAGTCAAGTCAAGTATCTCTTTTACTATACTATAGTCAGAGCTCTCCAGAGAAATAGAACTAGGGGCAGATACATATACATATATATATATACATATAAGCACATATATACACACATATAAGCATATATATATATATATATACACACACACACACATACATACGTATATAAAGACTCATTATAAGGTATTGGCTTAAATGATTTTAGAGGATGCAAAGGCCCATGATCTGTCATCTGCAAGCTGGAGACCCAGGAAAGTCAGAGGTGTAGTTCAAAAGCTTAAGGGCCAGAGAGCCAATAATGCTGCAGTCTGGGTTTGAAGGCCTAAAAACCAGGAGCACTGAGGACAGAAGAAGTTCAATGTTCAGCTCAAGCGGCCAGGCAGTTAACTGGACCTTCCTCCACCTTCTCATTCTATTCATGCCCTTAATGGATCGCATGATGCCCAACAACACTGGGGAGGGTAATCTGCTTAACTCAGTCTACCAATTGAAATGCTAATCTTATCCAGAAACACCATCATAGCCACACCCAGAAATAATGTCTCACCAGCTATCTAGGTACCCTGTGACCCAGTCAAAGTTGACACATAAAATTAATCATCACATTTACTTAGCAATCCCTTTCAAGGAAGTCAAACCACATTTTACAAATTAAATGCTCACAGCATAAGGTCTCCAAGATATTGTTAGAAAGAATGTATTTGCCCACATTTTACCATACAGAAAAGTGAATTACACTGAATAAAATGTGAGATAGTTCGAAAGCACCCAGAATCTGTGACAAATCTTACAAAACTGTCTACATTAAGCTGCTTCTTGGTTTTGAGGGAATACATTAAGTGTAGGAAATGCCTGCTGTCTACATTTCTGATGCCAAAATGCTCTATTTCAAATCAGAAACTGAAATGGAAACCAGACCTTGCTCTTAAATATTATACATAATTTATACAGTTGGACCAAAGAAAATGAGCCTTCTCTATTTGATAAATAATATTCTGAATCTAAATTTTTTTCAATTTCAACCACATTAAACAGAAATGCAAGCTCAACATGCTATATACTCCTAGTGCTTTAGTGTATCATTTCAGAACTTACTGTAAATCCTTCAAAGCAAACAAAACTTTTAAAAGCCCACAAAACAAATATACTATCAAAAATAAAGCTTGCTTCACATATAAATGAATAAATTGACAAAATTTTAATAATTTAAAGATTATAATTTTAAAAACAATAAAAAGCTATGAAAATATAATATTGATAAATTCTCCCTCCCACTTGTGATCATCCTGAGAAAACCATACTGTTTTCATTCCCAGTTAATTACAGGGATGTCCTCAGTGCAATCAGAATAGCAAAAAAGATAGATTGGACTATAATTGAACATTTGTTCTTTACTAAGTAACATTGGGTAGGTGACTTTTCTGATCTCAATTTACACATCTGTCAATGGAAGTCACATGTGATCACTGGTAAGGAGGGGGAATGCTTTTCTCCCTGCTTTGTTTAACATGTTCCAGTAGATAAATTATTGTAACATGTGATTCTGTCTCTGATCTACTCTCCCATAGAGGAGGAACCAATGAATTATCTAAGTGGTAAAACTGGAAGCAGAAATTCCGCTTGAATAGCTCAACCTATCTCCCTCACTTCTCTTTGGGATCTACCTGCAAAGATAAGCCACCCTGGTCCTCTTGGCCTGTGTTAAGTTTAGCAGACACTGACGTTTATTTAAAGCCACAAACAAAACCAAAAGAAGAGCTAAAAACAAAAATAAAAACACAAATACATGCTCAAAAATTAGGAAGATAAGCAAGAATGTGAGAAACAGTAATATAAATGAGCTAAATGTCTCCCCCTCATGTGGGGAGCCAACAGATACTGCTTAAAGTTGAAAAATTAATAAAGGTAAAAGCGTAATTGGAATTATGAAGATAATCAGCAGAGCTTAAACAAATGGTAAAAGCAAGTTGCCTTTGATAAGTGGGACCAGAGTGCTGGACCTGGGAAAAGTATTTAAATTTTTATTTCCAAATGCATTAATTGCTGTACTTGTATAACAACAATAATTTGTCATTTTAAAGATCAAGACTGTAAATATTCAGGACAAACTGTGTCCAGAAGGAGGACCACAGAAGCAAGAAATCTAAGCAGCATCAGATACTGGATATTATCCAAGAGATTAACTAATAAACAGGACCTCTGCTATGGTGTAGTGTCAGCACTACAGTACAAGAGTTTCAAAATATATCCTGTGGATCTTGAGCAGACCTCAGTCCTCTTCAGGGGGTCTGCAAGGTCAAAACGATTTTTATAATAATGTGAATTCATTATATGCCTTCGTCATTGTGTTGATATTGATACTAACGGTGCAATAACAATAATGGGTAAAACTGCTGGTGCTTTAGCATAAATCAAGCCAGTAGAATTAATCTGTACTATTGTATTCATCATCATCACACACTCATTTTTTAAAACAGTGTCACTTATGATTTGACAAAGCAGTAAAATTATTGATATTATTACATTTCCACACTACAGTATATGCTTTTTAATCTTCCGTATGACAAAATGTGAAGTGTGCCTGAAGCATGTCTGCTACATACTGAAGTAGGTGGTTGTCTTGAAAAAAAAGCCCTTGAGCAGCTGTTTGAGTTGCAAGTGGAACTAGCCACTTTATTCATGGAACATCCTTTTTACTTGAAAGAATGACAGAGAATTATGGTTATTCAGACTTGAGCAATTGGCAAATGTTTTCTTAAAACTGAACGAAGTGAGCCTCTCACTTCAACAAAAAACAATTGACAGTATTTCTTGCCAATTATAAAATTTCAGCTTTCAAGTAAAAATTAGAATTTTGTACAACTTGTATTGCTACCATGAGCTTCACAGCATACTCATATTTAAAGATCTTTCTGATGAGATTGGTGGTGATATTAAAAAACGTAATTTTCTAACATTATATAATAAAAGGTGTCAATGTTTGAAAGATCAGCATAACTCAGTAAACCATTTTCCAAAAAAGCAATGCATGAGGTCACAAAACACATATACATAGTATACACAGTATACATATACATAGCATAATCGTTATAATAGTGAAAGGTCTATTCTCAGAGTAAGATAAACCAGTAGATTTTAATGTAGCACAGTATGAACAGTTCATTGATTTATTTCAGATTCCACATTGCAAAAATATCCTTTAAGACAATAGCACTTGTCAATTTTGAATGTAGTATCAAAGAAAAATATCCACAATTATCTGAAAAGGCTATAAATATATACTTTCTTTTCCCACATATGGGTATATAAATATATACTTTCCTTTCCCATACACATAAGGGTATGAGGCCAGATTTTCTTCATATACTTCAACAAAACAACCTATCAAAATAAATTGAATGCAGAAATAGATAGGAAAATCCAATCTCTATTAAGCCAAACATTAAAGAAATTTATCAAAATGTAACACAATGCCATTCTTCTCATTTTCTTTTGTTTTGGGAAACATAGCTATTTTTTCTTTAAAACTATAGCTTTATTATGGGTTTGTTCTTGTTATTTTTTAATGTTTTTTGATTTCTCCATTTTAATTTCTAATAAATTAAATATTAAAAACTATAACTCTATAATATCTATATAGTTATCTATAATATTGATAAATTTATCTATAATATTGATAAATATAATGCTTTTGTTTTATAAACAAAAGCCCTTTGGGGTTCTCAACAATGTTTAAGAATGTAAAAGGATCCCCAGACTAAAAAGTATGAGAGCCATTGGCATGGGAGTTGGAAGTAACTTAAGTAGCTAAAGCCAAGATTTACACCATAAACAATAGGCTAGAAAGAAAATAAGTGGGAAGCCAGACTACACCTCCTCTCCACCACCTTCCCACTCTACTCCCAGAATGGAGTCGCCTGGCTAGAGATGAAGGAATACTGCAAAAAGGAAAAGAGAGGTAAATTCAAGTTTGGGTTTCTTCTCCCCCTGCCTTCCTCCTCGACACCAAGCTGAGCCCTAAAAATGGAGGATGAGAGATCTTTAAGTCTGAGGATCAAACAGTAGAGAAAGCTGTGCCCTACTTTCCATTTAAAACTCTGCAAAGCAGCAACCTCCTCCGTGTACTCTGCCCACCAATGGTGAAGGCCCTCCCTCCAAGCAGTAGAGATAGCTCATGGTATCCTAGGTATAAATACATAGGTTTGCACAAGCTCCACAGTGGCACAGGAGAACACATAAAAGTTCCATTTCTCCAGATAAGCTGCAGGAATCACCAAGAACAGCCTTTTAAATCCAAAGGGACCTGGCAGCTGGGACAAAGACGGCATTGAATAACCTGCACAGATTGATGACTACGGGCCATGAAAGGAGCCTAGACCGTGGAATCTAGAGATCACTTTACAAAGACTGAACCTGTTGAGGTTCATCCAATGCCAGCAGAGGAGAGATGATGGCTGAGAACAGATGTTACCCTACCACTTCATGTCCACTGCCATGACCACCTTTGGAAGAAATGGAGAGAACAATCTTGACTTTGGGTTTTCCTAAAAGATATTTTAAAATCATATCTTGAATGGGGACAATTATTAAAAACTAAAGAAAGCTCTATTTTGGACAGGTTGTGAATTATGGAATTTTTACGCACTACATAACCATTACATTTCAGGTCCAATTAGCAACAATGGATACTCAGGGAAAAAGGGCACTCAGCTAGGGTTTGAGGTTAGTGATAGGCTCTGCCTCAGTTAAGATGATCCAGTGTACACACAGTGATGTAGTCAGGGTTGAGTCTGCAGGTGAGGTACATCTGTGGATTACCATCTTCCTCCAAAAAACCTATTCCATTCTTGTGGTAGACACACTCTAAGAGTGATGATGCCTTTATATGATCCTATCTCCTTGAGTGTAGGCAAGAACTGTGAATACTATAGGATAGTGAATCCCTTGGTTAGCAAACCCCACATTTGATCTGTCAAGAAATCCTGTTGGCTCAATCTTCACTTCTATCCAAAACCAACCACTTCTCACCAAATCCAGGGCTGCCACCTCATTCTAAGATGCCATAATCAGCTGGGCGCGGTGGCTCACACCTGTAATCCCAGCTCTTTGGGAGGCCAAGGCGAGTGGATCACAACGTCAGGAGATTGAGACCATCCTGGCCAACATGGTGAAAGCCCATCTCTACTAAAATTCAAAATAAAAAATTAGCCGGGTGCGGTGACACACACCTGTAATCCCAGCTACTCAGGAGGCTGAGGCAGGGGACTCACTTGAACCCAGGAGGCGGAAGTTGCAGTGAGTCAAGATCGCGCCACTGCACTCCAACATGGCGACAGAGCAAAACTGTGTCTCAAAAAAAAAAAAAAAAAGATGCCATAATCTTTATCCTGGTTATCCTCCCTACTTCCAGGTATCTATACTACAATCCGCTATCAACCCAACATCCAGGGTAATCCTGAGAGGTGACAGCATGCTGGCAGCCCTCACTCGCTTTCGGCGCCTCCTCAGCCTCGGCGCCCATGGGCCTCGGCGCCCATTCTGGCCGCGCTGAGGAGCCTTTCAGCCTGCCGCTGCACTGTGGAAGCCCCTTTCTGGGCTGGCTGAGGCCGGAGCCGGCTCCCTCAGCTTGCCGGGAGGTGTGGAGGGAGAGGCGCGGGCGGGAACTTGGCCCGCGCGCCGCGCTTGCGCGCCAGCGCGAGTTCCGGGTGGGCGTGGGCTCCGCGGGCACCGCACTCGGAGCGGCTTGGCCAGCCAGCCGGCCCCGCCGGCCCCGGGCATTGAGGGGCTTAGCACCCGGGCCAGCAGCTGCGGAGGGTGCGCCGGGTCCCCCAGCAGTGCCGGCCCACCAGCGCTGCGCTCGATTTCTTGCTTGGCCTTACCTGCCTCTCCGCGGGGCAGGGCTCGGGACCTGCAGCCACCCATGCCTGCGCCTCCCCCGACTTGGGCTCCTGCGCGGCGGGAGCCTCCCCAACGAGCGCCGCCCCCTGCTGCACCGCGCCCAGTCCCATCGACCGCCCAAGGGCTGAGGAGTACGGGCGCACTACGCGGGACTGGCGGGCAGCTCCACCTGCGGTCCAGGTACAGGATCCACTGGGTGAAGTCAGCTGGACTCCTGAGTCTAGTGGGGACTTGGAGAACCTTTCTGTCTAGCTAAGGGATTGTAAATACACCAATCAGCGCCCTGTGTCTAGCTCAAGGTTTGTAAACACACCAATCAGCACCCTGTGTCTAGCTCAAGGTTTGTAAACACACCAATCAGCACCCTGTGTCTAGCTCAAGGTTTGTAAATGCACCAGTCAGCACCCTGTCAAAACGGACCAATCAGCTCTCTGTAAAACAGACCAATCAGCTCTCTGTAAAATGGACCAATCAGCAGGATGTGAGTGGGGCCAGATAAGGGAATAAAAGCAGACTGCCCTAGCCAGCAGTGGCAACCTGCTTGTTTGGGTCTTCTTCCACGCTGTGGAAGCTTTGTTCTTTTGCTCTTTGCAGTTACTCTTACTGCTGCTCACTCTTTGGGTCCACACTGTGTTTATGAGCTGTAACTCTCACCATGAAGGTCTGCAGCTTCACTCCTGAAACCAGCGAGACCACGAACCCACCAGAAGGAAAAAACAAGCTGCGAGACCAGGAAAAAACTCCGAACACATCCGAACATCAGAAGGAACAAACTCTGCACAAGCTGCCTTTAAGAACTGTAACACCCACCGGGAGGGTCCGTGGCTTTGTTCTTGAAGTCAGTGAGACCAAGAACCCACCAATTCCGGACATAATCCTTTTACAAATTAAATCAAAGCACTTTAATTCCTGCAATAGCTCTACTTTTTATGCTACGGTCCTTATAGTGGCCTGCAAGGCCTTACATGATGTGGTATTCATCACCTTTCTAACCGCAGCTCCTCTTTTCAAACTCTCATTCTGCAACAGTTGCACTGGCTCCCTTGCTGACTATCTTATTTAAGACATTCATGTTAACATGCCCAGAAATATCAATGTGGCTAACTTCTACACTGTAGTTCAGTCTTTGCTCAGATGTCATTTTCTCAATAAGGCCTACCCTGACAACCTTACATAAAATTTCACCCCTTCCTCCCTTCCCTGACTCCTGATTCCTATTACTCCGAACTAATCTTTTTTGAACCATAGCACTTAAAATCTTGTAACTAATTCTGTAGTTTACCAATTTTATTAGATCTTTTGTCTTCTCCTACTTGAATAAGCTTCTCGAAAGCAAACTATTTGTCTTTTCTTTCATCAATATATCCCCACATCGATGGGTCTAGTCTCTGAAATAATAAGTGCTCAATAAATACTTGTTGAATTAATTTAACAATAAGTAACTGGAAAAGACATGACAGTTTTAACATACATATGTTCTTATATTTAAGTGCTAGAAAAAAGTATAACTTTTCATAAAAATCAATAAATTCGATTAACAAAAATATATATTTCCCCAATCATACAAAGACTTAAAACTGTCTTCTAAATAACAAAAAATAAATTCAATTTTAAATAATAATTAAAATTAGCAAAATAATTATTAAATGTAGGACAAAAAAACAAAACCTCTAACTTTTAAATGATAATTACCAGATAATTCTTATAAGTTATCCTAACAATAATACCAAAAGGAAGATACTGCTGGTTTCCTTCTACAGATGAGGAAACAGGTTTGGAATGGATAGATAATTTTCCCAAGGTCACACAAGTAGCAAAGCCCAGACTTATTTTATACCTAGTATCATTTTTCTCCCTTTACACACAACACCAGTTAAGAGCATGGGCTCTGAGCCAGTGAGACTACATTCAAATCCACTTCAAACCTTAGGTTAATTACATTATTTCTCTGTGCCTCAATCTATTCATCTGTAAATTAGAGACAGTAATTGTATAGCGCTCATACAATTGTTAGGATTAAATGAGTTAATGAGCACATAAGTACTCAATAAACATTAGTTATCACCATTACTACTATCTCCCTTAGAGACTGTAAATAATTGTAGTCAGGTGCAGTGGCTCACACCTGTAATCCCAGCACTTTGGAAGGCTGAGGTGAGCAGATCACCTGAAGTCAGGAGTTGGAGACCAGCCTATCCAACATGGCGAAACCCCGTCTCTACTAAAAGTACAAAAATTAGCCAGGCGTGATGGCGTACGCCTGTAATCCCAGCTACTCGGGAGGCTGGGGCAGGAGAATCACTTGAACTCTGGAGACGGAGGTTGCAGTAAGCCGAAATCTGCCACTGCACTCCAGCCTGAGCGTCAGAACAAGACTCTCAAAAAAAAAAAAAAAAAGATACTGTAAATAATTATTTTCAGAACCCTTTTGTGTTATTTTATATAATTTACTTTCTTAGTCCTTTTCAGTAAGTTCTGTTCAGTGCTATAAAGAATGGTGGGTATTTCAAAATTCGTATGGCTTTTATCAAATTTAAGTCCTCAATTGCAGAGATTTCTTTCTAGACCTTCTGTTTTCTAAGAAATACTGCCCATTTACATAAATTATCATCCTGATAAAAGGGTTTTAAATTAGAGAAATACAAAAGTCACTTATCTGGTTCTATTCTACTTAGTTTTCTATAGTTTTACTTATATAATTAAGAAATAACTACTAACACGTCTTACATATTCAGTTGAAGGTTTTTTTAATGATTGTTCATTTGGAGATGAAATATATTTATTTTTCTCTCTATAGTGTAAGTATGACATTTATTTTAAACTTTTTGTTTGAAATTTTACAAAGATGGCAGAAAACAAATCTATAGACCAATCATATTCCTGAATAAAGAGGCACAATTCTCAACGCAGTGTTAGCATGCAGAATCCAGAAACAGGTTACAGGTAGAATACACGGTGACAGAGTGAACTTTAAAGAGTGAATATGGAAAGGCTGCTTGAGCACTGTCCAGGAAGGCAGAAATTAATCTATTCGTTTATGACTTTTTAAATAGACCTTTTGAGGGTGTATGATTAGCTACTGTAAAACTCACCCAGGTGAAGTGTACATCTCATAACTGCTGAGTCATTAATGGAATTGAATAGCCATCATGGCGATCTGATGTCAGAAGATCTCTGACACCCAGATAGAAGGCTGATAGACGGGGTTCCTCATGCCCATTTGAAGATAAGCCCTGCCCCCAACCCAGCCCCAGTCAACCATTGATCTGTTTTCTGTCACTGTAAATTTGCCTTTTTTGAACATTTCATATCAATAGATTCATACAGTATGTAGTCTTTTGTGTCTGGCCTCTTTTCACTTAGTGACATGGTTCTGAGTTTCATCTATAGCATGTATCAGCCATAGCATGTTTTTTTAAAAAAACTTTTATGTTAAATTCAGGGGTATATGTGCAAGATGTGCAGGTTTGTTACAAAGGTAAATGTGTTTCATGGGAGTTTGTTGTACAGATTATTTCATCACCCAGGTACTAAGCCTACTACCCAATAGTAATTTTTCCTGATCCTCTCTCTCCTCCCACCCTCCGCCCTCAGGTAGTCCCAGTGTGTACTGTTCTTCTCTATGTGTCTATGTGCTCTCATCATTTAACTTAAATTGGATTTATTCTTATATAGCATCTGAAGTCTTTTATTTTACGTTTTTTATTTTCTATTTTTTTGGAGATGCAGTCTCACTCTGTCACCCAGGCTGCAGTGCAGTGGCACAATCTCGGCTCACTGCAACCTCCACCTCCCAGGTTCAAGTGATTCTCGTGACTCAGCCTCCTGAGTAGCTGGGATTACAGGCACCTGCCACCACGCCTGGCTAATTTTTGTATTTTTTGGTAGAGACAGTGAAGACCTATTCCAGTTATAAATACTAACTAATAGGAATTAGTTTCAAAGTTTGCCATAGAATTTTTCTCTCTGAAATGATTTCCATTATAAAATTTGAAATATAGTCCTATTGCAGCGGGGAGACTTAATTTAAACTTTTTGGCAAAGAGAGAGGTAAGATGTGCCTGAGGCCAAAAGAGTTAGTCGACTTTGCCGTAATATACTAAGCTACATTCAAAAAAGTTTGCCAGTTTTGCTTAAATGTACTACCCTGCATTCATTTTTCCTTCTGTACATTATGTATAATTTCCCAGAATTCTTTTTCACTTTTATCATCCTGGCTTCCTCATTCAACAAACGTTTCATTGAGCATGTTCCAAAGTACTACTGCAGGTAAGATGAATATGACTACATTCTTGCCCTCCAGTAGACTGGGCAGAAATATTTTATTTCTCCAACAGAATCATTGTCTAGTTTGATATACAGCACATTAACAGTGTATTAACTACTTCAGACAGTAGGAAATGAATTAAATCTCTAATTGATGAATTCAGTATGTTAAAAATCTGTATATCAAGTTCACATATTAAAAAGGTCTGGTGTATTCCAATGGTATGTTTAGAATATGCATCTGGAGAAAGTTGTTCCTTTCTGGTAGAACCTGAAGTTTTCAATATTCACTGTAGACATTCATCATATAAAACTAGAGTCCAGAGGATAGGCTTTTAGAGATACTAGATATGCTGACATTTTCATGTTATTATCCACATATACATTAATACATGCATGCACAATGAACAAATGTATTTAATTCAAAGGGCTTTAAACACATACCTAAATAATAAGGTAACAAATTCAAAGGGATTTAAACATATACCTAAATAATAGTGTAACAGAGCCATCTAGTGGCCACATAAAAACTGTTGTTTCATGTGATTTTGTTTCGTTCCATCAAGTTTTACATAAACGTAAGCTTATCTTCCCACTAATACAGATATTTATAATGCTTATGGATAATGGGCCAAAGTAATTTGGAGCTGGGGTACTAGAGTAAATGTTTGACATCCTAAGACATCTATAATCTATATTGTGTGTAGAAAAAGGAGAATTTTAACAAGTGATCATTAAATTTTCAAATTATCTTAATAGATATGGGATGAAAGCATTAGATGTTTTTAAATTGTTAGTTTATGAATACTCCAAAACAAGATCTTCTCTTTTAATATGCCATATTAAATGTTAAAATAAATAACACTCTTATTTTGCATAAAGGCAAGTAAGCCCAAAAAAAAAAAAAAGCCTCACTAGGAAATAGACTAAAGCAAGTACCACAAGCCATCTTCGAAAGAAAGAAAAGAAAAAGTCAAGCTTTTGAGATGTTAAATATTTAATGAAACAAGTGCAGAATCTCACTGACGTGCAAGCTTCTACAACCAAGTCAGGCGTTCACTCTTAAAGTGCTGGAGGCCAGTTTGAGATCATAGAACACATAGGCAATCCAATTTTTCAGGCTAAACCATAAAAGGCTCACCATGTTGCTTGCCAAACTTTTCAATAAATTTATATTATAAATGCTTCACAATGTCAAACACTTACTCTAAAATCCCAGCTCCAAAATTCTTGGATCACCATCACCTCAAAATTCATGGATCCAACTTAAACCACATTATCAATGTCCCTCACTGTTCTCAAGTATTAGCATCTCTTCTTGTCTAACTTAAATGTCATGGTAAATCAATATAACCAGTCCCTTGCATGCATTCCTTTTCCCTTCTATCACTTTGCTCACTCTCTTGGCAAACTGCAACTTGGTTAACTCCAACTCCCTGTCAGCTCCATACTAGCACCTATGCAGTTGAGCATGATGAAAAGAAAATACACAATCATGCTAGAGATTTGACTTTGAATTCATTACAAGAACTCAAGTGAGCTCCTAATGTGACCGGGGAAACCCACTACTTTTCCAAGTCTATTGATGCCATCTCCTAATTATATTTTTTCCTCTCTCCTCAAATTTCCAACACTCTCTCCCTGATCCTCACTCTCGGTTGATGGCCTGGTTTCCTATTACCCCGGAAAAAAACATTAGTAGATGAGAACATTCAAAGTTCACACCACCCACTCATCCACAAGCACCTGTACCCATGTACTCCTATTTCTATAGATGAACTGCCTAAACTATTATCTTAGGGTAACCCCTACTTTTGTGCACTAGATCCCATCTCATTTCCTAAGCAGTTCATCAAATATCTGCTGCATCATCAATTTTTCCATTTCTACTGGATCTTTCCCATCAGAATACAAACATACTTTAAGTTCTCCTATCCTTTAAAAATGACCCATTCTTGATCCCACATCCCTTTCCAGATATTGCTGCATTTTTCTTCTTTACAGTGTAACTCTTCAAAACAGTTGTTCCGAATCCATGATTTCCAATACTTCTCCTGTTCTCTCTGAAATTACTCTCAACAAGGTCCCAAGTGACCCTCATATTGCTAACTCCAATGGTCATTTCTCAACTTCCATCCTACTTGTATCATAAACAATTGACCACTTTCTTTTGAAAAACTTTTTTGACTTTTAAGGTATCACACTCTGCTGGCTTTTCTCCTTAAATTACTTCTCAACATCCTTTGCAGGTTCCTACTGTTTTTCCTGGTAGATTAATATTGACAGGCTCCAAGGCTCAGTTTCTTATCCTATTTTCTTTTTTTCTTTCTTTTTTTTTTAAGAGATGGGGTCTCGGTTTCATGCTCAGGCTGGAGTGCAGTGACATGAGCATAGCTCACTGCAGCCCCGAATTCGTGGGCTCAAGCGATCCTCCTGCCTCAGCCTCCCGAGTAGCTGGGACTACAGGTGTGTGCCACCACACCTGGCTAATTTTTTAAAAAAATTTTTTGTAGAGACGGAGTTTCACCATTTTCCCAAGCTGGTCTCAAATTCATAGGTTCAAAAGAGTCTTCTCTCTCAACCTCCTAAAGTGATGGGATGGGATTAGAGGTGTGAGCCACTGCATCTGGCTTCTTATCCTACTTTTTATCTATCCTTCCTCCCTTGGTACAATTATCTGATCTCATGGCTTTACATACCATCCATAGTTTGACAATTCACATATTTCTTTCTTCAGCCCAAACCTCTCCCCAGACCTCCATATTCATATATTGAACTCTCTACTCAACACTTCCACTTGGATGCCTAAAAAGCATCTCAAACATAACATACAAAACTGTGCTCCTAAATACTTCTCCCCGAAAACCTGCTCTTCCTGCAGTCTCCATCTCAGCCAATCACCAAAAACCTTAGTCATTTTTCTCATAGCCTATAATCCCTTTATCTTATAACTTTACTATATCCAATCTGTCAGCAAATACTGTCAGCTCTACAATAAAAATATTTTCAGAATTGAATCATTTATTTCTTTCACTGCTACCACTAACCCAACACCAATCGCTCATCTTATTATTGCACTACCCTAACTGTTTTCCCTGCTCTACCATTATCTCCATCGCTACCCTAGAATTTTTCTAAACAGAGCTTTGAGAGAGAACATGTAAATCCTAAGTTAGATCATGTCATTCTACTCAAAACTCTCCAAAGGCTATCCAACTTATTCCAAAAAACTAAAAACTGTATAATGACCTATAAGGCCATAGGTAGCCTATCATTACCTTTCTAACTTCACTTCCTACTTGCTTACCTCATTCCAGCCAAACTGGTCCAAATTTTATTCTTCGAACATGCCAAGCTGAGTTATCTATTCTTTCGTAACAAATTATCCCAAAATGTAGTAGCTTACAACAGAATTTATTATCTCACACACTTTCTGTAGGTCAAGAATCCACGTGTGGCTTAGCTGGATCCTCTGCTACAGTGTCCCTCCCAGGCTTCCATCAACAGCTGGGGCTATAGTCATCTCAGGGCTCAACTGGGTAGGGATCCACTTCCAAGCTCATTCATATGGTCGTTGACAGAATTCAATTCCTCATGGACTACTGGTCTGATAGCCTCAGTTCCTTGTGGGATGTTGGCCAGAGGCAACTCTCTGTTCCTTGCCACACGGGCCTCTCCAACATAGCAGCTTGCTAGATCAAAGCAAGCAATACAGAAAGACACAAGAGGAAGTGGTAGCAAAACACAAGTCAGGTTTTTATACCTGGTCTCACATTTCACCACTTTGCTATTCAAGAGATTACATAAAGGAAGGAATAACATGAGGTGGGGTCACTGGGAACTTTGCCTACTGTATCAAGTATGGCCCCAATGAGAAAGCATTGGTTGCTTCGAATATTCCTCTTCCAAATGTCTGCATGTTTTGCTCCCTCATGTTCTTCAAATTGTTGACCTTGTGTCACTTTCTGAATGACATTTCCCCTGAACACCTTTTTAAAATTGTAATTCCTACCTTCCAAACATTTCTCATCTTCTGTGCTCTGTTTTTCTCCACAGCACTCATTGACGTTAACATACCATATAATTTACATATTGTGATTGGCTTCTACTTTAGTTTAGCTAAGCTAGTCCTACATTTCCCTTCCCTTCCCTGAATAATTCCAGGTTCAGAAAGACCACAGGAGACATTTTGTATGAGACCTGGCAAATGAAAGTAAAGCAGCATACACTTTTTACACTTGGAAGGTCAGTGTGGGGCATCAGGCAATGTTGCAGATCATGCAAGTTATCACTTATCTACTAATTGTCTTGTAAGTGTGGGGCAGTAGCCAGATCTATAGCTTCTTCAGTCATCCCAGATCTTCTGTTTCAACTTCAACAATCCCTAAGTCTGTGACAAAGGGCATCAGCTTCTCTTGCAGATCACCTCCATCATCAAAGCTAAACCCTTGAAACCAGGAAGAGATTGGTCCTGATTCTAGTTCATTCTCATGGATTACAGCTCATTCTTGTAGATGCCAATTTTCCTTGGTCCCTCCACTGCACAATTGTGTAAGGTCAGATTCTACATATATGATTTTAATCATATGTATTTCCTAGTAGTTCTGATTCTGACAGAACTCTAATACTCTTATTTGCATCTGTTTTCTGCCACTAAAATGTAAGCTCCATGAAATTGTTTTAAATTATATTTTGTTTACTCTTTCTAGCCACAGCATCTATGACAGGACCTGGGATATAGTAGAAACTCACTATTTAGTGATGAGAATTTTTTTAATGTACAGTACAAAGAATAAGTATTAAGGATGGCAAAAATGAGATGAGACCAATATTTTCTAATGTTCTAAAAGAAAGATTACTATAAAAAATAATAAGAACTGAGATGCATCTTAAAGGATGAGTAGGAAGAATGGGTAGAATATTCTATTCTATGAAATAGCATGAACAAAAATAGGAATGAGCATGCTAAGTGTAACATACATTGTATGTTGGCCTGGGATGAGGAATTTTACCTGATAATCAGTAGGAAAGTCATTACACTTTCTATAACAAGTGCTTAACATGTAGAAAATATTTCCAGAAATTTAATCTTTCATTAATATACTTAGTTGATTGGAAGAGAGAATTAGAAATGTAGGGAGACAGCTCAGACATATTATCTTAGATTAGCAGTGTGATATGGTTTGGATTTGGATTCGTGTCCCTGCCCAGTGTCGAACTGTAATCCCCAGTGTTGGAGGAGAGGCCTGGTGGGAGGTGATTGGATCATTGATTTGCCCTTGGTGTTCTTGTGATAGTGAGTTTTCATGAGATCTGGTTATTTAAAAGTGTGTTGCACCTCCCTCTGCTCTCTCTTCCTCCTTCTCTGCCCATGTAGGATGTGCCTGCTTCCCCTTCCGCCATGACTGAATGTTTCCTGAGGCCTCCCCAGCCATGCTTCCTGTACAGACTGTGGAACCATGAGACAATTAAACTTTTCTTTACAGATTACCCAGTCTCAGGTAGTTCGTTATAGCAATGTGAGATCAGACTAATACACAATGTAACAATAGAGAAAAGGTAACTATAAAAATAATGTAAACAGTTGTAACTTGGCCACTGTAGAAATCATTAGTGCTATAATAATATATTGAAATACTTCCGATTATCTTCCTTCTAAGCACACAGTAGGATTCCATTTCCCCAGGCTTTTGGAGTTAGGTGTGGCCATGGAACTTGCTTTAGTCCATAAATATGAGTCAAAGTAACATATGTCACATCAGAATGGAATCCTTTAAGAACATAATGACTATTTTCCCTTCTCCCTTTATGTTGCCTAGAACCATTACAAATGGTGAAGGCCTCATTAGCCTGGTCTCTAACATGAACATAAGCATGACAAGAAACAAACCTCTGTTGTTTTAAGCCTCAGAGATTTTGGATCTTCTGTAACTGCAACACAACTTCATCCATCCTGACTGTGACACTTTTAGAATATGTCAACAAAATTTTATACTCCCCTCAAGATGGGCTAATTTCCCTCCCCTTGAATGTGAGCTGGCATTAATAACTAACTTCTAACAAGTGATGGTGTGTAGGCCACAATAAAAAGTGTTGGAGCTTCCTCTCTTGAGTCACTCACTCTGAGGAAAGCCAGCTGCCACAAGAATCATGAGGACAGTCAAGCAGCCCTATGGAGAGATTCGCATGCTGAGGAATTGAGGCTTCCTGCCAACAATGAGCATTAACTTGTCAGGTCTGTGAATGAGCCACCTTGAAAGAGAATCCTGCCGCACCAGCCCCAGTCAAGCCTTCAGATGGCTGCAATGCCAGTCAACATCCTGACTGCAACCTCACAAGATACACTGAGCCAGTTAAGCTGCTCTTACATTCCTGACCAACAAAAACTATTTGAGATAGTAAGTGCTTATTTTTTTTTAAGCTACTAGGCTTTAGGCTAATTTGATATACAGCAATCGATAACTAATACATTGGTTGATACAAAAATATATCAAATACTGAAAATAAAGGATAGGGAAAAATAAGAACTAATTTCTTTGCTTTGAACTTTGAATGATTTGGAAAACATTGTAATGGCACTAACTGTAAGTTACTCAATTATATTCTCAAGTCTTGAGGCAAAGGCCATGTCTGCTCAATAAACATTTGCTGGAGTCTAGTAAATGTTTAACAACTGAACAAGATGTTCAGAACTGACAAGAATATTTTAATATAGATAGGAGGGAACGTCCATCTCCTCTCTTTTGGACACTATGCTTTTTTTTTTTTAACACTAGATCATACTGCAATACACTATACTTTTATTACTGCAGCAAAACCAATTTTTACAGCAGAAGTATCACGCTGCTAGTATACACTGGAAGTTTAGATTTCCTAAGTGTTTTAAGATAGAAATAAGTCCACAGGTTATTTCCTCACTATATTTTCTCCTATTCATCTCAGCATTCATATGACAGATGTGCCATTCTATGTTAAATTTTTCTGATGACTACCAGTTTCAACACTAAACCACAAAAGGAAAAAAGATATAGTGCAGGGAAAAGCATTGTTGAAGAATAAATATTCTATAATGAACTGTTCACTCCATGTATCAAAAGCAGAACTGAAATGTTACCTAGCCATCATTTGATCAGTTCTAACAGGTTCACCTTGCATTCTATCTTTAAAATCCTTAGGCTGGGCGCAGTGGCTTGCACCTGCAATCCTAGCACTTTGGGAGGCCGAGGAAAGAGGATTACTTGAGCCCAGGAGCACAGGAGATCAGCCTGAGGGCAATATAGTGAGGGCTTGTCTTTCAAAAAAAAAAAACCTTAAAAAAAAATTAGCCAAGTGGTGGCACACGCCTAGCAGGAGGCTCGCTTGAGCCTAGGAGGTGGAGGTTGCACTGAGCCAAGATCATGCCAACTGCACTCCAGGCTAGGCAACAGAGCAAGAATGTTTCTAAATAAATAAATACATAAAATAAAATCCTTAAGCCAATCTTCATTTACCAACCAATTTTTAATTCTTTTATTTGTTACCACATTGTCTCTCCTGAATATCCTAAGGCTCAAAGCCTTGGTTTGAATACAGCTAAATTCACTGGGTTTGATCTCAAGTCAAACTTAGAAATACTGTCATCTCAGCCACAAATTTCACACTAAAGTAGATAGAACCCACTACTAAATCACTACTTTGTCTTAAAATGAAAGTATAATAGACTGTAAGGTTATAATTGCTTTTTTAAGTTAAACTTTGTTTTACATTTACAGAAAATTTGCAAAAATGGAGTCCCCACACACCCTTCATCCAATTTCCCCTACCATTAATATCTTACAATACCATGGTATATCTGTCACAATAAAGAAATCGGTATTGGCACTATTACCTAAATTCCACACTTTGTTCAGATTCGCTAGTTTTCCATTAATGTCCTTTTTCTGCTGGAGATCCCAGCCAGGATACTACATTACATTTAATCATTATGCATCATTTTCTCTGGCATAATAGTTTCTCAGACTTTTCTTGTTTTTGAGTAGTGATTAGGTAATTTGTAAAATGCTAACCAGCGATCTCAGCTCACCATAACTTCCGCCTCTCGGGCTCAAGAGATTCTCCCACCTCAGCCTCCCGAGTAGCCGGGACTACAGGCGTTCACCACCACACCAGGCTAATTTTTGTATTTTTAGTAGAAACGGGGTTTCGCCATGTTAGCCAGGCTGGTCTCCAACTCCTAACCTCAAGTGATCCGCCCGCCTCGGCCTCCCAAAGTGCTGGGATCACAGACGTGAGCCACCGCGTTCGGCCCCTTTTTCTAATATTGTCTAAAATAAGTATCCTAAACAGGAAATACCAAAAAAATCCCCCTCGCTTTCGTGACCTACACCGGTAAGCGTCAGGATCTTTCGCTATGCGAGAACCTTTTGGCTCTCGTATGTGCGCATGCGTCTGGATCCGGAGCCAGGTGACCCGCTCAGACGTGTGCGGGGGAGGAGGGAAAGGAGCCGCGAAGGGGGTGGTAGACCGAACAGGTGGAGCCGCGGCGGGGCTAGGCGGGGCGGGGAGTGAAACAGCATAGGCTCCGCCCCTCGCGGCGCTTCCCCCGGAATAGCGTCATCAGTTCTATAAGAGAGCGTGTGCCGAAGGCCTCGGCCTTTCACATTCGGGAAGCGTCGGGATTAGGTGAAAGTACGTAGTTGTCTTTCGTAAGTTAAAATAATAATTGGGCCGAAACTTACTGCCTTACCTAAAAGGCAGCGCAGTCAGGATATTGGTAGGTCGGGGGCGGCTTTGGAAACCCTTAAGTTTACATGCATGCGCGGACTTGAGTGCTCATTAGGTCGCCGGGCGTCCACGTGCAGCCCTGGACCCTGAACCCCGGCGTGCGTGGGCCGTGGGCCCTCGGGGAAAGGTTCCGTGCACTCGGGGACTCCGGTGAAGCCTGTTAAGCCGTCTGTGTCATGTGGCCATCTTGAGTCTACTCTGTCGCTCTTGTGCCCTAGCACCCCGAGAACCGTCAGTTTGAGCCAGATGGTGAGTAATAACCTGTAGCAGTTTGGTTGCTGGTTAATTCTGGATTGTGAATCTCCATGTATCTTTGGGACCTGTCAGCCGTGGCAGTCTCCCTTCCTAGCCATGGAAGAGCATATCCTTGTTTATTGGCAAAGCTGTCACCATTTAATTGGTATCAGATTCTGACTTGCACAAGTAACATTCACTGTTAAAAACCGAGTTAATCTGAAACGCCTTAGCGCCAGGACGTTGGAAAGCTAAAGTTGGCCCGTTTTGCTGGCTTTTGTAGTTTGAGTTAACAACCAACTGAATTAGCTGATAAGATCTCAAAACAGTGAGGTAAGTACACAGCTCGGAGTTTTATAATGCTTTTTTTCTCTTGCAGACTATCAAGAAATCGAAGTGGTAATGGGCGAAGTTTATTCAGCATCCGGCAATGGACTTATCGTAGTTGGGGAAACGGGTGTTCCGAATAATATCCTGGAAGTTATCAGGACACCTATTTTAAATATAGGCCTGAATTTTGTAAAGTAATATTTAAGGTGGTCCGTGATAATTAAATAAAATGCTTAATTCATGTGGCTACTCATTGTTCCTTGACTGAGTGATTAATAGACGGAAAGGTAGTTAATAGCATAATACCTCCTATTTAGTGTTACACGCTCATGTGGAAGTAGTGTGAGTACAGTTCTAAGGTAATTGCAGCCTTTGTGAAAAATGTAAAATATAAAAATTACCAGGCTACCCCCAAGGGAGACAGCAGACTCTTTTTAAACCATACAAAAATTTAAGGCAGTTATACAAGGTGGAAAATTACGTATTTATTTACACAAATATGCACAGAACACTTGTATCTTTCAAAAGTCACACTTAAGACATAGTAAAAGCATGTTGTATGAACCATGTATTCTTAAGGATTGAGCAAACTGCAGGCTGCTTGCTGCCTTTTAGGTTTGCCAGTTCCTGATCTACTTGAAACATAGATGTTGCTTGCTCCAACACTAGTTTAATTATAAGGGCAGCCTGTGAGAAAGTTTCAATAGACATTTTTCTCACCTATATTGCACGTTTTTCTGAAGCCCTTGTGCAAGTGTGTGTGCCATGTGTAGCTCTATTTACATATAAACGCTGCTTTAAAAGTGTATCAAAATCATGAGTTTTTACAAAAGTTTTTAATGCTCTTCTGCATTATATGCAGCATTGCAAATCTGCAAAGTAGTAAAACTATAAAGCACCTTTAGGTTTGCACCAGTTATTACAGAAATGGGGATTTGTGAAAAGGATGTAATTTGATGTAGAAGGGCAAAGTCCTTTAATGACTGGCATTCAAGAGGATTACTTAAAACAATTTGTAAGTTCATGCTAACCTCTTCCCTATATTTATACTACTGGGGCCTGGGGAAGGATCCATGACATGGAAGTATCTTGAGTGTGCCTTTTAAATTTGAGCATTACTGCTAAGAATGTTCTGTAAAGGTGCATAGTTAAGCAGCTATCCCTTAACTCTTGGAGAAATAGCCATAGGGAAACCAATCATTTAGGTAGGAGAACCATGGGGAAAAAAATCCAGCATTTTTTCTGGAGTTTGGAATCAGTTTCACCAACTGGTCTCACTTTGAGGCAAGCCTGTTTTCCCCCATTTGAAAACAAGGGCTGCTACCATAAGATCTACTGGCCTTTTGCAAATTGTCAGTGATGTGCAAAGCTGCCTAATGCAGTGTCTGGCATATGTTATAACTGCTGTTATGTATTAGAACTTTTCACTGTGTAGGCCAGGAAAGCATTTTGACTAGTATATTTTAAGATTGGATTGTATCAGGTTGGGCTTGGGAAAACCTGCAGGTATAAGTCAGTTACAGGGAAGTGTCAGTGGGTGGCACTCTTACATCATGGTTGGGGAACGTGGACTGTGATGAGGTGCTTGTTAAAAGCAAATATAGTAGATATGTTAATGTGTTGGATAAAATAGGTTGTATGTCCAGCTGGCATTTAGTTACCAGAAATCCTTTCAAATTTTGCTAGTTTATACGCTGTAGGTAGAAAGTATTTTTATCTTATGGTTTCTGTAGCACTTGGTACTCAACAAGGATACTTGTTTCCAAATATCAGATCACTTTGAGAATATATTGTGACAGGCAGATGTCCTTGAGGCTTTACTACTCCTATTCAGGCCTAAAAGTTTATAGTGGAATTCCTTAACCACTGATTTCCTCACTTGACAAAGGCTACAGAGAATATGAAGATTTCTTGTCAAGTCTTTCGAAAAGACCTAAGCATAAATATGCCACTCATGAGTGTAGTAAAGGGTACCGCATTTATGTCAAATGTGGGTATTTAATATGATTTCAGACACCATTGATTCAATTAAAAGGGGTTCTCAGTTCAAATGTAAAAATGATCTTTTGTAAAATCAGCATAGAATGATTTTGAGAAATAGGCAGGGGATAGATGAGGCTTAGAATAAGTCACTCCAGTGAAATTAGGGTAGAAAATGTTCATTTAAGGATTATCACTTCCACTACACTGAGGCCTCTGAAAATGTTCACAAATTTCTCAAAAGCAGCAGGGGGTACACAATTTTTTACCACAACACAAAGCAAAAACATAGATCTTGCCATTTGTTGTCATCTGCTGAGTGCTAATAGTGGGGGTTCAAAGTTTTCCATTTGTTTAAATGCTGCTTTGAAGTTTCCATGAAGAACTACAGTTTGGTGACACTTTTTATCCAAGGTACAAAGGCTGAGACTTTGGTATAAACACCAGGAGAATCCTTGACTCCACAGCCATACCCCCAGGAGGTCACCCCATACACCACCCAGCTCTCTCCGGGCCGTTCACACATGAGTGGTCCTCCGCTGTCTCCCTGGCAGCTGTCCACACGTTTGTGTTCATGGAGGTTTCCAGCACAGAGCATTCTCCCTGTAAACCGACCCTTATAACGTTCTTCACAAAACCTTTTAGGAAGTAAGGGAATGGCTGCTTGTTGTAGTGTTCTTGAATAGGCTCGTCCTACTCAGACCAAACATCTGATTAGTGGCATTCCAGATAACCATCGCAACATTTAACAGTTACTGAGCATGTAATAGTTATGAAAATAAAATCCCTGTTGTGGCATTAGTGTAGTTTAAAATGAGCAATGACTAACTGGTATGTACTATTGTTAGCTGCCTTTTTTAATGTTGACACAATCTTAACCTTCACAAATTTCTCAGTACTGAATTGTCTGAGGAATAATGAATAACATTTATGGATTTGTAGAGTAAGATGACCTAAGAAAGCATATTTGTGCAGGCTTTCGTATTTGAATTCTGTATATTAAAAAGCATAGAATGCATTAATGCTGGTTTCGCATTAGCACATCAATTCATATCTACTTCACTGAATTAAACTGAGTTCTCAGTTTATGCTAAAGTTCTCATTAGAACCAACAATACCTCCAGAATATGTCTCAATTACATGCATGCATTTCACACTAAGCAAAATTTCTCCAAATAAGTCTGAATCCATTTAAGATCTTATTGCCCATTGCACACCCAAATATATGGATAATACCAGACACAAAAAGGTGCCCTGCTTTTTTTGATTATGCCTTACCTGTGTCACCCCATCCTGTTATGTAACAGTTGGATGCTGTTTTCTGTGGCCTCTCTCTCCAGAGTGGTAAACAGGCTGGCAAAACATGGCTGCTGAATCTGGCACATTGCTCTTCTGGTCCTTGTAATCTAACCAGGGCTATGTCATAATCACTGCAGTCGGGTCGATACTCCCGATGAATCACAATCTGTTGAACTCCAATTTCTTCCTCAAACTCCTCTGGTACCAGAGTATGATAATCTCCAACCCTAACAGCATAGCTCCTAGTGCTGTTGCCATACCTGAGAGGCAGAGAGTACTAATGAGAGACTTGCTTCAGATACTGAAAATTATTGTCAAGAAGGAAGACTAATGAAGATACAAGCCTTTCTTCCAAATCATCAGCCCCTTTTGTAAATTCAACCTTTCTTTCCATTTATCTGACCCACCATTCCTGATCCTCTACTGCAAACCCATTGTCATAACCTCATCTTCATTTCACTATGTAATCTGTTCTCCAAGAAGGAGCAAATGTGGAGGATGAGTGGAAAATAAAGACTAATCATTAATCTGTCATTTCCCAAATGAAAAGCGATCAAAACAGGAATAGGTCAAAATTATTGTCCTGTGTTTGCCATTTTTGTTGCCCTGTTATTTCCAAGAATTGTTAGTTTGTCATGAAGCTCTGTGAGGGCAGAAACTAACTTTGTGTCCCTCAAAGTACTTAGTACAATCGACTTCACTCTTGCAAGGTGGACTTAAACTCCTTCCCTTTCCTCTAAAGTGAATGCAAACCCAAACTATACTTTCAGATAAACATATATTCCTTCTATCCTTTCCCCTTTTTAAATCTTTATTCAGATGTCACCTCAATGAAGCCTACTTTGACACCCTCATATTTAAAATTGCAACCCATCTTTCTTTTTCCTCCCATCATCAAACACTCCCAATATCATTCATCTCTACTTTTCCTCATTTTTAAGCATCACTTTCTAACAAAACTATCTAATTTACAATTTATTGCATTTATCCTCCTCCCTGCTTGAGTCAAAGCTATTCCAGGTCAGAGATATCTTTGTTGTGTTCACTGATTAATCTAAAACACCTAAAATAGTGTTGTGCCATTAATTAGGAATGCAAAAAATTGATTAAGTTAGTGAATGTTTATTATTAATGTATACTTTCTATATTCCATTAAAATAGAAGCAATATTTACCAGATGGATAGTTCTCAGCCCATTTTTCAGCCATCATACTAAAGTATGATGATTCTGATACCAAACCCACCTAAAGCAGGGTTTCTCAATCTCAGAACCTATTAACATTTTGGACCAGGTAATTATCTGTTGTGAGGGCTGTCCCGTGCATTATAGTGTGTTTAGAAGCATCCCTGGCCCCTATTCACTAGACGCCACTGGTACATGGTACACAAACCCTCCATCCCCAGTTGCGATTACCAAAAATGTCTCCAGACATAGTCACGTGTTCCCTGTTAGGCAAACTGCCCCCAGTTGAGAACCTCTGACCTAGAATGCATGACACAACCCATCTCCTAGTTACTTCCTCTTTTTCACAGAAGACTAGAGCTCCATGCTCATTGCATTCCACTACTTATAACATTCTTAAGACTTAATTTACAATAACTTTTCCTTTGTAGTTCCCTGACTTACTCATCTGCAATGAGTGTATTCTCCACCTCATCTCAGCCACACACTTACCATGTAAAACCTAGACCTTGTATTCACCAGGTAACCACACACCTCTGAAATCTTGATTTCACACATACCGTTATTTCTGCCTTCTGTTTTTACAGCTCTAAAATCCTTCAAACCCATTGGACTTCTATCCTTTGGCCCTACTATTTTTTCATTTTAGTCTTTTATGACTTCCCTTATTATCTGGCTTGGGTTCTACCGTCTACCCATTACAACAATCATTCGAAAAACTACCCTGCTTGTCTTTTACCTGCCAAAACTCCAGCCCTGGTTTCATCAGCTCTACCTATTTTGTGCCGGCATCTAACTGTTAAAGTGGGGAAGCACGCATGTAACAACTTTCACCTTAATTTTTTTTTAACCAAAACTTGGGTCTTTTATTGTTTAGAAGACCTGTACTTGAATGTGAACTTAGAACTGAGTTGGTATTCAAAAGCTTGGCATTTTCTAGTGTCTATTTAAAATAAAACTTCCCACTTCTATAAAATTACTGGAGGTTATGAGATGCCTGAATATTCTAATCCTTAAGTAGGGCTCTGACCATCTCGTATATATAATTAACTGTCAGCGCTCAAAAACTAAAGAGTGCAATAAAGATGATTTGGCTTATATAGCCACCTACTGTTGATCTTTAATATTAATAGTTAATCTGTGATTTCTTGAGACTCAATCTTAAATCATCACATATCTTTAAAGTTCAGAGGCTTTTTAATATATTGTGCCTGAAGTATATGCTCTTATAGCTTCCTTGAAAATTTAAGTAAAATTTAGGATTATTTCACATACTGAACTAAAAAGTAATAGGCATGGAGAGTAATCAAGTACTTATTTTCACTTCTACTTTCTGTGTGCTAGTAATATCACTAGTATATTCATTAAATTTTATTAACAGTACATTCACATATTTAAAGTAAAACCCCAAATGATTTAACACTTTTCCCACAAGAATTATTGTAAATACATCCTTGAAAGTACTGCTGAAATGTTGCATTTATCTTTTTAATAGAATTTGAGAAATTATCTAGAGCTGTAGTGCCCAATATGGTAGCCACTAGCTAACTGTGGTTACTGCAGCACTTGGAATATGGTTAGTCTGAATTGAGATGTGCTGAAAGTACAAAATACACAGAATTTTGAATACTTAGTATGAAAAAAAAACTAAAATATTGTCCCTATAGATAATAAGAATATTAAATATCTCAACTTTTCTATTAGTTACATTTTGCAATGATAATATTTTAGATACACTATGTTAAATATATTATTTAAAGTACTTTGACCTGTTTGGGTTTTTATCTTTTTTTTTTTCTTTTTTTGAGACAGGATTTCACTCTGTTTTAAGTCTTATTGCAACAGTATTTTCCATTCTGTAAGAAACAGCTGTGACGCTTGGCTAATCTTTGCAGCTAAACTGGCTGTATAAATCTATTCCGCATTATCTATAAAAATTGAGTCTTCAACCAGTAAGCAAAGAAACAGGACATTACTAGCACAGGCAATTTATTTTTAAAATAATATCAATGTTAAAGCCCTGGGCAATCTTGCCTTAATGTGTCATTTCATGCCAAGACTATTGCAGTAGTCGCCTGAATGGACTTGCCGCTTCAAGTTTTAAATTTTTCAACCCATCCCTCATGCTGCCGCCAGAGTGATGTTTCTGCCTGATAATATAACTCCTTCTGAGTACCCTTCAAGGGATCCCCAATCTATGTGAAATTCAAATTCCTTAAATGATACACAAATCCATCTAAGAACTGGTCCTTGTTCCCCTCTCTGATACCAACCTGGCCCCTGTGCTCCTGTCATTTACACCGTTTGAAGAGTTGTCTTACAAACCCACGTCATTATCCAAACTATGTGCAATGTTGTTTCTCTCATCCCCTCTATCCTAATATGGCAAAACCTGATTTTGTCCTGATCAAGTCAAAGATCTCCTAGGAGGCTCCTCCTAATCCTCTGCTCTCCTGAAAGCTAGCCAATCCTTTTGAACACTCTCAATGCATATGTAACAGTTTCTAGGACTTAATTAAAGGCTTTTCAAGGGCAAGGACCATGTCATGATCACTATTGTATCCTTAGCACCCAGCAAAGTGCTTGGCACAGAGAAAGCACTTAATAAATGTATAATGAATGAGTTATTTTGAAAGACATTCATGTCCACATACATACACTCTCATCCCTAACTTACTGAAATTAAAAAGAGATCTTATCAATTACCATATTATAACAAAACTATCAAAAAAAGTTTCTATTTCCTATAAAAACCCCATGAAAATCCATCGGGTTCAGATCCACAGTCAGACTTGGGAACCACTGAACCAAAGACTCAAAAGTGTGGGCATAACTCCTGCCTGTACATGCCCAGAACTTCACTGGATGAAGTAAGCATCCTAACAGATTACTAATAGAAACCAAAATGCAAAAAGCATACATGTTCCATACATACACTGTGTTCTTGGATCAAGTAGATTTTGGCAGGTAAACCCCAGAATTTGTATGCTCACCAATCAGCAGTTAATATTAAACTGAGAATAAAAATATTTACCTAACAAAAAGGCGAACAGTACCATTCTTGTCAAAATGAAGTTGTTAGTTCATATGTATATATGGAATACACACACACACACACATTTTTTTTTTCTTTTTTGAGACAAGGGTTCACTCTGTTGCCCAGGCTGGAGCGCAGTGGTGCGATCACGGCTTACTGCGAGCCTTGATCTCCTAGGCTCAAGCCATCCTCCTGCCTTAGCCACTCAAGCAGCCGGGACCACAAGTGCATGCCACCATGCTCACTAATTTTCAAAAATTATTTTTTGTAGAGATAGGGTCTCACTATGTTGCCTTGGTTGGCCTCAAACTCCTGGGCTCAAGCGATCCGCCTTGCCTTGGCCTCCTGAAATGCTGAGATTATAGGTACTGCACCCAGCCAGTACCTATACTTTTAAAGTTGTCCTAATTTAGGGAAATGTACCAGCTAAACCTAAGCATGGAGTCTCACACTCCTTTAACTCCAATTATTCTTAGAATATATTTTGTGCTTAGAATTTGAAGAGCATCTGACACAAGATTGGAATAGTTTTCCAACCAAATTTTTGTCTTCTAGTGTCACCTCTCCTAGTGGGTATGATTATATGCTTTAGGGATAACACTTTGGCTGAAGTACTCAATATGTGTGTGGACTTCAGAAGTATCTATTATGGTTCTAGGCTTCTCAAGACAACATATAAAGCAATCCTCCTTTGCAATGTATTTTAAGGTCTTTCTAGTTGAACTTTTGTTATTTTGATAGACTTTATTTTATCCAAAAATGCTTCTAAAACAAACATTTCAGGTTTTGGCTGACACATCATTCAGTTGTTTGCTTTGCTGAAATGCCTTCAACTCCCCCTCAAATAAAAATTGGATGAAATTCCCAGACAAGTTTGAGCAAGAGAGGATCTGAGACACAGTAGTTTATTAAAATCCAATGTCCAAGTTTCTCTGAGACTCTGAGGCTAAACAACAACAACAACAACAAATTACTAGAATTAAAAGTAGAATTAATTCAGGTTGCAGGGTCATATTCTTTGTGTTTCTTCTCTACATGGATTCGTCTCTACAGGAAAACAATATTTTACATCAGGCCATGCACATCTGCTACTACTAAAATCTGTTTTTCCTCTCTCTGGATGAAACTCAAAAAGTAGTTGACTGAAGTTGTTTATGTAAATGGTTCCAATTGCTTACAGAGAAGTAAACCTCAGTAGAATCTTGCGTTAGCCCTTACACATACACAAATACTATGTGTACTACAGAAATAGTTTTAGCATGATTGGTGATATGTGTATTACCAAAGGCTATGTTCCTAAGAGCTCTGCTCTACCATATACTATGTCATGATGAAACATATATTAGGCATCTGACACACTATGTTCTTAAAAAGTAAGTCCCATTACCTCTGTGGCCATCTCTCTAATTAGAAATATCTAGTCATTTCTAACAATTTCCAGCTACTATTGCATTTCTAGGGCAAAAAGTCAATGAGATAAAGTCAGGTAAAGTTATATTCTTGAACAAGTCCACTTTGGAGTAAAATTACAGAAATAAGAAAGCCCTTGTTTCAGGTACATTTATTCCTGCAAAATCACGTTTGTTATCAGAATAAGCAATTAAAAGAAATTAATATTCAGGAACTTTTGTCTCAGTTATATTGCTGCACCACAATAGACACGCAAGGCAATTTCATGGTACTTGTAGTTACAATCTAGAATAGAAAGCAAAAATTAGCAATTTATATTATGTAAGATTCACAAGCCAGTTACAAAAGAACTTAATTTAACAAAGTTTCCAATTCAAATTGCCAACAGGCTACTGCATTCCATGTGTATTGCATTAACATTAAGAAAAATGTGAAAAATGAGATAGCCTTTAAATAGTGATTTACCAACTACTTCAGGTGCGCTTGTTACATTGGCATGGAAATGTGTGAAAGCTATGAGGGAATAAGAGTTGAGTTACGAAAACTTTGCCAGCCTTCACATAAAGCACCCTTAAAGAGACTACTCCACATGAAATGAGTGTAACTGAGGCTAGCGGCATTATGGCATTAATATGGCAGAGTGGAATTATGGCATTTTGATCTCATCCTCATCAGGCCATCATTCCTAGATTATTCTGATACAAAGATTATATAAAAGAGTGACTATGCTATGAAGGCAAACAAATAAACATAAAAAGTTCTAATCCTGTATAATTAAATAACACAAATGGTAATAATGATCTATGCCTTATTGTCCAGAAATGGCTGGTCAAGAACATTGGCCTACATCGCTGCAAGAATTAGGTACCAAGGAAGCTCTGATGAACAAGAAATCTTTAGGTATACAGAAGCCCAGTAGTTGATAAAGCAGTGGAAATGTCAAAAGGGGGTGAGGGGAAGCTAATTTCAAAATATGAAATCCCGTTCCCCTACCTATAGGCCTTATATTAAACTAAGGTATCTTTCACCTGGCATCTAAAAGGACAGGAACCTCTCAGAGCCCTACTACATTGCTTCTAGATTACAGTCTCTATTTTGCAAATCTGTGTTTCTGATGATGAAAGGAGGATTTGTTTTAAGCAAAAGTCCCTAAATCTAGGAAAACAAAATTTGGAGCTTGTTCTAATCACTAGTAACTAGCTGTATGCCTTTTAATAAACTTACATCAATAAAAATGTGAGCTGTAGCCTCCTTAGGCGCTTCAAACAGGAAGTCTATGAAATCCGGCAAAGGTAAAAGCCAAGTCAGAAGGATATATAACACATTTGCAAAGCAGTTTTTTCCCTACTCACATTAAAAGAATCTTGTATTATAGCCAAAGCATATCAAAATGCTGCATATCATAATCTGCTCCTCTGCTCTTTAATCAACTATTTTTATCTTAAACTGTGCAAATAATGAGAAGAAATTCCAAATGACATATGGAAGGAATTATCTGTTGATCTCAGTTTGAAAATATCATCATCCTCTAAAAAGCCCAACATTCTTAAATATATTCACTATCTGGCAACTGAGCCACCACTTTCATCATGTAACAATCATTCAGAGTATCTACTATGTGCCAAGTCATACAGTAGACACTTGGTGTATAAACACAAATGAGAAATGAGACGATTACTGACTTTAAGCAATAATCAGGACAGAGCAGGCCAAAGGAGAAATAATGACATGTAAACAAATAAATCCAAAAATAACAACAACAAAAAAAGAGCCCATCCAGGGAACCCAAAAGTTAAAGTGTTTAACCTCAAGTGCAACTTTTGAGCAATCTTCCTACTTTAATACTTTAAGCCTTGAACTCCTATGACTGTAACTTTTGGCTGAAATTTGAAAGACAAGAAATCTTGAATAACAGGAAGATAACAGATTATTTTGCTTAAATTCAAAGCCCCAAAATAGGCTTCTTCAAGTTCTTTGCAGTTTTATACCTTATTCTTCTCCATTAGTAAGTGAAATAAAATAATCCTCAGTTCCCTACTTTCACTAATAC
Source organism: Pan paniscus (assembly GCF_029289425.2). NCBI lineage: Eukaryota > Metazoa > Chordata > Mammalia > Primates > Hominidae > Pan > Pan paniscus. Next base: position 116,326,976 of record NC_073252.2, read on the forward strand.
AGTCTTCAATTCTTGCCTTTAAACTCCAACATAAAAATAACCAATATTTGTTTTGAATTTTAGAGTTTATAAAATACTTTGACATACTTTGCAGATCATTTGTTTCTCACTGTGGAACATTATTATCTTCATTTTACAGATGTAAAATGACGTAACCTGAGACTCCAAGAGGTTAAATAATTTCTGCAAAGTTAAACAATTAACAATTGGAAGAGCTAGAATTGTAACCCTGGTCTTGGTGGCCAGATCCAAGTCTCCTTCTGTTGTATTGTACCAGGCTCTACTGATTTCTAACAGCCTCTCTACCTTCACTCCCTCCTTTCCTTTTCACCTATTTCTATTATTACAATAATCTTATAACTGGTCTCCCTCCAGTATAAAAGTATAAAATTAGGTCCCTTCCTCACAGTCCCTCCAGTTCCTACTTAAATCATTTGGTAACACAGACCAATTTGCCAGAAAAAGGCATGTAAGTACAAACATATACAAAGATTTTTTTAATATAATGTCAAGCCCATTCACAGACGCCCCCTAGATTAATAACTTTGCCTTACCCCCTCAGATATATGCCATATATCTCCAAATGACTCATCTCCTGAAACTCTTCCTTGATCATCTTTCAAGGCTCAAAACTTTAGTGGTTTCCCACTACCTAGTAAATGAAAGAGGAATCCATAACCCTGGCATCCCAGGCCATTCTCGTCTCTCTAAGTTCACTAACAAATCCCAGATCCTGTATTCTAGGTAATAATTGCCATCCCTCAAACATAGCTTTTGCTTTCTCACCACAGTACTCTAAACACTACATCTTATCTACCACCAGCCTCTACCTTCACATGAACCTAAGCTCTCTCTGCTTAAACAGACTCCTTAACAGAACTCACTTTTCCTCCCACATATAGCCCATTCCATCTTTGAACTGTCCTCGTGTCAAAGAAATAAAAAATAAACAACAGAAAACTCTTTTTTGTGTTAAAGCAAAAATTATCTTATCTCCCTTTAACATTTGTGGTATCTGAAGCAAAAGGCAACAAATCTAATCCAGTCCCACACAATCTTTCCTTTCTGCTTGCCCTTCTTAGAGCACCATGTCCTTTTCTCATTGTGTGGCACACAGAACTGAGCACAGTTCTCTGTTTGATGGACACAGTGCTTTTCTCCCTGACAGTTGCTTGAGCACAGAAAGACAGAATAGCAAGGTTCTTCACTGCTTTGTCTGGACACCGTTCGTCAATGCTACCCAAGACTGAATTAATTTCATGGGCAACCATATTGTATTGCTGAGTCTTACTAAAGTTGCAGGACGCTAAAACCAGTGAGTTTTTCACTTGTGCTGTATTTCAGCCAAATTTCCTGGAACTAAAGGCAGCATTTTATTTCATCCTTATTCCATATTGCTTGTTAGAATCAGCCTATCAAGATATTTTGCCAGGTGAGGGGAGGGAACTTGGAGGACCAGTCAATAAGTGCAGCAAACCATGATGACACGCGTATACCTATGTAACAAACCTGCACGTTCTGCACATGTATCCTAGTTTTTTTTTTAGAAGAAATTTTTAAAAACTGATCTTCCCATATATGAAAAAAAAAGATATTTTGCCATCATGATCCTACCTTCCAACATATTACTTGTCCCTCCCCTTCATCTGGCACCCAAAAATATAATCAATTTACCATCAGTGTCCTTTATCAGTTTAGCAATTAATATGTTGAACACGACAAAGATAAGCATCTGTCAATTCCACTTATTCTTCCCCATCATCATTCTTCAACTATGTCTCCTCTAAGCAAGTGGGTCTTAACCTAAGCAACTCCTGGGTCTCATCTCCAAAGATTCAGCAGATTTAGAGCAGGGGCTCAGGAACCTGGACTATTAACAAGCTAAATGAATCTAACATTTTGGTAAAAATATCTCACTTTAAAAATGGTGCCCTAAACTTTTTCTGGTCATATCAGCAAAGTCAACATCTCCTTCCTCTCAGCTCCTATAACTACATAGTAAACTCTGTAACAGCAAGGATTCTATCTGACTTGTTCTCCACTATATCTCTAGTACATAGCAGGTGCCTGAGAACATTAAGGGCTCAATAATTACTTGTTAAGTGAATGAATTAATATGATCTTTATTGTTCATGCCACTCAGGTAACACAGGAATGTGTTAAACCCACTAGTAAACAGGTGGACTCTGAAGCTCAATTATATCCCCAAATAGCCACTGTTATGTAAAATACAGGTTTGGTCAGGCTGGGAAGCAAGGCGGGCAGATCACTTGAGGTCAGGAGTACAAGACCAGCCTGGCCAACATGGTGAAACCCCGTCTCTATTAAAAATACAAAAATTAGCCAGGCATGGTGACGCACACCTGTAATCCCAGCTACTCAAGAGGCTGACGCAGGAGAATCCTTAAACCTGGCAGGGCAGAGGCTGCAGTAAGCCAAGATCGTGCCACTACACTCCAGCTAGGGCAACAAAGTGAGACTCCGTCTCAAAAAATAATAATAATATTAATAAATAAATAAATAAAATACATATTATCTGCAGCACCTTGAATGTGGAAGATGACTGCACAAATATTTACTGAAGTACAAAAATGGAAGAAAACAGAGATCCTAGGAACAAGGATATATGAGAATTTGGCATATGACAGCATAATCAGTGGGTAAAGACTAGAATATTTAATAAAAAATGCTGCAAAAACTATCCACAAAGAAAAGTAAAAGATTAGGTCCTTTCTTCATACCATATACTATAAACAAAAATAAACTGGAAAAATTAAACTTCTAAATATTAAAAGCAAAACTATAAAGGTAATTTTTAGGAAAACAAATAAGAGAATATCTTCACCAAATGAGGCAAAGATTTTTTAAATAAGAAATACAAAGCTTTTGTAAAACTTTTAAGAAAATGATGACACTTTTAAATATATGAAGACAGTTTTGTAAGAAAAAGGCCATAAACAAGTAAAAGGACAAGGTCCAGACTAGGAAAAAGTACTTGTAACACCTAACAACAAAGACTTAGCACACAGAACATATCCAAAAATTTAAAAAATCAATTACAAATAGACAAATAGCCCAATACAAAAACAGGCAAAGTATATGAACAAAGAATTCATGAAAGAGGAAGACATTGGTCAGGGAAATACAATTAAAAAGAAACCCCAAAACTTTGTGATTGGCAAAAAACTTAAAATTTTGATAGTATCAAGTTTAGGTGGAGTGGTGAGGAAACAGGAACTTACACATTGCTGGGTTATAAACTGATACAATTTCTTCAAAGGATAAATTGGCAAGGCTTGAAAAATTCAAGGGAATCCATATTCCAGGACCCAGAAAAATGTCCCCATGCGCACACACCCAGTGAGACTTGTACCTGGTTGTTTATTGCAACATTGTTTTCTATCAATGAAAGAATGGAAAGCAGCTAACTATGCAGCAACAGGGGAATAAATAAACTGGTTCAGTCTTTCAATAGCAGTTAAAATTCATAGAGCAGTTAAAGTGAATGAACAAATCTGCATGGATGGATCACAAGTACATAATGAGGCAAAGGTATGTACCGTATGATATCACATAAGAAAAAACAGAAAAATTTCTGCTTGCAAAAATGTTTCAACAATGTGGTACACATTTTTTTAAAACTTCATTGTGACAATGTTCAAAACACAAAATTAAAATAGTATAATGAAACTCTGTACTCAACACATTGCTTTAATAATTATCAATATTTTGACAAGCATTGGTATACATATTTAAATACCAAAATTAATGCTGAGGAAAGGGCCATTAACCAAGGCCCACAAAAAAGCACTAAACAAGAGAAAGTAGAGCCGGTTCTACTGCAGGATCTGCCACCATGAGCTCCGTGACTCTGGTGACTCTGCGTGACCTCTCCTCTGAACTGGGAAGACTTCAGAAAGGACTGATAAAATGTTTGGGACAAGAAGAAATAATCAGGACTAAACTATAGGAAACCAAGAATGAAACATACGCAACCTTTCTCAAAGGTACAAGACACCAAGACTCAAAGAATCAAAAACACTACAACTGCATTCCCTAGTCCTTATCATTATAACTAAATAATCTGAGGTCTATTCTACCTCCACAAAGACATAATTTCAGCCTCAGATACGTTCTTGGGGGGAGCACTGACATTGCTGCCTCCTCTCCAAAAACCCCTCTTCTTCTATTCTCCCTAAATCCAGAGTTTGTTTTAACACCAGGGTAGCAAGTGGCCTTCTAAGGGCTCTCTTTGCTCCTTTTGTCACTCCCTCATTCCACAGGGCTGCTGGCACAAGCAGCGAAAGCTCATAGCCTGGCTCTGACACCTTGAGTGCTGTAGAGCATGAGGGGATTGGAAGAACTGATGAATAGAAGCTACACTGGGTTGTTTGGGAAGGTGGACACATACCTCTTAAAACAGTGTGCTGCTGTGAGGACCCAGCAGCTACTCAGGAGCGTAGCCCCGCAGAGGAGCCTGCCATCTCCATGGGATGACTTCAGCCGGAGGGAAACCTGCCAAGGCCAACCACCCCTAAGAAGAAAATGAGCTACACATCAACGTCAGTAAAAGGCAAAAAAGCAAAGGAAAGCACTGGTTAAAGCAATGGCTTTAATAACTTTAATGCCTTGCAGGTGGGGGAAAAGGAAAGCAAAAGGGACTCCAGGATACATCCCTTCCTACTTTGAGAAGGAGACCCCACAACTCTGAGCAGGCCCAGCATCAGCAACTCTGAAGATTTGCTTATAGGCATTTGTATAGATCCCACCTATCTGACACTCTTAGAAACAAGTTGTCTTCTTTATATTTCATGATTTAAAGTGTAATTTCTCTCCTCACTCTACCTCGCCTATGCAGTCTGAAGAAGTATTTAATAAAGTTTTCCATGAGCAAATTCTACAAACAAAAAACTTAGATTAAACTGAGTCAAGTCTGAAACAAATACATTCTAAATTAGATGAATCTTTGTAGTTATACACACTTCCAGGTCTCCTGTTAGATTATTTTGTTTCTGCCATATAACTTTTCAGCAACACATCTAATCTCTTAAATCAGGCTGGCATAAGAACATGGTGTATACCAAGTAAACATAGGTCAAAGGACAGTGAAATTATCAGTGAAATCTGAATTTAGTTTAGAAAATAAAATGAGTACAAGTCCCTTATATAACAGAACATCCCCAGTTTGTAACACTCTATGTATATAAATAATTCTGTAATATAAAAAATCTCTTTTCGAGGAACATTTACCTTAAAGAATTTTTCCCACCAATGATCCGCTTCTGCCGACGGTGCAGTAATCTCAAGCCACAAACAGATGAGAGGGACTCTGAAGCAGAAATAGGTCATTAATTAAATTATCACATTGCTGACGGAGGGGTAAGACGATAAGTGACATACTCCACTGATGCTTCCTCCTCTATGTCAAAATGCCTTTTCTCTGCAAATTAAAATTTTTCTTGTAACAAAAATAGTTTTCTCATTTGACTAAATGACAATAATTTGCAAGTAGACAAGAAACATTATGAGGTTTCCCATTCTTCACCTCTGAGGGGTTCATGGGCTGCTGACTGGTTTGACTCTGTCCAGTACTTTATCCTGGTAGGTACCTATATCTCCTGCTGCTGCTATTTGGTGTAATGTATGGAACAAAATGTATGGAACATTAAACAAAATAAGAGAACTGCAAAGGCAGTAATGGCCTAAATTACTTACTTTCCACATACAACACTGTTCTAAGTCACATAAAAAAATGTAACTCAGAAGAGCAAAGCACATTCCCAGGCTAGAATTCTGATCTGAATTTACATTTACTTAGCATGTCAACATACGGAAAGGGTTTGCTAAGCCAATTGAAGTGGTAAACTATGGTTGAGGGTATACAGGCAAACCTCCCAAGGTAACAGACTTCTGTCAAGAACATACAAAAAAGAAGAATTAAATTAAAAATATATAAAAAGGTGGTATATGAAAGAAAGGCAAATGCAACAGGTATGACTAATTTTTAAAATATTTGAGAAAACAGGAGAATTTATATAGAGGTACTTTGTTTCTTTGGTTAAATATATGTGTATAAAGTATAGATATGTACTGTTTTTCTATCTAAGAGGAGGAGGGTGGGAACTGTGCCAAGTACAGGAAGACCTAATCAACACTAATGGTCTCCCATAATAACCAGGTAGAAGGGAGCCCAACAGGGAATCAGCAATAGTTATTTCTTGATGGAGAAAGACGTTCAACAATGTGTACCAAGATGATTAATTTGCGAAATGATCTCAGAGGTATGCTTTCAAACTTTAACCTTCATTTCTTACAATATGAGTCCTCTAGATGACACTGCAAATTGTAAGATATTAGAGAAAACATAAGTTTCCAATAATGCTCCAAGTTGGGTCAATGTATATGATGCCAAGAAAAGGAATGATGTAATGTTTAAAACAAGCAAAATTTTAAGTTTACATCATTCTGGGGCAAAGAACCAGCCTGCAAGAAAGTAAACTCTATTTAAAGTCATACACTATTATTTAAAATTTTTTAAAAGAAAAATGAAGTTCATTTATAAAAGAAACCCATCAGATGACCAATAACCAATGGCTTCAGTTTGAATCACCTTATAGATGTCACCAGGTCCTGAGTATCAACATAAAATCAACTGGTTAATATGCCAGATTCTGTAATCTAGCTGGGCTAAGATGAAATCTTTTTACTTGAAGTATGGTAGCATTGCCATAACCATGGAAAGATATCAAAAAGAATATTGCTATAATTCTAGGAAGGCATTAAAAACAAACATATAAATAATGTTTTTTATGTTTTTCAACTGCTTACGGAATTTCACATAATTCAAAGAATCAGTTATATCCCATTTGTAATGGTAATTTAAATTATTAAAGGGAATTTAGTAAATTAAGTTATAATCAGTATTCAGGGGAAAGAGCTGGCCAAATCATTCACATATATACATATATCTATACACACATTCATATATAAAAATATGTATATATATTTAATATATATGAATAGAAAATAAAGTGAAAAGGATTGTAAGTGTTCTTTTCACAATCAGAAGCCCCTCAGACAGCAAAGAATCATATTAACGACATCCAATTCATTTATTGCATTGTCTTTGGCAGTTATTAAAAGGTGTTAGAAAAAGAGAATCCTCAAAATACAGGTGCACCTGATTTTAACAAAATCCAGTGTATCAGAACTATAAACTTTCAATCCAGATAAAGAGGCAACTGTTCTTTTCATAAAATGTACCACAAATTTCTCCAAAATAGCTCATTCTCTCAGTCATTTAAAGAATGTTTCATAAAAATTAAATAGGCCAGGTGTGGTGGCTCACGCCTGTAGTCCCAGCACTTCAGGAGGTTGAGGTGGGCGGATCACCTGAGGTCAGGAGTTCTAGACCAGCCTAGACAACACGTGAAACCCCCGTCTCTACTAAAAATACAAAAATTAGCTGGGCGTGGTGGCAGGCGCCTGTAATCCCAGCTACTCGGGAGGCTGAGGCAGGAGAATTGCTTGAACCCAGGAGGTGGAGGTTGCAGTGAGTCAAGATCGTGCCACTGCACTCTAGCCTGGGTGACAGAGCAAGACTCCATCTCAACAAAAAAAAAAAAAAAAAAAAAAAAAAATTAAATGTATGCAGAGCTTTCAAGAACTCTATTCATTTAAAGTATGAAACATTACTGTATCATACAAAAGGATTACTTATCATTTTCCTTAAATTTTTAAATTTCAGAGAATAAAATCTACAAAACATCATTTTCTTTTTGAAATTCATTTTTAAATATCCTTGTTTAAAATATTAGTAAGACTTTAGAAATGCCTTTAATTCATTTCTATATTTTCATTTCTTTCCTTTTTATGAAGTCATTATCAATTCTGAATCTTCAAAGATAGCAACAAGCATGAGAGCTTTATTACATCTAAAAAAGGAAACAGAGAAATGGCTAAGAAAGTGAAAAGAGGATGATCCCAGAGATTACAAGGCCCCGTAAATCCATTCCTACCCCTGAACCTTGTTCTGCCTGTCAGCCCCACCTAGGCAAGTTTGCCAAGAACTACCGGATCTAAGTAATAGCACAAGACATGGATCTGTATACGTTCTTGTTGTACTAGATTTCTGTTATCAAAGTACTGCTTATAGTAATGGAATGGGAATTAGTATTCCTTGACTTGTTGAGGGCTCCAGAAGGTGACTTACCTTTATTACTGTTACCTGAGGCCTTCTTGCCAAAATAATCACAAATAACTCCTGCATCTTCACTGTGGCGGCAGTTGTGTCTTCCAATATCTTGCTTGATACAGTCAGCCAAGGACCTCTCATTTCCTGTGCACTTCACATTATCCACATGGATGGGTCCTTTTCCTTCTCCAAAATAAGCCATGGTTCTTGCTCTGGCAGGACCCCTGAAGACAGAACATTCTTAATCATGTGAAGAATCAGTCAGTCATATATCTGAATAAATCACAACATGTATTCAATTTTATTCCTTAATTTTTACATATTAAAATTAGCATCTGCATGTGCTAAAAACCATTTGTTTCATGACTGTTAAAAAAATTAAATAAAAAAGGTAATAACTATACCTTCCCTGTTGCCATACTCCACAGCTACTTTATTACATCACTTGCCTCTAATTTAGCTTTTTCTAAGAAACTTACATTTAATGGCACATCAAAAAATCATGATAGTCTTTAACTCTCGTTTAAGCAGGAAAAAATCACCTCTAAATTTTTTACCCTCTTAAAGAGTACAATACTCTCTTAATATTGGCATAATATTGCAAAGAAAACAATGAGATTAAATAATAACCTACAGAGGTAAGAACTAATTTTTTTGCCTCCTTTAGAAGAAAAATGTACAATTTTTTTAGGCCGGGCACGTTGGCTCATGCCTAGAATCCCAACACTTTGGGAGGCCAAGGCGGGCGGATCACCTGAGGTCAGGAGTTCAAGACCAGCCTAGCTAACATGGTGAAACCGTTTCTACTAAAAATACAAAAATTTAGCTGGGCATGGTGGCACATGCTTGTAATCCCAGCTACTTGGGAGGCTGAGGCAGGAGAATCACTTGACCCGAAGAGGCGGAAGCTGCAGTGAGCCGAGATCGTGCCATTGCACTCCAGCTTGGGCAACAAGAGCAAAACTCTGTCTCAAAAATAATAAAATAAATAAAATAAATAAAATAAAATAAAATAAATAAAATAAATAAAATAAAATAAAATAAAATAAAATAAAATAAATAAAATAAAATAAAATAAAATAAATTAGCTGGGCATGTAGTCCCAGCTACTCTGGAGGCTGAGGCAGGAGAATGGCTTGAACCCAGGAGGCAGAGATTGCAGTGAGCTGAGATCACGCCGTTGTGTTCCAGCCTGGGTGACAAGGCGAGACTCCATCTCAAAAAAAAAAGTACAATTTTTTATATTTATTTACTTTTTTTTTTAAGACACAGTCTCACTTTGTCACCCAGGCTGGAGTGCAATGGCGTGATCTCGGCTCACTGCAGCCTTGAACTCTTGGTCTCGGGAGACCCTCTCACCTCATCCCCCCAAGTAGCTGGGACTACAGGCGCATGCCACCATGCCTGGCTAATTTGTTTGTATTTGTAGTAGAAACGGGGTTTCACCATGTTGCCTAGGCTAATCTCCAACTCCTGACCTCAAGCGATCCACCCACCTTAGCCTCTCAAAGTGCTAGGATTACAGGAGTGAGTTACCGCACCTGGCCTAAAAGTACAATTTTTAACAGAGACAGAGAAAAATAGGAATCATGACTAAATGGCAGATTTACTTTTAGTTTATTAATTTTTTGTTTTAATAACACATTTTAAAGTATGCAAATACAAAAATATTTAAATGAAATAAATATTTCAAACTAACGCCATATTTAGAACTCAATTTCTGATAAATTAATGAAATAGTTATCAAAGGCAAAAGCTTTCAAGCAAATTAATGAAATAGTTATCAGAAGCAAAAGCTTTCCAGATGAATTATTGGAAAACTATCCTTGAAATCTCAAGTTAGGGAAAAACTTAATAAAGTGGACATAGAGGGTATAAACTATAAATTTTAAAATTGATAAACTTAAAAATTAAATTAAGAATGTAGCTTTCCTAAAAACTACTCTAAGGAAAGTGGAAAGATAAATTTAAAAGTTGATATTTCTAGAAATATATTTGTTGGTGAATATACTTTCTAGTAGAGAAGAATGGCATACAATAGACAAAGAAATCATTTAAAAAATAAGTAATCTGTTTTTAACAAAACTGTAGGTGATTCTCCTGCGGATAGTTCTCCATCAAACTTTGGCAAAGAAAACTAAGTTATTTCTCCATTGTTGCACATGTGTTTTAAAATTATTAGACTTCTTACAATTATATATATATCCTTATACATAAATCTTTGTGGGCAGCTTAGATTTCTTCCTAGAAGTTTTATTCTACTTTTTTCTGTTTTTTAATCAATTAATTAATTATATTATTTATTGCATTTTTTAAATTTTATGTATTTATTGTATATCACGGTTCTTGTCTGTCTGAAATTTATTTCTGTCTTACTATTAGTGTTAGTAAGAAATCTAGCTTTATTTTTGTCCTTAAAGTAGTTGTCCCAATAACCTGCTGATTTGAAAGTCTTTCTTATTTATCATGCTATATGTGCACAAGCCATTTCTTGGTCTTTATAGTTCAGTAATTCACAACCTTGGCTACCCATCAGAATTGCCTTTGAAAACACTTAAAGTATAGCACAACCTGAACCTCATCTCACATGAATTAAAGTAGAATGGGTAGTGTTTTTTCAAGTTCCAAAATGATTTCAATCTACAACCAAGGTTGAAAGCCACTGCTGCAGTGTCACTGACCTCTTTGACTATTCCTGTGCCAGTACCACATGGACTGGATTTCAGATGAATTTGGAAGTCAAATCCCCCTCCCCACCCCATATGCACACCAAGACAAATGAAAGATTTTTACTAGCATAGTATTTAATGTATAAATTTATTTCTATTTTGTCTTCACATTCAGGATTGCGGTACATCTCTTCATTGATAAGGTCTTCTAGCTTTAGTAAAGACTTAGGTTTTTCACATAGGTCTCAATTCTTACAAAGTGTATTCCTAGTTTTTGTTTTGTTGTTAGTTTTTGTAACTTCTACAAATCTGTTTTTCTTTTTATTTTCTACTTATCCCACAGGCAGACGATTGCCTTTTAAGTATTTATGTTTTATCTTGTTACATTAATAAACACTAGTTCTAGTCTCTTTCCAGTTGATTCTCTTGGGTTTTCTAGGTGAACAATCATATTATTCATATAAATATTCTGACCCTTCCTTTTCAATACTGATACCTCAATTCTTAAGGCTTTAGTGCAAACTCCAGACAATGCTATCATTGCAGTAATGGCAGGCACTCTTTTGTTCCTATTTGATGCTTATGTGTGATATAAAATTAAAGCAGTTTAATTTTGTTCTCAGCTTCCTAAGAAGGAATGTTGATTTTATCATATAACTTTTCAACATTATTAAGATATCTAATCATTTATTAAAATTATTGTATATTTATGGGTGACACACTGAATTACATTAATTGAATGTCTCAGTTTGAATCACTCTTACATTCCTACAACAGACTCCACTTACTGGTGGTATATTGCTCTTTTAACACATTGTTGAATTAAATTTGCTAATATTTTGTTAGCAAAATAACTTTGTATGTAGATTCATTAGATTGAGGTATAGTTTTCTTTTTTGTGTGTTTACTTACCTAGTCTTGAAATCACATTAAATTAGCTTCATAAAATAAATGGAAAGATTTCCATAAGTTTCTTTGCTCTGCAACAATTCATGTAATTCAGAAACTGTTTCTTAAGGACTGGTGAAAAGTCCAGCAAAACAAATCAGTCATTTCTTTCATAGCCATTAATCTAATTGGGTTTTCTATCTCCTGTATCAATTTTGATAATTACATTTTTATTGAAAATGTAGTTTCTCAGATATCCATTTCATCTAGATTTTCAAGTGTATTTGCTAAAAGTAGTTCGTATTATTAATCTTTTTTTTTTTTTTTTTTTTTTGAGATGGAGTCTCACTTTGTTGCCCAGGCTGGAGTGCAATGGCACAATCTCAGCTTACTGCAACCTCTCCCTTCTTGGTTCAAGCGATTCTCCTGCCTCAGCCTCCCGAGCGGCTGGGATTAGAGGCATAAGCCACCACAGCTGGCTAATTTTTGTATTTTTAGTAGAGATGGGGTTTCACCATGTTGGCCAGGCTGGTCTTGAACTCCTGGCCTCGAGAGATCTGCCCGCCGCGGCCTCCCAAAGTGCTGGGATTACAGGCGTGAGCCACCGTGCCCAGCTGTATTGTTAATCTACTAGAGTTTTTGTTTAACCTTCTATATATCTGTGCTTAAATTTCTTTTCTGTTCTCTATGTTTACTTGTATTGTCTCTCCTTTTTCTTAGGCAAAATTGCATAAGATTGTTGAGATTGTTGTTTATTAACCTTCTTTAAAAATAAAAATAATTGCTGATAATGTATAGGTATAATGTAAAGAAATTTGAAATTCAAATCGGCATAATTTGACGACAATAAAAAATTAATAGAATTTGGAAACAAAAATTCCAGATGATTCCCAGAAGTTTCAGAGGTGAGAATGGGTGGAGGTAGAAAGTAAACAACAGTATGTTAAATGTCTTTATCTTTTTCAGGAAGGGGAAGTTACAGATAATAATTTTTGAAATTATTAAGAAAGTATGTTTCAGTATGTTTGCTAAAAATTTAAAGACAACTTCCAGAAAAACAATAAAAATGTTGAATTTCTACACCACTGAGAAAAAATGAAAATTGAAAATTGAATTAATCATGAAAATCAAAAAACAGATGATTACACAAAAAACAGAAAATAAAGCATGATAAATAACATAAAACTAGATGGCAGGTAGAAGTAGACATACAGAAAGTAAAATTTAACTCATTTAAAGAAACCAAAAGGATCATTTCTTAGCAACTAATCAACTTACACAAACTAAAAAAAAGCACCATTTTAGATATATCAATAAGTAGAAATTAGAGAACATTTTAACAAATAACAGCACATGATTAAATTCTCATTGATATAGTGAAATCTAATACATTTTCTTTTGACTACTCTTTCTTTAAACAATTAAGGACTCTGCCATCCATAGAAAAAAGGGAAAGGCTTCTCACTGGTTTACTGAATCTAGTAATTCATAGCTGAAAATTTCAATGACACAACAGTTTCTGATAATTAGTCTTTAAACTGGATGTCAAGTGCTCCTGGTAGATAATAACTTTCCAAGGGATACACAGGCTCTAAGTGAATCAATTTTTATATCCTCAAATTTCACATATATTATTTCTTAAAAATAATCTTGCTGCTATAAAGATCAAACTTCTCTTTCAAAATTTCTCTTCTCTCACTTCACAAAAAGCATATCTTGCACTCACTCCAAATCCTACCGCAGCGCATTCCTCCAAAGTTTGAAAGCCTCTAAAGGGGACAAAAGAAAAATTCAAAATATATGATAGCAATGAAGCTTCCTTAATCCAAGCAACACAAACCCAACCCATTGGTCTAATTAAGAAATGAGAGCTTTGGTAAACTTTTATTTTCTATGTTTAATAATTATTTAATAATTTTATTAAATATTTTGCTGTTTATTATCAGTTGTATACTAGAAATTATAAATTCCAGAGACACCTGAAACTTGTTAGCATAATTTCTCTCTCTCCATGTACGTGTGTGTGTGTATCTGTATATATGCATACATGTGTATATGTATGTGTGTATGTGTGCATATATGTGTGTGTATATATACATATACACACATATTTTTAAGGCATAATAACATTGAGATTCCGTGGGGGAAGAAAATTTAAAATACAACTTCAAGGAGAAAAAAAAGCTGCAAAATTTCTGGTCAAAGAAGTATTTTTTGTTCATGTATTTTTTAAAATGGATAGCACAATCAAATTACTATATTTATATTTCACTGGATATAATTAAGAGTGGTGTAACTGTTTTATATTCAAATGTCATACAAATATACCAGAAATTAAGTCCTTTGCAGCTATTTAAATGTAAAATAGATATCAGATATACTTAATTTTAGATCTCTATTAAAGCAGTGAGAATATACAATTTTTAAAATTTTTTTAAGGATTAATACGCTAACAAACATGTTCAAAAACAATGCTATATTGGAACATATGCTACTGGATCCACATAAAGTGTAAATATAATGGAATTTTCGTCATGACTACTTAGTCTATCTCAATGAATTTAACTGATCTCAACACATTCTCTATCAACAATCTACAAACAATATGCTCATATGCTAGACTTTGTCAGACATTATGTAATGCATCAATAAATAATGCCTTTTACTTTCTGTTCACTTTAAGCATATCTGTATTAGTTACCATTCACATTTCCTTTTTTATTATCTCATTTCTGTCTTTCCCATTATGAAAAGGCTTTCTAATACCATTTTGATTTTCAGTATTTCCAAGGACTAATCCTCATGCATCATAGAACTGGCTGGAGGACAGATCTCTGAAATTCCTATTTATGAGGCTCAAATCTTATAACAGCTTCAAAGTTTCCTGGATTGATTTCTACAAATAAGTCCTTTATTAAAGATTTTTTGTGATTCAAAATAGACATGATGAAAAAAAGATCCTCGGCACTAGTCACATACCTGTTTATAATTTCATATATATATATATATATATATATATATATATATATATACTGAAAATATACATATATGTTCTTATATGAAATCCAATTTCCCTTCAGTGGGAAATTATAAAAATATTCAAGTATATTTAATCAAATAGCTAAACAATTCTCATTTAAATACTATTTGATGGCAAATTGCAGATTATGTTATCCAATTTGTTATAGTAACATTAAATTACTGAATTACTTGTAAGACTATTTAAAATGCAATTATAAAGTCTTTTGATGCTTTTCTTGATTGATAAGTATTACAGAAATATTGAAAGCTGCAACCAACTTTGTTCACTTAATCTAGTGTGTTTCTCATCTAAAATCACTTCTTTTTTAGCTTTAATTAGGTATAATCGATATAAAAAATCTTCTTCAGTTTGGACATATGCATGTATCTGTGATACCATTACCACAACCAAGGTGCTAAATATATCCATCATCTCCAAAAATTTCCTTGTGTTCTTTTCTGAGGTTTGTTTGTTTGTTTGTTTGTTTTGTTATGTTCTGTTTCTGTTTTCATTTGGCTTTGGTAAGAACACAAATATGATCTATACCCTCAACATATTTTGAAGTATATAGTACCATATTGTTAACTATAGGTACTGTATTGTACGGTAGATCTCTAGAACTTATTCATTTTGCATGACAGGAACTTTATACCCATTGAAAAATAATTTCCCATTTTCTTCTCCTCCCAACCCCTGATAACCACCATTCTATTTCTGCTTCCATAAGTTTGACTATTTTTGATATCTCATATGAGTGGAATCATGTAGTATTTGTCTTTCAGTAACTGTATATATATATACACATACATACCACATTTTCTTCATCCATTCATTTAGGCTGTTTCCACATCTTGGCTATTGCAAATAATGCTGCAATGAACATGGGAGTGCAGATATTTCTTTGACATCCTAATTTCAATTATTTTGGCCATATACCCAGAAATGGGATATCTAGATCATATAGTAGTTCTACTTTTAACTTTTTGAGGAACTGTTTTCCATACTGTTTCCATATTACTTTCCACAGTGGCTGTACCATTCTACATTCCCACCAACAGTGTGCATAAAGGTTTCAGTTTCTCCACATCCTCACCAACACTTGTTATCCTTTGTTGTTTTGACCATAGCCATTCTAACATGAGGCTAAATTCACTTTTGAGTTAAATGTTAAATGGACTAAACGATTGTGTTAGGCCATTCTTCCATTGCCATAAAGAAATACCTGTGACTAGGTAATTGACAAAGAAAAGAGGTTTAATTGGCTCATAGTTCTACAGGCTTTACAGGAAGCATGGGGCTGGCATCTGCTTGGCTTCTGCTGATGCCCAGGGAGTTTTCAATCATGGCAGAAGGTGAAGGGGGAACAGGCAAGTCACACAGCAACAGTAGCAGCAGAAAGCGGGGTGGGAGGGTGCCACACACTTTTAAACAACCAGATCTCATGTGAACTCAGGGCATGAGCTCATTTATCAGCAAGGGGATGGCCTAAGCCATTCATGAGGGATCTGCCCCCATGATCCAAACACCTCCCACCAGATCCCACCTCCAATATTATGGATTACATCTCAACATGAGATTTGGGTGGGGACAAATATCCAAACTATATCAATGATGATAAATAAAAAGTAATGAACAATTTAGAAAGAAATCCAAGTAATAACACACAACTACATGTGTGTTGATGATGCTTGATGAATATGCCTAGAAAATTTTTCTCTCCTTAAACTTAGCTGAGACACACAATTTGAAGATCAACTTTGGTGCCAATCTTCCCCTTTGTATTTCCAAAGGTAATACTAGGTTTCCTGGATCACTTCCACCAAGACAATAAAATTAAAATATGGCCAAGAAACCAGTCTCAGAGAGCAATATCTTTTAATGGCTGATTTTGGGTGAGGAAATGTACTGGGAATGTAATGCAAGAACAAGAATAATTTTTTTTTCAAATGGAAAAAGGAGTGATAGAAACACAGTGAGCAAAAGAAGTTTAAAATTAACCACTGACTAAATTCACTTTCACATCTAATGTAGACTCTCCCTACTTTACTGCCCCATATTTTGAAAATTGAAAATTTATATCACAAATGAAGGATTAATTGGCTGTAGGACAACTGGAATTGCAACTGGGTCCAAAACTGAGCCATAAATTGAAGTAGTATCGAGTAACCAGAAACAACTTTGATTTTGAAGTTTACCCCCAACATGTGAACTTTTATTAAAACAGAAATGCTTTTTAAAATAAACATGTATTCTTTATAGAAAATAACCATATGAAGTGTTCAATATTTAAAATGAACACAGATATATAATTAAGGATATATTTTTAAATCCAAATTACTATTAGTAATCTACTCTGAGCTAGGCAATTTATATACATATTATCTTAAATGTATAACCCTCTGAATTATAACATTTTCCATATTTTTGTTACTTCAAAATCATTACTTAGGGTGCTTTCACAGTCATTCATGACATATGCAGAGCCAGTAAAATTTTAAATTACCCAGCTGAGGTCTAACCAACAGGAGATGATCTGCCTTCTTTTTTGCTCCTCTCATACTGTAAACAAGCGTCCTTTTCACATTCTATTTAGTGCCATGTTCTTACTGTAACTCACGCCTGAGGGAAGCTTATCTAATGCATGCATTTTCTCTCTAAGTCACACCACAACCTTTCTGCACTTAGGAACACTACACAGCACTTCGGTACTATAAATGGGGGCCATTTTAAACAGTGAAGTCATCAGCAAAGCCAGCACAGAAATGCAAAAAAAAAAAAAAAATTGGCACCACACAGACTGTAAAAGAGGACAACTGTTTACAAGTATGAAAGCTGAAACAAGAAGGGAGAGCAGTGACCTCAGCTCTAGGAGCAATGGCTCAGCATTTGCTAATTCAGTGTCCACAGTGACTTTATAACTATCAAGAAAAATGAGAACCAACAGTAATTTCAATAACTCTAGAGTCCCTTAAAAGGCTACAGTGTTGAAACATCAATCACAGAGAAAAGGTTAACTGACAGAAGCTGATACAAGCTGTATTATGACTAGTCAGAGTTATTAGACTATTTTGTTATTAGATAAAAAGCTACATTTCTTGTGTGACATAATATTTCCTGTGAGTAGAAAAATGTGAATAGGCTCTACTTATTACTTCTTTATAATTCTGGATCAAATCAATATGCTGCCAGTATTTTCAAATGAATGACAGAAGCTCATTTTAAGTAAAAAGTAACTCATTAGATTAAGCATTTAAAAATTCAGATATGCTCATCAGTAACCATCCCAAATAATTAGGTTTTCCTTACTTATAGCCAAGCTGACGACAGATCACAGCTGCATCCTTATCAGTCCATCCATCATCACAGATTGTTCCCCACTGGCCATTGATAAAAACCTCCACTCGTCCTTCTTTCTTATTTTCTCCATCCATCAGTCTGACAGGAAAACCTAAGTCATGATTCAAAAGTATTAGAACAGCCCAAACAAGCAAACTGATTCTAAAGCATGAGCGACTCTACAAAACACAATTGTTCTTTTTAATCAGCTATAAAATCAGATGGGAAATATTTTTTTGAGAGAGAGGAGATATATCAATAAAAATTTTATCCACTTTTGTATGTCTCTTGCAGCCTTGAATTCAAAGTGCTCACCTTGCTCAACCTTGTATCCCCAGACTGTGGAACAGTGCCTGGCATACAGAGGATATGCAATTGCTGTTTGTTGAATGAATGAACAGCATTATAAAACTGTGAATTATTTTATTACACCTTACTTCTAAATAGTAAAAGAACATTAACTTGAGGTTGTTTCTGCTTCATGTCTGTTCATTTATCCATGAACAGAGAGCTAGAAGTTTATACGCCAAAGACAAGATTTTTAGAACGATATAAATAGACACAACCTTGGCATTCATAGTTGGGTATCTTGATTCAAGTCTAATGCTGGAGGAGGCAAAAAAAAGAAAAGAAAAAGAAAAAAAAAAGCAGTAAATAGGGACAGTTACCATCTAAGGCTTTCTATTGATTTTAAGGGAAAAAATTAAGTCACAAAAATTACTGACTTAAAAGTTGAGAAACTGAACTCTAGCAAATTAAGATTTATCTAAGTTAATACAAATGAAGGGATTTGTAAAGTATCACATATCACCACACCAATAATTATGATTTTGAATCAAAACTCCTCACTGTGACTTGCATGGGTTGAATTGTGAGGTCATTAGGGTGAGCCCTAATCAAATACGCTGGTATTCCCATAAAATTGAGAAATTTAGACATGAAGAGGATGATGTGAAGAGACACAGGGAGAGGACTGCCATATACAAGCTAAGGAGAGAGGCCTGGAGCATCTCTCTCTCACACAGCCCTTCCCTCACAGTTCTTTCTGAAGGAACCAACCCTACTGACATTTGATTGTGGACTCCAACCCCCAAAACTGTGAAACAATAAACATCTGTGTTTAAGTCACCTCTGTGGAACTTTGTTATAGCAACCCAAGCAAGCTAACACTCACACATCTGATTACCTAGTTACTAGAAGGGTCTCCAGCTTCAGGGCCAAGATTTGCTGGTAAGGATTTAGGGAATACAATAAAGCATGGTAAACTTATTAGCAGAACTAGGGAGGTAGAAGTCTGCAGGTAATGGACAATATATTATTTAATATATGTTTAAACCAATATGTGAAGTTACTAAATCAACATTGGTTAACTAAAAGAAAATATTGTTAGCAAGATGGACACACTCTATTTTTATTCCTCTGACCCATTTTTTACTTCTCCATCCTTCTGTGTTGCCCCAAGAGTTGTTGGCTCCCCAGTCTCTATCCCTAATCATGTTCACTTCATGGGACAAGGCAGTATAGCGGAATCACAGAGCAAAATTAAACTCAACAAATGTTTATGGTGTGCCAACTCTATGTATGCACGGCTTACTATCAGCTGGATTAAAAACTTGGAGTTTTAGCTGTGTCATAAAACACAATATTGAAACTTCATATTTCTCATTAATACATCTGAAATTTGGGAGTTCTTTGCAAGAATAGAAAGTGAAAAAGTGATCCTCAGATACCAAAATCAAACAAATGAAATTCTTTTATTAAAGTTTTCACTTTTTATATTTTTGGATATTTTGTTCAAAATTAAGAAAACATTTGCACATGAAATTAGATCTACATGTTCCATTCTGGTAGTTTTACAGGCACATTTTCATATACTCTGAAAATAAAAATGATAAAGTGTTTTTAAAGCATAACTTGCATGGCTTTGTAAAAATAATGCATACAATATTTCTGAACCTAATTTGAGCCATTCATTCTACAAAATCATTAAATTCCTAATTCTTGAAGGGAAACTGGATGACAAAAGTCATGCCATCCATACGTTGTCACTATTAAGTTTGTGTTGTTACAGAAATAATAATACATAGCATGTTTTATTTCCAAAATCTTAAATATATAAAGTTTTTGGAAAAGCTAAACAATCATATTGGTATACAGTTATCTTTAATATATATCTCAAGCTTTCAGTAGTTTTGATTTTTCCTGTAACATAATACATTATTTTTATAAAATACTACTGTCTTTTAGAAAAAAGATAAATTCTAACATGCATACATACACAGTAAAAGCCTAATTTTAGGCCAGGCTCAGTGGCTCACACCTGTAATCCCAGCACTTTGGGAGGCCAAGGCAGGCAGATCACCTGAGGTCAGGAGTTTGGGGCCAGCCTGGCCAACATGGCAAAACCCCATCTGTACTAAAAATACAAATATTAGCCGGGCGTGGTGGCAGGCACCTGTAATCCCAGATACTTGGGAGGCTGAGGCAGGAGAATTGCTTGAATCCGGGAGGTGGAGGTTGCAGTGAGCCGAGATTGCGCCACTGCACTCCAGCCTGGGTGACAGAGTGAGACTCTGTCTCAATTAATTAATTAATTAATTTAATTAAGCCTAATTTTATACCGTAAAATTGAGTAAGAGGCAACAACCTCACTGGGAAAGAAATCTTTGCCAGGACTTAATACTCTGAACTTTAGAATTAATGTAATATTAAAACGAGAAATCCATATTTTTACCATCCCAGAAATTTCTGCCAACTCACATAACTGTATTCTTACTAGAATTACTTTTACTAATCTAGAATACTGCTTTTGAGCATTCCACCTACCACAGACCCAAAAGAGTGTCTACAGGGCTATAACTAATTTTGAGAAGTTTCCCTTGACATATAAAGTTAAGGTCCAGAAATTAGCCTTCAAATAGCTGAAAACAGCAGTAGTCCAAGAGCTCATCATTGCAGTGCCAAAGAAGTAAAAAATCTCCATTGTTTCCTAAATGCTGTTATTTATATTGTTATCCTGTTATCTCCTCCTCTAAGCTTCCCTTTTAAATATATAGTAGTTTTTAACAGGTGGAAGTAATGATCTATGAATGAACAAATAGTAATATGATTCTATCCCAAAAGGATATTTGGCTCAGATATAATGTTCTTCAGACAAATGACTTTAGTTAATAGACACATTACTGAGATTAGAACCAAAGAGATTCATAATAGTGATCACATATTTTATTAATAATTATCACCCTCAGGTTTTTAAATTTTTTAAAAATACATCTAGAGTCCTAGAATTAAAAAGATTTTCAAGGGAACAGAAAAGATTAGTTATTCCAACCATATGATGTGTTTAACAACACAGGCCTACAGAGAACTCAGGTCACATAGTATTTCATCACTGGGAGCTCACAGAGCATATCTGCGTAGATCATCCCATGATTCCAACACTTGCTATCTGGGGCTGAGAGAATCCATCTCCAGCAAACAAATTCTATCTCCCTCAACCACATCCACCACATAATCCTGGGAGGATCACAAATCTTTCAAAAGAAGGGGCAAGGGAAAAGGAGAACAAAATGAAAAGAAAGAAAAATGGAAATATGGCCTGCAAGAGATGGAATAAAAACATGTATTTCAACTTGGTATAATGCTAGATTAATGCAGTGTCACCAAGCTCTCACAGTGTACAGTACAATGAGGAATCAGCCACAGACTCTGACAAATTTAAAGTATGTAATATGGTTAATACTCTGAGGTTCAAAAAGTTGTTACTTTATAACATGAAGATTTCAGCTTCACAGTCTCCAAACAGGAGAATACAAAGGAGTTGATTCAATCCAAGGTTAAAAGTAAAGACCACCTAAGGCTATTTTAACATCTATTCCTACACATACACACACACACACACACAAACACGCACACACACATACACATACACACAGATAGATATATAATAAAGCTGTGATAGCATACAACAAAGTATTTTGAATATTTCCCTCTGTATTTTTCATTCATATATATTCTGCCCTCCTCATCAGACATTAAGAAATTTATCAAGAATGTTTAACTGCTATCTACTCTCAAGAGGATCTTTATCTATAATTATTTCAATACAGTTAGAGGAGCTAGTTACCTTTTATCCAACAAGTCTAAAAAAATGTAAATGAAGAGTAACAGAGGTCCCTGATGGGTTTCTAAAATAACAAGTTACACTAGAAAGATGGGTGAGCTATTAACTTTAATTAATCCACTTAGAAGACCACTGAGAAACTTAAAAGAGCAATGGATGGTTGGTGACCAACGAACGACAAGGCTTCAGGACTAGAGAAGAAATGAACCATGAGACAGGGAGAGGAGAATATTCTTATTTTAAATCCTGTCCCAAATAGCTCACTAGAATTCAAGATAAATGAAAATCAGAATAAGTGACCGAGGAGTAAGGGGAATAGATACTGCAGCTTCTTTATTCCATTTTTCAGATACAGATGATTGTAAACATTGTTAGTGAGGAACTTAATTTTCTAAGTAAAGAAAAACAATTTAGGGGTAGAAATTTCATAATGTTGGCGCACAGACTCAAAAGATTATTTTTCTCTGCATAAAAATTACTGAAAATTAGACAGTTATGGGAAATAGACCCCAAAAAAAGCCAAAGATGAGAAACACTTCATATTCAAGACCAGTGGTTAGAGGTGCAATGGCTACTAAATGATGGAAACTTGAGAGTTGCAGCCAGTCCTCACCCAGAGAGAGCCTGTGTCCCTCGCCGCCAGGGTAGCAGGCAATGCTAACATCTTCGCGGTGGCTGCAGTCATGCCTTCCCCACTGTCGCCTGGAACACTGAAGAAATCTGGTTTCCTTTCCTGAGCAGCTGACGTCATCCAACCATATGGGCCCTGTGCTTTCTTCAAAATGGTTGGCAGATGCTTGTTTACCATATCTGTGACAATTGAATAAACACTGTGTATAGAACTTCTGTCTCTTGGTTCAGGGAACCACAAAACATTTAACACAAGCAACTTAGTTCAGTGACATGACTTCAGAGGATAAGTATCTGTTCTTTCTCCTACCTTGGGGACGCAGTTTAGAGCTATGTTCGCCCAGCCAATCACATGTTTTAATCACCTTAAAAATGTTCGATTATTTCAACGAATAACAAATGAAAAATTAATACTTTTTCCCCATTCATTCTTGTGTTTTGTCTACAAAACCAATCAGAGAGAATGCAAAGAGATCAATCTCAAATTCCTGACCATAGAAATTGTGACCAGAAAGTGAGAACACTTTTCTCATTTTGCTTCTGATGCTCCCTCTGAACTCATTTGATTTCAGCAGCTTCTCTTTGGTCTTCTTTCAAAATAAAAAGTGTGGATTAGTTCAGTGATTGCTCAAGCACTATACCTAATCCATGATTAAATTTAGATTTCAGCCCATCAAAATCAGAATTATAATATTCTTAGCTTTTCATAAGGTATACAAATTCAACTTTAAAATTTTTATCAATTATATTTGTGTTCCAATTGAGTGTATTTGTAACACTGCACTACAGAAACAAAACCTAAATGTATAATAAATATATATGCTGCAGAAATAGGAGAGATCTGAAAAATTTTTTAAATTAGTAATTAAGTCAATCTGCACCTTCTTTCATCCTCCCAATTTTATTTCCTTTTGTTCCATAAAATCCAAACCTCCAGAAATCACGGAGCTTAAAAATCTTTAAGACACCTTTCAGTTCTAACAGTCTACAAGATTCAACTCTTACTCATATAATAATTCCCTTACTTGATGTTTTTATTATTTCTGTACTAAGAATATGAAGACATCTTTCTATCTGACATGAATTTTCTTCATTTTTTATGCAAGTATTTATTAAATTTATTTGACAAAATGAATATTTTAATAAATTAAAACAATGAAAATTTTAATCATTCTATGGCTTTTCTTCCTTCTATTTTGCTGACTAATCAAGCCTTGGCTAGAAAAGTAATAAGCCTAAATCGTATATTGCTCACTTTTAACTTACAGACCATTTTTTCACGAAATACATTAGATTATCATCTGTCCATAGCAACTACACAACAGATAACAGGAAGTCATTTTACTTTGGAATTGCATTTGTACAAAGAAACCCAAAGTTTACTTTTTCTCATTACAAAAGAATATTCTTTTTCAAAAATTCCTTTGTAAACTAGAAGCAAATGTAGCACATGCTTTGACTACCTTCTAACACAATCATTTAGAGCTTTTTACACACATTATTGAGAACATTTTTAAAACTAATAAATGTGAATACTCTGTGCATAGATTTGTGAAACAAAATAAAATATGAAGAAAAAAATCAGTGTTGTTTTCATTAATAAAAAATATGAAAAATAGAAATAACAGGATTTATGAATCTCTCTAAATGTGAAAATAAATAGAAATGACATGATTTTATGAATCTCTCTAAATCTGTGAAAACAGAGTATAGTTGGCAGTCTGAGATTCACTTAAATATAAAGTGATATTTATTAAGTAATTCTTATCAATTGTCAGCATATTGTATTTATTTGGCTGTCATATCATACCCTTTTACACAAAAATTACAGTAACTTCTCTGCCCAAGAAAAGACAAAATGGGGGAAATTATATGAATATTGTATTTTCATGATAGCATTACTTATCACAGGAAAAATTAAGCTGACCTAATATTAAGTAAATTACAGTATGAAAATTCTGTGGATATTGTTATCATTAAAAATTGTGAGTATGTAGCAATATAAGGTTAAAAATGTGGATAAAAATTACATGTCCATTACTAGAGCTGATATGAAGTTATCTACCCAAATTATAATGATAGCATAAGGATAAAAAATTATGGAGTTTTTTATTTTCATCATTTTCCAATGGTTTTACATTACTTTTATAAATTTTAAAATATATGTTTAACATGGCTTTGCCTAGCTTGAATGAAGCTATGTTTTTAAAGTGTAGTGAATATCTTCAGTCAGCTCTAATCAAGCTAAAATGAAACAATTTTGCCAGTTTTTTTAAGCATAAGACAATTACTTCAAGCATGACAGAGAAATATGGAAAACAAGAAAGAATAGGCATTCATAGCTTTCATTCAAATATTTAACTCAAAAGCATCATTTGCAGTTACTTCGACCAACTTAAGTCTTTACTCTGGAATGCATTATGTGTGTGACATAAAATACATGTCCCAAAGTGTGATACTCAGCTTTTAAGAGAGTGAGGTCAAAAGCAAGTTCTAAAGGTCATCTCCTAACAAGAGGGCTGTTTTTCTCAAATAAAAGTGATAATTATCATCACATTCTGAGAAAGGGAATAATGTAATACCAAAGCATTTGACACTAGACTTCTCTGCAATTTTAGACAATGATGTCAAAACTAAAAACATCCAATAGTAATGACGTGTCAGAATAAAAATGAGCATTCAAAGTCTTACTTGAATAGACACAAGGGGACTTAGAGGTCACCCCTGGCTTCAACTAATTATTCAAGAAGAGGGGTCATGGCAGGAAAGGTAAATGAAATAAACAGCAAGAGGTGGTTATTCATCATCTTAGAAAATGTCATTATTTTTCATTGTTGTACTTCCATACACAGGTAGGAGAGAACAGGTATTTTTATTATTATAAAAATTACAAGTAGGGATTAACATAATAAGACTTTTAACAATATAATCTGGCATTTAACTGCCTTTATAATTAATGAACCTTACTTAAATCCCAACTGTCGACAAACCACGTATGTATTCAGCTCAGTCCAGCCATCATCACAGACAGTTCCCCACTGGCCTCTGTAATATACCTCCAAGCGACCCTCATGGCTGCCTTTCCCACCTGCAAGTCTGATGACCCCATCTGTGATAAAGAGGAGACACAGAGACTAAGCAAATCAACTTTCAAAAAAAGGCAAAACAACATTTGTATTTCACAAGAAATATCACCATATTCAGGCCTCACTCTAGGCCTTTTGCTAAACTTATATTACATCTGTGCTAAATGACCCTCTGAGGTTATCATGTTGTTTCTGAAGTTTGACGTAACACATTTCTGTCCTAATAAAATATTCTTTCCAGCTGGGTGTGGTGGCTCACTCCTGTAATCCCAGCATTTCGGGAGGCTGAGGCAGGTGGATCACCTGAGGTCAGGAGTTCGAGATCAGCCTGGCCAACATGGTGAAACCCTGTCTCTACTAAAAATACAAAAATTAGCTGAGCATGGTGGCGCATGCCTGTAATCCCAGCTACTTGGGAGGCTGAGGCGGGAAAATCGCTTCAGCCCAGGAGACAGAGGTTACAGTGAGCTGAAATCGCACCACTGCCCTCCAGTCTGGGCAACAAAGCGAGACTCCGTCTCATGGAAAAAAAAAAAAAAAAAAAAAAAAAAAAATATATATATATATATATATATATATTCTTTCCTTTTTATTGGTACCCCTATTCTCTATGTAGAAAAATATATCCTGATATAATTCCAAAGTATCTATTTAGACTTCTCTAGATTAAACAACATTTGGGAAATTTCATATAACTTTAGTTTCAAGTCAGAGCAATACATGTCATTTAAATTTAAAAAGAAAATACAGTAACTTGGAAATAGCTCAGAATTTTAACTGCAAATGAAAAAAATACTGAAATAGGATGACAGAAAAAAACTATTCTGGATAAAAGACAGTCTGTCATGTCAATGCATGTATTATTTGTTAGGCATTCATGAATTATAAAAACTGGAAGATATGTCTCGCCTTTGTTCTTTTATTGATAATATAGATCTGAATTTGAATCTTATTAACTCAAATAATAATTAATTTGCCTATAATTCTATAAAGAGCTTCTAAGCAGATAAATAGTATAATAAATTTAATTCCAAAAAAAGTAGATTTAAAAGCCATTTCCAACCAAAATAATCCAAAAACTCTCAATGAAACATATAAATAATCTTGGGTAAGGGTCATACTTTTCATAAATCTCAGGGATCTTTTAAAGTAAAGGTCTCTGAGCAACAAACCTTTTATTAATATAATATTTTACTGTCTGCAAAGCATTATGACATGCATTATCTTATCTGAGCATCACAGCAATGTTACAAGACTATCCTCATTTGAAGGAGGGGAAAATGGCAGTTCAAGAAAATGAAGTGCTCTGGCTAAAAATCTGGCGTAAATACATTTCTATGGTGTATTAACGTGTTAATCTGCTAATAAAAACAACTGCATGTATAGAAGTATGTGAAGAGAAAGATATAAATCTGGTATTTCATAGATTCTAACAAGTTATTGATTTTCACTAAAGAAATATGTAAACAAAACATTTTTTTCTTCAAGTTTTTTTTTTTTTCAGGTTTTCTTTTTTTTTTTTTATTATACTTTAAGTTTTAGGGTACATGTGCACATTGTGCAGGTTAGTTACATATGTATACATGTGCCATGCTGGTGCGCTGCACCCACTAACTCGTCATCTAGCATTAGGTATATCTCCCAATGTTATCCCTCCCCCCTCCCCCCTCCCCACCACAGTCCCCAGAGTGTGATATTCCCCTTCCTGTGTCCATGTGATCTCATTGTTCAATTCCCACCTATGAGTGAGAATATGCGGTGTTTGGTTTTTTGTTCTTGCGATAGTTTACTGAGAATGATGGTTTCTTTTTACTAAACGGTTTCTGATGAGTCAGTTTCTCTTGCCTTTTCCATTTCCTTCTTCTTCTCCCTAAACATGTAAGTACATACACGCACACCAGTTTGTACTCACATATGCCCTTCTTACAACACATGACACATTTTGACAGGCATGCTGTCATTTGGAATAGTCTGAAAATTGTGCACAGCAAAGTTAACTTGGTTTCTTTCACAGTGTGCTTTAATCAACAATTGCATCAATACCAGCTCTAAACACATTCTGAGTCAAGAAACGTTAATAGATGAATGGACTAAAGATGGAATTATTACACCTAATATCTGGAATGTATCACTTGCACACTGATTTTGACTATTGGGTACTATATACTGCAACAAAGTCCTATTTTCTGATCTAGCTTTACAAGACTATATAGCCTTAAATTGAAAAATTCAGGAATAACTATGAATAAAAAGATGGTACTTTAATATACGGTTTGCATTCTTTTTGTTTGTTTTATTTGGTGTATTTATTTGTATGCTCATTTGGTAATGTTGAAATTAAGGAGAAGGGAAGCTGTGGCAGGCCCACATGGTACTGGGGGCAAGAACTGGTACACTAATGGAGTGAAATCCTTACCTGTTAGAGGTGTACAGGACACTCCAGCATCTTCTTTATGGCCACAGTTATGCTCTCCCCAGGAGCTCTTTGGACACTGCTCAATTGAAAGCTCATTCCCAGTGCAGCGTACTTCATCCAACATAACTGGGCCAGACCCTTCCCCAAAATATGCCTGATGCCATGCTTTGGCAATGCCACTGAACAAATAAAAGAATGTAAGGATTCTGGATTAGATACCAAAGATTGGTCTTTTATTTTTTATTTTTTTGTCCCTAGTAAAAGCATTATTATTAATCCCCACTTATTAATTCACTTCACAGGTCATGCATGACTTTCTGTATTTCTTTTTTGTATACTTGTTTGTTGTCCTTTATATTTTCAGCCATTACACATGTTTCAAAGCTAGGTACTGCCCAATATTTAACCTCCTTTTCTTCATTAGTAATGGAACTTCAGATTTTTAGGAGGACAATGGCTATCCAAAATTAAGATCACATTTTGGCCTCCCCTCCTTCTTGATGACTAAGTTTGTTTGTTTGTGGTAAAATAAACACAACATAAAGTTTACCATTTAAAACATTTTTGGTTTATAGTGCATTAAGCACCTTCACATTATTGTACAATATCACCACCATCCATCTCCAGAACTTCTTCATCATCCCCAAATAAAATTGTGCTCCTATTTTAGACACCTAAGTTTTGTTTTTGTTTTTGTTATGTTTGAGTCATAGTCTCACTCTGTCACCCAGGCTGGAGTGCTGTGGCATGACCATAGCTTACTGCAACCTTTAACTCCTAGGCTTAAGCAATCCTCTCACCACAGACTTTTGAGTTGCTAGGAATACAGGTATATGCCACCACACCTGGCTAATTTTCTTTTTATTTTTTATTTTGAAATGGTGGGGTTTCAGTATGTTACCCAGGCTGGTCTTGAAATCCTGGCCTCAAGCAATCTTCCTGCTTCAGCCTCCAAAAGTGCTGGGATTCCAGGTGTGAACCACCGCACCCTGCCATAAGTTCTGACCAGTGATATTTAGGTGGAAGTACCATGTATTACTTGTAGGAAGTATCTTTGTTCCACTTCCTTCTCCTGACTGCAAGGATGGCTGGAGCCTAATAAGTTATCTTGGGCCATAGGGTCCCATACTAAGGATGACAGAAGTGCAAACAAGAGAGATTCGGGGCCTTAATAATTGCGGAACCACCAAACTACTCTTGAGCTGGCTACCTCTAGTCTCTTTTCCTAAATATAAAATACACTCGACTCTAAACTTGTTTAAACTGCTGTTATTTTCAGTTCTTTGTTACTCACAGCCAAATCTACTTCTTTTTTAATGTTGTTGTTATTTTGAGACAGGGTCTCACTCTGTTGCCCCGGCTGGAGTGCAGCGGCGTGATCATGGCTTAAGGCAGTCTTGACCTCCTGGGCTCCAGTGATCCTCCCACCTCAGCCTCCTCAGTATCTGGGACTATAAGTGCATACCACCGTGCCAGTGAATGTTTTATTTTTTGTAGAGATGGAGTCTCATTATGTTGCCCAGCCTGGTCTTGAACTCCTGCACTCAAGCAATCTTCCCACCTCAACCTCCCAAAAGTGCTGGGATTACAAGTACGAGCCACCATGCCTGACAGCCAAGTCTATTTCTAACAAAAACATCTCTTTACTGAAGTTTATTTGTAGTTAATTTACTTCTCCCACAATTCAAAGCAATAGCATATTCTTAGAACCCCAGATTTAAGTGAAGATCACAAACCTGTCAAAGTGATTAATAATTTCAGATATTGCATTTTCAGTCCCTTTTAGGCTTTTAATTTTTAGACTATAGCATTTACATTTTTAGTTTGTTTTTCAATGATACTGCATCTACTCCCCCATTATTTTAGCTGCTCTTTTCTTATAACATTATAACTTGAGAATTTACAACAAAAATATATTGAAGAAAAAAAAGTGTGCTAAATGGCTGTAATACCCCACTAATGGTAAAGTCTTAGATACCAATTTTGCGGCTAAAAAGGAGCCTGATTCACTATTTCTACTAGATAACATGGAAGTTTCTTTT
Source organism: Pan paniscus (assembly GCF_029289425.2). NCBI lineage: Eukaryota > Metazoa > Chordata > Mammalia > Primates > Hominidae > Pan > Pan paniscus. The sequence continues at coordinate 116,357,382 of NC_073252.2, forward strand.
AAAAGAACACGCCTAAGAAAACAAAAATATCTAAAAGTTAACACCTATTTTAATATCATTAGAGGGCCAGACACAGTGGCTCATGCCTGTAATCCCAGCACTTTGGGAAGCCAAGGTGGGTGGACTACTTGAGCTCAGGAGTTTGAGATCAACCTGGGCAACAGGGCAAAACCCCATCTGTACAAAAACATACAAAAATTAGCCAGGTGTGGTGGCACACACCTGTGGTCCCAGCTACTAGGGAGGCCAAGGTGGGAGGATTGCTGGAACCCAGGAAGTCAAGGCTGCAATGACCCATGATCATGCCACTGCACTCCAGCCTGGGTGACACAGAGAAATCCTGTCTCAAAATAATAATAATAATAACAACAATATCATTAAAGCAAATGCTTAGGGAATGCTCCGTCATCACCTGACTCACTTTGAGTTTAAAATTCAAAGAGTGTGCCAAACTCAAAATTTGAGTTTAAAATTCAAGAAGAAGGATAAAAGAATATTATAGGAGGTATAGAGGAAGCTGAGGAAAAGAAGATGGCTTAAGCAAAATATTTTCATGGAGTTAATATTTTAAAATTTAGAATCCTGGCACTATCTGATACTTGTAACACAGTGGACTCTGAGCAATCTGCCCCAACAAAAATTAAAGACTAATATCTAGAACTAATAGGACAAATGTGAGGAAAACATTTGGAATTCTAACACATATAATATTGGAGTCCTAACACAAAGGAATCCTAACACAAATGATATTGTCAAAATGACAATTTTGTGAGTGAATTTGTTTGTTTTGCTAAGGGAAATGTAATGACAAAACAGAAAGTCATGTCTACTCTGGAAAGAGTCAATAAATGCTTAATTAATAGGATTGTTCTAAATAAAGTTTTCAGTTGTTTCAAAGTATGTCTATATGCCTAGAGAAGAGTGCACTAATCATGTATAAATATTTGTATATTACTGACCATGTCAAAAAGCTTATTTTTTCCAAGCTCAATCTTTGAAGTGGAGAAGTATATGTGGACACAGACTCTCAGCTTCCAATCTGGGCTGTACCTTCAACAAGCTGGGCTACCTTGGGGAAGTTACTAAAACCTTCCAGGCTTAGGATGCAAAGCTGAACACAGGGATGATAACGGCTAACTTGCAGGGTTGTAGGAATTAAACTGATGCAAAGTAGGAGCTCAATAAATGCTGGTTCCCTTCCCTCTTCTGGCACGTTAAGGAATCCCCACGTACCCCCGACAGTTGATAAATAACATATTTTTCACTGCTAAGCAATTTATCTAAAGACCATTTGGTATTTAGTTTAAACAAACACCATGGTTGTTACTTTCCTTCATCCCCAAAAAGTAAAGTTGGGGGAATGGTAAGGAAGGGAGAATCAATCAATATCTTAACATTTTCTGGTTTTAATGTTGTTTCATTTATTTATTTATTTTAAAGTAAATTTCAAAGAAATATTTATGGAAGTAATTTATGGCCTATAAGAGACTGAACGAATGCATGTATGTGTTATTTTTTATTATAGATTATAAGGTAACGGCCCAGAAGACTATTAAGTAAGCTCTGACCTGCATCACTAAACTTCAGATTTTCCTGTGGTAGAGATATATCTAATCAGAGGCAAACATTTTCAAATATTTGAATGCACATAAAGTATTTTATTTAAAAAGGCTGTTGTGCCAAAATAAAACGTTTTGTGCAATGAAAGCACTGATGTTCCTAGAAAAATATGTTTTAAATCAAAATGATCTTGCAATAGTAGTGTACAAGGCTATGAAAAAAATTCAACTGTTTTAAAGATTACTTATAGTAGAAAAAAATCCTCTCCCAGAGAAAACATGTGCATAAAACACTTACTATAGGCTGGGCGCCATGGCTCACAGCTGTAATCCCCACACTTTGGGAGGCCGAGGCGGGTGGATCACCTGAGGTCAGGAATTTGAGACCAGGCTGGTCAATGTAGTGAAACCCTATCTCTACTAAAAATACAAAAATTAGCTAGGCATGGTGGTGTCTGTAATCCCTGCTACTTGGGAGGCTGCGGCAGGAGAATCACTCAAACCTTGGAGGTGGAGGTTGCAGTGAGCCGAGATTGCGCCACTGCACTCCAGCCTGCCTGGGTGACACAGCGAGACTCCATCTTAAAAAAAAAAAAAAAAAATTACAATAAATTAAACAAGGGAACAGTTTAACACTCACAGAAAATAAAATTCAAAAGTCATGTAAAAGCTGTAATTCCCACAATTTGGGGATGGAGGCTGAGTTACTGAAATGTATTATTTGTAATATGTTTATGAAAATACTAATATTGGTTGAAAGAAGAAAACTGCTTGGAGTTGTGTGCCTGAGACCTGTGGTTCCTTTTTACAGGGAAGATACAGGATAGGAGAGAAGGAGCCCTATGCCCTAGAGGAGAGGTCAGCAAAATATGACCTGTGCACCAAATCCGGTATGCTATCTGTTTTTATATTGCTTGTGAGCCGAGTGGTTTTTCAATTTTATAAACGCCAGGAAAAAAATCAAAATAAGAATATAATTTGTGATGTGAAAAATCAAGTGAGATCCAAATTTTACTGTCCAGAAACCAAGTTTTATTGGAATGATGCCACACGAATTCCTAAGTTATTGTCTATGGCTGCTTTCATGCTACAATGGCCCAGCTGGGTAGTTGCAAAGTCTATTTACTCTCTGGCCCTTTACAGAAAAAGTTTGCAGACCCCTGCTCTAGAGGAAAGAGATTAATGAAAGCAAATATGGAAACTGACTTAGAGAACACTGAGTGTTGAAGGACAAAACAGGAGGAGACAGGATCACTGACAGAGAAGCCAGATAGGAAAGCTCTAGAGAAAGGCAGATTAACAGCCTTCTTGGATCTTTGCCCTGAGATAAATGCCACCAAAAAAAATCTATTAAGGAAAATTTCAATGGGTATAATTCACTGAGCCATGATTAGGTGCTATAAGGAAACCTGAGACCAATACGGAAGAATATAAAATTTGATCCCAAACTGATAACAAAAAGATGAAATCCAGATGGCTTAAATATAGGTGGAAAAAAAAGAAAAGAAAGAAAGGAGGGAGGGAGAAAGAAGCAAAAGGAAACAGGAGGAAGAGAGGAGGAGGGAGGGAGGGAAGGAAGAAAGAAAAGAAAACTAAAAAGTTACTAGACTAAAATATAGGAACATAGTTTTTATAACCTTGGTAAGAGAGAATTCCTAGGAAACCCAGAAGTCAGAAAACAAAAACCAAAAAAGTTAAATTCAACCACATACAAATTGAAAACTACCATACAGCAGAACACACCATAATCAGAGTCAAAATGCAAACCAATAGGCTGGAAGAAACATTTGCAATTTGCAAAAAAAAACTCCTAGAAATGAATAATAGTAATAACTTGTTTTATATATATATATACACACACACACATGCACACACATTTCAGTTACAGTTTACTTATATAAATATGTGTGTGTGTGTATATATATCTAGATAGATAATTTTTTAAAGACAGCATCTGGTTCTGTCACTCAGGCTGGATTCCAGTGGCACAATCTTGGGTCACTGCAAACTCTGCCTCCCAGGCTCAAGCCATCCTCCCACCTCAGCCTCCCCAGTAGCTGAGACTACAGGCACATGCCACCATGCCTGGCTAATTTTTAAAATTTTTGCAAAGATAGGGTTTCTCCATGTTGCCCAGTCTGGTCTCAAACTCCTGAACTCAAGCAATCTGCCCACCTCAGCCTCTCAAAGCGCTAGGATATTATCACATTTTAGTAAAAGACAAAGCAATCAACTTAAAAAAATAGACAATAGAGAGGATCCAACTATGCACAGAAGAAGTAATATCCATGGCCAATGACCACAGGATAAGAAGCTCAAGATCACTAGTGGTAAAATTAAACAATAATGCATGCTTACCTATCACATTTTTGGAGATTTAAAATATTAATATAACTTTCATACAATTTTTAGGCAAAAAGACAAGCAACTGAAGGCTTTTTAATTCCCTAGAAAAAGTAACAAATCCTAAAGTCATGCTTTGGCTGAGAATACTCTGATAGGCTGAGAAAGGGGAGCTGAAGTATATTGTGTTTCAAATACATTAATTATTACATGACACACATTCAAGGAAAAAGCAAAAGTTCTGGTTAATTGCCTTTGAACTTGGCCCGTTCCTTAAAGGAGATTACAAGATAAGAGAGTACAAGCCCCAAACATTGACTCTGGGGATGCTATGTATTTTTAAATCCTCTCTGAAAACACCACTTGGTGCAAAGGACATGGTTTCATTCTTTTGTTTTGTTTTTGCTTTTGTTTTTTGAAGACAGAGTCTCTGTCGCACAGGCTGGAGTGCAGTGGCACAATCTCAGCTCACTGCAATCTCTGCCTCCCGGGTTCAAGCGATTCTCCTGCCTCAACCTCCTGAGTAGCTGGGATTACAGGCGCCCACCACCACACCCACTAATTTTTGAATTTTTAGTAGAGACAGGTTTCACCATGTTGGTCAGGCTGGTCTCGAACTCCTGACATTGTGATCCACCCGCCTCGGCCTCCCAAAGGATTACAGGCGTGAGCCACCACTCCCAGCCCAGTTTCATTCTTTTTCATGGCTACATGGTATCCTATGGTATACACATGCCAATATCTCTTTATCTAATCCACCATTGATGCGCAGCAAATGGACAAAGCTGGAAGCCACAATCCTAAGTGAATTAACACAGGAACAGAAAACCAAGTACCACATGTTCTCATTTATAAGTGGGAGCTAAATATTGAACACACATGGACATAAATGTCAGAGCAACAGATACTGCAGGCTACTGGGGGATGAGAGATGTAGGTTGAAAAACTACCTATGGGTACTATGATCATTACATGGGTCCAATATACCCATGAAAAGCTGAAAATTTAAAAAAAAAAAAAACACTACCTGGGTGTTTTCTTTTCTTCTCATCCATTTCTGTATTTTTATTATTTTAATGATACAAAAATGTTTAAAATAAACTAATCAGAATAACCAGCGGAATAAACTTGAGTACAACAACAAAAAACATTAACCAGGAAACTATAATGTAACACAAAATCAGGTTTTCTGGCTAACTTTTTAGTTTAAGTTAAGAAAATAGTATTTACATATTCACACATTGCTTCAGCCAGTCACTAGCATTTCCTGGTACTCAGAACTATGCTGGCTTTCAAGAGAATACCAAAATAATTGATGACTCTGCTTTTAAAGAGTCATGAATTACAATACTGAGGAAATCAACATAAAACTCGTGAACTGTTCAAGTAAATGTGAATTTGATAAAGCTGTGTGTTCTCTGTCCTTCATGGAAATTATTTCCATACCAGCCCCAGCAGTTCATCTGTAATAAAAGCTCTAGTGTTGTCTAGTTTTTTACCCTCTGATAATCTGTAAATAAATTTTTGGGCAGAGATACTCTGATCTAACACCCTGAATTATTTTCTGTGTAAAGATATTTGACCTACATAACAGCAATCCCCAATAAACACTTACTGAACTGGTTCTATTTCCAATCCCTATTCAAAACATTCTTAAATCTATTTAGCTAATCAAATTGTATTAATACAAAATTTTTGCTTTTGTTTCCCCCTTACATACACAGAAAAAGGCCAAATAAATGGCACCATCTGACTAACTCAATCCCCAGGCTTAGCTACTGCTTTGAGGTAGACCTAGAATAGAGTTAGGCCATTCTATTGTACAACATAATTATTTATTAGGTTATAAAAGATTGGCTCTTTAACTGCAATTATCAGTTTGTGCCATATACAGAGTCTGTAATCCATGGATGAAAAAACTCATTTTTAATATCCTAGATTTCTCTCTAGAAAACAATCCCCGCCATCTCCAATAATGATGTTTGATGTGTATCAAATGCTTCCTGCATGCCTGGCACTGGTCTAACAGTGCTTTTAGACATATTAACTAATTTCTTCCTCCCTGCAACCGAATGATGCTATTATACCAAATTTACTGATAAGGAAACAGAGGCTCAAAAGTTAAATAACTTGTCCAACATTACACTACTACTAAATGGTAAAGTTTGTCTGACTACAGAGCAGACCGAAACACTGAGCATTCTTGCAGCCTCCTGGAACGCTGTCAATTGATGGCTGATGGCACCTCAAATACAGTCTATCTAAAACACGGTCACTATCATTTTCTTCTTAAATTTAACTTTCTCTCTTGACTTCCTTATTTCTTTCAGCCCTATATTTGTATTTATTCTTATTAACACCTCGCCATTTTACAAATAATGTAACATAACAGAAAAAATCCTAAATTGGGAGCCATAAACCTCAAGACTCTGCCTCCCACTAACAGACTTGGGGAATATTGTGTAATCTCAGTGGGCCTAACTTCCTCAACTGTTAAACAAGTTATCTTTCCTGCTCAATAATTCCATATACCAGGCTATCTTTGTTGTAAAGTTTATACCAGGGGTGTCCAATCTTTTGGCTTCCCTGGGCCACATTGGAAGAAGAAGACTTATCTTGGGCCACACATAAAATAGACTAACACTAACAATAGCTGATGATCTAAAATAAATAAATAAATAAATAATGTTGTAAGAAAGTTTACAAATTTGTGTTGGGCCACATTCAAAGCCGTCCTGGGCTGCATATGGCCTGCGGGCTGTGGGTTGGACAAGCTTGGTTTATACAATGTTTTTTAAAATTTAATGAACCGTAAAATAAAAGAGCAAAGAAAAAAAAATTTTTTTTTGAAACAGGGTCTCACTCTGTCACCCACGCTGGAGTGCAGTGGTGCAACTGCAACTCCCTGTAGCTTCAACCTCCTGGACTCACAATTCTCCCACCTCAGCCTCTGAGTAGCTGGGACCACCAGTGCATGCCACCACAACCAGCTAAATTTTTTTTTCTTGTAGAGATGGGGGTCTCACTATGTTGCCAAGGCTGGTTTGGAACTACTGGGCTCAAGCAGTCCTCCCACTTCAGCCCCACAAAGTGTTGGGATTATAGGCATGAGACACCATGCCTGGCAAAAAACAATTTTTAAAGAGTAATTTATATGGGAAGAATTTGTATTCTACTACTCAATAATATGGTTCTATATAATTTTAGAGCAAAAAAGTAAAAATGGAAGCACCCTAAAAGGAAAGAAAGTATCCACAATTTTTAAATACCCAAGTAAATTATGGCACATCCACAAAATAAAATATGATCTCACAGTACAAAGCTATGCTTTTAAGAGTTTTTGAAAGACATGGAAAATGCTTTTAATGTTAAGCACATAAAAAGGAACTTCAGTTAAAATGTCTCCAACTAAACTTCACTGGGTACATACGCGTTCTCAAGTTATCTAATTTTCTAACATCTGGCTGCCTCCTTTCCCGCTGCTCATCTTTCTCCATGTTCTGGGTTAATCAAATTTAAGTATCTTAAGTATAATAATTCCTTTTGTATTTAGGAAGCTTGCCAGCTACCAAAATATACAGACACCATTAAAAGATGAAGGTTAACAATGACAGCATCTCATAAAGAAACTGTAACCACTACTCCAGAAAAGCATGATGTAGTTTCCCTGTGGGAATTCAACAAGGCAGATAAAACTGAGATGAAATTTGCTTAAGAATGAATCATAAATTGAGACAAGCAACAATTATGTGTCTGCTATCAACCCTGTGCCATTAAAAAACGATCCTCATCTGAAAGTACTTAGCCTTTAAATGAGCAAAACAAATTATAGAGAAAGAAGAGTCGTAGAGTACTGCTTTATTGCAAACTTATGAGAGAACTATAAAATCAAGTGCAAGAAAAGTAAACGAAGAATGTCAGCTCAGAGCATCAGAGTACTTATAATAAAAACAAATCTCTATAAAGCTGGATTGTTATTTGTTACAAGTGCTTGTGGAGGATTTTTGCTTGTATATTTTAATCACTTTTCCAAAGAATCCCCTCATATAAGCAGCAATGAGCTAGTGTTTGAGAAAGGCGTTAATACTTTACTTAACCCATGAGTGTGTTCAACATTAATATGGCCTTCTTGTGATTCTATCTCTATATTTTTTCTAGGTAACTGATTATCCTTGTCAATATGGCCTTTGTTTAAAAACTGTTTCTATTTAAGTGAAAAAAAAATTGTCTCAAGAAAGAACTCTACATTAAAACAACAACAACAAAAAAAGAACTCTACATTACAGCATGAATTTCTATTTTTGTATTTTAGAAAGAGAGTCTTGCTGTCTCACCCAGGCTGGAGTACCGTGATGTGATCATGGCTCATAGTAGCCTCAACCTCTTGGGCTCAAGTAATTTTCCCACTTTAGCCTTCCTAGTAGTCGGGACTACAGTTGTGCTCCACCACACTTGGCTAATTTTTTCTTTTTCCTTTTCTTGAAACGGAGTCTTGCTCTGTTGCCCAGGCTGGAGTACAGTGGTGCAATCGTGGCTCACTGCAACCTCTGCCTCCTGGGTTCAAGCAATTCTCCTGCCTCAGCCTCCTGAGTAGCTGGGATCCCAGGTGCCTACCACCACACCCAGCTAATTTTTGTATTTTTTGTAGAGACGAGGTTTCACCATGTTGGGCAGGCTGGTCTCAAACTCCTGACCTCGTGATCCACCCACCTCGGCCTCCCAAAGTGCTGGGATTACAGGTGTGAGCCACCGTGCCCAGCCTATTTAAAAATTTTTTTTTGTAGACACAGGATCTGGCTATACTGCCCAGGCTAGTCTTCAACCTATCCTCCCACCTTGGCCTCCTAAAGCATGAGCCACTGCACCTGGCCACAACATGGATTTTTGGAATCACTTCAATAACTGTAATGTAACTAATATTCAGTGTGTCACTTAAATGTTCTATGGATTTTTCTAAGCAACAAAAGCTTGCCTTTACCCACAAATATATTAATAATCAAAAATGCCTTTTACCTTAAACTTAGAATAATCCATATTGTAACTGATAATATTAAAAATGCTATTACTATACCCTAAAAGTTCTTAATATTTTTGGCAAAGACATAGGTTTCTTAGTAACTCACATGAAAATCAATTAGCACATCACTGAACACATAACTGATAACCCAGTGAATACACATATATACACATTAGAGTGTATTAAAAATATAGAAGTTCATAGATACAGCTAACTAAATATAAGTTCCAGATGGAGGAATAGTGTTTGGTGTTCTGTCATTACCAAATGTTGGTTACTTTGAATGTAAACAATAAAGATGTTTAACAACATCTTTAAAATATAACTACCTAATTAGAGTGCCCTTGATAGCCAATGTATATGGTACTTACTATGTGTGCTAACTGCTTGTAGACACAAAACCCTATAAATTAAGAAATACATTATAGATGAGAAAACTGCAACTAAGAGATATTCTGTAGCTTTTCGCAACTCCAAAAATGGGATTTAAATTCAGGTTTTTCAGCATCCAGAACACATGCCCATAATCATATGCTATGCTGACTCCAACAGCAGGCACCGGGAAACTTTGAGAAAATTGCTCGTGAAATTGATACCCAGTCAAAACACTTTTAAAAAATCTTGTCTCAAAAACGTACTTGTTAGTTTTTTCAAAAGAAACCAAGACGCCATATTCCTAACCAACCCAAAGAAAATGATCATACCATAGTAAACAATGCCAGTAATCACAGCAAAACCTGTTGACACAGGATCTGCTGTGTTTGTTCCTGTCCCACATGTGAACTATAAATTAGCATTTAGGTCCCACAGTCAGTTTCAGGGGGAAATCTAACTTTACAGTAAAGGATCAGGCTGATGTCACTTAAACCAGTGCTCAATTTCAGCTTCATTTGTGGGGAAAACTAGAGCTTTTCATGACTCCTGGTGAAATGCAAGATGAGAATACATTACCTGTGATGATTTCCAGACAAAATGTTTGCTTTGATCTAATCAAGCCTTTAAACCTAAACTCTAATTTTATGAATTACAAGAACCAGAAGAGTAAACTAAATGACACCAGAAGGAAAAAAATAAGACAAATTCAGAAGATGGGACAGTCTCCAAAACAACTGGCCTGGGCTCTTCAACAAATCAGCATTATGGAAAAACCAAACCAAACCAAAAAAAAACAGCAACAAGAAAAAACCCAGGCCTTTCTAGAGTAAAAGACACTTAAGGAACATAATATCCAGATTGGTCTTGGACTAAATTCTGCTTCAGACAAGCCATCTGCCAAGGACACTGTAGAGGCAACTCTGAAAATTTGAATAAGATGAAGTATTAGACAATATTAAAAATGATTACCAATAATTAGTTGTGATAATGATAATTTGGCTACATAGAACAATGTTCTTATTCGTAAGAGATGCATGCTGAAGTGTTTATAGACAAAGTGTTAAAGTGTCTATATTTTACTTTAAAATACTTCAAATATAACATAGAATTTTGAAAAAGAGAGCCAATTATTTTTAAAAATTACAAAAAAATTGAACTGTAAAAACTGTTCAAGGTTCAACAATCATGCTCCAGTCAAGGATTATGGTTAACTGAACACAATGAACAGGGAAGAACAGGACTCCCATCATTGGCCCCCTCAGTGCTAAATGAAATATTTTTAAATTCTGAAGTAAATGATTAACTAAATGAAATATTTTTAAAAATCTGAAGAAAATGATTAACTTTTAAAAGATCCCCCAATATAATTTTAGAGAAACTTTCAGGCTTGTTATACCAATGTTCAGAATCACTAAACAGAGGGATTAGAAGGTCTAAAATTATAATATTCCAGAATAATCCCAACTGAGGCAACCTGGAATGTTGATTTTCAGACTGCTGTTTTCATGACATAGGCTTCCTTTCCAACCCTACAGGGGAATTATCTCCTTTGTACATTAATAAATATCCTTTGTTCTAAGCACATACCTAACAAGGAAGCGCAGTTGAAAAGTTTAGACAACATTTCATGACTAGAAGTTAAATTTGAGTTACAAGCTAACAACCAGTTTTTCATCATATGGAATTTGATTAAGTCACTATAGTTTACAGTGCTGGTTACTACCTGGGAGTAACGTAAAGACTACTAATGAGAAGTAGTAAAAGCTTAGATTCTTAGTGACATAAAATCAGCCTAATTCAGATACAAGCAGGTTAAACCTACAGAGTACACATTAACTGCTCTTCAGGAAGCCTACAGCCCTACTACAAAGATCAAAAGGTAGCTTGTCCTATTTGTTCAAGGAAATGTGCAATTTAAACAAACAGCACCTGCCTTTGGGTATGGAAATAATAAGATTCAAAAGTTTAAGCAAAACAAGAGTAGTAAAAACAAACCTGAGGCCCAGCTGCCTGCAGATCACTTCTGCATCAGCATCATCCCATTGGTCATCACAGACGGTTCCCCACTGGCCAGCATGGTAGAGCTCCACCCGGCCTTCATGCACACTGCTGCCTCCAGCAAGGCGAATGATGGGGAACGTTGGGCCTGTGCAATGTGAAGTTAAAAATAAGCAAAACCTATGCATTTACATTGATGGATAAGATTAGGTATATTCTATATTTTTTGCCATTCTCAATAATTAAATAATATTTATAAAGCCACACCAGTGATATGGACATACGTATATATATCTAATATATTATGGTAATCTTGGCCAATTAAAATATCCCAAATTGAATTATATGAACACAAGTAACTCTTAGGAGGAAATGTGTTTAAATTCACTTTTCCCCAACAACCTCAGAAACTAGAAAAGGCACACTCAAAAGCTGCGCATTACTGGAAATGTGTTTGATTTTTATAGTATTATGGTGGTGGCACTGATTTTTTTTTATTTACAGTAACTTGAGCATTACCAATATGTCATTATTAAGAATGACACTTATGTCTATAACATACTTGTTTTCAGTATAGAATTATTTATGCATTTGTAGAAATCAAGTCAAAGTTAATATCTAATTCGTTAAAACAAGTTGCTGGACATCATGGCCAGTACCTCAACAGAACAATATTGAAACTTCATTTGGGCATGAATCAGCTCATATCCGTTTTCGCTGATAAGGACCATCGAATGTGACTACCGTCTCATAATCTACAGCCCTGATCTAGCCCTTGTCAGACTGTGAACTTCTCTGTCTCTTCTCTGCCCTGGATAAGACAGCACACTAAGGGACTTCCTATTACATTGCCTAATTTTGTCTTCCTGAGAGTATTTACTTTTATCTAAAATTGTCCTGATTTACTGTTTACATGTCAATTGTCTCACTCCTCTTGGCTAGAATGAGGACAGAAATACTGTGTTCCTTTACACCTATGTATTTCAGGTACCTAGTATATAGAGGCATATAATAATTATTTATTGACTGCCTCAACTGACAAGCAATGCTAAATAAACCTAGAAAAGATACTCCAAACAAGAAAAAATAATTGGCAACATCCATTCATTAATTTCTGATTAACAGATATCAGACATATGCCTTGTACAAGGTGTTATGATCAGTGCTGCAGGGCATTCGAAGAGACACCAGACAGACCCGGCCCTCAGGAAGTTTACTGCCTAAGGGCGTCGATAAAAGGAGTACAGACAAGAGATTATCAAAAAACCCTACAGTGGTTCAGAAGCAAAGGACCTTACTCATGGGTAGGGGTACTTAGGGAATCACTTGTGAAAAAGCAGTTTTTTTAAGAGGGCCAAGATAGATGGGATTTGGAAGTCAGAGATGAGGGAAGCATGTTCAGGCCACTTGAACATTATGAACAAAAGAAAGAAGCACAAAGCTGAATGTGTCTGGCAGAGTAAGGCAGTCTAATTTTACTAGAATAAAGGACGTAATATGGTAAAAATTAACAGGTTGGTCCTCTATTATGAAGTCTAGTTGTACTTTTTGCCAAATACTAATCATTTATCTGTATGAAATATGTTTCTAATTTTCCACAGTGTAGCAGTCAGTAAACGGCATTTGGATATTCACACTTAAATTCAAATATCATATTTGAGTTTTGTACATGTGCTGCCAAAGTAAGCACTCATATTTGAGTTTTGTAGCAGAAATTTAGATTAGTGACTATCTGCATATACTGTTTACTTGTATAAGTTAACTAGCACTTACAATTTGTTAATGGATAAAGACAGGTTTAATATATATGGCTGAATGATGGTAATATAATTCTCACAAATTATGATGTTTATTTTTCCTTTAAAAAGCTTACAAAATACAGAAAAACATGTATACATTTCTTAATATATTTTTCCCCACCTGTTAAGCTTGGAGAAAACAGAAAAACAAAAATTTTTAAGAGAAAATTGAAAACCATCTAGGACCTAGACTGTTTATGGCATACCACCTTTCACTTTCCTATGTTGTGTTTTATTTTAAAATGTGGTTTCTTTTTCTTTTTGGATGACTGTTAAAATATAAAAAATACAGAAAAGCACAAGGACAAGATTTAGTTAACAGCCCCATCCTTCCAACAAACACAAAACTCATTTGAAAGAAAATTCAGTAAATCAATGGACTCATATTTAGCTTATAGATAATTAAACTCCCCACGTTTTCATTTAGATTGCTGCTATTTTCTGTATCCAAGTTGCATGCAATCTTCTACTTTGAAATGTTGGAAAAGCTACAAGTACAGAATGACAAGACACTAAGTGTAATTCCCAAATTTAAGGGAAGTATACTAAAGATCTATCACTATCCCTTAAGGTGAACTCAATGTTCGCTGACTTCAGCTATACAACTACACATTCTCATTTAATCCACCATGAGAGAATCTTTTTAAATTCTCACTTCTAATTTATCATAACTTTCTATATTTTATATATGTTTATAGATGACCATAAAATTATCTTTGCAACCAGAATATAAACAGATGAATAGATTATAGAAGGTGGAAGGAGTAAAAAATGTAGCTAGATATCCTGAAAAAAATTATAATTATTTTTAAAATTTTTTACTTTACTACTTGAAAAACATTTTATCAATCAGGTTGAGCATAGAGTAAAACCAATAATCTACAAAGAGCAATAAATTATTGGGCCCAGTTCACATCATCCTTGAAGCAGCATTGGATTTAGCAAAAGTAGCATTACCCAAAGGTAGAGAACCAAAAGAAGAAAAGGGAAAACTTACAAGACATCAAGGTTTAACATATGCCTCTCCCAGTCAAAAAAAAAGGATTATAGCTCTCAGAGCATACACCTGGACTATATCCCTCCATTGGCTCTTCCAGCCAATCCAGACAAATTACTCCAAACTGGGTCTCTCTGTTTTGTGGTAGGAGCTTCCTTATTCTTCCCCCCTGATACTTGTACTCAAACAAAAACCACTGCCCTGGGCTGACTGCTACCATTCCAAGTCCTGGGATATCTGGTCATGCCCCTATCACCAAGGAAAATGCAAAAAGGGATACCATGAGAGTATGGTGGCTTCAGGTTGTGATCATTCATTAAAATACACCATGGTACCCAGAAAACTCTTTCACCATCTTAAAGGCAGTTGTTCCTTCCTCTACTTCCATGAATATAAACATATCTGTACACTGAACCCATACTGATAATTACCACATACCTACTCTATGGAACTTGGAAGAAGCCCTCATTCAAGCCAACAATCCATTTTTAGGGAAGGTGCTCTCTACAGCCCCAAGAACACTGATGCCATAATTATATTGCATTACACAAAGTGAAAATATTTTGTTGTATTTGCTGTATTCTATATTTACTTTCATGATTATTTTCCAGCTTGATTCCATCATAATTTTCCACGACTAAAATATGTGTTTCATATACAATATATTATACAGTATATATATATATATATAACCTATAGAGTATACATATTTATTTAAGCAAATTATATAAAATAGAAAATATGTTACAAATGAGATACTATTGGAAAATCAAATGGAATTCAAATTAACGGTACTCATATTGAAGACTAATTAGATGGTAAAATATTTTGACTCAGACTTATTTCTGTAATTAAAGTCTTTAAGGAAATGATTATAACTAAGACACTTTCATCATCTGGAATCACGTTTAAAACATAATGAAAGTAAAACAACAGAACTTTTTTCTTTTTTTTACCATGGGAAAAGCTACACGTGACAGCAGCTGCCATCTTCTGAGGACACACCCCACCCTGCCAGATGTCTTTTTCACAAAGCAGTATATTTTCTTCATCTCCTCGGCAACGGACATTGCTCCAATAAATGGGAATAAGGCCCAGTCCAGAAAACGGGGTTTGTTTTGCTATTCCTTTTCCTCTGGAAGTACAATGAGCGATATTAGGTTTATCAAATGTAGGCAAAACTTTTTATCAAAACATTTGGATTTGAAAAAAAATGGAAGAAATCAACAAAGATGAATATGGAAGAAAAGAAGAAAGAAAGAAGAAAAACACAAAAGACTACATCAGTTTCAAGGAAATCAAAACATCAGATCACAACGTGGGTTGCCTACCTATGGAATTCTTTTCATCAATCTTGAATAACTACTTTATGTGCCTTTACCATCAATGACTGATTTAGAAGAAAATGGCCAAGTACTGCAGACATAAAAAGTAAGGCTGTGTGCAAGAGGTGTGTCACGAGCTTCAGTGAGGCTTGGACTCCAGTCTGGGCTCAGCTAAAAGTCATGCCAAGCTGCAAGTAACTCGAAGACTTTGTCTTCTAATGTGTCAAAAGAAAAATCTGGATGCTTGAAGATTCTTTCTGACTCTAACATTCTAGGCTAGCATTTTCAAAATTATTATTACTACATCTAAGCACAATATCATCACGGGAGGCAATCCGTTTATAATTTTTAAAACCTTACACTGTATATAGTATTTGCTAGCAAGCCTTTGAAACCAATCAATAAAATAGCAACATGCATCTCTTTCCTAACACCAGGAGAGTATTTTTAAAAGAAAAAATGAAAATAATAGCATACAGACGGGTTCTGCTTTTAGCTCATCTAATCCACATATTTTTGTAAGTAACCTCTGCTGTGTACAAACTGGCATTAAATTTTAAAAAGATGAAATGCTTATCTGATTAACATGGTAATCTCTACAACTGTCTCCATGCTGCAGCATTCCATCAACCAAACTGTAAATATTTGGGGTATATCTAAAATGTAAATGTGTCTTCACAGCAATAAAGCTGGGTTTCTCTGATTTTATCGTGCAATTCCTTTTTTTTTTAAATGGACTACTGAGAGATGATACTATATAAGCAGCTGGATCAGCTTATCTGAAGTTTGTTTGCAGAATAATAGTTTATATACTTTCATCAATCAAAAGACTAATAAACCACACAGTAGTTCACACCTCCACTATAGCGTTCTTGTTTCTTTGTATCTCACAGAAAATTTTATTCCTTTCTGATTTTCCGGGGTAATAAAAGCACAAATAGGTATGTATATAAAGGAAGACATTGACATCAGCCTACAAATTTATTACATCTCTTGCCCCTCAAAGGAAAAAGCATGAAATCATCATTCTTTGTGACCTGCCCACTTGCCAATTGTCTGGTTGCCAGACTAAGTATTCATGATAAAATCAGTAATTAACATTTCCAAGCACGATAACACTTTATAGGCTCTGGCCTTACTCCTTCGTTCATCCTGATTTATATCAACTCATCAAAATAATTAATTTTAATTTACTATAATAACCCTATTTATTGCTCTAACAGCATCAAAAATCTAAGCAAAATTTAGGCCTTCAAGCTTTGCCTTTATTCAATACTCATTCCTCAGCTTCCTAGTGGTAAGACAAGAGAAATCTGGTAAATTAAAGTTCTACTTCTTCATTTTGTGTCATCATATTACCACTCTGATTATTAATGCAAAATACTTGCAAACTGCAAACCTCTTTTTCAGTCTTTTAGACTGTATTTTTTTTATAACAAAATATTTCCATGCTTTCTAAAGATCTCTGGTGATAAAGGCCAAGAAAAAACATATGTTAAGTGCGCTTAGAAAACATAAACGAGACACAAAAACAAAAGAATAAGAAAAACAAAAATAAAACCTGTTGTCCCAAAAAGAAGCCTTCTGCTCCTGGTGAAACTCTATGGCACAAGGAATAAAGATGCTGGGAATGATGAATTCAAAATACACTGACTTGTCGTAAAGACAGTGCCTAGGGTTACAGTGGAGCCAGTTCCCAGGCTGGCAGCTCCTCAGGACAGCAGGACACTACCAGAGCTGACAGAAGCTGCCATCTTCCACAAGACCTCCTCAGCACCAAAACCTAAGGCCTGGGACATCACCACTTCCCCATCAAGGACAAGGGCACAGGTAAACATTGCCCCTTTCACACACAAATGGAACTTGTGGGTGGATAAAAGTAGAAAGGTAAAATCAAATGACAACAACAAGTTAAGGCTGCGCTAATTAATTATTATAATTAATAATTAGAATAATTATAAGTAATTCATTACAATTCTAAGAAATTATAATTTTTAGAATCAAATTCTTAGAATTTGTAAAGGCAAAACTTGCTTCAAAGGCCTCTGCATTTTGTTAAAGACAAAGACCAAAAGATGCTTTTAAATTTGCCCACTTAGTATTTGCCCATTTTCCTAGTTCAGCCCAGATAGTAATATGTGAAGTACATTTGCATGTGAGAGAATTCATTTCTTCCATTTGGGGCCCTTTCTTTATAGCTCTTTTGTGAAAAGTGAGAATGAGGAAAGTGACAGTAAGAAACAAAGATACAAGCTTTACAAAGCAATGACGGGCACCCAGCATTATTCTCAAATACTAGCAGACTGATTTGGTCAGGGATGGGTACACTCACCCCAGCTGCAGCTGGTGACAAATGACTGATGCATCAGAATCATCCCAGTGGCTGCTACAGACAGTGCCCCAAACTCCACTTGCATATACTTCCACTGTGCCTTCAAACTCATTTTTGCCGCCACGAAGTCGTACTGATCCTAAAGTGGAAAAGAATCCCAAAACCCTTTAATAGTAAATAATCATTTGAACATATTGAGCCAGTCCTGGGTTAACATGATTTTTAAACTTAAGTAGTAAGGGATCCAGGCAGAATGATTTAGCCTCCACTGTGTGTGGCATGTGTTTCTTCCTTTAAGTGAGGATTTAGCAAGCTCCTTCTTTTTTGTAATTAACATCCTGATGTCAATGCTAATTATATTTTCTTTTTTATCTAGGCAAACAGACAGTCCTATTATATTTTTTTCTTTATTCCAATATCTCCTCATCAAGAAGCAACCACTGTAATTTTCAAAGGGGGAAAAAGTGGAAGAGTATGACTAATATCAGATCTTGTATCTCAAATACTAGATTACATCACATATGAAGTTTTTATCATTTATTACCTTCCTCTTCTCATGAGGTCATCAATAAGAAACACAGAAACAAAATTAAATATTCTGCATATGAATTAGCTGTAATTAGCTGTGTTATATCTTCCATTTGATTTGTTCATCCACTAAGGAAAAATAAAATGTGTTTTCCCCTTTTAACTTTCAGTAGTAGTCATTAAAATTCTGAAGATTATGTCCATAATCTTCATTTTGAAAATACTGCCTAATGCTAGTCTTGGAAAAATAGCCACTAGGTAGTATGTATAATTGAATGCCCCTGGAAACTCACCTCCTCTAATATACCACACCCAAAGAGCTGTCCCAAAGTCCACAATTTAAGTCATTCCTTTCAGTCTTTAAAAGAGCCAAGATTTAAATTCAAGCACCCTTAGGAAAGATAACACTTTGGTCTTATTCCTTAAGTGTGGTTCAAAGACCTACATTCCTCTTCTCATTGGGACTGGTTCCAGAGCAGGCACTGGGAGGTAGCAAGTGGGACAACTGAGCAGAGACAGAATTAACCTCAGACAACTTAAGAATTGCATAAAATTCTGTTTAAAATCACCTACAATGGCCTTTCACAGGTAAGAAAATTAAGAAATTAATTTAAAAAATCAATCCTACCCAAAAACTCTAGCATAATTTGCATATTTCAAAGTTATGTATGGCTTCATAATAACTTCCAAAAATATTAGATTCACAAAGTATCCATTCATTTCATTTGTACAGGCTTAGTCATCCACCACTATTATTTTCCACATCATCATCCTTTAAAAACGTAAGCATTTAAGAAAAACATATTATATTTCTCACAACAAAAACAAAGTCTCATTTAATTCAAACAAAAGGCAATAATAAATGGAGGTGAACATTGTACAGTACTGCCAAATCCTGACTATTCAGGAATGAACAGGGCATGGGTCATTCATATGACAAATCATCTAAAACTCATTCATATATTCTAAACTTCTTTAATTCACAGTAAGCAAGAGGAAGTCCTGCCTAGCTCAGTGAAGTATGAACTACAGAATATTTTTAAGGAAGTATTTCTGAAGAGTTCAACTGATCTTTAATGATTTTTTATATCACAAAATCTCTTCTACAGAGGTCCACGTAATATTATGCACATCACAAATGCCAGCAGTTTATTTTAGTCAAAGAATTCATTTGTTGACCTCAAGCAAACTTTATTTGAACTGATATTTAATCTATTATTTCTTTACTAATTCCTCCCCTTAATCACGAAGTTACTCAGGTCAAAAGGGCTGGAAGATAGTTCTAGTAATGAAAACAAATGAAATGTGTACTTATGCACATTAAGTGATCATAAGATTTAAAATAGTGTCTACATCAAAAAGCTATCAAGAAGAAATGATGTACACATGAATCTAAATGATTGAGGCACTTAGAGGTGAGAAGGAGAAAATCCTGAGTAAAGTATAATTATGACCATAACAATATAATAGCAATGATAGAGCTGGAAATAGTTTCCAGGTCAACTATCAGCTGCACCATCATTTTCTCTAACGCTCCAAGCACACTGTGAAAGCCTGGATTCATTTAGCAGTATCTGCTATATGGCAAGAAATGTGCAGTGCTCATCCAATTTTCCTTTAACAAATGAAGACAAATATTTGCAATTCTTAAAAGGCAATTTGCATGTCAATGACTAATGAATTCTATGTCAGATTCCACTCCAGGCACAGCCAGCCCCAACACACACCTCCCTAACAGTGTCCTCCACATGGTTTATCCTTTCCTAAGGGCCATAAAAATGTCTATTCGGAGGAAACCATCTACCTAGGACTCAGAATGAGTATTTATATCATTCTATAAAGCTCAATTCTTCTAATAATTATTTGAAACACCTTTTTTAAAAACAGCATTCAAATATGCTCTAAAAGACTAAAAGTTTGAACACACGATTCATTCTATTGCAGGAGCCAAGAGCACTTTCTCTGCCTTCTGAAGGTTCACTGACAAGAGGCATATTATTAGGATAAAAGGCATATAAATTTATTTGATCGTGGTTTTACGTGACGTGGGAGCCTTTAGAATGAGGACCCAAAGCTATAGGGGATACTGCCCATTTTTATGTTCAGGTTTAACAAAGTGTGGTCAGCCACGTAGAAATATGTTTGGACAAAATGGGTAGGATCTAATCTCAATAGACTGAGTGGGGAAACCCAGTAAGGCTTATCAGTTTAGATTTTTCTTGGCCTCTTTGAGTTTTGTTTTGTTTTTTTCTGGGTATGGAGAAGAACCCTCTCTGGAATGGGGGTCTTATGTAATCAAACAAGGTAGGTCAGATAAATTTTTAAGGCCAGTTTTTACACAGAAAGCTGGGACATGAGGGGAGTTGAGTAATATTTTTAGGTTTTATGGCTGATTGTGGAAACAAGGGGTTCTGGTGTCTATGGCCCACTTGGAAAAGAGGAATTCTAGTTTCTGCGGCTAGCCTCAGGGGAAAATGAAGGGCCAGTGACAGGAAAGTAGGAAAAGATCAAAGGAAAACTTGTTTCTGAGACTACTTCTGAGGCCTTCATTTGGGGATATCATTTTCTGAGACCCAACACTATATACATTTAAGATAAGTAGTAGTTTTCATTTGTTTTCTGGCTTTATTTTGTTATTGCTGCATTTATTCTCTTAGAAAAGCTGAGGTGGTCCAGATCTTAAAAACTAACATTTATGGCTGGACACAGTGGCTCACGCCTGTAATCCCAGCACTTTGGGAGGCTGAGGTGGGCGGATCACCTGAGATTGAGAGTTCGAGACCAGCCTGACCAACATGGAGAAACCCCATCTCTACTAAAAATACAAAATTGGCCAGGCATGGTAGCACATGCCTGTAATCCCAGCTACTTGGGAGGCTGAAGCAGGAGAATCACTTGAACCCGGGAGGCTGAGGTTGCGGCGAGCCGAGATCTCACCACTGCATTCCAGCCTGGGCAACAAGAGCAAAACTCCATCTCAAAAGCAAGCTAACCACAACAACAACAACAACAACAAAAACTATAACTTATTTCCTTCTACTTATGGATGAAAAAGCTACAGACCAAAGCAACTGAGCAGTTACAGAGCCATGATCAACTATCTCCTAGTTCCCTGCCCTGGTTACTGACCTTCTACCTCCAAACTTAAGCAAAGACCCTGAAATACAATAAGTACCTTTCAAAACTTCAGATATTACTTTATGCATTATACCATGTTAGAGTTCACCATCCTACTGAAAATACTGCAACTAATCCACCAAATCTTGTATGGAAATAAGCCAACTAGGAAGAGAAGCATAAAGTAGCCTGAAGTTTCTTTACACTGTGGAACAGGAGAGAAGTGGCTTTCTGGTGCTCCTATAGTTGACGCAAATCCTCCAGTAGAAGCTGATTTGTCCCACAGCTGTACAAAGTTGTAGGAGGACTATGAACGTGTGTGTGTACACATTTGCACAAATGTATAGGTACACAATTACACAATGGAGAAAGGAAAATAACCTTAGCTCAAAGAAATCCGCGAAGCCCAAAGCTAACCAAGTGAACTAATTTATATTGCTGTACCTAACAATAAAGTGATTTGCATAAATTGTAGACGAAATTCTTTGTTTGGCAAATATTGTTCAATTGTCCAATTTTTTATTATCAAGAATTGATCCCTCACCTTCCGCCCACATTCTCCTAGAGCAACCAACCATTCTTCGATACTCTAGTCAGAGTTTGTGTCCCTGGACCACACCGGAGTGTGTGTGATCCAGGGTTGCACTGTCTTAAAGTCTCTCAAGTGCCACGTGCACAGAAAATATTCTATTCTACATATTTCTATCTTTAAAATGCGTTAATAATAATAATTTAAAGTCTCAAGCAGAGGTTTTAGGTCAATTATATTAAGCATTATAAACATGCAGACCAAACTAGTAAAGGAAGAAAGTCTGGAATTGTACCACTATGCGTGATGGCATGTCATGCAGTGAAGGCCCCAGAGTTCCTGAAATGAACGGCTACCAAAAAAGAAAAAGGTCAACTGTCTGCTGGTGTTATAACTATTTAAAGGCAAAATGTTCCAATGTACAACAATGTTCAGAATTCTACTATCTTAATTCCTTGATAAAAATGTTTAACTGTTAAACATTTACAGTAAAATAGTTTACAACTGTTTTCCTTCTAAGTACATAGGCCTCCAGTTTTATAAAGGAAAGAAAACATAAAAGGTTCATGTAACAGAAATTTGTTTGATGGACAACTTCGCTAGAAAACAGGAATTCCCCAAATAGAGGGACAGACATTCAAGAAGAGTTCTCTTTAACCATCTTATCAGTCTCAGTCAATACAGGTAAACTAGAGAACAGCCGACTGGATAAAAATTCCCTTCACAAGTCTCATTGGTTTCTGAGCTTTAAGATTTAAGACTAAGGCAAGGCACAGTGGCTCACACCTGTAATCCCAGCACTTTGGGAGGCCAAGGCAGGAGGACTGTTTGAGCCCTGGGGTTAGAGATCGGCCTAGACAACAGAGTGAGACACTGTCTTTACAAAAAAAAAAAAAATTAAAAATTAGCCGGGCTTGGTGGCCCACGTGTGTAGTCCCAGCTACTCAGGCTACTAAGGCGGAAGGATTGCTTCTACCCAGGAGTTCAAGACTGCAGTGAGCTATAATTGTGCTACTGCATTCCAGTCTAGGTGACAGAGCAAGATCCTGTCTCAAAAAACAAAAAACAAAAACAAAAGCAAAACAACCTTCCTTTCCATATTCCATATGTGAAGGAAACCTAAAAGAAATAGGAGAAAAGGAACCAAATGAGTCAACTATCTTCATTCTATATACCCAGCTTATTCCAAAATAAAGCAAATGAAAAGATATCCCTGTTCAGCCTGGATAACATAGCAAGACCCCACCTCTACAAAAAATTTTAAAATTAGCTGGGCGTGGTGGCCCGGGCCTGTAATCCCAGCTACTTGGGAGGCTGAGGCAAATGATCGCTTGAGCCCAGGCATTCAAGGTTACGATGAGCTATGACTGTGCCACTATACTCCAGCCTGAGCAACAAAGCAAGACCCTGTGGGGGGAAAAATGCACGCCTGCCTATTTAGTTAACCCCTCATTAAAATGTACTTATAAAATAGCATTCCTTAATTTAAAGAGAAAGAAAATGCAGTAAAAACAAAGACCCACCCCAATAGTGTTTTCTGAATAAAACTAGTAATAAATATTTTTAAAATCTTTTTTTAAAAAATCACAGTTTGATAAAAGAGTAAAAAAAAACTTCACGTTTTCACACAAATCCTTTCTTGTCTATTATTGAACTTTACAGATGCATAAAATAATTAGTTTTAGTCATTTCTATTATTCTAGTGGAATAGAAAGAATGCATACTGGCAACATCCAGCTAGTGTTCAGATCCTTGACAAAAAGTACACTTAAAGCTGTGAGTGATACAGAAATTTCAATTTATGACCTATTCAAAAGAATAGAAAAAAACCATTACATGTTGAACAATTTGGTACACATATTTGACATTAAGTTAAATATAATACTATGTCTTATATCAAATGCAACACTATAAAAATATACTAAATGACCATTCTCTATCAATTATAAAATATATTTTAAAAATTACAGTACCTGAAAACAACTGAATTGGGGGACTCTTGGTTGAATTTTTCAAGTACAGTAGGGGATGCTAGGTTAATTTTTATGTTATTTTCTTTCTTCACCATATTCTACAGTACTGTTATACTATTTTCATCTATAATTATATTTACCCATTAATTAAACCTGCTATATCTTTGCTAAATAGTATATTTTATTCAAGTCATCCCAGGTCAAAATGAATCAAATCATTTTTAACATACAAGGCATTCCCCTGAACCAAGATCCAACTGAGCTATATTTGCCTCCATTAGTTCACATCTATAATTCATACTAATTGTTCATTTATTATTCATGTATACAACAACTTAAATGCTGAGAAAAAAAATCAGTTGGTATAGTTCAAAATGAGAGTGCATCCCCTAAGTTAGCAATTCTACCCATTTACAGTGTGCTGATTAGAAATTTATAAATCTTATAAATTATTCCTTAGTTTAAAACATTATATGATATCAAACAAAAAAAGATGACTCTGTCCATGGTTAAGCTATAGTAGGCTAACAATACATGCATATAACCTCAACAGAAGCTTTCACAAATTGTGTGTCCCCAGACCATCTACACATAAACAAATGGTATGGGTATTACCATTTTATTGCATAACAGTGAGTGATGAAATTGAAACCAAACAATAATCTTCTTGTCTCCCAGATCATGCACCACAGGGAAGGTAATGAAAATGCTTATTATTCTTCTGACACCTCACCCAGAAAATGGCTGTCCTCAACCAGAGGACAAAGGTGAATTTCTGATTCATCTTTATAAATGCTGCACCTAGTGTGAATGCAGTAAATGTTTAAGGAATAAATGAAACCTATCCTTACCCTGTTAGAAGAATCAGCATTACACTTTGTATCCCCTCTGCTGATCCTAATAAAAAGTACTGAGGCTAAATGTGCATGTGTGGCTTGTAGGGGGGTAAATATCATTGCTTTAGTGTTTTGCATACAATAATTTTTTTATTAATATTGTTGCACTGATTTGTAAGAAGGAGGAGGAGGGGAAGAGGAGACTGCCCTGGAAAAGGAAGATGCTAAAGGGGCAAAAATAAACATTTCTTTAGTTTCTAATGACAACAGACCAACCACGTAAACATCAGTCTAAATCAATTGTTCATATAATGCCTATTTACTATGCAGCTAAGGAGAGAGGCTTCAAAGGACTGCTTTCAGGGGGAAAAAACCTTCAAAATTACAATTAAATCATATAATCATGTTTACTTAATAAATGAACTAACTTCAGCATTCTCATCAATTATGGAATTATTCATTTCAGATATAAATGCGTCATAATATTTGCCTGCAAATAGCATCTTAAGACAAGGAAATATGCTTTGTCAACCAAACCAGAGTCTAAATGTTATTCATCCAGATATGACTAAAAAAAATGAATGTAACATTTTACAGCACTTTATAAATTACTTACTGTTATTTTTTAATTGCATTAAGTTTCCCAAATATAAGGACAAGTCCCAACCATACTCCTTAGCAAACCCTTTTGGTTCTGATCAACAACTACCTTGTTTCCTCCTTGCCAGTTGAATCCCCAGATGATTCAGAGGTTAAGCTAACTAATCTATGTAATCATGGTAATTGTACATTTCTTTCCAAAGAGTGTCAGGAAGGAATATGTGATCCAGTCTGGGCAAATGAAATGTGGAAGTCTGTGGGGGAAATTCCAGAAAGGTTTCCTTGTTGTTTCAAAAGGACATTCCTGCAGAGGGGCTCTCTTCCTTCTGCAGATTGTTCTATCTCTAAGTGAAGCCTGGAATAACCACCAGCCTAAGAATAAAGGCCACGCTTCTGAAGAGGATAGAGGAGCCAAGAAAGTAGCAGAGGAACAGAAGTGTATCATGCTGGAGTCTGCCCATCACATGGACTTCTTGTAATAGGAACAATAAGCCTCCTTATTGCTTCTGTTTTCTATTCTTTGCTATCAAAACCACCCAAATTGATTCAAGACACATCCACACCCAAATTCATAATTATCATGTTTTCTTCCAAATCTTCCAAAAGCATCTTTATTTTCACAGTCATAATGTATTATATATAAATTTCATACCCTTCTTTCCCCTAAACACTATCGTAAACACTTTCCTATTTATATATATATATATAATATTTACAATAATTATTTTAGTATCTGCATAATATCCATCAAATGCAGGTACCTGTGAGTAGTACCTTATTACTGGATATTTCATTTTCCCTTCAGTTATAAACCAAATTACTTTTACATAGGTTATCTTATCACAGGGGGCCCCAACCCCCAGGCCATGGACCAGTACAGGTCCGTGTCCTAGGAACTGGGCTGCCCAGCAGGAGGTGACCAGGAGGTGAGCAAGTGAAGCTTTATCTGTATTTACAGCCACTCCCTATCGCTCACATTACCACCTGAGCTCTGCCTCCTAAGCTCTGCCTCCTATCAGATCAGCAGCAGCATTAGATTCTCCTAGGAGCTCGAACTCCATTGCGAACTGTGCATGCAAGGAATCTAGGTTGCATGCTCCTTATGAGAATCTAATGCCTGATGAAACCATCCCCCAGGTGCACGGAAAAACTGCCTTCCATAGAACTGGTCCCTGGTGCCAAAAAGGTTGGGGACTGGTGTCTTAACACATAGGCGCACACATGCGTGTGCATGCATGCACACATGCACACACATACACACACACACACGACAGTGACCACATAAGTAAATATACACCCCTGGACAATAGCTCATAAAAGGCAATAGTAATGGGATATCTTATTGTCTTCTCTAAAAAAACAAAAAATTCACACTAGTTAAGAAATCAGATAATGCCCCCAAATCTAAGTATTTGACATCTGCCTTAGTCTGAAAAGCAGATTGAGCTCAATATTTAAAATCAACCAGGAAATGTATCAAATCTGTTATTGCTAATAAATGTTTTTCAGCACCTGCTACATAGAACCAAGATGTAGCACTTAAAAGTGGCGGGGGACAGCTTTCAGCTAACTTTTTAATTAACATTCACTACAAACAACAGATGGAATTCAATGAGTACAGCCTGTAAACAATAGTACTTGGTCCACATGTCCTCTATCTCTATTTCAATCAAGAGATTTTGGGTGGGTAGGTGCACATGAACAGAGGAGCATGACAAGACAAAAAGTCAGATCTCTTGACTCATCCTCTCCTCCAGAATCTCAATGATTAAAACTTTCTCATTTATTTAATGTTTTACCTCTCAATCATCAGCCACCTATGGTTGGCTTGTAAAAAAGGGAGGCTCTCAGCACAGTGTCAAGCAAGTTGCCCCATCTGCTATGCCAACCACAGACTAGAAAAGTGACTGCCCCTCCTAGGCAGGAAACACTAAGTTATTGCAATCTATCATGTTTTGTTGTGTCTCCCTCCGTTGCCCAGAATGGGGTGCAGTGTCATGACTATAGCTCACTGCAGCCTCTATCTCCTGGCCTCAAGTGATCCCCTTGCCCCAGCCTCCTAAAGTGCTGCGATTTCAGGCATGAGCCACCATGCTGGGTCACAAGCTATTGTTGGGGGAAATCAGTTGCCTGTTAATTCTTCCTGTAGAAATGCAAAAATAACCTAGCTCACATTCAATTAATAACCATATTCTGGGCAGCCATGGTAGCTCATGCCTGTAATTCCAGTACTCTGGGAGGCCAAGGCGGGAGAATCACTTGAGCCCAGGAGTTGGAGACCAGCCTGGGCAACATGGCAAAACTCCATCTCTACAAACAATACAAAAAATAATAATAATAAATTAGCTGGACTGTAGTCCCAGCTACTTCAGAGGCCAAGGTGGGAGAATTGCTTGATCCTGAGAGGCAGAGGTTGCAGTGAGCTGAGATGGCACAAATGCATTTTGTCTCAAAAAATAAAAATAAAATAACCATATTCCAGTGAACTAGGTTATTACTATCTTACACTGGTCAAAGGAAAAACCAGAAGTGTCATTTCTAAAATCACACAAAAAGTTACCATTGGCATGCCTTACACCTGCTCCTAAAGCCTAACAGGGTTAAGTCACAGAATGGTGGGCTCAGTTAGTCTATATCACCACCTACCACTATACATTTTAGGTGGGTTCTAATGCCCTTCCATGTGTTCTGCCTGACTGTGACAGAGTTTTCAGCATCTAAATCACTTTGACTGCTCAATAGAAATGCATGTTCCATTCCTGATCCAGAACTGAGAATTACTCAGAGCCTGGGCTACAGTTTAGGAATCTGCATTTTAACAAGTCCCAAGGTGTTTCTAAATGCTCATAATGAGACCAGCTCCCTGGGCTGATTCAGTGTATTCCCATAGCCAGAATGTTTTTTTTTGTTTTTTTGTTTTTTGTTTTGAGACAGTTTCGCTCTTGTTGCCCAGGCTGGAGTGCAATAGCGTGATTTCAGCTCACTACAACCTCTGCCTCCCAGGTTCAAGCGATTCTCCTGCTTCAGCCTCCCAAGTAGCTGGGATTACATGCATGCGCCACCATGCCTGGCTAATTTTGTATTTTTAGGAGAGACAGGGGTTTCTCCACGTTGGTCAGCCTGGTCTCGAACTCCCGACTTCAGGTGATCCACCTGCCTCAGCCTCCCAAAGTGCTAGGATTACAAGCAACAGCTACCACGCCCAGCCCTAGAATGATTCTTTAGTATTAGTTTGCAAGTTTCATAAAACCAGGGCCCAGGTATCATGTTTCCTGCTCTCTGACATCTGAGCCACTGGAACATCCACGCCCAGCCCTGTCTCACCTGAGGTCCCCACCCTGCCCCTTCAACTTGGCTTCAATCAACTCTTCACCATGGAGACACCAACTTCCTCATTTTTCTCAATGCAACGAAATATGTGACTCTGGCCAGCAGTGTATTTTTTAAAGGAGGGATCACATTACTGTAAATTGTTATTTTCTTTTGCCCTGGATTTCTGTAAAGAAAAAAATATGTCGGGCATGGTAGCTCTTGCCTGTAATCCCAGCACTTTGGGAGGCTGAGGCAGGAGAATCGTTTGAACCCAGGAGGCAGAGGTTGCAGTGCACTGAGATTGCGCCACTGTGCTCCAGCCCGGGTGACAGAGAGAGACCCTGTCTCAAAAAAAAAAAAAAAAAAAAAAAACAAAGAAAAAGATACCAGATATCTTTTAAGCATAAGAGACTGTAAATCATGTGCATCAAGCCAAACATAATTCCCTTTCTTCCTGTTAGACTAGTCCATAAACTACAAAATGAGGATTACTACACAACGCAGATATTTCTACATGTGTATATATAAGTAAAGAAATACAGCAAAATCAGCTGTGAAGTAAAAATACACATATCTAACCCTATTTTCTCCTACACTCCTCATAATATGTCTTCACATATTTTCATCAGTAAAATGCAGGAACTCACTCAGAAGGTTGCTACAAGAATGAAATGAGGCCGGGAGCGGTGGCTCACACCTGTAATCCCAGCACTTTGGAAGGCAGAGGCAGGTGGATGGCCTGAGGTCAGGAATTCAAGACCAGCCTGGCCAACATGGTGAAACCCCATCTCTACTAAAAATACAAAAATTAGCCGGGCATGGTGGCAGGTGCCTGTAATCCCAGTTACTCAAGAGGCTGAGGCAGGAGAATCGCTTGAACCTGGGAGGCGGAGGTTGCAGTGAGCTGAGATTGCACCACTGCACTCCAGCCTGGGTGACAGAGGAAGACCCTTGTCAAAAAATAAATAAATAAATAAAAATAAAAGAATGAAATGAGAAAATGCACATAAAATGTTTAGTCCAGCATCCAACACAGAATGAATGCACAGTAAGTCCTAGCAAATATGATCAGGCCAGGTTGTTTTGCGTACATGCTCAGCGCTGCAAAGGTCTTTTAAATTAATTTACTCAAAACTTGCTTTTCTCCTGATGAGGAAACCAAAGCTCTAAGAGTTAAGAGTCAAGAGTCTTACCCAACAGTGCACAGCTACTGGCAGAGCCAAAACAGACACCAGTGTTTTCTAAAGCACAATTCAATATTCTTTTCACCACTCCATGATACTTTTGTTCATACCCCTAATTGAAGTGTAGGACCAAGAGAGCCGTAACGTTCAGAATATGCCAGTCATCTCAAAGCTATAGGTTATGCCCAAGCAGACCGGAGAAGTAAATGATAGAATGAGATTGAGTCTGTGAAAGTAATTCATTATTACACAGTTGATCGTTTTCCTATTTTTTTGTGGTGGTGGGAAGGGCATTTATCTCCCATCTTGAGTGGTTTCTTTTGTTTCTCTTTTGTTCAATCACTTTACTCCAGGAAGTACAAATAACTATTATGCAGTATTTGGGATTTTGTCTGGTGAGAGTTAGCTAGGAACATAAAGGCATTCAAAAGATTTACATTTCTAGTCAACTGAAGAAGGTGAGGTGGCAGGAAATCCAAGGACAAGTTACTCTCCATGTTTGAAACATAAGGCTGAAAGAGTTATGTCAGAAAGAGAGCAACAGATCACTATCATTTTTTAACTTTAAATTACTTTTCTTGATTCTGTGCTTATGTACTTAAAGAGAAGTTGTATATTCTCTCCTACACATTCATTCTCTAATAATTCTCCACTCTTATCTATTTATAAAACTAAGAATAATATGAAGATGAAAAAAGTCAATGTTTGCTAAACCTAAGATTTTACTATAATCTCTTATGGTGAATAACGAGACAATGCTAGCACTCTTTGTTTGACATCACCTCAAATTTTTTATAGCTACATTGGCATTCTGTTCATGAAACACAAGTAAAGCGATGACTTCATTCCCGAGGATAAAGGATAATTGATCTTAACCTTCCTATCACTTTTCCTTAACTCAAAGCACTAATGCAATTGAAGGTACTGATAAATAAAATTTCTCCAGGAAATGAATGACATTGTGACAGATAACCTCCAAGTTACCTCCAAAAAGTACAAAGTACAATATGATTCAGAATCTCAATTCAGGAAACCCTTGCCCCATAGTGTGAATGGAAAGCTGCCAAAAATATTTTGTTGAAAAGAAATTCAAATTTTGAGGATATTTTTTCTTCCTCAGTTTTTAAACAAACAAAAAAAAAACCTAATTTCAACAAAATCCCAACAATTCAAAATGAAGCAATGTTCAAAGCTGGATTATTCATTTACATTAAATTTATTAGTGTGATGCTTTTATTACCACAAACCTAAAACATTTTGCCACCTTTATCTCCTGATGTTACCAACTAATTCTGATAAAACATATAAAGCTAAGTAATGGCTCTGGAAAACTGTGTATGACTATATCAAGTTGCTACTTCACCAAGATAGTAGTATTCCCATCTCTTTTCCCTTTCTTTTTTTCCAGTCACTGATGATACTTACCACACTGAGCTGGAGTATGTGAATATGGCTGATTTTGGCCACATAATTTTGCCATACTTTTTAAAACAGAGGTCAACAGCTAAATTAAGGCAAAATTTTACCACATTTTTAAAAATCGGAGTCTAAACAATGGAGGGAAGGTTATTGATTGCCACGTTAATGTAACATTTCCCTTTCCAGAACAAGTAATTATGCCTCTTTAATGTAAATATGGTAACCCACTCAACGTAAGCTAATCTAGAGAACAGACGCCCAAAGCACACTGTCACCCAATACAGGAGCGCACACACACACACAGTGGCCAGAGGACAGAGCAGATTCAGAAACCCGAAGCTCAGCACCTTGCATAGAACTGTCACCCCTGACAACCTTCACACAAGCACACCTGGCTGGCTTAGATTTGCAGCACCAGTATACCTTACTGGTAACCCAGCTGCAGCCCACCATCACAGCCCGCAAACGCAAGCCCACAACCCCACACAACCCGTCACTTTTTCCAAGAGACCTGTACGCCGACCCCAAGCCTCACTGGCTCCGAGCCCGTCCGGAGTTTCCGCGGCCGCCCCGAGGCCACTAACCGTGTCTGCAGTCGCAGTAGCCCCAGTCCACCTTGCCACGGGCGTCTCCGTAGAAACACCAGGGTCTGCCCGCGCCGTCGGGGCTCCGACAAAAGTTGTGGCGCTGTCCTCGCAGCTGAGCCCAGCTCGCTGGGGGCGACCGCTCCAGGAAGGGTGGCACCTCCGCCCACCGCAGACACGGGGCGCCGAAGTCCGTCACGCTGACCCATGGCTCGCCGGCGGGGCAGCCCCAGGGGTGCGGCCGGGGCGTGTGCCCGGCCTGGAGGGCGTGCGGGCGCTGGGCAGGGAGCGCCCGCGGGGGGCGCGGGAAGCGCGGGAGAGGCGGCGGCTGACGCGTCCTCGGGGGCCGCTGCTGGGTGGGAAGGTAATAGGGGTAGTGCGGTCCCGGAGGGGGCGAATGGCGGTGGCTGTGGTGGAGGGAATCATTGAGGACAGAATCAAAACCGACCACTTCGGGGAGCGCCCCTAACATCAGGGCCAGCACGAAGCGGGCGAGCGTCATGGTGCCAGCGCTGCGGGGTCTGGTCCATGCTCCCCAGCTTCTCGGGCTTGGAGCGGAGAAGAGGAGGGGGCGGGGGCGGGGCTGCCGCGTCCCTGGAATCCCTCAGCCCCCTCCCGCCCCCGCACGCGGACCGCCCTCGCCTCCCCAACCTTGCCTCCCGCCGCTGGTGCCCTGCCGCGCCTCGGCTCCTGTCCCCTGGCGGCGGCCGCGGGTGGGGAAATCTGGCGCTCAGCCGAGCCCCGGCCGGCGGAGAGGACCGGAAAAGAGAAGGCGCGGACGCAGCGGGGAGCGGTTGGGCCTGAGCCCCAGGTAGCGGCGCAGGCACGAGCCCGGGAACTCTGCCCCCTGGGGGCGGGCGCCGGCCGCGCAAGCTGCTCCGGACCTACGCTCGGCCCCTGCCAGGCCCACCGCAGTCCGCCCGCACGGCGCTGCCAGCTGCTGGGACCGAGCCCGAGGGTGCCCGCGCGGAGCACGGTCTTGGCTGCCCCTTGCCAGCATGCAGCACCAGCACAGCCCGGCGTTGGCGGCTCCCAAGTCTGGCACCGGCACCTGCCGTCATCTCTCCTCCAACCTCGTCGCCCCCTATCTTGTTTCCTCTGTTTTGAAATCTTTACCAAAGTGTGGATGGATTTAGATGCAGCTCTCCTCTGACAACTCCCAGGATAAAAGTTATCAAAACCCACGAGGAATGTTAAAGCCGTTTCACTGAACTATACGCTCTTCAAGGACAAGACCACGTTTTATTCAGCTTGATATCCCCGTGCTTAACACCGTGCCCCAATAAACATTGTCTGAAATTAAATTCCTGAACCGACTCAGGGAAAGGAGCTTGAGCCTTTCTGCTTCCTGCCTCCCACTTTCCAGCCGGTGCCCTGGACAACACCAGTTGTTTGGTTATTATTGGGATTCAGTGAGGCTCTCTTAATACCAAATTTCCTCTCTAACCAGAGAAGACTTCATCCGTCCCGGTTTCCATCCTATCCAAAAAGTCCATCCCCCTAGCACCTGCCTCGTTTTTTGCAGGGCAAGGGACTTCAGTTAAGCCTATTCATTTGCCTCTCCAGAGACTCTGCCTGCTGACAATTTTGAAGCTTCACTGTTGGCTCGACCTCAGCTTAGTAGGGCCCTTTCAACACTCCTCGCCCCCCTCCCGCAGGCTCCAAAAAACTGTTGGCTTAGAATTAAAAAAAAAAAAAAAAAGTTTAGTATTTTGCCTTTCAGTTGTTTCTGACTATGCTACCAAAGTTTGACAAGGAAAAGGAAGCCCGTAAAGAAGGCAACATTTTATTTTCTGGCATGGTCATGTTTCGTTGTGAAAAAGCAATGCTGTCTCATAATATAATGTACCCTGAAGAAAACTTGAACAAAATTCAAATGTTTATTGTTAAAACCTAGGTTTCAATTAGGAACTGAATTAATTCACTACTAGCTTTAAATAAGCCATCTTTAGCCGGGCGAGGTGGCTCACACCTGTAATCCCAGCAGTTTGGGACGCCCAGGCAGGCAGATCACATGAGGCCAGGAGTTCGAGAACAGCGTCGCCAACATGATGAAACCCGCCTTTACTAAAAATACAAAAAGCCGGGGGAGTGTTGGCGCACGCCTGTAATTCCAGCTACTTGGGAGGCTGAGCCAGGAGAATCGCTTGAACCTGGGAGCAGAGGTTGCAGTGAGCCGAGATCGTGCCACTGCACTCCAGCCTGGGCGACAGAGGGAGACGTTGTCTCAAGAAAAAAAAAAAAATCCATCTTTAATTTTGTGGGTCGTTTTATTGTTTTTTGTTTCACTCCTATTAATGAAATATTTGATTTTACTTTAGAGAGAATTGGGTAAAAGAAATGATATTAAGAGTCCAGGGATGTATTTGTCAAATCTTTATTCAAGATGTTTTCATTCCAGTTGTTTTTACCCATTTTTTTTTACTAATACTTTTCTGGCTCCAAAAGCATAGTTAAATCTATACTTGTGGAAGACAATGAAAGATAAAATATATATCTGGAGTAGTCTATTTGTTCACTTTAGTGAGGGTTGGCAGAGCTCATCAATCACAGATTTTTGAAATAATAGGTGACAGTTCTATCAGGGGTCAGCCCTTTTTCTTTCTGACTATCTCTTCCACCTCAGGCTACACACCTGATGGCCCAGGGAAGGCTCATTTTAGGACTGTGGGGAGGCTGCTTGGACTCTGCTCCCTCCCCTTCCCACATTGACCCCTACAATCATTGCTTCCATGCTTCCTGGGGGTCCAGAAACAGAACCAATTTCCATGCATCTACATACCTTGCAGACAGGAAAATAATGAGAGAGAAGTGAATAAAACAGAAGACTGTTAGATCTGAGCTCCAGAGAGGAGCATGGCCTCGGGCAGTCTGGCCTCTCCACTTCCCTGTACTCTGAGGCCACTTAACATTTAACAGACTATAAAATTGACATACACAAAGTGGAGTTACCCACAGAAAATTCCACATCCGGATTTCATCATTTAAGTTCTAAAACATACTTTTCTTAGAAAATATAAGGGCATTTATGTAATTATGATTTGAGGGCCTTGGCTTGGGTTTTGCCTTCTATTTGACAGGAAAAGTGTGTCTTAAATAGCTCTCTTCTTGACATGTTAGTCCCCTCCTCTGCTAATATTTTCTCTTCCTCTCTTCTTTCATTTCTCCTTGCTGCTACCAACATACAGATGTTTAGAATTTCCAATTCCCAGTTCAATCCCTGAAATGCATTTCTCCCTCTTCTACCTGTCACATCACAGCGTGTGTGGAGTTGGGGGGAATTAAGAGTACAGGGATTTACAGGAAGAAATCTTTTCCTTCTACCTCTATTAAGGCACTACTTAGTCAAAGCTCCCTCCCAGGATTTTCATCACCCTCTAGTATATGCCAAAGGAGAGGGGAGGCAATTCCATCTTGTTACAACTGTAAGAATCCTCGTCATGTGCAGTGGCTTAAGCCTATAATCCCAGCAGCTTGGGAGGCTGAGGTGGGAGGATTGCTTGAGCCCAGGAGTTCAATACCAGCCTGGGAAACATAGTGGGACTCCGTCTCTCTAAAAAACATTTTTTAACTACAAGGAGGCTGAGGCAGGAGAACTGCTTGAGCTCAGGAGATTGAGGTTGCAGTGAGATGTGATCACGCCACTGCACTCCAGCTTGGATAGCAGAGTGAGACCCTGCCAAAAAAAAAACTCCCACAGCTGATCCTCTGCTTTCCCTTCCTTTCAGCAGCAACAAAGGAACAAGGAAAGGGACAAAAAGAAACAAATGACATCTTGCAGGCACACCTCATCTCAACACTTGGAAGTCCCAGGGAGGCCCCCATAATGGGACTCTGTCACCTCCATCACCTCTGATTTCATCAATCCTCTGTCATTGATTTGGGACCCAAGAATTCAACTCTCCTTTGCCACACAGCCTGTTCTGGTAGTGCCTAGATCCAGAACAACAACTGGAAACCTAGGGAAGTGAAGGGAAGAGTCTCCCTGCACACACAACGGCAGGGAGGGTGGGTAGTCTTGGGGGTGAGGGTGCGGTACACATACATCTGCATATCTGTGCTTTCCCACGGCAACTGTGTTATACATGAATATTTGGTTTTGTGGTAGTTTAGGGGATCATCTTACTTCACATAAGTGATGGGCTGAATAGCTCTTGTGTAGTTTGATTTGGAAACATAGCCGATATGTATATTATTTTTAGAGAGTTCCAAAAACCAATATACAAAATAACTTTTGGAAAAGGCCCATTTACAATTTAGATAATGCCTGCATTTAGAAAAGCTAAGAACTTTTAAACAGATGGCTAAGAACAGTATTTACTTTGACAATTCCAATGGCAAAAAAAATTGTCAAAAGAACACTGAGCATTGCTCTTTCACATCAAAGGAAAAAAAAGTCAAATAATATGAGGGACTGTCTAGGGACTGTAGGGGACTCAAAATTATAGAACATTGTCCAGCCTATAGAGAGGTGAAAAGAAAATTAGATGACAATATAATATTTTATGTAAAATTCAAAAAAATAAGAGAAACATCCAGAAAATAAATGATGAATTGCCAAATGAATGGCACAATGCTTTGGGGTCAGAAGTCCCTGTTAGTAGGCAGTCTCTGGCAATACAGGGAAAGTCTCCACCTATGCCTTGTATTAGTCACACTCTTCTCTGCTCGCCCCAAACCATGAAGACATCTGAGGGCCAATGATTGCAACAGTAGTACCATAGGAGTCATTTGATCTTGATTTTTCTCATGGTTTAAGGTTGAATTTCATAAACAGAACAAAATGTTTTTTAATTTGGATTGATGTTTAAAATTCACCTAAACGATATAATTCCTATGCAGAAATTAGTTCTACAGACTCATTTTCAGGGTTACCCAAATTATATATACTAATAGGTAAGGAGTGTGTGTGTGTGTGTGTGTGTGTGGGTGTGCGCGCGCCTCACACTCTCTATATATATAGTTCCTAAACTTGGTTACTTTGGCCTTGGCATCAAACCTGTGCTTGATCTGCACACTAATCAGTAGGGAAATTCAGACGAGTTTCTTTACCTCCTAAGCCCAAGGCTCCTCATCTGTGAAAAAGGGAGAGTGACAGTACTTGCATGCTAGATCTCTGTGAGGGGTAATTGAGATAATGCATGTAAACTGTTGAACAGAGTACTCCATATTGTACGGTGGAATAGCATCAGTAACTGCCATTGAATTCTTAACCCCTCAAACTAAGTCACCCAGTGAAAATCTACATCAGTGATGCAGGAAATTTGCCTAGATTTTCCCTCCCCATCATGCTCTGCCTCTTACTGCACCTCAGCAATTTCCCCTTTAAGATTGATGGCAGTCATGAGGCTGCTGTAGCTCTGCTCACTTGAGCGCTTGTCCTCTTTGTATGTTCTCTCTCTTCCTCTCCACAAGTTTTGTCCCTGAAAGCCAATGAAATACTAAGTATCTCAAGTTAAAACACTTCTCCAGAGGAGTTTGCCTAAGTATAACGAGTGGTTTTCAAATCCCTCAGCCTTCTAGTTGCAAGTGGGCTGTGATCACAGAGGAAAAGAGTAAACAGATTGAAAGAAACACAGCACCAGAACTGCTTGCCAATGATCTGGGAATCACAGAATCTTAGTGTGGAAAAAGGCTTAAAGCTCCAACTTTCTGTCAAATGCAGGAATCCTTCCAGAACTTTCTGACAAACGGACCTCCATCTATTTCTTTCTTTCTTTTTTCTTTCTTTTTTTTTCTTTCTTTTTGAAATGGAGTCTTACTCTGTCACCCAGGCTAGAGTGCAGTGGCACTATCTCGGCTTACTGCAACCTCTGCCTCCCAGGTTCAAGTGATTCTCCTGCCTCAGCCCCTGAGTAGCTGAGATTACAGGCATGCACCACCACACCTGGCTAATTTTTTTGTATTTTTAGTAGAGGCAGGGTTTCACCATGTTGGCTGACTGGTCTCAAACTCCTGACCTCCACTAATTCGCCTGTCTTGGCCTCCCAAAGTGCTAGGATTACAGCCGTAAGCCACCATGCCCGGCCCCCTCTATTTCTTTAAAACTAATCACGGGAGAAGTTCCTACTTGGGAGCCAGCACACTCTTATCTCTAGAAAATCCAAATTGTTCAGAAAATCTTCCCTTCCACAAAGCCAGAAGTTCCCTACAGGTAGAAACCTACTTTATCTAGCTGTAATTCTGTTTCTATCCTCCTACTGATTTGGGGGAATAGAGGTTATTTGAGTGGGCAGTAACAGTTGTGGAATCCACCCCACCTGGGTTCAAATCCCTGTTAAATTATGTATTAGCTTCTTGGCCTCCAGGGGATGCTAAAGACTCTTTTCTTCCCCATTTCTCTTTATCCTCAAGAAAGAGGAGATGTGTTGACTTGGCGGGGGCAGATCCAAGAGCAGTAATTAGTCCACATTACTAGGGTCCATTAGTAGTATTATCATGTGAGGTATAAATAAGTCTGTATATGGCTAGGAGCGGTGGCTCATGCCTGTAATTCCAGCATTTTGGGAGGCCAAGGTAGGAGGATCATTTGTGCCCAGGAATTCAAGACCAGCCCGGGCAACATAACAAGACCCTGTCTCTATAAAAAAATAAAAATAAATAAGACTGCATAAGCATAAGTAATCAGTTTCCTACTTTCTCTCCTTTTGCTTATTGTGTTTTTCTTTACTTTATCATTGGAATCATAAGAACCATAAAGCTGAGGTTTGGGTAACAGTTGTAGTAAAAAGTAGGAAAAGGCGCTGTTTAGCTATTTGGCCTAGATACTAGCAAACTGCTTTGGGGTTTGGGGGCAAAATTCCAGTTAATTTTAAAAGCTTGCATTTGGCTAAGCTCGTCCTCTACATATAGATGTCTCCCAGGGAATTCACTGGGAGTGGGGAGGCATGAAGATCGTGTGAGAAGTGTTCAAACCAGAGCAACTCCATCTTGAATAGGGGCTGGTTTCTTGGAGGATGAGACCTGCATTCCCTAGAGGTTAGGCATTCTTAGTCACAGGATGAGATAGGAGGTCAGCAGGACTGGCTCCATAAGATACAGGTCACAAAGACCCAGCTGATAAAACGAGATGTGGTAAAGAAGCCAGTGAAAATCCACCAAAAGCAAGATGGTGATGAAAGCAACCTCTGGTCATCCTGGCTGCTCATTATACGCCAATTATAATGCATTAGCGTGCTAAAAGACACTCCCACCAGTGCTATGATAGTTTGCAACATCCAAAAGTTACCCTGTATAGTCTAAAAAGGGGAGAAACCCTCAGTTTCAGGAACTCCCAACCCCTTTCCCAGAAAACACAGGAATAACCCACCCTTTGTTTAGTGAATAATCAAGGAATACCCATAAGTATACTTAAGCAGCCCATGCTGCTGCTCTGCCTGTGGAATAGCCACCCTGTTATTCCTTTACTTTTCTTAATAAACTTGCTTTCACTTTACTCTGTTGGCTCACTCTTGAATTCCTTCCTACATGAAGCCAAGAACTCACATGGCCTCCCAATTTTGGGATTCACCCTGTGACAACATGATTTCAGGATCCTAGCTTCCCAGTAATCCGTCATTACTGATAACCTCTCAAAATATAGTTTGCCTGTCCATAATATGGGGGTAACAATTCTACTCTACAGGATTAAAAATATTATGTTAAACACTAAGCAAATGACTATCATTTAAGTTTGTGGAAACAATTATCAGGGCTTTTCTGCTTTTTCTAGACTAAATGTACTATTTTTCCTTCTACCATTTCTTATTTTGATGCCTTATGCTGGAACCCCTTCTCTGGTTAAGCCCAAGTGCAGCAATATCCTCATTAAACTGTAGCTCATAGAATTAAAAAACAATACTTTAGGTATTATTTGACCACAGCAGATTTCGAGAGAATAAAAATGTTCCCCTTGTTTCAAATATCATACTATGATTATATTAACTTGTTTACAGCCACATAACATTTGGTTCTTATACAATAAGCACAACGTTACTTAAATTCTTGTCAGCCTGAAAATTTTCAACAACCCTGTTCAAACTGTGAAACCTTCCCTAACCAAATTCTGCTCTCAAAATATGTGTTAGCCTGGCATGCTATACACACAGAATTTCACAATCATAATCACGTTAATCCAGAGCTGTCTTCATTATAAGCTCTTTAATGGAAATAATTATGCACTCCACAGTGATTGGTTCTTAACTGGCAGCCAATGAACAGTCATTGAACAAATGAGGTTTTTAAGTAAAGTGCAAATGAGTCTTTTCCTTTTTTTTTTTTATAATATGGTAGTGTAGTGTCTACAAAAGACATCACAAACCAGAAGCCAGCAAAATGCATATGCCATCCAAATATGTTTTATGTGCTACCAACTCTTTTTTTTTTTATTTTTATTTTTTTGAAACCAAGTTTCACTCTTGCTGTCCAGGCGCGAGTACCATGGCATGATCTCGGCTCACTGCAACTTTCGCCTCCTGGCTTCAAGTGATTCTCCTGCCTTAGCCTCCCAAGCAGCTGGGATTACAGGTGCCTGCCACCACGCCTGGCTAATTTTGTATTTTTAGTAGAGATGGGTTTCACCGTGTTGGCCAGGCTTTTCTCGAGCTCCTAACCTCAGGTGATCCACTTGCCTCGACCTCCCAAAGTGCTGGGATTACAGGCGTAAGCCAGAGTGCCCAGCCCCAACTCATTTTAAAAATTAAATTTCATTCATGATTTTAAGATGAGTGGCTCACACATAAAATTATTGATTTCTAGCTTCTCTTATGTAACTGTAAGAATACTTTTGGCTGCAAGTAAAATAAACCTCAAGCTGCCTTACAATAAGGTTTTTTAAGGACCATATAGGTCTCATAAAATAGGAGGCATCAAATTCCCCAGGGTTAATTCCTTCAATGTCTAACTAACTATGCTCTTGAGGTCCCAGGCTCCTTGTCTTTTTCTGCCTGCCCATCTTACTGTTAGCTTCATCTTCATACTGCCAGCAACTGGCAAGACATCATATTCAGATACAGCCTGTGTTTAGAGGAAGAAGAGAGACTTGTTATTTCTGTACCTCTTTTTTAGGAGCAAAGAAATCTTTCCCAGAAGCCTCCTTGGAGATTTTTCCTCTAATGTTGTTGACCAGAATTGGGTCACATACTTGTTCAATAAACATTCTCTGGCAGGGAGGATAAACATCCTAGGATCAGCTTGGACTAATTATCTGGGGTATAATGGATGCTTGGGAAGAGATTAATCCAACCTATGTGTACTACCTTGAAAAATCAAAAGATCTGGCAACACTGCAATCCAAATTCTCACATGGCAACAAATGTCTAGAGCTGTTTCTATCCTTACAGAGACCTAGAAAATGGTCTTCAGTTCCCCATGGTCCCCACTTGCCTGGCTTTTGTAACCATTTGAGTTTTACCACACCTAGTTTATACTTCTTTATCTGGCAGGAATTTCATGCTAAGCTATAATGTTTCATGGGTATTTTAGTCTATGGATTTTTCACAGTAAATGATGTGTAGGTAATTGTGTGAGTTATCTATAGCACATAACAAATTGTTCCACAACTTAGTGTTTTAAAACAACAAGTGTTTAT
The DNA here is from genome assembly GCF_029289425.2 of Pan paniscus. Classification (NCBI taxonomy): domain Eukaryota; kingdom Metazoa; phylum Chordata; class Mammalia; order Primates; family Hominidae; genus Pan; species Pan paniscus. The sequence goes on from NC_073252.2 coordinate 116,398,777, forward strand.
TATCTCACAGAGTCCTGAGGATCAGAGATCTGGGAGTGGCTAATCTGCAGCTCAGGGTCATGAAGTTGCAGTAAAAATGTTATTGGGACTGCAGTCATCTGAAGGCTTGACTGAGGTAGAGGAACTGTTTCCCAGATCACTCATGTGGCTGTTGGCTGGAGGCCTCAGTTCCTTACCACATGGACTTCTCCAAGGTGGTGCTTAAAACGTAACATTAGCTTCCCCATTGCAAATGATACAAAAGAACAAGCAAGACAGAAGACACAAACACTTTTATAACTTAATCTCAGAAATGGCATATCATCACTTCTGTCATATTCTATTACTCACACAGTAAATTAGCCCTGGTACAGGGCAGGAGAAGACTATGAAATGATGTGAATTCTAGGAGATAGGGATTGTTGGGGGCCATCTTTGAGGCTGGTTAACAGTTATATTCTGCAAAATTGCTCTAAAACAGAGAATTTAAAAATACTGTGTTTATAATGTGGCCATATGTATTTTCTAAATGCTAAATAAGTAAGTGCCTTTTCAATGAAACAAGTATTTTAAACAAAACATAGGGTCAGTTCCAAGCAAAAGTGTTTTAATTTCCCTACAATTGCATCTCCCACTATACTTTATGAGCAGGCTCATTCTTGGTCTATTATTTTTCTGGTTACAAGAAAGCAAAAGATTTTATCCATGAATTTAGGTATCCAGACTCACAGTAGGACTCCAGAGTGTACCAGCTGCCTGATAAGACTTAATATGCCAATCAGCCTTGAGTTATTAATATCTTAATAGGGACAAAAGAATGCATGAAACTGACAAGGGAACTATAGGATTTCAGGCACCCTCTGAACTGAGTCCAGAGGAGCAGAAATTTGGGTAAGAAAGATGCTTCCTGAAAAGCTATCACTTGTAAGGCCTCTCATATTAGAATACTGCTAAAGACAAAGAATTGTAAAACAAAACCAAAACAACCATGGTTTAATTTGACAAAAAGATTACCAAAGTTTTTCAGTTAAATTATATTTACTATCTGCAAAACAAACAACTCTGAGTATTTTGTAATGCATCAGAATTTCCTGTCCAATAAATTAAGCTACACACATTTCTATTGCCTCCCAATACACTCTCAGCCAAACAAAAAACCCCAAAGCGTCAAAAAGTTTATATGCATAATGCAGCTATAACAACTAGAAACAAAATTTGCTGGTACAGCTAAATCAGAAAGAATTTCTTTTCCCCCCCTTTCATAAAACAGCTACATTGTAAAGGACATATGCCCTCATTTTGGTGCTGAAAGATTGACACAGTTTTGAAACAGAGACTCTTTGGCAGTATTAACAGCTGAGCTGTGTAATAAAACAAACTCAGGGCATTAAAAATATGACGCTACCCTAGACTAGTCTTTATTTTTAGAAGGCTTAGAAACCTCTACCCAGTGTAAAAGGCTTTTTCATATGACTTAATGTTCTTTGCTATCGAATGTCATTTAAAAGATGAAATATGGTCATTAAACAAGTAAGACAGTATTTGGCACATAGCATTAGTTATGTTGCAGCCCACAGCTGAGGCTGAGCAGACAACTTTATATAAGTTGCTAGGTTCCATCAGGATTCTAAAATAAGAAATGGTAACTGGTTAGACTTTGTTCTGTGAAACAATGCCTATTAATGCAATGCATATGTCTTGTGGAATGTTCGTCTTCAGAAATATTTTAAGTAAATTATTTCAGAGAATCAACAATAACTTTGGATAACATTAACCTTTGGACCTTAATTAGCTCAAGGCATATAATGATTAAAGCAGAAGGAGATGACCTGTTAAAAAATAGATCTCTAGAAGGGAGGAATTTAAAATGTTTAAACATTGAAAACACACAAAAACCAGATAAATGACATGGGTTTAAGAAGACAAACGTCATGATTTTCATTTTTGATTGTGATACACAGTGTTTTTGGAAGCTATGATTTTATACTTTATAATTTTCTATATTTTATTTTCTAAATATGTTTGATAAAGATCGTTAAAGAAAGAGTGCAAGCAGAGTAAAAATATCTTTAATGTACACCCATCTAGTAGCGTCCATTTAAAGATATACTGACTTATTCATAATGAAGAAGAATTTTTCTCAAGTGGTTGGATGGATTTGTGTTGACTGTAAGTAAGCTTTTGAGGGAGATATTGGGTCTTACTCATTTCCAGATCCTCATTTAGTGAAAGCTGCTCAATAAATATTTTTCACTGATTCGATCTCCAGTCTCTTACTTAGTTCTCTTTATGGTCAGTGGATTAGATTACCTTTGTGAGATGGTTGGCCGGAGGTAAATGCATAGAATGCAGTGAATACAGGGTTACAAGGTTGTTGTTACTGTTTCCTGCAAATTTAATAGATTTTATGGGAAATGTTAATAAAAACTTACTTTGTTTAGAATATTTTGCTAAAAATATACATTTTTCACTACATTTTCTTTCTAATTCTCTCAGAAAATGGATTGGATTATCCATTCTAGAGGCTTTGAACTAGATGGATTGTAACCTACACAATTTATAAAAGCATCTGGATATGAATTTGGAGCAACAATAATTTGAAAAGTGCTTTAAGCGGTCAGACATATGCTAAATCAATCCGGGAACACACAACCACCTACATTTCTCTTTTGCAAATACAGAAGAACACTGGGATTTCACTGTTTCTCATACAGCTTCACTCTAGCCCATGGGGCTCATGAAGTTGCAGTATATTAAACAATCTAAAAAGATTTCTGCATGCGGTATAAATTACTGTATTTAAATCAGTAAAAAATAAAGCATATGCTATAATCAGGAAAAATAAATGAATAGATGAGATATTTTTGGGAAGTTAAAAAACTGATACAAGAGATGTAATTAACGATACTGTTTTATTTCAAACAGAAACTCTCATTATCTACAATTGATGATTCATAAGCCTAAGTTACTCTGAGGGGGTTGAGAATATTTAGCTTTGCTTGCTTTTTATTTGCAAGGATTAAAGCCAGATTACTTTCTCTTTTTGTATACCTAAGTATCTAGCAAGGTGTGTTCCAAACTACACTATGTGGTTAATGCCAAATCAAATTTTAGGTGAAATTAAAAGGGACAAACTATAAAGAAGAATTATAAACAGTAAATCTAATAAATAAACATTAAATTTTATTTTTTTATTTTTTATTTTTTGAGATGGAGTTTCGCTCTTGTTGCCCAGGCTGGAGTGCAATGGTGCGATCTTGGCTCACCGCAATCTCTGCCTCCTGGTTTCAAGCGATTCTCCTGCCTCAGCCTCCCGAGTAGCTGGGATTACAGGCATGCACCATCATGCCCAGCTAATTTTGTATCTTTAGTAGAGACAGGGTTTCTCCATGTTGGTTAGGCTGGACTCGAACTCCTGACCTCAGGTGATCTGCCTGCCTTGGCCTCCCAAAGTTCTGGGATTACAGGCCTGAGCCACCACGCCCGGCCATAAACATTAAATTTTAAAATCTATCCTTATTCTTTCAGATTTGTCTGTTTGTTGAACTCTAGCTCATGTTGAAAACTTGCTATAACAGCATACAAACTATAGACAGGGGAAGAGTCAAAGTGAATATCTTGACAATTTAGGTAAAATAATAAGAGTTGGCATTAATTGAACACTTACTCTGTTCAAGACCCCACAATAAGCATATCGTCAATCATATCAATCACTCATTTTATGTATGTTCATTAATTCTTCCCAAAGCCTATAATATAGGCAGACAGGCATTGTTATCCAATAATAAAAGAAAAGAAAACTGAAGCTCAGAGAGTTTAATCAACTTGCCTAAATCTATAAAAGTAGTAAGTGATTAAGATGAGATACGCAGGCAGGACCATAACCACTTCATTGCAGAACAGAAAATAAGCTTCTTTTTCTTTTTTTCTTTTTTTTTTTGAAACAGAGTTTCACTCTGTTGCCCAGGCTGGAGTACAGTGGCATGATCTTGGCTCACTGCAACCTCCGCCTCCCGGGTTCAAGTGATTCTCCTGCCTCAGCCTCCCGAGTAACTGGGACTACAGGTACCCGCCACCATGCCCAGCTAATTTTTGTATTTTTAGTAGAGAAGAGGTTTCACCATGTTGGCCAGGCTGATCTTGAACTCCTGACCTCAGGTAATCCACCTGCCTCGGCCTCTCAAAGGGCTAGGATTACAGGTAAGCCACTGTGCCCAGCCAATAAGCTTTATCTGCAACTAAATTATTCTAATTGTTATCTTCAACTATAAAATTCAGTACAGATGCTCAATTCATGATTTCTCAAAAGCAAAGATGAAGATCCTAGTAGACTTCATTAATCTACAAAGTTATATTAGACTGAAGTCTTACATCGGGTTATAGGAATTGTAGCCATGCAGCCATCCAATTTAGAAAAGTAGATTTAAAGAACTTAAAATCTTCAGGTCTCTGGTGACTGAGTTTATCAGGCAAGTTTCCACACTTGAGCACCAGCTGAACATAAAGATCTGGACTTTGAAAAGCTGAAAAACCAAATGGGAATATTATAGCTAATGAGGGGTCACCACTTACCACTGAGCTGAATGCCTGACCTGGTTATGATTTTGTCACATAGGTGAGTTTCTATGGCGTAATTTGGCAGTTACCAACCCAAGCTATGAGCTCACACAGCTTGGGTTCAAATTCATTTCAGCTGCTTATTATCAATTTGAGCATTTTGGCAAGTTATATAACTGCATTAAGCCTTGTAAAATTGTTATAAGAATTAAGTGGGATAATTTTTGTATATTTTGGTATAACACTTATTTTAGATCTGACTTTTTTTTTTTTTTTTTTTGAAGTGGAGTTTTGCTCTTATTGCCCAGGCTGGAGTGCAGTGGCACCATCTCGGCTCACTGCAACCTCTGCCTCCTGGGTTCAAGCGATTCTCCTGTCTCAGCCTCCTGAGAAGCTGGGATTACAGGTGTGCGCCACCACACCTGGCTAATTTTTTGTATTTTTAGTAGAGACAGGGTTTCACCATGTTGGCCAGGCTGGTCTCGAACTCCTGACCTCAAGTGATCCACCCACCTTGGCCTCCCAAATGCTGGGATTACAGGCGTGAGCTACCATACCCAGTCAGGTCTGACTTTTCAAAAAAAAAAAGAAAAAATATATATATATATACACAGAAGTATTAATTTAAGGAGAAAGTGAGAAATATTTAGTTCATAAACTGCTCTTATTGAAAATAGTAGGTTGGACACAGTGGCTTACGTCTGTAATCCCAGCACTTCGGGAGGCTGAGGCAGAAGGATCACTTGAGGCCAGGAGTTGGAGACCATCCTGGGCAACAAAGTAAGACCCCATCTCTACAAAAAAAAAAAAATCTGTTTTTAATTAGCTGGGGTTGGTGGCCCACACCTGTAGTCCCAACTACTCAGGGTACTAAGGCAGAAAGATTGCTTGCACCCAGGAGTTCAAGACTGCAGTGAGCTATTATTGTGCCACTGCACTCCAGCCTGGGTGACAGAATGAGACCATATCTCTTGAAAGAAAGAAAGAAAATAACAAAAATAGCTATTTGAAAACTACTGGCCACTAACACACAATTTCAAAGAAATTTTGTATGTATTATGTTATATTATGTAACGTAGCAATTAAGGACTGGCCTTCAAGAGGAGTCAGAAAAAGTTTGTGTTCAAAATTTAACTGTGCTTCTTACTTAACTCGGATGACATCAGGCAAGTTGCTTAACTTCCTTTAGCTCAGTTTACTTGTCTATAAAATAAGGATAACTCTAATACTTCAGCAGTAACTTTTTTTAATTTTTTTTTTTTTGTACAGACAACATCTGCCTATGTAACCCAGACTGGTCTCAAACTCCTGGTCTCAAATGATCCTCCCACCTTGGCCTCTCGACGCACTGGGATTACAGGTGTGAGCAACTGTACCCAGCTGGTAATCATTATTTGATGAATAAATAATGAAATAACAGCATGGTACCTGGCATATAATACATTTTAGATAAATGTCTGTTAATAATGTTAATAAAATTATTATTGTTCAAGTATAAGTACAAAATAAGAACTCTAAAGCTCAAGTAAAGGGAAATGAAAAGAACTTTGGCTTTTTCTCCCTATTGCTTGCAATTCAATTTGGCCACATACTGGGCCACTAGACTGTCTTCTGAGAAAAGAGGTAGGAGAGGGAAATGTTAGACGTGGTTTAATGAAGTCACATGTTCAATGACAATTGAGACTCAGCCTGCCCAGGAGCTGGGTAAACATTAGGCTCTCTGGCCTCAAGTAGTTGGTGCTTAAGAGCAGGCATAACAATCTTCTGCCAAGGGAAAATATTGATCAATAAACATAAACGTTACCTGAAAGAGTTCTTAACATTTCAGTGATTATTTTGTTAAGAAAGAAAAAACAAAGATTGTTTGTTTCAGAAATTTTTAAGGTGCCTAGCCTAGGCTTCTGTGTGAATTCCTGAATAATAACAGGCCAAAAGAATTCAAGGCTGGGTGCGATGGCTCATACCTGTAATCCCAACACCTTGGGAAGACAGGGTGGGAGGATGGCTCGAGGCCAGCTGTTGGAGACCATCCTGGGCAACATAGTGAGACCTCTCATCTACAAAAAATTTTTAAAAATTAGCCAGGTGTGGTGGTGCACCTCTGCAGTCCTAGCTAGTTGGGAGGCTGAGGTAGGAGGATTACTTGAGCCCAGGAAGCCAAGGCTTCAGTGAGCTATCATCACGCCACTGTACTCCAGCCTGGACAACAGAATGAAACCCTGTCTCCTAAAAAATAAAATTAAAATAAAAAAAAAGAATTCAAGAAAATTCCTCTTCCTTAATCACAGATAGATAATGCTTCTAGGGCTTCCATGCAGGCTATAGTTAGCTGCAAATGATTTTATTCTTCCTTCTTTCCCCAGGCCTCCAACATCACAAGCTCTCTTTGAAATATAACCTTGATCTTTAGCAGGTTTCTAACCATTAACTTTCTGTCAGAAGAAGGGAATATTACAATAAAGGTGATCATTCAAAAGATGGATTTACTTATTTTTTCTTAACATTAAATTATTCTTTATATTTATTGTTATATTTAAATAAGGAGATACTATGTTGCCTAGTGGATAGCACATAGATTGGCAATCAATGCACATTATGTCAAATTCTACTTGGCTATTTTATACCTCAGACTTGCTGTTTTTGATTGAGTTGCATCTGTAGATGACAATGTCACCTCATAGTAATGTTTTGCAGAGATGCTGTAAAAAGAAATGCTGTTTGTTACTTCATATGCACTCAACAGATGGTATGTTTTTTGTTCCCTTTTTTTTTTTTTTTTTTTTGTATAAGAGGCAGAAGAATAGCTTGAACCAGAGAGGCAGAGGCTGCAGTAAGCCGAGTTTGTGTCACTGCACTCCAGCCTGGGCAACGGAGCGAGATTTCGTCTCAAAAAAAAAAGAAAAAAGGAAAAAAAGATCAATGTTCATTCAATATTATTAGAGGATTCAATGTTTGTTCCTTTCCAAAGCATGTGTCAAGAAGCAGTTTTGCAATCCAGACTGAAATGGAACTAGTCAGGAAAAGTTGTTATAAACCCTTGAGAACACGCTAACCTTTAGAAAAAAACTCACCCAGTGTTTATTTGGGACCCTGAAGTCCAGTAAATAATGTGTATTTAATTAAAATCTCAGCTTCTTTGGGAAGGAAGTGAACTTTGTCGTTCAAATTGGTAGGCAAAGGAATTTAGACCAAATTAAAGTGTTGTTGAGCCTTCAAAATACAAAACAAACAAAATAATATTTCTAAGGACTAAATTATATGCTGATTTTTTGTCTTCCCACACTGACATTTTAACTCTTTTACTGTATTAAAAATATAAAGTGGCCAGGCGCAGTGGCTCACGCCTGTAATCTCAGCACTTTGGGAAGCCAAGGCAGGCGGATTGCTTGAGCTCAAGAGTTCGAGACCAGCCTGGGCAACATGGTGAAATCCCGTCTCTACTAAAATACAAAAACTTAGCTGGGTGTGGTGGCGTGCACCTGTAGTCCCAGCTACTCAGGAGGCTGAGGCAGAAGAATTGCTTGAATCCAAGAGACGGAGGTTGCAGTGAGCTGAGATCACGCTACTGCACTCCAGCCTGGGCGACAGAGCGCAACACTGTCTCCAAAAACAAAAAGAAAAGAAAAAAGAAAAAATATAAAGCATTTAGGCCATTGAACTTTACCTGTGATGCAGTTTCATAAATATTTCTTGAAGGAATAAGTAAATGAATCAATGATTGTCTTTACTCTGTTCTCCACCTATCTAAATCTTATTAACCAAGGTCCATTTTTCCCCCTATAAATGTCCTTCCAGAGGATTCCAGCCCAAAATGTAGATTAAAACAAGTGCCCTCATTTTCAAAAGTACTAGACTACCTTTTAGAATTCACTACCTCTCTGCCCTAAGTTTCAATTGCTAGTCAACTCTGACCCAAATGATCACCTCTGAGTTTAGGTTAGACCCAATCAATTATGTTCTCATAATCAATTCTCAGAGACTATTCAATGAGTATGTAATCTCAAAGCATTAGTCCCAAAATTGAACTTGGGACTCTTAAGGGTGCCACCATGCTATTCCAGACAGCCAATTTTAGGAGGAAGAACAGTGTAATCCCTGACTTTTCATGCCAGTCTGCTCAAGACACTGAGGAACCCCATCCAGGCCCATTCCAGTCCTGGCTGTCAACAGACATCAAACCAAAGTAAGCCCTATGTAAAACAGATATTTTTAAAGTGGCCAGGAGCGGTGGCTCACGCCTGTAATCCCGGCACTTTGGGAGGCTGAGGCGGGTGGATCACCTGATGTCTGGAGTTCGAGACCAGCCTGACCAACATAGTGAAATCCTGTCTCTACTAAAAATACAAAATTAGCTGGGCATGGTGGCACATGCCTGTATTCTCAGCTACTTGGGAGGCTGAGGCAGGAAAATCGTTTGAACCTGGGAGGCAGAGGTTGCAGTGAGCTGAGATGGTGCCATTGCACTCCAGCCTGGACAACAAGAGCGAAACTCTGTCTGAAAAATAAATAAATAAATAAATAAATCTGTACTTCTTGCTTTTCCATAGTCTTCACTTTGGTTACTCTTGCCCTCTCTGAGTGTGCTTCCTGAATCAGATCCCAGGGCCTACTTTGCTAGGTGTGGTGCTTTCTAGAGACTCCTACTTAGAAGGCAGCCTTAGGAGTACAATCGTTGAGTTACAATCTTTCCTCTTCCTGTAATTCCCTCAGTGCAAACACTTTGTTGTGGACCATATCAGGCTCTTGGTGTTTTCAAACAGTACCAGTGAATCTGATAAATTCCATTGTGCTACATTAAAATAACCTTCAGGGCCTCTTCCCTACCTCAAAAAGTCTTAATGATGGTTTTTTATTGATACTTTGGTTTGCCATCCAAAGGAATGAGAGAAGAGGTTAAAATTCTAGACCAGGTGAGAGGTGAAGGTGAACAGGTTGAGACAGATACTTTTTATGAGTAGCTTGCTGAGGAGCTTGATTCTTCTGAGTACGTGGCCAACAGCTTTTTCCCAGCTTTCCAGTGCCTGCTAAAGAATGAACTTGGCCGGGCACGGTGGCTCACGCCTGAAATCCCAGCACTTTGGGAGACCAAGGCGGGCAGATCACGAGGTCAGGAGTTCGAGACCAGCCTGACCAACATGGTGAAACCCTGTCTCTACTAAAAATATAAAAATTAGCTGGGCGTGGTGGTGTGTGCCTGTAATCCTAGCTACTTGGGAGGCTGAGGCAGGAGAATCACTTGAACCCTGGAGGCGGAGGTTGCAATGAGCCGAGATTGCGCCATTGCACTCCAGCCTGGGCATCAGACATCTCAAAAACAAACAAACAAAAAAACAGAATGAACTTGAGCAAGTCATTTGGGGAAAAGGAAAGTTTTCCACTCGACGTTTGTTATTTTCTATGGTGATTTCTAAACATCTCCATTCCCTATTGTCCTTCCCTCTTTTTCTCAGCCATTTTTCCTCCTGAATGCTCTTTGTCTCTTCCCACACCCATTTCAGTGGTATTTTTTTCTGCACAGCTTACTAAGCCTGAAGTTCTCCCACTTCCTTTGTTTCTATCTTTCTCTTCCACGTACATGTTCTATCATTCTTTAAGATTCTTCTCTTTTTTTTGAGGTGGAGTCTCGTTCTATCGCCCAGGCTGGATGGAGTGTGCAGTGGCGCCATCTCGGTTCATTGTAAACTCTGACTCTTGGGTTCGAGCAATTCTCCCACCTCACCCTTCCGAGTAGCTAGGATTACAGGCGTCCACCACCATGCCCAGCTAATTTTTTTTGTATTTTTAGTAGAGACGGGGTTTCACCATGTTGGCCAGGCTGTTCTTGAACTCCTGACTTCAAGTGTTCCACTTGCTTCAGCCTCCCAAAGTGCTAGGATTACAGGCATGAGCCTCCGCACCCAGCCTCAAAATTCTTCTTTTGAAATCCGTTACTTGCATAATGGACATGCCAGCTCTGAAATTTTCCTCTTGGGACTGGAATAAAGGGAAAAACAGGAGAAAAAAAGATAAAAGAAGCATTAGCTCTGTTTCTCATCTTCCTCTGTGGGACTAAAGACAGACAGAAACCAGGCTCTCCCTCTCTGTGAAAAACCCATGAACCTTGGAGGTTTCTTCATCTCCCTTGACAGATTGAAGCCTTAAATATCTGTCTAAAGTCATTAGACCGTTAAAGTGTTTACATTTTATTTATGCACTATTCTGTTAATATTATCATTACTATGATTGATCATATTAAGAGAAACAATGCTATTTCCCTTTTTTTGTTATTTAATCTTCTCGAATCTGGTATAATTTGTTGATACTATTAAAACAGAATAGTGTAAAATGTCAACATGTTAAAAGACTCATAAAATGATTACATATTTCAGTGAGGCATCTAATTGATATTTTAACATTGTAGACATAATAAAAGAGTTCCTGTGACAATTATTTATCACAAGATAACTTTTGCCACAAACTCATAAGAAAATTCACGATATCAGCTTTCAGAGTGAAAAAATACCTTGAAATTTAAATTATAAAATATATGAGTTGTGATTGTGAGATTTTATCTCAGTTTTTCTAGAAAGCATGCAAAAATGAAGCATTTTTACCACTGTGACATTATAGTCACTTGTCTGCTGAAATTACAATGAAGTCTTTTGTCTTAATCTATAATGAGTTCTGTAGAATGGCTGCATATTTCTTCAAGCTGTTGAGCGTCAGCTTGTTGCTAAAGAGGTTTACGTTACTATTTAGTGAGGTTTAGTTAGTGTGATAATGAAGGCACAAGGGAAATTTTCAAAAAACAGTTGAAAAATTTTTCAAAAAAAAATTTCAAAAAAATAATCTATTATTTTTAAATAGATAATGTGAATTTAGCTACAAAGAGGCATAGATCACAGGAGAATCGCTTGAACCTGGGAGGTGGAGGTTGCAGTAAGCTGAGATCACACCGTTGCACTCCAGTTTGGGCAACAAGAGCCAAACTCTGTCTCAAAAAAAAAAAAAAAGATATCACATAGGATGTGATACGTTATCACTTAATGAAGGTATCACATGGAATGATAGAGAATTGCATATTTTAGAAAAGTACTGACTGACTATAAATACATAAATAAATAATTCTAGTGGAAAAATCATCAAGCATATCCTGACCAATGGCTTAAAGTCTGCTTTTTGTTTTTGTGCTATTTGGATAGTAACAGTGGCCATTGCTTGATTAATTACTGGCAATGATAAATCAACTTAATATATGTTACCTCGCTCAATCAACCCAGCAACCTCTACAAGACGGACATTTTCACATAAGCATATTGAGGTTTGGTGAGGTTGAATAATGTGCTGCATCTTAAAAGGTGAAACCAGAACTGGGGCACTTGTCCTTCACCGCTAGGACACCTGCATGCAGGGAAACTTACAGGCAGTGAGATGGTCACAAGATTTCTGCCCATCTTCAAACAGATGCCTACAGTACTTTGTGAACTCACTAGTGAAAACCTAAATGAAAGCAAAAATATGAGTGCACTGAGGTTTAAAATAAACCTAAACAAAGCCAATGGATTTCATAGTCTGAGCTTTGTCTGGTTTCCTGATTGGTGATGAAATATAGTTGAACTTATGAGCCTCTCAGAAAAATGGAGACATTTGTGGGGGAAAATATGCAAAACATGATAATCCTCTGGACTGTTGTTCTCATAAAATATAGACATCTCTCAGACAGCAACAACATTAGCCATGACCTACACATTCTTCTTAAAATACATCACTGAGTCCATTTAAAGTTACAAAATGTGTTACTCAGTGCACAAATAGAATAACAGTTGTTCAAACCAAATTAAGGGCTCCCCTCAGATATCTCTTTTATTGACAGTATATTGGTACACAGGAACTACAGCCATTAAATAAGTACCGTATTCTCAACCTAGAAGATTTGGTGGGAAATAACTTCTGAAATTGATGTTGAACAGAACAAGTGGCTTTCTAGTTAATGTTTACAGATAATTTGGTTCTTCCTGAATTACTTGTGAGTTCTATCACATTCCTGTAATTACTTGTATATATCTTTCTCTTTTACTAAACTGCGAACCACTGGAGTGTGGGCTCTGAGTGTGATTCCTCTTTGTATACCCAGATTATAAAAATAATTCATGAGTTTATAGTGATACTAAAAAAGAAAAAAAGGGAGAAAGTGAAGCTACCCTTCAGAGAATAGCGTTAGATAACGAACATACAAAAGATGATAGAATTAGTAAATCACCATTTTCCAGACACCAACATAATACCATTCAGGAAAGTATCATTAATAGATGCTAAAACTATTGAGTGGTTAAAATATTGTTGGAGAACGAGATATTTACTGTCAAAGAATCAACCTCACATTCATTATAAACTATTCAGGAATAAACATTTCCTTTACAATTGGAAAAAGATAGTAGACACCTAAACCAAGTGACAATAATTAATATTAACAATAACTGGAGAGATTCTTTCTTCCTCTTCTCCTTTGATATGTTTTGGCTGTGTCCCCACTCAAATCTCATCTTGAGTTCTAGCTCCCACAATTCCGATGTGTCACAGGAGGGACCCAGTGGGAGTTAATTGAATCATGGGGGCAGGTCTTTCCTGTGCTGTTCTGGTGATAATGAATAAGCCTCACAAGATCTGATGGTTTTATAAAGGTGATTTCCCCTGCACAAGCTCTCTCTTGCCTGCCGCAATATAAGACATCCCTTGCTCTTCTGCTATGATTGTGAGGCCTCTCCAGCCATGTGGAACTGCGAGTCAATTAAATGTCTTTCATTGTTAAATTACCCAGTTTCAGGTATGTATTTTTTAGCAGCATGAGAACAGACTAATACATCTTTTCTTGACAGAGCCTTTCTTCATGTGCCAGGCTTGGTGTGCCTGAAGCTATGCTTTCTAAATGGACCATTCTCCTTCTTCTTTCCTGTGTTGTCCTCCTTTTTTTCTTCTTCCTTCTTCATCAGGCTGAGATATTTCAAATAGGAAGGCCCAGGAATTTGGTTACATATAGAGAAAATTGGAAATAATGGGAGCAAAGGAAAAAGGAGTACTAATATAGAAAAAAGAAATGCTGGAATGAATCCTGTGCCGTTGGATTGGAACTGGAGATATCCGTGTAAACTCATTGTTTCAAATAAATGGATAGCTTAAGGTATAGATAGATATGGATATAGAAATAGATAAAATAACAGAAACAAGGTTGGGCACTGTGACTCATGCCTGTAATCCCAGGACTTTGGAAGGCCAAAGCAGGTGGATTTGCTGAACTCAGGAGTTCAAGACCAGCCTGGGCAACATGGCGAGACCTTGTATCTACAAAATATTTGAAAATTAGCAAGGTGTGGCGGTGCACACTTACAGTCCCAGCTACTCAGGAGGCTGAGGTGGGAGGATCGTTTGAGCCTGGGAGGATAGTTTGAGGCCAGGAAGTCGAGTCTGCAGTGAGCTGTGATCATGCCACTGCACTGGGTGACAGAGTGAGACCTTATCTTAAAAAACAAAAACAGCAACAACAACAACAACAAAAAAACAAAACAAAAAAGCCAAAGGAAACAACCAAAAAAATAGAAACAGGAATAAACATATGTATGTGTGGTCGTACATACAGCTGTATGTCCAAATGTGCACACATATATTTTGTAACTCAATACCCTGAGAAGTCCAAGAAGTAAAGAAATCACTTTAGCAACAAGCATACCTAGTGCCTAGATCTAGTTTTCTAGAAATAATTCCACTAGAAGGAACCCTGGAGTTCTTCTCCAAGGGGGTCCTTAGAGAAATGGTTGATCCCAGCGATACAGCAGGCATGCCTTGTTGGGCTAAAGAATAAGGAAAGAGCAAAGAATAGTGGGGACATATCAAAAGGACACAGAAACCAGTTGGAAGGGGCTTCACTGGCCAAGGGTCAGACAATTCGAGCAGCAAAATAAAGGAGGTGAAATCTGACTTCAGTTTCCCTGAGTAGCTGGTGTATGACAGGGTAGGACAGATAACTCTAAAAGGACAAACCACAGCTGTCCTCAAGCAGCTCTGGCAGGCTTCAGCCTCTTAAGCACAGAGGCCTCATGCTGCTCTCCAACAGCTAGAATAGTGGAGATGTGCTTGAGGCAGAAGAGGAAACTAGAAGAGATGGCACCAGGAAGTGAGGTCCAAAACAAACCAACAAATAAATAATGATGGTAATGGATGAAAACTCTTTGAGTAAAGTAGAAAGCCATGAATCTATAATGATGTTAACTAACTAATTAGGTTCACTGGCACAAAGCATAATCTCAACAGTGTTGTCGAATGTCACAGTCCATCTTCAGGCAAGAATAATAAAAAAATGCTAAAACTGATGGGTGAATGTATTAGCCTGTTCTCATGCTGCTAATAAAGACATACCCAAGACTGGGTAATTTATAAAGGAAAGAGGTTTGACACACAGTTCCACATGGCTGGGGAGGCCTGACAATCATGGTGGAAAGCAAAGGAGGAGCAAAGGCATGTCTTACATGGTGGCAGGCAAAAGACTATGCGCAGGAGAACTCCCCTTTATAAAACTATCAGATCTCATGAGACTTATTCACTATCATGAGAACAGCACAGGAAAAACTGCCCCCATGGCTTAATTACCTCCCACCAGGTCCCTCCTGCAACACATGGAGATTATAGGAGCTACAATTCAAGATGAGATTTGGGTGGGGACATAGCCAAATCATATCAGTGAAGTATCATGAGGAATAGGATATTCACATAGCCTCAGAGTGTTTTGTTAATTACTTATTAATTAATAATGACAACATATTTAACCAATTTTCAAGTAGAGAAAACTGGAAGACACCATCTTAACCAAGTTTTCAAAGTTAACATCATCAGTTAAAGACAAATTGATACCTTGTGGGTCTTGATATGATGCACTGAGGAGACCACATCATTTATGTGGTATTTCTGTCAAAAATGCACAAATCATGAGAAATCAGACAAAACCAATTTGGGGGACTTTCTACAAAGTAACTCTTCAAAAGTAACAAGAGCATGAAAGAGAAAGACAGGAAATGTTTCAGACTGAAGGGATCTAAAAAAGCATGTCAACTAAATGTGTCATGTGATCCTGGATTAGATCTAGGACCTTTCATGGACATCACTGGACGATTGGTAAAATTTGAAAGGGGCCTATGGATTAGATGGTAATTTACAATGCTAATTTCCTTGTCCTAGTGTGATTTTGTAGTAGATTGTCCTTGTATACACGAAACAAACACTGAAATATTAAGAGATAACATGGTATAATATCTGCAACTTATTCTCAAATGGCTCAGAAATATTATCAGAGGATCTGGGTGATAAAAACAAAGGGGAAACTTTTGTTTGAGATGTCAAAACACATATCTATATAATTTATGATTTCAAAAGGTAACCACAATGGAAGCTGATATTTAGGACTGAGTGAAAATGAATTTACTTATGCAAATTTGTAGAATACAGTTATGATGGTAGTCGAAAGGAATTATAGCACTTGAAATACTTATATTAGAAAAAAATATATATGTCATTGGTGACAACATGGATGAACCTGGAGGACATAAGTTAGGTGAAATAATTCAGGTTCAGAAAGATAAATGCCATATGATTCCATCTGTGAAATATGAAAAAGTGAAACCTCATCAGAACAAGGTGTAAAATGGTGATTACCAGACTTGGGAATAAGGGAACTGGGGAGATGTTGATCAAAGGACACAAAATTTCAGTTAGACAGGAGGAATAAATTCAAGAGACCTATAAAAAATAGCACATCATGGTGACTGCAGTTAATAACAATATATTGTGTATTTGAAATGTGTTGCCGGGAGCAGTGGCTCACACCTGTAATCCCAGTCCTTTGGGAGGCCAAGGTGGGCAGATCATTTGAGGTCAGGAGTTCCAGACCAGCCTGGCCAACATGGTGAAACCCCTCTCTACTAAAAATACAAAAATTAGCCAGGCATGGTGGTGCATGCCTGTAATCCCAGCTACCTGGGAGGCTGAGGCAGGAGAATTGCTTGAACCCAGGAGGTGGAGTTTGCAGTGAGCTGAGATCGCACCACTGCACTCCAGCTTGGGCAACAGAGCAAGATTCCGTCTCAAAAATAAATAAATAAATAAATAAATAAATAAATAAACAAACAAACAAAGAAATTTGCTAAGAGAGTAAATTTTGTGTTCTCACCACAAGAAAATAAGTATGTGAGGTAATTCATATGCTAAATAGCTTGAATTTTCCATTTCACAATGTATGCATATACCAAAACATCATGTTGTATACCATAACCACACAATTTTTACTTGTCAATTAAAATAAATAAATGAACTTTTTAAAGGAAAATAAGAATATAAATAGGACAAAATGATATTATGTACTTCCCAGTAATGTCATTTGAGAAACACATTATATCATCATTGTAATATTTTTGGCAAAAATATTTCAACTGATTCTAATCATGAGGAAACAATCAGACGAACTGAAACTGTGGGACATTCTATCAAACACCTGGCCCAAATGTTTCAAAAATGTCAGTCTCATGGAAGTCAAAGAAAAGTAACAAGAACAAAAACAGAACACTCCTAGAATAAAAGCTAGAAAAACTCATGATCTAAATGTAATGCCTGTCTGGTCCTTGTTTTGCCCTGGATTTTTTTTAAAAAGCTATAAATGTCAATGCTATTATTTAGACAATTGGGGACATTTGAACATAACATAATAGTATTACATAGTATTAACTGTATAGCTTGTGACAATATTATATTTATGTAGAATAGTATTTTTGTTCTCGAGAGGTGATGTGTCATGACATCAGCAATGATAAACAGATAATAAATCTGACAAGTGTTAATACTTGGAAAATCTAGGGGATGAGTACCCTGATAGTTGGATGTTCATTGTATTGTGAGGTTATTTTCAATGTTTCTTGAGGTTTTGTGTTTAAGAAGGATTTGTTAAGCACTATGTGCTGGAAATACAAATAAACAAGACCCTTCCCCAAGGAAATCCCAGTTTTATGGAAGATGTGACATGATGAAATTGCTGTAGTGTATGCTGATAGGTGCATGAATACAGACATTAAAAATACACATTGAATGGAGAGTAAATTTTGTTAATAAAAACATCAGAAATAAAGCTTAGAAAATTAAAATTCTCATATGTCATAGTCCAGAGATAACTATTGTTAACACTTATATATGTTCTTTCTTTCCTCTCCCTTCCTTTCCCTTCTCTTCTCTTGCTCTCTACCCTTGGGAGATGGGAGTACTATATGGAAGTCACATGGAATTTTCAGTTCTGTTCTCTGACTTTTTCACTCATTATGTCATTGCAGAGTATTTTCCTTGCCATTAACATTTCTTTGAAATTTCCATTTTGGCTGCACAATATTTAATTATACTCCCCCATTGTTGAAGATTTTGACCATTTCCAAATATTCTCTATTATAAATGATTATAAGAAGGAAATGATTAATAAAAAAGGGGTTTGGATAGCAAGAGAAAATGCTAGTCATAGTATGAAAGTAAGTAAATTTTTAATATATTCCTTTTGATATATTCCTCTCACTCATTTTATAACAGGAGATGCTACCCCTTATCTAATTTTCCAGTTAGTTTATATAATGATTTTGCTGGATTAGCTCATAGTGGTATTTTATATTGAAGTAACAATATAGCAATATCAGGTTATATGTTAATATTAAATATTTGTAATGTGAAATTATAATTCTTCATTTGATTTTTCTACTTCTGAAAGAAGTTTTAATATAAAATGCAATTTAAAGGAAACATTTTATTATATTAAAAATAATTTTCCTTATTTAATATCCCTCTCCCTTTAACCTTCCCCCTTAAACTTCTCTGTGGATTTTATTATCTCTTGAAATGAAAATGTCTTTGGGCATTTATGTATCTGAAAGATAAAATGCACAACAGTTAAAGATAATTTTTCACCTACTCTGTTGAGGAAAAAAATTCAGTGTTGGTTTTTTTTGTTTTTGTTTGTGAGACAAAGTCTTGTTCTGTTGCCCAGGCTGGAGTGCAGTGGGGTGATCATGGCTCACTGCAGCCTCAGCCTCTTGGGCTCAAACAATCCTCCCACGTCAGCCTCTCAAGTAGCTGGGACCACAGGCACACACCATCACATTCAGCTATTTCTTTTGTGTGTGTGTGTGTACACTGGTCTCCCTATGTTGGCCAGACTGGTCTCAAACTCCTGGCTTCCCAAAGTGTTGCCACTACAGGCGTGAGCCATTGCACTGGGCTACAGTGTTGTTTGGAGAAATTTAAAGGGGAAAGGCACTCTCACATACCATTTACGGGAGTGCAATTTGATATAACTTTTTTGTAGGATAATATATTTAAAATGCTAATATGCATAACCATGTTCTTATCCTTATTTTAAGGTTTTAAAAACATATACAGACAACTTTTAATTGTCCTTGGGAGAGAGAGACTAATATATAGACTAATACAGCTAACTAAAACATTAAAATCCACTGACAGTCACTTTACACAGGCACTTAAGTCCCCTCTTTTCTCAAAGATTTTATTAAATCCTCTAATAAATAGCAAAA
Source organism: Pan paniscus (assembly GCF_029289425.2). Taxonomy (NCBI): domain Eukaryota; kingdom Metazoa; phylum Chordata; class Mammalia; order Primates; family Hominidae; genus Pan; species Pan paniscus. The sequence goes on from NC_073252.2 coordinate 116,417,895, forward strand.
TGATGGACAACATGATCCCCTGCTTTCCTCTATCTCCAAACTACTCTTGGCAGATGTATCAGTGATTAGTGAAATAGCTAAATAGCCACAGTGAGACAAAGTAAAGGCCAAATGCTTGTATAATCCCCAAACAGGACAGGTAGCCACTAAATAATTAAGGTTTGACTGTGCAGTAGATATAAATTATGCCTAACAAATCCCTTCTGCTCAGCCCTTTCATTATATAGTACAACATGGATTGTATAGAGTAAGTCTTTCCACAAATGGTTCGTAGCAGAGGATGTTTCAATGAGGATTCTAAATTAGTTAAATGGTCTAAGTACAGAGGAGACAAAAAGGATAATTAGAAACATGCTAAATGGTTGGCCAGTACTAAAGTCTCTAATACCTCTTCGGAGACTCCTTTATGTTATCTCTATTCCTATAAAGAAATGGTAACAAATCAAATAGATTATATCCACAGAAGGCATTTTACAATCGTACAAGTGTCCCTAAATGGCAACTTAACTGGAAATAAATAAAAACTTTACCTTATACGGTTATAACCCACAATTTTCTTAATGAGCAGAGCTGCCTATTGGGTTTTTATAGCTAGTCTTTCCCACTTTCAAACTCTGAAGACATGAAATGTTCTTTTTGTTATAGCCCAGAAGCTTTTTTGTACTCTAAATGTACCAAAAATATTTTTATTTATGTGTCTGTGCACACTGTGTATCTCAACACAAATGTGACGGGTCCTCCAATGATGGGTCAGGAAGCTTGGAAAGTAAAGTTACCTCACGTGCTAAGATCTATTTCTTCCAATGTATGACAGTTGTTTACATTTAAGATCTTCAAAGGTTAAGTGAAGCATCAGTATTGTCCTCTCGATGTTACTCTTTATATTTAGATTAATGTCTTTTATATTGAAATGCAATTGCCACTTATTTTATCAATATCATAGAGTCTGAAAATACTTCTTTTTCTCCTTAACCTATTATTATATTATTTTAGTTGTTATATTAAAATGCAACTGCTTGATTTAGTGTTATTTATGCACTTTTGTAATGTAATCAATTACATCCAATCCATAAGTAGCAGCAGGATTACTGACAACATTCAGCACAAGCAATGAGTTTGATTTTTAGATTTTAGGCACTTCGTTGGCTGCTAAATAAAAACAGCAGTTTTGGCCAGGTGCGGTGGCTCACACCTATAATCCCAGCACTTTGGGAAGCCGAGGTGGGAGTTTGAGACCAGCATGAGATCAGGAGTTTGAGACCAGCATGAGATCAGGAGTTTGAGACCAGCCTGGCAAACATGGAGAAAACCCATCTCTACTAAAAATACAAAAATTATCCAGGTTGAGTGACAAGCGCCTGTAATCCCAGCTACTCCGGAGGCTGAGGCAGGAAAATGGCTTGAACCTGTGAGGCAGAGGTTGCAGTGAACCTAGATTGTGCCATGGCACTCCAGCCTGGGCTACAAAGTGAGATTCTGTGAAAAAATAAATAAAAATTAAAAAAAACCCAGCAGTTTTAAATTACGAAGTTAATGATTTATCCTTTTAAGTCATTTCATTTCACTAGGTCTAGTTTTTTTATTTTTTAAAAATAATTAATTAATTAATTTTTTAAAAATAGAGACAGTAGTCTCATTACCCAGACTGGTCTCAAACTCCTAGAGTCAAGAGATCCTTGAGTTCCTCTCACCTTGGCCTCCCAAAGTCCTGGGATTACAGGTGTGAGCCACCATGCCTGGCCTAGGTCCAGTTTTATTTATTTATTTTTTCTTAAAAATTGATCATGCTATACTATCTTTGCTCTCCTGTTGGTAGACTCAAGATAAAAATACAACAAACATTTAATGAGAGTCAACTACTCATCTTGCCTAGGGTAGGAAAGACTTAATGAAGTTCAGTTCTGGAAATGCCATTATAAAGTGGAAATGTGTGAAGCAGACTGTGTTCCAATTGGTAGATACAATATTATAAGTGGATTATTAATGACTCATCAAAGAACTTGGCATTTAAAAATACAGAAACGTATTATGAATATCTAACAAAAAATTTATCTCAAACCCATAAAATTGAGTTATAAATTATGAAATTATAGATTAGATTGCTAGAAGGTACTTGTTGACTAATCTAATTTAATATCTTCATTTTACAAATGAGGAAACCAAGGTACAGATAAGTTAAATAATTTTTTTTTTTTGAGACAGAGTCATACTCTGTCACCCAGGCTGGAGTGCAGTGGCACGATCTTAGCTCACTGCAACCACTGCCTCCTGGGTTCAAGCAATTCTCCTGCCTCAGCCTCCCAAGTAGCTGGGATTACAAGTGCACGCCACCACACTCAGCTAATTTTTTGTATTTTTAGTACAGATGGGGTTTTGCCATGATGGCCAGGCTGGTCTCGAACTCCTGACCTCAAGTGATCCACCCGCCTCGGCCTCCCAAAGTGCTGGGATTACAGGCATGAGCCACTGCACCTGGCCCAAGTTAAATAATTCTAATCAAAATCATACAATTATATTGTAGCAAAGATGGGGCTACAAACTAACATCAAACTCTCAGTTTGATGCTCATTTTAGTGCCACATACTGACCTCCTTATATGAGTAGTGTATATTTGTAGTCCAAAATCCATTAGCCTCAAAAATGAATGGAAGAATCTATAAATAAGGAGATGCTGATTCTAAAGATGCCCTATAACACAGTAATTATTATATTGCTAAAGCATATTAGTAATTATTTTGATTACTAACATCTTAAAATTTCTTTTCTCTTTCTTTCTCTTTCTCTCCCTTCCTTTCTTCCTTCCCTTCCCCTTCCTTCGTTCCTTCCTTTGTTCCTTCCTTCCTTTTTCTTTTCTCTTTTCTTTCTCCTTCCTTCCCTCCTTCCTTCCTTCCTTTCTTTCTCTCTCTTTCTTTCTCTCTCTGTCTCTTTCTTTCTGTCTCTCTCTCTTTCTTTTTTAGAGACAGAGTCTTGCTTTGTCACCCAGGATGGAGTACACTGACACAATCGTGCTCATTGTAACCTTCAACTTCTGGGCTCAATTGATCATCTAGTCTCAGCCTCCCAAGTAGCTAGGACTACAGGTGCACACCACCACACCCAGCTAAATTGAAAAAAAAAAAATTGTAGAGATGAGGTTTCACTATGTTGCCCAGACTGGTCTTCAATTCCTGGCCTCAGGTGATCCTCCCACCTCAGGCTCCCAAAGTGCTTGAATTAAAGGCGTAAGATACCACATCTAGCCTCATCTTAAAATCTAAAACTACTTCTTTCTCAGTAATCTCCTTGGAGCAAGGTGTAATACATTTTTCAGCTAATCATTTCTTTTTCACAATAATAGCCTTTGCAACATCTTAGAGGAATCAACAAATATTTATTGAGCATCTTTTATTTTTGAACCAGGGACTGTTCTAGGCAGTTGGGATGCAGTGGTTGAACCAGACAGAGAAGGTTCCTGTTATTACAGAGCTTACATTCTAATATGTGTGCATGCACACGTTTGTGTGTGTGTGTACATGCATGTAGTAGTCATAGGGAGCAAACGAAATAAGAAAATATCACTGACATTGTTTCGATGCTTGTCCCCTCCAAATATCATGTTGAAATGTGTTCCCCAATGTTGCTGCTGGAGCCTACTGGAAGGTGTTTGGGTCATGGGGGTGGATCTCTTATGAATGGCTTGGTGCCTTCCCCATGGTAATTAGTGATTTCACATTCTATTAGTTCACACGAGAGCTGGTTGTTTAAAAGAGTCTAGCATCTCCTCCTCTCTCTCTTGCTCCCTCTTTTGCCATGTGATACACTGGCTGCCCGTTTGCCTTCTGCCATGATCGTAAGCTTCCTGAAGCTTTGCCAGAAGCTGAGCACATGCCATGCTTGTACATCCCGCAGAACTGTGAGCCAAATAAACTTCTTTTTATAAATTACCCAGTCTAAGGTATTCCTTTATAGTGATGCAAAATGGGCTAATGGAATCACAAAGTAATAAAGGCTCTGAGGAATAAAAGGGTGATGGAGAATAACTGCAGGCTACTCTAGTGTGGAAAATAAAGGTTTCCTGAGGAACTGAATACTAAAGAATGACTGCAATCCCAGCACTTTAAGAGGCGGAGGTGAGAGGATCACTTGAGGCCAGGAGTTCAAAACCAGCTGGGTAACATAGTGAGACCCCTGTCTCTACAAAATAAATAAATAAATAATTGGGCTGGGCATGGTCACTCACACCTGTAATCCCAGCAATTTGGGAGGCCGAGGCAGGTGGATCACCTGAGGTTGGGAGTTCGAGACCAGCCTGATCAACATGGAAAAACCCCATGTCTACTAAAAATACTAAATTAGCCGGGTGTGGTGGTGCATGCCTGTAATTCCAGCTACTGGGGAGGCTGAGGCAGGAGAATCAGTTGAACCCGGGAGGCGGAGGTTGCAGTGAGCCAAGATCACGCCATTGCACTCCAGTCTGGGTAAAAAGAGCGAAACTCTGTCTCAATAAATAAATAAATAAATAAGCTGGGCATGGTGGTGCAAACCTGTAGTCCTAGCTACTCGGGAGGCTGAGGTAGGAGGACCACTTGTGCCCAGGAGTTTAAAGTTAAAGCGAGCTATGATTATGCTACTGCACTCCAGCCTGGGTGACAGAGTGAGACACTGTCAAAGAAAGAGAGAAAGAGAAAGAAAGAAGAAAGAAAGAAAGAAAGAAAGAAAGAAAGAAAGAAAGAAAGAAAGAAAGAAAGAAAGAGAGGGAGAGAAAGGAAGGAACAAGCCAACTAGAAAATAGCTGTTAAAGAACACCCCAAACAAAGGTGAAAGTTAATGTAAAGGTAGGGGATAAAGTTGACCCACTCAAGAAACAGTAAAAGAAAGAAGTAATACTGATTAAAACAGAGATAAATAAAATAGAATAGGCCAGGAATGATGGGTCATGCTTAATCCCAACACTTTAGGAGGCTGAGGTGGGAGGATTGCTTGAACCCAGGAGTTTGAGACCAGCCTTGGCAACATAGACCCCTGTCTCTATAAAGAAATAAGTAAATAAAAATTAGCTGGGTGTTGGGTGTGGTGGCACATACTTGTGATCCCAGCTTCTTGGGAGGCTAAGGTGGGAGGATCGGTTGAGCCCAAAAGGTCGAGGCTGCAGTGAACCATGATCATGCCACTGTACTCCAGCCTGGGTGACAGAGCAAGACCCTGTCTCAAATAAACAAACAAATAAACATAAATAAATAAATAAATAAAATAAGAATATAGAAAGACAATAGAGAAAATAAATAAAACCCAAAGTTGTTTCTTCAAAAAGATTAACAAAATGACAAATGATTAGAGTGACAAAGAAAAAAACACAGAAGACTCAAATTACTAAAATCAGAAATGAAAATGGAGGCATACCAATTTTATAGAAATAAAGAGATTATAAAAGAATGAAACACGAAGACTGAAACACAAAGAAATAGAAAATCTGAATAGACTCATCACTAATAAGAAGATTGAATTAGTAATCAAAAACCTCCCAACAACAACAAAAAAAGCCCTGAACCTGAAGTTTGCCACCTCCACTGGCAAATTCTATCAAACATTTAAAGAAGAATCAACAACAATCCTTCTTCAGCTCTTCCAAAAAAACTAAAGAAACATCTTCTAACTCATTCTATGAGGCCAAAAACCCTCTAATACCAAAGCCAGACAAAAACTACAAGAAAAGTGCAGACCAATATCCCTTATGAACACTGATGCAAAAATTATCAACAAAATACTAGCAAACAGAATTCAACAGCATATTAAAAGGATTATACATCATGACCAAGTAGAATTTATTCCTAGAATGCAAGGGTGGTTCAACATATGAGAATTAATTAACATAATTAATTAACATTATTTAACATTAATTAACATTAACAGAATGGAGGAGAAAACCCACATGATCATCTTAATTGATGCAGAAAAAGCATTTTACAAAATGTAATACCCTTTCATGATAAAAATGTACAACAAACCAGAAATAAAAAAAACACCTCCATGTAAAAACTATATATGAAAAACCCACAGCTAACATAATACTCAGTTTGCCTTTTCATGGGAGTAGTTTTGAATGAAGTTTTAAAACAAATAAGATTTTCCCAATATTGTTCTATTCCAGTTGCATTCTGTTGGTCAAAGCTCATCAAACATACAACCCTGATCCAAAGGGAGGGAGCTGAAAATTTACATGACAAAGGATGTGGATACAGGGGCTATAAAAAGTTGTGGGGATTTGGCAATATATCACAGCCATCTTCATGTTTGTAATGGATATTTTTTTTCAGGCCACACACCATATATTCAGCCTATTTTCACCAACTGTATTCCAGTTTCTTTTTGGTGAACTATTTCTTCCCCAATGTATGCACTCTTGGTAAATTAAGCTATTTTGTGCTCCTGTGTAATCTAAGCTAGGGGTGGCAGAGCAGGAACAGAACTAGGTTAAGGCAAGTGAAGTTCTTAGGGTGCAAAATTTAAGTAGCACATCTATTTATATAACATTGAGTGTATTAATCTTTTTTTTTTTTGAGACAGAGTCTCACTCTGTCACCCAGGCTGGAGTGCAGTGGCACCATCTCGGCTCACTGCAACCTCCACCTCCCGAGTTCAAGCCATTTTCCTGCCTCAGCCTCCCGAGTAGCTGGGATTACAGGTGTGTGACAGCATGACTTGTTAATTTTTGTATTTTTAGTAGAGATGGGTTTTCACCATGTTGCCCAGGCTGGTCTCGAACTCCTGACCTCAAATGATCTGCCCACCTCAGCCTCCCAAAGTGCTGGGATTACAGGTGTGAGCCATCACACCCAGCCAGTATTAGTCTATTTTCACACTGCTATAAAGAAATACCCAAGACTGGGTAATTGATAAAGGAAAGAGGTTTAATTGACTCACAGTTCTGCATGGCTGGGGAGGCCTCAGGAAACTTACAATCATGGCAGAAGGTGTAGGGAAAGCAAGGCATGTCTTACATGGCAGCAGGAGAGAACAGAGCAGTGGGGATCTGCCAAACACTTTTTAAAACCACCAGATCTCATGAGAATTCATTCACTATCACAAGCACAGCATGGGGTAAAGTGCCCCCATAATCCAATCACCTCCCACCAGGTCCCTCCCTTGTCACGTGGGGATTACAATTCAAGATGAAATTTGGGTGGGGACACAGAAACAAACCTTATCTCTGCAAGTGTCTCCTTAAATTTTGCACCTTAGGCAATATACTTGCTTCATCCTAGTCTTTGCTCTGGTCCCCAGCATTCACTCTCCTCTTCCATTTTTTAGCAGTAGAATATTTTCAAGTTCTAGTTTGGAGACCACATTTCTAACTTTACTTTCAGATCTGTGTATGTGTGTCTAGCATTCAGCAAACGGGAAATGAACAGAAATATTATATTCAACTTCTAGGTGGCAGCATCTTTTAAAAGAATTAAGCTGCTTATCCACTAAGCTCTGTATCCCCGTTTCACGTGAGCCATCTATAGTTATCTGACTAGTCGACAGTCCCTAAGGGATGACAGTACAATGAAACAAAAGGGAACACGTGGTCTTTGAATGACATTGTGGGACAGATTATCTGCCTTGAACTATAATGTGGAGTGTTACATGAGAGATAAATAAATTTATATTTATTTTTGATCCACTGTATTTTGGAGTGTTCGTTGCTTTAAAACACAAAGTCAATCAGTCTTCTGGGTTTTTAATCTTAAGCTCAGTGAAACCAAGACAGAAAAAGCAGTTGGAGCTAATTCCAGTAGCAGCATATTGACAAGAGATTTTAGGGATTTCTGTAGCCTGGATGATCTACACTAGAGCTATATTTTAACTCCTGTTCAATCTTGAACCTGTTTTAGAAATGTTTCATTAATTTTGTGACTTCTCTGTTATCTTTTCTACAAATACAATTTGCTGAATTTTGCCAGAATTAATTGTGTTACTTGTAACAATAATCACATCCATACTTTCCCATATTTTGGAATATTTTCTAATGATAGATTTGCAAGCATTGGGATTACTAAGTCAACATTCTTGACAGTTTTTCTAGACTTTGATATAAATACCTGTCTATGTGATTCCAGATGCCAAACTAAATAAAAAAAAAATTCTTTATACTTGCAGGAGATGACAAAAGTAAAGTAATTGCTTTCTTTACAGGGAGGTATTTTAGAAAAGGAAAAGGGAATAACTTTTTTCCATATGACCTTCTGTGATAATGTGTGGCTATTGCTGTAATTGTGCTAATGAGATAATAATGCCTAGGTCCTTTAGTAAAGGCAACATGCCAACATTAAACTTTAGGCATACAATAGCTTTATACCAAAGACACAGCTTGGTATGTGTATAGTATGTAGTTTGACTGTGTTGTGACAGGAGGGAAGGGGTCTGAAAAGGGAAGGCTAGAGTGAAAAAGACACGTGGAGAAAAGAGATATAATAAAAAAGTGCAGGGCATTGGTATATTAACTGGTTCACCTCCTAGTGAATCAGAAAGCAAGGCTTTGGTTGTAAGGATGAGTAATGTTAACGATTCTTTGCCTATTGTTTACAATCTAACTTGTAGTTCCTTTTATAAATGAAAAAAAATTCTGTGATTGTATATTCAATTACTCTGCTTTGGAGGTCCAGTACCAAAAATGAACACAGTTGTGGGTTTTAATAAACATTTGTTTAGAATCCATCCCATTCCTGGCCAGGTGCGGTGGCTCATGCCTGTAATCCCGGAGTGCTGGGGATCCCAGCACTCCGGGATTACAGGCATGAGCCACCGCACCCGGCCCTCATTATTTATTTGTAGACTTGCCCCTCTAAAAAAGAAACTGAACAGTTTATCTTTGAATTGCTGAGAATTCTTAGTTTTCAAAAATTTAGATTACATATTATTCACTATCCAAGGGTAATTTTTATGATGTGGGAGGTTTAATTTACTTATTAAAAATTTAGCAAATGAAGTCTGTGTTAAATGAAAAACAGGTTTGTGACTTTCCATGAAGGTCAGGGCAATCACATTTTGAAATCATTAGCAATGCTACTTGGTTCAGAGAGCTAGTTTATCGCACATTTTTAAGGCAAAACTCTTTAATTTACTTGGAAAAAAAAAGACATTTTTTCCCTGGGATTCATATTTCTTTCCTGCACAGATTTAGCCACGGAATTGACACATTAAAAATTTCAAAGGATAATAAAAACATGACACTTGAAAGTTTTCAAAACTTGGCTTATTTACAAATTTTTCAGTATTTTATTATACGTTATTTCTGTTCTATTAAATCTGAAAACAAAGAATCTTCACTGTTTACTCAAGTAATATTCACTCATTCAAATAAGACACATTTTTAATTTTTTTAATTTTTTTTTTTTTTTTTGAGACAGAGTCTCACTCTGTCACCCAGGCTGGAGTGCAGTGTCATGATCTCAGCTCACCGCAACCTCTGCCTCCTGGGTTCAAGCAATTCTCCTGCCTCAGCCTCCCAAGTAGCTGGGACTACAGGCATGCAGCACCACGCTGGCTAATTTTTGTATTTTTAGTACAGATGGGGTTTCACCATGTTGGCCAGGCTGGTCTCAAACTCCTGACCTCAGTTGATCTGCCTGCCTCGGCCGCCCAAAATGCTGGGATTACAGGCGTTAGCCACTGCACCTGGCCAAATAAGACACATTTATTGAGCACCTTCCATGTACCAGGGAGTGAATAAAGCAGAGAATGAAATAAATGTCCTGCTCTCATGGTACTTAGAGTTTAGTGAAATATGCATACAATAAATATGAAAACATATACATATTAAACCAGGTGGTGATAAATGTTATGAAGAAAAATAAAGCTGGTCAAAGGGACAGCAAGCAACAGAGGTGACTGCTATTTTATATAGCTTGTCCAGGATCTTCACTCTTATGGTTTATAATCTCATTTTGGAGATCAACGTAATTTAAGGGTCATGCTAATAATTCCAATGCCCTGGTCCTACAAAGATTCTACCATATCTAATATATAATATACGCACACACACAAATCTTTTAGAAAAGACAGTATTCAGCCAGATGTGGTGGTGGTATATGTCTGTAATCCCAGCTACTTGGGAGACTGAGGCAGGAGGATCACTTGAGCCCAGGAATTCCAGGCTGTAGTGAGCTATGACTACATCACTGTACTCCAGCCTGGATAACTGAGTGAGACCCTATCTCGCTATCTCAAAAAAAGCAAAAAAAAAGGGCTGGGTACATTGGCTCAATGCCTGTAATCCCAGCACTTTGGGAGGCCAAGTCTAGAGGACTGCTTGAACCCAGGAGTTCAAGACCAGCCTGGGCAACATAGCAAGACCCCGTCTCTACAAAAAATAAAAAATAAAAAAAATTAGCTGGGCATGGTAGTACATACCTGTGCTCCCAGCTACTTAGGAGGGTAAGGTGGGATGATTGCTTGATCCCAGGAGGTTGAGGCTGCACTGAGCCATGTTCGCACCACTGCACTCCAGCCTGGGTGACAGAGTTAGACTCTGTCTCCAAAAAAAGAGCTAAAACAAAAAGAAAATATTAATATTTGACCTGATGATTAATTATATATCTAAGCACGGTGTTATTTGGCAATATAAGAATTATGAAATATGAGGCTAAGTGAATATGGTTTAATTTTTGAGATACTGAAAATCCTTTATTTATAAGCAAATTGTTTTTAAAAGTTCATTTGTAAATACATATTTGAATCTATGAACATTTTCCCATAGAAACAATATTAAGTATAAGGATGTATATCCAAGTTTATTATTTACCTGAAATTCTGTTAATAACAATTGAAGAAATAGTAGAAAATAATATTGTTTCTGATTACAGTCTTTAAACAAATGGAGTATCTATACAAAAGAATCAGATTTTTTTCCTAAGGGATAATACTGAAAAAGATTGAGGTCATTTAGAGGAAAACAGACAGAGAGAAAAAAAGAAAGAGACTGTTGAGGGGACTTAGGGATATTTTAAGTCTTTAGAGGTTGCTGGGATCATTTGTTATGTCTAATTGCTTTTTATATTGCTTATTCCTCTATTTTTGAGAAATCATGTTATTTAACACTACTCATATTAAATCATGATTGAAGCTGATTTTTTTCTCTTTTCACAAATCTAAGAAGAGAGGCAAAAAGTAAGTTTTTTGTTTGTTTGTTTGTTTGTTTTTGGCTTGGAAATAATCGAAAAGGAAAAATAAAGTTTATTTATAAGAATATTACAGGCTGGGCATGGTGGCTCACACCCTGTAGTCCCAGTGATAGGTGAAGCCAGCTGGACTGCCTGGGTAGAATGGTGACTTGGAGAACTTTTCTGTCTAGCTAAAGGATTGTAAACGCACCAATCAGCACTCTGTGTCTAGCTAAGGGATTGTAAACGCACCAATCAGCACTCTGTAAAAACGCACCAATCAGCACTCTGTGTCTAGCTAAAGGATTGTAAACGCACCAATCAGCACTCTGTAAAATGGACCAATCAGCACTCTGTAAAATGGACCAATCAGCGCTCTGTAAAATGGACCCATCAGCAGGATGGGGGTGGGGCCAAATAAGGGAATAAAAGCGGGCCACCCTAGCCAGCAGCCGCAACCTACTCGTGTCCTCTTCCATGCTATGGAAGCTTTGTCCTTTTGCTCTTCACAATAAATCTTGCTGCTGCTCACTCTTTGGGTCCGCACTACCTTTATGAGCTGTAACACTCACTGCGAAGGTCTGCAGCTTCACTCCTCAAGTCAGCGACACCACAAACCCACCAGAAGGAGGAAACTCTGGACACATCTGAACATCTAAAGGAACAAACTCCGGACCCACCATCTTTAAGAGCTGTAACACTCACCGCGAGGGTCCGCGGCTTTATTCTTGAAGTCAGTGAGACCAGGAACCCACAAGAAGGAATAAATTCTGGACACACCAGCGCTTTGGGAGGCTGAGCTGGGTGAATCGTTTGAGCCTAGGAGTTCAAGAGCAGTCTTGCCAACGTGGCAAAACCCCGTCTATACAAAAAACACAAAAATTTCTTTAGGTATGGTGGTGTGCTCTTGTAGTTCCAGCTATTCAGGAGTCTGAGGTGGGAAGTTGAGGCTACAGTGAGCTATGAGGTTGCTTGAGCCTGGGGGGTGGAGGCTACAGTCAGCTGTGACTGTGCACAGCACTCCAGCCTAGGTGTTAACTCAAATCCTGCTTCAATGCAATATTGCAATGCAACATTGAAGCACAATTTGAAATAATGAAGAGTTGAAAAGAAACTTAACGTCCACTAGTAGGAAAATAAGAAAAAAATTTAGACTTAGAATATATTGAAAAAGCCACTAAAGAGAATGCTTCTGACGAATACGTAATGAAGAAGGAAGAAAAGTATGTTTACTGCAAAAGAAAAGGAAAAAAAGCTGGTGACAAGCATATCTGATTCCATACAGATTTTTCTAGAAGCTTTTAAACCAAAAAATTTCAAGTGTTATTTCTAGGTGATAAAATAACTGGTAGTTTAAAGCTTTTTCTCTATATTTTTTAGATTTCTAAAATGAACATTATTGATTTTACAATTTTAAACACACTTTTCTGAGTAATAGTAATAAATGCAACCCATACTTTTCTGAGTATGAGTTGCATAGGAAAAGTAAGACAAGGATTTACAGTAACTATACTAAAACTATATATAAATGTATAAACTATATTTTAATGAATCTATACGAAGAATAAAATTTCTAAGAAGAAAGCAACTGAAAAGAAAATTTTCATTTACCTCATTCTTTTTTAAATGAAAGAAACAGTCTGGGGGTAAAGATTCTGTTGACAGAAAATCATGCTGGCCCCAGATTTCAGGACCTTTGTAACAGGTCTCTATACTAAATTACCTCTATTGAACTACCTTGTGAGGGCTCAATTTTTCTGACTGGATGCTGATTAACGGTAGTATTTTTCTTCTAAATAGTACTCCTGAATAGCAAAAATTAGATGTGCAAAATCATTCTACATATTGCATACCGAGCACTTTTCTCTCTCTGTCTTCTGTGTGTTCAAGCATAGTCAGCACACTCCTTTGCGCAACGTGTGCCCCTCTCATCTTCCACCAGCTATCCTCAGCCAGAAACCAGGTGGCTCTGGCCATGAGTAAAATCTGGATTGGGATCAAAAAAGGGGTTTAAATCCTTTTTTTGGATTATCAGAATCCAAAGATTATGGAAGCAGAATCCTTGCTTAAAATATTGTTTTAAAAATTCAAAAAACGAGTAGTATATTCCAGAACATAGCGCCTATTCTGACATGCTATTTATTGCCAGTGTAATAGATCATCAGGACCATCTAATCTAGGGTATGTGTTTCCTCCAGGCAGCAAATTTTTTTTTTACTGGTGCTCTGACCTTAAATGAATCTCACTATGTTGCAGGAATCATCAGATAATTCTCATGAATGTCCTTGTTTTTAAAGTTTTTTAAAATGAGCCTTAAGAAGCAGCAGGCCAGGCAGCTCCCTCCTGTAATCCCAGTGTTTTGGGAGGTCAAGGCAGGAGAATCGCTTCAGCTCAGGAGTTTGAAATCACAGTGAGACCTGTAACTGTGTGACTGTGTGACTGTGCCACTGCACTCCACTTTAGACAACAGAGTAAGACCCTGTCTCTATTTAAAAAAAAAAAAAAAGCAGCAGCAAACTTTTTTTCCCTGTGGGTGAGTTTTCTAAAAAATGTCAAAGACTCAATAGATTGTTTTGTTCAAAATATTGAAACTGAAACCTACTTTCCCTGTAACTATTTCTCTTATTATCCTTTTAAATTGAAAAGAAAGGCAATACAATAGTAAGAAATTGTTACAGTAAAGATAAAAGTTTTAAGGCACCCTCCTTCATTCTGTTCCACAAGTACATAAAGGACTAAATGTTTCCCTTTGTGGACCAGTGTAAGAGAGCTGGGATTCAAAGCCACTCATGCATCTAAAAAATTCCTGCTTCAAGGTTATTTGATATTTCCTTTTATGCCTTGGGTGGTAAAATTTCAACAATTACATGAATGTTAAAGTGATGTAGAACAAGATACAATAATTTCTAAAACTGATACAAAAAAGAAGCGTGCTTAGTGACCTTGCATCTTTGAACTAAAGTGGAACAATAAAGGGCCTGCTCCCAGCAAATGCAAGCAGGAGAATCTCCTCCACCACCATTGAATGTTGATCTATGGAAAACACAGACAGAGGTTTGAAAGAGGCAGGCTGGAGACTCACTGTCTCATCAGAGCTGCTGTGGATTATTTTAGAATTTTCACTTTTTACAATTTCCCTCGGGGTTTCCCTAACTTTAATGCACTAAAGATTAAGCTGATTGTATCAGTGGCAAAACTTTTCTTTATTTGTATAATTAAGTTACCAAATTTGGAGATTTTCAAAGAGCTATTGTCTTCATGCAGTCACATCTTTAGTTGAGGCTTCCAGAAAACAGTATTTTCCTATTTTAAATTCCTGTGAGGTAGGCATATTACTATTCTGATTTTATGGAAGAGGCTTAGAGTGGGTCAGTGACTTGTCTAAGGTTCCATGGTAGGTGACAGAGACAGGATCTGACCCAGAACTGACTCTAAAACCCTTGGTGTCTTTACACCTAGGACTTGCTGCCTCACTTTGGATGCTTACACTTTTTCACCATTATAATCCAAGTTACAATCAAAATATTTTTAGTAACATGTTTGACTATTTATCCTTAGAAGAAATTCCTAGCAACAGAAGTATCATTCAGAAAGCCCTCACCTCTTACTACACTGAAAGAGATCAGAGCCTGGTTCAAATCTTGACCTCCAAAGCTAAGCTGCCTGTACTCAGAGCTTCACTAGCTGTACATCCTTGGATTAGTTAATTCATCTGAGTTCCCTATCTATATGATAGAGTTAATATTAATACTTAACTAGGATTATTGAGAAAACCAAATGAGTTAATACATTTAAAGTCTGGCACATAGTTGGTTATAACTATGTCACCAAATTACCCTTGAGACAGTTGATATGCATTTGCACTCCCTAATAGCAAGTGTTTTTATTATGTTAAGCCACTAAAATTTTGCATTTGAATTTACTTCTCTGGCTCATATGACCTCAGGTGTGCATGCCCAATTTCTGACCTGTTTCTGGTTCTTAGGTTCCTAACTCTTGTTCCAAAAAGCCTCCTTCTTTTAATGTTCTCAGAGCTAATCACTCTTTACCATTCTAAAACTACCACCCCCTGCCCATAGCCTTCCATCACAGTTGTACAGATTGTCTGCAATAAGGCCTTGAATGGTTTTCAGGCTTTTGATCAGTTTCTACCCTCTGAAGACCTTAGAGCAGTCTGCAGGATGTCTTCAGTTTTAGTCTTGTCACAAAGTTCACTGACTTCCCCAAATCATCGGTGACCTCCAAAGGTTCCGTCTGTAACCAGGTGTACTGGGCTTCATTCTGCATTTATCTGGCATTTATTTAGCATGTGTTTACTGAGTATCTCTTACGTGCTAGCACTGTGCTAAGTGTTGGGAATAGAGAATGAGGTAAGCACAGTCCCAGTCTTCCAGGAGCTTGCAATGTAGTCTAACCATGTCCCCACCATTGTCTTTAACATATCAATTAGCTGTAATTCTAGGGAAGGAAGCAATCTTTGGAGCACACAGACAATGCACCAGGATACAACGTTGCTCCTTGAGGCTCCAAAAGAAACCTGAACTCCATAAAGCCATTCCAGGCTAGAGGTGGAATGATAGGTTCACAGTAACATTCCTCTGTCCTCAACCTGTTTAAAAGCCTCCGACATTTCCTCACATTTCCAGAGGCCTTCTCATTTGTTCTCGTGACCTCAGACATCTCACTGATTATATCTTGCCCTCTCCTTCTCCTCTGGGTTAGTGCCCTGAGGAAGCTATCCCTAAGCCCTTAAAGGAGAAGTCCGACTGTATTCCTGCTGAAGTTGTAGAAATCACTCTTCCATCACTTTATTGATAAACTCTGATATCTGGATTTCAAACAGTAATGAAATTAGGTTTTCATTTGCTGGTTCGTTGGAGGGAAGAGTTTTTCATATCCATTCACTGTCCTCTCTCCCCAGAACTTATATGTGGGTCTGTGTGGCTGGCATGAATCCCAACTGGGAGCCCCACTCCACCTCACAATTCTCTCCCCTGGCAGGCCTCAGCAAGACCTTGAGATATGCCCAGACATGTCTGAGTTCTAGTGTGAGCCTAGTTTATTCTGAAACTAGGAACTTTGCTCTACATGTTTATAAAAATGCCTGTACATTAACAACTTTATAGGAATAATTATACCAAACTTCTTAAAGGAATTGTGTTGGGTGTAGTGGTATTATGTGTGAAATTTGTCCTTATTTTCTACATTTTCTAATGTTGTGTCATGTAATTATGGCTTTTATCATGCAAAAAAAAAAAAAAAGGTATAGCCATACCGAAGAAAGTCTTTGTGCTTCTGGAAAATCATGCCCTCTCTGGCAAGGCTTCAGCTGTTCTGGGCAGATGTGAGTCTGTATTCTAGGGTTGGAGCTGGCACAATATCAGTGATGCAGCCCATCTGTTACAGGTTGAGGTTTTGGATAGAACTCCAGTTGTTCTAGTGAGGAAAAGGAGTGCTAGACAGGGAAATAGAGGCAGAAAACCAATTTTACATGTTCTGGGCACATATCTGTGATGAAGGAAACCAGAATATTCCTCTCTAAAATACTGGGGATTGTTGAGTTAAAATTAAGATTGAAAGGCAGGAGTACACTGTGCCCCTCCCCTCTGCCTTTCGCACCTGAAGATGGGCTCCTTTATCAGCTCAGAAACAGAACTCAGAGATACTGGTGCCAGAGGATTTAGGAGGAGACTTTCCTTTTCCCATAAATTTACTTTCCTACATTTTTTTGCCTTTTGGAAACCTGAACATACTCTTTTCTATTACATCATGTTTAGCCTGAAGCTGCCTCCTTACATATTTTAAGTTCAGCCTAAAGGTTTCTCTGTACATAGCGAACTATAACTTAAATGGAGGTGTACACAGACTAAAGCCTATGCTTGTGCAGTTACTGAGTTTTGGCCAAGGGGGCCAACTGTTGAAACCATGTTCAATAAGGTAAATGCCAAGCTGTAACCAACCCAGCTGTTTCCTATTGCACTTCCGTTTTCTGTATGTCACTTTCCTTTTCTGTCTGTAAATCTTCTTCCACCACATGGTTGCACTGGAGTCTCCCTGGCTCAGGAGGCTGCCTGATTTGCGAATTGTTCTTTGATCAATTAAACTCTGCTAAATTTAATTTGGCTAAGGTTTTTCTTTTAACATTTCTTTGTCTTGTCACTACATAGGATTTATGGGCCATTGTTAAAATACCATTTCAGCAGGCCCTTAAAACACTACCTTGAAAGATAAATGTTTGCCCTGAGGCCTCTTCCACGTAATGGGTACAAGTGTTAGTAAACTTCTGCTTATTTTTCTTTTGTTAATCTGACTTCAGGAGAGTGTCTCAACGAAGAACCTAAGAAAAAGAAAAGAAATTCTGTTTTCTCCCCTACAATAGCATGCCAAGTACTAGGTCAATTAGCAAAAGAAGTAATTCCAACTCTCATCAGCCAGTGGGATGTATTTCTTGACTGGTTAAGAGTGGCTTGGGACTTGCAGGTGGTAACTTTTAGACTCTAGCCTGTGGGAAGAGTCTCATTTTCACTCTTGAATAAGAAGCCCTAGTTATTTCCTGATCCCTTTACAACTCAACCTGGTACACAGAGACAAAAGCACTGGGAAGCACAGTGTTTGCTGAGTTTCCCTGTCCTCTGAACAAGTTTTAAGCCATCTTTCAATGGTTTGTCAGAAAAAGTAATTTTTATTATTTTTTTGAAACAGGATTTTGTTTTATCACCCAGGCTGGAGTGCAGTGGCACAATCATGGCTCACTACAGCCTCACCCTCCCAAGTTCAAGCGATCCACCCACCTCAGCCTCCCGAGTAGCTGGGATTACAGGCGCGCACCACCACGCCCAGCTGATTTTTGTGTTTTTATTGTTTTTTGTTTTTTGTTTTTTTGTAGAAATAGAGGCTTGCCATGTTGCCCAGGCTGTTCTCAAACTCCTGGGCTCAAGTGATCCTCCTGCCTCGGCCTCTCAAAGTGCTGGGATCAGGTATGAGCCATTGTGCCTGGCCCAGAAAAAAATTCTTATTTACTCCAGTCTAATTTTTTTCATTTTAATGCCCCCTCTATTTACCTGTACTAGAACTTCAGACAAGAAATAAGGATACTACTAGCAGCCTGTGCTAAATGTGGTAGTAGGATGACTTGATAATTTTACTATATTTTAGAATGATACACAGTTACAGTGTTTTTAATATGTCTATTATCTCATTTATGTTGGAATAGGAAAGACTATACCAAACATCTTAAAGGGATTGTGTTGGGAGTAGTGGTATTATGTGTGAAATTTATCCTGCTTTTTAAAATTTTATAATTTTATAAATTATTATCTAATTTATGTATTAAGCCTTTATCATTTATATGAATTTCTTTCTTTCTTTTTTTTTTTTTTTTTTAGTATTTATTGATCATTCTTGGGTGTTTCTCGGAGAGGGGGATTTGGCAGGGTCATAGGATAATAGTGGAGAGAAGGTCAGCAGATAAACACGAGAACAAAAGTCTCTGGTTTTCCTAGGCAGAGGTCCCTGCGGCCTTCGGCCCTGTTTGTGTCCCTGGGTACTTGAGATTAGGGAGTGGTGATGACTCTTAAGGAGCATGCTGTCTTCAAGCATCTGTTTAACAAAGCACATCTTGCACCGCCCTTAATCCATTTAAACCTGAGTTGACACAGCACATGTTGAAGAGTAGCTATATATGTTAATTTCATATGAGTCATTTCATGTATTTCTTTTCTGTTTGTAACCTCCCCAGTCTATGCAGATTGTTTTAAAATTCTGAAAAATTAACATAATTATAAAGCAAAACCTAATTATTGCAGAAAAGTTAATAAATGAAGAACAACATTAACAATTTAAATAATTCATAATTCTACCACAATGGAAAATCATTTACATATTTGTGCATCATTCAGTTTAGTGTTTTTTTTTTTGGTTTTTTTTTTTTAGGATGGAGCAATCCTTTATTTTCACACACTTTGACAAGGAGGTTTTCTGTAAACAACCTTTCCAGTGGAGAACAGAGAACATGAAATCAGCCCCTAGACATCAGCAGCTGCTCTGCTCAGGGCTGAGGCTCCCCCTTGCCCACATGGTGAGGTGGAGGGGTGCACTTCCTTTCCTTTATCAGCTTATCCTGCTGCTTCCTCATAGTACTCACATGTCTCATCATTTTCTGCCTAAGTATACTCTCTGTGAAATCATCATATTCTATCTTGCACTCTTTCTCTGCCCAGATACTACCGATTCCATGTGCACTTTCTATCTATTCTTTTTCAAAAGCATGACATCGACCAGGAATCTTGTAGGGCTGTTCACACTTTGGATTGTCAACCATCGATCTACGTTAAGGCCGAACCTTTTCTGCACATCCAAGAAAGGCATGGCGATCTGATGCTCATGCCCTTGTCTCTTCTCTAATTTAGTGGTTTTTAAAAATCACAATATAATTACTGGATTTACTGGCTAAGCAAGGTTCAGCATGCTCGCCATGCTCATAACATTCTTCTAAGTGATTTCTTTCACCTAAATTACTCTCTGCTACTGTATGACCTGCTGTTGGATAGATTTGTTTGGTCAGAATAGGTACTGCCCTCAAAAGCGAGGGGGTAGGCATAATAATGGTCCCTTCATAGATCTCCGCATCTGAATCCCTGGAACCTGTTAATATGTTATGTTACATGCAAAGGGGAATTAAGATTGCAGACAGAATTAAGGTTGCTGATCAGTTGACAGATTATCCTGGATTATCCAGGTAGATTCAATGTATCCACAAGATTCCTTAAAAGTGGAAGGGAGAGGCCAAAAATGAGAGTCAGAAAGAGATATGACGCTGAAAGCAGGGTCAGAGAGTTGCTGTGTTGGTGGCTTTGGAGTCGGAGAAGGGGAGCCATGAGTCAAGGGATGCAGGTGACCTCTAGCAATTGAAAAGGCAAAGAAACAGATTTTTTCCTATGGCCTCCAGAAAGGAATCTGCCCTGTTCATACCTCAATTTTAGCAGAGAGAGCCCCATGTGAGACTTCTGAACTACAGAATTGTAGTTGTTTTAAACCACTAAGTTTGTGGTAATTTGTTACGGCAGTAATAGGAAACTGAATTCCTTCCTTCCTTCTACTCTCTCAAAAAGTAAGGGCTCCTCAATGCTGGGCACTGTATTAGGTGCTGGGGCATTATGCTAGATGCAAGAAACAGCAGTGAAGGAACTAACAGAAGGAAACAGAGCAGAGAAAAAAAGAATTAATGCCACCCTTAATTCCACAGTTTAGCAATCTATTGGAATAGCTGCAGCCTCTCTGCCTCTTGCTTTACTGTAAGAAGGGAGTTCTCTACATAGCTCACATTTCTTTACATCTTTTGAGAAGAAGCACCTGACTGCCTTTGTTCAAGACTGTATTTTCAAGGATGTTTCTAGGGCAGACATCAGAATATACAGAACAACAAGTAAAATATAGGCCAGAAAAAAATGACATTGATATGATGGCCAAAAAAAAAAAAATTCACAATGGAATAATTCATTTTATATGTATAAAAGCAAGTTAGGTGGGGCACGGTAATCCTAGGACTTTGTGAGTCCTAGGACTTTGTGAGGTCAAGGTGGGTGGTTCACTTGAGGTCAGGAGCTTGAGACCAGTCTGGTCAACATGGTGAAACCCTGTCACTACTAAAAACACAAAAATTAGCCAGGCATGGTAGTGCATGCTTGTAATCCCAGCTACTTGGGAGGCTGAAGTGGGAGGATTGCTTAAATCCAGGAAGTGTAGGTTGCAGTGAGCTGAGATCACACCACTGCACTCCAGCCTGGGCAACAGAGCAAGACTCCATCTCAAAATAAATAAATAAAAGCAAGTTAGATGAATTTAAAATCTTGATTATAAAATATGAGAATAAGTTTAGTAAAGATAAAAATAGGAAAAACTAGAAATGTTAACTAAGCTATTGTATTAGTCTATTCTCATGCTGCTAATAAAAACATACCTGAGACTGGATAATTTATAAAGGAAAGAGGTTTAATTGACTCACAGTTCAGCATGGCTGGGGAGGCCTCAGGAAATTTGCAATCATGGCAGAAGGCCAAGGGAAAGCAAGGCACCTTCTTTACGAGGCAGCAGGAAGGAGAAATCCCAGCAGGGGAAATGGCAGACACTGATAAAACCATCACATCTGTGAGACTCACTCATTATTATGAGAGCAACATGGGGGAACCTCCCCCATGATTCAATTACCTCCACCAGGTTCTGCCCTTGACATGTGGGTATTATGGGGATTATAATTCAAGGTGAAATTTGGGTGGGGACACAGGGCCAAATCATATCAGAAAGTTGAGGAATTATCTGGCTTTTGGAGTTTGCTCTGAAAATACTTTCTGGTTGGAAAACCAAGTAGAATGCAAGTTTATATATTGTGATTATATTTCTATTTAATATTTCTTCAGAGCTAAAATATTGGCATTGAAATGGTGGGATCAAAACTGAAGAAGTAGGTGTTTTACAACAGCAAGAAAAATACCTAACTAAAATACTTGGGTAAAACTTTTGAAATGTCATACTGAAATTATGACTTCTCATGTATTTGATAAATTACTTTTAAACAAAGTAATTCCTGAAGCACTGAAAGAAGCAATGCCTTTTGTGTTTGACTGTGTTTATTTATCTACTTTCAGATGTAAAATCTGTAAGTTTTCAGAGAAATAATCATTGAAATATATCAAGTAATAAACATCTACCAAATAAAGCAGAAAAGAGTTTTAGAGTGCTTTTTGTTTCTTTACATTGATTCCACAAGTATGATGTTCATCTGATTTCCTTTTAAGTGTTCCTACATCAGTAAGTGAAATAAAATAGTTCAGAACATTTACTCGTTTATTTAAACAAAAGATTTGCAAATATAAAATTAAGCTTAAAAGGCATTTTTCCTTATTTACCCAGGAAATTTATGCATTCTTAAAATTTTCCTGATGATCATCATAGGAGACAAAAGAAATAAAAAATCACATGAAGTTCTACCATCCCAAGATAAACACTGTTATATTTTGCACATTTCCTTCTAGTTTTTTGGGATCATATATTTTATATGGCATCATATAGCAAAATACAATACACAGCCTGATTTTTCACTATAAAAGTAGTATATTCTATTGCACAAAATTTAGAAAAATTGTAACATAGATAAAAATTATTAAAATACATAATTGGGTTAATAACTTAAATCAAATTTACTATCAACTATGAAAAGTTCGGTGGGTGGGTTCCCAGATGGCTGAATAGGAACAGCTCCAGTCTACAGCTCCCAACAGGAGTGATGCATAAGATGGATGATTTCTGCATTTCCAACTGAAGTACCGGGTTCATCTAACTGGGGCTTGTCAGACAGTGGGTGCAGGACAGTGGGTGCAGTGAACCAAGCATGAGCCGAAGCAGGGTGAGGCATGAGCCGAAGCAGGGTGAGGCATCGCCTCACCCAGGAAGCACAAGGGGTCAGGGAATTCCCTTTCCTAGCCAAGCAAAGCTGTGACAGAAGGCACATGGAAAATTGGGTCACTCCCACCCTAATACTACGCTTTTCCAATGGTCTTAGCAAACTGCACACCCGGAGATTATATCCTGTGCATGGCTCAGAGGGTCCCACGCCCACCGAGCCTTGCTCATTGCTAGCACAGCAGTCTAAGCTCGAACTGCAAGGTGGCAGCGAGGCTGGGGGAGGGGCGATCACCATGGCTGAGGCTTGAGTAGGTAAACAAAGCAGCCGGGAAGCTCAAACTGGGTGGAGCCCACCACAGCTCAAGGAGGCCTGCCTGCCTCTGTAGACTCCAGCTCTGGGGGCAGGGCATAGCCAAATAAAAGGCAGCAGAAACCTCTGCAGACTTAAATGTCTCTGTCAGACAGCTTTGAAGAGAGTAGTGGTTCTCCCAGCACAGAGTTTGAGATCTGAGAACAGACAGACTGCCTCCTCAAGTGGGTCCCTGACCCGTGAGTAGCCTAACTGGGAGGCACCCCCCAGTAGGGGCAGACGGACACCTCACACGGCTGGGTAGCCCTATGAGACAAAACTTCCAGAGGAGCAATCAGGCAGCAACATTTGCTGTTCAGCAATATTCACTGTTCTGCAGCCTCTGCTGCTGATACCCAGGCAAACGAGGTCTGGAGTGGCCCTCCAGCAAACTCTAACAGACCTACAGCTGATGATCCTGACTGTTAGAAAGAAAACAGCAAACAGAAAGGACATCCACACCAAAACCCCATCTGTACGTCACCATCATCAAAGACCAAAGGTAGATAAAACCACAAAGATGGGGAAAAGACAGAAAAGAAAAACTGAAAATACTAAAAACCAGAGCACCTCTCCTCCTCCAAAGGAATGCAGTTCCTCACCAGCAATGGAACAAAGCTGGATGGAGAATGACTTTGATGAGCTGAGAGAAGAAGACTTCAGATGATCAAACTTCTCAAACTAAAGGAGGAGTTCGAACCCATCGCAAAGAAGTTAAAAACCTTGAAAAAAGATTAGATGAATGGCTAACTAGAATAACCAATGCAGAGAAGTCCTTAAAGGACCGGATGGAGCTGAAAACCATGGCACGAGAACTATGTGATGAATGCACAAGCTTCAGTAGCTGATTCGATCAACTGGAAGAAAGGGTATCAGTGACTGAAGATCAAACGAATGAAATGAAGCGAGAAGAGAAGTTTAGAGAAAAAAGAATACAAAGAAACGAACAAAGCCTCCAAGAAATATGGAACTATGTGAAAAGACCAAATCTACGTCTGATTGGTGTACCTGAAAGTGACAGGGAGAATGGAACCAAGTTGGAAAACACTCTGCAGGATATTATCCAGGAGAACTTCCACAACCTAGAAAGGCAGGCCAACATTCAAATTCAGGAAATAAAGAGAACGCCACAAAGATACTCCTCGAGAAGAGCAACTCCAAGACACATAATTGTCAGATTCCCCAAAGTTGAAATGAAGGAAAAAATGTTAAGGGCAGCCAGAGAGAAAGGTTGGGTTACCCACAAAGGGAAGCCCATCAGACTAACAGCTGATCTGTCAGCAGAAACTCTACAAGCCAGAAGAGAGTAGGGGGCCAATATTCAACATTCTTAAAGAAAAGAATTTTCAACCCAGAATTTCATATCCAGCCAAACTAAGCTTCATAAGTGAAGGAGAAATAAAATACTTTACAGACAAGCAAATGCTGAGAGATTTTGTCACCACCAGGCCTGCCCTAAAAGAGCTCCTGAAGGAAGCACTAAACATGGAAAGGAACGACTGGTACCAGCCACTGCAAAAACATGCCAAATTGTAAAGACCATCGATGCTAGGAAGAAACTGCATCAACTAATGAGCAAAATAACCAGCTAACAAGATAATGATGGGATCAAATTCACACATAACAATATTAACCTTAAATGTAAATGGGCTAAATGCTCCAATTAAAAGACACAGACTGGCAAGTTGGATAAAGAGTCAAGACCCATCAGTGTGCTGTATTCAGGAAACCCATCTCATGTGCAGAGACACACATAGGCTCAAAATAAAGAGATGGAGGAAGATCTACCAAGCAAATGGAAAACAAAAAAAGGCAGGGTTGCAATCCTAGTCTCTGATAAAACAGACTTTAAACCAACAGAGATCAAAAGAGACAAAGAAGGCCATTACATAATGGTAAAGGGATCAATTCAACAAGAAGAGCTAACTATCCTAAATTTATATGCACCCAATACAGGCACCCAGATTCATAAAGCAAGTCCTTAGAGACCTACAAAGAGATTTAGACTCCCACACAATAATAATGGGAGACTTTTAACACCCCACTGTCAACATTAGACAGATCAACGAGACAGAAAGTTAACAAGGTTATCCAGGAATTGAACTCAACTCTGCACCAAGTGGACCTAATAGACATCTACAGAACTCTCCACCCCAAATCAACAGAATATACATTCTTCTCAGCACCACATTGCACTTATTCCAAAATTGACCACATAGTTGGAAGTAAAGCACTCCTCCGCAAATGTAAAAGAACAGAAATTATAACAAACTATCTCTCAGACCATAGTGCAATCAAACTAGAACTCAGGATTAAGAAACTCAATCAAAACCACTCAACTACATGGAAACTGAACAACCTGCTCCTGAATGACTACTAGGTACATAATGAAATGAAGGCAGAAATAAAGATGTTCTTTCAAACCAACAAGAACAAAGACACAATATACCAGAATCTCTGGGACATATTTAAAGCATTGTGTAGAGGGAAATTTACAGCACTAAATGCCCACAAGAGAAAGCATGAAAGATCTAAAATTGACACCCTAACATCACAATTTAAAAGAACTAGAGAAGCAAGAGCAAACACATTCAAAAGCTAGCAGAAGGCAAGAAATAACTAAGATCAGAGCAGAACTGAAGGAGATAGAGACACAAAAAACCTTTCAAAAAATCAATGCATCCAGGAGCTGGTTTTTTGAAGAGATCAACAAAATTGATAGACCACTAGCACAGCTAATAAAGAAGAAAAGAGAGAAGAATCAAATAGATGCAATAAAAAATGATAAAGGGGATATCACCACCGATCCCACAGAAATACAAACTACCATCAGAGAATACTATAAACACCTCTATGCAAATAAACTAGAAAATCTAGAAGAAATGGATAAATTCTTCAACACATACACCCTCCCAAGACTAAACCAGGAAGTTGAATCTCTGAATAGACCAATAGCAGGCTCTGAAATTGAGGCAGTAATTAATAGCTTATCAACCAAAAAAAGTCCGGGACCAGATGGATTCACAGCCGAATTTTACCTGAGGTACAAGGAGGAGCTGGTACCATTCCTTCTGAAACTATTCCAATCAATAGAAAAAGAGGGAATCCTCCCTAACTCATTTTATGAGGCCAGCATCATCCTGATATCAAAGCCTGACAGAGATACAACAAAAAAGAGAATTTTAGACCAATATCCCTGATGAACATCGATGCAAAAATTCTCAATAAAATACTGGCAAACTGAATCCAGCAGCACATCAAAAAGCTTATCCACCATGATCAAGTGGTCTTCATCCCTGGGATGCAAGGCTGGCTCAACATACGCAAATCAATGAACGTAATCCAGTATATAAATGGAACCAAAGACAAAAACCACATGATTATCTCAATAGATGCAGAAAAGGCCTTTGACAAAATTCAACAGCCCTTCATGCTAAAAACTCTCAATAAGTTAGGTATTGAAGGAACATATTTCAAAATGATAAGAGCTATTTATGACAAACCCACAGCCAATATCATACTGAATGGGCAAAAACTGGAAGCATTCCCTTTGAAAGCTGGCACAAGACAGGGATGCCCTCTCTCACCACTCCTATTCAACATAGTGTTGGAAGTTCTGGCCAGGGAAATCAGGCAGGAGAAAGAAATAAAGGGTATTCAATTAGGAAAAGAGGAAGTCAAATTGTCCCTGTTTGCAGATGACATGATTGTATATCTAGAAAACCCCATCATCTCAGCCCAAAATCTCCTTAAGCTGATAAGCAATTTCAGCAAAGTCTCAGGATACAAAATCAATGTGCAAAAATCACAAGCATTCTTATACACCAATAACAGACAAACTGAGAGCCAAATCATGAGTGAACTCCCATTCACAATTGCTTCAAAGAGAATAAAATACCTAGGAATCCAACTTACAAGGGATGTGAAGGACCTCTTCAAGGAGAACTACAAACTACTGCTCAATGAAATAAAAGAGGATACAAACAAATGGAAGAATATTCCATGCTCGTGGGTAGGAAGAATCAATATCGTGAAAATGGCCATACTGCCCAAGGTAATTTATAGATTCAATGCCATCCCCGTCAAGCTACCAATGACTTTCTTCACGGAATTGGAAAAAACTACTTTAAAGTTCATATGGAACCAAAAAAGAGCCCGCATTGCCAAGTCAATCTTAAGCCAAAAGAACAAAGCTGGAGGCATCACGCTATCTGACTTCAAACTATACTACAAGGCTACAGTAACCAAAACAGCATGGTACTGGTACCAAAACAGAGATATAGACCAATGGAACAGAACAGAGCCCTCAGAAATAATGCCACATATCTACAACTATCTGATCTTTGACAAACCTGACAAAAACAAGCAATGGGGAAAGGATTCCCTATTTAATAAATGGTGCTGGGAAAACTGGCTAGCCATATGTAGAAAGCTGAAACTGGATCCCTTCCTTACACCTTATACAAAAATTAATTCAAGATGGATTAAAGACTTACATGTTAGACCTAAAACCATAAAAACCCTAGAAGAAAACCTAGGCAATACCATTCAGGACACAGGCATGGGCAAGGACTTCATGTCTAAAACACCAAAAGCAATGGCAACAAAAGCCAAAATTGACAAATGGGATCTAATTAAACTAAAGAGCTTCTGCACAGCAAAAGAAACCACCATCAGAATGAACAGGCAACCTATAGAATGGAAGAAAATTTTTGCAACCTACTCATCTGACAAAGGGCTAATATCCAGAATCTACAATAAACTCAAACAAATTTACAAGAAAAAAACAAACAACCCCACCAAAAAGTGGGCAAAGGACACGAACAGACACTTCTCAAAAGAAGACATTTATGCAGCCAAAAAAGACATGAAAGAATGCTCATCATCACTGGCCATCAGAGAAATGCAAATCAAAACCATAGTGAGATACCATCTCACACCAGTTAGAATGGCAATCATTAAAAAGTCAGGAAACAACAGGTGCTGGAGAGGATGTGGAGAAATAGGAACACTTTTACACTGTTGGTGGGACTGTAAACTAGTTCAACCATTGTGGAAGTCGGTGTGGTGATTCCTCAGGGATCTAGAACTAGAAATACCATTTGACCCAGCCATCCCATTACTGGGTATATACCCAAAGGATTACAAATCATGCTGCTATAAAGACACATGCACACATGTGTTTATCACAGCACTATTCACAATAGCAAAGTCTTGGAACCAACCCAAATGTCCAACAATGATAGACTGGGTTAAGAAAATGTTGCACATATACACCATGGAATACTATGCAGCCATAAGAAATGATGAGTTCATGTCCTTTGTCAGGACATGGATGAAGCTGGAAACTATCATTCTCAGCAAACTATGGCAAGGACAAAAAACCAAACACCACATGTTCTCACTCATAGGTGGGAATTGAACAATGAGAACACATGGACACAGGAAGGGGCACATCACACACTGGGGACTGTCGTGGGGTTGGGGGAGGGGGGAGGGATAGCATTAGGAGATATACCTAATGCTAAATGATGAGTTAATGGGTGCAGCACGCCAACATGGCACATGTATACATATGTAATAAACCTGCACATTGTGCACATGTACCCTAAAACTTAAAGTATAATAATAATAAAATTTTAAAAATAGCTATGCAGTAATTTGTGGTATATTGCTTGCATAACAATGAATAATAGGGAACATTTTATTGATAAATAAAAGGTTTTGTCAGTGAGTACATGCAATGAAATAATACCAGAAGAAGAAAACCTGATACTTTTTAAACTACTGCCTGACAGATTACATGAAACTAAATAAAAAACGAGCTTTTGTCAGGATATTTGTGTTTTCCAGATTTACAGAGCCATTCTCTTTGAATATTAAATAACCATAGTTTTAAATTTCTACTCCTCTCCTAGACTGATTGCTGGAGGCAAATTAATTTCAGATTAATTTCCAACACTTCTGAGGGAGGAAAATACCTAAAGCAAGAATTTGTATTAATCACATATCCATCTGTCTTCTACATAAGGCCATTCAAATCCTCCCAGAATCTGTTTTAAAACCAGTGCTTCCTTTTGTTGAGAACATTACTTAAATATTCCTCCCCAAATTAGGACACACCTGCATTATCTGTGAGTCATACAGCTCTCAAATACACAGATTTCAGATTCCATCATCACTATGAGTCCATACAATGCCCCTGTTTTATTTCATTATTCTTTCCCCTTTGTCCTATTCATTCTCATATACATCATCTTTCCCATCAGAGATATACACATTAATATATCCAATATGTTTCCTTAGGCATCTGAAAATACAGCGCTGAGATATAACATATGGTTGTTTTCTGTGTATATGTGTATTTTGAATATATAAAAATTGTTTTGTTCTATAGAATTAATTCCATATTTCCAAGATCCATCTACATTCCTACATATAAAAATGGTTAACTACTTCTTCCTGTATTTTATCCCATTGTGTGTACATGCTATGTATTCTGAGTAGCCATTTCCCTAGGGATGGACATTAAGCTGCCTCTAACTTCTTGCTAACACTAATAATGATAGGATACCACACTCCAAAATATCCCCTTAAGGATTTGTACACAATATAAACCCAGGTGAGGGAATGATAAGTATACAAATTATATGAATAATTAATTTCACTAGGTATTGTGAGTTACACTCCCATCAATAGTGCATGAGGTTTCTGATTTCTTGACATCCTAGCCAGCACTTAGTATTAGCTGACTTTGTAATTTTTAGCGATTCTTTGTTGACTTAATTTGAATTTCTCTGATTACAAGTGAAGTTGAACATCTCTTCATATACATTTTGGCTATTTAGAATTCCCCTCCCATGAATTGTCTATTTTAGTCCTTGTTCAATTTTTGAGTTTCCTTGTAGATTTTAGTAGTTCCTTATATGGTCTACATGTTAATCACTTTTTAGTGTTACACTTTAAAAATATCTCCTGCTAATGTGTCTGCAACCAGCCTGTTAAGTTTGTCTATCATATCTTCTTTGTATAGAAATATTCAGTTTTAACATGATCACATCCATCAATTTCCACCACCCACCCTTAAGGTTTGTACTTTTTGGGTCTTGTTTAAAAATCCTTTCCCATCTCAAGTTCACAAAGAAAGCTTCATGTATTTCACTCACTTCATAGTGTTGCCTTTCATAGTTAGGTTTATTTTTTTCCTATGTGTTGAGCCACATACTAAATAATGTGTCTTTCCTCTATGAGTTATGATGCTAATTTCTACTATATTCCTCATTCTCATACATAACACAGGCTTGTTTACTGGTTTCCTATTCTGTTATATCATTTTTTTTGTCCATTCCTATACTGGTATCATACTATTTTTATTGCTATGGTTTTATATGTCTTAATATATTCAACTAGACAAGTTCCCTCTCTTTGCTCTTCTTTTTAAAAAATTCATCTTATTTATTTGTGGTCTATTATTATTCTATGCACATTTTATAAGCTAATTAATTGCCTAGTTCTTCACAAAATCCTCATGAAATTTTCATTAAAATTGCATTGAATTTATAGATTAATTTAGGGAGAATGATATTTTTACAGTATTCATTTGTCCCACTCATGAATGTGGTACTTTTTCCTTTTTTACCTAGATCTTGTTTTATGTCCTTTAATAGAGCTTGAAAAACTCTGTTTTAAAGGATAGGTTCATTCATTAGTTTATATCCTATATACTTTGTAGTTTTTATTGCTATTGTGAATGAAATTGCATTTTATACTAATTTCCAGTTGGTCACTGCTGATATGGAAGAATGTTACTGATTTTTATATGGAATTTAAATGAATTAATATACAGAAAATATTTATAAAATGTCATATATGAATTAAGTAAATACTATATGTGTTCACTATTGTTTTGTTGCCTATCATAAATCTTGCATCTCCACAGCCCTTCTGAGCTCTCATATTAGTTCTAATAGTTTGTCTATTGATTCAATTGGGTCCTCTAGTATAAGATCTAATAATCTGCAAACTGTGAAAGGGTTGGGTTGTCCATTCTATCCAATCCTTATACTTCCCATTTTTTTGGAAGGAAAAAATACTGTGTTGACTGAGAACCCCTCACCATATTCAATGGAAGCCATGCAAGACTCTTTCTTGTCCCTAAAGATGATATGTCACAATTTTTTTTTCCTAAGTTTGCTAATAGATATTTATTAAAAGCTTTTGTTAAGGCCAGGAGTGGTGGCTCATGCCTGTAATCCCAGCATTTTGGGAGGCCGAGGTGGGCGGATCACCTGAGGTCAGGAGTTCGAGACCAGCCTGACCAACATGGTGGAACCCCGTCTCAACTGAAAATACAAAAATTAGCCAAGAGTGGTGGCGGGTGCCTGTAGTTCCAGCTACTCTGGTGGCTGAGGCAGGAGAATCGCTTGAACCCAGGAGGTGGAGGTTGCAGTGAGCTGAGATCGCACCACTGCGCTCCAGCCTGGGCGACAGAGCAAGACTCCATCTCAAAAAAAAAAAAAAGCTTTTGTCAAATTAAAAAATTATCTTTAATTCATAGTTTTTTCTAACACTTTAAAATATCTCATAATTAGATGTTAAACATTATCAAATGGTCTTTCTCCATATGTTGAGTCATTTCCCCCCCTTTAGTCTACTAATGTGATAAATTATATTAATATCTTTTCTGGTGACGAACCTCCTTACATTTCTGGAATAAAATTTACATTGCCATATTTTATTAAAACATGGTTGAAATAAGCTAATATTTATTTAGAATTTCACATTTTTGCTCAAAAGTGAGCTAATAACTCACTTACGGCTAACAAGTAGCTAATAACTTTCTTTTCTTGTACTGTCCTAATCCAGTGGTTGTCTGAAGATTATAATTAACTTCTTAAAATGAGTTGAGAGTTGAAGATTTAAAATGAGTTGTGCAGCTGTCCTTCACTTTCTTTTTTCTGGAACACTTTGTATAAACTAGACTTAGCTCTTCTGGGAAAGTTTTGAAGAACCCATCTTTAAAACAATCTGATCCTGTAGATTATTTTTTCAATCTTGTTCCAAAACTGCTTTATAACATATAGAGACTGAAAGTAAAATCTACATGTTTTAGATTCTCTAGCAGTTAGGATTCTGAATGTAATTTAGGTTCTGTTAATAATATTCACTTGTGGGAGATTTTGATTCAAGATGGGATTATGTGGAAACAGGGTACAGTACATTTGGTTTTATAGTATAGATTGTGGCAGTGGCAGTGTGATACTAAAACCAGTACTGCTGGTGGCAAATTCCTGATCATAATAGTGGCTGCAGTTCTCTTAGTTGTTCAGTTCTGCTGGATTTTGGAGATGATTCTTGGAAACTAAGTCAGAGTCTGTAACTTAAGTCTTTCTAGTACTTCTGTGATATATATACATTACCTTTTTAAAATTTATTTATTTGTTTATTTTCTTTTGAGACAGAGTCTCACTCTGTCACCCAGGAGTGCAGTGGCACTGATCACAGCTCACTGCCACCTCCGCTCCATGGGCTCAAGCCATCCTCCCACATCAGTCCCCTGGTAGCTGGGCTACAGACGCACACCAGCACACCTGCCTAATGTTTTGTGTGCATTTTTTGTAGAGATGGGGTTTTGCCATGTTGCCCAGGTGGGTTTCAAACTCTTGAGCTCAAATGATCCGCCCTCTTAGGCCTCCCAAAGTGCTGGAATTATAGGTATGAGCCACCATGCTGGGCCTCATACATTTCTTAATAAAGTATTTTCAGATTATAATAGCTAGAGTGGATTTGCTTAACTAGAATAAAGAACTTTGACCATAACAAACATTACCTGCACCAGAGGCCTGATGGGTGATTAGAAATCAATTTCATAGCTAACAGGCAATTCAAGTTTTCTACTTTCCAGGCAAATTATTCCTGGAAACCTGTTTCTTTTTTCATTGAAGTTTTTCAATATTATTGCTATATAGTTCATTATTATTTCTGAAATCACTACTATTTCTATAGGTGATTCTCTTTTGGGGGTTGAATTTTAATTTCTTAGTCTCTTATATTCTTTGTATTAATCAGGATGAGAGAGAGAGAGAGAGAGAAAGACAGAGAGAGAGAGAGTTTTTTTGCTTTATGTAGGCCCCAAGCTGATTGGATGGTGCCTGTCCACATTGAGGGCAGACCTTTCTCGCTTGGTCCCTGACTCACATGCCAGTATCCTCTGGAAACATCTGAGAGGAGACACACCAGAGGTAACACTTTGCCAGTATTCTAAGTATTCCTTAATCCAGTCAAGCTGACACCTAAAATTAACTATCATAATTTGTTTGATCAACTTTGTCAGATACGTGAACATTTAAAAAATCTCTTCAAAGAAATAGGGTTTTGATTGTTAAATTATCTCTACTAATTTTTTCTTTACCATTTTATTTTCTCTTACTTGTATAATCTTGTCTCATCTTGTTTCTATATATTTATTCCTTTGTTTCCTTTTCTAGCTCTTTGAGCTTTATATTTGCTTTATTTTTCTCAATCTTTCTTGTTTTTTGATAAATGTATTCATTCAGCCTAAAGAATTTTTTAATTTCCCCCTTTAATCCAAGGGATGTTAATTACTTTCAATTCCTAGAGTTATGAGATTTTAAAAAATCCATCTTTTTAGTGTTTATTCTTTTCTTTTTTCGTGACTGAGTTTTGCTCTTGTCGCCCAGGCTGGAATGCAAAGGCACGATATTGGCTTTCTACAACTTCTGCCTCCCGGGTTCAAGCGATTCTCCTGCCTCAGCCTCCTGAGTAGCTGGGATTACAGGCATGAACACCACGCCCAGCTAATTCTTGTATTTTTAGTAGAGACGAGGTTTCACCATGTTGGCCAGGCTGGTCTCAAACTCCTGACCTCAAGTGATCCACCTGCCTCTGCCTCCCAAAGTCCTGGTATTACAGGCGTGAGCCACTGTGCCTGGCTTTAGTGTTTATTCTTAATTAAATCATATAATGATGAAATAACATAATCTCCATTTCATGAATTCTTTGAAATATATGAAGTTTCCTTTATGACTTCATTCATGGTGATTTTTGTGGATGTTCCATATGTGTTTTAAAAAATATGTATTCTCTGTTAAGATTCTATATCTTCCTTTATTAATTTTAGTTTATTAATCAGATAATGTTATATAGTTTTGATTATATTTTTTGGTAGGCTTATTCCTTCAGTATTTAAGAGGGGTGGGTTAAAATCATTAACTTTAATTGACTTGTTGGATTCTTCCCATAGTTTTGTCCACTGCCTCCTCTTATCACTCAGCAGTGGTATACTAAAGGATGGCATAATCTCTATTAGTCTCTTCAAGCCATTCCCAACATGTTATTCTTTGATACGGATTTTTTTCAATCTTAACATAAAAAATTTATTGCTATGTTTCAGATTTCACAAAGCAACTAGGCTTTAAGACATTACTACATGTGAAATTTCCATGTAGTATTAAAAAGAAACCAGGGACCAGGCGCAGTAGCTCACGCCTGTAATCCTAGCACTTTGGGAGGCCGAGGCAGGCAGATCACCTGAGGTCAGGAGTTTGAGACCAGCCTGACCAACATGGTGAAAACCCGTCTCTGCTAAAAATACAAAATTAGCTGAGTGTGGTGGCACATACCTGTAATTCCAGCTACTCGGGAGGCTGAGGCAGAAGAATTGCTCAAACTTGGGAGGCAGAGGTTGCAGGGAGCCAAGACTGCGCCACTGCACTCTAGCCTGGGCATTAAGAACAAAACTCTGTCTCAAAAAAAAAGAAAGACAGAAAAAAGAAACCGGGCACTCCCTAGACAAGCATTACTGAGCTAAGTAAGACCTCTTCTCTTATTCTAAAAGCAGCAGCCCAAGATGCTATTAACTACCCTTTTGCGCATCTTCCTTTTGATGATATAAGCATATTAGCAACAAACAATTATCTGAAATGAATATTAAAGTTTTAAAGGCATAAATCCCTTTCCAAATATATACTCTGTTTGCGACCAAATTTTCTTCACAATATTTCTACCAAAACATGAATAAATGCAAAATGCGAAACAACATGAATAAATGCACAGCAGAATGAATGCAGAAAAAGATATATGAATCCAGTCACCTTTTATTAAGCTAGACATTAAACAGGTTTGAAAAAATGTAAAACAATGTCACTCTTCTTAAAAAAAAAGCTATTTTGGAAAATATAGTTTTTTTATAAAATACTGTTATTTATTGCAAGTCCCAGTTTCTTTGAGAAAGATGGATAGTATCCATTCAGAATCAGAACTATATCTTGGATAAGTTAGCAATCCTTTCTCCAGCTCTATTGCTTTGTTGAGTTCCACAGGGTCTTAAGTAAATGAATGCTAATATCAGAAAGTTTTTTCATTTCAAAATAAGGAATGTGTCTGCAATGCTCTATTTATATAATACATAAAACCATAAATTTTATAACTTTATAAGCTTATAAGGCATATTTCCCGGATTTTCTACTAAAGTTTTGAGGCTATCCTGAGATATTTAGGCATATTTCCCTGATTTTCTACTAAAGTTTTGAGGCTATCCTGAGATATTTAAGTGTCATATTCTACAAACACAACTTAAAATGATTTGAGACAATTCTTCAGCCTAAATTCCAAGTTTGTCTTTAGATGTAACTGCAACACAATCCCCAAAATTAATTAGTCATATGCACTATAATCCCTCTAGTATCTCCAAGAATTTGGCATCCTTCGTGGCACAAAATTTTTGATGCCATCATGTAATGAGTGTGTTGTTCCACACCAATAGACACAAAAATCATAGAGTACTTGCAATAAATAGAAACTGTTTTACATAGCATCTTGGTGAGGTAAGCTTGTATTAAATCCCTTTAACAAAACAAGAAACTAAGCTGTAGAGACCTGTTCAGGCTTGCCTAGGGTAAGTCATAGAATTACTGCTGAAGCTGAGGATACAAATTTACATAGTTTTTGGAGTTTTTGACTACACAATAATGGTATCCTCTTGCAGTTAGAATCAAGATATACTTGAGATATATTTTACTCTACATTATATTTGTGTACCTCAGGTAACATGAGTAAAAGACATGACTTAGCATGAGTTAATTTATTCAGAAACTAGAATTCTCTTATCTTTTTTCCTCTAATTAATTAGTGTGATTACAAATAGTTTCTTTTGAGGACATGTTTAATCTACCAGTAGCTGAATACTCAAAAGGAAATTTGCTTTTTGAAAAAGAAGTGTTCAATATTTAATAAATATTAACTGAGTGACCACCATGTGCTGGTAGTTTGAGATGTAGGGCTGAACATGACAGGCAAGGTCACTGCTCGATAGCTTACATTTGACTAGGGGTATGCAGAGTAAACAAATAAATAACTTCAGCTAATAAAGTGCTATATAAAAATAAAAGAGTCATAATACAAAGTGATGAGAAAGATAAGCTACTTTACATATGGTGATGAGTGAAGGCTTCTTGGGGAGGTTGACATTTGAACTGAATCCTGAATGAGGAGAAGCTAGTCCTGCAGACATTGGGGAGGGGCCTGCATATACAAGGACCTGAAGTGAGAGGGAGCTGGTTGTGTTTGAGTTGGGTGAGAATATAAACAAACAGAAAGGAGTGTAGCTGTAGTTTAGTGCACCACAGTGAGATGGAGGGAGGTGGGAGTTAGTGCACCAGGGTGAGTCCAGATGGGGCAGGTTCTTGTAGACTGTGGTAGAGTTTGGATTTTATTTTAAGTGTGAATGGGAAACCTTTGGGAGATTTTAAGTTATGAGGTCACATGACATAAGGGAGACCAACTGAGTGAGAGATGATGGTGGTTTGAAGCTTGGTGATAGCTATAAAAATGGAGAAAGGTACACACATTTAGGTTATATCTTGGAGATGGTGCTGACAGGACCTGCCAATGGACTGGACATGGGAGGAGAGGGAATGAGAGAATGCACATATTTCCACACATAAAATGTTAACTATTATGTCATACCAAATGCATGATTCAAAAAGTAAAACCTAAACTTCATCAAAATTAAACTCATTCCGTGAGGCTGGGCGCGGTGGCTCCCCCTGTAAACCCAGCACTTTAGGAGGCTGAGATGGGCAGATCTCCTGAAGTCAGGAGTTTGAGACCAGCCTGGCCAACATGGTGAAACCCTGTCTCTTCTAAAAATACAAAAATTAGCCAGGCGTGGTGGTGGGAGCCTGTAATCCCAGCTACTCGGAAGGCTGAAGCAGGAGAATTACTTGAACCCGGGAAGTGGAGGTTGCAGTGAGCCAAGATCACACCACTGCACTCCAGCTTGGGTGACAGACTGAGACTCTGTTTCAAAAAAAAAGAAAAAAAAAACACATTTTGTGAAAGACTCTGTTAAGAGGGCAAAAAGGTAAGCTACGGACTGGGAGAAAATACTTGAAAACCACATATCCAACAAAGGACTAGTATATGGAATATATAAAAAATTTTCAAAACTCAACAGTATGAGAAAATCCAATTAGAACATGGACAAAAGACATGAAGACATATTTCATGCACACAGTAACACAGATGCCAAATAAACACATGAAATGATGCTCAACATCATTATTCATTGGGGAAATGCAAATTAAAACCACAAGCTATCAGTTTGGTAATGAATTCCTATAATTTTATATTGCTTTGGCATCCACTTTAAATATAAACTGGGCTTTCTCACACCAGAGGCAGGACTCTGTCACCTTGGACACAGTTTTCGGTTTGGTGCTCCCTTCCCCCAGTTCCTCAATGTGGTGGATCCAGATATCTGCCTTATACAACTGCTCTCTGGTGACTACTTCCCTAGGTGGTGGCTAGATGCAGGCTGCTTGACTGGCCCTGCTGATACTCACACACGGAACGAACTATGCAGACATGCCATAGTGACTACCTCTCCGTCACAGTGTGGCCCCCTGGAACTCATGCCTGCTTGCTTTAAATCCACCAATTAAACTCCCTGCTGGAAACTTGTTTGGATAACTCTCTGGACCCAATAAGGGTGCTGGCCCACAGGTCCCTTTCTCTCCCTGACCTCTGTGTATATGGCCGCCAGGAGTGTCATGCGCCCTCAACCTGTAAGTAATAAAATCTTTATTTCCATCTTTGTCTCTCCTAATCATTGAAAGTGTGCTCT
This sequence comes from Pan paniscus, assembly GCF_029289425.2. Lineage (NCBI taxonomy): Eukaryota > Metazoa > Chordata > Mammalia > Primates > Hominidae > Pan > Pan paniscus. Next base: position 116,455,912 of record NC_073252.2, read on the forward strand.
CTGTCTTAAAAATCCTAAATTGAAACAAACTTACATCTATTAAAACGAGTAAAATAGGCCAGGCACACGTCTGTAATCTCAGCACTTTGGGAGGCTGAGGCGGGAGGATGACTTGAGCCCAGGAGTTTGAGACCAGCTTCTCCAACATAGTAAAACCCCATCTCTGCAAAAAGAAAAAAGAAAAATCAGCCAGGCATGGTGGCAGATGCCTACAGTCCTGCTACTGGTGTCTGATGCCCCACCCTACTTCCAGCACTGAGGTGGGCAGTTCACTTCAGCCGGCAGGTCAGGCTTCAGTTAGCCTTGATGACACTACTGAATTCCAGTCTGGGCAACAGAGAAAGACCCTGTCTCAAAACAAACAAACAAAGTAAAATAAAAAAACAAAGACAATTAAGGCTAGAAAGGATGTAGAGAAACTAGGTCATTGATACGTTGCTGGTAAGAATATAAAATGATACAGATGCTCTGAAAAACAGTTTGGCAGTTTCTTTAAAAAAGAAATATGCAACTACCATGTAATCCAGTAATTGAACTTCAGTCATCTCTTCCAAAGAAATGAAGACTTGCATTAATACAAAAACCTGTACATGAATGTTTATAGTAGCTTTATTCATAACAGCAAAAACTGGAAACTATTAATATATGTCCTTCATTGAGCAAATAGTTAAACAAACTATGGTACATACATACAATGGAATACTGTTCAGCAGTAAAAAAGGAATGAACTATTGATACATGCAACAACCTGGATGAATCTCCAGAGAATCATGCCGAGTGTAAAAAAGATAAGCCCTAAAATACATACTGTATTATTCCATTTCTACAGTATCCTTGAAATGATAAAATTACAAAAATAGAGAACAGATAAGTGGTTGTTATGGGTAAAGGAGAGGGTGGCAGCAGGAGGGAAATGAGTGTGGCTATAAAAGGGCAACATGAGGGATGTTTGTGGTGATGGAAGTGATCTATCAATGCCAGTATCTTGGTTGTGATATTGGACTATAGTTTTGCAAGATATTATCACTGGGGAAACTGGATGAAGGCTACATGGGATCTTTCTGTGTTATTTCTTACGAGTGTATGAGAATCTATAATTATCTCAATATAAAAAATTTACCTTTTTAAAAAAGTTAACCATTTGACATGGTTCTAATATATATCTATATCTATATCTGTATCTATCTATCTATCTCTCTATCAATCAAATAACATCTTTCACTTAAATGCACCACAGAATTTGTTGTGGAAGTTTTGGCTAGGGCACAAGGTGAGTAAATGCAGTATTCGCAAGTGAGGATTGAGACCACCTGGTTGCAGGACTTGTAGAAGAAGTAGAGCATAACTGGCTGTAAGGCTTTAAATTACATTACCCACTTTGAAAATCTAAGCTGGTTAAGAATTAGAGCTGGAGGAGAAAATTTTTGGAAATTATTGTTAGGCTGTGATACCACCCCTCTCCTCAAGAGGAGGGGGTAGCAGGCAGTCCCTTTTCACCATAATTCAAGGGAGGAAGCTTAAAGAGACCACTAGAAGAACTTAAGGTCTTGGAGACATCGATGTGTTGACCTCTCATTTGGAAAATCCAAAGAGCTAGAGTTGGTTAGTTCCTCAGGGGGCAGAGACAAAAAGGGGTAATGTGAATGTTTAGAGGAGCCACTTTGTAATAGGATTTTTGGTTTTCCTTAATTCCAGCAGTAAAATAAATATTACTTCCAGGTTTGTTGGGGACAAACTATGTGGTTTTCCCATGAACCAAATGTGGACCACTCACTTAAAGCCAGCATGAATCTTGTTAGGTTATGCTCAAAAGGATGGCCCATAAGGGTAAACAGTCCCTAGAGAAAGAATCCAGGTAAATAAAGGTCCAGAAGAAACAGAGATGCCTTAATCCTTGTCATGGGAACCCACAGGTTGGGTAATGTGGATCTCGGAAGAACCCATGAAAATGTTGATGAGAAAAAGAGTTAATTTTAAATATCTGTCAAGTCCGGAAAGTTTCAATGCTAGATCATGAAGAAAGTATCAGTTTAGTTTGAGCATTTCCCTTAAGCTGCTTCCATTAAATCTTCTCCTTCCCCACACTCCAAACCTGGGAAGCACTGTAGGCCTGGTGAAACCAAAGTTGGCGCATAACCATGGGGAAAGAAGGGAGCAGCAGAGACGTGTCCTCTTGTCTCTACCTCCCAGACTGCTGGTATCATGCCTGCAACTGGCCTGGAAGTGCGGCAGGAGAGAGAAGCCTTAATTCTGTAGCTAGAATTAAATTTTAACCTCATATTTTGGTTATTAAACTGAGACTAAAGGCTAAATAATCAAATAACTATTTCTAATATTTAGGAATGAACACAAAATGCATAGAAGACTGCTTAAGTTTACGTTCAGGGGAAGAGGAAGAACCAAATCCATAGAAAGGGCAGTAGAAGAAAAATAATTTTTCTTAATTTTACACTATGAGTCCTACTTGTTCAATATTCTGAATAAAAAGGTTCTCTTCCTATATATCTTAGCAAAATTTTTCCAGATTATATGCTAGCATATATATGTGTGCACACATGTGTATACATACATACATTATGTGTTTCCCACCATAGTATGAATACAATATCTGTTTCCAGCAGCTGTGAATGTAGACTTAGATACGGATGTGGTAGAAGTGCTTCTTCATAGTACAATTTCCAGTTTTCCTGAATACAGTACTACCAATGTGAAACTATATTTTTGCTTGAGATAAGTACTGCCATACACAAGGTTCAGACTTCAGAGAAACAGCAAAACAGTTGGAAGGTTAAGTTGGAATCCAGTTCATATTCAGGATGAGAAGATATCCAATTTATTTCCTTTCAGTAAAGCTTTTCGAGTTTCTGTGGCCACTAGGTGAAGCTGTTTTTCTCTGCTAAATTTCACCAGAATCAACATGTTTTGGCTTATTGTACATTTGACCCATAAATGGATGGGAGAAAAAAACAGTAGATGTAATTCAAATCAGAGGGAATTCTAAATAATCAATGTCTGACTGGTGAATACTAATTCTGCATCACTCATAAGTTATTTGATATAAATGCCCAGAGGAGAATGCTGGGAAGCCCACAATGAACAGCAATTCCAGTGATTACTTTTGGATGCACTCATTCATAATCTGAAACAGATTTAGTGTGTTTGCCATAATTAGTTTTATTATCTTTCTCCTGAGCATATGTACAAAGATTCTCTTTCATATTCATTCAAAACTTAATTCTTTGAGGTAAAAATTATGGTATTTGTATTGGCTATAATAATGTGACATACTTTTAAAGAATGTATACAACTAAATCCATTTTTATGGTCATCTAGTATAAAGTAAAAAAAATTTTAGTAATTTCCTAATTTATAATAACATTTTTAATGGCACAAAGTTTACCATTTACAAACAGTAGTTTGTAAATTTTTAGACCAGATCTTTCATTGTTCTGGGTTATAAAATGATATAAATATTTAAAATCCCAAGCATATCATTAATAAAAATAAGTAGGACTTAATGATATTATATTTTCAGTGTCTTTGAATGCAAGCTCTATTTTTGATTCATCATAGAATGCACTTCCTTTTTCTGATTGCTTTTACCATTTCAAATTTAACTTAGGGAGAAAATACTCAACTTCAGCGAAAGAATTAAGTTGTAAAAACAAACAAACTAAAAACACAGTGTTAAAGTATTCAGACAGTTTGAATAAGCTGCATCACAGAATTTCATATTCTTTAAACACCACAAAGTTAATGCCAAGAAGTATTTGCCTGATAAACAATTTCATTTCTTATGTAAGTATGGTAACTTATTAGAGAGATCCCTACAAGCAACTTATACATACAGCTATTTCACTTACCTTGACAAGTTTTTAACTAGCCATTTTCTGTAATGCATAGAGATACAGCAACCTGCTAAAGAAAATAAATTACAAAAGAGATAAATTACAAATTACAAATAAATTACCTTTTTTTCTTTTCTTTTCTTTTCTTTTTTTTTTTTTGAGACGGAGGTTTGCTCTTTTGGCCAGGCTGGAATGAGTGCAGTGGCACAATTTCAGCTCACTGCAACCTCCACCTCCTGGGTTCAAGCAATTCTCCTGCCTCAGTCTCCCGAGTAGCTGGGATAACAGGTACGCGCCACCATCCCCAGCTAACTTTTGTATTTTTAGTAGAGATGGGGTTTTGCCATGTTGGCCAGGCTGGTCTCGAACTCCTGACCTCAGGTGATCCACCTGCCTCGGCCTCCCAAAGTACTGGGATTACAGGTGTAAGCCACCATGCCTGGCCTACTTTCATTTTAAAGGTATATTTCATTTTACTAAATTTTTTATCCCACAAATATTTAAGATAGGTGCATTATTAATATTTTTTTAGATAGGAATAAATTTACAGGGAATGTTTCAGTAATTTTATATAAATAATAAAACTTTTATTGAAAGTAGTATTTTATATGCATTTCCTTCCTAGTTATAGGTATTTTTAAAGCCTATTACTTTTCTGTCTTTAAAAATGTCATAAACTTTTTTTTTTTTTACAAACTTGTAATGCTATGTAGCATGAATTAAAAGAAATTCAGGATAGGCCAGGTGCAGTGGCTCATACCTGTAATCCCAGCACTTTAGGAGACCAAGGCAGGAGGATCGCTTGAGGCCAGGGATTTTGAGATCATCCTGCATCACATAGTGAGACCTCTGTCTCTAGAAAAAATAAAATAAAAAATTAGCTGGTTGTGGTGATGTGCACCTGTTGTCCTAGCTACTTGGGAGGCTGAAGTGAGAGGATTACTTGAGCCCAGGAGTTTGAGATTATAGTGAGCTGTGATCACACCACTGTACTCCAGCCTGGGCAGCAGAGCAAGAGATTCTTTTTGAGAAAAAAAAAGAAGAAAGAAAAGGAAAGAAAAAAAGAAAAAGAAAGAGAGAGACACAGAAAGAAAGAAAGAAAGAGAGAGAAAGAGAGAGAGAGAAAGAAAGAAAGGAAGAAAGAAAGAAAAAGAAAGAGAGAGAAAGAGGAAAGGAAAGAAGGAAAGAAAGAAAAGGAGGAGGAGGAGGAATTAGAAAGAAGGAGGAGGAGGAAGAAATTCAGGGATGAGTCCACTTGTTGGACCTTGTGGTAGTCACCTCTGAAATTGTTATTTTGGACTCAGAAATAAAGTAGAATTGGGATCAATGACATTTATACATTGCCCAAACCATGTCTTTCTTTCTTGTCTCATTCCTTTTTCTATAAATCAATTTAGAAAAAAATCTTCTCCACACTTTGTCTTTTGGTTTGTCCTTTACTTTTTTGGTCTTTCAGTCTATTAATGACACAATTTGTGACTACCTGTCTTTCTCCTCTTCAGATTGCTTTCCTTTATGCTATACAATGCTATGTTCTTATTTTCTAAGTTTTTTGTAGTTGTCATGAGAAATTACCTTGATGCAATGGTGACCTATAAGTACACTACAAGGCAAGCTATCCCGGAAGTCACAAAACAGGCTCAAAGATCAAATTAAGATGTTTGAATCGCATAGTTTATTAAATCACTTTAAAGCACATAATCTGAAGCAAGAGGAAAGCGATGGGGTAACTTTCCACACTTAGGATAGGGTTCAAGTGGGAAGGACCACACGAGGTGAATCCTGAGTTATGCTACATTCATACATCCTGTGTCTCTCTCCATCTGCGGCATCAGCCTTCTTCACTGATGGTCAGGTTGAAGTTTGAGCCAGGTCAACAGACAGAAGGTGCTTGGGGCCAATGATACACACTTGCTCTATTAAAGAGAGACAGTGACAAGTATGCCTGGCCACAGCCATAACTTGTCAATCAGCCTGCAAAAAGCTATGGGTACTATAAGGATTTCTTAGGTAGAGCACATGTGGGCCCAGAGTAGGACCATAAGTGGCTGGTATAAGTGGCTGGTTCTTTCCATCCCTTTCCATCTATAAATAATATAGTAATATAGTAAATATATTTAATATAGTAAATATAATAAATATAATAATACAGTAATACAGTAAATATAATAATATAGTACATATATCAGTCTATATTTAGTATATTATGAATTCTACCTATGTCTCACAAGCTACTCGCTTACTCATTATCTGTGCTTAGCACATCCTATGGGATTAATCCACCTCATTCTGTGCTCTACTACAGAACTGAACTTTCTCAATTAATAGAGCAAACTCATGTTACACTAATCAACCTTTAAATATTTTCTCATGTATGCAGTTAAATGTATTGACATTACTTGTAACATTTTTGTATTATTTTATTCTATTTACCTTGTCATTTCTCACTTTCCTTACAGTTTTTGTCATTTTGAAGAAACCAACAGGGATGTTTGGTGCAAATTCCCAAAATAATTCAATCCAATTCAATTCTCCACATTTCCATTTGACATTGATATACAGGCTGTGAAATATACCTCTTCTTACTTTACGTTCCAGAAAATCAAGCCTTTAAAATTATTTTTACATGGCTGGGTGCGGTGGCTCACACCTATAATCCCAGCACTTTGGGAGGCTGAGGCGGGCAGATCACCTGAGGTCAGGAGTTTGAGACCAGCCTAGCCAACGTGGTGAAACCCCATCTCTACTAAAAATATAAAAATTAGCCAGGCGTGGTGGCTGGTGCCTGTAATTCCAGCTACTTGGGAGGCTGAGGCAGGAGAATTGCTTGAACCTGGGAGGCGGAGGTTGCAGTGAGCCGATATCGTGCCATTGCACTCCAGCCTGGGCGACAACAGCGAAACTCCGTCTCAAAATAAATAAATAAATAAAATAAAATTATTTCTATGTAAAAACAGTATCCTTTAAAAATGTATTGACAAGTGATGAGAAAACAATCTTCATCTCTGTTTCTTATGTAGTTCATTAATTTGACATATGAGGCTTGATAAACATTTTCTTGTGCCACACATGCACTAGACCTCAGCAGTTGTCCTGTTGAGCACAATAAATTCATGAACTGGGGAGTCTTCTGCATTTAATGACTATAAATAAAGCTCCAAGGATGATGTAAAATGCTAGGGGCTGTCTTCCAATTTCTACCCAACATAGGTACTCACAGTTTTTCCAACAAAGCTCAGAAAAGTTAGCGAGTTATCCTCAACCAACAGGTTCATCAATAAGCATCTACTGAGTGTCCATTCTTCACAAGGCACTGGAAGAAAACAGAACTTATCACCGGATTCTGACACTCATTTTATCTTACGTGTATCCCTGAAAAAAACTTTCTGCTTACAAAATGTATTTTTAGAAAAGTCACTTTGGAGCCCATCTCTTCATTGTAGGAGAATTTTCTCTTACTCAATTATAAATTTACAACAAGTACAAGAAAAAAAGCCATGTTTAGGAAAAAAGACAAAACCTTAATGTGCTTATAAGATTGGGTAGATAAAGGAGAATAGAGCAGGCTGAGTGTTTTAGGCCATTCTTGCATTGTTATAAGGAATAATATATAAAGAGAAGAGGTTTAACTGGTTTATGGTTCTTCAGGCTGTACAGGAAGCATGATTTTGGCAACTGCTTGGCTTCTGGGGAAGCCTCAGGAAGCGTACAACCATGGCAAAGGCAAAGAGGGAGCAGGCATGTCACATAGCCAGAGGAGGAGCAAGAGAGACAGAGAGTGGGGCAAGGGGAGGTGCCACACACTTTTAAACCACATGATCTCAAATGAACTCAGATAGAGAGTTCTTATTACCAAGGGAATGGCCCAAGCCATTCATGAGGGATCTGCTCCCATGATCCAAACACCTACCACCAGGCCCTACCTCCAACATTGGGGATTACAATTCAACATGAGATTTGATGGGGACATACATTTAAACTCTATTAGTTTGGTAGCAAATTATTGTATAAAATGCTAAGTGGTTTAGGAATTTATCCCCTTGAACCCAGACATATGCTATCTAATATGGTAGCTACTAGCCAAATACAACTTATTACATTTAATTAATTACAATTAAAGATTCAGTAATCTTTATTTTAAAATAATAATACACTAGCCACATTTTAAGTGTTCCGTAGACACATATGGCCGGTGGCTACCATATTGATTAGTATAGAAATAAATGTTAGTAGGACATTTCTATTATTACAGAAAGTTTTATTGGATAGTGCTGTCCTAGATATTGAGGAAATATAAAAAAATTTTGAGCACAGTTTAAAATGATAAAATTACAATTTTCCACAAATATCTAGGAAAAATTGGATAGACTGGAAAAAGATAAGACAATTAGGATACGAATCAGAATACATGTCATCCACAGGTTGTGGTTATAGAAATGAAGAATGGTATGTGTCAGTGGTGCAACCAGAAGCAGAACTACAGTCACAGAGCAGATATGGAGGCTGAAGGAGAGGTGGAATGCTTCTTATTTAGGAAAATGGGTGGATATTGACCCTATTTTCTGAAATAGGAAATGCCAGAGGAGTGAAATTGATTTTTTTTAGTGGATGATAAATTTAGGTTTTATTCATGTTGTTTGAGATTGTCTTAGTCCAGTTGTGCTGCTGTAATAAAATACCACAGACTGGGTAATTTATGGAGAACAGAAACGTATTTCTAACAGTTTTGGAGTCTGGGAAGTCCAGGATCAAGTTGCCAGCAGGTTTGTTGTCTGGTGAAGGTCCAGTTTCTGCTTTCAAGATGGCATCTTGAATGCTGCAACCTCCAGAGGGGAGGAATGCTATTCTACATGGTAGAGGGTAGAAGGGCAGAAGAGGAACTCTCTCTGCCAAACCCTTTTTATAAGAGTACCTAATCCCATTCATGAGGGCAGAGCCGGTTATAACTCAATCACCTTCCATACACCACACCTCCCAATATTGTTGTATTGGGGATTAAGTTTCAAAATGAATTTTTGGAGGAGACAAAAACCTACTGCCAGCCTCCACCTCCAAACTGGGGATTGCAATTCAACGTGAGATTGGGCGGGGACTTACATTCGAACTGTATCAGTGGGGCAGCAAAGTATTGTATAAAATGCTAAGTGGTTTAGGTATTTATACTCTTGAACCTAGACATGTGCTGACTAGTATGGTAGCTACTAGCTATGTAAACCATAGCAGAGATTGTGGAGGGCATTCTAGTAAGATGTATAATAGGCAACTAGCTACACAGGCAGTCCCTAACTAACATAAGTTCCACTTACGATTTTTTTTTTTTTTTTTTTGAGATGCAGTTTCACTCCTGTTGCCCAGGCTGGAGTGCAATGGCGCCATCTCAGCTCACTGCAGCGTCCACCTCCCCAGTTCAAGCGATTCGCCTGCCTCAGCCTCCCAAGTAGCTGGGATTACAGGCGCCCAACACCTCGCCTGGCTTTTTTATTTTTAGTAGAGATGGGGTTTCACCATGTTGGCCAGGCTGACCTCCTGATCTCTGTTGATTCGCTGGCCTTGGCCTCCCAAAGTGCTGGGATTACAGGCGTGAGCCACTGCGCCTGGCCCACCTAACGATTTTTTGACTTACAATGGATTTATTGGGACATAGCCCCATCATAAGTTGGGGAGCATCATGAGTTGTAGAGTATAGGTTTGGAGGAGTCAGTCTCCAGGAGCTTGGGGAGAGATGCATAAGTTATAATGTGGATCTCTCTTTACTTCCTTAAATTAAGTGCCTAGAAGTAAATTGCTTCTTCAAAAAGTATGGATTTTATGTGAGGACTTCCGAAATTTCTTCCCCCTCTTCCTGCCACACACACCCCCTAGTGGCCTTTATGTTGTCATAATGAACAGATATTACTGATGGGCTTGTAAAATTCTCTACAAGTATGCTGATGTGGTCTGGTGTTTTAAAATTCATTAGTTGGGAGAGAGATTTCAAAATTATATCCCCTTCTTTGTACAAACTGCAACAACCCTCTGCCCAACTCCAACAGTTTTGTAAATATTACATGGAAGTACATATCTGCATCAGTACAGTTCCAGGTAGGAAAACAAATAATTAAAAGTATTTTAAACAGACGCCATTCACTATGGAGAAATAGTTAAGCAGATATTGAAGGCTAGAAGAGCAAAAAGGGAGAAGTAAGATTAAATCAGAAATTTTAAACTGCAGGATGGCTACCAGTCCTTGAGCTGGTGGAACAGAAGGTAGAAGTAGTAGTATCATAGCACAAGAGCAAACTCACTCACTGTTAAGGGTGTCACTTTCTTAAGGTAAGGAAAGGAGGGGCTGCTCCAACTGGCTCTAGACTTTGTAAGGGACATAGTCATTGCTCTAGATGCCAGAAGCAGAGAGTAAAATAAATGGACAATAGCTTTCCCATGTTCCACCTTTTGATTTCCTGCCTGTGCCTCCTGTGGGCAGAGTCTTACAGGAAGCCATCTAACAAGGAAGGCTGGGAAATGTAGTTTGTGGACTCCCTGCCTAGCCATCATCTCGAAGCAGAGGGTAGGTGAGTATGGGGTTCAAAGATTACAGGCAAGTAACCTGCATAGCAACTTATCAGGAAAAAAAAAAATCCTCCATTAGACAATAAACTCCATAAAGAAAAATCGACTTTAGTTTTTAATCTTTGACAGACTTTATAGACTCTAGGGCCTATCACAGTGCTTGCCATATAAAATGCTCAATCAATATCAACAGATATTTAAGTGAATAATTGCCTATTCTCACCATTGGTAAAATTTAAATCAGTATTCAACTTAAATGACTGCCAGATAATACAACTGATTTTTAAAGAAATACACTTTAACTCATATGGACATAAATATTTTACAGTATCCAAGTAGTGCTGACATTACTCAAGGAATTGTTTAGGACTACTTGTTCAAAATTTCTTTCAGACCTAGTTCTTCAGAAATACATTATAATTATTTCTATAAAAGTGGGCATGACTAAGTAGAATCTAGTCTTGCCCACTTTTGGCCCAGCCTGACTCAACTGGTTTTGATCTGGATGACTTAATATTATTTCTGAAAATTAAATCCACTCTGAAAGAACAGACTTATTACTAATTTTGTTAAGTACTTACCGCGATTTCCAATTAAACTTGAGGCAACATGATGTCTTACTCCACTTCTGCCACTGTAGGCTTGAAATAAGATGGCAAGTGTGGTGAATAATAATGGTAATAACTCAAATAAGACTTTGGCCTTTGCTGCCATCCTATGAAGACAGAATCACCACCCCCCAGCCCTCACCCCTCACCCCCGCAATCCGAGTAATTTCAGGAAGCTATTTGTTTCCTTATCCTTGGGTTATTTTCAGTTAAGACAAATGTACAAGCACAAAAAGGAGTCCCTTAGCTTCTGACTCCTAGGACATAAACCAAGACACACTTTACTATCACACACTCATTTCCCTAAAGGGAAGTAGCCAAAAAATGCATACTATAGTAAAATGGGAAACATTTCAAGGGACAGTAAGGTGTGGGGAAGAGTGGGCAGATGTTGTGGCTGTTACCTGCGTGAAGGTAAATAAAATATTAACAATAACAAGCACTTCTACACCGCTATGTGCAAGGTGCTATTTATCCTTTCAATCACAGCTCTGTGAGGTAGACACTTATGACTCCCATTTTACAGATGAGAAAACTGAGGCTCACGAAGGTGGTTAACTAGCCAAGGCCACTCGGCTAGGAAGTGAGAGGCCAAGGTTCAATCCTAGGCAATCTGGCTTAAGTTTGTGTTCTGTTAAAAAAAAAAAAAAATTAAAGGTTATCTGGCAATTTTTTAAACGTCAGGACTGTCATCTGTGGAATCAATTGAAAAGGGAATCAACACTTCAGAAACTGTAATACACCAAGGGAACCTGCTATCCTGGGAAAGAGAGATAAAGGAGAAGTCAGCTGACTGTCCTCCTTCAGACTAGCTCAGACCACCCCAACCTGCGAGGGCCCTGGAGACCCCTGTGGCGCAACAGATCCCTTACTGGGTCCCTTCCAAGTGGCGTCACATAGCAAGCGTCCAGAAGGAGGCGGGACTTCCGGGCCAAGCGAGCCAATTCCGGCCGCGCCGGAAGTCTCTACTGAGGAAAGCTATGAGGATACTCTGTTCGTAAGCTCCCGGTGAATTTTGTTCCACAGACTCGGAAGAAAGGTTGGATAAGAGTTCACTGGAGATTGACAAGTACTCGGGATAGTGAAAAGCAGGAGTTGGAACATGGATAGCCGCTTGCAGGAGATCCGGGAGCGGCAGAAGTTACGGCGACAGCTCCTCGCGCAGCAGGTCCGCGGCCCTGGTGGCCCCTGTGGGAGGGATCGAGAATGCGAATGCGCGGCCGCCTCCTCCCTCCACACCCCGCCTTTTTCTGTCCCCTCTCTACCTGCCGCTGTTAAGGCCTTTCTGGTCCTGCGATCCTGATCCCTGGTTCTGCCTTTGTAGTTCTCAATTTTCGCGGTGTCCCGAATGTTTTTCCAGTTCCTTCCGCGGTTTTTGTGGTGCTAAACCGAATGCCAGGATTAGCCTTTAAGCTTTGTGGAACTCCCACCGAGTGTCTGGCATGTTCACGCCAGGATGAGTGTCATGTTATCCCCTACATTTCTCTTCACTATTAAATGGTCATCTATTTCTTTCTTTTCTTCGTCGTCAGCCCCAAATTCCTGAGATTGTGGTTTCATTATGAAATACGTTTACAGTATTTTCTTTGACATCTTTCTGAAGACAACACTGGAAGTAGCCTGAGTGTAAATTTTAGATTCTGCATCTTATATAGAGTATCCTTGTCACATCCACAGTTAATATTTGAAATCTTACTCTGTGTTAGTCACAATAATCTCCTGAAACAGGTATTATTACCTTCACTTATCAAGTAATGAAAAAGGCTCCATACGTTAAGGAATTTTACTCCTGGTCGCTCACTTCTCTGCTGGGAAATAGAACCTAGGTTTGTCTCCCCAAAGCTTGTCTTCTAAACCATTGTCCTTCACTTCTTTCTTGTGTATAAGTAAGTTAACATTTGCTGATTAGTAGAGTGCACATGCAGAAAATACAGATTGTGCACAGTTCTACTTAAAATCGAGGCTGTATTTTCCATTCTACTATTCAGATCAGTAAAAGTGATAGGAGCAATGCTCATAGACTGTAATAGTCATCTTGCAGTTATTTTTCAGTAATGAAACTTGGTTTTAGTAAATGGACTTCTGAAACCTATCCTCTTTATGGTCTGATGAACAGATTTGTGGAATATGGCTAAAACCGTGGAAACTTGGAGTCAGATTTGTTCCTTTGTTCGTTATCCCGCTGGCATTACGATCTTGGGCAAATCAAGTATCCTTTCTAAGTCTTCTTTTCGCCAACTTCTTTTATCGTATTATCTTCAAAAATGTTAAGTAGCTCTTTGTTGCTACCACAGAAGATGTTTTACTCCTTAATATTGAATTCAAACTTCTATTTGACTCAATATACATTCATAGGACAATTATTTGTTTAGTGTTTTACACTCAGCAGATGCCAGGGGCTCTAGCTTTTAAAGTCTTTTATGAATTGGTTGCACTCTACTTAGCCAGCCTTATAACCATTATTTGTTTACATTTGTTTGTATTTTGCAAAATTTTCCAAACTGCCAAACAAAATTTATGTTACCATTTTAAGGTAGTAAAGTTCAGCCTTGTGTCTATAAATAGTAAGACTTAGCTTGAGTAAAACTGGATCGATTTTTATTAGAGCATAGGATAAATAAGTTACATTATATAAGCTGATGCCTACAAAATGTTTAACATGGTACCCACAACCCTGTGCAAACACTGTCTTATCTACTTTTTTTAGTTATTGCTATTGCAGGTTGAATATCTCTTATCTGAAATGCTTGGGCCAGAAGTGTTTTGGATTTCAGATTTTTTTCAGGATTTGGAATATTTGCATATTACTTACTGGTTGAGCATGCCAAATACCAAAACTCAAAATCGGAATGCTTCAGTGACCATTTCCTTTGAATGTCATGTCAGTACTCAAAAAGTTCCAGATTTTGGAGCGTTTTGGATTTTGGATTTTCAGATTTGGAATGCTCAATTTGTATTAAATCGTGTGTATTGCTTCACAGGAAATTGGCTAAAGTGTCTTATTTTCAAATACAGGTGGTTCCAGACTTACTATCATTTGACTTAACAATTGACTTTATGATGGTTTGAGAGTGATAGGCATCCAGGCTGCTCATTGACTTACGGTGGAGTTGTGTTCAGATAAACCCATCATAAGTGGAAAATATTGTAACTTGAAAACACACTTACAACGTTTATTTTGAAACAGATTTACTTTCAACTTACAATGGGTTTATCAGGACATAACCTCATCATAAATCAAGGAGCCGCTGTATAACTGAAAGCATAAAATGTTTTGCCAGCTGTCAAACTCATTCTTAATTAATGCGGTTTTTTTCCAGAGTTTTTCCAGTTTGTCTTGCAAGCTGATTAATTCATTGTTTTGTGTGTGTGTGTGTGTGTGTGTGTGTGTGTGTGTGTGTGTGTGAATTAAGGTGTTTTTGTTTTTTAAGTATTTAATATATTAAATGCTGCTACAAATGCCCAGAAAGGCTATCCAATGCATTGCAATCTAATTTCTGATTTTGCCTTTTCTCAGTTGGGAGCTGAAAGTGCCGACAGCATTGGTGCCGTGTTAAATAGCAAAGATGAGCAGAGAGAAATTGCTGAAACAAGAGAAACTTGCAGGTCAGTCAGATAATTCTTTTTTTTTTTTTTTTTTTTTTTTGAGACAGGGTTTCACTCTGTTGCTTAGGCTGGATAGGCTGGAGTACAGTAGCATGATTATGGCTCACTGCAGCCTTGACTCCTGGGCTCAAGTGGTACACCTGCCTTGGCCTCCCAAAGTGCTGAGATTACAGATATGAGCCACTGTGCCGAGGCAGGTGGATCACTTGAGCCCAGGAAGTCGGGAGTTCGAGGCCAGTCTGGCCAACATGGTGAAATCCCATCTCTACTAAAAATACAAAAATTAGCCAGACATGTTGGCGGGCTCCTGTAATCCCAGCTACTCGGGAGCCTTAGGCAGTAGAATTGCTTGAAACCGGGAGGCGGAGATTGTAGTGAGCTGAGCCAAGATTGTGCCACTGCACTGCAGCCTGGGAGACAGAGTGAGACTCCGTCTCAAAAAAAAAAAAAAAAGAATGTGAAAGGATTACTGTTTTAATAAATAACCCTAGGTAGGTATGCAGTGTATTAAGAAAAGCATCAAAATAATGATTTTAGACACAATGGTTTTTATTGTCAGTTCATTAATTATGAAATATTTATTTTCTGAGGATAGTAAGTTCCCATTTGTAAAGTACTTAGAAAATGGAATGTTAGACTAAGAATTAGCATATATACTATAAATAAACAAGTATATTTAAACATTTTTTTGGAAATAGAGTCTCACTCTGTCACCAGGCTTGAGTGCAGTGGCGCAATCTCGGCTCACTGCAACCTCCGCCTCCAGGGTTGAAGCAATTCTCCTGCCTCAGCCTCCCCAGTAGCTGGGACTACAGGTGCGCACCACCACCCCCAGCTAATTTTTGTATTTTTAGTAAACATGGGGTTTCATCATGTTGGCCAGGCTGGTCTCGATCTCTTGACTTTTTGATCCGCCTGCCTTGGCCTCCCAAAGGCTGGGATTACAGGCATGACCCACCATGCCCAGCCTAAAAATTTTTATAAAAGAAAATATACTTTATCCTAAAAGTGGTATTTATTTGGTAGTTCAGAAAGCATTTCAAAATTTTTTCGCTATTCTAGTTTTCAATTTGTACGTCTGTTTTGCTCAAAACAGATTAAAATAATACATACTATATAAATTTATTTTCAATATATCCCTTATAGCAGCTTATTTTCTCATTTGGTTGCTTTCTCATAAAAATGAAACAGAGAATTATCAATCAGGTTATTTGACTTTTTGGATGACTTATAAACTGCTTAGATAGATATTCTTTAATCAGGAAAAATTTGTCTTGTTCTGTTTTTATAACCTGTTTATTATTATTAATAGATGCATTTATACATCTTGTATATATTTATGGGTAATATTTCTGTTTATTTTTCAGGGCTTCCTATGATACCTCTGCTCCAAATGCAAAACGTAAGTATCTGGATGAAGGAGAGACAGATGAAGACAAAATGGAAGAATATAAGGCAAGTAGAGAGTGAAATAAGTTTATGGTCAAAGAAAACATAAATCCAAATGATAGATTCATATCCAGGAAAACAAATTTGATGGAAAGCCTAATTTTAAGATGTGCTAAAATAATTGTCAGTGGCATATGTTATCACCAGTTACATTAAGACCATTATATCAGTTTTCTTATCTTTTTCTTTTCTTTTCCTTTTTTTTTTTTTTTGTGACGGAGTCTCGCTCTGTCGCCGGGCTGGAGTGTAATGGCACAATCTCGGCTCACTGCAACCTCCGCCTCCTGGATTCTAAGGGTTTCTTCTGCCTCAGCCTCCCAAGTAGCTGGGACTTGGTGCACCACCATGCCCAGCTAATTTTTGTATTTTTAGTAGAGACAGGGTTTCACCATGTTGGCCAGGATGGTCTTGATCTCTTTACCTGGTGATCCACCTGCCTTGGCCTCCCAAAGTGCTGGGATTATAGGTGTGAGCCACCGTGCCCTGCCAGTTTTCTTATCTTAATGCAAGAGTTATGTGGATTAAATGAGGTTATATATATGAGGCACTTAGCATAATGTCTGGTAAGAACTAGTTAATAATATTCTTTTTTTTTTTTTTTTTTTTTTGTGAGACAGAGTCTCACTCTGTCGCCCAGGCTGGAGTGCAGTGTCGTGATCTCAGCTCAGTGCAACTTCCGCCTCCTGGTTTCAAGCTATTCTTCTGTCTCGGCCTCCCAAGTAGCTGGGACTACAAGCACGCACCACGACGCCCGGCTATTTTTGTATTTTCAGTAGAGACAGGGTTTCACCATATTGGCCAGGCTCGTCTCGAACTCCTGACCTCATGATCCACCCGCCTCGGCCTCCCAAAGTGCTGGGATTATAGGCGTGAGCCACCATGCCTGGCCAGCAGTAGACAATAATATTCTTAAAGATGACTGAGGATATAAGTGTATCATAAACTTTGGGCCCAGTGTGGTGCCTCACGCTTGTAATCCCAGCACTTTGGGAGGTCAAGACGTGCAGATCACTTGAGGTCAGGAGTTTAAGACCCTCCTGGCTAACATGGTGAAACCCTGTCTCTACTAAAAATACAAAAAATTAGCTGGGCATGGTGGCACACGCCTGTAATCCCAGCTACTCAGGTGGCTGAGGCAGGAGAATCGCTTGAACCCGGGAGGCAGAGGTTGCAGTGAGCTGAGACCATGCCACTGCACTCCAGCCTGGGCAACAGAGTGACTCTGTCTCAAAAAAAAAAAAAAAAACCACAAAACTTTGGGTAATTGATTGGATCAGATTTTGAGAAGCTGCAGTAGCTTTGGATCAGATTTTGAGAAGCTTTTTTGAGGAGTTGTTATTCCATGTTAACAATATTGGATAGTATAATCAAGATATTTTTTGGATTTATGGCCTGGACTACATTGTAGAAATATTTCTGAAAGAGGCTCAAGAAAAACCCAACTTCTAACTTGTAATTGCAATATTTAGTTGAAATAGTTGAAAGTATTATGGTCCAAAAAACTTACTTTTGTTTTTTCAAGTTAATTGTATATAATAGAGATAAGAATGTATAGTTTCAATAAAATCTCTAGAAAGTTCAGTGAAATAATACTTAATCTCGTGAATATTGTCTTATATGTTGCAGTTCTTATAATATGTAACTTAAATGTTTGTGACTTTTTTTTATTAATTAAAATGTTAGTGATTATTTTAGGTGGAACTATATGCAGTAGCTGATATTCTAACCTTTTTGACCTTTAAGCATAGCAGTTTCATATTGCAACATTGGTGGTCGTATCTTTCATGACTCAAACTAGACTCTAACACTTATAGTATTGTATATGAGATAAATAGTTTTAGACAAATCAATCAACAAAATAGTAGTTACAGTAATTATTTATGATAGGAAATTTTTTAATGAAAATAATCAGCTAGCTAGATCTAATAATGGGAAAGCAAAGACTTCAATGTTTGATTTTAATGCTAATTTAAAACATTTATTAAATCTTAAGGAAATAAAATATGTTGAGTTTTAATCAGGATGTGATAATTAGAGAAATAGCCCCTATCTGTAAAATATTTACTTAATCTTATGTTTTTCAAGGATGAACTAGAAATGCAACAGGATGAAGAAAATTTGCCATATGAAGAAGAGATTTACAAAGATTCTAGTACTTTTCTTAAGGTAAAATAAATAATTTTCAAATTTTGTAACTCTTCATATTTAAGCTCTATACCTGAAAAGATTTTAAATACCTGTTTGTCTTCAAGATGTTTTTTAATTATTGAGGGATCATTGTTATAAAATAAAGATTATTTAAAATTACTCATGAAATAGTCTTCTGATATTTGGCTATTTAGTGTGAAGTAACAGTATATTAATATCAGTAGCTACTGAAAAGTAATAATTTTAGTTGTATTTTCAAATATTACTAATTTTTAAATCTATCAATTGATTGCATTTTATATCACCTTGTAATAGAAAACAGTACAGAGATAATTTATCTGCCATTACAATGCATGTTACAAGTTTAATTTTGTTTTTTAATTTAGGGAACACAGAGCTTAAATCCCCATAATGATTACTGCCAACATTTTGTAGACACTGGACATAGACCTCAGAATTTCATCAGGGATGTAGGTATGTCAGGTTTGTTTGGACTACGCTATTGCTGACTCTCAATTACATGCATGTAATTTATCCAATTTGTGGATATTTCTAACAATTATTTTTCCAGCTTGACATCTTTTTTTCGTTCTCAGTGCTTCTGGTGTACCTTCTTTTTCTTTTCTTTTCTTTTTTTTTTTTTTTGAGACAGAGCCTTGCTGTGTTGCTCAGGCTGGAGTGCAGTGGGGTGATCCCTCTTGGCTCACTACAACCTCTGCCTCCCAGATTCGAGCGATTCTCCTGCCTCAGCCTCCCAAGTAGCTGGGATTACAGGCACCCCCCACCGTGCCTAGATAATTTTTGTGTTTTTAGTAGAGACGAGGTTTCACCATGTTGGCCAGGCTGGTCTGGAACTCCTGACCTCAGGTGATCTGCCTGCCTCGGCCTCCCAAAGTGCTGAGATTACAGGCGTGAGCCACTGTGCCAGGCCCACACTGTATACCTTCTTTTTCTATAATCGATATTACTATTTTTTTGTTTGTTTCTTTTTGGCTCCAGTTTGGTATTATGCCTATTCTTGCATTTTAGACAGATTTATTGAGATAATACATACTGTACAATTCACTCAGAGTTTTTTTTTTAATGTATCCACAGAATTGTGCAACTATTTTCACAATCTATACTAGAACATTTGCATCTCCCCTAAGGAAGCCCTGTACCCATTAGCAGTCAGTCCCCATTTCCTCTCTCTCATCTACCCCTTCTCAGCCTTAAGTATCTGCTGATCTGCTTTCTATTTCTATACGTTTGCCTATTTTGGACATTTCTTGTAATTGAAATTATACAATGTGTGGTGGTTTGTCACTGGCTTCTTTCACTTAGCATATTTTTAAGGGTCATCGATGTTGAAGCATGTGCCTGTACTTCATGTTTTTAAATTGCCAAGTAATATGCTATTGTATATGTTTACCTTTCTGACAACTACTCTCTTGTGTTTCCAAGCAGCTTCACGATTTTACATTTTTACTAACAACGTATGATGGTTCCAGTTTCTTCACATCTTTGGCACTTACTATTATCTGTTTTTTATTGTAGCCATCCTAGAAAGTGTGAAGTGGTATTTTACTGTGGTTTTGATTTGCATTTGCCTAGTGACTAATGATATTGAGCATCTTTTTTTATGCTTATTGGCCATTTAAATATCTTTTTTAGAGAAATATCCTAATACTTTGTGTATTTTTAAATTATTTCACTGTCTTTTTACTATTGAATAACAAGAGTCTTTTATATATTCTCTTTGTGTGTGGGTGTGGGTGTGTATTTTTTACATATTCTGAGTACAAGTCTCTTACCTGATGAATAATTTGCGAATATTTTCTCGCATTCTGTGGGTCACTTTCTTGATAGTATATTTTGTAGCACAAACATTCTATTTTTGATATAATCAAATTTAGTTTTTCCTTTGTTACTTGTAAGCAACATTTCTCTTGAAGTAGAGAAACTAATTTTAATGTTTTTATAAGCAACATGTAGATGTAGCATAAAAATTTGTGGTTAAATTGTATAACCAGATTTAGATATAAACTGCTCTGCTCTTAGGATACCTGCCTCCCCAAGGCAAAGAAAACATACTTAGAAAACTATTACAGATTGAGGAAAAGTTGTACCTTCTGTTTTATAGGTGATTAGAAGCTGACTCTGCTGTCTTGAAATTTGACTATAATAAAATCTTCAAATTCATTAATTGAAATGTGATCTGCAACCACTAACTGAGGAAGCTTTACAAAATCGTTTTCTTTTTTCTTTGATATTAAAGTTACTAATATTTGTACTTTTGGTTTTTAAATTAGGAAGTTCATATAACTTATGTTGTTATAAATGTGCTTCCTGTTTGGGAAGAAAAGAAACACTCATTTTCTTTGCTTTGAATAACTATCCAAG
This sequence comes from Pan paniscus, assembly GCF_029289425.2. NCBI lineage: Eukaryota > Metazoa > Chordata > Mammalia > Primates > Hominidae > Pan > Pan paniscus. The sequence continues at coordinate 116,476,502 of NC_073252.2, forward strand.
AAATTAAGTAAAAATCTTAACAATCAGGTTCTTTAGGATAAGGATTTTTTTTTTTTTTTTTTAGTTAAGAGGAAGGGGGAAAAGAATCACACAAGAAAGGTAGTTGTTTTTTTTTTTTTTTCCTGAATGTTAAACTGGATGCTAGGGGCGATGGTTTAACTTAATAAATATGTGATATTAAGTGGCTTATTGACTTGGACTGGGTTTTAGAACATCTGGGTTTTTACTTGCATGTCATTAGTTATGAAATCTGCATACATATTATTTAAAATTATTAGAAATTAAGCTTCCTTAAAAGATATGAGTCAAGTGGCATGTGTATTATTTTGTTTTCTTGAGAGGGCTCATAACTTTTGAATTACTGATATTAACTTCAGTTGAGATGAATTCAGAATTTACTATTTTTTCTGCTCAGGTTTAGCTGACAGATTTGAAGAATATCCTAAACTGAGGGAGCTCATCAGGCTAAAGGATGAGTTAATAGCTAAATCTAACACTCCTCCCATGTAAGTGTTTTTATTCAATTACTGTTTATTCCCAACTCAGGCTTAAAGTATCAGTTTGTTTATCCTATAACCTTTTTTCTTTTTCCTAAATTCAGCACTTATGTTAACATGCTTTATTACTCTGTTTCTTCTCTCTGCCTTTTTGTTTTTTAAAGGCTGGTGCTCATTATGTTGCCCAGGCTTGTGTCCATCTCCTGGGCTCAAGCAATCCTCCCACCTCACCTGGACTACAGGCGTTTCAGCCATCACTCCTGGCTCTATTTTTCTTTCTTTCTTTTTTTGTTTTGAGATGGAGTCTTGCTCTGTTGTCCAGGCTGGAGTGTGGAGTGTAGTGGTGCAATCTTGGCTCACTGCAGCCTCCGCCCCCTGGGTTCAAGTGATTCTCATGCCTCAGCCTTCTGAAGAGCTAGAATTACAGGCACGCACCACCATGCCTGGCTAATTTTTGGCACACACCACCATGCCTGGCTAATTTTTGTATTTTTAGTAGAGACGGGGTTTCACCATGTTGCTCAGGCTGGTCTCAAACTCCTGACCTTGGGTGATTTGCCCCCCTCAGCCTCAAAATGCTGGAATTACAGGCATGAGCCAGTGTACTGAGCCCTATTTCTTCGTTATAGCAAAAATGTTAATTTGAAGCTCTGGTGCTGAGTTCAGAGGGGGCTCTCAGTTTTTTTTCAGCTTTTCAGATAATTTGCTTAAAGTGCCTCTAAATATTTTTTCTTCTTAAAAGTCATCCAAGTCGGGCATGGTGGCTCACCCCTCTAATCCCAGCACATTGGGAGGCTGAGGCAGGTGGATCACCTGAGGTCAGGAGTTTGAGACCAGCCTGCCCAACATGCTGAAACCCTGTCTCTACTAAAAATACAAAAATTAGCTGGGCATGGTGGTGCACGCCTGTAATCCCAGCTACTCGAGAGGCTGAGGCAGTAGAATCGTTTGAATCTAGGAGGCAGAGGTTGCAGTGAGCCGAGATCGCACCATTGCACTTTAGCCTGGGTGACGGAGTGAGACTCCGTATTCTTGATAGCTTACTTAAAATGCCTTTAAATGACTTCTTGTCAAGTAATTTGTTTGTTAAAGGAAGCTTAGAAAACTTAGAGTCAGGAAAGGAAGAAAACAAATATTAATTACAGCTTAGCATTCTGAGATACTATTCTTAACAATTTGGAATATGATAATTCATTTCAACCGTTGCTAAGCAGAATAATGTTTTCCTCAGAAATGTATATGAGATCTTTGAAATTGGAGAATTTAGCTTTGAATGTTTTGTACATTTAATGATATGATAAAATGTATTTTGGGCCGGGTGCGGTGGCTCACACCTGTAATCCCAGCACTTTGGGAGGCTGAGGTGGGCGGATCATTAGATCAAGAGATCAAGACCGTCTTGGCCAACATGGTGAAACCTTGTCTCTATTAAAAATACAAAAATTAGCTGGGTGTGGTGGCGCACACCTGTAGTCCCAGCTATTCAGGAGGCAGAGGCTGAGGCAGAAGAGGTGGAGTTTGAACCCAGGAGGTGGAGTTTGCAGTGAGCCGAGATTGTGCCACTGCACTCCAGCCTGGCGACAGAGTGAGACTCTGTCTCAAAAAAAAAAAAAAAAAAAAAAAAAATTGTATTCTGTAAGTCATTAGAAGCACCACAGAATGTTTTAGTATGTGGAGAGGAAGTCTAAGTATACTCTAATATTCATTGCATTTTAAAATACACCTTTACTTGCTTGCTTATTTACTTATTTATTTATTTAAATAGAGACAGGGTCTCACTGTCTCTATTTTGAGACCAGGCTGGTCTCAAACTCCTGGGGTCAATTGATCCTCCCACGCTGGCCTCCCAAAGTGTTGGTATTATAGGCATGAGCCACCATGCCTGGCCTAAAATACACCTTTAATGAGATGTTGAGGTGGGAAGATCACTTGAGCCCAGGAGTTTGAGATTGTAGTACTGTATAATCAGGCCTGTGAATAGCCACTGCATTCAGCCTGAGCAATATAGTGAGACCTTGTCTCAAACAAACAAACAAACGAAAACCCATTTACATTTAAAGTATTTTAAATTTAAAATATTTTCATGCTATGTGACAATAACTTTTCAGTAAAGGCCAGTAATAACTTATATTAGGTAGCATGAAAAGACTCTTAATAGAAACATTTTTACTAATGAAAAAACTAATAAAAGAAAACTATATGAAAACTGTGTTTTGGGGGAAGAATTTAAAGCTTACAGAGAAATGGGTTTTCTAACTGAACAATTGAGAATAAAACAATGTGATATTCCTTAGAAAATTCAGATGAGAATGGAAAGGGGTTCAGAGACATATCTGAGTATGGATTTTTAATATTGAGAGAAGAATATATTCTGGGTGTACATGGGGAAAATAGGACTTTTACTATGTAGTTTGATTACGTTCATGTCTTAAGAAAGATCACTGGTAGATCGTTTAAGTCTATACTGAAGAAAAAAAGACTCAATAAAAAGGCCTTTAGTAATTAGCTTACTGATTACTTTGTAAATAGTGTTTAGTAATAATGTTTAGTGATATCTAAGGCATTTCTTTCATTACCATCTGTTAAGGTACTTGAAAATCTTATTTAAAAAGCATTTTTTAAAAAACCTCATTTTTAATGCTTTAATCAAATAGGTACTTACAAGCCGATATAGAAGCCTTTGACATCAGAGAACTAACACCCAAATTTGATGTGATTCTTCTGGAACCCCCTTTAGAAGAATATTACAGAGAAACTGGCATCACTGCTAATGAAAAATGCTGGACTTGGGATGATGTATGATCAAACTTTCTACATTGTAATGAATTATTTATTTTCAAATGAATATGTTTATTTGGTCAGAAAGTGAGATAATAAATATCATCCCTGCTTTTGTAGGGATTATAAATGTAGATTTATAGTGTAAATTATAGCTGAAGGTCCAAGGTACATTGACTAATATTACATTATCTTTAATTTGAGCCTTCTTTTCAAGGCAAAAATTGAGCAGATAGCAAGTGAATAGGCTGTAGAAGACTTAAAATTTTGGTCTTAGAGTCCTTGGCTATATAGTTAGAGAAGTTTAAAAACAGATGGAATGATTCATAATTCATTCTGCATTTGATTAGTTTCAGTAAACATCGGAGCTTGTTTATATATATAAAAACATGATTTCTAGTCTTTAAACAGCTTACAGTGTAGTAAAGTATGGATAAATACCCTGTATGGACACATAATTACAATTTTGTTGATTAAACGATGGAGTCCTGCATAAGATGACATGAGAACAACTGACCAGTCCTGGGTAGATGGGACATAGGAACATAGAGGAGGTGACACCTGAACAATATAAATAGATTAGTTGGAATTAGCCAAGAAAGATGTGGGACGGGGGTTTCAAGCAGAAGGAACAACAAGAACAGAGGGGATGGAGGCAAATGACTATCTGGTTGTGGGGTGGCGGTCCTGTATGTAGGTTGGTATTGTTGGAACACAGATTGGGACTATCTTGAGGTGATGTGTTAGGAGTTGGGACTTTTATTCTGAAGACGTTAATAAGTCTGAAGAGTTTTAACCAGTTTAGTAAAAAGGTCAGATTGGTGTTTGGAAGCTGGGCTAGAGTCTGGGAAAGAATTCTGGAAAAATGGCCGGGTGTGGTGTCTCATGCCTGTAATCCCAGCACTTTGGGAGGCCGAGGAGGGTGGATCACGAGATCAGGAGTTTGAGACCAGCCTGACCAACATGGTGAAACCCTATCTCTACTAAAAATACAAAAATTAGCCGGGTGTGGTGGCACGTACCTGTAATCCCAGCTACTCGGGAGGCTGAGGCAGGACAATAGCTTGAACCCAGGAAGCGGAGGTTGCAGTGAGCCAAGACTGTGCCATTGCGCACTCCAGCCTGGGCGACACAGCAAGACTCTGTCTCAAAAAAAAAAAAAAAAAAAAATTTCTGGAAAAAGGAGAGCAATTAGAAGACTCTTTCTTAGAGTAACCTAATGCTGAGATGAAGGGACGCTGAATTAGGGTAATAGTAGGAATGGAAAGAAGGTGATACATTCAGTAATGTTTAGGAGGTAGATTTGGTAAGATTGAGTGATTGGGATGAGGGGAAGAGTTAAGGATAACTCAGAGTTTCTATCTTGGGATAGGTGGATTGAATTATCACCAACTGAGAGTGAGTTTCAGAAGATGAGCAGGATTAGAGAGGTTAAATAATACTGAACAAGTTGATTTCTAGGTATATGTGAGACATTCAAATGGAAGAGGTCATAGGAATAAAATATGAAACTCTAAGGACAGGCAGATCTGGTTTCAAAATACATATTTTAGAGGATTATCACATAAAATCCATGTAAATAGATGAGTTTATCTTGGGATCGTGTCTCAGGATAAAAATGTGGACTGACAGTAAAGTCGGGAAAACATTTACATTTAAAGACTACATATAAAAGAAATTTAAAAACGAGTTGTTCAGTGATGAATGAAGAGAACCAGGAGAGTATGAATGTAATGGAAACCAAGGGAACAGTGAGTTTCAAGGAGAGTGTAATCAGGAGCGTCCTGCACTTCTAGAAAAGATGTGGGGCAAGGAAAGGACTGAAACTGGAAGACATGTTTCTTAGGAAACGGATTAGAATCTTTGCATGTCCCTTTCTGAGTTAATGGTAGTTACTACTCTTAATAATATCTATTTTTCCAAGATTTACCTCTAATTCTTCCTCTTCCTTGAAACTTTTCCTATTAGCTTTAATACTCCTAGCACTTTTATTTATATTTGTATGGCTCCTATAATGTAAAAGTTTTTCCCCTTCCCTGTTTAAAGTGTTATCTGTGTTTATTGTTGAAAAATCAGAAAAGTGCACAGAATGTGGTATTTCTAAGACTTAAGATTAAAGACTTAATGCTCTTGGTATTTCTTGCAGAGAAGTTTTCCAGATAGGTATAAATTTACATTCCTTTCAGTAGTGTTTAAGAATGTCTAGTTAGCCATATCCTCATTAAAGTTGAATATTAATATTAAAAACCATTTTTTATCAGTTTGATCAAAAGAAAAAATTTAAACAATGAATCTGATTATGTCCTTTATTAATAATTAGGCAGAATTTTGTTTTCTCTAGCCAATCCGTGAGGTTTCAGCAGTGAAGGTACAAGAACTTCAATTATATGTGATAAACTAATACAGTTTTTAAAATAAAGAAATTCTATTTTATATGCAAATTCTTGATTTCAGTTTAATTTCACTGTACTTCAACTCTGGCTGGCATACTGAAAAATTTTGTCTGGCCCCAGAGCCCTAAGTTCTTTAACTTTTATGAGATACTGTCCTAAAGAAAGTGCCAGTAGTTAATGTAATAAACAAAATGTAAATAAGAAAAATGTTTGGGTTTCACAGGTATTCTTTTTCATGTTAGAGAGTCGGTAGTGGTCATTGTGTTTTACTTAAGAACACAAGCATTAAAGTACCAACACTTAACTTTTAGAATTAGTGTCAAAAGAGAATAATTTTTTTTTTTTGGCATTTGAGACTCAAAGTAGTAATCGTAGCAAAATATGTATATTGATTTATTGAGAAGTTCTTCTGTAGACACTGGATATCACAGTCCTCCCGAAACATTTATTGTTATATTTTAATTTTAATTTTGTCCCTAACGTTGGGCTTAGTTAAGTGCTTCATTCTTTTTCAGTAAATGATAAAAGATTGCTGGAGAATCTGTCTCAAGCTCCATCTTAAAAGATTGCATAAGTCTATAGCTATTGTTTCCTATAAGCTCTTTCCATATAACAGCAAGTGTATATATGTATATATGTGCACAGGTGTGTATGTTGTTTGTATATAAAGTAACAAAACAATAGAACGAGTAATTTTAAGGATAACATTTGTTTTCTATTAGTTCCTAATGGAAACTAATACACTTAAAGAACACATCTATCCTAATAAATCTTAATTGTTGTTCTTTTGGATTTAGGATGAATGGGAAACAAAATACTTTTATGCAATATCGTTTTGATTTCTTACAGATTATGAAGTTAGAAATTGATGAGATTGCAGCACCTCGATCATTTATTTTTCTCTGGTGTGGTTCTGGGGAGGGGTTGGACCTTGGAAGAGTGGTAAGATGGTGCTTTTATAAAGTGGATTTTTAAATTAATAAGAAAAAAATGTAACAGTATGTTGCATAGGATGTTTGAAAGTGGATGTTATTTTGTCCTTTGTTTCTTAAATAATTCTAAAATAGTGAGAAAAAAAAACCGTCCAGAAAAGAACGTAAGAAAGGCAATACTTGTAAGTTAGTTTACCAGCACTAGGGAGGAATGTGTAGCTCTTTCAAAAGACACTTCATTACAAGTACAGGAAGAGAACAGCTTAAAGATTTGAAACTCCAAATTATACCTCAAAAATGAGCTGCTTGGTATCATTTACAATTCTTTATGAGTAGCTAAAAAGTATTCTATGAGTAGCTAAAAGTATTCAGGAGCATTGGCTCCTGAAATCCAAATGGAAGTCAAATAAAATTGGAAAAGTAACACAGCATATGGAAGACATGAATGAATGAGAAAGAAGTTATAATACCTGAACTTATTTTAAGTATCTGATATTTAATTGTATTTCACAGCTTTTTTATTTTTTATTTTTTTATTGGAGTTTTTTTTTTTTTTTTTTTTTGAGACAAGGTACCAACTCTATTGCCCAGGCTGGCGTGCAGTGGCACAATTGTGGCTTACTGCAGCCTCGACCTCCTGGACTCAAGCAGTTTTCCCACCTCAGCCTCCTAATAGCTGGGACCACAGGCACACCACCACCCCTGGCTAATTTTTTTAGTATTTGTAGAGATGAGGTCTTGTTATGTTGCCCAGGCTGGCCCCAAACTCCTGGGCTCAAGGGATCCTCCCACCTCAGCCTCCCAAAGTGTTAGGATTACAGGCATGAGCCACCACCCCTGGCCCTGATTGGCCTTCACCAAAAGGAACAAAATAGTATATATGCTGTTTTAAACAAGAATAACAACAGTATTATGACTAGGTATCAGGAGTCTTAATTTTGCTCTCAATTCAGCTGCTATGCTGTAACAGGAAGACTTTGGGCAAAAAGATACTCTTGAGGGTCTCAATTTTGTCACATTTTATTGGTTGACACTTCGTTTTTATGACATATTATTTATTATACACCAAACTATCTCATTTAATGATTCCAATTTGGGGAGGTATCCATTTGACAATTGAAAAATTTAAGTAGGATTATATGAGATAATAAGTATGATTATATGGAAATAAGATTGTACCCAAATTCTGAAATTCTACAATTACTGTATATTCTTTATATAAATAGTAAGGCTGTTGGGTAACATCATTGCTTCCATCATTTATTAACTCCAAGGTAAACTATAACTGTGTTTCAGTTGGATATCTCCATTTTTTTGGTGTTGGCTCTTCAAGATGCTATAGAAAAGTGAGAGCGAAACATACATGTTTTTATAGGTATATTGGTGTTTACTTTGTTTTAACTTTAATATCTGACTTTGATCTTTCCTCTCATTCCCCAAATTAGATTGAAAATGATTAGAAGGTTTTTATCTTTTTTTTTTTTTTTTTTTTGAGACAGAGCCTTGCTCTGTCGCCCACACTGGAGTGCAGTGGTGCGATCTTGGCTCCCTGCAAAACTCTGCTTCCCAGTTGAAGCAGTTCTCCTGCTTCAGCCTCCTGAGTAGCCATCCAGGAGGTTTTTATCTTATTTACTTAATGTAGCAGTTTATCATACTGGTGAGAGTTTGGCAAAAAATGATTTAAAAAATAATTCAGCATGAGAAATACTCATGAGATTTTGATAAATTAGTGGATTAGGGCATGTAGAATTTAGGTCATAGTGATGTTAATGACACCTGGTGCAAAATAAATATTTAGTAACAGGAACAGATATTGATCTTGATTTTGGAGATTTTAAAATAAAGTTCTGCTGGGCGCAGTGGCTCATGTCTGTCATCTCAGCACTTTGAGAGACAGAGGCGGGCAGATCACTTGAGGCCAGGAGTTCAAGACCAGCCTGGCCAACATGGTGAAACCCCATCTCTACTAAAAATACAAAAATTAGCACAGCATGGTGGCACGTGCTTGTGGTCCCAGCCACTTGGGAAGCTGAGGCATGAGAATTGCTTGAACCTGAGAGGCGGAGGTTGCAGTGAGCCAAGATTACCACACTGAACTCCAGCCTAGGTGAGACTCCATCTCAAAAAATAAAATAAAATAAAATTCTAAGTTTCATTTTGAGGTGTTATCTTACATTACCCAATAAGCATTCCTGAAAAGTGTATGTTTTATACTCTATCTTTTTTTTTTTTTGGTTCAGGGGGAACTCCCAACAGGATTTCCTGTGGTGGAAAGGAAGCTTGTTGGAAGGTTTTGTTGTTATTATTATTATTATTATTATACTTTAAGTTCTGGGATACATGTGCAGAACGTGCAGGTTTGTTACATAGGTATACATGTGCCATGGTGGTTTGCTGCACCCATCAACCCGTAATCTACATTAGGTATTTCTCCTAATGCTGTCCCTCCCCTAGCCCCCAACCCGCCTCTACTATATCTTGATATGTACTTGATCATCATACCAGCAATACTGTACTTATTTGTTTATTTTTCCCTCCTTTACTCTTAAAGTTGATGGGGATAGGGACTGTGTCTTATTCATGTTTTTATTTCCAGCAGCTAACCAGCACTGGCATATGGTAGACTTTCAGTTGTCACTGTGAGCAGTCATTTAGCTGGTATTCGTTTTATGTTAATATTTAACAGCTTCTAGGACATTAAGGTTCACATCTCTGTTTTCTAGATTATATAGAGATGAAAGTACCATTTTACCCAACAAAGAGATACACATAACAATTTTAAGTTTGAACATTTTTACAGTTGTATTAAAAATAGAAATAAGGTTTTATAAGACTGTCATTTGAAGTTAGCGTTTAGAAAATTTTCAATAGTATGTAGCTTTGTCAGAGAATAGAATATTGAGTTGGCAGGAATCAAATTGTGTTTTGGATTATTTTGTGATTACAGAAGGTCTGAGTGCTTACAATTTAAAACCCCATGTCCATTGATGACAATAGAATGTAGAATTGGGAGATGATGTAATCCTTTCTATGTTTTGATATTTAACTATATATATGACATTGATATCCAAAAGATATATATGCATTCCGTATTATGGCTATGTATTTAAAGACTGGCATTTCTTTTTATATTCTACACTGAAACAAAATTACCTTGAAACCTTGGAATATAGTGTCTGAAACCTCTAGAAAGTTTTTTTTAATGCTGGTCATTATTGTTAAGTATTGTTTATTTCTTTAAGTTAAGGATTTGTGTTTAAAATTCTTTTGTTTCTAGTGTTTACGAAAATGGGGTTACAGAAGATGTGAAGATATTTGTTGGATTAAAACCAATAAAAACAATCCCGGGAAGACTAAGACTTTAGATCCAAAGGCTGTCTTTCAGAGAACAAAGGTATTGCCTTTACTGATTTGTTTTTTTAAATTTTCGTGATTTTCTCTCAAGCTTTTCCAAATAACTATATACTGTTTAATTAACTTTAGTGAAAAGGTCCTTTTCTTAGACTTGTAAAGACAGCATTGAGCATTACAGGAATACATCCAAATTAGTTTTAAAATGTTTTATTCATTATCTTAGATCAACCCCACCATGCTAGAAAGGGGAGTATATATTCCTCCATGTCCTAAATGCCATATTTCTAAGTTAGATAAAGGCTTTTGATCACACTGACCCGCAGAATTTTTCTAGGCTCAGAAAGAAGAGAAAGCAAGACTCGAGTTGGCCAGCTTAGAGACGTATTTCTCTCTTCTTTCCTTCTTTTTCCTTTACAAGAACCCCTGAGAACTTCTGTTTGTTGTGACTCTGCCCTGCTAGTATCAGGCTTTAACAGTTTTTGTTCTTACTTTTTAGGGAGCCACTGGTGGGAGGGTCTTTCTTATTAAGTCTTTTTTGTACTGGAATCATGCCTAGGTAATGAAGCCTCCGTAAAAACCCAAGGCGGGTTGGAGAGCTTCTGGGTTGGTGAACCTGTGGAGTTTCTGGGATGGTGGTCTGCTTGGAGAGGGCACAGCAGCTCCATGCCCCATGCCCCATACTTTTCACTATGTGTCTCTTCCATCTGGCTGTTTTTGAGTTGTATCCTTTTATAATAAATAGGTCATAGTAAGTAAAGAGCTTTCCTGAATTCCTCGAGCTGTTCTAGCAAATGATCTAACCTGAGGAAGAGGTCATGGGAACCTCTGATTTATAGCCGGTTGGTCAGAAGCACAGGCGACAATCTGGACTTGTGATTGGTATCTGAAGGTGGGGCATTCATGTGGTTCTCAGCCCTTGACCTGTGGGGTCTGCACTAACTAGGTAGATAGTGTCAGAATTGAATTGAATTACAGTGTTGATGGAGAAGTGGAGAATTGCTTGGTATGGGAAAAACCCACACATCTGGGATCAGAAATGAAGTATTCTGAAAATACTGAGTGTTGTGAGTGCGTAGAAGAGTTTGTTTTTCTTATTTACGTGGCAGTCTTTCCTCATCCAGAGATCCAGGTTTTCCTGTTGTTTGGTTGCCCATAGAACTGTATCTCACCAGAAATGGTGGCTCACTTCTGTAATCCCAGCACTTTGGGAGGCCGAGGTAGGTAGACCCCTTGAGCCCAGGAATTTGAGACCAGCCTGAGCAACATGGCGAGACCCTGTCTTTACAAAAAATTTAAAAATCAGCCAGGTGTGATGGTGTGTTCCTGTGGTCCCAGCTACTTGGGAGGCTGAGGCAGGGGATTGCTTGAGCCCAGGAGGTCAAGGCTGCAGTGAGCTGAGATCATGCTACTATACTCCAGCCTGGGTGACAGAGCGAGACCCAGTCTCAAAAAGAAGAGAAATAACTGTATCCCAAAGATTCGGAGAAATGAGGATTGTTTTAGAATTGAGGACATCAGAAATGTGAAAGGTTTTGGAGTGACTGTTGATGAAAACAGATTAATTGGTCTGCTCTTGTTATTTAGGAACACTGCCTCATGGGGATCAAAGGAACTGTGAAGCGTAGCACAGACGGGGACTTCATTCATGCTAATGTTGACATTGACTTAATTATCACAGAAGAACCTGAAATTGGCAATATAGAAAAACCTGTAGAAATTTTTCATATAATTGAGCATTTTTGTCTTGGTAGAAGACGCCTTCACCTATTTGGAAGAGATAGTACAATTCGACCAGGTAGGACCTCAGTTAACAACAACTTTTATGATTCTTTGGGTTATGCATGTCAAGAAATAGGACATGGTGCTGTGTAAAATAAAGTTCTTATGCATTTGATTCCTTTTCTTGCTGTACTTCAAATATGAACAGTTTCAGGTCCACAGCAAAATTGAGAGGAAGGCACAGAGACTTTCCATATACCTGCTGCCCCCACACATGCATAACCTTTCCAGTTATCAGTATCTCCCAACAGAGTGGTACATTTGTTACAAATGATGAACCTACATTGACACGTCATAATCACTCAAAGTCCACAGTTTACATTAGGATTCACTCTTGGTGTAGTAATTCTGTGAGTTTGGACAAATGTATAATGACATCTATCCAGCATTATAGGATCATACTCAATAGTTTCACGGCCCTAAAAATCCTTTATGCTCCACTTATTCATCCCTACCCACAACTCTTGATAACCACATATCTTTTTACTGTCTCCATAATTTGCCTTTGTCAGAATGTTACATAGTTGGAATGGTATAGTATGTAGCCTTTTTAGATTGGCTTCTTTCATTTGGTAATTGGCATTTAAGATTTCTCCATTCCTTTTCATGGTTTGATAGGTCATTTCTTTTTAGTGCCGAACAATATTCCATTGGATGTACCACAGTTTTTATATCCATTTACCTACTGAAGGACATCTTCCAAGTTTTGGCAATTATGAATAAGCTACAATGGAAATTTGTGTACAGGTTTTTGTGTGGTCATAAGTTTTCAGCTCCTTTGGGTAAATACCAAGGAGCACAAATGCTGGATTGTATGGTAAGAATGTTTAATTTTGTAAGAAACTGCCAAGACTGTCTTCTGAAGTGCCTGTACCATTTTACATTTCCACCGGCAGTGAGAGTTCCTGTTGCTCCGCATCCTCACCAGCATTTGGTGTTGTCAGTGTTCAGGATTTTGGCAATTTTAGTGTGTGTGTAGTGGTATCATAATGTTGTTTTAATTGGCATTTTTCTGATGACATATGATGTAGAACATCTTTTCATATGCTTATTTACTATCTGTATGCCTTTTTTGGTGAGATGTCTTTTAAGGTCTTTGGTCCATTTTTTATTTGGCTGTTTGTTTTCTTATTGTTGAGGTTTAAGAGTTACTTGTATATTTTGGAGAATAGTACTTTATCAGATTTGTTTTTTGCAAATATTTTATTCGGTGACTGTCTTCTCATTGCCTTGTTGCATGTTTATTTTTATTTAATTAATTTCTGCTTTTTTATTTTCTTTCTACTTTCTTTGGATTTACTTGCTGTCTTTCTATCTGAAGTATTTTTAGATTGATATTCAGGTTAGGGGTACAGGTTTAATTTTGTACTTGTAAACTACTAGTACAAAAAGAAAGAAAGAAATTGAATAGGCAAGAGTTTCAAGAAAGAAACTCTTGCAAAAATTTAGTATTAGCTACATGCAAATAAGGAAGAAAAATTTGATGGATCCAAGTGTAGATGTTTGGGAGTTAGCCATATAAATAATTGTATGTGCAATTGAGAGTCTGTTCAAGAGACCTTAATTTATGGCCAGGCACTGTGACTCAAGCCTGTAATCCCAGCACTTTGGGAGGCCAGGGTGGGCAGATCACTTGAGGTCAGGAGTTTGAGACCAGCCTGGGCAACATGGTGAAACCCTGTCTCTACTAAAAATACAAAAATTAGCTGGGTGTGGTGGTGTGTGCCTGTAATCCCAGCTACTTGGGAGGCTGAGGCAGAAGAATCACTTGAACCTGGGAGGCAGAGGTTGCAGTGAGCCGAGATTGTGCCACTGTACTCCAGCCAGGGTGACAGAATAAGACCCTGTCTCAAAAAAAAAAAAAAAAAAAAAAAAGACCTTAGTTTATTAAGTTGCTCCTCAAATACACTTCTTCCTCAAGGAAATAGCCTAAGGTATTTCACATATACCTTAGGAATACAATTTACCATTGCTTTAAAATAAAATTTACAGATAACTATGTGAGTCAAATACACTCTGAAGCCAGACAATTTTTTTTTTTTTTTTTTGAGACAGGTTCTCACTCTTGTCCAGGCTGGAGTGCAGTGGCACGATCTTGGCTCACTGCAACCCCCGCCTCCCAGGTTCAAGTGATTCAGCCTCCTGAGTAGCTGGGACTGCAGGCGTGTGCCACCACACCTGGCTAATTTTTTGTATTTTTAGTAGAGATGATGTTTCACCATGTTGGCCAAGCTGGTCTCGAACTCCTGACCCCAAGTGATCGCCCGCCTTGGCCTCCAAATTGCTGGGATTACAAGTGTGAGCCACCACACACCCAAGCCACCACACTATTTTAAACTTACTCTGTTCTTAGTAATACGTTTAGAATTTCTAATAAAACACAATGTTGCCGTGCAGAATTTGGAAGAGAGGGGAATCCATTGGACTTCTATAGCCAGTTTACTCTGCAAAGATTTCCATGTTTTATGTAAGAGACAGTATAGCAAGGGAGACAGAGTATTAGTTATTTTTATTATATCTTTAAATTTTCTGTTTCTTATTCCTTGTTTGTGGTGTTGTGTTCCACATATATTGAATATTATCTTCCATAATACCACAAACATGCCAAAAAACAAACTAGAAGGCAGCAAATAAAAATCTCATAGGTTTAATAGTCAGTGAGAGCCCTTAGGTGTGGAATGTGCTCTTGATCATGGTATCTACCAGGTAATACATAAAAGACACAGTATAATTGACCTTTTTTTCTTCAACTATTACAAATCTTACTGTATTCGTGCACTTTTAGAAACTAAAAATGTTTTAAAAAACAATGAACTAAGTATTGTACAGAAATGGCTACTGTATTTTAGAATGTGATCCTAGTGAAATATTTTTCATTTTATAGCTTTTTATGATGCATCTACTTTTCTAAGAAATAACCTAAGGATGATGGGGCAGATATATTTATAAACCTAATTTTGCAGATAAATAACCTAATTCTTACAGATAATTGGACCTGTCCCAAATAATGCTGTGTCTCTTATAATGCTCCAGAGGCATATTTTTAGGGTCCCCTGCAAAGGGCATGTCTGTAAGAGTCACCACACCCAAAGAACCCCAGAGCACGGTGTCTGTATTGGGTATTTGTAGTTCCTTCTATTCTAAAGCCAGTTTAATCAATCAGAGAATACCCTTATTACAAGCAAAGTTGTCTAGCAATATAATTGGCAAAATAGCTTTTTACGTACAGAAGTATAATGTGCAGTGGAAATTCTCAGAAAGAAGAAATAAATTTCATTTCATGTAAGAAATATATTTCAATTGGATGTTGAAGGGTGGGATTTTTAACAGGTTGACAGGATAGAAAAGAAAATAATATGGGCACAAAAATCAGGGTTAGTATAGAAGCAGTTACTATAGTAGTTCATTGTTTTCCTTAGAGGTTCATGAAAAGCATTAATGAGAAGTGTTATTGGAAAGTTCATTCAGCCATCATTGTAAAAGATCTTAGATTTCATATTTATGAATTTGGGCTTTGTGGAAACAGTTGGAAGGTTTTTGAGCAGAGAAGTGACATGTTTTAAGCTTTGCTTTAGGCTTTCCACATTTAGAGGGAGGAGAAGCTATAGGTTGGGAGATCATTACAGTATATATGTGTGTCTGTTACACATGTGTTATATGGTAGGGAATTGACCTTGTAAAAAAAAAAAAGGCTTAAATTTGAGGGTGGCAGCAGAAATGGAAAGATAGGAATGAGTGGGAGTAACATGGTAGTGGTTGAATTTCTCAGACCTATCAACTGAGAATATTTTCTAGTTAGCAAGTGTAGAACAAAAGTTGGTTCCAAGATTTTAATCAGAAAATGGCACCATTTACATAAATAGGAAGATTATATATAATTTATTACAGTTTCACTAAACCCAAACTCAGTGTAATGTATAGGATTTTTTTTCTCTAAGTTCTATTCTCACAAAAGATAGTACGTGGATGAGGAGGATATATTACAAAAGTTACAATCTAGGAGGAGAAACAAGATATATACCTGTGAAATCTTTAAAACATGACCACAATTAAGTGCCATTCTGTAAAAGAGATCAGTATTGGATGAATGATGGGGACATCTTTAAGAATGCATTGGGGATTTGAACTAGCTTCTAAAGAATTAATAAGAGAAGAGAATTGCAAATAAAAAGTATAATCTTTTTTTCCTCCATTTCAGGCTGGCTCACAGTTGGACCAACGCTTACAAATAGCAACTACAATGCAGAAACATATGCATCCTATTTCAGTGCTCCTAATTCCTACTTGACTGGTTGTACAGAAGAAATTGAGAGACTTCGACCAAAATCGCCTCCTCCCAAATCTAAATCTGACCGAGGAGGTGGAGCTCCCAGAGGTGGAGGAAGAGGTGGAACTTCTGCTGGCCGTGGACGAGAAAGAAATAGATCTAACTTCCGAGGAGAAAGAGGTGGCTTTAGAGGGGGCCGTGGAGGAGCACACAGAGGTGGCTTTCCACCTCGATAATTGTTGAAGACATTGAACCTATTCATCCTCCTCTAACCTTCTTTATTGTAATTAAATTTCAAGTGGGAGACTTAACTTTAGAACTCACTTCCAGCTTGCACTTTGCTTTAATTTCTCTGAGCTGCAGGAATGTCTTAGCGAGCCTCGCTTGCCGTTGTCACACACACTGTCTAGTTTTTTTCAGGATAAATGAATGATTCTGCCTTTTGTTATGTGCATGAACGGAATGGAACAACTCAAGTAGCTTCATCTTCAGAGACTGAATTTATTCCGATAGACCTCAGCTAATTACAAAGGATTTTGCTAATTTTGGGGAATAAATAATGGAAAAAGATCCAGTCTGTGGTATCATGCTAGTGCTGACAGGGCCTTGATAGAATAGAGTTGGAAAAGATGGTAAGCTTCTGTCAGGGTTTTAACATTTTCTTGATGAAACAATAAAAAGAGGTAAGCTTTTTTCTTCTTCTTTTTTAAGTTTTAAATAAACTCAGATACAATTTGAATACTGAAGAAATTAAGAGACTTTGAACAAAATCTCTTCCCAAATCTAAATTTGATAGGGGAGGTGGAGATTCCAGGGGTGGGTGAAAGAAGAGATAGGACTTAGCAGGCAGACTTAAAAAAAAAAAAAAAAGTTCATCATCATAATCTCAATTTTGTGGCTATGACTCCTAATCACGCTTCCTAAGAAGCAAAGGAGGACAAATATTCATGTGCTAGATAGCACTGTGGTGTGGACTTGAACTTGGATTGACCTTAAATTTTATATTCCTCAAATAAAAGAGAGGCAGCAACAAGATACCTCATTATCAGATGCTTGGTTTAAACATTTTGGGACTAAAATACTTGGTGATGAAATGACATACACCTTTAAACTTGTTATGGAGATAGTTTAATGTAAAACCAACTACAGAAAACCCTCAACTTAAGGATACAGCTTGGAAATTGGAACTGCAATTGCCTTTTATTAAAACCATATGGTGTGATGTTTGTTTTTAAAATTATATAAGACTTTTTGCTGTCACTTCTCTTGCTGTACTGTAATTCATGTTTTAAATGAATTTGATAATGAAATTATGCTATTATCATTCTTGATGAATACTTTTCTTATTTTTATGATTTTTCTAATGAAACTTTAAACTTTTGAGATTTGAGAGTCTGTTTTCTATAAGTAGAATTACTGTCGTTACCAAATGAAAAAGGACTGACCTAAAATCAGTCTCTTCTTTTGGTCTGTGATGGATTTTAATGGCCGTTCTGTGCTCATATATACCTAAGATGAGATTATATTACATCCACCAAATACTCAGTTTGAAGATAAGGAATGAGTGATAGAAGAAATAAGGCTGAGATCCTTAAAAGCCTAATTAATTTAACTCGCTTAACCCATTAGTACTATCTAGTACAAGACCCCTTTTTTTTGCTGAAATTATGGTATATTTTCAACTTCACTAATTACAAATTATCTAGATTTAGAACTCTATATGTCAGCATTGACCTGGGAATGAAGTCAGGATAGAGAAATTCCACTTGCCTGTGATGGGTCCTTAGAAGTATCAGCTAAGGAGTGACCCTGTCCTATACACAGGGCTCTCTATTACGTTCCATACCCTGGGCCTACCCAAGGTGACATTCCTGCTGTTTACATGGCATAGGCACCTGTGAGATCAGTGTCACAATTTCATCTTAGAAAGAGGTAGGTATGGCTGCTTTGTCGGTTGAAAGTTAAGGGAAGCCATGATCTACCATATTTAGGAAAAAGTTATTTAAAAAAGAGCAGATGGTGGAAAAAGAATGTAAGACCCAGAATTTATCCCTTTGACAATGAATCTGGCCTTTTTAATAGCAGGATGGAATTGATTCACTAGTTTTTGCTAACTTTCACTTTCAGTAAAGGTTGAGGTGTTGTTTTTGCAATGACTGTGTATTCATTGAGGAAAGGTTTCCAATGAAATTTCATTACTCTGACCTCTTCTGATTTTTGGTCTTCTTTATATTTACATGTCTTACATTCCACAAAATTATTTAGAAATGCTGGGCATGGTGGCTCATGCCTGTAATCCCAGCACTTTGTGAGGCCGATGTGGGTGGATCACTTGAGGTCAGGAGTTTGAGACCAGCCTGACCAATATGGAGAAATCCCATCTCTACTAAAAATACAAAATTAGCTGGGCGTGGTGGCATGTGCACGCCTGTAATCCCCGCTACTCGGGAGGCTGTGGCAGGAGAATTGCCTGAACCCAGGAGGCGGAGGTTGCAGTGAGCCGAGATTGTGCCACTGCACTCCAGCCTGGGCGACAGAGTGAGACTCTGTCTCAAAAAAAAAAAAAAAAATTGTGTAGAAATAAATTTTTAGTTGCTTTATGCACTAATTCTTTACTGGGGATAGAAGCTAATTATTGTGAAATAACCTAGTTTAGAAGTTAGAAGATCAGCATGTCTGAGTTTTTACAGAATTATAATTCATGGTATTCCAAACCAACTGTTGATATTTATTTCCAGTGAGAACCATTTTCCCACCGACCTTCCTCCTTTCAGAGGATGGGGATTAGGAGGCCCAAAGTACTGATTGAGTAGGAATACTTTTTTACTCTTCTTCACTGTGGAGAAAGAAGAGGGCAGGTAGTTGATGATGTCAGGTAGAACAGATTTTATGGTGTGGAATACCATACCCAAACACAAATGAATCAGATTAGACCACAGAATTGTGGTGATGGCAGTCAGAATGTAATACGGTCATCATGCAACAGCACAGTGTGAGAGGTCAAGGTGTCAACCTGGGAAGTGAGAATCAAGCAGGAGTGTGGCATGGCAACCAGCTCACAGATCCAGAGTTGAGAGGGATCACTACTGCAGCAGTTCTGCTCTGTTACTCTGGTAAGTAGTAGAGCCACTTTATGAGCCCTTATTTCCTATCTCCCTTATTCTGAGGCCAGGTCAGTGATACGCCATAGTTTCATTTAAGTTAATGGAGTATAAAGATGGGATACTTGGGAGCTATATTGTGCATCAGGGTGTCACAGCTGCTACTAGGAGTTACTCCTTTTCATGTCTTTTAAAATACTTTCTACCCATCTTAATTGCTAAATTATCTTTCAGTTAGTTACAGCGCTTAATTTAAAACCTGTACTGTTTTCATCCTGAATTTAGAACATAAGATTTAGCCTTTGAAGTATAGTTTCAGACTTTACTAATTTGTTTAATATAATCCTTATTAACATGACAAAATGAAAGCCCCGTTGGGACTTAATCTAAACAGTAGTCTTTGATCTGAAAGGGTCTCATATTTTGTGATCTATTAGAAACATAAACCTTTGCTTATGCAAAAGGTCTTTCTTAGAACAATCCTGTAATCTTAGGGTTCATGTGTGACTTTAGCATTATCCTCTCTTTGATGTTGGGTAATAGGGGCTGAACTTTTGCTGGGTTCTTGTGTATATATAGTCAGTTTTGAGGCCATAAATCTAGGACTTCTCAAAAGATTAGAACATTTATCCAGCAAACTGACTCCATTGAAGACTTCATTTCTGGAAATACCACATTGCTTCTGCTCTCAATAACTCTATCATTTACTCGTATAAATATTGCTAGCTGTAATGCACAGAGAAAAACTACCTCATTCAATCTAGATAATTAGGACATCCTTTTCCAGTAAACCCTTTTTCCACTACTGGATAAAATATTAAAATGATCAGTTTGAGTGTAAGAGTTCATGTTTCTGTAACTAAAGGTGCTAATAAACTGAAATCAGATAAGGTAGGTTTTTCCAAAAATACTTCTAAATAATTGAGAACCTAGAAGTCAACAATGTAAAATGCATATGGGACTCTATATTAATAGAGAAGCAGGCCAAGAACTTTTTAATGGGATAATTGTCTTCTTTAGGCACATTGTTTGCATATTAACGACATGGAAATATTTTCACTCATTTACTTTCATCCATCTATCTGTGCTTTTTCTCACTTTGATGAGTTCTCTCAACTCCTTTCTAAGAAAAGCAGAGCAGAGCAGCATAGAGTGCGTTAGTAAATGGCCACTGACTCTTGGTCTCAGGCCATAGCAACTATAGAGAGGAGAGTGGGGCTGGAGACCTCATACCCTGGGTAAAGTGGACATCACTTGTCAGCTCCAGCTAATTGTCACCACAGAGAGAAGAGGGTAAGTCTGAGATGTTCATGTGGCATTTCCCTACATTTTAGAGGTTGACAAAATAGTTTGTGACTTTTGCTTACATTTGCATTCATAGAACTAAAAAAAATTTAAATTAACTTGGCTAGCAAAATACCACATGCATATTTTCTTTTTTATTTTTATTTTTTGAGACAGAGTCTCTGTTACCCAGGGTGGGGGGCAGTGGTAAGATCTTGGCTCACTGCAACCTCCGCCTCCAGTGTTGAAGCAATTCTTCTGCCTCAGCCTCCTGAGTAGCTGGAATTACAGGTGCCCACCACCACACCCAGCTAATTTTAGTATTCTTAGTAGAGACAGGATTTCACCATGTTGGCCAGGCTGGTCTCAAACTCCCGACCTCAACTGATCCACCCACCCTGGCCTCCCAAAGTGTCAGGGTTACAGGCGTGAGCCTCTGCGACTGGCCAACATGCATATTTAAATTATGCATGCATTATAGCTGTATACTGTGTGACCACATTTACTTAAAAAAGAGGAAAAAGGGTTACTTGCTTGAGACAGGAAACTATCACCTTTGAAAGCATATTAAGTAGTTGGCTTACTTTGGAACACACAGTAGACTGAAAATGTGAACTAATACTTTAAAATTGCCGTATAATGATGTCATTGCAAGCCATTCATCTATCCAATGGGGGAAAATGTGGAGGTCTAGGCTTGTGTTGTCACAAAATACACCTTTTAGATAATCCTTACCTGTACAGATTTTTATAACTGTTGTTATCATAAGAGAATGGCTACATCATTATCCTGCCTTTTCTGTGTGTTTATTTTGTTGTTTTTGAAAGCAGTGGACAAAACCTCAAAACACAATTTTGTTCAGATATATCCAGTTTAGTAGTTTATGCTGGTTAAATGATCAAAGTAATTGCTTAAATGTCTTGTGGAATTAGCTGTCACTTTATAGTTTATGTATTGTGGTGGGTACCTTAATAATAAAAAGATTTTTAATGTAATAATATTGCTCATAATTCATGAAAGCTACACGGGTAGTTGGGTTATTGTTTTGTCTAAGAAGCTAGGTTTATAGCATGGTAAATAAAAACTCAAGATTATAGCTTTCTTTTCTACTATTGAGCTCAATTAAAGGATAATGCATGATTAAAAATATATTTATAAAAATAATTCCAAAGCAAAATTTAGAAAAATGTAAACACAAATGTAAGCCCATCAGCCAACTAGCTCCTTGAATCTTAACTCCATATCCTTCCTCAGATGGTGCTGACAAGATAGTGGATCAGGATGGCACCAGCACCTCTTTGGGGACCTTTCCCAGTTCTGATTGCTTTCCTTTACCCTGATTCAAACAGAAAGCTTGCCTTTTCATCTGATACCTGCATTTGTCTACTCACCTAGTCCTGAGCTTTTACACCGCTGCTTGGGCTCTTATGACTTAGTTTTTGTCGTTAGCTTTATAAGGGCAGTGGTATGCTTTCTCAGCTTCTAATGTATGGCATATAATAAGTGCTCAATAAATAGTCCCTTTCCCTTGCTGCTTGCTTAATAATTGGAAATAACTCCCAGGAGATTTTTCATAACCTTCCCTTGTCAGCTCTTTTCCCTTCTGCTGATGCTTTCTTGCTGTGTAAGAGGACTGTTTTTCTAACAAAGACTTTTTCTCTGTGTCAAATAAAAGAACATTATCTTTGGGGATAAAGAAAACAAAGCAGTTTCCACTGAATTACCATTTATCAGAGGTCTTGAACAGAACTAACTTCCCCTGGTCTGACTTTAAAGGAACCTGACTCCTTCCTTAGAATGTAAGTTTTCAATTACTTCTCTGCCAAGGGCAACATGTTAAAATAAGGAGAGTGATTTAACTACACCTGTGTCACCTTGTTTAATTATAGCCTAAGTGGAAAAAGTAGATTATATTTCTCCGGTGAATAATAGAGACAGTAGATTGCCTGAGTGAGGGGGGCAGACAGGATGGTGGAGGATGGGTGTGGGGTGGCACCCAGGAGTCTTAGGAAACTGCTGCTGGTCAGCAACAGTGGCCCTAGGGGAGAGAACCTCATGGGGAAAGAGCTCAGTGGCACGGAGCTCCACTGGGAAAGTAGCTCAGCCCAGACCACTCACTCATTTTCCCCAAGCATGGTGTGAAAGCAGAGAGCCCTGGACTTCACAAAGCCATGGGGCACTTTGACACTAGTCATCAGTGTGGATGAAAGAGAGTAAAGATTCCCTTTCAGTCCTGTGGGATAGAGATTCAGATTCAGTCAGGGTGATTTTAAAAACATGACATTTTTGCACACCAGAGTTTACAGTTGCAATTCATATCTGCTTGAAACTTCCCTAATTCATGAAGGTAATAACCTTTTTGACACATAGGCATATGAGGTGGGGTCCCTCAAACATTGATTGGGTAACATTAAACCCCATTGGGTATCCTAAAATGGTATTCTTCAAACATGAATAATGTGTGTTTAAACAGTTTTTCATGAACCCAAGGAATACCTCATATTGAAAAATACCAACAAAAAAACTAGAGTCTCGTTCTTCAGAAGGTCTTAAAATTGCAAATCTCATTGCAAAAGAGTTGTTTTTATAACTAGTAAGAGAATTTTTTCAACTTTTATTTTAAATTCAGGGGATACACATGCAGATTTTTTACCTGGGTATATTGTGTGATGCTGAGGTTTGGGGTCTGAATGATCGTCACTCAGGTACTGAGCACAGAACCCAAGTTTTTCTTTTTCTTTTCTTTTTTTTTTTTCTTTTTTGGTGGAGCAATCAGAACACATACAACATTTATTGATTAGGGTTTGCCATCTTATATGGGTGTGGTTTGTGGCACCCCCAAAACAATTATGATAGTAACATCCAAGATCACTGATCACACATCACCATGACAGACATAATAATAAACAGGTTTGAAATATTGTGATAATTACCAAAAGGTGACACAGAAACACAAAGTGAGCACACACTGTTGGATCAACAGTTTTTGAATTCTTGCCCCACTCCCTCCCTCCCACCTCAAATAGTCCCGTGTCTATTGTTGCCATTTTTATGGGTAGCAAATGTTTAGCTCCCACTTATGAGAACATGTGGTATTTGGTTTTCTGTTCCTTTGTTAATTTGCTTAGGATAATGGCCTCCAGCTGCATCTATGTTGCTGCAAAGAACATGCTTTCATTCTTTTACATGGCTGTGAAGTATTCCATGGTGTATGTGTACCACATTTTCTTTATCCAGTCCACCATTGATGGGTACCTAGGTTGATTCCATGTCTTTGCTATTGTGAATAGTGCTGCTATGAACATGTGTCTTTTTGGTAGAATGATTTATTTTCCTTTGGGCATATACTCAGTAATAGGTTGAATGGTAATTCTGTAATATAATTTAAAAAAAAATTATCAAAGCCAGGCATGATACCCTGTAATCCTAGCTGTGTGGGAGGCTGAGATGGAAGGATTACTTGAGCCTGAAAGCTGGAGACCAGCCTGGGTGACATAGTGAGACTTCATCTCAAATAATAAAAAAGTGGAAAAATAAAAAAGCATTCCCTAAAAATTCTTACACAACTCGGCCGAGCGCGGTGGCTCACACCTATAATCCTAGCACTTTGGGAGGCTGAGGTGGGCAGATTGCCTGAGCTTAGGAGTTCGAGACCAGCCTGGGCAACAATGGTGAAACCCCGTCTCTACTAAAATACAAAAAATTAGCCGGGTATGGCAGCATGCACCTGTAGTCCCAGCTACTTGGGAGGCTGAGGCAGGAGAATCGCTTGAACCCGGGAGGCGGAGGTTGCAGTGAGCCGAGATCGCACCACTGCACTCCAGCCTGGGCAACAGAGCAAGACTCCATCTCCAAAAAAAGGAAATTCTTACACAACTCATGTATTCTTGAGACTGCATCTGTAATCCACTTATAGTTTCCTTAATGAAACACTAGTAATTTGTCTCCCCAAATTGACTTTGTTCTTTACGTGATTCAAAACTAGATTCTCATGTATTAAGTTTGGATAACAATGGCTCTGGAAATGTTTATGAGGGTACATTTTGGAAATCGAGGGAGTTTAGCCTGCACAAGAAACATGATAGGGATATGTCTTTGAACTATCTGAAAACTGCTATTCATTGGAGGAGGAATTCACCTTGGGAGGCTGAGGCGGGAGGATTGCTTGAGCCCAGGAGTTTGTGACCAGCGTGGGAAACATGGTGAAACCACATCTCTACAAAAAATTAGCCAGGCACATGCCTGTAGTCCCAGATACTCAGGAGGCCAAGGCAGGAGGATCACTTGAACCCAGGAGGTTGAGGCTGCAGTGAGTCATGATCTTGCCACTGCACTCCAGCCTGGGCAACAAACTGAGACCCTGTCTCAAAAAACAACAACAAAAAAAGTGATGAGAATATTACTTTCCCAAACAACCATTTATGAACAGTTCTGTTAGAAAATTATATTTGGTGGACTTTCCCTAAAACTTCTCTTTTTGGTACAAGTACTCGCTTGTCTTTTGAGGCCAAAGGTAGATTGAGCTCATACCTGCTTTCATTCCACACTAGTGATTCATAATGGCAAACTCCCTAAGTTCTTTTTCTAACATGTATTGTTTCCAAGAACGATATCCTGCATATGCATTTGTTTTTTGGACACAAGTCTAGATGATTCTTAATTATTCTCAGTCTACTACCATTATGTTAGACTTTTAGAAGTGAACCTTCTAGGAAAGTTGCCATTTGGTAACCTCAAAAGATGTGCCTTCAAAAAGTGAGTGAACTCATTTCTTTTTTTTAAATAATGGTTCCTTAACATTTGAAATACAAGTTCTTGTCTTTGGTTTATATATTATTGAGGTTTTGGTTTTTAGCATTTAAAGTAGTTTAAGCTGCAAATTTCTCATATGGCAAATTTATTCTGATCTCTGAAACCATCTGTTAATTGGAATTTCTATAGCATTTAAAGAGCTTGATTTGGAGGATGTCAATTACGATACTGGTGGCATAGTAGCAAATCCTATTAGGAGTCAGATTAGTCCTAGTTTTTATGATCCTTAGCAAGTTTAGTAAAAAACCTAATAAAACAATAACAGCAATGAATACTTAAATAGCAGCACTATGTGTCAGACACTGTTCGAGGCCCTTTATAAACTTTAATTCTTGAAAAAACTGGAGGAAACAGACACAGAAAATTTTCTAACTTGCCCTGGATCACACAGCTAGTGGTGGAACTAGTATAGAAACCCATGTCGCTGGGTCCAGAGCGACATGGGTCTGAGCCGTTGTGCTCCACCAGCTCTTCCAGTCTGGGGATGGGGAGCACCGTTTCAGAGCAGCACTTACACCATTTTTGGCAAGTGGTCATTCAGGATTCACTGGAGCATTTCCATTACATATTGGGTTTCTTCCACCATGAAAGCTAACCTCACCATTTATATTGTATTCCCTCTGTTTTCCAAGGGTCTTGCTCTTTTGAATATTTTTTCTCTGTCTTCAATCTTCAACATTCTTTGTAGTACAGTATTGTCACTATCTATATTTTTTCCACATAATACTGGCTTCTTTCCACCAGCATTTGAATGGCAAATCCCTTAAAATTTAAAATTAAAAAAAATAATTTAAAATTTAAAAAATCCTCCCCTTTCTGTGATCCACCCGCTCGTCGCCTCTTGAGTTGCCTCCATTCTGCCTCCCCTTCTTCAACCTGTTCTAATCTAGCCTTTAGCCTTACTGATTTAGAGAAACTGCTCTTCACCAAACTCACCCATGACCTTTTACTAATCCCAACAAACATTTTTGTCTTTGTCTTTTGGACCCTGTAACTTGGCTGCCCACTCTCTTCATGCACCCCCTCTTTTACCTTGAGGTTTGTGACATCTTCTAGCCAAGTTCCCTTCCTACCTCTCTGGCCCTTCCCAGTTTCAAGGTTTCTAGTGACTCTCTGCCCTAGGGATTTGCTTCCTTCCCACTCTACAGAGTCAGCCTAAGTTTTTTCAGCCACTTGTGTGGCTTCCTTTTCTTGATATACATGTAGATGGCTTGCAAATCTTTAGCTTACAGCTCTCTGCTGAGCTTCACACCCATATTTTTAGGTCTTATAGCTTGCAAGCTACCTTAGATATGTACAATCTGAACTATACCCTTTACATACACACTGACATACACAAGCTGTTTTTATTTCTGTTTCCTCTCAGAGAATCATCTGTCTACCCAGTTGCTCAAAACAAATCGTTTTCTGACACTTTCTCTTCTCTTACGTCACCTCTCCCCCAATTCCCCCACCCCCAACTAAATACCATTATTTTAATTCAGGCCATCGTGAACTCAAATGAACTATTCTGATAGCCTCCTAAATGGTCTGTCTGCTGCAAGTTACATCACCTTACAACCCCAAAGTGATCTTTCTAGAGTGATCCTGCTGCTCCTGCTTAAATTACTTTGAAGGTCTTCACTTTGTCATTAGGATAAAGTCCAAACTCTTCCTTGGCTAAGGCTCACTCTACTTGCTTCTCCAACTTTATCTTTTACGACTTTGTCTCTCCTTGATAGTTCCAGTCAAGTTTAAGTTCTTTAGTTTACTGAAAGGGTGATGTGTGCCCTCTCCACTCTGAGCCTTCATGCTTATTTTCTCTTCTGCTGGCATATTTACCAATACTGCCAATTACCTGGCAAATGTTTACAATTTTTCAGGTCTCATCTTCAATGTAACTTCCTCTGGAAAATCTTTACTGACTACACCTTGCCCCCCAGCTAGACCAGGTCAGATATCCCTGCTGTGTGCTTACTGTAGCATTTCATGGCATTTCTGAAACTTTCCTGTAATTGTAGAGATGGCAGGGACTTTGCTTGTGCTGTTCACTGTTGTCTCTCCAGTATTGCGCCTAGTGTTTGGCACCTAGAAAATGTGCAGTTAGTATTTGTTAAATGAGAAGATACTACTTCCAATGGCATATTCTTTGAGCACCTAATTATTTAGAAGTTTCTTGTATTAAGTGGAACTTTGTAACTTCTTTTTTTTTGGAGTCTAGCTCTGTCTTCCAGGCTGGAGTGCAATGGTGCGATCTCAGCTCACTGCAGCCTCTGCCTCCCGGGTTCAAGCAATTCTCCTGCCTCAGCCTCCCAAGTAGCTGGGATTACAGGTGCCTGCCATCACGCCCAGCTAATTTTTTGTATTTTCAGTAGAGACGGGGTTTCACCATGTTGGCCAGGCTGGTCTCAAACTCCTGACCTCAAGTGATCCACCCGCCTCGGCCACCCAAAGTGCTGGTATTACAGGCGTGAGCCACCGCACCCAGCCTGTCACTTCTATTTAATGATTCTGGTTCTATACCCTAAGGAACACAAAGAACAAATCATTAGACAGCCTTCAAATGAATAAAGGAATGTGCCCTGTGCTTCTATTTCACATAGGGCATGGTGCCTAGAATTGAACAAGCGCCTAGGTGTGGCCTGACCTCAGAGTAGAGTGGAACCATCACTATGCTCATTTGACAGCCTATCCTAGTAATAAGGTAGATTGACATCATATCTGCTTTCATTCCACTAGTGATTCATAATGGCAAACTCCCTAAGTTCTTTTTCTGACAAACGTGTTGTTTCCAAGAATGATCTCCTGCATATGCATTTGTTTTTTGGACACAAATCTAGGAGCTTACATTTCTTCTTGTTAAACTCATCCAAGTTGATGATGTTAAACTCATCCAAGTTGATGATGTTAAACTCATCCAAGTTGATGATGTTAAACTCATCCAAGTTGATGTTGAAGCAACATGCCAGTTGGCTAACATGGGGGGATTTTAGTTCTGTCACTGTATTTGTTTTTCTACCTACTTCATGACATCTAATTTATAAATAAATCTTACTAGCCATATAATCAGAGACAAGGAACTTAAGCCTGTTTCTTCATGTGTAAATGGGGCTGATAACAGGATCAGGGTTGCTGTGAAGAATACATATGCATATGTTCCCAGAAAACATAGTGCAGTTCTTGGGACACGATATGTACTCAATATATGTTAGCTATTATTATTCATATAATTGATAACAAAGTTGAATAGGGCAGGTAGAGGCAGATGCCTTTGTGATATCACTCAAAATCATTCTTCTAGGTTTAGACATATTCATTAATAATGGTTTCATGTCGCCCATTTCTATTTATTTTGCCCACAAAAACATTTTAGAGAACTTTGAAATGCCTTTCTCAAGTATAATATGATGTTTCTTAGATTTATTGCCTAGTACTCCTCAACCCTCAAAAAAAGAGAGAAAATTTTGTTTTCATGATTTGTTCTTAGTGAGCTACCCAAACAACTTTTTGCCAAGACTTTTTGAATACTACCCTTATTTCTTTTTAAGACCTAAAAATACATAATAAATAAATAAATCTACCTACTAAGATTATACGAAGTGATTTATTGATACTGGTTAAGATCCATTATATACAGGTAGAAACTTTCAAAATTGTACAAAGAACCATTAAGCATATTGATAAAGACAGTTTTACAGACAAAACAACTGGAAAATAGTTTTAACATACACAATATATAATTATGAAAAAAATGTAGAACACATATTGTTCTACCAGATAAATCCCAAGGTTATTAAAAGTCTGCTATGCAGACCTTAAGTTGAAAAATGTGTTCAATGGAGTTACATGGTTTTAGAAAATTAAGTATAATGTAAAAATTAAGCTTTTTTTCTCATTGCAATTGGGAGAGGAACTGAGACAACTTTTTACCCCAAATCTATACAGTTTGAAAAATAATTTATATATCTAGCATAAAGAAAATTGAGAATGTTTATGGTTCTGTAAACTTTGCCTTTTATGAAATGCAAACCACATCAGTTTTAAAAATTAGAAACTGTGCAATCAGAAACAGATTGTTCCCTTTATGGTACAATTGTACCTTAATTGGCTTTATACCTGAGCACCAAAGCTGAAGTTCTAAATGCCGTCTCTTCCTGGAAAGTTATTCTGAAAATGAGCAAGAAATCAAAACTAGCCTATTATCATCTAGAAAATTAGGCACCAAGAAGGAGATTATCTCCTTGGAAATGCAACATCAATGACAGAGAAGTTTCAATTAATTAAGCAGCTGACAGATCTCCTTGTGAACACAACAAAGGAAATCCACATAAGAAGAGCCTCCGTAAAGTCCTTTGTCTTCTACCAGGAACTGTCGGAAAACCATTTCTGGTTGTTCTCGCTGCTTTACGATTGTGAGCTAGGAAAAAAAAACAAAACAGTAACAGCCCCTGGTTATAAACATTATTTGAAAATGGGTCAATTTTGTCTATTTCAATTTTGGCAAACATTATTGAATGTCCATTATGTGTGAGGCTATGGAGGATGATGGGAAAGTGCCTGATATCTAGAGTGGAAAGAGGCATGGACCCCGAAACCCCAAAACCTAAGACATACAATTTTAAGTGGCAAAAATGAAACCTAAGCAGAGTGTTACGGGAAAGGCTTCACAGTGATAGTAACTGTCCCCTGAGCCTTAAAGGATAGGGGTAGGGCTAGAAAGTGTTCCATACTGGAATTCATGTGCCATGTACCAGAGATACAATTATGGCTGGCATGTAAATTATCACAGGCTTCTAAAAGGGACAAATTATCATCATAATGAGTTTGGGTTTCTGTAGGAAATGTGATCCAGTGAAGGTGCAGAAGAATGAAATGAGACAGTTAAGTGGCAGCAGTATGTACAATACATTCGTGAGATGAGGGACACTAGATAGGAAGTGGTTTGAAGTGTCTGGGTGGGAGATGATCAGGTTCTGAATTAGAGCAGTGGAGGTGGAAAGGGGGTAGATTGGAGAGATGCTAGAGAGGTTAACACACAGGGAAAACAGGGAGAACTCCTGTCCTTTGCTCATCATGATTCTCTAGACCTGTGCTGTCCAGTACAACAGCCAGACACACATACTATTTAGCATTTAAAATGTGGCTCATCCAAATTGAGATGTGCTGTAAATATAAGATTTCTATATTTTCTATATAAGATTCTAGAAAAAAATAGATTTCTAGACTTAGTATGAAAAATAAAATATAAAAATCTCAATAATTGATACAGATTACATATAGAAATTATATTTTAGATATACTGGGTTAAATTAATTATTTAAATGAATTTTTTTTTTAAATGCAGTCATCAGAAAACATAGAATTGCATATTCATTTGCATTACTGGAGAGTGCTGCTCTAAGAAGAAACCCACAGGGAAGAAGCCCAGAAGAGAGGCAGTTTTGTCATGAACACTTTGAACCCTTCTTTCTACACCTGTATTCCTACTTGAGGAAGTCAAGGTAGATGATCTGAATTGTCATAATTTCATATTTATTGTGCCACAAGTGGGGTTAACTGAGCCATACATGCACAACAATGCCTCTCCACCTGCCTCCTATGTAATTAAGAGGAGCGAGGGTATTTCTCACTTCTTCCTCTCAGGAGGTAAACCCACCAGAAAGGCCTGCAATAGGGAAACACATGCAGTTAGCTGCTTCACCAGCTGCAGCAGGGAAGGTATGTGCAATTTTGGCTAGGAGGGCAGGGCCCTCCCTACTTTTGCATTCTATGCTTTTTAGTTATCAAGCAGAGAGTAACTCTGTCAACACCACTTGCTTTTTTCCTTTATAACGTTTTGGCCTGGATCCAAGTCTGTTAGGTTTTAAGTTGCCCCGACCTAGTAAAAATAATAATATATAAGAACAACTGCTGTTGCCACAACTCAGCTAATTCCATGTGGATACAGATATGTGTGATGCCTTGGCTTTTGGGTGTCAGCTCTAGGTACTGGGAGTTGGCACTGGAATAGCTGTGTGCATAGGCAGATTCCACTCCTACATGGGGAAGCAAAACTAACCCTTAATGAGATTTCTCCAAAGAAGTTTAAGATTTGCCTCCTGATGAACCTGAAGTCAGGATTCTTTTCATTTTATGTTTTATCCACCCTCTCCCACATGCCACTACAACTTTACTATTGTCCATGATTGGTAGGGGCAGTGTGGGTCTAGCCTCTGACACAATTCAGACTGAGGCTGGGCAGGATAAGACATTGAAGGAGGAAAGACTTGAAGTTCCAATTTCTTTAGAATTTACTTTCTTTATGGAAATTAATGGAAAGAAGGTCAGGTTGCTCATCTGAGGTATCTTCTATTGCTGCCATTCACTTGGGTTTTTTTTGTTTTGTTTTTGTGTGGTGCTCATTGTACAACCTCCTCTGACAAAAGTGTCTCGCTATGAGCTGAGGTGGTAAGTAGAACAGGGAATGAATGTCAGCCTTGGGAGAAACTTAGCTTTAAGCTACAGTGATTAATATCCTAACCTACCATTTGATTATCTACAGGTGTCAGGATGACACAGAAAGTATAGTGGAAGGTCTCAGGGGAGTGGAGTCATGGAAGTGGTATTGGCCTGTCTTGACACAGTGATGGTCGTCTCTTCAAGGGGCACACCCACACCAATAAAAGGAAAGCATACTGGTATGGATTGGTAGATCCATCTTTATTTCCCCACTTTACATTTCTAAAGGGAGGGGGATGGCCCTATAGAGTAGGAAGAGAACATTAAAATAATCACTGCTTGTCACCTCCTTGCTTCTTGTGTGCCTTCTCCAAGGGAAGACTGGCTAACTCTGAATGTGACATTCTCTGGGTCACCTTACCAGAGGTCTTAAAGAATTAATGTGCTTCAAAAGCCAATCTCATCTTTCATTGGCTGACTCACAGGGAATCGCTAAAGCATGGGAGTGATTAGGAAGGCCCAGGTAGAACATGTTGAGCGAGAAGAGAGCCATGATACAACCCTCGGGGAATACCAACTCTTAAGTGGCAGATGAATGAAGAGAAGCCTATGAAAAAGAGTCACTGAGAAAGAAGAATCAGGAGCAGGGGATGTTTTGAAAGCTGACAGGAGAGAATTTGAGGAAGTAGTCAACCTTGTAAATGCACAAAAGGATTGAGAATCAATTGTCTTTAGCAATTTGGCAGTTTACAGAGAAGTGGAGAGATGAGAAGAAGGAAAGAGCAGTTAATATAGACTTTTTCAAGGAGCTTCGTTGTAGAATGTTTGGTATATTGCCGGTGTTCAATAAATATTTGTAGAATGAATGAGGAAAGGGAAGCAGAATCTTGGAGAAGTGGCAGCTTCTATGAAGGTAGATTTGAACAGCTTGTAAACTGGAAAAGGGCCAATGGGAAAGGAATAATCTAGAAAATACAAGTGGAAGGAGAGAGAATAAAAAACATTTGGAGCACAGAGAACTGTGCAGGGCAGGACTAGAATTTCTCAGGAAGGCACTTGGTTTCGGTCATCTGTAGATATACTGTGGTAGAAATCTTTTTTTGTTGTTGTTCCCCACAGAGAATAATCTGACAATAAGGTCTAAGAGGACTGTTTTTGAAAAAGTAATTAGCATAACCTGGAAGGTAGCAGTTCCTTCTAAATTTGATTTTGTTACTCTTGATCCTTCCATACCAACTCTTTTCTCCTACCTAATCTTAACCCTTTAAAAGTATGTTTTCATTTCCTTTGTTTAGTCAGTTTTCAAGTGTCAGAGAAAGGGTGGAATGCTAAGTGCACTGGGACTAAGCAGCTAGTACAAGCCCTGTATCTGCTATGATCTAGTTGTGAGACCCGGACCAAGCTAGTGAGCTCCTTTGAGCCTCACTTTCATGTCTGTGATGTGCAGCTACAGGAAGCCAGGTATCTCCCAGATTCCTTTCAACTCTGACATCTGTAGATTTTAGATATTTCTAATTCTTTATAGAGATAGCAATCTATGAACAGATGGATACATTTGCAGGTAGTACATAAGAAAATCTGATTCTTTAAGTATTCAAGCTAAAATTGTTTTATCACACAGGTGCTTAATATTTTATTCACATATAATATTTGAAGCTCACCCCCAGATGGTTTTATAACCAAAGCTGACATAACTTTGATAAGAGGTTGGAACAGGTGGGAGAAAGCAGAGGAAAGTTTAATGTTTTTCCCTGAAGGAGGAACTACTGAGCACAAGGATGATCTCCATGCTTAGTCTTGCCTCTTCTCTGCAAATGCCCAGTTGGAGGGATGCAGTTGCTGCAGCTGGGATGAAGGTGAATCATTATTGCTGTGCATTCTAAATACCAGTGGCTTTCAATTTGCATTTCATGAGACTCAAGATTTGGTTACATGTTTCTAGGGCGTTCAGAGAGAATGCCCTAGAAAAACGTGTAACCAAATCTTAAGAGAATGTGTTTAGTTTGAGCCTTGTCTGTCATCTCTAGGTCCTGCCCTTAAACTGAACCATAGGTGCTGTGTGGTGTGAAAACTGTTCTAGAAAAGTTGTGTATTCATCCAGATGTCATTAGTTCAATTTACCTAAGCTCTACCTAAAGTTGATGTTTGCATGCATGAGTTCCTTTCACAGTTACTAATGTTGGTTCAGATTGACATCACATTTACATTTCAGGAGACAACTGGCCCCATAAATACCCTGGCACTTGTAGACACGTGCCTCCAGCTGAGTGTCTTATAGCTCTTCAGTAAGCAGTGTTACACAGCACATCATCATCATCTATACATTCCAGATCCCAGGAGACTCTAATATTGAGCTTGGGAAGGAAAACAAGTAAGTATCTGGAACGTGGCAACAACATATAATTTTCTTGGGTTCTAGACATATTAAAATTTTTTACTCAAACTCAGAAAAGGCTAGAAGGGCTTGGAAGGATAAGAATAACAAAACTTTTCAGAGATTATAAATTAAACATTGTAATAAATCAAATTTTACAAATGTTCTAAATGATACTTTTATAATTAAGTAATTTTAGGCACCAGAAGAAAAGTCACTTCAAAGTCTGTTAATGGTACCAGTTGCTATTAAATCATGAAGTTAATACTGACTTAAGATACCCCATAGTTAACCCATGGTAATAGCCATTTATGTTTGTGACTGGTAAGTAGGTAGATATACTTAGAGGTTAATGTGAGGTTTTTTTTAACTTTTATTTTAGATTTATGATGGTGTGAGTTTTTAAAATCAAAGATCACGTCATAAAAATATAGGGTGTGCATTTTAAGTCTTTAATGAAATTTTTAACATTTGAATAAAGGGAAAAATAAAATTGTTTTCTTACCTTCATTGAATATGGCCTCTTTTGTTGGATAATACCCATTATCATTCTGAGTTGTTGAGAGTATGGGTTTCCCACTTCAGGCAGCAATGTCTTAGATTTAAGAAAATCAAAGTTTTAGTACAGTTTATAACATTTAGATAGAAGTAGCAATATGAGATTATCATAATGTTAAAAACATCCTTCTAAAACCATGTACTTGAACATTGGTGTAGTTCATTACCTGAAAACCAAAACTGTGGGGAAAATGCACTAAAAATTATTGGCACCCATTCCCATAATTGACAGAAGACAATTATTTCTGTCTTTTGAAAAAAACTCTTCCTCTGGAATTTGACACATGTACATCACTGAAATGACACAGCACAGACGTAGTCAGCCCTCTGTATCCATGGGTTCTGCATCCATGGATTCAGCCAACCACAGACAAAAATATTATTTGTAAAAAATGCATCTGTACTGAAAAGGCATGGATTTTGGGTTTTTTTGTCATTATTCTGTAAACAATATAGTTTAACAACTATTTACATAGCATTTTATATTGTATTAGGTGTTATAAGTAATCTTTTTTTTTTTTTGATAGAGAGAGGGTCTCACTATGTTGCCCAGGCTGGTCTTGAACGCCTACACTCAAGCAATCCTCCCACTTCAGCCTCCCAAAGTGCTGGGATTATAGGTGTGAGCCACCATGCCCAGCTGGTGTTATAAGTAATCTAGAGATGATTTAAAATATATGGGGGTATATGTACAAGTTATATGCAAATACCATGCCATTTTATATCAGGGACTTCAGCATCTGTGAATTTATAGAGTGTTCTGGAACCAATTCCCCATGGATACCAAGAGACAATAGTATATGTTTTATGCAAACAACTTCCTGTGAAAGTTTGATCCCTTTTCAAGATTCAAGGCTATGTTGCGAGAGAAAAGAATGTACTTTATTCCTTCAATGGATGGAAAATTCCATCCAAGTACTACTGTTCCGGCATTAAAACAAACTACCAAATGTTGATTTCTCAAAGGGAATGCAGCGTCTTAGATAGCCCAGAAATCTGGTTAGTGGTCTACAGGCCAATCCAGCTGCACATGGCATCCAGGTGATATGAAGGATTTTGACTTACATTTCTTCCGTTAAGACAGAGTAAAATGCTAATGTTTGCTTCTCAGCAAGAAGATGCCAAGAGCCAATGCATCACTGTGAGTTGGACAGAGAACATGTGACTTAGAATGTTTCACCATAAACCTCAAGTGTCAGGAAAAGTTTATGGTCAATGCTTTTCACAGGAGTAAGGAAAGCAAAAAATTCATTATTTATATTCACACTCCCATCCTCTATATGCATTATGTGGCATATTATGGTAGATCTATTTATTCAACAAACAACGTAAGTATTCTTCATGTATGTGTTTTAAAGTGCCAGCTGCCTCTAAAAAGAAAGTAGCTTACATTTGGTTTTTAACTTTGTTTCATTTTGTTGATGAAAGTCAAGGAAATACCAGTATGCTGATATAAGCACAGACCTACCAATGTGCTGCCTTGTGGTAGAGACACTGGCCATTTCCTGTGGATGTTCAGTTCAGCAACTATGCATTCAGCATTTACTATGTCAATATATTACAAGAGGAAGCTTCCTTAACTTTTATATAAACATTCTTCAGACTCATAGTTCTTTGCCTACTGAATTTTATTTTTTTAAATTGCATTTATAATCATTTCTTAATTTCAAACATATGCAGATATCAATTTCTAAATCTTCATCTTAAAACCAATCTCTAACTGGAATATTGATGCCCCTGAATTCTCTTAAAAATACACTTTTGACATTCCTCATGAATATGCAGCTCTCTAAACTGATCACCTGTCATGGCCTTGAATTTTAATCTTGCCTCTTTCTGCAAGATGCTATATATATTGATAAACTGTACTTCATACAATTGGGTTCAACAACTAGACTTAAGCCATCTTGCCACAACGTAAGTGAGGCTTCAGGAAACTAACTATCTGCTGAGCTCTACTGGAATCCACTATCAGAGTCAAACAATAGCCATCGGCAGTGATGCTCACACAACAATGGTCTACAAATAACGTTTGCAATAAATGTTGACTCTTGTACAAATTATAAGCTGGGTTTTCCTAAGATCCTTTAAAATAGTCATTTGTATTAATTTAACATCAAACTCACAATTTCTTTTGTTGTTATTGCAACAGAGGGGTGTATAGTCTCTTTTTATGGAATTATTATTTGTTAACTCAGTAATCTGATTTAGTCTGTAGCCAAACACTTATGAAAGATTTCTACATTCTTCTGAGTATGCAGTTCAGCACCAGGGATGAGTCCAGAGCATAAGAACTGAATTCAGTTCCCATCTCTGCCACTTTACTACCTGAAGGAACTTGTCTCCAAGCCTCAACTGATTCCTCTGTAAAATGTTGAGACCATATCCATCTCACTGATTTGTTATGACAATTAACTGAAATGGTATATTTAAGTATTTAGAGTACAGAGACTGGCACATAGTTAATGATCTGGAAGTGTTAGCATTTTCTATTAAAGTCACATATTTTAGTTGTTTGAAAGTACTCTATACAAATAACTTTATACCAGCTAATTGATATTGATCAAAACATGAAATTATTTCTTTCATATACAGAAATATATGCCTTATTATTTTTCTTTCTGTAATATTTGACTGCACATAAATAAAAACATTTACGAATTTATATTTTTCATATTACCACAAAAGCAATGAAAATAATACTTACCATATCTGTGTTGATATGTGCAAAAGATGGCACATTAAATATTCCTTGGATCAGTTCTGGTGGGCTGCTTACTCCCAACCACAGGAACATGTGTAGGCCATTAGCCAGTAAGAATATTCCTTCTTCTGAAAGACGGGACTCAGAGCAACGAACAGCAGCAGGTAACATTGTACTCTTGACATCTAACGTGTGCTGGGCAGGCACAGACAAGAGAGTTAGAAACTCCTTTCTTCCCCTTCCCTTCCCTCCTTCCTCTTTTCCTTTCCTTTTTCCTCCCTCCCCTCCCTCAATGCATAGTGAGTACCTATTATGTGCCAGACTTTATTCCAGTCATTAGAAAATAATCCCTACCTTGCACAGCAAATGGTTTTGTGCAGGGAGGAAGAGACAACACATAAAATAAGTAAAATATACAGAATATAGATGGTGTGAAGAGTTATGAAGAAAAGATGCACAAAAGTGGGATGGGGTGTGTCGCTGATAAAGGTGGGGACAAATTTTAACTAGGGTAGTCCAGGGAGCCCACAAACTTTTAAGAAGGTAACCTGAGGAGGTAAGAGAAGGTGCCATCGGGACAACTGGAGAAGACCATTTCAGATGGAAGGAAAAGCTAGTGCACTGGTCCTAAAGCAAGGGCCCAAATGGAGTGTTTGAGGATCAGCATGAAGCCCAGTGTGGCTGAAGTGGGATGGGGAAAGGGAGAGTAACAGAAGATTTCTAGAAGGGAGGGGAGGGCGGGGCACACAGCACTGGGCCAGGGTGGTAGGAACTGAGATGGGAAATCCTGGAGTGTTTTGAGCGAAGGAGTAATACGAGCTGACAATTTTATTTTATTTTTCTTTTTTGAGACGGAGTCTTGCTCTGTCACCCAGGCTGGAGGCACCATCTCGGCTCACTGCAACCTCCACCTCCCTGGTTCAAGCAATTCCCCTGCCTCAGCCCCCTACGAGTAGCTGGAATTACAGGCACATACCACCAAGCCCGGCTAATTTTTTTGTATTTTTTAGTAGAGATGGGGTTTCACCATGTTGGCCAGACTGGTCTCAAACTCCTGACCTCAGGCAATCTGCCCGCCTTGGCCTCCCAAAGTGCTGGGATTACAGACGTGAGCCACGGC
Source organism: Pan paniscus (assembly GCF_029289425.2). NCBI lineage: Eukaryota > Metazoa > Chordata > Mammalia > Primates > Hominidae > Pan > Pan paniscus. The sequence continues at coordinate 116,514,872 of NC_073252.2, forward strand.
ACCTGGCCAGAGCTGACAATTATTTTAACAGGATGCCCTAACTTCTGTGCTGAAAACAGACTGAAAGAGGCGCAGAACTCCTCAGATTCCCTCCCCTTACCATAGTGAGCACATACTGATGCACATAAGCAACTTGCAGAAAGAGCCCCTGCTCGAAATCCCACACCATATATTTTGAAGGCATTTGTGACTTTAACTTTCCTCTTAAGAACAACATATTTCAGATATACAGGAAAGCACAAAATATGATTCCCTTCCAGGCTCCTCTGGGAAATGCACCACCCCAGCATGCTTACTATGGGCAGAAGTTGTGGGTAGAAGAAAAGCTGAGAGTCAGCCACACCCATGGTCATGACCAGCTGTCTCTGGTATGCTCGTTCATCAGTTGAGATCTCTGGTCTGCTGAGTAGCACACAGTTTTTCAACAAGCAATTCATGTACACTGGCAATACTTTCATGGAATCTGGTAGAATAAGCTGAAAAAGACAATTTTTTGTTTCATACGCTTGATCTTTACTGAGAACAATTCCCTGAGCTTCATCTGTAAGACTGAAACATTATTTGCTTCTGAACTTGTAAGGATGTAAGGATTAACTGGTAACCCATGTAAAACACCTAGAGCACACAGTAACTGGCACAGAGTAGGCATTCAAAGAGCAGCAGTTGTTTTTATTTTATCTAGTGCTACAGCAGTCTGGTGTAGCTGTTATCAGCACTACCCACTCACTGCTTAGGATGCAATCCCAGCTCTGTCTTTTAGCAGGTGTGTGACCCTGGGCAAATTACTTACCCTGTCTTTTTCTCAGTGTTTTTTTTTTTTTAGTTGAATATGGAATAATAGTATATCTACTTCATAATTGGGTTATGATAATTAAATGATTTGTAAAGCACAATAGTGCCTAGCACATAGGATATACCATATATATATGTTTAGATATATACATATGTTTAATAAAATTTTTAAAAAATGATTTCATAACCTATATTTCCACTTCAAGAATAGCATTTCTAACTGCCAACAGGATATCTCTTCCGTTATGCTTTTCATGCATCTTAAACTCATCAAACAAATATTAAATGCCATTGTGTCATAGGTTCTGTGCAAAGTGTCAAGGATATAAAAAGGAATAAGGCATAGTCCATGTTGTAAGATGCTTGAAGTTCGCTGGGGATAGACATATAAATACATAAAACATAATAAAGAGATTGCAGTACTATAGATTAAAAAAGGAAATGCTTCTTGCATTTAGATGTGTCACTAATGAATGATAACATGCAAAATCAAACTCCTACAATTCCACAAACATGTTCTTCCTCCCATGTTTCCTATTCAGTGTAGAACTTCCAGATGAACCCTAATTCATTTATTTCTTTACCCTCAATTAATAAACAAATCCTTTTAATTCTACCTTCATAATCTACCTGTACCTTCTCTCCACCCTCACTTTGGCTCACATGACCTCATTCTAACTGCCCCAAAGTCCATGCCCTTGTGAGATACTACAACCTAACACAATGCAGCAATTCTAGGAACACAACCTGATGATTTAAGAAATTATAATGTCCTATATTGTTTAACTTTCTCCTAAATCAATATTGTAAGAATAGCTAATAATCAAGTTTGACTGATCTGAATGTCACTTCCTTCCACTTAATAGCACAAGTCAGTGAACAAGGACATATCCAAAAGAAAAATTATACATACGAGATAATAACTTGCAAACAGATAAATGAAATATCTGATCTATAAATTAATGGTTTCTTTTTAGCTTTCTCTCTTTTTTATTTTTATTTTTTGAGATGGAGTCTCACTCTGTTGCCCAGGCTGGAGTGCAGCGGCACAATCTCGGGTCACTGCAACCTCGCCTCCTGGGTTCAAGTGATTCTCCTGCCTCAGCCTCCTGAGTACCTGGGATTACAGGCATGTACCACCACACCCGGCTAACTTTTGTTTTTTTAGTAGAGATGGGGTTTCGCCATGTTGGCCAGGCTGGTCTCAAACTCCTGACCTCAAGCAATCCGCCCACCTCAGCCTCCCAAACTGCTGGGATTACAGGCGTGAGCCACCATGCCTGGCTTAGTTTTCTATCTTGATGATGAAAATGGATATACAGTTATCGGAATCCACACTGAAAAGAAAATGTCCCTGAGGGTCTGTTAGAATTTATTCTGCATCTTAAATTTATATCGTAAGTCTCTTCTCATGATGTACTAAGTAAGGAATGTGGGGAACAGAACTTTCTAACTGGCTCAGGCAAACGTATTTCAGAATGATTCTACTTTGCAGTTTGTTTCCCCCGTCGACTTCTAATCTCCTTTCAAAGAACCAAGGACAGTTAAATATATGTTTATTCATAAGAGTAGAACACTCTCTTCTAATTTTTTCTCTAGCATAATATATCTTCATTTAACAACATTTGGTACTGGATTACTTTCTCAGCCAAGGAAAACTATGATAAAAAGATGCAGGAACCAGATAGATCATGGTCATATTCCAGAGCCATGTGGCCCCGATGCTATTTCTGGTCTAGTTGCTAGTTAGCCATTTTACATGTTATCAAGATCAAGGATCAAGAATGTTCTTAGATTCCTGTATAAAGCATGTCCATTTGGTTTGAAAATATCAGATTGAAATTTCACTGGTTGCTTCTAATTAATGAGGTCATATTAAGAGTTCAGAAATCTGTGATCCTAAATACCACAAAGGGGTGACGTTGGCCCACAATGACACTATTGGGACTAAAAAGTCTAATCAGAGGAGATTGGATTATAGAAGGCAGAGGGAAGAAAAACAGGTGGTAAATGAGAAGGAAAATCTAATCATGAAAACAAAACCAAAAAAAATGGAGTTAAAGAATGAAAGAAAACAAGAAGACAATCTTATTCAATGTTTTTGAGGTGAGGAAGAAAATGTGGCCACGGATTACCACTATAAAATCTCCCCACCCCACTGACCCCCTCCATAAATAACTAAATTATTCTTTGGGAGTAAAGAATGAGAGTGAGGTGGGAGCAGTAATTCATATAAGTCGAGCTTGCTTGAATTTGGAAAATTCTTTCCTTCTTTAGGTTTTAAAGTGACAGAAGTGGTAATGAGTTTTTTTTTTGTTTTTTGTTTTTTAAAAAAAAGCTTATTTTGCAGTTAAGGTCATTTGACTTGCCTTTTGAAATGAATGCACTTCCATATGATATTGATATATTTAAGCTCAGAACAGTGAGATATTAGATTTAATTAAAAGAATCTACATTGCTTATGTAAGCCTTATAAGCCTTAAAGTTTGCTTTTTTTTTTTAAAGATACAGGGTCTCACTTTGTCATCCAGGCTAGAGTATGGTGGCACAATCATAGCTCGCTGCATCCTCAAGCTCCTGGGTTCCAGGGATCCTCTTGCCTCAGCCTCCTGAGTGGCTGGGATTATAGGCATGTACCACTACACCTGGCTAAGTTTTTATTTTTAGTAGAGGTGGAGGTTTCGGTATGTTGCCCAGGCTGGCCTTCAACTGCTGGCCTCAAGCAATCCTCCTGTCTTGGCCTCCCAAAGTGCTAGGATTACAAGTGTGAGCCACTGCACCCAACCTAATTTATCTTGTTTCTAGTTATATGTCTTTTTTTTTTTTTTTTTGCCCACGCTGGAGTCGAGTGGCATGATCTCGGCTCACTGCAACGTCTACCTCCTGGGTTCAAGCTATTCTCCTGCCTCAGCCTCCTAAGTAACTGGGATTAGAGGTCTATGCCACCACGCCCAGCTGTTATTGTATTTTTAGTAGATGTGGGGTTTCACCATGTTGCCCAGGCTGGTCTTGAACTCCTGACCTCAAGTGATCCACCTGCCTTGGCCTCTCAAAGGGCTGGGATTACAGGCATGAGCCACCATGCCCAGCCATATGTCTTAACCCAGCATCTATCATATGATCCTCAGAATGACAGCTTCCTTAGATTTTGTACCCTAATTGCCTTCTCTTGCTGCAGCCTAGTTTTGGCTCCAGCAATTCAGTAAAAGTAGTTCTACTGAGGTCCAGTATCATACAATCCAGATAGCTCCTTGATGGTCTTGCTTGGGTCAAGGAAACTTTGGGCTCTATGGTAAAATAGTGGAATTCCTTTAGGAATCTCTCCATCTTCATAGATATTATTTTTCACAAGTGAACTGTAGGAAAGTACCAAGTTTACAGTTAGATTTTCTGAAGAGAACATTAAGTCCAACTATTCTATGTTTTCAGACAATACTGTTTTAGAATCTCCACATTTTCTAGACTGCATGATGGTTAATCATAAGGTACTTAAGTTACATTATTTTTTAAAAACATATCATTGGTTGAAAGGCACACTTGAAAAGTGCTAATGGAAAAACCTCATTATAAGAACAGGAATAATCTCCTATCAACTTATTCAGAGAAAATTTATAATCATAATGTTTTAACTCCAGAAATCATTTAATTGTGCAAACAGGTTATCCAGTGGTAGAGACAATGCTTTTAACTTTTAAACCAGAATAAAATAACAGGTTTTTCTTCCATAAATAGGCAATAAGTTTGTTTTTAACTTAAGGTCTTTGAATCCAGTTGTTTCAAAGTTAACAAATGAATGTCCAGAGAAGACACTAACTGTATCTGTACTGCTTCAACTAATGCTCCTGAAGTGTGAGATACTCCAGAAACAGAATAATGTTTCCATAGCTCTAAGACAAATAGTAAAATGAGGTAAATGTTTAAAGTGCTCATGTTTGGACTGCATTCTGGCTAGATTCCAGGTGTACCTGGTGGGCTTTGTGTAACCTGAACTAGCATGCTATGAAATAGTACTGATATTTGAGTTGACTAAAATGGCAAATCTTCTGAATAATAAAGAAGACTGAATACTCATATAGATTCAGGAGTTGCTTATATGATTATCAACAGAAGAGATAAAAGAATGGATGACTAATTTAATCACTTTGGACAGCATGGAAAGGAACTTTTATGAAAAATCCATCTAGTAAGTGTGTTTGTTTTGTTTTCTTTCTTTGCCCAGATTAAGAATTTGGACCCAAAATTTATCTGCATTATCTTTCCTGCTGAGGATTTACTTTTAGGTGGGGCTTCAGATGTCCTCTCAGCACTCACTTTTGACAATGAATGAACTAGAAAGTTTTCCCATCTATTGCTATTTTAGTTGGAATTCTATATTCACATATTTGATACACAGCTATAAAAAATGCCATCTAACTTTTATTGACATAGAGAAGAATGTGAACAAGAGAGCAAATGCAAAATAAATGTGGACTTGAGGTTCTGCTTTTCCTTTTATAGGAGAGAGACTAAATGAGGTTTATTCAAAGAATCTTCTAAAATTTCAAATTACTAGATGATGGAGAGAGTCAATTCTTTGAAAACTTCACACCTATTAATAACTTTTAAATGTAAAGAATTCCTGTATTTATATTTATAAATTATATTTGTTTATAAAATGTTATTACTGCCATCAGCTCATGTCAACTTTGTTAATATGCCTAAAATGTATTTAAGCATACACATTTCATAACAAAATACCCATCTCTGGATACAAAACAGAATCCTGTTTATATTAGGACACTTCTTACATATAACATTCTTTTGTTTATACATACCGTAGTGACTGTCAACTGAATATGCACATCCATTTTTTTTGTTCACATTTTTAAATGTTGGCTATAAAAAAAAAACCACAGCCCCCCCAAATTGCATTCTTAATCTTCTCAGCTACACTGTTTACTGTAACAGCATCTAAGTGCCTGCAACATCATAAGCCTTCTATAGCTATGTGCTGAAGAAATGAGTAGTCGTTTGTAACACTTTAACATCTGTGTGCAATAGGTAGCTCACCTGGCTTGCTGCAGAAGGACTTGCACAATTCTTCCGGTAACATGCCAACATATGGGCAGTCTGATTAACTAGAATTTCCCGGATGACCTTCAAAGGCTGGTGGAGAACTGCTTTAAAAGCTACATCACAAAACAATGAAAAGGACATGAGTTTTAGCTCAGACACTGATCTCTTCAAATAATCAAACAAAAAAGAACAAGTTGCTATTATCTTCGGACCAACCAGCAAGAAAAATAGCATTTAAATCTGTTCAAGTCATTTGCTAATGGTCTCCTCTTGACTAAATATGATGATCTAACTAATGGAGAACATTGGCCTACCTACAGCAAAAGGTTATATTGGCCAGATTTACCTTCAGAATATTAGAATTGTACACACAGAAAAAAAGACAGGCCAATTTGTCATTTTTTGATGTCCTGAATTCTTACGGGCTGGATTGCTACCTTTTCCAAACTTTAGTGTAGAATTTCTCAAGGAAAGCCAAAGAAAATTCCACCTTGGGCCCATTCTATTTCATAGTTATCATGGTATGGATAAGCAAGTTTAGTCTAACATTAGAGATCGTCTCTGTCCATTAACCCAATGTGTCAGAGGGCATGATCATGTACCATAATAAGGGTCTAAGCATCATATTCCTAAATTTCAACTCAGACTGCCACCCCAGAAGTTAACTTTAAGTAAGTCTGTATAGCCAGACCCTGAACTGAGTTACCTCACTTATTAATTTAGAGTTAGGAATGCTGACTATTCTCTCTCAGCCTTTGCTTTTATTAGTTCTGAATTTACCCACCATAAGGTTGCAAAACTACAGTGCTTTTTAGCTACTGACAAATCTTGACTGAATTACTAAGCAAGGTTTACTGAACCTCAGGATTGGCAAAGTGTTACCTGACTTGGCAAAGAAGTTGATAAGAGCATCTGTCTCACAGCTCTTATAAAGATCAGCTAGCTGGGAGCTGCAGTTTAAGCCAAGATTGTGAATCCGAAGTCTTCTTTGACCACTGATTGTCGTGTAAAGCACAGCACACTGTAGAAGCAACATTGAGGTCACATGTTTTTCTGATTAACATATCCACCCAAGCTAACTTGATCTTACTTGCATTTACAAAACACTGTGTACAGATAGATAAAAGACCTCTAACTATTTTTCCACAGTTTTTTTTCTATTATTGTTAAAGAATGAACAACAGGAAGTATGGGAGAATAATGACCCATTCATTTGCTGGGTTTCAATGTAGCACTTCACTGGTTTAAATTATTGAGTGATTCACATGTAAATATCTATTTCACATTTCTACAACTAGTCTGCATTTTTCATAGCTCATGTTTTATTACCAGGGATCCAGGTGCAGAAACAATACCTTCATGTGCTCAGAGCCCTACTCAAGGCTCACTTTCTTAAAAACATACAACTAGCTTTCACAATGGACTTAGGTCTTATGCTGATGATATACATTTGAAGAATGCATAGATAGAAGCATTTCACCAAATATATGTGATTAAAAAATAAACTTTAATTAAAAGTTCTTCAACCTAATGCCAGCCTCTCTTCATCCTTTAAAGATGATGCCAATGTTTGGAAACTATGACCATGTATATCTAGTGGTCATAGTTTTTCTTGTTTTAATTCAGTCTCTATGGCTTCTAGTTAGTTTCACTTTAAACAAAGCCAAATCCTATTCCACTTGCTTAACATCGTATTACGGGCTGAACTGTGGCTCCTCAAATGTCCTAACCCCCTAGTACCTAAGTATTTGGAGATGAGGTCTTTTTTTTTTTTTTTTTTTTTTTCTTTCTTTTTTATTGATCATTCTTGGGTGTTTCTCGCAGAGGGGGATTTGGCAGGGTCACAGGACAATAGTGGAGGGAAGGTCAGCAGATAAACAAGTGAACAAAGTTCTCTGGTTTTCCTAGGCAGAGGACCCTGCGGCCTTCCGCAGTGTTTGTGTCCCTGGGTACTTGAGATTAAGGAGTGGTGATGACTCTTAACGAACATGCTGCCTTCAAGCATCTGTTTAACAAAGCACATCTTGCACCGCCCTTAATCCATTCAACCCTGAGTGGATACAGCACATGTTTCAGAGAGCACAGGGTTGGGGGTAAGGTCACAGATCAACAGGATCCCAAGGCAGAAGAATTTTTCTTAGTACAGAACAAAATGAAAAGTCTCCCATGTCTACCTCTTTCTACACAGACACAGCAACCATCCGATTTCTCAATCTTTTCCCCACCTTTCCCCCCTTTCTATTCCACAAAACCGCCATTGTCTTCATGGCCCGTTCTCAATGAGCTGTTGAGTACACCTCCCAGATGGGGTGGTGGCCGGGCAGAGGAGCTCCTCACTTCCCAGTAGGGGCGGCCGGGCAGAAGCGCCCCTCACCTCCCGGACGGGGCGGCTGGCCGGGCGGGGGGCTGACCCCCCCCACCTCCCTCCCGGACGGGGCGGCTGGCCGGGCGGGGGGCTGACCCCCCACCTCCCTCCCGGACAGGGCGGCTGGCCGGGCAGAGGGGCTCCTCACTTCCCAGTAGGGGCGGCCGGGCAGAGGCGCCCCTCACTTCCCCGACGGGGCGGCTGGCCCGGCGGGGGGCTGACCCCCCCACCTCCCTCCCGGAGGGGGCGGCTGGCTGGGCAGAGGGGCTCCTCACTTCCCGGTAGGGGTGGCCGGGCAGAGGCGCCCCTCACCTCCCGGACAGGGCGGCTGGCCGGGCGGGGGGCTGATCCCCCCACCTCCCTCCCGGACGGGGCGGCTGGCCGGGCGGGGGGCTGACCCCCCCACCTCCCTCCCGGACGGGGCGGCTGGCCGGGCGGGGGGCTGACCCCCCCACCTCCCTCCCGGACGGGGCGGCTGGCCGGGCGGGGGGCTGACCCCCCCACCTCCCTCCCGGACGGGGCGGCTGGCCGGGCGGGGGGCTGACCCCCCCACCTCCCTCCCGGACGGGGCGGCTGGCCGGGCGGGGGGCTGACCCCCCCACCTCCCTCCCGGACGGGGCGGCTGGTCGGGCAGAGGGGCTCCTCACTTCCCAGAAGGGGTGGCCGGGCAGAGGCGCCCCTGGAGATGAGGTCTTTAAAGAGGTAAATTAATTAAAATGAGTTCATTAGAGTGCACCCTAATTCACTATGACTGGTGTCCTTATAAGAGGAAAAACTTTGGATATAGGCATGTAACAAAGGGAAGATGATGTGAAGACACAGGGAGAAGAAAACCATCTACAAACCAAGGACAGGGGCCTGGAACAGATCCTTCCCTCTAGGCCCTCAGAAACCTTGATCTTGGAATTCCAGCCTCCAGAACTGTGAGAAAATAAATTTCTGTTGTTTAAGCTGCTTATTCTGTAGTGTTTGTTATAGCAGCCCTAGCAAATTAATATTCATATGGTAGATGTGAATAGGTGCTGAAGCCTAACAGAAGTGAATACCGTTGGAAGTCAGTTTGCTGATGCCTGTGATACTTACCACAAATTTGCTGGACTTGCATGCAATGACACATAATTGTCACTTCATATAAGTAGCAAATATGAATGAGTATGGAGAAACCTCCCAACTGAGTGTTCTAATCTACTGACTTTTGACTTTGGAGAAAGAGTTGAATTTTTTTATGAAGAGACTAACACATTTGATGGTATTTCAGTCTCCCCACTGATCATTGTCGGCAACAAACTAAAATAACGAAAGGTGGGAATACACTTTCAATCACCTGGATTAAGGCTCCACTGTCTTCACTGAGTTTGTCATCGTGCTTGAACTCCACGGTCACTGCCTTGTCACAATCGATGGCAGCCATTTCTACATCGGTGGTGTTGTTCATCAAGATTCCACCAAAGAAATCAGTGGCTCTGAAACCTAAAGATAAGGGAAAAAGGGAAATTTTGCTTCTCTTTATTCTACTGTTATTTTCTTTGTTGGCCTGTTATTAATTTGAAAAAGAAACAATTATTCAAGAGAGACCCGAAGAATTGTATAAATGATAATTACCTGTGCTGGTACGAACCCTCATAATAGCATCAAAGCCTATTTTCTTTTCAATATCATTTCTGAGGTCGTTCAAAAATTGTTGTCTATCCAAGTGCATCTAAAAAATAAAGTCTAATCAATGTCCACCAGATGGCAGTAAAATACTTAAAATAACGTTCTCATTTTAATCCTGAGTTACAATAATTATTTTTAAAATCCCGATTTAGCATATTTTTGTTATTATATATTATGCTTCTTTGGTTAAAGAAAATATAGCATTTTTGGACAGTGTTTCTTAACTTTTGAAACTAAAATCTCATCTACTATTTTCTTTCATTTTAACACTTGGATGAGAAAATCGGTTATTAATTGCAAATGGGAAAATTAAGAGAGCATAAGTGATCCACTCAGTGGCTTAGGGTTAGAGACAAGGTTAAGACCCAATGTATAATACCCGTTTAATGAGGCTAGGGAAAGACCTTGCAATTGGGGCTTTTTAAGTCTGACCACATTCAGAGCTTTGTGAAGCTATGTCAGGGAAAGTAGAAACCCCTTCTCCTAGCCCTGTTAACTACTCTATGATCACCGTATTTCTGAAAACTGTCCACATTCCACAACTAAGCAACATTTATATAATATGCACATGTGCACAATACTGAGCTCAGAGGTCACCCAAGAGAGGAAACAAACTAGCTGAGCTTCTAAAGCTTCTCATCTGTCAGTGAAACTCTTTAGGAAATTCTCACTACTACTTGACACATAGGAGAGACACTGACACACGCATCTCATCCCTTCCCCCCAGTCCCAAACACGAAGGGAATGAAGGAGGAAAGGAAAGAGGGAGATCATAGACACAATCTTTACAATAATCCCTTTAGTTGCTTACATACAACTGGGTGGTGCCTGCATAGTTCTTGACCATCATTTTTATCTTACAATGTTATTGAATGGAAAAGACTATTAAAATTTGTATTGTTGAAGATAAGAAAGAAATGCTACGGCAGGATTCAGTTTTGCAACAACTGGAGTAAACAAACAACTGAATGGCAGCATAGGCAACATTAACACTCTTTTATTATAAAATATTTTACTGCCTGTTTACATCTTATTGGCTTTTCCTCTGCTGCATTATAACATTTCTTTTTTAGTAACATTGAAAGAATCAGTAATAATTATGGATACATTGAGGTACAAGTAAATATCCTTTTATATCAGAAATGACATGGGGTTGGCACGTAACTCAAAAACTTAAATAGAAAAAAAAAAGTAATAAGCCTGGATGATTACACCACAGAGCACCCCCTGCCTACACATCACTTGGTAGGCTGCTCTTTGAAGCCAAGTCACTACCATGCAGATGATCACACCAGTACATAGCAAAGGACCTAGCAAGAACCCCAGTACAATTCACATATGCCAGGAATGGAAGATGATAAAGTCCTTTTTGGAAAAGTGGGGGGAGCTTCTGATGAAATTTATCCCCCTAACTGGAAAAGGAGCTAAAATTGGTTAGCATGGTAGGCTTCATGTACCTCAATACCCAGAATGTGGGTAGAATCAGTAAGGGTCAGAATTCTGTATGATTATTAAGAGTTTATTTTCTAGAGTGTACCTGAAAAAACATACTTTTATCCAGAAGTCTTAGAAAGAGTTGTTAAAGCTTTTTCAATTTTATTTCCTTTACAATCTTTGGTCTTATCAAGTCCCTTAGTTTATAAATAAATATGTAACTAGTCTCTATTCATAATTTTATTGATGATTAATAAAAATAGATGATGACTAACATTTGTCATTTATGTTGGAGAATACACCTTCCCAGTCCATGCCTCCATGCCTGCCCAGGCACACACATTAGAGGCACACCCCTGACCCCTTCTCCTTAGGTGACGGGGAGTGACTCATCTGATTAATAAGTTTGGGAAAAGGAACTGGGTGGGCACAGCTCAGCCTCTTCTGGGTCCTCTTCATAGGAAGGCAGCTTGCCTGCAGGAGGCACATATTTTCTGTCCCTCAATACAGTGTTTTTTCAAGGCACAGGGGTCCACAGGAGAAACTCAAATCGTGCCCACTCTGTGCCGGGGTGTATAAGTGTGTCAAATTCAGGGGTGAATCAGCAAGCCCACTTGCCTGCAGACTCAGGTCCATTATAGTGCTGACATTTTGATTGTCTCTTGAATCTCTCTCTCAATCAGGCTTGGAAAAGAGAAGTGTAATGAACTGATCCCTAAAATCCCAATAATTTAAAACAAATATGCAGTCACTTTTAAAAATATTATCTTAAGTATATTTTACATAAAATATATTTTTCTCCATTATGAAAGCTCACATTGATATTTAACTCTGAGGATGAATGAGCTCATTCTATCACCAAACACTTAGGAAGTATGGAATTGCTGAACCATAAATATATATGGTTCCTATATATATATATACACACACACACAGTCGTCTCTCGTTATCTGTGAGGGATTTGATCCAGAACCTCCCACAGATACCAAACTCCACCAGATGCTCAAGTCCCTGACATAAAATGGCATATTTGCATATAACCTACACACATTTTACATATCCCTTAAATCACCTCTAGGTTACTTATTTTTAAATTTTTTGTAGAGACAGGGTCTTGCTATGTAGCCCAGGCTGATTTTGAACTCCCGCCCTCACGTGATCTTCCCACCTCAACCTCTCAAAGCACTGGGATTACAGGCATTGGGCCACTGTGCCCTGCCTACGTTACTTGTAATACCCAATACAATGTGAATGTTATGTAAATAATTGTTATCCTATAGGGGATAATGACAAGAAAAAAGTCTGTACATATTCAGTATAATGCAATATTTGGTTCTGAGTATTTTTGATCCGAGGTTGGTTGAAGCCAAGATGCAGAACTCTCCTTATAAAAAGGACCAACGGTATACTGTTTTCCATCTGCTCTTGAATTTATATGTGTCATCTACCCATCAGGGAACACAGCTTTTTAAACCTATAATCTAAACAACAAAATTAAAATGGGAGTAGAAGACCAAGGTGAACAAATTGCTGGCATTTACCTGGAAATTGTTGTATTTGTAAAGGGTTCCTCCAGTGAGCTGAGGAACCAGCCCCAGCGAGGCCACGTCCACATACTGACTAGGAAAGAGGAAGAGTGTCACAGAGCAGCCGTGAGCCACGCAGTCCTTGGCCAATGAGTCATAGACATTTGTTTGGGGCTGGAAAAGTATCTGGAAAAAAGATGCAAAAAAAAGAAAAAAATAAAAATTACAAAATGTTTTTGGTTTAAATTTTAAATTTCTATTGAATTCTTATTGAATTTTCAAAATGGAAAAATAGACATTTTCCCGTTAAGTGAACTGGGCTGAAGAAACACACCGTGGTCATCATCAGTGCACTGGCCACCTGCTGAGCACCCAGTCTGTGCCAGGTCCGTGCTGTGTGAAATAATTGTGTGTTTAATTTTATTTGATACTCCATCAATCCTAATGGAGCTGATACTGCAGCCCTTACTTTACAGACTTAGATGAGGCAACTTGTGTGTTGCCGTGTAACCACTAGTTGGGTCCCTATATCCATAGCCTTATCCTTCCCACAGACATTCCCCTCACTGCTACACTGTCAGAGGTTTTAGGTGAAGGCATATTTTGAGAACCCCACACCTGTGCTTCATGCCTCAGGCCTCTGCCGCCAAGGGAAGAGTTTGCCTAACATGGTAAAACTCCTGACCTCGTAATCCACCTGCCTTGGCCTCCCAAAGTGCTGGGATTACAGGCATGAGCCACCGCGCCCAGCCTGGGGCCTTATTTTAATTTACATATTTCAGACATCGGTTTTTCTAGGAATATAAAATATTTTAAGTTGTCTGTAATCCAAAATATTCCTGTAATATGCAATGCCCTGGACTTAATTTATGAGATTTAGTTTCTCCCCTTTTTTCTTACATGAAGAACACACTGCCTCTTTAACTCCTCTTAATAATTGACATATGGATACTCAAAGAGTTACAAAGTACCTTCTCTTTGTCTGTATTAACCAGTTTTTTGTCATCTCTGTTTTTGAGCTTCCCTGGTGCTTCAGCAGTTGGCAAGGAAGAATGGAAGATGAACAGCTTCCCAGGACAGTCTGCTGCCTAAAAAAAAAAAAAACCCAAAAACCCACAGAAAATGCCATGAGTAGGAACATTTTAAGAGAATCAGAAAATAAAATATAAGTTCTTTCTATGAGCTAAGCACTATATTCATTTAATTTAATCCTCATAATAACCTTTGTGTCCTTGGGCAGGTACTATTCTATTTTACAGATTAGAAAACTGAGGCTGAGAGAGGACAAGCCAAAAGTCATAGAATGTGTAAATGAAAGAGAGCCAACATTTAAAGATAGGTCTGTGTATCATAATGCTTTAAAAAAACTATTAAAATGATGTGTTACGACGAAATACTTTCTTATTTAGCCTACAGTACAGTCTTTCAGGACCAGGTAAATCCCATAATGTAAAGTAGATGGTAGAATTCCCAGGATGGTGATGCAAGAGAAGTTCTTATTTCAAATCTTCAGTAAACATGGATTAAAGCTACAGTGGTATTTTGTGGAAGAATGCATAAGAACGTAGTGGTGGTGTGGCCACAGTAGACAACAGGAACCAGCTATGAGGCATGATGCCGAAAAGAAAAGTGTGGGATCAAGATTATATATCTGTAGTCTCTGGGAAGCAACAAAAAGAAGAGTCAAAGCTCCATGACAGTCAAGTCAGCATTAAGAATCAAGATTTAAAATTTTATTTAAGGAGCTAAGAAGTAACCTACTAAGCAAAATTTCCTGGAATTAAGTATGATTCAATATATTGTCCTTCCAACCCCTGCCGTTTTCCAAGCCATACTGCACACTGCTCCAGAGCACTGCCTCTGAAGTGAAGACAATAGCTCTGATCAGGTATGTGGCTTTTATCCTTATGAATCCTGAAGAGCTGAGCACAGTAGCTCACGCCTGTAATCCCAACACCTTGGGACGCCAATGCAGGAGGACTGCTTGAACCCAGGAGTTTGAGACCAGCCCAGGCAACATAGTGAGACTCTTGTCTCTACAAAAATAAAAAGACTAGCTGAGCATGGTGGTGCATGCTTGTAGTCTCAGCTACTCAGGAGGCTGAGGTGAGAGGATTGCTTAAGCCTAGGAGTTTGAGGCTGCAGTGAGCTATGATCATGCCACTGCACTCCAGCCTAGGTGACAGCAAGATCCTGTCTCAAACAAAGGAAGAAAAGGAGGAAAGAAGGAAGGAAGGAGGGAGGGGAGGTTGGGGGAGGGAGGGAGGGAGGGAGGGAGGGAAGGCATCCTGAAGGCTTTCTAATACAGGATAACATCCACAGTCCTTTATCTGGGTGGGAGCAGGAAGGGTAAGAAACAGTGAGATGAGCTGCTACCGACATTTATTGCATGCAGCTCTGTGCCAGGCTCTTCACATGTATTTTCTTTAACACTCACAACCCTGTTCAGCAGGTACTACTGTTTGCATTTTAAGAACAGGAAAACTGAGACTCATCCAATTTGCCCCAGGTCACACAAACAGTAAATGATAGCTTCAAAGGCCCTTTGAAGTTGAGTCTGAATCTATCTTTCCAGTCTTATTTCCAACATGTCTTTACCCCTGACATCTGCTTGCACTGGAAGTTTTAGCCACACAAGCTTCTTGCTTTCCTGGGATACACCACATGCTTTACACACCTCCATATCTGTGCACATTCTGTTCCCTTGGCCTGGAATCCATTTCTCCAGCTCTCTGCCTGCAGCTGTTATTTGCAAAGGCACAGTGTGCCTGGCTCAGTTGCGAGATGTGCAGTAAGTGCTACTAATAATAAGGTACTTAGGTTTGTGAATAGCTCTCTTAAAAACAAAGAGAGAATTCAAGGTCAGTCCTGTCCCAATGTCTCTCTCAGTGAGTGACATTCTAAGCTCTGTGGAGTGGGTCAGAGAGGTGAAGACACAGCTGACACACTGAGAAGGGGTGTAACCTGGGGCCTGCTGTCTTGTCTCTGCTATGGCAAGTAGTGAGCAAAAATTTGTGTGCTGTGATCTTATTGTTGCATATGTCTTCCACCGAAAATTAGTGATAGATGCAGCATTAATAAGAACACAAGGATAAATGAAGAAGCACATGTACGAATCTACAGGTATATGTATGCTGCATAGGAGAAAGAGACTAGCAAGGTTTTGGCCAGTAAAGACACATGAGCTCCAATGACCAAATCAGAGTAAAATTTACAGTAATATTGATTATAAAATGTTAAGCATGTGGAAAACTCTGAAATTCTATGACTGTGAATTTATCATTTCTGTAGCTTTTTTTTTTTTTTTTTGAGATGAAGTTTTGCTCTTGTTGCCCCAGGGTGGAGTGCAATGGTGTGATCTCGGTTCACCACAACCTCTGCCTCCTGGGTTCAAGCGATTCTTCTGCCTCAGCCTCCCAAGTAACTGGGATTACAGACATGCGCCACCACGCCCAGCTAATTTTGTATTTTTAGTAGAGATGGGGCTTCTCCATGTTGGTCAGGCTGGTCTCGAACTCCCAACCTCAGGTGATCCGCCCACCTTGGCCTCCCAAAGTGCTGGGATTACAGGTGTAAGCCACCATGCCCAGGCCTGTAGCTTTTATTATTATAAAAATAATTTTTAAAAAATTCAAATATCAAAGAGGGTATAAAGCTTTTAAAAAAAGTCTACCTTCTCCTCAACTTTTCTTGCCTGGCCCACCCAATTCCCCTAAGGCATTCACTGTCAAAAATTCTATTCATTTAGACATTCTCTACTCATATTAATATTGCCGTTTTATACTATAGCAGTAAAGAACATGGGTCCCACCTGCCATGATCAGAATCAGCCATTTTATTATCCAAATGACATTGGACAAATTATTTAACTTCTCTAATTCTCAATTATCCCATGACACAGGCAATACATTAAACTACACAAAATATTGTTGGGAGAATTCCATCATCCAGTACACAGTATTAATCATAATTAAACATACTTGATTGTCTTGTTAATATTACCTATAGTAGGCCGGGCGTGGTGGCTCAGGCCTGTAATCCCAGCACTTTGGGAGGCCCAGGCTGGCAGATCACAAGGTCAGGAGATCAAGATCATCCTGCCTAACACGGTGAAACCCCATCTCTACTAAAAATACAAAAAATTAGCCGGGGTGTGGTGGCACACATCTGTAGTCCCAGCTACTTGGGAGGGTGAGGCAGGAGCATTGCTTGAACCTGGGAGGTGGAGGTTGCAGTGAGCCGAGATTATGCCACTGCACTCCACCCTGGGTGACAGAATTACACTCCATCTCAAAGAAAAAGAAAATTACCTACAGTAAAACTCTGAGGGAAAAAAAAATCAGGGCCCACTAGGAAAAAAGGTCTATATTGTTTAAAAGTCATATTTACTTTTTCCTTATAAAATGGTTAATTCTAGATCCATAATTTCATAAACACACAATTATATAGTCTTTTATAAGTAGCAAATTAATAAAAGATAAAGCTCCTATGTATTAAATGTTCTATTCCCTACAAAAATTTATGTTTTCACCAAAGCCTGACTCTGCCTATAGGAGCGAGTCATACAGAATGAATGAATGCCATATATCATTCTTAACATGGCAGAAAACAGGTTGAGAGAGGCTGGCTTGGAGAACTCATAGTCTGAAATTCAGCTCTGACACCCTTTCCTCTGAGAGACAAGTTATTAACACCCTCGGCAGAGCTTATTATCTCTACCTGCTTTTTTTTTTTAATAGAAAAGACTATCCTAGAATTAATGACATTTGTATCACAACTTTAAGTATCCTACTGTCTTCTCCTGTAGATCAAGGGCTCCCTGAAAAGGAAGGACCTTGATTTTGTGTTTCTCCAACCCCCATTGAGACTACCACCTTCCATTCTATGGTGCTCCATAAACCTTTGTGCAAGGAGCATTGTTTGTGATGCATTCCCCTGCAATCACACTTAGGTACGTATTATGGATAATTTACAGATAAATTCCCCCCAATTCATCATGTATTTTAAGCATAACCACTAAAGGCCATTTTCTTCCAATTTTTTTTTCTTTTTTTTTTTTGCCAAATCTTACCCCCAATTTTATGGTGGAAATAATAGCTAACTCAGAAAACTGTTCTTTGGCCAAGTTAAAAGACAATGCCAGCAATTCATGTATAGTTGAGTTATGAAGGTCAGATTTTGAAATAAATGCAGATTTTGAAAGACTATGTGGGGAAAAAAATGCTATGAGTACAAGATGCTGTGGACATGGAAGCATTTACAACAGAAAAGAGTGCACTGAAGCCTTTAGCTGGATATTTCAGGGACTTTTCAAAAGGACGCATAAGAACTTTCCAAACAGTTGCTGTTTATCTTCATGACAAATTAGCACAATTTTTGGTTAGTTTTTGTCTACTCTGTTTGCTTCAAGAAGTTTACTACTACTGATTATATATAGATTTTACTTGGCATCTAGCTGATAGAAAATAAAGCTATAATTCAAATAGGGGAGTACTGTTCTGAAATGTTTTCACTTGAATACACAATAAGAAAGCTTTCACTTTATGTTCTTTCCATTTCTACTCCCTGTGCACAGGGGATGAGACTCTCATCTCTGGTCTTCTGGGCAGAATATCCTGAGTTATCTGGCTGACCAGCCACAGTCCTGGGCTTTCCAAAGTTACTCTTTGCCCTTCTCCCACCCCATTTAAAAAAAATATAACCAATGAACATTATGTTTTGTATTACAGAGTTACATCTCTTCCAGCACACTGTAAGCAGCCTAGGGGCAGGGACAGCAGTGGAGCATCACGCAGCCTCTGCATGAAACTGGCATTGGGGAGAACAATGTTTACTTTGCCAGCAGGGACAGCAGTAACTGCCATTGACATTACGTCCAACAGTGTCACTTTGTAAAGATAGTTCCTTATCTATTTATAAAGAGTTATTTACCTTTTATAAAGATAGTTCATTCTACTTTGTAAGAACACTATTATACTACTCATTAAGTTTGTATTTATGAAGTTATCCTGAGTTGTTATATATTTAGATATTAGTTTCTTCTCATTTTTAAATGTCAAGGTAAAAATATGTATTACTATAACAATAAAATTGCAAATATAACAAAAAATAAGATGCAAAAGATATGAAGATATATCACATCGGCTGAAATGAGTTGGACTCTAGTAAACTGGCTGATGGCTGACTATACTGATTGCTGCAGTCGTTGTACTGCATGAGCAACCTTGGAGAACACGGCTATTAAGAACATAGTGATTTTCATAATGCATCATAATTAGTATCAAATTTCAGATACATAGAATGCATGTACACAATTTGCTTTATATATTTTTTCTTTCTAAGCTGCCAAGCAGTCTCTAGACCTCTTGTGGACTGCCAATGTGGAAACCATTGTTGTAAGATAGCATTGCTCCCTTTTAGAAATGAAATATGGGGTTGAGCTGGAACTCTACGCTCAGATCCTGTGGAACCTTGGCTGTACAACTCTACTATGCTCTCTTAATTGGTGAAATATTAGCTAATGAATATCTACTCATCCTTCCTTTTACACACAAATCCATGAATGTAATATTATTCCCAGTCCTAACTTCTTAGAGTAGAAAGACTTGTAGGGTGATGTATGACTTATTGTGTACAGGAACATTTACATATGGATTTCTAGATACCTTACTGGAGGAGAGAAGAACAAAAACAACCCTTTCAAACTGAAATAGAAGATATTTGTTTGTAGTAACGTGGAATAAAACAAATTCCTTTCTTTCTGAAGACCAACCAATTATTATTTGTTTGCTTCTGTTAGGTGAGCCTTAATATCTTCAAGTTGCTTTATAATATATGTTATTAATTTTATGTTAAATTGACATATATTCTGAGACTTTTTGAGTGATATCCACAATAGTCTTTGATCCCATAAATGAATACTCTTGCAGATTAAAAAAACCCAAGCAAGAATCACTGTCTTAGAACCAAGTTATACATTTAGATATAAAATTATGTGGGAAGTGTTTCATAAACTCAGTTCTGTAATACAGTTGTTGCTGTTTTTGTTATTATTACTAAGCATTTTATGTTAAAAGTTAATTTAAATTTAACTTTAATAACAACATTTTAAAATTAATTTTAGAAACTAGCTGTCAGGGCCAAAGTGGTTTGACTCTTGTGTTAAGGTAATAATGATGCTTTAGAGTGAGGGCTTCTTTTTTTTTTTTTTTTTTTTGAGATGTAGTTTTGCTCTTGTTGCCCAGGCTGGAGTGCAATGGCACAATCTTGGCTCACCACAACCTCTACCTCCCGGGTTCAAGCGATTCTCCCACCTCAGCCTCCCAAGTAGCTGGGATTACAGGTATGTGCCACCACGCATGGCTAATTTTGTATTTTTAGTAGAGACGGGGTTTCTCCATGTTGGTCAGGCTGGACTCAAACTCCCAATTTCAGGTGGTCTGCCTGCCTCAGCCTCCCAAAGTGCTGGGATTACAGGCGTGAGAGTGAGTGCTTTTTAATCATTATGGCTTCTTCAGTTTACTGTCTTCATTACTATGAGAATGATCAGAGTCATTTTGGACTCAGCTTCCCAACTGGAGACATGGCCAACCTCTCATCTACTTCTGGCAATCAGCATTCACATCTCTGTCACTGACTGTCACAAGGCCTTGGCCTGTCATGTTTGAAAATCCCATGGCTGGGGAGGGTGATATGGGAATCTGGTAGTTCTGATATTGTTGGACTAATTTTAAAATAGACCATATAAAGTTCATATAAAAGCCAGAGGGAGGAGCTAAACTGGAAATCCTGGCAAAATGAGTTGCTCAGATGCTAACAGTGCTGGAATGGACACACTGGGAGCAATCTGTGGTTTTGGTCATTTCCTCCTGAGATTTGAGTGGAAGTTTGGAATAGCCTCTAGTGACCCACGTTTTAATGAAGACTGTCTTTTCTTTCATAAATGAAACTTTCTTATTTTTTGTCTCTCTGTTTTTAAAATTTATTTACTAGCAATTAGAAGTGGCTTCTTCTCACCTTTAGTGCTTCCATGCCAGCCTGGATGACAGGAGCAAAGACAGTCTCATTTTCATTAGAGTCTGCAAACATGTCTGGAATCTGGTCCAACAAACTATAAGACATGAGTAAGCAAAAGGTTTGAAATGTTGAGCATATTTTAATAAACTTCAAGCAATAAATCACTGACATTTCAAGCCTAAACACATATGGTATTTATTTGACACCAACACCTATAGGTAATTTTTCCTTAGGAAATGATATCTTAGCGTGGCTTGGCACCAAAATCTATGATTTGAATGGAACATTTACAAAATCATTCTTTGTAGATATTTTTTCTATTCACTGCAATACTGATCTCTTAGACCATAAATTCTTGGAACAGTGGCTACATCTTCAGTTATTACCATCATCATTGAATACATTCATCCATATATAGGAAATAGCTCCCTTGCGATACCTTTCCAGAAAAAGAGGAAGAACCAATAGGGCTGAATGTGAGCATTTTAAAAATTCTTAGATACTGGTCTATATTTAAAAATCTCTTAGATACTGGTCTATATTTTAAAAAGACAGACTTAACATAAATGATAGAGTTTTATAATCTGTGTCTTGAAACCCCCTTGCTAATGATAAAACAATGTATGATTGAATCAAAACACAGTGCAATTAAAGACAGACACCTGATTTACTTTTAAATTATAAAACACGTGATATTTACTTATGAATCACAGATTGGGATTCTTGATAGTTGACAAGGAAACCATCCAACAAAGGAACAAAGACTTCTCCAACATCAGTCACCACCATCATCTGAGGCTGGGCCAGATTACTCTTCACATTAAAGAAATGGAGAACTTTGTTATACGTGATAAAACCCACTCGAATTGCAGACGTCTCTTCTTGCTCTTCCCTGTAAGGAAAAAAAAAAGTGTTTGAGATGCTTTATAAATTTAGATGAAAAGGAGGTTTCTATCTGAAATTCAGTAAGTGTGTCTTCTATAAAATACATAAAAACATGTTTAAAGTTTTTGTCTTACTTTCTGTTACCAAGTGTAAACAATACTAGTCACGGCAATGGGGGATAGGAGTTATTACAAAAATAAACAAACTGATAAGGAAAAAAATCCTCAAAATTCTAGGTAAAAATCAAGTAAACACTTGTTCATATTTCTGTAACATATTTATTTTCAATCTATAGAAAACAATAATGCTTTTTTCATGAATAAGCTAGGCTTCTTACATTCCTTGTAAACAAGGCTCTCTCAAAAGTCACCAGAAGGTCAGAAGAACAAATGGAATATTTGAAGCAAGGGATGAGGAAGCCACACTCATATTACTAACAGGACAGCTGCTTTTATTGAGAAAACACTTGCTCCTCTTCTCTGATTCTTTTCTTACATATCAGAGAATCTCAACAGAAAATAGGCTAGATTTGGGGAACTATATACCTTATAAACACATAATATAAATATATAAAATAAGTTACATTTATAAAATGACAGTGTACTTGTTATTAGGTGAGCATTTATGATGGTCATGGCAAAGCACTAAAAAGCTCCAAAGCTCTAAAACTGTAACAAAAAGTAGCTTTTTTTTTTTAAGGAATTCCAAAACGAGGCCTTAGTATTCCTGTAAGTATAAAGGCATGAATGTTCTCGTTCCAGTCTATAGTCTATAGTGAGTACCTTCAGAATTTCATGGTCTAAACTTAGTTTCATGTTTGTTGAGTGCATTGTACAGTCTATTTTTGTCTCCCCTAAAAGAAAACACGTAGATACTATTGATGCTCTTACCAATTTTCAATGGAGAATATTACATAGTGCTCAATGGTTAAAGAAAAGACACAAAACATACATGCCACTTTCTTTGACCATTAGATGTCAGCATAACTTATTTTGATTAAAGGACAACTTTTTTGAAAAGGAACCTGGTTTGCCCAGCTTCTAAATTTTGCATACGGCCTAAAGAGTTACTCGAGTACAAGGGAGAGGAAAATGGAAGTATCTAGATGGAAGTATCTCAAGTTCAAATTGCTGATTCTGCTGCAGACTTACCAATTTCTTTGATATGTCAACAGAGTACAGGTTGATAAGGTACTGACTCTGAACTGTGTTTTCTTCTCTACTTCCTTCACTTCAACTGAGGTTATTTGTTCTTCACTGGGCAGTTTAAATAGATTCTCATAATCCCTTGCAAAAGCACTTGGAAACTGTTTATGTTCTGGACACTTGCAAAGCTTTCAGAAATGAGAATCCCTATTCTTTCTAACTACACATACAACAGACACTCACACACACCTCAATTATCCTAAATGGTGCAACTTTATGCAACTAACCACTATGCTATACTGCATCCATACTCACCCCAACCCCCACCCGATTCATTTGAATCTTACTCTTCAAAACCAAGTGCAAATTCTTCCTCCTCTGTGAAATCTCCCCGATGCTACCAATTAGAAGTCATTTCCTCTTCCAAACACTTATAAATCATTCTCATTGGGCTCTTAGCATAAGGTACCTTTTAGTCACAAGTCCTTGACTGCATGCTAATAAAGGACAGGACCCAAAGCTTATGTTATCTGTCCCCTGAGGGTCGAGTACAATGTGGGGAATTCGATATTTAACTGAGGATGATTATCATGATGGTGAAAAACTGGATTTGGGATGTCAAGTTAGAGCCCCAACTGATAACCCAATAGTATACACTTCTTCCCAACTCCAGTTTAGTGATGTCACCCTGATAGTTTAGAACCAGCCTGGCTAGAAGCACTGACACCATGGATTGAGCTAACACTACAAATTAAGGCTTTATTTTTTTGAGAGCTTACCAGCACACCACTAGTTAAGCTCCCATTTCCCAGTAAAACTTTTTATGACATTAGGTGAAAAATATCCCAGCAAATCACAAAGGGCTTTTATTCTCTTTTAATAGTTAATTTAGAATCAACTAAGGCAAAAGACATAAAAGAAAATCTACAGAGGAAAAACTAGATTACTATTTCCCATTGGATTTGGACATTTTCAAGTGACGGGAAAGGAGTATCCTGGGATTCACAGGGTTCACTTAAGATCTAAATTAACATTTTTTAAAAGCATCTAATCAGAACATCCTACATTATTGCAAAATATTAGTACTGGTCTCCATGGGAACTTTTTTTTGTTTGAGAAACAGAACTGTCCTAAAATTTTCTTTAACGGTATAACTGCCTTATTAAATCATATCCAGAAGAAAACTAATTTTCAGCCTCTCCTTCCTATTAATTCTAGACATGTTTTGTGAAGTTATATAAGAGATTTCATAAAGACTAATATGTTGATGTTCTTTTTTTCAATGATTACTTCTCTCAATGCTTGCCCCATCATCATTTTAATGGAATGAACCTGACAGAGCAATACTGAAGACATTGGTAACTAGATGAACCAGAAAATTTTAAGATCAAGCATTTGGAATATTTTAGTTACAGCAGCATTAAAAACAAACAGACAAAAAAAAAAAAGGCAAAATAACTAAAGAGCTTGATCTGAATAACAGATGAAACATTTCAAATCTTTTCTTTCCTGTTCCAGAGAAGTCAGAAAAGTCTGGCAACCTTGAGAGGCCAAAGGTATAAATTCAAAGTTAAATAGTAAAGAATGAGGCCTTCCTTTTTCAAAAGATCAGCTAAGAGATTAACACACTCTAAGATGTTAATCAAGACTTCAGACTGTGCTTTTTAAAAAGCTGTTTGGCAAGTAGATCAAATTGATGACAATCTTACCTTAAAAAAAATAAAGTTACACATATGCACAGCCCAAAATAAATTTCAGGGGAGAAGAAACAACCAGATTTGTTTTAAAAGATAAAGTAGAAAAAGGTAATTGGCTTGAATAAAATCTTTTAAAAGAGAGATCGGAATAGTGGCAGAGAATAACCAACAGTATCTTTATTTTTTCCTCCTATCTTTTGCCAAAGTCACACATCTGTGCTCCAATGGTACATAAAGTTATAATGACACCAAAGGAAAGAGTGTGATTTCATAACTTATATCAACAGGCTATTAGCTTCATATCACCAGCGTTGATAAGGAACAAGGGACTGGTGAAGTAACTGTCTAGGATAATAGATTAGCCTAAGTTGAACCAGTTTGAGAGAAGGAAAAGAGAGAAAGACCATTTCCAGCAATTAGAGTAGTTTTCTTTCATGCTAATCAAGTTCAAATTCAGATTAAACCAACCCCATGAGAGAGTTCTGTAATAAAATACATCATATTCAGCAGAAAATCCATACTTCTCAAGTTTCCTTAAGAATAGGGTAAGGGAACCTACAGTCACAAACACATCTGCAGGCATCAGACGCCTTTCTTATGCCACCATCTTCAACTTGCTCCCAGCTCATTCTTCATTTTAGAATTTAGTTTGAAATTGCCTCGGTGTTTTTTAAACATCCCCACTGCTTTTCCAAACCATCTTCGAAAATATTATGACTTCAGCTTCACAGATACAAACAAAAACCACTCCTGGGAGGTCCAGAGTTCATTTGTCTGAGCCTCACATCTCCCAAAGCACCAGTCATATGTGCAAAGAATACAGAGGAATGGGCACCCAAAGATTCATGGAGCTCTAAGGGCTGAAGCCAACAACCCACCCTCCAGAAAAACATCCTTTTCCAGAACAAAGATTGTTGATGTTCAGGGAGACAGGTTGGGGGTGGGACACGTAGGGACTAGGTTACAGACAACATTTCCCAGCCTGTTCATATTTCCTCGCATGAGGGATGGCATTCTCCCTGCTCATGAATCTCCTTACTAGATGTTATTCCTCATCTTAAACAACTAGTTTTTATAATAAGATAATTTTAAAATAGCCACATTTGATATTAGTTTTAGGAGAGGCAATAAGAGAGAAAAATAAAAGGATAGTGTTAGTTATTCCATGCTAGTTTCCAAATACCGCTCTTAAAAGCTTTTATTCAAGCCAAGATACATTTTTTCCTCTTTATTTTTCAAAACAAATCTGGTTGTTTTTTCTCTCCTGAAATTTGTTTTGGGCTGTGTATGTGTGTAACTTTATATTTCTTATGGTAAGACTGCCATCAGTTTGATTTACTTCTTTGTATTAAAGCAGGTAATATGCCCAACAGCCTTTTTAAAGCACAGTCTGAAGTCTTGAGTAAGGTCTAAGGTATGTTCATCTGTTAGCTATTAGAATTAGTTTTTCACCTTTCCTTGCTGCCCTCTTGCAATGGCAAGGAATGTGGTGCACCTCAGGCTGTTAAGTTACAGGACACAGAGGCAGTAAAGCTGCAAATGGGTTGGACAGCTTATCATAAGGGCAAAAGGAAACTGCTTAAAAATCTACCATCTCTGCCATAAGACAACAGTTCAGTTTCCTGTCATCCCTTCGAACTCTGCCATGCTCAGCAACTACTAGTTTCCATTGGAAAATCAATGCTTTGAAAAGTGAATAACACATCCAAAGTCTTTCCTACCACACTGTTGGGATTCTTCTTATAATTTATAATGTACTTTGAAAGTTCTTTACCATAGCATTTCTTTTTATCAGTTTGTTTCTTTTGCTTTGTACAAAAATCACTCTAACTTTCTAAGGACTCAAAACAATGATGCTGTTTGATTTATGACTAATTACCCAATGTCCTCATTAGCAAAAAAAATCAATTGGTCATTCAGCACTTATCTTCTGGCCAATAAATTAATTAGGCAATAATGTATAAGTTGTAAAAAGAATGACGGTTGCCTTACTTTGGAATTTTTTCCAGCATGGTCTTCAGTTCTTCACATATGAGCTTGACAAGTCCATTTTTTATGTTACTATATGAAACATCAATCATGAAGATAAAGGCTGGTGGGTTGGGAGGCTTACTCTTCTATAGGAAAGCAAACACATCACATAAATAGATATAAAGTAAATACATTGCATAATCAAATGTCAATACTCATTAGAAACTCTTGAAAGTTATCAGATGTTTCATTTAATATTTAGGATATACCATCTGTGGAATTAAATCATTTTTCCAGAATATCTAGAGCATCTGGTTTCAGATGCTATTAAAAAGATAAAAGAAGTTGTTTATTTTCCAGGGTATGACCTGGGTTAGTATTGAATTAGACACTATTATGACATCTAGCACAGAAGGTTCACTTTTGCAAAGCTTTATTATTACAGTTGCTGAAGGGAAAGTACAGAATCATGGCCAGACTTGCTTGTAACACTCTGCCTTACAGGTCGAAATATGTTTGGCACACTAAAAAATTATGCTAAAAAAGAATACATATAATAGTGTTTGTTTTTGAAACTGTAATAAAACTTCATTAACTTGGATGTCACTATTTTAGACTCTCTTCTTCTATCAGCTCTTTCCATTTTAAAGATATGAAATTGTTTATGAAAATATAACTGTATACTTTTAAAAACTGTACTATATTTTTAAGTACTGACCTAGTTTTTTACATATTTGTGGTAACATAGAACGTCAGGCCTTTTCTTTATCTGTTTAAAATAATCACTGTGACATAAAGCAGCTGCTACGAACATGTTTTTTAGTTGTTGGTCCCTTTACTGGCTGGTGTTCAAACAGCTTTTAGGAAGTGATCCTTCAGTTGCATCTTACAAAATATTTAGAAAAGAGAGCCACAGGCAAACAACTTTAGTGACCTACATACAGAATAAAGAATTTAGACCAACTTAATTTTTAACTTCATAATAAATTACAAAAATTTTCTAAAATTGTATTTTAATTATTTTAAAATTAGATGACAATGTCTGTAAATTATCTTACTGATTCATTCTATATCCACTACAAGGCTAGAGATAACTTTTTAAAATAAAATCCTTCATTTTAAATAAAAACAAATTATAGGACTTAAAAATCATCATCCTGAAAACTTCAAGCCTTTGCCAAAATCAGACCAACAAAGAAATGAAGGAATTCTGCTGTCTATGTGAATAATTTTTATTGCAAATCATTCCTGATTCACACCTACTTTAATTCACAGCATAGACTTGTGCTGATTTATAATGGATGAAAATAACAACCTTTCCATTAGTTAAACCAAAACCTCTTTGTGACAAACCCAAGTGTGCTGTACCATTCTTTTAATCTCTTCTATCAGCATTACCAATTCCTCATGGAATATTTTCCATATCTCCAATTTGCACATTTCTACAGAAATGCTTCACTATAACTGGTTTTTGAAATATTCAAAATTAATTCATCGTTCCTCTAAATCACATTCTCTTCCCATTTCTCTATATGGGAATAACGTCACTACATGCCAACTCAAGGCTTCAAAGTGTGAAATTAGATTTGGCTGTTCCTTTTCCTTCAATAACTGAGTCCCATTGTTTTCACTTTCAGAATGATTCTTTAACGATGTTTCGGCCCATCCCTACTCTTAACCATCTGAAAGCTTGTCATCTTGTGCCTAGATAACTGTCATGGCTTCATCATTAGCTTTCTTAATCTATTTCTCTACCCATTCAATCCAGCTGGCTTTGTCCAGCCAAGCTTAACATGTATGTACTCTATAAAATGCTGGTTTTCCATGCCACCTTACTAAAACTGCTCTCTTAAAGGTCACTGAACCATCCAGATTGCAAAGTACAGCGACTTGAAATAAAAATCCAGCTCTTATCCTAGATCTCTTCTATCTCTTTGCAACTTCAGGCACACCAGACCACTTTGGCTCTCTTAGCTGCCAGGACACTGAAGCATCATTTCCTCTCCCAGCTCTCTAACTGTTGCTTCTGTTTTTCATTTTCTCATCTTTATCCAACTTCTCTCCTCCCACCCACGTCCATCACAGAAATCTCGTTCATTTGCTCAGTTTTAACCAGCACCTCTATATAGGCAACTCTTCAAATTCTCTCTCATCATGATTCCTTTTGAGCTCAATACCAGCATTCCAATTAACTACGGCACACATCCACATAAAAGTTCTGCCAGCACCTTAGACTCAAAATTTTAGAGATTATGACAATATCTCTCCAACTATACTGGTCTTTCCTACAAGAAACTTATAAAAAAACACGATAAACTAAAATAACCTGGGCTTGAAATCTCACTGTCTCCATGGACTTGTCCACCTCACTTAGCATCCACAACCAGTTAATTGTGAAGGTCCACGTGGCTCTTCTAGTTCCAGTAGCCAAATTTAGATCCTCAATTTCTCTCTTTTTCTATTATTTTTAGTTGTGGCAAAGAAAACATAAAAATTGCCATCTTAACCATTTCAAGCGTACAGTTCAGTGGCATTAAGTGCACTCACAATGCTGTGCAACCATTACCACCATCCATCACAGAATGCTTTTCAGCTCGCAAAACTGAAACTGTACCCATTAAACAACCTCTGTTTCCTCTCTCCAGCACCTGGCAATCACCATCCCATGTTCTGTCTCTATGAATCTGACTACTCTACATACCTCATATAGAATCATTCCATATTTATCCTTTTTGTGGCTGGCTTATTTTACTTAGCATAACATCCTCAACATTCATCCATGTTGTAGCATGGGTCAGACTTTTCTTCCTTTTTGAGGCTGAATGATATTCCATTGTACGTATATACCACATTTTGCTTATCCATTCTTCTTCCATAGACACCTGGTTGCTTCCTCCTTTTGGCTATTGTGAGTACTGCTGCTATGAACAAGGATATGCAAATATCTTTTTGAGACTCTGCTTTCAATTATTTTGGGTATATACCCAGAAGTGAAACTGCTAGGTCATATGGTAATTCAATTTTTTTGTTGTTGTTTAAAGAAGTCTCACACTGTCACCTGGGCTGGAGTGCAGTGGTGCGATCTCGGCTCAGTGCAACCTCCAACTCCTGGGTTCAAGCGATTCTCCTGCCTCAGCATCCCAAGTAGCTGGGATTACAGGTGCCCACCACCAATGCCAGCTAATTTTTATTTTTATTTTTAGTAGAGATGGGGTTTCACTATGTTGGCCAGGCTGGTCTCAAACTCCTGACCTCGTGATCTGCCCGCCTTTGCCTCCCGAAGTGCTGGGATTACAGGCATAAGCCACCGCACCTGGCCGGTAATTCTATTTTTAATTTTGGGGGGAATTATCATACTACCCTCATTTTCTCATAGTTGGACAACTACATTAATTTCTAATGTTCCCTTGCCTCTAATCTCTCCTCTCATTATACAGACTGCTGTCAGAATAAACTGTCTGATGCTCAATACAGATCACAATGCTTCCTTCTCTGAGAACAGGAAATTTACTGAGTCCTCAGAGCCTAGCACAGAGCATGGCACCACAAACAGTGCTCATTAACTGTTGACTGAGTGAATGAATGCATGGATGAATGAATGGAACAACTCCACCTTCACCTTTAATTGTCCTCATGGCCTACTGAATTAACGTAAGTTCTTCAATGGCCTGACATTCAAGACTTACCATGATACTCATTTAACAAACATGTATAAAAACCTAAGAAATCAAAGATACAATGCTGGACCCAGGGGAAAATAAAAAGATAGACTGCGTCTCAAAACAATGTCCCAGCTTTACTTCCCATTATTCCCAATACACATTCTCCCAACAATTTAAGTAGTTTACATTTCCAAAATATCTCCTGTCCAAAAGTCACAGACTAGTGGGCCTAAGCCAAGAATTTGGCTGGAAAAGTGTTTTGTTTGGCATAGTGTTTGAAAAAATATTTGAATTTGAATATGTTTTGAGGGAAGGGGGAATATACTCTCTAATTATCCTGGTCCATGTCACTTCATCTACAATGTCTGCCTAGCCCCTAAAGAAATCTGAGTAAATTGTCAATAAGTTTGTGAAACTATTTCTGCTCACTGTCCTAGTTCTCATGTCCAGGCTCATAATTTAATCAGCTCAAATGTCACTTCCTCTATGAAGCCTTCCCAATCCTGTTTTCTTACGGCACTATGATTGTTCTATTCTTACAGCATTTATCATATTTGAGTTTATATGAAAACTATAGACATTTCTTATCAGGTCTATACATTGTAAGTACCTTGAGAGCAGGTTTATTATCTTGCTAATTTTGTTATGCCTTAAAGCACACAGACAAGTACCTTAGACATGTTAGGCATCTGGTAATGTCAAAGTGAATTAAAATTAAGTGAAGAAACTACATTTTTGTTCAGAAAAAAAAAAAAGCTGACTTGGATGGAGACTTCACATTTCAAGTACACTTTACATGCAGATATATTCCATAAACTTATTAATGATAAACTCTCAGTTATATGGCAAAGCTGAGGCCTTTTTTTTTCTGAGGGAACTCCAGGATGATTGTGTTAATACTTGCTCATGTATACACAGTGTACTGATTAGAGAATATGGCTTCTGTGATCACACAGATACGGTTTTCAGTCTGGCTCCGTTACTTTCTGGATGTATGGCCTGAAGCTGGCACTTACGCGGTCTCTAAGCCTAAGTTTCCTCAAGTAATGATGGTGCGCACCACATGGGTTCACCGTGAGGACTAAATGATACAATACATAGAAAGAATTTAGCCTACAGCTTGGCACATGGTAAATGTTCAATAATGTTAATTTTACCATCTAAAATCAACACTAAGATGAGCCAAGATGAATAGGAAAATGTGATTTTGTAATTCCTCTTTCCAAGTGCATGGTGTAAAAAATACATGTACAAATTAAATAAACTTTTTCATTGTCTGAATAGCTAAGCCAACTCATTATTATACTTTATTTACATTTTAAATTATAATTAAATTGGGAGATGTTTACAGCATATTTATTATGAACTCTACTTGGAATAATAAAAGGAAGATTATGCTTACAAAAAGTTCTTCAAAATGTACAATTTTTATTTGGTTCCTTGCCTGGCTGGGTGAGATTTCCCATCAATTAGACTTCTGGAATATTTCCAGATAACAGAGTTTGAAGATACTAAGACTTTTGTTCCCAGAAACAGATTTGACTCTCTGCCTAAGTTACTACTAAAAAAGCATATAATCAAGATCATGTCACTTTTTTGGCAGAGAACTAGAAACTGAGAGCAGGGTCAGATTTATACTATGGTTGCAAAGATCGGCAAATAAATTTTCCATCATTAGTTACAATGGCTTTCTTACATTTAATTAAAACATTAAATGTTTGCATGTTGCCCATTGATTCTCCTTCAGTTAACAGCAGTTAGGAACAAATAAACTGTCCAAAAGTCACTGTATTTTAGGACATGTTTCTTGCCTAAAATAAAGCATTTGTACCAAAAATATTCCTAAATTTCCCTAAGTATGTTCAGATGTTGCAACATCTTAAACTAATAAAGCATCACATTTTCTTTAACAACTAGTTCTACGTAATATATTGCAAAATAATCATATAAAGCAGTAAAATAAATGCAGTAAGTTATGTTAATGG
This sequence comes from Pan paniscus, assembly GCF_029289425.2. Taxonomy (NCBI): domain Eukaryota; kingdom Metazoa; phylum Chordata; class Mammalia; order Primates; family Hominidae; genus Pan; species Pan paniscus. The sequence continues at coordinate 116,547,061 of NC_073252.2, forward strand.
AAAAAATTTTAAGAGCCAGTCAACTGAAAAAAATTCTAGTTAGGAAAAATGTTCATTATCATCTACACTCAATACATGACTGCTCCCCTTGCAAACATCTATGAAAGAAATCTGTGGGTCAGAAGCTGTTTTCTGGGAATTGGGCATTAGTAGGCACTCATTTTTAGAAGAGAAAATAAGAAAATAAGTTAGAATGGTCCTGTTTCTTCAAGTCTACACATGGTGCTTCAGATATGCGCTGAAATCTGAATGATACGCAAGAAGATGTGATTTTCAAATCAGTGAAGAATTTTAAAGCCTTGCAAGGTATCCATAATGATGTCATTGTGACACTGGACAAGGGAAATGGCTAGTCCTGGGAATAGTAATACCCGCAAATTCATTGTTTTATTTATTCCACATACACTGATCAACTACCTATCCCATGGCAGATAGTGTGGTAAATGTCATAAAGATGACGAGGATATCAGAATCTAAGAAGACGGCAGACATGTAAGAAGGTTTAAATTCCATGGGGATAAATGCTAAAATAGAGATATAGACTAAATTCCGTGAAAAAACAGAAGCTATAGTAAATAATTACCATGATAAAGACAGAGAAAGTTGCAAATGCATATACACAATTAAAATTTCAGCCAGGCATTACAGAATAGGGAGGGGTTTGCCAGTTGGGGTATGTAAGATGTGACAGGAGAATGGAAAGATACTCTGGTCAGATGAACATCTGGTATAAAGGCATGGAGTTGTCAAAGGGGCTGAGTTCAGAGTATATGGTGAAAAGTTTTGTATAACTGAAGAGACAGCTGAGGTGACAGTTTGGGGGGCAATGCTTAATGGCCTTACAAAGAAAGCTAAATTTTTTTTAATTTAATTTTTTAGAAAAGAAATAACCAATAGAGGTTTATGAGAGGCAGTGAGTGTGGGGGCGTGTCTCATGGTGACATTATAGAGCAGGAAAATCAAAGGCCAGGATCTCAGCCTGCTGAGATAGACAGTGTAAGGGGGATTCTGAGAGTCCAAATCATCGTGGTAGCAACAGGAGTGAAGGGAGGTACAGAAACACGTCAATAGTCCTACTAACCATTTTGGTTGAGCTTTTCTCTTGGAAGGGAAGTTTTTCTGAGACTCTTTACAAAATAAGGGAGGCAGAGGCACTGTACGGAACTACTGCATTAAGAACCAGGTATATTCTGTCTGGCAAGGACATAAAAAAGTATTGTTTTCTATTTCTGACACCACATTTCAGTTTTTAAAAATAATTCCTCCAGTAGATGGTTTGGCAGTTGAATCATGTTAACAACCTAGGAGATGGGATCTGTGTCTTAGGCATTTCTACCACTCCATGGTACCACCAAAATGCTTTGTTTGTGAATCAAGAGTCAGTTCTTTACATATGAAAGTTATTCACTTGAATTTAACGTCAATGTATAAACACTTGAAGTTCTGGGAACACTTACTCTGCAATAATCCAAAGTGGCAACATATTCATAAGATCCTAGAGATAACTCTGGTTTCTCATAGTGGTCCAGTCTTCTTCCAATGTGGTCCAGATGTTGGAAATAGAATGGTGGAACTAATAAAAACAAAATAGGAAAGAAAATATTTTGTTTTCATAAACACAGACAATTTAGTAAGTTCTCAAAATTTATTATGAGAGGAAAGGAGTTAGTATCTGGAAAAATGTATTTTAAAGCTGGAATGTAGTATATCGTAAATACCTACTATTTTAAAAACATGTCTTGGAAAAGAGGAGGGTTCTTATTCTATAAGTTATTGATAACAAAGAACATTTATGATTTAGACCATCCTAGAGAAACAGGGTATAAAATTATTGGTGTTTTTAAGTTGTCACAACCCAAATTCAATTGTCCCCATTTTATTACCTCTTTTAAAAAGAATTCTGACTTTTCTAACTATTTGAATTTTTAATATACCTAACAGAAATAAACATTCGTTATTTGAACTATACTATGAACTACAATATTTATTATGCTTTAATTAAGAGATGTCTTCACCCATGTGGAGTTTGCATGGTAATCTTTTAATGTTTGGGCTTAAGAGTGGAGAGGATTACTGTATTAGGGAAAGACTACACCACTAAGATCTCAGCTAAGGAACTTTAATTTGATTCAAATGTCTAAGAAGGTTAGTTCTGGCAAAGATCTGGAAGTCATCCAATAGCACAGGAGCACTTATGAGTCACATACTGAGCACTTGGACAAATATGGCCTGGTATCTCTGTAAAAACGAACTCCTGTTGCCTTGAGATTAATAGGGCTGGCTACTAAACCACTGCCAATAAAAGTATTTAGAAAAACTACCAATGCTCTGGTTTTAAACTTTTTGTAAAGAACAACATTGCCATTTGTAAAAACCATACAAATAATGCTTCTTGTTTTTAAGCCAACAATTTGGCATTATTTATTGTTAGCTGTGAAACTGACATAAGAATAACAAGACTGTTTTCTGAGGTTGTTCTTTTTAAAAAAAAAAAAAAACTCACCGAGGCTTGATTGTTCTACGTTGTTACTGTATCATGGCCATTTCTTTTAAAGTAAATTTTATAAGGTTCTTATGCACATATGGATCTCTGAATTTGGAAGATTCAACTTCTTGAAAAGATTACATAAGTAGCAACTGACAGGCTCAGCTGAGGTAAGTAAACTTTGAGGGTCTTAAATTGCTATTTTGTTACATTTAGATGAGATGGAGGATGCTGCCTCGGCTATCTTAGAATGCATAGTACAGTAGTTTCCACATAGTATAACATACAATTCATTCACATCTACACACAGAAATGTAATATGTGAAATGTTTTCCCTTTAAATTTTATTTTATATTCATTAGCATTTAATATTGTCTATCATCTTTTGTAAGCCAACATTCAAGTCATACCATAAATCATGTACTACCCTTTGGCCCCTGTCTTCCTGCATGTCTCTGACCACACATACTCCCCACTGGACAATCTCTGGACACTTTGCAAGGAAATAAGAGTGGAATCACTAAAGCAAGCCTGCTGGGTTCTTTCTAACTCCAACAAACCTCTGTCTTTGTTAAACCTAAAAGAAGACAGGTGTCAGCATACATCTATGGGAGTCTGGCTTCCTTGTAGGGACACATATTTAAGCCTAGTATGAATAATTCTATTGGAAAATAAACATGGCAGCTTCCTAGGAATGGATACCTGAGGGAACATAATCTGCTGTGTTGAGACACAAGAATTCTGAGTCGTTTTTCTCTTCCTGGAAGTGGCTGGGCCTTTTAAGGCCCTGAGCCAACACTTTGGGTAGGAGGCCAAAGAGTCACAGCAAACTGAAGATCCTTGCTGCTCTTCATGGTGGGTATGATTTTGGTCACCTTTCTAAGAAAGCTGGGGGCTTGGGTGAAGACATCTGAGGAGCTGGTGGGCTCGCTGGAGGACTTTGTCCAAATGCTTTGGGAGAAGCCTCTGTCCCTTCTCAGGATTTTTTCCTCTAAAACTAAAGCACAGAGAAATGAATTGTCACAGGGTTCCTGAAATCCAGGTCCCAAGACTGAATGATAGCCATGAATTTGGTTGCAGATTTCATTCAGGTTGAGAGAGGAAACAAGATCTTCCTTAGAAAGAGAAGTAAGGGTAGAGAACTAACAATCTGGTCTCAATGGGATATCCAATTTGCCCTGAGTGGAAACCATAGTTAATGTAAGGAGAGAGACGTACCAAGAGGCTTAGGCCATAGGCTGGGATGAGTCTAGAAGCCAATGATTCAACTCCACAGCAAGGTGCGTTTAAGAACTGACCAAAGGTCTGCATGAGAAGCACTCGCAAGGCCAGTCTCTGGCACCCTAAGTTGGGTAAAGCCATGGACTGTGTGTGTGCGAGATAAGGTGGCAGGGAAATAAGAAGGCAAGCAACGCTCTCCCACCAGAGAATGCTCACAGAGCCAAGATGCCATGAATGTAATGATGTAGGAGGAATACTGTCCCCAGCTCAGTCAGCATTAGGGAGTAGTCAGCACCCGTGGGTAGAACCATGTGTTCACAGGCAGACAGTGCTATATGTTCTTCAGATCTAATTACCTGCAGGGAAGCCTGTCTACAAAGATAAGAAACAGAGAAGAAAACTCATACTCTAGTAATCATCACATGGTTCAAAAAATGTCAATGAATATGGGAATGTTCTCAGCCTCAGTACGTACCTCATTTAACAACAAATAATTAAAAATATATAGACATGTTATAAATGTAATAAATGTGAAAACACTTTCAGCAACTTAGCAGTTTTCTTCAAAATCAGTAAATTCGTACTGGAATAAAACAAAATATAATGAATACGGGAAAGCCCTTTTTAATAATGTTCCTTCCTCCTTAAACAATCCAACATTTACATCGGAGTGAAAAAAAAAATCTATATAAGTGTTAAAGCCCTGGGTTATACCTAAGCTTTTCCTAAGTATCAATGAGCTGATTTTCAAGAATAACCTTGAGAAGTGACAGAAGAGGAAAAGTCTCTCAAGTTTATCATCTGTAATCATAAGAGGTAAAAATCTTATTTTGTTTCCCACTGAGGCTTTGTGGAAGGGGATTAAGAAATAAAATTTTTCCCCCTACATTTGAGTTTTTTAAGAAACATTTCAACTTCCATGTGGGGCTCATGTAGCTACCTAAGGTTAAAAGGGGCTTAAATTTCCCAAATAGAGCCTGTCATAGTTGGTTTCCTTCTAGAAAATTATAAAGAAGGTACTGCTATATAGCAGAAAAAAGAATGTATGCTTCTCCTAAACTAAGAAGTATAATACATTTTAGTTAATAAAGAATTTCACAAAGAGCTTTTAATGGCACTGCTTACCATCATTCACACAGTTGCAAAATCCACACTGATATCTCCTTCCTCCTTCGATGAACTGCATAAATGGGCACATGTAGGCCTTGCACCTGTTGCATCTGACTGGTCCACTCTCGCCGTGATTTACCAAGTAAAGGGGACTCTATGGAGAAGCAAGAAAAATTAAATGAACAGGTGAGTATAGGATTTCTAGGTACTATAATTTGGGAAGTCTTTTAATGGCACTTTTTTTTTTTCTTTTGAGACAGAGTCTTGCTCTGTCACTCAGGCTAGAGTGCAATGGCATGATGTTTGCTCACTGCAACCTCCACCTACAGGGTTCAAGCGATTCTCCTGCCTCAGCCTCTCGAGTGGCTGTGATTATAGATGCCTGCCACCATGCCTGGCTAATTTTTGTATTTTTAGTAGAGACGAGGTTTCGCCATGTTGGCCAGGCTGGTCTCGAACTCCTGACTGCAGGTGATCCACCCACCCTGGCCTCCCAAAGTGCTGGGATTACAGGCGTAAGCCACTGCGCCTGGCCTAGTGGCAATTTTTAAGGAACTCAACTCTTAGCTTTTGCCCCAGGACAGTAAAGATGTCTTTATTGATAACACATGAATTCAAAGCCATAAGATGTTGTCCAGAATACCCAAACAAAAGTTAATTTATCTCACTTATAAGGATATATCAATATATGTATATTTATGTCTATCTGCATATGCATATTTGCCAATATGTGTGTGGAGAGAGAACATATAGTGATGGTAATAATACCTACTTATACTTACGTTAAAAACGTTCTAGACAACTTGTGTCACATATTTTGCTAAGTTTCTTCATAGATTATAAATAAAGAGAGTTGGGCCTGATTTTAAAAGTTCTAGTTTGCATAGCAGTATGCTGTCTATGTAGTTCCCCCAAAGCACATAAACTATTTCTTCAAAAATGCAGCTATTTGAAGAAATATGCAATAATGTTCATTTATTTAGGCAAGGCGGTCGATTCTACCTTTTCTGTTAGTTTATCAGAAAAAAACGTTTCACAGAATACTCACAGTGTAGCTGGCCATGCTTTGCCAGAACTGAAAAAATAAATCATTCAATTGCTTCTTCCTCATGAACATACATAGAAACCATGATACATCTTTTACAGTTTAAAAGTAAAAAAGTTCAGCATTAAGTCTGCCTTCCCAACTCTTCTGGCTTTCAGGAGAAAACCACAGAGATACTTGTTTTTGTAAATCTCCTTAAAGATAACATTTAAAGAAAAGCTTGAGAATTGCAGGCTTTGGCATGTCAATTAAGTTTTTCTTTACTGAAAAAGATACAAATAAAGCAGACTGCTTTTGAACCGAGGCCTGAAGAGCAGGAGGTCAGTGGGGTAGGGGCATCAGGCCGTTTTCTGCTTCAGTCTTAGAAAACCGAGATCTCCCAATGTCCCTGCCCAGATGTTCAACGTGAAAGCTGAGGTTTCGGAAATCACTTGGGAGGTCTCAGAGCAGGAAAAAACAGGTTTATTAACACAATACTCAAAAGAATCGGGGAAGGATTTAAATTTTTTCTTTAATCATTCCCCTCTATTTCTGCAATGCCCTCTTCCCCGCATCTTGCCTCAAGAAAGCCAGAAGACGGATTGGATTTTCTTGTTTATGGTCGCTTCTGATCCACAGCATGGGCCTGGCTCTGGTGCCCCACTGGTAGGGGTTGTGACAAGGATTAGCTGAGTAATACATGTGCAGTGTACAGCATTGTGCCTGGCAAAAAGTAGTTGGAAAATTTTTATCCTGAACAGCCTTTCCTCTCTCAAAACCACTCAGCTCAGGACAAAGTCATCTTTGACAGGAGGGCAAGTATGAGATGGGCTTCAGGTCCTGAAGGCTATCTGGTCAGTTATTGTAAAAACATTATTGTAAAAATGATCTAGAAGACAGAGAATAAACTTTCAGGGGATTCTGATACACTCTAATGGTTAAAAGTTGAGAAGCAGAATGGATTTTTAAAACACTCCAGGAACTTTATTTAAATACATACTCACACATACAAATTCATATATCTGATGTATACACCACTCTTTCAGACAAACTTTTTGTTAGAAAGGCATATAGTGACAAATGTTTGTTCTCTTCAGCTGGTAATAAGAAGAAATTACTTGAGGAGGCAAGAGAGAAGCAAAAGCATGCAGGTACAAAAAAAGAGATTCTTAGAACAATAAATGGAAAGCTAGAAGAGTAAGAAGCGGAAGACAACAAATATGTGCTGTTCAGGTAGCTTCCTCTGGATTAAAAGTACAATTACCAATCATGACTCCAGTTACTGCTCTGTTCCACAACTCCAACCTCTGAGATCAGGAGATGCTTTCAGAAGTTAAAATTGGGAGAAATTCTGCAGTTTCCATTCACTCAGCCAAGTTTACTTTTCTCATCCTTTTATTTTCAAAAAGTCCAAAGGCTGTAACAAATCCCCTGATTTTAGAAACCAAATAAGATCCAATTATATGCCAGACAAGCCAAAAGTAATGGAAGCAAATTTGACCTTATTATCACTGATATGATTTGCTCAAAACCAGACCCAGCCTAAAATTACTGTGAAATTGTCGGCAAAGAACACCTATGCATTCCAGTCCTGACAGATTCAAACTTGCAGGACTGAAAATGAATGTCTAACAGGAAACTGGAGTCAAGTCATGACTGTGTCTAGGCTATTAAATACACTTACAGTTTTTTCAATTTTCACTTTTTTAGAAACCAGATGATGGATAGGTAAGTAAGGTCTTCAGAAAACTGAGGTGACAGTAAAGAATGTTAAAAGCTTTTTAACTGTTTACATTTTATTTTCAGGCAACAGGGCAAGGGCTTCTAAATTACACTGGCTTGTTTCATCTCTCTCAGGCCATGTTGAAAAGCATCAAAGATTTCCCTTTGCACTCTCCAGATGTCAGCTTATCTGCACCACAGTGTGCATGAGCTCAAAAATAGCTAACCTTACTTTTCTTTTGAGTTCGATCTTGGTGTGCATGGCTTTAAAAAAAAATCAAGTTACTTTTCAAAAAATTGCCTAAGTTATCTTTTTTCCTTGCCAAGGGAATTATATTTACCTCAGAAATATTTTCAGATTTTAAAAATTTTGTTTACAAATATACTTTAATATTTAGCTCTTAGTATATCCCTGTCTGCCCTTTCTTTTCTGTTCTTAAGTGGAAAAGAGAAAAGATAGAAAGACTGGCTATAAAAACCTCACCTGGCTATTGTTTGGTTCTGGCCCTGTGTGGCCTGAGTTTACACAACATGAAAGTGATAGGGAGGCTGAGGAAAAATGTGAATCTTTTCCTTGTATTTTTGGATTAACGGGTGTGCCAAATACTGTGCTGATACTAATTTTAATAAAAGTGCTTTAATTGAATAAAATGTATCTCTTGTGTATGTATATAAACACTGGTTGATTTTGGACCACAAATGAGAATATCATTCTAAGAAATGAGACTTAGTACTAAAATGATATCCAACAATTAAGAAACAAAATAAAACAACTTTTGATTATTTTTCCATGTAAAAGAAGCAGACATCAAGATGTATCCACCAATGCCTTCTTAATACCACTAGTAAAATTTTAGAAGTCTTCTTATTTGAATACATTATCAGTTTTCCAAGTATTCCTGCCATTCTCTTGGGTAACTTTAACATTTGTACCACAGGTACCTTTGAGGGACCTACAGTGTAGCGGGGTAGAAAGACAGTAAATAAAAAAGTACACACAAATGCCATGAAAAAAACAGGGTATGAGGAGAAACAATACTTGGCAGAACATCATAAACAAGAGCTCTTTTTAAAGCTCTTTTCAGCTTAGAAAGGCGATGTTAAATTATTCACAGATTGTATTTCCAAAACAAACACAGATGCTCAAAGAAAATACAGTGTAGAAAGACCCATCATGAAAAATCTGTATCAAGTTTGTAGGCTGTGTGTATTTTTGTTTTGGCATCTATATTATTAAGAAAAATCTGAATACCCAAGCCTGGCTACAGTATTTCTGTTTTAGGAAAGTAATGAATTGCAGTGAGGAATTAAAGAAAGCAGCTAAATACCAAAGTGTTTTTATCACATAGATCCAATAGGTGGCACTATGCAACTAAAAATTAAGGCTGTATATACCTTATCAGCAGGCAAGAAAACAACCAAGATAATCATGCTACATTCATTACATGTAACTCTAATAACTTTTAACTGAACTTGCTTTTCTCAAAGAAACTTTTGATAATGGTTTAAAAATATTCCGGGCCAAGCAAAATACAAATAAACATGGAATACAAGACTATTTTATGCATACACTGTATAGAAACTACAGAATGTGCCACATTTACTAATTGCCAAGAAAAACTTATTTTTGAAGTTCCTAATCCTCTGCCGACTTTCCTTGAGTATATGTAGGGAAACAGAGGTACGGTTGGGATAGGGAGCCACAAAGTGGAGCAGGCAACCTAATGACAGCCTGTGAAGCAAAGAGAACAATGACACGAATGCCCTGCTGCCAGCGTCCAAGCCCACTCTCCACATTAGCCATCGTGGTGCAAAATAACAAAGCAACAGTGATGTCTGGTGTGTCCTGGCACACGGCAGTACACTGCGATGAAGAAAAATGATTTTCTAAAGCAAACGCCTAGCTTCCTGTTGGAACATCCTATCACAGGCATGGCGCTGGTAAAGGGCAGAGACAGAGTAGCCAAAGCCCAGATTTCAGAATACTCTGAATAAGTAATGTCATATCCACCCACACCCAGAACATTGCTGGGTGAAACTGGCCCCATCTCTCCTTTCTTCTCTCATTGGTCCACTACCCACTCTCCTTATCTTTCAGCACCGGAGTTCATGTAAGTTCTAATATACACACACAAACTCTTCAACCACCTACTTTCCCCTCTCTTTCTAACACTTATTCACAAATTTTTTTAAAAAACTTATTTTACATTTTCAATGTATACTTCTTCCTCCCCCTCTTTTTTTTCTCTCTTTATTTCCTTCATTAGAAGTATTCAGGAATGTAATCAGCATCCTAGGACTCTACAGTTGTCCCCACAGCACCAATATTCTACTTTACAAAGTGCCTGAAGGAAATACCTTGGCTAAGCAGTTACTGGTCATGGGAAAGAAATTTTTGCCTACAATGGGACCTAAATAAGATGAGAAGATTTAAAATAAGACCTGCCAAAATGTTATACAGTTTTCTAGCCTGATTAAGGATCATATTCAGCATCAACTTGTATTTCCCAGGAAATCACTGTAAATGTATCTCTCTAGCAGCAGTGATTTCCTATTGTCAATGTAACTTTGGCAAGCAGCTACTTCTTGGAATTGGAGTGCTGCTTATTCTTTGGAACTGCCTCAAGAGGAGGTCAGTTGGTAATTTGGATTAATTGGGGGATATAAGTAGAAGCATGGAAATGGTATGTGAAAAGATAATCCAGAACCTGTGATGAACAACTACCCTTTAAAAATGTTAAACATTCAGACTATTAGGCATGCTGGAAGATGAGCAGTCAGTCAGATTCCCAAAGGATTATGCCCAGAGGCTAAAAGGAAAAGAGTCTGTATCAACTGCATTTATTAAAGACATTTCCATGTGAAAGAGAAATGAGAAGCAGCTTATATGTGCTTTCTACTTTTAGCTTTACTGTATATGACATTTGCTTGGCCTATATGGACAAAAAAGGTACAGTTCAATAGGCTATTTACCGTACAAGTGCTTTTTAGAGAGCAATACTATTCTATTTAGAATTTTTTAAATACATGTGAAATGAAAGAATATTTTCTGAATTAAAAAATAAAATCCTATCATGTGTCTTCTAAAAAGAAACAGCGAGCTTGAGGATAAGACACTTAATACATTGTGTTAGTTCTAAGACTATATTTATATTTTTATAAATAATGTTTATTTAAAAATTTAATGCTTTTAGTTGGCTCTTCTTAACCTAAAACTTTGCTTTTTTGCATTTTCAGAAGATTTTAGTTTTCTTAGTTTGTTAGTGACACTTGGGAGATTGTTTTCCTTTTTTTCTTTGAACAATACTATCAGAGAGTCTATTTGTTCTGTCTTAATTATATCTACATCTTGTATTAGATTTGGATACCTCTTTAATTTGGAAGTTAGTTTTTTATTTTTGGGTTTCTTTTCATTGAAAAATACTGAAAAATTTTACTGATTCAGACTTTTCATAATAAATGTAAGAGCATAACTATTATCTTTATGATCTTATGGTCACTTGTAGTTTAAAATGTTCTCATTTATAAAATCTCAATTTGATATTGAGGGGCTAACAACCCAGGGAGTGGGGAATTCCCATCCACATTGTTCAGAGGAATGCAAGGTCAGTGATAGGAAGTGACTTATGAACAAACTGCAGAGCTGTAGCTTGAATTCTGATTTATTCCAGCTATTTATCTCCTCTATACTATATGTGCAAGAAACAGCTTGCAGACTGGATCTGTAGAAAAGCATACAGTTTCAGAGAAAGGTACCATTCTCGCTGGTCTGTGACTTGAATCAAGCCCTTAAACCATGCTCCCTGGTAAGCATTCTAATTGTCTCTGGTCATTTCTCTCTCCCATTCTCTATAGGAGCTGCCATATACCTTTGCATCTTTATTAAGCTCCTCCCCATAAGCTCCTTCTCCACCTCCCTTGGCAGTTAAATTTACATTCTTCTTCACAAAGAAAACAAAACCTCAGGTAAGAACTCTCTTGACTTTCCCCCACTAATTGACCAGCATCTATCCAACACTTTCCTTTCTCTCCTTCTCCTGTTACAATGGAAGGGGTATCCCCTCTCTTGTGACTTCTTAGAGGCTTTGTCTAATCCTGGACCATGTCTAAATCTGGCCCCTCAAGATCCTTTCATCCACAAGGGAGAAATATATTTTGTTGTCTAATTCCAGGCCACTTGCAGGAGACATATTTAATTGCCATATGTTCCCATATAACCTTGTGCCTGAAAGCACTTATCACACTATTTTACTTTTCAAAACCACGACTACATTCTCAAATCCATGACTCACAGGTCCAGCCTGTTTACTGTAGTATCTCCTGTAGCACAATACCTGAGACAGGGGTCGGTCAATGGTTTCTGAATGAAAAAACACAACAGCTCAGGTACCCACAAATATACGCTCAGGATAATTTGTGATAGGTGTTAAAGCAAAAGGTCAAAAAAAAAAAAAAAAAAGAAGAAGAAATCTTCAGAGGGGTCAGTAAAGCCTTCGCTCAAGGAAGATATGGGCACTTATGAGGAGCTATTTGTCCACTGAGAGAGAGAAAGAATTTCAACCAGTGAGAACAGCTTAACACAGGAGGAAAAGCCCACGGTTTGTTGGTGGCCAGCAGGCAAGTAGCCTTGAACAGCTGGGATGAAGGGAGATAAAGAGAAAGGCTGGAGTGATTTTGAGGAGAGCCTTCAAAGCCAGGTAAGGTAGTAGTATACTGACTCAGCAGGTTTCAGACAGACAGACAGACGCATACACACCCCTACCTAAAATCTGTTGTTACTACATGGTAGGAATTCTGATAGAAGTTAGTAAGATATTTCACCATTCACTAAAATGATATCCTTGGGAAAATAGTACATGTGTTATAAATTTTGAAACCTGCTTATAAATTAGCAAATTCTATCACGTTTTACCAATATCATGAAGAGTTTTTAGAATTTTTGTTTGTTTCATCATCTCATATTTCACTCAATTCATTAAATTTTGGGTTTATGTTTAAAATAAACTCAAAATACGTTTGAATACTGTGAACAATTTTTAAATTGAATTTCTAACTAAAAAACTTCACTCCTTAACAGCAGTATGTTAGCTTCACATTCACCACTGATCCCAAGGGCCTACATTACAGAGTAAATTCTCAATAAATATTTGAGTGGATGACAAGGAAGAGAGATAGGGAAGGAGTTAGGGAGGGGAAAACTGAAGGAAGGGGAGGGGAGGGGAGAGGAGGGGAAGGGGTAGGGGAGTGGAAAGGGAGGGAGACAGAGAAGTCTCCTCTGGAATTGAGGATATCTGCCAGTTCTATTACAGAAGATCTGGGTGTGATGAACCCTAATGTGCTTTTATTCCAAAATATACACTGATAACTATACTAGGAGATTCGTCTCTTGGAATGGCCAAAAATGCTTTAAAGCAAGCACAGCTGTGACCTTTCTACCCAGGCCTCTAATGCCAGGAGGGCTTTTTGGTGGGAAGGTCACATTAAACTGTACACTGAAGTCTATGAAAGGGCAGCTCCTGGTGAGAGGGCATCTTTAGTTTCAGAAGGGAAAATAAATACCAATGCAGTTAAGAGAGCACCTTAACAGTTTTTTCTGTCCTAGTTCATAACTAAACTATCAATGGTAGGTAATGATTCTTAAGCAAAAAATGGTCTGTTTGGATTGGGTTATGCTGACACAATGTTTCAAGTTAAGGGCATATTTGCAAAGATCAGCATTATTTTTCTTGCTAGAACAGATGTTTAAAACTTTTGAGTAAGATATTATCTCTCCAGAATCTTATGCTTGAGCAACATTTTGCCACATTTCTTACAATCTTTGACCTACTGTAATTTATCTTTTATCTCTATGGGAAAATTATATGTTGTCTAGTTACAGGCCACTAGCAGAAAACACACTTCATTGTTACAATAATGCACAATGTTCTACAAATGATTAATCTATCTTAGACTTAAAACCCTTCTATAGCTAGTGTTTTTCTTCTATGACAGAACAATTGGCAGCTTTCCACTCCTCAAAGGAAAGTTGTGAAATACCCTAAAGATAAAAAGCGTTAAAAATAATAAGCCCAGAGGCAAACTATCTTTGTCTCTCTGGCAGAATTATAAATTAGTCAAAGTATTCCCTGCATTAGTCTTACTTCTTTATAAGGCCATAAAAAGAGATTTCCCTCTATGTGAGGGTCTGAATTATTTATTTATTTATTTATTTATTTATTTATTTATTTATTTATTTTTATTATACTTTAAGTTAGAGGGTACATGTGCACAACGTGCAGGTTTGTTACATAGGTATACATGTGCCATGTTGGTTTGCTGCACCCATTAACTCATCATTTACACTAGGTATTTCTCCTAATGCTATCCCTCCCCCAGCCCTCCACCTCACAACAGACCCCGGTGTGTGATGTTCCCCACCCTGTGTCCAAGTGTTCTCATTGTTCAATTCCCAACTATGAATGAGAACATGTGGTGTTTGGTTTTCTGTCCTTGTGACAGTTTGCTCAGAATGATGGTTTCCAGCTTCATCCATGACCCGAAAAAGGACATAAACTCATCCTTTTTTAAGGCTGCATAGTATTCCATGGGGTAGCCACACTTTCTTAATCCAGTCTATCATGGATGGACATTTGGGTTGGTTCCAAGTCTTTGCTGTTGTGAACAGTGCCACAATAAACATACATGTGCATGTGTCTTTATAGCAGCATGATTTATAATCCTTTGGGTATATACCCAGTAATGGGATTGCTGGGTCAAATGGTATTTCTAGTTCTAGATCCTTGAGGAATCATCACACTGTCTTCCACAATGGTTGAACTAGTTTACACTCCCACCAACAGTGTAAAAGCATTCCTATTTCCCCACAACCTCTCCAGCATCTGTTGTTTCCTGACTTTTTAATGATCGCCATTCTAACTGGCGTGAGATGGTATCTCATTGTGGTTTTGACTTGCATTTCTTTGATGACCAGTGATGATGAGCATTTTTTCATGTGTCTGTTGGCTCCATAAATGTCCTCTTTTGAGAAGAGTCTGTTCATATCCTTTGCCACTTTTTGATGGGGTTGTTTTTTTCTTGTAAATTTGTTTAAGTTCTTTGTAGATTCTGGATATTAGCCCTTTGTCAGATGGGTAGATTGCAAAAATTTTCTCCCATTCTGTAGGTTGCCTGTTCACTCTGATGGTAGTTTCTTTTGCTGTGCAGAAGCTCTTTAGTTTAATTAGATCACATTTGTCTGTTCTGGCTTTTGTCACCATTGCTTTTGGTGTTTTAGACATGAAGTCCTTGCGCATGCCTATGTCCTGAATGGTATTGCCTAGGTTTTCTTCTAGGGTTTTTATGGTTTTAGGTCTAACATTTAAGTCTTTAATCCATCTTGTATTAATTTTTGTATAAGGTGTAAGGAAGGGATTCAGTTTCAGCTTTCTACATACGGCTAGCCAGTTTTCTCAGCACCATTTATTAAACAGGGAAACCTTTCCCCATTTCTTGTTTTTGTTAGGTTTGTCAAAGATCAGATGGTTCTAGATGTGTGGTGTTATTTCTGAGGCCTCTGTTCTGTTCCACTGGTCTATATCTCTGTTTTGGTACCAGTACCACGCTGATTTGGTTACTGCAGCCTTGTAGTATAGTTTGAAGTCAGGTAGTGTGATGCCTCCAGCTTTGTTCTTTTTGCTTAGGATTGCTTTGGCAATGCAGGCTCTTTTTTGGTTCCATATGAACTTTAGTTTTTTCCAATTCCATGAAGAAAGTCATTGGTAGCTTGACGAGGATGGCACTGAATCCATAAATTACCTTGGGCAGTATGGCCATTTTCACGATATTGATTCTTCCTACCCATGAGCATGGAATGTTCTTCCATTTGTTTGTGTCCTCTTTTATTTTGTTGAGCAGTGGTTTGTAGTTCTCCTTGAAGAGGTCCTTCACATCCCTTGTAAGTTGGATTCCTAGGTATTTTATTCTCTTTGTAGCAACTGTGAATGGGAGTTCACTCATGATTTGACTCTCTGTTTGTCTGTTATTGGTATATAGGAATGCTTGTGATTTTTGCACATTGATTTTGTATCCTGAGACTTTGCTGAAATTGCTTATCGGCTTAAGGAGATTTGGGGCTGAAATGATAGAGTTTTTCTAAATATACAATCATGTCATCTGCAAACAGGGACAATTTGACTTCCTCTTTTCCTAATTAAATACGCTTTATTTCTTTCCCTTGCCTGATTGCCCTGGCCAGAACTTCCAGCACTATGTTGAGTAGGAGTGGTGAGAGAGGGCATCTCTGTCTTGTGCCAGCTTTCAAAGGGAATGCTTCCAGTTTTTGCCCATTCAGTATGATATTGGCTGTGGGTTTGTCATGAATAGCTCTTATTATTTTGAGATATGTTCCATCAATACCTAGTTTATTAAGAGTTTTTAGCATGAAGCGTTGTTGAATTTTGTCAAAGGCCTTTTCTGCATCTATTGAGATAATCATGTGGTTTTTGTCATTGGTTCTGTTTATGTGATGGATTACATTTACTGATTTGCATATGTTGAACAAGCGTTGCATCCCAGGGATGAAGCTGACTTGAATGTGGTGGATAAGCTTTTTGATGTGCTGTTGGATTCGGTTTGCCAGTATTTTACTGAGGATTTTTGCATCGATGTTCATCAGGGATATTGGTCTAAAATTCTCTTTTTTTGTTGTGTCTCTGTCAGGCTTTGATATCAGGATCATGCTGGCCTCATAAAATGAGTTAGGGAGGATTCCCTCTTTTTCTATTGATTGGAATAGTTTCAGAAGGAATGGTACCAGCTTCTCTTTGTACCTCTGGTAGAATTCGGCTGTGAATCCATCTGGTCCTGGAATTTTTTTGGTTGGTAGGCTATTGATTATTGCCTCAATTTCAGAGCCTTTTATTGGTCTATTCAGAGATTCAACTTCTTCCTGGTTTAGTCTTGGGAGGGTGTATGTGTTGAGGAATTTACCCATTTCTTCTAGATTTTCTAGTTTATTTGCTTAGAGGTGTTTATAGTATTCCTGATGGTAGTTTGTATTTCTGTGGGATCGGTGGTGATATCCCTTTCATCATTTTTTATTGCGTCTATTTGATTCTTCTCTCTTTTCTTCTTTATTAGTCTTGCTAGCGGTCTATCAATTTTGTTGATCTGTTCAAAAAACCAGCTCCTGGATTCATTGATTTTTTGAAGGGTGTTTCGTGTCTCTAT
Organism: Pan paniscus; assembly: GCF_029289425.2. NCBI lineage: Eukaryota > Metazoa > Chordata > Mammalia > Primates > Hominidae > Pan > Pan paniscus. The sequence goes on from NC_073252.2 coordinate 116,563,830, forward strand.
CTCCTTCAGTTCTGCTCTGATGTTAGTTATTCCTTGCCTTCTGCTAGCTTTTGAATGTGTTTGCTCTTGCTTCTCTAGTTCTTTTAATTGTGATGTTAGGGTGTCGATTTTGGGTCTTTCCTGCTTTCTCTTGTGGGCATTTAGTGCTATAAATTTCCCTCTACACACTGCTTTATATGTGTCCCAGAGATTCTGGCACGTTGTGTCTTTGTTCTCATTGGTTTCAAAGAACATTGTTATTTCTGCCTTCATTTCGTTATGTACCCAGTAGTCACTCAGGAGCGGGATGTTCGGTTTCCATGTAGTTGTGCAGTTTTTAGTGAGTTTCTTAATCCTGAGTTCTAATTTGATTGCACTGTGGTCAGAGAGGCAGTCTGTTGTGATTTCTGTTCTTTTACATTTGCTGAGGAGTACTTTACTTCCAACTATGTGGTCAATTTTGGAATAAGCGTGATGTGGTACTGAGATGAATGTATATTCTGTTGATTTGGGGTGGAGAGTTCTGTAGATGTCTATCAGGTCTGCTTGGTGCAGAGCTGAGTTCAAGTCCTGGATATCCTTGTTAACCTTCTGTCTCATTGATCTGTCTAAAAAGTCTCCCATTATTATTGTGTGGGAGTGTAAGTCTCTTTTTAGGTGTCTAAGGACTTGCTTTATGAATCTGGGTGCTCCTGCATTGGATGCATATATATTTAGGATAGTTAGGTCTTCTTGTTGAATTGATCCCTTTACCATTATGCAATGGCCTTGTCCCTTTTGATCTTTGTTGTTTTAAAGTCTGTTTTATCAGAGACTAGGATTGCAACCCCGCTTTTTTTTTTTTTTGCTTTCCATTTGCTTGGTAGATCTTCCTCCATCCCTTTATTTTGAGCCTATGTGTGTCTCTGCATGTGAAATGGGTCTCCTGAATACAGCACACTGATGGGTCTTGACTCTTTATCTAATTTGCCAGTCTGTGTCTTTTAATTGTGTCATTTACATTTAACGTTAATACTGTTATGTGTGAATTTCATCCTGACGTTATGATGTTAGCTGGTTATTTTGCCCGTTAGTTGATGCAGTTTCTTCCTAGCATTGACAGTCTTTACAATTTGGCATGTTTTTGCAGTGGCTGGTATCTGTTGTCCCTTTCCATGTTTAGTGCTTCCTTCAGGAACTCTTGTAAGGCAGGCCTGGTGGTGACAAAATCTCTCAGCATTTGCTTGTCTGTAAAGGATTTTATTTCTCCTTCACTTATGAAGCTTAGTTTGGCTGGATATGAAATTCTGGGTTGAAAATTCTTTTCTTTAAGAATGTTGAATATTGGCCCCCACTCTCTTCTGGCTTGTAGAGTTTTTGCCGAGAGCTCCGCTGTTAGTCTGATGGGCTTCCCTTTGTGGGTAACCCGACCTTTCTCTCTGGCTGCCCTTAACATTTTTTCCTTCATTTCAGCCTTGGTGATTCTGGCAATTATGTGTCTTGGGGTTACTCTTCTCGAGGAGTATCTTTGTGGTGGTCTCTGTATTTCCTGAATTTGAATGTTAGCCTGTCTTGCTAGGTTGGGGAAGTTCTCCTGGATAATGTTCTGAAGAGTGTTTTCCAACTTGGTTCCATTCTCCATGTCATTTTCAGGTACACCAATCAAACACAGATTTGGTCTTTTCACATAGTCCCATATTTCTTGGAGGCTTTGTTCATTTCTTTTTACTCTTTTTTCTCTAAACTTCTCACTTTATTTCATTAATTTGATCTTCGATCACTGATACCCTTTCTTCCACTTGAAGGAATCGGCTACTGAGGCTTGTGCATGCGTCACGTAGTTTTCGCGCCATGGTTTTCAGCTCCATCAGGTCATTTAAGGTCTTCTCTTCACTGTTTATTCTAGTTAGCCATTCGTCTAATGTTTTTTCAAGGTTTTTAGCTTCCTTGCGATGGGTTTGATCGTCTTCCTTTAGCTTGGAGAAGTTTGTTATTACTGACCTTCTAAAGCCTACTTCTGTCAATTCGTCAAAGTCATTCTCCATCTAGCTTTGTTCCATTGTTGGCAAGGAGCTGCAATCCTTTGAAGGAGAAGAGGCACTCTGGTTTTTAGAATTTTCAGCTTTTCTGCTCTGGTTTCTCCCCATCTTTGTGGTTTTATCTACCTTTGGTCTTTGATGTTGGTGACCTACAAATGGGGTTTTGGTGTGGATGTCCTTTTTGTTGATGTTGATGCTATTCCTTTCTGTTTGTTAGTCTTCCTTCTAACAGGTCCCTCAGCAGCAGGGCTGTTGGAGTTTGCTGGAGGTCCACTCCAGACCCTGTTTGCCTGGGTATCACCAGCAGAGGCTCCAGAACAGCAAATATTGCAGAACAGCAAATAATGCTGCCTGATCCCTCCTCTGGAAGCTTCGTCCCAGGGGGCACCCACCTGTATGAGGTGTCAGTCAGTCCCAGTAGGTGTCTCCCCAGTTAGGCTACATGGGGGTCAGGGACCCACATGAGGAGGCAGTCTGTCCGTTCTCAGAGCTCAAACACCGTGCAGGGAGAACCACTACTCTCTTCAGAGCTGTCAGACAGGGATGTTTAAGTCTGCAGAAGTTTCTGCTGCCTTTTGTTCAGCTATGCCCTGGACCCAGAGGTGGAGTCAACAGAGGCAGCAGGCCTTGCTGAGCTGTGGTGGGCTCCGCCCAGTTTGAGCTTCCCTGGCTGGTTTGTTTACCTACTCAAGCCTCAGCGATGGGGTACACCCCTCCCCCCTGCCAGGCTGCTGCCTCACAGGTTGATCTCAGACTGCTGCACTAGCAGTGAGCAAGGCTCCTTGGGTGTGGGACCCGCCGAGTCAGGCATGGGATATAATCTCCTGGTGTACCATTTGCTAAGACCATTGGAAAAGCGCAGTATTTTGGTGGGGATGTTCCGTTTTCTCCAGGTACAGTCTGTCACGGCTTCCCTTGGCTAGGAAAGGGAAATCCCCTGACCCCTTGTGCTTCCCGGGTGAGGCGACGCCCCGCCCTGTTTTGGCTCACCCTCTGTGGGCTGCACCCACTGTCCAACCAGTCCTAATGAGAAGAACCAGGTACCTCAGTTGGAAATGCAGAAATCACCCATCTTCTGCGTCAATCACGCTCAGAGCTGCAGACGGGAGCTGTTCCTATTCGACCATCTTGGAACAGACCCCTGAGGGTCTGAATTTAAACGACACTTTCTCAATCAGGCCTGCCCTGAATACCCTATTTAATCTACAAAACCCACACTCCACCTCCTCCCAGGCAGACATCATCCCCCAAGTCTGCTCTACTTTTTCCTTCCTCCATAGACTTAGATAACCTTCTTACCAGGTTCACTGTCTAGTCTCCATTAGAATGTAAGCTCCATGAGGGCAGAGATCTTTGTCTGCTCTGTTCACTGACATATCTCAAGTGCCAAGAACAGTATCCAGCACATACTGGGAGAACAATGAGTATTCATTGAATTGAATTGGTTATTCTTAAATTCTTTTTGAAATAAGGTGACATAAAGTCTTTCATAAAATGGTCATAGTTTATAAATTATCATATCAAATAACAATGGATTATTGTCCAGATTATGGTATATGAGATGACTGAAAACATCACTAAAATCCCAGGAGTGATTATACAAGTACAAATACAAGTATAAAACTGTTTCTGTAAAGAAGCTTAAGAGAACTCAAACCAAATGATCAATTCCCTTTAGAGTAGACACCTATGGAAGCTATGCATTTGTCCAAATATGTCTAAAACTTTTTCTACAAATTCCTTTCAGAGTGGAAAAAAATATAGGGCTCTAAAGGTCACACAGTTCAATCTGCTATTGACGTAAACACTGAAGACTGGCCAGGCATAGTGGTTCATGCCTGTAATACGAGCAATTTGGGAGGCTGAGGTGGGCAGATCACTTGAGCTCAGGAGATCAAGACCAGCCTGGCCAACATGGCGAAATCTTGTCTCTATTTAAACAGAAGAAAACACTGGTGACTAACCATCCCCTGTGCTCCGGCTGGGCTACTTCCAGTAATACAGCAAATCATCTTTGGTGAGTTAATTTGATTTGGGCACACAGCCAAAAATCATTTGAAGGAGAGCATTTTTGAAAACAGGAATTTAAAAAGTTGAGAAAAAAATTTAATTTAAAAAACAGATGATCAATTCAAAAGCATTTAGAGAAATAAATACATTTATATATTTATTCTATATCAATAAACTGAAATAAGAGGAAAGATGACTTGTTATCAAAATAAAAGTTGATAAATATGAAACATTTTCTATGCTTTTCTGTAAGAAAGAAGAAATATAGACAAAATTATGTTTGAACTATTTAAAGAATTTTTCAAAACTTTTCAAACTATAGAGGACAAGGAAGTATGGGATGTAGTAAACCCAAAAAAACTTAAATCTCATTCCATGTTAAGACTACAATGTACTTTAATTTACAGTTTAGGATAAAAGAAAGTGATCTTTGTGGTAGATGAACTCCAGGATACCTACAAACACTAGATTTAATAATTATGGCTCTTCTATTTTAACTGCATTTTACAGAAATATTTTTCAAGAAAGTAAATGGTGGTTTTATTTTCCCAAACAACAAATAATATTTTAAAGATTTTTAAATGCTCTTTTTTGTTACAGGTACTGCTCATAACATCCTTCCCTGCCCCCCCCCCCCACCAAATACACACAAACACACACTCACAAATACTACATACCTTCCTCTGTGAGATGATATTGAGAGAAACACTGGAGTAGGGGGAGAATAAAAGTGAAACCTAAGCTAAACTTTATGTAAAATTTTACTGTCCTGGAAATTCCTTATGAAATTGTTATTCTAGTCAGTGCAGCTGTTTTTATCTGCTGGCAATACTAAAGCAATCATAATTTGTAGTGCATCCCCAAATGGCTTTTTTAAATAAGAACATGTGTGGGAAATAAAACATTTTCATTGATATAGACCATGGAAACTGAACTCGAGCAGACACTAGGATAAAGAGATGACTCCTAAATACAAGATCCTCGCCTTAGTTTGGCATTTAAATTGTCAATTACTTTCTTATCTACTTTGTAACAGTTTTAGTATCAAATATGGCATTTGAATACAACAAGCTCAATAAATGTTTGAGCACAGGCAGACCTCTATGGTAAAAATGTCAACAAATTACTTGGCATCAAAATTCTACCATACTTCTATATATAAATGATATTGTATGATTAAAATATCATAGTTAAATATTATTTAGCTAAAAATGTTCCATGTACTGTTTTAGGTCCTAGAAATGCAATAGTGAGAAAAATCAGATGTGGTCCCTACCCTTGTGAACCCAGCAGGAAAAAGATGTTAGTCAAATCTACATATCAAAATTGCAAACTGGGATTCATGGTATGAGTTGAGCTACAGGGGAGAATGGGGCTTGGGAAGTATCCCAAAAGCTCCCCTCAGGAAGTGACTAAAAGGACAGAATAGTGTGAAGGAATTGAAGAAAAATTATTCCAGCAAATGCTCATGAAACACCTTATGAAAAAATAAAGTCTATACAAATGTTTATGTTATGGTGATGCTTATAATTTGAATAATAAGAAACAGAGAAAATAGTGATCTAATATCAAATGACAGATACCATGCAACATTCCTTTAAAATCAGAGTAATTAAGCCTCTTTCCCATTTACATATGAATATAAATTGTGGAGTCTAATTCAGTTTCCTCCTTCTTATATAATAGCTAGAACCACTGAAGGGGTTTGATGACATCCCTCTTAAATGTATACACTTTAAGTAAATATAAATTGCCTGAAGTTCTCATACTTCTCTTTCTTGTATATAGCAGACACCCAAAATCAAGATAAGATTAAAACAAAATTTTCCATGGCAAAATTTGATATTGTATAGCAAATAATCATAATACAGATGAAGATAAGACTGATTTATTTTTAAACAACTACAGGTTAAGGGATGTTATTGTAATTTTACTTATGAAAGAAATAAGGCTCAAAAAAGTAAATGTTTCAAGGTCATACTGCTAAAATAGAGTCAATTTATGCACCTAACTCCATCTAACTCCTAAATTCCTGCCTTAGTCACCACATTCATGACAATGCTATATTCCTGACAAAAAAAATCACTTCAGAAATAATCTGTGCTTCAAACTTGGGGGTCACTTTCAAACATTTCAAGAAACAATGCCAAATTAAAAGTTTAGACAGGGTTTTCTTTTCCTACATTTTTCTCTTTCTTGTTTCTTAAAAGTATAATTTTGTTTATTTTTTAGCCTTTTATTCAATGGGAACTTGATTTCTATGAAGCTTTCCAATATAAACATTAAAATATTTGACTTTCTTGTACTTGATTAGCAAAGACGCACAGCTGCACACATTGTAGACCCTGGTACTCTTGAATTATCTAAATATCCACAAAATTTGACAGAAGTTAGAAGCATGAAGCAAAGTATAGATAGTATATTTCATTGATTCTAAAATCCCTTCAATTCTAAGAGACACCAAACCTTCCAGGTGAACATGACACATTGCTAAGAAGCCTTTTTAATAAGGCATATTCCTATTTTTAAAATGTTAAAATACGAGAAAATATGGGTCTTAGAATTTAGAGAAATAGCAGCAAAAAGGCTCTAACACAGTTCCTCGTCTGTGGTGGCTTCTCAATCCTCCCCACTGTTCTACATCAAGAAAGGCTGATTTGGGTCCTCAATCACTAGGGCAAGGAAGGTCATCAAACCCACACTTTCTGAAAATTCACTGAAAATTAAATCATGGCAGAATGTTTTCTTTGTATTGTTTCTCCTGAAGTTGTTCCCCATTTAATAAAAGAATAAAGACTTACAGGAATAATTCTGTGATTAAGAAAATAAGCTTGGTGCATTTCGCTTCTAAAATGTAACTTAAAAAGAATTCAAATGATCTTTGCCCTGACAAATGTGACTCTCCCTACACATGTGCTATAAGGCTAGAACACTGTTCTAAAAAGGGATAATATTCTGTTCTTCAGCTGCCAAACTTTTTCATAGTACTTTTTCATAGCACTATATAAACAGTGACCAAAAATCTTAAGAGATGAGATTCAGTTTCGAAAGTAACTTGATAAAACAAAGGTATTTTAAATGTTACATTCATCATTTTATTTCTAAATACATGCATTTTGTATGTCCAAGTTTTTATGTTGACACTTTAAAAATAATTAAAGCAGACAAGATGATGATACACAACTTAAAAAATAAATTCTGGCTTTTGAAGTTTTCATTTAAAAATAAATAATTTAAATATTCTTTAAGTTCTTTACAGGCCATGATATCATACAGTAATCAGTTTAATTTCAGAGCATACTTATCACTAAACTAGCTAAATTTAGGCTATACGTGAAAATGCATAGTCTCCCAATCTTCATGTGTTCTTTTTATTTTTAAAGTTGAGGCTGGATGTGGTGGCTCAAGTCTATAATCCCGGCACTTTGGGAGGCCGAGGCAGGTGGACTGCTTGAGCTAGGAGTTTGAGACCAGCCTAGGCAATATAGTGAGACCCTGTCTTTACAAAAAATACAAAAATTAGCCAGGTGTGGTGCACGTGGCCGCGGTCCCTATTTGGGTGGCTGAGGTGTGAGGATCGCTTGAGCCTGGAAGGTGAAGGTTGCCGTGAACAGAGATTGTACACCGTACTCCAGCCTGGGTCACAGAGTGAAATCTTGTCTCAATAAATAAATAAGGAAATAAACAAAATTAAAGTCGAGGTCTCACTCTGACACCAGGATAGAGTAGAGTGACACTATGATAGCTCACTGCAGTCTCACACTCCTGAGCTCAAGTGATTCTCCTGCCTCAGCCTCCTGAGTAGCTGGAACTACAGGCATGCATCACTGTACTTGGCTACTTAAAAAAATATTTATTTTGGTAGACATGGGGTCTCACTATGTTGCCCAGGCTGGTCTCAATCTCCTGGCCTCAAGTGATTCTCTGACCTCAGCCTCCCAAGGAGGTGGGATTACAAGTGTCAGCCATCATGCCTGGCCATGTGTTTCTTTTTAAATGAATAATATAATACACTCCAGACTTAAACTGAAAGTGCTATACATATGAAATCACTTTGGGTTGGGTTGCAAAATTTGTTCACATTAATTTCTAATAACATATAGGGCTTCATAAATGGCATCTATGGTGAATGTCCAATAAAACTGGAAAAGTAAGACAGACACTATCAGCTTTCTGGATTTATGAGATAACAGAACCAGGCTTCTCCCTCTTAGAAATGGAGGCCTAAGGTCACAATACAAGGCACAGTGGAGACCTGAAATTACTTCCCGGCTCCTAATCCAGTGTTCCACCATTTGGTTACTGTGCTTTGGAAAAAGTAGCCAGTTTTTATTGGTTCCTAAAATATCTTGGTCCAAAATTCATCCAATTGTTTTACTGTTCTGTCCTTTATAGTGAAAGAGAACCTCTCTCTTTAATATGTGATAGAAGAAACTGAGTTAATTCTCCCACAGTGTTGAGGAACTTGTGAAAACTACATTGTCTTTCAAATGATTTTTTCTTTACCCACAGAGTTTGTTAGAGAGGTGAACAGGGTTATAAATGAAGTTGGTAGTCATTTAAAAGACATGAAATATCCAAAGTAGGATTTAAAAAAATGTTTATTTCATTAGCAACATGTTTATCAGTAGACCCAACTGCTGCCAAGGAACAACTAAGATTCACTGTGCTAAAAAAAATTAGAGGCCTAAAATACCTACAAATCAACCACCATTCTGTGATATGGTTTATTTTTGTCTTTTAAATGTCTCTACAACCCTGAGAAGAGTGCATTTATTCAACTAAGACCTCTATGCCCAGCCCACTGCTGAACTCTGGATAGTCTTTGCCTACAAGGAGTACTAAGCAGAGGCTTAAGGTCAAAAAGACTTTAAGAACTCTAAAATGATTATTTCAAGATAACTCACAAGCTTCCAGGAAGAGCAAGAGGCTCATTGCTAAAACTTTAGCCAGCAAGAAAAATAAATACTGTTTTATTGAAATTTGGAATCTTGAGTTCCAGCATATCACTTACCAGCTGGTAATTTTAATAGCCCCAGAACCTGTGGAGCTTCATCATCTATAAAAGTGGGATTACACCTGTTACATAAGCTGCTATCTTCCTAAAAGAAGGGATGACATGGTCATCGTGAATAAACTACTACAGTGAGGCACTATAAGTTCTGCCAAAACTATGTCAACGCATGCAAGCAAGATTAGCTGAAAAGTCAAATGCATGACCAGCAATTCCTTTTGCAGGTGACATGTAAAGACCATCACTGACGTAACGTATTGGTGCTGGGCTTATTCTCTAACAGAATTTTCCTTTCTTGTTAACTCCATTAATCGGTTCCTTGACATCCATTCCTTTTTCCCCCACAATGGTACCCTCTTTAGACCTGCTGAATCTATCAAAATATAAACAATCATTAACAAGAAAGATTTAAACAGCATGTATTATTTATTTATTTTTATTTTTTTGAGATGGAGTCTTACTCTGTCACTTAAGCTAGAGCGCAGTGGCGCAACCTTAGCTCACTGCAACCTCTGCCTCCCGGGTTTAAGTGATTCTCCTGCCTCAGCCTCCCGAGTAGCTGGGACTACAGGCACGTGCCACCATGCCAGGCTAATTTTTTGTATTTTTAGTAGAGATGGGGTTTCACCACGTTAGCCAGGATGGTCTTGATCTCCTGACCTCGTGATCCACCCACCTCGGCCTCCCAAAGTGCTGGGATTACAGGCGTGAGCCACCGCGCCCTGCCTAAACAGCATTTATTAACAAGACAAAGTCCTTATTTATTTAAGTCATAATTCAGGTAAAATTTTCCCAGAAAATAAGCTCCATATAACAACGAAGCTATCCCCATCAGAGCCTTTTTCACATTGTACGAAAGTTAGCTGCATTCGTGAAAAATTTTTATTAAGTCCTAGGCAAGAGTAACTGATCTTGTTTTTCTTGTTTTCCAAATTCCTAAAGTTCAGCAGAGTTCCTAGCACAGAGTAAGGAGGGGATTAAAACGCAACTGAAATGTTGAGTCTTGGATGAAAGTTTATCCTTGCTAATTCAATAAGCAAGGAAATTACTTTGACTATTATATCCATTTATAACTGAAAAATATACACAGATATTCCTGAATCTAGTCACAGATGGAGTAAAAGCTTCTACCATCTGGTTTATAGGTGAAATTACTTAATTGCATGTATAATTAGACTATGCACTTGTCCAAAAGATAAACATTTCCTATTTTAGAGAAAAAAATGCAAAATTAAATTAGTTATAATCTTCAATCCTTTTGCACTGGACTTCTACACCATACTACCTCAGTTCCTAAAATACAGCATCAAAAATTAAAACACAGTTTACTAAACAAAAGGGTTTACAGCATAACCAATTACTTTTGCTACATATATACCTCAGAATTAATTATACTGGCTGTGGGGATGGGTTTCACTTAAAAGACATAAAAATTTAAAACGTATGGTAAGGAATACGAAATTTAAACAGTGACAACATAGATATACCCCTGGAAATAGCAAACATCTCCAAAGCAAATGTTCCTAAGGAACATCCTCTCGTCCAAACCGCTTGGGTTAGGTTTATTTTTATAGGCCGTTGCTAACACAATAGCATGCTTAGAAATGTTGGAACCTGTCAAACAATGGAACCAATTTTAAAAAACACTGTACTAAATAAATACTTTGGTAGATGCCAAAGCAGCTTATCTCTAAGGAAAGATTTTAAAATTGCAGTAATGATGGCAATACTAGATAAGCAAACAAAACATAAAATTTTACTAACACTGAAATAAATCATTTATAGTAGAGGAAGATAATTAAAGATGACTTTATACATAGAATAACAGTATTCAAGTAATACATTTGCTTAGAAAAGATACTTTAAAACTGTTATTTCCTTGATTAGAGATTATAAACATCTAAAATAGCAGCATGTCCCTCATTTTCTATTATTAACTATAATTGTTTAGTTTTTTATTTTTGTCTCACACAATTAGATAAACGATAGTGCCACTTATTGATATGTGGAAAAATAAACAGGTTTGGGGTGCAGAGATCAGAAGTTCATTTTTGGACACGTTAAGTTTGAGGTTTCTATGAAGCACCCAAGGAGAGATTTCAGAGAGGTGTTTGGATATGTGAGTATGGGACTGAAAATGTAAAAACGAATGAATGAATGAGTAACAGCGCAGTGCTTTAGAGTACTTTAGACACCAGAGTCTGTGTGGTTTTGCATCCTAGCTTTGCTATTTAGCAGCTGTTGACCTTAACAAGTTATCTAACTCTGTGCCTCAGTTTACTTATATCTAAAATGGGGATAAGTAGGTTAATGTGATAAGTAAATAAATATTTTTAAAATTTATAGCTCTCCTCCTCCCTCCTCCCTCCTCCCTCTCCCTCCACGGTCTCCCTCTGATGCCGAACCGAGACTGGACTGTACTGCCGCCATCTCGACTCACTGCAACCTCCCTGCCTGATTCTCCTGCCTCAGCCTGCCAAGTGCCTGGAATTGCAGGTGCGCGCCGCCACGCCTGACTGGTTTTCGTATTTTTTGGTGGAGACGGGGTTTCGCCGTGCTGGCCGGGCTGGTCTCCAGCTCCTGACCGCGAGTGACCTGCCAGCCTTGGCCTCCCGAGGTGCCGGGATTGCAGACGGAGTCTCGCTCACTCAGTGCTCAATGTTGCCCAGGCTGGAGTGCAGTGGCGTGATCTTGGCTCGCTACAACCTCCACCTCCCAGCCGCCTGCCTTGGCTTCCCAAAGTGCTGAGTTTGCAGCCTCTGCCCGGCCGCCACCCTGTCTAGGAAGTGAGGAGCGTCTCTGCCTGGCCGCCCATCGTCTGGGATGTGAGGAGCCCCTCTGCCCGGCCGCCCAGTCTGGGAAGTGAGGAGCGCCTCTTCCCGGCCTCATCCCGTCTAGGAAGTGAGGAGCGTCTCTGCCCGGCCGCCCATCATCTGGGATATGGGGAGCACCTCTGCCCCACTGCCCCGTCTGAGATGTGAAGAGCGCCTCTGCCCGGCCGCGACCCCGTCTGGGAACTGAGGAGTGTCTCTGCCCCGCCGCCACCTCGTCTGGGAGGTGAGGAGCGTCTCTGACCAGCCGCCCCGTCTGGGAAGTGAGGAGACCCTCCGCCCGGCAGCCGCCCCGTCCAGGAAGTGAGGAGCATCTCCGGCCGGCAGCCGCCCCGTCCGGGAGGTAGGGGGCAGCCCCCGCCCGGCCAGCCGCCCCGTCCGGGAGGTGGGGGGGCGCCTCTGCCCGGCCGCCCTGTCTGGGAAGTGAGGAGCCCCTCTGCCCGGCCGCCACCCCTTCTGGGAGGTGTACCCAATAGCTCATTGAGAACGGGCCATGATGACGATGGCGGTTTTGTCGAACAGAAAAGGGGGAAATGTGGGGAAAAGAAAGAGAGATCAGATTGTTACTGTGTCTGTGTAGAAAGAAGTAGACATAGGAGACTCCATCTTGCTCTGTACTAAGAAAAATTCTTCTGCCTTGGGATGCTGTTAATCTATAACCTTATCCCCAACCCCGTGCTCTCTGAAACATGTGCTGTGTCCACTAAGGGTTAAATGGATTAAGGGCGGTGCAAGATGTGCTTTGTTAAACAGATGCTTGAAGGCAGCATACTCATTAAGAGTCATCACCACTCCCTAATCTCAAGTACCCAGGGACACAAAGACTGCGGAAGGCGGCAGGGCCCTCTGCCTAGGAAAACCAGAGACCTTTGTTCACATGTTTATCTGCTGACCTTCCCTCCACTATTGTCCTATGACCCTGCCAAATCCCCCTCTCCGAGAAACACCCAAGAATGATCAATAAATACTAAAAAACAAAACAAAAAAACATAATTTTGCTTTTTATAAATTTTGACTGTTATTATTCCCATCAGTAGCAGCAGCAGCTGTTACAGATGATATTTAGTTTTTGGAGGGGATAGGGTATCTAAGGAGAGTGGAAAGAAGATCCCAAGTTCAAGCCTTGACTAACCTCCAAATTAGAGATCAGGAAAATAATAAAGGGAACTTAAATGTTCCCTGCCTGTGACATAGGAAAAATTAGACCAGGACGGTGTCATGGAAGCCAAAAGAGGAGAATCTGTCAAGAAGGCCCAAACACTTGGTAGCACACAGACTTGCATCTAGCTAGCTGGTGTAGTAGAGCAGCAATAATTCCCTAATGTTGGTGGCTCTCCAAGTTTAGGTCCAGCTACATGCCCAAAAAGGAAGACATTTTTTGGGCACATGCCCCTGAGGAACTTCTTCCTGGTGTTGCAGCATCCCTTTCACAGTCCTTATTTTTTGACTTCTAAGTCTATTTCAACAAATAAAAATAAAAGTACTCCTTTAAATAGAGAGTATCTTCATTCAAACCAGGAAGCACTGCTATATAAAGGGAAGTAATTCTTAAATATATTCAGAGTAATTCTATTCTTGAATGTCTAGGGGAAAAGAAAGGGCTTTGTGTAGAGAGAGCCTGAGTAGAGAAAACAGTACTGTCAAATACATTTACATAGTCAGTATTCAGAGTCTCCAACAACATTAAAGGAATAGAGTATGTTATTTTCACAAGTAGAGCGTCTCCCTAAGTCAGATTCCAGAAATAAGCTACCATTCTAACCTCCTGTTTAATACTTTGGAAAGCACAGAGATGAAAATGCAGCACAAGTCCTTACTAAAAGATCCTATGTTACTGGGTAGGTAGTATTTGGTTAAAACAAACAACTTTGGAAAATAGAAACCATACCCACTCAATTTATGTATAAAATGCGTATATGCATTTTTTAGGAGGCTTAAACTAATGTTTGAAAGATTTTTTTCAACAGCATTGAAATGCCAGGTTTTATTTTCCAGAAGACATTAGTGAATAATTTTATAATAATTAATACTAAATGATGATAACAAGAAGGTTCCAGACTCTAGTTTTGGGTGTGAACAATTGCTGAGTTTTGTTCTATTTCATGGATATTTGACCCAGGTCAGCTTTATCACGAGGAAGGGGCAAGGAGGGGGTTTTTGCTAGTAGATAACTGAAAACCATGCAAACTCATTGCCATTAACAAGGTGCAGCCAAAACTGACATTATTCATGTGTATAAATCCTATGTATCCACAATACTGATATACAATAGAATTGCTTCCTATGATATTTTGTTATTTATATATGCTGCAGGTTTCCATCAAGGTAGAAGTATCTTCTGTTTATGAAAATAAAAGATCTCTTTGATAAGGTTCAGATAGCAAAGGAACAAATAAGTCAGAGGCTGCACATGTGTAGCAACCCCATCCCCCTGAGAAAAGCTGTGGGGATGGTTCTTGTAGGCACACTGATGGCAATACATTTCCTCAATTTTAGGATTCATAAAAGTTTCACATTTTTGACAGTATGCATCTCAAAATTGATTTTGTATGTACAGTTATAATATTTCTCATATTAATATATTACCCAGCTGTTTTAAAGAAGGAGGTAGCTCTGTAGGAAATAATATAAAATCAGCGCCAGATATATTAATTTTAAAAAGTATAGAACAATGTGTGTACCATTCTATCATTTACATTTACATACTTTTTTTTTTGAAGGATAGATAGTTATATATTGTTATATGCATATTTTATTTCTAGAAGGAATCACAAAGAACAGGTAAGGGCTACATGAAAGGGGAGGAAGCAGAGGTAGGCAGAGGCCTATTTTTCATTGTATGCCCTTTTCATCTTTTGATTGTTTATGTTTTACTTATTTAAAAGTACAGTAATTGACTTTCAAAAGAAAAGACCAATACTACATATTGTTATAGATACCTGCATATGAAGTCAGCACATAAAAACTTTTTTTTTTTTTTTGAGACAGAGTCTCCCTCTGTCTCCAATCTTGTGAGCCAAGATTATCACGTAATCTTGGCTCACTGCAACATCTACCTCCTGGGTTCAAGCAATTCTCCTGCCTCAGCCTCCCGAGTAGCTGGGACTACAGGCACACACCACCATACCCGGCTAATTTTTGTATTTTTAGTAGAGATGGGGTTTCATCATATTGGTCAGGCTGGTCTCAAACTCCTGACCTCTGGTGATTCACCCGCCTCAGCCTTCCAAAGTCCTGGGATTACAGGTGTGAGCCACCGTGCCCAGCCTAAAACCTCTTATAGTAGGCCAAGGTGTGGCGGTATGCTCATACAATGAATTACACTATTCGGCAATAAAAAAGAAACAGACTGTTGATACATGCAACATCACAATGGCTCTTTAAAACGTTATGCTGAGTAAGAGAACCTTTGTACAAAATAGAGCATGCTTTATCATTCTATTTACATGAAGTCCTAGAATAGGCTAAACAAATCTATCACAGAAAACAATCACAACTGTGGCTGCCAGGGAAGGGAGGTTATGTGAAGGGGTGGGGGTCGCCTAGGAAAGGGCATGAGATAACTTTCTGGGGTGGCAATTATGTTCTATGTTTTGATAGGTGTCTCAGCTACATAGGTATACACAGTTGTCAAAACTCAATAAACGTTCGCTTAAGACATGTACATTTTATTGTAAATGAATTTTGCCTCAAATGAGAAAATAATCCGTAAGCAAATTTTGAACACTACCTAATGATATGCATTCTGGAGTATTTAGTATTTAGTATTAAGTGTCTAAATGTCTGCAATTTACTTTGAAACTGATCAGAATAAAAAAGATGGGTTGATGGACAGATGAACATCATGATATGTGACAAAACAAGTGTAGTTACATGTTAATGGTAATATCCAGGTGGCAGGGATATAGGTGTTCACTATGAAATTGTTTTAGATTTTCTGTATGTTTGAAAATTTTCAAAACACAATGTTGAAAATAGCTTTGAAAATACTTCTAGTTAAGTTTTTCTTTAAAATGCATGCATTGTACATAGCGGCATCTCTGTCAATACATATTGGTCTACCTCATTCATACTAAGCATAGTGAGTTTAATGAGGTGTTTATAAATATTATATTAAATTTCTAGAACCATCATGGAAGAGACTATGGTTAAAATATGTAAAGGAGATACTGAATGTACATCTTGATTTGCAAATATGAAACCATACCACACGTAAGTTTGGCTTCTAACAACAGTTCAATGCCTCTCCCATGACCTACTCTAAGCCAGTTCACTCTACTCCCAAAAGGAAGTGTTGGCAGCACTACATTACATTCATAAGGACAGTGAGTGAAGATCCCAAAGGGCATGAAAGCTACTGCACACATCACACATCTCTCTTTTCTCTCTTCTTTCCCTTAGTGGACATAAAGCCCCACTCACCATAGCTTCCTCCTCCCCTTCCTCACACTGCTTTACTCTCCATACCAGCTGGTGTGGTGAGCCCAAGAAAGGGAACGAATCTGTTTGCTCTTGCAGATGCTCTGCCTCTTGCTTAGATGCTGCTAGGTGTACATTACATCAGCCTACTTCAAAGGATCATTAGATCCAACACTGAGGTTTATGCTGGGAGTGAATACTGGGGCTCTGGCCTTTAGTGCAGCAAGAGGAATCTGTGGTTCGGCCTAGCTTACCTGGATACTACAATGGGTTATGGTCACAGCTCCAGCTGGAAGTCAAGCTTTTCTTCCCCTGTGTGACTTGCTCTGCTATAGTGCCTGTGTTTCTGTGCGCATGTGGGCATTCATCACTCAGGGGCATCAAAAGAAGGAATGGCAGCAGTGTAGGTTGGAATTGGGTTGTTTCTGGAAGTCTAGATCAAATACCCACTGGCAGCATCCTGACACTGCAGATTTTCAATGTAAACCACTTATCTTTTTTTCCCGCTCAACTATATTTTGAGCACATATTTTCAAATCAATATATACAGATTTATCTATCCCATACTTTCTAATCTTTAAGTAGGAGTTGATGAGTATCCTGACCCAGTGATAATTAAAGCAGATGTAGTAAGATCTGCTCTAATAGATCAAGGACTATAGGAACTATCATCTTCCCTCAACAGAACACCCACAATGTAAGGGCTCTAAACTAGGGTATCAGGGCCTTGTGACAAGTCACAATACTTCTACTGTGTGACATTCTATATTTTCTGTATGTGTGCATTACTACAATATGCCAAAAAGTGACGCAGTCCATCTGTATTTGGTGTACAGGATGCCAAAAACCATAGCTTGCTGGATTATTTGTTTTCCTGATGAATTCAATTACTAGATGTTTTGCATTATAAAAATATATTCCAGTTTCCTGGTTATATTATAGAATAATGTATAAGAAAATTGTGAGAAAATAGTAATTTTGGAATTGATAAATTATTGAATTGCTATTATATATCATTCTTACCTCATTTGAAGGAATGGTGGCAAAGGGCTTGATGACAGCAGCTAATGGAATCTGAGCTTGCTTAGCCATATCTGACGTGCATGGAAAACAGTATGTTGTACAACGGATGAATCGAGGACTGGCATTTCCTGAAACATTCAAAAGGATACACTTAAAACTTGTTTAGAAAAAAACCTTCCCTAAGATATTCAAATATTTATAAAGGTACTTCTAGATAATGCATTGCATTATTTCTTATTTGTAAAACTCTCTTCATGATTTGTTTTTTAAAAAAGTAGTATTGTGCAATTCTACAATCTATATTCTAGGCATACTGTAATTTCTTACAAAATAAAAATACTCTGAATCCTACTGCAAAGATATAAAAGAAGTATCTTAGTTATTATTATTTTCCGTAAGCAGAGTCTTAATATAGCCTTACTATATATTTGAGAGGCATTTAGATGCAATGGAAAAAATAAAACAAAGAGACACACAAATATGACAGAACAAAATTTTTGAATCACAATCATTTCTTCTTCATCCTCTTCTATCTGCTTATGGGAAAGGTAAGCATTTGTATACTATTTCATATTAGCAAGTGATACTTTGTCAAATATGATTCCATTTGACTATTTTTTTCTAAATTTGGAAATTGAATTTCAAAATGAAAATTCTACTTATAATAGAAATATTATTTTCAAAAACACCCTAAACTATTTTTAATAGATGTTAGGCTTCCTGACCAAAATATCTATACTTCATGGCATATCCGAGTGTTAAAACAATATCTATGACATAAAGAATATTTGTATCACTAGAATAACTTATCTAAGATAAATTTTGAAATAAAATATTATGACTAAAAGAATGTAATCATCAATCAAATGTTCACTGAATGTCTAAGACATTTCAGGCCCTGTCCTAGGTGCTTGCAGAGCTTATGTTCTTGCAGAGGACACAGACAATGAATATTACGCCTAATAAAAGTAAATTATATAGGACATTAGAAGGTGATAAATGCTGTGAAAAAAGCATATCTAGTGAAGGGGTACCAAGAAGTGGCAGGCAGATTGCAATTTTAAATACTTACAAGGTAGGCCTTATTTAAAAGGTAACATTGGAGCAAAGAGTCATAGGAGGCAAGCGATTTACCCTAGTGGGTATCTGGGGAAGGACATGCCCGGAGTAGAGTGACAGCAGGAGGCCCATGGAGCTGGAATGGAGCCACTGTGGGGGGTACCAACTGGTGTGGAGTTCAGCGAAGCAACAGGCCAGATGAGGTAGACTCTTGAGACCATTTTAAGCCCTCTGGCTTTTCTCCCAATGAAATGGGGAGCCACTGATGGCTTTAGAACAGAGGACTGTCATGCTGTAATGTAGGTTCCTCTGCCTGCATTTTCAGAATGGATTGCAGTGGAGAAGAGTAGAACCAGGGAGACCATGTGGAGGCTGCTGCAGTACCAGCCTGACAGGAGTAGAAGTGTTGAGATGTGGCTAAATTCTGGATATATTTCAAAGGTACAGTGACTTATTTGTTAAGGGCATATAAGGTGTGAAGATGTGAGTGTGAGAGAGCGTGATGGTCAAGAACGACTCTTAAGATTGCTGGCCTGAGAAACCAGAAGCATAAAATTGCCACCAACTGACAAAGTAAAGGCTGCAGAAAGGGAAGGGATGTTTTAACGGGTGTGCGGGTGGAGATCAGGAATCTAGTCAGGGACATGTCCAATTTGGGAAATCTATTACACAGTCATACAGCAATGCTGAGTAGACAATTAGATATGTACATCTGGAGACTGGGCTAAAGTCTGGGGTGGAGATACACATTTGGGAATTCTTAGCATATAGATGGTATTTGAAACCATGAAACCAGGTTAAAACCACCAAGGGAATAATTATGGCCAAAGAAGAGAAGATGACCAAGTACTGAGCCCTGGGGTCCTCCAAGATAAGGAGGTCAGAGGAGGAGAAGAAAGCAGCCAAAGGACTGAGAAGGATGAAACGAGGAGCCTAGCGTCCTGAAGTGAAGTGTAGGATGTGTATCATGCGGAGGCACGATCATCTGTGCCAGATGGTGCTGCTGGAGATCCTAAAGAGGCAGTTTTGGTGGAATGCTAGGGAAAAATCTGCTCAGAGTGAGTTTAAGAGATAACAGAAGGAGAAGAATTGGCAATAGTCCTTTTAAGTTTTGCTGTAGAGGGGTGGAAAGAAAAGAGTGCTAGCTGGTAAGGGAAGTGGATCAAGAAAACATTTTTATATTTTAAGATGAAAGAAGGTTTTTTTAAAAAAAAGATGGGAATCATTCTGTAGAAAGAAAAATACTGATGATTTAAGAGGAAGAGGGGAAACTTACTGTGGAAATATACTTGAGTGGTGCACAGGGAGAGAGGCTGGCTTTCGACTGGAGCACAGATTGCTCACTGAGGGCCAAATGCAGGTGGGCACAGTGGGAGGATGCGCTGAGACTGGGGGTCCATGTGGTGGTGGGGTGCATGGAATTTCCTTTCTGAAAGGAGGATGTAAAGCAGCTAAAAGAAAGATGCGAGAGAAGGTGCTGCAGGTTTGAAAAAGTATGAAATAGTCACTAAGGAGAGTGGAAAAGTGAAAAGACTTGAGAAATACAGTATGTTGGGAAGTTTATGGTCCTGAGCTTAAACAGCGATTGTGGCGGGGTTGTGAGCCTCTCTCTGGCCATGTTTTGCTGCACAGATGCAGGTCTGAAATGAACGGGAGGTTGGACTTAAAAAAGCTTTTATTCTGTTCATTTCCAAGCTACTAGTACCAGATTTCACAGTTTTTAGGACAAACTGGAAATTCGGATTTTTATATAATGTATTCTGATTTTTAAATAATGACAATTAATTCAAATAGAAACAGAAGAAGTTACTGTGTAGGACAAATTAACATGACTGCAGGCTGAATCCAGTCCTTGGGCTGCTCTGCAGAGCATCTGAGAGAAGGGGAAGACATAGTACTAACAACAAGGGTGATAATAATAACAGCAGCCAATGCGCTAGACATCATTCTAAGACTGTTACATGTAAACTCATTTAGCCCCACAATAACTCTATGGATTAATATATTTATAATCTACTTTACTGAGGAGGAAACTGAGACACCGGGAGGTTATGTGACTTTCCAAAAGTCAAAGAGTTAGTAAGTGGCAAAAGTGGGATTAGAACCAATTATAAATTTCTATAACATCCCAGAAAAATTGAGTCCAGGTTGTCAAGGCCTGGAATGCTGGATGAGGAGTTGAGACCAACCCTGTCTGCCCATGGGCAACCGTGACATTTTTTTAGTCAGGGTTAAAAAAAGGCCAGTCACGGTGGCTCACACTTGTAATCCCAGCACTTTGGAAGGCCGAGACGGGTGGATCACAAGGTCAGGAGATTGAGACCATCTTGGCTAACATGGTGAAACCCCGTCTCTATTAAAAATACAAAAAAATTAGCCAGGCATGGTGGTGGGCGCCTGTAGTCCCAGCTACTCGGGAGGCTGAGGCAGGAGAATGGCGTGAACCTGGGAGGCGGAGCTTGCAGTGAGCTGAGATCACGCCACTGCACTCCAGCCTGGGCGACAGAGCAAGACTCCATCTCAAAAAAAAAAAAAAAAAATCAAACTTTTTTTGGCAAGGGTAAAATGATCAATTAAGTAATTGAAGAAAATCAGTCTGCCCAAAGTTAGATAGCTTCTAGGAATAGAAAAAGAATACAGACAGGTAAACTGGTCCATTGCTTTAAGAGCCCAGGTAAGCAGTAACAGAGGAGGAAACCAGACTTTTGGCAGCAGGAATACAAGTAAAGGAACTCTTAGGTAATATTAATATATGTAAGTATGCTTGAATGCTTAATAGTGTTTGTTTCATATTTAAACAAAACTTTCCTTATTATCATCATTACACAATGTTATACAGACCATGAACTAAGAATTTTAAAAGTATTTGAAAGTTTATTTTAATTTTCCATTGCACTCAATTATACTCGTTAAAATTACCAATAAAATATTGAAGCTGGATATTTGTTACCTTTAAAGGGTTTATTTTTTGACAGTGAAATATGCATAAATGAATGAGCTCTAAAGGTGACTAAACAAATGCTTCGTTCAGGAAGATAATGTGCACAAATAATAAAATTTGAAAAAGCAATTGAGAATTTGTTTCTATAAACAGGTATACAACAGTGGGGCATAAAAGGTCTGGCTACCGTGGATAATTTAGCAACCACAGGAACTAAGATTTGAAACTTTTTGAGATGCTTAATAAAGAGCATTATGGGATAATTTTACTGAAAACATTCAATAAATTCATTCCACAAACATTTACTAAGCAAAGCTCCAGGAAAGGGCTTAGAAACAGAATACAGTAAAGTCTCTGGCTTCACAATCTAGTTGGAAAGAGTGACAGTAAAAATAGATCATTGCAACATAGCATGGTAAGCATCACAGAAGAGCAAATAGATTAAGAAATAGAAGAAGGGAGACAATGACTCTGTCACTTGGACCAGAATTTACCACACGAAGGATGAGGTGCTTGAACAGGGTCTTAAAGGATGGGAACCAAAGGACAAGTGGAATCTTAAAATAAGATCCTGGAGCCAAAGGCAAAGGAATAATATTTTAAAGTTTAAGAATATTTTAAACTTTTCTTTGTTGGCTCTGATCCTAACCAGCTGTATGGCCTTGGGCAAGCCACTTAACCTCCCTGGGCCTTATCCTTACATCTGTAAAGTGAGAGAGCTGAGCAAATAAAGTCCAAGGTTCCTTCCAGCTCTATATTGTACTTATGTCTGTGAATTTCTGTACAAGTCTGAGAATCTTGAGCTACATCCTAAAAAGCTTATTACTATTGGCAAATAAGCCAGGTCAGACAAAGGGGCTTCATAGCAAAAGGGTATGACTGGGCCAACTTTGGGGCTCCATACCAGGGCAGCTCTCTCTTCTTGCCAAGGGCTAGGCTGCAGGCTAAGGAGAGAGAACGATGACTGAGACCCTGCCACCTTACTAGTCCTGCCTGCTCACCCACTCCTTCCTTCATACTCTTTCCATACTATACGATCCAGCAATTTCACTTTTAGGTACAGTATATACTCCAAAGAAGTGAAAGCAGGGGCTCGCATAGATACTTGTACGTAAATATCCACAGCAGCATTACTCACAAGAGCCAAAAGGTAGAAACAACTCAAATGTCCTTCAACAGATGAATGGAAAACAAAATGCAGTATGTATAAAAGACGGAAAGTTACGTAGCCTTAAAAAGGAATGAAATTCTGATATACGCTACAAGGTAGATGAACCTTGAAAATATTATACTAAGTAAAATAAACCAGACAGAAAAGGGCAAATATTGTATGATTCTCTCAAATGAGGAGCCTAGAGTAGGCAAACTCATAGAGACAGAACGTAGAACAGAGTCTACCAGGGGCTGGGTGGGGTGGAAGAATGGGGAGTTATTGTTTAATGGGTACAGAGTTTCAGTGTGGGATGATTTTTTTTACAGTTCTAGAAACAGGTAATAAGAATGATTTGGTTGCACAACATTGTGAATGTAATTAAGGCCATTGAATTGTATACTTAAAAATGGTTAAAATAATAAATTTTATGTTATATATATAGATTTGACCACAATTTAAAAACTACCCACAAGTCCCTCAAAAATCAAAAAACTATGCACATGCTGTTACTTGACATGTATTATGCTCTCTCCCACTACCATACTTTAGCACATTCACCTCCTCTGCCTGGCAACCCTTCCCTCCCCCATCTCCCTAGTCTTGTGGGTTACACTTGCTCACTGAAGACACAGTTTGGGTGTCCCCGACTTGGGCAAGACAGGCTGGGTCAGTTATCTGGTTGGTGACCTCACATTTAAGTTCCCATGGCAACATGTGTTTTATCTTTCTAATATAACATTTATCTCACTGAATTAATATTTAGTTATCTTTTTCCTTGCCAGATTGTTCACCCATTTAAAAAAAGAGCTGTGTCTTTTATTTCTGAATAGAGGCAGTGAAGTTAAGAACACAGGCACTTGCATCAGAATGCTTGAGTTCAAATTCTAGCTTTGCCTCCTACTAGCTACATTTCTTAGGTAAATTACCTAAGCATTCTATGCCTCAGTTTTCCACTCTGTAATATGAGAATGATATTAACGCCTATCTCATAACATTACAGGGGGATTAAATTATTCCATATAAAGTGGTTAGAAAATTGTCTTGATACATACTAAGTACTTGCAATTATTAGCTATAATAATAATGTTAATTTGTATATTTTTTATTATATTATTAACCTCAGGTTTAGCATAGAGGCCTGGCACATAATAGGTACTGAATAAACATTTTCTGGATATATGCATGAATGAGTGAAGTTCTGAACAAGTGGAATTCTGATCCCAGATAGCTCCAAGATTTGTGGGAGAGACCTATCTAAACCACAATAAAATTTAATGTGATACGGGTGAAATATATATGAAGCATTATGGGAAAAGACACTGGAGAAGACTTGAAAAAGAAAATTTAAATTGAGTTTAGAAGAACTAAATGTTTCCCAATTAAAGGGCTGAGAGTCATATATTCCAAGTACATGTGTCCGATAAATATTTATTGGTCAACTAGTATGTTCTAGATACCAGGTGAATTTCTAAGGATACAACAAAAAACCATCCTCAGGCTGTTGCAGAGAAAACAGTACAATGTGAGAATCAGAGGCATGAGGAGAAAGAGGATGAGTTTGGTATATGAAGGCAGTTGTAAAGCAAGAAACAGGTGGGAGATGAGGCTGGTCAGGAATATTCCTTAGGTTGAAAAAAGCCCCAATATTGTTTTATATTTATTTTAAATATTAAATAAATAGATATTAAAACACTTATATAATACTTATCATTAGGTTGAAATGAAATTGCCACCTTTTATAGGTCACAGTGATAGAAAAAAAAAATCAACAATTTCATATACCTCAACCTATTATCTACCAAGCCCTAAATCCTTTACAAATATGAACTCATCTAACTAGTTGGAATGAGTTCTAAGTAATGAGGAAGAAACAAATTATTTTTACACTTGATCTTAGCCAAAAGGCCGAGAAGGAAAAATTATTTTTAGAATAATAAATGAAGTCATCTGAATTGTTTTAATATTAGTATCTACAACACCTATAATTTACACGAAACCCTTCTGTGTATTGAGCCCTCTATACACATATAAGCATACTTATGTGTATGCATGCATACACACACACACACACACACATACAAAGACTCATGCACACAGTCACCTCTAATTCTTAAACTGGCTCTGCAGAGCCGGTCTTAGTCTCCACATATTACTGAGGGTGATGCTGAGGTTGAGAGAGAGGTGAAATGGACAAAGCTCACTTGGGCAGTAAGGAGTGGAGTCTGAATTCTCCCAATCAAGTCTCTTTCTACCTCACTGTGCTACCCACTCTATAAGGTTAGCTCTGAAGGTGGCACAGAGGATAGAGAGAGGATCCCCAACTAGAACTTGGCTAGCTCAACAACTCTGGGATGAGACAAAATGCTTGTTTGTATACTGATGTTATGCTTCTAGGATTGAGTACATGATCCATTAAAATGGTATATTCAAAATCTCAGACATCAGATTTCATCGGGCTATATTCTTAACTTGTCATCAACAATAGGGTAATATATTCTTGAGCTGAGAGGTATGGAACAGTAGAGATGCAGCTCAGCTTCTCCTCTTCCCAGTTTAAATGTGGGAAAACAGAACCCAAAATGTTAAAAATATCTGCTTAGAAAATACTGTTGGGGCTAGAACCAGGTCTGCTAACATCTCAAACAGTCTAATTCCTTACTGCTCTGCTCGTGCCAGCTTTCCAACATAGTGAATAAATTAAACCAAAGTAGGGTACAAACTAATTTAAACCCATAAATTAAAATAAATAATTGTTTTAAGCAGATATATTGCTCTGTACCTCACTGGAAACTCTCCAGACTTCCATACGCACAGAATAAAATTCAGTTGATAGCATCCTCTTGGTACTTGAGGGATTAACAGAGAACTGATTATCAGCTATAATGGGGTTTTCCATTATTAAGAGCATTATTGAAGGGTATCAGTGTATTTGCTTTAAAAACGGTGAGAAATTTTAAAACCTTAATAAATGGCATAATTAAAAACAAATACCTTGGTCTTGTATCATGCAATCTGTAGTGACCAGGGGAGGGATCTGGCCTCTGGTGTTGGTGGCATAAACTTGTCCTCCTCTGCTGGCTCTATCATTCTCGATCACCTGGATCTGATAAATAAGACATCAAGAGCCCGTTAAAGTAGGTTCCAGTTCTTCCCAACATTCCATTTAGAGAGTACCCTTGCTCTCTCCTCCCTCCTTTTCCCCTCCTTCTCAATATTCACACACGAGATGCACACACAGTCTCACACACTCACACAAACTGGCATTTTCTAAATCCTTTCTGTTCATTTCAGATCAAATTGTCATGGAAAAACCTACCATGTCTTCAGTTAAAATGGTTACAATTTTAGAATAGTAGTTTCCAATTCTATTTTGTAATTCTTTGGCTTCAAATCTGACAACGTGACCCTTCAGAGAACTTTATTTTTATCCAATTTGTTTATTAGAACATAGGTAAGCATTTTCTTTCTTTTTTATTTATTTATTTTTTTTCATTTTTTGAGATGGGGTCTCACTGTGTCACCAAGGCTGGAGTGCTGTGGCGCAATCACAGCTCACTGCAGCCTTCACCTCCCTGACTAAAGCCATTCTGAGTAGCTGGGACCACAGGTGGGTGCCACCACACCTGGCTAATTTTCTTTTTCTTCATCTTTTTGTAGAGACAGGGTCTCTTCTCCCTATGTTGCCCAGGCTGGTCTCAAACTCCTGGGTGCAAGCAATCCTCCTGCCTTGGCCTCTCAAAGTGTTGGTGTTACAGGTGTGAGCCACTGCACCTGGCCAGCATTTTCTTAAAAAAAAAAAAAAAAAAAAAAAATCTGGTAAGAAAAGAAATTGAAACCAACTATTTAAAGGAAATACTGGCCTGGCACAATGGCTCATGTCTGTAATCCCAGCACTTTGGGAGTCTGAGGCGGGAGGACCACTTCAGCTCAGGAGTTCAAGAATAGCCTGGGCAACAGAGTGAGGCCTCATCTTTACTAAAAAGGTTTAAAAAATTAGCCAGGCATGGTGGCACCTGACTGTAGTCCCAGCTACTCTGGAGGCTGAGGTAGGAGGATTGCTTAAGCTCAGGAGTTCAAGGCTGCAATAAGCTATGATCGTGACACTGCATTCCAGCCTGGGCAACAGAGCAAGAGCCTATCTCAAAATAAATAAATAAAGGAAATACTTTTTCAAATAAAAGAAACTTCCAAAAGGCTAAAAATTATCTCAGAAGAAATGATTTATAATATACAACCTATAAAAACCTTAACTTTCTCCTCAAATGTCTTTTGATCTTCAATTTGCTTTTCAAGCTTCCCCAACTGCATCCCTGGTTCCTTGAGATGTAAGACACAAATGGTATAAAGCAATCCCATGTGGTTTTTGCCCGCTGTAGAGAAGTCAAAAGCAGCAAAAGTCTCTTAAGTTCTGTCATGTAATGTGGAAACATCTGATATTTCTCTACTAAAAACAATTGTTATTGATGAAGAATATAAGAGATACAAAATATCTTTCTGTTCTAATTGTGTAGGGGTGAAAATTATGAGCAAAATCTAGTAGTGTGGAGTTAAAAAGAGAACAAGAAAGAATCCTAATAATTATGTTCCTCTTTCTCTTCTCCCTTCCGTCACTTCTTTCTTCATAAGAGAAACAAGGAGGAATAAAAGGAAAAAAAAATGGAGAGGGTGTAAGAAGAGGAAAAAAAAAATGGAGAAACAGGAAGTGTGTTCAGACTGGAATAGTGTGTCCAAATGGCACCAAGGGTGCAGTTTTTAGTATTCTTAAAACCATTAATAATATGAAAATTGCCTTCTGCCAAACTCTGAAATGTTGCTTTCTCTACTCTTCCCTCCCATTCCATCCAATCCAGCCCCCAGCTGGTACCGACAACACTGGTTTTATGAAATGTTGATGACAGATTTAGCCTGCCTTTAAGTCTACAGGTCTTCCCTCCTAATTTCATAGGATGTGAATTGTTATTAGATTAAAATATAAAATGGCTCCAAACATAACTGCTGTCAGACACAGATAAGACTAAAGCTACCATGAGCAGAGACAAAAAGCAGAGAAATCGAAACGCTGTAATTATATTCTGTATTTTGACCACAAGGTTAATCGGATTCATTAAAAATAGAGTTGTTTTTTATTTCTTTTGAGACAGGGTCTTGCTCTGATGCCCAGGCTGGAGTGCAGTGGTGTGAAGGGGGTTCACTGCAGCCTCAATCTCCTGGGCTCAAGCCATCTCTTGCCTTAGCCTCTCAAGTAACTGGGACTACAGGAGTGCACCACTATGCCCAGTTAATTTTTAAATTTTTTGTAGAGATGGGGTCTAACTTTGTTGACCAGGCTTGTCTCAAATTCTTGGGCTCAAGCTTTCCTCCTACTTTAGCCACCAAAAGTGCTGGGATTACAGGCATGAACCACTGCACCTGGCTTAGAGTCATTTTTATATTATCAATATTTATTGCAATCATTTCAACCAACAAAGAGTCAAATATGAAAGTGAGGTAAAAGCCATGATAATGTATTAGTGTGCATAATATACAGAACATATTGAATATAGTCTTCAATAGACTGAATTTCCAAAAAGTTTACTTTTAAATTATCCATTTGCAATTTACAAAGCCCTGCCTCCAAAGAAACAGTGTTATCAGTAGTAATTACATTTCTAAATTAATTCACATCTTGGATGGAATACTACAAAGAAAAGAATGGGAGATTAAAGTCGTTCTGATAATTGCTAAAAAATACTATACCTTTTTTATTTACCTCAAATGCATGTTCTTGAAAAACAGGCTTAGAGATAAAGAAGCTTCAATAGCAATTTTGACTGTGACTCGGTACTTGAAGGGTTTAGATTTAATGACAGTGATCCTTGATAATTCCAAAACTACTTCAAAAGGTATAGATTTATTTTTGCTTCAGAAGATGTGCTGCTAGAATTACGATTATATTTATCTGCTATGAGTGGAGCATTCTGGGTTCATAAAACAGAATTGGAAAAGAGAAAAAAAGAAAGTGATTATCTTGAGATAAATGAACAAGGATAAGGGAAAAACAAGAAGATGTGTGTGCCATGCAAGAAAGGCTGCTTAGCAGGATCATGTGAATTTTGGAGTGGTAAGATAAAGCAGAGTAGAAAGCATCCAACTTCCTTTTTTTTTTTGAGACAGAGTCTTGCTCTGTCGCCCAGGCTGGAGTGCAGTGGCACGATCTTGGCTCACTGCAAGCTCTGCCTCCCAGGTTCATGCCATTCTCCTGCCTCAGCCTCCTGAGTAGCTGGGACTACAGGCACGCACTACCACGCCCAGCTATTTTTTGTATTTTTAGTAGAGACGGGGTTTCACCATGTTAGCCAGGATGGTCTCAATCTCCTGACCTCGTGATCCACCCGCCTCAGCCTCCCAAAGTGCTGGGATTACAGGTGTGAGCCACCGCGCCCGGCCTACAGAAAGCACCCAACTTCTGAATAATCCTCTTATGGACACAGAAAAGGAGGGAGGAAGAGTTTTGATGATGATACATTTCCTTACTTTCAAAATTTGTTTAAAACCACCACCAAAAGGGTTATAATAAGCACCTCGCTCAGGACTGGGCTATAGCAGAAGCTCAGTAAATGTGACTTTACATCTTTCTTTCCAGAAGGAAAAATTTATTTTGTTAGCAAAAGTATGTTCCTTTGGTAATAGGAACACAAACAGGCTCCATCTGACCGTCACTATTTCATTAGTTTTAAGATAAAAATAAATACTGGACTGATTTGTCTGTATGTATTATAAGGGTCCTGGATGAGTCACAGCATCTACTCCTTCTTGCTTTTGTTGCCCAATCATTCATTCATTCATTCATTCATTCATTCAAGGAATATGTGGACATATACTATGTATCAGGCTCTGTTCTAAGTGTTAGAGACACAGCAGTGAACAAAACCATCATGGAGTGGACATTCTTGTGTGGAAGACAGGCAATAAGTAAACAAACGTACAAATAACACATCCAACATCAGGCAGTAATTCAGTGCTGTGGATATGGAGTGGTATGGATGGGGTGCCAGGGAGACTGAGGATGAGCAATGAGGACATTAAGGAAATGAGGACATGAGCCGTGTCCTGCATACATCTAGGGGAAGAGCATCTAAGCAGAATAAAGGCAAAGGCCTTGAGGCAGGACCATGCTTGGCCTGCCAAGGAACAACAAAGAGGCTGGTGTTGCTGGTCAAAGCGGGTGGAGAAGAGTGGTAAGAGACCAGGTCAGAGGTAGCTGTGTGTGTGTGTGTGTGTGTGTGTGTGTGGCAGAGGGTATAGGGGAGCCAGGGGTGGCAAATAATGTAGGGTCCTGCAGACTATTGTAAGAACTTTGGTTTTTAGAGTATTGGTTTCCGTAGCCATGACATGATCTGACTTAGAATTTGAATGGATGACTCTGGCTGCTCTGTGCAGACTGAAAGGGCAGGGAGACCAATTAGGAGGCTCTTATAAAAACCTAGGTAGGTAGATAGTAGAGGCTTGAAACAGGATGAATAGACAAGGTAGGACCAAGAGAATTAGCTAAAGAACTAAATATGAGATGTGCAAGAAAGGAAGAATCAGAGATGATTCCCAGGTTTTTGGCCTGAGGAGCCAGAAGAATGGAATTGGATCTGGATTTCAGGGAAAAGGTCTTTACTAGGAATATCTGCATTCTCATTCAAAGCCACGAAAATAGATGGAATTACCTAGAGTGGTGCTTTGCACACTTTAGTGTGCCTAGGAATCATCTGAAGAGCTTGTTGAAACACAGATTCCAGGGCCTTACCCTTAGAGATTCTGATTCTGTAGGTTTGGGCTGAGGCCTGAGAACATGAATTTTTAATAAGCTCCCAGATGATGCTGATGGTGCTGTCCTGTGAGCACATTTTGAGAAGTGTTATCCAGAGAGTAAATGCCAATGGAGAAAGGAAAGGTCCAAAGACTAAGACTAAGTCTTTGGAAAGGTCCAAAGACTAAGCCTTAGGACACTTCTAACACTAGGTAGTCAGAGAGATGAGGAGACATTAACAAAGGAGACACAGCCTCCAGTGGGGTAGGCAGAGATATAAGCAAACGGGTGGAATCCCAGAAGCAAAATGTAAAAGTTTCATTTCAAGTAGAACGGAGTAAACAGATGTGTCAAATTGCTGCTGATGTCAAATCACATGAAAGCTGAGAATTGACCATTAGATTTGGTAACAGGAAGTCATTGGTAATTGGACTAGCACAGTATTGTGGGTTTGTGGTGATGAAATCTAAACTGGAATAGGATCAGGAGAGAGTGGGAGGAGATTAAGTGAAAACAGCAGACATAGGCAACTCTTTGGGAGATTTCTTGCTTTAAAAGAAAGCCAGGAGATGGGTGGAAACTGAATCCAGGTTTGGGGAGAGGCCAAGGAAAGCTGCTTTTATTAATGATGGGAGGCATCATAGGATATTTATATTCTGACGAGAATGATCTAGACACAGAAAAATTTAAGTTCGTTTTCAAAGAAGTGCAGATGATGCAAGAGAAAGGGGATGTGACAGTTAATTTTATGTGTCAACTTGGCTAGGCCATTTTTGGGACAAACACCAGTATAAGTCTAAATGGTGCTATGAAAGTATTTTAAAAGTATTTTTTAAGATCTAATTAACATTTAAACAGGCAGGCTTTGAGTAAAGCAGATTACTTTCCATAATGTGGCTGGGCTTAATCTAATCAGCGGACGGCCTTAGGAGAAAAAGGTTCCCTGAGAAAGAGGAAAATTCTGCTTCCAGATGCCTTTAGACTTGAGCTGCAATATCAACTCTTCCCTGGGTCTCCAGCCTGCTGTCCTAACTTTCCCATTCAGTCCCCATAATGAAGTAAAACCATTACTTAAAATAAATCTCCCTCCTTCTTTCTTTTAAGCCATAAAAGTAATGACTGGCAATATGATTATCAATAAAGGCACTAAGAATTGTCAAAATTTAATTTCTAACATCCTTTAAATTCAAATATAGAATAAGTGACAGATTACAAAAATAGCCAAAATTATCTACACTTCCCTGTATCAATGCTCTTTTCAATGTTGCCTTGCCCCTCCTCCCATCAAGAGGCAAAGTCCATTTTTGAATCTGAGGCAGTCTTGGGACTTGCTTTGGCCAAGAAAATGTAGCAGAAGTAGCGATGTGCCAGTTCCAAGCCTAAGCCTCAAAAGGCCACGTACACTCCTACCTTCCCTTTTGGATGTCTGCCACCCCATGAACAAACCCAGTATACCCTACTTGACAATGTGGCCTGGTCATTCCTCATCAACAGATGGGTACCAAACACAAGACAACAATTGACACTATCTATGATGGGCAGAGTGGTGGCCCTCAGAAAGATACGTCCATGTCCTAATCTCTGAAATCTGTGAATATTACTGATACGGGAGGGGGGCAGGGAAGTGCTGGGTAGAGAAAGGTGGGTCCCTGGTTAGGGCTCTACCCCATGGACCTAGGTGAGGACGGGCACTCCTCCTTCCGTGCCCAAATGTTGCATTTTCCAAAACCACCCTGGCCCACCATACCCCCATCCTGGGCCTATAAAAACCCGAGTTCCTAGTGGGGAGACACAAAGGCAGCCAGACGTGGAGAGGAGCACATCAGCGGATAAAGATACAAGCAGCTAGACGGCGAGAGGACGTGGAGGGAGAACGCCAGTGGAAGAGCACACTGACAGACATGGGAAGAGGCGGAGTTTGGCCGGGGCAGTCGGAGGAGAGCCAGGGCCACTGAGTGGTGGGACTCCAGAGGAAAACCATCTCCCTCTGGCTCCCCCACCTGCTGAGAGTTACTTCTACTCAATAAAACCTTGCACTCATTCTCCAAGCCCATGTGTGATCCAATTCTTCCAGTACAGCAAGGCAAAAACCTGGGATACAGAAATCCCTCTGTCCTTGTGATAAGGAAGGGGTCTAATTGAGCTGGTTAATACAAGTCACCTATAGACGGCAAACTAAAAGAGCATCCTGTAACACACGCCCACTGGGACTTCAGCTGTAAACATTCACCCCCAGACACTGCCATGGGAGTCGGAGCCCCACAGCCTGCCCATCTGTATCCTCCCCTAGAGATTTGAGCTTTGGAGCACTGAAGAAGCGAGCCACACCCCCATTGCATGCCCTCCAAGGGGGATGAGGGAACCTTTTCCATTTCATTACCTCATATGGCAAAATAATTTTATTAAGTTAAGGATCTTGAGAGGAGGAGCTTATCCTGGCCCTGAATGGAATCACATGTATAAGAAAAGAGGCAGAGGAATTTTGAGACAGACACCCAGAGAAGAAGACACAAAGAGAAGGAGGACTCAATGTGACCACAGAAGCAGAGACTGGAGTCACATGGTCACAAGCCAAGGAAGACCTGGAGCCACCAGAAGCTGAAAGAGCCTAGGAACAGATTCTCCTCTACAGCCTTCAGGGGCAGCACAGCCCTGCTTAGTCCGTTTTTCATTGCTTATAACACCTGAAACAGTAATTTATAAAGAAAAGACATTTATTTCTTATAGCTATGGAGGCTAAGAAGTCCCAGGTTGAGGGGCCACATGTGGTGAGAGCCTTCTTCTGGTGGAGACTCTGCAGAATCCCAAAGCGGCACAGAGCATGACATGGCAAAGGGGCTGAGCGTGCTAGCTCAGGTCTCTTTTCTTCTTCTTATAAGGCCACCAGTTCCACTCCCATGATAACCTATTAATCCATTAACCCACTAATCCATGAACGGATTAATCCATTCACAAGGGCAGAGCCCTTACGACCCAATCATCTCTCAACACTGCCACAGTGGAGATTAAGTTTCAACATGAGTTTTGGAGAAGACAAGTGTTCAAACCATAGCACTTGCCAACACATTGATTTTGGACTTTTGGTCCCCAGAACTGTGAGAGAATACATTTCTGTTGTTTTTAGTCACCCGATTTGTGGTAATTTGTTACAAATTTGTTACAGCAGCCACAGGAAACTAATACATTATCCTAAACCATCCACACTCTAGCCAAGCCTCCAGCTGACCCCAGATGCATGAGCAAGCTCAGCCAAAATCAGATGAACCTGGCCCAGATTAGCAAAACCGGGAACCCACTGGGTCATGAGTATTAATAAATAGTAGTGCTAAGCTACTGTTTTGTAGCAGTTGGTTACACAGCATAAGTTAGCTAATATGGTAGCTTTTCCTGCTCCTTTATTTCTAACTTCTTCAAGTACTTATGTTTATCGAACCTATTCAAAGACACAAAATAAACTGTAGCCAATTTCATCATTATTCCAAAAGGATTTTACATCCCAATGCCATAAGATTGGCAGCTTCCCTGCCTCAGTGACAATGGGCTTTGTTTTATGACTTGTTTCAGCCAAGGGCACATGAGTGGTTATGACACATGCCACACATGAGTGGAAGCTTTAAGAGCTGTTGCACATTTTGGCCAGCTCTGTTTCCTCCCTATGCCACAAAATAGCATGTCCTCAGTAGTGTTTACCTCTTCACGCTGGATTTTGGAATGATAAGGACGGATGAAGCAGAGTCTAAAGCCAATCTGCAGCTGCCACAGCCTACATGTAAACTGAGTGATAAATACATCTTTGCAGTTGTAAGCAAAGTTGGGGATTGTTTGCTATGCAGAATGGCCTTGCAAAGCTTGACTGATAAAATTATTAAAGAGTAACCCTCCAAGGAAATCACTTGAGTGAAGAGTTTAGTTCTAACTTTACATTAAAAAAATTTTGTTTTTTTATTGTGCAAGATGTAAAATATACTTTCAGTCTCTATGGGTTTCTCTTATTGAAAAGGATCCTTTAGTTATCTGAAATAGCATATTTCTATAGGATATAGTCTGTTAATTACTCATTAGATAGCAATAGAGACTGCCAAAATATGTCAATGTAAACATTGTAGACACTGCCAAGTTTATATGACACCAAAAAAAAAAAGAAAAAAAAAATCAGCACAGGCTGCTCTTTCATGGAGACCTTTAGTATGCCCATAACCCTAGCATGCTTTCCCCCATACATGCATATAAGGAAGGAAGCCTTCCCTCTATGTGATGAGTATCTCCTAACTTCTATGCTAATGAACAGGATAAATGCTAACAAACTGATGAGTTGCTGAGAAAAATGAATGCTCCTTTGTGAGTGAGACTGTGAGAGTGAGAAGAGCACTTACTGGGCTAGGGATAGAGTCAGGATCCAGCTTCTTCTGGGGCTGTGGCGGACCAGCCATCTGTGCAGGACCTCCGGGGAAGCCTCCTGGGTAAGACAGTTGTGCGCCTGCCATCTGGGGACCAGAGTTGGCTGCTTGGAAAAAATTTAAAGAGAAATGACTATCATCCCAAATCCAGCATGTAAGACATGTTGATGATATTATGCTGTTCAGTCAAGCATGTTGTATTTTTCATCTTATTAAAAAAGGCAAGGAGTCAAGTATGAGTGTGGTTCCCCATTTCTTTGCTCTTGCCAAAACTCTTCAAAAACTACCATTTCTTAAAAGTAAGTGATAGATACCTAGTAACATAGGAACAAAGCTGATTTTCAGTTAAGGGTTCCCCTGGGTAACACAAAGCCTTCCCCTGCACCCTGTCTGCCTTACCCTGCTGCGGAGGATATCCAGCACCCAAGGTCTGGCCTGGAAGAGGTGGGGGCTGGTACTGGGCATTTGGAGGAGGAGGCCCAGAGAGCCCATCTGGTCTGTACATTGGTAGAGGCAAAGGTGAGGCACCAGGACCATTGAGTGTGGTGGGTGGTGGTGGAAGAACTTGAGATCCAGGCTGCAAAATGGATGGCTGTGGAGGTCGTGGAGGAGTCTGCAATGATGTGGCTGACAGAGGGCCAGGGGGTCCCTGGCTTGGAGGAGCCATGCCTGAACCTGTGTGAGAAAGGAGACCAGCCCACTTAAATACCACATTTCTCAACTCTCTGACTTCTGCAAAGTACATGACAGAGATGTTTGTTTTCCTGACATAAAGCAAGAGGACACCCTTAGAAACACATGTTTGAGTTTTTTGCCACAAATTGAAATCTTCATTCAGAAAATAGAACAAATGCTATTTTATACAACTGGGATTTTTTTTTTTTTTTTTTTTTAGGACAGGGTCTTGCTCTGTCACTGAGGCTGCAATACAATGGCAAGATAATGGACCACTGTAGCCTCAACATCCTGGGCTCCAGTGATCCTCCCACCTCAGCCTCCTAAGTAACTGAGACTACAGGCACACACCACTACGCCAAGTTCTTTTTTTTTTTTTTTTTTTTTGTAGAGTTGGGGTCTCATGATATTGCTCAGGCTGGTCTCAAACTCCTGGGCTCAAGCAATACTTCCTCCTTGGCGTCCCAAAGTGCTGGGATTATAGGTGTGAGCCACCATGCCTGGCCTGGAAAATTTTTAAAAGGTAAAAGCAACATTTATAATTTAAGTGAGGGAATTCATAGAATAAATTTTAACTCAGTTGTGTAATTACATGATATATGCATTAATTAAAGCATCTGTATCTGGTACAAATCTAGAAAATCATATAAAAATTCTATTACATAACAAGCATTACTCAGGTAAATTGCACATTCAATAAATTATTTGCATCTTGTGCGTGAGTTGACCAAACAAATTTCAGAATTAGGTAGAAATAACCAGAGAGAAGAGAAGGGCCACCAACATGCTCTCCAATCATATTGGAAATAGCTGTAAAACCAGATTATGTTTTCCTTTCTCTGATTATGGGAAATTGGGTTGCTTCTTTGGAGACTTATCCATTTTGAAATGAGTAAAAGACAGAAAATAGAGGGGTTTTAATGATACTTCAGAAAACTAATTTTAAGTAACATGGAAACATTCTTCATCTAGATAAATGGCCGACTGTGCTGTCATTACAGTGGAGCTTTCCATGACTCACAGGATACACAGCATTTCTGTTGATGTAAATCTCAGTACTGTGACTCTTTCCTCTCCTATCTTCTCTTTTCTGCCTCACAACATCTGAGCTTCCATTCTTTCCATGATCTAAACACATAATTAAAATGCACTGTGAAACAATGAGTACTATATTTCTGATTTTGGGGCCCCATCATAAACAATACAAGGTTTAAATTATCCTTATTTATTTCTTAAAATAATTTCACTATTCTAATGTTTATTTGTGAAATCAGCATTTTTTGTCTTTTTTTATTGTTCAATCATTGAATGGAAGGTATTCTGAGGGTCCTTCAATTACCTTGAAATAAGTGGCAGCATGATCAAGAAAACAATTAACCATAGCCATACATAAGATAGATGCTTTATTATTAAAAGTGTCCAAATACTACTTCAACACAGTATGCCCTAGTTACATCTATTTTAAAAATGAAGAAAACCTCTCTCATTAAAAATGACCAGGACACAAGGCAGTCAATAAACACTAATAATAAAACTATTACCATAGCTGTTGATTTGCATAGCACTGAGCTGGCTGCCCAGCTGGGTGACAGATGAAGTGGATATAGGACCTGGATAAGAAGATTGTGCAGAGGGTTGGTATGGTGCATATGAGGATGCCACATTGTTGACAGGTGGAGGGCCTGGAAATCTGAGAGAGGAAAACAGGATGTCAAACAATATCACAGCGTCTCAAGCAAATGGCGTACAATAATGTTAATAGCTTGTAAAATTAAATTAAACCTGTCTAGTAGGCCTAGGAAAATGACTGATATTATACACTAAATCTTTAATTAAGCTTGACATGAACTCAATATGATCATGTAGCATCATCTTATATTTATGCTCACATGCTGAACATGCCAAGACAGAAAAAAAAAATCCTAATGTGAGCATAAAACCAGTTCTGGAAATCAATCTGGGAAACTGAGCCAACCAGAGCCTTATCTATACTAAAGTTAATCATCAACAGAATGAAAATCGAGACAACAATACAGCCAGGAGCAGCGGCTCATGCCTATAATCCTAGCACTTTGGGAGGCTGAGGTGGGAGGACAATTTGAGCCCCGGAATTCAAGACCAGCCTGGGCAACATAGTGAGACCCCCTTCTCTACAAAAAATAAAACAAAATAAAATAAAAAATTAGCCAGGAGTGGTGGCGCTACTTGGGCGGTTGAAGTAAGATGATCACTTGAGCCCAGGAGGTCAAGACTACAGTGAGCTGAGACTGCACCACTGCACTCTAGCTTGGGCAACAGAGCCAGACCCTGTCCCAAAGAGAAAAAAAAAAAAAATCTAAAAATTACATCATGCTTTACCTTTGATTTAGCTTGAACTTATTAGACGTTTATTTTTTCTTGTTCTGCATTAAACAATGGCCGCTATCTGGACAATGTGCCTAGCATGGTTAATCTGCCAAATGCGATTAAAGCCTGCCTGAGAGTCACATTATAAATTCTTATGAATTTTAAATTTTAAATTAAGTTTTCCCAAATGGTATACTCTGATTTCAATTTCTCTATCTGAAAACTGGAAACTATTTCCCCATGGCCCATGTCTTGCCTTCTGCCCCCTCTGCCATTGAGAGGTTAGGAGCAGAGCCTGAGGGAAGCCAGTGCTTGCCTGAAGTCCCACAATTTATTTGTGACAACACTAGGACCAGCGTTTTTCCAGGTCTTCAGTGAGTACACTTTTCAAAGCATCACACTAATTTTATCTTGTCATTTTTCTCCATATGTTTAAATTGAATAATTATTATAAACAAAACAGAAAATTAACCTTCCAACCATTACTCTGAGTGCATGACATTAAGCATATTTGCAGAATAGTATCTCACACTTTGAGATAAATAGGTGAGTGATGAAAATGCTCTTTTCCACTCATACCTCTGAACAGCTTATTTCTGCAGAGTCTATGTTTTATCGGTAGCCGGAATTGACTTTATAATTTAGGACTCTTCTGTAATGATACAGAAAGGCTGCCTAATAAAATACATGTTGCAAGAAAAAAGAAAAAAAAGAAAATGTTCTTTCCATTCTTTCCATTGTATGCACAAGTACAAGCTATCCTATAGCAGAAAATTGGCTAGAAATAATGGAATGAATAACATTGTAACCCAAAAATATTGTTAAACAAAACTATCCAATTTCTCTCCTGTCAAATTTTTCAAAAAGCCCAACACAGTTAGGCTAAGCACCCTTTGACTTAAATACTTTTTGGAAGAAAATGAATAAAAGATAGAAAATACAAACATTAACTTTTCACAGTAAAAGTTTTCTTTATATCTCTAATCAATTAATGACACTGGTGAAACACAAGCACAAAAAATATAATTCTAGTCTTGCATGACACATTTAAAATATGTTGTGATCACTAAAAAATGATTTCAAGAATTACATTAAAGGTCTGTTTTGTAAATCCATTGTTTCCTAAGACGAAAACATTTCTTCTTTTTAAGAAATAATACTTTTTCGTCTTTTAAAAAAACTTTGTCCGCGGGGCGTGGTGGCTCATGCTTGTAATTCCAGCACTTTGGGAGGCTGAGGAGGGCGGATCACGAGGTCAGGAGATCAAGACCATCCTGGCTAACACGGTGAAACCCCGTCTCTATTAAAAATACAAAAAATTAGCCGGGCATGGTGGTGGGCGCCTGTAGTCCCAGCTACTTGGGAGCCTGAGGCAGGAGAATGGCGTGAACCTGGTAGGCGGAGCTTGCAGTGAGCCAAGATCGCGCCACTGCACTCCAGCCTGGGCAACACAGGGAAACTCCGTCTCAAAAAAAAAAAAAAAAAAAAAGTTTGTCATATAGGGAATAAATGAAGTAATTACACACAGGCAGAATATACATGTACTATAGAATATATTCATGGATGCAATGAGGTATGGTTACAGATGTTGGATTTGATAAGCAGAAACTGGGGATGTTGCATTTATATGGAGAAAAAAGCTCCCCAAAACATTTTCAAAGGTGTTTCATAAATGTTAGTACTTTTAAATATACAGATCTGTGAATCATTTTTTGTTTTTACAATACAGGTAGGACAAAATATATTTCAAACAGGAGTTATAACACAAGCAGCTTCAAGTATTTTTTTTAACTTAACAAAGGTTAAGGATTTAAAATAGAGAATGAGAGACTATATAACCATCAGTTATTACTTTCAACCCATAAATGCCTACTTATGATTCAGTGCCTAACATATACCCCAGGAGTTAGGTTTCAGAAATTAACAAATAAATTATTTCTTTCTGACCAACTTAAATATGGTAAGTCTTAAATAGATTTGGTTTTTAAAAGCAATTATTATCAATTTTAAAATAAATAGAATAGTATTAAATGGCTAACAAACCCCTCATATAAATGCCTCACATAAATGAGGGAAGAGATGAAAGAACATCTTAAACATACAAATTAGTTTAATTTTTTTTTTTTTTTTTGAGATGGAGTTTCGCTCTTGTCGCCCAGGCTGGAGTAAAATGGCAAGATCTCGGCTCACTGCAACCTCCACCTCCCAGGTTCAAGTGATTCTCCTACCTCAGCCTTCCGAGTAGCTGGGATTACAGGTACGCACCACCACGCCCAGCTAATTTTTGTATTTTTAGTGGAGACAGGGTTTCACCATGTTGACCAGGATGGTCTCAATCTCGTGACCTCGTGATCCGCCCGCCTTGGCCTCCCAAAGTGCTGGGATTACAGGCATGAGCCACCGCACCCAGCCAATATTTTTTAATTTCATTACTTTATTCAAAGTCACATAGCATGTTGTACAAAGCTGAGGTGGGGATCCAGGTCCTCCTGCCCTAGTGTAGAAACCTGGTGTGTAACTATAGGTAAGCCACTTAATCTCTGTAGCTCTCAGCTTTCAAATTCTGAAAAAGCATGTGAAATGGAGTGATCCCTTTTTTTTTTGCTATAAATATAATGTTAAAATTAAGAACCATATAGAGTTAAATAAATGTTTCTCATGTTGACTGCCTTTATTCAACATGGCTCTGGACTGAAAAACATTCAATTATATATTTTAATTTATGGTTTCATTGAATGTCAAGTATATATTTTAATTTACATTTCACTGAATGTCAGAGAAGGGCAGATTCACCATAAGAAAGAATTCAATAAAGAATTACTACCAGATGATTAATAAAACATGAAAATTTAGCCTCAATTTAATCCTAATCCTCTGCAGAGTTGACTCAGTTTTCTGTGGCCTGTTCAACTTCAAACACTCCCCATTTTCAAGTTTGCAATAAATTGCTCAAGAAATGAGATGTATGCTGAAGTTTGTATGCGGAATTAAGATGCCAAATTTTTCAAGATTTGATTGAAACAAAATCAGAATTTTGAATACCTAGCCCATAGAGAAAAAATGAAAGTTCCACCAAATCCTAGCATCGTTCTCCACAGCAAATAAAATTGAAGAAAAAACAACTACTTCTCTTATTTTTATTGCTCCTTCCTTCAACTTTTGTTGAAATCAATTTCTTAGTAGATTCACACATATCAGCTTCAATTTGGGAAGATGGGTCCACTGTTCCCTCAAATTCACTGTTTCTTCATCAGAATACATCACTTAAACTTGATTGATTGAATTTTTATTTTATAATTAAAAACACTGATTTTTAGGTTGCAGATTTTATTTAATATCCTACCCAGTAGTAACTCTATGTAGATAACTTTTGCACTGCTTGCAAGTTTAAGACATTTATTCTTCCTCAGTCAAATCAAAAAGACAAATAACTAGGTATGATTTTTAAATTTTATAAAACATTATATTTAAAATAGCAGTATTTTAAAGATAAAAATTTTACATGTTAAATTCAAATCAACATAGTAACTTATTTATATCTTGTTTTTATTTGATAATTTAGATATAGTAAAATTAAAATATTTCTTTGGTATACTAAGTACAAATGACACAGATAAAATGCTAGAATCCACAAAGAAAAGTCATATGCCATCTATGCTCTTTGACAGCCTCTGTCATCAGACTGATGTGATTCACCTGCACAATCACGGTGCACTTTACCCTTGCATTGCGCTACATTCACAGAAGCATGTCCCATGAGGGCAAGGCAGCATGGTAACCAGGAAGGCTCAGCCTGAAATACTATACTTTTCCCTGACTTTTTCACTTTTTAACCCCAATTCTAACCTTCAATCCAGTATGCAAGTTGTAGCAAGTGAACAGTAGAAGAGAGGGAGTAAAATCTGTCAGTACTTCCCTAGGAATCACCACAAAAGCAGATTCTTTAAGCTATCAAGAGATTCCTGAGCTGTCATGAGTAACTAGATTGAGCTCTAAGGACAGACAAGCTATAAACAGTGGACTTTTCAGATCCAATGGAAATGATATTGACAAATGCTAAGGTGTTGAGTCCATGGGCCTAGTGCACTGTGTAAGGTACTCTGCATGTATTAATCATTAAAATCCTCACAACCACATATTATTGTTAAAATCATCATGAGGAAACCGAGGCACACAGAGGTTAGGTAACTTATCTAGCTAGTAATTGTCTGGGCCAAGATTAGCAAACATGTCCTGACTCTAGAGTCCTCTGCTCTTCACTGGGCCAGACCCTGTGCTGGGCTCACAATCACAAAGTTAGGGCCTGCTTGATGGTAAAGTCCATGGTTTACTCACTCCTAAGCAACCTGATCAAGTGAAATAAATGGCAATAAACCAAAAAGATCAATCAATTCCAAGCTAATACCAGTGACCAAAACATTCTTCTAAACTTGAAACCAGCTGTTCAATCTTTGCATTTCTTTCTTTAAAAAAAAATATCTGAGATGCCTGGAAGTTTACAACAATTTTTTTTTTTTTTTTTTGCCTTGAGACAGGGTCTCCCTCTGTCACCCAGCCTGGAATATAATAGCATGAACACAGCTCACTGCAGCCTTGACCTCCTGGGCTCAAGCAATCCTCCCACCTCAGCCTCCAAAGTAGCTGGGACCACAGGTGCATGCCACCATGCTTGGCTAATTTTCTATTTTTTTTTTTGTAGAGATGGGGTCTCATCATGTTGCCCAGGCTGTCTCGAACTCCTGGGCTCAGGCGATCCTCTCGTGTCAGCCTCCCAAAGTGCTGGGATTACAGATGTGAGCCACCACACCCGGCAACCATGAATTTTTCTAGGTCTTCTCCCCTTTATTTCTGGACTGAGAATTCTATATTCTCATTTTACAAGTGAGTCTGTGAGCCACCACACCCGGCAACAGTGAATTTTTCCAGATCTTCTCCCCTTTACTTCTGGACTGAGAATTCTATATTCTCATTTTACAAGTGAAAATGAGGACAGGCATGGCCAAGGAACTTCACCAGTGTCCACAGTTAGTAAACTGCTTGAACCAGAAGAGGCATTTTGGTTCTCTGTCTTTTTGCTCTTCCTCTCTTGCCTTTCTATCACTCTTTTGAGACTCAGGGCAGTAGGTTCAGGTCCCGAGTAAGACCCTTTGACTTCTTGCTCCAAGCTTAAACCACAATCACGCTTAATGACCTACCCTTTGCATCCCATAGCTACCATTTCAACCGGCAAATGTCATGTTATCATGACAAACAAGAGCCAGCCAGTGCCAAGCTCACAAATGCCCTGTAGGAGAATTAACCTGATGACTTTAAAAAATCCCAGAGGGAGTTTTCCTATTATGGAGGACTATAGGCTTCATGAAAGGCCATGACTAAAAGGCTTCACCATTAGGAGGATCTACAGTCATATCTAGGGGGTACTGCCCACGCCTCCCCACCCCCAAACCTTGCTACCTGGGAAGGAACCTGAGAAATGAAGCCTCTGGGTAATCCTTGGAGAAACTCCAAAGCAAACACTGCCTGCGGCTTGGCACTGGCTTGGCACAGGTTCTCAGCAGCTACACCTCACCGGATAAACAATAATGGGATTTCTAACAGGGAAGGTGTGATACTGGCTTCTTTCCCAGGGATTAGTCCCTAGTGGGCTGCAGGCTCTAAATATTTCATACATCTTGGCTTCTCCAGGCCTGCTTCCAACTTTTCCCTTCCTCAATTTATTATAAACACAAACACAATATTTATTTCCTGTGTTGTTTTTACTACAGCTCTGCCTTTTGATAATCCCTCACTGGCATCTGTGTGCCTTCCACATCAAGCTCACAGACCCATTGGCGACAATCTGATTTAATTTGAAAATATTTATTAAGTACCCATTGGCACTGAGCTCAGTTCTGTGAAGGATCCAAGAAAATAGAATGATTTAAAGTTTTATTCAAGAATAAAGGCCATGGGCATCTAAAGGAATTAAAATTGATATAAAATTCTAAAATAAACTGAATATAACTCAAAACTAACATGTATGGTATTGACACAAGTAATTTTTGATACATTTTTAAATACCTACTAATACTGTCTTTTTCTTCATAACTTTTGTTTTTTTTTTGAGACAGGGTCTCACTGTGTTGCCCAGGCTGGAGTGCAATGGCACAATCATAGCTCACTGCAGCCTTGACTTCCCGGGCTTACAGGATCCTCCCATCTCAGCCTCTCCAGTAGCTAGGACTACAAACGTGCACCACCAGGCCGGCTAATTTTTTCTATTTTTGTAGACATGGGGTCTCACTATGTTGCCTAGCCTGGTCTCAAACTCCTGGGCTCAAGCCATCTGCCCAACTCAACCTCTCAAAGTGCTGGGATTAAAGCTGTGAACCATCATGCCCAGCCATAACTTTTCTTATTGCTTTGTTTCCTAGGGCAGTTATCTAACAGATCCTTTCAGGGGTGTGTAACATCATCAAAATGTCAAACTTTCAACCAATAAACATACAAGCTTAGAAGGTATTTCTGAAATCATTTTAGGAGAATATACAAACGAAGGTTGGAATCTACCTAGCTCACCTTTGGGGAGGGTGACCAGTGGCATGAGCTCCATTCTGACCAAACTGATGGGGTCCAGGAGGTGGGGGACCCGGAGGCAACATTCCCCTAGTGGCAGTGGCCCCCAAAGGCCCTGCTGGCTTCATCATACCTGCAAGAGAGGGGCATGAATTTAGAAGTGTATTAAAGTACAAAGAGAGATGAGGCAAAGTCATTAGGTTAAAAATGAGAACTAGGTGGAGGAGGAGGGAAACAAATGGATTAGAACAAAATCTCTTTCAAGCTTAACCATCACCTACAGACCTGTCAATACCAGGCTCTGGCATGAGTATTTGACTATCATAATGATGAAAGAGCAGAAAAGAAGGGAATCATTTTATCACTAAACAGAAACTAAAACAGAAAAAAATAAATTTGCATATGACAGAGGCACCTTGATAAAGTATATTACCACACAAAGAATACTAAAACACGCAATGAAAAATGGCAGTTAGATATCAGAAAATAAACCTGGAAAAAGCAGGAAGGGTCATGGTAAAGCATTCTAACTGTAACTAAACGGGGCATGGGGGAGAACACTAGAAATGCCTTTGACTTACAGCACAACAAAAGCAGATGGGGAGTAGGGTCTATCTTTCTAAAAATCCTGAGCACTTCCTTCAGAGCTTAAAAATCTTTCCAGGATCCTAACTGGCTGGATGATAAACAGTTG
Organism: Pan paniscus; assembly: GCF_029289425.2. Taxonomy (NCBI): domain Eukaryota; kingdom Metazoa; phylum Chordata; class Mammalia; order Primates; family Hominidae; genus Pan; species Pan paniscus. The sequence goes on from NC_073252.2 coordinate 116,608,721, forward strand.
GGGCACTGCTCACTCAGAGTCAGATTCACCATGCTTGCTCAGACAAAATATGGGACCACATGCAATTAACGGATGCTTCTGGGAATGTCTGTGTTTTCATTTATTAGCAGCTCTTCTCAAATAGAGATCTTTAAAGACTTCTCTTTGGAACTGTCTTCAGACATTTCTCTCTTTTCTTCTTGAGAAATTGCAGTAAAGGAGAGAAATCACTGGGCTTGGGTTAGAGTAGTTCAAGGCCCCACTGGTTACTTATTAGTTGTAAGACCCTGGGCAAGAAGCTTATCTTTAAGGACCTCAGTTTTCTTCCTGTAAAATGAAAGGCTTAGACTAGATTACCTGAGACCTCTTCTAGCTTCTAGAAAGAAAAAAAGAGAAAAGAAAAAAAGAGAAAAACTTCAGTTCTTCTATCTGCTGTCTCCACTTGCTTGTTTTCCCTCATTCGATTTACTTTTGACCATACCCTGCTCTCTGGCAAGGTCATCAATGACCACCTAGCTGCCTGCTGTGCACTCCTCCTTTTGACTTCGTCATAGTATTTCATATTAACATTTCCTTTATTCTGTTATATTCCTCCAGAAAGTTTATTCTCTCAGATAGAAAGGAATTGACTGATGATGTGTAGTCACCCAGGAAGAGTTTCTTATATTGTCATCATAATTGCTTTCGAGAGAGTGCTTTCAGATGTTTGCATAATCTAAAATGACAGGTATCTAGTGAAGTGCCGGTCTTCATGAATAATATTGAAACTTTTACAAGGTTTCCTCTCTTAAAATAGGATTCCTTAAACTGAGGACATTTTTATATTAATTCTACATAGTTTTACTTAGCAAATTCATATACCACTATTTTCAATAAATATTATCCTTATAGCACTACACTTTAATACTAAGTTCTAAACCCCAAACCCAGCAAAGTTAGAAAAACATGAGACTTGCAGTCACAGACAAGTTTGAATTTGTGACTCCGATAAGATACTATATTTTTCAGAGCTTCAACTTGTAATCCCATGTCATGGCAATAATATTCCCTAGCTCCAAGGATTGTTCTGAGAATTAAATGAACCAATGGATATGACGGTTTTTAAAACAGCTGTTTCATCTTCCCTGGCCATAGCCCCTGCTCTCCTTTCTTAAGCATTTTTATTCTAACAAAGCATGTGCAACATAATTACAAGCACATTTATATTTTCATTTTAAAAACATTATTTTGGACAAAAGTAGGCAATTCACAACAGTAGCATTAAAATATTTTCAACTTAAATAATTACATGCACTACGAGAAGTCAAAAATATTCCTTTTTTTTTTTTGGTCTTTTTTTTTCTTTTTTTAAATTTGCCTCACGGCTCTCCAAAAATATTCCCCCTTTTAAAAAATAAGTAGGATAGCAGCAATTTTCATGAAAACCCCTATAGACATGTCTAGAGAATTAAAAAAAAAAAGCTCTGATATATGCAAGCAGAACTTTATACATCAATATTACTGTGCTCTCCCTTTTGTTTGGGAATCAACTCTATGGCAGTGATTCAAATCATTCTGTGGCATTCTCAAATCATTCTCATTATTATTCAACATACATTTAAGGTGCCTTTGAGCCATTTGAGAGAAGAGACAACCATGTAAACAAATCATTACAATGTCTTGGGATGACTGTTACAATATGCAGAGAGACTACCTAACTCTTCCTGGGGGAATTGAGAAGAGTTCAAAGAAGGAGGACTGCTTGAGCTGAATCTTGAAGGACAAGCAGGAGTTTTCTTCATATAGAAGACAGGATAAGGGATTCCAGTTAGAAAGCAAAGCTTGAGCAAAGACATGAGAGAGGATGGCACGATCAGGACAGGGGAAAGGCTTGGTGTGGAGAGGCTGGGAGGGAAAGTACCCAGAGTGGAAGCTGTCCAGGTTGGCTGGGGTCAGACTGCAAAGTCCTATGTGTCACTTGCACTTCACCCCCAGGGCAAAGGGAAGTCAGTATCACTGATATCTGCAAAGTCATAGTCTTCCCCCAGCCATGTTATTGGCATTTTCAAAAGTACTCAAACACAAACAGAATCAGGTTCTTTATAGAGCAATATGAGAATTTTAATAGGAAAGGAACACCGTGCAATGAGAATGAACTGTTCTTAAGACACCTGCCACCAAAAAAAATCTAAGATCACAAGTTGGTCTCTCACACAGTGGCAGATACCATAGACCAGTAAACACAACAATTCCAATCCCTTTCTGACTTGCTTTTCTGTTAATATTAATATAAGGTCTTGAGGTGGAAAAGTGAAAATTCCTAGACTGCCTTACAATTTGTTTTGCCATGTGCTCTAAATTCAGCAAAGCAGCACACCTCTGGGAGACTCTGGCCAGCCTGGTGGCAGAGATGATTCTCCTGGGAGAGAAAGGTGGTGACTTCTGGTGGAATGGTCCTGCATGGGAATGTTCATTTTCATGGACCACATACTCCCAAGTCTGGTTCTCTGCCTTTTTCTGATGTTTTGTTTGCTTCCTGATACCCTTTAACAAATCCCTTTCCACTAAAGGGGACTGTTATCAGCAAAGTAACACTGACCAAACCACATCACAGAACAGCATGCCTTGAATTTGGTCCTGGACCTGACAAACTAAAACCAAAATTAAAAGCCATTTGTTGGGGGGGAAAATGTTTATCTAAAATAAACAAAGATAAGCTCCCTATCATATGGGTAGAATTGTAATGACCATGGTCCCTAAAGCACCGTGCTTGATCCACCTATATAAGCTCACTATTAGGAGCCCTATCACCACCCCACAGCCCCTGTTCTAGTTTCAGGACATTAATACTTTTTTTTTTTTTGAGACAGAATCTCGCTCAGTCTCCCAGGCTGGAGTGCAATGGTGCAATCTCGGCTCACTGCAAGCTCCGCCTCCCAGGTTCACGCCATTCTCCTGCCTCAGCCTCCCGAGTAGCTGGGACCACAGGCGCCTGCCACTACGCCCGGCTAATTTATTTGCGTTTTTAGTAGAGACGGCGTTTCACCATGTTAGCCAGGATGGTCTTGATCTCCTGACCTCGTGATCTGCCCATCTCAGCCTCCCAAAGTGCTGGGATTACAGGCGTGAGCCACCGCGCCCGGCCTTACATTAATACTTCTTAACTCTCAGTCTCCAGACCAGTGTCTTCAAGCAAGGGCGATTTTGCCCCTAAAATAGGACATCTGGCAATGTTTGGGACATTTTTGGTTGCCACAACTCCCAGAAGGTTGGGGGAGGTACTACTGGCATCCAGTGGATAGAGACCAAAGATGCTACTAAATATCCCACAATGCACAGGATGGCACTCTGTTACCCTCCCCCAACAAAGAATTAGTTGGCCCCAAATGTCAATAGTGCTGAAGTTGAAAAACCCTGCTGCAGAGAGCAGTATGCCCAGCTGTAATTCCTTCTCCACACTTAGTAATGTTCTATGTAGCTTTCTAAACTGTACATACATTGGATTGTGACCCTCCCCAGACTAAATCACTTCAGTGGTACTCTACTGCCCTTACAATAAGGTCTAAATTCCTTAAAATGATCCCACATTCCCCCGCCAGTGGCATCTCTCACCGTTCCCATGCTACTCCCCGGCTATGCCAAACGTCTTGCAGGTCCTGAAAAGTACCGCCTTCCAATCCCAGCAAACTGCTTCCCGACCTGGCCAATTGTCACTCATGTTTCAGGGCATTCCCTCCGGGAAGGAGCCCTTCCACCCTAAGTCTTGTTTAGGTGCCCCTGCCACGTGCTTCCATACCACCCTCTACTTCCTTTACAGTAGTACTTCCCCCCAAAATTGTCATTGTTAATTTCTTTAGTGCATTTCTCACTAGCTAAGTAAATACTATGAAGACTGAGATTAGGCTTATTTTATTAAGTGTCATATTACCACAATTATTTTGTTCATCAAATAAATTGTTAAATTTGTGGCTGGGTGCAGTGGCTCATGTTTGTAATTTCAGCACTTTGGGAGGCCAAGGCAGGAGGATGGCTTGAGGCCAGGAGATCGAGACAGAACTGGGCAACATAGTGAGACCCCATCTCTACAAAAAATTTTAAAATTAGCTGGGCATGGTGGGCACACCTATAATCCTGGCCACTTGGGAAGCTGGGGCAGGAGGACCATTTGAGCCCAGGAGTTCAAGGCTGCAGTGAGCTATAATTTCGTCACTGCAATCCAGCCTGAGTAACAGAGCAAGACCTTGTCTCTTTAAAAAAAAAGTGTTAGGGGCCAGGCGCGGTGGCTCACGCCTATAATCCCAGCACTTTGGGAGGCCGAGGCGGGTGGATTACCTGAGGTCGGGAGTTTGAGACCAGCCTGACCAACACAGAGAAACCCCGTCTCTACTAAAAATACAAAATTAGCCGGGTGTGGTGGCGCATGCCTGTAATCTCAGCTACTCAGGAGGCTGAGGCAGGAAAATCGCTTGAACCTGGGAGGCGGAGGTTGCAGTGAGCCGAGATCGTGCCATTGCACTCCAGCCTGGGTAATAAGAGCGAAACTCCGTCTCAAAAAACAAAAGTGTTAGTATACAGCACTAGCTTTACAAAAACACAATGAATAAGCATAAATGGAGATACGATAATGTGAGCAACACAAAGCAAGAGTTAGCACTGGCCAGATCTACAGTGGAATAGATACTTCAAAGAACCACAATAAGTTTCCTTGTGTCTGTCAGGAGACCAATAAAAGCGTCACTAAAAGGCTAGACAAGAAGACACAGGAAGACTGAAGATTAAGGTATCTAAGGTTTTTCAGCAGAATATAATCAGAGATAAAAGAGCTGAAGTAATTTAGTGAAAGTCTTAAATAATTAAACCAAAACACCACAATATGCATAGAAAGATATATTTGCAGAGAGTATAATAGCCTGGTTATTCACCTGATATTTAATAGCCATTAAGTAAGGAGAAAGCAGTTTAAATTAAAGCATGAAGGATTTAATCCAACAAAGACAGCTTTTAAAAACACTGGTAAGGCCAGGTGCCGAGGCTAACGCCTATAATCTCAGCACTTTGCGAGGCCAAGGCGAGAGGATCACTTGAGCTGAGGAGTTCAAGACCAGCCTGGGAAACATAGGGAGATCCCATCTCTACCAGCTACTTGGAAGCTAGGCAACAGAGCAAAACCCTGTCTCAAATAAATAAATTAATTTAATTTAATTAAATATTGGTAAATACCAGAGTGTTTTGCTAATGAGTGCTACAGTTTGTCATCCACTTCATTGAATAAACATTTATAATTAGCTCAATTTAACCATTCCACAGTGTATACATATTTCAAAACAATATGTTGTACATTATATATATGTATATATAATTTTTTATTTGCCAATTAAAATTTTTTTTTTTTTTAAAAACAGCCATGAGTGCCTTCTCTGCTCCAGGAACATCTACTATAGGAACATCTATTATAACACAGTATGGCAAATAGTATAGAGGCCTGAAAAAGTATTAGAATACAAAAGAATTCAAATTAGATTTGAATGGTATAAAAAAATCCCTCTGGCTCAGGAGTTGATGGTTTGGAAAAAGGCAGTATTGGAGAGAGGGATAATAGTTACAAGATCATTTTAGTAATCCATGTGAGAGATGGATGGATTAAACAAAAAGAGTGACAGGAGAATGGAAAGGAGAAAGCAGGTAGGAAAGCTGTTTACAATCACTCCAAAAAGATTTGGGAGACCAATCACATTGGAGGAGATAAAAAGGAGGGAGAGGTTTTTTTGCTGGTTTGTTTGAGAGAGTCTCACTCTGTTCCCCAGGCTGGAGTGCAGTGGCGTGATCTTGGCCCACTGCAACCTCCATCTCCCTGGTTCAAGCGATTCTCATGCCTTAGCCTCCCAAATAGCTGAGATTACAAGCATGTGCCACCATGCCCAGCTAATTTTTATTTTCTATTTTTTTAGTAGAGACCGGGATTCCCCATGTTGGCCAGGCTGGTCTCAAACTCCGGGCCTCAAGTGATCCACTTGTCTTGGTCTCCCAAAGTGCTAGGATTACAGGTGTGAGCCACCACACCCCACCAAGTTTTGTTTTTTTGTTTTTTTAATAAAGTTTCTGGTATGGATCATGAAATAAATGATGCTAATGAGTGAGATTTGAAATGCCAGAAAACATAGGCTTCCATGATGAATATGGAATTGTTTTGGGCATGGTGACTGTGATGTGCCTCAACAAAGGTGGGCAACTGGAAATACGGGTCTAGAGCAAGCTTTTCCAACCCACCGCCCACACGCAGCCCAGGACAGCTTTGAATATGGCCCAACACAAATTTGAAAACTTTTTTAATCCATTATGAGATTTTTTTGATTTTTTTTTTTTTTAGCTCATCGGCTATTGTTAGTGTATTTTATGTGTGGCCCATGACAATTCTTCTCCCAGTGTGGCCCAGGAAAGCCAAAAGACTGGATACCCCTGGTCCAGAGCTTAGGAGAGGCATCTGGGCTGGAGAAATAGATCTGAGAGACAAGCACTTTCTATGAATGATACAGCTTAGGGAAAAATCTACAGAGTGGGATAACAGTAGTGAAGATGGAACATGGAGGGAGAAACAGCAACACTTAAGAGTGATGTAGAAGAATTCCTTCAAAAGAAATGTCCAGAAAGCAACCCAAAAAAATGGGCACAATGGCTCACACCTATAATTCCAGCACTTTGGGAGGTGGAGGCGGGTGGATCACGTGAGGTCAGGAGTTCGAGACCAACCTGGCCAACATTGTGAAACCCCGTCTCTACTAAAAATACAAAAATTACCCGGGCATGGTGGCGGGCGCCTGTAATCCCAGCTACTCAGGAGGCTGAGGCAGGAGAATCACTAGAACCCAGGAGGCTGAGGCAGGAGAATCACTAGAACCCAGGAGGCGGAGGTTGCAGTGAGCTGAGATCACAAAACTGCACCCCAACCTGGTCAACAGAGGGAGACTCCACCTCAAAAGACAACAACAAAAGGATAGTGTCATTGAAACCAAAGGAGAAAAGAGTTTTGTAAAAATGAGAGTGGTAAACAGTGTCAAATACAAAAGAGGACAGACAGCACAATGTCTACTGCATTGAGAAATAGGACACTGATAGTCCTGGTGAGGGAAGTGAAAGTGTGGATGGGGTGGCAAACTATGGAGTGTAAACTATGCTGAGCCATGGAGGGAAGGAGAGGTAAAGGTGGAGATTACCAAGCATAGTGAGTACTTTCTCAAGAAGATGCCTGTGAAGAGGGAAGGGTGAATAATATAGAGTGTTATACTTAGGTGTGTATGCAATTTGTTTTTTGCCTTCTTGAGAGATCTGGGTATGAATCCTGGTGCTACTACTTGCTGTCTGTGACCTTAGACAAGTCACATGACACCAGACATTCAGTTTTCTTAGCTGCAAAAATAACTTACTGCATAGCATTGTATGAGGATTAAATAAGACAATACAGGAAAAGCTTTTAGGGCCAGATTTCGACACATCATAAAAAGGAATAATTTATAATTATCATTATAAATAAATGCTGAGGAGAAATGAACCACCAGTTAGAAACTGAAGGGGTTAATGGTTTCTACAGGATCCAGTAAGGCAAGATTATAAACATTCTGGAGAGGATGGTCCGAACAAGAAGAGGGATGCTTCATCTGGACATCTTTAAAATCTCGGGAAGAATAAATCATAAGACTGACTTTCCACAGGAAATTCACAATCTCAGAGCATCTTCTGCAGCATACTGTGTGTGGCTGCTAACATCAAGCCCCACTAAAGGGAGTCCTCACCCCTTGCTGATTCTGCACTATATACATTCTACCTAGCACAGCCTGGATCCCAGATATCTAAGCTAGTTCCAGTGAGCCCTGAGAGTTACTCATTGATTTATACATGGTCCATTTGTACAAAGAATTGTACAAAGAATTATCCTCATATGATGTACAGATTTATCTAGGGCCAATCCTAGATAAGGATATGTAAATTTAATTCATTTATAAATTTAATTCTTTTTTTATTCAATGTTTACAATAGCCTTACACCACTAACTAACAGCAAGAACAAGACTCACAGTAAAAATAAAACAGGAAGTGTTTGTTTTAGTCTATATTTAAAAACCAAACTTGTATTCCATGCAATAACCAAACTAGTGATGTAGAGTTCTGCTATGAGAGCCTTTTCCAAATGATCCTGTAATCTCAAGCCATTTCATTATATAATGATCATTCAATGCTTTCAAATCTCCTCTTTTAGAACATCTTATGTCTCTGAGCCTGAGAACTGAATAATCACATACAAGTCAAAATAACACACCGTACCTGTTGGAGATGCTGTGTGCGACGGATCCCCATAGTGCCCATAATGAGGTGGAGAAAGGCCTATTCCAGGCTGAGGCTGAGAATACGGAGGTGTAGCCACGTAACCTTGTTGACTCATTATGAAAATATCATTCCATAGGATAATTCTACAAAAGAAGTCTGCAATAGAGAAACAAGAAACATGTTACCAAGACAGTTTTAGTTATGTAAAGCTATTAAAAATATAAACACTGTTATTACATGTTTATGATGGTTTGAGGAAAAGTACAGATATCAGGTACATGAGAAATCTTTGTATTATACAATATATCATTATCCCCTAAAAAGGGCCTAACCATAGCTCTCTGAAACTCAGTAAATCACTTCAATAATCCTGGGCAAATTCTCAAGCGTGAGACCTGAATAACAACTCGCAACCACTTTTTTAATGGAAGCCTGAAGCATCTCACAGATAGTCTCTCATAGTGTTCCTATGATTTTGTGCTTTTGGTTTCCATGGTCACATTTCAGCACAGAGCACACCATGCCATTCAACTGACTGACCACCATAACTGCCAGTAGCCTGCAATCAGATGTTTTATGACTTATGTCTTTTTAGTGCTCATCTAATTAATTATTTTAATCTAGTCATTAGGACAAAGAGAAATCATAGTCCAACAAACATAGCAACAGACAACGTTGATAATGGGCTTATTTTATGAGTCATAATTTGACCGAGCCAGGTGGTCACTATAACCACTTGAGTGTTGTCAGTGGTTTTTCAAAGGCGACAGAATTTTTCTAATTTAAATCATATCACATCTCTAAGAACATATGCACCTATATTTAAGGGACTAAGGAAAAAAAGTGTAATTTTGTAAGTGTGTAGGCACACACATCACAAATATAACAGACTCATCTTGATTTTTTTTAAATCTTGATTCTAATCAGAACCCAAATTTGCTTTAAATTTTCTATTTTTTCCAGGTTTTAACAAAATAAGAGATATTTCATAGGACTGATGATTTAAAAAAAAAAAATTAAATACGACAGAAAATGCTTTGAATGCAAGAGAAGTGGGTTTCCATTCTATGTCTGCCATACTTAACTGTGTGACATGGAATGAGCTGAAGAACCTCTCTGAGCCTCAGTTCCTTCTTTTAGAAAATGAAGCCTTTCCAGATTTCCACTGATTCTACAATTTATCTCCAGTCTATTTGCCCCATACAAGCATATTCTTCCTTTTGTTCTTTTATTTGCTACAATTTAAGATAAGAGATCAGTGATACCTGCTAAGACTTAGAATGTCTATATTCAAGAAATAACATTTCAAATTAAAAATTTGAAGCCTAAAATTTGTGATTTGATTTTGTTTCCATATTAAACTATAAGTTTCCAAAATAAAAGCAACCATGTAAAAATATTATGAGATCATTTTCTTCTCCTGGGAAGGGGAGAACTGAAAAAGAGGAGAGAGGCAGGCAAAGGCCTTCTGGTCCACTTCGTTTCTGACAACCCCTTTTTCCTCCTCCCACTTAGCAGAGAGAGACGTGGCAGCCTGAGCTTTGGTCAAGCTCATCCAACCAAGAGCACTTAGGAAGTCGGCACGAACACACCTAAGTAGCAGCCTGTTGCTGAGTGACAGAAAAGAGAGGCTGAGATGGTCACTCCAAAGAACAGGAAGCAGCCAGGTCCCTCTGAACTGGTCCTCAGAGGAATCAGCTTCCTCACGCAACCCAGTTTGCCACGTCAAACTTCCTCACACAGAGCACCAAGTTAAAGAAACCTGACTCAGCTTCAAGCGGCGACACGGCAGAAAGCCACTTGGTATGAGCAGGCCTAGGATCAAAATCTGGGGAGCCCCAACCCCAGAACGGCCCCCTGGCTCACTGTCACCCAGCAACTCTAGCCAAGGTGCACTTCTAACCCTGGAACAAGTTCGTATTTGGCCAGATCAGTTTCACTATTCGGATGTCCCGAGGCTTCAAGATATAGTTGCCATTTTTACCATGAATATTTCTAACATTTCCTTCCTTCAAAAAAGGAAATTAAGTTGATAAGGAGACGAGAAAACCGCTGGCAATGACACTCGAATGGTGGCCACTGAGGATCCTAACAAGGCAGTTCCTGCATCCCAAGGCAAATGGTGGGGGCGGGTAAAAAATGCCCACGCCCACCTCCTGCTCCCCCATCCCGCCGGCCCCACTATTAAACTGCACTAAAAGGCTAAAGAACAAAGAATGAGTTCTCCTCCCGCCGCCACTGCCTCAGGTGAGCACCCGGCCTCCCGCCGCGTCCCCGGGCCGGGCGCCGCAACCCGCTCCGCTGTGCCTGGGCAGGGGCTGTCCCGCCTGAAGGCGTCCGCGGGTGGGAGGCTTTACCTGTTCCCGCTTCCGCACCCCGCGGGCTTCCGAGCGCTGGCGGCTCTGCGCCTAGTGCCGGCAGCCCTCGGTGGCCGGGCTCCCGCTGCGGTCGCTTCTCCCGCCGCGCCTCTTCCCCGGCCGGCGTCCCCTTAGCCTGGACTCACGCTCGGAGTTGCAGCTGGGCTGGGAACTGCCACGTCAAACCCTTTCTCGGCTGCGCGCCCCCAGCGCCGGGCTTGGACCAGCCGCCGCGCTCCCGCCTGCGCACGCGCACAGCCACCGGCCGCCGCGGGGCGGGGCCACCGGGCTGAGACAGCGAGCGGCCGAGCGACCTCCCCCTTTTCGCTTTTTCCCTTTTTCCGGTTTTTTGTTTTTTGGTTTCTTTTTCCCGTCTTTTCTTTCCCCTCCCCCTACAGGTCAAAGCCTTTAACGTCGTGGCTAAATCAGAACCGTATTTTCTCGGCGCAGCCCCGCAGGAAGGAGGGGAGCGCGTTCATTCATTCTTCCATCAACAGGTTGCAGTTTCAGCTCTTCATTCATTACGTATTACTTAAATAACTAATAGTTCAGGTACTGCACTACCGTTACATACAGGAAAGTACACGATCTGGACCTAGGGGAAATTACCGTTTAAAGGCGAATCTGGCACGTGTACACGCACATTTGATGACGTACCCGTGCAATGCACTACAGAGGAAGGAACGCCCAAAGCAGCCTGGCAACGTGTAACGCGGGAGGAGTGGGGGGTGGGGCAGATGTCCCAAAGGAAAAGTGTGGGAAGTGGGGTTTCCATTGATATTGGGGTTGTTAGCGTTGTGTATACTCCTTCTTCCGCATATTCCTTGTTTGTGAAGTAGGATGGCTGATCCCAGCCCCGAACAAGAATCTCTGCATGGAAAAGCACCCAGCGTTTAGCTCACCGTCCTGTGAGAAACAGCTCAGAAATAAAGGCAACCTATATGAGATCTGGAGCTTACCTCTCTATCTCACCCTAAAATCGGGACCATCTGGCTGGTTTCCCATCATCTTTCACTGCTAAATAGAAAGACATTCAGCCACTCCCAGGTTTGGTATAGCTACCACTTTGCTCAAACTTACAAAGTAAAAACCAGCCCGGTGTTGTTGTTTTTAACATGCACTTTCTTCCCGGCTACAAGAAAGCCACTTGACAAATACCTTTACTGATGAACTGCCTAGGTAAAAACGTACATGGGGATGTTGCTACTCCCGAAATGCTACATGAATTGTGCAGGAATTTTAAGTCATTTTAGCAGTAAAGATATATGGTCCATTTATCCCACTCTTAAAAGTTTTTAAGGCATGGGGCAAGGCACAGTGGCTCACACCTGTTATCCCAGCACTTTGGGAGGCCAAGCAGGGAGGATTGCTTGAGGCCAGGAGGCAGTGAGCTATGATCACACCACTGCGTTCCAGCCTGGGCAACAGAGTGAGACCCTGTCTCAAGAAAAAGAAAAAAAGATTTTAAGGTGAGATATCTGGGCTACATCCAGCTTCAACACTGATCAGGTTTGAAAACCCACATTGAAATTTTTGTTTTAAATTGTTTCTTGTATTCTCAATGTGATGAAAATGTTCAGTGGAAGTTTAGGAAGTTTTGGCCGGTGTTGAAGCAGTACAGCTTGTAAAAGCAGTGAAAGAACTTGTCATATAACAGCTACATTACAAGGAGCGAGTGAAGCTACGATACAAAGATAGGAGAGAGTAAAGTCAGAAACAGTCACACCATGTGATGACCTGCTTGACTTGTTACCCCTATAAAACCACTACTTTTGAATTGTAAATACATCCTCACCTCCTGCTCAGGTACCAAACTTGTCTGAAACCAGGACAATTTGTGGTTTCAATTCTAAAACAGTTTTTAATTCCTGAATATTAAAGCTGGAAGGGACTTGGCCCGGCGCGGTGGCTCACGCCCGTAATCACAGCACTTTGGAAGGCCGAGGCGGGCGGATCACGAGGTCAGGAGATCATAGACCATCCTGGCTAACATGGTGAAACCCCGTCTCTACTAAAAATACAAAAATTAGCCGGGCGTGGTGGCGGGCACCTGTAGTCCCAGCTACTCGGGAGGCTGAGGCAGGAGAATGGTGTGAACCCGGGAGGCAGAGCTTGCAGTGAGCAGAGATCACGCCACTGCACTCCAGCCTGGGCGACACAGCCAGACTCTGTCTCAAAAAAACAAAAAATAAAATCTGGAAGGGACTTTAGCGATATGAGTATTCAATTCAATATTCAGTGAGAACTGAATTCAATTTAATCATCTAATGGATTAATAGAAAGGTTTATTGAGAAAATTTAAAAGGCTTACTAGTCATTTATAGCTAGTTGGAAGTCATACCTTCCAATTCCAAAGCTCTTTTCACCTCCCTATGCTTTTTACCTTCTGATACTCTGATTTGCTGTTCTCTTTTAACTAGTTCTGCCTTTTTCTCCTGTGACTGCCTTATATTCAAGTTCTCAAATAACTGTTAACTGACTGCATAGTTCCACCAACAATTGGAGTTACTTATCATGAATCTCTTTTTTAAATGAAACGGGCTTCTGGTTTGCGTCCTGCTTCTCTTGTCCTGTCCCCAAGTGCCTATGCCTTAGGTGACTAACTCCTAACCTTGTTCCTGTGATTGAGTCCCTGGCCCTCACCAGCCGTGAGGGTTGGTCCGGAGTCTCAGTCTTCCTTGATCTGACCCATCCTGTTGCCACCTGAGCTTAGCCTCTGATGTTCCATATGTAATTAACTTAGTTTCCCAGGTAACCATATCCTATTTGAAAGGTGAGGTCACAAGGACCTCACAATGCCGATGTACTGGGGTTTTATGTTCTGTGTTCCAACTTTAAAAAGGAAAGAAAGCAACAAGTCTGCTATGCATAAGGCTATATATAGAGAGAAGGAATTTCCTGACAATGCTTAAGATTTCTTCTAATTGGCAACCTTTTGAAGGTTATGATGTACTAAGCATTTATGTAACTTACAAAGTTTGGAGGTTTCTGGTTCCAAAGCTGAAAACAGCTTGAAGAAGCTTTATTTAAAACAAAACAAAACAAAAAATGAAGTGGCCAAATCCTGGACTATTTTAAATACCTGGAAATGGAGTAAATAAGGTCAAGTTAAACGGGGGTGATGGGAAGGGTACATGGTAGGGTAGGCTGAGTAGCAACTAATAACAGTAATGATAGAGTTCAAGTAATACCCAAGGTGCTTCTAGAATTACTTTTTTGATATCTCAAATATCATGCTGTAAGTATACTACATCACATACAGCTTCAATCACAAAATGGACAGTGGGACATCACACTGCTAACTCAGATTGACTCAGGTTTGAATCCTGACACTGTCACTTACTACTAGCTGTGCAAGTTTTACTTATTCAACAAATGTTTATTAAACACCTACTATAAACTGGATACTGTACTAAGAACTTGAATACAAAGTCAGATGAGACACTGCCCTGGCTGTGAGAAGCTCATGGAATAGTGCAAGGATCAGCCAGTGGCAGCTGATATGCTATATTTGGCCTACCCACCTGTTTTTGTACAGCCTTCGAGCTAAGAATGGCATTTACAGTTTTACATGGTTGAAATTTTTTTTTAATATTTTGTGACACATGAAAATTATGTGAAATTCAAATTTCGGTGGACATAAATAAGTTCTCTTGGAACACAGCCATGCTTTTCTATTATCATATATTCTGTGGTTGTTTTCGTACTATAAAGGTAGAGTTAAGTAGTTGTGACAGAGACCATAAGGCCTGTAAAACCTAAAATATATACTATCTGGCCGTTTACAGAAAAAAGTTTGGTGCCCCCTGGTCTGGCAGGATGTGCAATTACAATATAGTTCATTTTCATTCCATGAAGAGACACAGGTTGCCATGAGAACATGTAAGAAGGGACACTTAACCCAGATTTGGAAAGTGAGTGACATCTCCCTGGTGGAGGTGGCACCTGAGCTGAGGACCTGAGGACAGTAATAAGGCCAAAAAAAAGGGTGAAGGGCAGCAGGGAATAGCATGAATGAGTTGAGGAAGATGAGGAACATAGGGCATTCAGAGGGGCTATAAGTCCTGTACAGCTTGGACATGGGTTTCTAAAGCAAATGAGATTAGGCAGGTAGGCTAGGGTAGCTCATGGATCCCTCAAAGGCACTGGAAAGGCAATGGAACAATTTAAGCATGGGAATGACACAGTGGATTGTTTTTTTCTTTCCAGAAAGATCAGTCTGGAGTTAGTGAAAGAGTGGAAGAGAGGAAAAGGCAAGACTGGTGGGGTAAAGAAGAGTTAGGACACTGTCAGCAATAATCCAGATGAGAATATGGTGGCCTAAGCAAAGGCAGTGGAGATGTGGGTGGAGAGGACAGACAGGTGGGAAAGAGGTTTAGAAGGCGTATCAATGGGACTGGGTACAGAAATCAGGAAAGTGAGGCAGAATATGGACAAACACTCAGATTTTTGATCTGCGAGAATTAGTGGATGAATGGTAGAGCTATATAAGGGGTGAGGGAAACAAAAACGAGAGCCGATATGGGGAGGGGATGGGTTCAGTTTTGGAGAAGTTCATTTTGAGCTATCTGTGGGACATCTACGTGGAGGTGTCCAGTCACCTGTGAGATACGTGTGTCTGCAGCTAGGAGACAAATCTGAACTGGAGGTAGTATAAGGCAGCCAGCAATGAAAATTTAAAAATCAATCTGGCAGGCAAGAGATCAATCAGGCTCTGCAGTCAGACCAAGTCATGACTTCTGGTTCTGTCCTTTATAAGCTGTGTGTACCCTCCCTAAACCTCAGTATTTTTATCTTTAAAAATTGAAGGAATAATAATAATAATCTCAAAGGTCGTTGTGGGGATTAAATGAGATAATACAAGTAAATCACTCAGCACAATGTTTGGCACATAACAACTGATCAATAATGTTACCATTGTAGCATCATCATCCCAATCATTATTAACAACATGTAAGTGACAATTGAAGCCATATGAGTAAAGTCAAAGGATGAAACCCCTGGGAACCTAGAATAGATGCATGTTCTAAGTTTACTAAACCTTGGTTTACTCACTGTAAATTAGGAATATTACATTTCTCTCATTGTCATGGAGTAAAAAGGGTTATGGAACAAAGTAAAAGTAGACCAGGGTAAAAAGCACTGGGAATGCTGAGCTGGTGATCAGCAGTATTATACGGGGTAGGTAGGCAGGGCTCTTGGGGCCAGGAAGTAGTGCCACTCAGCTCTCCTTTCAATATAACCTGCTCTGAGGAATATAAGTGGCTGACAACCTTCAGCTTCTACCCCTTTGGAGCTGCTAAGGCACTTAGCCCAAAGCCACTCTCTCAGCAGCCCCTAGCCAAAGACTGCACTTGGTGGGGTTAATGAAGTCAGCATTTTTGCCTAACATGGGACACCTCTAGAGGGATATCTTTTCTCTGGGGTTCTCTTTGCCCTGGCCAAGACTTTCTCAGAGCTGCACTGCAATCTGAGGTTCATCCTACCTCATCCTCCTTCCTGCCCTCTCTTTTTCACAGGTGTCAGATCTGCACGCACCAGAGGGCTCTCTCTCCTCCTCTTGCTCCCTAGCTCATCAGTTCTTATAGGTGTTCCTCTCAATAAATCTCTTACGTATCTCATTCCATGTTGTTGTCTGCTTTTCATCTGACCTGGCCTGACAGCCTCATGGAGAAGGTGAGATTTGAACAAAGCTTTGGAGGAGGTAAAGGAGTTAGCAATGCAGATCATCTGGGGCGGGGAAGGGAATTCAGGCAGAAGAGAGAGCCCCCAAAAGTTCCTATGTCAGGAAGTAGGTGTCTGGCATGTTTCAGGAGTAGAAGGATGCCACAGAGTCTGGAGCAGAGGAAATGAGGGGAAGGTTGTAGGAGAGGAGGGCCTAGAGGTTAGGGGGTAGGCAGATAGTATAGGATCCTTAGGCTATTTTAAAGTTTGGTTTTTAATTTTAATGAAAAAGGAGTCCTTACAGGTTTTGAACTGAGGAATGACATGATTTGACTCACTTTCCAATATTTTTTTACTGATATGGGAGGCAGGTGTTCAGAACAATATTTATTTTTACAGTCACAGTGAGATTTCAGGCCTCAGAAATGTATTCTGTAATCGTTTGCTTTCACACAGGTTTTCTTGGTCATGGCCAAGATTTGAGAACAGTAAGTGTTTTGGAGCCTTCTGCACTATAAAAGCAGGTAGAAAATTGAATTCTGACTGCTGCACGACCACAGTTCTGTATTCATAGCTCACCCCTCACTCCCACCACATTCCTGGTGACTTGAAAGATTTTCCAATTGATGAAGTGAGTAAGATGTGATTCAATGTTTTCATTGCACTGATTTTCTTGAGTGATCTAAGGAGACAAGTAAGCTAGTAGTATTGAACTGAGAAATTAAAAGCCCCTGACTCATCATAATAACAGGAAGAGGTAAAAACCGTACTAACAATCTAATTGAAGTCAGTGCCTGAATATGTGATCATTAGTAGGAAGAAATGATGTTCCTTCGATTTTTTTCCTCAAATCTACTTATGTGATTACCTAGAAAATAATGCAATACTGTATTGTTGCATAAATAAGAAATATCAGAAATTTGGATTTTGGAATATTGTATATGTGGCAGAGACTGGACATTTTTCTGGAATATCCATTATTCTGAGTGTGTGGCTGGTGTGTGGATGTCCGGCCTCCCCTGTAGCTGGTTGTAGCTTTATGGCTCACAGAGCACAGTGGACATAATATGTGCAACTTATTTGTCTCATCTTTAAAAGTCGCTTCCTGAGTCTTTCATTTTCTGCAAGCTAGAATGAAGACATGGTAGTAGTAAAGCCAAATTAACCCTCCAGGTGAGGATAATGCTCTAGGGTTGATGGCAAGAAATAATGAACCCTGGTCTCTGGTTGTCTTCATAACCAGGGCCACCTACCCCTCTTGAACACTGTGTCTACCTCTGAGCTGGTATATGAGAGAAAAAGAAACTCTATGGAGTTTGAGCCACTGACTTGGGGTGGGGGAAGAATCTTTTACAGCAAATTAGCATATTTTAAAAATTAATATATTTTAAAAATTAAGAGAGATACTTGTAAATTGTAGCAGTCAGAGTGCATCTACCACAAGAAACAATCCAATAACACATCATAATCTACTAGAGTAAGAAGAGGACTATGGATAAAACTGAATTAGCCACAAAGAGGGGAAAACATAGACTGTTTGGTGACTTTATTGTTTTAATGGAGTTGTTCAGTAAAAACACACCCCAATGTTTAAGGGTGGAGTTTTCTTTTGAAGAGAGCTGATGTTCCCATTGTTAATCACAATGGATACTGTTTCACTGGCCAAGAATGAAGGTGACTTTTCGGATTGAGAAAGGAGAGGCTCCCCTTCCTCTTCCTCCAAGGTCTAAACGTTGAGTCTAGACTGAGAGATACTGAGAAGTCTGCAACTGTGCCACTTGAGAGAGTTACATCTCAAGAGTTAATCTCAGCCACAGGAAGACAGGTCACAAGCCAGTGATTGTGTTTGCGGCAGCAGTGAGGCTGGGAGCCCATTTCTAGGCCAGCCCCATATGTCAGCGCCCTTCAGCCCCACTGGGGCAGTTCTGAGTTCCATCACCACTAACAAGAATCAAGAGCAACTCTTTGATCCCGAGGGGCAGGGTTCTCTCTGGTTTTAGACCTGAGGAGTGGAGGAGATGCAGATGGCAGAGCACAGTGGCAAGATCTGGCTAGAGTGGACAAATCTGAGGATTGCACTCAGAAATAGCCACAATTCAGTCCCTGGAAAACCTTCAGAAACCACTGTGTCACCCTGAAGTGGGGACTGAATTCAGTGAACAGACAGGACCTTGTCCCATCGTATATATATATCACTAGCAGATAGTATCATATTGACTTCTGAGAACACACTTTAGATTTCAGTTTTCAAGATTTGTTTCCAGGTTGAAATTTTTCTCAATTAGTGCAAGAGAAGAGTTAACATTTGTTCTGGTAACTACTATAAAGAAAAGCTATGAAAGTCAAATCAATATAGTATTGCCATCAAGATAAAAATATTAAGGAAACAGATTAGCATTATAGAAATAGATCCACATATATATAAATTGATTTTTGGCACAAGTATAAACAGACTTTTCTTGTCTCTTTAACAAATTGTGCTGGAACAATTAGGTATACACAGGCAAAAAAAAAAAAAAAATGAATCTCAATCCCTACCTTGCACCATATAAAAAAATTAATTCAAAATAAAGTATAGACCTAAATGAAAAATCTAGAACTTTAAAATCAAGATCACATCACAAAGACTTTCTCT
This sequence comes from Pan paniscus, assembly GCF_029289425.2. Classification (NCBI taxonomy): domain Eukaryota; kingdom Metazoa; phylum Chordata; class Mammalia; order Primates; family Hominidae; genus Pan; species Pan paniscus. Next base: position 116,627,653 of record NC_073252.2, read on the forward strand.
TTTTTTCCTGGATACTTCTAAGTTCCAAGAGGATCAAAAGCATATGTCCATAAATAGGCCAAGCGTGGGGGCTCATGCCTGTAATCCTAGCACTTTGGGAGGCCGAGGTGGGCGATCACCTGAGGTCAGAAGTTCGAGACCAGCCTGGCCAATGTGGTGAAACCCCGTCTCTACTAAAAATACAAAAATTAGCTAGCCATGGTGGTGCACACCTGTAATCCCAGCTACTCAGAAGGCTGAGGCAGGAGAATCACTTGAATCCAAGAGGTGGAGGTTGCAGTGAGCCGAGATTGCACATTGCACTCTTGCCTAGGCAACACAGTGAGTGAGACTCCATCTAAAAAAAAAAAAGTTTATGTTCATAAGTAGATTCATATACAAATGGTTACAACAGCTTTATTTATAATAACCAAAAACTGAAATTAACCCTAATGTCTATGAACAGGTGAATAAACAAATTGTGGTATATCCTGACAAAGGAATATTCAGCAGCGAAAAGAAATGAACTACTGGTACATGCAGCAAATAAATAAATCTCACAATAATGTTGAATGAAAGAAGCCAGACATACAAAGAATATATGATTTTATTTACATAAATTTCAAGAAAATGCAAACTGATCTATAGTGACATAAGGTAGATCAGTAGTTGGATGGAATATGGAACTGAGGAGAGGGCAGAGAGAGGTGGGTGAGGGGCACTATAAAGAACAAGGGGATACTTTGGGGTGATGGATATGTTCATTATCTAGATTGGTTTTACAGGTGTGTATATGTATATATACATATATCAAAATGTATCAAATTGTATATTTTAAATATGTACAGTTAATTGTATTTTAATAGATTTCAATAAAGTTGTTAACTTTTTTTATTGAATTTATGATTTTTTATAGAGGCTTGATATATTTGTGATATTAAGATTTCTAGACCCAGAACATAACCTGGTTTTTTGTTGTTGTTGTTTTTTGTTTTTTTTGCCTTTGGGCCCTTCAATAAGTCAGGTGTTTTTGTTTTTTAATGTATAGGTCCTGTCTTTTTTAACCTATTTTTTTACTATTATGTTTTATGTGAATTTGCTTTTTTCCATTTCTATTTCTAGTGTTTATTACCAGTAAAGAAATTTCTAAATAAATATGAGTGATCAAATTATCAAATTATCTTTCTTATTTTATTACTTTAAAATTGCAATTTTGGGGTTTTCTAGATATACAGCAACCTCATTAGCATTGCATTTTTTTTCTTATTGCACTTGCAGGAAACTCCAAAATAATATTGATTAATAAACTTGCTGTTGAACATTTCTCTCTGATTGTGCTTTTAAAGGAAATGACTTTAGCATATGCATTTAGAATAATATTTTAATGTATCAGCCCTACTGTGCCGTGATATCTGATTAAACACAATTTCTGGGTTTGTTTGTGATTGTTTTTGGAAGAGAATAGCATTTGAATTGATGGAATGAGTAAAGTAGGTATCCTTCCCCAATGTGGGTGGGCCTCATCCAATCAGTTGAGAGCCTGAATAGAACAAAAAGGTAGAAGAAAGTTGAATTCCCTCTCTAACTGACTACTGAGCTGAAACATTAATCTGTCATCTGCACTTTTGTTCCCAGGAGAATCCTGACAAGTGTAAGTAGTGGGCATGGCAAATACAGAAACACCTGTTCTGGCTTACTTGCTTTCCTTTAGTAGAGAGTAGAAAGCTAAAACTACATTTTCCAGAATTCCTTGCATTAAGGCTTTTAAAACTTCATTGATTTTTTTTCTGTATTTTCCAAATTTTCTACAATTAACCCATAATTCACTTACTCAAGTACATATTGCTGGCAAGTGGCTGAGCCAAGTATACCCAACCAGATCTGTTGGACCCTTGATCCCTAAACTATTGCAATGAGAGTGCAATAGAGAGTGCAATAGAGTCCAATGAGAGTGTTGGCTTCACACTGGATTTATTTCCATATTGCAACTGCATTAAATTTCTAAATTTTATTTGCGTCATCTATTTTATCTGGAAATTCTAGTGAAGAGGACAGCCCAGCATACATGCTGGTTCTTGTCTTTTAGTGAACTTAGGTATGTACCCTTGGCTTTGCTACTTTTAGCTCTATTTACTTGTGAGAAATACTACATGTTGCTATTACTGTGATCTCTTTTGTTCCTCTGTTATGAAGGAAGCTACTCATTTGTTGAGGGGAGCAATTTCAATATGTCAGAAGCTGATTTTGCCCCTCCCTACTCTTACTCTTTTAGGTGTGCCTCTTTACCTGGAGCTAATGTGCCATGCAAGAGTGGCTGTCAACTTAACATCACCTAGAATTCACAGGATAATTAAGTGTCAGAGCTGTAGCCTCAAACATCATTCTAGCCCAATACTTTCATTCAGATAGTCAGACTCATAGTGCCATGAATTTTGGAAGAGCTGGGACTAGAACCTAAATCTCAATTTGCACTCCAGTGGCTTTTTATGATTCCAAACTTTATCCACATTTTCCGTACTTTACTTTCATTCAAAAGCCTCTTCTAAGAGTTTAATTTCAAATTATAACTGCATGTTAAGATGATACTTTGAAACCAACTTTAAAAAACAGAATAAGCTTCTTAAAAAAGTATACACACACACACACACACACACACACTTATATATATATTAAAATGCCCCCACCTCCACCCACACACACGGACACACACAGACACAACTCAGGGAGGGGAGGGGAGAGAAGGGAAGGGAAAGGAAGGGAAAGTCTTCCATTTATGGCTTGCTTTACCCAACACTGTACAGTCCTTGATAACCTGAGGATTTGGCTCTCAGCTTCTGCCTTTCTAGGCTCTATGCCTTCTTTCTGTGGCTGGGATCCACTGTTTCCAAGTAATCCAAAGGAAGGTGCAAAAGTGCTTTTGTAGCCTGATGCTTTAACTATAAAAGCCAGTTCTTCTGCCTCCAGATTTCAGCTTTAACATCTCATCTTTGCATAAAGTAGGAACAAAGTGTCTCTGAGTGGGGAGTAGAAGTTGGAAAACCAAACTGTTCTCCTTAGATAGGATGATTTTACCATTTACACCTTCAGAGAGGCGAGACAGCCTCCTTCCTCCTGTTCCTGAGGCTGAGAGCTATCTTTCCCATTTAAATATAGTACTAATACCTTTTCCTCTACTCTCCCTACCATACTTTCAAACCATTTGTTACTCCCACTAAACTGACCACACAGCTTACAATAAAACAATATTTTAAACAGAAAAATAAGTGGAAAAAATCTAGTTTATCAGAGATCTCATCACTTCTACATAAAACTTTGCTTCAATAAGTTTGTTTTTTTGTTTGTTTTTTGAGACAGGTTTCACTCTATTACCCAGGCTGGAGTGCAGTGGGGAGATCATGGCTCACTGTAGCTTCAAACTCCCAGGCTCAAGCTGTCCTCTTACCTCAGTCTCCCAAGCAGATGGGACCACAGGTGCCCACCACCTTGCCTGGCTAATTTTTTTTTTTTTTTTTTTTTTTTTGTGGAGATGGGGGTATCACTATGTTGCCCAGGCTGGTCTCAAACTCCTGGGCTCAAATAATCCTCCTGCCTCAGTCTCCCAAAATGCTGGAATTACAGGCATAAACCACCACATCCAGCCTTCAGTAAGTCTTAATATTTTTTATTCTTAATATTAAGGACCCTAACTTTTATATTCCTATATAGTCTCCACAGATGTTGACTAATTTCTCAGATGATTTTCACATCTCTTTCTTTCTTCTGTAATTTCTGTCTTGTTTTCTTATTTCTTGTCTTCCTCTATTAGTCCTTTTAAAAAAATCAGCTCCCTGCTTTCATGAATATAGTGCTTACAAGTTACTGAAAAGCATCACGACCATAACAAGCTTACTAGAAATCCAATGTCACTGAATCCTCCCAGTAGCAAATAAATGATGCCTCCCCTGCCTTTGTGATTATTGTTTCTGCTCTTAGGATGAATGGATAGACATGGAGTCTTTATATATAGAAGTATCACTCATCATTTCTAAAAGTAAGATAATATCCTATTGATAAAATCTATAAAAACTATGAATATTCTGCATCTCCTCAGTAATTTATATACACCTCTGTCCAAATTTGTCTTTTTTTTTTTTTGAGACAGGGTCTTGCTGTGTTGCCCAGGCTGGAGTACAGTGGCATGAACACGGCTTACTGCAGCCTCTACCGCCTGGGCTCAAGCAGTCCTCACACCTCAGCCTCCCAAGTAGCTGGGACCACAGGTGCGCAACACCACGCCCAGCTAATTTTTAAAATTTTTCTGTAGAGCTGGGGTCTCGCCATGTTACCCAGGCTTGTCTCAAACTCCTGGGCTCAAGTGATCTCCCACCACTGTCTCCCAGAGTGTTGGGATTACAGGCGTGAACCACTGTACGTGGCCCAAATTTGTCTTGAACAAGTTATCTCTGGCTCTGTGTTTAGGCAACACCTATTGATGTGATCTCTAGGCACCTTACTAAGAATATTGTGCCAGCATTCTGCCTTTAAGACCAGGAAAACAGAGCACAATGAGGATTTAAGTATGAGAACAACCTCCTTGCTTATATCACTTATTATAAATCTTTTATTTGACAAAATTCTTCTTATAGATTATTTTTAGTACTAGAATTAGAAAACCTAATGAAGTTTAGATCACTACGAGTTCATATGCAATGTCATGTGTAGATAAATTATTTAATTGAAGGTGCTTTATAAACTAAGAATATCCCATTTTTTCTAAAACACCCTTTTCATAAAACACACTTCCAAGTTTCTATACTTTTCACAGAAAACTGCAAGGGCTCACTGATTATGGGGATTTGAGCCAATCATGAAGTAAGTCTCTGGCAGGCTTATCTGTAACTAACACTGATATCACTTGAATTCAGGGGATGGCAAATAGGGCCATGATGTTGGTCTTAAGAATTTTAATCCTTTTTCAAAAGAACTGTGAATGACCAGCTATGTTAAAATAAAAGACTAGAAAGTTGGCTCTGGGGAAAGAAACCTCACAAAACAACATCCCTGTTAAAGAAATGTCAAATCTCTTAAAAAAAAAAACAACAACTAAATTTGCATAATATTCAAGGAATTCTAGCAATATTAAATAATTTGTGAAACAAGTTTTTAAAGGGCATAATACATGCTTTGTATACTGGACTTGTGTTTTATAAACCCTAACTCTTTGTTTGCCAGGTTATATGTTGGAATGTAAGAAGAAATACCAAATTTGGTACTTTCTGTGAGACATTTGAGTTTTCTTTGCTCTTTATTTAACATAATGTGAGTCTACATAAAATGCCTCATACCGTAGTATTTTGTGCTTGGAAGGGGAATTCATCTTCTCTGGGTGTAGAGAGGAGAAGTGGATTAAAATAGTATTAGAAATAGATTTCAAATGCAAATACAGGCACTCCTCGACTTAAGATGGGGCTATGTCATGATAAATCCATTGTAAGTTGAAAATATCATAAGTCAAAAATGCATTTAAGACAACTAATCTATCAAACATAGCTTAGCCTAACTTACCTTAAATGTGCTCAGAACACTTGTATTTGCCTAAAGTTGGGCAAAATCATCTAGCAGCACAGTACACTGTATATTACAGGGTGTTTAACCTCAAGATCATTTGGCTAACTGGGAGCTGCAACTTACTGCCACTGCCCAACATCCTGCAAGAGAGTAGCATTACACTGCGTATCGCACTCTGGGAAAAAATCAAAATTCAAAATTCAAAGTATGATTTTTATTAACTCTATCACTTTTGTGGAATCTTCCTAAATTGAGGACATTTTGTAATCATTTTCAAGATGTTTGTATTAAAATAAGTTAAATATACTGTTTAACCCAAAGTGAAGAGATGGGTTCTTAGAGAAAAGATCTTGAGAACAATCCGGAAAGTGATTGTTATTCTTTGTTGGTAGAGCAAGAAAGGGCTTTCCTGGAAGACAAAGCACCTAAACAAGAGCATAGAAATGTAAAGCAACCTGGAGATCTAGGGGGAACTGCAAGCTTTTTGATATGGCAGGAGCAAGGAACATGTTTGTCATGGCTGAGGAGGGGCCCCATCAAGCAACAGTATGAAGATGTAATCAAGGGCCAGATAATGAATGGCAGTTTAAGTACCATTGAGGTGTTAGTGATTTATCCTGGAGGGAGGCATCAAAAGGTTTCAAAACAGGAAAACAGCATGATCTGTTGCTTTTGTACTATTGGTTTTGGCAGCAATGTAGAGGATGGAATGGAAGCTTGTGAGACTGGGGCAAAAAGAACTAAGAAAACAGCACGATAATATAGAAAGAAAAAAAAACAAGGAACAGTGTTAATAGAGGGCCATCCAATTGAATGTATGAGGCGGAGGAAGGTGAGAATGGAAACTAAGGTGAGGTGCTGGGTGGGGAGGGGCCAAGAAAGAGGATACAGGAAGAGAGTGCTTTGCAGGAAAACGTTTGTTTCACTTTCAATTTGTTGCCTTCAAAATATTCAGAACATGTTGCTCTGGAGCTCAGGAGAGAAGGTGAAGTAAAGATCTGAATTCGGCAACTCGGAAGCGAAGCTCCAATCTTGAGGATGGATCAGATTGGTGAGGGAGACCGTCATATAGAGTGAGAAGAGAGATCCAAGGACAGAACTGCAGGAAGCATCAATATTTGAGGAATGAGAAAGGAAGAAAAGCCTCCCACAAAAGAGATGAGACAAGAGGAATGGTTACACAGGTAGGAAGAGAAGCAGAGATGAATGGTGTCCTCTTTATATTTCAATCACCTGAACTCATTACTCATTATTGCCTGCGAATATCAGGTGCTTCACTGTTTCTCAGCTTTTACTCGTACCTTTCATCTTTTCAAAAGGAGTTTTAAAATCCTACTCACTTTTCAGAATCTTAGTGGAATACCAGGTCTTTCGTCAGAACTTTCCTGACTGTTATCACGATCTCTCTTCCTCACATTGTCCTAGTAACCCCAACATCATGAAATTGAATACAATTACATTATTTAAGACAGTCTTTCAACAACTTTTTGGTCTCAGGAACCCTTGACATTCTTAAAAATGATTGAGGATTGACCAGTCTGACCAACATGGAGAAACCCCGTCTCTACTAAAAATACAAAATTAGCCTGGCGTGGTGGTGCATGCCTATAATCCCAGCTACTTGGGAGGCTGAGGCAGGAGAATCGCTTGAACCTGGGAGGCAGAGGTTGCAGTGAGCTGAGATCGCACCATTGCACTCCAGCCTGGGCAACAAGAGCAAAACTCCATCTCAAAAAAAAACAAAAAACAAAAACAAAGATTGAGGATCCCAGAGAGTTTTGTGCTTTTGCTTATATAAGATATAGCTATCAATATTATGGAATAAAACAATTAAAACTCATATTGTTACAATATTTATTAACTTATTTAAAATAGCAATAATGTCATTGCATGTCAACGTAAGTAACATTTTGATTTAAAATACTGTATTTTTTAAAACAGAAAAATGTAGCGAGAATAGTGGCATTATTTTACATTTTTTCAAATCTCTTTAATGTCTTGCTTAATAGAACACAGCTGGATTATCATAACCACCTCTATATTCAATCTATTGTGATGTACCATTTTGGTGGAAGTATGGAAAAAAAATCCAGTCTCATACAGGGATGTAGTTGGGGGGGGAAAGGGCATATTTTAATAGTCTTTTCAGAAAACTGTGGATATTCTTTGATACCACACCAAAACTCAGCAAGAGTTTTTTTTTCCCCTAAAGGTTAATTGCAATGTGGAATCTGAAATCATAGCAAGAAAGTTTTCTAACTGTTATATTAAAATTCATTGGTCTATCATGCAATTTGGTGAATTTGAATGATTTTGCAACATCACACATTTGTCACTTAGAAAATATTGATTTGCCGTATAAAAAAAGCTCAATATCACGGACCATTAGGGAAATGCAAATCAAAACCACAATGAGCTGCCATCTCACACTAGTCAGAATGGCTGTTGTTAAAAAGAAAAAATAACAGATCCTGGAGAGGTTGTGGAGAAAAAGGAACGTTTATACATTGTCTGTGGGAGTGTAAATTAGTTCAACCATTGTGGAAGACAGTGTGGTGATTCCTCAAAGACCTAAAGACAGAAATACCACTTGACCCAGCAATCTCATTACTGAGTATATATACAAAGGAATATAAATCATTCTATCATAAAGAAACACGCACACGTATGTTCATTACAGCAGTATTCGCAATAGCAAAGACATGGAATCAACCTAAATGCCCATCAATGACAGATTGGATAAAGAAAATGTGGTACATATACACCATGGAATACTATTGCAGCCATAAAAAAAGAACAGTATCATGTCTTTTGCAGGGACATGGATGAATCTGGAGGCCATTATCCTCAGCAAACTAACACGGGAACAGAAAACCAAATACCACATGTTCTTATAAGTGGGAGCTAAATGATGAGAACACATGGACACATAGAGGGGAACAACACACTGGGGCCTATTGGAGGCTGGAGGGTGGGAGGAGGGAGAGAATCAGGAAAAATAACTAATGGGTACTAGGCTTAATACCGGAGTGACAAAATAATCTGTACAACAAACCCCATTACACAAGTTTACCTATATAACAAACCTACACATGTATCCCTGAACTTAAAAGTTAAATTTAAAAACATTGATTTTCTGGGTTATTCAAGTCCTCCAAATGTTGACATGTTTCATTATTACATTTTGTTAATATTACCATCAATTTCATCAGAAAAGCTTTTAAATATTAAGAAATTGTCAAGCTCACAGTGGCAGACACAACTTTTCCAAATTCATATTTTTACTTGAAAGCTCAAGTTTTATCATTGGCAAGAAACACAAGAGTTTTTTTCTTTGATGTAAGAGGATCACTTCGTTAATTTTCAAGAAAATGTCATGCCATTCTCCTGAGGAACCTAAAGATAAGAGGAGGAAGTTGACTTCATTCCTATTTGTATTTTCCTTTCAGCTCATAGCAAAAGTTCTGGGGCTTAGTAGGTTCTCAACAGATGTTTGTAGATTTGAATTGAATTTATTTCCATTGTGAATTTAAACTGCTGTAAGTGTTTCATTATGACCCAGTTTGCCCAAGATGATCCCCACTTATGTTTATTCTCTTCATATACCATCAAATTTAGGATATTTCCCCCCCTCCTGATTTAAATAAGTAGTATTAAGCATTGCAACAAAATGTTGGCATGAATTTGATGGACCCGAACTTGGCAATTGCAATTTCTATTCTAGGTTCACCCAGAAGTGTGAGACTATGGTTCAGAAAACAGAACTCTCATCTTAACCCATATAAAGACAGAGATAAGCCTATCTCTCTAGTTTAGAACTTTTCTAACTGCAGAATAATTAATGCCTCCTGTTCAGGACAGTATGCAGAGTCATAACTGGTAAAACAATGTGCATTTGGACTCAAGTGGCTAGGGAGAGTTAAATCCTTCTGGTCTTAGGGGTAGCGGGAGAAGTATTCAACATCATTGCCTCCTACAATCTTGGCATTGTAGCCAATTATGCCATGGCCTGTGCTGCAAGACTCAATATGTAAGAAGCTGCCAGGCTACCAGGCTGCCAATTAGCAGTGTCATGGGGAAATGTGGGAAATTACAGATTAGGTGTACATGGAATATGTGCAGGAAAGAGGCTGGATACCATACTTTGTACAGAGAGTGGTCTGACGCTATTGCAATAGCCATTTTGTGACTATCCTATGGTGTAAACCTTTCATATGTTATTTTGTTGTCAATGCTTTTTTTAAAAAATGCAATAAACTCTCCTGGCAGCAATGAACCAAAAGCTAAGAATATTTAGTGAAAAATTAAGTACTGAGTTTCTGTTTCTCCAAAAAGCTAATGATAAAAGTGTCACTTAGAAAAATGTTGAAATTTCCCATCCAGCAATGGAACATAACTGCTAATTACACAAAAAACAAAGAATCTGCTTCAGAAGTTAATGTTACCTTAAGATAATTGTACCTGCCCAGAGATCATGATTTAACATGTACAGCGCAGAAAGTGTATTTACATGTCACTCTGTGAAGCATGACTTTCCATTTGTTGATTTCAGAGCCCAAGTTTTCTTGTAAACATATAAAAAGTAAAGCAATAGCTATCATTTTATTGGTTCCATTAATAGAATAACTTCACAAATTGTTAAATGATAAGAATTTTATAGCAACATATTAGATGCTGCAAATAGAAAACCAGCCAATTCAAAATAGTTCAATTTTTTTCTATATGAATCAAGGAATCAAAGTAAAACTAGTTTAATTTCATTCTGTCAAGAAACAGCTGATACTATTGTTAAAGCCATTGTAAATTTACTTTAAAAGTTCAGCACTGAAGATAAAATTATTTGCTTATGCAGCAATAAAATCAATACGAATTTTAGTGAAACATCTTGTCATTATAAAAACAATATTCCACCAAATTAACAAACATATAAAGGAGGAATTATGCTTATAATTGGTTGTGGTACATCAAAAAATGCATAATGGCATCCTGAAAGAGCTAACAACTGAAAGTGAAGTTATAGTTGTCAAATTTTATAAATACTTTGTACATACACACAGAGTAATTGAACTATATAATTTGTATACACCTAATTTTGAAATAAAAAATAATTCAGATGCAGCACAGAAGTAGGTACTTTCTCCTTTACTACTCATTATTAATCAAATTTAGAAATGCTTGAGCCCTTAACATTTTTGTAAATGGAGCTAAGTGTTATATGATAATATCAAACTCACTTGCAAGTGTTCAAAATCAAAACTGTCAGTAAATAGAGTGCCCAAATTCAGCTAGTGAAGTGTTTAGCAAGTTGCAATGAATGACAACAATATTTGCAAACAGGATGACGTTCCAATTTATTTTTACTAAAGCAAAAAAAAAAAAAGATAACACATTAAATAAGGTTCAAGTGATGGGCAAAATTTGACTTTGAAATTTGATGGTAGATCTTTGGAATATTTTGACTCATTAAAAGAATCTTTTGATAAATCTTCTATTTTTAGTTGGAAAAAATTCTCTGTGCTGAAATAGAACGAAATTTAAGAGAATCTAAATTTGGTAAGCATTCAAAAGAATCTCACAGACAATTTGCTTGATGAATTATTTATTGAAATAATTACTCTCAATGGAGGCAAAAAGACAGTAATTGTGAAAATATTTTAACTGAGATATTAGTATTTTTCAATACAAAGCAATCATAATTGAGAATATTCTCAATTTAGGATTACTTTTTATCTGAGTAGATATCACACAACTGTAGAGAGAATATTTTCATATTAAATGTAGTTTCATTGAAAGAGAATAATCAATTGAAGGTGTCAATAATTTCAAATACATTAACCATTAAAATGCCACTTTAAATATTGCCAGTAACTTTGTGAAGCCCATACAAAATAATTAGACTATAGTAAAATAAAATATTTTTCAGGAAAATGTCAGTGACATGATATTAGAGATGTTTATGACTAAGAAACTGATTAAAGTAGGTGAAGATGTCATAACAATAATTATTGTCTATATCATTTTTACTGTCTATTGATTATTTCTTTAGAGATATAACTTACATAAAGCCCCCCAGACTTACAACTTAATGATTTCTTGCACACATATATACTTGTGCAGGCAGCACTCAGATCTCTCTCCCTCTTTCTCTTTCTTTTTCCCTTTTTCTTTTTCTGTCTATAAAATCCAGCTCAAATATAATTTATTCTCTTGGCAGTGTTTCATAAGCAGCCTTCTCATCAGAACTCCCAGAAAAATTCTTTGTTTATCTTCTGGGATACCATAACATAGTGGATCTATTATACTTCTCTTCTAGCCCATGTAGTATGGTATATTGTGATTTGCATTTATACCTGGCCCCACAACTAGTCAGCTAGTCATTTGAGGGTAGGAGCCATATATATTTTTTCAGCTTTATCCTAAGTGCCTAGCACTGTGTGCAAGTAACATATTCGGTGCTCAGAAAATGTCCTGTCAAATGAATTATCTCTTTAGTTATTGTTATCATCTAATAGGGTTAAATACATTGTTGGCTCTCAATAATTATTTTTTGAAGTAAATAACCTAATATCTTCTTGTTCATTGGAGTTTATGCATACTAGTTTTGAGATACATACAGATTTATTAGGGGGGATTATAAAACCTAACAGAGGATAATGAAGGCCTCCTTACCAGCAAAACTTCGCACTAAGCCATGGTTTATAGTGGAATGCACATAAATTACTCCAGATTATTATTTCGAATATATATGCTATTTTATTTTATTTTATTTCATTTTATTTTATGTTTATTGACTTTTTTTTGAGACAGGGTCTCGCTCTGTTGCCCAGGCTGAAGTGCTCACTGCAGCCTCAATCTCAAGTCATCCTTCCACCTCTGCCTCCTGAGTAGCTGGGACCACAGGCACATATCATCACACTTGGCTAATTATTTTATTTTTTGTAGATGGCATCTCCTGATGTTGCCCAGGCTGGTCCCGAACTCCTGGGCTCAAGCAATCTGCTTGCCTTGGTGTCCCAAAGTGCTGGGATTACAGGCGTGAGCCACACCTGGCCTATATTTTTAAAAATAGTGTTTCTTCTTCTATTGTTGGTAAGAGGAAGAAAAATGCAAAGAACCTTCAATTGAATAGAAATAATGGACGTTCTCTCTTTCTTTTCATTCTGTATGGTATTTTAAGTAAAGAATATGAATTTACTTTGTTTTTAAAACATCAATAAAAGCTCTTTATTCATAAATGTATTCTTTATAAGTATAGCCCATAGTATAGACTTTTATATTTATAATTTAAAAGAAAATATTGGCATCAAAATAATTTATTAATAAATATATAATCAAGCTACTTATATGATGATAGTGTATTAAACTCAGCAATCGCCACAGGATCTATCATCCATGAATGCTGTAACCCTTTTCCAAACACTAAAAACACAAAATACAGGTAAGTATTTATTCTCTTATCTTCTGTATTGAAGGCACGGAATAATTTAACAAAGAAGTGCAAAAGAAACACTAAATGTGGGGAAATTCTTCATTTTGGGAAATTATGAGTAGTAGGTCATATCCAGCCATGTACAGCAACACCATTCCCCAAGAAACTTCGTAAAATGATGACCATATTAAACTGAGGACAGGACAAAGGTAATAGCTGTACATATTGTCTAACATACAAATAAATGATAACCTCAAAGGCTAGCAAAGACACTGTAAATTAATAGTAGATGGATTGCATTTGTCAGGAAAAGCCTTTGATGAAAAAGTTTCTATACTTGCCAGTAAAGAACCACACAGAGCATATGGTTCACTGAAACAAGACAGAATTTTTTTAAAAAAATCAAACCGTAAGTAATCTGTGAAATTACTAACATTTAGAGTTTTTTCACAGATTAACATAACATGAAAATTAGTTAAAAGAAAAGCTCTGAAATTCACTGTAAAGTTTAAGTTTGTACTTAATTTCTAATAGAGTAGAACGCTCTCGTACTAAGAGGGTCATGTAGATTTTTCTAGAAGTATCATTTATTTGAATAGCTTTGACCATTTAGATACATTTAAAGTATTTTATTTATTATAAGGAAAGTGAATGGCTTTTTTAAGGGGATTCTTGGCTATCTTTACAAAAAATAATTTTGGTAAAAATAGTACACAGTGAGATTGCAGGAATCAAGAAGTGTTAGTCATGCCTTGTTTACCTTGCATTTCTCTTGCTTCACTTGCACTTTCTGCTTTCATGTTATTGAAAAACACAGGGCTTTCTGGCCGTTAAGTTCTCAGGGTCCATTCTTGATTCTACGTTGGTTCTCTTTATATTCCTTTCTTCCCTGCTGTACAGGCCTTAGGGCTGTAGCCTCCTTTACAATCCTCCTTCATTAGAGAAGATGGTGACACCGCCTGGCCCTAGATGGTGACATCTTCTCTATTGCTTGCTGGCCTTTGGCTAATTCTGGGTATGTAACAGGGAAGATAGGGTCTCTCCACCTCCCCACTTCCTTGCTGCCCTGAAAACAAGTACATTAGACACTTTTCATTTAAGTTTTACTGTTATTTATTGTGAGGGAGTCTTGAAAATAATAATCAGACTAAGAGAATTATAAAATTAAAGAGAACTTTCAACATTTTAATGCATGTTATCACCTCACAATTTCTGATATGGCTAGCAGGCCTAGAAACGCTGATGGATTCCTGTTTTGTTCTTTTATTTTGGTGGCAGATTTTATGTGTTTCTAGCCTTCCTGTGTCTAAGCTTAAAAATCCCTTTCTCTATGAAGGCCTGCCACTCCAGGATGTAGGCCTAAAGACACAGAACAACAGGGGTAAATCAGAGCCAGTGTGAGGGCACCTGTCTCAGGGCTTTCCATTCTTCCCTCCTTTTTCAATGGCCTCACAACTCACCATAGGACAGGTTCCCCTATGATATTACCACACCTGGAAGCTTTCTTTGAATAGCCATGTTTCCTGGATGACTTGGGGATAATATAAAACATAAAAAATGTAGAATGAGCAAATGTTAGTTTTTATTATTGCAAAATGCCTACTGCATCTGAGACAAAGGTTATGGGTGTCCTTATTTTAGCCTAAGGTGCTTACTTCATCAAAGTTAATATGTAAGTCACTAAAATACTCTTTCTCATCCAACCTTTCAAACTTCTCCAAGTTTTATATCCATCCTGCCCCCACATCATAACCACCCACATCCCATGATAAGTAGCGGAGGCGTTATCTAGAAGCATGGGAGGGTGAACTTGGCTTTCAATGAAATCTTAGAGGCCAAGTCTTAAAGTTTTGGCATCTTATAACATGGACACATCCATGAGCATGGAAAGATTCCAGATGAGTCTAGGCTTTTATCGACACCAAAGATAATGTTAGATTCTTTATCCATGTTTAGTATCAATGTGCTAAATCAACAGCAAATTTCCATACATTCTTTGTGTCAACTAGAGGAAAAGTAAGCTCAAAAATGTTCTAAGATAAAAGCAAGTTACATTATTTTTAAATTTTTTTAAATTAAATCTTTAATTTTTAATTTTTGTGGGTACATAATAGGTTTATATATTTATGGGTTACATGAGATATTTTGATATAGGCATGTAATGCATAATAATCACATCAGGGTAAATGGGGTATCTATCAACTCAAGCATTTATCCTTTGTGTTTCAAATGATCCAATTGTACTCTTTTAGTTATTTTAAAAAGTACGACTAAATTATTTTTTACTCTAGTCACTTTGTCATACTAGCAAATACCAGGTCTTATTCATTATATCTAACTACTTTTTTGTACCCATTAACCATCCCCACCTCCAGCCAACCCCCTGCCACTACCCTTCCCAGCCTCTGGTAACCATCCTTCTACTCTTTGTCTCCATTAGCTCAATTGTTTTAAGTTTTAGCTCCCACAGATAAGTGATAACATGCAATGTTTATCTTTCTGTGCCTGGCTTATTTTATGACCTCCAGTTCCATCCATGTTGTTGCAAATGACTGGATCTCATTCTTTTCTACGGCTGAATAGTATTCCATTGTGTATACATACCTCATTTTCTTTATCCATTCATCGGTTGATGCGCCCTTCAAACATTGCTTCCAAATTTTGGCTATTGTGAATAGTGCTGCAATAAACATGAGAGTGCAGATCTCTCTTTGATATACTGATTTCCTTTCTTTTGGATGTATACCTAGAAGTGAAATTGCTAGATCATCTGGTAGCTCCATTTTTAGTTTTATGAGGACCTCCAGACTGTTCTCAATAGTGGTTGTACTAATTGCGTTCCCACCAACAGTGTACGAGGGTTTCCTTTTCTCCATATCCTTGTCAGCATTTCTGACTGCCTGTCTTTTGGATAAAAGCCATTTTAACTGGTGTGAAATGATATTGTAGTTTTGATATGCATTTCTCTGATGATCAATAACATTAAACACCTCTTCATGCCATTTGTATGTCTTCTTTTGAGAAATGTCTACTCATATCTTTTGTGCACAACCCCCCCCCACTTCAGTTTTTGTTGAGACAAGGTCTCACTCTGTTGCCCAGGCTGGAGTGTAGTGGCATGATCACAGCTCACTGCAGCCTCGACCTCTCAGGCTCCAGTGAGCCTCCCACCTCAGCCTCCTGAATAGCTGGGACTACAGGCGTGCACCACCACACCTGGCTAACTTTTGTGTTTTTTGTAGAGATGGGGTTTTGCCATGTTGCGCAGGGTGGTCTCAAACTCCTGGGCTCAAAAGATGCACTTGCCTTGGTCTCCTAAATTTCTGGGATTACAGGTGTGAGCCACACTGCCTGGCCTCTTTTGCCTTTTTTTTTTTTTTTTTTTTTTTTTTTTTTTTTTGAGACGGAGTCTCACTCTGTTGCCAGGCTGGAGTGCAGTGGCGTGATCTTGGCTCACTGCAACCTCAGCCTCCTGGGTTCAAGAAATCCCCCTGCTTCAGCCACCCTAGTAGCTGAGACTACAGGTGCATGCCACCACGTGCTGCTAATTTTTTGTATTTTTAGTAGATACAGGATTTCACCATGTTGGTCAGGATGGTTTCGATCTCTTGACCTTGTGACCCACTTGCCTCGGCATCCCAAAGTGCTGGAATTACAGACATGAGGCACTGTGCCCAGCCTGCCTATTTTTAAAATCAGATTGTTCTATTTTTTTTCCTATAGAGTTGTTTTAGCTTCTAACATATTCTGGTTATTAATCCCTTGTCAGATGGGTAGTTAGTAAATATTTTCTTCCATTCCATAGGTTGTCTCTTCACTTTGTTGACTGTTTCCTTTGCTGTGCAGTAGTTTTTTAACTTATATGATCTCATTTGTCTATTTTTGTTTTGGTTGCCTGTGCCTGCCAGGCATTACTTAAGAAATCTTTGCCCACTCCAATGTCCTGGAGAGTTTCCCCAATGTTTTCTTTAAACAGTTTCATAGTCTGAGCTCTTAGTTTTTTTGAGATGGAGTCTCACTCTGTCACCCAGGCTGGAGTGCGATCTCGACTCACTGCACCCTCCACCTCCCAGGTTCAAGCAATTATCCTGCCTCAGCTTCCTGAGTAGCTGGGACCACAGGCACCCGCCACCACACCCGGCTGATTTTTTATTTTATTTTATTTTATTTGTATTTTTAGTACAGACAGGGTTTCACCATGTTAGCCACGATGGCCTTGATCTCCTGACCTTGTGTTCTGCCGGCCTCAGCCTCCCAAAGTGCTGGGATTACAGTTGTGAGCCACTGCACCTGGCTGAGCTCTTAGATTTAAGTCTTTAAAATCCATTTTGATTTGATTTTGGTGTAAGGTGAGAGATACGGGTCTAGTTTCTTTCTTCTGCATATGGATATCCAGTTTCCCCAGCACCATTTATTGAAGAGTCTATCCTTTCCCCAATGTATGTTCCTGACACCTTTGTCGAAAATGAGTTCACTGTAGATGTATGGATTTATTTATGGCTTCTCTGTTATATTCTACTGGTGTATGTGTCTATTTTTATGCCAATACCATGTAGTTATGATTACTACAGCTCTGTAGTGTAATTTGAAGTCAGGTAATGTGATTCCTCCAGTTTTGTTCTTTCTGCTCAGGATAGCTTTGGCTATTCTGGGTCTTTTGTGGTTCCATATAAATTTTAGGATTTTTTTTTTCTATTTCTGTGAAAAATGTTATTGGTATTCAATAGCGATTGCATTAAATCTGTAGATTGCTTTAGGTAGTATGGACATTTTAACAATATTGATTCTTCCAATCCATGAACATGGAATATCTTTCCATTTTTTTGGTGTGTCCTCTTCAATTTCTTGCATCAATGTCTTATAGTTTTCATTGTAGAGATCTTTCACTTTTTTGGTTGATTGCTAGGTATTTTATTTGTAGCTATTGTAAATGAGATTATTTTCTTGATTTCTTTTTCATTTTGTTTGCTGTTGGCATATAAAATGCTACTGATATTTGTATGTTGATTTTGTATCCTGCAACTTTACCAAATTTGTTTATCAGTTCTAATAGATTTTGTTGGAGTCTAGTTTTTTCCAAGTATTAGATCATATCATCTGAAACAAGGATAATTTGACTTCTTCCTTTCCAGTATGGATGCTCTTTATTTCTCTTGTCTGATTGCTCTAGCTAGGACTTCCAGTACTATGTTGCATAACAGTGGTGACAGTGGGCATCCTTGTGGTGTTCCAGATCTTAGAGGAAAGACCTTCAATTTTCCCCCATTCAGTATGATACTAGCTATGGATCTATCATACATGGTTTTTATTATGTTGAGGTACGTACCTCCTATCCCCAGTTTTTTGAGAGTTTTTATCATGAAGGGATGTTGAATTTTATCAAATGCTTTTTCAGCATCAATTGAAATGATCATATTATTTTTATCCTTCATTCTGCTGATATGATATACTGCATTGATTGATTTGCATATGTTGAACCATTCCTTGCATCCTTGCGATAAATCCCATTTGGTCATGATGAATGATCTTTTTAATGTGTGTTTGAATTCAGTTTGCTAGTATTTTGTTGGGAATTTTTGCATCAATATTCATCAGTGATATTGGCTTGTAGTTTTCTTTTCTTTCTTTCTTTTTTTTTCTTTTGCTTTTTTGAAATGGAATCTTGCTCTGTCGCCCAGGCTAGAGTGCAGTGGCATGATCTCGGCTTACTGCAACCTCCGCATCCTGGGTTCAAGCGATTCCCCTGCCTCAGCCTCCCGAGTAGCTGGGATTACAGGCTCCCGCCACCTCACCTGGCTAATTTTTGTATTTTTTGTAGAGACGGGGTTTCATCATCTTGGCCAGGCTGCTCTGGAACTCCTGACCTCATGACCCACCTGCCTTAGCCTCCCAAACTGCTGGGATTATAGGCGTGAGCCCCTGCACCCAGCCTTTTTCTTTTTTTTTTCAAATGTGTATTTGTCTGGTTTTGATATCAGGGCAATACTGGCCTCATAGATTGATTGTGGAAGTACTCCCTTCTCCTCTATTTTTTGGTATAGTTTGAGTAGGATTTGTATTTGTCCTTTAAATGTTTGATAGACTTCAGCAGTGACGGCTTCAGGCCCCAGTCTTTTGTATGCTGGAGGACTTTTTATTATGGCTTCAATCTTGTTATTTGTTATTGGTCTGTTCAGGGTTTGGATTTCTTCTTGGTTCAATCTTGGTAGGTTGTATGTGTCTAGGAAATTATCCATTTTTTCTAGATTTTCCAATTTATTGTCATATAGTTGCTTATAGTAGTCACTAATAATCCTTTGAATTTCTGCAGTATCATTTGGTAATGTCTCCTTTTTCATCTCTGATTTTATTTATTTGCGTCTTCTCTCTTTTTTCTTAGTCTGCTAATGTTTGTCAATTTTGCTTAACTTTTCAAAAAATCAACTTTTTGTTCCATTGATCTTTTTTTTTTTGAGATAGAGCCTTGCTCCATCACCCATGCTGGAGTGCAGTGGCGTGATCCTGGCTCACTGCAACCTCCACCTCCCAGGTTCAAGCAATTCTCCTGCCTCAGTCTTCCCAGTAGCTGGGACTACAGGCGCAAGCCATCACACCCGGTTAATTTTTGCGTTTTTAATAGAGAAGGGGTTTTGCCATGTTGACCAGGCTGGTCTCAAATTTCTGAGGTAATCCACCCGCTTCAGCCTCCCAAAGTGCTGGGATTACAGGCATGAGCCACTGTGCCCATCTTTGCTTCATTGATCTTTTGTACTGTTTTCTTCATTCCAATTTTATTTATTTATGCTCTGATCTTTATTATTTCTTTTCTTCGACTAATTTTGGGTTTGCTTTGCTCTTGTTTTTCCAGTTATTTAAGACGCATCACTAGCTTTTTTATTTGAAGTTTTTCTTCTTTTTTGATGTAGGCAGTTATAGCTATAAACTTTCCTCTTAGTACTGCTTTTGCTGTATTCCATAGATTTTGGAATGTTGTACTTCCATTATTATTTGTTTCAAGAAATGTTTAAATTTCTTTCTTAATTTCTTTATTGGCCCACCAATTTTTCAGGAGAGCATTGTTTAATTTCCATGTGTTTGTATAGTTTCTAAAATTCCTCTTACTATTGATTTTATTCCATTGTGGTCAGAGAAGATGCTTGATACTATTTTAAATTTTTTAAAGACTTGTTTTATAACCGAACATATGGTCTATCCTTGAGAATGATCCATGTGCTGAGGAAAAGAATGTGTATTCTGCAGCCATTGGATGAAATGTTCTGTAAATATCTATTAGGTCCATTTAGCCTATGGTGCAGATTAAGTCTGATGTTTCTTTGTTGATTTTCTGTCTGAAAGATCTGTCTGATGCTGAAAGTGGGGTGTTGAAGTCTCCAGCTATTGTTGTATTTTGATCTGTCTCTCTCGTTAGCTCCAGTAATATTTGCTTTATATATCCGGGTGCGTGCTCTAGTGTTGGGTATGTATTTATTTACAATTGTTTTAGCCTCCTGCTGAATTTACCCCTTTATCATTATATAGTGATCTTCTTTGTCTCTTCTTATGGTATCTGTCTTGAAATCTGTTTTGTCTGATATAAATATAGCTAATCCTGCTCTTTTTTTGGCTTTCATTAGCTTGGAATATCTTTTTTTATCCCTTCATTTTCAGCCTATGTGTGTCTTTATAGATGAAACGTGTTTTTTGCAGGCCAAGTTACAATAATATCCTGTTGAATAAGTAAGATACTGATAGCTACATTATATATATTTCTATTTATTACTGGCTCTATTAGTAAATAATTGAAAAGCAAATACGAACATCAAGGCATCGTAAAGGCAGAAACTCAAAGAAGCAGCTCCCCCAAACCTTGCCCCCAGAGGTCTGAGGGAACAAAAAGAATATGTTGGAATTAATAAAACTTGGAAATTTGAAGGTGGAAATTTGTGGGGCCAGGCCAGACGTCTTAGGAGGGGGTTGCCACAGCTATTGCTGGAGTCTTGGAGGAGGCTGGAGGAGACTGGTTCTGCAAGTGTTGGAATAGCTACGCACTGGAATCAGTAGCTGCCACTGGAACTCACTGCGGTAGGAACTGGAAGCAGGTAGGAGCAAGTCTTCTCTCTCTGTTCTGGCAATGCAGTCTCTCTGTCTAGTGCCATCTATTGACAGACATGACATACAGCAGCTGGCAAAGCAGAAAGGAGATTTGAGATTTTTGTGCTGAAGCACCATAAAGCCGAATATGGAAGGGTGGATTTGAAACAGACACATTTGATAATTGAAACAAGAAGCATTAAAATCTTGTGGAGCATATTTAGTGGGTAGGATGGTGAAGGGACAAAAAAAGATGACAGAATCAGGTTGGTAAATGTCAGAGAAGGACACAGGAAGTTTTAAACAGTGTCAAGGGTTATGACTGAAGAAAGATCTTTGTTTTATTGTTGAGATTTGGCTGAGAGTGTTTACAGAGTCACTGAAACAAATGCTAGGGTATAATCAAGTAGATGCAGTACTTATTGACTACTCTTTCAAAACTTTGGAAACAGGAGGAAGAAGGGAGATGAAAGAATAACCTGAAAAAGCACGGTTAAAAAAAGTGATTTTTATTCGAATAGGGGAAAGAGAACCGATAAGGCATTTCCTTAATAAAGAAGAGATGCTCTTTTATAATTAAGGAAAACAACGGGTGAAGTTATGTGGAAAACAAGAAAGTAGAAAGAGTGTTTGTAGGATAATTGTAACCAAATCATAAGGTAAATGATAAAGTGTTCTGCTGAGAATGAATGTGGCTGGTGTGGGATTGGAACCCAGGAGAGTGAAGCTGATTCACAACACTTCATGTGTAGAATTTAATAGGGACAGAAACATTTCACACCAGAGACTGTAAGAATCTAACAAAATGGTTAGAGAAAACATCTGAGCCAAAGTCAGGAATAAGAATTATAAACCTCTTGATGCATGTGTATGTTTGTCTCCAGTTTTGTCTTTCTAGCCCATAGTTTTCCAATTGCAGTATTATTGACATTTTGGGCCAGATAATTCATTATTTGTGGTGTGAGGCCATTGTGTGCATTGTAGGATGTTTAGCTGCATCCCTGGCCTCTACTCATTAAATCCAAGTAGGAACGCCCTCCCACTCCCCGACCCCCACACTAACCTGGCAATCAAAAATGTCCCCAAACATTGTCAGATGTGCTGTGGAGGAAAAACTACCCTTGGTTGAGAACAACTGCTCCAACACCACGAAAATGGTCAAGGCTTTGCTGATTTCTTTGCTCCCAGCAGAGTTCTATCTCTAAGCAAAGCTCATATTCTCAGTCTCTTGCCCTTCTTTGGAATCTTGGCACCACCTGGCCCTAGTTGGTTGAGCACTTCTTAGGTTTACTAGTACTCCTTTGTGGGAGTTTTTATTTCTGCTGAAACATATCCCCTTTGATATGGTTTGGTTCTGTGTCCCCACCCAAATCTCATGTTGAATTGCAAAGTGAGAGGTGATTGAATCATGGGGGTGGACCTCCCCCTTGCTGTTCTCATGATAGAGTTTCCACAAGATCTGGTTGTTTGAAACTGTGCAGCACTTCCCCCTTCACTCTTTCTCTCTCCCTTGCCACCATGTGAAGATGTGCTTGCTCCCCCTTCTCCTTCAGCCATGACTGTAGGTTTCATGAGGCCTCTCCAGCCATGTGAAACTGTAAGCCTATGAAACCTTTTTTCTTCATAAATCACCCAGTCTCAGGTAGTTCTTTATAGCTGTGTGAGAATGGACTAATACACCCTAATATCCAGAAACAGAATTTCAAAGAACTTTTTAAAGTTATTCATTTCTTTAGTTCTCCTTTTTTTTAAAGTCTAACTGAGGGGTTAACAAACTGAAACTTAGGGGCCAAATATAGCTGTTACCTCTTTTTGAAATAACGTTTTATTGCAATACATTCACACCCATTCATTCACATATTGCTTATGGCAACTTTTGCACTAAGACCACAGAATAGTTTCCACAGAGACCATATGACCCCTGGGCCATAGTTTGCAAACGTTTGCTCTAGACCTTAAACACTTTAAAAGAACCAAGAGTTTGCATCTACAGTATCTAATATATTGACTTCATATTTAACTTTTCTCAGATTTACCTAAAAATATATATTGAACTTAATTGTTTTCTTTCAAATAACTAGATGCAATGAAAGATCTTACTGTATCTGCCTGTATTATTGTGTATTGGGTGAGCCAAATGCTATGGTTAAAGAATAATGCCAAAGGGTTTAGTTTTACCATTATAGAGATAATTCCTTGTGGTTCCTATTAGTTTCTTTCTTTCTTTCTTTCTTTCTTTCTTTCTTTCTTTCTTTCTTTTTCAGTCTTAGACTGCCTCTGTAACCTTTACTACGCTGTTGCAAAAGTGTAATTATTTGTTACAAAGAGAATAGGACATAGTGAATGAATGATTCAGTACAAATCAGTCATGCCTACTGATTTAAAAAATCAGTATATTTATTAAAAGTGGTTACTTACTCATCTTTCCTCATGTATTTTTTTTTACATTAAACACGTTACATGTTGTTTGACCTTCTTCTGAAAAAATGTAATTTATAATTTATATTTGATACCTATGATAATTTTGTGCTTGACAATAAGAATTTTTTCTATTTAGTTTCTTTCAGAAGCAGATAGCCTTCAAATTGTTACCTTTTTCTACTCCTTTATTCATAGGCAAAAATGAGGTAGAGGCAATTAGTATAATTGTATGTCACAAATAGGCTCAAAAACCAAGAAAAAGAAATTATTTACTAGCTCACAGTTGCTGAGATTAGTTGTCCTTGTGCTAAAGTAATATTTGCGTACCTGTCTGCCAATACAATTCAGTGGTTGTCTGTATACTCACACTTCAAAATCTTAGAATTCTTTTCTTTTTTTTTGATGAGTAATCGAACTGGAAACATCTTATAATTTTTAATAATGATTTGTTCTACTAATCTTTAATGATGAACATCATTAGTCAGACATTATCCTGAACTCATCTGTATCTTGAATGTTATGTGTATATTTGTCATTCCATTAATTCTGTGACATAAGCATATTTACCATAGTATAAATCCTACTAGTCTTTAAATAAAAATTACTTGAAACTCTGAAACAGTGTTATTTTATGGTTTTGGGTTGCCACTGTACCTGGGTAGTCTCTATTATTTATTTATTTGTCTCCTGAAAGCTATTGGTAATCCTTAATAACTTATATGCCAGGAGTTCCTTGGTCAAAACAATTTTCTCAAAAAACCTAGTTTGTTTTTCAAATGAACACTATTCTTAGTAGAAAGCATGCCTCTGCTTTAGATCTAAAGCAAAGTATCTTGCATCATTCCAACATCTGGATTTCATTTATTATTAAGGCAGGATAAGACGAATTAGGAAAAAATGAAGTAAAATCAGTTTCAATGATCATTATCTGATTGTGATTTTGGACTGAACATTTCCCTCCAGTCAGTCTCTGTCATGTTTAACTTTGAATAAAAACATGTACTTCATAGGAAAAAAGTTGCAGTGACCTAATCTACTCCTCCCCTCCTTTCATTAAAAAAAAAAAACTACGTATTTAATGAAAAATATTGGAGTAAGAGACAAAATCTTATTTAAACTTTTTTGTGCAATGGTTCTGTTGAATTTTACATATTAAAAAAAAATTAGATGCTCTTGTAAAACATTTTATTTCTCCAAAACTGTAACACACCTGGTCTAGATTTTATTGTTTTTCAAACTGATTTTCTAAATTTGGGTGATTATTGGATTTTTAAAAATGCATTCATAAATCATATATATAAGAAACAATGTATCTCACATATTTCACCTGTGAATTAATTTTTCTTATAATAATAACATTACATTTTAAAATTGTCAATTTGTGCAAATTTTCATGTAGATTAATGGATGCCTTTCAAAAAATTTTTACTTTTTTTGAAATTTTACAGATATTTGGCAGAACAGATTACTTTTTCAAACATCACATCAATGTTTTGATAAAGAAATCTGCCTTTTATTTAAAAAGAGAAAGGATTTTTGAAAGACATTTTAAATCATTTAAGAGAAGGAATTTTTCATATACGATGGCCTTATTCCCAATAATCTTAATTATTACTAGTATCAACAAGAAAAAGGAATAAAAAGATAGTAATAGGAAGAGTATAACTAGAAATAATGAAATGAGATCTGGAAGTTGTACTTCGAATGACAGGCAAATTTTTCCTTTTAGATGCTGGCGTAATTACCCAAGTTAGAAAGAAGGAAAATGGAAGGAAATACTTTATTTAAGGCCAGATTTGTCAAAGTGCTAGAAAACAAACTACAGGAAAATACCCTGAATATGTTGCTAGGAAAATGGCCTAAGTGACCTCCTTTTACCTTTTCCTATGTGCCACTGATGTGGACAGAGGGGCTTAAGAGTCTGGCTTGCTTTCCCACTGATTCCAGCATGACCTCAGGAGATGTGCTTGCCTGGCTGCCTGTTGTCGTCTCTTCCCAGAAAGTTTAGCAAATGACACATGGTGGGGCTGAATGTTTATAATCACTATAGGATTGCAAAAAGAAAATTATTATTATTATTATTTTTGAGACGGAGTTTCACTCTTGTTGCCCAGGCTGGAGTGCAATGGCGCTCACTGCAACCTCCGCCTCCCAGGTTCAAGCGATTCTCCTACCTCAACCTCCCAAGTAGCTGGGATTACAGGCACGCACCACCACGCCTGGCTTATTTTTTGTATTTTTAGTAGAGACGGGGTTTCTCCATGTTGGTCAGGCTGGTCTCAAACTCTTGACTTCAGGTGATCCCGCCTTGGCCTCCCAAAGTGCTGGGATTACATGAGCCACTGCACCCAGCCTAAGAAAATTATTTTGAGAAGTGTAAGAATTATTGTTTTTTTGTCACTCTACTTGTTAGTCAATAAACATTGAAATCTGGAAATATAAAATTTAAACCAGATTTAATATGTTCATTTAAGCCTGCATTTAGTGTTTCCATTTAATTCAATTTGATTCTATGCAATTTCATTTCATGCATATTCACTGAAGGGCCATGATTGCATTCAGTTAACTCAAAGCCTGGGGCCTATAAAATTGATTGACTGGCCGTGTTGGAAGTTCAAGAGATTCCTCTACTTGAAGGGCAGGAAAAAAAACTCCCAAGTTCCTATCTGGTTTAGCAATTTCATTAAGCCTGGATATACAATACAGTGGAAAAAACTTACAACTGGGAGATAGGACAGCTGATTTGTCAGCAAATATTTTTGAGCTCCTGGTAGGTTTCAGGCACCATTCTAAATGCTGGGGATTAAGAGAGCTGAAATGAAATCTCAGCCACGGTTACCTTGCTCATTTCATAATTCTGTTCAAAGGTATGATGATGTTTCTACAAATTGATGGTTCTGTGAGAAACCTATGAGTGAATGAGAAACCATTCTGAGTCAAAAAGTGACATCACTACAAATAACCACAACAATAACAACAGAAATAAATGGAATACCTCCAGTATTCCAGCATGGTGTGAGCATTGACTTTCCTGATCTATTGGCAGACTCAGGCCTAATTCCAAAGCCTGCTACAGAGTTGGGAGGAGTAATGAAATCTGGTCAGCTGAACACTTACTCTTCAAACTCAGTGGGTGCTGTTTTACTCTGCCTGCTCAGTGCCTGCTGGCTGCCTTGTAATAATTAGCAATTTTCTAGGAAATTCCTCACTTTTGCGGGAAGCCTGCTGCACTACCCCACAAGGAAAAGTCATTTCCTTCCAGAAACTCTCAGCTGTTAGCTTGGGATCCTTCCCCCTTCAGAGGCAGCTTTGTTTCTATCCAGAGAGGACCATTTGAGACAGCAAAGGGAGGGTTTAAGGAAAGATTTATTAAGCAGTTGTTACATGTCAGGCAGTTGTTTAAAAAGCAGATGTTCCACATTTTCTTTATCCAGTCTATCGCTGATGGGCATTTGGGTTGTTCCAAGTTTTTGCTATTGTGAGTAGTGCTGCAATGAACATACACATGCATGTGTCTTTATAGTAGAATGATTTATATTCCTTTGTGTATATACCCAGTAATGGGATTGTTGGGTCAAATGGCATTTCTGGCTCTAGATCTCTGAGGAATTGCCACACTTTCTTCCACAATGGTTGAACTAATTTACATTTCCACCAACAGTGTGAAAGCATTCTTATTTCTCCACAGCCTTACCAGCATCTGTTGTTTCTCGACTTTTTAATAATCACCATTCTGGCTGTAGGGGGTATGGGGGAGGGAGAGCATCAGGATAAATAGCTAATGCATGCAGGTCTTAATACCTAGGTGGTGGGTTGATAGGTGCAGCAAACCACCATGGCACATGTTTACTAATGTAACAAACCTGCACATCCTGCATATGTATCCCAAAACTTAAAATAAAATTTTTTTAAAAAGCAGATGTTTAAAAAATCTTATTTATCACTCACAGCAAGCTCAAAAGAGGAGAATATCAAGGTTCAGAAAGACAAGTGACACCCAAGACTGCAGAAATCAGCAGCAGAGCTAGGGTTTGAATTCATGCCAAGCCTTGGCTCTCATACCTACCTGTCCTATCTCTGTAAAGAATGTATACCCAGCACCTTGTTTGGTCAAAATATTTTTATGATTTAAATTTATAACAACCACTAATAGTGCATCAACACCAAACAGGTCAAATGTCACCTCCACATGACAGATAGCTTTCCTTGGAGTAGCCAACCTTCCTCTACCACATCCCTCCCCAGACCTTCGTATCTTTATTTTTCTTTTCTTTCTTTCTTTTTTTTTTTTTTTGGATGAAGTTTTGCTCTGTTGCCCAAAGTGCTGGAATTACAGGAGTGACCCCATAGTGCCCAGCCTCTTTTCTTTTTTTTTTAAAGAATTGTTTCCAGATCCTGCACATATCACATCTTTATTTTTCTTCATAGCATTTGCCACCATGTGACAAAACATAGGGTTATTTGTATTTCTCGTCTGTTCTACCTACCGGAATATGTGCTTGTAGGAGATTTGGACCTTGTCTGACTTGTTAATTTCTATATCCCTTGTGCCTAGGACAATGCCTGAAATAAATAACAATTTTTTTTTTTTTTGAGACAGTGTCTTGCTCTGTCACCCAGGCTGGAGTGCAGTGGCACAATCTCAGCTTACTGCAAGCTCCGCCTCCCGGGTTCACGCCATTCTCCTGCCTCAACCTCCCGAGTTGCTGGGACTACAGGCGCCTGCCACCATGCCCGGATAATTTGTTGTATTTTTAGTAGAGGCAGGGTTTCACATTGTTAGCCAGGATGATCTCGATCTCCTGACCTCATAATCCGCCCGCCTTGGCCTCCCAAAGTGCTGGGATTACAGGTGTGAGCCACCGCACCTGGCCTATAATCAATTGTTAAGTGAATGACTGGGTCAAAGCAGCTTTCTGAAGGCAGAGTAGATAGCAAGCCTGTGACCTGTTGAGAGCACAGTATGGTTTAGTCTGGAAAACATCTTTCAGTGAAACAAATGTAGCAATTTGTATCATGCTTTTGCCTTAGTCAGTTAAAAGTGATTCCCAATTTAAGAAATTTGGCTCTGATATAAAGCTTCACTCAGGAATGCATTAGCATTATTTATTTTACTTATTAGGCATTTTTTTTCTTTGCGTAAATGAATGGGATACAAGTGTAATTTTATTATATGCAGATATTATGCAGTGGTGAAGTCAGGGTTTTTAAGATATCCATCATCTGAATAACGTACATTGTACCTGTTATAGAAACAGGAGCATAGGAGAGCCAGGGTGACACTATTTTAAAATCAACTTCAACTTAAAGCAAGCAAGGCACATTCCTTGCCAGTCACAACCCGTCGTCATAAGATGTTTGTGGCTAAGAAGCAGCTTAAAAATACCTGCAAGGACAAACTCGCATGACAACAAAAAAAGTATCCAGATGCCGTGATATTGCATAACAATGCATGTTTTAAAAATGATTATAGTCATGCTTTGATGTACTTATGTATTAAAATGGCAAGAATAGTTTTTTTAAAGTTAGCAAAATAATAAATTTTGGCATGCTGTCAGCCCACCCACATGTAAAGGTAGCTTAACTTTTACACAGATAAGACTTCTACATAAGAAAAACTTAAAGACCAGGCGTTACTCCTCTTGCTTTCTGAGGACACCCTACTATGTATCTGAGTAGCTTTCAGTGAACTATCTTTCCTCATTGCACTCTGAGACACCTTGAATTCCTTCCTTCATGAGATCCAAGAACTCTCACTTGGGATCTGGATCATACCCCTTTTTCTGGTGACATACCCATTAAGTAATTTCTCATCATCCACACCCTCTCACCCCCTCCCCCTTTTGAGTCTCCATTATCTATCATTCCATACTTTATGTCCATGTGTACACATTATTTAGCTCCCACCTATAAGTGAGAACATGCAGTATTTGTCTTTCTGTCTGAGTTGTTTCACTTGAGATAATGGCCTCCAGTTCCATCCATGTTGCTGTAAAAGACATAATTTCACTCGTTTTTTTATGGCTCAATAGTATTCCATTGTGTGTGTGTACACACACACACATACACACATATTTTCTTTCTCCAGTCATTCCAATCATCCATAAAAGGACATTTAGGTTGATTCCATACGCTTGCTATTGTGAATAGTGCTGCAACAAACACACAGGTGCAGGTATCTTTTTGATATAATAATTTCTTTTCCTTTGGGCAGATAGTAGTGAGACTGCTGGATCAAACAGTAGTTCTAATTTTAGTTCTTTGAGAAATCTCCGTATTGTTTTCCACAGAGGTTATACTAATTTACATTTTCACCAACAGTGTATAAGTGTTTCCTGTTCTCCACATTTTTCCAATATCTGTTATTTTTTTGTTTTCGTTTTTTTAATAGTAGCCATTCTGATTCATGTAAGATAATATCTTATTGTGGCTTTAATTTGCATTTCTCTGATTATCAGTGTTGTGTAGCATTTTTCATATGCCTAGTGGCTATTTGTATGTCTTCTTTTGAAAAATGTCTATTCATACCCTTTGCCCATTTTTAAATGGGATTATTATTATTTGCTATTGTTTTTGAGTTGTGTTCCTTATAGATTCTAAATACTAGTCCTTTGTTGGATATATAGTTTGGCGATATTTTCTCCCATTCCACAGGTTGTGTGTTCGCTTTATTTATTTTACTGTGCAGAAGCTTTTTAGTTGAATTAAGTCCCATTTATCTATTTTTGTTTTTGTTGCCTGTGCTTTTGAGGTCTCAGTCATGAATTCTTTGCCTAGCTTAATATTCAGAAGAGTTTTTTTCTAGGTTTTCTTCTGCATTTTTATAGTTTCAGGTCTTTAATTCACCTTGAGTTGATTTTTGTATATGGTAAGAGAGAGGAGCCCAGTCTCATTCTTCTGCATACGGCAATCCAATTTTCCCACTGGCATTTATTAAAAAGAGTGTCCTTTTCCCCAGTGTATGTTCTTGTTTATTTAGTCAAAGATCAGTCAGCTATAAATATGTAGTTTTATTTCTGGGTTCTCCATTCTGTTCTATTGATCTATGTGTCTGCTTTTATACCAGTACCATGCTGTTTTGGCTACTATAGCCTTGTAGTATAATTTGAAGTCAGGTAATGTTATGTTATTAGGCATTTTAAATACTACTGTTGCAACTGTTTAAATATTCATTTGACATTATAAATGTAAATGTTATTTATGTTTAACATTATTAGCTTCCAGAAGCCTAAGGGCAAAGCAGACATTTTAATTCACTTTGTAAAGCTATAAAGTAACAGATGGGATAGGAAGAATGATGTGGAAAATTAAAAGGTCAGAAGAGGGCCAAATAAATAATAATAATCTAAAGACTGTTGATTTTATCTATGGAAAAAATTACACAAATTAATCCCTGTTAAAAGGCAAAATTCTCTCCTAATTTGTGTGACATATATTTAAAAAATCAAAATAAACTGGAACTAAAACCAGTGGACACCATGTGATACAACTGTGCATCTGATATATCTGAAACTAGCCCTGTGACTGAACCATGGCTCTTTTTATAGCTGGATAAGTTTTGCCTTTTTTCCCTGCTGTGGACCTCCTTGCTGTAAGTAAACTGGGAAAGAGTAGATAGAGGCTTTGTGGGGTCTAAACTGTTACAATTCAATGGTGGTGTGGAGGGCTTTTAAGAAAAAGAATACAAATTATAATTATAAAATTAAACATGAAACTGGATATTTATTTAAAATGAGAAAAAAAACAAAAATTTCAAGTTTTTTAAAAGATGAAAAATACCACAAACACACAATGCTGCAAAAATACACAAAATTCAGATAAATGACTGTAGTTTTTTCCAACTTTTTGTTTAACTTTGGGGGTACATGTGCAGAATGTGCAGGTTTGTTGCATATGCAAACGTGTGCCATGGTAGTTTGCTGCACAGATCATCCCACCACCCAGGTATTAAGCCCAGCATCCATTAGCTCTTCTTCCTAATGCTCTCCCCACCTGACAGGCCCCATTGTGTGTTGTTCCCCCACCACGTGTCCATATGTTCTCATCATTCAGCTCCCACTTACAAGTGAGAACATGCGGTATTTGGTTTTCTGTTCCTGTGTTAGTTTGCTGAGGATAATGGCTTCCAGCTCCATCCATGTCCCTGCAAAGGACATGATATCATTCCTTTTTATGGCTGCATAGTATTCCATGGTGTATATGTACCACATATTCTTTATCCAGTCTATCATTGATGGGCATTTAGATTGGAATAAGAGTATTTTTATTAACCATTTGACATACTTTTTTCTCTATTTTTTTGGTTGAGTACTCTGATATTTTATATGACAATAATTTTGTAATATCATATTTTACATTAACCTCTAGCATGGTTTATCAAAATTAGTTTTTTAATATTGATCATTGGATTGTACACAACATGCAACTTCCTATACAGATGTCATCACTGTAACATGGCTGCAGGTTTGTGCCCCAAAACATAGGAATTCTGATAAATTATATTTCTCCTAATAGCCATAAAAATGTAACATGTGATTATGATTGTGTGTGCTTCCATTATCTAGCATGTTCCTGAAAAGGGAGTCCTTTGTATTTGACTACACCTTAATAAGAGATGAATCCTTCACTGACATTTTTTATTTTTGATGATTAGAAGCGTTTTCCAAAGACTACCTTCTGGCTCTGTACATTTCAACTTTATTTCTCCTCCACTACCCAAATACTTACAGTGTCTGCATCTTACAATGTGTTGGTGTTGTGGTAAACCTCTGCCCTTTAATGTTTCCACACTGGGTAGATAGAAGTATGACTGGAAGCTGTTCATTTCTTCAATGGGCAGTGGCAATAACTTTACATGAATGCAATTAAACCACATACATATATTCCACTAAACCCAAACTGAACAAATCCTCAACTCATCTTCCGTGTAGCTTGGATTCCAAAATTGCTCACGGCTACTCCAGTACCATGAGAAGGGGAAGTTAGAGTTGACAAAAATCTTAACCAAATTTGGTTTAAGTATTTTACTTTGGCAGATTTTACAAAGGCATATGAACATGTGAGCACATGCTGGGTTCCTTCAGATTCTTGAAGGGATTCTGAAAGTGAGGGTCCAAGAGGCTCAGCTTCGTCAACGTTGTATTAAATTGTTCTCTGGTAATAGGGAGGAATCCACCACACTTCAATTGCACTAGTCTTCATCTGTTCTTCATGTTGACAAAGCATGTTTTTGCCCTGCCTCCCACTCTTCCTGCTTTTCAAGTAACTGTCTCCTTGTCAGTTTGTGTCTCAGCTATTTGTGTCTCAGCTCAGGGAGGGGTTTTTGATCACCTTATGTGTTGCATCACTCCCATCGCGCTCTGCCATATTACCCTGCTTTATTTCTTTGTTAACCCTCATTTCCCTCTGAAACTCTTTTGTTTACTTATTTATTGTCTGGCTTCTCCAGTAAAATGTAGTCTCCAAGATGCCAAGGAGGCATCTTTCCTTTGTGGCTCATAGGTAGGTCACCTGAACTTAGAACAACACACAGCATTTATTTGTTCAGATACTTTTCCTTCCCTCCCTCCCTCCTCCTTCTTTTCTCTTTTCTTTCTTCCTTCCTTTCTTCCTTCCTTCCTTCCTTCCTTCCTTCCTTTCTTTCTTTCTCTTTCTCTTTCTTTCTTTCTTTCTGCCTTTCTCAGTCTCTCTCTCTCTTTCCCTTTCCTTCCCTTTTCTTTTTTTTTCTTTCTTCCTTCTTTTTGTTTGAGAGAGGGTCTTGTTCTGTTGCACTGGAGTGCAGTGGCATAATCATGATTCACTGCAACGTTGACCTCCCAGGCTCAAGCAATCCTCCAACCTCAGCCTCCTGAGTAGCTGAGACTATAGGTACATGCCACTATGCTCACTCTGCCCATCTAATTAAATTTTTTTTTTTTTTTTTGTAGAGACAAGGTCTCCCTATGTTGCCTAGGCTGGTCTTAAAATCCTGGGTCCAAGCGACTCTCCTGCCTCAGCCTCCAAAAATGCTGGGATTGCAGGGAGCCACTGCACCTGGCCTTCAGATGCTTTTCAAATGAATGAATGAACTATAAACTTAAAAGCACATAAATGTGTTTTTAGTTTGCTCAAGAATCTTATTTTACCCCTTCCTTACACCATAAACAAAAATCAACTCAAGATGGATTAAATATCAAACCTGAAACTATAAAAACCCTGGAAGATAACCTAGGAAATACCTTTCTGGATATAGGACCAGGCAAGTTTCATGAGGAAGACACCAAAAGCAATTTTTACAAAAACAGAAATTGACAAACGGGACCCAAATAAACTAAAGAGCTTTTGCACAGCAAAAGAAACTATTAAGAGAGTAAACAGACAACCTACAGAATGGGAGAAAATATTTGCAAACTATGCATCTGACAAAGGTCTAATAAGAATCTATAAGGAACTTAAACAAATTTACAAGCAAAAACTGAACCCCATTAAAAAGTGGGCAGAGGACGTGAACAAGCACTTTTCAAAAGAAGACATATACGCGGCCAACAAGCATATGAAAAGATCAACATCACTGATCATTACAGACATGCAAATCAGCACCACAATGAGATACTATCTCACACCAGTCAGAATGGCTATTATTAAAAAGTCAAAAAATAACAGATCCTGGTGAGGTTGTGGAGAAAAGGGAACACTTACACACTGCTGGTGGGAGTGTAAATTAGTCCAGACAATATGAAAAGCAGGGTGGCAATTCCTCAAAAAACTTAAAACAGAATTACCATTCAGCTCAGCAATTCCATTATTGGGTATATACCCAAAGGAATATAAATTGTTCTACCATAAAGATGATACATGCATTTGAATGTTCGTTGCAGCACTATTCACGATAGCAAAGACTTGGAATCAATCTAAATGCCCGTCAACATTAGACTGGTTTAAAAAATATGGTACATATAGAAAAAGGAATACTATGCAGCCATAAAAAGAATGAGATTATGTCGTTTGCAGCAACATGGATGGAGTTGGAGGCCATTATCCTCAGCAAACCACACAGGAACAGAAAACCAAGTATCGCATGTTCTCATTTATAAGTGGGAGCTAAACTTTGAGTACATATTGACACAAAAAGGGAAACAATAGACATCAGGGCCTACTTGAGGGTGGAGGGTAGGTGAAGGGTGAGGATTGAAAAACCACCTATGCACTATGCTTATTACCTGGGTGACAAAATAATCTGTGCACAAATCCCTATGATACGCAATTTACCTGTAAAACAAACTTGCACATGTACCCCTGAACCTAAAATAAAAGTTAAAAAATAAATAAGATGAAATAAAACAAAAAGAATATTATTTTATCACTTAAATCAATTTACTTCAACCCTAGTTCTCCATCTCACTGAGTTGGTGGAAGGGAGAGGTGAAGCCGGCTGGGCTTCTGGGTCAGATGGGGACTTAGAGAAATTTTCCATCTACCTAAAGGATTGTAAACGCACCAATCCACGCTCCGTGTCTAGCTAAAGGTTTGTAAA
Organism: Pan paniscus; assembly: GCF_029289425.2. NCBI lineage: Eukaryota > Metazoa > Chordata > Mammalia > Primates > Hominidae > Pan > Pan paniscus. Next base: position 116,662,611 of record NC_073252.2, read on the forward strand.
CGCACCAATCAGCACTCTGTAAAAACGCACCAATCAGCGCTCTGTGTCTAGCTAAAGGTTTATAAATGCACCAATCAGCACTCTGTAAAAACGCACCAATCAGTGCTCTGTGTCTAGCTAAAGGTACGTAAACACACCAATCAGCACTCTGTAAAAACGCACCAATCAGCACTGTGTAAAATGAACCAATCAGCACTCTGTAAAATGGACCAATCAGCAGGACATGGGTGGGGCCAAATAAGGGAATAAAAGCTGGCCACCCCCCCAGCCAGCAGCGGCACCCACTCAGGTCCTTTTCTGTCTTGTGGATGCTTTGTTCTTTCTCTCTCTGCAGTAAATCCTGCTGCTGCTCAGTTTTTAGGTCCACACTACCTTTAAGAGCTGTAACACTCACTGTGAAGGTCTGTGGCTTCACTCTTGAAGTCAGCGAGCTCACGAACCCACAGGGAGGAATGAACAACTCCGGAGGCGCCACCTTTAAGAGCCATAACACTCGCTGTCAAGATCTGCCACTTCACTCCTGAAGTCAACAAGACCACAGAACCCACCAGAAGGAAGAAACTCCCGACACATCTGAACATCTGAAGGAACAAACTCTGGACACACCATCTTTAAGAACTGTAACACTCACCGATAAGGGTCCGTGGCTTCATTGTTGAAGTCAGGGAGACCATGAACCCACTGGAACGAACCAATTCTGAACACAGAAGTGCCAATTCAGAGATGGTTAGAGCCTCCTTTTCCCTAGGCTCTGGGGAACTGAACGTTTTTGTCTCCCCTGAAATTCATATGTTGAATCCTAAATCCCCAGTGTATATTTGGAAGTGGGGCTGTGGGAAGGTAATTAGCTCATGAGGATAGAGCCCTTGTGAATGGATTAGTGCCCATGTAAGACGAGAGACACAAGAGAGATGATCTTTCTCTATGTTTGTATGTGAGGACACAATGAGAAGACAGTCATCTACAAACCAGGAAGAGGGCACTCAGCAGACAGTGGACCTAGCAGCCCTTTGATCTTAGACTTCCCAGCTGCCAGACCTGTGGGAAACACATTTCTGTGGTTTAAATCGCCCAGCGTATGATACTGTGTTATGGCAGTCCAAAGAGACTAAAACACGAGGGGCTGCAAAGGTCTTGGGGTTCAACAGAGCAGCAGGTCATCAATCATTTGCCTTCACTGGTCACTGAACTGTCCGTGGTCTTGGCCAGCAGTCAGGTACGTAACTGCAACTTTTGTGACATGCGTGTGGCTGAAGAATGTTGGCGGGGTTGGCAGCCCTGCCCTTGATGTCCCGCCTCCCTCCGAGACCCTGCAGCCGTTTGCCTCTGAGGCCTGTTGCCTGTCAGCAGCATGGAGGTCTGCACTACTTTAGAGACCCAGGAGCAGCAGATCATCCCTGTCAGGACAGAATCCCTCCTTACTTCTCTCAACGGTGCTCCCCTTTCTTTCCTCTCCCTCTGAGACCCCTTGCATCGTCATTTCGTGAAGGTTAGGCGTTACAAAACTGGGAATCACTGTTACCACCTTCTTTTCCTGCTCAGCAAAAGTCCCTGAGGTAAGGAAATTGTAAGGGTCTGGCTACTTGCTCAGAATAAGAAGGAGAAAATCTGAAGGACCAACAAAAGATCAAAATGTGAAAAATTATTCTGTCTGGTCATTTTATATACTTTGTGCATTGGGAAGAAACTAATAAGCAGTTAGGCTATCTGTATGCTGTGCATTCTTGTTATGGGGGGAACTATGTCCCTCCAAGTTCATATGTTGAAGACCTAATCCCCAGTACCTCAAAGCTCCAGATTTTAACACTGATTTTGGGGGGTATAATTTAGTGGCAGTTCCAAATAATCATGATCCATGAAAAAGATGATTTTGTTCATTTCAAATCATAGAAGCCGGCTGGGCATAGTGGCTCATGCCTGTAATCCCAGCACTTTGGGAGGCTGAGGCAGTTGGATCACGAGGTCAGGAGTTCAAGACCAGCCTGGCCAAGATGGTGAAACCCCATCTTTACTAAAAATACAAAAATTAGCTGGGCATGGTGGCTGTTGCCTGTAATCCCAGCTACTTGGGCGGCTGAGGCAGGAAATTGCTTGAACCCAGGAGGTGGAGGTTGCAGTGAGCTGAGATCACGCCACTGCACTCCAGCCTGGGCGACAGAGCGAGACTCTGTCTCAAAAAAAAAAAAAAAAAAAAAAAAAAATTATGCAAGCTACTATTTAAATTTTATTTTCAGTAATTCATTGACATTACATTTTTCCCTAAAAATTATCTTCACTCTTTCTGATGTTTCAGGTAATTCAGTATTACTTAAAATGTAAAACATGCAATATTTATTAGTAAAACAGAACATGACTGTGTTTGTGAAAGGGTCTTTAAAGAGATAATTAAATTAAAATGAGGTCTTTAGGGTGGGCCCTAATCCAATATGACTGGTGTTCTTATAAGAAGAGGTTAAGGGCCGGACGCGGTGGTTCATGCCTGTAATCCCAGCACTTTGGGAGGCCTAGGTGGGCGGATCACAAGGTCAGGAGATCCAGACCATCCTGGCTAACACGGTGAAACCTCGTCTCTACTAAAAATACAAAAAATTAGCCGGGTGTAGTGGCGGGCGCCTGTAGTTCCAGCTACTCAGGAGGCTGAGGCAGGAGAATGGCATGAACCCGGGAGGTGGAGGTTGCAGGGAGCCGAGATCGCACCAGTGGACTCCAGCCTGGGCGACAGAGCAAAACTCCGTCTCAAAAAAAAAAAAAAAAAAAAAAAAAAAAAGATATTGACCTGTCCAGAGGGAAGACCATGTAAAGCCAGAGGGAAGTGACCATCTGCAAGTCAAGGAGAGAGGCTTCAGAAAGAACCAGTCTGCTGACACCTTGATCTCAGATTTCCAGACCCCCAAATGTGAAAGAATAAACTTCTGTTGCTTAGGCCACCCAATCCGTGGCGTTTGTTATGGAGCCCTAGCACAGTAATACACTTTCTTATGCCCCGAGGGGGAGCAAGGCAACAGCCCTGGGCTTTGTGTAAAAGAAAGAGTTGCTGGGGAGCGTCCCCTTACGACTGCGAGCCTCTGTGGCAGAACTTTAAATCACTGGCAGTAGTAGCAGTGGTAGTTTTTCCCTAAGCCACGTTCGGCCTCCAAGTGAGAGACGGCACATAGATCATAGGGAAGTTGTTTTGGGTAGGGCCTGAGGGCGTCTTCTTTCACACTGCTCGTTCTCTCCCTCTTTGGAATGCTACCGAGCACCACCCCACCTGCTCAGATGGCTTTTCATGGAGGTGCGCATGTTTCATTCCTGGAAACCACACAAGGATTCCAGTTGCATCAGCCTCTAGTGTGCCCAGCACATGACAAATGCGTGATTCTCCAATAATCAGAGAGTTGCGTAACTATTAAATATAGGTCCTCAAGTGTTTATCCATCCTGTTGATGATCTATCTGGCACTTATGATAAAGTTCTGTTATTTGCAATTAATCCCAACCAGCATGTTTCTTTCAGAAGTTAACAATAAGCATTTTAAAGACTTCGCTGTCTTTGTCTGGGATATTAATTTCTTCCCATATACATAATTTTACCTCTTATTGTTGTCGGTCACTTTTTATTGGGGGGAAGTAAAATGAAACAACAAAAAAATACATTATTTCAAAGCTCCAAATTTTAACACTGATTTTGGGGAGTACAATTTAGCGGCTGTTCCAAATAATCACAACCCATGAGAAAATGATTTGATTCCTTAAAAAATATAGAAGCTATTGTTTAAATTTCATTTTCAGTAATTCATTGACATTACATTTTTCCCTAAAAATTATCTTTACTCTTTCTGTTGTTTCAGATAATTCAGTATTTCTTAAAATGTAAAACATGCGATATTTATTAGTAAAAACATAAAATAGCAAAACTATAGTCAATAGACATTGAGTCAACATTGTCATTTCATTCCTTGACATTACAGACAAATACCCTTCAATCTTTTGGAAAAATAAAATGCCTAATATGTTTATTTATCTCATCTTCATTATCCTAAAATATGTGCTCTCTCTCTCTCTCACACACACACCCCACACACCTTTATAAAGCATACTTTCTGAAAACGAAACTTTTAATAGACATATATCCTAAGAGGGCTTTAATACTTGGGGTTTTTACTTGTTGAGCCATTCAAACCACACTCACATAAATATATTAGCTAATGCTGTAAGATGCCTGCTAGTTTTTTTTTTTGAGACGGAGTCTCGCTCTGTCGCCCAGGCTGAAGTGCAATGGTGCGATCTCGGCTCACTGCAAGCTCCACCTCCCGGGTTCATGCCATTCTCCTGCCTCAACCTCGCGGGTAGCTGGGACTACAGCCACCACGCCCGGCTAATTTTTTGTATTTTTAGTGAGACGGGGTTTCACTATGTTAGCCAAGATGGTCTCGATCTCCTGACCTCGTGATCCGCCCTCCTCGGCCTCCCAAAGTGCTGGGATCACAGGCATGAGCCACCACGCCCCGCCTGTTTTTTTTTTTTTAAAGGCCTTTTAATAAGCAGGAAGATTTGATGGCCCAAAAGGACAGGAAGACTTAGGCTTGCATTAGATACTAAAATCATGACGCATCTTTCCTGGTTTTGCCATTTTAAATTTCACATAATTTTATAATAATGTTTACTTCCTTGCTGTAATGCTTTATTTTTCTCCAAAAATTTTTACCATTTTATTCATAATGAAGAGTAACTTCTATTTCTTTGAATAATTAGGAAGCAGTCATAAACATTAGCTCAAAATGGAAAGTAATGATGTTTTTTGAGTGAAAATTGAATTAGGAAAATAAAAAAGAGGCACAAGCCAGGCATAGGTAGCCAATATGAAATTATTGCAGAATAAGTCATTCTTAATGGAATATATGTGTTTCATAATGTGCTCTCTCAGTTCATGTTAGGCCCAGAAATCTTACAGTGCTATCAAAATGGGGAAAGATAGAATGGGTATTATTTGTTAAATAAATAATTACTTGAGTGAATGAATAAATGGTAGTATAAAATAAAGTATCTGATACGTTGTTAAATCATTTAACATAGAATTAGAGTTAGTCCCAGAAGACCATTGTCAACATGACTTTAGCCATTTTTTCTTTAGAAAATAGATTTCTCTTTTTCTTTTTTTTTCTCTTGCTTTTATTCCTAAAACCCAAATAAAATAAAAGGAGGCGGGCTTATGTGCTCTTTGATCAGGGCTCTGGTTTCATTTTTCTACTTATTTCTCAGTTTCACCCTGTTAGGTCTGGGATTTGATTTTACTGTCTTTACAGGCTACTAAATTAGCTTGTTACAGTTTCATAGGTGCTGGAAGAACATATTAAACTTCTGGGTCAGAGACAAAGAACTTTACTACTCAGGGCTCTGCAAGCAGCAGAAACATCAGCATGTTTGCATCAGTTCACCTTGCCCCAAGCCCCATAAGGGTGACACAATATGACCCAGATGGATGCTACACACACAGAGGGTTTGTATCACAGCTAGGGGGCACTGAGCTTAGATAATTCATTGCTTTTGTAATAATGAGTTAGCAAATATGCTCTTTGTTTCAGATGGAGATATTATCTTTTTTCTCAAGGTTGCTTGCTGTAAACATAATCCTGAGAAATGGCTCAGGAAAAAAGGCATCAGGACGTTGCATTCTGGCATACCCAGAAAGACATATAGAAGCACTAGAGACCCATGAAGGACTGACTGTCTCTCCCAACACACCTTGTGGTGGTTTTGTCCTCACATTGGTTTTCTCCATTGGCTGCAAATCAATATCCATGGAGAAGAGGCCTTGCCCTGACGGCAATCCAGAGAAGTCTTGAGCTTCCCTGTGATTGGAGCATACATGAATTAATCACTCAGGCCAAGGGAATCTCCTTGATTTTGGCCCAGGTTTTGTACCTATCTCTGTGTTAAGGAGGAATAATTACTCTGATTGCCTTAGATCAACACTGCTGGGGTGGGAGGATCAATTCTACCTAAACCAATAGCTACTAACCAATGGGAAATAGAATGTTAGGGAGGTGGCCACTACCTATTCCACACAGTCTCTAAGGAGTATAATTGAGGAATTTTGGTCTATTTCAAATGTTCCAAGTCTAATAAAGTAAACAAAAAAATAAATTAGAACTCTTTGTCTCTCTTTTCTATGTCTTTATTCTGGAAACTCTTATTTAATTTTTTTACTCATATTAATTGGGCACCAATCATTCATCAGGAGCTATTAGACTTGGGGATAGAATTCTGAATAAGTCAGCAATGACTCCTAGTCTCACAGGGTTAATAACCTAGCATAGGATTCCGACAACTTAAGAGACCATTAGACTGAGAGGGAAAGTACAGAGTGATAGTAGCACGTGGAAGGAACACCTAACCTGGACACCAGGAAGGTCGGGAAAGTCCTCCTGGACTTTGTGATCTCTAATCTGAGGCCGGAGGATGAGGAGAAATTATTAGGTGATTTATGTGTGGACAAGGACTGAATAGCTTGGAGAAATGCCTAAGCAGGTGAAACAAAAAAGCAATTTTGAGAAAAGAACAGTACTTCTGTGTGTCTGAATCATCAAATTCGAGGTAGGGGTAGTAAGCAACAAGGTGGAAGAAGTAGGGAGTGGGAGGCAGAAAGTGTTTCCATGTAAAAAAGTTCGGACTTTATCCGGGAGCCCTTGAAGATTTGAACCATAGGAAAAATAACATAGACATTATATTTCAAAATTTCACCCTGGCTTTGGAGTAAAAAATGAATTGAGGGTGGAAACAAGCCTGGAATAGAGACAACAGTTAGGAGACTGTTGAAGTCCAGGTCAGAGATAGACGTGGTCCCAGGAGTAGGAAATGAGGGAAGGAGCAGATTTCCAAACTATTTAGAAGTTAGATCCATAGGTCTTTTTTTTTTTTTTTTTTCTTTCTCAGATGGAGTCTTGCTCTATTGCCCAGGCCGGAGTGCAGTGGCACGGTCTCGGCTCACTGCAACCTCTGCCTCCCAGGTTCAAGCAATTCTCTTGCCTCAGCCTCCCGAGTAGCTGGGATTACAGGTGTGCACCACCACGCCCAGCTAATTTTTGTACTTTTTGTAGAGATGGGGTTTCACCATGTTGGCCAGGCTGGTCTTGAGCTCCTGACCTCAAGTAATCCACCCACCTTGCCCACCTTGTCTTCCCCAAATGCTGGGATTACAGGCATGCAGCACTGCGCATAGCCAGATCCATAGGTCTTAATGGATAATTGGTTGCATGAGATAAGCATCAGGGAATACATAAGACCTGGAGGCAGAATAGCAATGATTAAGAATAGGTATTAGGGCAGACAAATTGGGGCAGATAAAAGTTCAAACCCTGGCTCTATCGCTTAGGATTTAAAGCACTGTTAATTATCAGTAAAAGAGAATACCTATCTAGCATGGTTGCTTTGAAAATAAATACAACATTATATTTCAAGTTCTTGCACAGAGTAAATCTTCGATAAGAGTGGCTACAGAGGCAAGAAGAAAGCCTAGAGCTTGCTGGGCCCAAGAAGCCTAAGGGAGAAATGATTTAAGGAGGACACCATCACTAATTTGAAGCTAGACTTGAGTGGGTTGAGGAGCAGAAGGGACATGAAAAAGTAAAAAGAACAAATATGAAAGTGTTTTTTTTCTTTGTTCTCAGAGCTCATTTTTAAAAAATTTTTACTTTAAGTTCTGGGATACATGTGCAGAACGTGCAGGTTTGTTACATAGGTATACATGTGCCATGGTGGTTTGCTGCACCCATCAACCCGTCATCTAGGTTTTAAGCCCCGCATGCGTTATGTGTCGTAATGCTCTCCCTCCCCTTGTACCCCAACCTCCGACAGGCCTCAATGTGTGATATTTCCCTCCCTGTGTCTATGTGTTCTCATTGTTCAACTCCCACTTATGAGTGAGAACATGTGGTTTTGGTTTACTGTTCCTGTGTTAGTTTGCTGAGAATGATGGCTTCCAGCTTCATCCATGTCCCTGCAAAGGACATTAACACATTCTTTTTTTATGGCTGCATAGTATTCCATGGTGTATATGTGCCATATTTTCTTTATCCAGTCTATAATTGATGGACATTTGGGTTGGTTCCAAGTCTTTGCTATTGTAATTAGTGTCAAAGCTCATATTTTATGATGTCTCTTGTAACTATTGTTTAAAGGAAAGACTGGGAAAGTCAATTCGTGTTTCTGAAAAGAATCAAACTTGGGATGAGTATCTGGCCCTCATGACCTTCAAAGGGTCTCTTCCAGTGCCACAATCTCTGATTTCATTGTCCTCACTCCAGTGATGAGTCACAAATAAAATCACTTGATGCCTTTGACTTCTGGGGAGCATGGGCTGTGTAAAATGTTCATTGTACCACAGGTCCTTGAATAATGCCATTTTATTCAACATTGTTTCATGACAACATTGATGAGAAAAAAAAATGTATTTCCAGCTGGGGTCAGTTTGTATGGAGTTTGAAAGTTCTCCCCATGTCTGTATAGGTTTTCTTCAGGTCCTCTGGTTTCCTGCCACATCCCAAAGCTGTGCTCATGAGATGAACTGGTGTGTCTAAATGGTCCCCGTCTGAGTGAGTGAGTGTGTGTGTGTGTGTGTGTGTGTGCACGTGCACCCTCTGATGGGATGGTCAGGGCTGTCCAGGGCTGATTCCTGCCTTGCGCCCTAAGCTGCAGGGAGAGGCTCAAGCCACTGGAGACCCTAAATGGGAATAAGTGGGTTGGAGGAGGAATGAATGTATGGATGCAAATTATTTTCAAAAAAAATTCATAAAATATATGTTAATCACACAAATGCACAACAATAGATGATGCCGTATGAAATTTCTCAGTGAGCCTGCTATATTTGTGGTGGTTTTGAACTGCATTGTGACAGGAGGTACTCCTTATAATTTTCCTTTTGCAAACATTTATTCCTTGATTGAATCCACCACCACTACAGCTGCCCTCACTCACTGATTCACCAAAAATTGGGTCCATGATTATCTTGTTTTTATTAATCTTTCTTAAATGCATGTGTAGCTGACATTTATTTCCATGTTTAATATTAGAAGTGTTTTAATCTTATTTAAAAGTTTGGTGATGTCTTTGTGACCAGAAATAGACTGTAGTCACTTAACCTTGTTTTTATCAATTAGTCGATGGTAAAATTGGTTTTAAAGTCACAGTTTCTATGAACCTATCTGTGACGTTTTAAGTGAGGACTTACTGTATATAGTGCTTCTTAGTGCTGAAACAGGCAGCGTGTCTGGAAATTTTGTTTGGTACCACAAGTAACACAAACAAACTTTCCCAGGCTCTTCCTTATTTAGTATGTTTTTATGTGGATGAATGTTATGGAAAACAAAAGTATTATGGGAAAATTAAAATGTCCTTTTTGTACATTTTTGGCAGATTGTATTCAGATTTAAAACATTTAAATATTTGGAATATACAAAATCTGCTTTTATATTGGACCACCCAGATTCATGACATGGGATGACAAACTATAAAAATAAGAAACCTGTAGGTGACATTGTACATTTTATGCAGTTGACTAACTGTTGGGTTTGGGTTTAAGAAGATCAGCAGGTAGAAAGAAAACAAAACACGTTAAAATTTAACATACCCAAAACTATGCAATAGATGTAATTATAAGAATGTAGTTTCCAGGAGAAAAATTCATATTCATTTTCTCTCTTTCTCTCTCCCTTTCTGTCTCTTCTCTTCCCCTTTCTCTAAATATATGGTTCAGAAAGGTACTTTTCAGAGCTGGAGGTTTATTAACAAAAAGTTTGTGCTTTCTTTTGTTTCCTCTTATAGGAATAATTCAGCAGACTGCAGACAGAAAAGTAGTAATTTAACTCATTTTAACTCTTTTTTGTCTATTCCATTCATAAATGTGGCAAGTCTCAAAACATTTATTTGAGAGAATCTAATCCTCTAGTAGTTGAATTCCCAACGCTCCTATTTTAGGACGTCATTCATGGTGTGGAGATTAAACCTTCATGTGTCCTTTACTATTTACAGAATTATTAAATGTAAGTTTTTCAATCATACTTATACCTTTAACTGCTTGGATTTAATCTGTTAGTGCAAGATAACTTTGGCTCTCCCTTCCGTCCTCCTTTCCCTTATCTCGCCCCACGTGAGGACATTCTCCAGTGTGTGAAGCTGCTTTCCTTTCCTCGAAGGTGGGCCGAGCAAAGGAGAGTGACGCAAGAGTGGGCTGTGTCCTGGATGCTGCGAGCGCCTCTGCCTCCTTGAGAATGAGCCCATTAGCCGCACAAATTCGCAGCAGGCGGCTGGGGCGGCGGCTGGGGCAGCGGCTGCAGCAGCGGCGGACGCTCTGCATTACCCAGTCTTGCGTCCTCGGCAGGCGCCCGAAGCTGAGTGCGCATCCTCTACCGCACCCAAGCTTCGTCTGTCTTGTCAAGCTCTTCATGCTGCCCAACTAAAAGGAAAACATGGGCACAGGGGATTTTATCTGCATTTCCATGACTGGAGGGGCGCCCTGGGGGTTCAGATTGCAAGGTGGCAAGGAGCAGAAGCAGCCCTTACAAGTTGCAAAGGTAGGACCTGAACGAAGTGTCACGGCTCTGTGCTAGGAAGGAAGGAATGAAAGCAACCTGTTGATGGTGTTTTCAGGTTCTGATGTAGAAGTCTAAGTATTATTTGATTTTGCTGCGGATATTAAGATTTTTCTAGGAAGTGAGTTATTTTCTAAGAAACTTTGGAGAGTAATGGGCCACATCCTATGTAATTAACTTGCAATCGATGAGGGGTGGGTGGGAAGAATGCCATATTTATCAGCTGAGGAAAAGGCCTAGTTAACATGTTCTTCTGACAACAAGCAAGACACTGGGGAGCGTTTCTTCCAGGCAATTTTAGAATGTTCAGTTGAGTTATTGTTTCATGTCACTTCACTTGGCTCTGGCAGAGGAGAAACGCTCAGTTCAGCATAACGACTTTGCTTGGCTATTTTGGGGACTCATATAGAGTGTTGGTAGTGACATTTATTATGCAGCATTCATGAAAAGGCCAATTTTGGGCAATAATTTTAAAAGTATGATGAAGTGTCATAAAATCTATTTAAAAGAATACCCTTTTAAGGATTTGACAAATAAATGCAAAAATCCAAGTGCTGTATTCCTTCTTATGTACTCTTTTGGTCAAGATCTCAAAAATAAACTTAGAAGATAATCTAAATATATTATGAGTAACTAAGAGGTAACTTTGTAACACATTAATAACTATTTAAAATGCTTTATGTTTTTATTGCCATTAGATTGCCTGCATACTGGTTAGCCCAAGGGGATCTGGTATTCTCTAATTGGCATTCAGCTAAAATAAAACTTAAAATGCACAAAACTAAGCAAACTTTTACCTAACCTTATCATCAAATTGCAAATTATAGTATTGTATTGAAGAACATGCAAGAGCATGGGATTAATTTCCTATTTTATGCTTATATTAAAAATGGGTACAGATCTCTATGAAATACATGGGCCATTGCCTTTGTAGTTATTGTTTGTTTCCCTCTGGCTTTTACTTTTTTTTTTTTGTAGTTATTGTTTCCCTGTGCCTTTTACTTTTTTTTTTTTTTTTTTTTAGTGTCCTTTGCGAAGAAAGAAGTTTCTTTGAAACTTCTTTTTGCTTCCAGGCATCATATGTAAATCCTTTCGTAATGTGATGGTGGAATCCTGCCACCTAGTGAAAATTGCAAACATCAAGAATGAACCATAAAACAGTAGATGAAAAGCAGAGTTTTTATTACTGGAAACTTCCTCTGAGGTCTGCAGTTCAACCCATGAATTTTAGATGAGGAAAGAGCCCAGAGATGTTAAGTAACTTGCCTTGAGTTTTCAGCTTGGAACTGGCAGAGTGATTAAAGGCTCAGAAAGGTGGTTTTGTTGGGTTCCTTTAGGAGTCAATAGCAGGCAACCTCAGATAAAATATGAATGCCCAATTTAGCATATGTAGAATTCATGACACTGAAGCAGATTTGTCCTGAGTCTAGAATAGCAGTTGGCTGGCTCTAGGTATGAGATTTGGGTTCTAATTCCAGCTCTGATCTAACTTGCAGCCTGGCCTTAGGAAAATCTCTCACCCTTCCTGTCTCATCAGTTTCTCTCTCTCTCTCTCTCTCTGTGTGTGTGTGTGTGTGTGTGTGTGTGTGTGTGTGTGTGTGTGTAGGGAGAGAGAGACAAAGATTTTAACTTAGGTGGTAAAGAAGTAAGGAAGAAATTGGACTGTGCAGTCTACGAAGCTCTGTCTTGCCCAAGTATTCTACAGTCCTGATAGTGTACAGTTTTAGAATTGCTTGCCTACTAATTGAAATATGGGGACAGAGTGGCTGAGTGCTGTTGTTCTCTGGTGGCTCTTTGGCAGCCAGGCCTGAAGAATAGAGTGGGTAGTGGGTTTCTTCTGAGTTCTTCATGTGACGATTTCAATGTGGGACCTCCTTGCGGCGATTCTCTGAAGAGCTGAAGCAGATTGCTAGGAAAGGGTGCTGTGGAGATTCTCTGCTAATGGCATCTCTGTTTTCAGGATTCAGTAAGGTTGTTAGGCTATGTCAGAATCCAGTCCTACACTCCCCCTAAATCATCCTTCCTAAAATACCCAGCAATACATTTGTGGTTTTCAAAAGATCATTATTAAAGCATCTAGATGTTTGCTTTGCTTTTGTAGTTTGTGATACTATACTTAGAGCTATAGATTTTAAAATATCATTATAAAAGTATCTGGAAGTTTGCCTTAATTTTTGTGTGTTTGTGTGTGCGAGAGAGAGAGAGAGAGAGACAGACTGTAGTCTACAGTCTACCTTTTGTCCATATGTTAAAAAGACTAAAGAGCTATCTATAGAAGATGTAAGTTCTAAATTACTGTGGCAACGCACATTTTTGTTGGTCTTTTTCTTTTTTTAGTTCAAATGATTATATTTGATTTCTTATACTAGCATTATTTGTGGGAGAAATCCCTTGGAACAAAGCGCTTATCACTTTCTCTGCTATCAAGGCCATTGCCTCATTAGGATCACTGTATTTTATTTAAAACATTAAGTCAATTCAGTTCTGTTCATGGTATCTCAATGTGTTCAAGGCAAAGTGAATGTTGCTTGGGCATAAACTTTCTCTTCTTGTAAGGACTGGTGATAGCTTATTAGGGCTGGATGCAAGGAAAGAGACAGAAAGGCTAGAGAGATGGTTGCTGTCAAATCAAATGTTCACAGTTTTGAATAACATGCACAAAATTAATTTGGGAGTTGAAGGAAAACTTAAATTATCAAAGAAAAGAAAATTTCAGTGAGTGCTTGAACCATGCTCCTTAAAATGGGAATGCTACAAAGCAGTTCTGTAGACAATAACACATTTTGGCTTGTTGTGAAATATCTACATATTTAGGTTTTTCATAATTCTATATAGAGTAAAAATCTAACAGGCAGAAATAGTGCAAAAAAACAGTCTAATGTTATTAAGAACAATAAAAAATTGAATAACTTTATAATTCCTGATAAATATCCTTATATTGACATATTTAGTCACTTCTGAGATATGTTCAAACATGTTTAGTATTTGGTTAGCTGGTTGAACTATATGCAAACCCCAAATTTTAAAGATAAATAACAGGAATATTCATTATCAAAACTTGTCATTGACAGTTAAGCTCAATGGCACGAAAATCTGTTTTGTTTTAAAAAATAAACCAAATTTTTAAAAGCCCAAGTAATCAGTAACATAAGCTTGTTTTTAAAATGTTTGTATATCTTTTAATTTATATTCTAAATATATGTGATGGGAAGCAAACATTTCTAACACTGAGTTATAGCATAATACTCTGCAAAGTATATTTTCAAGAGATTATAAACAGAAACAAATTTATCCAAACAGAAAACCCCACTGTGTGTGCAGATAGCTTTACAAAAAGAATGTGAGCACTTCTCCTTTACGAAACTCTCTCTTTTGGGACATGTACTTATCTGGCCCTGTCTTAGGACATACTTTTGGCAAATCACTTTGAAAAATCCTCATATAAAGGAGTGGGGAGAAATTTTTGTTTTACAAAAAATCTTACCTGCAATTGAAAAATTACTCACATTTTGAAAATAATTAAGAAAAAAATGTTCAGCCTGTTTATCCTTTGTACGTTTTAATATAGTTAGAAATTTATTTTTTCTTCAAATCTTATGCACCACTATAGTATGTATTCTACTGAATTTAGTTCAAAGTTTCAAATAATTGTTCATTAAAATTGAGGTGACATTGTATAATCCTTCATTTCATAAGGCCAAAATGAATTTAATAGTTCTTATCTATTATTGGATATGTGTTCTTTTAGATTTTGAATAAAAATGTATTATTTACACAAAGCACATTTCAGTAATGTAATTCTTATCCCTTAGTGCCATCAGTAAGGTTTTTAAAATGTTTCAAATAGAAGAATTCCAGAAACATAGGTATTTCTAAAGGGGGAAAAAGATTTTAATGTGTTTGAATATGTATACTTGAGAATAAATGCTCCTTCCTATATATGAAAACTGGTAATACCTTTATTAAAATATGCTTAATCACTTAATTTTTAAATTGATTTTAAGCCCTTTCTAGGAATTTTAAACACAGACATGCTTATAGAAGTTAGTGTGCTCTAGATAAATCTATTAAGTAGGCGATATTAAAAAATCCTTATTTTGGAATTGTGTATTTTAAGGGAGGTTTCTGAAAGATGACAATGAGATAAAATATTCATTATGCATGAACTTTGCCATTAGCTGGACATAGCACATATGTAGCTTACATGTGTCAAGCCCTTGCCGTGTGCCAGGAAAAGTTGCAAGTGCTTTGCTAGTATTATCTTTTCAAATGTTCCTCAAAACCTAAACAGTAGGTATGAAAAAATCCTCATTTTAGAGATGAGGAAATTGCGGCACAGAAAGGCTACATTGCTTGCCAATGGTTAAGCTACAAAAAATGATGAGATTTGATTTTTCTTCTTCCTTATTGGTGGAAACAGGTGCCCGAGAGGATAAAAGTAGGTTAAAGTGGTCCCAAAAGGAAAGATTATTTAAAAGAAATACCATAGTTTGTATCCAACCTTGATTTAATTATTGGTCTGGGGTTCACCCTGGACATCAGGATTTATAAACATTCCAAAGGGAATTCTGATGTGTGGTCAAGATTCACAACCACTGCTATAGAAAGTTGAGGCCAAAAAATTCTGATGTTCTACTGCACAGCAGGGTACTATAGTTGATAATAATGTATTGTATATTTCAAAACAGCTAAAAAAAAAAGGAGTTTAAATGTTCTCGTCACAAAGAAATGATAAATATTTGAGGTGATGGATATGCTAATTAGCCTGATTTGATCATTCCACAATGTATACATGTATCACTACATCACATTGTACCCCATAATACATGCAACTATTATTTATCAATTAAAAATAAAATAAAACTTAAAAAAGAAGATATATATATGAATATATATTATATATATTTTGCTGGTTCATGAAATCATCATCATCAATCATCTAAGATTCTTTACTGCTCTGATGTTCTATAATTGTCATGAAAATTCAAGAAGTGGTTAAAAAAAAAAGTGAGGCCAGCTAGGTCCCCATAGGGCTTGACGGATGGTGGCACATTATGTCCCTTCCGCCCTTCCCCACTGCCTCTCTCCTAGTCAACTTAAGAGGAAGACCAGAGAGAGGCTAAAAATTATCTGAGTTTTTGGCACTGTGAGCAGGTCATAATAGTGGTGGGAGGGTTTTCCCTTTCTGAAGCCAGAATGGATGGGCTGCCTGGGTCAGCGGGAGTGGGGAAGAGGAGGTATTGGGAAGCTCCAAAATGATTACTGTAAAGATCAGGGGAACTGGCAAGAGGGGAGACTAGCAGTTTATTTCCTGGTAGCTTGTCTTCTCCATCCGTGGACTTGCTAGCCTGCCTAGTGCCTTCATAAGTGGGAGTGGGTGGACGTGTTGGGGGAACGTCAGGGGAACAAAACTGGAGAAAGATGCAGGGGGAAGGAGAGTAGGAGAAAAGGGAGGAAGGAGAGAGAGAGATAATATAATTTGCTTTAAAAACAATTGCCTTTGTTTAATACTCAATAAAAGTTCAGAGTTCTTATTCTAAATTGAGAATTCTATATTCTGACAGTAATATTCAAGAAACACTTCTCTAGGCTAACTGAAACCATACATCTACCTAATAGCAAAAAGCATCCCAGGTTACTAAAGTCTGATTCACATTTTTTAAAAAAAAAAGAAGAAAAAGAAAGAGGAAGAATATACACTTCTTGTTATGCCCTGTCAAATTTTCATTCATTTTGCCTAGAAATATTAGTTTCAACATGATCATCAATGGAAGTCACATGAGTTGGTGATAAGTTTTCATGACTAACCTACATAAAGAACATGTGATTGATATGAACCTGTGTGATGTAAATGATTTTTTTTAAGGAGTGTCAACTCGTTCCATTATAAACATATATTTCTTCCAGTAACTGCTTTCAACATGATAAAGATGAATCCCTTTGTTAGTAACATTTTGGGCAGATCTCATCTTTTCTGGTGGCTTTTGGTTATTAAAACAGTCAACTTTAATTAAAGCTTCAGTCAACTATCTGACTCTAAACTCTCTCCCTAGTCACTGTGGCCAGGCTTGTGGCTCCAGGGTGTGGCATGGAAAGGAGGGTACCTGCTCTTTACCCATATCCCTCTAGCCCCTCCATGGTTGAGGGAAGGAGGAAAGATGTGAAGAGGAAAGGGGCAGATAGATATATTTATTCATAACTGAATGAGGTGGCGTTTCTCTCTTCTTTGGGTGTTGTGCTTCTTTGGTTAATGTGAGCACCCATTAATGTCCTCTCTGTGGCTGGTGTCCAAATTCTGGAGCATGTGTATGGTTTCTTCCGGGAGAGCTAGAGGGCCTCATTAGTGCACAGTCCCCTAACACAGGAAATCAGGCTTCTGATAATCTCTTCTGTACCCCCTACAAGCCCATTGGTTCATCAAGATACCAGCTTTCTCCTGCTAGACTCTGGTTGAGTTTGGCCTTTCTGGGTAGGGCCTTGGCAAGATGGTTCAAATCTAGCCACCTTTTATGATAGTCACTCATCCACAGGAAATGCAAGGATCCTTGCCTTACCAAATGGGGACATCAGTATGCAGTGTCATTGTGACATACACATTATACCTAACAGGATATTTTGCATATTTTTCATAGCAATCTTCTTAATGTAGCTTCCAAAATAACTTCTCTCTGTCAGTTAATTAGTGTTTAAGAATATAAACTAATTTATATATTTGGCTAAAAATACTTCACATGTGTATATCTTATAATTTCCAAAGTGTGTCTTAATATATGTTATCTCTTTTAATATTAATTCAGTTGATAAAGTTTTATAATTCTCAGTTTATAGATTAAAAAACTGATCCTGAAAAATAAATTAATTGCAAAAGCATTATATAAAGAAGCCCAAAGTTAAATATAATTCTTTCCCTCTGTTAGAGGCATCATGCTACTCCCCTGCGTCAGCCTGGATAAAAAGAACAGGCTGTCACTTAGTATTGTTGAAAATTGCAATGACTTTAATACAGGGTTTGTATGAAATAGAATCTCACTAAATCTAACCTTAATCCTTGAAAACATTGATAACAAACTATTCTTTTTTTTAATGGGCCTAAGGAAAAGGATTACAGGAACACATCTGTAAGATAATGTGCAATGGGAGGAAGACTGAAAATGGAACCAGTCTGCTTATCAATAAACCTGAAGAATATATGGACTCCAAGTTTATTGTGTCTTTTCTAACAGATTCGTGATGAAACTGAATGCAGTGAGGTTCTTATAAAAGCAATGGAGAATTTCTGAAACAGGTTCATTAAACAATTCTGAAGAGTAAACACCTTCACGAAGTTAAAAGACTCATCTCAGAAAGAAAATAACATCTGCTGTTTTGAGGGATATTTCATTATTTGACAACCTCAATGAGAACATGTTTATGGTTTTGGATTACTTTAGGCACCTAGTGTTTCTAAATCGTCTATCATTCTTTTCTGTTTTTCAAAAGCAGAGATGGCCAGAGTCTCAACAAACTGTATCTTCAAGTCTTTGTGAAATTCTTTGCATGTGGCAGATTATTGGATATAGTTTCCTTTAACTAGCATATAAATCTGGTGTGTTTCAGATAAATGAACAGCAAAATGTGGTGGAATTACCATTTGGAACATTGTGAATGAAAAATTGTGTCTCTAGATTATGTAACAAATAACTATTTCCTAACCATTGGTCTTTGGATTTTTGTAATCCTACTCACAAATGACTAGCTTCTCCTCTTGTATTTTGGAGCAGTGTGGGTGCTGGGTTGATAAAAAAAAATGAAGGATGACCTTTCCTGAACAGAATTATGGATTTATGTCTGTATTAGTTCATTTTCACACTGCTACAAAGAACTGTTTGAGACTGGGTAATTTATAAAGGAAAGAGGTTTAATTGACTCACAGTTTCACATGGCTGGGGAGGCCTCAGGAAACTTACAATCATGGGAGAAAGTGAAGGGGAAGCAAGGCACATCTTACATGGCATCAGGAGAGAGAGAGAGAGTGGGGGACTGCCAAACACTTTCAAACCATCAGATCTCGTGAGAGCTCACTCACTATCATGAGAACAGCATGGGGGAAACCACCCCCATGATCCAATCACCTCCCACCAGTTCCCTCCCTCAACATGTGAGGATTGCAATTTGAGATGAGATTTCAGTGGGGACGCAGAGCAAACCATATCAATATTTTATGTGATTCTACCTATAGATACTCCCCCTTCCTTCACCCTTCTTCCTTCATCCCGTTTAACAAAATTTACCTTCTTGAATTTCACCTTTGCAGGACATGTTATTTTTATCCTAGAAAATCTGTAATCATGACCAATGAGTGTCATTTAACCCCAAATATCTTGTTGCCTTTAATAGTATCTTCTGGAGAAAATTTTATTTAAGAAACTCATATATGATGTTTACTAGGTGCCAGGCACTTCTTGAATCACCTTTTAAATATAATGACAGAACTCTGAGGTTACCCTTAGTTAAGATCCCCATTACAGGGGCACAAAGAGGTTAAGTGACTTCTCCAGGTCACATGGGTATGTATAATCAGAGCTGGGGTTCACATCTAAAGAGCCTGGAACCAGGGCTTGTGTTTTAAGCTCCTACACATGTCACTTTTGGGTCTAGTGTAGTTTGAACAGCCAGTTAAGATGGGAAGACAGCATCTCAACAAGAGCATGCTGGAGAGATTTTTGTGACCCCTTAAACCAAACCTGCTTTTCTTGTTCTGATATTAAGTATAATCTCAATTACTTAATGTCAAATCATTTTATTTGAAACTTTTATTTCCAGGACGAATAATTTAGGAAATAAAATAGAAGTAGGCTAGAAACATTTATAATTCTGCTTTCTGAAGGATGATAATTTTCTTAGCAAGATTTTCCATGTCTTCTTGAAAACTATGGCATGATACCCTGTTTTTGAAGCAAAAACCTTCAAGCAGCTGACCATTTTTGAGAATTTTGTCATGCAGTTCAAGACATATCAGAGGTGAAATTATTAAGAGGTTATAAATCCAATGTGTTTTGCTGGCAGTCTAGATACTGATTTTCTACCTCCTCAGTAGCCCCTATTCCATTTCCTGCTCTGTGTTCCTGCTCCCACCACCTCGGCTCAGGTCCTTATTTTTGTCTCTTAGATAATTATATTGGCCCTGTAACTGGTCTCCTTGTTTCTGGTTTCACATTCCTTGAGTTCATGCTACAGAGAGCTGCCAGAGAGATTTTTCTAAATCACCTGTTATATCACTGCTTAAAATACTTCAAAGGCTCCCCATCACTGTCATCGAGATAACCATAACATTGGTTTTATCTTATGTGCAGACATGGGTTAAGCACTTTAGGAATTATTTTGTTCCTAATATTCCTACAATCATTTTTTTTTAACAGTGGAGGAAACTGAGGCTTAGAGAAGTTAAGTAAAAAATTGAAGATCATATAGTTAGTAAATGGCAAAACCAGGACAGAAGCCAGTTTGATGACAAAGCCCATGCCCTTAGCTGCCACCCTGCAGTGAGGCTTGTTCACAGGCCGACGGCCCCACTGTGGCACACGAAACTCTCTGTGATCTGGATGCTGACAAACTGTCCAGCCCCATCACCTGTCACCCTCCCAGAAGTGCATTTAGCTATTTGAAAATACCACAGTTCTCTCAAACACTGTTCCTCCCTGGTTGCTTCATCCCTGCTGTGTCCTTGGCTGGAATGCTTGTCCACCCCATCTCCTGGCACCTTCCCTAAAATGCTTGGAGAAATTTTACTTACCCTGGAAATCTCTGTTAAAGTCAGTTCTCTGAGAGGTTTGACTCAATTGTCTAGTCGAAGGGGAGCACTTGCTCTTCCATGTTGCTGTGATCACACACAGCTTTCACCTTGAGCTCCCACGTGCAGCCTGACGCTGAAGCTTTTGTTCACAAGTCTGTTTCCTCCATTAGACCAGTGGTAGCCAAAAGTTTTGACTGTGCCTCTTAAATTAAAACAATTTTGAGCATATCCCATATACAGGGTGTATGTACATATATATAAAATATAGTATATATGTACATGTACTGATGGGCTAATATTTTATATACAGTATAAAACATCCCAAAAAGAAAACTTTAAAGCATGAGATAAAAGGTGAAATAAACAATATTTTAAAACTATTTTTATTTTATTTTCTTGACAATACAAAATGTCTTTTTATTCTCACTGACCAGAACTTTTTTTTTAAGTGAGAACAATGTGATTGACAGACTTTTTCAGATTTTGAAAATCTTGATGTGACCCCATGGGGTACAATGATTCAAAGGTCTAGTGAAACTTTATTTCAGTTCTTGAGTTTAAAGACTGTCAAAGCTGAAATGATAATCTCTTAATATATGCAGGTGCACACTGAAGAAATGAATCATTACCTGATAATCATTTTTCATTTTCGTCAACAAATAATGCAACTATTTTTGTCGCAATTTGACCAGTAGATTTTCATTTTCTCTGATGTCTACCCTTTGTTATTACAAACTAATTGGAATAGGCTACATTTGTATATTTGAGTATTAAACCCTGGCTGTACTTTTTTGTTTTGTTTTGTTTTGTTTTTGAGATGCAGCCTCGCTCTTGTCACCCAACCTGGAGTGCAATGGTGCCATCTTGGCCCACTGCAACCTCTGCCTCCCAGGTTCAAGCGATTCTCCTGCCTCAGCCTCCTGAGTAGCTGGGATTACAGGCACCTGCCACCATCCCCAGCTAATTTTTGTAGTTTTAGTAGAGATGAGGTTTCACCATGTTGGCCAGGCTGGTCTGGAACTCCTGACTTTAGGGGATCCACCCACCTCAGCCTCCCAAAGTGCTGGGATTACAGGCGTGAGCCACCGCACCCGGCCTGCTGTACTTTTTATTTGAAAAATATGAAATTGGGTTAGAAATTCTTCTTCCTAGTTAAATGTGCTATTATGATGTTTTAAAGAATAATAAATTTAAATAATTTCCAGCCCCAAATCACTTGACTATAGAAATATTTTCAAGAATTCTCTTTCATTTCTTTTTGAAAATTTGCTTTCAAAGCAATTCATGTTAGGGAATATATCATGCTTAGTATCCTAAAATATATGTCAGGTGACCAGCAACTAAAAGCCACTCGTCATCACAGAAAACGTCAACAAATTTGGAACATCCATTTATCTGTTAAATAAAACTGAAATATCCTTAGGTTCCACAAGTATTTTAAGGATTTGCAAGAGATACCATTGGAACCTCAGTGGTACAAATGTCTGTATGATATAAAAACTTTTCCTAGTCACTCCCTATATCATTGCTACATTTTAAAGATTCCAGTATGGTTTAAATGTGAGTTTCTATAAAATTAATCATGACCTCCTGTAGCATTTTTGCACTTCTATTATTTTGCTGCATGAACTTGCCTACAAGTAATGCACTGAATGAATTTGATTTAAGGCACCTTTGTAATCTTACCCTAGAATCTCTCTCTCTCTCTCTTTCTCTCTCTCTCTCTATATATATACACATATGTCTGTCTGTCTATCTATCTATCTATCTATCTATCTATCTATCTATCTATCTATCTATCTATCTTATAGATATTTGTCAGTTCCTGCTAAAGCCAAGTACTTTATCAATGATTATCAATGTACACAGTTTTTCTACAAAATATTAATTTTCTTGAATTAAAGACTTCATATACTTTTGAGAACTTATCTCCAGTATCTTTCTTTCTTGGATCCCCAGAGAAGTAATTTTTTATTTCAGTATTGAAATATAATTTTGAAAATGCCATAAGCCGAGATATTCCAGTAACATATATTTTTTTATCCAACCATACAGGAAACTTCCTCCAATATGTAGTTTGTTTTAGTATTATTTATACTAATTTTCTGATATATTTTTCTTTGCATCTTCAACAGTACTTGCAAAAAAATACATTTTGGTTTGTTGCCATATTGTATTATTTTAGCCACTTTTAATTTGTACCCATGATGATCTTTCTAAACATTATGCTTGGCTTAAATTCTGTTAAGTTTTAAATTGAGTATTGCCTGACTTCAACCCTTGTTGAAAAAACAAATCCAGAAGTTTTTGCTGCTCAGATGTTAGTTTTTAAATAGCTTCCTAATCCCAATTGCTTCACAGTAACACTAACTAAACTAACATCATAAGACACAATAAGGCAAAGTTCCTCTGTCACATATTCCAAATAACTCATATTCCAAATTATCTTCTTGATAATTTTGAATATTTTCTCTACCTGTCACATAGGATTAAGCAGTAATGGTATTAATCTCACAATATGATGAAAAGTATCCATAGGAGCACAGGCGAAGAGTCAGCTCTGCTGTATTCTTGTTTTTCTGTTGTGCTTGAAATGTGTTATCTTTAATTATTAACTTCCTTTCAGACGTATTTTAATAGGAATCATTTTGTGAGAGTCAATTTCCTTGAAACTAGATAATTATATGGAAATTCACTTAATCAGGCACAGTAAAACATAATATATTGCAAAATACTGAAAGAGAATGAATTGACGAGAAATCCTCCACCCTGCTGGGAGGTGGGTCCCCTTTTTGGTGAGGTCACCAAAGCACTGTGGGAAGTACATAACTGTCTGTCTGGCCCACAGACCAGACTGGACCAGGATACCACTGTAAATCCACATAGTAAAGTAGATTCAGTGTTAGTTAGTGCTCATTTCCTTTTCATTTTGTAGATGAAAATAAATGTAGATAAGAATCCAGTGGGCTTGTTAGATAGTTGGGGGAAGAGCCTTCCAGGCACAGGGTTCTAAAGGTACAGGAGCCCTGAGACAGAAGTGTGCTTGGTATGGTCAAGGAACAGTAAATGTGCCAATGTAGCTGGCACATATTTCCATGACAAATTATTATGAGAAGTTCAGTCTTTCACTGTGATAAAAATGAAAAACTCTCTCTCCTGGGAACTCTGGCCATGTGGTTATTTTCCCATCATTAAATGATTAATGCACAGGTCCTTTAAGAACAACTTTGCAATGTGGTCTTCGAATTTCCTCTTCATCCATTTCGGCTTCTCATGATGTAGCAGCCTGCTGACCAGTCTCTAGAGCATCTGTATTCGTCCATTTTCACACTGCCGATAAAGACATACCTGAGACTAAGTAATTTATAAAGAAAAAGAGGTTTAATGAACTCACAGTTCCACGTGACTGGAAAGGCCTCACAATCATGGTGGAAGGAAAATGGCAGCAGACAAGAGAGAATGAGAGCCAAGCAAAAGGGGTTTCCCCTTATAAAACCATCAGATCTGGTGAGACTTACTTATTCACTACCAGGAGAATAGTATGGGGGAAACCACCCCCATGATTTAATTTTCTCCCACTGGGTCCCTCCCATAACATGTGGGAATTATGGGAGCTACAATTCAAGATGAGATTTGGGTGGGGACACAGCCAAACCATGTCAAGCACTTGTTTAAGTGAATAATCACTACAACCTCTTATGTAACAATTCTGATAAAAATAATATTAAAGTAATCTTTTCTCTTCCTCTGAAATGTATTCTCCCCGTGAGAGAAGAGGAATTTAAGGAGTGTCGAGGAGAATTTTAATACCTAGATCCTGTTTAGATCTGTACTAGATCACTTAGTACTTAGAAAACATTCAAGAGTTTAAAAATTATTATTACCATGTTTAACCTTGACACCATACCTAGAGCAAAGAAGAGTTTTGCTGTATTTTCTAATGTGTCTTAATTTCAGTTCTCCTTAAAAAAATAGATAATCCTATTTGGATATTGTTTGGAACTAACCCATGGAAAGGATAAAAATATTTCAGTGCTGGTTAAGACTTACTGTGTAACTTTAAAGACATTTTTCAGAGCTTTAGTTTCCTCATCTGTAGAATAAGGTACTATGTAACGAAATTGCTGCCTTTGTAGATAAAAAAATATTGGAATATTACTTAGTTTTATAGGTGAGAAATCTGAGACCCAAAGAGTCAGTTAATAATATAACTTAGAAGGCTTTTTAAAGACTGTGTATTAAGATGATTTCCTTGAAATTAGATAATTATATGGAAATTCACTTAATCAGGCACAGTAAAACATAATATATTGTAAAATGCTGAAAGAGAATGAGCTCATGAGAAAGCCTCTTTCTCTTTTTGTGTACCTGGCACACAGTAATCATGCAGTAAAGGGGTTTGTCGTTAGTATTGTTATTCTAGTTGAAGGAGGAAGTAACTGTCTTCTAAACAAGTTTTATTTATTCAAAAATTAAGAAAAGCAGTAGTCCAATTCACTGAACTCCAGATATACAAATAAAATTAAGAGCACAAAAGCCAGATGGAACAACTTGCGATGATGCTTTTACCCAGTGCAAGTTTTCATTTTTGATAAATATGACATTTCAGAAAATGTTTGCAGTATCAGTTACTAATCAAGATTACTTTGTTATGCAGTTTAATCAGTTTAAGAGAAGGGATCCTAAAATTATGTATTTTATTTGGCCAAATAAAATCAAATGATTGTCCCACTTAAAAATGGTACAATTTTTTTTTTTTAGACGGAATCTCACTCTGTCACCAGGCTGGAGTGCAGTGGCGTGATCTCGGCTCACTGCAACCTCTGACTCCCTGGTTCAAGCGATTCTCCTGCCTCAGCCTCCCGAGTCGCTGGGATTTACAGGCACATGCCACCATGCCCAGCTAATTTTTGTATTTTCAGTAGTTTCAACAAGGGGTTTCACCATGTTGGCCAAGATGGTCTTGATCTCCTGACCTCGTGATCCGCCCACCTCAGCCTCCCAAAGTGCTAGGATTACAGGCATGAGCCACCGTGCCCCGCCAATGGTACAGATTTTTAAAAGGAAATACCTCAAGCTGTAATTAATTGCGTATAATTCTGTTGAGCTCTATTTAGAGCAAATGGACTTTCTTTCAATATATTAGTCTTTGTGCCTCAGTTTCCTCATTTGTAACATGGGGATAGTCATAACGCTCATTTCCAAGGAGTGTTTTCAGGTTAGAAATTATACATTCAAATCACTTAGTACTTAGAAAACATTCAAGAGTTTAAAAATTATTATTAGCATGTTTGCGGTTATTCTAATTTTATCTAACTAACTTTTATGAAATTAAGGCATATCTGCTGTCTTCTATTCAGTGATTTTTGAGACCCGGATGTCATTGGAAGGGCTTCTGTAGTCCTTGGAGTCCCACCTTGTGAAGTGGCATTTAATAGTTTTAGAATGCTGCCTCACATTTGCTGAATAACCTATTGGCCTTTAATTGGAAACAGCATATGGAAATCATCACGAAGAGAAGAAATCATTTCAAGCACTTTGAAAATATAAAAGAAAATAAATTGTCCTTGGTAAGTAAATATAGGACACTGATCTCTGAATAGTCAGGAAAATTCTGTGCCAGGGCCTTTGGCAAAGGCTAATGAGGATTTTGTTCCCTCCCCCACCTCCACCCCCACATGCTTGTCTTCTAAATTACAAGACCTTATTACTATATAAGGCTGCTTTTTCTAAGTAAATGATAATACATTCAACTCCTTGGAGTTTTTAGCTTTTCAAACAGTGGTGAGTTATTTTCATCAGTCAAGATCAAGCTAAAATGAAAAACAAAATCTGTGAGAGTCGGATAATACCATAGAAGTTACCTTTATTTTTTTCTTTCATGAAAAACATAGCAGTTTCCATTGGATGGTGCTCAGCATGACTGCTATTAGATTGACTTGTGTAAATATTATATTACATTTATCGGTTGCTATAGGGAGTCAAAATGCAGTGATCCATTTTCAGGTCTCCAGTATTTTGGCTGCCGGCCTGCCAGATGGGGAAATGTTGATCAGAACAATTTTATCTCAGTGCAGAGCTGTGGTCAGGGAGAGGAAGTTCATTACTCCATCCTACCCTCATGCTACAATGACCAGATAGCTCCATGTTGACTAGGTTACTGTGGGTCCCTTCAGCTGCGGACACAGGACTGAGAGTAGACACAAATTCAATTAAGGATCCCATCATGTTATTTATTCCATTATGTTCTTCAGGATATCCAATTACCCTGACTCTCTGTTTCTCTTTCTTATTTGAGCTGGAAAATTCCTTCTTCTCTCTATTCACTGCTCCCATTCTCTTAATTGCCATTCTTTCTTTATCTAGATTTTTGAAGTCTCTTCTCCCTGTAGCTTCCTAAGCAAATTGAGACATCGAACCTAATATTGCCTTACCTGCAGAAGAAACAGAAGTGATACCTGATGTGTGTGTGTGCGTGTGTGTGTGTGTGTGTGTCTGTGAGAGAGAGAGAGAGAACACAGGAAGTCCGGCATAAATCTGTCTTAATTGATTTTCATGGAACTGTAACAACATAGTATGGAAAGTTATTTCACCCTTATAGACATTGTGTGATTTTCCAGGAGTGTGTTTCAACAGTCCAGCACATGTCTCATAGAAAAATCCCTTTTCAGGTTTGTAAGATCCTTTACTTCCTTTCATTGTAATTATCCTCCTCCCTTTCCCCGGCCAGCCACACAACTTCCTTATCAGACAAGCTTGTTTTGTCTAGTGAGGCTGCTCTCATGTTCTCCTGAATGTGTCATCCTCATTTGTCACCCGAGTCTCGAATTCTCACATGGGCTCAGTGTCCTGGAGCCACGGTGGCAAGGGAGACTGCAGTCATTGGAATCCTTTCCTATTTGATACTTAGATATTATTGTTTTGATATAGCTAATGTTATGATATAGGGGCTTGTTCCTCACTGGTATTTCTAGTTAAATGATTTGCATTTTTTTGCACTTATATTGTCACCCTGCTCTTTGAAAGTAGGAACCACATCTTTTCATAGTTCTTGGCATATTCCAAAATAATGCTTTCAAGATGAATGATTAACATATGCCACATAACATGTATAACTAGATACTTAAGGCAGGCTGATATACCTGTTGAAAGGTTGTTGAATAAATGAATGAATGACTGTACATCTTTTATTGTTAGTTTAAGAGTGGCAACTATTGAAAAGCCTGATTTTGCTGAGGTTTTGCTTTTTTTAAAAAAAATAAGCAACTTATATAAAGAGTAATTAGAAGAGTGATATATATATATGTTGTACATGTGTGTGTTCAGATTTTTAATGTAATAGTATGTAGTAACAAGATGCAAATCCAAGAGCTTCAGTGGAAAGACTGTTGATTGAACTGAGAATCAGGAGACCTGAATTCGAGGTATGAGTCTAATTTCTCTTACCTCCATTACCTTAACTATATCACTGACACTACCTGGCTCTCAGTTGCTCTATTTATAAAACAAAAAATTTAGAGTTGATGATTTTAAGGTTCTTTTTGGTTAGAGCTATTTTAAATCAAGACAATAATGAGAGAAAGAAAATGCCCATGAGTGGTCATATTGTCTCAGTGAATTTGAAAAATAAGGAAGTGTTTTCTGGAAAGGATAATTATTTATACAGTATTGTTTGGGGATTTTATTTGAATTTCTCCAAATTATAATTTGTATCTTTGTTTAAAAAAGAGAAAAGCTCTCAAAATGCTACCAATTTAGTGTGTACCTTACTAGATCTTTTTTTATGCCTAAAATGGTATTTTAGCAAATTACTATTGAATTCAGCCTTTTCCAATGCAGCTCCTTTTTAATTATTTTATTATTTTTATTTTTCTTAGGAAACAGTTTGCCCAAGCTGGACTGTAGTGGCACCATCATAGCTCACTACAGCCTCCAACTCCAAGTGTTCCTCCCACCTCAGCCTCCTAAGTAGCTAGGACCACAGGTGTGTGCCACCACACCCAGCTAATTTTTTTTTTTTCTATTTTTTGTAGAGACAGGGTCTCGCTTTGTTGCCAAGGCTGGTCTTGAAATCCTAGTTTCAAGCTATTCTCCCACCTCAGCCTTCCGAAGTGCTGGATTACAGGTGTGAGACACTGAGCCTGGCCCTTTTGAAAAATAAATGCTTAATTATTTTCTTTTCCTTATAACTTTTTAAAATAACGAAGCAGTTCCCCACCATACGAAAATGTAATCAATATGTTTTTTAAAAAACGTCATTAACAGTGCATGGATTTAAACACAATTGATGTTTTTATAAATCTAACTTCTTTACTCAAACTTTGGATCCAATATGATTTATAGCTTTTATGTTTTGTTTCCCTTCCCCCACTAGAAATCCCAAAGAAACAACTGATACAGACCATCTTGTAGAGTTAAAACCATTCATTTCCATTATTAAAACTGCTACAATACTCTGACTTAGCTGTCTACTTCTATGAAGCATTCAAATTTGATGGAAATGGGAGAAGAGAGGGTATGTTTGACATTGTTCATCTATTCCTTCAACCGCTCATTTGGGTAAATATGTCAGAGAGAAAAAGGAGTCATTGGTATACTTGGACTTGATTAGTATAGTGCCACATCTTAAAATGCACTGTTTCAATCAAATCATGGCTGTGTCCTACAAATGACTTCTTTGCAGTCTATACTGTAAACCCCTAAAATAACTAGAATTGAAAATGGCTTTAATTTTTGAAATATAAAAATGACACATTGTCATTATAAAAGTAATTCAAACATTACAGAAAAGGATAAAAATAAAGTAAAAACTATACCAGCCAGAAATACCACATTATTAACACTTTGGGGAGAAAGTTTTCAGACCCCTCTGTACACACAGCAACTCACAATCACTCTTACCTTCCATTCCATGAAAAGGAATGGTACTTAATGTGCTTTCTTATTAAATGACACATCATGGACGTCTTTCCATGTCCATGAATACTGATTTACATCATAATTTTTAATGGCTGTGTAGTATTATACATTATATAGATTGACCGTTATTGACTTAACTAATTCCCTATTGAACATGTAGGTTATTTCTAATTTTTAACCATTACAGATAGTGTTGAGATGAATACTTTTGTATATGTAAAAGATATTTACGCACTTTTCTGATCATCCCTCTAGAATAAATTCCTAAATGTGGAGTTGCTTAGTATGAGAATATGATAAATGATGGCTTTCTTAAAATTATTTCCTTTCTTTTATTTTATATTTTTGTAAAAATTAAGAATATGTGAATTAATTTGAAGGCTGTTTTACACATAAAGAGAACTTTTCTTATCATGTACTTGTTACTCATTATATTGGCCAATACAGATTTCTTTTGGCTGATAAAATAAGTATATGTCAATGTCAAATAATCTAGGTAACATACTTCCATTTCTAAACATTTTAAAATATTAATAGTGATTTGGTACTTTAAAAAATGACTTGAAAAAATTTTTGATAGAAGAAAATTCTCACATTTTATTTCGATTAGATTTCCAGATCGTTTCAGGATAAAAACCATTCGTAAGTATGATCAATGTTCTAAAAGCAACGGGCAGGAAGGTATTAAAGCTTAGGAAGTCTGGGTTTGCAGCTTTTCATGGAATTATCAAGACAGGATAAATCAAATAAAAAAATCTATCCTAAAAAATAATTAAATTCTGGTATCTCTCTTTTGGGAGATACGTGAAAATAGGTTGTGCACATGATAAAGCCTTATAGAACAGGAGTTATAAATGCCGTCATACCACTGTCCTACTAAGGTTATAGGGTCCGTTTCAAGAGAAGGCCGTTGAAATTTGGATCTTGTAATTAATTTTTTGTTCTAATTCACAAAAGTATTATAAAAACCTTTATTTTGTTTTTAATATAGTTTACAGAATTTAGTTTTAATATTGCTTAAAGGTTCCTGACCTATCTGGTTGTTAGAAAAAGGAACTAAATAATTTGTTTTTTAAAAGATTGGGCCCCCGTAACATAAAGGCATAGAGGAATGGCCATCTTCTGATCCATTGTTCAATTATCTGGCACTGCAGATGTACCCCTCAACATGCCCAGCAGCCTGACCTGGAGTCCAGATTCATGGGAGTGACTCTGCAATGAAATATGGACACATGGCTCATATGTACCCTCGAACATCCTTGTGACATTAACAAAAAATACCTGTGATTGCAAATTCACACTGAGGGATGCCTAGTATAGAGGATAAAGCTCCTTTCAGGGTTGTGAAACATACAGGGGATGAGAACTGACATACAGGTAGACATCTATTCCATTTACGTGGCTCTTAATTGAGTTTTGTCTTGGTAATAGGGCTGGTCCTGAGTAAGCCTAGGCTAAAAAGATGTCCCTGGGGGTATTGACCTACAGGAGTTGATATGTTTGGGGGTGTGGGAGAGGGGAGAGCATGTGTGAGATATGAAGATGCCTGTTCCCTGGACTTGCCCAGGGACACTCCAGTGGAGAGAGAGTATGTGGGAACTTAGGAACTGTTTTCCATTAAACTCAGGACACTAATTGTGCCAGAGTCCAGGTGCTAATGTGGGACACAGCACTGTGGAAGGTTGTTTTCCCACTCTTTTTTCTCATACATAGACAGCTTTGATAGTGGCAGACGCAGAATAAATTGTGGGCCCTGCTCACGCTTGGGAAGGCTGGAGCAGAGGATGTCAGTGAACTTATTCCTGTGCATGGAGGAGCAGAGGGAGATGCTGCATCTGCTGCCGGAGCTCTTGAGCCAGCAAACTTGCAATTATTAGTGTCCTGGGAGCATTGCCATTACACTTATATCTGTGTAATTTCCAGGGCCCAGCCTGAGTCCATATCTCTGACTCTTGACAGAAGTTGGTATCCACATGCCAAAGGTTATCTATAAACTAAAATAATTACAAATGAGATGACACCGCAGTTGTACAGTTGCATTTACTGATCATTCACAATGCGTTCCTGATCTCTTCCATTTGTTGAAAACAGATAATAATAATTCCACCCCCATAATTCCACCCCCTGAACATAATTCCACCCCCTTCCCCATTATTTTTTGTTTTCCATTTCCAACGTCTGTTTTACTATGACCTCCAAATCATTCATCTAGCTAAAGTATTGACGGTTCACCAGTCCCTTCTGGGTTGTTGTGTTCAATCTTAGATTTCTGTCTTTGCAGCAACACATGTGGCTATTTCTCACTGTTGTTTTCTCTTAAAGATTGTTCCAGGTGCAGAGTTTGACATGATGCTTCTCCTCTCCTAAACCCTGACTTGTAGCCTCCTTGTGACAGGAGATATTATGTAAAAAAGATGTCAGTGGAGAATGAAGGGAGAATGAGATCAGTCAACTTTGTTTTTCCTTTCTGTGCTGTGATTGTTTTTCCCTCTCTCTTAATTTGCTTTTGACCTTGCATAACATGCCTATACTCATATCTGAAGGAGGTGCGTTGCACCGGGAATTTCCATTTTTACAGCTTTCAAAATTCCCTTAATCTTTATGAGCCCAAATGTTTAGAAGTTACTTGTTTAATTATGTGTGTGTGTGTGTTTATGAGAAATATGGCGCATTTAAGTATTGCAAATTTCTGCTAATTGTTAGGATAGACAGGGAAAATCAGTGTGCTGATTTCCAAACAAAGAGAAGAGTGCTTTTAGGGACTAGTGGCTTCGGAGAATTTTCACCAACTACCTTCACATTTCATAGAAAAGCTATATTGTTTAAAACTTTAGCATGTGGGTGGATGAGTGTGTGTTTGTGTGTGTGTGTGTGTGAGTGTGCAGTCCAATCCAATAGTTCATTCTGAGCTAGGTTAAAAAGAACACAGCACCAGAACAAATTCTTGTTTCTTATTTATGTACCCAACTACTTTTCTTTTTTATTTTTTTTGAGAATCATCCTTTAAAGTCCAGTTGTTTTCATGACTCCTCTCCCAACAAAACATGAGTACTTTATTTTCTAAAATTGTCAATGCCTTGTGCTGTCAATGCCTGCGCACTCGGTGCTTAATGATATAGTGTTAATTTATTTTGACTTTTCACAAGTGTATGTACTTTTCCCCATAGAAAATGGCGAGTCTCTTACAGACAGGAAACATACTTTATATTTCTTTTATCTGATGATTTCTCGCACATAAAAGATCTTTAATAAGTATCTAAGAGATCTATCCTGGATTTTCCTATTTATTGTCTGTCCTTTAGTCCTCGGATGAAGCAAAGATAAAAAATTTTTGGTTTAAGAAAATCTAATTGGTATGAGGATGAAATGTTGAAGCTAATGCATCTTTGAGTTGAGATATCAAATCATTTTATGCTATGCCTAGGTCAATTATCAGGGATAATTGGGAATTGCCTGCATTATAACTGCATGAACTGCCTTGGTTATCGATTAATATGGATCAGTCACAAGGAATTTCTCTGCTCCTCTCTTATAAACTCCAGATGTACGTCTGAGATTAATTCAATCTTTGCTTTCCCCGATTCACCATTTGTTTTTCTATTCAATCTAGTCACCTTTTAAGCAGCTGGAGTGGAAATACCAGAATGTTCATCTCTGATGCCTGATCCTTTCGTTCTTTCTTTTGTTGTTTTATTTTCTTTGTGCATGCATAAAAGTTTCTTGGCATGTTCCCATGATAGCATTAAAAACTCTATAGTCTCTATAGTTTGCATGAAGTCTCTGTGTAAGAGTCAAAGGAAAACTACGCATGAAAGATCATAGGGAAGGTTTTGCCATCTCACCATCATGGGAAGAAATAAGAGATACCAACATTTAGAAGCTCTTTAGATCATTAATTCTAGGAGTTGAGATGAGACATGAACGAAAAATTATTTTGTTTACAAATCCCATTTTCATTCAGCAACTCCCCCCCTCCAATCCCACAATAGAGCTAAATACAATGAACACACAGACTTATATAGTAAAGGGAAATTTCCCTAAAGGCGCAGAGATGAATGACGGGTTAAGCCAATTGACAGGCTAAAGTCTAGGTGCAAAATAAGATTGACTGAAGAATGCCAATGAGTGAAAATTATGGAAAGCATTAATGGGCTCATAAAATCTTAGAATTTGAAAGAGATATCTTTTGATATAACCTGCTTCTAGATAGAGGACTTCTTTTTACAACATCACTGATAAATAAACCACTAGCCTTTAAAAAATTAGTTCTGATCACGAGATGCAATGAAATCTAAAGAATTAATTGTTGGTCATCATTAAACGAAGAAATTTGTTTGTTTGTTAGAGGCAGGATCTCACTCTGGTTGCCCAGGCCGGAGTGCAGTAGAGTGACTATGGCTCACTGCACCTCAACTTCCTGGGCTCGAATGAGCTTCCCATTTCAGCCTCCCCAGTAGCTGGGACTACAGGTGCATGCCACCAGGCCCAGCTAATTTTTGTATTTTTAGTAGACACAGGGTTTCACCATGTTGCCCAGGCTGGTCTCAAACTCCTGGACTCAAGTAATCCACCTGTTTCAGCCTCCTAAATTGCTGGGATTATAGGCATGAGCCATGGTGCCTGGCCAAAAGGAAAAAATTGTTTAAAAATTTAGGTAAAATCTTCCTCCTTATAATTTCTTATTGATTTAAGTTCTGCCTTTAGTAAAAACTTGACTGTCTACTCCTTGTTTCTATGACAGCTGTTCAAATAAAGACTTTTCTATAAATTCTAACCATTTTTTCCCTCTAATTATCCTTCCAATGGAACTTATCTACCTGAAAGCCCTAGCTAGAACAGTACATGCAAAATCCACATTTAATTTAAATAATTATATTTTAAGGTAGTACCAACTAGATAGTAGTTCAGAAAAAAATAGGACTTTAGGGTTTTAGTTGGGCAAGCTCAGTATAATTAGCATTGAGACTCAGCAGTTATAAAACAATCTCGGGCATAATTAATAGAAAAACGTTTAGCTAAACACATGGTTATTATTTTTGTTTGTAGCTTCAACTTCACTGTAAGAATTATTTTTTCATGTAATTTTCCAAGTTGGGTCTATGACCATTAGAAGGGTTATTTCAAAGCAAAATCAACCATACTTCCCAGGTTTATGGATTCCAACTAATTGTTAGCATTAGCTTTTGATATTCATTTTAATTCAGTAAGCATATACTTACTGTTTGCTTTGTGCAACAGTACTGTGCTAGGTTCTAGGGTGAAAAAGACATTATCCTTGCTCTTAAGAAATTTTCATGGAAAAGGCAGATTTATAACTATTATACAAGATGACAAGGCTTTAAAGAGAGGAATATATTAATATAATGTATTATGAAATACAAATCATGAAAAAATTAATTCTGCATAGTATCATCAGGGAGCAATAAAGAGAAGTGTTAACATTCAAACTAGACCCTGATGTCTGAATTGGACAGAGAACTTCCAGACCTAGGGAGTACCTGGAGCAATGACACAGAAGGCTTGCAAGATCATGGCATGTCAATGAATGGCAAGAAGTCTGCAGAGACTAGACTTTTTCAAGAACATTTCAGCTCTGGTGTTATAGTTTCAGTTACAGTATTGTGAGAAAGGTCAGTGAATTATGTATAAAACAAAATTCAAATAGCTAGAATTCAAAATGCTCATCTTGAGCCTTCTTTCATTTATTGTTTTTGTGTGTGTGTGTGTGTGTGCAGCAGAAAAACTCATTGGTGTGTTCCTGTAATAACATTCAAGCTCTACACTCATTTTCCATAGTTTGTGTGAGGTCTTTGTGTCAGGGTTGAAGGAAAACATTGTGAGAAAAGCCATAATGAAGATCTTGCTACCTCACCATCATAGAAAGGGTTAAAAGATACTTTTACAACTTCTGTGTTTATTAACTCAAAGAACCAGGTTTAAAAGTCTCTGTCTTCTTCTTTCAAATACATCATCTTATTCATTAAAAATTGTTTCTCCCAAATTCTTATTAAAGATTTCTAAACAGGGAGATGACATTATCTGATGCATACTTGGGTAGATGACTGATGGCAATGTGGAAATGGATCAAAGGGTGGAGCTTGGAGAATGGTGATTACCATACGCCATGTGAGAAATAATAGGATTCTAGATCACGCCCATAGCACCAGGGCTGAAAAGGAAGAAACATAGACAAATTAGAAGGATATAGGATATGGATGGTGGGGTCAGGAGAGGAGTGGACAGTAATTTGATTGTTTCATCTTGGATGACAAAGGGATGGATGTTGGATTTATTGAGAGATTGTATTAGAGGATGATGAGCAATTATAGAAAAAAATAAATTTAATTTTAAATAAATTGAATTTAAGTTATCTATAGAGCATACAGAAGGAGCTTTTTAATGCAGAATTAAGAGTATCAGTCTGGGCTCAGGAGAATGGCCAGGGCTAGAGGAAATCTAGGGATAATAGCTGAAATACATGAAGCAAGAAGCCAAGAGAACAGAGTATGTACAGAAAATTGGAGAAGACCAATAATTAAAGTATGGACAGAGAAAGAAGAGTCAATGGAAAAAAGTTAAAATAAGTCACTAGAAAGATAGAAAGAGGATAAGTATTTCTGGTAAGTTTAAAAAGGAGAGTATTTCAAGGAATTAGTTATTAGTGGCAGATATTGTGGGTTCAGTGAAGAGGTTGGTAAGAAGACCACACATTTGATATCTAGGAGGGTTTTTTTGTGATATTTCTCAATAAAATGATAGGGATGGAAGCCACATAATAGTTGGCTGAGAAATGAGAATTAGAAGACAGCAAGTGGAGACATAGAGTCTAGATAATTATATTTAAAGTTTGGCAGTAAAGGAAAGACAGCAAATAAAATGTAATTGGTGAGAAAACAGGAAGAGTGAAGATGGCACCTACTTGAGGGAAAAGATGGCCCAGGAAAGTGTTTCTTAGAATATTGGTAGGAGAGGGAGAAAGACTGAGTAAGACAGGGTAGTTACTCTTGTAGCAAAACTAGTGGAGTTGGAAAGGATTAGAATTCACTGAAGTTTGTGCTTAATATGTTTATGTTTTATATACTTCATTTTGATATTTGGAAGTATTTATTATATAATGAAAAATACTAGATGCAAAAAAGTTCTACAAAAAAACACAGAAAAATCAATGAATAAGGTCACTGTCTGAAAGCCTTCTAAAGCATTTGAGCCATAGATCATGAATTTTTAGTTATTTAAATTTATTTTTAAATTTTACTTTGGATAACAGGAATACGAGAGCTGAAAAATTATAATTCTTAGTTCATAGCACACTTCTTAAATTATTTCTAATAATATCATAAACATATGTAATACCAACTCCCCAAACAAAAACTAAGATAATACCTGATGTCTGACATTAACGACCTCAACCCCAATATTATCACCCTGCCTCTCCCCACCTGAGGGTAACTGTCATTCTCAATTCTATTCCATTACTTACCTTTCTTTTTATATAGTTTTACTGAATATTTACACATTCCTAGAAAGTAGATATTTTTATTTTAGTTGGTTTTAGCTTTTTTAAAAGGGTACCATGCTGTATGTAATCTTCGGGACTTGTTTTTCCACTTAAGATATTACCACTAGGATTTATCCATATGGCTGTAACTCTGGTTAATTTATTTTTTCTAATGTGTAATATTTCATTGCGTGAGTATCCCGCAGTTCGCTCACCATTCTCTTGTTGATGGGCATCTGGGTTGCTCCAGGTTTTTGCTATTGTGAACACATGTTACTAGAACATGTTTCCTCTTGTACATGGGCAAAGACTTCTTTTAGTTGTATACCCAGGAATGGAATTGCTGGGTCATAGGTTTGTAAATGATCATGCTTAGGAGAAAATGCCAAACTCTTGTTCAAGTTGATGCATGATTTTACATTTCCACCAACAATATAAAAGGCATCCTGCGGCTCTACAACTTCTTTTTTTTTTTTTTTTTTTTTTTTGAGACGGAGTCTCGCTCTGTCGCCCAGGCTGGAGTGCAGTGGCGCGATCTCGGCTCACTGCAAGCTCCGCCTCCCGGGTTCACGCCATTCTCCTGCCTCAGCCTCCCGAGTAGCTGGGACTACAGGCGCCCGCTACCACGCCCGGCTAATTTTTTGTATTTTTAGTAGAGACGGGGTTTCACCGTGTTAGCCAGGATGGTCTCGATCTCCTGACCTCGTGATCCGCCCGCCTCGGCCTCCCAAAGTGCTGGGATTACAGGCGTGAGCCACCGTGCCCGGCCTACAACTTCTTAATGCTTCATTTTATTAGACTTTTTATTTATTTATTTATTTTTTGCCATTTTGCTAGATATAAAATGGTACCTCATTGTGGTCTTGATTTCTATTTCCATGACTACCATGTAAATTAAATATCTCTTCATACATTTATTGGCTGTGTGTTCTTTAGAACATTTTTACATTAAATTGTGTTATTGATTAGTACAAGTACTTTATATAATTTTCATATTACGCTTTGTTCATTGTATATATGGTGAATGACCTTTCTATATTATAACCCATATTTTCATGTTATTTAAGGTTTCTTTTGATGAATAACAATTTTAATATGTCAAACTTAGGGTTTTTTGGGTTTTTTTTTTTTTTTCTGAGACAGAATCTTGCTCTGTCATCCAGGCTGGAGTGCAGTGGTACAATCTTAGCTCACTGCAGCCTCAACCTGCTGGGCTCAAGTGATCCTCTCACCTCAGTCTCCTGAGTAGCTGGGAATAAAGGCACGCACCACCACACCCAGCTGATTTTTGTATTTTTTGTAGAAACGGGGTTTCACCATGTTGGCCAGGCTGGTCTCGACCTCCTGGGCTCAAGTGATCCACCCCCCTCAGCCTCCCAAAATGCTGGGACTACAGGGGTGAGTCACAGAGCCTGGCCTATTTTTTTCTTTTATAGTTAATGGTTTCAGGTTTTGTTAGAGAAATCTTTTGCTACTCCAAGTCTAAGAAATATAAGCCTATTACTTACTATTAGATCTTGAGTTTTAAAATTATTATTTTAAAATGTTTTTTAAAAATGTTTTACCATATATTTTTATAATAAACTTTTTATTCTTAGATATAATGCTGTTTTTGAAGTTTCAGAGCATTTCTGCTTTCTTTTTCTTCTTCCTCTTCCTCTTTTATTTTTCTTTCTTTTTTTTTTTTTTCTAGAAACAGAGTCTTACTCTGTCCCCCGGGCTGGAGTGCAGTGATGCAGTCATAGCTCACTGCAGCCTTGAACTCCTTGGTTCAAGTAATCCTTCCACTTCAGCCTCTTAAGTAGCAAGGGCTACAAAGATGCGTCACCATGCCTGGCTAATTTTTTTTTATTTTTAGTAGAGACAGAGTCTTGCTCTGTTGTCCAGGCTGGTCTCCAGCCCCTTGCCACAAGTAATCCTCTTGCCTCAGCCTCTCAAAGGGATTACAGGCCTGAGCCACCGTGCCCCGCCCTTCTGCTGTTTTCAAAAAAATTGTTTTAATCATCTTGGAGATGTAAAGTCATTTGATTAAAACACAAAGAAACAGGCCAGGCACAGTGGCTCACACCTGAAATTCCAGCACTTTGGGAGGCCAAGGCGGGTGGATCACCTGACGTCAGGAGTTTGAGACCAGCCTGGCCAACATGATGAAACCCCGTCTCTACTAAAAATACAAAAAAATAGCTGGGTGTGGTGGCGAGTGCCTGTAATCCCAGCTACTCGGGAGGCTGACAGGAGAATCGCTTGAACCCAGGAGGCAGAGTTTGCAGTGAGCCAAGATCGCACCATTGGACTCTAGCCTGGGTAATAAGAGTGAAACTCCATCTTGAACAAAAAACAAACCAACCAACAAACAAAAAAAAAAAACAAAGAAACAAACAACAAAAAAGAAACAAACAAAAGAAACTCACCTTAAATTCAGAGAATTCAACCATGGTAATCTCTTGAATGAATAATAGTGTCAGAGTTTTGTGATTTAATAGATGAAAATCCAGCTTTTTAATTTTTGAATTCTTCATCTGTAGCTTTGCTGTTAGAAATAGAAACAATTTGGTCAAAACCAAAACGTGGTTTCGTGCTATGTAAATACATGTGCATATATGAATATGTTTGTCCCTTATTATATGTGACTTCCAGGCAGCAATGCTAATACAATATTTCAATCTGTAAGAACGATTTTGTGTTACTAAATAGGCATCATCATTTATGCTTTTGAAAAGAGATTTTTTATTATGCCATGAGTCATTTCTCTAGTCCATTCTGAGACACTGATAAAAAAGATTTGTGATAGAAATACTTTGGTATAATGTAAGGAGAATAACATGATTGCAAAATATTGGAAAAATAGCTAAATATATAGTAGCAGGCCCTATATACTAAATTTTTACATTCTGTCACTTTCTAAATTCAAAGAACAAAAAAGTTAGAAGTACAAACTGAATTGGCAGTTTTCCCATCAAATTGTTGAGTTAGGTAGAAGAGAAAGTAAGTGAAGAGTGCCTGCTGCATGAGCTTACCTTTAGCAATCCTTCCCATTCAGCTTTTTATACAAATTCTTTGCCATACAAATTCCACATTATAAAAACTTTCTAGAAACTGAAAGTTCTTTTTTTAAACTTTAAAAAATCCATTTTTTAAACAATGTTTGCCAACATATAATTCCAAACTGAAACCAGATGTCTTAATGTTTGCTGAAAAAAGTTATTTTATTTTATCATTTCACATGTACCCAGGTGTGTATATTTATATAATTTGTTTATATGTAATAGATTATGGTATATGAAAAACATTAAACAAACCTACAGATGTGTTTGGCTAAGTGGTTCATCCAATAGGTAATGTATTTTACACATTATTTCATAGTATTCTGTTCGTTGGTTGTTGAGACTATGTTCAAATAGAAATGGAAAGGGGTTTATCACTAGAAACAGGTTTGATTTCCTTAAAAGGCAGTTGTTTCTTTTTTCCTTTGCTTCTCTGGAGAATTGGCTGCAAACTGGGAATAGTTCTTCTCTGACTCATTTGCAGAGCAGCACTAGAGCATATAGAGTTCAGATAAAATTATAATGAAACATTCTAATTTGATGATGTGGAACAAGAGAGTAGTTTCTAAAAGAAAATTTTACAGATTGCGTTTACTTAAATCTGCTTTGCAGATAAAGTAAGTTGTTCCTTAAAAACAACTTAGTCCAAACATTGGGATAAGATTTTCATTTGCCTTTCAAACTCAATATTGCTAGTTTGCCAGAAGACATGACATACACAGTTATATTAGGTAGCAATAATTTAATTCTTCATCAAGTATTTTGAAGGTAATGCAATGACTATTTTAGATTTCCAAGTCCATCAAAATACAGATTAAAAAGTTTTTAAATGTTTTTAAAAATATTATTAATTGTACCAACCAGACAGAATACGCTAAAATTAGGACTATTATGAAACTAAATATACATTTTAAAAATTCTATGGCAGCACCAGCAGAAATGTTCTTTGCCATTTTTAGCATGGTGTTCCTAATGAATATATGCTTTGAATACAGACACTGACTCAGTCATATGCACAAGTATTCAAAAATATTCATTGAATATTTAATCAAAAAGGCTTGCTTATTGAATACTTACATAATATGAGGGAGAGCAAATATTAGGCATTAATATGACAGGAAGCGCTAGTCGATCATTGCACTCATTCTTCTGAGCCTGGATTGAGCCTCCCTGTCTCTCAAGCTTGTTTCCTTGTCAGTCATTTGGAATTGATGAGAATTGGACTTTGAGCTGAAACCTCTTTGTAGTCACTGTACTTAGCCATACTCCCCTCTCATAATTTGGCTACTTTTTGCATACCGAAGTAATTGACTGAAAAAATAGAAGTTTATTCATCTAGGTATCAACTTTTAAAGCTGTTTTGATGTCAGTAAACATCAGTTAAGGGCATACCATAAATCAAACTGGGCTCTAGGGATGCCAGGATGAATATTATAAAGTTCTTCTCTTCAAAAAGCTTACATATTATAGAGGGAGTCAAATATGTGACCCAATTAGTGTAATATGATTTTGCAAGTGTTATTGTAGAAGATGGTATAGGGGACAGTGGAGGCACAAAAGAGGATGGAGAGAGATCGGAAAGTTTTCTAGAAGGTGGAATATATAGCTCGAAATATGAGAAGGTGTCTGTCAGGATGGAGGAGAGGATCACAGAAAGTGTTCGAGGCAACAGCCTTAAGGCATAAACCAGCACGATCTGTTAAAGAGACTGAGTACAGGAGTTGGCTACAACCAGAGGCTCACTATGCAGCAAACAAGATGTAGTGGAGAGTTAGGCAGGAGCCTCCTCATTCAGGGACTTGTGATCCCTGCTAAGAAGCTGGAGTTTGATAATGGCAATGGGAATCCACCACAGATATTTAAATAATGGGAATAATATGATAACGGATGGAGAAATTATTGGACGGATGAGAGACTGAAGGCTGGGAGAGCAGTTATAAAATTATCGTTTTAGTATAGGTGGCAGAAATTAGTGGTAGAGAAGAGGAGATAGATACCATTGATGCAAAATAATTGGATCCTGTAGGATAAGGTGGTTGAAGAGTTGTGGGAGGCAATGAAGGAGAAAGAGGAATCTGGGATGACTTGGATATTTGAGCAGAATTTAGAGTCATTTGTGAAAACAGCGACTATAGGAGAAGGAATAAGTATGTAAGAAAGATAAGGAGTTTACTTTTATGTATTTTTAGAGTGAGTTTGCTGAAGGACAGCCAGGGTGCCTAGTAAGCAATTTTATATAAGAACTCAGAGCTCAGGAAAAGGGAAGGACTAGAATTCATCTGTGTACAGCTGGTGGTTGAAGTCATTGGAGTGAGTGAGATCACCCATGTCATAAAAAACAACTTTTATCTAAGTGATTCGACTGTGCACATATTAGAGTAAATACAAGAACACTTGGCACCCACAGTAGGCACAGCACCAGATACTTGTTCTGTCTTGGACAGAACTCTAAGAACAAAATAATCCACCATGGAACAGAGGAAAGGCAATAATTTTCTGTCTTTCTCTAAACTGTAAAGTAATTTAACCATCAAAAGAACTCTTTGTAGTTTGAGTGTAATGTAAGAAATATGTATTCCATACCCCAGATTTATTAAAATTGCATATTGGAACAATTTTGCTGAGGTTAAAATAAATCTTAAAACAAATAAATATTTTCACAGTACACATATGAAACCATTTTTTTTGGACACCAATCATATAATAACCAGGCAGTAGGTGGGCAAACTGGCCAAATCAAGAATGATGTCTGGCTGGGGAAGATTGTTATTAAGATCCACCTGATTTCTTTTCTTTTTTCTTTTTTTTTTTCTTGTTAGAGAGAGGGTCTAGCTCTGTCACCTATGCTTGAGTGCAGTGGTGCCATCATAGCTCACTGTGATGTCAGACTCCTGGGATCTGGAATCAAGTGATCCTCCCTCCTCAGCTTCCCTAGTAGCTGGGACTACAAGCGCGCATCAACACGCATGGCTATTTTTTACTTTTATTTTGTAGAGACAGAGTCTCGCTGTGTTGTCCAGGCTGGTCTTGAACTCCTGGCCTCAACAGATCCTCCCACCTTGGGCTCCCAAAGTGCTGATATCACAGGTGTGAGCCACCACACCTGGCCCAACCTGAGTTCTTTACCTAGTCCTTAAATGTTGGTATTCTGTAGGGTTTCATGGTCAGTCCACTGTTCTCACTCTACATGCTATCCCTTAGAGATTGTTTCATTCTCATAAGTACTACTACCATCATTATATTCATGATACCATCATATCTTTAGTCTGGATCTTGCCTTCAAACCCATCTTCGACACAACAGCCAGGCTGACGTATCTAGAACATCTGTCTGCCCATGCCACTGTCTTGATTAAAATCATTTGGAAGCTACACACAGTGGTTTGTGCCTATAATTTCATCTACTTGGGAGGCTGAGGTGGGAGAATCACTTAAGACCAGGACTTTGAGCCCAGCCTGGGAAACATAGTAAGACTCCATCTCTAAAATAAAATAATAATAATAATTAAAAAACCCTTCGATGCTTCCCCACTCCCTCCATAGCAAAGCCAAAGCTCTTTAATTTGGAAATTATGTTTATTAATTATGTCTTGTCTAATTCTCCGCCTTATCTTTCTATTGCCACTTAAGCTTTAAATTCCTACAACATCAAATTGCTTACAGTTACTTTTCATATGCGCACACACACACACACACACACATACTCTTTTTTGACATCTTGTTTTCATTCTTGCTTCTCCCTCAATATGCAGTCCTCTCCCTCTTCCACTTGACTAACTTTTGTCACCTCTCCAGATAGCCAGTCTCGGCCCTAAATTAATTACCTCATCTCAGTGTTTTTATAATACTCTGTGCATATCTTTGTCACTTAACACATTGTTTCACAATTATCTTTTTATAGGACTGTTTTCCTCATTACTGGGAGTGCCTTGAGGGTTGGGACTGTATCCTGTTCATCTTTATATCCTTAGTGACTAGCATGGGCTTATAAATGGTTAAATAAATGAGGAGGGAGTGAATGTCCAAGGCAAGCTTGCATAAAAAATGCCTCCTTGTACTTGAGTGTAATTTTTTAGCCATTGAGTAATTCCAGTGAACCATGTGTAGATTTGTTACTCTGGAGTTGTTTCTGTTACCCTTTTTAATTATCAGATTCTAATCAGGTGTTGTCTAAAGTAGATGTACGTCTGCATGATAGGGTTATTTCTTTCCCTGAAGAAATCCTTCAGGTTTACAGAAAGAAAAAAGTTGGCTTTCTGTAATATAAGAATATGTATTGTAAAAATATAAGGCATACAGGTAGATGATTCCTTTTGGAAGTAAAATGTATTTGTGGTGCTCCTTACTTTATCCTTCTAAATAATTCCCTGAGGAAACTCTAATAGTTTACTTACTAGCTTGATGGTGTAGTCAAATGGGTTTTGCTCTCCACTCTTTTTTTTTGAACCCTCTTTTCTACCTGCATATTCACAGGATGTAGATATTTGCTACTTATATATTCTACTGGAACCTACATGTTTATAAAAAGGGACACATATCATCTTTGTTCATGTAACCAAAGAGGGTTAAGGTAACAGCCTTTTTTTTTTTTTTAGAAGATCAACTGGCATTTTCTGATTTCTGTTAGTTGTGAATATAAGGCTTTTATTATAATGGGATAGAGAGACTTAGTGTTGTCTTAAATTTTAAACTCCAGGGAGAAGTGTCTGGTATTTTTCACATTACATTTAGAGATCCCAGACAGATATTCGGCTCCAGTCTGTTAAAAAATAAAATCTTTTTATTAGAGTATCATCCATATAGTATAGTTTAGCCATATTTGGACTAGCTGGACTTATCTATAAATATATCTTTAGTTATACA
The DNA here is from genome assembly GCF_029289425.2 of Pan paniscus. Lineage (NCBI taxonomy): Eukaryota > Metazoa > Chordata > Mammalia > Primates > Hominidae > Pan > Pan paniscus. The sequence goes on from NC_073252.2 coordinate 116,707,273, forward strand.
TCTGTACTTATAGGACAAAGTAAATCTTTAAAATAAGATAATGAATTCCATGGATATCTATTAAAGGAACTGTGGTTTCTTGCATATATTTTGGAAAACAAAATATTCTCTGCCATACACACAACATGATGGCAGCTTCAGAAAATTGGTGTTTCCTGGCAGAGTCATGGAATCAACCTAAATGCCCATCAACAGTAGATTGGATAAAGAAAATGTGGTACATACACACCATGGAATACCGTGTAGCCATAAAAAAGAACAAGATCATGACCTTTTCAGCCACATGGATGGAGCTGGAAGCCATAATCCTAAGCAAACTCATGCAGGAACAGAAAACCAAATATCATATGTTCCCACTTATAAGTGGGAGCTAAACATTGAGTACACATGAACACAAAGAAGGAAACAACAGACACCATGGCCTATTTGAGGATGGATTGGGGAGGAGAGAGAGAATCAAAAAACTACCAATCAGGTACTATGCTTATTACCTGGGTGATGAAATAATCTGTACACCAAACCTCCATGACATGCAATTTACCTATATAACAAACCTGCACATGTACACCTGAACCCAAAATAAGTTAAAAAATAATAACAGAAAATTGATGTTTCTGCCATATTGCACAAGTAACATACAATTTAAGAACCCAAATATTGAACTTTGAGTTTGCTTCCTAGTTTGAAATACAAACAAGATATTAGCTGACCTGTATCATCTCTTCTAGAATATAGATCCTGGCTGTTGAGTCCAGCTGAGAAAATGCCGCAGAATACAGATCTACTTGGGAGAGATATTGGCTCTTAACATTGCTGTAGCCTTTGTGCTACCCCTATATTGAAACTCCTTCTCAGCTTCCAGAACCACTCTTATGGAAAAATTCTTGCATGAGGAAAGGACAGACATTTCAATAGACTGCACTAAAAAAAAAAAAAAAAAAAAAAAAACCTGAGTTCATGTGGCAACATGTTTTTTAAGAAAGTCTTGAATGAATTGTTATTCTAAGTTTCAATTAATGATGATCTCAGCTGGAATAATTTGCACTTTTATGTAATTTGTGTTTCAATACATATGTAGTTGACAGGAGCTGTCTAGATACATCAGATTTACACATCTGTCAGTAAATCAAAGATTTAAATGTGAAAGGCAGTACCCAAGTGCTCCGTGTGGGTGTATAGTATTCCCCAGCAGATTAAAGACCAGCAAGTCAATACAAAGTTACAGACATATCAAAAAGCAATCTCTTATGTTACAGGTATATCCTCATTCCAGGACTGTACATGTCTGCAGAAATCCTTTGCCCATTTTTCCTGAACATGGGAATCTACAATTGGCTGGAAAGGGTCAAATGTTAACAGTATATTTTAAATGCAAAATACAGAAACTTTTAATTTGGTGTTGGCCATTGCCTTTTAGTTGTTATCATTAGAGATGAACAAAATTATGAGCATTCTGAGTAACAATGTGGCCCTTAAGAGGGTAGAAATATTTCCCCAAACACGCATTCTGTACATTGGCAACACAGAAGTTACTAGGGGACTCAGAGCAAAGAAGCCCAAGCCCTTGGTCAGTGTGGTTGGATGGTCATGGATGCTGGCATTTCCTCTCCTACCTCTGCCCACATATGCCCATCTTTTCAGACACTTGACAGGCACTTGGCCTTTGGCCCTATCCTGAGATATATGGCACACTTCCTATGTGGACGTGCTAGAGGGCTGTAGAATCTCCAAAATGATATGGAGAAATTTTCTTTCCAATTGTCTTCTCTGACCAGGCAAAGCTCAGTATTTGGAAATTGGACAATCTACCCTGCTGGTATATCTGCTGTTTTAAAGGAAGATTTTTCTTTAGGCCACTCTATAGGCAATGAAGCAACTCCTCTTTAATTCTATTTCTGTCAGTCTCTCAGTTGCAAAAGCCCAAATAGTGTGCATTTGAGTTGAATAGCTAACATACTACTGGTTTATAGAAAATTATTCTACATGTTTTTGCCCTAGGCACATAAAGTCTATCATATCACCTCCGTAGCTGCAGTACTGCAACCACTAAATTCTTGGAGTGAAGGATAGGCTTGTTTTCCTTGCATGGGATGTGCAGAGAAATGCACCATTAATTTCATTGTGGGGCAAGATGTAGCACTTTGCTAGAATCTGTGTTTACAGTTTAATTATTTTGGTGGAGTGCACCGAAGTTTTAAGAATGTGATCATTTCAGTGCCATGGTTATTCAAAAAAATGTGTTTTAGGGAGACATGAGGATGGCACATATCCCTAACATAAGAGAACCCAAGAAAATATAATTTTATTACCTGGACTGACTAACATGTGAAGCCCTTCAGTTGTGATTTGCTACCTAGGCTCAACAGCCAGTAATATGCCAGTTTTAAACCAGATGGCTGTTGGCCTCAAAAGCCCAGCTGACTTGGAAGTAACATGTTGTCATTTTTTTTTCTACCTCCAAATCCCACTCCAGTGGCATGTTTTTCTAGTCATAGTTTATTATCGTCACTTATGTCTCAGGCTCTCCACCTTAGTACAAGCCCCAGGTCTGCAGAGCTTGTGATCTTTGTCATTGTTTCCCCCTGTCCTTCAAGACTGGTCTGTAAGGACAGAGGCCTAGATATCTTGAGCTCTGCAGCTTTCCCAGAACAACATTCATTACCTTTAGACTTATTAAAATCTAATCCTAATAGGGTTCCTGAAGTAGTTGTATTCAATTAAAATCAGCAGGTCAGTTTAATTCTGTCCCCAGTATATTTTTAAGAAAAGGAAATGGGAACTATTTTAAGGATAAACAAGTGATGTATGCCTTCCTGCACAAACTCATGGGTGGGGTGTGTAATTATAATTCTGCTCGGTGAGTTTGGATAACAATTACAGATAGCCCAGTATAGAGTTGGTGCTCTGAAATCTCAGTGTGACAATTCCCCAACCTTGACTCAGAAATTTCCAGATATTTAAAATAAACATCTAAGAAGTACCATGATTTTTGCTAGGTACTGGGCAAACAAAGATAAATTAGACATGGATGCTGCCTCCAAAATGTGCACAGTAGTCGGTGGGAGGGCAGTAGATTATCCACCAGGCAGATGAGTAGGAGAAATATGGTTGCAGGAGATGGAGCATGCCAATTTGCAGTGACAAAGGTGTAGCATGGAGTGTTTGCAGAAATGTAAGCACTTCCATGTGAATGGAGAATGCAACTGGGGATTATAGGAGGTGTGCTGGAGAGGCAGGCAGAGGCCAGATTAGGTAGGCTATTGCAAGCAATGATACAACTCTTCCTCCTGTGAGTAGGTGATGGGGAGCTATTCAAAGCATTAGCAAAAATGAATTTTTTTCACATAATTCTTGAGTCCTGGTGAGAGAGGAAAAATACTTTTTATATATGTATGGAGCTGCTGGGAAGCTCTTTCACAGTGGAATATAAAGATGTGAATTATGACAGCTGGAGTGGGCTGAGGTAAATAGGACATTGTTAAGAAATGTTTAGGTAATGCAGTAGAAAGGTTTTGATGATCAGTTAGAGGTAAGAAAAAGAATAATAAAGGTGATTAAATATTCTTTCTGCCATGGTTAAATGGTAATGGCACATAATTAAAAGGTAATATATTGCACTTCCTGGAGTTGTATGGTGCAAATCTATACAAAAACACACAGCAACCCTGAGAGCTGGGTTGCAGTTTGGTCTCTGAACTTTCTATCAGTTAAAGCAAAGAAAAGAATAGGATCAGTTAAAAGAGGCATCTTGTTAAATGGTGTAATGAAACAAAAACTGAAAATGCTGTAAGTTATAAAATGTAATAAATGTAGATTATGATTATTATAGTCAAATAGGCTTTTCTCTAGAGGAGCAGGGTGCTGTTGTCCGGCTCCCTTAAGTCTGTCAAATCCCCACAGTACACGAGCAGATCCCCTTCTTCCAGACCTTTCATCCACAGGGAATGAGAATGCTTCTACTCTATGCGGGATGCCACTTGGTTAACGGGATACTGAAGCAGCATTGATTTACCCTCTATTGGTCCCTGCGTAGGGCACCCCTGCTCATCAATTGAAATCTATTTCTTAGAGGCAAACTCAGGGAGACACTGAGCTGTCCTCCTGTATCACCTTCACTCTTCTTCTGGAGTCTTCTCCCTCTCCTTTTTTCTTTTCAAGCAACACCCAAAACTTTCATGCAAGTTAACTGTCTTGGTCTGTCTTGCTAGTTTGCCCAACATGCACAGCTTTGCCTGGATCCTAGCAGGTTCTGGGCAGAGAGGCAAGATGAAATTTCTGCTGTGGATATTTTCTGCATTAAAAAAAATCCATAATTTGACATTATTCAGGTATTCACTCTTCATTTCCTTCATTCACGGTAGCTGCTGAATTCTCTTTATTTTTTATTATTGATAAGACATAATGTTAGGATCAAAAAGGGCCCTAAAGATGACCTTGACCAGTCCTGTACTTTGACAGATGAGGAAACTGAGGCCTAGAAAAGCAAAGTGAATCATTAAAGGCTATACAACCGGGTGGTATCTGAACCGAGTCTAAAGCGCAAGTCCTCTGACTCTCAGACAAGTCTTTCTTCCATTACCATGCTGTTTCCCAGGGCTTTCTTGAAATTGCATGTAAGAAAGAGAGAGAAAGAGGTATGTGCTTGAGTTTCAAAACTTTGGAGAGTGTTGAATATTTAATGTCCTGACTACAGAGTTTGCAAATGCTGTGCTGCTACCTAGTAATTGTTATTAAACAGTGAGATAGATAGATAGATAGATAGATAGATAGATAGATAGATAGATATCATTTGAATTTTTATAAAATTTACCTGTGCTATCAACTTTGGAAAAATGCATTCTGCCTGTATGTGTTGTACTGGCATTATACAGAAATTGGTCAGGAAACAGTGTTGATCTACACAGATTAAGCTTTGCCTTTATAATGGAAATGTATTAAATATGTACATTTGTGAATACTTCTTGAACTCCATCCTGGGAGGAGGAGATTGTCTGCAGGGTACTCAGGATCTGCAGAGGCCAGGCTGCTTGGCTCCCATCACAGGAGGTTTGCTAGGCAACCCAGAAGGAGCTTTCAAACAAGCCTAGATATTCCTGCCTGGCCTGCTGCCATTCTCCAAGAAGGCAAGTAGGCACAATAAATTAGAAGTGGACGGTAACAGTTCACATGTTGCCCTTTAAGAAGTGTTGATATTTTATGGCAAGAGGTTTGTTTGTACAGAACTAATCAGTCCATGTAGGGGTTTATTAGCTAATTGGTCAGAATCAAAACTTATAAAAAGCATTTGGAAAACAGTCATCTGTGATTACAGTGAAGGAAAAAACCCTTAGATGAAGTCAGAAATGTTGATCCTTGAGAAAGCTTGCCAACCTGCATATAAATTTGTGTGGGAAGAAATAAATTTAAAATAAGTCCTTCTATACTAAACTTTAAAACTTCTGCATGCAAGGAAAAAAAAAACCAGATGGCATAGGTTTTATGAGGTCATAACTAGTATTTTGAGACTTGAAATTCCAGACCAGTTCCAATGGCACCCACATATTTGCAGTAACATTTATGTAGAAAGATTAGACATTACCGAAAGTCTCAGGCCATCCCCATGCAGATACAAAAAGATGCTTTTTCTTTAACCCTCTTTTATTTACTCCTTTATTTTATAAATGCCTGGTGAAGGAGATTAGCCTGTTTATTAGAGTGAATCAAAATGCTTAAACCTAGTTATCTTGGGATACTGTGAGACAAAGTTTGATTATGTTGTATTTTTGTATTTGTATACTGATACATAAATACCTATGTGGTAAGATGTAAAGCAGCTTCAGAAGCCTTGGGTAATAAATTGTTTCTTGTTCATGAACTAAGCCACAGTCCACAGCCATGTACTTTTTGTCCCATACTTGCTTGATTGTAGTACTTATAATCTTGTAATAGACACACTTGTTTAATTAACAGTTTTCCATAGAAGTTTGTGAGCTCTGTAAGGAAGGAACTGTGTCTATTTAATTCACTGTTTCTTTGCCAGCATTTAGGAAAGTACCTGGTCCTTGGCCACATAAAGAAAAAGAAAGGAAGATGTATAGAAAGAGATAAAGGAAAAAAAGGTAGGAAGGATGGAGGAAAGAAAGGTAAATGGGAAAAAGGAAAGGATGGAGGGAAAGAGAGAAAGGAAGAGGAGAAAGAAGAGGAAGTGGAAGAGCAGAAGCAAATAATAATCATAGTAATAAAGCCAGTTTAGTGGCTACTTTTTATTTGCCATAAAAATAAGGAACTGGCCAATTCTTTGGATCTTTTCAAATGGAATGTTTCTAAGTTTGCATGAGTAACTGAGTTGTATGTATCTCTAAATTTATATCAACATAAAGAATTCTGAGTATCCTATAAGAAAATCATATAGCCTCTCAAAGTTTTAAAACCATAAGGCTTCTAATCTCATTTTGACTATTTATTTAGAAAAAAATAAATAAAAATTTTGCTACATTTTCCTAAGTAAAGTGAAGAGCTGTCTTTTAGTTTTTAATAGAAGAACTTGTACTTCATTTATTCTTCAATGGAATCCCACCCCTCACTTTAGCCAAATGATTTCTCCAAATCCTCATTTTTTTTTTTTGTTGTACAAATAGAGTCGCTCAATTATCTCCCAAGGCTCTACAAAATCGAAATAACTTTTTCCTAAGCTAATTATTATGGAAAGTTCCAAAAAGTACATGTGTACATTTTCTAATAAAAATATACAGTGATTATCATAGATCGATTGGTCTGGTTTAAGTCAAATTCCATTAATCAAAACCTTCAGTCAACTGATTTATCGTGGATGCATACATTTGGTTTCTAATTTATTTATTGTCTACATTCTGCTTTTAGAAGAAAAGGGAAAAGGACCAATAAGCAGGTGGTTAGTATTAATTTAGTAAATAAAAACTACATCTTCAATATTATATTGTTGGAATAGATGGTTATAATGATAAACGTCTTTAAATTAATGTTCATAATAATGGCCAGATAGAACTCTAACTAAGAATTTGCAGATAATCTGCTGTTTAAATAACATTGTATTAGGTACTCAAGCAGAGATAATATAGATGTGCCATATATGTTAGCAATAATGAAACTTCTGAGCATTTATTATGTGCCAGGTATAATGCTAATGCTTTATCTACACTTGCCTCATTTAATCCTCACAAAAGTCCTGTGAGAATTGTTTTTCCATTTTACAGACCTAGAAGCTAAGAGAGAAATAAAGCAACTTGTAAAAGATCACACAGTTAGAATTTTAACATAAATTTGATTCTGACTTTTTGTCAGTTGTTCTAGTTATCGTATTTTAGTACTTTTTACCATCTTCTTCATTGCTTCCTTCCCACCCTTACTTAAACTGTGTGGTGCATACTTCTGTATAGCATTTGCATATTGTATGGGAATAATTTGCAGCTTAAAAAAAACTTTGCCTTTTTTATGAGAGCACAAGCTCTTTGAAGTCATGGTACAGGGTTTTTCCTATTTGCAGCAAAGGGCCTAGGGCAGTGCCTGTAATCTAGCAGAATTCAGCAAATGTTTGTGGAATAAATGAGGGGTTCTATCTGGGTGTATTGACTCCATTAGATTACAAATAGCATATGCTGGGTGAGGTGGCTCATGCCTGTAATCCCAGCACTTTGGGAGCCCAAAGTGGAAGGATTGCTTGAGCCCAGGAGTTCAAGACCAGCCTGGGGAACATAGGGAGACCCCATATCTACAAAAAAAAAAAAAAATAGCCAGGCATTGTGGCACAGCTGTAGCCCCAGCTACTTGGGAAGCTGAGGTGGGTGGATCACTTGAGCCCGGAAGGTTGAGGCTGCAGTGAGCCATGTTAGTGCCACTGCACTCCAGCCTGGGCATCACAACACTACCTTGCCTCAAAAAAAAAAAAAAAAAAAATGGTAAGTACCTTGAGGAGAGGGAAATATCTCACTTGTGAATTCTTTGCCCACAGGGATGACTTAGATTAAGATTTATTGAATTGAATTAAGGATTTAAATGAGTGCTATACAATAAACATTATATTAAGTTATATTTATTATGTTAACTGAGATGTGAAAATACTATCATATCTTAGATACATGTTCAATAAAGATAGATAAAATAACTTACAGGACTTTTCAATGAAAAAAGAATACAGTTTGTTGGATTCTCACAATAAACCTCAGAAATTAAGGATTCATAAGTAAAAACAAAATTCATGATTGAGGGGTCTATGACTTGTCCACATTCACAGAGCTATAAGTAGGAGAGCTGGGATGAGAACCTAGGTCTCTGACTATTAGTTTGGGTGCTTGCTATGATATTTAAACTATTATACTACTGACATTTCAATTTGTGAAAACAATTCCCCAAATATCTAGAGTTATTATGCTATTATTGTTTTTAATATTTACTGAAAAATTACAAATTGATAGGTTCTTTTGTGAAAAAATTTATACAATATAGCCATGATATGCTCCCAAGGAGCTTTACTCCTCCAGGAAATGCAGAGAAAACCAATCCTGTGTTGAAATAAATCCATAGCACTCCTTTTCTTTATAATCTAAACTGTATAAAGGACTTATCTCTGCTGTATAGATCAGGAATACCCTGGAGTAAGTGAGGCATAGAAAATTATGTAAGCAAATCAGTGGGATCCCAGGTTCTCAGAAACCAGCTCCACACCCAATCCATTACTACCTACCTGTATACAATTAATCTCTTTCCATTCCTTTGGCTAAATTGAATCAAGAGCTCTTTGGTTGGGATTGCCAATAAATGCCTCAGGCTTTTATGGAATGCCTAGTATAGGGACAACCTTACACATAATAAAAAAATCAGTAAATGTTTGTCTATTTCCTGGGTGAAAACTCCTTACTACGTCAGTCAGTAATTTGAATTTGGTGAGTTACAGTTTTTGTTCTGAATACCGTCACTGCTTCAAATTTCTACTTGGTTTAAACTCTGTTCATATTACTCATTTTGCAAGCTGTGAATCTAGCATAATGAAGTATAAGCAGTGTACCTGCTGCTATAAGTAAGCCATTGGATTTTGTGGTCATCCACATGCTTGTCATCTTTCTCTCAGAAGGCATCTTTTTTTCTGACTGAAATAGGATCATTTCCAAGCAGTCTTCTATTCATATATTTCTTACTATTTATAAGAATTTTCACTTTGAGGATCCCAGGATGTTCAAAAATAGATGAGAGCATTTTCTTTGGCCTACCTGTATTCTGAGATAGAGGCACCACTGACCCCACAAGAAGTAAGGCACCGTTTAAGGTGGAATTCAAAAGAAGATACCAGGTTAGAAAAATAAGTCCTCTGAAAAGCTTCCCATCCTTTCCTTCAGAGTTACAGCAGAGTTTTGAGCTTGTAAACTTGTTTGCATCTGACATGTTATTGTTAATAAAATATTTTATCCTATGAAAGTGAGCATCTTGAAATAATTTATCTTCTGCTGGTTATAAACTTAAATTGCTTAAACTGGTTCTGATTTACATTGGCCAACAAATACCTAGATTTAATATTTTGTAGATAATCGATTTTTTTATCCTGGTTAAACAAGAGGCCTTCATAGAAACTGAGCACAGATTAAATTTATGGTTCATGTTCGGCAGAAAATGGTTTTCTCTACGTCAACATTAAGTTGAAACATAAGAACACCTGTGTAAGAATTTGTTTTCTGTAATTTCAAACTGATAACCTTAAATAACCATTGTTAATAAAACTGATAGAAAAGTGGTCGATAGTTCATTCGGATCATTGTATTGAAACAAGAACCTGTCTTTGTGGAGTGTCCCTTACAAATCTTCCAAGGACTATGTGTGGTCCCTACAACAAAATTTCTCACTTCTCTGTAGCTTTACGAATCTTGCCCATGAATAGCAATGCTGCGAGGAAACACGAACTGTAACATGCTCCACCCTGAAAATTCACAATTTTATTTTAATACCAGAACTTGCTAAAAATCCACTTTTCTAGGAGGAGCACTAAGAAAAAGGCCATAAAAATAAATAATGTTTAAGGGGGAAAGACGAGTGGAAATATTTTATGTCAATGATGAAAAAGGAAATAAGTTCGGGGTTTTCTTAAATTATTTGAATTCAGTTCAAAGGAAAGCCTTAAGTTTCCTTTACAAATATGCTGGCAAAGTAATATTTATTATAGGTTTCCAAAGTTGGACTATATCAAGTTCAATAAGGAACAAGGTAGAACTTTAAGTCATGTTATTTAGGGTAGTGCATCCTGGAATTTTTATTGCAGTGCCATATGTGGGAAATGAAAATATTTCTACAGCATTTTGGGCAAACAGGCAAGGCTGCTCCTGACCAGAGGCTACTGATGTGGGGTCTTAGTCTGCCTCTGGCCCTGGCCAGATGCCCTGAGGACTGAGGGAAAACATCAATACCTTCAGCATATCAATTGGCCACAAGTCAGCAGCCAGGAAAGTTCTATCCTGGAGGCAAGGTTGATATTACTATTTAGCCTCAGTATATGTTTGTAGTTTTCACTTTTTATTTTTAATCACATATAAACATAGATGAGTAAGGATGGTAACATTTGAATCCAGCTAAGGATGACTTATTAATATGTGTCAAAACCCAAATTCTACAGACCCAAGGTTAAGGAGGATTGAAAAACAACATACAGAATAGTTTATGGGTCTTATAGTTCTAGTGCTGAGAAGTTACCAAAACCTTAATCAAATCAAGAAATTATTTAAGCAGTTAATATAATCTGTTCACAAGGTCATTAACACTGTAGGATTTCTAGATTGGTCATAGCTGCTTTTTGTTGTTGTTGTTGTTGTTGTTGTTTTTTGGACAGTAACGTTGCAAGGAGAAAAAAAGGATTGAGTTTATACATGTAGGATGAAAAGTTTCAATAAAACTGCTTTAGATCTTTAAATTCTTATTAATTTTTCAGTTGCAATGCTAGTTAACATGGTTTATTCTGAAAGAGATACTGATGGTTATAGAGACCAGTTTTTTGGATAAACTAGGATTTACGTGATTCAGAGATCAGTTTTAGCGAGATCTCTTGATTGCTATGTAGACCCTTGTATGCAGACTGCAGCTGGTCTCTTTTCACTTTCTGAGAATGGGATACTACTTTACACATAATTGGATAAGAGTCAGGAATAACTTATTTGCATGTGTGAAAAATACACTCAAACAGCTTAAATCAAAAGGAGACTCCACTGACCTGTGTAACTGAAAAGTCCATTGGGACACCTGGCTTCGAAAAGGCTGGATCTACTAGTCTCGTGATGTGATCAGGTCCAGGTCTTTCTCTCTTCAATTCTTTGCTTGGTTTCCTTGTTGCTGACTTCATTCTAGGCAAGATCTCTCCTGTGGTTCTAAGATGACTACCAGTTACTGTAGAGACTACATACTTCTCAATGCATAACTCATGGGAAGAAAGCATATTAGTCCCAGAATTCTCAAGACATCAGAACTGGATTAAATTACATGCTCACCCCAACCCAATCACTGTAGCCAGAGAAATGAAATGCACCAAATACTTAGCCTAGCTTCAAACCCCTTCCCACCACTCCACAATGCGATGCCAGTGAACTACACAAGTCATCAAATAGAAATTTATGGCTTTTAGAGTGGTGAGAATGGATACTGGAGACATAATCAACTCTACAATGGAATCTTAGAAATAGAATGAGACTTTAGAATCTTCAGCCAAATGCTTACTGACTGATCAAACTTTATAAAACATTAAGCAAAAATGGTCATTTAGTCTCTGAAGATACCACTCATGCCAATGAACCAGCTACTACCTCCTGAGACTGTTTGATTTTTGAACTGTTTAATTTGGCAAGGCCTGTCTTATATTGAACATAAATTTGCTTCCCATTGTCCTTTATTCATCGGTGTTTATTTTGCCCTTTTTAGCCACAGAAAGTAAATTCAATCCTTCCACATTACAGCTTTTCTAGTATATATTAAAATATTAATAGTTAAGATAGTTATCCTAAGCTGCTTTCTCCAGGCTCAATATCCCCCATTCTTTCATCTGTTCTTAATATTAAAAAGTTTAGAATACCCTCACTATTTTGGCCACTCTTCTTTGTATAAATTCTAGTTAATCAATTCCAAACTCAGACACACAATTCCATGATACGGACATAGAGACTCCCAGTGAGGCCACTGGGAAGTAGTTTATTCCTATATGTGTGAGTAGAAAGAGACTGAGTCTAAATCTTTTGCAAAATAACTTTAACAGCAGCTTGCTGAATAAGCCAGTCTCGGAAATGATTACCTTCAAGTAAAATATACACAGCCAGAATGAGTGCCAAAAATATGTTTTGGAACATGATCTCTCTAATCTGTAATCATTAATACTGGGCTTAATTGCTTAATTTTTTGTTGTCGTGGACCTGATGTTTGATTTTTAAATTTTTATAAATTATCAGTATTTAAATCAATGTATACATAATAATACAGTTATGTGCTACATGTGATAGTAAACAAAGGACCACACAATGGTGGTCATAGAAGATTATAATGCCATATTTTCACTGTACTTTTCTATGTTTAGATGTGTTGAGATACACAAATAAGTTGGCAGTTGAAAAATGCAGGCGCTGGGGCGCCAACCCCCAACAAAGCTTAAAATGTGCGTATAACTTTTGACTCCCCCAAAACTTAGCTATTAATAACTTACTGTTGACTGGAAGCCTTACCAATAACATAAACAGTTGATTAACACATATTAATATCTTGTACACTATATACATTATAAACTGTATTTTTACAATAAAGTAAGTTAGAGAAAAGAAAATCGCAAGGAAAACATATTACTATTCATTAAGTGGAAGTGAATCATTACAAAGGTTTTCACCCTTGTCATCTTCATGTTGAGCAGTCTTCATGTTGCGTAGGAGGAAGAGAAGGGGTTGATTTTGCTGTCTTAGGGGTGGCAGAGGCAGAAGAGGGGAGGAAACAGAAGGGGAAGCAGGAGAGGCAGGCACATGTGGTGTAACTATAACTGAAAACAAATGTGCCTAAGTGAACCCATACAGTTCAAACCTGGGTTGCTCAAGGGTCAACTGTACTTATCATCATCCTACAATTGCCCAGGGTATTCAGTACAGTAACATGCTGTGTAGGTTTCTACCCTAGGAGCAGCAATTGGCTTTGCCATATAACGTAGGTGTGTAGTAGGCTATACCATCTAGGTTTGTTTAAGAACACTCTCTGATGTTCGCCTAAGGGTTCATTTCTCAAACATACCTCCATCGTTAAGCAATGCATGACTGTATATGTATGAACTCTTCAATTTAATGTATTTAATATTTATTTATTTATTTTGAGACAGGGTCTTGCTACGTTGCACAGGCTGATCTTGAACTCCTGGGCTCCAGTGATCCTCTTGCCTTAGCCTCCTGAAGAACTCTTTATTTTTTAAGATAATTCTTTTTATTTTCTCTTATAAAAATGAAAGAGAAAGAATTCCATCAAAATGGCCGTGTTCAGATACTATTCGTAAACTGAACTCTCAGGTCACTGACATTACTGTTAATGCTCTCCAGCAGCATGATAACCACCCAGGGTACACAGCCTGGAGCATTTTGTATGGGAAATTTGACAAACAGATGGTCCCACAGCTGTTCTATGGGGGTAGACAGCTGTCTTCCATCTATTTCTCCATTTCCCCCATCCTATCCATCACTACTATCTTCTTAAACATAAGATCACTAACAATTATCTATCAAGCCTGTGGTGTCCTCCTCTCTTTCATGAAATACTTACACTGGTGTTAACTCTGAAAAGGACTGGTCCCCATCAGACACAGGAGAAGTGGGAGGAAGTTGAGCAGTGGTTTAAGGAAAGCCTGTAATGAGGTGTCTGGAGCGCCTCTCTCTTCATCCAGTCCACCACCAAGTCTTGTACATCAAATCTACTTCCACAATACACTTCACATACACTCTCTTTCTCCCAATTTTACTGCCACCAGTAGTCTAATCATCATCATCAGCCACTTGGGACTCCTGCAGTGACCCCCAAATTTGTCTCTTTTCATCCTCCAGTCTGTTTTCCAAACTGCAACCCAAAGACTTTAAAATGCAAACAGGACCACGTTTGTCTTTAGTAAAACTCTCCAGTTACTTTTCACTGCACTTAGGATGAAATACAAAATTCCTCATAAGTTTTGCAAGGCCCCGCCTACATGTCCAAGTACATCTCCCTTCATTCTCTCTATTGCTCAGTACATGTCAGATACACTCATTTCCTTTCATTTCCATTACTAGAACAAACTCTTTTCTGCCTCGGGACCTCTGCACATACCTCTCCCCTGCTTGAAACACTCCCTGTCTCTTTGCCTGACAAACTCCTACTCATTATTAATTCTCAACCAGTGTCGTTTAGTCTCCATTCTTCCCTAACAGCTCATTTTAGGACCCCATGTTATATTCTCCAAAAATATCCTCTAATTTTCCTTTGGAGCACCTACATGTGTACTGCTTACGTGTCTAAAGTCTGCCTCAGACAGTAGACCATAAACTACAGGAGAAGTGGCTCGGCCTACTGCTGGATCTCCAGGGTGTAATCAGATTGCCTGGGTTTGAATCCTTGTGCCCTCACTTGGCAGTTGACCTTGAATACTCAGCCTCAGTTTCTTCACCTGTACAATAAAGAAAAAAAATATAACTTTTTAAAAAAGATTATTGCAAGAATCAATCACAAAATCCTTGTAAAATACTAGAGTGCCTGGCACATAATAGGTGTTCAATCTATAATGGTTATTAGTACAGTTGTCCCTTGGTATCTGTGGAAGATTGGTTCCAGGACCCTGCTTGGATACCAAAATCTAAGGATGCTCAAGTCCCTGGTGTGAAATGGCATAGTATTTTCATATAACCTATATGTATCCTCCCATATACTTAAATCATTTCTAGTTACTTATATTACCCAATGCAGTGTAAATGCTATATAAATAGTTGTTATACTGTATTTTATTTTTAAAATATTATTTTGGGCCAGGCACGGTGGCTCACACCTGTAATCCTAGCCCTTTGGAAGGCCGAGGCAGGCAGATCACCTGAGGTCAGGAGTTCAAGCACACCTGGCCAACACGGCGAAACCTCATCTCTACTAAAAAATACAAAAAATTAGCCAGGCAGTAGGCTGTATAGCCAGGTGGCAGGAGTCTGTAGTCCCGGCTACTTGGGAGGCTGAGGCACAAGAATTGCTTGAACCCGGGAAGTGGAGGTTGGCAGTGAGCTGAGATCGCCCCACTGTACTCCAGTCTGGCTGACGGAGCAAGATTCCATCTCAATTTAAAGAAAACATATGTATATTTATATATATATGTACATTATTTTGAATTGTTATATCGTTATTTTTTATTGTTGTTGGGTTTTTCCCAAATATTTTTGATCTTTGTTTGGTTGAATCCGTGGATGCAGAAACTGTAAATATGGAAGGCCAACTGTATATTATTATTGTTTTAAGATGCTTACATATTGTAGGCAAAAGTCAGTAGGAAATAATACCCATTTCTTGAATAATTCTAAGAAGTTATTGTTATTCAAATTAGAACAGTGCTACAAAAATTGTTTTCACTGATAGCTTCCCTGTGGTTTATCCCTCAGTACTTTTTAAAACTGTCAGACATTTCAGGCTAGCCATCCTAATACATAACTTAGTCTCCATTTCAGAGGTTGTCTTAAAATATTTGAGTTTTTAAACAATTTGTAAGAGATATGTAAGTACTTACTTTCAGATGCATTGAAAAATAATTCACCATTACTTTCTGTTTTTTCCATTGAGATTGCTGAGCTGAGCATATTTCATACACAGGGCACTCTGTTTGGGCCTCTTGACAAAGAAATTTTATTTTTATAAACTTCACCTTCTGGAGATAATGATAACCTTTCCTTTTTTACTCTCTACATTCACTGTCTTCTTAATGGTATTTCCATGGAGGAGCTTTTTATACCTTCATCAGGGTACAGTAAAAATGCTGCTCTGTGTAAAAGGATTATGACGCTGTACAGATTTTCACTGTCAGACACCTTCCTTTGGGTAAATATTTATGTGAAATGAGGCACCGAATTTAAAATAGTCCTAAAGAAGCTGCATACTCTCCTTGACAACAACAACAAAGAAGTTTGTGTGTGCACAGTTGGTTTAGCAGTGTCTGGCATAGAGAAATGAAGACAAAAATACACTTTGGTCCTGTAATATTTATAGCATTGCCAGTTTAACCGTCATGTCCTATTTAGGAATATTTTTTGAGTGAGCTTTATTTTAATATCCAAGAACACAGTCTTAAGTTGCTGAGCGACGCTCAAGCTAACTGGAGAGGACAGAGAAGTACTTGCGTGCTGTTCTGTGAAGGATGAAGAGGGAACTTGGCGTTGGTAGCATCTTCCTAAATTCTTGCTTACCCCAACAAAGAAGACATTGCTAACAATGAGGTAGCCACTTGCAAATGCTGTGTTGAGCTTTGTAGGCTTTTGTAAGAAACATTGTCTTCATGAGTTTATCCGTGAGAAAGGCAAGAGATTCCGTTTTGTAATTCTGAATAATGCCTATCCACGTATGGCAGCAACTTGTGTGTGTGGCGCACCTATTATGAGAGAGTGAGGCAGTCCATATAGTGCTCATATTCCAGGTGACTGCAAGTGAAGCTAAAATGCATCATGACTTTTAAATTTTGAATCTTTCTGAAATGCACATAATCTTCACTTTAAAAACTAAAAATAATTGCCATCATATTATAAATCTATTAAACATTTACATATGCTGCCTGACTTCCCTAATAGAGTTACCTGTCATGGTTTAAGCTCCTTAGAGACTCAGTGTTCTCACGTAACATCACTTTTTGAACTGTGTTTTGTTAAACTGTGTGAATGTGCTGGCTTGGCACTAAAGGGCATTAGAGTGCCACACACAAAGCATTTTAGCCTTTTAGCCTTTTCTCTCTTCTTTTTTTTTTTTTTTTTGAGATGGAGTCTTGCTCTGTCCCCGGGCTGGAGTGCAGTGACGCAATCTCGGCTCACTGCAACCTCCGCCTCCCGGGTTCAAGCGATTGTCCTGCCTCAACCTTTCGAGTAGCTGGGACCACAGGTACACGCCACCAAGCCCAGTTAAGTTTTGTATTTTTAGTAGAGACGGGGTTTCACCATGTTGGCC
Source organism: Pan paniscus (assembly GCF_029289425.2). Lineage (NCBI taxonomy): Eukaryota > Metazoa > Chordata > Mammalia > Primates > Hominidae > Pan > Pan paniscus. Next base: position 116,724,427 of record NC_073252.2, read on the forward strand.
AGGCTGGTGTCGATCTCTTGACCTCATGATCCGTCCGCCTCATGATCCTCCCAAAGTGGTGGGATTACAGGTGTGAGTCACTGCGCCTGGCCGCCTTTTCTCTCTTTCAAGCTCTCAGCTTTTCCGTCAGTGTGTGCGAGCATGTGTTCTTCTAGTTCTGTCTTCTCTCCCCTCTAATTTTCTATTTCTAAACATCTGTGGGTTAGAAAACATTAGAATTACTTCTGAAATAAGAGTAAACTGTTTTCAGCTAATTACCCAAAGGACTGCCTTACAACTTGTGAAAGCATGCAAGCTTTCATTTTTTTTCTTTCATTTGACAAATATGTATTGAATACCCGCTATGTGCTCGTTATTGGACTGAGGACAAGGTGGTGAGAAAACTGGTCCCTGCCATTGATGGAGACATTAGTATGATGAGGTCGGTGCTGTAAGGTGTGCGGTCGGACCCCCACCCCTATCTGGGAGTAGTCAGGGAAAGCACCCAAAAGAAGCAATGCTTGGGGCTGAGTCTTCAACAAAGACTCTGGACAGGATGGTTTTTCAGATGATGAAGGGGACACGGACAGAGTGAGGCTGGGAGGAAGTGGAAGAGTGAGAGCATACCAGACAATGCTTTTCCTCCCACCTCCCACCTCTCTCCTGTCACCCCCATCTCGCTCTGCTTTGAGGACTCCTCTTGTTCCTATTGATTCATGTTGGTGCTCCTCCAGGTTCTGCCCTGGACTGTTCATTCAGCTCCCTCTTTCAGGGTCATCTCATAGCTGCCGTTACTGTTCCTTGTAAGTGAGTTTAAAATCATGGGGACGTAATTTGTAAATGTTCCACCTGTAGAGCATCTCTCTTCCCTGCTCCAGAGCAGCACATCCAACTGAGTATTGGACATGTCGACTTTCATGTCTAACAGACACCTCAAATTCAACCTTCCCTCCAGATTGGATTCTCTTCCTGGGTTCTTTGTGTCAGTGAAAGACACTACCAGACAAATCTAGTCAGGTTTTTGAGCCAGAAACCTTGACTTCTTCCTTTCTCCTCCTCCCTTTCAATTCATCAGCTCTACTTAGTTCCTCATCTTGAACATCTTTCCAGTTTGTCACGTTCTGTTCATTCCCAGTCACCAACTGCATTCAGGACACTGTCAATGTTTTCCTACATTGCTTCACTAGTCCACTAACTGGCATCTGTCCAGCTCTTTCCTCACAATGCAACCAGAAGGATCTTCCTAGTAAGACAGATCAAACCTGACCACCTGAATCAAATATTTAATGGCTTCCAATTGCCTTCAAGATAAACACTCTAAATGAATCTGCCCTCCCAGTCTCCTACTGCAACTTGCCTATACCAGGCCATTTATACATTTTTTATCCTTGGATGAAATTTATTTCTCATGTATTCACCTTACTGACTCTAATCCTTCCTCAGGGAAGCTTTTCTGGCCCCTCTGACTGGGATAGGGTCCCCTTTCTGTCTGCTTCTTGTCTCAATGATTTTAATTTGTAGAGGTGACTGAATGATAACATGGAGAGGCAGAGGCTCATGCCACTAAGCTTTTTATGACTTACATTTCCCGAAAGGAGGAGGCAGCCCCACTATGCAGACCACACGGGGAAACACCGGTGCCATTCAGAAAGCAAAAAAGAACGAGGGGAAGACAGAGGCCACCGCCTTTACTGTGTTTTCCATAGGAAAGGCAAGGCGAGGCAGGGGAAACAGTTTAGGGTTAGCCAGTTTGAATAATTCTGGCAGGCTTTGGGACATAGGAGCTATCCCTGGTTGGCTGGGTTTCTAGTCCTGTGTTGATTTAGGGCAGGAAATATTGGCTTAGTGTGTGAGAGATAAAGGAAGTGGTTAGGGAGATGGACTCACTAATGCTTGGTTTACATATGAAAGGAATACTGGACGGCAAGTTATTTATCATATTAGCAATTAACTAGCTCTGGGAAGGACAGTCTCTCCCCAGCCCTCAAGCCTTTCTATTCCATCAAAATATCAAAACATCATAAAATACAGAATACAAAAAACATGATTAATAAATGCACTACTCTACCACCTATTGTGGGAAGGTACGTATCTCACTATATTGTAACACATGTCCCAAACTTGCTATGTTGTTTCTTGAGAGCAGGCATCTGTCTATCTTGTTCACCACTGTAACCCCCGTGCCCGGCATGGGGTCTCTGGCACTTGGTATATGCTCAGTAAATATTGACTGAATGGAAGAATGAATGGACAGTTTTCTATCTTGTGTACATTCTTCGTGTTTCACCTGGAAAGCACATTTTTTTCTAAATTTAGATTTTGCTCTATCAATTAATTAAAACATATTTTCATTTACTTTAAATGTGAGGGTTTTTTTCTTTCCTTTCAAAGTTTAATCTGGCTCAGCAGTATAATGTATTACTTAAAACCCTATAAAGAGAATGACTCATCTCTACATCCCTGTGTCAGCCAATGGTTCTTTACTGGGGATAATGTTGCCACAGGGGACATTTGGCAATGACCGGAGACATTGTGGTTGTCACAACTGGCATCTAGTGGATAGAGGCCAGAGATGCTGCTAAACTTCCTGCAATACACAGGACAGCTCCCCTAACAACAAAAAATTATCTAACCTAAAATGTCAGTTGGTCGGGTGCAGTGGCTCACACCTATAATCCCAGCACTTTGGGAGGCTAAGGTAGGCAGATCACTTGAGGTCAGGAGTTCGAGACCATCCTGGCCAACATAGTGAAACCCCATCTCTACTAAAGATACAAAAATTAGCTGGGTGTGGTGGCGCACACCTGTAATCCCAGCTACTTGGGAGGCTGAGGCAGGAGAATCTCTTGAGCCTGGGAGGCAGAGGTTGCAGTGAGCCAAGATCATGCCACTGCACTCCAGCTTGGGTGACAGAGCGAGACTCCATCTCAAAAAAAAAAAAAAAAAAGTCAATAGTGTTGAGGTTGAGAAAAAACTTTATTAAAGGATGGTGTGTTGACAAATTTACCTAAAAAGACCTCACACAACCAACCATGTCCCCAGACTTCTCCATGAAGCAATTACAAGGTAACTTGCTGATATCTTAGAAGTAAAGACAGCAGCCCTAAGGGGAAAAGTAATTTTCAGAGGAGAAAACATTGCAAGCTACAAGAGAGGGGCTCAGTATCAGAGCAAATAATTAGGTGGATTGAGACATGGAATGACAATGCTGAAGTCAGGGTTTAGCATGAGAACCAAAATCATAGGCTTTTTAGCTGACAGTTAAAAGGTATGACTAAATTAACATAAGTGATGTGGGGGAAGGGAACAATTATATAGAATTTGTAACTTCAAAGTTGCTCTCTTTAAAATTTGAGTTGTTTTCTCATGCTAACATGCTGCCGTTGATCAAAGAGATGCTGTCATATCTTTTTGGAACTGTCTTCATGTGTCATGCTCTTTTGAATATCATCAGTGGTAGTAAACATTGCCCTCTGAGGCAGGAATTTGGTTTTAGGAAAAAATTAAGTTACTTGAACCCTATATAAGATGAATAAGGAAAGTCATCCATACTCCCAATGCCATTTTCATAAAAATTGAGGACAGGCTATAAATTAAGTAAATCTGACTCTAAAGGCAATTTTAAAATGAGTGTTAGAAATGTCTTATGCCAAATCAACATCACTGTGCTAAGTGTGTACCTCTCAAGGTGACTGTTTCAGGAGAAACACTCATATTGAGGTGTGTGTGTTAGCAAAACATTACTTGACAGTCATGTTGCTTTCAGTGCTACATACCTACGTGGAAGTAACGCCACATTTGTGTACAACCAAATTTCTGTTAAGATGTTTATTAAAGATATTACTGTGCTTTTTACATGTTAAAGTTTAATTTCTAAGCTGTGATACTACTCTTCAAAATCTGGGAATTCCTAGATTAGGCAAGAATTTTATCCTTAAGTTCTTTTCTTTGATGTCAGCTTTACTTTGGCCACATAGGCTTAATCTAGGATGGCTTTTTAGTGTCAAATCAAGTGCACATTAAGTGTACTTGAGATAGATTAGTGTTATAAAAGGATAATTAATAAAATAATGCTACCAGTCTACTCGCAGTAGACTACCAATTCATTGCAGTTTGCCTGGGACTGTCCTGGTGCTAAAATTGAAACTCATACTTCTTGGGAAACTCTTTAGTCCTGGGGAAATCAAGTTACCCCAACCCCAGTTTCTTAGCTAACTCCTTAATTATTTTTGGAATATCTACAGTAAAAATAAAGCAATGGCTCCACCAAAATAAATAAAAGAAATGGACATATCCATATTGGGAGTAGCAGAACAACTTGAGTCAAATAGCAACAAATATCAGCCAAAACTAAGCTAAGCCACTCACTGACTGTTAACGCTGATTCAAACTAGAGTTAGATGCTCTATGTTACGGCAATGGTTCAGGCCATGTTTTACCAACTAGTAATAATAACAAAAAAAACACCCAATAATAATATAACTTTTAAAACTTTAATTCATCATGCTTAGAATGTTTGTTTCAGTTCTCTTAGGAGAAATATTTTGATAATTAATGTCTTTGCACAAGGAAATAATTGCCTTATGTAGTTTTTCAATGGCTTTGTATGATGTATCTAACAATTTTATAGAATGCCTGAAAAATACCCAGTGGTGGAGTTTAGCTGAAAGTTAACATTTAAAATATACCATCAATCAGGAGCTAGTGTTATACAGATAAGAGAGAGAATGGTGTGGTGGTTAAGCACTGCAGTCAGGATCTTTGTTGACATCCTACCTTACCACTGACTTGTGCATGACCTTGGACTAGTTGGCCTCTCTGAACCTCAGCTCCTTAATAAAACTTGAAACATGCGTAATTATGGTATTTATCTTCTGGCGTTTCTGTTTATTAAATGGTAATGAAGTACAGTACTTAATGCTGTGCCAAGCATAAACACTCAATAAATGTGAGCCATTATTATTCGCACCTACCAAAAGTTCCTAGAATAGTATTTTCTGACAATATTTCAGAGTCATGTTGTCTTTTTAACTTATTTCCTATCCACTGGTACTTTTTGCAGAGGATCATGTTTTAAAAAATGTACAAAGAACACAAAGAATTTTGATACAAGATGTGTAATTATATCAGCTTAATTGCCAAAGATCAATACAGTATTACTTTAAGAAAATATTGGCAGGAAAGAAATTATCCATGACATAACCCTTTGCAAATGCCCCCAAATGGGAATGAGTTAAAGAAAAAAACACACTAACTATATCTTAGGCAGGTGACACCGAAACATATCTTACCTGGGACAAGAAAGTGAGATGTATTTGTTGTATCTATTAAGATAAAAATGCTAGAAACCAAGACATGACATCCCAGGATAATTGGTTTGCAGATTTCAAAAAGCAAGATGATTTGTCCAGAATTGCCCTATATATTTATTTTCCAAAGTTTCATAACACAACATACCTACCTCAAAACTAGGGTACTATATACATGTAGTCAAAATAGCCAACAATTTGTTCCTCAAAAGTTTTTCTTATAGCTGTCTTGATGGCAGCTACTTGACTAAATAACACTTTTTTTATTTTTTATTTTTTTTTTGAGATGGAGTCTTGCTCTGTTGCCAGTCTGGAGTGCAGTGGCGTGACCTTGGCTCACTGCAAACTCTGCCTCCCGGATTCAAGCAATTCTCCTGCCTCAGCCTCCCGAGTAGCTAGGACTGCAGGCGCGCACCACCACGCCTGGCTAATTTTTGTATTGTTTGTAGAGTAGGGGTTTCACCATGTTGGCCAGGATGGTCTCGATCTCTTGACCTCATGATCTGCCCGCCTCGGCCTCCCGAAGTGCTGGGATTATAGGCGTGAGCCACCACGCCCGGCCAATAACACTTTCTTTAACACTATTAGGAAAATACCTGGAAAAAGCAAGATGACATAAGTGTAGGGCATTGTGGATCAAGGAATGTCAGCACCACATCATCATCTAACCAGAGGCAGATTGAAAGAAAAAAAAAGGGAGGACGACTTATATCTAAGAAGTTCCCCACATGAAATACTGTAAGTGGGTCCAGATGCCATAACCTTAAAAATGTGTATCCTACTGTAATGTATATGGTTTTATTTTCTGTATGAGACATGACTTTAAAGGTTTAGGAAGAAAAGTAAGGAAGGCATCCGTTAAAAAGCAACACTCTTGACAAAATGAGGGCTCAAGATGGGCTGTTTTGTGACCTCCCATGCTATTTTGAAAACAGCTGGCTGGTGATTAGGAAAGGTCAGTGATAGTCTTACTCTTTCTGTAACCCAGTTTTAGAAATCTGCCACCCAAAAAGAATGGAACAACTCTTGAAGGATTCCACAGTCTGGCGATCAGACCATGGTCAGCCTCTGCTTTCCTATGAAAGCCCTACACATCATTCGCTCGTTCTCTGCTGTATTCTAAATATAACATGAAAGCAGTAACTGATGATCCCTTTTATGTTCTTTATTTTTTAGAATTGGTACATTTATGTCTTGATTAATATTGTTAGAGATTGTAAAGTCCTAGAAAGTTACAATAAAGTACTTCAGTCTCCTTATAATTTCGCTCTAACATTTCAAATCCAAGATAAAATAATTCAGCATGCCCTCTTTCCTAAACACCTTATACAAAGTGCTTGAGAGAATGCTATGCGTGTTTTAAGAGTGAAATTAATAAAGGTTTTTTCCCTGTAGAAATTAGTGTCATTAAAAGAAATATATTTAGGCTTGGACTTTTGGGTCAAGCCCTTTGAATCGACAAGTTGTTTCACTGAACTTATTAGTTGTGTTGCTTTCAGGAAGTCACAGTTGCTTTCCCGTGACTTTGTGAAGTCACAGCTAAAATTCTTGAACCAAATCCTCTTCCTAATCTGCTCTATCAAAATGAATATTTCATTGGTGTTTTATGTTTTACAAGGGATTACATTGTTGTTTGGCTTTAAGTCAGTTGAATTCATCTTAAAGCATATGGAATTCTGTGAAGTTCAGAATTTCTCATGATACACTTCTCTGTCATCTCTGTACTATCTCTTTTACAGCCTGATAGGGAAATGGTTTACATCAGGCACAATGCATATTCGAACAATAGGTTGTGAGCAGAGTAATACTACCTTTTATGGGCAATGAGACACGTAATGTGGCACAGCCTTTCCCTTAAGCTATATAGCAAATGGGACACAGCACTTTGTTTCTATGCCTGGATTCCCATACAATATTATTTTCTAAGTATGCTCATGTCAACAGCCTGAGCCTTATTTAAAGCAGTATTTCCTCTTGAAGTGCAGAGGAGGAGAATGACCTTCAGTTCCAGTCCTCTTAAGTTTGATTAAAGCCACCTGCAATAAGTTTATTGCCTTGAACTCTGCTGTTTAACCTCTGTCATCTTCAGCCCTCTTCCTCTCCCTGTCGGGGCAGAATTGGTATAATATTAATAAAACCTAGCCCAGGAGAAGTAATCATCACACTTCTGCTTTAGAATTGATTCTCTTGTTAAAAGGCTGTTTCGAACCATATGTAAAATTAAATCAACAATGAGAACAACTTAAGAAAATGTGGCAGTTTAATTCTGGCATATGCTTTCATAGCACTGTGTGTGTGTGTTTGTGTCTATATAATATGTGTATGTACATATAAGTAATATATGCCTACATATTAACTTTTAGGACAATGTAGCTCAAAATTGACATGACTTAAATAATAATGAGTAGACTGGATACCATTAGTATTGTCCAAATGACTCTCATTGCTTAATGCCACCTTAGTTTTGGGTATTTGATTAATGTTTGATATTTCCAGGAAAGCAGAAATCATATTAAATGTCCATAATGGTCCAAAAGGAAACTTTTTTGGTTAGTTAATTTGGTTAGTTAGTAAGTAAAAGAATAAAAAAACCACTTTTTTCACCTCTCTAGAATTTTTGTAACTAGAGGTTCAAAATGTTTGGTGTTGCACTCTGTCTGATTTCATATTTCCAATAGTGGTTTTCAAAAGATGAAAAATTTTAATTAGTTGATTGCACTAATAAGATCCGATTTGTTAACATTTTGGTTCATAGGAACAGAATGAAGAACCAATTAACCAAGTACAGGGTAAAACTCAGCAGTAGGACTAAAATGTCCATTTTCTTAAGGAAGAAAAGAAGCAGACACTCAACAACCATTTTCTGAGTCTACATGGGGAATCCATATAAATATACAAGTTTTTATTGTAGTGTGAAAGAATCAATGCCTATCAATTTATGTTAATTAATGAAGGTAAATTCCAAACCCAGCATTTCATTTTATTTGGTGTCTTTCTTTTATGTTGCTATAAAGGAATACCTGAGGCTGGATAATTTATAAAGAAAAGAGTTTTTATTTGGCTCACAGTTCTGCAGGCTGTACAGGAAGTGTGGCACCAGCATCTGCTTCTGGTGAGGACCTCAGGAAGCTTTCAAACACGGTGGAAGGGGAAGGGGAGCAGGCATCAACTGCGAAAGAAAAAGAGAGAGGAAAGAGGTGTCACACTCTTTTAAACAACCAGCTCTTATGTGAACTAATAGAGCAAGAACTGACTCATGACTGTGGGGAAGGCACCAAGACATTCATGAGTGATTCGTTCCCATGATCCAGACACCTCCCACTAGGCCCCACCTCCAGTTGGGGATTAAATTTCAATATGAGATTTGGAGGGGACGAATACCCCAATTATATACTTAGTTAACTTGCATGGGCTTAAAGCATTAACTGCAGTTAGAGTTGCTCCTCTGTGCTCAGTGGTGAAGGATCTTCCTTAATCTATCCACTGGAGGGTTTTAGAATAAGAAAGCCTGGGTTTCCTTGCAGACAAATAAAAATCTCTGAGTAGGGCCTTGGAATTTAAAAGCTTTCCAGGTAGTTCTAATGTGTAGCCAAGAACCATTGGCAAGCCTAAGGATGCTTTGTCAATGGGAGTGATATGTCCCCCCAGGAGCATGAAAGTTGATGTGGTGGTGGTGAAAAAATTGTAGGAATGACAATGGTTCGTGGACCTCTAGAGAGCCACAATAGATAAACAGTTATACGGCAGATCCGAAGCATTTGCATTTCATGGTGGGGTGGTGGCAGGAGATTATTAGAAAAACAAAAGTCTAAAAAGACTCCCTAGGAAGTAATAATGAAAAAAAGTTGAAAAACACTACCCTAACCCTATGAAATTGCTGCTATGGCTTTTGGTAGTCCAACTTCCTTCCAAAATGCAAATCTAGTTGAATGCTCTTGCAGGTATTGGTAGAGAAAAATAGCATCTTTAAATTATGTTACAGCCAAGTGTGGTGGTTCACTCCTATAATCCCAGCACTTTGGGAAGCCCAGATGGGCAGATCACTTGAGGTCAGGAGTTCGAGACCAGCCTGGCCAACATGGTGAAACCTGTCTCTACTAAAAAAAAAAAAAATACAAAAATTAGCTGGACCTAATGACACATGCCTATAATCCCAGCTACTCGGGAGGCTGAGGCAGGAGAGTCGCTTGAACCCAGGAAGTGGAGGTTTCAGTGAGCCCAGATCAAGCCACTGCACTCCAGCCTGGGCAACAGAGCAAGACTCTGTCTCAAAAAATAAAATAAAATAAAATGAAATATTCTATTACATGTCAATCACTGAACTAGGGGCTTCTACACATGCTATCAAGTCAATCATCATTACCCTGCACTTTTTCTTCAGAATACAAATCACAAATATAATTAGTTTTACTTGATTTTTGTTTCAACTCTATTTTCAAAATAATTTATAATGAAAGTTACTGTCTTTATGAAGCTTACAAAAAATTCCATTTGAAGCTATGAGGCCACTAGGTAGCTTTAGCTTTAAATTGCTTTCACGTTAAATAATTGTCAGATGCATTTAACCAAGTTTGAAAAAGATGACATTCTGTTAAAAGAAATCACAATAGAAAACAACTGCCACATTCCATTCTCAATAATACTATTTTTCTAAAGAATTTTAGAAAATCATCATTTCATTAATTTGTAATAAGTTTTAGTGTATAACACCCACAAAAGGCAAGCATATTTAAATACCAATGGTTGCATATAATCTTTTGCAAGGATATAGGTTTGTTTTAAAATGTATCTGGGATTTTATTTTGTTCAGTTATAGCGAGGCCAACAGATCAGGAGATAATTACCATTGAAAAGATAGTTTGCTACTCACAGTTCCCAAGGGTAGGGCCACACAGGACAGCCCAGGGAAACACCAGGGTCAGTCAGAAGCAGAAGCAGAGAGTGGAAGGCATGGGCAAGAGCCTGTATTGTGGTTTCTACAGGAAGGAATGCGCCAAGCAAGGCGAGTAGCTGAGTAGGCTTAGGATTTGATAATTTAAATAATTTTGGCAGGTTCTGGGTTATAAGAATGGTTCCCAACTGTCTGGTACCTGGTGCTAGGGTGACTAGGACAGAGGAATATTGCTTCTTGGAGTGTCAGAGCCAGGTAGAGGAGGCAGTGGGAATGTGGACTCAGGGTTGGTTGGTTTACTTATGAAAATGTGCTCACAGGCAAGTGGACTATCTCTAGGAATTACCTAATCCTTGGAAGGCCAGTCTCTCCTTGGTTAGTGAGGTCCCACATGCCAGAGCGTAAGAATACAGAAAATAATATTGTTAAAACAGGGTTTTATAGTTAATACAAGGTTGAGTCTCAGAAATTCAGATCCATGAACTCGATTGGTTGTGAAAAAGGAGAAAGCTATCCAAATGTCATGAAAAAATATAACTGGGTGCAATGAAATCTGGTCCATTTCTACACAACCAGTGTAAAGATATTGAAGTCTTCATGCCATTGTATACATAAGTCGAGAGAAATTACCTATCCTAAATGGTGAAACTTGTTGGGAGGAGGCAGGTGGAGGCAGGATTTTATTGACATTGTGGTCTTGCTATTTATATCTCCTGTCTTATTTCTCTGTGTGCTTGGTCTATACAGACAGTGTGTAACTGATGGGAGTTTAGATACTTTCTATTACCACAGATCTTAGTTTGTCTGTGCTGCTAAAAATACCACGGTTCTGGAGGCTATGAAGTCCAAGATCAAGGTGCCAGCAGGTATCTGTCTGGGGAGGGCCCATTCTCTGCTTCCAAGATGCTGCCTTGTTGCTGCATCCTCTGGAGGGGGAGAACGCTGTGTCCTCATATGGGATGGAAAGGGAGAACTGGTCCCCTCTAGCCCTTATATAAGGTCACTTATCCCATTCATGAGAGCTCTGTCCTCATGACTTAGTCACTGCCTAAAGGCCCCACCTCTTAATACAATCACACCGGCAATTAAGTTTTGACACATGAATTTTGGAGGACATTCAGACTATAGCACCAGACAATGCCAGTACATGAAGAAACAGCAAGTTTGTTGGGACCCAAGGGCAAAAATCTGTAGTTTCAAAAAGTATGAAGAGTTTTGTTATTGTTGTAGTTGTTATTTTTACTGCTCAACAAAATGAATACAACATTGTATCAAAAAAATCTAAATTTTATAGTAATATAGGCCATGGCTGAAAATCTAACCCAGTTATTTAGTACTAGCATGTTACCTTTCCAAACGTGAATTTTTCATAATAAAATTCATGTTGTAATATCACTCTGGAGGCTAGAAATAATTTGAAAAACATAGGAAATAGATGAAGATTAAAATATAAACTTTTTTAAGAAGCTAAAGCTGAATTTGAGAATGTGGCTAAGATGTGCAACCACAATGAACTTCTTAATATTTCATCCCAGAATTAAACTTCTCCCCCCAGTCTCAGGCAAAGGAGAGAGCCCACTCTTCTAAATATAGCTGAGAATACATCCCAAGTAAGGAGTCTTAAAAGGGACTGACCTGAGCTAGGCTTTCTCAGTCCCTTCTGTTAGTCTCAGCAATCGGGCAAGACAATTATCCTCTGTCTTGAAGAGTGAGTGAAGGGTGATGAGAGAAGTGCATGAGTCCCCAACCTCCCAGCTCTGGAATAATTACAAGCAGGGACTGGAAATCCCCTTACACTACTTTGAAGATTATTGTGAAGATCAGTTACAGACGATGTATGCAATCTGTCTATCCACAGCAATAGGCATTTTCAATGGAAAGAGATAGTTTAATTCATCAAGACTTCATTTACCACATAGAGGATTGTTCCTTCTTCTGATAATGAAATTTAGTAAAATCACTTCTTTTTTATTTTTTTTCCATATCTAAGAGTAAACTTTTTTTAAAATTTTATTTTATTATTATTATACTTTAAGTTTTAGGGTACATGTGCACAATGTGCAGGTTTGTTACATATGTATACATGTGTCATGCGTAAACTTTTTAATTCACAAGAAAAGCAGATGTTCTGTATGAATTCAAGTTACTTGTAATTATGTACTTTGAATTAACTCTAACTAATTTTATATACGATTCTCAAATTTCATTCTAGTAAGACAGGTAAAATTGGTAAAAATATCAGAAATAATGTAATACCAAACTGCAAACATGAATATTATATTTTACTATTTCAATTGTTATTGTTGGTATTTTAGTTAATCACATTGGATAGTAGGTACTTCATTCATCGTTCTAGATAGAACAATTTAGCACATTTGTTCAAAAATGAGGATTTGCTCTCTCAGCAATGATACTAATATATATTGTTTATTAAGAGCTTTATGCATCAGACAGTGTGCCGGTGCTTTACAAAACTTTATTTCTAATAGTATAACAACCTCGGAAGGAATTATTATGATACCAGTTTTCTAAAGGAGAAAACTGAAGGTCAGAGAGATAATTTTTAAAAAATTATACAGAATCAGAGTAGTGGAGTCAGGATTCTAACCCTGAATCCTGCAAATTCTTTCCTTTAAATATGTCTTTCTGGCTTTCTGTAGGAGAATTTTATGTGAAAAGAAAGAAAACAAGGTTATAGTTCCCTCAATGTAACTAACAGAAGTGACCTTGGAACTTCACTTGATTGAAGTATATAAGGGACAGGAAGACAGCCCTTTTTTAAAGGCTTAGTATGAGTTTAAACACGTTGGTCATCTTCACGTTGTTTGGTTGATTTATCCAAACTATGTTGAGAGCTTAGAGAATAATAACACAAGTTTTCCTGCATTGATTCTAATTTGACGCTTTTAATGAGCACACCATTGTTTTCATGGTTTTTTAATACCCTGAACGTCTCCCTTCGTAGGATTCATCACAATTGTAAATTCTTTGTTGAAGTTTGTGTCAGATTCTAACCCCTGAGCAGGGCAGTGATGACTTAGTCGTATCACTCTATCCCCCATTGCCCAGCGCAGGGGATAGGACAGGAGCTCATTACACATCCATTGGCTATTTGAATGAGTTAATGACTAATGGTATAGGGTTCTCAGAAATGAGTGGCAGAGGTATTATCAACTTCAGCCAAGAAAAGGAGAGACTCTGTAGGACTCAATCTTCCTTGAACTGTAGCCTTTTTTTTTTTGATAATTAAAAGTTACTCAGAATTGCACACACCATGAGGCTTTCAACACTTTGTACCATATGGAAATATCTGTTATATTTTCATAATTTGCATGTATAACTGCAAAATCACAATGCTTATTTTAGATTCCTAGGAATTAATGTAGATTGCCAAAGATCACCAGTGTGAAGCTTATAAGCCAGCATAAAATAAGGTATTGATGAGCTCCAGGGAGAATAAAGGATATTTATCTCTCTTGATTCTCTCCAGTGAACTCCTCTCTAACAAACTGGACCCTCTGGGCTTGGAGAGGAATGGATCAGAATGCAAAAAAGGTGGAGGAAAATCTATGTCATGTACTTCCTCTTCCTCTACCCCAGAAGGCCATGATTCCTGCAGGTCCTTGTCTATCTCTGCCCTCCTGATATTTAGCATATGTCTGTCTATGTGGGACTGCTCTCTCCTCAAGTTTTGCACCTAATTTCTCTTAACATTGGCAATTGCCAATGTTCTTCACATACAGGTTTCATGATACAGTACAGTTATTATATTACAAAGCTGTACTTTCATTTCAGTTTTTAAAAAGATTTAAATATATGGGTTTTCATGTAATCATATTTTGTAGTCTGTATCTTTAAAACAAAAAGTCACTTAAAACACTGACAATTTGCCTCCAAATGTGCCTTCAATATCTTCATTTTTTAAGAGTGCTTTTTCTTTTTTTTCTCGCTCTTTCTTTTTTTTCCCATAACTCCAGAAAGATTATTCATGGGAAAAGTCCTAGAGCCTGCTTCCAAACTGCACACAAATGGTAATACAAAGTGCCCTTTCATATGGGCTCAGCATTGCCATCTAGGGACTATGTAGGTCTCAAATGTGAAACAATGTTCAACCAAAAATGGGCATTTCAGTTTTAGGCAAAGTCTTGACTGAAAATAAGTCTGCTGCCCATGCTGAAGCCACACTAGGCATAATTCAGGCATAAAACTGAGCCACAGGGGGAAAATACTTATTTGTATTCTTGAAATAGATGAAATTTTTACATTCTCCAAATCGACTGGTTAGTTGATCAAGTGTCCTTCTGTAGATATAGATTTATCTGAAAAACCATTGTCTAATATGGTTTTATCTTTCTCTCTCTCTTTCTGTCTATATAGCTATGTACAAGGGAGTCTGTGAGGGAGAATAATAGCTGGCTTTTACAAAGTACTTTATGTGCCAACACTGTTCTAAGCACTTTACACAGATTAACTCATTTAATCCACACAATAAGTATATGAGGGAGGTATAATATGATCCCCATTTTTACAAATTAGGAAATTTAGGCATAGTAAAATACATTGCCCAAGCCCATACAGGTAATAAACAATGACTTGCACCAGACAGTCTGACTCCAGATTCTGTGCAATTTTTTTTTTTTTTTTTTTTTTACACAGAGTCTCACTCTATCACCTAGGCTACAGTGCAGTGGTGTGATCTTGGCTCACTGCAATCTCTGCCTCCCGGGTTCAAGTGATTCTCCTGCCTCAACCACCTGAGTAGCTGGGATTACAAGCACTCACCACTACACCTGGGTAACGTTTGCATTTTTAGTAGAGATGGGGTTTTGCCATGTTGGCCAGGCTGGTCTCAAACTCCTGGCCTCAAGTAATCCACCCTCCTGGGCCTCCCAAAGTGCTGGGATCACAGGTGTGAGCCAGATTCAGATTCCATGCTTTTTAACAACATGCCAAACTGCTTCTAGCCTCAGAGAAAGTGAAACATATTGGGAAATCTAAATAGAAATGATAATTCAGCAATATGAACTGTCCCACAATATTATGTACTTAGATGGCACATGGCCTCTAAGATAGCAATAGCTGCAGATATAGAGTATGCATTTCCCCTACCTGTTTTACTGTGGATTGGGGTAATCAGGGGAAGATTCTTAGGAAGAAAACTATTGAATTGGGCCTTCTAAAGTGGCAGAATTGGATGAGAGAAGTAGCGGATAGAAAGCATTCTCAGCAGGAAGAAAGGTTTGAGCCGAAATATACAAAGCATTATTATAGGAGATAGTGGGAAGGCCAGTGTGCCCAGAGCAACAGTCTCAAGTAGAGAAAGCAGATATATTTAGAAAAGTTGCTTAAATCCAGATGTTACAATGATGTGACTCTCATGCGAAGAATGTGGACTTCATTTCATAGACAAAGCAGAGTTGTCTGAAGAGGTCAAGAACAAGAGTGGGAAAGTGAAAAAAAAAATGTTTGAGGGAATATTAGTCTGGCAACCGAGTGCAAGAGAAATAAAGGATAACCAAAAGGAAGCAGAGCCTTACCTGGAAGTTGGTGCATTTTTCAAGATGAGGGCCTAGAATTTAATAGATATGTGTTAAATAAATAAAAGGAAGGCATCAATCCTAGAAATATTATTAAGGGAAAATTAGTAGGAATTGTCTGAGTGGTTATGAAAACCTAAGGGAAAACATCAAAGATTATTTCAAAAATGTTAAGCCTGGGTAACAGTTAGATGGAATCCAAAGAAAAAGTAGATACAAACTGGAAATGAGAGGAGAGATTGGGGTTTTGAAGACACTGATTTGGAAGTCATCATCATAAATAAGAACTGATTTTAAAGAGAAACTGGGGGGCTAACATAACCTTAGGTAATGTCCATGTGTGAAGAGTAGAAAGAAAAGTCTACAAAAGTAACCAGAAAGTCACTAAAACTAGAGGCTGTGGGGAACCAGGATAGCATAAGCTTCATGGGTATTAATGAAGGAAATGGTTTCAAGGTAAAACTATTGTGGTCAACCGTTCCAAAAGTTGCAGGAAGAAAAAGGAGAATGAGAACATAGAAAAAGACAATTGAATCTGCAAACTCACATTACATAGCATATACATAAGTAGACTTAACTTTTTTAACTGTAATTATTTTTATTTTGTGAAAATCGAAATTATTTCCTATTGGGTAAATCAATTATTCCTTATTCTTAGCCAGGCAATTAATCAGCAATGCTTATCGAGCAGTCACTATATTCAGAACGCAAGAGGAAGAAAGCTTGGTGGGAGTGGGGGAGGTAAGTGTAACTCACAGTAAAATCAAATGGTCTCTGAACTGTAGAGCTTGGGTGGCTTTCACTCTGATATCCTTTTCCTTAGGCACATAGAGAATAGAGGCAAAAAGGTGACATGGTGGCTGGGCACGGTGGCTCATGCCTGTAATCCCAGCACTTTGGGAGGGCGAGGTGGGCAGATCACTTGAGGTCAGGAGTTTGAGACCAGCCTGGGCAACATGGTGAAACTCCGTCTCTACTAAAAATATAAAAATTAGCCTGGCGTGGTGGTGGGTGCCTATAATCCCAGCTACTTGGGAGGCTGAGGCAGGAGAATCACTTGAACCTGGGAGGCAGACATTGCAGTGAGCTGAGATTGCACCAGTACACTCCAGCCTGGGTGACACAGTGAGACTCCATCTCAAAAAAAATAAAATAAATAAATGAAATAAAAAAAAGTGACATGGTGATAAGAAGCTATGGACTTGCATTATAAACCCCAAGGGTGCACTGGCAAATCTCATCCATTTAATGGATCTTGGAAACTTGGGTCTTTATTTGGAAAAGCCATTCCCCACAAACACAGGAGGTTCCTCCCAAGGGACGTTCTCTGTGATCTTCCATGGCAGGGACCTACTGAATGCTTCTAATTTGAAAGATCTATTGAGGATTAGTTAAGAGAAGAGGTAGACTGGGTTCTGTCAACACACCCACCCATGCAATTGGGGGCTATGTTGCACATCTCACTGGTCTTTGGCCAGTATGACCTACTGTGTAAGAGTATGTGCTTTGGAATCAGATCTGGATAGAGCCTCCCTCCCTCTCCATTTACCAGAATTGTGATTTGGAAAATCACGTAACCTCTTCAGACTTTTTGTTTTTTTAATCTGTAAAGGTGGACATAATAACCATAAATAAAAGATTATTGTTAAATACTCTGTTCATGGGATACACTAAATACATGGTAGCTACTCTAATTATTGTTTTAGGAGTTGAAAGAATGTTGATTGTCCTAGCTGATTATGGGGCCTTAAATAGTGTTACAAGGTCTCCATCCTGATGCCTTTCACTATGTAATAAAAAGACTTGCATCTTCAAACTTCTGCAAAGCTCTTTCATCTCCACTAATACATGTTATCCTCACAACAAACCTGTAAATGACTCAGTGTGTCTGTTATTACTCCTATCTCGCAGATGGAGAGAGAGGGCCTTAGAGAGAGGCAAAGACTTGTTTCAGTCACAACATGAAAAGGTCACAGAGCCTGAACTGGAACCCATGGCTGCTCACTCCTGTCAGAGCTTGATGGGAATAGTCAAGAATATGCAGCCACTTTTCTTGCCAAAATCCCCCTCCACTTATGTGGAGAACACAGTGCTGAGATGAGCTAATTCTCTAGACACATAAAAGAGCTGCTTGTTGAACTTTTGACTTTTGGCAAGTTGTGCTCATTTCTTAGCCTCAGCAATGTCTTGACACTTCTTCTGCTTTAACTTTTCATCTTTCAAGGGACTTTACTCTTAGCATTTTTGAAGAGTGGGCATTGTTTTCATCCTCACTTCTCAAAAAATATGTGTCTTATGTTCCCATTAGTCCATCCACGTACTTTCTTAAGTCAGAATATTGGTTTGGATGCCTGTGGTGCATGTATGTTGGGGTTGGGGGCAGGGTGATTTAGCCTGAGGAAAGTGCAGATGAAACTTAACCTCAAATATTTTGAGATATGTAATATTACTTCAAGTCTTCTCATTTCGCATATGAAATATGCATTTCTTCAGCTTTGTACACCAAGTTAATGAATTAAATAGTCCATGATTTAACAAATTTCATACTTGCTTGGGAGGCTTAAGGACCTAGACAAGCAGGTCTTGGTCTTAAGTTACTGTGTTTACCCGTTGGGATCTTGTGGTGGGTAGGTGTGAGGGTGGGCAATGGAGGAGGGGGGTCAAAAGCACAACACTGCAACCCCCAATCCATTTCCAGTGGATGGGATGACGATCCTGAGTAACTCTGCGTTGCAACGTGTCCACAGTTGTGTGAGTAGAGGGAAACCTTGGAAAATTCTTTGCACCTCCTCCGATAGTCTTCAGCCATCTCAGGAAACAGACTGCTTTGGTCGTCACGTTTCTTCTAGGAGCAAGGTGACTTGGTTAGGAGAAATGTTGAAAATTTCCCTCAGATTGCTCCCCATAGAGATTTTGAGCGTTAAGTTCTATGGTGCCCTTCTAGCCACTAAGGAACCACTTCTGATTTTTTGGTGGGGAGGGAGGCAAGACCAATGTTTCTGCATTCTGGGCCCATAAATCCAATTTTACTTTGATTGAAAATGTGTTTCTCTAAGGTATCAATGTTTACATGGTAAGACAGATGACATTTTGACCCTACATGGTATATTTCTATTCAAAGGATTTTAGGATCTGTTTATTCATCAATTAGTAAAGGCAACATGTATTGACTACAAAGTTGTTGGTAACACTCAATCTATTATTTTTACAGAAAGACAATGAACTTATTTTCCCCAAGAGTGAAGTATATTAATTGCATCAAGATATATTCCCGATTACCATATCAGGACATCAAAGGAAAGCAGGTTCCTTGAATCATTACTCCCCACCTCTTTCACTTCACTGACCAATCACGGAGGTTTGGATCCTAAATTTAACTTTGAACGTTTGCTGCCAGTTCCAAAGAGTTTGCTAAATAGGTTTCAAATGTTCGCCCTTTGTAGGCTTGAGAATGAAGAATTAAAAGAAGAGTGATGGTTACCATTATAGTAAAAACTTGGCACAAAATAAAAAAGGGCTTTTCTTCTCTCTCACTTTTTCCAGGTGCTCACCTAAAGCAATAAATATGTGGGTGATTACCTGTGGGTTTTTCCAATCCTAAGGCAGTTAAATGGCATGAACAATGTGCTTTTTAAAAAGATCACTGTAAACATTTATTTCAATTCAAGGAGTATTTGTGTACTTTCTCTGGGGCAAATCCAAGAAACCTAGGAGATTCAGAAGAAACATGAACTAGAGGCTCGCTCTCCCTGGTCATCTGTGACCAATGCACTGCCTGGCCATACTTTCCTCATTCATTCCTCCTCTATCACCTTTTTCCTTTTTTTCACTTAGCCCAGCACAAAGCTATCTATCAGCTTCTATCAACTTTCACTTAGCCCAGCACAAAGCTATCTATCAACTTCTATCTGTTGGCATCTCCGAGGCTCTATCCTTTGTCTTTTCTAGCTATACTGTCTCCCTCGGTGTAGTACATTGACTGGTGACCCACAAAAGGATTTGTTTGTGTCCTAATTCCTGGAACCTGTGAGTGTTATTTTATTTGGGACGGAGGCCTTTGCAGATGTAATTAATTAAGGAACTTGCTCTGGAGAGGGCCTAGATTATCCAGGTGGGTTCTATCCTTGTAAGAGACACATAGGAATGATATGATAGAAGAGGAGGAGGCAATGTGACCACAGAGGTAGAGCTTGGAGTGATGTGGCCACAAGGGCACAAGTCAAGGATTGCTGACAGCCACCAGAAGTGGGAAGAAACAAGAAGTGAATGTTCTCCTAGTCTCCAGAGGGATGCGGCCCTGCTGACACCTTGATTTTGGATTTCTGTACTCCAGAACTGTGAATGAAAAAATGTTCTGTGGTTTTTAGCCACTAGTTTGTAGTCATTTGTTATTTTCCATCCTGGTGGAAAATAAACAGATCTAAAAGATATTCAACTTCATTAGCCATTAGAGAAATGCAAATTAAAATAATGACAATATCACTACATACATATCAGAATTGCTAAAATAAAAATTAGTGACAACACCAAATACTAGCAAGAATATGGAGAAACTAGCTCATATTGCTGGTGAGAATGTAAAATGGTAAAATCGTAAATTGAATGTAAAATTGTAAAATTAGTTTCCTGTGGCAGGAAACTAATATATTAGGTAAATGTATCTAATCTCTCATCTTCAAATTCCATCTCTAGGGGACTCATTAATTTAAATCTCCAATCCTGACTTCTCAGAGTACCATACTGAGACATCTAACTGCCTACTGGACATCTCCGCTTGAATATCTAATGGACGTCTCAAACTTAATATGGCTAGGATAATTTTTTAATTTCTAACCCCTATGCTCACAAATCTCCTTGCAAGTCTTCCCTATCAGTAAATGACATTAATATCTCAGGCTTGGGGATTAGACCCAAGTACTCCATGGCTCCAGGAGAGAGTCTAAGCAGCATACTTGATTCTTTCCTTCCTCTTACCACCCTCCGCCTAATTCCTAGATGAATCCTCTTGGCTACCACCTTAGTTCATCATGTCTGATTGGGCTGTTATAGTCGCCTTCTAATTTCCTCCCCGCCAAAATTTCCTCTTACCTTTCTCCGCAGAAGCTAGCATAAGTTTAACTCAGTTCTTATCCCTCCATGCCTAAGATGTTCTACTAGCTTCCTATCGCCCCTAATAATATTCAAATTTCTTACCTTTGCCTGCAACAGTGGTTCTCAACTGGGGGCTATTTTACCGCCCCCCCACCCCCACCCCTCCAGGGACACTTGGCAATGTCTTCTGAAGACAATTTTGCTTGTCACTACTAGGGAGAACCTACTGGCCTGTAGTGAGTAGAGTCCAGGAATGCTGCTGAACATCTTATACTGCACAGAATATCCCCCCGCAACAGAGAATGAGATGTCACTAGTGCCGAGGATGAGAAACCCCAGCCTACAGATTCCACAGGAGCCGAGATCTGCCTTGTTCTGCTGCCTCATCTCCGGCTTTTCCTCTCATTCACCTCTGTCCAGACACGCTGGCTTTTATTTCATTCTTCAGACATGCTAAGCTTGCCCACCTCTCAGAGCCTTATGTTCTCACTTTGGGTTGAAACATACTTTTCCTAAATCTTTGCATCTCTGCGTCTTCATTACTCAGGTGTCAGTTCAAATAGTATCCCCTAAGAGAGGCATTCTCCAACGACCTTTACTAGAGCAGCCTCCACCCATTGCTCTATCACATTAGTCTATTTTTAACTTCCTATATAGCTCTAATTTATCTTATATTTTTTGTGTTTATTGTTAGCATTTTCTCTCTAAATTCGTAAAGCTCTCTAAGGTCTTTCACATTCACTGCTGCCTGCCTGCATCTAGACTACTACCTGGCCCAGAGTAAGTGTTCAATAAATATTTGTCAAATCACGGACATACAAATGTAAAACAATAGAAGATAACTAAGTATTCCTAAAATGTTTGGTGCCAAGAGTGATGCAATGTATCACCAGGAAGGCAGGTTTTTTGTTTTTTATTTTTTCTAGCCCTTGTCCATTTTCAGTATATGGCTCTTTAGTGGGTATTACCTCCATTTAAATCTTGTCTCTACTGACAGAATGAGGCTTTGGGATGTTCAGCCCATCTTGTTGGTCAGAAAGATAAAATTTTTATCTTTGAACTTATTTTTCTGAAGACACACATAAGAGCAATCACCCTGTGTTCGCTTTTGCTCCCTTTCATCAGGTAGTAGATGGCTGGTAACTGATGGTTCGTGTGGTTAGACTTTGAAGCATCCGCACAGCAGCAATGGATGAATTCCTGAGAGCAGATGAGCTCACTGAGGGACTGCTTTTTGAAAAGGAGCTGTCAAAGGAAATAGAGAAAAATGATTAGAAAAGTAATAGGAAAACAAGATGAAACTAAGTCTCTGTAGCCCCAGGGTGATAGAAAATAGCCAATTTATAAAGGAAGTCTTGTTAATGCATCTTTGACATACTATGCTTTTTTACTAGAGGCAGATGTGCCTTTCATTAATCAGTGAATAGCTAAAAATGTTCCTGCAAAGCAAAATATAAACTTAGCGATAACGGGTACCTACAGAGAAGGCAAAGTTGGGAGCACTTGGAATAATATAATAATAATTAAAGTATTCAGTTCTTACTTTCTAAAAACATTAACCCTGCTAGGACATTTTCCTAATTATAAAGGGTTTTAGAATAGTCCTAAAATCCCTAATTTTTCTAACATTTTTATTAGGAGAACTTTGACTATTTTTAATAGCTCCAAAGTGTTGGAAATAGAGATCATTTTTGTCCCCTTTCATCATGTGTTGAGTGATTGAGAAATCAGCTAGGGAGATTGGCAAAATCAAGAACTGGGAAAAGCTTCCATCTGCCCCAATCTGATCCAGTCCTGCTTCCATGTTTGGAAATGGTTCCTTGAGCTTATCCACATTTTGTTGGCAGCTCATATTTTTGGAGAATGACAAGTGCTTTTCTCCTTACCACCCATTAGCCATAATCTTGGCCTTGGGGAATGCAAACTGTCTGTAATGTTCAGAATCTGAGGGCAAGTAAGCTGAAGACCAGGTGGAATTGTGGGTGCAGCCATGATATAAGAAGTATACTGCAGCCACACACAGAGCTTGCCTGGTGGTGGTATATTTTGTCCCATAATATGAAGACAGAAGGGAAGGAGAGGTCATTTTTCAAAGTAATATAGAGAATAAGAGTTAAACATATCTGAGAGTGAACTCAATTTGTATTGCATTTAATTCTAAGAAAAAGGCACTTCTATAACACCTTTGGTGAGAGTAAATTTTTGTGCCCAAAGTCAGATACTTTCCACAAGGCACCCTAGGCAAGTGTCTATCCTATTAGATCATTACAGTGAGTATACAGACCAGTAGTCTCTGTCCCACTGAAATGTGTTTTCATCTAGGAAAAATAAACTTTTATCATATTTGTAATTTCAAAGGTGGGTTAATTTAATAGCACATTCATACAGGCCACCAGACTAAGAAATAATTTTACCTGACTTACTGATCTGTATTATTAGTAATTAATTGCTACTTCAATTGCTGAATAAATCTGAAACAATAAGGAAAGCTTATGATGTTTAGATTTTTTATGTATTTAGACTGGACTGAAAAACTTATTTTTAAGTCTTGCATCTTTAACTTTTTTTAGAAGTTGGAGTCTTGTGATGTTGCCCAGGCTGGCCTGGAACTCCTTGGCCTTCCAAGTAGCTGAGTCTACAGGTGTATGCCACCGTGTCCAGCTCACATCTTTACATTTTAAAAAAAAAATCAGATTTTATTATACTTGTTTATTTTACCAGTTGATCGAATTCTCAGGGAAATGAGGATAAACTGATTTTTAAAAATTAGTATTAGTACATGCTGTTATGATTTATTTCCATAGTCTATAAAACTTTAATTACAGAGGTACAATCTCAGATCCTCTGACCAAACAATTTGCATTAAGCTTTTTGCATAAAGGCCTAGGAGACTTGTTACTCATATTTAACCATTGCCTCTAGGCAAACTCATAGTAGCGTGGAGGCCACAGCTGTCCTGGATACAGTCTGTCCTCAAAATGCAATCAATCAATCAATCAACCTTCTAATCAAATACTGGCCAGGTGATGCATGGCTCTCACTGAGATGGGATTGCATCCTATTAGGACGTACATGGGTTTTGCATGAGGGGGACCACCCATCAAGATTATCCACCAGGCTTTTCACTCCATTTAACCTAATTCTAGCATATGGAGCAGGTGCCAAGGAAGTTTTGGGGGATAAAGATAAATAATAGATTTTTCAAAATAAGAGATGTGGCTGTGTGTGGTGGCTCATGCCTGCAATCCCAGCACTTTGGGAGGTTGAGGCGGGCAGATTACTTGAGCTTAGGAGTTTGAGACCAGCCTGGGCAACAGGCAAAACCCTGTCTCTACAAAACACACACACACACACACACACACACACACACACACACACACTAGCTGGGTGTGGTAGTTTGTGCCTGTGGTCCCAGCTACTTGGGAGGCTGAGGTGGGAGGATTGCTTAAGCCTGGGAGGTAGAGGCTGCAGTGAGCTGAGATTGCACCACTGCACTCCAGCCTGGGTGACAGAGTGAGAGCCTGTCTCAAAAGTAAATTAAAAAAAAAAAAATTAAAAACTGAGAGATATGGAAAAAATGTTATCTGAGAAAACCATCAGGTTTTATTTATTAGGGTGACACACTATTTCTCTCTCCCTCTCACTCTGCCTCTCTACTTCCACCTGTATCTCCATCTTTCTCTCTCTTCTTCCCTCCCACTCTTTGATTTGATTTTTTTTCTCATTAATCTTAGGTGGTTTCCAAGGAAGAAAGTTTACGGTAAAGCCATTCATTTATTTGTTCAATAAATAGTAACTACTGTTAGACATTGTGCTGGAGATGTAGATGTTCTTACAAACAAGAAAACCCCTGCTATCAAGAAACTCAGTCCAAAGGACTGAAAAAAAGACAAGAAAATTAACCTTTATGTAGAATACATAGTGTGTCCCAGGTGTTAGCTGGGACCTCCTGGCCCGTTGAGATCTGACTGGAATCAGCACAAAACTTCCATTTCATGTCCTTTCGAAGCCCAAAGGCTGCTCCCAAGATTTCTGTTGCATTCACAGTCAGCTCTGCTCTGACTTCCTGCTTTCTAATGTACTGTGCATCTTGTAGCTGTTCCTTTATCTCTGTCTTGGCATAAACTCAAGCTTGGGAGACAACTCTTTCTCATCTATTCTCCCTCCCCTACACCACACACAAAGCAATCATAAAAACCAAGCTGATAATATATTGCAAAAACTTGAACTGAGAGTTTTTGGGTCATGGGAGAGCACAGCAATAAACTTCAAATGACAGAGGGCACATTCCTGTTATGAGTCCATTTGCCAGCACCCCCTCACCCCAACCAGGGCCTTCTCACTGTCTGCTTTACCCCACACAGCAGCCATATGCCTGCCAATCTTCTCATCCATTTCCCGGTTCTACTCCTCATATCATCCCTCCTGCACTGCATTCTACCCTCCTTCAAGCTCCAGCTCCAGGATGTTCTTGCTGTCTGTTGTACAGAGTAATTCTGTTCTTTTCATGCATCCCCCAAATTCAAATCCAGGCCCACATTTTTCATACCTAAATCCATCTTGGTGCTTGGGCAAGGAGACTTTTATGTTCCAGGATCTACTGTCTAGCCTCCATAGAAGGCAATTATGGTTACACAGTATTGTTTTTTCTCCTTCTTTACTTGCACTATGATTCATTTATTCAGTCATTTGACAATATTTACTGGATGTCTGCTATGTATCAGGCACTATTCTAGGTGCTGGAAATAAAACCGTGTACAAGATGGCACAGGTCCTGTCCTCATGGATTTACATTCTGGGAAGTACATACAAGATGATATCAAAAAGTAGAGGGGGCTGGGTATGGTGGCTCACATCTGTAATCTCAGCACTTTGGGAGGCTGAGATGGGAAGATCACTTGAGCCCAGGAGTTCAAGACCCGACTGGGCAAAATATGAGGCCCTGTCACTACAAGATTTTTTTTTAAAAAATTAGCTGGATGGAGACTGAGGTGGGAGGATTGCTTGAGCCCAGGAGGCTGAAGTTGCTGTGAGCCATAATTGCACCACTGCACTCCAGCCTGGGTGACACGGTGAGACCCTGTCTAAATAAATAAATAAGCCCATACCTCATTCTGGGATGGGAGACTATTGTGGATTATGGAAAGCTAAGTCTGATAGGACAACCAGGATTAATCTAGGTGGATCGGAGGGACTCACGGGCAAAAGTTGGCAGCAAAATTCTCAACCGTTCATTTGAGTGGATAGAAAGAAACAGGAAATAGAAAAAGTGGTTTATTTGAGAAGGCATTCATCATCGCTCCCTCTGGCTCCTATACCTCAATGCTCAAGCAATACCTTTAAAGCAGAATTGAGGTATGAGCTCTCTAGGGAGAAAGAAAAGGCAGTCTGCCTCCCCATTTTAGCTTCTGGGTAGAGATGATAGATAGAATAGGCTTGTTTGAGTTGGTTTGTCTTTCCCAGAAACCCTGGAGCACAGCTCCCCCACTTACCCTTGTAAACCCCAAGGGAGGACTTCTTCTATATAATCTTGCCTGAAGAAGGAAAGCTAGGGTATGGCAGAAGGTTTGGTCAAGATCCTAAATTGCTGTGGGATTTAGGATTGGACCCCAGGGCTGCTGCTAGTTCATATGAAGCATTTATAAAAATTTAAATTATATAGCTATGTATCATATATATAACATATATATACACACACATACTTCTGGGATGATATAACCCAAAGCTACTGTTTTACAGGGCTTGGCAAGTGAAAGACCCCCCTCCCCCAGTCCCTCCTGTATTGGGTATTACCTGAACAAATGGTGGCCTAGTTTGTCCCAGATTGTATAGATTTTACTAATGTAGGTTGAACAGATTGATGAAGTTTTTAAAGTATCTGAATCTACTCATGTACTTGAAGAGCAGGTCAGCAGGTCCTTCCTTACAAAGCTCTGAATGATTAGTTAATAACATGGTAGTTTTTAAGGAACTGTACCTCACAGTAAGTACATCTTTTTCCTCTTTATCCAGTTACTTAAAATGACAGTAATAATAGTTAACCATTATTGAGCACAATGGATATGTTCCAGACAGGCACTAAATAGTTTACAAAGATTAATTCTATGAATTCTTATAACAACCTTATAACACAGGAGTGTACTATTATTCCTGTCTAATATTTCAGAAAACAAAGGTTTCAGTGGTTGAACTCAGCTACTGAGTTAATTTCAAGCCCATTTTAGCTCCCACTCTATACTGCCCATTTTCTTTTTTCTCTCCCACCCTCTTCTTTCTTTCCTCTACCTCTGTCTCCCTATAGGAAATAAAAGTCTGCAGAGGAACCACGTAAATATGATTTTCGTCGAGCCACCTGATAACTCTACAATTGACCTTTTAGCTCTGACATTCCCTGAGACTGAGTTTTCCAACAAACAACTTCTCTTTGTTGTTTGGGTTATGCTTAAGAGCCAGCGTTCTGAAAATCCTGGCTTCAGGTTTCCAAACTAGCAGGTTGTGCTCAGAGCCTAATCCTTGCTGGATGGTAGCACATTTCATCACACAAAAACCACAGCTCCTCTTGGTCCTTGGCCTGATGCTCTGCAGCTTCTTTGGCCAACTCAACTAAAAGTGCAGTGGGGAAGCCCCATTCATGGTAATTTCCAGAGAACCATTTGCCTCACTTGGGGAAACGGGTATAGCACAATCTCTGATAGTTTCTGGACAAAAAGGTTCCATGTTTTCCCCTATGCTTTTGACATGTCTTGGATAATTCCCTTTGGTATGAGTCATCTCCTTAAGAAATCATAAGATATACAGCATTTAACTAAAGTTTGTAACACCAGATTCTCTCCAGAAGGTGTTTTCCTTGATTTGGCTTTTTAATTCTTCTTGATTTGAAAAATCTTTATACCAAAAAAAAAAAAAAAAAAAAAAAAGTCAACTTGAAACATGGACCTATCCATGCAACTTTAAACTTTATTAGAGAATGTCATATAATGAAGACATACAGCTATTCTATAAAATGTCTAACTATGGTGAAAAAATATGTGACATTCAATGTATTAACTTTCAAATAACATAGCTTAGTGCTCTTGGTTATTGGTTTCCAAAGACTTGCTGAGCATTTCCTTGTTTGGCCTTGGAAGAATTTGCTCTGGGATTTCAGCCTGGCCCTTGACTTGCTGAAAAACCACAAGACGTAGAACAAAGGGAGCAGGCTGAGAAGCCAGTTAGTGAAAATGAAAGCAAGAGGTCCTGGCCTGAGGCTTAGTGTGTGTTCTTGAAAGAAGGAAGTTGCTGCAGGGTCAGGAGAATGTCACTGGAGGCCCTTGAACTTGCTAATGCCAATCAGACCTCATGGGCTCCAGGCAAATCAACAAAGTCTGGAGACGAAATGTTTGAATGTAACTGTTACAGCAATGTCCTGGCTCCACAGAGATGTCTTTTCTCCCAGAGGTTACTGTTTCACCATTAACTATTTAACCATTTTCTCAGCCACTCCTGAGCTCCAGTCCACTCTCCCAACTCAGTAGGAAAAGTGAGCGACAGATTTTCTAAATTAGAGCCCAGACTTCGAAAGGTCACAGCTAAGAAAGCACCCATAGGCATTTGCCTTGCCATTTAGTAAAATTTCTGACCATGATACAGTAATGGGGCAATCTAAGAAGGAAAGGGGACTGGATTTGTGTGGGTTTGCAGAGGTTAAAAGAGCAGTGTCTTCTGGGAGTCCCGGGTGGAGGAGTGATGGGTCTTTTTTCTTTTTAAAGAACTTTAAGTATATACTGACTTGCAATGGGTAGAGCAATTTTTAAAATTTCAAATGAATGGCATAACTCCCTTGTGGAGGCCTCTCTTTTCAAAGTTAAAAACAAATTTTTGCAGAAGCAAGCTCAGACTGATTTTTGAGCCCTCCTGCATTTTCCAGGTGGAAATTCCTTGGCCTTTGAACCCTGACTAAAACGTCAGAGATTATAAATCTAACTGCTAAGTATTATGAAATATAGCGTGGCAAAACAAAAACGAAAACAAAACAGAACGAGAAACTCCACAGAACGAGAGGAGTGAGGTTGGCCAACACTGTCTTAGCCTCTATATAGTTGAGCAAGTCCAGGAGTCTTTCCAGGTCAGTTAAAAGGAGGGACACGAATCATTAGTTAACCTCAAGGGGCCCTTGCAGCTCCTAAATTGTATACTTACATAAACACAACACTCTGTCTCTGGTGGGTTACCACTGTTTTATGATATCCTACACTGTACAGCTAAGTTTTGGACCAAGTTTACAAGGTAGTGTTACTCCCTAAAACATTTTTCTGATATATTAAATTGAACTCTAAGTCCCAGAAATGCTACATAGAAATTACATTGCACTTTGTAAAAGTTGTATATGGCTCCAAAACTGCATTAGAGACTAAAAATATATTTCCAAACTCTTACATGCATGGTGTTCGTTTAAAATGGAAAATGTATTTGTAAAAAAGTACAACGTTTCTCTCCCGATGGTAATACTGGGTTTATATTATCCATTACCAGTGCTTTCACTGCCCTCTGCTGCTCTGAGGAGGTGTGGCGCGCCAGTCTTTTATATCCCATTGGAGAAGGCCAACTTTTCATTTATGGTCATGATTATTAATGTTCACTGGCATATTCCAAGTGTAATACTATCTGGCTTGGAAAATCCCAACAATGAGGTAGCCAATGGCCTGAAACCAAAGAAGCACTGTGTTCCTGTGAACCAGGACTTTCTAAAGTCTTCTGGGGTTTTATTAAGTTCTGGGCGTTCTTTCTATAAGGTCACTAATATATGAAAATAGCTGTTATTTTGGAAGTTGATTACAAGGTTTTTTTTTTTTTGGTAAAATATCAGTTATTGTTTAAAACATGAAAAATTAGTAGAAATGCCAACAAAAATGATTTGAGATGAGAACCTGGCCTCTTTAAAAAGTAGATTGAAGTGTAATAGAATTTCATTATGGGAATGTTCTATTGTTTGCATTTAACTATTAGATGATTAGCATAAGGAAAATATTGAGCACTTTCATTGTTTCAATTATATTTTTCTATTATTAATTAACAGTATTAGGTAAAATTTCTGTTCATTGTCTAGGACTTCTGTTTAATAATGATAGCAAAAATTAATAATCGACATATATGAGCCTTCTTGGAAAGGTACTTGTAATTTGTACTCACTTTCCACCTAGCAAAAGCTTTATCTGAAAGCTATTTTATTCCTGAATTATAAATTATCAACAGATTTCATTCTCTTAACAATTATCTGTCAAATGCCTACCATGTACCAGACATAAGCATGTAGATGAATAAACTACACTTCTACCCTAAGGTGCTCACATTTTATTCAGAACAAAATATAGATAAATAAATGTTTTATTGAGAAATTTCCAAAGGTCTTGCTATCATATGTGCCAATCAAGAGCCCCAGAAGTTTGATTGTTTCTGATCAAGATCTATGACACAGTCACTAGTGAATAACTCTGTCCCTTAGTACTCTTTAATATTCACTAAATAAAACAATAAGTTTGTATCCCTCCAATTTTTTTACTATATACCCTGTAATAACTTGATACCTCCCTTGGATAAGATGCATGAATGCTTTTACCTTAACCACCCCACATATTATTTACAAATTTGTCTGTATATGATAGAAAGATAAATATACTTCCCATAGCAGATAACCTCATTTCATTATTATAAAGGGACTGTAGTAGAAAACTGGTCTTGCTATATCCAATTACTGCCAAAATAGAGAAAGCTACAAACACTCTAGAACCAAGGTGGGTGGATTTGGCCTATGACCACATAGGCTTTCTAAAGGTTCCCTTCATCTCAGAAGCATTTGCACATGCAGAGAAAAAGTCCTTAGAAGAGGACTAGAACACGGTGGGTGCTTTATAACTCCTTGTCAATAAATGAATGAATAAAGTAATCAATCAAAAAGATCACTTTTGTTTTTCTCAGAGAAATGTCAACGTGAGTTCCAGAGGACACGGAATCTTTTCATTTGTTTTGACCCCCAATGATACTTTGTCTCCTTAGACAGGCCTGTTGTTAGACCAACACTCTCTGGGGTGGCAAAAAGCTGGGGTCACTTTGGGACTGAGCACGTTCTGGTGCTAGTGAAAGGTCCTGTGAGCACCTTCCCTCCTTCTCTCCCTCCATGTTAAAATGCAATATGTTATTCTTTGACATGAAGATGAATATATGTTATATTTGATTTCTGAGATTTGCTCAGCGTCTTAAGTTAGCTGTTTTGGCTAATGTTTAGTAAATTAAACAATAAGCAGATAATTATTATGTGTCTTTTAAACTGAAAGCAAAGCAAACCCATGACTCTTAAGAACAAGGAGCCAGAATCCGTGGATGGTTATGTTATGCCAGTGTTTTCAAGACAGTAGAGGACTGGGCAACTATCTCAACGTTCCCAAATGTTGAAGGCTTAGAGTAGCTCTCCTACATCCCACCATCCTTTTAGGCTTTAACTTGAAATGATCAGTTTTACTCACAATGAAGATGCACTGGACAATGTGACTTAGACCTGAGGCTAGAATGGCACTTCCATATCTTTTAGGAATTAATGTTTATTACATTAAAGCCACTGGGTCTCCAGTGAAAGGGCAACCTGACTTATTCATTCATAGACAGCAAAGCTGGCCTGGAGAACAAAAGCTAGCTGGGCCTGCTAGGGCAGGGTTTGCCTACTTTCTGGGTCCTGAAGCACAAGTGAGCGCATCATCTGTGAACACGGTGGTCTGAGGCAGTAAGAGAAAGACCTGGCCAGCTCTTCCTTTTCAATGCAGTAACCATGGTCTCTGAAAAATAATGGCTCAATGACTTTCAGGCTCTCTTTAATCAAATTAGCTACTCTTCCCATGCCGAGAAGTGACAGGAGAGATCCAGAAGTGTTATGCTGTCCCATCCATGAGAGGGGTGGACATTCCCTCTTTTGAGAAAGTGTAAGAAGGAAAATAATGGTTTCTTCAACATCACATGATTCTACAGGGATAGACCTCATAGTGTGGTCCCAGTGAGTGTCATAGTACTCTACAGTGGTCTTGAACAGCTTCGTAGGCTTACATGTAGAACTCTATTTAATCTCCACAGAAATTCTATGTAGGAGTTATCCTAACTTCTGACGAGAACTTCCTCAGAACATAAAAGAAAGAGAGGAGACAGAATAATATTTAACTATACTTATAAAAACAATTCTGAGGCCAAGTGCAGAGGCTCATGCATGCCTGTACACTTTGGGAGACAGAGGTGGGAGGATCACTTGAGCCCAGGAGTTTGAGACCAACCTGGGCAGCATGGGGAGACCGTGTCTCTACAAAAAAAAGAAAGAAAAAATAGCCGGGTGTAGTGGTGCGTGCCTGTAGTCCCAGCTACTTAGGAAGCTGAGGTGGAAGGATGGCTTCAGTCCAGGAGGTGGAAGCTACAGTGAACTGTGATTATGCCACTGCATTCCAGCCTGGCTGACAAAGGGAGACCCTGTCTCAAAAAAAAAGAAAAGGGAATTCTGAGATTTCAAGCAGAATCTGATTCCCTTACATTTCCCCAAATAGGAAAATAAAACACTTTTTATGTATTTTTTTCTTTTCCTCCAAGCCCTTCAAACTGTAAGGGCAGTTTGTCTAAACTAACTCAGAAGGGAAACGAGCAAATTTGTCTCTTAGGTGCTAGCTTTGTTTTTTCTCCATCACTTCTAGCATTGTCCTCTTAGGATTGTTGTCAGGTTTACAGAGTCAGCAAGGGTGAAACTGTTTTGCCCACTGCCTACAATTTTAAGTTATACATCTCTAAGTTTAAATCTAGTTCTGTGACCTTGGGCAAGCTACAAAAATCTCCTCAAAGTTCAGTTTACTTTTCATCACATAGTGGGTGCTTAATAATTTCAGTGTCTTTCATTTGAAAATTGGAAACAAATTAGATATTACAGGATCAGAAATACATATTTTGTAAGCTGGCTATCCCCGCTTGCTCACCTGCTTTTTCTCCCCATTCACACCACTTTTTCACACCAATGGTCCCCACTTATTATAACTCAACTTATGATGTTTCAACTTTACAATGGGCTTATCCATGCATTAAATGCATTTTTGACTTATGGTATTTTTTGATTTATGATGGGTTTTGTGGGACATAGTCCCATTGTAAGTTGAGGAGCATCTGTAGAGTGAAAAACATTTGAATTTTTGAGTAAGTCAGAATTATAGAATTAGTAATTCTATATTATTATGTGAATTCTGTTAATTATTATATGAATTCCATCAATTATAGAATTATTAATTCAAGGATTCTATTATACTATTATTAAAATTATAGTACCTCAAATATAAGACTTTCTCAGCATTTTAAAAAGTAGTTTTATTATACATATATACGTATAATGATTCTAGTAAGGCACACACTTGCACTAAGTGTGTGCACACAGAGGTCAGCTTCCTTTCACGGTGGTGCTGATTTTTAAGAGAAAGCCACAGCATAGCACGTATGATATGATACTGGCAGTTTTCATTTCTGTGATGAGTGAGGATGAATTAATCCCTGTGCATGTCAGGTTTGGCTAACCACCATAAAAATTTCCCTTCACCAAATGTAAATATGTATCTTGCCAAGTACTTTCCACTTACTTTTTAAGCTTCATGTTTTTATTGGAAATTTAACCCATGCGTGTTGAGTTATTTACTGAACTCAGAATACTTTTGGGCAAATGCCAGTTCATAGCCAAAAAATTCCTTCCCCACAAAAGAACCCACCATAAATAGCCACATTTTTTTCTTCTTTCCTTTCATTTTCCTAACCACAATTTTGGATATTAATTAGTATCAGAACTAAAAGAAGCCTAGTTTGGTCCTGAAGTTACATAAAAGCTATATAGGCTACACCAATCAGTAGCTACTGGACATAAAACCTAAACAAACCCCACTGAAATAAGCAATCTAACATCACTCAGAACATAGTTTAACACAAGTAAATTCTTCATTGACCTGTTTTAAGATTCTTCTTTCTTCACAAAAGCAGGAGTCAGGTATTATTGTTCCCATTATACAGCTGAGGACGCTGACTTAAATCATCAACCTGCTTATCTTGGTCATATGATTTTAATTTTTGAAAAGAGAGTTGAGAATGAGAGTTAAACATAGCTGAATATTAAACCTGGACAATAATTATGTTTGAGCTAAGAAAAGAGGCATTTCTACAACACCTTTAGTGGGAGAGTAAATTTTAGTGCTCAAAGGGAATCAGCCATAGCAAGTGGCATCTGCAGCATTTCTCAGTGGGATGAGATAGAAAATCTCACACAGGTATTGTATCTCAGGCCTTAGAGATTCCATACCTAGTTGTAGTGGTGGCTCTTTTTAGAGCCAAGTTATATAACAGGCTTTCTTGTTTGTGAATATACAGTCCATCCTTGACTCTCTTGCCCATCCTTGGCCACTGGCCCAGCAGAGGCCTAGACCCAGAATATTGTGGAAAACTGGATTTCTTGCCAGATTAGGTTTGACTTCCCTCACAGTTCACTTGTCCACACCTATGACTTCTCCCACATCTATCCCTAATTGATATGTTCAGCCTTGATTTTTCATTTGTCTTCTAGTCTTAATTCAACAATTTGATTGATTTTAACACATCCCTTTGCTTGGATACTTGCTAGCAATGTTCTCACATACAATCAATGTTAATACTGAAAATTTTGAAAAGACAGCTGGGATTTTAGGGTTTCTTTCCCCAGATTTTGATTCTTTCCCTATGTTTCTTTCTTCTACCAACAGCATCACCATTATTAGGACTTTAGATTCATCCTTGACTTCTGCTTCTCTACATACCCTATCTCTCACTAAGGTGCAGTTTGCTTCAAATGTTGTCTCTTATCTCCTTCCTGGGGTTATTACAGATAACTCTAATCCAGGCTCTCATCGCGTTGTGTTTGCAGAACTTTAATGGTTTCCTTGTTTCTCTATCTTCAGTCATCTCCTGTCTAGTCCATCCTACACACTGACTAATCTCCCTAGAGTGCTTACAAACCAATAATAATTTCTCATCACTACTGGATGAGAGCCAAGTGTTACATTCTGGCATTCAAAACTCTTTTCAGTATGGTTCTACCCCAGTAATCCACCCTTACTTTCAATAACCTGTCACACACACCTTGCACCCACGTGAGGCCACCCTCTGCACCTCCAGGAGTACACCGGACTCTTTCCCACCACTGTTCTCTCATACTTACCTTATGGGCCACATATCGCTCAGTCATTGGGCTAAAGGAGCTAGACAAAGACCAGCACACAGAGTAATAAATAATTTGGGTGACAGATCCCAAAATCTATGTAGGACTACTGCTAGAAGGAAAACAAATCAACAAGTAGAATAGAGTTTGGGCAACTATGGCAACAGAAAATTTGGGGTTGTCTGGGCAAGGAGTTCCTTTCAGAAAAAGCCAAGCTTTAAGAGTGGGAATAGGCTGGCATATGAATGACAAACAGAGATGAAGGATCCAATACAACCATTATGAGGAACTTAAGGATACACACAGACAGGACTTGGGATATCTACTAACAAGTGGTAGCAGAGTCCAAGCAATCAGGTGAAATTCAAGAGCAGGACTTTCACCCTCAGGAAGGAGGAGGAGGTGCAAGGGGAAATTCCTGTCATAGAAGAGCTGGGTTACCACACAATTTATTAAGGGCACAATTAAGTCACAAAGAGTAAGACACACAGGGATATAGTTACAGGATTAGTTCCCTAGCACAAGGCAGAAGCCTAATCATCAAAACTTGGACTCTGGATCAGAGCCAACCAGCATTAAGTGACCCAGTCTCATACCCCAAAAAGCACAGGGCTAAGAATATGTGCTCCAGAGCCTGAGAGGGAATCTACCATAGTAAATGCCTTTGAACTTGAATTTCATTCTCCTGCCACTAGCTGCATGATCAGACACAAGTCCCATAACTTTTGTGAGCCTTACTTTCCTCAAAGTGAGGAGAAAAATAAATATTTTACAGATTTGTTGCAAAAATATAAAAGTGCTGGCTATGGAGCCTGCCATTGATTAATAGACTCCCTGTCCTCTACCAGAGCTTTTGAAATCTTTCTTGCCCAATAACTGGATTGACTCTAGTGACTTTGTGTCCAGAATTGGTGGGTTCTTGGTCTCACTGACTTCGAGAATGAAGCCGCGGACTCTCGCGGTGAGTGTTACAGCTCTTAAGGTGGCACGTCTGGAGTCTGTCCCTTCTGATGTTCAGATGTGTTCGGAGTTTTTTCCTTCTGGTGGGTTCGTGGTCTCGCTGGCTCAGGAGTGAAGCTGCAGACCTTTGCGGTGAGTGTTACAGCTCTTAAGGCAGCGCGTCTGGAGTTATTCATTCCTCCCGGTGGGCTCGTGGGGCTCAGGAGTGAAGCTGCAGATCTTCGCGGTGAGTGTTACAGCTCATAAAAGCAGCGTGGACCCAAAGAGTGAGCAGTAGCAAGATTTATTGCAAAGAGCGAAAGAACAAAGCTTCCACACTGTGGAAGGGGCCCGTAGCGGGTCGCCAATGCTGGCTCGGGCAGCCTGCTTTTATTCTCTTATCTGGCCCCACCCACATCCTGCTGATTGGTAGAGCCGAGTGGCCTGTTTTGTCAGGGCGCTGATTGGTGCATTTACAATCCCTGAGCTAGATACAAAGGTTCTCCACGTCCCCATCAGATTAGTTAGATACAGAGTTTCCACACACAGGTTCTCCAAGGCCCCACCAGAGCAGCTAGATACAGAGTGTCGATTGGTGCATTCACAAACCTTGAGCTAAACACAGGGTGCTGACTGGTGTGTTTACAAACCTTGAGCTAGATACAGAATGCCGATTGGTGTATTTACAATACTTGAGCTAGACATAAAGGTTCTCCACGTCCTCACCAGAGCAGCTAGATACAGAGTGTCGATTGGTGCACTCACAAACCTTGAGCTAAACACAGGGTTCTGATTGGTGTATTTACAATCCCTGAGCTAGATATAAAGACTCTCCACGTCCTCACCAGAGCAGCTAGATACAGAGTGTCAATTGGTGCACTCACAAACCTTGAGCTAAACACAGGGTGCTGATTGGTGTATTTACAATCCCTGAGCTAGATAATAAAGACTCTCCACGTCCCCACCAGACTCAGGAGCCCAGCTGGCTTCACCTAGAGGATCCCGCACCGGGGCTGCAGGTGGAGCTGCCTGCCAGTCCGGCGCCGTGCGCTCGCATTCCTCAGCCCTTGGGTGGTCGATGGGACTGGGCGCCGTGGAGCAGGGGATGGTGCTCGTCAGGGAGGCTCAGGCTGCACAGGAGCCCATGGAGGGGGTGGGAGGCTCAGGCATGGCGGGCTGCAGGTCCCAAGGCTTGCCCCGTGGGAAGGCAGCTAAGGCCCGGGGAGAAATCGAGCTCAGCGCCGGTGGGCCAGCACTGCTGGGGGACTCAGTACACCCTCTGCAGCCACTGGCCTGGGTGCTAAGTCCCCCATTGCCCGGGGCCGCAGGGCTGGCCGGCTGCTCCGAGTGCGGGGCCCGCCAAGCCCACGCCCACCCGGAACTCCAGCTGGCCCGCAAGCGCGGCACGCAGCCCCGGTTCCCGCTCACGCCTCTCCCTCCACACCTCCCTGCAAGCTGAGGGGGTGGGCTCCGGCCTTGGCCAGCCCAGAAAGGGGCTCCCACAGTGCAGGGGACTGAAGGGCTCCTCAAATGCCACCAAAGTGGGAGCCCAGGCAGGGGAGGTGCCGAGAGCAAGCGAGGGCTCTGAGTACTGCCAGCATGCTGTCACCTCTCAACTTGAGGAGACACTAGCCTTGTGGGTGGGATCCAGCCATTCTCCTGATGGCAGGGAAGAGCTTCAGAGGCTAGAAATCAGACATGTCTGGATCATAATCCTACCTTGTCTGTGGAGCATCAACTTTGCCCTATAGAAATTTCTGCATTATGTAGGCCTCCTTTGAACATATATCATGGTGAGTAGTGCTTGACCTTGTACAGTGTTAGAAATCCCACTTTTGACATCTCTAAAGCAACCCTGTAGGTTTATGGCATTGCCACTTATAATTTTGCAAAGACATAACTTCCACTCAGGAGTTCTGCAAGCCTGGTTCCAGGTAGTAGGTTACTAGCCAAGTGAGTGAACCCAGCAAATAGGACCTCATATATAGTCCAACATAGTTTTGTTGTTATCAATTTGCTGTTGCATGAATATTTTATGAGGGAATTATATGCTACTGTAGAATTTGTGGATT
This sequence comes from Pan paniscus, assembly GCF_029289425.2. NCBI lineage: Eukaryota > Metazoa > Chordata > Mammalia > Primates > Hominidae > Pan > Pan paniscus. The sequence goes on from NC_073252.2 coordinate 116,762,466, forward strand.
GAGAATTTTCTAAGATCTTTGGGTGAATTCCTTGAAAACGTCAATGGCTTATGATATCATAACTTATTGATTTTCTAGTTGCACCTTGCTTCTTGGCCAGATTTGCCCATCTAAATTTCAAGCTTCTCTAGGAATGAGCCAAGTCACATCTTTCCCTTTGTTCCCCACAATTTAGCCCAAAGTTGCCCTCAAAGCAAGCATTTAACCTGCAGTTGCTGATTGATTGAATTACTGTATCTTGTTGTCATTTTATTTAGTTTTTAGAATTCTAGATAATCATTTTCTCTAATTGTTCAGTTGCATCAAAAATAAAATATGACAGTTTCCCTAGCATAGTAAAAAGTGCAGTAAAACACAAAAGAGTTGGGTCTAGCATTAATTTTTTGACAAGAAAAACATGACAAACCATTTGCAGGGAAACTTCGGCTATACCTTATCCTCGTCACCAGTTGGCTTATGAATAATCAGGGTAATTTATATTACCTTGTTCTGTTTACTATATATATATGTATTCCAATGGATTTTCCACTTGTCCCAATGATTTGCTGAAACGGAAAAACATTCAACTTCATTTACAAGGTAATGATTATCAGTGCCCAATCAAATCTCCCTGCTTCCAGATTTTTAAAAAAATGTTATTTATTTTGAGAAATGATGCCAGGACTTTAAGACTAATCATAGGTACAAATATACCTGTGTATTTCATGTGAAATACTCCTGCCATGACACACACACACACACACACACACACACACTTAGCCCATTTGTTGAAAAGTGCCTGTAACCTTTTTATGTATAGGACTCCCTTGTCCAACTTATTGTTTTATCCTATGTAGTGCCCTTGAATTGAATTCTGCTTTTCAATAACACTGGCCCGCACACATAGCGCATTCTTACATCATTTCTGATGCCATTGCTCTAGTTGAAATCTTTATTGTTTAACACCTGTACTGATGCAATATACTCCAGAGGTGATTTTGGATCGGCCTCTTTTGCTTTCCAATCGTTCTGTGCATTTTGCTTTCTGGCTTGCAGCTCCATGGCACCTCTCATCTCCTTAGCACAAAACAAAAACACCCCTAGAATATGGCTCTGACCTTCCTGTCCAGACTTGCCTTCTACTATTTTCCCTTACCCGCCACAGTCTCTCCTGCTTAGCTATCTCTTGAATAGTGGCTATGCTTTCCTACTGCCATAGCGTTGTTTTGCCAGTACTGCTTAGCATCTTCTCTCTTCCTGTGGAAAGAAAGAATTTTGTCACCTACAAAAGTCTTTGTATGCTGTAAGGCCGGGTCTCAAGGCAATTTACTTTGTAAACCCCTTTCCTGAGCCAATGACCTAAAATCTCACCCTCAGCTCTAAGTCAGAATCATATACTACCATCTTGTTTATCAAGTACTTACTATTGGCTGCCTTATTTTCTAGTTGTTTACACATGCAACTTTTTACTAGATTGCATGCACTTTGTGGGCAAGGCCTATCCCTGGCCTAACTTTGTATTTCCGTACTGTTTATGACAATGTCTTGCCAATGGTTTGTGCTCAGTAAATATTTGTTCACTGGTTGGATATCCTTTCATTATCTGTACTATATTTTCAGCACAATGACAGGGTAGCAACAGAGGCATCTATTGCAGGAGGCCATACAAATTGTACCTCAGAAATTCATATAACCAGGAATTATAGTCTGAGCAATTACTTTAATAGGTTAGAATCTCTCTGTAATTATAGGTTACAGATGGTGACATAAAAACACTAAGAGGTCAGGAAGTTTCTTCCGCACTCAGCATACTTGAACTAAAAAGAGTGGACATTTCATAATTCTGAGCACCTTGGTCTATTGCTTGGTCTGTGCCTTGTGTTATTCTCAAGAAAGGAGACTGGAGCTCAACCATCACTCATCCACACTTGTGTTATCTTTAAGCACTGTAGAGGAAAAAACTCTTTTGGAGTTTGAAGAATAAAGTTGGATACATTGCATAGTATATGCGGTTTTTAAGCTAACTTAAAGGGAAAGCTTCCTGAATGAAAATAAATCATATTAGTTTAATGATGGCTGCTATCAATAATGATATATATACCCATATATAGTATAGTGTAGTAAAAACTTTTCATCTGTTTTCTGGAAATCTTGATTTTCAACTCTTTCTAATGTATTTTTCTTTGGGGGCCCACTCAGACCTTACAATATGTCTTCTGGAGGCACAGAGTGAAAAGCCTTGTTAGTCTGCTGATGTGCCTTCAGACCTTCTCCAGACTATTCCTTGACCAGAACCATCCCTTTTCTGGCTGGCTTTTCTGGTAGAGTCTATCCACACTCCTAGAACTGTCTACTGTTTGCTTGGCAAGGTCTACCTAGATCCTTCCTTGGCCTGCATCCTCCTGGGAGCTGTGGGGTCACCATGAGCCTTGTTACTTCTTTCTTTTCCCCCCTTCCCCAGCACACACCCACACATGCCATCATTCCACCGACTGGACTAATTTTATCAGAAACTAGACTTGTAAATTAACAGAGACATATATGATTTCACTTACAATTTGAAAAAAAAAGAACTTGATTAATAAGTGTCAGCATCACCATTCAGAGTAGCTATAACTATCACAGCATAAAGTAGTTGGAAAAGAAGCACATATATAGAATCCAGTGGTTTTCAGATTCCAATTTATAAAATGGATAAAAGTGAACCTGGTTTAGTTAAAGAATGGAGGGAAAGAGGACGCTGCCTCTTAGGCCCCATCCTGGTGGTGGCATGTGTGGCATGCCATCTGCACATAAGCCTATGAACCCCTAATCTGAGTTACATGAAACACTTTGCCTATGTGGAAACTGAGCCTGGAATGGTTAAGCGACTTGCTCACAGTCATATACCCAGTTTGTGGCAGAGCTGATTCTCAATCTCAAGTTACTAAGCACAGTTTCCTTTTTCTGGGCTTTTCCCACAGCACCAAATAACTGCTAGATAAAGCACTCTTTCCTGCTCATTGCGCTGGTCCAGTTTATCTCTGTGCCCAAGAGCAGTTTAGAAGAACTAGCATTTTCCATGCAAAAATCTTTGTTGAAGGAGATTCATGATTAACTGAAATCACCCAAAGTACCACAAACAATGCAACAAACCATGAAGGACAGCACAGCGTGTGTTTTTATCTGACCCATTTGTTCCAGGATGGGCTCTCCAGTTGAACAGCCTAACAGCCCTGCAACCAACCTGTCTCATAAGCCCTGCACAGAACAACCCAGCAGAATTCCTAAGCCTGCTCACATAAACAACCGGAGAAGTTAATCATAGGCATGAGAGACTTTTGGTGGTGGCCAATTAGAGCAGACCCCCCACAGAGCTTCATCATAGGGTAGCCACGTCAATGTCAATACCCTCCTCCGTGCAACAATCCTTGTGATTAATGTAATCACCATAATTACTGACCTCTCTTCTGAGAGTCTTGGCCACATGGAAGAGTTGAATGCTTTCCCTGAATGCGTTGTCTCCATACAATGTATGTCCTTAATTATAGAACATGATGTCATAAGTTCTGATTAGGGGGTTGCCCTAGAGGAGCTGAGGATTGGCCCCAAAGGCATAAGGGGGCCAGTTCAACTCATAGCCCACCCTAGTCCTCCCGGTCACATGCAGGTAGCCAGTTACTTGGTAATTAACAAAACAAGCTTGTGGTTGTTGCTGTCGTCCATTTTACTCCTATGTCTTTTGGGGCCTTCTTGGGAAATAAAGGCTTCCTTTTTCCTCATGTACCTCATAATTATTGTGCCCCAGAACTGGCACATAATTATTATTATTTTTCCATTCAGGAGTTAATGCTTCAGCCAAACAGGTCTGGATGGAAACCCAGTTTGCATTCAGAGGAAAATAGTTGACTATTCTCAGACTAGACCACTTGAGGGCGGCATTGCCTTAGGAGAGTGTGTTTTGACCAACTAATACATAACCTAAGGAGGAAATATGCAGCGTGGGTGTCACAGGCACATCATTGTAATTCAGGGAATAAAACCACAAAAAATGAGAACATACTCCCAGGGAGTCAACTCACATTTAGGAATGAAGGAATAAATGTCTAATTTTAAATGTGGTTGCAAAGTTTTTTTTTACATAACAGAATTGCTTGAGGCAGGCACGCTGTAAACCATTTATATGGGGAGGGATTTATTCCGTGAAATGAAGTGCTATTGAAAAAAAAGATAATGTCCAGTGCAGTATAGAAACAAAAAAGGCAAACTAAAATATATTGCACAATGAAGCCTGGGGACAAAATCATGAGTATGTTTGCATGTCATTATAATCCTCTCGGATGCACATAATTCTTCACCATGGACATGTCCCCATTATAACCTCTTTTAATTTGGCAGGGAGCTGCTCCTTTGCCTTTCCTTCATATTTTGGGGGTCAATCCAGATGAATGAGAGAAAATAAAAGAGGGGGAAGAGAAGAGAAGGAGGATGGTATGCCCCTCTGTACTTGGAGAATCACTAGCGGTGGTCTCAGTCACAGGGAGACAGACTGGTTCCACTCATCTCTGATCCTGCCCCAATAAATTACTTGCAGATATCTTTTTGGTAGTTTTCACAGGATGCTAATAAACTGATCAGCCTAGTATGCTAGAGATATTTAAGTTCTCTTTCCAAATATCACTGCATACGTACCTAAATAACAGACCAATCATTGATTTCCAGAAACCTGTCTGGAAGGCATTCTACATTCTTTCCTTTGCTTCTTTTTATGGGCCACAGAAAGAACATGATAGTTCTTGAATACATTTCCCAGATTGTCCAAAGAGGTCAAACTCCTAATGTTAAGCACAGTTCTTTTGAGACTGTGGTTGTGGGGGAGAAATTAAAGAAAGATCTGGAAGCTAATGGAAGCTACTCAGATGAGTAGCTTCTTTAGTGCAACCTCAGCTGGAACGTCAGTGACTCTTGAAAATTCTTTCTTCCCTCCCAAGTCAATATCCTATCAAATTGCTTTCTGTATTTTTTTTGCAAATCTCCAAACAGAAACTCATGGAACACAGACGTAATCTTGGCTACTTTGCAGAGATGGCCAAGGAGATTAGGTGTGAACTTCTCCGGTTTTCTTCCCTTCATTGTTAACTTTGCCTTTATTCATCCCTTTCAGTCTTTTCCAGGATCTTGTTCCATCAAACATCTCCCTACCTCCACCCTTTTCTTTTCAACCTTTTCCTCTGTACTTATGGGGAAAGTTCTTTACCTCATTTCTCTTTCCAGCATCTATTCTCTCTGCCTCCATTCACACTAGATTCCTTGAAACAGGTCTACACCAGACACCCCCATGCTCTGGCCTTCCTTTACTATTTCCCTTGCATTATTTTCTCCAGAAACTACCCTTTAAACCCCACCCATGAGCTACTCATCTCCAGGTGGCTCAGTGGTTTCTTCTCAGCTCTTCCTCTTAGTGCATTACATTCCTATTACCATAATGGCAGCATTGATCTAAAATCCCCTGACCTCTCTCCCTTTGAAATACTTTCTTCATCAGAATTCAATAACACGCATACTCACTCACTGAACATTTCTCCTTAGTCTCTGTTGGCCCCACTTCTACTTCCTCCTTGATGTAAGAATTTTTCAGTACTCAGCCCCTTTATCTGCCGTGTTCTTTACTGAGCTCATAGAATCCTACAACTTTAACTACCACTTCTTTGCTCATAACTCCTCAGTAATATTTCTAACAATCTCTCTCCCAAGCTACGTGCCTGCCCTTCCAACAGGATATTTGTCATTTCCACATCTATGTCCTATATCATAGGCAAACATTTCCAAAACAGAACTCATCTTTCCTGCACAGCCTCCCCATATCCTGGTCCCAAACTGAGTTCCCCTCCTTACCTTTCCTCAACTCTCAAGTCAAAATTTCAACTATCCTTGACTTCCCCTTTGTCATTTGTAAGTTGACTGGACATGGGGAGCAGAGGATTATGAAATGTCTTTTCAGAATCCCCCTTCTACATGAGTTGAGAGTACTCTATTTCCAGCCTTCATTTCATCACCTAGACTTCTGAAAAGATCACCAAACTGGTGTCTCTGTCATGAATCCCCTCTTCCTCATTCCAGCCCAACCAATATTTGGCCATTAGCTATTTTCCAAAACAGTCCTTTCCATACAAAAGAAACTGGTAGCATTAGTTGCTTCCAAAATAGGTGACTGGGAGAGACAGATGTAAGAGAGAGAAAATTTACATTATGTACCATCTTGTTCCTTTAAAATGCTGTGCCTTATAAATACATTAGCTATTTAGAATAATAATGTTTAGGTTAAACATTAGATATTATCTGTTTAATTAGAAAAATCCTCTTCAGTTATTCTTCTGCTCAAAATCCTACACACATTGCCTTTGGAACAAAATCAAACTTCATCATATCGTTCAAAGCCCCTAAAATGACCCTTCTACTTTTCCCTTTACTCTGCTTTCAGTCTGCCCTCTGACACACTCCACAGGCCAGACACAGGCCAGCACTCTGGATTCTCAGGCTTCCAAACCTTTGTTTAAACCATTTCCTCTGCCAGTGGTGTCTTTCTTCATCCCAAATTGAAGTCCTACCTTCCTTCCAGCTTCACCTCAGATGGCACCAATTCCAAAGTACTTTTCCAGATCCCAGCATTTAGAACTACTCCTTCCCTTCTGTAAGTTTCCTGGCCTAAGCACTTGATGAGTCTATCAAAGTCAGCCTGGTTTTGTAGTTATTTATGCACATGACTGTTCTTATCTTTGTATATTTTGCACTGCTTGGTTCAATGCATTTCACATGATGGATACTTGGGAAATGTTTCTGAATGTCATTGGTCCTCGAGACACTGAGAAATCCAAAATTAGAACTGTTTGGATATGAGACCCACTGGCATCTTTTTGTCATTTACTATTGTTTGTCATTGACATTAAGAAGTACAAAGCTCAATGGGTTCCCTTTAGGTCAATGCTTCTCCTAGTGTGGTCCTAGACCTGGAGCACTTGCTAATGTGAAGATTCCAAGGCTCCAAGAAACCTACTGGTTCAGAGTCTCTGGGGTAGGATATGGCAATCTGTAGATTAAATACGTATCCCAAGTGCTCCTTACGTACACCGAAGCTTCAGAGCCACTGCTCTAGTAGGATGTATCAGGGTTTAGGGGAAAGGTTGTAGAGGCAGATAATCCTTGAGGTTTGATCCTGCTTGTCTGCTCAGTGCTCCTTAGCTTCTGCCAGTCCTTCAGCCCTGCTCCTCAGCTGGGTTCATGCTCCTGGCTATGCCTCGTGCTCCTGGAACATGATTTGCCCTCTGTCTCTCCTTTCAGAAGACAGCTGAGCTGTCAAGCTCTGACTCCCTGTGGAAGCTGTCTGGTGCTGGCACATTTTGATGGAAGAGGGATGCCTCAGACTTCAACAATAATCTCATCTTTTTTCAGTCTTCTCTTCTCCCCTAAAACTGCTATAGGCAAGTGACTATCCTCGGTGTTGTAGACAGGAGGATCCTGTGTCAAGAAAACATTGAGACTTGCCTAAGCCACTGACATATTAATAGAGTTAATGTCAAAAGCCTTGTCATCCAACTGGGCATTCTCAGTGACACTGTGTCAATCAGCAAGTCAATCAATTAATCAACAAGTGTTTAATCAATGCCAATTAGGCATCTAGAAGTGTCTTGTTTAACATCTGCTGGCTGGGCTGGGCCCTGCACAGAACTTGGTTCAGTGTCCTTACAGTATCCCTGATCGAGGATCTAATTCTGTACCATGTCATCCACAGTTGGCTGCCTTTGTGGTCACACCAGGTTGCTGGGCTATATTTCATGTGAACACCACCATTTACTACATTATTCTGTAGGCCCTAATGAAGTTAAGAGGAGCAGGATACGGGGGCCAGCTATTTAGCCCTCCAATGTGAACAACTCTTCAGCAATCTTAGCTTGATGTTGTACCTCTCACTCTGTTAGGTTTTCCTTGCACTTCCATTGAATTAAAATTAGAAATTCTGTGGACAAGGATGTGACTCTATGAAAGAAACCTTCTTCCCCTCTGCCAATCCATATACATGTAAAATCTCCAACCCCCAGCATAAATGACCTTTGTTCTCACAATTTCAAATCCTTTTATAGGTTACAATTATTATTTAAACCCACCCTATGGTCCCCAAACCTTTCTAAAAGTAATCAGCCCATAGGATGCCCTCATGCAAAAGGCTACATTTTCTGTACTTACATTTTCATTTATTTTCTAATAGTCACAGTGGAAACTGTAACCATGAATGTACAACTCAGTAATCCAGTTAAGACTTGCTTTTTTCTGCCAACTTACTCTTTTATGAGCCAGAGATAGTAAAATAAGTCCGACATGTTTAAAAATGCCAATTCAAACTTGAATTTCAATGCCAAGAACGTTCTATGGGTTAGGTCACTCAGAGTACTACAAACCAAATTTCATGTGGTTTTCAAAGTAGCCCCAAAACTCGACCTTCATCTCAATTGGCATTGGTGATACCAAAGGTATCTATGAGAACGTCACTGGCCCATCCCAAGTTTGAGAGATGATAATAGGCACATGTGGCCATTTCCACTATATCTAGTCTAGGATTTAGTCTATGATTTAGACTACCCAGCTGTATTTTAAACTAGTCCAAACCACCACCGGCCGCAGGGAGCATAGACCTTTTCTGAGAGGGATTTTAGCTAATAATTTTACTTCCACATTGTTCCATCCTCTATTTCAGGATGCATGATGTACATACTCTTCCTTTTTCCATCTCATTTCACCATTAAATAAATGCCCTGGCTGGGTCAGAGGAACCAGGAAATAGACTGTTATTCAGTGTGCTATTGATATGGCCCCTAAAGCCTCCAACAACTTACCTATAGACATCACAAAATGGAACAGAAAATTCCAGTGGATCACCATTGTCCATTCATAGGCACCGCAAATGTGTTATATGTCTCACTCAATAAACCAACACAGTTTTGCTGAATTATGCTAAGTCAAAGTTTTCTTTAAATCCCATTATCCTTATCATTGTTCTTGGTGAAACTGCAAATAAATAAAACCTCTAATGAGTTATTTTTAGATATCTAAATGGACACAGGAAAATGTTAATTGACTCCTCAAATTTATAGAACAAGTTAATAAAGGTGGAATAAAAGAAGAACTAGTCTAATAACTTTCTTCTAAGACTACAGTGAAATTTATTTTATCTCATAACATAGACTGTCCCAGCTAAGGAACATCAAGGAGAAATTTGATGCTTTTCATTCTTTAGAATTTCACTTTGATGCAGATAATGTTGCATTAGTTATTCTTAATTTTACTCTCTTCACTTATTAAAATGCCTAATATGAGCCAGGCATGGTGGCTCACGCCTCTAAATCCCAGCACTTTGGAAGGCTGAGGCAGGAGGATTGCTTGAGCCCAGAAGTTTGAGATCAGCATGGGCAACACAGGCTGATCAACAAAAAATAAAACAAAGTTCCCTGGGTGTGGTGGTGAGGGCCTGTGGTCCCAGATATTTGGGAGGCTATTTGGGAGGATCACTTGAGCCCTGGAGGTTGAGGCTGCAGTGAGCAAAGATCATACCTCTGCACTGCAGCCCACATGAAAAAAAAAAAAAAAGCCTAATGTGAACTCAAATCACTGCTTCTAGATTATTTTCTTCACTTAGTACTGATGCATCTGAAAGTAGAATGAGAATTGTATTGCTATTTAAGTATATTAGCAGTGTTATTACTGTGCTCCATTTTTGTTTTTAAAACATCCATTTTTATAATCACCTACTCTATGTCTAGGTCTTTAACATACCTTTTATATATTCTTCATAACATATAAGATGTGTATAATCATTATAACCTTACAGAAAAGGAAAGGGACTCAGAAATATTCTGTACCATGTGAAGTACTTTAGTTCAGAGTCTGTCAGGTAATAATTCTCAATAAATATTAAAAATATCATAATTTTCCCAAAGCCACAGAGCTATTAGTTGGGAGAATTTGAGCTCAAACTCAAACATAACAACATGTTTTTGCTAATCTGCACATGTACTGCCTCAATTTTCACACTTGATTTCATGAGCAGAAAAGTTATTTTAGTCCTGTTTATTTGAATAGCTAGAGCAAATATTGCATAAACTATTATTTGCCAGTACGGCTAACATTAATTTATGTGAATGTACACCTGCGTAGCTTGTTGTATTTGTTCTATTTTGGTTTGGTTTTTAGGTTTTAATATTGTACACTGTCATGTTTTTATGAAAACCAATAATTTAGTTTTTTTTTTTTTTTTCCTGGGGATGGAAAAAAGGTGTTAATGGAGAAGCAAATAAATGTGAAATGAAACAGTTCTGCTCCAGGGAACAGCAGGAAACTTCCCTAAAAGCAGAGGTTCCTAACACAACCTTATACAGCAGGTTGAGCAAAACCTAACTCTAAAAATGGTACTTGCTTTCAACTACAAGACAGGACATTTGGATTCTGTTTAGTTTCCAACTGAAGTTTTGGAAAGTACATCCAGCATTTCCTTTAGAAAAGCTCCAAGGAGTTTCTTTACCTACGAGTTATTCTGAAAAACACTTGTGAAAATGTGGGCTTTTATTTTTATTAATAAATGGCCACAGCTTTCATTTTGGGAGGAATTCAATTGACATTATGATGAAGAGTTTCAGGTCCAGACATCCTGTGTGCCCTTTTCTCTGTAAGCACAGCTGTGAGAGCTACAGGAGCCTCACACTTGGCTTTGCCCAAGCACAGTACCGGCATCTCTGCGAAGGTTGGTGGCCAAGGAGCCTCCACAGGAAACATGCACCTCCCCCCACCCCAAAGTCATCGAATTGCTTCAGACTTGAGGGTCTCCACATCTTGACAGAAGGCTCAACTTTGATGAAAACTTCTCCAGAAGAACACTCAACTGGTACTTATGGTGACCAAGCAGGTCTTACAGTTCCCTTCCTCAGTTAAAACAACAAAAAAAGAACAAGGTGGTCACACATAAAACAAGAGTCATTGAATTAGGCCAGAGCTAGGCTTTGGAAATTGAATTTAAAGGCCTGGAACTAGGGATATTAACTGCATACTTTAATGTTTAAACACAGGGCAGTTGACTTGGGAAAGCATCTGAGCTTGGTTCCGGCTGCACTCAGCTGCTTTAGCCTGCTGCCCTTGCCAGAAGACCCTGAATACATTTGAAAGCATCAGGCCCTGGCTCATGATTATGCCTGTGGGATGTTGTGCCCATAGCTTGAGAGGAGGTGTTCATCTTCTGGGGGAGTAAACAGCATGTGAAGAGGCTTCTGGAGTGTAACTGGGAATAGCTAAGGCTTTGGCAAGCTTAAGACTGAGTGAGAGTCAGAGCCTGAAACTGTGACTCAAATTGGCATATGATTCTGAACTTGTTTGCACCATTCTCTAATTGTTTCATGTGTGATCATATCTCCCTAGCAAGCCTGAGGGCATCTGAAGACAGAGAGCATGCTATTTTTGATTTCCCAAAAGAATCTGACAGAGTCACGGACTCGTTTTATTGACTGACAGTCAGTGCTAGCAGTGACTTCAGCTGCAAGTAAAAAAACAGTTTGTGTTCTGAGTAATAAAGGAATGTGTCATATAGTCATGCTTCCATGGAATATCATTGATTCATCATGATAGAAATATCCTGTGAAGCAAACATAAGCCAAATGCACACAGTAACTGGGAATCTTGTGGCACAGACAGAAGAAATAAGTGGATGTATTAAGAGTTAGGGACTTGGTGGAGGAGGCCTAACTTGTGTTCAGGCAGGGACACAGACAGAAGCTCTCCAAGGAGACAACACCAAGAGTCCCTGAGAGTAAGCCCTGAGGCTGCAAAGACCCCCGTCCATCAGTAGACCGATCCACTTCACTCATTCATGTACTCTCTAATTCAGATGTTAAATCTTTCATGAATACAGAGATGAATATACATGGCCTCTGCCCCTAAAGGTGAGACATATTTGTAAACAGATACATTAAAACATCAAGCATAATCCCATATGGCAGAGTGATTTAATGAGAAGACGGAAATGGAGCTGGCTTTGCATACAGGTTTTGTGATCTATTATTGGCTGTATGACTTGGATTTTTTTTTAGCCTGTTTTCTCCTCTGCAAGTATGGGTAATAATACCTATCATATTGGATTATTGAAAGAATGAAGGGAGAAACACATAGAACTGACAGCTCACATGGTGCACAGGATGGACCCTCAGGAAATGTTCTATTCCTTTCTCTCACAAAGAAACGTGCAGTGCTGTGGTTGCTCACAGGCAAGAGCAATGGCTGCCTGAGAAAAGGAGGAGAGACTTCTCCCAGGAAATACATCTTTGCTTGACCCTGAAGAATCAATAAGTCCCTTATTGAATTATTTATTCAGCAGATGTTTACAGAGCACTATTATACATCAAATATTGTGCCAGATGCTGGGGATAAGATGGTGAACAAAACAGACATGGTCCTTGTTCGCATGGATCTTACCTTCCAGACAGAGTGACAGACCAGACCAAACAAATAGACACAGCAATTCTGAGCAGGGAGGCTAACCTGGATAATTGGTTTTTGTTTGTTTGTTTGTTTTTGAGACAGAGTCTCGCTCGGTCGCCCAGGCAGGAGTGCAGTGGCGCAATCTCAGCTAACTGCAATCTCTGCCTCCCGGGTTCAAGCGATGCTCGTGCCTCAGCCTCCTGAGTAGCTGGGACTACAGGTGCGTGCCACCATACCCCACTAATTTTTGTATTCTTAGTAGAGATGGGGTTTTACCATGTTGCCCAGCCTGGTCTCTGTTTTCCTGACCTCAAGTTATCTGCCTGCCTCGGCCTCCCAAAGTGCTGGGATTACAGGTGTGAGCCACCATGCCCAGCCTAAGCTGGATAATTGTAACCCTCAAATGCATTCAGGGGCTTCCGGCAAGAGCACCAGGTGAAAGCAGCTCCACATGCAGCCCGAACTGGGCCAACAGGCCCTTCCAAGTCAACTCCTTTGGGTTTAAACATAAAATTGTGCAGCTAATACCATCAGTTCCAGGACTTTAAATTCAACTTCCCGGGCCTAGTTCTGGCCTAATTAAATGACTCTTTTTAGTGTGTGACCACTTTTTATTTATTTTTTATTATTTTTTGAGACGGAGTCTTGCTCTGTCACCCAGGCTGGAGTGCAGTGGGGCCATCTTGACTCACTGCAACCTCTGCTTCCCAGGTTCAAGCAATTCTCCTGCCTCAGCCTCCTGAGTAGCTGCGATTACAGGCACGCACCACCGCACCTGGCTAATCTTTGTATTTTTAGTAGAGACAGGGTTTCGCCATGTTGGACAGGCTGGTCTTGAACTCCTGACCTCAGGTGATCCACCCACCTCAGCCTCCCAAAGTGTTGGGATTACAGGCATGAGCCACCGCACCCGGCCTGTTTTTGTTTTTTTAATTAAGGAAAGGAACTGCATGACCTACTGCTCATTATAACTACCAGTGGAATGCTCTTCAAGAGAAGTTTCCATCAAAGTTGAGCCTTCTATCAAAGTCTAAGATGGAAGTGATTAGACTTTGGGAGACAGAGCAGGGGTGGGGGAGAAGAAGAGAAAGAAGAAAGAGGTATATGTTGCCTATTGAAGCTCCTTAGGCACTGACTTTTGCAGAGATGCCTGAATGGTGCTTGGGGCAGAGCCAAGTAGAGACTCCTGTAGTTCTAACAATTGTACTTAGGGGGAAAGGGGCTGGGAGGACTTCTGGCCTCATATCATCAAAGAATCAATGGGTAAGAAACAGCAGGCAATGCAAAGGGTGAGAGGAGGAGCATTGTAAGCAGAAACAGTACATAGAAATGCCCCGAAGCAGAGAAGTGCTTGGCTGAGGAAGTGAAAGTATAGAATAAAACGGGGAGAGGATAGTGCTTAATGGAGTTCGACTGGAAAGGCTTCAGGGGAGTTCATTCCAGAGTGAACAGCATGTGCAAAGGTGTAGAGTCTTAAAAGAGTCTGACACGGTCTAAGAATAGGGAGAACTTCATTGTGGCCTCACTTTAGCCTGGAGGAAAAAGAGGGCGGCAGGAGATGGTGCTAGGGAGGTAGGTGGAGGTCAGATTGTGGGGGATCTTGCTTGTATGATAAGTGAAGACATTTACATTTTGTTCTGTTTATAGGCAAGACTCTACACAGGTTTTTTATGTGGAAGGGTGGATGCATGATTTGATTGTGGTAGTGTAGAGGATGGATTAAAAGTGAAGAGATTGGAGGGGTGTTCAAACACCAGGCTGCTGAAACAGTCTGAGGAAGGACTGAAATAAAACTGTGACAAAGAGGACTGGATTCAAGGGACAATCCTGAAGTAGAAGCAACATGATGTAAGAAATAATGGAGTGAGGGTGTGATGAATCAAGGATGACAATGAGGTTCCAATTTCGGAAGCACACATTCCAGGAGCCATCACAGTGATGGTGCCATCACCTGTCAGGTAGCCTCTGGAAAGCTCCCCTGTATACTCATAAAAGTGAAAGTGACAATGCCTTATTATTATTAGGAAATAGTTTTGACCCCAAAGACCCTCTGAAAGAATCTCAGGGATGCCTCCAAGGTCCTTGGTTCACACCATAGGACCTGCTGTTATAGGCAGTAAGTTAGGACTCCTCTCACCATCCCTGAGCCCTCTCCATGACCTACTCACCCACCAACAACCTCATAAATGCACTTGATCTGGAATTATTTGCACTTGGACTTGCTATTGCATCTTAGGTTTGGAGATCCTGACCTGGCTCAGCAAAGCTTCTGAGGTTGACTCTACTTCCATTTAGAGTAGTTTCATAAGCGCCCACCAATTTTGGGACCCTGACTTCTCTGCATGGCTTTACCTCTTGCTACTCAGTTGTGGGGCATCTTCTGTTGTCTACAAGACAGTTCCACCCTGGCTCTGCACAAAGAGAAAGCATTCTCTACTCTGGACCCTGGGTGGGTGGTTGGGCAAAGCTAGATTCATCTTCTTAAGAAAACTACTCAAACCAAGCAGAGTCGATCTGCAAGATAATAAGAGTAGATATGCGAGTTAATGGGAAACCAGTGTTAGTCCTTGGAAAATAAAGCAGCATAAGAGAATTACTTACATTGTCAATTAAATTTTTAAATTAAATTCTGATTTTCAGAATTAATTAAAGAAGGAAGAGAGAGAAGACAAACAAAATGTGTATTTGTGTGTGCTTGTGTGCACGTGTGTGTGTTTGTATTCTCTTTTAAAAAAAATAGTGCCTTACAAAGTGGAAATGAAATAGTAAGCATGATGGACGGTGAGGATTAGCCATTGTAGAGAAATATAATTTTAGTGGATTGAAATTTATTTGGAAACCTTTTCCTGTAGACAAACGTATCTCATTTTACGAGGCCTCCTTGATTTAGTTTGGTTTAAAAGTCAATGGAAAAATATATTCCATTTGATCAAATTGTCAAGTACAGCTTGTTAATGTGTCTGTGTGAGTTTCAACATCTCACCACTCAAGTGTTGGATTTGTCCTTGTGTGTAAGCCACAGCAATGTCCCTCCTTCCTTCTCCACTTTCCTCTTCAAGCACAAGTCTCTTGGCCTACAAGTTTCTTAGACTACAGACTCCCATGATGGAGGTTTTCCCCCTATATGACCTACAGCTTAGTACGGTATTTCTAGATGTTTGTATAAGAACCTGTTTAACTGATTTCAGAGTCTTTTCTCTCTTCCCATATTTTTCCCCCCAATTACTTTTTACTTTGTATTTGAAATATTTTTATGAATTTTCTAAATTTTAAAGGACTCTTGAATGTTTACTTATATTCTGACATGTTGAAAATATATTCCATTATCATGTTTAATCCCAGGACTTATGATGCTGGAAGCACAGAATGATTTAATGCTTTGCCTAGTCTTACCTAGCAAGCCAGAAGAGACATAGGCTTAAGCCGGACCAGCTGATCGTCAGTCCTATGCACTGCCCCTGAGCTGATTAATAGTTCCTTTTATTACTGTTGAACATTTGGTTCTTCTAGGAGGCCTCTGGGTCAGTCACTACCACCATATTAGGCCACACTCTGACAAGTAGTTTTGTTCCTACAAAGAATCTAATTTCTTTCTCCAACGTGTGGCCTCCTAAGACCACTGTGCTCTGCTGGTGATGCTTGAGTTACTCAGGGAAAGAGGCAGATAGCCAAAAATTCACCAATTTTAGCAGAAAACCCTGCCATCAGCGACAGCTGGAGCATCACAAAATCTATAAACACACTTGTTACTCATCTGCTGTGCCTGTAGGACAAGCCAGGCATGTGACCACTGAACATCTTGTAGAGGAGAGGTTTCCTAGGCGGGTCTCCTGACAGAAACTGAGATGAGAAAAATCAAATGAGCTTGGCGTTCAGAACATTGTGTGTTATTAGTGGAGCCCTGATTTGAAAGAGGAGACCTACCACCTAAATGTAATTTAAAGAATTGAGAGGTGGAGTGACAATTGGGTTAGATGCATCAATATGAGCACTGTTAATTCAATATATGAACTGGGGAATCGCTGAGTTTGAGTACACTAATTGGTTACAGAGGAATTTTCTTTAAAAACTCTTAAAAGGCTTTGTACCTAGCATTTTATCATCTAGAAAAAGGCAAAGTTTTGGTAAAATGCAATCCTAATGACGGAGTAAATTTACATCACATAACCACAAGCTTGGTAGAAAGTGGCATGTTATTCCCATAAACATCTTGGACATCTAAAGTTAAAAATCGTAGGTGTTATAGAAAAAGATCTTTGTTTCTAGTTTTTGGGTATTTAATTTTTAAAATTTTGGCATTTGTTTTCTTATCCAAATGTCTGCCCATGCAAGAATTAGATTATCTGAATAGGAGATAAGATGTACTTAGACCCTTTGATTAAATTTTCTTGGATTTTAGGCATATAACCATAGATCCTTGTCTAATGAATATTTTTTATTTACTATTTTTCAAATCACAAACTAATGAAAGGACATACAAACAAACGTGCTCTCATAATTCAGTTCATTCTTTTAGACTCCTTGAATGTAAGAGCAAGGTACATATATTTTACTTCCAGTGCAATTCTCTATGGTATCTAAGTGCCATGAACACTCACCAGTGCTGTCTCATGATCTAATACCCATGATTATTTGAGCTATTGACTTAGGATGATCCCAGCCTGTAGGTCTCATTTGCAAAGTTCTTTAAACATATGCCTTTGTGATGAATCAAAGTCATTTCTTGAAAAAAACAGAGCTCTGACCAGATACTATGTTAGATATTTGATGGGAAATATATATTCCAACTTGGATATATACTGAGCTCCAAGCCCAATATATGTGATGATAGCAACTATTATTTACTATTTATTGTATACCTATCACTGTGATGGGTATCTTATATACATTATGTCTGTTATTCCTCTCAAAAACCCCATAAGATAGGCATATTATTTCCAATTTTACAAATGAGAAAAACCAAAGTTTGTTAATTAAATAACTTGCTCCAAGTTACACAGTTAGTAAGTGAAGGAGGAGTTATTTGAACTCAGGTTGTCTGATTCCACAGGCTTTGCATTCAGAGTGGCAGTATAATGTGTTTTGTAAGCTTCAGAGTCAAATTATAAGCTTTGACTCTGAAGCTAGATTACCCAGGTTTAAATCTTAGCTCTGCCCCTTAATAACCAATAACTTATGAGACCTGGGACAAATGACTACAAGAAAGTTTAAAATTGAACATGTGGCTTACATTTGAGGTCCATGTTGTATTTCTATTGGATAGTGCTAGGTCTGGACTTTTCCAAATGCTGTCTTTCATTCTTTATCTGTCTATGTATCTATTTATCTTATCTATCTATCTATCTATCATCTAATTTTGCTTTTTTCTGTCTTGCCTCTTTTTATTTCTTTGTCCACATTGATGCTAAAGATGTCTTACTAAACACAATCCGATCCAGGCTCTTTTGTACTGAAAAGCTTTTGCTAGCTCCTATCACCTACAATGGAAAGCCTGAACTCCATTATGCGGCATACACAAACTTTTCATCCTCTCTCTACCTGTCCAGCCTCATCTCTCTCATGACTCTCTTCCTTGCACTTCACATCTTGGAAACACTAAGCTGTGCTTTGGTTCCCAGGTCATTTCACGCTTTTGCCTTTGCACTTGTTGTTCCCATTGCTTTGAAATCTCCTCCCCTTTCTGGTTGCAGTGACTGAAGTTTTACTCATCTCCCAAAATCTAACTCAGACATTGCCTCCTCTAGAAAGGTTTCCCAAAATGGTCAGCCACCCCCCTCCTCCACCACTTTTGCAATGCTTGTGTTCTTTATGAATACTTTTATTACCTTTGCCAGATGTATAACTTGTTTTTCTGTCTGCCACCCCTACTAGCCTGAGTATACGGAGAATATAATTGTATATCATTTCCATATTGATAAAAAAGTGATTGAATAAACAAAACAATACCTTCTCTCAAGGAGAGAGATACACTTTTGTACAATAAAAATAAATATAACGCAAGATGTAAGATATGTCATAAGGCCAGGTGCTCACGCCCGTAATCCCAGCACTTTGGGAGGCCAATGGGGGTGGATCATGAGGTCAGGAGATTGAGACTATCCTGGCTAACGTGGTGAAACCCCATTTCTATTCAAAATACAAAAAATAAGCCAGGCGTGGTGGCACACGCCTGTAGTCCCAGTTACTTGGGAGGCTGAGGCAGGAGAATCGCTCGAACCTAGGAGGCAGAGGTTGCAGTGAGCTGAGATTGCGCCACTGCACTCCAGCCTGGGTGACAGAGTGAGACTCTGTCTCAAAAAAAAAAAAAAAAAAGTGTCATAAGACAGAGCAATCAATAAATGTCCATTTGCAAGCAGAAAAGAGGTCAATTAATTTTGACAAAAATTTAAAAGAAAATGTAATGAGGTAGGGAAACATTGACTGACTGGCTGATATAAGATCTCTCAAGATGGCCTTACCTTTGTCAGTGTAGCAAAGTCCCCAGCTGACTCTCAAATATGCAGATTCTAAACCAGTTTTGTCATTGTTCAAACAATATCTAGGGATACTATACTCATGCTACCTGAAGACACGGGACACTGAGGCTAAACTAGAATTCTAGTTTCTTGCTTCAGAGAGAGGGAAAAAACATATTGATAAGACTGAATACCTGCATCTTCTGGCCAGTGTGATAGTTTCCCTTAGGAACCAAATTTATTAGTAAAGCTAGATTTGTGAGTGTGAAATCAGAACAAAGTCTGTGAGTTGAAAGATTCAATAGTGGATGCCTGCTCTGCTCACCTCTGCAGTTGAATGCACCTGTTACTTGTACCAGGCAGAGCAAATCTTTAGTCTGGCTGCCTTCTTCTCTGGGCAGTACTTTTATGGGCACTGTTTGTCTATGACTCTTTTCTAATTTCTATTTCTAGAC
Organism: Pan paniscus; assembly: GCF_029289425.2. Taxonomy (NCBI): domain Eukaryota; kingdom Metazoa; phylum Chordata; class Mammalia; order Primates; family Hominidae; genus Pan; species Pan paniscus. The sequence goes on from NC_073252.2 coordinate 116,781,847, forward strand.
AACCCATTCAGAAAGACACATTCTTTCCTTAGACATGTTAATACCTCCCATTAGTCAGCTCTGTTCTGTGCTCAGTCCACTTATGAGGCAACTTGAAACATTTCTGTTCTCATAGGCAACCTGTTGATTTAGAGTTAACCCTCCAAGGCAAGCCCTGTTATCTTATTTCCAAGATCTTAGATGTCCCTGACTCCTGACAGTAAAATAGCTTTGGGGGAATTGAGGAGAAAGGAGAGGGGCGCTTCCTGGAGAAGACAGTGTTAGGATTCTGACGGGGGTGGTAAGGATGGGAGACTAGGACTTGGTTAACTGCACTGCTTGATAACCGCATTTTTCAAAAAGTATGTTTCAGTTATTTGAGGAAAATTACAAGGCCTTGAATTATGTAAATATATTTTTAATATGCACACTTCACTGGCTTGGTCATATTCTAAATTTTGCAGCCTTTTTGCTGTTTGAAAGTATGGATTTAAGAGAGCGCTCAAGGATGAAGCATTATTTGTATTGCTAGGACTGCTAAGCAGTGAAACACACTTTAAGGGCAAAGTTTCCTTTCTGGTGAACAAACAAAAGAGAATTATATTATCGTGTAATATCATGTAATATCGTGTGTATTTTAGGTATTTTCTATGTGTCTGATGATGAGAAAATTAATCATGAAAACTTTAAAAAATTGTAATTCTTGCTTCTTAGGAGCCAGAGAATTTCAGTAAACCGGAGTTAAAACAGGCAAGTTTACATGTCTATTAGTTGCTATCCTGTTTTAAATGAGTATTAATATCTTAGTGCCTGGTTCAAAAGTTACATCTCACAGAGAAAGTCACCTTAGAGTGTGACTCAAGATCACTGAGGTCTGTGCTAGTTTCAGCTGTGTCAGTTGCTGTGCAACCTTTAACAGGGATCTTAACTTCTCTGGGTCTCAGTTGTTCTGTCTGTGAAAAATAGAGGGTAGGTGTTTTAATGTTTTCAATCTTTCACAACTCTGCAACTTCGTGAGTCTGTGAAGTATTATTCCAATAAATGGATCAAAGTTTGAGATTAACTCTTCTTCCTCTCCATCCCTCCTCCCCGCTCCCTCCCTCCCTCTCTCTCTTACTCTGTTTTTGTTTTTGTTTTGTTTTTTCTTTCTAACTTGTACTAGAATGTGCAGAGCGCAGGAGGTCCTTTAAACGTCAGCAGAGCTGGACACTTGTTGACCGTGTGATCTTGGGCAAGCCATGTAACATCTCAAAGATTTAGTTTTGTCTTCTGGAAAATGGATTTAACAGCCTTTGCCTCTCAGGGTTATTGTGAGGATTAGAGATAATGTATGTAAAGTGAAATGTTTAGCTGTTATTATTACTCATTTACCATGATGGATAAGTTTTTTTGTTTTTCGAGACAGGGTCTCACTCTGTCACCCCAGGCTGGAGTGCAGTGGCACCATCATGGCTCACCGCAGTCTCCACCTCTCAGGATCAGGTGATCCTCCCACCTCAGCCTCCCAAATAGCTCAGACTACAGGCACGTGCCACTGTGCCCAGCTAATTTTTTTTTAATTTTTTGTAGAGACGGGGTTTCATCATGTTGTCCAGGCTGGTCTCAAGCTCCTGGGTTCAAACGATCCTCCTGCTTCAGCCTCCCAAAGCGCTGGAATTATAGGCGTGAACCATGGCGCCCAGCCTGGATAATAAGATTAAAATAAGGTTTCTGCTTTTGTAAAGATAGTAGAGATAATATATTATCTAATAATTACAATATAAAGTACCAGAAGAGAGACACAGGCGCATACCACCGCACCCAGCTAGCTTGTATGTATGTATGTATGCATGTATTTATTTATGTGGAGATGGGGTCTTGCTACGTTGCCAAGGCTGCAAAGTAATTTTTACTGAGGTTATAGACTAATAATACCTCTTCCTGGGGAGTACAGGAGAATAATCAGGTGAAGGGCTTCATTGATCTGGGCTTTGCAGGATAAATCATATTTGAAGACAGAAGGACATTCTGGGGCACATAGGGTAGATTCTGAACACAGAGAACAGTTTCCTTCTAATCTACTACCATCTTCAGGGTTTTGCACTATTGCCTGGTACTTTTTAAAGGTTTTGAAGTAGAGATGTTCAATACCACCGTGTATTTGCCCAAGAAGTCATTTGTTCTCTGAAGGAGCTGGCAAAAGAAAAGTTGAAGGAGCTTTAGGGAAAGGCCCTTTAAACAGAAAGAAGCTCCTGACCATGGGTTTATCTGGGAAAAAAGCAACTCTCCTTTAATAAGTAAATCAGAGTCTCATTCTGTTACCCAGAATGGAGTGCAGTGGCACAATCATGGTTCAATGTGAGCCACTCTCTCTGTGGCAATGTGAGCAAGACAGCCTTCCTGTTATCGCACTATCAATCTTTTCCCACCAGGTACCAAGGTTTGGCGACTTAATGAGGTAATAAAAGCAAGACACTGACACAGGTAGGGGATGTGAGATGTGAGGCATTGTTTCCTTGTGAAGGAAAAAGACCACTTGTAACCCACTGAGATAACCTGTCCTTCCTTTTCCTGGGTCTGAGAGGATCATTCTCCTTTCACTCTTTCTTTGCTTTTAATGTGAAAGACCTTGCTAATAATAAATGAGAGCCCGCCTCCCTTTGATATGTCCAAGCTGAGGAAGACTTCCTGATGACTGTCATGTAAAACAGCAGAAGACACCCACAGACACACAGAGAGAAACAGACACACACGAGTAATACAACCCCAGGGATCACCACCCAGGATTAATAAAATAGCATGAGCTATAGTTGCTCACATTACACAGGCTTCCTTCTCGGCAATGTGGCGTGGTGCTGAAATGTTGTTTAAAAATTTGTGCTGCCACCTTCATACCATGGCCATATTTTGAAACCCATGACCTCATCGCTATCTGAGTTGCCAGGGCTGGATTCCAGGAGAAAGGGGAAGGGAGGTGGACAGGAGAGAGAGGAAGCAAAGATTAACAAGTTGAAATAACAAAAACTTTTAATTCCACTTCTTAGAACTCAATTATGTCATTTGCAGAGAGGGTCCATGTCTTCCTGCTGTTCTTTCTTTCTTTCTTTCTTTTCTTTTTTTCTCTCTCTCAACATCTGCTGAGACATAAGTCTAGAAAATCTGTAACCACCTGAAACCATTCACTGGGGCACAAATCTATTAGGCCTAGGGTTTCATATGAGTGCAGTGAAGTGAAGTTATATTTGAGCTCTCCATCATAGAATTTCTATTCCACATGGCTGTTCTTTCTACCCTCACACTTTCCCCTCAAGAGGTAAAAAGTCTCTCCATTTTCATACCCACTGTTCGTTTTCTCCTTGGCTTTGTGCCCCATGGGGGGTGCCATTAACATGTGTCTAATGTGGCCATGCCCCCTTGAACCTGTGCAGTGTCCTAGCCCTATGGCCCTTCCATACATAGTTAAAAGAAGAATGGATCAATTGACAGAAAAAAAATGGAAGAGAGAAAGAAAAATTGCTTCTCCACCTCAAAATCTTAAATCAAACATAGCCTTGTACACGAGACACAGATACATTTATATATATTTATATTTAGATACTGACTTCTAGACTAAGGACAGATACTGAAATAAAAACAGCACTTTAATATTGTCCTTAAGTAGATACTCATTGTTAACTGAAGAAATAGGTAAGTAGCTATTTAACCCTTCATGTCCATAGCACATAGATTATTTAATATTCTACAGCAGAACTTTTAGAAAGTCAAGGCAACTTTTATTTGTCCAGAGTTTAAGTTTAAATTCACAGGTCACTCAAATCCAGTATACCGGGAAGCCAAAATATCAAAAATGCAAGGATTTATTGAAAAGCCATGACGCTTTTTAAAATTTAGTTCTTATTCTTTATCAAAGTTACACATACCTAGTTTAAAGAGTCAAATAGTTCTAGAATACGTTTTATGAAAAACCATCAATTTTAGATTTCCCCAAAGCAAAACATATTCTTTTTACCTTTGTCTAGTTTTCTTCTTGTTTCTAAAATATACATCTGTGTTTACCTTTGTCTAGTTTTCTTCTTATTTCTAAAATATACATCTGTGTTTACCTTTGTCTAGTTTTCTTATTTCTAAAATATACATCTATGTGATTTCTTGATTTTTCTCAGTTGTAAAAATTATTCATTGTTATGTCACAACGGAAGATGAAGATAAATAGTTCTGTTACCCTTCTCCAGTCCCTACTTCAAGCTCATATGATTACCTAGTGCCCCCCATCCTCCCAATATAATTATATTTTGATTGAATCACTATTCAGTGCTTAGATTATTAAGCTTAGCCAGGTAGTATGTTAGGAATACTTTTTCCTTTCCTGCATAAATTATTTTCTCCTGATAATTGACAACTGTCTTTCTTTTTAAGATTTTAGTTTTCTAAGTATTTGTCATTAGTTCATCCCCAAACTCACTCCATCTAACTGTCCTCCTGGTATTTTAAAATATATCAGGAGTGCTATCAATGTCATTTTTTTTCTTCTGAGATGGAGTCTTGCTCTGTCACCCAGGCTGGAGTGCAACGGCGTGATCTCAGCTCACTGCAACCTCTGCCTCCCCAGTTCAAGCAATTCTCCTGCCTCAGCCTCCCAAGTAGTTGGGACTACAGGTGCTTACCACCATGCCTGGCTAATTTTTGTATTGTTAGTAGAGATGGGGTTTCACCATGTTGGCCAGGCTGGTCTCGATCTCCTGACCTTGTGATCCACCGGCCTCGGCCTCCCAAAGTGCTGTGAGCCACGGTGCCGGGCCAATGTCATTGGTTTTGTAGCCATCTTTCCTGGAGTCTTCTACCCTCCTCTAATTTAAGTTGGTGACTCTCTGCCAGGTGCACAGCTATCTTCCTGGAGTCTCTTCTTAATCATCCTGGGGATTTCTCTTTTCTCTCTCAAGTTGGATTCCCTATTTCTTTGGTTTTTCTTCCTCATTTTTGTGGTTCCCTTCCTCCAGTTGCTTCCTAAGAACGAGTGATGAGAGCTGAATTTTTTAAGACTGGGTATATTTGATACCATCTTTATTCTACCCTCCCACCTAATTGATAATTTATCTGGGTATAGCATTCTAGGCTATATTCTAGGCTATTGATTTGAGTATATTTTCCTCTATTGTATAGGCCCTTTATATCCAGCAATGCTTGCCTTCAATTATAAGAAATTTTCTTGAATTATTTGATGACTTATTCGTTTTGTTTTCTGTTTTCTCATTCTGGAATTTCTGTTATTTAGCTGTTGAACCATTTGTATGCATCCTCTCTAATTTTCTTAGCTTTTTCCTTTTATTTTTATCTTTTTGTCTTGCTGTATTAGTCCACTGCTGTATTAGTCACACTGCTATAAAGAAATACCCAAGACTGGGTAACTTATGAAGGAAAGAGATTTAAAGGACTCACAGTTCCTTATGGCTGGGGAGGCCTCAGGAAACTTACAATCATGATGGAAGGCAAAGGGGAAGCAAGCACTTACTTCACAGGGTGGCAGGAGAGAGAAGTGCTGTGAAGGAGGAACTGCCAAACACATAAAACCATCAGATCTCATGAGAACTCACTATCATGAGAACAGCATGGGGGAAACCACCCCCATGATCCAGTCACCTCCCTCCCTTGACACGTGGGGATTACAATTTGAGATGAGATTTGGGTGGGAACACAGAGCCAAACCATATCACTGCTATTCAAACTTGTTAGGTTTCAGGAGACTCTAGAAAATTTTCTCAACATTGTCTTCCAAATTCTCTACTCAGCTATTCATTTCTGCTAAGAGAGTTTTAATTGCCAAAAGTCCTTCTCATTCTCTTTTGTATCATCCTGTTTCTGTTTCATGGTTTGATATCATTCTGGAGACATTAGTAATAACATTTTTTGACATTTTCCTCTCCCAGTATAGTCTCTATGTTTGCATTCTGCCTTTTTAGTATCTTTTATAGTAGAGGCTTTCCTTTAGATTAGAACTGATGTCCTTGGCTCTCTGCTTACTCTAGGGGAGTCAGGCTGGGCTGTTTCTTGGCAAAGTCCTAATATCACTATTTTAATTGACTGGCTAATCAGAATCTTCCATTCTCCTCCTAGAAAGGTATAAATTCCAGCTGCCAGAGTTCCGGGAGCCCAGATAAGACATGACTTTAAGTGGGAATTTCGGGATCCGGTAGTTAATCGTTCATTTCACCCCTTATTTTCCACCCTCAGCTGTGCCTGGTGTCCTGTAGGGTAAATAAAGGATATTTGCATGGCTGTGGGAAACAGGAAATGGCATTGAGAGGGTCTACTGTGTTCTTAGACTTTCAACAACTTTCCTGTTTTCGGCCCTACATTCACCTTTACTGTTCCACAAATTCCTAACTCTTCAAGGAATTCTGCAGAGCAAATTGTATTGTTTGTTTGGCTTTCTCTAACTTAGGGTTCACTATTCCCAAGTCTGTCCATTTGTGGAAATTGTTCAAAATTACCTTTTTTTTAAAAAAAGTATACTTTAAGTTTTAGGGTACAGTGCATAATGTGCAGGTTTGTTACATATGTATACATGTGCCATGTTGGTGTGCTGCACCCATTAACTCGTCATTTAGCATTAGGTATATCTCCTAATGCTATCCCTCCCCCTCACCCCACCCCACAACAGTCCCCGGTGTGTGATGTTCCCCTTCCTGTGTCCATGTGTTCTCATTGTTCAATTCCCACCTATGAGTGAGAACATGCGGTGTTTGGTTTTTTGTCCTTGTGATATTTTGCTGAGAATGATGGTTTCCAGCTTCATCCATGTCCCTACAAACGACATAAACTCATCATTTTTTATGGCTGCATAGTATTCCATGGGGTATATGTGCCACATTTTCTTAATCCAGTCTATCATTGTTGGACATTTGGGTTGGTTCCAAGTCTTTGCTATTGTGAATAGTGCCGCAATAAACATACGTGTGCGTGTGTCTTTATAGCAGCATGATTTATAATCCTTTGGGTATATACCCAGTAATGGGATGGCTGGGTCAGATGGTATTTCTAGTTCTAGATCCCTGAGGAATCGCCACACTGACTTCCACAATGATTGAACTAGTTTACAGTCCCACCAACAGTGTAAAAGTGTTTCTATTTCTCCACATCCTCTCCAGCACCTGTTGTTTCCTGACTTTTTAATGATCGCCATTCTAACTGGTGTGAGATGGTATCTCATTGTGGTTTTGATTTGCATTTCTCTGATGGCCAGTGATGATGAGCATTTTTTCATGTGTTTTTTGGCTGCATAAATGTCTTCTTTTGAGAAGTGTCTGTTCATTTCCTTCGCCCACTTGTTGATGGGGTTGTTTGTTTTTTTCTTGTAAATTTGTTTGAGTTCATTGTAGATTCTGGATATTAGCCCTTTGTCAGATGAGTAGATTGCAAAAAGTTTCTCCCATTCTGTAGGTTGCCTCTTCACTCTGATGGTAGTTTCTTTTGCTGTGCAGAAGCTCTTTAGTTTAATTAGATCCCATTTGTCAATTTTGGCTTTTGTTGCCATTGCTTTTGGTGTTTTAGACATGAAGTCCTTTCCCATGCCTATGTCCTGAATGGTATTGCCTAGGTTTTCTTCTAGGATTTTTATGGTTTTAGGTCTAACATTATAGTCTTTAATCCATCTTGAATTAATTTTTGTTTAAGGTGTAAGGAAGGGATCCCGTTTCAGCTTTCTACATATGGCTAGCCAGTTTTCCCAGCACCATTTATTAAATAGGGAATCCTTTCCCCATTGATTGTTTTTGTCAGGTTTGTCAAAGATCAGATAGTTGTAGATATGTGGCATTATTTCTGAGGGCTCTGTTCTGTTCCATTGGTCTATATCTCTGTTTTGGTACCAGTACCATGCTGTTTTGGTTACTGTAGCCTTGTAGTATAGTTTGAAGTCAGATAGCGTGATGCCTCCAGCTTTGTTCTTTTGGCTTAGGATTGACTTGGTGATGCAGGCTCTTTTTTGGTTCCATATGAACTTTAAAGTAGTTCAAAATTACCTTTTCTTATAACTGAGAAAGTTTTAAAATGGCAAATAAATATCTACCTTTAGAAAACAGTATGTGCAAACAGTTGCCGAGAACAACTAAATGATTGTTTTGAAGGAGCATTAACACTAAGCTAGTCTAGGAACATTAAAATCCAGTTGGAGCATTCAGTAACTATAATTATTACATTCTACAAAGATAATAAATGGTTTCCTATTGAACCACTGTGTGTCCATGCAGAGAAACTGAGGTGTCTGAGCTCCAGCCAGAGGCACCTGGGCAACAGAAAGGCAAAGATGTCTGCTTCCTTAGCAAAAGGAAGCTGCAGCTCACCCAGGCCACACTCACCCTGACACCGTCAGCAGTAAACAATACAAAACAACTACTTACAGATAAGCCTGAACATGAAGGTGTGAAAGTTGGTGTCCTAATCCTGGCTTTTCTTGTACTTTTTATAATACATGAAGCCAAAAGGACATGCTGATGAAGTTGTTCAAGATGGAATCAGTGTGTTGGAGGAAAAGAAAGCACAAACTAACACTCTTAGGGACAGAAGTGGACTATTCTTTTATGAGAACACAAAGTATCCAGTGAATTTGTGTCCATAACCCAAACACCAAAGAATCTTCTAGCTGTGGAGAAAGACCCCAAAACTATTTCCTTGGCTGTCAGCACCGGAAATATTCTCATGGAAGCCTTGGGGATTACTAAGAGAAATTATGTGACTATCAAGTTCTCAGAATTTATAAACTACAGCTGCCTTATAAAGAAAATAAAGGAATGCATTTTGGGAACAAAAATATGGCAGACTCATAATTTGTGGTACTTATCCCATTTAAAAATGTCAATATCAAAAGCGGAAACTAATAAAGATCTGGTAAGCATCACTAATAATTGTATATAAAATAATGAATTAAAGTTAGGTAATCCCCAAAGAAGCAGGCAGGTTGTTTATTTCTCTGTTTTCTTTATAACACTTGTAAAATTTAATTTTTTATGGATACATCTGGAAGTAGCTGCTCTAATTTAGCTGTTGAGAGCAAGGATCATCTGCATAGCCAGGGTATTGCAACATGCTGACATGGTCTCTCTCATTACATTTATCTTTCACTCTACGTTTATTAGCAACCAAGTTTTTCTTTGTTTTATGCTTGTAACAATTTTTGTGACCATCCTAAATTACCTCATATTTCTTCAGGTACACTTAATTTCTTGGTTTGTTGCACCTTTATTTTACAGTTGTTTTCATTACATTTCGGGACTTCTAAGGGTTATGGACATCACATTAGGCAATGTACTTGGCTCTTTGTACCAGGTAGAAAGACATGATCTCTAACTTCAAGAGGCTTACAAACAATTCTCTCCCCTCCCCTTCTCTTTCTCTCTTCTCTCTCTGTCTCTCTCTCACACTCACACACGCACACACACACACAAGAATGAGGAGACTGAAAATTCCCAAAACAAAAAAGAACAAAGGTGTATGTATACATATATATGTGTATATATATATATACATATATATGTATATACACACACATATAGGCATACTCTCTATTTTACCACTAACTTTTTTAAAAACTGGAAGGCATGGGAGAAAAAGATCATCCTGAAATGTTAAAAACAAAAACAAAAAACAAACAAACAAAAAACATAAAACAAAATGATCGGATAGTTTGACTTTAAAATTATTGAGCTAGAAGCACATAAAGTACTTACTTAGATTTATGTCTATAAGCCTTATATATGGCATGATCGTATGCTTATATGGCATAAATCAAAACCTATATTTCATAATACTCTGTTCATCATTTATCAGCCAACAACTTCACTCTTGGGAACCAAATCCACATTGCACTCATCAGCGGCACCAGAGTCAAGCCACCTTGGCCTTGGTCTTCATGTTTATGTCTTAGCTCCTAGTGCCAGGAGTGTCATGCCACGTTTCCTACAATCACATCCTTTCCTATTTTAATATGGATTTTAATGTTTTTTTAACCACTGATATTGGCGAACCGACAAAACATTTACTTATACACTTATATGTGAACAACATCATCTCATACTTTTGCTGCATGTATTTCGTTTTAAGGAATATGAACATGTCAAGTGTATATGTGTTAATAGAGGAATATATGAGAATGGATCACACATGTAGACTCATGAAGAATTTGTAAGGTACATTATTATAAGATACATTATTATTTTCCAGAGGAGGAAGGGAATACAGACAAATAAATGAAACACAAATGGGAGACTAAATTTTGCAGCAGAGAATGCAACAGCTTTCCATTTCTGACAGGCTTTGTTCAGGAACTCGGCCATATTCATCTTCATAGATTTCATAGATTTCATAGTACAGTAACTTGCACATATTAGGTGCTTAATACTTACTTGTTGGATTAAGTCAATCCTGATGAGTTTAGTGCCCTTCTCACTGTGGGTACTGGTGATTATCTGTGATTATCAAGACATGTCATATATCCAGTCTTTTAAGATGGGAGTCCAATTGCCAGTTCTTCCTGGGTCTATCCTGGGAAGAGCAAGCCTAGAACACTGCCTGCTGCTGGAGGTACTCAGTACTAAGTGAATGAATGAATACCTTCAAAACTGAGGTGAAATGAGCAGTGGACATTTGCGAGCACACTGGTTTAAATTGCACAGGCTTTTTTTTTTTTTTCTTGGCAAAGCAAGCTTTGAATGAAATGTCTTAGCAAATATAAATGAGATTAAATAGTAACAGAAATTATGATATGTTATTATAAAAGATGAATGCCAGAACATTTATTTGAAAAGAAAGAGTAGGTATTTGATGTTTTCATTGAAATCCAAATGGTTTGTAGCAAGATGAGGAGACTCAACATTACTTACATTTTGTTTTACAAACAATTTTTAAGATTATAAAAGTTCATCTCAAGAAATTAACATTTATTTCCTTTAAAAGCATAATTTATATATGATACTGTGTAGTTGCTTGGGTTAAGTAAAATTTTTTTTTTTGCTGAAATTTAACTCTTACTAAATATTTCAATATATTTATGTGCCATTTAATTGCTCCATTTCCTTCAAATATTAGAAGATGCCATATTATTTACAGCTAATTTAATTAATGTGGAGATCGTTTTTTCTATAAAGCAAGCACTTAGTAATTTCATCTCTGCTTCAGGTTTATGTAATAATAGAGAGGAAATGGAAATTTCATCATATTTGGTTTCAAATGAAAATCAGGAACAAATGAAAACCTCTTGTCTTCAGCATGTTAAATTTTGTGATCAGGTAGAGAATTAATAAAAATTATAATTAAGATAAACCAGAATTTCAATGTGTTGTTACATTCCATTGTACATCTAGCACAAATATTATCAAATGCTTCGTAAAGATTTTTGTATGCTTGCAATTGATACAAAATATTTTTGAAGAGCTAATTATTGGCAAGCATGATCTGCCTAGGGATAAAATTGGGCTATAGTTTTTACACATAGGTAGTCAGTTTTCAGCAGCACACCAGCTTACATTAAGTTTGCACTTCTAACCCAGAGAGTCTTGGCTTTGGAACACCTTTGCTTTCAAAACAATAAGAAGCATATAGTTTAAATAAAAGAACATGCCAAAAAATCTTAAAATAATGATCATAGACTTATCTTCTAGTCTCCTTGAAAAATATGATTATTTGAAGCTCAATAGAATTCATAATATGGTTCCTTGTAGGAAAGTCACTCAGGCACTCAATAAAGATCTGCCTGTTTCACACACACATACACAAACATAATTGATTCCCCCCCAAAATATTTTCCTAAAGTATTTTATGGAAAATAACACCATGTTCTGTCAAATAATGGAACTCAGAATCACCCGGGGAAGCTCATTAAAAGTGCAGATACCCAGGTTCCCGCTTCTAAGAATTGGCTTCCGTGGAAGGCAGGGGAATAAAAGCAGGGTTCTGTACTTTGAAAGTCCTCCCTAGGAAAGCCTGATATTCGCCAGAAGTTATTAACCACCATCTTATAATAGAAGGCCATTAATGGTTTATGAGCTTTTAGTACAGCCCAGTCTCAAACACTAGTGTGTATAGAAATCACCTGGGGATCTCGTTAAACTGAAGATGTTGATTTAGTAAGTCTGGGTTGGGGGCTGAGATTCTGTGCTTCTCACAAGCCTCCGGGTGATTCCATTGCTGATGGTCTGTGAGCCTCACCTTGAGTAGCAAGGATGGGTTTTTCTCCATAACCATTTTGTAAGGTTACACCTGTCAGCTCACCTACATAGTAATTGTTCTGAGTACTCTATTAGATACTATAGTATTCATGGGAGGTGGCACTGTGTTGTGAAAAAATAGGTCATCCAGTAAGCATTGACTGAGTGTTTACTATGTGTTAGGCTCTATGACTTTGCCTCACTGGCTTCCCTTGCCCCTCTGCATGAGGCTAACATTAATTTGTCTTTTAGGAGTGTATTAGTCTGTTTTCACACTGCTGATAAAGACATACCCGAGACTGGGAATAAAAAGAGGTTTAATTTGACTTACAGTTCCATATGGCTAGGAAGTCCTCAGAATCATGGCGGGAGGCAAAGGTACTTCTTATGTGGCAGCGGCAAGAGAAAATGAGGAAGATGCAAAAGCAGAAACCCCTGACAAAACCATCAGATACAGTGAGACTTATTCACTACCATGAGAACAATATGGGGGAACTACCTCCATGACTCACATTATTTCCCACCAGGTCCCCCCCCACAACATGTGGGAATTATGGTAGTACAATTCAAGATGAGATTTGGGTGGGAACACAGAGCCAAACCATGTCAAGGAGAAACTGTCTCCTTTGAGAAGCCTTGCCTGCTATGTGCTATGTGCTATGCACTTCCATTGTATACTGTGTTCACTTTGATAATATAAATTATCATATTGAGTTGTAATTATCTACTCTCTTACACATGTTAGAATATGAGACTCTCTAGGGCATTATTCATTATTTCAATTCAGAGCCCATAACACTGTTTGTCACATTAAAGACAATCAGTTAATATATAGTATAATTAACTAATTAATCAAAAGAGGTAACATAAGCAAATCTTTAAGCTACAACTCCATTTCCTTACATAAGTTCAACACAGACCCCTGGCTGAGTGAAGAGAGAGAGTAGCTGAGGGTTCTTGCCTGCCTCTGCAAGGCTCTCCTTAGCTAGCTCTGGCCCAGGATCTTTTTGGCAAGATGGTGACATTCATGCAGGCTCTCCTCAATCTGAAATAAATAGGAGAACTACTAGTCAATCGCAGCAGGGAGCATGACTGGCTTTAAAACGCATTAACAGAACACTTACATGGACACCAAGGGCACTTGGCATGACCCTGGTTTCCCTTCTTGAAGTACAGGATTTGGAAATCACTGCCACAGCTCAGTTCAGCTCACGTGGACCTGCCAAGACCAGCAGAGTGCACAGGAGGTCCAGCAGAGTGCACAGGAGGTGCAGCAGCACCTGGGGTAGTGCCTCTGCTCCAGCGCCTCACTCTGCTTTGATGCATATGTTTATCTCCATAAATTGCAACCAAGCCTACACAGTGATCATTTTTAAGTTTTACTGATTGCCTTATGACCTTACCTCTCTCATGGGGCCAGAAGAATGATGGCAAAATACAGTGATTGGCAGGAGCAGCTGTGGAGTTGCTTATTGAGTCATGGTGGGACTGTTGCCTTTGCTGGGGAAGACTCAGGTATCTCTGATGTCCAACATTCAATGGGAGCAAATCTTTTCCACAAATGCACTGGGAATTCTCTATGTATTACAATGCTTTTGTAATAATCTCATACCCTAAAAGAGACTATGAAAAAAGAATAAATAGAAAGTAAGAGGTTTAGGAGTGCCTGTCGACCCAGGTATTAAGAAAAGTTGAGACAGACTTTTGGGTAAAATTCAATCTTCTCATATTGTCATTTATTCGGCACATATTTATTGCAGGTCTACTATGTGCAAGACACATGTCAGGTTGTGGGAGATACAAAGATCTTTGTGTTGCAATCTTAGCTCTCAAGGAATTTCAACTAGCCAGTAGTTTGGAAGCTAAATGGGAGCTATTTCCAAAGTAAGCTTGATATAGTAGCTTGGCAAAGATTTTCTTCTCCCCTTCCTCTCCTTTCTATAGACTTTTTTTTTTTTTTTTTTTTTTTTTTGAGATGGAGTCTCACTCTGTCACCCAGCTTGGAGTGCAGTGGAGCCACCTTGGCTCACTATAACCTCCACGTCCCGGATTCAAGTAATTCTCCTGCCTCAGCCTTCTGAGTAGCTAGGATTACAGGTACCTGCCACCACGTCCGACTAATTTTTGTATTTTCAGTAGAGATGGGGTTTCACCATGTTGGCCAGGCTGGTCTTGAACTCCTGACCTCAAGTGATCTGCCTGCCTCAGCCTCCCAAAGTTCTGGGATTATAGGCATGAACCACTGTGCCCAGCCACCTCTCTATAGACTGAATCTACAGAACTGGGCTGAAACTGTTTGCCTCTCCATTCCTCCTGCCGGCATCGCCAGAGTGATCTTTAGCCTGAATTGGTTGTTGGTTTTAGTCTTGCTCTTTTAGCACATGGTTCCTTTTTTTTTCCCCCTTTTCTTTTTTTTTTTTTTTTATTTTACTTTAAGTTCTGGGATACATGTGCAGAACGTGCAGGTTTGTTACATAGGTATACATGTGTCATGGTGGTTTGCTGCACCTATCAGCTTGTCATCTAGGCTTTAAGCCCTGCATGGATTAGGTATTTGTCCTAATGCTCTCCCTCCCCTTGCCCACTTGACTCCAACAGGTTCCGGTGTGTGATGTTTCCCCTCCTGTGTCCATGTGTTCTCATTGTTCAACTCCCACTTATGAGTGAGAACATGTGGTTTTGGGTTTCCGTTCCTCTATTAGTTTGCTGACAATGATGGTTTCCAGCTTCATCCACGTCCCTTCAAAGGACATTAACTCCTTCTTTTTTAGGGCTGCATAGTATTCCATGGTGTATATGTGCCACATTTTCTTTACCAGTCTATCATTGATGGGCACTTGGGTTGGTTCCAAGTCTTTACTACTGTAAATGGCAGCACATTGTTCTTAAAAGTCAGCGTTTTCTGGTTTCTGTCAGCCTTTGTTCCCTAGGTTGGACCTTACTTCTACTTGCTTTTGCATCGCCTTCAGTGGAACTTCCTCCTGTCCAACTCAGATATTCAAGAATGCTTACACATGGGATCCCTGTCCCTTTAGATCAGTTATTCTCAAAGTGTCATCTGCAGACCTCTGGTGGTCTCTGAGATACTTTCAGGCCAAAATAATTTTCGTAATAATACTAAGGTGTTACTTGTCCTTTTCACCATGTTGACATTTGCATGGATAGTGCAAAAACAATGGTGGCTGAAACCACTTGCTCCTTAGCCCTTAGCATTCAAGGCGGTGACACAAATGTACCAGGGGCCTTTGTGTTCCTTACTATCATACATTTGGCTTAAAAAACATGATGCCAGTTTTACATAAGGATATCCTGATGAAACAAAGTTTGATTTTTATTAAATCTTGAGTGCATATCTTTTTAATATTCTGTGTGACAGAATGAAAAGTACATATAAAGCACTTTGGCTGTATACTGAAATGCAATGTTTACCTCAAGGGAGCATTTGTACAAAATTCTTTGAATTGCAAGCCATACTAGCCATTTTTTAAATTTATGGGACATCATTTTTATTTTAAAGAATGACAGACAAAATATGGTTATTCAGTCTTGGATATTCAGCAGTTATTTTCTAGAAAATAAGCAAAGTCAACCTGCCCATTTAAGGAAAACAACGGACAATATTTGAACTTTCAAGGGAAAACTAAAATTTTGAGAAACTGTCATCTGCCACTGTGAATATGACAGCATCCCAATACTTAAAGACTTCTCTGATGAGATCATTGGTGGTATTGAGAGTGATTGTTTGATATTGTATAATGAAATGTGTCAACATTTGAAAGATGTGCATAACTTAGTGAATCAATATTTTCCAAATGATCAATCCAAATGTAACAAAGTCACACATGCATAAAAGATGCATTCAAAATGCAAAATGGACCAATAGATTTTTTAAATTAACAGAGTATGAAAAATTTATACCTACGGTTTCAGATTCTGCAGTACAACTTTAGAAACTACTGCTTGTTGAGTTCAATGTGATATCAAAGAAGAATATCCAAAATTACCCTATAAGACTATCAATGTACTCCTCCTTTTCCAACTATATAACTGTGTGAGGCTCAATTTTCTTTATGCATTTCAATCAACCCATCACAACAGATTGAGTGCAGAAGCACATCTGAGAATCCAGCTGTCTTCTATTGAGCTCAGACATTAAAGAGATTTACAGACCAGGCACGGTGGCTCACACCTGTAATCCCAGCACTTTGGGAGGCCAAGGAGGGTGGATCATTTGAGGTCAGGAGTTTAAGACCAGCCTGATGAAATGTTGTCTCTACTAAAAATACAAAAATTAGCTGGGTGTGGCGGCACATGCCTGTAATCCCAGCTACTCGGGAGGCTGAGGCAGGAGAATTGCTTGAACCTGGGAGGCGGAGGTTGCAGCGAGCCAAGATTGCGTCTCTGCCCTCCAGCCTGGGCAACAAAGTGAGACTCCATCTCAAAAATAAATAAATAAATAAAGAGATTTGTAGAAGTGGGAAATAATACCACTATTCTCACTACATTACCTGTTTTATGCAATACGGTTTTTCATAAAAAAGTACTTATGTTAACATGCAGTAGGTTTGTTATTTTAAATTTAATAAAAATTTAAAATTTCTTATTTTTGATATCTAACATGGTAAATATCAATAGACCAAACTCAAAACAGAGTATCTTTGAAGTCCTTAATTATTTTTAAGAGTCTAAACGTTCCTAAGACCAAAATGTTTAAGAATTGCTTCTATAGATCACATACTCTTAAACACCAATGATGGCCTAAATGAAATTCCAGTTAATTAAAGCCTTGAAAGTGATCATTTAAACCAGCTCTTCCTGGAAAGGCTGTCTTTCTGATGTGATTAAATCCCCCTGGCTCCTGTACCAGACAGTTTTTTTGTCAATCAAACCTCTCAAGTATGTGCTGTGGCTGGGAAGGCAGATATTATCTCAGTCATGTGAAGACATTATTGGCCCTGTCTTTTCCCCCAATACCCTATTACAGTAAATGTTCAGTGCAGTCAACTTAACTTTCTTGAATTAAAACTATGACAAATATTTATAAATTTGTACAGTTGATACTTTTTAAATGAAAACTTCAATGACAATTTGATGTGATTCTTTCCAAAATGGAAGCACCCTAATGTATCTTATATGTATTATAGTTTGACAAAGTATAGAATTAGGAATCTGGAGGGAATGGCTTCATTCTCCAGGTGTGGAAAATGATTCCCTAATAGCTTAAATGCTTTGCTCGAAATCACATGAGTTAGTGACAGAATTAAGGCAAGATCGCCAGTTTACTAATAACTGCAAGTCCGCAGCAAAATAATAGAACTTATAAATTTTTAAAAGTCTCTACTCCTGTCACTTGGAGAAAAATTTTCATTTTACGTATATCTTCTTTATCTGTAGTTTTATTTATGAGAAAACTAGAAGAATAAATGGATTCATCTAGTTGAGACAAATGCAGGACAACTTCATACGTCTAGAGGTATAGAAAAACAGGGCACTCCAGACAGGTATATTTGTTGGGTACATGAGATGTTTATATCTGAAACTAAACAGTTTCAGAAAAAAAAGCAATACAAGCAAGGTATCTGGGACCTTACATTATGGATTCTAATTCATTTCCTTTACTTTATTAATGCAGAAATGCCTCAGCTTCAATTATACCTTTAGATATCAGAACCTCGTTTAGCTATTTGGGATGTACTCTTTCCTAAAGATATCACGTGTTTTTCTGCATCTAATCAGTCTGCTAAAAATGATATAAACATTTTAAATGTCTTGGGATCATTTTTATTAATGCCCATTATTTTACTCGAATAAAGCAGAGGCATTAAATCCTATTGAGCATATGAGAGTTTTTTACACCTTCAGTGAGTGGCCCAATCTTCTGAGCCTTTTTATTGTTGTTAAGATTTTCATGTGTTTTTAAATTTGGCTTTTACTCCCTAACTTTGGCATTTGCATTAACTTTGCCATTTTCCTTTATACAGGATACATGATTTTCTCCCCACTTCTAATTTTCTAAACCAAATAACGATAGTAAATAGAATCGTATAAAACTGATGAAATAGACTGAGGATAGGATCCATATACTTTCAGTAATGTCCAGAAGTTTTAGTGAACTTTATTTTTAACTGTATTTTGACCATTCAAAAGACTGTTGAGAGCTTACTTGTAAGTTCTTTAGGTAACTAATTCTTATTAGCATGTTAATTTCTCAGTTAAAAGTTGTATGTCCAGTTAATAAATATCAACTGAGGCCAGGCACGGTGGCTCACGCCTGTAATCCCAGCACTTTGGGAGGTCGAGGTGGGTGGATCACGAGGTCAGGAGTTCGAGACCAGCCTGGCCAACATGGCGAAACCCCATCTCTACTAAAAATACAAAAATTAGCCGTGCGTGGTGGTGGGAGCCTCCCAGCTGCTTGGGAGGCTGAGGCAGGAGAATTGCTTGAACCTGGGAGGCGGAGGTTACAGTGAGCAGAGATCGTGCCATTGCACTCCAGCCTGGCAACAAGAGCAAGATTCCATTTCAAAAAAAAAATCAACTAAAATTTAGGAAACCCAAATAGTTCTAGTTCTGCTCTCTTTTCTTAGTAATTCTTCTTAAAAAGAGTATTTACATAGAGTCTTTTAAATTTTACATGTGCTTTTATTAGGAGTTTTTTAAAAAGTATTTTTTCATATTCTGCACAAATGTTTATAAAAATAATCTGCCTGTAATTCAAAGACCTCTGTGCAATCTTTCATGATTTATCCAGCAAAAAGTAGACAGGCACATGTCCTGCTAGGCTCTGCTCTATCAGTGTTTGCCTGAAAGAGCTAGGATGTTTACATTCTTAGGAAAGAAAGAAAAGCAGAGAATACCATTCCATATTTGTACTTAGTTTTCTAGCATCATGATGGCTGCTTTATAACAGCTCATAGCAGTTATATTGCAGCATCGTTTCTGCCTGTGGAATCACTTTGGTATGAAGATTCTTAAGTATGCAGCCCCACAAATTAGGGCTCTCATTCCTGTCAAAGATAGTTATTACTCCAGGAACCTTTCCAAGGTTGCTACCATGAATACTTTTTACTTTTATGGTGACTTGGTCTCTGAGAGTAAAGACAATCATCCAAAAGAAAACGTTTTTGTCTGGATGTATCTTGGTGACAAGAGGAAGAAAGGTCATGATCTTCAAACCAAAACCCAACATGAGAACAGGTTATGAGCTTGAATTGAGGTACTAAGTGTAGAATAACCAAAAATTGTAGTGTCTGTTTGAATTTACACCTGTCACCTGATTTGAATACACAGTTTTAACTTTATTTTCATTATTTAGACACATGATTTGTAGAACTGAATCCCAAGGACTGAGGTTGGTGTTTAGGATCTGGATAGCAAGCCCTCTGAAAATGGAATTATGAACTTATTTCCAAGATCTTAGCTACTATCATCTTGCTCTGCCTCCTCTGACCATTCCTCTGGTATTAGTTGAAGAATACAGACCTACCTAAGGCTTTGGTTTAAGAGCCAGCTGGGGTAAGGGAATGCTTATTAAACCTTGTCTTACAGGTATGAGGCAGTTTTGAGAAATGCCTGAAGTGGAAAATTGAGGAAAGGCGGGAGCTTCCAAAAGAACTACTAGAACATGTAGACTACATTTTCTGTCAAAAAAAAAAAAAAAAAAATCTCTAAAACTTTAATTGTTGCCTGAGATCACAATCATCTCTCTCATCCTCTCTTAGTTATTGCCAGGTCCCTGAGACTTCATCATATGGATTGAGAATTGCCCCACATGTGATAGGCAAATGTATGCTAATTTTCTCTTTTTCATTGATTTCAATAGATTATAATAGTGGATTTAAGGAAGAGATTGTCTTGTTTCTATCAGTCACTCTGACATTTTCCAACAGTACTTGTCAATGAATATACATGAAAATGCAGCTCCTGAGACAAAATTTAGTTCTCCTGACAGCAAGCTGGCATGATTGATAGGCCATATACACAACACAAAATAATTTATGTACTAGGTCGATGAGAAATCAAATCTGAGACCTGCTTTCTAGTCAGTCTTGGAAGACCTGGAAATGAAGAGAGAACAACACAGAGAAAAATGAGGTTTTTTTAATTTTGCAAGGAATTATTTATTCATAAAACTAAATTAGCATAGCCGAAAGTCTTCTCAGATTTAGTCTACGAAATGCAAATAATGTTGTTAAATTTCCCCGAGAAGTCTTAACTTTCCAATTTCACTTGGTGTTGGTAAAACAAATCTTTCCTGGCATGGATCAAGAAATGGAAATCCTCACATGTGAGTGAGAATGAGCAATATTTGTCTTTTTGCACATGGCTTGTTTCACTTAAGATAACGCCCTCCAGCTCCATCCATGTTGCAAATGACAGGATTTCATTTTTTATGACTGAATAATATTCCACTGTGTATATGTACACTTTTTCTTTATCCACTCATCCACTGATTGACACTTAGGTTGATTCCATATCTTGGCTATTGTGAATAGTGCTGCAATAAACTTGGGAGTGCAGATATCTCTTCAATATACTGATTTCCTTTATATTGGATATATAACCAGCAATGGGATTGCTGGCTAGTTCTAGTTTTAATTTTCTGAGGAACCTCCATGTGGTTCTCCATAGTGACTGGACTAATTTGCATTCCCACCAACAGGGTATGTGGGTTCCCCTTTCTCCACATCCTTGCCAGCATTCATTATTACCTCTCTTTTTGATAAAAGACAGAGAGTAGAATGATGGTTACCAGAGACTGGGAAAGGTAGTAGAGAGGAGAGGGGGATAAACTGGAGATGGTTGTTGGGTACAAAAATACAGATAGAAGAAATAAGATCTGGTGTTTTGTGGCATGACTATAGTTAACAATAATTTATTGTATACTTCAAGACAACTAAAAGAGTGCAACTGAAATGTTCCTAGCACAAAGAAATGATAAATATTTGAGGTGATGGATACCCTAATTACGCTGGTTTGATCATTAGCTTGTATCAAAATATCACACATACCCCATAAATATGTATAACTATTATGTATCCATAATAATTTTAAATAAAAAGTTTTTGAAGTTGGTAAACTGCATGTTCTCACTTATAAGTGGGAGCTAAATGATAAGAACTATGAACACAAGGAAGGAAACAACAAACACAGGAGTTTACTTGATGGGGGAGGCTGGGAGGAGGGAGAAGAGCAGAAAAGATAACTTTTGGGTACTGGGCTTAATTCCTGGGTGATGAAGTAATGTGTACAACAACCCCCCGTGACACATGTTTACCTCTGTAACAAACCTTCACATGTACCCCTAAACCTAAAATAAAAATTAGCAAACCAAAACAAAAAGGTGGTAAGCAATGAAATATAGTATTGCATTTGGTAACTACTGACATTACCAATATCTCTTAGTTATGTGATCTCATTAAATTGGGAGATACTGAAAAAGAATATAATATTTTCAGGATAAGAACTCACTCAGGGTCTAATATATTATATGTGGAATGAGGTCTCTAAAGGAATGTTTTCAAAGGAAAGGAATTACATCATGTGCTCACACAGGTATTTTGTGTCAAATCACAGTTTATGAAAGATAATTATACTCAATTTTGAACTTGTAACACATTGAGTCATAATATTGTCTATTTTTTAATTTTTAAAAATATTTTATATGTAACTCTGTGTGTGTAGAAAGCCAACACGTCTGAATTCACCAGTCCCTTCTTGAGCACCTCTTTGAGCTGTAGGTACATCATGGAACTTTACACACATTATTTCTAATCCTGATTAAACATCTAGACGATAAAATTTATTAGCACCATTTTACACTTTAAAAAACTAAAGCTCAGGGTAGTAGCATAACTCATCTAGGTTCAGACAGGTAGTAAGCATAGGAGCAACACAGTTGAAACCCACGTCTTGCTCCCTCAGAGTTGGTACCCTTTCCCACTACTACATGTATTTTATGAATCCAAGACTAGTGGCTTAAGGAGACTGGTTGATAAGTTCACTGACAGAGAATTGGTATCATCAGTACTAATAATTTTTGTGTCTAAATTTAGTTTTGTGATGTACAGTGTCTTTCATTTTCACAAATAAGAACATTTCCAAGTGTTAGAATCTTCACTCACATAAACATGCACACTTATACAATTATAAAAATATGTAATTACGCACAATAGAAGGTAAGGATCTTAGGTACACTAATACATGTTTATCCTTCTTGATACTACTATGAGACCCTGTCATACCATGTTTTTTTGGTTGAAGAGTTCTATAAAAAATGGAGAAAGAGTAGTCCTTCAGAAAAACTTAAGTAAGAAGAAAAGTTCTCATCATGTATAACAAGGTTCTTGAGGGAAAAAGATTTCTTGTTATTCAGATGAATGTGAAAGGTCAGTGAAACGCAATCACAGCAGTTGATTGTGAATGTTGACCTCAGAATGTATTCTCTGAAGGAATGCTAATGACTCTTACCATGATGCACTGGCTTATTTAGATACCATTAAGAGCTCCAACTTGACAAGCAGGATGATGAACTGCACTTTTCCTATCATGCAACACATGTTTGGATAACAGGCAGCTCTGTTAAGTTGGGAGATTATTTATTTTTAAAGAATCAATTTTTCGTCTTCTTCTGCAATCCCAGTTTAAAACTCAGACAACTCATGGCTAATAAACAGAACTTCTACCTAAGACTGGGTCTTGGGGGGCACAGAGTATAATGACACCTCTGTTTTATCAACATAAAACCTCTTTGGTCCTCCAAAGGATGATGTTCTGTTCGAATCCTGGTATATCTGACTCCATTGAATGAATGATTTTATGCCTCAAAAGTATCCTGTATTACCTACCTAATTTTTTTTATAAATAAATTTCAGTAACTGAAATGTGAACAACTCTAACCCTGACACAGATGTTTACTGTTGGATATTGTTGTATCCTTTACTTATTAAAAAATTTCTTGTGATCTTTCATTTTAAATATTTCATGCAAGATAAAACAAAACAAATATATTTAACAGCTAAATGGATATTTTCAAAATTAGGTGAAATTCTCTTTCTCATTGCTTTTGTGACTTTCTTATAGTCTTGGAATATTGAGTTCATTTAATATTTTCTAATAAATTAGTGTTTTCCAATAAATTAGTATATTCCAAAAATAAATTATATTTTCCAATAAATTAGTATATTCTTCCCCAAGAGGTAATGATATTGATGTGTCAGCAGTGGGGAAGGCTTTCTACAGATTGTAATTTATGACAATAGAAGGATGGGCCCTCTCAGAACAAAACTAATTGAATCACTTCAAATTTCAATAATGCCATTGTTTTGGCTCTTAAAGGTAATATTTTGCTTTCAAGAGTATCATTTAAAATGAACCTGTAGATGTAAACTTTAAACCTATATGAGTTAATATATGAATTATCATTTAAGACTTTAGCAGGAATTAGTGGGCAGCTTTTAGAGATAAATTGAAATACATTTTGTGCCCAGTCAGAAATAAGCCTAGCCATGAAAACATTCTTCAAGAAGTGCTGCTTACCTGGTGTTCACCTCTCTAGGCTCAGAAGCTTTATTTTAATAAAAAGGAATAATGCTTGGTAGAAAAAATCTAGAAAAGTATCTTAAAGTATTCTTAAATTTGAGACTGTATGGTCATCATACATGGTTCATTGAGAACAATTGAACTCATAAAATGAAATCTAAGCACATTAGTATCACTTAGGGCTCCAGCAGGAAATAGGTGGCATGCTCAAAGAAGAATTCAAGATAATGCAATGCAGAGACTAAAGGTAGTCTTAAGGGAACCAACAAATGATAATGAAGCACCCAGAAATCCAGAGATTGAGAGCAGGAAACAATTATCACCCGTAGGCCCAAAGGTACAAGGAGATAATGTGTGTTGTTGGAACCTAACGAGTTAAGGCAATGATAGAGGGGCAGGCTGACAGGAGCTGCAACTGTCTAGACTGAAGAACAGAGCCACTGCTAAGCCATGGCCCAGCAGGTCCACCAAGGAGAGCATAGACCTGACCTCTCATTTCCCTTGGTCTTTGATCTCTTACTGGAGTAAGAATATTCCAGTAGATTATGACACAGTGCTTATGGCAGGGCTGCTTTTACTTTCTGCAAAGTAATCTCTTTTTTCTTTCTTTTTTGCTAAAGTTTGCTTAGTACCATGCCTGGAGAAGCTGATTTCAATGACGCATTTCTCTCTTTGACATATTCCCTAATATCCAGGCTCCCTGGTGCCCCACTATACTGGGATGGTTTTTATCAGTCCATTTAGCTGTACAGCTCTCTCCTCAAACAAGTTGCCCCGTCCTGTACCTCCTTCTTATAGTCATGGCGTTTCATCCACCTTGGCAATGGGAAGGATTTTAAAATTTATTTTAATGCAGGAGGTCACTTTCTCACTGGAGTAAAACCTTACAATGTGGAATAATCATCATCATAATAATAATGTTTTAAGACAGGGTCTTGCTCTGTCCTCCAGGCTGGAGTGCAGTGGCATGATCTTGGCTCACTGCAACCTCCACCTCCTGGCTCAAACAATCCTCCCACTTCTCCTGTGTGGCTAGGATCACAGGCATGCACCACCAAGCTGGGCTAATTTTTGCATGTTTTGTAGGTGTTTTTTTTTTTTTTTTTTTTTTTTTAGAGACAGGGTCTTGCCATATTGACCGGGCTGGTCTCAAACTGCTGAGCTCAAGAGATCCACCTGCCTCAGCTTCCTGAAGTGCTGGGATTATAGGCATCAGCCACTGTGCCTGGCCTGAATTATTTATTTTATTGTATTTTATTTTAATTTTAATTTTATTTTATTATTTTATTTATTTTATTTTTGAGACAGAGTCTCGCTCTGTTGCCCAGGCTGGAGTACAATGGTGCGATATTGGCTCACTGCAACCTCTACCTCCCGGGCTCATGCAATTCTCCTGCCTCAGCCTCCTGAGTAGCTTGGACTACAGGTGCACACCACCATGCCCAGCTAATTTTTGTACTTGTTAGTAGAGACGGGGTTTCACCATGTTGGCCAGGCTGGTCTCGAACTCCTGACCTCGTGATCCACCTGCCTTGGCCTCCCAAAGTGCTGGGATTACAGGCGTAAGCCACCACGCCTGGCCTGAATAATTATTTTTAATGCCATCAATGTAAGCCTTTAACATCTTTTTTCACTCTTCTCTATTTTTTATTTCTTTAATTCTGTCTGGTGCCTTTACATTGATTTATTTACTTTCTTTTTTCCTGTTTACTTACAATGCTATGAATTAAATGTTGATATTATGGTACATGATAAAGTGTGTGGCTGTGTGTGTGTTCATAAGGTGGTAAGAAGTATTTAAATGGTCTTACAGGTTAACAGGTGAATTAAAATTCAGGGCTGGTGTTACTGTTGACAGATTTGTTTCTCAGAGATGGTAGCTTGCTTTTTACAAATTATATCACTCTACTATGTCTTCTTTTTTACTCCACTCAGATTCGAAATCAGAGCAAAGCCTCTGGGTCTGGGCTCTGTGAGGGAGATGAAGTGGTTTCCATCAATGGCAACCCTTGTGCAGATCTCACCTACCCTGAAGTCATCAAGCTCATGGAAAGCATAACAGACTCTCTCCAAATGCTCATCAAAAGGTACAACGGATTTGCTGGAATATGTATTTTCTCTTGAAGCTACATGGGAATGATTATAGCTTTTACTACATATATAACTTGTCATTTATGGAGAAATTAGGGGTGCTTTGTAGAAGGTTAGGTATAGTTAAACAGAAACACCACTGTATTTGAAAAATAGTCAATTCTATTCAACCAAACTTTCTGGTTAATTGAGAATTAAGTTGAAAATGCTTGTTTCAAGCACTTTGTTGAAAATCTTAGGTATTTTAGGCTCCTTCCTTAGAAAGCTCAGTATATTGAGCATAACTTAATATTTCTTTGATAGGTCAAGATTTTGTGATGGATCAGAATCACTCAATTGTAATTATCAGATGCACAGATGAATTAAGAATGTTTAAATATTAGACCATTAAACTGTACAATTTTTCATTAAAAGGATGCTTAAGAGACAGAAAAGAGAAACAACAACAAAAACTTACAAGCAGCCAGATTTCTCCAGTAAAACCAATATTTGAGGATGGACAAAAGCAGATGATTAGAATAAGGTTTTTGCACTACCAACACAGGTCATTTGGGAATTCAATCTCTTCAAATACCACAATCCCCACATAGTTGTTTAACAATATAAAAGAAACCTTTAAATGTAAAAAACAAAAGAAAACATGAGGACAATAACAAGGAAAACTACAGCATTGACATTTTTATGGTGTACAAATCACAGTACAATCCATACAGATTTTGCAACGGAAGCTCTGGCTATTGCATGATAATGAATCCAGAAAGGAA
Organism: Pan paniscus; assembly: GCF_029289425.2. Lineage (NCBI taxonomy): Eukaryota > Metazoa > Chordata > Mammalia > Primates > Hominidae > Pan > Pan paniscus. Next base: position 116,808,398 of record NC_073252.2, read on the forward strand.
AGCTTTGGCTTCCTGGAGAGCAGCTTTTAGGAAGATGTCAGAGGACATCTCAAGATGAACCTCAAGGTCCTCCAGGTTTTTCCTCAACTCTGCAGAAACACTACGCACAGTTACCCCTCTGCTAATCATTCAGTATGATTCTGTTCTGGGATGAAAATTAACTCACTATGGCCAAAATCTTGAGACAACAATGGAAATCTAGCATTATTCTTATCATCTAAATATTTACCCATCAAACTCAGTGTTTAAGGCCTTAGAATCCTTCCTTCATGTTATGAAGAGAAAATAAGTTTATAAAATACATAACTTACTAATACATAATTAAATTTATAAAATAAAAAAATTTACAAAGTAAGTAACTAATTGGTAGGATTCAAAGTGGAATCTCAATTGAAAATCAAGTCAAAAGCAATTATTATCATCACCACCACTACCACTATTTTAAATATCTGAATATTGTTTCCTGCAATAAATATTTCTGTCACTCATATCACTGTCATCTATCAGTAGAGGACAAGTGTTTTTACTTTTCCTGAACTATTGCCCAGAGATAGCTCAGTAAGACTATTTTAAAATAACTCCTTTAACATTCCATCTCTATTATCTTGAATGTTCTTAAAATAAGATTTTAAAAATTCTATAATTGTGACAAATAAATTGTGGACTTGATGAATACCTATATAGACTGATGGGAAATGAATGTTTTAAGGCATAAAGCTTTATTCGCTCATGCTTTTATGATATTTACTCATGTCTATTTATTTTACTTCAGCTGCTGATAAATGTTAATATTTATCTGGCCATTTGTCTGTATTGGTCTACAAGGCTGGCATGAATTGAAACTATTCTCTTCTCAGCTTCACAATTGATTGCTAACGTTATTCAAAGTGATTTAATCTACTTCCATCCCAAGGCCTTCCTAAATTAAAACTCTCTGACCTTTTGGTACCCTCAAATTCAGTTTAACAATGTATTTAACATTTTCTACATAATAATGATCTAATTTGCTAACATCATGCTTTTTTAATACGATATTATAATGTTGTATAAATACTGTATTACAGGGAAGCTTTTCCAATTACTTGCATATAGAGAAAGGTGCATTTTGTTTAACTGTTAGTTTGTTTTCATTTTGTTTAGTTTTGTTTTGCCAAATGCAGTTGAAAGCAAAGTTAGGAGTAAGTATTTTGAGCATTGGTCTGAAATTGCACTACCACATAAATTCTGAGGTAAATTCCTTTGAGTAGAATACAAGTAGAAGCTCACGCCCTTCAACTGACGTTCCCTGCATTAGTCATAACTATCTTTTAAGGAAGGAGGAAAGGGGCAAAGATAATTATGCTGCTTCTAAAATTAAAAAAAATACAAATATAAAAAATGAAGGCATTTCCTACAGCTGTTCTGTGAATAATACTCCTAAAAACATTTACAGTTTAGAGTTTCAGAAAGAAGTTATTTAACTCTTAAACTGACATTGCTTCTTCTCACAAACCCTAATTTGCACAAACAACTGGGAAGATCAAAATCAAAGAGCTGTGGTGTACAGCTCTAGGCTCCTTAGCTGAGAGATAAAGGAACAGTTTGACTTCAGATATCCTAAAAAGAAAATGCTCCAAGAAACAGATTCAAATAGAAGAAAGGGAGACATCTCAGATTATAAATACTCCATGACTTAATGATTCATTGCAGCATGGAAAGGATTTCTCTTTACACAAGAGTACTGGGCTGGGTCCACTTATTACAAAACACATGCTCACTGGGGCTTAAAAAACAGCTTCTATTTCATTCCTTTCAAGAAAGCACAGCCTCTAAAAGGACTAGTTGAGTTATCTGTAAGTTAAGATTGATCTGAAGGTGCTGGATATGTTTATGTGACTTCATAATGTCTAGACCAAAACTTAGTCAATAAGACATTGAAATGCTTTGTAACATTCTAGCAAACTCATTATAAGAGATACCCAGATTCCAAGTACTTACAGATAAACGGGATCCATGTAGTTTTTTAAAAATAAAAGCTGAATTTAGGATGGATTCAGGTTTCATAATCTTGTGTAAGAGTTTCTTTGTGCTTTTAAAAAAGTTTATTTGGTATCTCTTTAAGTAATAATATGAACATGTTGCCACCTTCTGTTTTCAAATATGTTGCAACTGACATTTAGAAGAAAATATTTTGACTATATCACGTATTAGACATCACAAAAGTGTCAGGAAGTTCTTTGGCAGATGTAACATAGTCTGATTTAAGTGTCTGGAATGATTTTTCTGTGTGCAGACCATCCAGTGGAATAAGTGAGGCTTTGATATCTGAAAATGAAAACAAAAACCTCGAGCATCTCACACATGGGGGTTATGTGGAAAGTACCACCCTGCAGATTCGACCGGCCACAAAGACCCAGTGCACGGAATTCTTCCTCGACCCTGTCAAGACTGAAGTTCCCCTAGCTGAGAACCAAAGAAGTGGTCCCGACTGTGCAGGCAGCTTGAAAGAAGAAACAGGCCCGAGCTACCAAAGGGCTCCCCAAATGCCTGACTCCCAAAGAGGACGCGTGGCAGAAGAGCTGATCTTAAGGGAGAAGGTAGAAGCGGTACAGCCTGGGCCTGTGGTTGAGCTGCAACTGTCCCTTTCACAGGAGAGACATAAGGGCGCTAGTGGCCCTTTAGTGGCTCTCCCGGGAGCTGAAAAATCTAAGTCTCCTGACCCAGACCCTAACTTGTCACATGACAGGATTGTCCACATAAATTCGATCCCTACTAATGAGAAAGCAGACCCTTTCCTGAGGTCCAGCAAGATAATCCAGATCTCCAGTGGCAGAGAGTTGAGAGTGATCCAGGAAAGTGAAGCAGGAGATGCGGGACTGCCCCGGGTGGAAGTGATCCTCGACTGCTCTGACAGGCAGAAGACAGAAGGGTGCAGGCTTCAGGCAGGAAAGGAGTGTGTGGATTCTCCAGTGGAAGGAGGGCAGTCAGAAGCACCTCCTTCTCTGGTATCCTTTGCCGTCTCATCAGAAGGCACAGAGCAGGGAGAAGATCCACGCTCGGAAAAAGATCACAGCAGACCTCACAAGCACCGAGCGCGGCATGCACGTAAGTTCTGCCTGGGCTTTCAGAAGGGGCTTGGGAGTTGGGGGCATTTTGCTGCTTCTTTGCTTGCATGAGTTTTTCAGCAAGATTTTTCTTATGTTTCTCATTGGCTTAAAGAAATATTTAATTAATGCACAAAATCACAAATGTGAAATTGTGGAGAATACCAGTTTCTAAATAGGAAGCAATAAGTCCGAACTTCATATAGATTTAAACATTTTTCATGAATTTCTTTTTATCCCCAAAGGCACAGGAACTGTTAAAGAAAATAATATTGTCAATGTGCCTGTTCATTTTGTTTCAGAAAGTTGAAATAGTTCATGTTAAAATAGCATAAGAAAGCACTTGAAGTCATGTGGACTCAGTTTAAATGTCAAAAACTGTTGAGTCTGCTACTGAGAGGTGTCTTTAAAATAAAAGCTCTACCATTGATATCAAAAGCAGATCCTTGTTTTGAAAAAAAAATCATTGTGCAGCTTGATGATGCTTGCAGAAGTGAGTTTGACAGACAAGGACATGTGTATACTGAGCAGTTACATGATCCTCTCCGTTGTGTAAGTCTTCATTTGACTGCAAAGTGTTTCATCTACCTTCTAGACACAGAAGTCAGTCTCCAGGGCCATGTGGAGGCATTTAAATGTCTCCAAACATAAAATATATTTAAATTCAGTGCTTTGTATGGCATTTTGTTTTACCCAGGGGAGAGAAGACAGAAAGGAGAATTGGGATAAGAATTGCAGTTAGGTGTTAGGATTTCTGTTGTTTTATTTCACGTTTATTTTTGTTTGTTTGTTTTTTTTTACTAATTTTGTAATTTTATTTGAGGATGTAAAGGCTGACAGGCAAAGGCACTTGACTGTATATATGATACACAATGGCAATGAATTCGGTTATTCAAAGTAGGATATTAAGTCTTCTAACCTATTGTTATTCCTTTCAAAGCATATTTTTAGCATAACCATTTGTAGCTTTATTGGCAAGTGCTGTTAATCATTCCTTATACTTTAAGCATCTGTAGGCCATCTTCACATTTATAGCATATTAAACAAGAGTATTGAGACACCATTCACATACTTTACATGTTGGCAGTGAAGTTAGCAGCAACTGTGCAACTGTGACTGTCAATTTAATAAGTTGTATAACACTAGTCAAAAAAGGAATTATATTTAGTAATAACCACAGTTTCAACTATTTTTCTCTAGAAAATTCGATCACCAGTAAATGCCTGTAATCATATTATAAAATTATTTCCTTGGATTATATTTTATTTAAAAAAAATTAACCATTAAGTCTGTGACAAAAAGAGCTAATTTTCTATCATAAAATAGTCAAAAATTTTTTCTTAATTTTCCACTTAACTGTTTTGAGGAATTAAAAAATTTAGGGGACTCACAGTCATTACCATTGAAAATATTATATAACTATAAATTATAAATGATAGATGCTATATGTTTAGTTGCTATAATTTGCCACCCATTTCTTTTTTATAATAGTAATAATGAAAGAAAATTTTAAATATTTTTATTTTTATAAAATAAAAATCATATTCTTGTTTTAAATGACTTAATTTCTGCATCAGTTTTTACACAGTTAAGTGGGTCACAAGTCAATTTTTAAATTTCTCCAAGGTTTATTCTTGCTGCAAGGAAAGTAATATTGTATTTCCAAAATAGCAATACATTTACAAACAAATCTGTCTAGAAAACTTTGTAGCTAGAGTTTCTTATATGTATTTACAATAATGTCATATTTTGAATTTTAATTATTGATTCAGTACCTTCAATGATTAATTCAGTGTTTTGAATTTATATTAATCCAGTAGCTGTGAGTGGAAAGATTTGGGGTGGTTGTCAGGATAAAAAAAGAAAAAAGAGAAAGAAGAAAACCTAAATAGTTAAATTCATTACATTAAAACATTTAGAAAATTTTAAAACATCTTCTTGGGATGCTCCTCCCTTTTTAAGATTCCTGGAAACAGTTTTATATTGACACTTTATTTTAAAATATGGAAGTATGAGATATGTCTCATCTTGTTTTTCAGAAAATATTATGTCTTTAAATTATGTCCTTCTTAATTCTAATTTTATCCTATTAATTGACATTTACTAGCCAGTTTTTATTATTAAAGTGGAAGGATCTCTAGAGAAACAAATGTATGAAACATATATTCTAATCAGCATATATAAAATATTTTTATGTAAACAAATAGAACAGTATATTATTGTAGAAGGAAATATGTTAAGAGAAATAAGAAAAAGAAATGTGTTGGATTCCTTCAAAATTCTGTACTCAATGGCAATTTTTTACATATTTATTTTCCCCCAGGAGAGTTCATTTCTGAGTTGCTGTGGTGTCTTCCTTGAACTCATCAGCTCAATATAATTTTTTTTTTTTTTTTTTGCTTTCCCTAGGGCTCAGGAGGAGTGAAAGCCTGTCAGAAAAACAAGTGAAGGAAGCAAAATCTAAATGCAAAAGCATTGCCCTTCTTCTAACGGATGCTCCCAACCCCAACTCCAAGGGGGTGTTGATGTTTAAGAAGCGACGTCGGAGGGCCAGGAAATACACCCTAGTTAGCTACGGTACTGGCGAGCTTGAGCGAGAGGCGGACGAGGAGGAAGAAGGTGACAAGGAGGATACATGTGAAGTAGCATTTCTTGGTGCAAGCGAATCAGAGGTGGATGAAGAGTTATTGTCTGACGTTGACGACAACACACAAGTTGTGAACTTTGACTGGGATTCTGGACTGGTGGACATTGAAAAGAAACTGAACAGAGGGGACAAGATGGAGATGTTACCAGACACCACAGGCAAGGGAGCCCTCATGTTTGCCAAGAGGAGGGAGAGAATGGATCAGATCACAGCCCAAAAAGAAGAGGACAAGGTAGGTGGAACGCCAAGCAGAGAACAAGATGCTGCCCAGACCGATGGCCTGAGAACCACGACTTCTTACCAAAGAAAGGAGGAAGAGTCGGTAAGAACGCAGAGCTCTGTGAGCAAAAGCTACATCGAGGTGAGTCATGGTCTTGGCCATGTTCCCCAACAGAATGGCTTCAGTGGGGCATCTGAGACAGCAAACATCCAGAGGATGGTCCCCATGAATAGAACGGCCAAACCCTTCCCAGGGTCTGTGAATCAGCCAGCTACCCCCTTCTCGCCAACCCGAAACATGACGAGTCCCATTGCTGACTTTCCTGCACCTCCACCTTACTCTGCAGTCACTCCTCCCCCTGACGCCTTCTCCAGAGGGGTTTCAAGTCCGATTGCTGGCCCAGCACAGCCCCCTCCATGGCCCCAGCCTGCCCCGTGGTCCCAGCCAGCCTTTTACGATTCGTCTGAGCGAATAGCTTCCCGAGATGAGAGGATCTCAGTGCCAGCAAAAAGAACAGGAATATTGCAGGAGGCCAAAAGGAGAAGCACGACAAAACCCATGTTTACTTTTAAAGAGCCCAAAGTAAGCCCAAATCCTGAACTCTTGTCACTCCTTCAAAATTCAGAAGGCAAACGGGGCACTGGAGCTGGAGGTGATTCTGGACCGGAAGAAGACTACCTCAGCTTGGGGGCAGAGGCTTGTAATTTCATGCAAAGCTCCTCTGCCAAACAAAAGATCCCTCCTCCTGTTGCTCCAAAACCTGCAGTCAAGTCCTCATCCTCCCAACCAGTAACTCCAGTTTCCCCAGTCTGGTCTCCAGGAGTGGCTCCCACCCAACCTCCTGCCTTCCCCACATCCAACCCATCAAAGGGCACCGTTGTCTCCTCCATCAAAATAGCCCAGCCTTCTTACCCTCCTGCCCGGCCTGCAAGTACTTTGAACGTGGCTGGTCCCTTCAAAGGACCACAAGCAGCAGTAGCCAGTCAGAATTACACACCCAAACCAACAGTTTCCACACCAACAGTCAATGCCGTTCAGCCTGGTGCAGTGGGACCATCCAATGAGCTTCCAGGAATGAGTGGGAGAGGAGCTCAGCTCTTTGCTAAAAGGCAGTCGAGAATGGAGAAGTATGTGGTCGATTCAGACACGGTGCAGGCCCACGCTGCTCGAGCTCAGTCTCCCACTCCATCTCTCCCGGCCAGTTGGAAGTACTCCTCCAATGTCCGAGCACCTCCTCCTGTGGCCTATAATCCTATCCACTCGCCGTCTTACCCACTGGCTGCTCTCAAGTCTCAGCCATCAGCTGCACAGCCCTCCAAAACGGGCAAGAAAAAGGGAAAGAAACCCCTCAATGCATTAGATGTCATGAAGCACCAACCGTATCAGCTCAATGCATCCTTGTTTACTTTCCAACCTCCAGATGCAAAGGATGGCCTCCCCCAGAAGTCATCAGTCAAGGTCAATTCAGCCCTGGCCATGAAGCAAGCTCTTCCTCCCCGGCCAGTGAATGCTGCCTCACCTACGAATGTGCAGGCTTCGTCAGTGTACTCGGTACCAGCCTATACCTCTCCTCCTTCCTTCTTTGCAGAGGCCTCCTCACCAGTCAGTGCATCCCCAGTGCCTGTGGGCATTCCCACCTCGCCAAAGCAAGAATCAGCCTCATCATCTTATTTTGTGGCACCAAGGCCAAAGTTCTCAGCCAAGAAAAGTGGTGTCACAATTCAGGTGTGGAAACCATCTGTTGTGGAAGAGTAATCTTGTAGCTGAAGCTGAGTGTCCACTTTGCTTGAAATGAATTGTTTGCAGTGTTTCTTGAGTCCCTGAGAATGCCTAGCAAAGTCCTCAACTTACTTAATTTCAGATATGTCACCTCCTAATCTGGGTCCAAGGAGTATAATATTTTTAATGAGTCAAAAATCCAACTCAGATTGACCTAAAATATATTTATCTTCTTTGCACACTTAAAAAATCCAGGAGCACCCCAAAATAGACATGTACCGTTATATTAAGTAAGCAGGAGACTTAGGATTTGTGCTGTAGCCACAAGAAAGACAGTGATCAGTGATATCAAACATCAGGAATCAGCCTTTATGTAACATAACAGCTGTCCTCCTATGGTGAAAGGTTCAAATGTAGTGAAGGTATAACCTATATTGACTGAGATTTCCCTTTTAGGTAGTGCCTTATCTCTATTACTAGTGTTAAAGGAATAAAGAATCTATGAAGGACAGGGAGCAGCTCTGGTCTGTCAATCTCAGCCACCTGTTTGATATCACAGAGAAGATACTCGGAGGATTGTTGGAATGTATATAGTTTAGTAAGAAGTGGGTAAGAAAGAGGGTCTTAATTACTGAGCACTTATTATGTATTAGGTTCTTTGCCAGATGTTTTTACATATATAAACTCATTTCAGAAACTTATTTAAAGTAAATGGGGCCGGGTATGGTGGTTCGCGCCTGGAATCCTAGCACTTTGGGAGGCTGAGGTAGGAGGACTGCTTGAGGCCAGGAGTTGGAGACCAGCCTGAGCAACATAGTGAGACCCTGTCTCAATAATAATAATAATAATAATAATAGTAATAATAATAATGAAGTAAATGGGATAAGGAAAGAAGGATAATTACCTTTAAAGGTTGGTTCCCACCCTCCCTCCCCAGTTACTTAAGGAACTAAGTGAGTACATCTCCAGTTGCCCATGAAAGCTTAAGTTTGTTTTCCTCAGCTGAGGCAAGTGGTAGAGTATACAGGATAACGAAGTAACATGTAAAAGGCAGGATGCACATAAAAGTATACATGGCTATTGTTTCACCTGGAGAAACCACATGATTGGGACCTGAAGGTTTACTGACTGACTACAGGGGCTGATTGTGAAGCACGAGGAACCCCATGTGTGTGGAGACTGTAGGGTGAGAGCACACAATTATTAGCATCATTTCTGAGTGATCTCACAGATTTTTTTTCTTGTGTTCGTTTTGCTTTTTGACAACTGCTTCTCCCACGTTCCTTGCAATTCTATTCTCTCACCTTCACTTTACTATTTGTATTCGATGGACCAGGATAATTCAGGCAAGGTTACCTTGTAAACTTGAATTGGCCACACACCATGTCGTCACCCAGCTGGCTATGAAGTGAATAATGGTACTGAAAGTAAACCTGAAGACCTTTCTCAGATCTATTTTAAGTCTGAGTCTGACCAACCATGGAAAATATTCGACATGAATTAATGTAGAGAACTATAAAGCATTTATGACAGCTCCAAGAAAAATCATCTACTCTATGCAGGAGATATGTTTAGAGACCTCTCAGAAAAACTTGCCTGGTTTGAGGGTACACAGTACCATTTTAATCTTCTGAAAATATCTGTATTCCTGCTCTTTTTCTGCTGTCACTGTCAATCTGCTATATTTTTCACTATCCTATTAAAATATTACTGTCTCCTTTATCTGTTCAATGTCCATATTTAAAAAAAATCTTCCTTGTATGAGCTATTCTGATCTAAATAATTTCTCTGATATTTCTCTATATGGCTCCCACAACAATTTCATTGTTGTTAGCATATCTATTTCTCCATACATTGTAGAACTGTAATCCTTAGGTATTTCTAAAACATAAAGAGGAGAATTAAGTCAGCTGCAGAACAATGGGGCTGATTCTTCTGCTTTTTCTCTGGAAAATCTTTCATTGCTTTTGGTGGAAATTTACCTAGAGGTTACAACCACAGGATGTAGCTTGGTCTCTTATTTGCCTTTTTGGGAAACTAATTAAGATTAATACAGGATAAAGGAAAAAAGCAATCTATTCATTATATAACACAGTTGTTTGTATTACTTGTTCCCTGCAAAGGAAATCTGTTGAATGCTTGCATTTTGAATTCTTTTCTAATAGAACAACCAAAAAAGGCTTCTTATGGTGCAGCAGGAAAAAAGATCATTTTTATAGCTTTGCATTCTTAACATAGCATTTAAAGAACGGCATGAATTAGAGGAAAGACATGGAACACACAGGTAGTCGGTTTGAGATCATCGGCTTAAAAGTATCCTAGGATGGTAATGACCCAGAAGTATTTCCAGTTGTCTAGTGGTGTGGTATGCAGGAATGAGAAGTGTTTTCTTTCCATTTCCTGTTGGACAGGTGGCAATCTTAGCAGAGCCACTATTTGGAGTTGATAACTAAAGACGCAAATAACATGACTATGCCTTCTGGTCATCCTAGGACTATTTGGAGTTCCCCAAAACCTTGTAAGAGGCATGTCAGGCATGCAGTAAAAGCATCTACAACTTCAGCTGGGCACTGGCAGCATAGGTCTCATCTTGGACCATACAGTCCCACTTTATAGAAGAGGGTGGAAGTTCTCCAAAACAATATCCACAACAAAGTCTGACCTCACTCTGAGGGAGATGGGAAGTGGGAGGGAGAAGGACTAACCAGCTCCCTGGAGTAAGAGGAATTTGCTTTCCCTGTCTGCCCACCAGGGGGCTATATGTGCCACCTTTCAGGTTGGGGCCAAGGAAGTGATGTCAGTGTGACAGAAGGGAGAGTTAGACCTCCAGACGTCAGCCTGCCTCCCATGGGGTACATTTTCAATCTGAGTGTTGTTGCCTTAGCTGTGTTGGTATTAGCTTGATTGGTTGGTCCGCTGGTTATGAGGTATAGGGAGGCAGTTTTTGTTTAGTTTTTAGGACTTTGCCTCTTCCTTTGTCCTTAGCATAATTTCTAGGCAGAGCATCCACGAAGTCGGTTTTCATTGCCAGCTCAAGAGCGACAATCATTTACGAGTTCCTATGTTATGTTAGGTGCCTTATGTATATTATCCCAAATCCACTGCATGGTTTAAATACAGGCACTGGAATATAAATGAAAAAGGTCATTACAGTCACTGACTTTCTGCAGGACCTTAAACATTTCTCTTTCCACAAGTTTCCCCTTAATCATGTGTCAAACCTCTCTTCCTGACGGGAATGTTGTGCTGTAGTGAATCTGCATAACGCTTGGGATTCTAGGAGGAAGGAAGGTTCCATGGACATGGAAGTACAGCGTATTCCCCTCAGTCTTCCAGGAGGGCAGAGTGAATCCCAGAACTGGTAAGATTGGGAATCTGAGCATTGCCACTTTAATCTTAGAATATTTATCATTTTGACACATACTGTTTTTTAGAGAGGAAAAAAAACACAGTTTCTGCATTGGTAGTGTAAAGCATACCTTGTTAGGAACGTGTTTTATAAGACACATTTGGGTTGTCATTCTAGAGCTTGTCAAACTTTGTACTTCAAAATATATTTAGTATGATTGTTAGTGGTAACATATACCAAGGCTTTGAATTAACTGTTTTATTTAATTTTCACAAGAAGCACTTATTTTAACCATAGGAAAACCAATCTGAGCTACAAATAGTTCTTTAAAATAAGCCCAGGTTATTTAGCTGTTCTAGAAAGTGCCGACTTCTTTCAAGAAGCAGGCATTGTAGGACAGCTGAGAATTATCACATAGCCTAAATTCTAGCCTGGCAGCAAGAGTCACATCTGAGATGTCCAAAAAAAAAAAAAAAAAAAACACCTGATCTACATTGAAAGGGGGTAGACTAACGTATGTGAGACCATTTTCCTATTTGCAGTTACAAGGTTAAAGAACTTTGAAGGTCATTCGGCTGCTAAGAGGCATGTCGAACACTCTGTGTGGCTCTTTCACAGTAAACCCTCCTAAGAGCAGAAGACACATGGCTGTTAGTGTCTGCGTTTAGGTTTAATCTCTCAAATAAAGGCCCTTGGCTGCGTATCATTTCATCCAGTTATAAACTAGGGCTCCTGCAAGCACCCCCATTCTAAGGGTGAATTATTGAAATCAGTTGCTATTTGATGAGTCACCACTGGCCCAGCAGGCAGGGCATTTGAAGTCATGGTCATCAAAAAGAAATGATTGTTTTTTGAAAAGCTAAATGCTTCTAGAGGGAAGTCGTGGGGCGTGTGCTCATTCTCTTTAAAATCAGGGTTGTTGAGTTTGTTTTTAAACATTTTTATAAGTTCATGAGAAAAAATATATAAATTCTAAGAACCAACACTGTATTCCCAGAAACATGACCCTCGCTGGTCTTGGGTCCACATATCATTGGACTCTGGGGGACACAAAGACGCCTGTGACACTTTGGTGTTGCCGAGTTAGTCAACAATTATTCTGGGAAAAAGCAGAATTGAATTCTTCTCTAGATGTCCTACCAGGGTTGGCCAAGGGCCACAAAGCAGGCTAATAAATTCCCACAGGATCCAGACACCAGGCAAAATTGCTCTAAGAAGCCAGTTACTGTCATCTCTCTATGGTTCTAGAAAAAATAGTACAAAAATGACAGGTCATCCTACGAGCGTCATGCCAATGAAACCCCATCTTCTGGAGAAGCCCTTGAATCAGAATTATCTTTTTTCTTGACGTCGTCAGATGCAGCCAGTTTCTTAATTTTTTTAAAAAAATGTATGTTTCTGTGGTATGTATATTTGTACACCAAACTACCTGGCACTTGGAAATCACAGCACTACTCAGAGGCAATTGAATAAAGAGAAATTTAATTTTAAATATCAAGTCCTGTCAGACATTTCTCAAACTTCTGATTTTACCAAAGGTTTGCCAGCCAATAAAGTGCATCCCAAGTATACAGGGGAGAAAGCTAGACTCCTACAGGGTCCTAGAGTTTAAGTAATTTTTTTGTTATTAATATAGGTAATAATTTTTCTAATTTTTATTTTTTGGTTCCAAATGTAAAGCTCCTTGTGTTTACCTCTGTTTATGTCATTCTTGACATGTTTATCTAAATTATGTGTGCTCTGTGACAGGTGAAATGTAAATCTGGGATCCATAGTCAAGATATCATAAGGACCTACTTCCCAGCCTACCTTTCTTCCTCTACCTGATAATGATAATACTCAAAATAACAACATTCAAAGGAAACACAAAGAAATCCTGCTTTCACAGCTCCTATTTCTTGGGCTCCTTAATAACTACTGATGGTTTGTTCATGAAAAAAATTTTTAAATCAAAAGATTGTATTTGGCCCTGAGTTGAAAAAATTTTTTAAATCAAAAGTTTGTACTTGGCCCTGAGTTGAAAAAAAAAATTCACATTCTAAGAATAAACAGAAAAATGTTCTTCTTGGAAGTAAATAACAAAAGCCATAGTGTTTTGATTTGTCTTTTCTTCAGGATACACAGTAGAAGTCAGAGAATCTTTGATACTTTTATTTGGTGCAATAATCAAGGCCAACAAGTCAGGATGACATGAGTGGGGACAGAAGCTGTGGCAGTCATTCAAATAATCTCATGGGTCCTGAGGAAAAGATAGGAGTTAGCATATTAAGATTCTACTATATGCAGGAACTGTGTTAAATATTTTACATAAGTTTTGATAATAGCTAACCTTAGCTGAGCACAAAATTTGGGCCCTGATTTGTGCTGAGTATCTTTCACAGATTACTGCTTTTAATCAGCAGTCCTTGTGAGCTAGGTATGATCATTATCCCCATTTTATAGATTACAGATGAGATTCTGAGGCACAAAGAGGCTAAGTAACTTGCCAAAGATCATACGATGTTAAGTAATGGCCCCTGGATTCAGTCTGCAGCCTGAATTCTTAACCAGTTATACTGTGATTTCATTTATTCTTCAGAATTACACTAAAAAGAAGGTATTATTCCCATTTTACAGATGAGGTATCTAAGCTCAGAGAAGCTAAACAACTTGTGCAACAATCACTAAGCTTATAAGCAGTGGATTAGGGTTAGATTTAGATATTTGTCTGGCATCCAAACCTGTGCTCTCCCTACAGTACCACATGGTTTCCACAGTCTCATCAGACCCCGGAATTTCACTCCCTGAGACTGCTTAATTGTGAATTTCCCAAACTGATTCACCAAAAGCCTACTGTCTCTGCTTCGTAGATGGCTTTGACCACATTCAATGACATTAGGAAAGACTCCATTTCCCAAGATGGCTCAGAAAATCAGATGCTATGACGCATGTTGAAAGTGAAAACCCATCTCTGAGAAAGAAGCATCTGTTTTATTAGTAAAAAAAAAAAGAAATTGACAGCAATGTTGTGTGACTTCTCAAAATTCTTTCATTTTCTTATTTCAGAATGAATAGGTGTTGTTCGTTGGCTGGGAATGAGGAAGAATGTGATTTTTAAAAATAAAGCATAATCAAACTCTGCATAAAAGGAAGTGCTCCCTTTGGCTTTCTGCCATTTTAATTAAATGTAACTCAGGGAACTTTCTTATTAAGTAGTGAATCAGCATGCATGGCTTGCTACTAAACCAATAATAACTTAAGGCATTTCAACAAGAATAATTCTAAACAGAATAATGCTGAGGGAGTCACAAGTTTTCAGTATTTCAGACTACACTCTGAAAAAGAGTTACTCCTGGAATCTTAGAGTGTCACGGTGCCAATCCCAGTCAGGACAGCAGTCAAGTGCATGAGGCAGCAAACCCTTCCCACCTCAAAGATTCCTCAGTGGAAGATTTCTCAACAATTATTTCTGTCAAAGGCTTCCCAGCAAGGACACTTTTAAACCTTACATTTTTTCCAGTGGTTTTTTTTCCTTTTATATATCATTGTTATTTTGAAAACATCTCCTGAGGAACTAGTGTGATAGATTCTAAACATGGGTTTGGAACAGTCCCATCACCAACTTCAAAAAAAGAAGATGTGAGCTGCTAGCTTAATTGTAAAAACTCATTACATTTGCAGAGCTTTATTGCCTTAATTTAAAATCATAGAACCACTAATAAGGTAACAATTATGGGGGCTTAAGATGTGCTAGGTACCACTCTAAGCACTTTTTTGGTCACCACAAAATGATGAAAGTATGATGTATGTACTATTATCATCCCACTTTAAGATGAGAAAATTGAGGTAAAGAAAACTTAAGGAACTTGTGTAACATGGTAGGGCTAAGCCTCGGGACCCAACAGTCAAACTCTATGGCCATCATCTAATCACAAGGCTATACTACCTCCCCTGATTGCAAGAAGACTCAGGTCACAGGTAAAAGGAACTGCTCATCAGAAGTGATGAGTTTTACATGTCTCAGAGATAACTCCAAAGTTACACTAAACCTTCTAAATCAAAATAAGAAATAGTGAAACATCTTAGAGTTTGGTGGCTCCAAGCAATAGACATTTTTAAACAGGGTGCATGGGGAAAAGCTGTAGTTTTTATCTCCATCAGCCTATTTGCTTATTATAACTCAATAATGGAGAAGGGAAGCTCAACATTTTGCTGGTTTCCGTTGAACAAATTCCCACAGTGCACTAGACCACACGCCTCAAACACCTACCGCTTCCAGCCAACTAGCATCACATATTACCAGAGTTATGGTAATTTATACCTGGCAAATAAAGGAAGAACAGAATAGTGATGAGAGAAACCCTCAAATTTCAGTAACAATAATGCAGAGAATAAGGTTCCTTCCAATTTTTAAATTAAAAAGAAGACAAGACTTTTTTTTAATTTAGGAAAAGCAAAAGGTAATCATGTCTTAAATGAACTTCACATACTATTGGATGAGATAAGGTGTGTAAATCTTGAGCCCACAAGAAGTACATTGGTAGTGATTAAGGGTGTGGGCTCTAGGGCCACGCTGCCTGCCTCTGAGTCCCAGGCCTGCCTCCTGCTGGTTGGGAGACTTTAGACAAAGGATTCAGTCGCCCTGTGCTTCAATACCTCAGCTATGAAACGAAGACAATAATAGGTGTACCTCACAAGTTGTTATGAAGATTAAATGAAACAATATGCATTTTGTATATAAAACACTGCCTGGCACAGAGAAAGTATTCAACACATGTTAGCTATTATTATTCTTCTAAGGGGCACTCAATAAACAATAGCTACTATTTTAAAAACTTCCAATGAGGAAAACACAATTAAACAAGTTCTTTTGTGTTCTCTGTTAATATGAATCCCAGTTTGAGACCCACAACTAAAATAGGAAAAGTAGAAGGAGTGTCGCTATAAATTTCACATTGACACAAGAAATCTATTCCCAGGAGTCGTTGAGAGATCTTTGTTTCTTCTCTTTTTTCTTCTTACTGAAGTTTATATGTTTACATTCCTCTGCATTCAGCCTGTTTGTCCATTTTTTCCTGCTTTGTGTTCATCTATTGTGCCAGCATTCTTTTCGTGGTATACAAAGATGAGATCAGATTCAAAAAGACTGGTTCAATATTTTTATAAAATAACATCAGCTTTGAGCCTCTACTATAAAGACACTGTTTTCAGTTCAAAGTACCAATGTTAAATAGAATGAATGTAGTGGACTTAGTAATATGAAGAGAGCTCTTCTGGGGAAATGTTTGTAAACCAAACATATTCTCTAAACAGGATAGTTGGTATCCTGAGTAACCTGGTAGCATAGTTGAAGCTTAAATAGGCCTATTACACTGAAAGTGGAGCAGTTGGCAACCCTATCCCTGAGACTACCCCACTTCAGACCTGCAACAGTTGGGCTGACCTAGGAGGGCGCAGCTCACAGCTGTCCTTATCCCTCCTTTCCACACTGTCCTAGGACAAAGGGTCAGCAACCTGGCCTTTTTAGAGTAATTGATCCCCTTGCCTGAGAGGCATGATCACTTTCCAAAAACAGAAAGAGTGAAACCTCGGCCTGAACAGAGCAAACTCCCAGCTCAGGGCAAGTGATGAAAAACAATTCTAAGAAGCTGAGCCACTGACACAGGGAGGAACTTAATATTCCAGCTGCCTTTCAAACCCAGGGAATTTTTGTGGGTTTTCTGGTACTTCTAGACTCCTTCTGAGTCAGAAGCAGAAGTCAAGACTCATCTTGAAGATAAAAAATCAAAACAAGCTGAGATTCTGAAAATTTTATCTGAATCCAGAATAGCTTTTGTTTCAAATGCAATTAAATTGATTTAGTTTTGCTTTCCTTTTGTGCCATTTAATTACATTTAAAAATAAAGCAAAACTAGGTCTCTTACTGTACTAAAAACCCCTTTGTTCTTTTTTCACCTAGCATATCTAACACTGATAAAGAAATGTTCACAAAACCATTTTCTAGAGCTAAGAATCTCTAAGGAATTGGTTGAACTAATATAATATACTAATTTAAGATTTCATTCCAATCCTTCCACAATTAGATCTTTGGTTTGGAGTTTTTTGTTTTTGTTTTTGTTTTTTTTAAAATTCACACTCAGAGTCTGTTGGTTGTGGTTGGATTACTTATTACTGTTTATCAAATGGTGCAGATCATAATTCTTCACGTAAGTCCAATATGGGCTAGATTTTGAATTCTGCATTATGAGATACTCACTGAAATGTCACAACTCATTGTGGGTGGTATTACTGAAATAAACAGCAACACTAAATATATTACTTAGAACTTTTAATTTTAATTTTACATTGAATGAACTAATATGATTTCCTTTATATACAGCACTTTAGTATGAGCAAACTATTCCCTTCGTAGTGTAACATATAGCTTTCCACTTTTTGTTCCTAGTGTAAAATTAAGATTTCCCCACCTTAGAGATAGCCCCACCTTAGAGATTCTGATTTACTAGGTTTGGGTGGGACCTAGGAATTTGTTTTTGTAACATACAACCCAGGTGATTCTGATGCTAATGGGCTGTGAACTACACTTTGAATAACACTTTTCTAACATGCAAACCACTTAAGTCAACTTTATTCTTTAAAACCCATAAATAGTTTTCCTGTTTATCCAGTCAGGGACAGCCAGACTTGTAAACTGCACCTGCTTCCACAGTCTTAGTGCCCCGTCTAAAAGGAACAGGCGCTGAAGCACTCATCTTGCCGATTTTATTTCAAACGTCCAGGAGATGGCAGCAAACTCTCCTTCCCTCTCAGTGCTTCACAGGCAGCCATTCTAAAGCTCGTTGCATTACAATTTGCTTTGAATATTCTTTTTAAAAAAGACAAAAGACTAAAGGGGGCCTTGAGACGTGATTTTTATCTGACCCCCTGCCTCTAATCAAGAATGAGTATAAATATTTCTAGGGATAGAATAGAATGATACAATTTTATTATCTAGAAAAGAGATTGATTTTCCTTGGCTATTTTTTCTTATCTCTGGGGAAAAAGATTGTATGACTTCCCTTGGCTGTTGGGCCCTAGACTCTGTTATCTCCAAATCCAAAATATTCTTACTAATAACTAGCTTAAATCTATCTGGCAGTAATCTAAACATTCTTATTTTGGGATCTAGGCTAATGGAAAATTTTGAAGCACTTTGAATGCTTATTAGCTTTTTAAAATGAAAATAAATACGATTATAAAATTTTCAAAAGAAAAAGGAAGTTCATGCACTTTATGCATCATAGGGAAAGAGCCCAATATTTTTGTTTAACTTTAACATTAATCTTGGCAAATAGAGTAGTATGTCAACAAAATGCAAAATCAGTCAGAGGCTGCTTATATGTTACAAGAGTGTACGGAACAAAGAAACAGGCAGGCCCACTTGGTGACGACTTTGATCCTAACAAGCACATTGTTTTCAAAACTTTGAGGCACTAAAGTTTATTTCTAAAACAGAAAAGATGGTGACGTGTTGGAAGTTCTGTGATGTGAAATATATGTTTGTACATTTACCAGTGGGAGGAGAAAAGACGAATGGGAGAGCTGGATATTATAAATGATGGGTTAATGCTGGAGCCTAGGTCACTGCACAGGTTTGATGCCATGTGGTCAATGAATGACTGATCTGTTCATTGTATTTTGTTTGTTTGGTTGGTTAGTTGTTTTTTTTCTTTTGCTTTTGTTTTGTTTTGTTTTGTTTTTAGACAGAGTGTCGCTCTGTCGCCCAGGCTAGAGTGCAGTGGCACCATCTCGGCTTACTGCCATGTTTTTTTTTGTTTTGTTTTTTGTTTTTGTTTTGGATAATTGCTTAAGACTTTAGACATACATACATACTACTAAAGGATCTCTCTTTTCCTCTCTTTCTCTCAAATGTGTATTGATGAGGGCCTATCCATTTTAGTCTCTCCAGAAGTTACCTTTTATCTTAGGCTAAGATTACATATCCATAGCAGTTAAGAGGGCTGATGTAGTATTTTAGCTAATTCATAATGTTTTTGTAAATTCATCAATGCATTTGCATGAATTAATACTAAAAGTGAAAAAATTGTTTAACAATGATAATAGTCAATAAATACCTAACATCAAATCAAAATGAAGGCAAACTTTGGGATGGGGAGAAGTCAGGAGAATACTAAAGAATGAGATCCTTTTAATAAATGTGTGGTCTACATGGCAAAATTTGCTGTAGTATTAACATACAATGTTATCTCTAGACAATTATACATTGCAGCTTCATGAATGCATTAAGAAAGCTATGCCAGCCAGGCGTGGTGGCTCAGGCCTGTAATCCCAGCACTTTGGGAAGCTGAGGTGGGTGGATCACTTGAGGTCAGGAGTTTAAGACCAGCCTGGTCGACATGGTGAAACCCCATCTCTATTAAAAACACAAAAATTAGCTGGTCGTGGTGGCACATGCCTGTAATCCCAGGTACCCGGCAGGGTGAGGCAGGAGAATCGCTTGAACCTGGGGAGCAGAGGTTGCAGTGAGCCCATATCGTACTGCTGCAGTCCAGCCTGGGTGACAGAGCCAGACTCCGTCTCAAAAAAAAAAAAAAAAAAAAAGCTATGCAAATAAAAACCAGCTGTAATAGCAGCTAAAGCCATGGGCAAAATTAAGTATTTGATCTCTAATTTCGTATGTCTGATAAGTAGACACACATTCCAATACCTCCCAAGATATCCTTTCAGTGATTAGTGTCAGACTACAACTATATCTGGAATTAGTGTTTTCAATGGAAGTAAATGCTGCTTATTCTGAAGAAATGTAACTGGGATACTTCTGATAAAAGATGTTTCCTAAGTTTCCCATTTGTATTTGAAAAGCACATGATCGTGACCATCATTGTATACTTCGCTTTAACCCATGTTTCTCCTCCAGCAAAACAATCACACATTTGAAAATCCCACATAGTTTATGGCATCTCCATGTCTCTAAAATGAAATGACATACGTGAAATTATTGTGTAAATTCCCTCAAACAGGAAAGATATCATTAAATAAAACTTATCACTTGGACCAGAGATGTGATAAAGGAATTGAGCATAATTTTTTTCTATTCTGTGCTTAAGAAAACAAGCTGTTGATGCCTTTCCTGATGAAGAGCTGGATTTATGATTCCTAATTTTATTTTTATTTATTTTATTTATTTTATTTTTGAGATGGATCTCACTCTGTCGCCCAGGCTGGAGTGCAGTGGCGTGATCTCGGCTCACTGCAACCTCCACCTCCCAAGTTCAAGTGATTAAGATTCCTAATTTTAAACCTCACTCTGGGGTCATGTTTTTGACCAGGAAAACATAAATATGATAGGGAGTAAATCTTACATTTCTCAAAGAACAGTAGGTTAAACAATTTCCCCAGGGCTCAGGATATTAATCAAAGGTTCCATTTAATAAGCTTAGAAACATAGTGGACAGAAAAGCAGTTACAAAGGCCAACTCAGTCATTTTCCTCATCCTGTATTCTCCACATCTTTGTGAAATTATGTTGTCACACACTGTATAGTTGCTGATGTGTCTTCGTCATTGCCATTAACTCGCTTTGAATTGTCAGAGATTTTTAATGTAATTAGAAGTCGTGACAGAGGATGCCTCTAAACACATCAGTGGGAAGTTTTGGGAATGTTATTGTGCAGAGGCCAAATCAAGTTTGTTACATGGTATGCACACATTTCTTAAGAATCCTTGTTTTTAACATCATAACTGATAAGATTTTTCTCTAAAAAAGCAAAAGGCATTTTAATTGGGAAATAATTTTGCTTAAGGGCTATTAGCTCCACTTCAAATAGCAGTCACATAATTATAACTGAATACAATACAAAACATGTTAGTTTTCCGTACTGATAATCATGACTCTCATAATAAATTAAGTGCTTACCATGTGCCAGGTACCAACATTTTTCTCTACAAAAACTTCCCACATGCTGGATGCAGTGGCTCACTGGAAGCAACTTGAGAGCCTGAGGTGAGAGGATGTCTTGAGCCTGGGAGGTTAAGGCTGCAATGAGCTATGATAGCACCACTGCTCTCTAGCCGGGGTGATAGAGCAAGACCCTGTCTCAAAAAAACAAAAACCCAAAAAACTCCCACAAGGTCAAAAGATTGTTTATTTTAAACAAGATCAACATTCTTTGTTTATTATGAAAATTACTTTTTTCTCCATAGAAACTGACGAAGTCTGAACTTTTTATATATACTATTCACTTTTTCTACTGTGGGAATCCAAATGAATGACGTTTACTATTTAAATCTTTTGAGGAAAGAGAGAACTTCAGAAAATATTTTGAAATGTGTTTAACATTTATTTTTTATGTTTGAACCAATTAAACTAGACTTTTATGAAAATAAACTTAAGTAAGGCTGTTC
Organism: Pan paniscus; assembly: GCF_029289425.2. Classification (NCBI taxonomy): domain Eukaryota; kingdom Metazoa; phylum Chordata; class Mammalia; order Primates; family Hominidae; genus Pan; species Pan paniscus. The sequence continues at coordinate 116,829,798 of NC_073252.2, forward strand.
CTCAAGAATTATAAAAAATTAAAACAGCAATCCCAGCTACTTAAATAGAACACAGTCTATATTAATACAAGTATTGTCACAGGCTCTAACTTGTAGAGTGACATACTTCTTTTTCGAGAGTAAAGAAAGGTAAGAGGGTAAAAATTGCTGGTATAGTAGTTTTTTCTGTTAACAGAGTTAATGCCTTAACATACATTATTTAAATAAAATTTTATTACCTATAGCTTTACTTCTCCAACTTCCCTATACAAGCCAGTATGTGCTTGTATAGGGAAAATTACCTAATTTAGGGTAATATTAGGGTAAATTACCTAATTTACATGCCTCACTTTCCTTATTTGCAAAATGGAGGCCATAAGGTTGTTGAGAGGATTAATTGAGGTAACAAACACAGTGTTTAGAACTGTAGCTAGTACATAGTAAAAGTTTTGTACATTTTAGTTATTATTATCATTGCTTCAAAGATGAAAGAGACAACAAAAGTATATGCACACATTCCTCCCTCATGTTGGTCTTCTCGACCTTAAACTGTGTATCATTACTTTTATTCTTTTATAACAGAAGGTTTAAAAAAAATCAAGAAGTGTATATTTTGGCCCACTTAGACCTAGCAGGGAGATGAGGTCAGTGGCAATGTTTCTGGCCAACCCAGCTGCCTGCGTTCTGATGACAGGAGGGCAGCCGGGGTTGGCACAGCAGCCTCGGAGGCGTGCACTGCTAATGCCACTTCAAAGGCAAGTCTCCCTCCTATTTTTGTCCTGGGTCAGCAGCCTGCCTATGCAGTTGCCTCTTGAACAAAAGGTCCTGCCAGGTCTCTGACACCTTTAGGGCCACACAGTCTCTTCCCACAATAACAAAAATAATCACCATTTGTTGGGCTACATGGCATTCCATTTATAAACACAATCTTTACTCTGCCCATAATCTTGAAACTGTAGCCAGCAATACTCCCATCTTACAATTAAGGAAAGTAAGACTGGGAGAAGTTGAATTGCGTGGATAACAAAAGACAAAGGCAGAACTTTCAGGTCAATGTGACATCCAAGTTTCCATTCTTTCCAATATAAGATGCTGGCCACCATTGTCATTTACAAGCCTTACGCTTTCTCACAAAGAGATTTCCTAGAAGCAGAAAGTAAAACTTTTTATTTAAAAGTCTGTTGTTTTGGAAGAGAAAATTTAATCTAAAAGTTAATCTAAGATGACTGGTGAGTAACAGAACCAAGATGATATGCTACATACAAGACCCTATCTCTTATTTTGATGTCAGAGTATGTCCATTGCATTCATGAAACTATTTATTTTGTTATTTTTATTTTTTTAGATGAAGTTTCACTCTTGTTGCCCAGGCTAGAGTGCAATGGCACAATAGCTCACTGCAACCTCTGCCTCCCGGGTTCCAGTGATTCTCTTGCTTTAGCTTCCCAAGCAGCTGAGATTACAGGCATGAGCCACCATGCCCGACTAATTTTGTATTTTTAGCAGAGACAGGGTTTCACCATGTTGGCCAGGCTGATCATGAACTCCTTACCTCAGATGATCCAACCACTTGACTTCCCAAAGTGCTGGGATTACAGGCGTAAGCCACTGTGCCCAGCCCGTGAAACTATTTAAACAACATGTGATTACTTGGCCACTTTTCTATTCAAAAATATGGTTTATTAGTCCTGATTATGTGCCCTTCTTGGCAGACAGAATGATACTGTGTACTTCTGCTGAAAGAAATAGAAACTCTCTTCCATTTTCTAGATAAGAGAGTCCTAAAACAGAATTTCCAAAAACTCCAGTTAGTGGAGGTAAACTTAAAATCCTCTTTAAGAAGGCAAGTGTTAGGGAATGAGGAAAAGACTATTTTATTGAGACTAGAACAAAATGACCTTCAAAGTGTTTTTATCCTCTAACTTCAAGCTTGATTGTATCTAAATCACCTCAAGGGAGCGTTTGTTTTATATTTAAAGACCTTTAGGTAAAGGGATTCTATATCTCTATGCAGAAATTTTTTCCAGTGTTGAACTGTTTCTACTGTCAAGAAAATTTTCACTGAGGGCTCATTAGAGCTGGGAGTGACTCTAAGAGATTAGTTAGTAGAGGCTGCCATTTCCTAACACGTACTTGCAGTCTCATGATAAACGGTAAATCAACTTTCAGCTTGCTCTTCTTCAACCCTAACTAATTCCAATCTCCTTTATCGTTTTCTTCTTAGGTCTTATTTATTTAATCTTGCAAATGTATTTCAGGTTCTCTTTAGGGTTCATACATAATTTTCTAAGACTTTTCTCAATTGTGAAATCAAAGCCGTTTGAAACTCTTAAACTTCCACTGACCTGAATGCAAATCATTTATTTGAAAGTTAAAAATCTTCCACCTGTTTAGAAAAATTGGTTTGTTCATAAATATTGGCTAATCCTGTCTGTCTTGTTCAACATGACTTGGGGTGCATATTGGTTTGCATATATTGAAGGTGGTGGGGATAGTTCTGTTTGTGTCCCTTGTCACATGTAACTGATGTGTGAGAGGGGCTACATCTTGTGAACTGACCTAAAATTCTGGTGAAGATAACCAAATTTTCAGTTTATGACAGCCTGATGTAGAAATTATCATTCATTCAACAAATATTTACTAAGCACCTACTATTCTGGTGCCAAGTACTGTTCTAGGGAACAGTTAAGGAAACAAAAACCTTTACCCTTAGATGGACCTTAATTTCTAGTGGAGAGAGAAAAATAAACAAAATGATTAAGTAGAATATTTATTATGTTAGATGAGTGTAAGTCTAAGGGAAGGATTAAAGCAGGGGAGAAAGGTAAGGAATTTTGAGAGAGGGAGGGAATTGCCAAGCTGAGTGATCATGTAATATTTGAGTAAGTCCTGAAGAAAACAAGGTAGGAGTCATGCTGGTACCTGGGGTGAGCAAGTACAAAAATCCAGAGGATTGGAAAGTACAAAAATCCTGAGGCATGAGTGTACCTGGTGTGTTCAAGGTTCAAGGCCAGTGTGGCTGGAGGAAAGGGAGAGGAAGAGAACATGAAGAAAATGAAGTCAGATAATGCAAGGAGCTAGTTGGCAGATTTTGTGGGGTCTTGTAGGTCAATGAAAGGACTTTGGTTTTTCCTTTTTTGAAATGAAAAGCCATGGGAAGTTTTTAATCAGTAGACTGAATAACATAATCTGACTTGAGTTTTAACTGGGTAGTTTTGGCTAGCATATTAAGAATAAACTAAAGGAAGCAAGAATGAAACTAGGGAAATCAATTAGGAGACAGTAGCAATAATCCAGGTGAGAATTTTTGGTAGCTTAGTCCAGGATGCCACCAGTGGAGGTTGAGAAGACTTGGTCAGATAGTGGATGTATTTTGAAGTCAGTGCTGACAGATCAGGTGTGGAGTGTGAGATGGAGAGCGGTCAACACTGATTCCCAAAATTTCAACTTGAGCAAATGGAAAAATGGAGAATATCTGTGGTTTCTTCTATTTGTGTATCCCTTCTAGGACCTCTGCTTTTCAGAAATTCTAATCCATGATTAAAAAGGCAAAAGAAATACTTTTTATTCCTCTTCACTTTTCTTGGACCTCCCAGAATCTGTGTTTGATAAAGTATATGTTTGTGATGAACATTTACTGATCATGTGTTTAAGAGAGAAAAGAGTCAAAGGAATTGAAATCATATTTATCAGTTGATGCCCCTTTCCCTACAGTGCATGTGTAAGCAGGGTTTCAGCCAAGAGAATTGTATCACTTTCAAGGTTTATGGTATAAAATAGTTTAAACTTTGACTCATGACACATACATCAGATTTATCTTCTTTGGCTTCTAGGACTGTTTACATTGCTTTAAAATTCACTTCTTTGTGCTAAGTAAACCTCAGATTACACTTTCTTTTTGCATGTCAAGTGTTCCCTGCCAGTTAAATTGGTTACTAGACAGCTAGACAGTTTAACAAGGAAGCTAACTAAGCTGTTTTATTAACAAGCTGTGTGGATAAACCAACATTTAATTGACATGAGAAGATGGTTTATGTTAAGCTGAGAAAGGCCCTCAGCTCCTCTGAGCTTTTCTCCTGCATGCAGAGCCCCGGATATCTCATCTTCATGCAGCAGAAGTGCATCTAAATGCGATGCACTGTATTCCCTACGGCCTGGTCACCTGCCTGTTCTTGTGACAAATGCCAAGATGCCAGTATTCTTTAATCCAAATTTAATCCAAATTTAAATGACCTTTTCCAAAATTTCTAAGATCTTACTCCATTTAGTTTGCATGGTTTTGAATCTTTTTTTAAAAAAAAAGATGTTCTCAGGCTGGGTGCAGTGGCTCACACATGTAATCCCAGCACTTTAGGAGGTCGAGGCAGGCAGATCACCTGAGGTCAGGAGTTCAAGGCCAGCCTGGCCAACATGGCAAAACCCCATCTTTACTAAAAGTACAAAAATTAGCCAACCATAGTGGTAGGCACCTGTAATGCCAGCTACTCAGGAGGCTGAGGCAGGAGAATCACTTCAACCCGGGAGGCAGAGGTTGCAGTGAGCCAGGATCGCCCCACTGTACTCCAACCTGGGAGACAAGAGCGAGATTCTGTCTCAAAAGAAAAAAAAGATATTCTCTCAAAACAATATCATTGCAAGTATAGTCCAATTAGATTTAGGAACTCTGGTATGAGACTGCCTGCCTGGGTTCAATTTTCCACCCCAACACTTACTAGCTTTCTACCCTTGGGGAAATTACTTACTTTCTTCAAATCTCACTATCCTCTGGAAAAATAGGGATAATAATAGTGCCTCTACTTCATGAGGTTGTGACGATTACGTGAAACACTCCACATAAAGAAATTAGCCCCCACTGCCTGGCATACAATAAGCAATCTATTAATGTTGGCTATTTTTAAAGGCAGAGGTAGAAAAATGCCTCCTTAGTGTTAAGCCCTTTTGTGGGACTATATAACACGAGATGACTCATGAGTTCAGTGGGAGTCTTGCATGCATTATATTGGGCCAGCTAAAGATTGGCGTGTGCTCTCGTGGGTTGAATAATTAAAGAACAGAAAACTCTAAATGCACACAGACTGAATGTTCCATATGCAGTATTAACTATACCATCTGCCAGATGACATGGTCCTGCAGTCATTTTGAATGATGTCTTCACTCAGCACGTGGCCTTGTGTTTATGTACACACATCTACTTAAGAAGATCAAGATATTATACCTGCATTAGCCTTGCCCAACAAACTGGAGGAAGAAGGATGTGGAGAACTTGAGGGAGTGAATGACATAGATATTATTTCTCCTTAGTTTGAAAAATAACAGATAGCAACAGGATAGTAAAGATATTCAAGGAGGGTGGAAGAAACTGGGAATGTATGAAGGAATGGCTGCATAGAAGTACAAGTAGATGTAATCCATGTTAGCAGAATCACTGGGGTAAAGCCATGGGAAGCAATGTTTGATTCAATGTAAGAAAGAAGTTCCCAAAATCTAGAGCCTAAGGATTGACCAAGATGCTCTGGAAACAAGTAACCCCTCTTCTCTAGAGAAAAGACTCAGTGAGGTATAAGCTTTCAACTTTATTCGAAGTTATTAGAGAAATTTCTTGGAATTGATTTGTGGAAAAATATTTCCAATTTTAGCTTATATTTTACTTTAAAAAGAAAAATAGGAGAGAGGGAGCTTTGTACTGTACTGAAAATGATATGACAGGATGTTGAAGTTTTACCCAAGGCCCCCAGATAGAACAGATGCTGCCCACTGAAGTGAGATTCCAGATTCAAATGCAGACTTTACAAAGAATATAGTAGCAAATGACTTCCACAATTCTTGAAACCTTCAGCCAGGTCCCAGTGATTAAAAGGGGTTGATTATGGCAAGGAGAGAGGATTCTGTGAGAAGGAATTCCAGAGTGCTGAAGATGTGTGTGTTTGGAGTGGGTGGCGTGGAGGGGGTTTCACCTTTTTACCTCAAGCTGTGTGCAAGAAGAGTTTCAAAGTGTCTTCTTAGAGAACTTCATGGGAGATACTTGGATGAGGATGGGTAGGAGGTCAGAGTGGGGTCTGAGTGCCACTCAGGAAATCTGAAGGGAAAGGGACAGGCTGACAAACTGTTTTGGCACAGAACCAGGAAATTTTCTTCTGCATCCCCACAGGCAAATGATGTGAGTGTTCCCCATGGACCAGGCCAGTCCAGGCTAGGAGCAAGGGAGAGCTGGCTGGGGGGTCAACCTGGGGCCTCTCCGAGGGGGCAGATGGATCCTAGTAGCTACACACTGTAGGTAGACAGCTTCCTAAGGGAGCATATAGGATGAGTTCAAAGTCACCCCCTAGAACAGAGAAGAATTAGCATGAATCGAGGACTAGAGGTAAGATGTCCCCAGTGATGGGAATCTTTCAATATCCCATAAAAATGTCCGTCTCTGGGCCTGTCTGGCTCCAAGAGTAAGAGGCCAGAATATGATGTTGCCAAATCAAGTAAAACCTTTCTTCTCCTCTTTTATTCTACTCCTTTTTTTCCTCCAACCCCAGGGGGCCAGAAGGCAGAGTTAGCGACCTGAGAGAAGAAGTGGAAGTAAAGTGAAGATGTCAACCACACTCCTTCCCTGAAGGCAGGCAGCCTTTCTGAAGCAGGCCCCAGCTGGGGAAGGAGGGGAGATTTAACTTTAATAAAGTTGAAATTGGAGTTTGTTATTTCAGGGGATGGCATCATCTATTTCAAAATAAAACTGGTTTGAGTAACTTAAGGTAACCATTGAACTCTTCCTAAAAGTAAGCAAAATGTCCCAGGATCTGCTAAGTTTTCTTCCAGTGGCAGCGGAAAACTTTTTTTTATTAAATAAAGTTTAAAAGGTAGTGGGAGACAGAAAGAAGCAATTTGATGGGTAAAGCTAATTTAACATCTTGGTTACAATTAAGTGCTCTCATATAAAAATATTAAATGCCCTTGATGATGATATAACCCATGGTGGAAGTGACAACCCAGGACCTAATCCATGCTATGCTAGGATTCCAGCGTCAGACATTCAAACTCCAAAACAAAAGAAACGCCTCTGTTACTTTCAGGTTCCTTTGGTCATTTCTGGCTCAGGGTATATCACATGGCTTCATTCAGCCAGCCAAACAGAGAACAGCCTGAGCCTTGGAACTGTGATGGACAGAAGGAAACAGCACCAAAAAACACTGTGAAAATTGCTTTGGGGAAATACATTAAAATTAGAAGTATGGGTGCCGGTAGAGGCTAGAGGCTTGCAATATTTTGGACACAAACAGAAACTACATTGTACCTATGGAATGATTTATTTATATCCCAGTTGGATCTCTAACCTAAAATGGTTTATCATTTTATCCTCTATTACTAGCACTTGAAAGAATGTGAAGGCATGTTCGTCAGTCTGGGGAAATGTAGAAGAGCCATGGTCATTTTGCTCATTGAGCTGGTTGCTCTTCTTTCCTCACTGCTGTTACATTTGTCATATGCATGTTTGGCATGAGATTTTTGCTTTCAGCTTCAATCCTAGGTTTTAATTTCCCTTCAGAAAGCCTTGGCTTAGTCTTTCAATACCATACCTCAATATTTTAGTTTTCTCCCTGCATATTCATCTCTTTGTTAATAGGATATCACTGAACAATATTTTGAACTTTCTAAATTCTGTCAAGTTTCAATTCTTCTGAATATTTTCAAACTCAGTGCATGGGAGAAACACCAAAAAATAATTCCTCTCTTTCATGTAATGTTTTGGATGTCTTATCACTGCAATGTATGCTTTCACATAGTACTTAATACTCCCAAGTATATTGATAATTATTTCTTTTTCCAGTTATTAGCCAGTAAATTAAACACCTGTATATATGTTCAGGGGCCTCACCGAGATTTCTGTAAAGTCTTAGCTCCCTTTATCTATTGCCATCCCCTCAGCCTTCTATCTTTTAAAATACCTAAATAACTGACTAAAGCAGTCCCTCAAGGTGCTACATCTAATTGATGCAGGATTTTTTTAGCCTCTTTGCCAGACTTGCAACAGGGGTTCCCTGTTTACTCAGCTCACTGTGCTCAACCCCTTGAGGGAGGGAGCACATGAGTGAGCGAGTGTGGGATCTGGCTGGCCACTCCGGGCTCCAGCAGGAGCAAACTTCATGTGGGGCCCACAGCGGTGCCCAGGTGGGGGTGCTTGCGACCCCAAGGCCCCAGAGGGAGCGTTACAGTGCTCTCTTAGTTCTGCCGTCCACAGACGGTGGTTTGTTAGCAGCTCAGTTGGCCTCTTGCCTCATTGTGCGGGGTGGCTGCCCTTCATCAGTGAGGGCAAAGGGCCAGTGTGATGGCCTTTCTGGGTACCTGCACTCGGTGGGTCCCAAGCTCTTGTCCGGCGTCCAGGAAGAATGAGGTCACACAGACAACTGAAGGGCAGAGAATTTTATTAAGCTACGAAAATGGCTCTCAGTGGAGAAAGGAGCTAGACAGCGAAGGGGATGGGCAGGTTGTCTTCCCCTGAAGTCAGGTCATCTCTTCTGTAGTCTGTCCATCTCCCTCGAAGTCCAGCTGTCTCTCTGAAGTCTGGCCGTCTCCTCTAAGGTCCGGCCATCTCTCCCTCTACCGACTGACTCTGGGGTCTTTATAATAGGCACAGGGTGTGGGTGGGGTGGGCTGCAGGTAGTTTTGGAAAAAGCAACATTCCACTGGTAAAAAGACACTATTCACAAAGAACCAATCAGGAGAGAATGGGCAAACAGGAATAGAAGTTCTCACTTTGGGCTGTAAGTTTCAGACTATTTTGGCTTGAAGGTGGGGTTTCACCAGGGATCCACCTCTGTCTGCCTAGAATTTGTCTGCCTCCTGCCTCTATCATAATCAAAGACCACACAAAGCAAAATCATGGGACTCTGAAAACTCTCCCAGGGCCTCTGTAGACCACTGTTGTTCTAACTCTTCCATAGAAAGGACAAAAGTGATATACAGACACACACCACAACAGACAGCTACATTTCTCTTTATCACACTGAGTCTTACCACTTCTCACAGTTTAGAAAACTTCCTATTTTTTCCTGTCAAGACAGTTAAAGAGTCTCTTCTCTATCTTCTCTAAACTGATCTTGTTTCTTATTATTTATTTATTTATTTTTTTGGAGACAGAGTCTTGCTCTGTCACCCAGGCTGGAGTGCAGTGGTGTGATCTCAGCTCACTACAACTTCTGCCTCCTGGGTTCAAGTGATTCTTGTGCCTCAGCCTCCTGAGTAGCAGGGATTACAGGCCTATGCCATCACACCTTGGAGAATTCTTTTGTATTTTTAGTAGAGACGGGGTTTCACCATGTTGGCCAGGCTGGTCTTGAACTCCTGATCTCAAGTGATCCATCTGCCTCAGCCTCCCCAAGAGTTGGGATTACAGGCGTGAGCCACTGCACTGGTCCAAACTGGTCTTCTGTAATTGACTTAATTCAGCTACTGTGGGGCTAAAACTAGTACTGGATTGTGTGCTTATTGAGGGCAAGGACTTTATCATCTTTAAGTCTTCAGCTTATAGAATAATACCTGGAAATATTAGGTGTACAATATGTTAATTTATGTTAAATGAGTTTATGAAATGAACACATACATAATGTGAAATAGAAACTAAGGCCTTAAAGGTGACTAAAAGTCAGGATTCCCCACACCTCACCCAAATATAGAGTAAGGAGAATTATGAGTGGTTCTGAATTAAGACAAGATTAGTGAAAGCAAGTTTTTGCTAAGATTCAACCATTGTAAGTGAAATTTAAATGATTAAAATGAGAGAATCAAGATTTATTATATTGGACCCCTTATTCTTCAGATAGAAACCAGGAATGAACCATCTACCTTCTTTGTGTACCTAATTAAAAAAAAAAAACGAAACATTTGAATCTGAGATATTTTGCCTAAATCCAGGTATTGATATTCACTTTAAAGTTAAGAACTTGATTAAGAGAAAAGCTGTTGAAACCGTTTATGAAATTAGAGCACATTTTTAAGCATGGTAATGTTTTTTGTTAGGAAACAGGATGTTTTGATACTTTCAAAGTTGATACTCCTGTCCCCTACGTGTACCCTTTCTGCGTTTTTGCCAAGAGCTTATCTCACATAGCCTCATGCATACTGGAATGTGTGAAGATGTAATGTGGATAGCCAGCCATCAGCATTCCTAGAAATGCAGAGGAGTAAAAGGAGAGAATGAGAACACAAGAGGTTTCATTAAATTATATTGCTGTAGCCAGGCACCGGGGCTCATGTCTGTAAGCCCAGCAACTTGGGAGGCTGACGTGGGAGGATGGCTTGAGGCCAGGAGTCTAATACCACCAGCCTGGGCAACAGGGAGATCCTGTCTGTAAAAAAGATTTTAAAAAATTTAGCCAGGCATAGTGGTGTGCACCTGTAGTCCCAATTACTTGGGAGGCTGAGGCAGGAGGATTGCTTGAGCCCAGGAGTTTGAGGCTGCAGTGAGCCATGATCATGCTCTGCACTCCAGCCTGGGCAACAGAGTGAGACCCCAACTCTATATAATAATAATAATTAATAATATTGCTGTGTTATTAGTCAAGCTGAATATTAAGTATACACAGAGGAATGTTGCAGGGATACAAACTCTCAAAGAAATAGGAATGTAATACACATGAAAGGAAGCAAAATGCAAATTAAACAAGAGGCAGGAGTAATTCCCTCAGAGACAAAGGCAATACACTCCACTTAGGAAATAAAAATCCATGTGATCTTCACCATATAAATAGATTTTGAGCGGAAAAGGGCCAGGCATTTAATCATACCAGTAATGTTAACTACATCTAAGGAGCTCTGGTTTGTTTTTGCTATATTCATTCACTAGACCAACATTAGATAACAGATTAAAAGTCACTTGGGAAGAGTAAAAAGCTCAGTAATTTACAGCTTGTTTCTGAGGTTATCAATAGGTTTTGTTTATTTTGTACCAGGAAAGCAGGATAGGAATAAGGTTGGGTTGTGAATTCACATATGCTTTTGTGGAGGGCAGAGAGAAGGAAAGGTGGTTCCTAGTGGTGACAGAGCCCCCGCCCTGCCCCTAGTGACTATGCCTAAGAAAGATGACAGCAATTGGGGCTATGCGTTCACAGATGGGGAGCAACTAGGAGGGCCAAGTGCAAAAGGTAAGATCAAGTGGCAGCCCACCATTTGCACTTGGCCCACTTTTGCAAAGGTGGGGACAGGCAGCCTGTCCTGGCTTTAAGACTAAGCATTCTGGGGAGTTAATTTATTTTTATTTTATTTTATTTTATTTTATTTTATTTTTGCAGTGATTGGTAATGGTGCTAGGAATACTTTGGAGTAACAATCAGCACAAACCAAAATGAATGAGATATATTAATATTTTCATTGTTTTTAGGAGAGTGGGCGCTCCCTTTCTCTTCCTGGAAGATCAGTCCCACCCACCATTTCTACATCTCCTTGGGTATACCAGCCTACTTATAGTTACCCTAGTAAACCAACTGATGGACTAGAGAAAGCAAACAAGAGACCAACTCCTTGGGAAGCAACAGCAAAGTCTCCTCTCGGTCTAGTGGATGATGCTTTCAAACCCAGAAACATCCAGGAATCCATTGTGGCAAATGTGGTCTCAGCAGCTCGGAGGAAGGTGCTTCCAGGGCCTCCAGAGGATTGGAATGAAAGACTGTCCTATATTCCTCAAACCCAGAAGGCCTATATGAGCTCATGTGGAAGGCAAGAGTATAATGTCACAGCCAATAATATGTCCACCAACTCCCAATATGGTTCACAGTTGCCATATGCATATTATAGGCAGGCTTCAAGAAATGATTCCGAAATCATGTCCATGGAAACCAGGTCTGATTACTGTCTTCCAGTAGCTGATTACAACTACAACCCACACCCAAGGGGATGGAGACGCCAAACATGAAAGTTAGAAAAATGGATCATGTGCCAACTGTAGTTTTTTAAAAAAACGCTCCTTTGTAGGGTTTTAAACTTTTCTAATAGATTTAGATTCACTTTTGGTCTTGGCTTGTTCTCGTAAGTCATTTATCTAAGTTTGTGTTTCTGTGTGTGTGTGTGTGTATATGTATGTGAATATAAACACACACACACAGGTGAGTGTGAATACTTCCTTGTTGGCTGATCCCGAGAGCATTACTTTGAAGAAAATTTCACTATCTGCATTGATGTGCTGGCATTTATATGTAATTCATAATTTTGATTCCATTAATAGGTAGTCCATGCAACTAAACTCTACTCAATTAAAGTAAAACTAAGTATTTCTTCATTGCACCTTAGTCCAGGAAGAAATTAATGGAATATGGTGTGCTAATTATCACTACCTATAACATGAGGAATATAAGATTGCAGAAATTTCTCATAGGGGCATGCCAGTGAGCAATTATTTTATAAAAATATTTTCCTTGGTGTTAAGTATTTCTCCGCAACTTTTTTTTTTTTTTTTTTTGAGATGGAGTCTTGCTCTGTCCCACCCAGGCTGGAGTGCAATGGTGCGATCTTGGCTCACTGCAACCTGCGCCTCCTGGGTCCAAGCAATTCTCCTGCCTCAGCCTCCTGAGTAGCTGGGATTACAGGCATGCACCACCACACCTGGCTAATTTTTGTATTTTTAGTAGACGCAAAGTTTCACCATGTTGGTCAGACTGGTCTTGAACTCCTGACCTCGTGATCTGCCCGCCTCAGCCTCCCAAAGTGCTGGGATTACAGGCATGAGCCACCACACCTGGCCTTTCTGCAACATTTTTTTAAAAAAATCTAATAAATCTTAGATTTTTAAAAAAGAATTAAAATGTGGGAGTTCTCAGAAAGAAATAAACACATGAGAATAAGATTATTATACATTTTGGAAGGACGTTTGAGGAATGATGTGATGTGTAGAGAATAGAAAGATTTAGATATATGCCTGTGACAGGAATAGATTCTGGGTTCAGGTGTCCCCATCTGTCAAATGAGAAGATTGGATTATCTAATCTTTTAGATCCTTAACAACTCTGATATTCTGAGATTCTCTCATTTGTAGAATGCCCGCTGATGCATTGTTTAATTTTTTTGCTCATAATATAAATATCAGATTATGTTTAGGAGTGGATTAGGTAATTAGTGTCATTACATGTATCATTAAAGGTCCTAAAAGGAATTGTTAGGCGGCAAGCTTTGTGTTACGTGTTACATGGAGTGAGGGTAGATGTGAAGATTTAAAATGATTGATGGATTTAAGGAAGTGGTACATAAATATGTCTGTTATTATGCAATTGTAGGTCATGATAATTTATTCAGTTATAGAAAACATGCCACAGAAGCCGATGTAACAAGTGGTGCCTCTTTAGAAAGTTGTCATTAGGATGTTCTGAGGAAGTTAAGCAGCTGCTTCATCAATCCCATGACACATGCCTTGTTAGCATGCCCATCAAATAATCAGATCAAACACCTGCTCCTTATTGCCATACCCACGAACTGTTAAATACAAAAAAATTCAAAGTATTTGACATCTTAAGCAAATATCCAGAATATTTTTAAGTAAAAAACCATCTTAAGTATTCAAAATTTCCTTAGCTTTTTAAAGGTGATAATTTTGCTTTGTGTTACTTTTTTGCTCTTGAATGTATCATTATGATGGTCTCTTATAATCATGGTATCTTTCACAGAATAAAAATTAAAAATAATGCCGGGGTGCAAGTGACCAAGGCCTTATCTTGAAAGTTAAAAAAAAAAAAGTAAAGAAATCACAGTAAGTTCTATTAGTGATGATAGAACCAGATATAAAATTGTTCAGTGATGGAGGAAAGAAATGATAAATACTTTCCAAGGTTATATTGTTAAATTATCTTAAATTATCAAGGTGTAAGATGTAATTATTGACTCCCAAGAGTTTTTATAGAATCCTAAAAAATAACGCCTGATGTATAGATTAGTTAGCAAATTCTCAGAAATCCCCCACATAAAAGCCTTACTTTGTTCAAAATTTATTATAGTGGTTTAATCATTTTAGATTTGAATGTTTTAAGATAGGAGAGACTTAGCAGAAAATACTTGGCTTGCCAGGGCCACGTTCTACTTCATTGCTTTCTTTTATAAGTGCAAGGAGTTATTTCCATCAGTTGACATAGATATTATTCACTAAAATTTTCAGCAGACTCAAAATAGAGAGGAGACTTTAAACTTACATGTTAGTATAAAACAGACTTCTCTCTCATTGCATGCACTAGATCAATATTATCATCTGTATTAAGCTATCTGAATTTATTCGAGACATTAAGAAAAAGACAGTACATGGTGGGAAAGCTGCACATTTCTCACAAGGAAAAAAACATTCTATATTTGTAGCAGAAATCAGTGGTTTGAAAAGTCATACTTTGCAGATATGAACCTGAAAATCAAAGTGCCATTGTTAAATCATCCTAAAGTGTACTGTGGGTATTCTTCTGCAGTATACTTGAAAATGAATAAAGTTAGATTGCTCACGTTGAAGCTAATGGTTGAGACAAGACACCTGCCACAGTGAAGTTTGATTCCTATGGGTGAGAAGATGTAGATGACTATTGTTCTCACAAAGGTTCTAAAATAATAGCAAGTGTAGAGAAGAGCCGTTGCTTTGAAAATACATACCACATTTGTTATAAAGCATTTGTTTGTTAGTAGCAATCACATAGGTAGAAAGAGTTTGAGTTTTACTGTGGATTAAAAAGCCTTCCCTAAAAAGAGAGCATGCCAGTCATAGAGACACTAATTTGGCACTTTTCCTCCTTCTTAGGTTTAAATGTTATACCAATGCATGTGTTTGAAATATCCATTAAGATGATTTAAAATTTGTCTTGTATTTTGAGTTTCTTAAATGCGTGGATTCTTGTTCATTTATCTCTGAATATGTCTCTTTTATATTTTGGCACAATTATACACACTGGAAAGGGCCAACCTATTAGGGCTCAAGTATATATATGCAAAAAAAAGTTATATCAAACAGGCGCAGTTATTACAACTAGAGAGAAATTGCAGAAATATTTGTTTTTTTAAGAGAAAGTAGATTTTCACATTAGATTTCTATTCAAAGTACTAATATCTACATGGTCCACACTTTTCTATTTTAAAAAATTGTGTTCTCCTGTTAAATAGATTAACATTTCCACTTCTGTTTATCACAAAAGAGTGTATTTGAAATATGCATACGGAAAATTGAAATTATATTAGTAATAAATGTAACTTGAAAAATCAAGTTTAGGAGCCTTTTCATTTTTTTCTTATAAAAAGTTGTTCTGAATTACTCTTTACTACAAAGATTTACTCCTATCTACCACATATTTTTCCATTTTATTTTCTGTGATAGCTTCTATACACATCAAAATAATTTCATGCTAAATGGGGCAACATTTTAACTGTAACATTTAAAAACTTTTTAAAAAATTCCTGAAAATACAATTAATTTCACGTGTAAGTTAAGAATTTTAGGATCCAAACATATTTTAATACTATTTTTAACTAATTCTTTCCTTCATAGTATATTGAAAATCAGTCTTAAGCACAAGCACAGCCAATGGTAACACGACTTGACAACATGTTGGTTGAATGCCTACAACCACTCTGGGCTCTGTCTCTAATCTTCCGTGTTTGTCTACCCAGTCCTTCCAATTACTTGTCCTCTTTTGACTGGTCCAAGACTGACCTGTGTTAAACTGAAGCCCTCATTACAATAAGGCATATTTAAGCAAAACTTTTTAAAAAGTGACTTTGGCTCTTCCTACACAATATTAAAACTATCAGCTGAAATGTGAACTCCCTGGTCAATTGGTGTCATATAGCACACCCTTCAAACACTTTTTTTTCCTGGTAATTTCAAAATAAAATGGCATTCTGATGAAAAATATATATTTTTTCTTTTATTATTATTATACTTTAAGATTTAGGGTACATGTGCACAATGTGTGGTTACATATGTATACATGTGCCATGCTGGTGTGCTGCACCCATTAACACGTCATTTAGCATTAGGTATATCTCCTAATGCTATCCCTCCCCCCTCCCCCCACCCCACAACAGTCCCTGGAGTGTGATGTTCCCCTTCCTGTGTCCATGTGTTCTCATTGTTCAATTCCCACCTATGAGTGAGAATATGCAGTGTTTGGTTTTTTGTTCTTGCGATAGTTTACTGAGAATGATGATTTCCAATTTCATCCCTGTCCTTACAAAGGACATGAACTCATCATTTTTTATGGCTGCATAGTATTCCATGGTGTATATGTGCCACATTTTCTTAATCCAGTCTATCATTGTTGGACATTTGGGTTGGTTCCAAGTCTTTGCTATTGTGAATAGAGCCACAATAAACATACATGTGCATGTGTCTTTATAGCAGCATGATTTATAATCCTTTGGGTATATACCCAGTAATGGGATGGCTGGGTCAAATGGTATTTCTAGTTCTAGATCCCTGAGGAATTGCCACACCGACTTCCACAATGGTTGAACTAGTTTACAGTCCCACCAACAGTGTAAAAGTGTTCCTATTTCTCCACATCCTCTCCAGCACCTGTTGTTTCCTGACATTTAATGATTGCCATTCTAACTGGTGTGAGATGGTATCTCATTGTGGTTTTGATTTGCATTTTTCTGATGGCCAGTGGTGGTGAGCATTTTTTCATGTGTTTTCTGGCTGCATAAATGTCTTCTTTTGAGAAGTGTCTGTTCATGTCCTTCACCCACTTTTTGATGGGGTTGTTTGTTTTCTTCTTGTAAATTTGTTTGAGTTCATTGTAGATTCTGGATATTAGCCCTTTGTCAGATGAGTAGGTTGCAAAAATTTTCTCCCATTTTGTAGGTTGCCTGTTCACTCTGATGGTAGTTTCTTTTGCTGTGCAGAAGCTCTTGAGTTTAATTAGACCCCATTTGTCAATTTTGTCTTTTGTTGCCATTGCTTTTGGTGTTTTAGACATGAAGTCCTTGCCCATGCCTATGTCCTGAATGGTAATGCCTAGGTTTTCTTCTAGGGTTTTTATGGTTTTAGGTCTAACATGTAAGTCTTTACTCCATCTTGAATTAATTTTCGTATAAGGTGTAAGGAAGGGATCCAGTTTCAGCTTTCTACATATGGCTAGCCAGTTTTCCCAGCACCATTTATTAAATAGGGAATCCTTTCCCCATTGCTTGTTTTTCTCAGGTTTGTCAAAGATCACATAGTTGTAGATATGCGGCATTATTTCTGAGGGCTCTGTTCTATTCCATTGGTCTATATCTCTGTTTTGGTACCAGTACCATGCTGTTTTGGTTACTGTAGCCTTGTAGTATAGTTTGAAGTCAGGTAGCGTGATGCCCCCAGTTTTGTTCTTTTGGCTTAGGATTGACTTGGTGATGCGGGCTCTTTTTTGGTGCCATATGAACTTTCAAGTAGTTTTTTCCAATTCTGTGAAGAAAGTCATTGGTAGCTTGATGCGGATGGCATTGAATCTATAAATTACCTTGGGCAGTATGGCCATTTTCACAATATTGATTCTTCCTGCCCATGAGCATGGAATGTTCTTCCATTTGTTTGTATCCTCTTTTATTTCATTGAGCAGTGGTTTGTAGTTCTCCTTGAAGAGGTCCTTCATGTCCCTTGTAAGGTGGATTCCTAGGTATTTTATTCTCTTTGAAGCAATTGTGAATGGGACTTCACTCATGATTTGGCTCTCTGTTTGTCTGTTATTGGTGTATAAGAATGCTTCTGATTTTTGTACATTGACTTTGTATCCTGAGACTTTGCTGAAATTGCTTATCAGCTTAAGGAGATTTTGGGCTGAGACAATGGGGTTTTCTAAATATACAATCATGTCATCTGCAAACAGGGACAATTTGACTTCCTCTTTTCCTAACTGAATACCCTTTATTTCCTTCTCTTGCCTAATTGCCCTGGCCAGAACTTCCAACACTATGTTGAGTAGGAGTGGTGAGAGAGGGCATCCCTGTCTTGTGCCAGTTTTCAAAGGGAATGCTTCCAGTTTTTGCCCATTCAGTATGATATTGGCTGTGGGTTTGTCATAGATAGCTCTTATTATTTCGAGATATGTCCCATCAATACCTAATATATTGACAGTTTTTAGCATGAAGGGTTGTTGAATTTTGTCAAAGGTCTTTTCTGCATCTATTGAGATAATGATGTGGTTTTTGTCTTTGGTTCTGTTTATATGCTGGATTACATTTATTGATTTGCGTATGTTGAACCAGTCTTGCATCCCAGGGATGAAGCCCACTTGATCATGGTGGATAAGCTTTTTGATGTGCTGCTGGATTCGGTTTGCCAGTATTTTATTGAGGATTTTTGCATCAATGTTCATCAAAGATATTGGTCTAAAATTCTCTTTTTTTGTTGTGTCTCTGCCAGGCTTTGGTATCAGAATGATGCTGGCCTCATAAAATCAGTTAGGGAGGATTCCCTCTTTTTCTATTGATTGGAATAGTTTCAGAAGGAATGGTACCAGTTCCTCCTTGTACCTCTGGTAGAATTCGGCTGTGAATCCATCTGGCCCTGGACTCTTTTTGGTTGGTAAGCTATTGATTATTGCCACAATTTCAGAGCCTGTTATTGGTGTATTCAGAGATTCAACTTCTTCCTGGTTTAGTCTTGGGAGAGCATATGTGTTGAGGAATTTATCCATTTCTTCTAGATTTTCTAGTGGTTATTTGCGTAGAGGTGTTTGTAGTATTCTCTGATGGTAGTTTGTATTTCTGTGGGATTGGTGGTGATATCCCCTTTATCATTTTTTATAGCGTCTATTTGATTCTTCTCTCTTTTTTTCTTTATTAGTCTTGCTAGCGGTCTGTCAATTTTGTTGATCCTTTCAAAAAGCAGCTCCTGGATTCATTAATTTTTTGAAGGGTTTTTTGTGTCTCTATTTCCTTCAGTTCTGCTCTGATTTTAGTTATTTCTTGCCTTCTGCTAGCTTTTGAATGTGTTTGCTCTTGCTTTTCTAGTTCTTTGAATTGTGATGTTAGGGTGTCAATTTTGGATCTTTCCTGCTTTCTCTTGTGGGCATTTAGTGCTATAAATTTCCCTCTACACACTGCTTTGAATGTGTCCCAGAGATTCTGCTACGTTCTGTCTTTGTTCTCATTGGTTTCAAAGAACATCTTTGTTTCTGCCTTCATTTTGTTATGTACCCAGTAGTCATTAAGGAGCGGGTTGTTCAGTTTCCATGTAGTTGAGCAGTTTTGAGTGCGTTTCTTAATCCTGAGTTCTAGTTTGATTGCACTGTGGTCTGAGAGACAGTTGGTTATAATTTCTGTTCTTTTACATTTGCTGAGGAGAGCTTTACTTCCAACTATGTGGTCAATTTTGGAATAGGTGTGGTGTGGTGCTGAAAAAAATGTATATTCTGCTGATTTGGGGTGGAGAGTTCTGTAGATGTCTATTAGGTCTGCTTGGTGCAGAGCTGAGTTCAATTCCTGGGTATCCTTGTTAACTTTCTGTCTCGTTGATCTGTCTAATGTTGACAGTGGGGTGTTAAAGTCTCCCATTATTATTATGTGGGAGTCTAAGTCTCTTTGTAGGTCACTCAGGACTTGCTTTATGAATCTGGGTGCTCCTGTATTGGGTGCATATATATTTAGGATAGTTAGCTCTTCTTGTTGAATTGATCCCTTTACAATTATGTAATGGCCTTCTTTGTCTCTTTTGATCTTTGTTGGTTTAAAGTCTGTTTTATCAGAGACTAGGATTGCAACCCCTGCCTTTTTTTGTTTTCCATTTGCTTGGTAGATCTTCCTCCATCCCTTTATTTTGAGCCTATGTGTGTCCCTGCACATGAGATGGGTTTCCTGAATAAGCACACTGATGGGTCTTGACTCTTTATCCAATTTGTCAGTCTGTGTCTTTTAATTGGAGCATTTAGCCCATTTACATTTAAGGTTAATATTGTTACGTGTGAATTTGATCCTGTCATTATGATGTTAGCTGGTTATTTTGCTCGTTAGTTGATGCAGTTTCTTCCTAGCCTTGATGGTCTTTACAATTTGGCATGATTTTGCAGTGGCTGGTACCGGTTGTTCCTTTCCGTGTTTAGTGCTTCCTTCAGGAGCTCTTGTAGGGCAGGCGTGGTGGTGACAAAATCTCTCAGTATTTGCTTGTCTGTAAAGTATTTTATTTCTCCTTCACTTAGGAAGCTTAGTTTGGCTGGATATGAAATTCTGGGTTGAAAATTATTTTCTTTAAGCATGTTGAATACTGGCCCCCACTCTCTTCTGGCTTGTAGAGTTTCTGCCGAGAGATCCGCTGTTAATCTGATGGGCTTCCCTTTGTGGGTAACCCCACCTTTCTCTCTGGCTGCCCTTAACATTTTTTCCTTCATTTCACCTTTGGTGAATCTGACAATTATGTGTCTTGGAGTTGCTCTTCTCGAGGAGTATCTTTGTGGCGTTCTCTGTATTTCCTGAAACTGAATGTTGGTCTGCCTTGCTAGATTGGGGAAGTTCTCCTGGATAATATCCTGCAGAGTGTTTTCCAACTTGGTTCCATTCTCCCCGTCACTTTCAGGTACACCAATCAGACGTAGATTTGGTCTTTTCACATAGTCCCATATTTCTTGGAGGCTTTGTTCGTTTCTTTTTATTCTTTTTTCTCTGAACTTCCCTTCTTGCTTCATTTCATTCATTTCATCTTCCATCACTGATACCCTTTCTTCCAGTTGATCGCATTGGCTCCTGAGGCTTCTGCATTCCTCAGGTAGTTCTCGAGCCTTGGCTTTCAGCTCCATCAGCTCCTTTAAGCACTTCTCTGCATTGGTTATTCTAGTTATACATTTGTCTAAATTTTTTTCAAAGTTTTTAACTTCTTTGCCTTTGGTTTGAATTTCCTCCTGTAGCTCGGAGTAGTTTGATGGTCTGAAGTCTTCTTCTCTCAACTCGTCAAAGTCATTCTCCGTCCACCTTTGTTCTGTTGCTGGTGAGGAACTGCTTTCCTTTGGAGGAGGAGAGGCACTCTGCTTTTTAGAGTTTCCAGTTTTTCTGCTCTGTTTTTTCCCCATCTTTGTGGTTTTATCTACTTTTGGTCCTTGATGATGGTGATGTACAATTGGGTTTTTGGTGTGGATGTCCTTTCTGTTTGTTAGTTTTCCTTCTAACAGACAGGACCCTCAGCTGCAGGTCTGTTGGAGTTTGCTAGAGGTCCACTCCAGACCCTGTTTGCCTGGGTACCCGCAGCGGTGGCTGCAGAACAGGAGATTTTCGTGAACCGCGAATGCTGCTGTCTGATCATTCCTCTGGAAGTTTTGTCTCAGAGAAGTACCCGGCCGTGTGAGGTGTCAGTCTGCCCCTACTCGGAGGTGCCTCCCAGTCAGGCTGCTCGGGGGTCAGGGGTCAGGGACCCACTTGAGGAGGCAGTCTGCCCGTTCTCAGATCTCCAGCTACATGCTGGGAGAACCACTGCTCTCTTCAAAGCTGTCAGATACGGACATTTAAGTCTGCAGAGGTTACTGCTGTCTTTTTGTTTGTCTGTGCCCTGCTCCCAGAGGTGGAGCCTACAGAGGCAGGAAGGCCTCCTTGAGCTGTGGTGGGCTCCACCCAGTTCGAGCTTCCCTGCTGCTTTGTTTACCTAAGCAAGCCTGGGCAATGGCGGGCGCCCCTCCCCCAGACTGGCTGCTGCCTTGCAGTTTGATCTCAGACTGCTGTGCTAGCAATCAGCGAGACTCCGTGGGCGTAGGACCCTCCCAGCCAGGTGTGGGATATAGTCTCCTGGTGCGCCTTTTTTTAAGCCGGTCAGAAAAGTGCAGTATTAGGGTGGGAGTGACCCGATTTTCCAGGTGCCGTCTGTGGCCCCTTTCTTTGACTAGGAAAGGGAACTCCCTGATCCCTTGCACTTCCCGAGTGAGGTAATGCCTCGCCCTGCTTTGGCTGGCACACGGTGCGCTGCACCCACTGTCCTGTGCCTACTGTCTGGCACTCCCTAGTGAGATGAACTCGGTACCTCAGATGGAAATGCAGAAATCACCCGTCTTCTGCGTCGCTCACGCTGGGAGCTGTAGACCGGAGCTGTTCCTATTCGGCCATCTTGGCTCCACCTATCACATATGTGTCAAAAAATATTTTTTTAAAGACTGGTACTTGAAAACTTTACTTTAAGAATGAGGCTGGGTGCGTGGCTCACACCTGTAATTCTAGCACTTTGGGAGGCCGAGGTGGGTGGATCACTTGAGGTCAGGAATTCAAGACCAGCCTGGCCAACATGGTGAAACCCCCTCTCTATTAAAAACATAAAAATTAGCGAGGCATGGTGGTGTGCACCTGTAATCCCAGCTATTCAGGAGGCTGAGGCACAAAAATCACTTGAACCCAGGAGGTAGAGGTTGCAGTGAACCAAGGTCACACCACTGCCCTCCAGACTGCGGTAGAGTGAGACTGTTGAAAAAAAAAAAGAAAAAGAACGAAGAGTGTTTTAAAGATTTAAATGAGTTAAGAGTACTAGACTACCTTAAGATGCTAATGCTATATAAAGAGCCTGTTTTTTCTAAGGAATCCTAGTGCTTACTAAACAATAAACTTCAAAACATACTGAGAGGTAGGTGGTGTCATCTGCATACAGCGCCAACAGGCAGCCCCAGGCAAGGAGAGTTCAATTCCCTTGCTTGTCTCCCAGGAAGACAGCAACAGAAATACCTGAAGATTAGTCAGTGTTTCCCTAGTCCACATAATAACAGAAGCATTTAGCAGAAAATGCTCCTTCTCTGCAGTTTTGGAAAATCACAAGATCTGTGACTTCTCAAATTTAACGGAACAGTACTTACCATGAAGGGGCGTTTCATTTTTTATAGCCCTATAAAACATGACAGCTTATATTTTTAGAAAGGATCTGGCAATTTCCTCCCTCCCCCAATAAAAATCAAGTAATTTTATGAAGGGCATTTAAGGAGGAAATGCCTCCAATGTATCTTGCTCTGATACACTTTTTCTCTCTCTAAAGTTGTAGTAAAGATTTGCTATATTGTACTTTTCTTCTCCTTGACTTTTCTGTCCCCCTTCTCCATAAACTTTACTCCCACCACTGTCCAAGAGGAAAAAGCTTCACTAACTCCTCAAAATGTCACAATTTATTTGTCTTACTGAAAGTCTGAAGAGGCTTTATAAAATAAGGCAGTATTGTCTCATCATGATAATTTTAATAAGCATGAGGTTTGCTCTAAATTACCAAACAAAGTATAACAGGTTATATGTAAGGAAAGGCACAATCTTATTTTAGGCTAAATTCCCCCTGAAGAAGCTTGTCTATAGTACTATGAACATATAGAGATAGAGATAGGATTTCCTGCTTAGTCTTTTCTTTCTTTCTTTTTTTTTTTTTTTGGATGTGGGCAAACCTCATTTTAATTGCAAAAGACTTAATTTACAGCACATTCAATAATGAACCAACAGGAGAGTTGCTGACTTTGGAACATATGAATATATAAAAATTCCTTGCAATTCAGGTAGTCAAGATAAAAAGTGCATACAAGGAAAGCAATCCTCATTTTTCTGAAAATGTTTACATTTTAAAAGGTGAGTAGACATACTTGGAAGTTCAAAGCAGTAGGATGTAGCTTGCAAGGAAAGGAAAACCCTTTTCCATGTTGTTAGGGAAAAGTATATCAAATATATCCCAATTCCACTTGATAAAGTCAGTTGGATGACCTCCTTGAACCAAGCTAGGGCAGAACACTTAGTAAAAGTGGGCCCTGGGTGGGGATGCAAATCCAGGAGAAGAGGGGCACCAGATCCCATGCAGTGCCAAACACATCCATTCCACCCTCTAACACATACGAGGCACATCGCCCCATGTCCCTGGACACAAGATCCACGAGAACAGTCAGCAGATGATCACTGCTCCCATGGTCTGGTGCTTTCTAATGGTCTTAATACAGGCCATGGAGAAAATCCTTTACTACCAAACGCAAACTGTCATTGAACTTAAGTCATAAAGGATGTTGTGGGGGAAATTCTTGTAACACATACATAGGGACTTCTATTTACCTAATTAGAACAATGATTACACAATTGACATTCCTGTTTCCATAAGGTTTTATTCTCTATGCTGGAATGGCTGAAGGAAAAGTTGTCTATTTTTGGTTTTATTTTACATTTTCAAAAGAGAGGGAACAAAGAGAAAAATGCCCAACTTTGGGGCCCAGCAGGTACAAAAGCAGACTTCTCTGACTCTAGATCCATCAGATTTGGGGGATGTTTCACTGCCTAGGGAAGGTTAGTGAAGCCCGTTATATCCCCAATCCTACAGGAAGAATTCTGCAGTTAATCTATCACAGTGTTCTAGCAAACCTGCTTAGCCTTTTCTCAGCATCACCTTTTCTAGAAAAAAATATTGATTTGGATACTTGAGCTATAAGTGTAATCTTCAGGGGTAGTTGTTCAACGCAGAGTGCATGTGTCAGGAAGTAAAGGGCCATCCTTGGTACTGCCCCTGCCCCCACTTGGATGAAGCAATCATTGTTGAAACAACGTAGAAAACCAAATCACAGTATTCTGCAGAAGCTTTGCAGCACCTAGAGCTGATCCTCGACCTGTCAGGACTAGCCTCATTTTAAGAGGTTGGCTTGGTAGTTTTTCTTGTTGATCTACATGTCATTCATACCACAGCTTTCTGCCAGACCAGTACATAGGACAGAGAACAATAATAGTTTAAAAATAAATAAAAGGGGTATATTTTTTCCATAACTTTTTATTATTTGGACCTTTATGGCAATTAGATGCCTCTTTATCCTTGAATTCAAAAGTTCTCTCTCTCTGGTTTTATCTACAGTAACTATGGCTATGATAAGTAGCAATACAAAATGTCTATGATTTATTGAAGTTGATGCTTAATAAAAGGCTGATGAAAGGAAAAAGAATACTAATTTTGTGATAAAACCACCAAAACTCAATGCCCAGCTAAGATAAACCCCATGTTCAGCATGAACTTGATAAAGAAAATCACAAAAAAGAGTGGCAGAAATTTCATGTCCGGCAGTGTTCTCTGGTTGTGATGTTTAAAATTTTCATATTTCGAATGAAACTCAACTGGTTCTTCTACAATACATTTGAATAAGCAATGTATCTGAATTTCTCATTTTGTATACAAAGGAAGACTGAGAAATGAATAAGAATTAACTGTTCAAGTTCCAAAATGCTATCATGTAGGAAAAAGCAGATTTTTAGGAACAGATAGGAACAGATTTTATAGATACTTTGCCCGAGGAGGTTGCAAACAAACAATACATTTAGCTTTCACTTTTTAAAGTATGAATAAATATTTTTTCTCAAAAATAAGTCTTATATGAATTTGTAACATGTTTCTATTTTATCATTACCCTGCTATAGAATTGTCTTAGTCTGTTCCTGCTGCTATAACAGAATACCTCGATTATCTATGAAGAACAGAAATATGTTTTCTGAGTTCTGGAGTTGGAGTCCAAGATCAAGGCACTAGGAAACTTGGTATCTCACAAGAGCTGCACTCTGCTTCCAATATGGCACCTCTAGCTGCATCCACACATGGCAGAAAGAATGGAAGAGTTGAACTCACCTCTTCAGGCCTTCTTATAAAACACGAATCCCATCAATGAGGGTGAACCCTCATCACTTCCTAAGGCTAATCACTTCCTAAAGGCTCCACCTCTTAATATTGTTACATTGGGGATTAAGTTTCACGTGAATTTTGGAGGGGACAAACTTCCAAATCAAAGCAATGGAACAATTTAAGAATTATTCTTAAAACAAAACACATTTAAAAATAACTAATACAAATATATAGTTAGATAAAAGAAATAAGATGTAGTGTTAGATCAATAGGGTGGCTATATTTACAACAATCTATTGTACTTTTCAAAATAGCTGGAGAGAATAGTTTGAATGTTTCAAGCAAAACGAAATGACAAATATTTAAGGTGATAAATATGCAAAGTACACTGATTCGATCTTTAAAAATTATTTGAATGTATTATCACATGTACCCCAAAACTATGTGCATCTATCATGCATCATTAAAAAAACTTTTAAAAAATTTAAAAATAGTCATTCCAGAATTAAAAAAAGGTGTGGGGTACAGTGAGGAGTTCTGAGGAAGACTGAATTTTAGCCATAAGTATAAAACAAATGTTTTTACTAACATGAAAAGATTGATATTTATTTCACAAATATTTAAATAAAATATGTGTATTGCATTCACTGCAAAAATTTCTCTTCAGTCATAAATTACCCCAATTTAACATTTTCTCTAAGTTATTATCATTTGAGGTTATCAATGGCAAGATTTTATTTTAATCCAAGAAAATTGGAGTTTTTGTCAGTATATTTAAAGTTCACCAGGTAAAGCTCATGATGATTTTTAATTTCTCTGACAAAGGGAAACATGCAATTTCATCAGCATGAGTGGTCAGCAGATATAATAACATTAATTGTTTCTGTTTCTGCCCTCGACTTTTTAACAGAGAATACCAAATTCTACTTTTGCATTGATGTACTACTAAAATTAATTTTTAATAAGACTTTATAACAAATCCATCCAATCTCAGTCAGCTTTGACTAAACAAGATACAATTTTCACAATTCTTTTGCAACTCCATTAATTTGTTTTCACTTAGGCAATTAAGCAATTTGTATGAATTCAAAAAACCATTTTGGTAAGTTTCTATTTTTCTGAGAGTTTTATGAATACTTAATTTGTTTGAGTGCTCATTTACTCCTAAGCCAATTTGGGTATTTTAGTTTTGTAATGCCATTGAATGTAGAAAAATATCATGTATACCTATCATACAAACGTAGATATATACATGTACACATACATAAACATACAGACAGATGCAACCAGATCTTATGGCATTTTATTTTAAAAATTTTAGTCACGGAATAAATAACAGATGGTGATGAGAATACAGAGAAAAGGGAACACTTATACACTATTGGTGGGAATGTAAGTTAGTACAGTCAGTATGAAAAACAGTATGGAGTTTACTCATAAAATGAAAACTGGAACTACCGTAAGATCCAGCCAATCCCACTGCTGGGTCTGTAGC
Organism: Pan paniscus; assembly: GCF_029289425.2. NCBI lineage: Eukaryota > Metazoa > Chordata > Mammalia > Primates > Hominidae > Pan > Pan paniscus. Next base: position 116,856,761 of record NC_073252.2, read on the forward strand.
CCAAAGAAAGGAAATCAGTACATAGAAGAGCTAACTGTACTCCCATGTTCATTGCAGCATTATTTACAGTAGCCAAGAAATGACATTAACCTAAGTTTCATCAAAGGATGACTAAATAAAGACAATGCTGTATATATACACAATGTAGTACTATTATTCAGCTGTTAAAAATAATCCTTTCATTTGTAGCAACATGGATGAGCCTAGAAGACATTATGTTAAATGAAATAACCCAGGCACAGAAAGAAAAATTTTGCAAGTTCTCACGGATATGTAGGAGCTAAAGAAAAAGTTGATCTCTTGGAGGTACGGAATAAAATGGTGATTACCAGAAGTTGGGAAGGAAAAGGGGAAAAATTGTACAAAGCATGTGGTTAATGAGTACAAAAATACAGTTAGATAGAAAGAATAAATTCTAGTGTTCAATACCATAGTAGGGTGAATACAGGTATTAATAATTTATTGCATACTTCAAAATAGATAGAAGAGAATATCTAGAATGTTCTTAACACAAAGAAATACTAAATGAGGTGATGGATGTCCTAATTACTCCAAGTTGATCATTACACATTGTCAGCGTGTACAAAAATATCTCATGCACTCGGCTGGGAGCCAAGATGGCCGAATAGGAACAGCTCCAGTCTACAGCTCCCAGCGTGAGTGATGCAGAAGACGGGTGATTTCTGCATTTCCATCTGAGGTACTGGGTTCATCTCATTAGGGAGTGCCAGACAGTGGGTACAGGACAGTGGGTGCAGCGCACTCTGTGCGAGCCGAAGCAGGGCGAAGCATTGCCTCACTTGGGAAGCACAAGGGGTCAGGGAGTTCCCTTTCCTAGTCAAAGAAAGGGGTGACAGACAGCACCTGGAAAATCGGATCACTCCTACCCTAATACTGTGCTTTTCCAATGGGCTTTAAAAACGGCACACCAGGAGATTATATCCCACACCTGGCTCAGAGGGTCCTATGCCCACGGAGTCTCACCGATTGCTAGCACAGCAGTCTGAGATCAAACTGCAAGGCGGCAGTGAGTCTGGGGGAGGGGGGCCCGCCATTGCCCAGGCTTGCTTAGGTAAACAAAGCAGCAGGGAAGCTCGAACTGGGTGGAGCCCACCACAGCTCAAGGAGGCCTTCCTGCCTCTGTAGGCTCCACCTCTGGGAGCAGGGCACAGACAAACAAAAAGACAGCAGTAACCTCTGCAGACTTAAATGTCCGTATCTGACAGCTTTGAAGAGAGCAGTGGTTCTCCCAGCATGTAGCTGGAGATCTGAGAACGGGCAGACTGCCTCCTCAAGTGGGTCCCTGACCCCTGACCCCCGAGCAGCCTGACTGGGAGGCACCCCCGAGTAGGGGCAGACTGACACCTCACACGGCCGGGTACTTCTCTGAGACAAAACTTCCAGAGGAATGATCAGACAGCAGCATTCGTGGTTCATGAAAATCTCCTGTTCTGCAGCCACCGCTGCGGGTACCCAGGCAAACAGGGTCTGGAGTGGACCTCTAGCAAACTCCAACAGACCTGCAGCTGAGGGTCCTGTCTGTTAGAAGGAAAACTAACAAACAGAAAGGACATCCACACCAAAAACCCAACTGTACATCACCATCATCAAGGACCAAAAGTAGATAAAACCACAAAGATGGGGAAAAAACAGAGCAGAAAAACTGGAAACTCTAAAAAGCAGAGCGCCTCTCCTCCTCCAAAGGAAAGCAGTTCCTCACCAGCAACGGAACAAAGCTGGATGGAGAATGACTTTGACGAGTTGAGAGAAGAAGGCTTCAGATGATCAAACTACTCCGAGCTACAGGAGGAAATTCAAACCAAAGGCAAAGAAGTTAAAAACTTTGAAAAAAATTTAGACAAATGTATAACTAGAATAACCAATGCAGAGAAGTGCTTAAAGGAGCTGATGGAGCTGAACACCAAGGCTCGAGAACTACCTGAGGAATGCAGAAGCCTCAGGAGCCGATGTGATCAACTGGAAGAAAGGGTATCAGTGATGGAAGATGAAATGAATGAAATGAAGCAAGAAGGGAAGTTCAGAGAAAAAAGAATAAAAAGAAACGAACAAAGCCTCCAAGAAATATGGGACTATGTGAAAAGACCAAATCTACGTCTGATTGGTGTACCTGAAAGTGACGGGGAGAATGGAACCAAGTTGGAAAACACTCTGCAGGATATTATCCAGGAGAACTTCCCCAATCTAGCAAGGCAGACCAACATTCAGTTTCAGGAAATACAGAGAACGCCACAAAGATACTCCTCGAGAAGAGCAACTCCAAGACACATAATTGTCAGATTCACCAAAGGTGAAATGAAGGAAAAAATGTTAAGGGCAGCCAGAGAGAAAGGTGGGGTTACCCACAAAGGGAAGCCCATCAGATTAACAGCGGATCTCTCGGCAGAAACTCTACAAGCCAGAAGAGAGTGGGGGCCAGTATTCAACATGCTTAAAGAAAATAATTTTCAACCCAGAATTTCATATCCAGCCAAACTAAGCTTCCTAAGTGAAGGAGAAATAAAATACTTTACAGACAAGCAAATACTGAGAGATTTTGTCACCACCACGCCTGCCCTACAAGAGCTCCTGAAGGAAGCACTAAACACGGAAAGGAACAACCGGTACCAGCCACTGCAAAATCATGCCAAATTGTAAAGACCATCAAGGCTAGGAAGAAACTGCATCAACTAACGAGCAAAATAACCAGCTAACATCATAATGACAGGATCAAATTCACACATAACAATACTAACCTTAAATGTAAATGGGCTAAATGCTCCAATTAAAAGACACAGACTGACAAATTGGATAAAGAGTCAAGACCCATCAGTGTGCTTATTCAGGAAACCCATCTCATGTGCAGGGACACACATAGGCTCAAAATAAAGGGATGGAGGAAGATCTACCAAGCAAATGGAAAACAAAAAAAGGCAGGGGTTGCAATCCTAGTCTCTGATAAAACAGACTTTAAACCAACAAAGATCAAAAGAGACAAAGAAGGCCATTACATAATTGTAAAGGGATCAATTCAACAAGAAGAGCTAACTATCCTAAATATATATGCACCCAATACAGGAGCACCGAGATTCATAAAGCAAGTCCTGAGTGACCTACAAAGAGAATTAGACTCCCACACAATAATAATGGGAGACTTTCACACCCCACTGTCAACATTAGACAGATCAACGAGACAGAAAGTTAACAAGGATACCCAGGAATTGAACTCAGCTCTGCACCAAGCAGACCTAATAGACATCTACAGAACTCTCCACCCCAAATCAGCAGAATATACATTTTTTTCAGCACCACACCACACCTATTCCAAAATTGACCACATAGTTGGAAGTAAAGCTCTCCTCAGCAAATGTAAAAGAACAGAAATTATAACCAACTGTCTCTCAGACCACAGTGCAATCAAACTAGAACTCAGGATTAAGAAACGCACTCAAAACTGCTCAACTACATGGAAACTGAACAACCCGCTCCTTAATGACTACTGGGTACATAACAAAATGAAGGCAGAAACAAAGATGTTCTTTGAAACCAATGAGAACAAAGACAGAACGTAGCAGAATCTCTGGGACACATTCAAAGCAGTGTGTAGAGGGAAATTTATAGCACTAAATGCCCACAAGAGAAAGCAGGAAAGATCCAAAATTGACACCCTAACATCACAATTCAAAGAACTAGAAAAGCAAGAGCAAACACATTCAAAAGCTAGCAGAAGGCAAGAAATAACTAAAATCAGAGCAGAACTGAAGGAAATAGAGACACAAAAAACCCTTCAAAAAATTAATGAATCCAGGAGCTGCTTTTTGAAAGGATCAACAAAATTGACAGACCGCTAGCAAGACTAATAAAGAAAAAAAGAGAGAAGAATCAAATAGACGCTATAAAAAATGATAAAGGGGATATCACCACCAATCCCACAGAAATACAAACTACCATCAGAGAATACTACAAACACCTCTACGCAAATAACCACTAGAAAATCTAGAAGAAATGGATAAATTCCTCAAAACATACACCCTTCCAAGACTAAACCAGGAAGAAGTTGAATCTCTGAATACACCAACAACAGGCTCTGAAATTGTGGCAATAATCAATAGCTTACCAACCAAAAAGAGTCCAGGGCCAGATGGATTCACAGCCGAATTCTACCAGAGGTACAAGGAGGAACTGGTACCATTCCTTCTGAAACTATTCCAATCAATAGAAAAAGAGGGAATCCTCCCTAACTGATTTTATGAGGCCAGCATCATCATGATACCAAAGCCTGGCAGAGACACAACAAAAAAAGAGAATTTTAGACCAATATCCTTGATGAACATTGATGCAAAAATCCTCAATAAAATACTGGCAAACCGAATCCAGCAGCACATCAAAAAGCTTATCCACCATGATCAAGTGGGCTTCATCCCTGGGATGCAAGACTGGTTCAACATACGCAAATCAATAAATGTAATCCAGCATATAAACAGAACCAAAGACAAAAACCACATGATTATCTCAATAGACGCAGAAAAGGCCTTTGACAAAATTCAACAACCCTTCATGCTAAAAACCGTCAATATATTAGGTATTGATGGGACGTATCTCAAAATAATAAGAGCTATCTATGACAAACCCACAGCCAATATCATACTGAATGGGCAAAAACTGGAAGCATTCCCTTTGAAAACTGGCACAAGACAGGGATGCCCTCTCTCACCACTCCTACTCAACATAGTGTTGGAAGTTCTGGCCAGGCCAATCAGGCAGGAGAAGGAAATAAAGGGTGTTCAATTACGAAATGAGGAAGTCAAATTGTCCCTGTTTGCAGATGACATGATTGTACATCTAGAAAACCCCATTGTCTCAGCCCCAAATCTCCTTAAGCTGATAAGCAACTTCAGCAAAGTCTCAGGATACAAAATCAATGTGCAAAAATCACAAGCATTCTTATACACCAATAACAGACAAACAGAGAGCCAAATCATGAGTGAAGTCCCATTCACAATTGCTTCAAAGAGAATAAAATACCTAGGAATCCACCTAACAAGGGACGTGAAGGACCTCTTCAAGGAGAACTACAAACCACTGCTCAATGAAATAAAAGAGGATACAAACAAATGGAAGAACATTCCATGCTCATGGGTTGGAAGAATCAATATTGTGAAAATGGCCATACTGCCCAAGGTAATTTATAGATTCAATGCCATCCCCATCAAGCTACCAATGACTTTCTTCACAGAATTGGAAAAAACTACTTGAAAGTTCATATAGAACCAAAAAAGAGCCCGCATCACCAAGTCAATCCTAAGCCAAAGAACAAAGCTGGAGGCATCATGCTACCTGACTTCAAACTATACTACAAGGCTACAGTAACTAAAACAACATGGTACTGGTACTAAAACAGAGATATAGATCAATGGAACAGAACAGAGCCCTCAGAAATAATGCCGCTTATCTACAACTGTCTGATCTTTGACAAACCTGAGAAAAACAAGCAATGGGGAAAGGATTCCCTATTTAATAAATGGTGCTGGGAAAACTGGCTAGCCATATGTAGAAAGCTGAAACTGGATCCCTTCCTTACACCTTATACAAAAATTAATTCAAGATGGATTAAAGACTTACATGTTAGACCTAAAACCATAAAAACCCTAGAAGAAAACCTAGGCATTACCATTCAGGACATAGGCATGGGCAAGGACTTCATGTCTAAAACACCAAAAGCAATGGCAACAAAAGCCAAAATTGACAAATGGGATCTAACTAAACTCAAGAGCTTCTGCACAGCAAAAGAAACTACCATCAGAGTGAACAGGCAACCTACAAAATGGGAGAAAATTTTCGCAATCTACTCATCGGACAAAGGGCTAATATCCAGAATCTACAATGAACTCAAACAAATTTACAAGAAAAAAACAAATAACCCCATCAAAATGTGGGCGAAGGGTATGAACAGACACTTCTCAAAAGAAGACATTTATGGAGCCAAAAAACACATGAAAAAATGCTCATCATCACTGGCCATCAGAAAAATGCAAATCAAAACCACAATGAGATACCATCTCACACCAGTTAGAATGGCAATCATTAAAAAGTCAGGAAACAACAGGTGCTGGAGAGGATGTGGAGAAACAGGAACACTTTTACACTGTTGGTGGGAATGTAAACTAGTTCAACCATTGTGGAAGTCAGTGTGGCAATTCCTCAGGGATCTAGAACTAGAAATACCATTTGACCCAGCCATCCCATTACTGGGTATATACCCAAAGGACTATAAATCATGATGCTATAAAGACACATGCACATGTATGTTTATTGTGGCTCTATTCACAATAGCAAAGACTTGGAACCAACCCAAATGTCCAACAATGATAGACTGGATTAAGAAAATGTGGCACATATACACCATGGAATACTATGCAGCCATAAAAAATGATGAGTTCATGTCCTTTGTAGGGACATGGATGAAACAGGAAATCATCATTCTCAGTAAAATATCACAAGGACAAAAAACAAAACACTGCATGTTCTCAGTCATAGGTGGGAATTGAACAATGAGAACACATGGACACAGGAAGGGGAACATCACACTCCGGGGACTGTTGTGGGGTGGGGGGAGTGGGGAGGGATAGCATTAGGAGATATAACTAATGCTAAATGACATGTTAATGCGTGCAGCACACCAGCATGGCACATGTATACATATGTAACAAACCTGCACATTGTGCACATGTACCCTAAAACTTAAAGTATAATAATAAGGAAATAAAATTTTAAAAAAGAACATAAAAAAATCTCATGCACTGCATAAATATGTACAATTATTATGTATCAATTGAAAAATGTAAAAATTTTAGTCATGAAGCAGTAAAACAAAGTAATAGAAACTCACTGGTTTATCTCTATATATTTAACCAAATTGTATTTCTGACAAAATGGCACAAGTCAAGCTTACCTATTCAATAAGGGCTAAAGCTTTTTACCAATATTTGTGGAGAAGGATTTAATTTTTTTTCATTTTCCCAGTTTCCCAATAGTTCCTTTTAAATTCTCTTTTCAACCTCAAGTACTTGCCTTTTAGGGAACCCTGAATCCCTTGAGAGTCCCCAGTGGAGGGTAGGGTGCCTAAAGTTCCAGTGACCAAGGAGCTGGAGTGGGAAGGGAAAGGTGCTGGCAGGAGTAGACATCGCTGGCAGAGCAGATTGTCAGCAGAGGTTCAAGAAGAGGGATTTCAGGTGACAGAGAAGTTCCCATGAGACCCAATACAAAGGACAGAGGAAACAGAATAGAGAGGTCTTACAGAGCTAGGAAAAGGACTTCCAGCTCATAGTCAGTGAATCATCCCCACTCAGGAAAAGAAAGCCAGGAAGAAGTGATTTCTAGCCCAGGGAATTGGGGAATAATTCCCACTCCCAAAAAGGAGGCAGGAAGAAGAGCTTCCAGCCCAAGAGATACTTTTCAAAAGAAGCGTGGGGACTGGAACCCAGCCCCAAAAAGTATACTTATACCTTTAGAATCAACATCTGTCCTTGCCAGCTTCAAGGAATGTTTGTCTGGAACAATGGTTCAGAAGTCTGAGTTACCAGCGAATCCTCAGTCAGTCAATAGAGAAGACAAAGGAAAGGCACACATTCAGTGTCCTAGGTGAGAGTCCTGGGGGTCCAATGATGAGTCTAATCCTATCTGAGTCACAGCACAATAACTGTTAAAGAGAAAATTACTTCATAATATTCTTTAAAGCAACTCAGGACCATTGCAATAGGTATAGGGACCATTGCAGTGGGGAAGTGCAGTGGGGAGAGAGAATGGGTTCAACCATGAATACAACATAGGCAAGTGGGAATTTATAGCCAAGGGGCAGTAAGAGGATGCTGGCTAAACCAACTAAATGGGATTCTTGATCAGACATCACCTTGGGGATGATGGAAGATAAAGAACCTGCTCATACCAAGTATGACCAGATATCAAGGATAAGCGTTCTTACTAAACTAACTTAGCAGGATTCTTTGCTAAAACTGGATTGTACAAGAAAGTATACAAATGGACCTAGCAGAAGACTCAGAAGCCTGACTAAAGTTTGGCCAAGCAAAGAATCTTTGACGTTAGTCATCAATTATTTACCTACTTGGCTTATGCAGTGTTTGATGTTAGGAGTACACTAGTGAATAAAATGTGACCTCTGTCCCCGGGGAGCTGACAGTTCTAGGGAGGGTACAATGTAAAGAGAGAAGAACAATGATGGGATTACACACAGAGTATTATGAGAACACAGCAAGAATAAAAGAAAAAATCCAAACTTTAATGTGGAAAGATTGGTGCATGAGGAGTGGAAGGATTCTCACAGCAGATTCCTGGAGTGATTTATGGCAGAGTCTTAGAGGCTGAGGAGTGGTAACTGGTAGAGGGTGAGAATAGCCTAGAGGCAGGCCATTCCAGACAGAAGGAACAGCACAGTGCTGGAATATTCCAGGCAGCTCTCTGTTAGTCTTGAATAATAAAGTGAGAATCAGAAAGCAGTGGATTTTTTTCCCCATAGGGCAGAGTAAACTTTTTCTTTAAAGAGCTAGATTGTAAACACTTTAGGCTTAAGGAACCTTTGAGTCTGAATTCAACTCTGCCTTTATAGTGCAAAGCAACCATGTCCAATATAAAAGTGAATGATCATGGCTCAATAAAACTTTATTCATAGACATTGAAATTGGAATTATATATTATTTGCACAAGTCATGGAATAGAATACTTGTTTTTTTTTTTCTAACCACTTAAAAACGTAAAAACCATTTGTAATTTGCTATCCATACAAAATAGTGTTTGACCAAATTTGGCTCATTGGCTATAGTTTTGCCTTTTCCTGCTATAAAGCAACCATGGGGCCATTAAAGGATTTTAAACAAGAAGTTGGCATGATCAAGCCTGTGTTGTAGGAAGTTCATTCTGGCAGCACTGAGGGAGATAGATTTGAAAGGGCAGGACAAGAGGAAGGCAGAACACACAGGCTGTCCAATCTTTCCACCTGGAAAGGCAGGCATAAGAACACTCTGTAGTAAATCAGTCAACACCAGAATATTCCAAAAGCATTCCTTCCCTCCCCATTACTGCCCACCATTCTCTGACACTGTGATTCTTCCTCTTATCTCATCATCCTCCCCATCTCAAACACACACTATCGCTGCCAGCTGCCACCTCTTTAAAATTCTTTCAACAGAGTAGAGAATAGACAGCGGTGCTGGGTGACCTCCAGCAGCATGCTTCCTTAGTTTCTGGGAAGACAGTGATGGCTTAGTGAGCACTGGGATGACCCGACCTTCCTCCAGGCCATCAATGAGTGCCAGAGATGTAGTTACAGTCTTTGGAACATTTATTTTCCAGTTGACAGAATAAGTATTTTTTTAAATTTTCATTTGGCAGATCAAGTCATGTAGTCTCAAAAAAAAGGAATGATTAGTTCCTTTTGCTGCAGGATAATCCAAGACTTTGCTAAATATCTTGAATCTTGATTCAAAAATATTTAAAATTAAATATGCCACAAAAATGCTTAGATATCAAAATTATTTTTTAAAGATTAGAACTAAAACAGGAATACCGTTGGTAAGTCCTCAAAACTCACAGACTACGAAAACAACAGACCATGTAATGAAATTCAGGAGGAATTTTAAAAGGCAGAATGAGAACAGGTTCTCTTTCCTTTCAATGTTGAGTTCTTTCTTCAAAGAATTAATTGCAGAGCTTTTTTCACTCACATCTGCTAGATTTAAGATGGCAATATTATCCTACCTTTGGCACAATGCCATTTTCAAACATTACTGTTGCTGTACTATAGAGTCCATCTTAAGCTTTTAAGGTACTTATGTATAGACCTGAACCAATCTTGTTCCAGACGTGGCCTGTGTTAACCTCCCTCCTCCTTTCCTGTTGTACAGACAGAGGTGAGGTCACTGTCAATTGAGGGGATAATTTTAGGTGGCACTATATTATTATCATCGTTCTGAAATTCTCCCAAAATGGAGAAACATAAAATGAAGGAGAACATAGTAATGCAAGACATATAATAACGTGTGCTTCTAAAAGAGTAAAACAGAAAAAGCCAGAGTTGACTACAATAGTAACTCATTCTAACAAAAGCAGCTCTGTAATCTGAGAATTGCCCATCTGTTATACCCACACAAATAGTAAAAGCCCAAGAATTATATAAAAATCTTTCAATTAATTATGTGTGAAAATCTATGACAAAAAACTTTACAACAATTTAATCATTATGGATTTCCAAAAACAAACAGAAATAATTGGAAAATGTGTCAGAAAACCCAGGCAATTCTTCCACATGTTCTTATGATCTACTCTAATTTCATCACATATGTCATTCCAAATGAAGCTTCCTAAATATGGCAAGGTGAAGATTTACACTGGAGACTTAGCTGTTGTTATATATTTTCATATAATTAACAAAAATCATATTCAAATAATCGAAGGAAAAGCTTAAGTAGAGATTTATTTGGCATAATTTACCTGAATTATTATTCTCTTTTACTGCATTCATCCAATCAATCATCAGGAATGCATTAAGTATTTTCTAGGTGTTAAGCACTTTCCTAGGTAGAAAGAGTGAAGATGATTATGATGATGATAATGATGATGAGATGATGATAACAATGATAGTGATGAGGACAGTGATGATAGATACCTTTATAGACACCCACAATTTAACAAACCCTATACTAAATAATTTAGCTCTGTTGTCTCATTTAGTCTCCTTAGCTTTTTGAGGCTGGTACTGCTATCCCCATTTTACAGATGAAGCAGCTGGGGCACAGAATGCATAAATAAGTGACAGGGTCATACCACTAGAAATTAGTACATATGGGATTTGAATTTGAACCTTTCTCCATAGTCTATATATGCTTGTCTATATATACATGATAGAAAGATATAGATGACATCTCTTCCCATGTCTGGGAAACTAGACAGATACATTTATAGCAAAAGAAAAATTCTAAGGCACGTAAGAGATCATCATGCTGAAAGGAATCACAGACATTATCTAGTCAAAACTCATTTTACAGAAAGGAAATGGAGATCTAGCTAGAACCAAATACCCAAGGTCTCCCAGTGGAGTGCAGAAATACTTTTCTCTACTCCTTGTACTACTACTCAACTCCAGGCCCTCATCATCTGTCACTTGAGCTATTACAACGGCATCTGGACCCCTGTCTCTCATTATATACAAAAAATAACTCAAGATGGATTAAAGACTTGAATGTAAGACCTGAAACTTCAAAATACCAGAAGAAAATACAGGAAAAACTCTTCTGCACATTGGCCCAGGTAAATAATTCATGACTAAGACCTCAAAAGCAAATGCAACAAAACAAAAAATAGACAAATGAGACCTATTAAACTAAAACATTTCTGCACAGCAAAAGAAATAATCAACAGAGTTAACAGACAACGTGTAGAATGGGAGCAAATATTTGCAAACTATGCATCTGACAAAGGAAGGACTAATATCCGGAATCTACAAGGAACTCAAACAACAACAAAACAAATAACCTCATCGAAAAGTGGAGAAAGGACATCTCAACAGACATTTTTCAAAAGAAGACATACAAATGTCCAGGAAGCATATCAAAAAATGCTCCGCGTAACTAATCATCAGAGAAATGCAAATTAAAACCACAATGAGATACTCTCTTACATCAGTCAGAATGGCTATTATTAGAAAGTCGAAAAACAGCAGATGTTGGTGAGGATGTGGAGAAAAGGGAATGCTTGTACACTGTTGGTAGGAATGTAAATTAATACAATGTCTATGGAAAATAGCATGGAGATTTCTCCTAGAACTAAAAATAGGTCTAACATTCAATCTACCAAGCAATACCGCTACTGGGGTATGTACTCAAAAGAAAAGAAATCATTATATCAAAAAGATACCTGCACCTGTATGTTTATCACAGCACTATTCATGATAGCAAAGATAAGGAATCAACCTAAGTGTCCATCAACAGATGATTAGATAAAGAAAATGTGAAATACATATACAAATATGTGTGTGTGTGTGTGTGTGTCTGTGTATGAATACTAATCAGCCATAAAAAAAGGCTGAAATTTTGTCTTTTGCAGTAAATGGTTGGAACTGGAGGCCATTCTCTTAAGTGAAATAACTCAGAAACAGAAAGTCAAATACTGCATGTTCTCACTCCCAAGTGGGAGCTAACTAATAGGTACACGTGGACATAAAGAGTGGAATAATAGACATTGGAGACAGAAGGGTGGGAGGGTGTGAGAGAGGTGAAGGATGAAAAATTACTTGCTGGATACAATGTACACTATTTGGGTGAGGGTTAAGCCCAGATCTCATTGCTATGTAATATATCCACGTAACAAAACGACATCTGTATCTTCTAAATATATTTTTAAAATTTAAAAATAAAAATAGCCCATCGATGTCTCCCTGCCTCCAATTTTATTCTTTTTTCTATAATAATTATATTTCTGAAACTTAGATCTGTTAATGTTGAACTACTTAAACTCTCAAAATTGTTTCCTTTTCCTTCCTGAAAAGCCCAGTACCGCCTTATCAAGCACAAGTCTATCTATCTTCCCAGCTCCCCTTTGAACCACTACTCCAACCAGCCAATCTATTTCCCCAATCCTACTGTTTATGTTTCCTTCTTTATATGTTTGAGCATGCTCTTCTGTCTGTCTAAAGTATTCTTTTCTTTTCCCAGCTTGTGACCCTGTTCATCCATCAAGAAGCAACTCAAGGGCCAGGTGCAGTGGCTGACACCTGTAATCCCAGCCCTTTGGGAGCCTGAGGCAGGTGGATCATATGAAGCCAGGAGTTCAAGACTAGCCTGGCCAACAGGGTGAAGCCCTGCCTCTAACAAAAATACAAACATTGGCTGGGCATGGTGATGCGCACCTGTGATCCCAGCTACTCAAGAGGCTGAGGCACGAGAGTTGCTCAAACCCAGGAAGCAGAGGTTGTAGTGAGCCAAGATCATGCCACTGCACTCCAGCCTGGGTGACAGAGCAAGATTCTGTCTCAAAAATAAATAAATAAATAAATAAATAAATAAATAAAATTTAAAAAGCAACTCAAATATCACTCATTAAAGTATTTCATTCTTTAAGCAGTTAGTCACTCCCTCCTCTGCATTTCCATAACACTTCATTTCTAGTCAATGTTAGAGATGACGACTTGCTCACCTTTTATTTTTCAACACCTAAAGAATACGTGAATGACTTATAGGAGGTCCGTAATACATGCTTATCGAATAGATGAATAAACTGAGAGTGCTATGGTTTCTTGATCTCCAAACCAATTTTGCCACAATAGACTTCATTCAGTCTTTTAGTTCTTCCAGCAAATATTTATTATGTTTATATTTTGTGCCAGGTACTCTGTTAGTCAAAAGGGTAACAGTGGTGAAAAGGTAGATAAGGTTTCTGCCCTCATGGAGGTGCTTGTAGCAAGAAATACAGATAATAAAAATAACAAATAAATAATAAGTTCCAGGAAAGTAATAAGCAGCGGATAAAAGAGAGAGTAAATAACAAAGGCCATCTTAGAAACAGCAATGGGAAAGAAACCCTTCTCCAAGCACTTAATATTTTAACTAAGATCTCAAGGTTAATATACTCAGCCTTGTAAGGAGTTGAGGAAGAATATTTCAGGCAGAGAGAACAGCAAGTCTTGTCGACAAGAAAGGGTTTGCTGTGGACAAGAAACAGAAAGGCTCACGTGGCCATGGCCCTAGCAGTTGATGGTGAAAAATTTGGCAACAAAAGGTTTGAGAAGCAGGCAAACTCACAGCTCTTGAGTGGCTTGGCATGCTTTGTAGGTTATAAGCAATTTGAATTTTGTCTTAAAAGCACTGGGATGTCAGAGGCTTCCTAGCTGGAAGTAAACTGCTTTGATCTATGCATTTAAAAATTGGGGCAATGAATTAAAGAAGGTCAAAGGCAAAAGCAGAAAGACCAGTTAGGAAGCTCCTGCAGAAGTCCAGGCAAACAGTGGTTAATGTGGAGTAATCAGAGATGGAACAAACACAGAGTTTAATCAAATTTGAGAGCTAGACTTAGCAGGCCTTGGAAATATATCTGGTGTGGGCTGTGGAAGAAACGGAGATGTTACCATTGACGTTTAGATTTTTATAATTTGAACCATTAGATGGATGGCATACTTTTTACTGAGATGAGAATGACCAAGGTAAGAAATACATTTAGGAGGGACTTAATAAATTAAGTATGGACATTTTAAGCTTTAATTGTGGAAAACCACTGCTACAGTAAAAGAACCACTAGATGGCAATAATAATAGTTAATTATTGGGAGTGCCTACCATGTGTCAGTCTTTTCTTACATATTAACTTCTTTAATCCCCGCAGTCATTCTATAAGGAAGTTACTACTGTAAACTCCATTTTACAGATAAGGAAAGTAAGGTACAGAATTGTCACCTTACCTCCCCAAGAGCTCACATTTGTATTAATAAGTGGAAGATTCAGGATTCAAATCCAGGCAGTCTGACTCCAGAGCCTGGCCTTTTAATCTGTGTACCACAAAAAATTAATAATTTGGTGCCAGGACAGTTATTAGACACTTCTCATTCATATATAAAACCAACAGGAAGCAAACATAGCTCTCCACACATTATATGACTGAACTTACTAAGCATTGGCTTTAATAAACGCCGATTCTGTGGCTGAAAGATCACTTTTCTTAACATTGATGCCATCACAGAACCACATTATGTACTGGGCTCCAAGTAGACAGCAAATAATATAATAAAGTCTGCTCTGCCTAAATATATATTGCTCCGCAGCGACTTGTCCCAGGGGAATTTTGATAGCTATTTAGCTCTCTTGCCTGGGGGCAATCACCTGCAGAAACCCACTTAATCCACAGTTATCACATCAGAAATGATGGATTGACTGTATAACGAAGCAGGCACTGGGATAGACATGGGAACTACAACTCTCTGCCTTCACAGAGCTTCCGAGTAGTGAAGGAGACAAAAAAAGTAAATGAAATAGCAAAATAAACTGTGATATGTACACATCCCAGGGGCACCCAGTCCTTTACAGAGAAAGTTATGTTTGAACTGAGACCTGAAAAGGGAGGCAGGACTTAACCTAGAGGCAGCCCAATATTTAGTTGCTACAGAAGAAACTTACAAAGCACTTTGGAAGTGGCACAGGACCTTTTGTACCATTTGACATGGAAAGCTGGTGTCCCAAACTCCCAAAGGTGCAAATATCGAAATTGCCTTCACCTATTCTTGGTGTCAGTGCTCCATCTCCAACCCCTGCTTTCCTTTTTTTTTTTTTTAACTTTTAAGTTCAGAGGGTACAAGTGCAACTTTGTTACATAGGTAAACTTTGTCATGGGGGTTTGTTGTACAGATTATTTCATCACCCAGGTATTAAACCTAGTACCCATTAGTAATTTTTCCTGATCCTCTCCCTCTTCCCTCCCATCACCCTCCGATAGGTCCCAGTGTGTGTTTTTCCCCTCTCTGTGTTCATGTATTCTCATCATTTAGCTCCTACTTATAAGTGAGAACACGGGGTGTTTGGTTTTCTGTTCCTGTGTTAGTTTGCTAAGGAAAATGGCCTCCAGCTGCATCCATGTCCCTGCAAAAGACATGATCTCATTCTTTGTATGGCTGCATAGTATTCCATGGTGTATATGTACCATGTTTTCTTTATCCAATCTGTCATCAACGGGCATTTAGGTTGCCCATTGCCCATCAATGGGCATTAGGTTGCTCCTTAATTTTTTGGAGTAGTTTCAGTAGCAATGGTACCATGCCTTTGCTATTGTGAGTAGTGCTGCAATGAACATACACATGCATGTGTCTTTATAATAGAATGATTTATATTCCTTTGGGTATATACCAAGTAATAGGATTGCTGGGTAGAATGGTATTTCTGTCTTTAGGTCTTTGAGAAATTGCCACACTGTCTTCCACAATGGCTGAACTAATTTACACTCCCACCAACAGTGTATAGGCGTTCTTTTTCTCTACAACCTCACTAGCATCTGTTATTTTTTGACTTTTTAGTGATAGCCATTCTGACTGGTGTGAGATGGTGTCTCATTGTAGTTTTGATTTGCACTTCTCTAATGATCAGTGATGTTGAGCTTTTCTTCATATGATTGTTGGCTGCATGTATGTCTTCTTCTGAAAAGTGTTCATGTCCTTTGCCCATTTTTTAGTGGGTTTTTTTGTTTTTTTGTAAATTTGTTTAAGTTCCTTGTAGATGCTGAATATTAGACCTTTGTCAGATGCATATTTTGCAAAAATTTTCTCCCATTCTGTAGATTGTCTTTTTACTCTGTTGATAGTTTCTTTTGCTTTTCAGAAGCTCTTTAATTTAATTAGATCAAACTTGTCAATTTTTGCTTTTGTTGCAATTGCTTTTGGCATCTTCATCATGAAATCTTTGCCTGTGCCTATGTCCTGAAAAGTATTGCCTAGGTTGTCTTCCAGGGTTTTTATAGTATTAGGTTTTATGTTTAAGTCTTTAATCCACCTTGATTTAATTTTTGTATGTGGTATAAGGATGGGGTCCAGTTTCAATCTTCTACATATGGCTAGCTAGTTATCCCGGCACCATTTATTGAACAGGGAATCTTTTCCCCATTGCTTGTTTTTGTCAGGTTTGTCAAAGATCAGATAGGTGTAGGTGTGTGGCTTTATTATTGTGTTCTCTATTCTGTTCCATTGGTCTATGTATCTCTGTTTTTGTACCTGTACCATGCTGTTTTGGTTACTGTAGCCCTGTAGTATAGTTTGACCAGGTAGTGTGATATCTCCAGCTTTGTTCTTTTTGTTTAGGATTGCCTTGGCTATGTGGGCTCTTTTTTAGTTCCATATGAATCTTAAAATAATTTTTTCTAGTTCTGTGAAGAATCTCAATGGTAGTTTAACAGGAAGAGCATTGAATCTATAAATTGCTTTGTGCAGTATGTCCATTTTAACACTATTGATTCTTCCTACCCATGAGCATGGAATGTTTTTCCATTTGTTTGTGTCATCTCTGAGTACTTTGAGTGGTGTTTTGTAGTTCTCCTTCTAGAGATTGTTCACCTTCCTAGTTAGCTGTATTCCTAGGTATTTTATTCTTTTTGTGGCTACAGTGAATGGGATTATGTTCCTGATTTGTCTCTTGGCTTGACTGTTGTTGGTGTATAGGAATACTAGTGATTTTTGAGCATTGACTTTGTATTCTGAGAATTTGCTGAAGTTGTTTATCAATTTAAGGTTTTGGGCTGAAACTATGAGGTTTTCTATATATAGAATCCTGTCATCTACAAACAGGGATAGTTTGACTTCCTCTCTTCTTATCTGGATGGACTTTATTTCTTTCTTTTGCCTGATTGCCCTGGCCAGGACTTCTATTACTGTGTTGAACAGGAGTGGTGAGTGAGGGCATCTTTGACTTGTGCCGGTTTTCATGGGGAATGCTTCCAGCTTTTGCCCATTCAGTATGATGCTGACTGTGGGTTTGTCATATATGGCTTATTATTTTGAGGTATGTTCTTCCAATACCTAGTTTATTGAGTTTTTTTTTTTAAACCATGAAGTGATGTTGAATTCTGTCAAAAGCCCTTTCTGCATCTATTGAGATAATCATCTAGTTTTTGTCATTAGTTCTGTTTATGTGATGAATCACATTTATTGATTCGCATATGTTGAACCAATATTGCATCCCAGGGATAAAGCCTATTTGATTGTGGTAGATAAGCTTTTTGATGTACTGCTGGATTTGGTTTGCCAGTATTTTGTGTAAAATTTTTCCATCAATGTTCATCAAGGATATTGGCCTGAATTTTTCTTTTATCATTGTATCTCTGCCAGGTTTTGGTATCAGGATGATGCTGGCCTCATACAATGAGTTAGGGAGGGGTCTCTCCTTCTTAATTTTTTGGAATAGTTTCAGTAGGCATGGTACCAGCTCTTCTTTAAACATCTGGTAGAATTCAGCTATGAATCTATCTGGTCCTGGGCTATTTTTAGTTGGTAGGCTATTTATTACTGCCTCAATTTCAGAACTTGTTATTAGTCTGTTCAGGGATTCAATTTCTTCCTGGTTCAGTCTTGGGAGGGTGTATGTGTCCAACGATTTATTCATTTTTTCTAGATTTTCTAGTGTGTATGCATAGAGGTGTTCATAATATCCTCTGATAGTTGTTTGTATTCCTGTGGGGTCAGTGGTAATATCCCCTTTGTCATTTCTAATTGCGTTTATTTGAATCTTCTCTCTTTTTTTCCTTATTAGCCTAACTAGTGGTCTATCTTACTAATTTTTAAAAAATAAACAGCTTCTAGATGCATTGATCTTTTGAAAGACTTTTCATGTCTCTATCTCCTTCAGTTAAGCTCTGATTTGGGTTATTTCTTGTCTTCTGCTAGCTTTGTCAATCCCTGCTTTGATGGCCCTCCCTGGGTAATCTAATGAAAAATTACCTAAGTTGCTTCCACTTACAGGGTGGTGACAGATAATTAATGTCCAAACCCAATTTCAAATATCTTTTCAGCTCCAGCCCTGAATCTGTTTACTCACTAGTCCTTATCACTTGAGTGATTCTCAGACACCTTAGATCTAACACTTTCAGATGAGACCCTTTCCCTCAGAGCCTGCTCCTTCTCCTATGGTCTCCACTGAGTGCCTGGTACCACCACGCAACCACCCAACTGCCTATGTCAGGACTAGAAGCATTACCCTAGTTTCTCCCTAACCCCGGCCCTTATTCAATGCATCAATCACCAGTCTCTGTGAACTTCATCTTCTTAGCATCTCTCATCTCAGAATACCTGGCCCTGCATGCCACCATTGTCACAGCATTTGATCAGGCCCTTATCACCTTTCCCTGAGACAACTACAATAGGGTCAAAAGGCCTCGCTGCCTGCATCTCCAGTCAGTTCTTCATATTGAGGCTGGAATAATACTATAAAAATGCACATTATATTATTCCCTTGCTTTAAAGTCATCAATGACTCCCACGGTTCACAGGCTAAAGTCCAAACTCCTGTGAAGCCCTCTAGTATCTCATCTTTCTGCCTTTCAGCTTTAGCTCTTGCTCTTCCTCTTGTGCTTCATATCTCACCCATACCAAACTACTTATAATCCTACAATCTCCTTATGTGGTTTCAACCTCCATGCTTTACCTCATCATGTTCTCTCTGCTTGAGATGCCTTTCAACACCACCCCCACACCTTCACTCCTCGTGCAAGTCACAATTTATGGGTTAACTTGTCTTTGAAGTTATTTTTTACTCATCACCCTTCCTCTGCCCTAAATAGAACTGACTTTTTTCCCTTTATGTCCCTACTGCTTCCAATACAGGCTATTTTTCATGGCCCTTTTAGTATAGTAAGCCCACAAGTCTAGCACAATGCTTGCTTATCTGATTCTTTGATAGACACAAACATAATTCATGGACCGTGAATTATGGACCATGAGTGCCTGTGGCTAAATGTTGGAAAAGTGGAAAGGGTTATCTCTGCCCTCATAGCTTACTTATAGTCACAAAATAAAAACTTGCAGTCCAAAAGTCAAAAGCACTCCCAAGCCCACTCTGTGTCACAGATGTCACAGATGATATGGATTTACCCTGAAATTGACATAGTTTAAGCCAGTTTGACGTAGTTTAAGGGATCTGATTTATAGACCTCCTAAAGTCCTGTGCTCATTTAATATTTTCAAATACAAAATTATATTTATATATATATACATTTTTCTTTGGGCCCCCAAATTGTATGCATTTCAAGCCCTACAAAACCTGATTCCAGGAGTTGTACCATTTATCTGTGGTCATGAATTTTGTAAACAAAGCTAAGGAAAAGTCAACAGTGATTCAGGGCAGATTGGTGGCTACACGACTTCCTCCTGGGCTGGCCTGGCTGGACTGAGTGTTGAGTGGGGGTGGGTCAACACTACTCCCTCAGTGGTCCCCTAAAGTAAAATACAAGTGTTCTCTGTCTCTCCGCTGTCCTTCACATCCCCTAAAAAGAGAAGTAAATTATCAAGGAAGGAAGGAAAATAAAGATGACAAATACTTCATGGTAGCAGAATATCATGATTCTGAGCTACCAACAGAAAATGCATTGCATTGGCTTACTCCACATCATCAGGGTCACAGTGATCCTGCAACATGATTGAAATTCCAGGGTAAAATGTCTGTAGCAGTCAGAAGTGGGAGGAAGAGGGAAGTTAGAAGCAAGAGAAAAAGGGAGGAAGGACATGCGACAAAGGCAGTGAATATGATTAATGAGTCCAATTCTTCCTTATGTCACCTGTGGCCTCCCTGAGCATCAAAAAAGAAATAATGGGCTGGGATCCGGTCATCCACATTCCTTCTCCCTACCCCACCCCTTCCTCAGCATTTCCTCAGTATGTCAGGCTCTGGTCCAATAGCTCTATGTGGCAAAAAGGGAGGAAGACAACAGGCAGTCAGAGGTGGGGCTGAGTCCAGTTCCTGGTTCTGGCCAGGGCAGAATTCAGATTTTCAGGGCTTCAAGCAAAGAAGAGACTATGGAGCCACCATATTCCCATACATACATGCTGAAATTAGGATAATTGTTTTTCTGGGTTTTGTGATTTTGACATTTTAAAAAAGCTGATTGGAACTGAACTTCCAACTTTCTCTCTCTCTCTACACTAACACCTTTCTGGCCCTTACTGATGCTGTGACCTTAGGAGAGTCCCTTATCACTATGAGTCTGTTTGCTCATCTATAAAGGTGGTTTGTCATGATTCTTTAATGTCCATGAGTCTATTAGTGATCATTCAGTTTCATCTTCTAAAGCAAAACAATTTTAAATACCCCTGCTCTGGCTTGTACATTCTACTGACATGTACAGAGTTGAGAATTCTAGTCCAGATTAGTGAGGACATCCTTTGTATGTGGTGATACATCTGATTTTACTTATTCTACAAATGTTCACTGAATACCTACCAGGTAACAGCTGCTGAGTGTACGGTGATGAATGAAGCAGAAATTCTCCTCGCCTTGCCCAGTAGAATACTTCAGTGGAGCTTGCAGTCTATTAACTGTAATGGTGGAGCCTGAGATCAGCCCAGTTGTCTGATTCTAGAAGCTACCCTCTTAGTCACAATCTAAGATGGTGGTGAAGAGCCTGACTCTGCAGTTAGGCAGCCTGGGTTCAAATCTCAGTTGTGTCACCTCCTTCCTTAGTGACCCCGAGCAACTTTCTTAACCTCTCTGTACTGATATTTTCTTGTTTTTTAAAACCAAGCTAAAAATGGCAAATCCAAATGCCCAAAGTAGATGTCCTGACATACTCAGGCTAGAGGCACAACTCTTCTGCCAGAGCTTGTGCTACGGCTTGCTATGCAAGGGACAATGGTGAGTTTGCTCCACAATGCATGCCTAGTGTTTGGCCAAAGAGGGAAGAATGATTCTCTCCCCATTGTGTGTCTTAATTTGGCATCTAGGTTAAGCAGTTCTATCCTGATGTCCTATTGAGATTTTAGAGAAAAAACCCTTTTCAGTTTTAACTCAAGGGCCATTTTAACTTTACCATCTTCTCCCCAGATTTGTAAAAATATCCTTGGTGACTTAAGAGATCCTTGGGGGCTACTGGAGACCCAGCAGGTCGTGGTCGAGGGTGATCCAGATTTTTCCTGTCCTCTCATCCTTCTCTTTGAGCTTCCCAACATCTGCTTTTCCCTCAAAATAATTAATCCACTTCACAAAAAGATATTACCAAGAAATGTCGATTTACATAAGATTTTATGGAAACAAAAGACAAGAAAGTTAACAACCCATATCCCACAGATGACCACTTGAAAATTCCTGTTGGACGTTTCACCATTTCTCTTCTCCAGACTCCTCTTTCCTGCCACGTTACTACCAGTGGTCTCCCTCTTTTCCCTCCAGGGTGCCCTGCTTCATTGCTCCTCTCCTCCTGTTTCCAAAGGCCAGCCTCCTTAGAAGGCAGTGGGGGTTACAAACACCAAAAAAAATTTCAAGTAGACAAGTAACAGATGCTTCCCCATATTCAAAAAACCCACCAGCCCATCATCCTCAAAGCTTTAAAACTGGGAAAACCTTGTCTACCTGTTCCCTTAGGATCCATCCTTCACTAAGACACTCTTGGCATTTCGTGTAATTAGTCTCCAGTGAGGCCAGTCCTCTACCCACCAAATGTTACCTGAACACTAGTGGGGAGCAAGCTATGCCCTGGTTGAAATAAAGATGCTGGGTAACATGTTCCATTTTCTTCCATCTTATCTCTTCAAAGCAGCCTTGCAACACAAAGCTGTGCTAAGAGCATTTAATTTTCACCACTGTCCTTCAGGCTTCCAGCCTTCTCTGAACGTGCCTTCCCACCTCCCACCCCCAACAAAACTGTCTGCTTTCTACATGTTTTCCACAGTACCCCTACTTGCTTCTACCTAACATTCAACATCTTGTAATTTCTTATTTGCTAATCCATTTCCCCTAGTAGACTGTCTATGAAAGGAGGCATGTAGTTCTTAACCCAACTGGAAGTTTAGTATACATTTCTTGAATTAACAGATGAAGGAAAAGCATACGCTTTACTATTAACTATCCTCACTATAAACTAATATATGTCATTGCCTTTGCGGCTAACCTCAGATGTCACAAACCTACAATGCTAAATCTGTCATACTAAGGATCCTCTGTGCTTTTGTTAAGTTTATCCAGGCTATGGTTAACTTCAGAATTCTCTCCTTCCCAGTGACTGCGAGGGCCTTATAAAAGATGCTGCAATGAATTTCTTTCTTTATTTCATTTGCTTGCTTATTATTCTTATTCCTTCTACATAAAACGAACAAACGAAACAAAACAAAAGCACAAGCTCTGGTGGCAAATAGACATGGATGTGAAACCCAATTTCACCACTGCTAGCTTTATGATCGTGAAAAATTAGTCTTTTAGTTTCAGTTTCTTACCTATAATACTTACATCCATATCATAGGATTGTCAAAGAATTAACTGGTACATATCAAGGCCTCCTGGTACATAGTAGGATGTTGGTAAATATGAAACCTATTAAATCTCTTTTTTCTCTTACCCCTTTCTCATAACTCCCATTATTATAGCCTCAAAATGCTTACCACCTGATTATTCAGTACATGAGCTGCTTCTCATATTTTCTTTTTATCTTGGTATTCTACAGTTTCACAATGATATAGTTAGGTATAGATTTGTTCTATAGATTTATTCATCCTGTTTGGGCTTCTGCAAGCATCCTGATTTTGTAGATTGGTGTCTTTTATTAGATCAGCCATTATCTTTTTAGAAACTGCTGCTGTCTATTGTCTCTGTCTTCTGCAACACTGATTAGATTTATGTTAGTGACTCTTCATACTAGTCTCCAAGTCTCTTAACCTCTCCTTTATTCTTTCCTTTTCTTTTCTTTTATTCATTGAACTTCATTTTGGATAGTATCTTCAGAGCTACTATATTCTTTTGTGAGCTGTGTCTAATCCACTATTCAATCCATACATGTATTGTGTGTGTGTGCATGTGTGTGTGTATGTATGTGTGTGTGTGTGTATATATATGTATGTATATATGTATATATATGTATGTATATATATGTATATATATATGTATGTATATATATGTGTATATATATGTGTATATATATATATATATATATATATGCAATGAGCTGCTCATTTTGGGAGGGCTCTGTTAATGAAAACTCTTTAAGACCTGGGGAAAAGATGGGTTCCAATAGAAGGGATTTTCATTTGTTTCTGTCACGTGTCTTTATATTATCAGCCTAAGATCACTTGAAACTAACTCTTGGCTTAAGATTTTTCCAGCCACCACAGGTAATGGTAATTCTGTCTTCAAATACATATGAAAGCTAGTTTATGGTTAGACATTCTCAGGGGATTTTTTTCTCAACTCTGCTTATTACTAAGGTTTAATACAGGCAGTTTTCCTTGAAATACCTAGAGAGGGGCAATGTGCACAGGACATGCATGTTTATTGGTAGTTCACCTTGTATATCACTAAGGATATAGTTCTCTAGTGTCTTTACTTTATAGAGGGTGTGTCTCTTATTAAGCTTCCCATACTAGGCAAGCCCTAGACTTTGTTTTCCATCCCCATAAAACTGCAAAGATATACAAACTAAAGTTCAAGTTCATTCTGCGGCAGGAAATACTCTCAGAAGATGTATTCTGATATTTGGCTTACCTCTCTAGGTCCCCACCTTCATTTAATTTATAGCCTGCATGTTCTAGCTCACGGACACAATTCATTTTTTTTCAATTTGCATTTTAAGTTGTTTTAGCAATAGGCTTAGTTTGAGCACCCAATACACCAGGTTACCCTTTGTAGTTTGTGCAGTCTGTTATTGGGTCAAGTTGCCGGATCACCTTGCTTGGTGATCAGCCTACTACAAAGTCACAGTATTTAAATCATTATGCTGAGATGTATATGTCAATGAGGTAGTTGCATTATCTTTCTCCACTTTTTTTCTGTAACCTTGCTGTACATCATAACGTTGTAAACACTGCTGTAGAAGAAAGAGAAATAAAGAAGATAGAGTTAACAAAGAATCCAAATTTGGATCTCTTAAAGGCTGGACTGTTTTCTTTGCCTTTCCCTGATTAGGACTCTGCTGAGTTGGCCTTCACATTAGGAAAATTGATTATTTACAAATGTTTGAACATTTTCTCACTGACCCCATGGTTGGGTGTGCCTTTGGGATAACAAAAGATGAACAAGCTAAATAGATGTAATTTTATCCTTCTTTTGAAGGAAATGTTGAAAGAAAGCAATACAAAAGAGAAGTAGAAATTTATACCTGGATTTCAGCATGTGAATTTGTTTCCATACACACACTCCAGAGGCCTAAAATAGAGTGTGAGACAATTAATGCTGGAAGGGAAAAGAGATTCCCCAATTCAACCCTGTCCTCCTAGTGATGAGGAAACCAAGTCTCAGAGAAGTTACATGACTTGTTTAACATCACAAAATAGAACATTTTTCAGGACTGGATCTCCTGATTCCAAGGAACTGATTTCTTTCAATGATAGCATGCTGTCATGTAAAATGCAGGTTCCATTTCACCAAAAAATAATGAATATATTTAATAAAGTTGGTAGATTTAGTAAATTTAGTTTATCTTTTGTAGTATACAGAAATTTATGCAAAATAAGAATAAAGAATTTATTGGAACTCAAAAACGAAACAAAAGCAACTGTGAAAATTAATCCTTTCCATTATGCAGTATAGGATTAATCTTTTAACTCTCCACTATCTTAGTTGTCTTTGCCAGCTCGGTAATTAGAAAACTAAGATACATCGATGGCACTTAGGGCTGCCATAATTAGTAAAGATAAAACTTTTATTATTTACATATATTGCATTTTGAAATAAACTAAGAAATTTGTTTAGACATTTAGAAATAAACATCCTCATCAGGAATGTCTTCTCTGCCATCATCACTAATTATAAGACCCAAGTACATTATCACTAAGGAGCTATACAGCACTCTCTCAGTGAGGCTGAAGGTTGAAAGTGAACTGGAGACCTGCTAGGAGTAAACCTCAGAATTCAGTGAAATAAATGAAGTCAGAACTAGAGACAGAGAGAAGAATCAAATATCCTCTTCATTACTCATGATAAGGCAGCAGCAAATCACACTGATCTAGGAACCATGAAGTTCTCTTGGTATTAAAACCACTCACAAAAATGACCTTATCAGGATGTCTCTGACAGGTCAGTGTTGATGCATCCACTTATAGCACAGGAATAACTGTATATTCAGAGCCACATGTTTTTATTTTTATCTGATATTATGCAATTTTGAATTTCCCTCAAAGGGAGCAGTAATAACCCACACTTGAGATTATTTTTGGACACATTAGAGCTTTAACCTCCTATTTTAAAAACAGAATCCAAGATTCCAATAGATAACCCAGGCTCTTTCTTGCCAGTACATTCCAGTCTCCACAGGTTCACAGAATTTTTAGTCACCTGGGAATAATCAGATCCAGATGAGATTTTTATTTATTTTCTTTTGTTTTAAGTAAGGACACTGAAAGTTCACTTATCTAGTATAGGGTTTTGTTTCACATCTGCAAGAGATCAGTTAGTATGGGAAGTATCTCCGGCATGGGTAAGTTGTGAAATCAAAAGAACTGCATGTGCCAGTAGAGTTTAGTTTTTGGATAAAGTCTCATGAGCAAAAACTGAAGGTAGGGTAAACATATTATATATCAATAATAAAAAGTGCCAATCAACAAAGCATAAAAGGGGATTACTCTATAGAAATCAAACTTCATGTGGTAAAAGAAATGCTAAAATTATTAGTAAAAATTGCCAAGAGTACCTATTAAAAGAAATATCATTTCTCTCTTGACAGTCTTCTCTCCAAAATGAACTCAACGATGCAGACACTAGCAAAGAAAAAATGAACACTTTTAAAAAAATCATGCTTTAAGTTCTGGGATACATGTGCAGAACGTGCAGGTCTGTTACACAGGTATACACGCGCCATGGTGGTTTGCTGCACCCATCAACCCATCATCTACATTAGGTATTTCTCCTAATGCTATCCCTCCCCTAGCCCCCTCCCCACCGACAGGCCGCTGTGTGTGATGTTCCCCTCCCTATGTCCATGTGTTCTAATTGATGAACACATTTTTAATACTATTGCCAAAGGAAAAATTTCTCTAACTTAAGCTTCGTATTTCCAAAATTTGTTTAGCTATTTTTAGGACTTTTCCTCCCATTGGAAATTTGATAAGCATGAAGAAAAAGCTTAATGGAAGAAACAAATCTGAGGAGAGAGTTTATGGAAAATGGAGAAAGGACAATGAGAACCGACAAAGATTGAATAAGAGAGAGTAAAGAACAAGATGGTAACGTAGACTACTTATTCATTCTTTCTTTTTTCCTTTCTGCCGCAAGTATTTGTTAAGCTTTGCTAAGTGCCAGGTATTCTTCTAGGCACTGGAGATATAGCAGGGAACAAAACAAAGCACTTTCCTTTGTAAGATTTATATTTTAGTGTAGGGGCTGGCCAACTTTTTCTATAACAAGCCAAATAGTAAGTATTTTAGGCTTTGAGGGCCATGCAGTCCCCATTAGGACGTCTGAACTCTGCCATTGTAATGCAAAAGTTGTTACAGAAAGACAAACATGTGGCCATGACTGTGTTCCAATAAAACTTTATTTACTGAAACACATGACAGGCCAATTTGTCCTGTAAGCCATAGTTTGTGGAGTGCAAAGGAAAGAAGGAAGTCCAGGATGACTTCAAAGATTCTTGCTTAAGCAACTTAGTGACCATGACAATAAACAGTTTCCATGGAGCAGTACAGAGAGACTGAAGAAAGCAAGTGTAGACAAATTTTTATGTTAAAAGGGAGCAAAGAAAAGGACCACAGAAGGTGTTTTATTGTGCTTGTCTCTATTTGCAAGGTATTTTGCTTTTGTTTGATGTGAGAAAAAAAGCATAGCATGTTTCTATGATGATGGAAAAACTCCAGTAGAAAACAGGACTGGGTGCAGTGGTTCATGCCTGTAATCCTAACACTTTGGGAGGACGAGGCAGGCGGATCACCTGAGGTCAGGAGTTCAAGACCAGCCTGGCTAACATGGTGAAATCCCTGTCTCTACTACTAAAAATACACAAATTAGCCCGGCATGGTGGTGGGCACCTGTAGTCTCAGCTACTCGGGGGTTTGAGACAGGAGAATCACTTACCCAGTAGGCGGAGGTTGCAGCCAGGGCTACACAGCGAGACTCCATCAGGAAGAAAGAAAGAAAAGAAAGAAAGAGAGAGAGAGGAAAGAAAGAAAGAAAGAAAGAAAGAAAGAGAGAGAGAGGAAAGAAAGAAAGAAAGAAAAGAAAGAAAGAAAAAAAAGAAGGAAGGAAGGAAGAAAGGAAGGAAAAAACAACAGCAATGGAGAAAAAGAGAGGATAACTGCAGGAAGAAAGTCCATGGACCTAGAGCAGTGGCTCACACCTATAATCCTGGCGCTTTGGAAGGCCTAGGTGGCCAGACTTCTTGAACCCAGGAGTTTGAGACCAGCCTGGGCAACATAGGGAGACTCCATCTCTACAAAAAATACAAAAATTAGCCAGGCATGGTGGCACATGCCTGTAGTCCCAGCTACTTAGGAGGCTGAGGTGGGAGGATCACTTGAGCCCAGGAGATAGTGGCTGCAGTGAGCCGTAATTGTGCCATTTCATTCCTGCCTGGGTGACAGAGTGAGACCCTGTCTCAAAAAAAAGAAAAAAAAAATGGACAATTCACCTCTTGTAATAGGAAAGAGGGCAAAACATAAAGTTACAGATGCAAGTAAGTTGTCATGTATGGTTGGGGGAACATGGATTGCTGACGGGAAGTGATGATGAGACAGAATTAAACTGACTACAGTTACCCTCTTGGTCTTTTTCTGTTTTCTACTCTCTGAAGACAATAAATATAATAACTATCATGGGCAGATAAGAACACCACAGCAGAAAATGATTTTTAGAGGAGGTGAGAGATGTCATTGGAGTGGGGGTGGGAGTACATTCCAAGAGTGACTAGTAGAGGGAGCAACCACTTTGACAAATATCATACGACCTGAGCATAAGAACGAAAATCACATTGCTGGACTGAGGGCCTGTATTCTGATGTGCAATGGCTGTCATTATGTAAGGAAAGTAGGAAGTGATCAGAAGAATTTAGAAAATCTTATTAAAAGTTGAAATTATATTTAATAAGCAATATTGCTGATCCATGGGGCCCCTGTAAGGTTCTGTGAAGGGGAAGCAAAAGAAGATACTTAAGAAAGATAAAGCTTCCTATTAGTATTGGCTGTATTAAGAGACACCAACAAAGTGGTCTGTTGTTCCAGTCCAACTGGGGTCATCGCTGGCTTGTCTCAAGAAAGATATCAAAGTATAAGTCAACAAGGCTAATTTTATGTAATCACAGCTCACAGAAAAAAATTGTGATGGAAACAACTACTATACAGAAATTATATGGTAGATAGAATTAGGAATAGACAGAGAAAAACAAAGTTGACAAAAGAATCATCAATGTATAATGTAGAATTAATTTCAAAGCTCTAAAGCCCTGCAAATAAAAACATGTTTCATGAGAAATGAACTCTAGAAATCATTCATGTCCAGACAACAGTGATACCTGTGTGAGTCAGAACTAACCGTGCCTATCCTGAAATACTACATTATACCAAGTGAATGGGTAATGGTTGTAAGCTATGTTTCAAAACAAGAGGGCAGTGGGGCACATTGTCCCCATTCCTTATACCCACACCTCAACTCATGACTGCCTGAAGTTCAAAGACTTTGTCCTTCAGGAACAATAAACTTTGTTTGTTTTTTGAGATGGAGTCTGGCTCTGCCACCCAGGCTGGAGTGCAGTGGCGCAATCTCGGCTCACTGCAACCTCCGCCTCCCAGGTTCAAGAGATTCTCCTGCCTCAGCCTCCTGAGTAGCTGGGATTACAGGCGCCCACCACCATGCCCAGTTAATTTTTACAATACACTCTTAGGGCAAAATTTGTTCAAAGAAATTAGCAATCAACATGTAATCTTCGCTTTTAGATTTAACATCTCAAAATAAAACTCTGAGGCTTATATGCCAACCATCAAAACAAATTCTCATTCAAGTTGATGTATCTCGGAGCAGAGTGGTGGTCACACTCAAGGGCAAACCCACCTGGCCTTCACAAAAAGCCCATAGTTTTGAAAAGGCATCAATAAAGAAGGGGCAGATGGAGCTGCCAGCGCACACCACACTTGTATCCAGGAAGTTCCTTGCTCTCTTTTTGGCTGAGTAAATGACTCACTGTTGTAATCTTGAGTAAGTCACTTAAATTCCAAGCGTTCAACTTCCTTCCATCCACTAACAATGATCTAATACTAAACATGCTTGAAAAATGATGTAAGACCATTTCCTCTCCATTACCAGCAGCTAAGAGTAACAGATGACTAAGGAAAAAAAAAAAAAGGAATGATCCATAAAGCAAAAGTAATTCACCCTTTATTATAAAACCACTCCCACTAAGTTAGGAGTATTTTTCCTAGGAATGTTTTTGAGCCATTTCAACATGGGTACTGGGATAGCTAATTCAAGAGCTAGGGTTCAACTTTTTCCACAAAAACAGATTTTCAAACTATGATCTGTTGTCTAGGTGAGAATGAGTGTGCCAGTGTCTTTTAAAAAGTGTTTTATACTGTGTGTCCATGAACTTGTATTCTAATCTTCTAGTTTAATTCAAAAATGCTCACCAAATATAATAAAAGTTTATAGCTTTAGTTCAGAAGCAAATAGTAATTAGAAAGAATGAAGGCTTTAGCCAGTTCACTTTTGTACAATATAAAATGCAGATTAAAATTTTTTTTTCAAAAAAACCCACAAAGGAAAAACTATAATATGGGGGTTAGGTATGTAGATTTAGCCAACACACCTAGCTTCAAATCTTGGGTCTGTTTACTAGCTCTAGGTTGAGGGAAAGCTTCTTAATTGCTCTAAGTTTTAGACTTTTCATTTGCAAAATGTGGATAGTAATGCCTGATCCATGCATATTGCTGTGAACATTAAGCAAGAAAAAATATACATATAAAAGTTATGCATAAGGTATATATGTAGCAATTAATGCAGTCTGATGCATAATTAATAATTGGGTTTTATAAGTGAGGAAAAAGTTGACCTGTGTAATACAGTAGTTTAATTTTATTCATTTAGTTTTCAGCTATTCAGAGCCTTTATTAAGTTCTTCTTTAGAAAGAAGTAATTTCTCAAATTCTTCAAAATCATCCACCAGGTTTAGAGCAGACATTACACACAATGTTTTGCTTCTCTTTGGTGACCAATGTGACTTCTACAACAAATTCTATTTCTTATCTCTGTGTTATTTCAGATATTTAAGTAATTTAATATTTCAAATATTACTTAAAACTTCCAGTTATTCTTGGGGATTATTTGCATGTCAGACATCAACATGTAGATCATTGCTTTGTTAAGTAGTATCTTGAAATCTAACTGTTTAGCAAAGTAGAAAGACCATAGGAAAAATAGTAATAAAAAACCAGAGGGAATAATCCTTCCCTTCCTCAGCCCTAGAGTATAAATGATCAAGCATCATAATTGCAGGGTTCTTTATGCTTTATACAGTAAAAATAACAGAGAACAAGGGTAACAAACACAGTTCTCTGTGAGCCAGTGGCATGCTTCCCTGCCTACCACATGTCCTAAGCCAAGACTTGAGAAATAGGTGACTTGGCAAAGAAACAGAAATAGCATATACTCATAGAAAGCCCATAAACCAGAGCAGATATGTAACTTGAAAACCCAAGCAAGGGCCTACTACCCTTTTATTGGTTGTGCCTCTTGCCTCTATTGCCTTGTATTACCTCTGTTGGTAGCGATCGAGGCTGTGAACATGGTAAGGAAAAAAAGAAAGACTGCTAAAACTGGCTTGGCACTGAATCCCGTCACACAGCATTACAGGTCTGTGAGCACACAAGCAGAATTTGACTTGCCCTTTTACATATCTTCACTATAACCTTGTCACTTTCTTAACTGAATTTATGGATCTCAGGTTGGTTTTGTCTTTACTATTCTTTACTGAATATTTACATCAAATGGGTGTTTGTTGCTGTCATTATTTTTATTGCTGTTTTGCCAGTTTGTTCAATGAAAATGGCCATAGCCAAATGGCCAAGAATAACTATGCAGAAATATTGCTTGTCATAAATTATATATCCTAATAATATGATAATGATATGCAACTGTTGAGTGCATTATATAACCTCTTATAAATGAATGTCTTCACTTTCAATTTGAATAGAGTTAAAAACTTATCAATTACAAAGTTGTTATGAAGAAGATAATCAGAATTACCCAGCTTGAAGAAAGTCATTTAATTCAGTGTCTTATTTCTATGCAAAAAGCCTCACAACTTATTAAAGACAAAGTTTATATTAAATTACATATAATATACACATTGCATGTATATAAACACACAAATACTTTCGCAGTGGAAATCTACTCTTAAATACTGTTATTTAGGAATAAAGAGTTAAGGTCAAGGATTCTATAATATTGAAATAACCAAGATGTTCTATCAAACAAATAGATGAATTAGAGAAAGATTTTGAAAGAGGTTGGAATAGATTATGCAATAGTAGCTTATGTGTGTATTCAGAAAAATAAAAAACCATTTCCTGTCATTCAGGAAGAAGGGGTCATCTTATTCTAGTGCATAAAGTGAGCAAAGGATGTAGTTAAACCAAAGTGAACTGGCTATATTTCTAAAATTAGCTCTTCTATGAGACCATCAAAATCCATGTTTGAAAAAAATCCTTCATATTTTCACTTATTTTGCTTTGATTACTCAAAGAAAGAAAAGCTGGTATCTGAGATCTAAAAGCAGATAAAAAACAAATTCCAAATGTTCAAATCTGAGCAACTTAATTCCAAACTTAGCTAATCCTGAGTCTACCTGGACATTTGCCCTTTTTAATTTTATTTTTTTTAACCAGAAATACTGGTCTAGAATAATCAGGAAGCATAAATCATGAGAGCCAAGAGGGAAAGCCAGAAATTTGCAGCTGGCACAACTGATCTGGTCTTGTCAGTATAAATGACCATGACATGTTGATTCCAGTAGGACCTGAGGCCCCCAGAGTAGAGGTGTGATGGAAATTGTGCTTTGGTGGAAATAGCATGGAAACTCAGGTAAGAGAATTCACCTGAATTCAGTTTCTGCCTCTTTTCAGTTGTGTTAGTCATGACTCCTGAAGGAAGTTGCAGAAATCCAACCAGAACTAGCCTAGGCATAGGAAAATGAGACATTTATTGGCTCAGGAAAGCAAACTGGCAGAAGGACAAAAATACAGTTGTCACCAAGGACAACTGGCCCCAGGGTAGGAATGCTGCTGGGTTCCTCTCTTCCATTGCCATTTTTGTCCGTATGTCAGCTTCCTTCTCTAGGACCAGAGTTCTCAAGGTACCTATCACAACAACTTTCAGTGGCCCCTGCCTCCCCTGTGAACAACTTCCCAACCAGCAAAGAGGAGTCTCTCCCTACATCAAAGTCCTCCATCCTTCTTCTCCTCCTAGTGAAAACATGAGGAAAGATTCCAAATGACTAGACTCTCCTCTTGCATTCAAGTCCTGGGTCAGGAGGGTTGCCGTAATTAGTCCAGCTTCTGTCAGATGGCCACTCTGAGGTCAGTCAGTGTAGCCCAGGAGATTAAGGTCACATAACATGAGGCGGTTTCCAATCAGTCCAAATGCTGGAGGTTGGGATTGGGGAGCAGTTTCCTACAACAAAGGGGTTATCACAGATAATATTTCTGTGAGCAAGGCAGCCCTGGTGATTTGACTCTGCTATAGTAGCTGCTGGCCTGAGGCCAAGTTACTTGGAACTCCTTAGTTTCCTAAAGTATACAATTGGTAAATTGTAATATTTAACTCAGAATTATTATGAGTTATTAAATTAATACATGATAAAGTACCTTAAAAACACAAAATGCTTACAAACGAATACATTTTCAGTTTTTTCCTCAGATTAGATTCAGATATATTTCTGGAATCTGGTGTGAGCCAGTGAAGAACTGCCTTTCCCTCAGCCTCATTTTAAGCATTAGATGCTGGCCAGTGAATTTATCAGTTAATAATTCTTTGGGAAAGGTTCTAATAATTAGCAGGTTATTTGTAGCAAGTATACCAGATCAAATGTAAAACGATATGTTAGCAATAATTAGGTCTAGCAATTTAAAATATCAAGCCTAAAAGAGCAAGAGTTTATTCTATCTCATCAGAAAAACAGCCATTTCTACTCCATAATGTGATATCTAAATTATGAACTACTCCAAAGAAATGTGTTTTCCAGGGAATGCAGCTGAATACTTATCTAGAATAGGAAAGTAAATTTTACTTTGTGTTCCTTACTTGAAGCATTCTCAGTCCTTTCCTTAATACTGATTTACCTATGTGGGAGGCTGGCAACACAAATTCCAGGCTGTTGAAAAGGAAACGAAGGTGGAAATATTTAGCAGCTCACCTGCAGTGGTTAGTGACATCACTCAAGTAATGACACCAAGTGAAAAATCCTTCTCTTCCATCCCCAAATTCAGGACTTTCACTATTTCTTGAATTAATTGACTGTTCTTAATTCCATAGCATTTGACTTTGGAATTGAAATATGTGGTATTTGATGCAGTTCATAAAGCAGGCAGGTAGCTCTCCGTGTGTGTAAGGCCTCCTTAAACTACTAGCTTCTGTTGTATTTCCCTGCCTCAAGCAACCTTTCTCTGGTGGGAGAAGGTCAGGGTTGACACTGAATTTCCCAGTGTCAATCCCACCTACTTTATCCCACCTGAAGCTATTCTTAAGAAAATAAAGCAACCCTGCCTCATCCTTGGCACACTAAACACAAACTCCAATCTCATCTTCTCTGGGATGGCCTCTATGAACTCTCAAGCCTGGTCAGATGATCCTCCTTTGGGTCTCAAAGTACACTGGGCTTGTCCCTTGTCTATTTTCTTCAGCATGTATGTATCTTCAGTGCCTAACAATGTGCGTACTATTTATTAATCAACAAATATTTATTGGGCATCCACAATATATCAGGCTTTATTCTAGTAGTTGTAGAAGTTGATACTTGAAACATGAATGAATGAATAAGATTCCCAATTCCATCTGCAGATGGGATTAGGAACCAGTCATATACCATAAGTTTGGGCTCTCCCAGGCCCATCAGGTTATAATAGTTTCCATTAACCTCCACTGTTCTTGTCCAGCCATTATAACTGGGCCTTTCTGAAATTTTCTACTAGTTCTTTAAGCGTTTGTTTACAGCTAGAATTCTGCACACTGATCCACTTGGCAAGAAAAGAGCTTTTGCTTATTTCTTGAGAGTCTCCTTCTCCTAGGGGCTGTGTCTAGCATAAGTGTTATGAGCCACCTGAACCATGATGCCTCTACCCATTGAACATCAACACAGCCCCACCCATTGTCTACAGTGGCCATTTCAATGTCCATTATTCCTAAACCTCCTGGGTCACCACTGCCACCTCTCTCTCAAGAGATGATCTCAACTTCCATCATGTAGAATAAATAGAAGACATTAGGTACAAACATCCTCAAATTTATATGTGTACATCTTCAAAATTATCTGCCCCTATACCTATTGTGTCCTTATTTCCTATTTTCATTATGGAAAATGTCTCTCCTCTGCTGGAAAAAAATTAAGCTCCCAACCTTAGTTCTGGATCCCATTCCCTCCCTCTGTCTCTGGCTTTGAAACACAACTGTTATTTGAATGTATAAGTTCCTTATAAATCAGACCTATTAACTTTTCATATAGTACCTAAAAATAGTAGTTGAGAAGGTAACAAAGCAATGTTCCCAGTAAAGGTTTTTATAAACCATAGTTTCTCCACCTCAGCACCATTGACATTTTGTATGGGATAATGGGGAAGCCAGGGTGGGTTGTGGGGAGCTGTCCTGTGCATGTAGCATCTCTAGTCTCTATTCACTAGATGCCAGTAGCACCATACTCCTCAGGTTGTAACAACCAAAAATGTCTCCAGACATTGTCAAATGTCCGTTGGGGGGCAAAATTACTCCTGATTGACTGAGAACCACTATTATAAGCAATTAGAAAGCAAAATGTAGGATTTGAGAGCAAGATCAGAGGCTTTAGGTATCTGGATACAGAATCAACCTGAATTGTGTTTTTGAGTTTGAATGCCATTAACAATAAAACTTTAAGGGTCAAAAATATACTACATGGTGAAATTGTGGTAAAGAATCAAATGATTAAAAATTCAGCTAGGGGTCTAAGATAAAGTTATGAGCGCTAATGAAATAGCAGATTGAGCATAGAAAGACCTTCATTTTGAAAGGTAACATAATGATCAAGAGTTTGATCTTCTCTATTTGTTCTTTGTATAGGAAGGTTTATTGTAAGAAAAGGGACATTACACAAAGCTGTGAAGTGATCCAATCTTTCACAAAATTCTCCAGATGAATGCCTATAAATATCCTCCTAAAAACATTTATGAATTCCATATTCCTGATAACAACTGTTACCTCCTACTCTGATTTGTAGAAAATTAAGGCACAGAATAAGAAGATAGGAACTTTCAAATAGTATAATAAAATAGAGTATGTTTCTTATAATTTAAAATGGTTCATTACTGTGTTGCCCCGCTTACTTCATTTACTCGTACTTGCTTTATATACTAATCAATAGGTTAAATATGTTGTTAGTGGTCACTCCTACTAAAAGTTAGGCAAAGGGTCATTAAAAATACATATAAAATAACCCTCATACTAATCTTATTTCCATGAAAAAGTTCAATTTCATGTTTAACACGTCAACTCATTAATTTTTCCAGAAAGGGAAACAACTTGATAATAACAGAATATGTTGTGGTTAAGAGTGAGGGATAGAGTCAAACTGTGGGGGTTTGAATGCCAGACTCCCTCTCCTTGCTGTGTGACCTTGGGAAAGTCACTTACCTTCTCTGTGCCTACACCACACAATTAGAAGAAACAAAGCATGTGGAAAGCATAGTGTCCAGCATGTCCATAACTATCACCATCATCATCATCATCATTATCATCATCATAAATAACCAACCCTACCCACTAGCCACTGCATAGAGGTTAACCAACATACCAGTCAAGGACAGGGTTTCTGGATCTAGCCAGAGCTTACCACTGAGAATGATGACCAATAAATATCAGCTTCCTTCCAGATGCGCATCTGAGGCTCATTATTATCTGCTTCTGGCATGGTTTTAAAAGTCTCTCAGGAGCTTGCTCATAGTTGATTACTATACCCATTGTCAAAAAAGGAATTATCCAGAAATTAGCACATTCTTCTTCAAATAATATGATCTCGGTTTTTTTTTTTTTTTTTTTGAGACGGAGTCTCGCTTTGTGGCCTAGGCTGGAGTGCAGTGGCGCGATCTCAGCTCACTGCAAGCTCCGCCTTCCGGGTTCACGCCATTCTCCTGCCTCAGCCTCCTGAGTAGCTGGGACTACAGGCGCCCACCACCACACCCTGCTAATTCTTTTTTTTGTATTTTTAGTAGAGACGGGGTTTCACTGTGTTAGCCAGGATGGTCTCAATCTCCTGACCTCGTGATCCGCCCGCCTCAGCCTCCCAAAGTGCTGGGATTACAGGCGTGAGCCACCGCGCCCGGCCTTTGATCTCATTTTTTAATTAAAAAAATAATATATAAAAAAAGTACATTGTAAAAAGAGGTAAAGAAAAATATATGGAAATAGTGATCTCATTAATTCATTTTACACTGATTGGATATCTACTGTATACAAGGAGGGATTTTGTTAGGCATTAGAAAAAAAGAAAAAGATGAATATAATACAGTACTGATTATCAAGCAGTAGAGACATAAAACATATATTAGATACCAAATTCCACATCAGAAGTATGAATTAGGAGCTATAAAAACACAGAGAAGAAAGAGAAAATTAAATAAAATATGGGAAAATGGAGAATTTCCTTGGTTTTAAGGAAGACATACATAGGACTACTAATGGGAGGATACGGATTAGGAAGATTGAGTTTCCCATCACATTCAGCTAAAAGTCCTCTTCTCTCCCCCTCCTTAACAACCACAATTTTTGTATAGGAGATATAGTAAATATCAAAGAAAGCCATTAGAATAACCAAAAAATTTACAAAAGGCAGCATGCTGAGAAGCACATGTGAAAAAGAGGATTGGGCCATTCACTTTACAAAGTGAAGGATTTTACAGGGTGATTGTGTACATGGGACCATAACACCAACCAGAAAATCCACTGTCACCTTTATGCTTCAGTGCCCACCTCTTACCACATGAATGAATGTGGTCCCAAACTCAAGGCCCAAACTTTATTTTCTATAAGACCATTGAGGTTCTCATTATGCTTGGAATAGCTCCAAGATAATTAAGGTAAGAAATAAATAGACCAAGTTTATGTAATTTCATGAACCAACCTTCCCTTCATTTTGTGGTCTGCTTCACTGTAGGCAAAATTCAACTCAAGAATAAAGAGCAGCAAATGTTTTCACAGTGTGTCTACCCCTGGTTGCCAGCCAGAGCCATGTTTTCAAGCCCTGTGAGAGTGTAATGATTTGACTTTCTTCAGAAAGAGAAAATCAGCAAAATAGTTCTAGTTTTGTATCTACTCTCCAGCCCCCACCTTCACTTGTTTGCCTTTCTGTATATCTCATTTATGCATTTTCTCCAATACTTATTTTTCAGATTTCTAAAACAACCTCGAACATATCTATTGTCCTCTCATTCAGAGTAACCTATGGAAAAGCACCATGCCTAGAGGGAACGTGGCCCACTGAACCTAAATAGCAACTTGGAAAGCCTGGTTCTGGACTAGAGTAAATCTAGAATTTGATTAATACACCATGTGTAGCAGAGCAAAGTGATGAATTTCTAAAAGATATTGTGAATTTGGAAAAAACAAAGCAGAAGGGATAAATTGTCCTAGTTTATGATATTATCACAAGCAGTTATAGTATTATGAAAATTAAAACTAGTCTCATTGAATAATAACAGATACAAACAACTAGGGGTCAGTTTCTGGAAAGGCCCCTAATAAAATCAAACACAATTTTCTATTCTTCTCTGAATTACATTTAAATTTATTCAAGAAAATTAACAACAACAACAGTAACAGGTGAATGAAGAGAAGAGTCTAATTTCCAAAATATTCATTTTGAAGAACTGCAGTTTCAGAAACTGATCTGGTAAGACTGGATCTTTTAGTTCCCACCTAAAAATAAAATCAAATGATCCAACAACTCCTCTCTCAAAATTCAGGTTTGGGATCATATACAATACGAATAGTAAGTGTCCACCTCAGTTTGCACTTTTCCATGATTCAGTAAAAACTCTTTTTTAAAAATGTCACATTTCGTTTCTTGCCTCCTCTACCCTGTGAAGGCACTGTAGAGTTACTATTTATAGAAGTAGGAAGACGGTCTTATGGAAAGAACACTGGACAGATCTAGATTTTTATCCCGACTTTACTCTGCAAACTTAAACTAGTAATTTAATCTTGTTGAATCTAATTTTCTCATTTTAAAATGGGGACAAAAGGATTTTTCCTTGCTTTACTTGTAAGGTTTTCATGAGTATCAAATGAGATAACATATATAAAGTGCTTTTAAAAAGTATAATGTTTTTGTACACTCTTTACTAAAGACGTAATGAGGCACTTACTATATTTTATTCATATTTTTTTCAAGCTATTTTAAAACACATACATATGCTTAATTATCACACTATACTATTTTATCAATTCTTTTAAAGTAACCAGCATACACTAAAGCAGGTTAAGCTCATGGACTTTTGAGTCAAACTGCTGCTTACTAGGGCAAACCTCTTAGTCTACTTCTCAGTTTCTTAATCTATAAAAGGGTATATAATACTAGTACCTCCTGTTAGGACTAATCGGACTGTTGTGCATATTAAATACATTAAAATCTGTAAGGTACCTGGAACAAGGACTGTTGTACAGTAAATACTGAAAAATTAGTTTTTCTAAGAATAATAAGAATCTGAAAAGATATGTGAATCAGCTGGCATCTTTATCACCAGAGGAGTTAGATTTACACATCAGACCATGTGATACATTTACTCTCCCGGTGGGGACAGTGGGGGGGATGTAGTCACCTGTTTCTCTTAAATCTACTTATATATTCTATCCAAAAAGAAAAGATCACAAAAACCTGGAAATCCTAACTACCTTTTTTTTTTTGCAATTGTTCTCAAGAAAGAAAAAGGATATAAACAATATGACTCACTAGCAAGTGAGAGAATGTAGCCAAACTCCATATTCCAGGCTTCTACTTCCTGTAGGTGGTTAACTTTTTGATTTCACAATGCTTAGTCATAAGAAAATGGAAGCAGTGGTTAAAGACATTAAATGAGAATGTGTCCTCATAGTTCCTAGTCCAGAGATCCAAAATAATTTATTATGCCTGGAAAAGAGCAAAATAGCCTCATGGTCCTCATGGACACAATAGAGCCCTGTCTTAAGAAACATCTTAGGTTTGCTCTTTATCTTATCAACCTGTGTTTCAACAACTGTCAGCTAAATTCTGAAGACATGACTGGGATATTAGTTATGCTTCTTATTGAAAACTCTAATTGTTTTGCACCATTTTTATCCCTGTATCAAAACACAGTAAAAAGTTACCTTCTCTATGGTAACTAAGCAACAAAGACATTTTTTTTTCTTCTTAAGGGTTTCATGAAGTTACATTTTTTATCTTTTAAGACTAAAATCCTTTCTTTTTCCTAAATAATCCAGATAATAACTAACACTAATTACTCTCTGGGTATTACTTTTAGTGTCCTTCATAAACTATCTCATTTAATCCTCACAACAACCCTATGGGTCAAGAACTGATATTAATTCTATTATACAGATGAGAAAACTGAGAATCATAGATGTTAAATAATTTGCTCGTGGGGATGCACTCAGCAAATGTGAAAGCTGGGATTTGAGCCCAGGTAATCTAGATTAAGAGTTCATGCTGATGTATACATGAGTATGAACCTCATGAAAGAGATAAAGAGCTAAAAAAAATCAATAAGGCTTGGTGACTGCTTAGATGTGGTTGGAGGGGTAGCTATGAAACATTCAAATAAAAGATGAAGAATAAGGGAAAGTTTAGAAAAGAGTGAAATAATCAGTTTGACCTTGAACATGTGATAAATTATTGAACAGCTATGTAACAGAGTGGTTAAATCAAGAACTATTAATCTGTCTTCTAGCTAGGGTCCTGGAGGAAAAATCATATAAATTTTTTAATTATAAAAATTTAAAAATATATTCTATTTATTTAAAGACACTTTTAAAAAGTAATAATGTCTAATAAAGAAAAGCAAAATTATTTATTTCTTCCACAAAGAGAACACCATTATGTAAAAAATATTTCTTGTACTCATACATATGAATGCATACACACACACACACTACATAATTGTATTCATCTTAGGAAGTTCATGATTTGTTTTTCTTATTTTCTAGTAGCTAGCATAGGGCTCAGTATGTATGAAACAGTGACAAATATTTGTTGAGTCAATGAATGATCCCAAATCTATCCCCTTTTCCTCCATTTCCCCAGCTACCATGTTAAAATCATTCTTCCATGCTATTCTAATAATCTTCAGGTGGTCCCATTGCCTCTAGTTTCATTTCCCTTGAATTCATTCCCTGAATTGCTGTCACAGTTATATTATTATTATTATTTTTATTATTATTATTATTTTTTTCGAGATGGAGTCTCGCTCTGTCGCCCAGGCAGGAGTGCAGTGGCATGATCTCCGCTCACTGCAAGCTCGGTCTCCCGGCTTCACGCCATTCTCCTGCCTCAGCCTCCCGAGTAGCTGGGACTACAGGCGCCTGCCACCATGCCAGGCTAATTTTTTGTATTTTTAGTAGAGACGGGATTTCACCGTGTTAGCCAGGATGGTCTCGATCTCCCGACCTCGTGATCCGCCCGCCTCGGCCTCCCAAAGTGCTGGGATTGCAGGAGTGAGCCACCGCGCCTGGCCCACAGTTATATTATAAAATGAAAATCTTCCTACATTTTAATCATGAATCTTTGATGGCTTTTATTGCCTATGAAATAAAATGCAATTCCTCACCACTCAAGAGTTTTCCAATTCAGTCCTAATCTGCTTTTCAGACCCGCCTTCTGTGATTCCTATCTCCACCCTCATCCTGTATCAGGCATTAACCTAGTCACATTAGACCACTTACAGCTCTCAAAATACGCCACGGAGCCTCACTCTTGCACTTCTACTCATGCCCCTCCTTCGGACTGAAATATCCTGTCCCGGTCTTCCCCATCAGCCAATTATTTGATTCATCCTTCAAAGACAAACTAAACAAAAACAAAAACTCTTCTGTAATGTCTTCTTCAAACCCTTTCCCTATTTTCCAGACAAATTAATTGCTCTTTCTTGCATTTCCAGAGAAATAGTCCCTACAGTTACAACTACAGTTTTGTAAAACTGCAGATCCCCTGACCTCTTGCTCATAGAGATTCAGATTCAGTAGGACTCGGGTGGAGACAGAAATCTGCTTTTTAAGCAGCACACAACATCCCAGCCTAAGCAATGCTACTTCAGAGCCAGACTAAACTCTGGGTTGCTGAGCATTAAGCATTCTCCTTAAAGCCTGACTCAGAATCATGCTAGTAACAATCAGAAGTAGAGCATGTTGGGCTCCATACTTTCAGGTATTAGCAAAGCCAATCATTGTTTTTGATATGTTCTATAGGTATGCATCCTGGGGAAGTAAAATCAAGCTCTGCTTCTTCACGTTGTTCAAACTAGCAGGGAAACAGAGGGATGGAAAACATAAAGCAAGACAAAAGCACACTGTTAAATATAAACAAAAAAAGAAAGGAAAGGACATGTGGCACGTAAGTTGACCTCTAAGTTGCCTCTAGAATATTGCGCTCATGGAAAACAAATGAGGAGGTAAACTAACACAATGGAAGTAGTTATGAGCGAATATAATTTGGAGCCATAAAGGGCCTTGGCTGGTCCAAATCATCACAACTGTTTTCCTAGAATGGCGTCAGTAGTTCTAACCAAGTCATTTTGAACCAAATTCTTAAGATTTTTCCCATTAACAAAGATATGTGACTCCTTTTGAAGATTTCAGTTCAAAGCAACTCTAAAATCCATCCGCTTCTCTCTTGGATACAATATGCTCATTCAATGAGTAAGTGCCCAGAGAAGAAAAGTGCATTAATAGAATCTTTAGAATGAACAGATTTAGAGACAGAAAGACTGTTAAAAGATCTGCTAGACCATTCTTCTTAATCTTTTTTATAAGAGTACATGTGGAAAATGATATTAGTATGCCATATTGGGGTAATGACATGAGACTGCTAGAAACTCGAAAAAGTGACTAGCAGGAGCTCAAGTAGTCCCAGACAACACCTAGGGATCAAAAAGATTAATACATCCTAGAACATCTATAATACATATTACTTGGGAAGATATAATTGATAAACTAATGCAATTCGAGATGAGAAAAATCAAGCCCTACAGAGTGGCATGACACCCCAGAGGCTAACAGCGTCACTTAGTCGAAGAGCTAGCTTTGGGTTTTCACGTGCCTCTTAACAGTGATGCCAATCAATCTGCCATTGAAAGTTCATCCATTCTGACAATTGTTGGAATCATTTCAAGAGATCCACAATTCATTAAGGCACTCAGCATTGGTAACAAACTGAAAAAAATGGTATCTCCTACAAATATCTGTACCATTTTCCAACTGTATTTAAATGCAAGTTGGAAAAATAAAAGAAAAATTCATGTCTTAGGTCATTGAAAAAAAGATAAAATATTAAAAGCTCTTTTAAAATGAATGGAAGAGGCTCTCAGGAATTAAGTAAGAATCTAAATTTAGGGAAATAAGTGAGCACTGCAGCAACTGGGTTCCCTGGGAGTACCCACACATCCAGGCTGCCGGGAACTTTGCATTTTCAGAGAGCAGAGAGTTTCATTAGTGACCACCAGCACAGAAGCCATGTGCAGGAAGGTCAGGACATGGAAAAGAGTTCACTAGAACAACATAAGTAAACAAATGACCCCTCACACAGGAAGGCAGCAAGCAAAAGTGTCTGGCAAAGATTTGACTGTGGGAGAAAAGGCTCTCCTGAGAATCTGTACCACTGGAAAGTCCAGACATGAATTTAGGATCAAAATTTGCACTGTTTACATGGTAAGGAAAATTACAAGCTGAAAGTTTTCCTTTCTGGACTCATTTTAAACTAGTTCCAGACCTGTAATGTCTGCAGACATGTGGCAAAAAGAAACACAGATTTTCCCTAGAGAAATGAATCCACAACCTTGGTATTTATTAGAAAAGTGCAAAGGATTGTGTTTTACTGCGAATACAACTTCAGAATCAATTTTAAAAAATCACAAAATACATTTGAACTAAGCCATTGCATGCAAGTGTCACAGAAATAATAAACAACAGAAACTTGAATATTGGAAATGTACAAATATAGGGAATATATTATAAATTTTTTAGAAAAATTATGTGTTTAAGGAAAAAAATTTTTTAAACAGGAAAGGGGTAAAAATATGACTAATCAGCAAGAAATTAGGCAGAATTTGAGGGCAAAGTTCTCCTAGAAGTAAAAAGTATAATAATTAAAAGTAAAAATTCAATGTAAAGGTTAAATAACTTAGATACAATGGAGTAGAGAGTTAATAAAATGGAATGTTCTTCTGCAAAAGAAGAAAAAGAATAAAGCAATAGAGATAAAAAGATGCAAAATATTTTAAAAGAGTTGAAGACACAAGAAGAATAGAGTGAGAAAGTCCAAAATATCTAATCAAAGTTTCAGAAGGAGAACCAGGCAAATTTAACCAAAAAAAAAAAAAAGTAATATGACCATAATTAATATCAGTAAAAATATTCTTTAAAGGAAAAAAATACTAATAACAGAACTCTATAAAAATAAAGAATATAATAAAAAGAGATCACATTTGTAAATTTACATTGTTTAATATCATAGCCTCAAAATAAATTGCATATAAATTTTAAAACCTATGGAGAAATTGACAAATCCACTAACACTGTGGGAAATTTTTAATACATATCTCTTAGTTATTAATGCATAAAGTAGGTAAGGAAAACCAATAGGATGCAAATAATTTGAACAATAAAATCAACAACTTTGATTTAGTTGATATACATATACAGACGGTTGCATTTAGTAATTGGAAAATACACATTATTTTCCAACACACACAAAAAAACACTTGCAAAAATGGGCTGTGTCTTA
Organism: Pan paniscus; assembly: GCF_029289425.2. Lineage (NCBI taxonomy): Eukaryota > Metazoa > Chordata > Mammalia > Primates > Hominidae > Pan > Pan paniscus. The sequence continues at coordinate 116,901,613 of NC_073252.2, forward strand.
AATTTTTCAAAGAACTGGTATCATACAGAACACATGTTATGACCATAATGTAGTTACATTAGAAAATGTGGCAGGGATTCTGATTCTCCTTTCTGTGCTAGGCAAACAGTTAAATCACATTTTCACCTTCCTTGTATTTATGAGACTTAGCTCTGTCCTTATGAATGTGGGCAGAAGTGACGCATGTACTTGCAGGCCTGACCACAGAATATCCTGTGAAATCTTCCATACTGTTCCTTCCTCTTCATCAAAAGCACACAGGGATACTTGTTGAGAATGTTGGCAATCTCAAAGGGAAGGAACTTGCTTTCTGTGTCATATATAGAAACATTTATGTTGGACTTCGAATGAATAAGAAATAAACTTGCATTGTGTTCAGCCCTCTCAAATTTGTTTTTTTTTTTTTACAGCTGAGAGCTTATCATGAAAACACATAAATTAAAATAATAGCTAAAAATAATTATTTCTGTTTGCAAATTTTTAAACACAATTCTGGTGATTCAGGAGTTAAAGAGAAAGGTATCATAAAAAATTTTAACTACCATAACTAAACAATAAATGAACCCGATGAAAGTTGGAAAAGGAAAATAATATCGAAAAGAACAGAAAGCTATGAAATAAAAAAAAATGTCAAGTACAGAAGCAATAAAATGAAGTGTTGGTATTTGGAAACATTGACAAACTGAACAAACCTCTGGTAAGATTGAATAAGGGAAAAAGTGATGAAGTAGAAATAAGCTACTAGGAATGAAAAGTGGGAGTACTGCAGGTATAACAGAGATTTTTAAATTAATAAGTGAATACTTTAAAAATTAAAAGATAAGAGAGACACTGATTGCCCTTTGTTCTGGACTGTCTTATCAGGGATGTCTGTATAGTGAACAGCCTTAGACAATATGGTATCCTCCTCTGCAGCAAAGAGCAGTTTAATTTATTGTCTAATATAAAGAAGGTAGTGTCTCTTTCAGAGCAAAAGGCAGGTTTACTTACTGCCCAATATAAACAATTCAGTTTCCCCAAGTTCAGGGTTCTCCTATAACGCAACCCATTACAGTGTATATGCAGGCATCCATCTGAGCCCATCTGCATCACCCCCATGGGACTTAAGAGACAAGAACTGATGCTAATACAAAACTCACGCTGCTTGCTCTTCCTTAAGTAAAGTCCTTTATCTCTGACCCAGGAGTTCATGTCTTCTTCCAGCATCGTGGAACTCCATCCACGGAACTAACATGTTGGTTTCCTAAGTAGGGTAAAAATTTCAGCATCTTCACAGTTCTTGACCTTCACAACATGATTCTAAAATGTATATGGAAGAGCCAAGATAAACCAAGATCTTCTTATAGAGGAAGAACAAGTGCTAGAAAAGATGGACAATTCAATAATTAAGCTAGGACAAGTGTTATCCATGTGAGTATAAAATTAAATTGGATTGACTGGCATGGTGGCTCACGCCTGTAATCCCAGCATTTTGGGAGGCCGAGGTGGGTGGATCACGAGGCCAAGAGATCAAGACCATCCTGGCCAATATGGTGAAACCCGGTCTCTACTAAAAATACAAAAATTAGCTGGGCGTGGTGGCAGGCGCCTGTAGTCCCAGCTACTTGGGAGGCTGAGGCAGGAGAATCTCTTGAATCCTGGAGCTGGAGGTTGTGGTGAGCCAAGATCATGCCATTGCACTCCAGCCAGCGACAGAAGGAAACTCCATCTTAAAAAAAAAATTAAATGAAATTGGATTGCTACTTCATATCCCATAAGAAATTAATTTCAGATGGAGTACAGTCTTGAATGTGAAAGAGGAAAATTTTGTAAGTTTTGGAAGAAAATAGAATAGAATATGTCTATGACTTCAGGTTAGGAAAGACAGAAAAAGCATCAACCATAAAGTAAAAGATTGATATACTCAAACACATAAAAGGTTAAACTTTTGTTTCACCCAGGGATTTTTTTAACTGTTAAAACAAAGTTGAAAAGGCAAACCAGAATCTGAATGAAGATTTTTGCCACACAAATAGCTAACAAAGGATCAGTAACCAGACTATTTATCAATTCCTTAAAAAATCAAGATGAAGATGGCAAATAACCCAATAGAAAAATAGACAAAAATAGGAACAGTTATATTTTGGAAGAGAAAATATGAATGAATGTCCCAATAAACATTGGAAAAGAATGTGATGTCATTTTAGTAACCAGAGAGATACAAATGAAACCACAATATACCAGTTTATGCCCACATGGTTGGTAACAACACTAGAGTCTAACCTACTCTCCAGGTGAGAAAATAAATTGGTACAATCATTACTATCTATGATTTTAACTCCTAGGTTAATTCTCTAGAAAAGCTTTTGCACAAGTTTCCAAGAAACATGTACAAGAGTGTTGGTAGCAGCATTGCTTGCAAAGTCAAAGACCAAATGTCTGTCAATAAGATATTGGATTGTTAAATGTGATACAGCATATTCATAGAATGGAGAACTAAACTGTAGTGAAAAATGAGTAAACTACAGCTACATATTACATGGATGGATTTTAAATTTTTTTTCAGTGAAAAACAGTTGCTGAAGAATACTTAAAATATGTATCAGTGGGTATTTCTGGGGAGAGACAAGGAAACAGCAGTAGATGCAATGGGACAGATAATGATCTTCAATAGCATCAATAATATTCTATTTCTTAAGTTGAGCAATGCTTTCAAAAGTATTCATTTTAAAATTATACTTTGTAACTTACATATAACTCTCATATTTTCATAATAAAATGGGGAAAAGAGACCATTAGAAAAGAAAACTATTTCTAAATACATAGGCTATTTACTAAATAAGCAAGTTTTTAACTTCTGTAATTGCTTAGTAAACTTGGTAAAGGACAAACTCTTAAGTGAAAAATTCTTCTATTTCTGTTGTCTGAGGGACAGAGTTAAATTTATCTGGGCCTTTCTTCACACAGAGGGCATTTTCTTTTTTTTCTTTTCTTTTTTTTTCAGACGGAGTCTCGCTCTGTCGCCCAGGCAGGAGTGCAGTGGCGCAATCTTGGCTCACTGGAAACTCCGCCTCCTGGGTTCACGCCATTCTCTTGCCTCAGCCTCCCGAGTAGCTGGGACTAAAGGCGCCCGCCACCACGCCCGGCTATCTTTTTGTATTTTTAGTAGAGACGGGGTTTCACCGTGTTAGCCAGGATGGTCTCTGTCTCCTGACCTCGTGATCCGCCCTCCTCGGCCTCCCAAAGTGCTGGGATTACAGGCGTGAGCCACCGCGCCCGGCCACAGAAGGCATTTTCAGTTGCTGTACCTTATTGCAGGCGGGGGCATGCATAAGGAAAGACTTGGCTGTTGGGAGGGGCGTGTCTTACACCTTAGGAAGAATCCTTAGCTTTACTTTCCTGTCTCTCCTGGAGCTCCCTCCTACCCCCTAGCTGAGTAGGCCAGGTTTTGGTGCAAAATCTCCCACATTGGCAAAGTTCCTGCATATGCTGCGCAGTATGTGCCTTGAATAAAAATCCTGAAGATTAGGTGGTTCAGGCTGCATCATCCCAAAGCAAAGAGCACCTCTTTGAAGCTCACCTGCCCTGAGAGAGGCCTTTCGACTAATGGTTGATGGTATCTGTACTTACTTTACCATAGCTCCAATTACAGGATATTGTAATTACGAGATAACTGATCTGTATTGTTTTCTAAAATTAATCCGTATCCCTGATTTGCAAGAGATCAGAGACTGGATGTTATTCACTTTTGTGTGCCCAGTGTGTATAGTGTCTGGCACAGAGTATGTAAAGGATTTTTGTCTAGAGGAGTTGAGAGACAGTACTTACAGATTTTATACTTCAATCCTAGGTTTCCAGAATGTTTCCAGAGATTCATGGCTTCTTCGTAAATTTTCTGCACACAGGAAGTAGAATCTGCCTCAGAATCAGCTAAATTTGTTATTCAGGTCTCTCTCTTTCCTTTGCTAATGGCTTCATTCCTAAAACATATTCATTTGTTTTCACAGCAAATACAAACTTCGCACCCAGTGTGCATAAGGTAACAGGCATGCCAGTAGGAATAAGAGACATGTCAGCCTTCAAGGAGTTTTAAATTTAATGGAGAAATATTAATTCCCCATTAATATTAATATGAAGTTTAGACCCTCATTTAAAGACCCTCATGTAAAGGGCAGATACTGTAATGCCAGACTGTCTGGGTTTGAGTTGTGGCAACATCGCTCATGAGCTGTGTAACCGAAGGCAAGGAAAATTACTTTGTTTTGTTTGTCTCTGTTTCCTTACCTATACAATGTAGATGATAACAGTGTTTATCTGGAGTGTTGTGAAAACGAAAGAGTCAATGTACAAGAAACACCAAGAACAGTCCATGACACATCATAAGTGGTATAGAAATCATAGCTGCTACAATGAAGAAAACAGCTTGATGGGAATGGTGATGGTGGTGATGATGATGCTTCCCTCTATAGATAGTCATCCTTCAGTATCCACAGGGATGATTCCGGGCCTCCTTCCCCAACTTGTATAATAAATCCATATATGTTCAAGTCTCTTATGGTGTACTATTTGCATATTACCTATGCACATTCTCTTGTATACTCTAAATTATCTCTAGATTACTTATAATACCTAATACAATGTTAATACTTAAAAACAGTTGTTGTATTGGTTTTGTGTTTTTTTAAATCGTTATATTGCCTTTTTTTTATTTTTTAAATGTATTTTTGATCCAGGGTTGGTTGTGGATTTGTGGATACTGAACCCACAAATTCAGAGAGCCAACTGCATACATATTTCCCTGTCCTTAGAATCAACCGGGATCTTCTGATTATTTGCACAATAGTCCCAGAGCCCCAGTATTCTAGTCAATAAATTATCAGAATGAACTGGGGAGATTTTTTATAACATATCCTCACCCACCAATTTGTTCAATATAAATCCACTTGTGGTTTACAGAAATCCCAAACTCAGAATTCCCTTGAGCTGTCTCATCAGTTAGCTAATGGGTCCGTGCACAAAAGGATGAAAAGTAAAAAGGGAAAAACAGGAGATATTAATAACATTTTACAATTGTTATGGTATAAAAATATCATAACATCAAATTTAAGCCAAAAAATAAAACAAAAAGGAAAACATCAAAAGAGAAAAAGAGGGAAGAAAGTATTAGAGTAATTAATGAAAGTACAAATGCAATACCTACGAGACAGAAGTTTCATGTATAGATAGATTCACAGATTTCATTTGTAAAAGTGCTGGATACAATTGATCCCTTCACAAACATTCTCCTCTAGCTCATGACACAGTTTGATTAAAACCAGGAACAGTTTTTAGCCCCATGATCTTTGCTGCTTATAGTCATAAGGAATTGCAACCTAGCTTGGTACCTAAATAAACTGAAAGCCTGATTCAGTAGTATATTCTTTTGTAACAAATGGCTGAGTCTCAGCCATCACAGAAGCTGAGCTTCAGCCAATCTCAGATTGATACCTGATCAGACCATGCACAAATACAGCAAACTGAGAGCTGTAACTAATCTAACTATTTCTGTACCTCACTTCTTTTTCTCTATCTGTAAATATTGCCTGTCCACATTGTCAAGCAGAGTTCTCTGAACCTCTTCTGGTTCTGAGTGTTTTCCTATTAGAGAATTGTTCTTTGTTCAATTAAACTCTGTTAAATGTAATCTGTCCAAAGTTTTTCTTTTAATAGAATGGACTACTGTATAGTAAATAGGCAAAACTGAAATAATCCTTTGGAAAGAAGACATTTTCCAACAGTCAAATAGCAACACTAAATTCATTCAGGTTCTCAGAGGTACATTTGCAATCAAGTCATTTAGATGCTTTCAAAGGAAAAAAGTGATCTTAAAACTGAGATATTTTAAGAAGAAAACAAGGACATTTCCTTTGCCTCACTCCGTTTTCTCTAATCCTTATAGAAGCTTGTTTTCTTCCCCACTCCCCTGCCACCCCATGCACCTTATTGCCAAAATGTCAGTGCATACTTATTTGTTAATCATACTCCTTCCTCTTACTAATACCACCCAATTCCTTCCTTTCCCATCTGGCCTTGCTTCTTCAAGAAGAAAAACTTTCTTGAGACACTCCTCCCCCTTTTTAATGTAAATCAATCAAACTTGCCCAGCTTCTTTGAAATCTGCAGTTCTCCTCATTACCCTTATCAGATCAACAAAAACCACAGGCTTTTTTGTCAGCTGCCCAAGGCTCACAAAACTCCAAGCTGTTTAAGAACTGGCAGTCAAAGGGAAAGTTGTGAATATTTAAAATGTTTTCTTTCAATGCAAGTCACATGCTCTTACACAACTGTATTCTCAATTGGACTATGAATTTCTTGAAAACAGGAACCATATTTTCCTCATTTTTATAAATGCCTGCCATAGGTATGCCCTAAAGAGGCCTCTTGAGCCCCAACTGCATGTACTCCCTACTGCATGTACCATCTATGGGCATTTCAGCATTTTATTTAGAAGGAGCCTAGAAGGAAATTTGAGGGAAGAGGGTCTAGGTGGGAAACCAGTCCTGAAGCAACACTCATATGGCAAGCAGACTATGTTCTCTTAGATTGCATGTTTATTCCATTTATTCATTCTTCCATTTATAAAAAATATTGCCCGGGTGTGGTGGCTCACGCCTGTAATCCCAGCAGTTTGGGAGGCTGAGGTGGGCAGATCACGAGGTCAAGAGACTGAGACCATCCTGGCCAACATGGTGAAACCCCGTCTCTGCTAAAAATATAAAAATTAGCTGGGCGTGGTGGTGCACGCCTGTAGTCCTAGCTACTCGGGAGGCTGAGGCAGGAGAATCACTTGAATCCGGGAGGCGGAGGTTGCAGTGAGCCAAGATTGCACCACTGCACTCCAGCCTGACAACAGAGCGAGACTCTGTCTCAAAAACAAAACAAAACAAGACAAAAAATGAATTACATGTCAACTATGTGTCAGACACTATTCTTGGTGCTAGGGAATTAACCAGAGAACAAAACAGGCAATGATCCATACTTTCATTAATATGACATTAATATGTTAGATAGTGATAAGCATTATGAAGAAAAATAATTCAGGGAAGAATAGTGAGTTCTGGGGTGGAGGGTTTTGATTTTTTAAAGTGGAAAGTCAAGAAATGCACCACGGAGAAGGTGGCATTGAGTGAAAACCTCAAAGTGGTTTGAGAGAGAGTGGTGCAGATATGCGGACAGGGCTTCAGGCAGAGAAAATAACCTGGGATGTCTGAGAAAAGCAAAGAAGTTGGGGCTACTGCAGTAAGAGCAAGAGAGTTAAGAATAGGTGTAGCCAGAGAGTTATCAGAATATAAGATTGCGTAGGGCATTTTTAGGCCAATATAAGGACTGGCATTTTTAGGTCATGATGAGAACTGGCATTTACTCTGCCTAAAATAGGAAACCACTGGAGCATTTTGAGCAGAGGAGTTGAACTGTCTGATTTAAAATTTTAAAAGGTTCTGGCTACCTTGTGAGAAGAGACTGAAGTAAGATATGCATGGAAGTAGGTCATCAGTCATTAGGTTATTGCAATAATTTAGGCAAGAGAGATGGATCAGGGTGATAACAGCAAACTTCATGAGAACATTTCAGTTGCAAATATATTCCAGATTTGCTGACCAGATTTGATAAGGAATATAGAAAAAGAGGAAAGAACAAGAGATAACAGAGTGTAGGCAGAAAAGAGAAAAGGTTCAAAGACTGAGCCCTGCAGTATTTCAACATTAAGAGCTTGAATTGCAGAATAGGAACCATCTCAAGGCTTTAAATACAAGTGCTGAACACTCTCAAATTTATATTTGTATCCCAGACTTCTCTAAAATTCAAGTTCTAAAATCCAGTTGGTTACTTTATGTCTCCACTTGGAAACAAGTCTTGAAGCAGTACTCATATAGCAAGCAGACTATGTTCTCTTACATTGTTTTTCCATTTATTCATTTCTCAATGATGTCCCATTTAGACATCTCAAAATTAATGTTCAAATTTGAGTTTCTGACATTCTCTTCAAAACTCAATCTTTTTAGAGTCTTCCAAATCTCAGAGAATAGCAACTCTGTCCTTCCCATTGCTCAGGTCCCCAAACTTGCAGTCATTCTCCCTCTCACATCCTAATATCCAATCCATCAGCAAATCCTATTGGTTCTGCCTTCCAGAATCTGACCACATCTCACCACCTACACACGCATCGGTGCACGTAGAACCAAGCCACCTCTATCTTTCCTAGATTATCACATAGCTTTCTAAATGGTCTCCTTGCTTCTCTCCTTGTCTTACTGTGATCCATTCTCCACAAAGCAAACACAGTGGTCCTGTTAGGACAGGAAGTTGTATTGTCTTTTCTCTGTGCAAAACTCTCTCACAGCTTCCTATCTCAGGTAGAGCAAAAGCAAAGTACTATGGCTGATGGGCCTGTGCTACCTCCTAACTTCTCTCTCCCTTACATGGCTCTAGTTACACTAGCCTCTTCACTTCCTTCAAATATACCTAACTATATCCCCACCTCAAGGCCTTTGTAACTGCTCATTCTGCCTGGGATATTCTTCCCTTAATAAATCCTCATGGCTTGCTTCTGCATTTCCTTCAGGTCTTTACTTACATGCCACCTTCTAAGTGAGGCCTTCCTTGGTCATCCTATCTAAATCACAATCTCTCCCCAAACAATGCTGCCTGGCTTCTCTACTATTTTTTCTTAGTATAATACTTCTTATTCTCTAACATACAGTACACTTCACTAGTTTTTCTTGTCCAGTGCCTGTTTCTCCCACTAGAAGATAAGCTCCATTAGAATGGAAAGTTTTAAAATTGTACTTACTTTTTTTTTTTGAGATGGAGTTTCGCGTTTCGCTCTTGTTGCCCAGGCTGGAGTGCAATGGCACGATCTTGGCTCACCGCAACATCCGCTTCCTGGGTTTAAGCGATTCTCCTGCCTGGGATTACAGGCATGTGCCACCACGCCCGGCTAATTTTGTACTTTTAGCAGAGACAGGGTTTCTCTATGTTAGTCAGGCTGGTCTCAAACTCCCAATCTCAGGTGATCCGCCCCCCTCAGCCTCCCAAAGTGCTTGGATTACAGGCGTGAGCCACCGTGCCCGGCCCAAAACTGTACTTACCTCTCAACACCTAGAGCTGTCATATACCTGGTATATGACAGTTGCTTAATAAATACTTATTGAATGAATACACTGAGAAAAAGTAGAGGAGGAAAACCAGGAGTATATATTCTTTTGGACTCAAGGAATAAAATGTTTCAAGTAAAATGAAATATTGATGATGCATTTTTAACTTAAAATGTTCATGTTTATTTTGAGAGGTAATGAAGCTTTGTTTTTGGAGCATGTACGCCATTTCAGTTTCAAGAGGACTAATATAAAATAACGGAGCTAAAGGTCTCAAAACCACCATCCCTTCTTGCCCTACCACTGCAGATCAGGGAATCAGGTGATAAGAATGAAGAATGGATGATTGAGCCAAGAGTGAGAGAAAAAACTAATATACATTGCATTCCTGCTATATGCCAAGCGTTATGCTGCATTATCCAACAAATATTGCCACATGCCTACCATATGCCAGAACTATTTTAAACACTGGGGTTACAAAGTGACTCCATCTACTAAAGAATAAAACATTAGCGCACTGGTTCTCTCCACTAATCAACCATCATAGCCTTGGAAGTGAACTACCCCAAATCTCGCATCGTCAGAATTATTACTGTTTTATACACCAGTGTTTGTTTCTCTTTTATCTCTAAGTATGTTCAAGTTTCTGCTTCTGAAACACACACACACACACACACACAAACTCACATATGCTTGTAGAACTTGCTTTCCCTTCTAGAAATTGAACTCTCTCTCTCTCCTCAGTTCACAGCCAGTCCTTTCAAATACATAGTTGCCATTTGCCGCATGCACTTCCCATCCACTCATTCTTATCTTAAATCCCTTCTATTTGGATTCTGTTACCACCACATTACAGAAGTGTCTCTAAATTCTGCCGATGACCTACTTCTTGCCAAATCAAGTGACCTTTTCTCATGTGTCTTTCTCTGTGACTTTTGTGCAGATCTTGGCAGTGCCTAAAAATTCTCTTTTCTTTTGAACTTTGCTCTTCCGTTTCTGTTCCAGTGTCTTTCTTTTTCTTATTCATTCATTCATTTATTCAACAAACTTACTAGGCGCTGAATGTTTTACTCTCAAATTGCAGCATACTTTAATGAGAAAAAGCAGGTGGATTTGGATTCTAGCAAACTACATGGAAAACCAATGAATTAGTGGAAGTTTGGATGGTAAGCATAAAATTAGAATAAAGAGATTTATACAACTCATATTTTGTAAATGATATCAGGTTCTAATTCATCAATATATCATGTCCGTATTAGTATACGCTTATCAAATATTCCAGGTTCTTCACTGTTTATTGCTGGGTGCCTTATTTCTCAGCAATCTCTCCTCTGAGCTACACAAGCTTTATTTATATTAATAATATCACAAATCAAGTTACATCAATATCTTTCTCAGTTAAGGAACCATTCTATTTTTTCTCTGTGTGTGACCTTTAACATGTGACTTAATCTCTCACTGCCTCATCTGCAAATGGGGTTTAAGCCATTTTTATTTAAGGTGACTGATATTGTTTGGCTGTGTCCCCACCCAAATCTCATCTTGAATTGTAGCTCCCATAATTCCCATGTGTTGTGGGAGGGACCCGGTGGAAATAATTGAATCATGGGGACAGCTTCCCCCATACTGTTCTCATGGTAGTGAATAAATCTCATGAGATCTAATGATTTTATAAGAGGCTTCCCCTTCTGTGTGGCTCCCATTCTCTCTTACCTGCCACCATGTAAGACATCCCTTGCTCTTCTACCATGAGTGTGAGGTCTCCCCAGCCACGTGGAACTGTGAGTCCGTTAAACCTCTTTTTCTTTATAAATTACCCAGTCTCTGGTATGTCTTTATCAGCAGCATGAGAATAGACTAATACAGTGACTTTACATATTTTGATAACATCTTTTCATAAGTTTATGTGAAAGTTAAAGTTTTTCATGCTAATAACAATAATGGCTAACATTTGTTACTCACTTAATATATACCAGGCATTATGATAAGTACTAAGCAATGCAACAGCCTTGGACTGTTAATAATGTGCTTGTTCGTCTTTTATAGTCATGCTGCAGATGCTCTGGCATGTGATACATTGCTGTGAGATCTAGGCTCTGTCACTAAATTTCTTGACTATATACTCTTTTTTATTTTTATTTTTTTGAGAGGGAGTCTCACTGTGTCACCTAGGCTAGAGTGCTGTGGTGCAATCTTGGCTCACTGCAACCTCGGACTCCTGGGTTCAAGCGATTCTCCTGCCTCAGCCTCCCGGGTAGCTAAGATTATGGCACCCGCCACCATGACCAGCTAATTTTGGTATTTTAGTGGAGACAGGGTTTCACCATGTTGGTCAGGCTGGTCTTAAACTCCTGACCTCAAATGATCCACCCGCCTCAGCCTCCCAAAGTGTTGGGATTTCAGGTGTGAGCCACTGCACCCAGCTGTATATACGTTTTTGTTTGTTTGTTTTCTGTTTTTTGTTTTTTTGGAGACGGAGTCTTGCTCTGTCGCCCAGGCTGGAGTGCAGTGGCGCAATCTTGGCTCACTGCAAGCTCCGCCTCCCGGGTTCACGCCATTCTCCTGCCTCAGCCTCCGGAGTAGCTGGGATTACAGGCGCCCGCCACCACGCCCGGATAATTTTTTTGTATTTTCAGTAGAGACGGGGTTTCATCGTGTTAGCCACGATGGTCTCAATCTCCTGACCTCGTGATCCGCCCATCTCGGCCTCCCAAAGTGCTGGGATTACAGGCGTGAGCCACCGTGCCTAGCCTGTATATACTCTTTTTTGAACAAACAGCTTCATGTTTTCTTTATTGAACTTTTTAACTTAATTAGGTCATGCTAAATTTGTATGTAAGAGAAGGACGAGATTTTCTTGCAGGTGAGAAAACTTAAAAAGTTTCAGTATTTTGAATCTGTACTATATAGGAAAACTATAGCCTGGCTCTAATTGTGAAAGGAAATGTGACAAAGTTCTGGATAAGTGTTGGGATTATGCAAGCAAAGGAAAAAAGTGACTTGCGGTTTGCTTTGGCAGCTTGTTTCTTAATATTCCTGTATTTGAAACTTTCTTTCCAAGTTCCCAACCCTATTACATTAGCTCGTGTCCTCGACAAGCTGGTCATCAGCCTCTGCTTATCCCTTCTTCTTCCCAGCTTATCTTAAGGCTCGATTTAAGAGCTTAGAAGGAAATACTTTGGTAAAAGAAATAAATTTACAAAGAAAGACAGGTATAACATGGGGCTTTCATATGAACAAATTATTTGGATGGAGTTAGATTTAATTCTCATTGTTGGCAGCGAAGGTGGTAAGTGTGTTTGTGATGGTGTGGTACATGGGCCAGGAAAGGAAGGAGAGGTCTGCACAGCAAATGGCTTCCATTTGTTTATGTTAGGCATTTTAATCACTTTAGTATTTGCACAGCTGAAGGAAAGGAAAGCACCCTGAGAATAGACATCATGAGGAACTCTAGAAGTTTGCAAACAAGAAAAACATGAGTTGGAAAAGAGCCACAAATATTATAAGTAAAAAGCACCTCACCCCAAATAAACCTAATATTAGGATGTTAAATTCCAGAGGAAATTAGTAAGGAGCACATTGCAATAATTTTTCTGACAATTCTCAACTCTGCTTCATTTTTGTTATATAGATATCAATGCAGAGGTATTTAGAGAAGATGAAGGAAACAGAGATGTCTGCACAATATGGTGAAAAAAACAAAAGCCTTCAGATCAGACAGAACCAATTTGTAATTCCGTCTCTGTGACATACAAGTATGACGCTTTGGGGGTTTTACTTACTCTCTCAGAACTTCAGTTTTCTTATCTGTAAAACAGGGCTAACCATGCCTAGCAAACATTAACTGAATAGTGGTTGGAATTTTTCCTCTTAACACTCTTGTTACCCTTAGGCCTTTATGGTAATGAGACCAGTTGAAAACTCATCCGTCTTTTTTGTACTGTCCCACATTAGCTGGTAGAATGATTACCCCGTCAATGCCTATTCCTATTCTGCCCTTGCTATGGCCTGCTAAGGAGGTCAGTTATAGGCTGGATCCTCCTCAGTGTAGGAAAATAGAAACCATGGAAGACACAGCAGGCCAATTATGCATCAAGAACGAAGCACAGAGTATTTTGCACAAACCGAAGGCCATGCTTCCATAGACAATCTCACCAAAGGTGAGTTGTTTACACCACCTTTGTTATATTTTCAAACAGATTCCTTCCTCCCAGAGTTAGCACTGTAACTGAGGCCCTGAAGGCTGGTAAAGAACTGATTGTCCCCTCAGACTGGTCACTCAACACTGGTCTGGCAGCTGTCCTGTTTGGGTTATGTGTGCCTCAGTCCAGAGCCGAGCCTCAATAATGGCGATGTTTTGTCTGCCCACCTAGCAAACAGTGAGTTCCCACATTCTTCCTACCTCCCCAATCCTTCCCTAATCTCTAACTGCCCACAGCCACCTAATATAGACTGTCAATGGGACAAGAGAAACACAGAATTAAAAAACAAGTGCTCAATTAGAGGAAGGTCGATGTAGACTTTGTTTACCAGTTGGCTAAAGTGCTCATGTTTACCACTGGCTGAATAAGGTTGCCTTTCATGAGTCCTCATGATGTGGATTTTTGTTAGGTAGCAATATAGCAATAAAAGTCACTTTATTTAATCTTTTTTTCTCTTTTGGCAAGTGGTGAAGGAGTTGGATATGCAACTGTGGCCGGCCCCAGCAGTGGAAATAGTTTGGTTACAAAGGTGTTGAAAATCTCTGTCAAAAACTTCTTTCTCACTAGCCTCCTAAGGCACAAGTTTCTGCCATTAGAATCCTATTATTTTGCCTGTAAGAAAAGATTGTATCTTCTGTCTTTAGCACCAGTTATTTAAAAATACTTCGGGCCTTGAAAGAAAGATAAAGTACTACTCTGCTTAAACTGGGGTGAAGGAGAAGCTTCAAGGGAAGGAATGAGTAGTAGGGCAAGGGTAGGAATCGAGTCTCTGGGAGTAGGAGACATCCTTTTCTAGTCTATAGTGTGTGTGTGTGTGGTCATGGGGTGGGAGGGTGTGAGCTGAGGACAAACGATGATCTCAGTATGACGAATTTGGGCTGAATTTTAATTTTGTCTAGTACCAGATCTCTGTGCAGATGAAATAGAAATCGATTAACTGTGACTTGATTTAAAATTAAAAGGCATTGGCTTTCAGTATGGACCACCTGAAAATGCTTTGTAAATAACCATTAAAGTTCTGTTTAAAGTTCACCATTTGTGCTGTGAAGCACATGGATAGCATATCCCATCTTAAGACTGCAACATCAGTGACTTGTTCTTTCTTCTTTTTCAGAAGAGATAATAACTCAGAGACCAGAATGAACTTATAAAATAAGGCAAGAGAATTTTAAGTACAATCTATTTGAAAAATAGACAAAAAGGTGTAAGACCTTATATTCACTAAAACTTTTATAATCTTTTAAAATACAGTACCTATTTTCATTTTGGAAACCAAAATTAATATAACAATGATTATCTGTTGAGGACACCATTTCAACCTTTAGAACTGTATGTAACATAAAGTTGGAAACATATGAAGATGATCAAATAGGAAAACCAGAACTCTCTTAGTCTTTGGTTTTTTTAACTGAATAATGCAGTTGATTACTCTAAAATTCTAAATCCTACCATATTGCAGAAATAATAATAGCAAAAGGAAAAAATCATTTATTAAATTTTTACTAAGTATAAGAAATTTCTAAATTGTCCCATGTAAAATGTCCATGACTTTATGTGATAGATACTGTAATCACCATTTTACAGATAAGAAAACAGAGTTTAAAAGACTTGTCTAATAGCATACTATGGTAAAGGCTACAGACAGGAACATATGGGCACTCAAGGGATTTTGAGAGGGAATTTAAATTTATTTGCTTTGGCAAAATTGTTTCTCATTTGATACCTAATTATACTTTCAATGCAAATGGTTTGTTTAGAAGCAATTGCAATAGGTTAGCTAGATTAGCTTAAACCTGCTATCTACAACCTTTAGCTTTCTCTCTCTTTTTTTTTTTTTTTTAAACAAGGTCTGGTCTTGCGCGGGCTGGAGTGTGGTGGCTTGATCATGGATTACTGCAAACTCTACCTCCTGGACTCAAGCAATCTTCCCACCCCAGCCTTTGGAGTAGCTGAGATTATAGGTGCATGCCACTCACCTGGCTAATTTTTGGGTTTTTTGTTTTTATTTTTGTTTTTTTGGTAGAGGCAGAGTTTTGCTAGCTGGCCTAGGCTTGTCTCAAACTCCTGGGCTCAAGCGATCCACCCACCTTGGCCTCCCAAAGTGCTGTGATTTACAACCTTAAACTTTCAATCCTATGATCAGGCACCAAAATGTATAACCGATTTCAATCTTATAAAATACAATTCCTCCCACAAATAGCCACCACCTTTGTACATTCAAGCGACTGTTCATTTGAATTCCAAACTCATGCCAAACCTTTAATGCATTCTGCAGTTAATCTCCAACCTACTCATTTATTCATTCATTCAATGAATATTGAGTGCTTACCATATGCCAGATACAATTCCAACTGCTGAAGATACAAAGCCCAAGCCATTATAGGATTCATAGTTTAGTAGAAAAAAGAGATATCACATAAATAGATGCAACCTCTACCTCCTGGACTCAAGCAATCTTCCCACCCCAGCCTTCAGAGTAGCTGGGATTACAGGTGCTAGTAAAACTGTTGAGGACGCCATTTCAACCTTTAGAATTGTACATAACATAAACTTTTGCTAGATAGATAGATGATAGATAGATAGATAGATGATAGATAGATAGATAGATAGAATAATGTTGGCATGTTCTTAGTGAAAAAACTGAGTTGTCACTCAGCAACAATTATTTCTTTGTTAGTAAGTTATGTATGAATTTTAATTGGGCTCATGACCACCTAGAATAGAAGCTACACTTCCCAACCTTTCTTGAGTTATGTATGGCTATATGGCTAAGTTCTGCCCAATGGGATGTAAACAGAAGTATGAACAAAATATCAGACATGTTCTGAAAAGAAGACAGTGTTCCCTTCTCGTTTTTTTTTCTTTTTCCTGCTGGTTGAAATATATGCATGCTGACTGGAGCTGGCGCAGCCAATTAGGCCCAAGGGGTCTGCATTTTAGGGATAGTGGAGCAAAAAGTTAGAGGGTAACTGAGCCCTTGATAATTATGTCAGTCATGCAAACCCTCAATTACTTACTTCTAGACTAAGCTTACCTGTGAGAGAAACATCTTCCATCGTTTTACAGTTCTGTTTTGGGGGGGTTTCTGTCACTCCCATTTGACTTTTATCTTAACTAATAGAAAAATATAAAGAAAATGAAGCAGAGTAAGGGACTAGAGAGTGGCACAGTGTGATATTTTAGACAAGGTGATAAGGGAAGGATTTTATGAGGGATTGTTATCTGAGCAGAGTCCTGAATGCATGACTGTGCCATGTGAGTAGAGGGAAAGTATGGAAGGGGGAAACAGTAAAAGGAATACAGTATCTATTTTCATTTTGGAAACCAAAATTAACATAATGATTATCTGTTGAGGACACCATTTCAACCAGGGAAAGGGGGAAATAGTAAAAGGAAAGGGGGAAACAGTAAAAGGAAAAGCCCAGAGATGAGAGCACATTTTTGTGTCCAGGGACCATCAAGGAGGCCAAACCTTTTGACAGGCAAACCTTTCAAATCTTGTCAGGCCTGCAAATGAAAATCCTTGACCCTAGACATTGTAAAGACTGGTCAGCTTTGCAGGGACTGGTCTCTGTAGGCCCTTCAAAAAGCATGACCCAGTTATGAGTCTCAGCTTTTACCCAGCTTCATGGCTTATCCTCTAATGGTTCATTTCAAAATGCTTCCTGAGTTCACTATTCAAATACTACGTACTTTTCTCAACCTAGCATGAGTTCTCACTACAGCTTAAGAACTGGCTCTATTGATCCACCCCACATTACTTCCTTTCTTCTTGAGTCTACATAGATATTACTGCCTATATTGTTCATTTTAATTATGAAAAATCTATCATTCTATTCTGATTCATGCATGTGTCTCTTGCCACCTCAATTAACATGTAACATAAGAGCTAGATGTTTAAAAGTGTTTAAAATCCCTTTTGGCTACTATCTGTTCAACAGAAAGTGCTCACTAAAAACTTTCTGCATGTCCAATGAACGTTTCATTTAACCATCTCACAAACTACAAACACAATGGAGAGAGCCTAATCTTTCCCTGTTCCTCCCTTTCGCCAGGAAGATATGAGTAGCTAAAGTATTTGGTGCTATATATAGCCAGTTGATGTCAGCTGAATGCCAGTCTCTTCAGAAAAGCTCAGTCCCCAGTTTGAGTCAGAGTAGGGACCATGCTGTCCCAGGTTCAAGGATAAAAACCATCAGGCCCAAGTGCCATCCATAGTCCATCTCCAGAGTCTTCCTCCACAAACTGGGATTCATCCCCGCTGAAAAAGCACAATCTAACAGCAAGGTGAGTATGTTGTTTCCTAAAATGTTTTATTAGTCAGTTGTCCAAGGATATTCAGAGTTGTGACTCATAAATGGGCATTCTCTGCTTTAAAGGGCAGCTGTTGCCAATATTAAAATGCTACCACCAAAGAATTCTGGTTTAGTCTAGTGTCTTCTTCATTCTTACAGTTTGCTGGAATTGATGGAGTGTGATGCTGGTACAAATGAAGGCCAGTGAGGAGACAATGACAGACTAAAATACTGTGGAGAAAAGAGAGGGAGGGGAAAGGAGACCAGCAATTTCATTGTTTCTCACTGCCTGATGATCATTGTATTAATGTCCAGACTGGGTCTCTGTTCACTGTGACATTGCCTGTCAATGAATAACATACTCTGTCACCAGATAAGGAATGCGTATTGAAGTCTTTCAGTAGCAAGCGATAATAACTTTTTAATAAAGAACAAAGATGTTGTCTTTCAAAACAGTGATTATAAGACACTCCAAATGAGTTCTTCACATTGCCTCAATAATGTCCCTTTGTTTTTAACAGGGAACAAAAAAACCATGCTATCACATAATACTATGATGAAGCAGAGAAAACAGCAAGCAACAGCCATCATGAAGGAAGTCCATGGAAATGGTATCAATAAAAATCCTTCGTAGCATTAATATAGCACAGCATGAATGTGGCTCCATCCTGACGTTGTTTAATATTCCATAGTTTACTTCCTTTAGATTCTTGCTGTTCTGTCATAACAAACCTGGAGCTCTAGGGGGTGTAGAAAAGCCTATGGTAACTAATCCTTTTGTAGTCATCCTTTCTCATTTGGAAGCTATTTTCAGAGGAACAACTGCTGTAAAAGGCATGAAGCAATCTGACAGCTGATGTACATTCTGCTTGGCTTGCCTTCCACATTATAAGTTAAGATCACTCTCGATTCTTTTTTTTTTTTCTGGACAAGTCTCATACAATCTTGTCTTTATTGTCCATCCCACATGGTTTAGCTTGATTTCTTTTACCTTACACTATATAAATCTCTCAAAATAAGTTCTATCATCTTTTTTATCAAGCTATTAAGTTGGAATTCATATTTATTGCTTATTATTTAACTCCATTTCTATTGCTTATTTATTTAACCCTTCATATTTGTTAATTGATTTACTAACATATTTTGTGTGCAAAGTCTACTTTTATTTGTAACTTCTGAGAAAATATAAAGTTATCGTAGTCTCAAAGCATATGACTCAAAAAAATTTTAATATATATTACGTGCAAGGTAATATTTCACTCTCTCCTTTTCTTTAAATTCTAGCAACTAACTTGAGAAAGCAATGCTTTATAACTTGCATTTTGATTCTTATAAAGGAAATTCAACTTTGTTTATAAGCAACATATAGCATCAGTTTTAAATGTTAAGAAAAATATTCAGGTCCTCTTAGGAGCTGATTTGAGCCATTCCAGATATATTAGTGGCATTTTCAGAATGCCTCCTTATTTCCTCTGTATTGACAAGGAATGCAGCCTTTCACCACTACAATATTGAGACCTAGAAGCTTGAGACCCGAGAAGAGTATTGAGCATAATGTTTTCATATTACACCTTCCATAAAGCAAGAGGAACAGAATCAAAGACTTTTAGATGCTCCCCACACAATGTAATCATAACTAAGAGGTCCTGTTGTTGTTTTCTATTTTCTGCAATACAAAACCACTGTACTGGATTCAACTTGGTTCTCATGTTTTACTGTAATGTCAAATTAGCTTGGAATAAAATGAGAATAATTCTGAATCAGATACCAGAACTGAATTCATACCAATCCAAAGTTCCAAAATTCATGCCTTATTTAAAATTTCATGCATCTTTGTGGTTCCAGCTTCAAGTAGTTTACTTGAAATTATTTTTTAGCTTTTCTGATTAATGTGGCAAAAATCAGATGATCACTGGAGTTTGTGACAAAATTGTTTACCTTAAAATAGACCTTTCATGTTATTATTTTCTAATGACATCCTAATCATAAAACAGTCAGTCCATTTAATGTATTCTAGCCTAAGTCATGTGTTGGAATCTACTGTTAGCTCTGACATAGATCTATAAGGGTAAGAAGTTTTTTTCCTTTTTTTTATAAACATAACTATTGTTTTTATAAAAAATATGTGGGAGAAAACACACAATTATATATCAAAGTGGGGGAAACCCTCAAAACCACTATCTCACCACCAGTAAATCCTAGCCACGTTAAGTCAGCTGAAGCCCTCCCTCCCATGTCACTGGATGAGTACCAGCTCCCTTAAGAGGAGTCACATGCTCTGTCTTTGTTGGAATGTCAAGTATTTCAGATAACGTGGGGATAATCAGACTCTTTCCAAGCTCATCCCAGATGAAATAACTTCAGTACTTTATGAAACCGCTCAAATATTTTTCTTCTCTTATTTCCTCTGACATTTTATATGGAACTTTACTATTTGTGTATAGCATGATGTTTAGAGATCTGGAGCTAGGGGAGTATAATTTTTTCTCAGGATGCATAATAAAATGGACTTCAGAGAAACTTTTTTGGGAATGATCCTCCAAACTTTCAAACATTTTACAGGAGTAAAAATCTGGATAATTTAAGATAAAACATGCAACTGCTTTGATCTTAATTGTAAGACTAAATAAATCAAATTTTGACTGGATTGTCCTTTATAAAGATAAATTGAAAAGGATGTTCCAGTCGAAATCCCCTTCTCCTGCCTTCTCTCCTTTCCCCTTGTGCATCAGAATTTTTTTTCAGCATCATAACTCATTTAATTTTTATTACTACTTACCAAAAACATTTAGCTTGGAGGAGTATAAAATGTGACAATGAGTTGGCTAAATCACTTGTTGTCCTCTAACATGAGGTGGAAATTCAATCCCATTCTTGTAGGGGAAAGAGATTGCAGCCGGTGAGTCTTTGAGATAAATCACTAGAAAAATATAAGAACCAGAAATGGGGAGTTTTACATCAGAGCCCTCATTCCATCAGGAGTGATAACCTCAAAGAATTATTGAAAAATTCTCTTCATATAGATTATAATGCTAACTGCATAGAATGAGTAAGAGGTGGATAACTCCCAGCCTCCACTAATCACAACCCCAAATTGTTGCTCATTTTGAATCCATTGTGATTTGGTTTCAAATTATGTACTAGAAGCAAATATACTACACTCCCAACAAATGACTAATAAAAAGCATCCCAAACATGCAGGCTGCCTGCTTTTAGATTTACCTTCCTCATTATATCATAGTTATGATTACCATCATCATCACTTTGGCCGGAAGCAGAGCTAATGGTAAAGCTGTCCTGGTTACTCTTGTGAGACAAACCTCTGTGCTTTATATAAAAGTATCTCAGCCACAGTTGTTACCATCTAACAAGTGCTATTGTAAAAGACAAAAAATAATTTGCCATTATCTATGCATGAATTAGTTGTGGAGACAAGAAAAGATGGCCTCTGATAGTCCCCACCCATGAGCCCTGTGCAATTCACCCCTAAATCTGTACATATTTTCCAGTATTAATCATATTTTTCTCTTGTTCAGTATCTCATGTGAAACTTGAAGACTGAGTGAAGAGAGAGAGGTAGGAAAGGATAAAAGGATAGGAAGTATTAAACTGATAAAGAGATGGGGCAATCAGAATGAAATAAGGAGAGGCACTCTAGAGAAACTGGCATCTGTTTAGAAATGCTGGGGGAAAGGAATTGGAATTTTAAAAACCATAAGAAGAACTGGGAGTATGATGTTCCCTGCCTTTAAGCTTGGATATTGCTGACAGTTTAGAATAAGAGCTTCATAAATAGAGAAGACCACAGTGCCTCCTAAGTAAGCTTCAGTCACCCTACAGTCCTCTCACCTGGGTTCCAGGAGGGCTTTTTTTGGTACGTTTTTTGTTTGTTTGTTTTTTTCTCCTCATGACTGGGCAACAGCTTTTCCCAGCACACTGAAGAGAACTGGGCAGGTTGTTTTTTTAACTTCAGGAAGAGAGCTTAGCTTTGTGGTCTAAAAACAGGAAGCCCAGGTTCTAAATGGAGTGCTGTTGTTAATGTGGTACCAGGGGTCCTGGGTTCCAGACAAGACATAAGATTTCACACAGAAAATGAGGAAGGCTGGATTTGCTGAATATCTAATTATAAAATTCCATGATTCTAATTTACTGAGCTATGTGCAGAAACCAAACATCAGTGTGTTTGAGTTCCTCTATCAGTAACAAAGGAAATGATAATATTGACATAAATTGCAAGGACTCCTTGAAAAAGTACAAAGTCTAGAATTTCAGATGAAAGATTACATGAAGACCGCTTTTACTTCTCTTGTAGGAGTGTATCTTAAACTGTAACTAATCAAATCTTCAAAATCAAAATGAAGATGCCAAAAAGGCCTTTCATACCTCCTATCAAATATATAAAGTTTATAGAAGAAGAACTTAATGATTCAGTGTACAAGTTTGGTAATTTTCTGTGGTTTGTTTTAATTTTCACATTAGCATTCTCATAGCCCCAAGAAAAATAAGAGCTAGAAAGGTTTGCATGTTTTATTTTGAAAACTGGTGTGCAGTCATATCTTGTGAATTCATAAGTTTTCTGAGCATCTAACCCCTAATAAGGCACTCCAGAAAATGAGTACAAGAGAACTAGGCTAAATTGTATTTTACACTGAAGTTGAAATTGCAGAGTTCAATTCTAGCTATGTTATTCCATCATCCTAACTTTCTTTGAAGGCTTTTTCACTCAAATATGTTTTAGACATACATCCTATAAACAGAACTAGATTATTCTGTTTGTATAATTCAATACATTGGTAATGTCATTTTTTGAATGTTTATAGATTTATACAGTTTTTAAATAATATTTTTATTAATGACAAATTTTTGAAAACTTTATAAAATAGCCTTAGAACTCAAATCAAGACAGAGACATATGAAATAAGAAAATAATCACAGATGGTATTCAAAATCAACTTTTTTATGTAGAGATAATTATCACAGAACTTTTTATCAATTGGAGTTTTAAGGCATTATCCAAAATCACAGTCTGGACTATGATCTTACATGTTATATGTAATATGTACATACATGTTACTTTATAGAAGAACATATTTTATGGACTATTATTCAATTACATAGGCCAACTGTCCAGGGACAGGAGGAAGAGTTCTGTGCAAATGCAGATAATCAA
Source organism: Pan paniscus (assembly GCF_029289425.2). Taxonomy (NCBI): domain Eukaryota; kingdom Metazoa; phylum Chordata; class Mammalia; order Primates; family Hominidae; genus Pan; species Pan paniscus. The sequence continues at coordinate 116,924,393 of NC_073252.2, forward strand.
TAAGCCCACCCTAAAGCAAATAAGCTTCAGCTAGCTACCCTCTAGTAATTGCAGTTGCCAATCATGGTAGAACAGTTTTAAAAGGTCTTTTGTCGTACTACAATTATTTCTAAGTGAGTGTCTTTGCAAACTATGGATTAGATTAACTCATCTAACTGAAGTTCTCAGTATAAATGACACCAATAAGAAAGTACACCTAACCATATTATTTTCTTTCTTTCTTTCTTTCTTTCTTTCTTTCTTTCTTTCTTTCTTTCTTTCTTTCTTTCTTTCTTTCTTTTTTTTTGAGATGGAGTCTTGCTCTGTTGCCCATGCTGGAGTGCAGTGGTGCAATCTCCGCTCACTGCAACCTCCACTTCCTGAGTTCAAGTGATTCTCCTGCCTCAGCCTCCCGAGTAGCTGGAATTACAGGTGCCTGCCACTACGCTTGGCTAATTTTTGTATTTTTTTAGTAGAGACAGGGTTTTGCCATGTTGGCAGGGCTGATCTCGAACTCCTGACCTCAGGTGATCCACCTGCCTCAGCCTCCCAAAGTGCTGGGATTACAGGCATGAACCACCATGCCCGGCCTTATTTTTAACAGATGATCTAATGCCACAAAGACAACCTTCTAAGCCATGAAGGCAAGGATATGTATTCTAAATCAAACATATCATTTATCAAGCATCAAGATTAAACACACCGTTAAGAACCTGTGCAAGGGTTTGCAGTGAAGGGCAGGCAACAGCTGAACTTAGAATCTGTGTGCTCAGCTGACAGCGTTCTTGACTCTGAAAGTTTAAGTAATGAGAGAGATCATGCATTAGATTCCTTAACTCACAAATGGTTCTGAAACCCTTGCTCCAGTGACATCATAAATTTAACTATTAGAAGGGAAGGGAAGGGAAGGGAAGGAAAGCCTTGGAAAATTTTGTTTGTGTGTTTTATTTGTTTATGCAAAATATCCCTGACACTGATGGATGTGCCCGTTAGTATGCTATTATATATTTAACAATTGGTTCTTGAATGGGGCAGCAGTAGGGATGTTTTGATTTGTAGAATTTGCAAATTTCTGTGGTATAAATGCTTCCACCATGGCCAAATTCAAGCTACCACCATGGAAGCACTAAATGCAGAGTTGGAAACAGATATGCAGTAGTAGAACATTACATATTTTCCCCATACAGTTACAATGGATATAAATAACCTCAAGAGCGTAACGTCTCTTCTATCTTTTATAATCTAAATGGAACTTGCTATTTTGAATCCAGAATCAAAAAGTTGAAATATCGCATCCCCATCACATTGTCTAGTATGTTGAGGGATATTCATAGACACACTAAAAAATAAACTTGCTCATCCTTCCGTGGTCCAAACACATAGTGACAGAGACTCCAAACACTTGCAAATAAGCAAGGGTGAATATTCCCTGTAGAACTCAGCAAAGCTGACGAGCAACTCCCGGGAAATTGTTGTAAAATACCCTCATGCACTCTGCTCTGTTTTTCTTATGCCTTTTCCATAGGCTATTTCTACCATTCCTGGGGACTGTGAAGTGCAGCATTTTGTTTTGTTTTGTTTGGGGATACTAGAGAGCCAGACAGAGCTGTTCTGCATTGCATTAGGAAGACGTATAAAAATTTTTAAACATTTTAATAATAGACTTTATTTTTTAGAGTTTTAGACTTGCAGGAAAGTGAGGGAGAAAGTACGATGAGTTGCTATATAAACTTCTTCCCCGCTGCTGTTTCCTCTATTATTAGCATCTTGCATCAGTGTGTATTTGTAACAACTGATGAACCAATATTGATAACTGTTGCACTCCATTTTGTGCTGCTATAACAGAATACCTGAGATTGGGTAGTTTATAATGAAAGACATTGATTCATGGTTCCAGAGGCCAGGGAGTCCAATATCAAGGTGCCAGCATCAAGGGAGGGTCTTTTTGCTGAGTCATCACATGGCAGAGGACAAGAGAGAAAAGGGGGCTGAATTCATCTTTTTATAAGGTCACAAATCCCACCCATGAGGGTGGGGTACTCATGACTTAATTACCTTTTAAAGGTCTGAGCTCTTAATACTGTTACAACGGCAATTAAATTTCTTTCTTTCTTTTTTCTTTTTTTTTTTTTTTGAGATGGAGTCTTGCTCTGTCGCCTAGGCTGGAGTGCAGTGGCCTGATCTCAGCTCACTGCAACCTCTGCCTCCCGGGTTCAAGCGATTCTCCTGCTTCAGCCTCCCGAGTAGCTGGGATTACAGGTGCACACCACCACACATGGCTAATTTTTGTATTTTTAGTAGAGATGTGGTTTCACCACATTGGCCAGGCTGGTCTCGAACTCCCGACCTCATGATCTGCCCACCTGGGCCTCCCAAAGTGCTGGGATTATAGGCGTGAGCCACCGCGCCTGGCCTGGCAATTAAATTTCAACATGAGCTTTGGAAGGGACAGACATTCAAACCATAGCATTAACTAAAGTCCATAGTTTACATTAGGATTCACTCTTTGTGTTACGCAGTTCTATGGGCTTTCACAAATGCAGTGTCGTATATCTGCCATTACAGCATCACACAGGATAGTTTCTCGGCCGTAAAAATCCTCTGTGCTCCACTTATTCATCCGTCTCTCTCTACCTCCTTCCAAGTCCCTGGCAACTACTGATCTTTATGCTACCTTCTAGTTTTGTCTTTTCCAGAATGTCAAATAGCTGGAATCATACAGTAAGTAGATTTTTCCGACTGGCTTCTTTTACTTAGAAATATACATTTAAGAGTCCTTCATGTCTTTTCATGGCTTGATAGCTCTTAATTAAATTTTTTATTTTGAGTTTTTTTTAGATAATCATAGTTTCACCTGCAGTTGTTAAGATATAATACAGGGCTATCCCATGTGCCCTTTCCCAGTGGTAACATCGAGCAAAACTATAGTACAATATCACAACCAGAATATTGACATTGATACAGTCAAGAGACATAATATTTCCATTCCCATAAGGGTCCCTCATGTTGCCTTTCATAGCCATACCCACTTCTCTCTAGGCCCCATCTCTCCTTAAACCCTGACCAATCACTATTCTGCTCTCCATTTCTATAATTTTTCTGTAATTTCAAGAATGATATACAAATGGAATCATACAGCATATAACCTTTTGGGAATGGCTTTTTCATTCAGTGTAATTCTCTAGAGATTCACCCGGGTCTTGTTCTCAATGATTTGTTCCCTTTTGTTGCTGAATACCATGCTGTGGATGGACCACAGCGTTTTTAATAGTTTACCCATTGAAGTACATCTGGGTTGTTTTCAGTTTTTGATTATCAAGAAGGAAGATGCTATGAACATTTGGGTATATGATTTTTCAAGAACACAAGTTTTCATTTCACTGGGATAAATGTCCAGTATTGCTGGGTAGTTCTGCATTCAGTTTATAACAGAATTTATTAAATTGTTTTCTAGAGTGTCTGTACCATTTTATATCTTCAGCAGCTATGTATGAGTGACCCAGTTTCTCCACATCCTCACCAGCAAATGGTGCTGTCATCATTTTTCATTAAAGACATTCTGATAGGTGTATAGTGATATATCAGTGTGGTTTTAATTTGCATTTCCCTAGTGACTGATGATGTTTACCATCTTTTCAAATGCTTATTTGCCATCTGTATATCTTCTTCAGTTGAAATGCCTCTTCATGTTTTGGCCCACATTCTAATTGGATTGTTTGCTTTTTTAATAGTGAATTTTGATAGTTCTGTATTTATGCTAGACTGTTTTCAAGGTTACATGTTTTGAAAATATTGTTTCCCATTCTGTAGCTTGTCTTTTCATCCTCTTAGTAGGGTCTGTCTCAGAGCAAAAGTTTTTCATTTTGATGATGTCCAGTTTATCAATTATTCCTTTTATGGATCGTGATTTTGGTGTTGTTTAGCAACTCTTTGCCTAGCCCTAGGTCCCAAAGATATACTAAAGTGATTTTTCTTCCTTAGCCCATTAACATGGTGAATCTTTGCCTAGCTCTAGATCTCAAAGATACAGTAATGTGATTTTTCTTCCTTAGCCTATTAACATAGTGAATTACATTGATTGATCTTTGAATAGTGAAACAGCCTTGCCTCCCTGGATTAAACCCCACTGGCTCATGATATAAAATTCTTTTTATATATTGCTTAATTATATTTGCTAATAATATGTTAAGGATTTTGCTTCTATGTGTATGTGGGATATGGGATATTGTTTTGTAATTTTTTCTGTGTGCGTGTGTGGTTTTTTTTTTCTGTTTTTTTTTTTTTTTTTGAGATAGGGTCTCACTCTGTCTCCCATGTTGGAGTGCAGTGGCCTGATCTCAGCTCACTGCAACCACCTCCCAGGCTCAACTGATCCTTCCACCTCAGCCTCCCAAGTAGCTGGGACCAACGCACCACCATGTCCAGCTAAAATTGTGTGTGTGTGTGTGTGTGTGTGTGTGTGTGTGTGTGTGTGTGTGTGTTTGATAGAGACGTGGTTTCACCATGTTGCTCAGGCTGGTCTTGAACTCTTGAGCTCAAGCAATACACCTGCCTCAGGCCTCCCAAACTGCTAGGATTACAGGCGTGAGCCATCCCACCTGGCCTGTCTGTGTGTGTTGTCTTTCTCTGGCTTTGGTATCAGTGTATTATTACCTTAATGAAATGAACTAGGAAGAACTCTCTTCTATTTTGAGGCAGAGATTATGTGGCATTGGTGATAATTGTTCTTTAAATATTTGGTAGAATTCTCCAGTGAAATGATTTAAGTCTGAAGCCTTTTGTGGGGTGAGGAGATTTTTAGACTATAAATTGAATTGCCTGAATAGTTGTATAATTAATCAAGTACTCATTTCATGTTGGGTGAACTGAGGTAATTTGTGCTTTTTGAGGAACTGGTCAATTTTTTCTAAGTGCTCAAGTTTATGTGAATTTATATGTAGAATTGTTTGTAGTATTAATATTCTTATTATCTGTTTGCTATCTGCAGTGTCTGTAATGATATCTCTGATTTTGTTCCTAATATTGTTAATTTGTGTCTTCTCTATATTTTCCATGTTAATCTTGCTAGAGATTTATCAATTTTACTGATCTTTTAAAAACCAGCTCCATACTTCATTGATTTTCTCTGTTGTTTTTCTGTTTTTTATTTCACTGGTTTCTGCTCTTATCTTTACTATTTCTTTCCTTCTGCTTGCTTTGAGTTTATTTTGTTCATCTTTTTTTTTTACATTTTTTGGGGTAGACACTTATTTATTGATTTGATACTTTTTTCTTTTTTAACTGTGCATTTAGTGCTATAAATATTCCTCTCAGCACTGTGTTAACTGTTTCCCATAAATTTTGATATGCTGTATTTTCAAATTCGTTTAGTTCACTGAATTTTTAATTTCCTTTGAGACTTCCTTTTTGTCCCATGAACTATTTAGAAGTATGTTGATTAGTTTCCAAGTGTTTGGAGATTTTCCTGTTATCATTCTGTTACTAATTTCTAGTTCGGTTTTATTGTGATCAGTGCTAACAATCTGAATAATTTAACCATTTTAATTTGTTGAGGTTTATTTTATAACCCAGGATATGGTCTATCTTGATATATATTCCACTGGCACTTGAAAGAAATTTGTGTTCTATTGTTGTTGAATAAAATATAAATGTCAATTAAGTCCTATTCGTTGCTAATATTGTAGAATTTTATATTCTTACTGCTCTTCTGCCTAGTTGTTCTATCATCTGCTGAGATGGGGGGATTGAAGTTTCCAACTATAATTGTAGATTTGTCTATTTCTCCTTTTAGTTCTACTTTTTTACTTTAAATATTTTATAGCTCTGTTTTTGGTGCATATACATTTGGGATTTCTAGGCAATCTTTGTGGATTCGCACTTTAATCATTATATAATGCCCTCCTCTGTTTCTGGTAATCTTTGTTGCTGTGATTTTATCTGATATTAATATCAGGTAATATTTGGTTGATGTTGCTTGATATATATTTTTCCAATCTGTTACTTTCACTTGCTTATAATGTTATTATAGGCAGTGAGTTTCATGTAGGCAGCATCGTCCAACAAACCATAGTTGGTTCACCTTTAATCCAATCTGACATCAATTGATGTATTTAGATTATTTACATTTAATTTATTAATGTCTTAGAGCTTAAGTATGTAATTTTATTTTTAGTTTTCTATTTGTCATCTCTGTTTTACATTCCTGTTTTTTTTTTTTCTGCCTTCCTGGAGATTACTTCAGAGTTTCATTTTGGTATAGTGTTTTCAAATGTATCTGTTCATACAGCTTTCAGGAGTTGCTCTAAGTATTGCATTATATATGCATAACTTATCACAGTCTACTGATGTTGTCATTTTACCAGTGCAAGTATAGAAAATTTATCTACTTTTGGCCAGGCACGGTGGCTCATGCCTGTAATCCCAGCACTTTGGGAGACCGAGGAGGGCGGATCACTTGAGGTCAGGAGTTCGAGACCAGCCTGGCCAACGTGGAGAAACCCCGTCCCTACTAAAAATACAAAAATTGGCTGGGTGTGGTGGTGGCAGGCACTTGTAATCCCAGCTACTCAGGAGGCTGAGGCAGAAGAATCACTTGAACCTGGGAGGCGAAGGTTGCAGTGAGCCAAGATCGGGTCACTGCACTCCAGCCTGGGTGACAGAATAAGACTCTGTCTCAAAAAAAAAAAAAATCTACTTTGATGTCTTTTTATCCTCTCCTGTTTATAAAATAATTGTCTTAAGTATTTCTTCTACATACATTTACATCAGTCAGTATTATAATTTTGGCTTCTACAATAAAATATAATTTAGAAAGCCCAAGAGGAGAAGGGAAGCCTATTGTATATACCTATATTTCTGCTTACTATATACCTTCTTTATCTCTGATGTTCCAGGCTTCCTTCTTTTATTGTTTCCTTTCTGTTTTAAAAAAACTTCATTTAGCCATTCTTTTAGGGTAGGGTTTCAGGCAACAAATTCTCTTAGTTTTCCTTCATCTGAGGATGTCTCAAGTTCCCCTTTATTTCTTGCAGGATATTTTTCACTGGGTATGGGATTCTGGGTTGACAATTCTTTTCTTGCAGCACCTAGAAAAATATGGTACAACTTCCTTTTGGCCTCCATGGTTTCTGATGAGAAATCCACTATTATTCTAGTTATTTTCCCCTTATATAAGTAAGTTGTTTTCCTCTGGTGGCTTTCAATATTTTCTCTTTGTCTTTAGTTTTCAGAAGCTTAATTATAAGTCTTGTTGTGAGTTATTCAGGTTTATTATGTTTAGGGTTCTCTTAGCTTCTCGAATCTGTAAGTTTATATCTCTTGTCAACTTTAGGACATTTTTCAGCCGTGATTTCTTTAAGTACTTTTCCAGCCTCCCCTTATTTTTCCTCTCCTTCTGGAACTTCAATGACATGAATGTATATCATTTATTAGAGTCCCATGAATCCCTAAGAATACCTCGTTCATTTGTTTTCAAGTCTATTTTTCTCTGTGTTGGTCTTATTGGGGAAATTCTATTCTAACAGCTAAGTGATTTTTCTCATTTGCCCCCTCTATTTTACTATTGAGCCCATTCACTGAGCTTTTTACTCAGGTTATTATATTTTGAGTTCTAAAATTTTTGTTTGGTTCTTTACATCTTTTATTTCTCGACTAAGTTTTTTGTTGTTTTTTTTTTTTTTTTTTTTTGCTGCTGCTGATGGAGTCATTGGCAAAAAAAAAAAACCTTTCCATTTAAAGAATTTGTTTCAAGTGGTTTCCTAACTGCTTTTGGAAGCATTGTTTTAAATTATGGGTACTTTAAAATCTTTGTCAGATAGTTTTAATATCTCAGTCATCCCAGTGTTGGCATTTGATTTTTTTTTTAATTTTTCATTCAGTTTGAGATTTTTCTAGTTCTTTGTATGATAAGTGATTTTCATAATATATATAAGTGATTTTCAATTTAAGCCTGGACATTTTCACGTTATGTTCTGAGATGCTTGCTCTTTAAATAAACCTTCTTTTTCATCTGTTCTTATCTGACACTGCTCCAGAAGGAGTGCCAACTCATTACTGCCAGGTGAATGTAGAAGTCTGGGTTCCCTATTTGGCTCCACTGAAACTTGAGGGGAGCCTCTTTGTTATTGCTGGGAGAGGACGGGAGTTCAGACTCCCACGTAGTCTTCACTAAGACTGCGGAGACAAGGAGCTAGTTACTGGCCAAAAGGAATGAAAGTCCTAACTTCCCACTCGGTCTCTCTGACACCACCCTAGTGGGAGTATTGGAGAAACTTGTTACAGCCTCACAGGGTGAAATTCTGGGCTCCCCACAAGATCTTAACGTGGGTGAGAGCGAAGTCAAAGTGTTTTCTGTGGTGGTTGGCTAAAGTAGCGCGGCCATTGTCTAAACATTTTCTGTCTTGCAGAGGCAGATCCTTTCCTGGTCCTTTAGCTGGAGAGAACAGCCTTTCGTTGGTGCTTTGTCTGTCTGGACCTCTTGGTGTTTCTGGGTTGCCATCATCTTCAGCTTCAAGTCTGAGATTTAGGGGCTAAAAGAACACCCAGAGTATTAATCACCATGTTGTTCCTTGGGTCCTGGGGTCCCTAGCTTGTCTGCCTATTTCTTTACACTTTCAGAGTCTTTTATTTATTTACTTATAACGTCCAACATGTGAGGTTGTATTTAATAGCTTTACAGGAAAAAACACATCTACTTCATCTTCCCAGAAGCAAAAATCTTGATATTGTGACTTTTATAATTAGTGGACTCCTCTAATTTTACCTGTAAAAACAAAACAGGTAAACTAATTTTTCTCTCAAAAGAAAAGTGGGGAGAAAATTTAACAAGTAATTCTGTTGTTTTATCCCAAAAGCTTAATTGTTATGGTTAATATATCATCAAAGAATGTTGCCCCAATCGAAATAATTATTTATTTTCCTAATGGCCCAATTTTTCTTCCTATGCATTTAACGGTAGTCAACTGTGGCAAAAAGACTCTGTGGGTATTACAGAAATATATTAGTGATTAAAGAAGCAAGTGGAAAGATTGTATCTCTTTTGGATTTTGGAAAAACTGTTTAGTAAAAGAAATAGGAAATAACAGTCATTTACTGAATATCTGATATATTTAAGGTATGGGAGACACAGAAAGTAAAACCTAAAGAAAATGCAAACCATAAAACAAATAAAACAAAATCAAATATATGTGATTCAGTGTTATGGGAATATAGAGAATGAATGAGTAATTATGAATAAAAATTTTAGGTAAGAAATTAATATAAATGGCATTTGAGCTGGATTGGGGAAAAAGTTCGCTCAATACTTATCATCTGCCTACTTTATGGAGGTTACTCAGTGCTAGATGCAGAATAAATAGTATTTTGACCGAGTCTGGGAAATGGGGTGGGGTGGAGTGGGAGGGTAGGCATTTCAGTAGGGGGATAGCTAAAGCTGACACATAAAAATGTGGGGAGCAAAACAGAGTTTATGAATGTAACTATGAAGCCATGCTATTTGCAAGCTCATTCTATATGGAAAGACTAAATTGTACTAGTAGTAATTACAGCTAACTTTTTAATTCACACTATGTGCCAGGTACCAGGCTACATGCTTTACATGAAGCATTTTTATTTCATTCTCATATTAATGCTTTGCAATAGGTATTAGTATTATTAGCTCCACTTTAGAGATGAAGGAACTGAGGTTTAGAGAAAATAAATGACATACTTATGATCATGCAATTAGAAAGTGGCGGAATTTTAGAATTAAGAAATTTATAAAAGCATTAAAAATGCTTACCTTGGGATTTTTACTCATATGAATATTGTTTTACAGATGTTGATGGCATGGACCTGGGCAAAAAGGTCAGCATCCCCAGAGACATCATGTTGGAAGAATTATCCCATCTCAGTAACCGTGGTGCCAGGCTATTTAAGATGCGTCAAAGAAGATCTGACAAATACACATTTGAAAATTTCCAGTATCAATCTAGAGCACAAATAAATGTAGGTATAACTTGAACAGGTAGTATCCAAATGAATGCGCAGTATTTCTAAATCTGTATGTATGACTAGTTTCTGAAGCAAGTATTCTATATATTCTCTTTCAATTTATTCTGTTAGGCTATTTTTTTTTATCATAATGAATAGTTTAGGTGGGTAAACAAAAGAAGCATTATGTATGATATGAGTATGCTTTTAGTTCAATAGGGACATTGTAAGCTTGTAGATTTGGCACTGAGGAACTTGTCTGTTCCACTAAGAGGAGGGAGAGGGAGTGGAGAGAAATGGTACTAAAAGTTTCCATGATCTTATCACAACCAGTTACATGTTTGAGATGGAAACACTTCCAAAGCACATAGCGCTCCACAGGCGAGGATAAGCATTTTATTCGCTGAGTAAACCTTGGCACTGAAACATGCCTGGGAACTACAGACACATTCAATGCCCTCTCAAAGCATTTATTCCACATTGTGTAGGGAAGTCTGGTACTCACTAATGACAAAAACTAGTTTGGATATAACTCTTTGGACAGAGATTTCCCCAACTCAAAGCTAATAAACAAACAAAAATTAAACTACATTTTACATATTGTATTAATATTACATTCACTTAAACTGTCATTTAAAGAGACTGTAGAGGAAAAAGTTGATAGTAGAAAGGCAACCAGCTTTGGGAAAATGGCTTTAAAATTCAAATGGCTGGTGTGAAGAATCAAAAAGGAATAGTGCATTCGTCCTAAATTTGAAAAGATCATGATGACTTCAACAAATATGTTTTATTTACTGAGAGTTTCTTCCTAGAGCTATGAAAGATTTACTTACAAATTTAAGCCTGAAAACTTACCAGCTCCCATCACTAATAAGTTGTTTTGAATGGACAGCTCCCTTCTTTACAGCAAACAGACTAATTTCCCTGATTTATTTTATCATAATTACTAAAACACACTATAGAAACATCCACAAACACCACCATCTACATCCACAAACACCAAAATTTTGTTTCCCATATTTCTATTTTCCTTGTTATGTTTTTTGTTAACAGAAAATGTTGAGAGGACACTTAACAAATTTATTTTCATATTTGTGAGTATTCTTCAGCCATCCATTGATTAAATCTAGTTTTAATTGTGAATTCAGTTAGCCATCAAATCTTACTCAACTATAGTATTTATACTTGTGAAGAATGATTTTTTAATTGAAGTCCATGTACCCTATAAGTATGCCCAGTAACCTCTTATCAAAACTATCTTGTAAGTATGAGTCAAAAATAATCCCTACCCCATCTGCTGGAGTCTATGTAATCATATTCTTTCAATAATGACAATAGAGAAGGCTCTCTATGGAGTAGTACAAAATAAGGTGGCTTACGGAAGTCTTTGAAAAGTCATCTACAAGTTTAGACATTTGAATACATGAATAATGTCAGTTTTTATAACTTCCACTTACATCTCTAGGAATAATGCTTTAACTACAATTCTGAAGAAAGGTACAATAAGATTTAAAATGTCCCTATGAACACAACATATTCTCTTACCACCAGTATTTCAAATTATTGGTTATAATTTTATACACCTGTGTTCGAATGTGTTCTGGTTACACATAATATATATAAGAACATGTCTTGACAATTTTTCACTATTCCCAGAAGACTGGGCGCTGAATAAATAAAATGACCCCAAACAGGTTTATTGAAATAAATAAATAAATATTGATAAATAACACAAAGCAATAAGCAATAATAATGTATGCAATAAAGTCATATTTTATTGAGTTACATAACATACTCTAAAGTGTGATGAATTTTACCCTTCTTTCAAAATAAGGAAAGTAGTATTCAAGGAAGTATGTTCATTTGACTTAAGCAACACCATAATAAAGAAGATTGATACTCAGCTGTCAGAATTCTAGAGTTCTTGGCACCAATTTCTCTCGTGGTGTAATTAAAGGAAAATCTTGCCTGGGAATCAGGAGACCAAGGTTTGGTCCTGGCTCTCCCACCAGCCATGTGATTTAGTGTTAACTCAAAAAGTGTTGCCTTTTTTTTTTTTTTTTTTTTGCCTTTCTGAATTTTCCCCCTCATTTTAAAAATAAAGATACGCACTCCAATGCTCTCAGGTGCCTTCTGTCTTTAATGATCTGTGTGTTGCCCGATCTTAATTCAAAAAATTACCTGCACAATAAATCATTAAGGAAGATAGTGAGCCACGTTGTACAATGATACATTTACTTTGTCAAGACTGTAGATTGCAACTTGAAAGGTTAATATGACAGGAATTCAAAAATATTATTAGACTAAGGTCTATTTCCATTCATATTCATTTATACTTTTGGCAAATATTTATTGGGTGCCTATTATGTTCTAGATACTATGCTGCAAGCTCAAAGATAAATAAATACAGGCTTCATCTAGTGATAGAGAGACCAAATGACATTGAAAGATAAGAGAGCTCTTATTTACTTATAATCTAGTTCTTGAATGATCCTTATATGATTTATACCACATTAATCTAATTTACTGACTACATTTTCTGGAACAAGCTTTTACTTTTACTGCTTCCCTTGAGCAATAGATGTTGTCAAAGTAATAATTTAACTCAGCTTTATATATTTCTTATTCTAGTATAATGTTGAAGACCTCATATAAATGAAAATATAAACCACCTCCCGGTAATTAATGCCATTTGTTCAAATACTACCATTTTAAAAACAGAAAAAATAAGTGTAGCTTTGAATTCTACCGGTGAGGGACACTGGCAAATTCAAGCTACATATACTTTCTATGACACAAACAGTAATAATAGTAAATATGTGTTCCTAAAAAGAAATGAACATTGCTTGCTACATGAGCCAATTTTGAAGCCCTAGTTCATAAACTATTTTTTAACCAAAATGGCAAAATGGAGATGGGTGAAGAAAATAGGCCACCAAAAATAAAGTAAAATGGAAGAATGCCTCATGATAATTAAAATTCTCTTCTTATAAGTTACTGCAAAAGGATATTATATTTTTTGAATCACTAGAAATCTTAAATACTACTGGGAAAAGGGGAAGTATACTATTAAAAGTAATTCTGAAATAAGACCACACTAAATAATTGGAACTCTAAATATATATTTGCTTTGTTCAAAAAATAACTTCTACCATGTATGTGGCACAAAGCATAGAGCAAAGAAGCCTTCTTTTTATATCTATTGATATTTTAACAGAAATCATGTAAAGCATCTTCTATATGTGTTTTTAATTTACATAATCTATAGGATATGGCTCTAGTTTTGTTTTCTTTAGGGTCAACTTAACTGATGTAAAAAGAGACATATCTTCATTTGTCTTTCCAACTTTTCTGAAAGGAATTGCAGATGATGGAATGCTATGATGTAAAGCTTATAATTATATAGGTTACTACCTAACTATTATAAGGCTCTGCTTATTTTCTTAATGATGATGTAGAGGTACTGGGTGTCTCCTGATAATTAATGACTAACGAGAAAGAGTTGATTTTCCTGCTCATCATTAATCCCCAGGAAGAGGTTACAGAAGGTATTCCAATTCCTAGAAATTAATGTAGGTAGAATTATTTGTAAGTTTAGGTGAAATTCATTTAATGAACACATTCTAGGAACTTAGAAAACATTACTCTTTGTGCATTATACATTTAAACTTCCTAAATTTATCTCAAATGCCTTTTTATTTATAATTAATCAGGAACTTTATACTTTTTAAAGAATTAGTATAGGTTTAGAAGTAAAAACATAAAGATACTAACCTAGTCAATTATTAAGTCCAACACTCAAGATAGGAGCTGAGTTCAAAATGCAAAATGTTATATTACACACACACACACACACACACACACACACACACACAATGCCTTTCTTAGTCCATCCATGTTGTTATAAAGTAATAGCTGAGACCAGGTACTTTATAAAGAAAAGAGGTTTATTTGACTCATGGTTCTGTGAGCTGTACAAGAAGCATGGCATCAGCACCTGCTTCTGGTAAGGGCCCCCGGAAACTTCCACTCATGGCAGAAGGGAAAGGGGAGTTGGCAACACATGGTGAGAGAGGAAGGAAGAAAGAGGGAGGAGGGAGGAGGTGCCAAGTTCCTTTTAACAATCAATTCTCATAGGAACTAATTACTGCGAGGATGGCACCAAGTCATTCATGAGGAATCCACCTCCATGACCAAACGCCTCCCATTAGGCCCCAACTCCAACACTGGAAATGAAATTTCAGCATGAGATTTAGAGGGGACAAATATCCAAATCACATCAGTGGCCAACTAGACTTCAACCAGATTATAAATAGGGTGGGGACTCCAAATGACATAAATGCAATACCAAAACCCAGGTAACAGGAACAAATAAAGAAAGAGCACGAGAAGGTGGCATAGGTTTTATTGAAGTATTGGGATAATACAGAATATGGAGACATTTCCAGTAGATTAAGTTAGTTAGAAAGAAGACGGAAATTCTAAGATGGGTCTTAGAGGAAACCTAGGATTTGGTTTAGTAAAGAACAGAAAGGAGGGCATTCCAAGCAGGTGAAACAGCTTGTGGGGCTGAGGAGGGCAGAGGGTAGTAGTGGGGAACTGGCTTGTGGAAGTTTGCAAGGAATGAGAGGTAATGTTTATGAGGTGAGTATGACATCTACATTACCAAGCAAAAGAGTTTGCATTTTATTCACTAGGCAATTAGGAACAATTTCTAAAGATTGGAGTAATGCCATACCAGCATTTGTATTCGGTCTGACTGGAAGGAAAATGCTTGGTGGAAAATGAACAGAAGGTAGATGATGACATGATAAAGTATGAGCAATGAGGATAACAGGCGCATGAAGACTAAAGTGAAAAAGGAAGATGGCATTTTAAAAAATGTCATAGTGAAAAAGAATCAGCTGGGTTTGGCTATTTATTCACTAAAAATTCAGCTAATATTCGCTGACTGCTTATGCTATATAAGGCACCATCTTAGGCTTTGTAAAAGACATATGGGCAAAATGAAATTCCCTGTTCTCAAGTAGCTAACAAGCTAGTAAATGAAACAGGACACAAAATATTATTTTAAAGGTGAATTATAGTAAATGATACGGGAGCAGCGAGAAGAAAGACAAAAAACTTTTTATTGGAAGGGGAGGAAGAATAAGGGAAGGGGTGTTTTTTAAATCACGACAGAGCCGACCATGGTAATGATGGAGAGGGGGCCTCTTGCTAGGGGAACTCCTATGATCAAAGATCAAAGGTAGAAAGGTGGAGAAACATACAAGATAATGGGGGAATCTTGATCTATGATCAAAGGTAGAAAAGCATACAAGATAATCGGGGAATTATAAGTGGTTTGGTTTTAAGCTTAGGGTACATCTTTAAAAACTGATGAGACTAGGTAGGCAGGTCTCAGTGCAAGGCTAAAAGATTTAGGCTTATTCAGTATGCAATAAAGTGTGAACATGATGATGAGTTTGCAATTAGGCATGCGATGTTTAAAGTTGTAAAAATGTTTAAAGTCGTAATATTTTTGCTATAAGTTTTAACCTCAGGCAGAGACAGCTCTAAGAGAATTCCTTCCCAAAATAGATCTTTTAAAATTCTAATAGAGATTAAGTATTTTTGTTTCAAAAGCTATTCGTTGAAAATATATATATGTTCCTGGGAAGTTAGTATATCATCAGACTATCAATATTTTATAAGTATAATTTATTCATGAAGATTTTATTTTATCATTGTCATTTTCTGCCCTGTCCAAATGTGGGCTTTGATGAAGCAGACGAAAGAACAAAGGCTCAAATTTGGACTACTGCTTTGAAAGTAGGCTTTTTTGGAATGCTGCAGAGATTAACATGAATGCAAAAGCCCTTGGGGAGGGGCTGTGTGGGTGAAGCATAAAAATGGAGATAAACTTTATTTCCTTCATAATTTTATTAAATGAGGATCTTAATTTATGGCCTTTAGTTATGGTAAGTATTTAAATTTTAAAACAAAATTGTATTCTATCCTGAAATTGCTATAAAGTTAAATAAGTGTTAAAATGTAAAGGTATATTTCATCACAGAATCTTACAAACAAATATAGAAATTAAAAAATGAAAGATTTTCTGTATGTCACACACAAAAGAGTCAAAATCAGTGTCTAATTGCTATGCTTTTTACTAAATTTTTATTTTTGAAGTTAAAAGATGATTTGACCTAATCGCTTCTTTTTAAAATACACATATTTCCTATATGCAATTAAAACAATGATTTATTATGAGAATAAAACTTGGCTATACTTTTGAGGACATAACCTACTACGATGTCTATTTTTTTCTTAAAATGCAAACTGAACATTTTTAAGGTGCTATATTATTGCCATAGAATAAATCCTGTAATAGTAAAACAAATTTATCAAAATTTAAAAGGCAAATGTCTTTTTTCAGCATTTTATTTTCTAAAAATCCAAAATTTTTCCTTTTGCAAGTCTATGCAACTTAAAATATAAATGATTTTTGTGTTTTTTTGGAGTACATATGATTGCTGTTGAAATTTCAGGTTAGATTTTTAAACTTTCTAGACGTTAAAAAATCTAATTAAAGCCCGAATATAAATACAATGGAAGATAAGATTTACTAGGCCAAATGCTTAGCCAGTATGCTCTACATTATTAGATTAGTAAGGATTCAAAAATTAAATACATTTATCTCATAGGAATGGTCTGAATAGAAAATGAAATGATTGGTATGAACCACTACACACAGTGCCTGGCACACAGTAAGTCTCAATTTCAGCTCTAATCATTATTAAGTGGACTGTCATCATAAAATAGATCTTAGACTGATATCAGTAAATCTTCTCATTCAAGTGCGCAACCATCTTACTATGAAAAAAATTATTGAGGTCCCAGGAAGTAATGAAGTGACATTGCATTTAAATTATAAATATACAATTGAAGTTTTGCATATATAGCTCCTATTATTGTGCTTACATTTTTGAGTTTTCAGCAGAGTTTACTTTTGATTAAATACAGCACAGTATTGCTATGCAGAATGGGAAAGTGGATGGAAGTAACTTGGAAGGTGGTTCGCAGCAAGCCCCCTTGACTCCTCCCAACACCCCAGATCCACGAAGCCCTCCAAATCCAGACAACATTGCTCCAGGTAACCAATCCCCTTACCAATAGAGCAATAAAATTTCTGTGTACCTAATGATATGACTCAAGGCATTTAAAGCCTTTATTAAATAGTATTTAAATAATATATCTTTTCTCATTAAGTATGTGTTTGGGCCCCAGGCACGGTGACTCCCAATCCCAGCACTTTGGGAGACTGAGGTGGGTGGATCACCTGAGCCCACAAGTTTGAGACCAGCCTGGATCACATGGTGAAACCTAGTTTCTACAATAAACACAAAATTTAGCTGGGTATGGTGGTGCACACTTGTAGTCCCAGCTACTTGGGGGGCTGGGGTAGGAGGATCATTTGAGCCCAGGAGGTGGGGGCTGCAGTGAGCCATGATCACACCACTGCACTCCAGCCTGGGTAACAGAGTAAGACCCCGACTCAAAAAAAAATTTCTTTTTTGGATAAATACAAGACAAATGCAAAAATTCAGACCTAAAGGAATCACATAAAACATTTATAGTAGCCATACGTTCTTTGTTTTAGATGGTCTGTTAATCACCTGCTATATTGAAAATTATAATAAGTAATTTGTAATTATATTGAAATCCTATTTGTATAGGACTGTACAATTTATAAAGTGCTGTGATATATATTGTCTTCTTTAATTTCGCAGTAACTCTATGACATATTAATTACAATCCTCATTTTATAAATTAAGACATTGAGGTTATGAATGTCTATGAAGCAACAAAGAATGAATAAGACCTAGTATTTGACAGCACAACAGGGTGACCATAGTCAATAGTAACCTAATTGTACATTTTACAATAACTAAAAGAGTACAACTGGATTGTTTATAACATAAAGAATAAATGCTTAAGATGATGGAAACCCCATTTATCCTGATGTGGTTATTGCACATTGCATGCTGTTATCAAAATATCTAATGAACCCCATAAATACATACACCTATTATGTACCCACAAAAGTTAAAAATAAAAATCTTTTAAATTAAAATTACAAGAGAAAAAAGAATTAGGGCCAGGCACAGTGGCTCACAGCTATAATACCAGCACTTTGGGAGGCTGAGGAGGATCACTTTAGGCCAGGAGCTCGAGACCAGCCTGGGCAACATAACAAGACCCTATCTCTGCAAAAAATAAATAAAAGAACAAAAAAGAATTAAGCCCAGATCTGGTACCAAATTTACAACTGCCTCATGTCAACAGACCTTATGGAGATTGTTTTTGTTTTCTCTGTTCCCTCAAAGGACTTTCAATGCAGCTCCTAAAGAGTATACATTTGTTTATCATTTTAAAAGAGAATCAACTCCTTATTCAGTCAGTTTATAGTCTTTATAAATAATGTTGGGCATTAAAATAGGACATCTTTAAAAATTACATTATCTAATTAGACAACTTTTCAAAGTAACCTATAGTGTCTTTGAAAATTCAAGCATTTCCTCAAGAGTAGTGTATAGATTTCAAAAATTTAAAATAGTTATATCTTGAAACTAAAGATATATGTATAATTTTTGTAAAATAAACAGTAAATTTAGCAAAAGTACTCCTAGCATTCTTCTCAAATGTAATACTATTTTTGAAAATATGTAAATATTTTGAGATAATGTTATACAGGTACAGCACCTGTACAACATTAAATATTATTTAAAAATAAGGTATTAGAGCATTCTTAATGAGCACGATGAGAAAAACTGTGGATAGACTTAGCAAAATAATACTGAAGGAAACCAATTAGGCACAATTAAAATGCATACAATTCTGAAATGGATTATTTTAATAAGGTTCTCTGGTAGCTTTCAACAAAAGTTATGGCAGAAAAGCAGGTAATAGGGTCTGTATCTACATCATCAACCACATGAGAAAAGAAATAAGGTTTAGAATCAGACAGATCTGGGTTCAACCCTATGGCTCTTCCCGTTTTACTACCATGCTGGGAAAGGAAATACATCTCTTTGGGCCCTAGTTTCCTCAATCTGTAAAATAGAGAAAGCAATCTCACTTTACAGGGTCACTGTGCAAAGTAAGTGTGATGGTATGCGAATAGTCCCTAACATATAATAAGCACTCAGTTAAAGTTAATTCTTTCCCCATCCACCTTTACATCCTTCTTATGCAATAGAATACACAGATACTATCTGAGCTCCAACCACTGTACTACAATCCCTGCTTACTTTTTGGAGTTTTTTTTTTTATTAAATAGGAAAGAGAGAGGACATATGGAAAAGTGAATGTTGATACAATTTAGTGCTGTCATCACTTAGAACTTTTATTATGTAGTCTTTACTGTACACTATGGAATCACAAAATGAATAGAAGAATTAATCTCTATCTTCAAAGAATTAATAGACATAGAGAGATAGAGCAAATGTCCAAAGAATATTTATATTTTCACTTTCTGTGTATATAATTCAACATCATATGTGCATTTTATTGACCATCAGGAGTAAATATGTGTGTGGTTGTATATGTATGTTTATATATATCCAGAGAGAGACTTTGTGGGGGGAAAACTGCATGCTTTATTAAATGGTATATTCAACACACTTTTCTGTATCTTAATTTTCTCATTTAACGGAACCTCAAAGATGTACCTCCAACGCAGCTGTTATAGCCCTAATTAATATTGTTTAAATTGACGTGTAATAATTGTACATATTCTTGGGGTACATAGTGATGTTTTGATACATATCCATCATCTCAAATATTTATTATTTCTTTGTGTTGGAAGTATTCAATATCCTCCTTCTAGCTATCTGAACTATATATTATTCTTATTTGTATATAAATTTATATATAAATAACTATGTATTATTCTTATAACACCCTACAGTGTTATAGAAGACTAGAGCTTATTCCTCCTGTCTAGCTATAATTTTGCATTCTTTAACAAATCTCTCTTGTCCCCACTTCTCTCTACTGTTCCCAGCCTCTAGTATCCTCTGTCCTACTTTTCACGCCTAGGAGATCAACCTTTTTTAGCTTCCACATATGAATGAGGACATGCAATGTTTAACTTAAGAGAAATTTTTAAAGCACTAATTTATGTACCTATTTAGAGCTAGTATCCAATTATTAAATATTAGAAAATGTCTATGCAATATAGAGTAAGAAAATGGGGAGTTTGGGTATTATTATGTACTTTACTACAAGGCAAGAGTACAAATGGATTCTTCCTTCTGAGTAGATAAGTTGAAAAGTACAATAAGCTCAGTAAACAAACTATAATTATTCCAATTTAGCAAATTAATTTGTTATAGTGATTAGCCAACTATGTATCAAAAAGCCAACTTTTTTCATACATGAATATATAAGAGTATGAAAATGCCATAATACTGTAAAAATAAAATTTATCTAAATTTCAGTTATATTAAAACATATTTAAAAATCAAACAAGAAATGTAGACATATGGCATTGCTGAATTGTAATATTTCTGTGAGGTTAAATATAAGCACATTCTTTTCTGTAGATAACTCAGCATTATCAAAAAAGAAAAAGGTTGTTATTTAATGATATCTATAAAAAGAAATTAGAAAACCTTGAATGTTCAAAAATGGGAAAAGATTACATAACCATGGTTCCTTAATTTAATAGATTATTGTGAAACCCTTAAAATAATTATGAACATGATACAGAAACATTTAAAAGTATTTTAAACAAATTTGGGGAAAAAACATAATATTACACTAGATGTTCTAGTTATGTGATCATTACGTTTATGGGTGAAGAAAAACTGGAAGAAAATACACAAAACTAAATACTTGTGTTAGGGTGGTGGGATTTTGAGGAATTTTAAACAAATTTTATAAAACTTAAAATTGTCCAGTTTTTAAAGGTCTTACCTCTGTTCAACTCCAGGAAAGGAATAGGAAATAAAATGTGGTAGTTATGGTTATAGAATTACATATAATATACAAAGACAAGACACAGGAAAGAGAACTCTTTCCTCAGGGAGGTAGGAATGGCTGCATAGAAGGGTGACCTGAAGCCAAGGCTTACAGTAGAAATTCGCACATGACAAGAAGTAGGGAGAACAGTCCAGGCACAGGAAATGAATGGACCAAGTAGAGGGGCATAAGGGGCACCCCAAGCAGCAAGTAACTAGATCCATAGTCCTGGAGCAAAGAGTGTGAAAGGAGAAAGCAGGCGGTGAGGCTGGACGGGCTTAAGGGCCACATGGGTCATGCTGAGTGGTTGCGATTTTGTCCTGGGAGGCATTAGGGTCCCCTGAGCAGGGGAAGAGCTGGCCAGTTAGGAAGGTCTCCTGGGGCAGCAGTGTGGAGGCTGGTTGGGAGAGGATTAGAGCTAAAGGATTAGTGTTGAAGCTGTGGCGAACACCCAGGCAAGAGACACCTGGACCTGACCCAGGGCAGGAGTAACGGAAATGTAAAGAGAATTTTTTAGAGCAATGTTCCTCGTTGTTCTGTTTGTAGACCACCTGCATAAGATTTGTATGAGAGTTTGTTAAACATTGGAGTTTTAGGTAATACCTGAGACTCACTGAAGCCAGACTCCTGGAGGGAGGATCCTATTATCTACATTTTAAATACGTATCCAAGATAATTCAGACAAACAATAATATGAGAGCCACTATTTTAGAAATCCTTAGGTAGTATAGTTGGTAACACTTTGTGATTTGTTGTGGGGATGAGGGAGACTTTCGGATAATGCTCTGTCTTGGGCATCTGAGAGTAAAGTGATAACATTTGCTAAAATGACCAAAATAGAAAAAGAAGCAGAATATATTAGAAAATGGCTGCATTTAGGTCTAGACAGGTTATAAAGGGTGCCAGTGGATCATTTATTTTGATAAATATAGTAAATAATTCAGTAGAGGGCTTGATTATTTTTTTAAAAAGTCAGAATTATCAATACATAGGTCACAATTGAAGCTATGAATATAAATGGAATTTTCTAGGTAGAGTGCATTGTGTAAGAAAAGAGCTTTGAGGAACAACAGTATTTAAGTGGTAAGCAGAGAAAAGGAGCCTACACAAAAAGATTTGTATTAGATACTGGAGGCAATCTGAAGAAAATTAAATAATCACAAATAACTGTTTAGACATGGAATTATCAGGAAGGGGCTTTTTTTTTGGAGGAGACAAACATTTTAGTGTAAAGAGGAGATAGGCATGCTTTGACAGAAGAAAATCAAAATTATTGCAGAGATGGGAAAGAGCATCAGAGAAATCTAAAAGTAGAAGTCATCAAGTGGTAAAGGGATTTGACATGGTGGAAGAGAGAATTGCAGGGATATAACTAGGTAATATGGCAGTGTAAACAGAAAGTAGATAACTGTGCCTTAGAAAACTGGAAGAGTGTCACTCTATGCATGTGAAAAAGGTTTAAAGATCTATGCCAAGAATTTCCGTGACTTTTAAACAGTATTTACAGAAAATTCCCAGCTGTTATGGGAAGAATAAACTGGGGAGGTGAGATCAGAAGCAGAAAAGCTAGGTAAGAAATCTTGAGGAACAAAATAAAAAGGGGATGGGTACATTGGGAGTTAAGAAGAGCTGGGCCTGAATAAGGCCGTGGGAACAAGTTACTTCATCTTCTTGAAGCTCAAACATTTTACAGAGCACTCAGCACTTGAAGACAGACAAGACCCAAACATCACCTCTAAAGAATCAGCTCTGGGAGGAGGGAGATTTTGTCTGCATTGCGATTTCTCCTACTTTAGACTACAATAGGCACTCAATATTAACATTTTTAAATTAATTAATTGTGGTATCTAAATTCTAGTGTGAATTAATGCAAGGAGCACAATTTTTAGAAAACTAAGTGAACAGTTTTACTGGAAATATATATATACTAAGACAGTCAAGAAAAAACTGTATAATTTGGAAAAATTAAACATTAAGAAAAATGGTTTCTTTTTAAAGTTCCATAAGCTTACAGGAGCTCTAAAATGTCTAACACTTGCAGACTGCTGTTTTCTAAGGGATCATGAAAAGGATGCATGCTTCATAAATTTATCCCAGCATGAAAAATCAAACATGGTAAAATGTTAGGTGGAGGTTAGTAACTCTCGGGCACAGTATTTACTTACTTTTGCTATATTTTTCCAAAGGATATTCTGGACCACTGAAGGAAATTCCTCCTGAAAAATTCAACACCACAGCTGTCCCTAAGTACTATCAATCTCCCTGGGAACAAGCCATTAGCAATGATCCGGAGCTTTTAGAGGCTTTATATCCTAAACTTTTCAAGCCTGAAGGAAAGGCAGAACTGCCTGATTACAGGAGCTTTAACAGGTAATACAATGGTCCTGGGTGACACTGTTGGCATGCAATACCAAAATTTTTTCATCATGGTACAGATAACTGAATTCCCTGGTAGAAAGCAATTTTTTCTTTTGAGAAAAGAATCTAAATAGCAATATAGGATATCTTCTAAGCCTAGGCAAAGACTCATTTTTGTAATATTACTATTATTTTCAAACTTGGTCATTTTTAGTATAAAAATGAAGGAAATGATTCAGAAACTATCATTGGTATAACATCAAGATTATCCCTTGATACTTTAAAAATGTTATTTTAATAATAGTTTCAAATCCAAAGATTGATCTGGGTTTATGCATTGTTTCAAATGGCAATAGTGTTCAAGAATTTAATAAATAATTCACATGCAAGGCTATGAGAATTACTGTGTAACTCCAGATTCTATCTTACATTTTTGCAGGCTTTAGGACAGATTAAAAGTAATTTAGAGACTTAATGGCCCAAGATTCCAGAAGAGGTACAACCCAAAACTTATGCTATCAAAAATATCACCAAATGATATCTGTGGTATAGTTTATAGAATGGGCATTCATTTTTCTCTGTTATTCAGTTTTTATAATTTCCATGGATATTTTGAATTTTTAATAGTCTCATAATCCATTATTTGATCACTTGACCTTCATTTTAGAGTAAAATATCTAATATCTAGTATGCTGTCTCGCACTCAAAAAAAGTTAGACTCAATTTATAGGCAGCTTAATAACCATTCATTTAAAAATGAATAAATTAATGAGTAAATTTTTTTATTTAAAAAAAGAATGCCAAATAGACTGCATTTAAACAGTGATCTTCTTAAGTGATCGGATGTGGTGGCTCATGCCTGTCATCCCAGCACTTTGGGAGGCTGAGGTGGGTGGATCACTTGAACCCAGGAGTTCAAGACTACCCTGGGCAACATAGCAAGAACCCTGTCTCTACAAGAAATACAAAAATTAGCCAAGAGTGGTGGCATGTACCTGTAGTCCCAGCTACTTGGCAGGCTGAAGTGGGAGGATCACTGGAGCCCAGGAGGTGGAAGTTGCAGTGAGCTGAAATCATGTAACTTCACTCTAGCCTGGGCAAATAGTGAGACCTTGTCTCAAAAAATAATAAATAAATAAAATAAATAAAAATAAACATTGTACTATTAAGATTTTAGTTTTTGCACACTACCATTATTAGTAATACATCCCTTGCATGAAAGAGGTGTACCATGGAATTTAAAGAGGGGTTGAGGAGTGGCAGGGAAAAAAAGTTGGAGGCCCATTCTGATCAATGTTATAATTTTTTTTTCAAAATGAGAGTGTAGAAAATTATAACAAGTAAAACATTAGGGGAAAATGGAAATTAATGGAATAACTTGGATTTGTTTTTGAGATTAAGTGCTTAAGACATGCTGTAAGACTTCTCTGTATCTTGTGGCTTTGGTGCCCTGTACCTGCTGAGCAGCTTGCCTGTAGTTCTACACACACTGGTGTGGTAATATTTGGGTTAGTTATAAAGAGATGTCTATTGACTGTATAAATACCAGGTGAGTACTATATCAGTGAGCACAATACCATTCAATAGGAAATGTAGCTCCCTGTGTTAATCAAAGCTTTTGTAAATATTACATGCTGTGTGTGTGTGCATGTGTGTGTGTGAGAGAGAAAACTTAATCTGCTAATACTTCTCTTTTACTTTAGAACATTTTATTCCTTTGCATATCTACATCAACATAGAAATAAAAACTTAGGAATTAAATTCTTTCAACATGATAGTATATTCTTAGACTTCTTATTATTAAATAACATTAACAGATGAAACAAAACATGATATGATACATAGACAGCCCAAACAGATAGCTGTAAGATCCTTTCTAACCTTGAAGCGTATGTAGGCCAGGTGCGTATGTACAGGCTGGGGTACATGCCTGTAATCCCAGCACTTTGAGAAGCCAAGGTGAGCTGAGCCCAGGAGTTTGAGACCTGCCAGCACAACATAGTAAGAACTCAAAAAGTGAGGCGAGAGGGTCACTTGAGCCCAGGAGGTTGAGGCTGCTGCAATGAGCTGTAATCACACCACTGTACTCCCACCTGGGCAATGGGAGAGAGACCCTGTCTCAAAAAAAAAAAGTATATGCACAGGGATACACAAAGTTTAAGACATTGTCTAGTACGTGCATTGCTTTAGAAGTCCACTTAAAAAACAACTAAACAGTGTACAGGCATACCTCGTTTTATTGCGCTTCACTTTACTCTTCTCGGCAGATACTGCATTTTCTCACAAATTGAAGGTTTGTGGCAACCCTGTGTCAAGCAAGTCTATCGGTGCCATTTTTCCAACATCATGTGCTCACTTTGGTAATTGTCACAATATTCTGGTTTCATTATTATTATATCTGTTATGGTGACCTGTGATCAGCAATCTTAGATGTTACTATTGTAACTGTTTTTGGGATGTCATGAACCATGCCCATGTAAAAAGGCAAACTTAATCAATACATGTTGTGTGTGTTCTGAGTGCTCCAATGACCAGCCGCTCCCCCATCTCTCTCCCTTTCCTGGGCCTCCCTATTCCCTGAGACACAACAATATTGAAATTAAGCCAATTAATAGCCCTATAATAGCCTCTAAGTGTTCAAGTGAAAGGAAGAGTCACAAGTCTCTCATTTTAAATCAAAACCTAGAAATGATCAGACAGTGAGGAAGACATGTCAAAAGCAGAGATAAGCTGAAAGCTAGGCCTCTTGTGCCAGTTAGCCAAGGTGTGAATGCAAAGGAAAAATTCAGGAAGAAAATGATAAGTGCTACTCCAGTGAACACATGAATGATAAAATAGTACAACAGTCTTAGTGCTGATATCAAGAAAGTTTGAGTAGTCTGGATGGAAGATCAAACCAGGAACAACATTTCCATAATTTAGCCAAAACCCAATCCAGAGCAAGGCCCTAACTTTCTTCAACTTTATGAAGGCTTAGAGAGGCAAGGGAGTTGCAGAAGAAAAGTTGGAAGCTAGTAGTTGTTGGTTCATGAAGGCTGAGGAAAGACGCCGTCTTCTTAACTTTTATAGCACAAGGTGAAGCAGCAAGTGCAGATGTAGAAGCTGCAGCAAATTATCCAGAAGATCTAGCTAAGAGGATTGATGAAAGTGGCTACAGTAAATAACAGATTTTCAATGTAGGTGAAACAACCTTCTATTGGAAGAAGATACCATCTACGGCTTCCATAGCAAGAGAGAAGTCAATGCTTGGCTTTGAAGCTTCAAAGAACAAGCTAACTATCTCGCTAGAAACTAATGTAGCTGGTGAATTTGAGTTGAGTTGAAGCCAATGCTCATTCACCATTCTGAGAATTCCAGGGCCCTTAAGAATCATGCTAAATCTCTGTTTGTGCTTTATAAATGGAAAAGCAAAGCCTGAATGACAGCACATCTGTTTACAGCATGGCTTACTGAATATTTTAAGCCTACTCTTGAGACCTATTGCTCAGAAAAGAATATTCTTTTCAATTTATTACTCTTTATTGACAACGAACCTGGTCACCCAAGAGCTCTGATGGCAATGTACAAGGAGATTAATGTTTTGTTTTGTTTTGTTTTGAGACGGAGTGTCACTCTTCACCCAGGCTGGAGTGCAGTGGTGTGATCTCGGCTCACTGCAAGCTCCGCCTCCTGGGTTCATGCCATTCTCCTGCCTCAGCCTCCTGAGTAGCTGGGACTACAGGTGCCTGCCACCATGCTCAGCTAATTTTTTGTATTTTTGGTAGAGACACGGTTTCACTGTGTTAGCCAGGATGGTCTCTATCTCCTGACCTCGTGATCTGCCCGCCTCGGTCTCCCAAAGTGCTGGGATTATGGGCATGAGCCACTGCGCCCAGCCTAATACTTTTTATGCCTGTTGACACAACATCCATTCTGTAGCCCATGGATCAAGGAGTAATTTTGACTATCAAGCCTTATTATTTAAGCAACACATTTCATAAGGCTATAGCTGCCATAGAAAGGGATTCCTCTGATTGATCTGGGCAAAGTAAATTGAAAACCTTCTGAAAAGAATTCACCATTCTAGATGCCATGAAGATTATTTGTGATTCATGGAAGGAAAGCAAAATAATAACATTAACAGGAGTTTGGAAAAAGTTCATTCCAACTCTCATGGTTAACTTTAAGGGGTTCAGGACTTCACTGGAGGAAGTAAATAAAGATCTGGTGGAAATAGCAAGACAACTAAAGCTGGAAGTGGAGTGTGAAGATGTGACTGAATTGCTGCAATCTAAAAAAAACAACAACAAAACAACAACAACAAAAAACCACCTGAGCAGATCAGGAGTTGCTTCTTATGAATAAGCCAAGAAAGTGGTTTCTTGAGATGGTATCTACCCCTGCTGAGGATGCTGTGAATATTGTTGACATGACAACAAAATATTGAGAATATTCCCTAAACTTAGTTGATAAGGCAGTAGCAGGATTGGAGAGGATTGACTCCAATTTTGAAATAAGTTCTACTGTGGGTAAAATGCTACCAAACAGTATCATATGGTACAAAGAAATTTTTCATGAAAGGAAGAATCAATTGATGCAGCAAAAATCACTGTTGCCTTATTTTAATAAATTGCCACAATCAATCCAACATTCAGCAATCACTACCCTGATCAGTCGGCAGCTATCAACAATATGGCAATCACTCCACCAACAAAAAATTTCAACTTACTGAAGGCTCAGATGACCATTAGCATTTATTAGCAATAAAATATTTGAAACTAAAGTATGTACTTTGTTTTTCAGACATATTGTTCTTAAGGACACAATGCTATAGATACTTAATGGACTACAATACAGTGTAAACATAACTTTTATATACGCTGGGAAATAAAAAATTTCATGCGACTTGCTCTATTGTGATACTCTATTGCAGTGGTCTGGAACCAAACCTACAATATTTCCAAAGTATGCCTGTAATTATATCTTTGGCTTAAATGCTTGCTAAATGAATAAGACCAAAGGACATAGGTAAGATTTTCACATCCAGCTATGGCAGACTACTTTATATCAGAACAACTTCATAAAAATAACCAGAAAAGCTAGTTTTAAAAAATGAGTTTTAAAAATGGTTTAAAAGCTACCAAGGAAGTGAGTACTTGAGGCCAGGGTTCTGGAGATGGGGAAATTTAGAGATTTTAACCCAACATGTGGTACCACGTTTCTCCTTGAGGCACCTGTTGATTCATCAGCAGCACTAAAAGGCTAAAAAGCTGAGTAAACCTTTTGGCAGCTTCAAGTCTGGGAACACCAAATAGGAGTATAGGGTCTTCCAGGGAGGAGGGGTCTTGGTAAATATTCCATACTTTCGGCTGGAAGTCCTAAAGGGCTATACCATTGGAAAAAAGGTGAACAAGTAATACTTCAGCCTTCATAAAACTAAATATTGCTCTCAACCAACAAAATCTTAGATTGGATAAAGGCTATCTCCCCTAAATCAAACTGCCTGCTCTGACAAAAATGAATCCCTTCTAGAAAGAAGATGACATCTCTTAAAGACTTAAATCATCCTACAGGTTTTTTTAAAAAAAATATTTTTTGTCGTTGTCATGGTGGTGGTGATATACACATAACATAAAATTAACTATCTTAATCACTTTAAGCATACAGTTCAGTGGTATTCAGTACAATACTTCATAATGTCATGCCACCATCACCACCATCCCTCTCCATAACTCTTCATCTGGTAAAACTGAAACTCTGTACCCATTAAACAATAACTCCCCATTCCCTCTCTGCCACCATCAATTCCTGACAACCACCATTCTACTTTCTGTCTCTGTGATTTTTACCACTTTACGGGCCTTGTATAAATAGAATCCTATAGTATTTGTTTTTTTTTTTTTGTGGCTGGCTTATTTCACTTAGTATAATGTCCTCATGCTAAAAAAAATTTTCATAAGTTTATATTACTATAAAAGTCAAAATATTGACTACCACTAGGGGCTAGAGGGTATTGTGATTGGGCAGGGACCATGGGTAGAGCTCTGGAGTGGCTCTTGATATGTGTAGTCCTTTCCAAGATTATTCATTTCATAGACATTATGTATACTTTCTTAAGTTTTCTGTACTTGTGTTATATTAAATAATATAAATGTTTTTAAAATTCCATAAATGGAATTAATAGCAGATTAGATATAGCTGAAGAGAGAATTGCTAAATTGAGGCAGAAAGTGTTCAAGCTGCAACATGGAGAAAACAGGATTTAAGATGCAGAAAAACAGCAGAAGACATACTTGGAGCAGTAATAAAAATGCCAATATATGTGTGTGGTTGGAGCCTCAGAAGGGAATAAGAGAGAGAAGCAATATTGAAAGAATTCATGGCATAAGATTTTTCAAAATTGACAAAAGACATCAAGCTTCAAGTTCAAGAAGTACTACAGCACCCAAGAAGGGTAAATGCAAAGTAAACCACACAAAAGGCACATGATTGTAAAATAAAGACAATTAAGAAAATCTTAAAGCGAAGGAATAATAGACACATTATCTTAAAATGAGTAAAAATAAGACAGTTGATTTTCCAACTGAAATGATGGGAGAGAGTGGATTAACACTTTTAAAATAATGAAATAAATAACAGCCAACCTGTAATTCTATATCCAGTGAAAATATTATTTAAAGGTAAAAGTGAAGACATACTTACATAAACGTTTTCAGAGAAAGATGCTGTTTGTTTACCCCTGCCAAACAATAATACAAGAGTAATAAATAAAAGGGGTGAGTATAGGAAAAGAAAAATAAAGATGTCATTATTCACAAATGACATGATTATGTCCATAGAAAATTTAAAAGAAGCTACCAGTAAATCATTAGGATTAATAAGTGAATTTAGTGAGAGCACAGAATAAAAGGTCATCGTTAATAGTTATTTTTATATACCAGCAATAATTAGAAAATAAATAGTATTAATTAACTTTTACCTTACGTTTTGTGCACTTTCTGTATCTTACACTTCAATAAAATTTTTATTTCAAAAAAATCACATAGGCAAAATAATCTCAATAGGTATCTGGGTCTTTATAAACTAAATGTGACAAAAGCCATTCTTTGAATTAGTCCAGAACAAAATCTAGTCATTTAAAATAGAGGCTAAAATAATTTTCAGGTATAAAATAATTTTCAAGTTATTATTTTCAATTTATTATTTTCCCTATTGTGGGTTAACATGATTTTATTTTATCAAACTACTCAAAATTATAAGAAAGCCATTTGGCCAAAGATTTATTTTGTCATACAACTATTATACATATATATTTTTAATAAAATATTTTATTTTATTTTCTGATTATTAAATAATTTAACATAATATTACACGAAGACTTTATTCTTTATTAAATAATTTAACATAATATTACACGAAGACTTTATTCTGATATATCTATTTTTCACATTTTTTCCAAACACACAAACACACACACAAAACAAAACAAAAGAAAAAAACAGAAGAAAGAGACAAAGAGAAAGAAGCAAGCAATTTCCAGTTATTTCCAAAGTCCTTGCAAAGAGTAAAATAATATTGTTTGGTAGTTTACATTGTGATGTGTAATTATTAGATATTGCTGATAAAGCCTAGAGAGGTAAGATATAGTCAAATGGCATTCAGCAATGATAATGAGTGGATGAAAATCGGCTTCTAAGTCTTATCACAATTTCAAAATGGCCCAGAGTTTAATTCAACTTTGAATTTTTGTAGTTCCTCTGAGTGTATTCAAATTTTATGTTACATTCAAATAATATTCCATTAAACCCATGAGAAAAAGTAAACCAGGAGCAAGGAGGCTTGTAACCCCCCAAAGGGTTCTCCTTGCCCCCTGCCTAGACAGAGCTGATTTATCAAGACAGGAGAATTGCAATAGAGTTTAATTCACGCAGAGCTGGCTGCATGACGGGAGACCAGAGTTTTATTATTACTGAAACCAGTCTCCCTGGGGATCAGGCTTTTTAAGGAAAATTTGGTGGGTAGTGGGGACAGTGAGTCACGAGTGCTGATTGGTCAGGTGGGAGATGAAATCAGAGTGAGTCGAAGCTGTCCTCTTGCGCTGAGTCAGTTCCTGGGTGGGGGTCACAAGATCAGATGAGACAGTTTATTGATCTGAGTGGTGCCAGCTGATCCATCGAGTACAGGGTTTACAAAATATCTCACTGTTCTAAGGTTTTACCATAGTGATGTTATCCCCAAGGAAAAATTTGGGGAGGGTCAGAATCTTGTAGCCTCCAGTTGCAAAACACCTAAACCATAACTTCTGATCTTGTGGCTGATTTGTTAGTTCTGCAAGAACAATCTAGTCCCCAGGCAGGAAGGGGATTTGTTTTGGGAAAGGGCTGTTATCGCCATTGTTTCGAAGTTAAACCATAAATTTCTCCCAAAGTTAGTTTGGCCTATTCCTAGGAAAGGAAGAGGAACAGCTTGGAGGTTAGAAGCAAGATGGAGTCAGGTAAGATCTCTCACTGTTATAATTTTCTCAGTTATAATTTTGCAAAGGCAGTTTCGGATTCCCAGTTCTGCTTCAAAAAGCTGTATGACTTCGGGTATGTCACTTAACCTCTTATCTTAATTTCCCCATCTGCAAAATAAATTCTATAATGATATGATTAAGTACC
This sequence comes from Pan paniscus, assembly GCF_029289425.2. Lineage (NCBI taxonomy): Eukaryota > Metazoa > Chordata > Mammalia > Primates > Hominidae > Pan > Pan paniscus. The sequence continues at coordinate 116,956,345 of NC_073252.2, forward strand.
TTTAAATATAGTACATTCATTAGCTACTTAGTAGAATATTTTAACTTTTATACAATCATTTTACCTACTTCTTTACCTTATAGAATAATTAGTAATTATTATAGGTGTATTATATATCCAGTACTATTAATTTTCACAAATGTAATCCATCACTGACCCATCAAAATAAACAAGAAAGTATCTACTAACTGTGAATCTGAATGAAACAGGCTGATTCTTCACTACATAGATGATGAAATAGAAAAATCATTTTAAGTCAGACCTATGTTTGAAGAATTTCTATGTTATGGGAACTGGGGAGATAGATGCACAGGTATTTTTCAGTAGACTATTTTAAATCTTTCATTGGAAACGTTTGCTTCACTAACTTTGACTTAAACTTGAAACTATTTTCAGGGACCTTAAAAATCTTATGAGTAGTCTCTCGCTTTGAAAACTTAACATCTCTATTAATGGACTCTCATTTAATTTGTGTGTTGAGGGCAATCAAATTCAAACAAACAGGATGTAGCCTCAATGACGCCAAAGAAAAGAAAACTGCTTTCCAAACAGCAGCTCTTCATTGTATCTGTGGTAGTGAGGGGTGACAGCGTGCTGGCAGTCCTCACAGCCCTCGCTTGCTCTCGGCACCTCCTCTGCCTGGGCTCCCACTTTGGCGGCACTTGAGGAGCCCTTCAGCCCACCGCTGCACTGTGGGAGCCCCTTTCTGGGCTGGCCAAGGCCGGCGCCCACTCCCTCAGCTTGCAGGGAGGTGTGGAGGGAGAGGCCCGAGCGGGAACCGGGGCTGCATGGGACGCTTGCCGGCCAGCTGGAGTTCTGGGTGGGCGTGGGCTTGGCGGGCCCGCACTCGGAGCAGCCAGCCGGCCCTGCCGGCCCGGGGCAATGAGGGACTTAGCACCCAGGCCAGCAGCTGCGGGGGGTGTACTGGGTCCCCCAGCAGTGCCAGCCCACCGGCGCTGCACTCGATTTCTCACCAGGCCTTAGCTGCCTTCCCGCAGGGCAGGGCTCGGGACCTGCAGTCCGCCATGCCTGAGCCTCCTACCCCCTCCATGGGCTCCTGGGCCGCCTGAGCCTCCCCTGCTCCACTGCGCCCAGTCCCATCGACCACCCAGGGGCTGAGGAGTGCAAGCGCACGGTGCAGGACTGGCAGGCAGCTCCACCTGCAACCCCCGTGCAGGATCCACTGGGTGAAGCCAGCTGGGCTCCTGAGTCTGGTGGGACCTTGGAGAACCTTTATGTCTAGCTCAGGGATTGTAAATGCACCAGTCAGCACTCTGTATCTAGCTCAAGGTTTGTAAACACACCAGTCAGCACCCTGTGTCTAGCTCAGGGTTTGTGAATGTACCAATGGACACTCTGTATCTAGCTGCTCTGGTGGGGCCTTGGAGAACCTTTATGTCTAGCTCAGGGATTGTAAATACACCAATCAGCACCCTGTGTTTAGCTCAGGGTTTGTGAGTGCACCAATCCACACTCTGTATCTAGCTGCTCTGGTGGGGCCTTGGAGAACCTTTGTGTCCATACTCTGTATCTAACTAATCTGATGGGGACGTGGAGAACCTTTGAATCTAGCTCAGGGATTGTAAATGCACCAATCAGCGCCCTGTCAAAATAGACCACTCGGCTCTACCAATCAGCAGGATGTGGGTGGGGCCAGACAAGAGAATAAAAGCAGGCTGCCTGAGCCAGCAGTGGCAACCCGCTCGGGTCCCCTTCCACACTGTGGGAGCTTTGTTCTTTCACTCTTTGCAATAAATCTTGCTACTGCTCACTTTTTGGGTCCACGCTGCTTTTATGAGCTGTAACAGTCACCGCAAAGATCTGCAGCTTCACTCCTGAAGCAGTGAGACCACGAGCCCACCGGGAGGAACGAACAACTCCAGACGTGCTGCCTTAAGAGCTGTAACACTCACTGTGAAGGTCTGCAGCTTCACTCCTGAGCCAGTGAGACCACGAACCCACCAGAAGGAAGAAACTCCGAACACATCCGAACATCAGAAGGAACAAACTCCAGACGCGCCACCTTAAGAGCTGTAACACTCACCGCGAGGGTCCGCGGCTTCATTCTTGAAGTCAGTGAGACCAAGAACCCACCAATTCCCGACACAGTAGGAGATGGGAGGTGGATGATAAAACAGAAGGAAATGTTTTCATTTATAAGAGAAGAAAATGATCTACAAATCGGTAGGAAAAAAACAAAATAGAGCTGGATAAAAAGGGGAAAAGCAATCCACTAATTGCCAACCCAAATACTGTATTTTAGTGCAGAGGGATGTATCTTCTTTGATGTAATTCAGAAAACAAAATAACTGAATAAATTCATTTCTGGAATAAATAAATACAAGGTTAATTGATCAATTTTTGCTTAAATCTAGAAATGTCCAATTGTAATCTATTGCATCTAATGGATAACTATTCATTCTTAAAAAACAAATAATGGGCCAGGTGCAGTGGGTCACACCTATAATCCCAGCACTTTGGGAGGCTGGGGCTGGTGGGGTTAGGAGTTCGAGACCACCCTGGCCAACATGGTGAAACTCTGTTTCTACTAAAAATACAAAAATTAGCCAGGTGTGGTGGCAGGCGTCTGTAATCCCAGCTACTTGGGAAGCTGAGGCAGAAGACTCGTTTGAACCCAGGAGACAGAGGTTGCTGTGAGTCGAGATTGTCCCACTGCACTCCAGCCTGGGTGACAGCGTGAGGCTCCATCTTAAAAAAAAAAAAAAAAAAAATTCGAAGTAGTGGTTGTGTGACCTATGCAATTGCATGGGGCCCCACATTTATTTATTTCAAAGGGCCATGTTTGGTTTGATCCTCTGCTGTTTCTTTCTTCAAATTCCTAATAATTTCTGAACAAGGGGCACTGTGTTTTCATTTTGCACTGGGTTCTAAAAATTAGGTAGCTTGTCTGGATCTTGAGCTCAAAAGTGAAGCAATGTGTTCTGACCCGTCAGGTAGGCTAAGGTGTTTTTTACCCTAGGCTCCTCTGCACTCAGGACATTCTTCTCTTAGAGTAACTAGCTTATTCCATGTTGTATTTTTTCCTCATGTTTCACTGTCTTTGAGTTCATTGAGGTTAAGATCTACAATTTTTTCATGTTTGATTCCCTAGCATGCAGCATTGTATCTAGACATGCTAAGAAATCAGTAATTTGTTGCATGAATACATGGGTGAATCAACCATTGAACAAACTTTTTTTTTTAAAACAGTCTCACTCTTGTCGCTCAGGCTGGAGTGCAGTGGTGTGATCTCGGCTCCCTGCAACCTCCACCTCCCCAGTTCAAACGATTCTCCTGCTTCACTCTCCGGAGTAGCTGGGATTACAAGCGCCTGCCACCACACCCAGCTAATTTTTTTGTATTTTTAGTAGAGACAGGGTTTCGCCATGTTGGCCAGGCTGGTCTCGAGCTCCCTACCTTGGGTGATCTGCCCACTTCGGCCTCCGAAAGTACTGGGATTACAGGCGTGAGCCACTGTGCCTGGCCCTGAACAAACTATTGATATACAATGGCAAGATTTTAAAATGATAAAATATCATCTTGAACATCTGAGATAAGAAGTGTTCTTTTGTACTGAATCAAATTTGAGTCATAAAGACTCCTCAGTCACTAAACCAGATAACAAAATATGGGACCCTGAATCATCTAGTGTGTAAGAGAGATTAATTTGAAAAAGAACTTTAAGAACTTAGATTATCATTCAGGTACCTTGTGATTATTAAACTTCATAAGGCATAGTAATGATGGAAACTAATTTATTGAGTGAATACTATGTATCAGGCACAGTTTTAAGTGCTTTTCAAACTCTATTAGTATGGGAATTATCTTGAGCTCTTGTCAAAGTGCAGACGCCAATTCAGTAAGTTTAGGTTGTGCTCTAAGATTCTGTAGTTCTAACCAGTTCCCAGATGAAGCCAGTGCTGCTATCTGTGACCACACACTGAGTACTGGGAGGCGGAGGTTGCAGTGAGCCGAGATTGTGCCATTGCACTCCAGTCTGGGTGACGAGAGCGAGACTCTGTCTCAAAAAAAACAAAGTTTATTCTTTATTTCAATAATGCTTCAGTTCCACATACCAAAATGACGCCATTTTTTAAAGTCCATCAATCCCTTTGCTCACTATTTCTACCTAGACAGATTTTGTAGTTCGCCATTATGATCATTCCATTTTACACACATCTCATCTTCCTCTCGTCTCTCTCCAAATGTTTTACCCAACTTTTAAAGCTCCAATTCTGATTAAGTCCAGAATCCATCTACTTTGCACTCATATTTAAGCAGCTGAATGTGGCTGGATAAAAAGACATAGTTTTGCTGTCTCCCCTTAAAGTGATTACCACAAATCTCAGCACTGCCAGACAATCCAACAACATTCTCTAGCAAATTCGGTCTGTGAACCTCCTAGAAGACAATTCACACTTTCTTCTCAACATAGGATGTTTCCACAAACATCCTATACCTCACCCTACTCCTCACTGTCAACCAATGGGATCACTTTTTATTTTTCAAAAAAAAGTGGAAGCAAATTGGAAGACACCTACCTTACCTTCTCATTATCAAATTTGCCAGTTGAGTACATTCGGAACCACATAGCCTGCCTTTTCTCTTAAAAGTGCTGATGAGTTGCCTGCCTTGTTCCTAAAGTCAGCCTCTCTAATTGCATACTGATTCCCAATGCCTCTCATCCACTCTAGGGTTATCCTGCAATTATTCCTTCTCTTGCAGCATCATTTGTTTTTCTCTCTATTGGGTTATTCCTATCAGCATACAAACATATTAAAATGCCTCCCATCTTTAATAAAAATATCTTTTCCCCAGGCTCTCTTCCAATTACCTCAAATTTCTATGCTTTTTCTTGACAGTAAACAGTTCTTAAATATTGTCTATATTTATTGTCTCTATTTCCTAATGGCACATTCTCTCTTGAATTCATTTTAATCAGGACTGCATCCCACCATTCCACTTAAAGAGCTAATCCCCATGTTGTCACATCCAATGATGAATTCTCAATGTACTCAGCTTCACAGCAGTATGTGAAATGGCTGATCATTCCCCCTTCCAAGAAATAATTTTGTTCCTTGGCTTTTGATCATCAAACTCCCCAGATCTTTCTCCTTCTCAGCCTTCATTGCTGGCTCCTCCCTTTCCAAACTCCGTATGTTAGGCACCAACTTCTCTTTATTTACACCCATTCCAGGCTGTGATGGTATGCAGTTCCAAGGTTCTAAATATCACCTGCGTGCTGATAATGCCAATGATATACTCAGCCTGAACTCTTCCCTGAGCTTCACTCTGCCACTGGACATTACCCATAGGATGGGTAACAAACATACAAAAATTAACATGTCAAATGAAACTTGATCTCTAGCTCCAAACGGGCTCCTTTTCCAATCTGCCTCATCTCAGTAAATTGCATATTTATATTCCCTGTTGCTCACATAAACAATCTAGGGCTTACCCTTAATTCCATTTTCACCTTATACTCTATACCATCAGCAACATCCTATTAGGTCTATTATTTATTTATTTATTTATTTGAGTTGGAGTCTCGCTCTGTCGCCCAGGCTGGAGTACAGTGGTGCAATCTCAGCTCACTGCAATCTCTGCCTCCTGGATTCAAGTGATTCTGCTGCCTCAGCCTCCCGAGTAGGTGGGACTACAGGCATCCACCATCTCACCCGGCTAATTTTTGTGTTTTTAGTAGAAACAGGGTTTTGTCATGTTGGCCAGGCTGGTCTCCAACTTCAGACCTCAGGTGATCCACTTGCCTCGGCCTCCCAAAGTGCTGGGATTACAGGCATGAGCCACCGTGCCCGGCTATTCAGTCTATTTTCAAAATACATTCACCCTAGTACAAACTGCCATCATTTCTTATTTTGATTACTGCAAAAGCTTTCAGACTGGACTTGGTGCTTTCACTCTTGCCCTCCTTTAAGCTGTTCTCCATAGAACAGCCAGAAAGAAATAATTTAGAAATGCAAATCAGGTCATGTCCCCTTCCAACTAAAAACTTTGTAACTGTTACACATAAAATACAATCCAAACTTGTTATCATGGCCTGGAAGACCTCATAGTGCTGGCTCCTGTCTGTCTCCAGCTACATCTTGCAAGGCTTTCCTCAAGCTCACCCAGCTGTATCCACACTGGGCTTCTACTGTTTCTTACATAATAGACTCCTCACCTTGAGGCCTTTCCCCTTGTTTCCTTAGGCCTGAAATGCTTTCCTCAGATTTTCAGCAGATCATTCCTTCACATCTTTCAGAGTTTTGCTAAAATGTCATCTCACAGAGCACTTCCTGAAAATTTATTTAAATAGTACTCTTTCTCCTGGACTAAAATTCAACAGTGATATGGATACATAGAACAAACTCTCATCTACTCATTCTCCTTTATTTTTCTTCATAGCTCTTTTTTTTTATTACCTTATAATATTATGAATTTATCTATTCCTTTCCAAAAAGTGAGTGTCCCTATCTACAGGGTAGGCACCCACAGAGAGCTGCAACTTTATCTGTTTTATTCAACATTATGATCTTAGTGTTTGTTTTAGTTTGTGCAGCTGTAACAAAATATCTGAGACTGGATAATTCATAAAGAACAGAAATTTATTTCCTCAAAGTTCTGGAGCTTGGGAAGTCCAAGATCAAAGTGCCAGCATTTGGTGTCTGGTGAGGGTCTTCTTGCTGTGTCCTCACATGGCAAAAGAAGTGAACACTGTGTTCTCACATGATGGATGCAAGAAGGGCAAAAAAAGGCTTAAGCTAGTTCCTTCTAGCCCCTTTATAGGGCACTAATCCATTCATGAGGGCAGCGCCCTCATGACTCAGTAATTTCCCAAAGGTCTCCACCTCTTAATACCACCACAGTAAGGATTAAGTTTCAACACATAATTTTTGGAAGACATTCAGATCATAGCAACATCTGAAACAGTACCTGGCACATAGTAGGCACACATTAAATACGTATATTAAAAGGGGAATGGATTTTACTTAATGATTGGGGAATCATGTGCTGTGTATGTCAAGTAATTTACCTTTGATCAAGGTGGTGTTTCAGGCTAGCTAGTCTGACTCCTGAATCACATCTCTTAGACTGCTCTATTTTATTTTTTCTCCAATGCTCTATAAATTCTACCTTGTTTGCTTCTATTGCCTGTGGTGATCTGGAGGGAAGAAATCCTGTTTTAACTTCTACCCATCATTGTTGTTAGATCAGTCAACTATATATATGAATGATATACCTAATAATTAAATTCAAGAACAAAGCAATAACTCCTGATTCCCACCTATGCATGGGAGGATGAGAAATATGTACTCTTTACTCCACTCTCATCCCCCGCCTGCCAGCTAATACTTGTTAATTTAATCTGCATACTACTATTTGCCTTTCTGTCATATAAATATTTTAAACTAGATAAATATTCTTTTCCAGGAATAGCAGCTTGCATTTGTATTTAATTTTCATGATCACATATATTTTTTTGAGATGGAATTTTGCACTTGTCACCCATGCTGGAGTGCGGTGGTGCGATTTCAGCTCACTGCAACCTCCGCTTCCTGGGTTCAAGCGATTCTCTTGCCTCAGCCTCCTGAGTAGCTGGGATTACAGGCGCCTGTCTCCACACCCAGCTAATTTTTGTATTTTTTTAGTAGAGACGGGGTTTCACCATGTTGGCCAGGCTGGTTTCGAACTGCTGACCTCAGGTGATCCACTTGCCTCGGCCTCCCAAAGTGCTGGGATTATAGGCATGAGCCATTGTGCCCGGCCTATGACCACATTTTTAAAGTGGCTTTATTCTTATTGCCAGTACTTTTTATATTATGCTACTTGAGTTATTTATCCAAAAGTTATCTGGAATATGTCTTCAAGTAATTCTCTTAGGAAGGGAACACCAATATAAGTCCATGCATATCTATAATACATATATATTTTTTACATTGGTACATGAATAATTACCTGGTCACAGTCTTTTCTCCACAACACCTATTCAATACTCTTTTTTGGTATGTAATGTTTTGGAAAAGATTATGGACAGCCTCATATTCGTTCCTTTTATACATTCCTTCTGGCTTCCCTCCCTGTATGGCTCATTATATTAAAAACATTAAAATTCTGACAAGGAATGTCCAGGTAGCATCTTTTTATTTTTTCTTGTTAACTTTGTCTAGTACTTGGTAACTCCTTTTCCTCTATAATCTCTTCTTCCTTCAACTCAGGAGAGTTGTTTTCCATATCTTTGGTTCATGATTGTGATCATAATGCTCTGTTTTCTTCCTCTGGAAGCTTGAATATCCTCATCTGGACTCTAGTTTATTTTACTTTTCATCATATTGTCTGCTTCCTGTGCATTCTGGGAGAGTTATTCTACATAATTTAGTATGCCTTTCTTATGAAAAATCACATAACATTTTATTGTCTTTCTTTGAGAATAAAAACCATGACTTTCATTTCCACTTACTTGCTTCCAGCATATTCCTGGAAAACAGTGGCCATTCAAAATAGCCATTTGGTTTCCTTAGATGGATAAAATATATGTGATGGAGGCACATCAACTTACTACAAAAACTATGGCATAGTACTGAAGAGGTGGAATTTGGAGGCTATCTTGAGGAGCATATATGTATTAAACATTCTGCAGGCAAGAGCCCAGAATTTAATACATACAGAAAAGAATGAACAACTATAAGTTACATACATGAAAAAAAGAACATAAATTTAGCAAATTTGGAATCTGATTTAATTTATATAAACTGAATTTTAGGAATGTATTATTATAAAACTGTAAATATTGCAGAGTTCAAACAGTACACTGAAGAACAGAGTATCTAGTAAATATTATAAAACACGACTTTATTGTTTTAGAAGTTTGATAGTAAATTTTCAAATCAACATTATACAATTTCAAATTTTAGGCTTCTGACCTAACCTAATACAGTATTCAGAAGCTTTTGGGATTATTTTCTCCACTGTGCATAATAAAAACTTCTTAAAAGAGGAAAGTGTCAAATTATATTGCAAGTTAAAAGCAACAGAAAACATTTCTCATGCCACTGAAATAATATTGAAACAAAATGTGACACAGTTCACCTGCAGTTCTCACTGGCTATGGTAACTATTGTCAGCAACAAACATATTTAGCTCCTAGCAAATTGGCTGGATAAAGGATGTAATGCCTGATGCTTGAAGTATAGTTGGCTTTACTCTACTTCCAGCAGTCTGAGTGCTTCTTACACAGGCCTTTCTAGTGAATTAAGTCTCCTTCTGCATCCCCAACCTGGATCATGGTACCTCAGGAAGGACAGAGTAGTTATCAGTCACAAAAAGGCAACTTCTAATAAGGAAATTGCATGACACTGTAATACAATGGTCCCCAACCTTTTTGGCACCAGGGACCAGTTTCATGGAAGACAATGTTTCCAAGAATGGGGGAAGGGGTGTAGGGGTGGCAGGGTGGGGGGAGATGGTTTCGGGATGAAACTATTCCACTTCAGATCATCAGGCATTAGTTAGATTCTCATAAGGAGCCTGCAACCTTGATCCCTCACATGCAAAGTTCACAAGAGGGTTTACACTCCTATGAGAATCTAATGCCCCTGATGACCTGACAGGAGGTGGAGCTCAGGTGGAAATGCTCACTCACCCTCCGCTCACCTTCTGCCGTGTGACCTGGTTCCTAACAGGCCATAGATGGTTGGTCTGCAGCCTGAGGGTTGGGGACCCTTGCTGTAACAGATGCAATGGGAATATACAAACGAAATTGAATATGACTTTCCTTTTTACAGACTAAAATCTGTTTGGGGAGGGAAAAATTTAATTGAAACGAAAGTAATAGAATCAAATTTGTAGCAGACTGTACATATTTATGTTTTAATTAATTCTTTAATAAAAAAACACACAGAAATTAAGGTAGTCAAGAAAGATAGCAGAGTGATTGAACTATAAAGAAAATAAGATCTCTTCCAGGTTTTAAATAATCACAATATTAGAGAATCTATATAGTCTTGCCAGGTCCTATGGTACAATGCATTATATAAGTATATTGTAACGAATTACAAAGATACATCAGAGAGAATTCCAATCTTCTTAGAGTACAGTCTGGTAAGAAAAAAGGCAGACATACAAATGGATATAATGAAAGATATAAAATAGGATCGCAGGGCAGGTGAAAATAGAAGTCATGGAAACTTCGGAGTGGAAAGCTTACTTCTGGCTGTGGGAAATTGGGAAAGCTTCAAGAAGAAAGTTAAGTATGAATTAGGGCTTAAAGGGGATTTAGAAACGCAGTTGTAAATATCAGAGTACTCCAAGCAGAGAGAGAGAGAGAAAAAAAAAGAGTATGAGTAGAGGCAGTTAGGTAGCAGAGCATAAATGCAAAGAGCAAGCAGTTAAAGGATGCGTGAAAGTGAATAGGGCAAAACCTGCATGATTGACCTCTCCACTGGGATGTCTAATCGTGTTTTCCACCCACACACCAACTCTGTTCTTTTCTGTCTTCCGCCAGCCAGTTGCTAAAACTCTAAAGGTAGGAGTTTTCATTGATTTTTCTATTTTCTTCATGGTTTTAATCCAATTTATCAGCAAATCCTGTTGACTCTACCTGTAAAGCACATCCTGACCCACCCACTTTTTTCCATCTTTACATAAAACTCCTGAAATACAAGCCATCATTTCTTGCTTGAGTTACTGCAATAGCTTCCCTCCTTCCACTGTTGTCTTTTTTTTTTTTTTTTCCGAGACTGAGTTTCCCTCTTATTGTCCAGGCTGGAGTACAATGGCGTGATCTCGGCTCACTGAAACCTCCACCTCCTGGGTTCAAGGGATTCTCCTGCCTCAGCCTCCTGAGTAGCTGGGATTACAGGCATGCACCACCATGCCCTGCTAATTTTTTGTATTTTTAGTAGAGATGGGTTTCTCCATGTTGGTCAGGCTGGTCTTGAACTCCCGACCTCAGGTGATCCATCCTCCTTCTCCTCCCAAAGTGCTGGGATTACAGGTGCGAACCACTGGCACTGTTATCTTCTTATAATCTGTTCACACAGCAATAGCAGCCAGAATGACCCTTATAAAATGTAATTAGGTTATATAATCTCCTGCTTACCGTCCTACAATGGTTGCCCTTCACATTTAGAAGGAAATCCATATTCCTTATTTAGAAAAAGTCCCACACAAGTTTACCTCTCTGTCCCCTCTTCCCTCTGCCCCACCCTCACCTGCTAGCCTAGGAACATAAGCCTTCTTTGTTTCCTTGAACACACCAACATTATTTCTGCCTTAGGGTTCTTGGCATTAGCTATCCTGTCTACTGGAAGTGCTGATGTACTTTAGCCATACTGTACATGTCTAACTTCTGACCTTCAGATGGCTGTTTAAATGTCGCCTCTTCAGAGAAGTCTTCCCTGGTGATTCTATCTGAAGTAACTTTTTAGTAATTCAGTTATTCAATATTATAACGCCCTATTTTAACTTTATGCATAGCTGCTATCACCATCAGATATTTTTGTATATGTTTATGTTTAGGGTCTCTTTCACTAGAATGTAAGAACTAAGACTTTGATTATACTGCACACTTGAAACTCTGTCTGGCACTGAATGAGTAATCAAATGCTTAAATCAAACAAAGCAAAAAAGTTACATGGGATCTTGAATGACAAGATATAGAAGTTGGGCTTTATTCAGAAGACAAATGGAAGAATGCTAAGGTTTTTGAGGTAGAAAGATGCAACAGACATACTGCTTGCCCTAAAAGAGTTTATAATTCACAGATAACCCAAACAGATAATCCACATTCTTAAAAGGAGAAGCTCAATACAAAGCACCATTTCATTAGTAGCAAATGACTGACATAGAACAATTGATGCTGCAGGAATGTGGCTAAGAAAGTGGACAGGGATAGTTTGAAGGAAGTTAGAACTGCAAGACTATAGGACATACACAAGTGGAGAAGTCAGGGAGGAAACTGCCTCTCTTTTATTTTCCTTTTCTTTCCTCTTCTCCCCTGTCCCTTCCCCTCCCCTCCCCTTCCCTTTCCTTTTCTTTTTTTCCTTTCGTTTCCTTTCCCTTCTCCTTTCCTTCTTTCTTTCTTTTTTTCTGAGATGAGGTCTTGCTATATCACCCACGCTGGTCTCAAACGCCTGGGCTCAAGTGATTCTCCTGCTTCAGCATCCCAGGTACTTGGGATTACAGGTGTAAGCCAATGCACCCAGCAGGGAATATCTTTTTTTTTTCTTTTTAGACAGGTTTCACTCTGTCACCCAGGCTAGAGTGCAGTGGCATGATCTTGGTTCACTGCAACCTCCGCCTCCTGGGTTCAAGTCATTCTCCTGCCTCAGCCTCCTGAGTAGCTGGGATTTCAGGCGCCCGCCACCATGCCCGGCTAATTTTTGTAATTTTAGTAGAGACAGGATTTTGCCATGTTGGCCAGGCTGGTCTTGAACTCCTGACCTCAGGTGATCCTCCTGCCTCGGCCTCCCAGAGTGCTGGGATTATGGGCATGAGCCACCACGCCCAGCCTAGAAATATCTTGAATAGGGGAAATATTGTTGGTAAAAGTACAAAGGCAAGACATGTCTGTAATGAGCTCAGTGTACAGGGAATAGATTAGTCCAAAACTAATAGTATATACAAAGGAACTTCAATGAATTTGTTATCAATATTTGGTTTTTCATAAAAACATGGTCTTTAAAGTAGAAATGCTTGCCTCAGAGGTCAGAAAATGACAGTCATTCATAGAATATAAGTAAGCCCATAAAATAATGAATTAAATACACCCATAAAATCATGCCTAGAAAATTATGAAATTGTTTTCTATTTTGACAAATAAATTTGAATATTAATTGAGATCTGTTTTTTTTTTAATTTCCCACAGGGTTGCCACACCATTTGGAGGTTTTGAAAAAGCATCAAGAATGGTTAAATTTAAAGTTCCAGATTTTGAGCTACTATTGCTAACAGATCCCAGGTTTATGTCCTTTGTCAATCCCCTTTCTGGCAGACGGTCCTTTAATAGGACTCCTAAGGGATGGATATCTGAGAATATTCCTATAGTGATAACAACCGAACCTACAGGTGATACCACTGTACCAGAATCAGAAGACCTATGAAAAGAAAGTTGTATGTGCCACATAAAACTCTGAATATAAAAGTTGCTGTTCTACTATTTTAATTACTGGCAAAGCCACTTGCATTTTTCATTAGTAGCAACAATAGCAATTTAGTGATTTTCCTTTTCTGACATTCAATTTCAATCTCAGATCAAATACTAATAAACAATTAGAAATCTTACTTTAAAAAACTTATAACTCACTTGTCTTCATTCATAATTTTGTTTTCACCTGGTTTAAAGAATCCAGACATTTTATTGCAAAAGTTCAGATGGAAAAGTAATTGACAGTTTCACCTTTGTCTCATTTTATATGATTTACTGCAGGGTAAGTTTTTCAAGTGGAATCTAGAATCAAAATACAGGGAGAGATAATGAAGACCTATTCAGAGTTTCATCTGGGGATGAAAGCTATGGAAGATGATGTACAAATGTTATTGATGGAGAAAATGGTTGGGTGTGTCCTTTCTGGTGACCATGAGAAAATAATATGTCTTGATGAAGTCTTTTCATTAGTCACTCTTAGAATTCTAAAGTGCTTTGCACTTTTCAATATGTTTTGAATCATTAGGTAATTTATTCTGGATGATATTCTCCAAAATTCAATTCAGTTATTATATTCATTTAGCATTAAGTCAAGGAGACTGAGAATGACTCAAGGGACATCATAGTACCATAGTTTTAAGGACCAAGGTGTGCCCAGAATTCAAGTTTCACAAATTCCAATGCTGTGCATTGATTATGTTCAACTTTATGTGTGCATTTTTAGAAGAGTAAGAACAAATAAAGTACACCGTAATATACATATAAATACATTCATGTTTGTGAGAGAAGGAAAGAGTAAGTAATTTGAATTGGCAGCTTTCTTTGCTAAATCTTTAAATTCTGTTAAGATCCTCAAGTAACTGGGGAGTACATGCTTTAGGACACAAACAAAAACAAAGGGCATGAAAGTATCTGAAAGCAATGTAGCACACATCTATCGTAATATATGTAATATATTGACGTAAAAGACACAAACTAATATAAAGTTATAGTTATATCTTAAAATATAATTGAAGAAGCATATGACATATAACTTATAGAAATCAGTATCAATTCCTCCCATTTCAATTCAGTTAAGACTTCTGTGATAGATGTTTATAGCAGAGAAGAAATGTCTCATCAATAGAAAACTATCAGATAAAATTTAGGAGTTAGGAAGAAGGACTGTGTGTAGTAATGAAAATACCAAGTTGCAACATTACATATTTACAAAAAAAAATCTGTGTTTGTAGTGTGGAAGTTGGTGACTGTTTTAATCATCATCTACACTTGTAAGTAGAAAAATTTAAAAAATTTGCTTATGAAAATATAACCCCCAGAAAGTAACAATGACAAAGTATTATATTTATACATATTGTTGTAGAGAATTTGTATATTTTTAAAGATGTCTTAAGATATCTTAATTTTATTTATAAGTTTTGGTGTTTACCTGTTTTAAAATGATAATGTTGGCATCTGTGATAAACTATCAATGAGGCTCCCATCATGCCATTTTTTGTTCATTTTAATCTTTAAAAAATAAAAATTAGGCATATTAATTATGCATTTTGATGAAATGGTTTAATTCTTTATTAACATCATGAAATGAGTCATTATTTTTAATGAAAATGAAATCTTTTTGCATTATTTCAACCATTTCCAAATATAAACTATATGATCACTGTCCCTATTCTGCCAACCACTGAAAGTAGAGGCCAGCAATTAAGTATGTTAGCTACAGAACAGTACTCCCCAGTATCATAAAAGATAATTTAAAAAGGAAAATCCTGGCCAGGTGCGGTGGCTCACGCCTGTAATCCCAGCACTTTGGGAGGCCAAGGTGGGTGGATCACGAGGTCAGGAGATTGAGACCATCCTGGCTAGCACGGTGAAACCCTGTCTCTACTAAAAATACAAAAAAATTAGCCAGGCGTGGTGGTGGGCGCCTGTAGTTCCAGCTACTCGGGAGGCTGAGGCAGGAGAATGGCATGAACCTGGGAGGCGGAGCTTGCAGTGAGCTGAGATCACGTCACTGCACTCCAGCCTGGGCGACAGAGCAAGACTCCGTCTCAAAAGAAAAAAAGGAAAATCCTAAGTGATACTTATTTTTTAAAAAAGATTAGGTAGAAAAAGAAAAAATAACCCTCTGTTCACTATTTTATTTCTTTCTTTCTGGGAAGTGTCTATTAATTCTAGCTCAGCTGACACCTTTAGAAAGGCCAGCATTTCACTCTGGTTGTTACATAATTCAGAATTCAAAAGGAATTTTGAATGGGTTTTCCATTAACCTGAAAAACAGCTAAATCTTTCAAAGTCAAAAGAAATATGATAGTCTCTTTAGAACAACAGAAAGACCGTGACATTTTTTCCACCTGCTTTTGTATAAATAAGATACGGAAAAAAGGAGAAAAAATATTTTTTAAAAAGGTAAAAGAATAAAAATTTGTTGCTGGAGTACTAAATGTCAGACACTGTAGTCATTTCCTTATAAAGGCAATTTAATATATTTAATATTGATTTTCATAATTATTCTGTAAGGATGGCATTACAAATAATCTCAATTTTATATTGAAAAGACTGAGCCTCAGAGAACTAACGTGACTTGAAATAAGCCTAGCTCATAATTGGAAGAACTTGGTGAGTCTGGCTCTAAAGTACATGCTCTAAGAACACATGGTTCATAACTTTTCCTAAGAATAGAGTTCAGCCTTAAAGTATTTAGACAAAATAATAAAAATTCTGTTATTTTAATTTTGAGCAAATACATCTATTCACTGAGTAATTTTAGAGTCACTATCCAAAGTTATACAGGCATTCATAAAGAAACTGAACTTTCAGACTGTGTTGAAAGCAAACTAAATAAAACAGCAGTATGCAGATTTAATTTTGAAATTGGAGAAACACAAAAGTGCACTCTGATTAAACCTGCTCATTTCTGCTCAGTATTGCACACCTGTTTGATCTATGTAATCTTCCTTTTCTAAGGAGAAAGAGTGGGAAAGCAGGAGAAAGAGAGTTAAGAAATGCATGACATAAGGCTGAAAGAAATCATCTAGTTAATAACATACCAAAACCACTCCTTCAAAAGAAAACATTTTCTACTTTTTAAAACATTAGAGGAAATTCTCTCAGATTTCATTATACTGTTCGATAGACTTCTGGGTCATGAAATTATATCTTCTATTTTAAGCCAATTTCTTCTAATATCATTGGCAGGACTGATGATCAACTTGCCAACTGCCCCCTGGATGATAACTACAGCTACATTAATAACCAAAGCTATGGTTAGAAAGACTGTCTTTGGCTTTTAACTCTCCACTTCCTTTCATCATTTCTCAAATGTTTTATTTTTCATCTCGTAACTCAATACTTAAGAGGACTTGACAATTAAAAATAACTAATTATTGGTTATTACAAAATCAAGCCAAATATAGACAAAATTTTTAGTCAAAATGATCATTTATTGCATCTACTTTAAATTTTACATCCTGTAAATAGACCCATTTATAAATATTTTAGCAGCTTGGAAGTGGAGGGAGCCAATTAATCTTGCAAAGGCTAATATGGAGCAAAATGTCCAGTCGTGAGTATGAAAAGAACACCCTGAACTTTTCAACTAAGGGCACAGCTGTACCAGCAGGCTTATTAATTCTGGAATTTCTTCACTCTGCTGCTTATGCAAGATAAAACTTACATGACATAATTGCAGTTTTTCAGCCACAACTGTCTTTTATTAAGCTTAGAAAAGTATTACTTTGTCCCTTTTCTTATGAAAAATAATTTTGCCCTCCACACTCTATTCTGTAGGAAGAAGGGCCGTTCACTTTCTATGAAAGGCAGAAAAGTGCCATGCTTTTACCAAAAGACAAGCAAAGGGAATCCATTTCAAACTAACTGATCAAAGCACACTGCAAATATATAAAATAATTTTTTAAAAATTATAATGCCTTTTACAAGTTAAACTTTCCAGAACTAACAAAAAAGGAAGTAAAAGTGTATAAGAATTTTAACAGCTTAAACTAAAATGTTATTAAATAAAAGTAGGGGTTCTTATTTGAATTTCTTAAATGGAGGAGCTAGATTGCAACCCTGGATATAAATTTACCCTGACTTCTCAATGTAATGTGATTTCAGTGGGAAGATTTGGTACATAAGGGCAAAGAGAGAAAAAAAGCTATTTGAAAGAGCTTATAGTTCAGATCAAAATAAGAATGTGCTTGCTATTTTGTATTATGTAATTTCTTTTTAAGAGATAGTTTCTTATTCTGTCACTCAGGCTGGAATGGAGTGCACTGGCCCAGTTATAGCTTACCACTGCAGGCTCAAACTCCTAGGCTCAAGTGACCCTTTTGCCTCAGCCTCTTGAGTAGTTGGGACTATAGGCATGCACTACCACACCTGGCTAATTTAAAAAAAATTTTTAAAGGTAGGGTCTTGCTATGTTGCACAGCCTGGTCAAGTGATCCTCCCACCTAGGCTTCCCAAAGCGTTGGGATTACAGGCATGCACCACCAAGCCCAGCCTGCATTGTGTGATATTTTGAAAAACATTTTAATGACAACTCAGGGCAGTGGAGATGTTTCAGGAAACAGGACTGGAAAGTTAGAAGGAAAAAAATATAAAGTAAATGTCATTCCCTATTTTGAAATTGCTCATTAAAGAAGCTGCATCACTAACAAAATAAATATAAAAGAAGGGGTGTGGATAGAGGGGAAAGGAAGGCCAGAGTGAAGTAGGCTGGAAGGAAATACAATTCAGGCTGTACAAAAGCTAACTGCGTTCTTTTATGGTTTCTGAAGCCTTTTATTCACCTCTTTTAAAGTAATTTTGGTCTACATAGACACAATTGTTTGATGTGGATTGTTATCTAAATAGATACTCTCATTACATTTATCATCACTCACAAATAATATATTAAAGCAATTTTATTTAAAGAGTCTAGCTTCACAGTAACAAATTTACATGCTGATTTACCACAAATCAATGAATAATCTCAAGCAATTTACTTCACTCTGTAAATCACAGTTTTCTCCAACTATTTATATGGCTCAAACATCACCTCCTCCTAAGACCTTTCCTGACCACCCTTATTTAAAAGAGCACACTTCTAATACCTTATTGGGCTTTTATTTTTCTTTACAGCACTTATTACTCCCTAATGTGTGTTAGTTCAGATCCTCTGAGAAGCAGATGTCAAGATGGGATTAAACATGCAAGAATTTTATTAGGAGAAATGCACGTGTGAAAGAAAATGGGGAAGGAATCAAGAATGTCTTGGAGATATATATATCCACTATGTACCCACAACAATTAAAAATTAAAAAAAAAGAAAAGAAAGCCTGGGAGAGCCAGCAGGCCTAAAATGGAAATGCGTACAAGTGTTCTAGGCTGTCATGCAATTTCAGGAAGATTCAACAAGGCTGTTGGGAGATCCTGAGCCAGTCAGCCATCCTCAGAGGGGTCCTGTGTTTCCTAGAAACAGCCGACCTTAGTGGCACTGTCACAGTCATTAGCTATGAGTGGCCTGTGAAGGCAGCCTCTGCACCAATGCATCATGGAGTTCAGAATACAGCAGAACTGGGGCCCCTGGCCAATTATGTTGCTGGTGTTCTACAAGGAGCATTCCAATGACTGCCACACATATTTTTATATGTATTTATTTCTTTATTGTTTAATTCTTTCACCAGAATGAATGCTCTCTGAGGGCAAGGATTTGCCTTATTTATTTATTTAATTGACAAATATAAAATTGTAGTTAATCATGTATAACATGATGCTTTGAAATATGTATACATTGTGGGAATAGTTCAATTGAGCTATTTCAACAATTAACATAGGCATTACCTTATATACTGATCATTTTTTGTGGTGAGAACACTGAAAATCTCCATGATTTTCAAAATACAATGTTATTATTAACTATAGTCATCATGTTGTACACTAGATTTTTTGAACTTCCTCCTTTGTAACTGAAATTTTGAATCCTTTGATCAATATCTTCCCAACCACTGCCCACTTCCCAGAACTACCATTCTACTCTCTACTTCTGTGGGTTCAACTTTTTTAGATTTTGCATATAAGCGAGATCACTTGTATTAACTGCTATATCCTGTATGCCCGGTCCATTCTAAATAATAATATTGGCCGGGTGCAGTGGCTCATGCCTGTAATCCCAGCACTTTGGGAGGCCAAGGCAGGTGGATCACCTGAGGTCAGGAGTTCGAGACCAGCCTGGCCAACACGGTGAAGCCCTTTCTCCACTAAAAAATACAAAAATTAGCTGGGCGTGGTGGTGGGCACCTGTAATCCCAGCTACTCAGGAGGCTGAGGCAGGAGGATTGCTTGGACCCAGGAGACAGAGGTTGCAGTGAGCTGACATGGTGCCACTGCACTCCAGCCTGGGTGACAGAGCAAGACTCCATCTCAAAAAAAAAAAAAAAAGAACAATATCTATTTGTGAAATAAACATATCTGAATTATGGCAATAACATAAGCTTCTATATTTAAAATAATGCATTATAAAACACATTACCCAATACTTGGTTAAGTGTTCAATAAATGGAAGGTATTTTTATTTAAAAAAATGAAAAATTATTCAGATCACACAGTAAAAAAGCAATGGTATTCAGAACTAAGTTAGATTAGAAATGACACTGGAATTACTTTGGGATAAATATACCAATATGATTTGGCTCTATGTTCCCACCCAAATCAAGGGAGGGACCTGATGGGAGGTAATTGGATCAAAGGGATGATTTATCCCATGCTGTTCTCATGATAGTCAGGGAGTTCTCACAAAATCTGATGGTTTAAACGTGTTTCCCAGTTCCCACTTTGCTCTCTCTCTCTCCTCCCACTTTGTGAACAAGGTACTTGCTTCCCCTTTGCCTTCTGCCATGATTGTAAGTTTCCTGAGGCCTCCCCAGCCATGCAGAACTGTGAGTCAATTAACTCTCCTTTCTTTATAAATTACCCAGTCTCAGGTAGTATCTTTATAGCAGCGTGAGAATGAACTAATTCATATACCTAGCCTGGATTTGGAATATATGTTGGAACAATGATTATATTAAACATACACAGAGAATCAGAAACACGAAAGTAGCCTAATTTTTAGGATAAACATTAGCATTAGCTCCATTCTCCAGACTCAAAATTGTCATTAAGATAGCCTATTTACAGATCAGGCATGGTGGCTCACGCCTGTAATCCCAGCACTTTGGGAGGCTGAGGCAGACGGATCACACAAGGCCAGGAGCTCCAGACCACCCTGGCCAAAATGGTGAAACCCAGTCTCTACTAAAAATACAAAAATTAGCTGAGTGTGGTGGGGTGCACCTGTAATCCCAACTACTTGGGTGGCTGAGGCGCAAGAATCCCTCGAACCTGGGAGGTGGAGGTTGTAGAGCCGAGATTGCACCACGGCACTCCATCCTGGGTGACAGAGTGAGACCCTGTCTCAAAAACAAAAAAAGGTAGCCTATTTAGGAGCTTGCTAAAATGGTCTTATTTCTTGTGAGCATTCACATTTTGTACGTTATGTAAGAATTTTTAAAAATCAATAATGGTGGATACTTTCCTTGATTAGTATACCGTAACTCTTTGGGAAGTGTATTACATAATCAGAAGGGAGTTCCCATGGGATTGACATGTAGTACAGTACTGCCTCTTTTTTTAATACCTAAAATGGTTTTTCATGTAAATACCTGTCTGGAATGTTTTGAATCAAGAAAAATATTGCACCTGGATTCTGATTCCTCGACACAACAAAACAAGCATATAGTGAATAAAAACAATAATCTCCAAGTCCCTTGCTTTAGGGTGTTTCCACCTTGCTTAAGGAAAGTAGGCACCTGGAAGTTATAACCAATGAAAGAAGGTGACTCCTCTGCCAGCTGAAATAATGACAAATGCATTATTTAATCAACCTGAAATAATGTTTTTTTCTTCCCCATGTTACCTTGAAAAAGCAAGCAGGAATACTGATCAATTTCTACATATATTCCATTCTCAAACTTAATTTTTAAACTCGGTTTCTAACATTCATTTTTCCTTAATCCTACCTATGTAAAATATAAGGGTTCATGAAAGTTCTACAACATAGCTAACTGGCCTTGGGTCCCAGGCCTCTTGGAAAAGACCTCTTCTAGGTCCTGTAGCACTCCAGGATCAGTATCTATTTTAAAACATAAAGTCAAATATGAACATGGGCCACATTTATTTAAGAAATACACATATATAATATTTTGTTTTTTTTATTGTTTACATTTTTAACATACCTAAAAATTTGTAAAATATTGGATATAAATCAACCTGAAAGAAAACTAACCATTTTTCAAGGATACATCATCAACAAAACTGCTAAATATTTCTGGTTTATTAAGTTCAATCAACTTGTTTTTTCTTTGATCTTCCCAAATGAAATTTACATTAATGACAAAAGCAAACCACTTTTCTTTTGGGAAACAGAGGGTCACCATTATTAACTATTTCCTTACTCTCTCCTAGTCACTATTCCTCACACTTTACTGGCCATTTGAAACTTAGTTAGAGTTCCTTTATTAAAAGAACTAGATCAAACAATAGACTTTGAATATGAAATTATTTTTCACATTAATTTTACAAATAGTGTAACACAAATTTATTTTACAACTTTAAATAAAGTACCTTCCACCTTCTTAAAAGATTCCTCACCTCCTAAATAGAAATCGCAGGGGAAACAATGCTATTAAGGATCATATATAAGATAGTAGTGGTGCACCTGCAGTCCCAGCTTCTCAGGAGATTGAGACAGGAGAATCGCCTGAGCCTGGGAAGTGGAGGTTGCAGTGAACCGAGATCGCACACCACTGCACTCCAGCCTGGGAGACAGAGCAAGATACCGTCTCACCAAAAAAAAAAAAAAAAAAAAAAAAAAAAAAAAAAAAAAAAAAATTAGAACGGATGAAAGGGGCCTAACAGATAGAAGAAACTCATTAAAATATAACTAATTTAATTATTTCCTAGAAGCCAATAGAAACACTGTAACATTTATTTTCTGGGTAGATCTCATGAATTGATCCTCAAAGGCAATTTAAAAATCTGTCGTTTGGAGGGTCTAGTTTCTTAAGACATCATGATACTGTCCATAAGGATACCAGCGGTGTTTAGTAGGAAAGAACATTTTGCCGAGTTGTTCTATCATGGGTTTCTCAAGATGCTTACCTTTATCTTCCAATCTAGTTTTCAGCACTTGAACATATGTTTCTTCATTATCATGCACAGAATCTGGTTGAGGGTTTGTTTTGTATGCTCATATGAAATGTCCACAGAATGGTGGTAGCACACTATTGTTCTGCCATCAGATATCACAGCAAGCTCTTCTTTGCAATTACAGTCATCTGGTAGAGAAGAATATGGAGATTTATGACAAACAATATAAAACTCTGTTTTGGATTGGTAATATTGGAACTATTCAAGATAGTTCTTTTTGATAGCACCCATTTTGCTGCTGCTACAGCCATGGTGTTTCAAGATGCTTATCAAGTGGTATGAAAAAAAAATGTTCTGAAGAGAAACTGCTTTTAAAATCTGCTTCTATATTTCGTTTGAAAACCAGCACAAGACAAGGATGCCCTCTCTCTCCATTCCAATTCAACATAGTATTGGAAGTTCTGGCCAGGTCAATCAGGCAAGAGAAAGAAAAAAAGTGTATTCGAATAGGAACAGAGGAAGTCAAACTGTCTTTGTTTGCAGATGACATGATCCTATATATAGAAAACCCCATCATTTCAGCCCAAAAGCTTCTTAGGCTGATAAGCAACTTCAGCAAAGTCTCAGGATACAAAATCAATGTGCAAAAATCATTAGCATTCATATTCACTAACAACAGACAAGCGGAAACCCACATCATGAATGAACTCCCATTCACAATTGCCACAAAGAGAATAAAACAACTAAGAACACAGCTAACAACAGAAGTGAAAGATCTCTTCAAGGAGAATTACAAACCACTGCGCAAGGAAATCAAAGAGGACACAAGCAGATGGAAAAACATTCCATGTTCATGGATAGGAAGCATCAATATCGTGAAAAATATTCCCATTACACTACCTACCATTGACATTCTTTGCAGAATTAGAGAAAAACTATTTTAAAATTCATATGGAACTGAAAAAGAGCACACATAGCCAAGACAATCCTAAGCAAAAAGAAGAAAGCTGGAGGCATCAAGCTACCTGACTTCAAACTATACTACAAGGCTACAGTAACCAAAAGAGCATGGTACAGGTACAAGAACAGACACATAGACCAATGGAACAGAATAGAGAATCTAGAAATGAGACCACACACCTACAACCATCTGTATTTTGACAAACCTGACAAAAACAAGCAATGGGGAAAGGATTTCCTATTTAAAAATTGGTTCTAGGAGAACTGGCTAGCCATATGCAGAAAAGTGAAACTGAACCCCTTCCTTATACCATATACAAAAATCAAAACTCAAGATGAATTAAAGACTTAAATGTAAAACCCAAAACTATAAGAACCCTAGAAGAAAATCTAAGCAATACCATTCAGGACATAGGCATGGGCAAAGATTTCATGACGAAAACACCAAAAGCAATTGCAACAAAAGCAAAAATTGACAAATGGGATCTAATTAAACTAAAGAGCTTCTACACAGCAAAAGAAACTATTATCAGATTGAATAGAAAACCTACAAAATCAGAGAAAATTTTTGCAATCCATCCTACTGACAAAGGTCTAATATCCAACATCTATAAGGAACTTAAACAAATTTACAAGAAGACAAAAACAGACAATTCCATTAAAAAGTGGGTAAAGGACATGAACAGACTTTTCAAAAGAAGACATACATCCGGCCAACAATCATATGAAAAATAGCTCAACATTACTAATCATTAGAGAAATGCAAATCAAAACCACAATGGGATAACCATCTCACAGTAGTACTAGGTGATGGAATGATCTGTGCAGCAAACCACCATGGCACACATTTACCTATGTAACAAACCTGCACATCCTGCACATGTACCCCAGAACTTAAAATAAAAATTAAAAAAAAAAATAAAATAAAATCTGCTTCTAGGCATATCAAATTGCATTCCTTGACAGCTCCTCACTGTGAGACCACCATCTTGTTTCAAGAAATATATTCTTTACTTTTGATATACAGAAAGAGATGTGAAGATAGTATATGATTAATCACAATACATTTCCTCACAAACTCATTGAAACCTATTAAAAATTCTTAAAAACTCAAAACTTTTAACTTTGTATTAAAGTACTGGTCATTATGGTTACACAGAAAAAAATATGTTTTCAGATGAATACATGTATAAATGTACATATTATAGTTAATGACCACAATTATCAGAATATATTAGGCTATGCTACTTGTACAACTCCATACTTTGTTTACTTAAGTGTCCTCTTGCTAGCACAGCAAAAAGATATTAATATTTTATATTAATAAAATATTATATAAGTAATAGTAATAAGAATAAACAAAGAACAGAGTTCCAAGATGGCCAAATAGGAACAGCTCTGGTCTGCAGCTCCCACTGTGATCGACACAGAAGATGGGTGATTTCTGCATTTCCAACTGAGGTACATGGTTCATCTCATTGGGACTGAATGGACAGTGGGTGCAGCCCAAGGAGGGCGAGCTGCAGGAGGGCGGGGTGTTGCCTCACCCGGGAAGTGCAAGGGGGAAGTGCCAAGGGAAGCCATGACAGACTACCTGGAAAAACGGGACACTTCCATCCAAATACTGCCCTTTTCCCAAGGTCTTAGCAACCAGCAGACAAGGAGACTCTCTCCTGTGCCTGGCTCCACAGGTCTCACGCCCATGGAGCCTTGCTCACTGCTAGCACAGCAGTCTGAGATTGAACTGTGAGGTGGCAGCCTGGCTGGGAAGGGGCGTCCACCATTGCTGAGGCTTGAGTAGGTAAACAAAGAGGCCTGGAAGCTTGAACTGGGCGGAGCCCACCGCAGCTCAACAAGGCCTACTGCCTCGACACTCCACCTCTGTAGGCAGGGCAAAGCTGAACAAAAGGCAGCAGACAACTTCTATAGACTTAAATGTCCCTGTCTGACAGCTCTGAAGAGAGCAGTGGTTCTCCCAGCATGGCGTTTGAGCTCTGAGAACCGACAGACTGCCTCCTCAAGTGGGTCCCTGACCCCCCGTGTAGCCTAACTGAGAGACACCTCCCAGGAGGGGCCAACAGACACCTCATATAGGCAGCTGCCCCTCTGGGATGAAGCTTCTAGAGGAAGGATCAGGCAGAAATACTTGCTGTTCTGCAATATATGCTGTTGTGCAGCCTCTGCTGGTGATACCCAGGCAAACAGGGTCTGGAGTGAACCTCCAGCAAATTCCAACAGACCTGCAGCTGAGGGACCTGACTGTTAGAAGGAAAACTAACTAACAGAAAGGAATAGCATCAACATCAACAAAAAGTTCATCTACACCAAAACCCCATCTGTAGGTTACCAAAATCAAAGACCAAAGGTAGATAAAACCACAAAGACGGGGAGAAATCAGAGCAGAAAAGCTAAAAATGCTAAAAATCAGAGCACCTCTTCTCCTCCAAAGCATCACAGCTCCTTGCCAGCAACAGAACAAAGCTGGACAGAGAATGACTTTGACAAGTTGATGGAAGTAGGCTTCAGAAGGTCAGTAATAACAAACTTCTCTGAGCTAAAGGAGGATGTTTGAAACCATCACAAGGAAGCTAAAAACCTTGAAA
Source organism: Pan paniscus (assembly GCF_029289425.2). NCBI lineage: Eukaryota > Metazoa > Chordata > Mammalia > Primates > Hominidae > Pan > Pan paniscus. The sequence continues at coordinate 116,982,220 of NC_073252.2, forward strand.
AAAGATTAGACAAATAGGTAACTAGAATAAACAGTGTACAGAAGACCTTAAATGACCTGATAGAGCTGAAAACCATGGCACGAGAACTTCGTGACATATGCACAAGCTTCAATAGGTGATTCAAACAAGTGGAAGAAAGGTTATCAGTGATTGAAGATCAAATTAATGAAATAAAGTGAGAAGACAAGGTGAGAGAAAAAAGAGTAAAAAGAAATGAACAAAGCCTCCAAGAAATATGGGACTATGTGAAAAGACCAAATCTACGTTTGATTGGTGTACCTGAAAGTGATGGGGAAAATGGAACCAAGTTGGAAAACACTCTGCAGGATATTATACAGGAGAACTTCTCCAACCTAGCAAGGCAGGCCAACATTCAAATTCAAGAAATACAGAGAACACCACAAAGATACTCCTCAAGAAGAGCAACCAAAAGACACATAATTGTCAGATTCATCAAGGTTGAAATGAAGGAAAAAATGTTAAGGGCAGCCAGAGAGATAGGTCAGGTTACCCACAAAGGGAAGCCCATCAGACTAACAGTGGATCTCTCTGCAGAAACTCTACAAGCCAGAAGAGAGTGGGGGCCAATATTCAACATGCTTAAAGAAAAGAATTTTCAACCCAGAATTTCATATCCAGCCAAACTAAGCTTCCTAAGTGAAGGAGAAATAAAATCCTTTACAGACAAGCAAATGCTGAGAGATTTTGTCACCACCAGGCCTGCCCTACAAGAGCTCCTGAAGGAAGCACTCAAGATGGAAAGAAACAACTGGGACCAGCCACTGCAAAAACATGCCAAATTGTAAAGACCATCAATGCTATAAAGAAACTGCATCAATTAATGGGCAAAATAACCAGCAAACATCATAATGACAGGATCAAATTCACACATAACAATATTAACCTCAAATGTAAATGGCCTAAATGCCCCAATTAAAAGACACAGACTGGCAAATTGGATAAAAAGTCAAGACCCTCAGTGTGCTGTTTTCGGGAGACCCATCTCACGTGCAGAGACACACATAGGCTCAAAATAAAGGGATGGAGGAAGATCTACCAAGCAAATGGAAAACAAAAAAAGGCAGGGGTTGCAATCCTAGTCTCTGATAAAACAGACTTTAAACCAACAAAGATCAAAAGAGACAAAGAAGGCCATTACATAATTGTAAAGAGATCAATTCAACAAGAAGAGCTAACTATCCTAAATATATATGCACCCAATACAGGAGCACCCAGATTCATAAAGCAAGTACTTAAAGGCCTACAAAGAGACTTAGACTCCCACACAATAATAATGGAAGACTTAACACCCCATTGTCAATATTAGACAGATCGATGAGACAGAAGGTTAACAAGGATATCCAGGACTTGAATTCACCTCTGCAACAAGCGGACCTCATAGGCATCTACAGAACTCTCCACCCCAAATCAACAGAATATACATTCTTCTCAGCACCACATCACACACTAAAATTGACCACATAATTGGAAGTAAATCACTCCTCAGCAAATGTAAAAGGACAGAAATCACAACAAACTGTCTTTCAGACCACAGTGCAATCAAGTTAGAACTCAGGATTAAGAAACTCACTCAAAACTGCACAACTACATGGAATATGAACAACTTGCTCCTGAATGACTACTGGGTAAAGAATGAAATGAAGGCAGAAATAAAGATGTTCTTTGAAACCAATGAGAACAAAGACACAATGTACCAGAATCTCTGGGACACATTTAAAGCACTGTGTAGAGGGAAATTTATAGCACTAAATGCCCACAAGAGAAAGCAGGAAAGATATAAGATCGACCCCCTAACATCACAATTAAAAGATCTAGACAAGCAAGAGCAATGAAATTCAAAAGCTAGCAGAAGGCAAGAAATAACTAAGATCAGAGCAGAACTGAAAGAGACAGAGACACAAAAAGCCCTTGAAAAAATCAGTGAATCCAGGAGCTGGTTTTTTTTAAAAGATCAACAAAATTGATAGACCGCTAGCAAGACTAATAAAGAAGAAAAGTGAGAAGAATCAAATAGACACAATAAAAAATGATAAATGGTATATCACCAATCCCAAAGAAATACAAACTACTATCACAGAATACTATAAACACCTCTACGCAAATAAACTAGAAAATCTAGACGAAATGGATAAATTCCTGGACACATAACACCCTTCCAAGACTAAACCAGAAAGAAGTTGAATCTCTGAAGAGACCAATCCCAGGCTCTGAAATTGAGGCAAGAATTAATAGCCTATCAACCAAAAAAGGTCCAGGACCAGATGGATTCACAGCTAAATTCTACCAGAGGTACAAAGTGGAGCTGGTATCATTCCTTCTGAAACTATTCCAATCAATAGAAAAAGAGGGAATCCTCCGTAACTCATTTTATGAGGCCAGAATCATCCTGATACTAAAGCCTGGCAGAGACACAACAAAAAAAGAGAATTTTAGGCCAATATCCCTGATGAACATTAAAGTGAAAATCCTCAATAAAATACTGGCAAACAGAATCCAGCAGCACATCAAAAAGCTTATCCACCACGATCAAGTCGGCTTCAACCCTGGGATGCAAGGCTGGTTCAATATACACAAATCAATAAGCATAATCCATCACATAAACAGAACCAATGACAAAAACCACATGATTATCTCAATAGATGCAGAAAAGGCCTTCAACAAAATTCAACAGCCCTTCATGCTAAAAACTCTCAATAAACTAGGTATTGATGGAATATATCTCAAAATAATAAGAGCTATTTATGACAAACACAAAGCCAATATCATACTGAATGGGCAAAAACTCAAACCATTCCCTTTGAAAACTGGCACAAGACAGGGATGCCCTCTCTCACCACTCCTATTCAATATAGTGTTGGAAGTTCAGGGCAATCAGGCAAGAGAAAGAAATAAAGGGTATTCAATTAGGAAATGAGGAAGTCAAATTGTTCCTGTTTGCAGATGACATGATTGTATATTTAGAAAACCCCATCATCTCAGCCCAAATCTCCTTAAGCTGACAAGCAACTTCAGCAAAATCAATACAAAATCGATACAAAATCAATGTGCAAAAATCACAAGCATTCCTATACAGCATTAACAGACAAACAGCCAAATCATGAGTGAACTCCTATTCACAATTGCTACAAAGAGAATAAAATACCTAGAAATCCACCTTACAAGGGATATGAAAGACGTCTTCAAGGAGAACTACAAACCACTGCTCAATGAAATAAAAGAGGACACAAACAAATGGAAGAATATTCCACGCTCACGGATAGGAAGAATCAATATCATGAAAATGGCCATACTGCCCATAGTAATTTATAGATTCAATGCTATCCCCATCAAGCTACCAATGACTTTCTTCAAAGAATTGGAAAAAACTACTTTAAAGTTCATATGAAACCCAAAAAAGAGCCCGCATTGCCAAGACAATCCTAAGCACAAAGAACAAAGCTGGAGGCATCACGCTACCTGACTTCAAACTATACTACAAGGCTACAGTAACCAAAACAGCATGGTACTGGTACCAAAACAGAGATATAGACCAATGGAACAGAACAGAGGCCTCAGAAATAACACCACACATCTACAACCATCTGATCTTTGAGAAACCCGACAAAAACAAGAAATGGGGAAAGGATTTCCTATTTAATAAATGTTGCTGGGAAAACTGGCTCGCGATAGGTATAAAGCTGAAACTGGGTCCCTTCCTTACACCTTATACAAAAATTAATACGAGATGGATTAAAGACTTAAATGTTAGACCTAAAGCCATAAAAACCCTAGAAGAAAACCTGGGCAATACCATTCAGGACATAGGCATGGGCAAGGACTTCATCACTAAAACACCAAAAGCAATGGTAACAAAAGCCAGAATAGATAAATGGGATCTAATTGAAGTAAACAGCTTCTGCACAGCAAAAGAAACTACCATCAGAGTGAACAGGCAACCTACAGAATGGGAAAAAATTTTAGCAACCTATCCATATGACAAAGGGTAATATCCAGAATCTACAAAGAACTTAAACAAAATTACAAGAAAAAAACAAACAATCCCATCAAGAAGTAGGCAAAGGATATGAACAGACACTTCTCAAAAGAAGACATCTATGCAGCCAACAGACACATGAAAAAATGCTCATCATCACTGGTCATCAGAGAAATGCACATCAAAACCACAAACAGATACCATCTCATGCCAGTTAGAATGGCAATCATTAAAAAGTCACGAAACGGCTGGGCGTGGTGGCTCAAGTCTGTAATCCCGGCACTTTTGGGAGGCCAAGGTGGGCAGATCATGAGGTCAGGAGATAGAGACCATCCTGGCTAACATGGTGAAACCCTGTCTCTACTAAAAATACAAAAAAAAAAAAAAAATTAGCCTGGTGTGGTGGCGGGCACCTGTAGTTCCAGCTACTTGGGAGGCTGAGGCAGGAGAATGGTGTGAACCCAGGAGGCGGAGTTTGCAGTGAGCCAAAATTGCACCACTGCACTCCAACCTGGGCAACAGAGTGAGACTCTGTCTCAAAAAAACAAACAAACAAAAAAAGTCAGGAAGCAACAGATGCTGGAGAGGATATGGAGAGATTGGAATGCTTTTACACTGTTGGTAGGAGTGTAAATTAGTTCAACCATTGTGGAAGACAGTGTGGCAATTCCTCAAGGATCTAGAACTAGAATTACTATTTGACCCAGCAATCCCATTACTGGGTATATACCCAAAGGATTATAAATCATGCTATTATAAAGACACATGCACACATATGTTTATTGTGGCATTATTCATAATAGCAAAGACTTGGAACTAACCCAAATGTCCATCAGTGGTAGACTGGATTAAGAAAATGTGGCACATATACACCATGGAATACTATGTAGCCATAAAAAAGGATGTGTTCATGTCCTTTGTAGGGACATGGATGAATCTGAAAACCATCATTCTCAGCAAACTATCACAAGGACAGAAAACCAAACACTGCATGTTCTTACTCACAGGTAGGAACTGAACAATGAGATCACTTGGACACAGGGTGGGGAACATCACACACTGGGGCCTGTCAGGGGGTGGGGGGCTGGGGGAGGGATAGCATTAGGAGAAATACCTAATGTAAATGATGAGTTGATGGGTGCAGCAAACCAACATGGCATATGTATACCTATGTATCAAACCTGCACGATGTGCACATGTACCCTAGAACTTAAAGTATAAAAAAAAAAGAATAAACAAGAACAAGTTATTATTTTGCTAGGTACAACCAACTAGTACTATATTAACAGCATGATGAAGGCCAATGCAGTGGCTCATGCCTGTAATCCCAGCACTTTGGGAGGCCGAGGTGGGTGGATTACCTGAAGTCGGATGTTGGGAGACCAGCCTCGCCAACATGGCAAAACTGCTTCTCTACTAAAACTACAAAAAAATTAGCTGGGCGTGGTGGCATGTGCCTGTAGTCCCAGCTACTAAGGAGGCTGAGGCAGGAGAAATGCTTGAATCTGGGAGGCGGACGTTGCAGTGAGCCAAGATTGGGCCATTGCACTCCACCCTGGGCAAGGAGGGCGAAACTGTCTCAGAAAAAAAAAAAAAAAAGAAAGCTGCTGTTCTTTCTTGTGCTAGTTGCTGCTTGCAATTTAAATGTCAGCACTGTTTTTAGCAACTGAACTGGCTTCCTTCTATCACATTAACGCTATTAAAACTTGATAAAGAGTTCTTTAGAGTTAAAAGTATTTGAAACATTAGCAGAATAAAACTTGTAGAAAGCAATTTAATCAAAACACTTTCATTTAATAATGTCTAAAAAGGCTTTAACACACATACAACGGATTTTACCTGCTAAGAGTTGGTTTGCGTTTTTCCTCAGCACAATTTAGGGTTTAGGGCTTGTTTTACAGATAAGAAAATGAAAGATTCAAGAGCACAAACAGTTAAGAATTGGAAAAAAATTCAGTACTCTAGTATTTCTGCCTTTATATATACTTACAAGTCTTGAAAATACTTTTGCCACTGAATATTTTCCAACAATTTTATTACATTATTTAAAATTAAGTGTTATTTTACTTTTTTCTTTTGACTGTGAAGTGAATTTCAACAAGGAAGTTCAACTTGAAAACACTGTGCCCTGAATATTTTTGTCATCTTTACAAGAAAAGTGCTCTCCGGGGCAACTTCCTTTGGGTCTAGTATTTCAGCCAATAGAGACACTGTGTTACTTTACTATTGTATTTCTTAAAGAATTACTTTAAAAACAAGTCAGTCCAAGGTGTAAAGTGAGTGAGTGTGTGTGTGTTTGTGCGTACGTGCAAGTCACACAGGCTTGGATTTGTTATATTTCCAAGGAGTGGGAAAATAAGTTTGATAAATTTGCAAACACGATGGTTGTTTTTTGTACAGTCAGAGAACTACCATGGATATCACAATTCAGAAAAAAGAAAATATTCGCCTTTGAAATACTCTTGACCTCCTATGTTCTCTTCCCTTTGTCTTATAAAAAGGTACAAAAGTGCCACGTATGTTTATCAATATTCCAATATTTGAATATATAAGAAATTTTACTGTACTTTAAGAAAGAAAAGAGTTCCATCTTCCATGAAACTTCAGAATACTTCATGGAAAATTGTTCACACTAGGCAAATTCCAAATGTTAAGGAATTGGATTTCAGTTCTGGTTCTGCCAGAGTCTAGAATGACCTTGGGTAATTTTTCTTCCCTGGGCTTAAGTTTTCTCATATGTACAGTGAGGGATTTTAACAAAATAATCTCTGAGGTCCTTTCCATCGCTAAGATTCTAAGGCATCTTATATATAAAATAATTTTATAAAACTAGTTTTATAAAAAGTTGAAGAGAATTGATGTTCATAGAAAGGAATGCTAGTGAATAACTTTATGACAATTAAACCTCCAGATATTTTTGGCCAATACTTCTGGACCTATTATTAGTGCAGTACATACTGGCTTTGTTCATTTCTACTTACTCTACTGTATTTCCATGGCTGTAACTTGACAGCATATTTAACTTATATGGTCTTTTATTTAGTCATTCATCTTCTGTTTATTGAGTGCTTCCTATGTTCTAGACACTATGCTAGGTACCTCATTTTCATTATTTCTAAAATAAGGATATTAGTAATATCTAAATATTAATATTTAGGGTCATTGAAAAAGTTAAATAAAATAGTCTGCATAAAGCAGTTTCTAACACATATTTAGGGATTAAATAACAATTGAGAAAAGGCACTTTCACACATTTAGAACACTGTACTCTAATTCTTCCATTTAAGCATGAGGAAAGAGAGGTTAAAAGAGGTTAAAACTGATCTGCCCACAGTCATACAACTACTTGTTGAGAGCAAAGAACATTCAGTGTTGTTTCTATCATATCCACGTTGCTTCTGAGCACAAATAATTCCACAATTTGTTTTTTTTTCATTCTTTTGCTCAGATTACAAAACATTGCCAGAAAAAAAAAATTACAAAACTAGGCAAATAAGTGTCCAGAGGGGCTGGCAGTCCTACTTAATCCTGTTAACAGCAATCCAGTTAGCTAGGATACCCTGCTACACACAGATGAAGAAACTGAGATTTATGGAAGTTAATAGCTTTTCAAGATCACACAAACAATAAATGGCAATGTCAGGATTTAAATCTGTTTCTGTCCAGGTACAAAAACCATACTATTTTATGACACCATGTTGCCCTTAAACATTTCTTTTCTTGGCTTTCTAACACTTTTAGTTCTGCCATTAGGATTAATTTAGGCTGCAGCTGGGGCAGAAGGTCAGGAATCCAGTCTTCGTCAACATTTTCCTTAATGACATAGCTGAAGACAAAGAAGATATTACTAATTTTTGCAATACAAAAATAGAGGAAGAATAGTGAATCTTATGAGATAAGATGAAACTTACTGGCATGAAACTTCAAAGCAAAATAAGATACTTAAAAGAAATGAAGAAAACCAATGATGGGGTTGCTTGTGCTCTGAGACAGCATAAATATTTGTGTCCAAAAAAGAATAATGGCATTAAGATTTGGAAAACCTGGCTTCCTATCACTTTATAAAAGAGAAATAAATTAAAAATCAAGTATTTTGAACATAAACTAATATTGGTTAACAAAGTGACACAATTGCAAAACAGTCTTATTTAAACTATCCTGATAAGAAAACAGTGTCTGAACTATGGGAGGAAGTAATTTCTCCAAACCACAATTGGGGTAATTGCAAAAATCTGTTTTTATTTTTGGGCACCACATATTTTTCTGAAGTTGACAAGACAGCATCTTGAATTCAGTCACATGGATGGTATGTGAGGCTTGTTACTGCATTTGCCAGGAACATGTTGATGAAGCCATTGTCAGTGAACATAGATAAGAGTCTCCTTAGATACAGGCTCACATGGGGGAGAAAAGCATTTTAAACGATGACAGAAAAATGTTTTCCTGTTACTGATAACTTAAATATTTCATTCACTTTTGGTTTTAGAACAGAGCCAAACTGAAGTTTAAGTTACAGGCTCATGCATATATCTGTTCTTTTGCTCTCGCTCTTTACCTGTTACTCTTATTTTAATTCCTGATAGCTCTGATTGTTTTTTCTTATTTATGTTTGACCTCCATTTTTTATTATATGCCAGAATTTATTTAAAATCATTTAAATCATTTGTAGGATGAGGTGAAGTACTGTATAATAAATGAATGAATATGTGGATTAGTGTAATATTTACTAGGCTTTCAAAAATTGTTGCTAGAGTGGAGAATTTTAGCTTAAAAACACAAAAGATATTTTCAGTGTTAACTAGTATCTTATGAAAAAGGAGAATATAGATTTCTGTTGTTTCAAAGGACAGAAATAAGGCTAGTATGTGGAAATTACTAGGAGATAGATTCCAACTCATTGTGATGAACATTTTTTTAAGAGTTAGTCTTAAAAGGGCAATAATAGGCTGCCCTGCAAAGCATTAGGTTTTCTATCACTGTTACCATATTTGAACAGAAGCTGATAGCCCACTGGTGAGGATGATCCTGCATTGAGTGGGAGGCTGGACTAGATGAAATCTAAAGCTTTCTGTATTTTTGAGATTTTAATTAAGTACATATCATTGTCATCAATGATAATGGGATTCTATAAGAACTTTTTTTTTTTTTTTTTTTTAGTAATCAGCGTTAGTAATCATAATAATGGCACTAATGGCCATCATAACCTAGTGTGGGACTTTACAGTTGCTTTTATCTAGGGCCTTATAAAAAGATATTTGTATAAATATTTCTTCTCACCCCAATTTTAATGATAAGAAAATTAGAATGTTTCAATGTGAAATAACATACAAGGGTAATGAAATTGCCTACGCTGACCCTAAGTCAGCAAAAATTAAAGACGCCACTAGTTAAACCACTAGCAGTGATTTACTAGCAAATGTTGACCTTGTTATGGCAGAGCCTTAGAAGGTCTGGGATGGATGGCCAGAAAAGTTTCAGCCAAGTAAGAGCTAGCTAAGATATCATGGATATTGAATTTGAACTTCCAGTGTTTAACAAAATGTCATGCTGCAGAGCTTTGAGGAATCCAGTAAATACTCAAGTCCAGAATTCCTTGTAAGAGGAGAGAGGATCCTCAGGAACTCTCTCTCTCCCCTTCCCACTTCATCTGTGCCTTACTCGTTCAGACCAGCTACTTTCAATGACAAGGCACATTACTATAGCAATCACTTAGAGACCCATGGGAAGAATGTTCTAGGCCAGTAATTCTCAACCTTGATCCTACTGACATTGGGGACTAGATAATTCTTTGTTGTGGGAGACTGTCTTGTCCATTGTAGGATGTTTAGCAGCATCCCTGCCCGCAACTGTGACAACCAAAAATGTTTCCAACCATTGCCAAATGTCCATGGGAGAGAAAACCACGCCCAGTTTAGAACTAGTCTTCCAGACATAGAGAATAGAGAATGCAAAACCTTGAACAGCATGAGATGTTGTTGCGGAAGCAGGAACAGATCATTCAGGGGTCTATAGGCCTTGGCAAGAATTTTGGATTTTATTCTATGTGAATGAAAAGTCATTGAACAATTTAAGTTGGGGAGTAACATGTCAATATTTTTAAAAGACTAATTGGCTGCTGTGTGGGAAATAGATTTAAAACCATGAGGATAAATGACATCTCAGGATCAGGCACTAAGGCACATCAACATTTAAAGCCGATTGAAAAGTACAAGAGAAAAGGAGGCTGAGAAAGAGAAGCCCATGAGGCAGGATGAAAGCCATAAAGGAATGATGTCACAAGAATTGAGATGAAGATGTCAAGGAGGGAGTGGTCAATTGTGACTAGATTTTTCTGGTTGACTCATCCCTGAGTCACAGCCTAGAGATTTCTCTTCTTGCCTAGCTATAGTTTCCCCTACAGTTCTTCTGTACCTTATTCCAAATGAATCATTCTGCCCCAGAACTTACAAAGGCTTCCCATTATAGTCCTGTACTGGCCTTGTTCAATCCTGTTTCTAAAACTTTGCTCTTTTAAGTTACATATCTTCCTCAATGCCTTCAAATACACTTGCTTATAACCCTTCCAAGCTGAAGTTCATATTTGATCTCCCACAGAAGCCTTCTCCAACTTTAGCCCACACAGATGACTCTATTCAAAAAAATCAACAAAACTTCCAATTTTTACTCCATCCAATAAACACTGCTTGTTAAGCATCTGTGCTAGGCACTGTGCTATGCCTTGGAAATATGAAAAAACAGAGAGTTTAGGTAGTAAGGAAATTCACTTGTCAGTCCTTATGGATGCATTTAGGAAAAAAAGGATTCTGTCTAGTATCTAACCCTGAGTCAGTCATTCATCTACTACTTCCCTATGCTATATTTCACTCTACCCCACCCAGCTCAGTCATGGTTAAGCTGTTGATTACCTCCTGGAACTACTGGGTTACAGCTCCGCAGGACACCATGTTGCTATTCCTACCAGACATTAGTGGCAGGGTGCATCTAGCCACAGGGTAGCACATTTCTCAAAGTCTGAGTTATAATCAATCCAGAATAACACTAAGAGGTGTGTATATGTGCTGGTGGTGTGAACTTTGGCTAAGCCTCAGCTGAATGATCTAGGGTATTCTTTGGCATGCCAAGCCTGCTCCCTTTCATGATCTCTTTGCCTGTGTGAGGTGCAGAGATTGGTCTTCACAAATTTGGGTCCAGCCAATCAGAAACTAGTGAATCAAACCCACACACATGTCCCTCAAGGACAAATAGTAAGAGTTAATATATCTTAAATCCTTGTTGTGACTTTCCCGATTACAAATTTTCTGGGAGCAACAGCTGTCCTGCAATGTCAATTTTCCATTTTTTCATGTTTGCTTCAGACTCTGCCCTCTTGATGCTTAAATTGGGTCCTATTACAACTCTACCATTTAAGGATCGGTACATAGATATGCTAAAAACTGGTAGAAAGTATGAAATTATATAATTTTAAAAGTGTATAGTCAGGGTTTAGTCAAATTCTTGAGCAGGGTGAACTGAAGGGTATTCTTCCGTAATTGCTAAATAAGGAAGGGAGGTAATATAAGCCATTATTATCCACAGTTCAAATTATTTCTCAAGGGTGGAGGTGGGGGTTACTCTGTCAGGTACATTTGCAGAGAAATAAATATAGTACAACATAACTGTTATAAAAATAAGTCCCAAAAGGGATGACAATTTTGTCTCAGAAAGTTATGAAAAGATCCATGGAGATAAGCATTCGAGAGAGAACCAAAGGATCTTGAGAGAACCAAGAACATAGAAAGCAAGGACTTTAGAAAGATTAATGTGGAGGAACTGGAGGAAGAATGGCGATGAGTTTAACAGTGTGATCATGAAAGGCCCTGCCGGTGGGTAATGAAAAATTCTTAGCAGAGAAGTATAATGATCGTATTTTCACGTTAGAAAAATTATTAATAGAATGGAGGTTGGACTGGTGTGGGAAATAACTAGAGGATATCTTGTGAATATTGCAATAGCACAAGGAAGATGAGTCATAAGAGATGGTGATTACTTGAAGGACTAAGACAGTGAGAGTGGAGGGGTGGATCTGAGAGATACTTAAGGAAATAAGAGTCAAAATTTGATATTAGAAAAGAGGAAATGAAGGAAAAGTAACAGGGGTACTCATAGATTTCTGACTTGGGCAGTTGCGTGTCATTTTCTGAAACAGGGAATGGAAATGGTGTAGGTTCCAGATGGGTGAAGAGGGACATGGCATCAGGAACAGATTATAGTAAAGATGTCCATGCCAATTTGGGACATATTTAAGATACTGTGTGAAATCCAAAGGATGTTGCTTAAAAATGTCTGACGTATAGATATACACCTGAGAGTTCTTGGTGCACAGGACACGTGGTAGGTAAGTCCATGATGGGAAAGAGACTGCTCAAGGAGACATGGATTAACATTAAACAGAAACAGCAAAAGAAAATGGAGTGCTGGCTAACAGAGACCACGCAGCGGAAAAACAGTATTTAAAGTGCACCAGAAAAGTAGCTGCAGAATGAGGAGAAAATGACATTAGAGAAACGGAGGGAAGAGTTAATGGTGTGCTCTTATTGTTTTAAAAATGCAGAGTAGGATCTTTTTTTTCCCCCACCCCTCCCAAAGTTTTTAATATTTTGAAGGCAGAAACCACGGCTTTATTTCATCCTATTTCCGACAGTGCCTAGTTCAGTAAAGGGAACATAGTAAATGCTCAATAAATTCTTAATGATTCAGCCTCAGACATTACAAACGGGTCCTATTTGTCTCCTGTATCAACGTCCAATATTTCTTCCCCCTATTTCTTCAAATAAACTTTTAGAAGTGCTTCTGGGTTTACTGAAATCCATTTTTACAATTAGTATGTTCAACTTACACCAGCTTCGGAATGAGTTCCAAAACCTTCTTTATTTACTTGAGAGATATTCGGTATCAGTGACGAAGGGTTTTTCCTTTACTACTATTCCTAAGAAACGTTTTTCAAAATCAAAGTTTAGCCCAATTCCCAGCAGTACCTTTTAACTTAAAACCTGTTCGAAAGCACGGCAAAGAGGCGGACAGACTTTTCTGACAATCATTAACCAGGTCAACAGACTTATTAAAGCTATCTAATTAAAGGCAAGAAACAACTGCTTGGGGAATACACATTCACGCCACAGGAAGCCATTTAACTGCAAATAGATCGTCTAACGACTCACGGAAATCTAAAGGAAACTGCGTGTCCGCATGGGGTTCTGATGCCAAACTACGGATTGTTCTCTCAGGTAACACCTAACCTAAGTGAAGTCCTTGGTGGATCCGCGTTCTTGAGCTTAGAAAATACCGAATGAACTACCAAGAGCACCAGAATAATCGCCTCCTCCTGAAGAACTAGCCTCTTTCTCACCACACCAGACAGCACGTCCTACAACCACCTTTCCCCCAACAACCAAACTCCAGCGCCAAGCTGCCGCTTTTGGGGAAATGTTCTATCTCTTGGTCTCGCGCGATCTCGCGCCTCCGAGGAAGCCAACTGTATCGCGCACGCCATCAAATCCCCGCGGGAATAGAATTCCGCAGGTCCAGAAAGCCGGGAAATCGCGAGCGGAGGCGGAGTTACCTCGGTGAGCGTGAAGGCGGAGCCCGCTCCGAGGGGCGGGCTCGAGGCGGGGAGAGGGGCGGGGCTCCAGGGACCTGTTGATCGCAGGTGTCACTGGCCTGACTGGTCCCTGGGTATTGGGGCGTATGCGCATGCTCTGCTCACAGGGTCGGGCTCTGGGCGGCCGAGACCAGCCGCCTGTGCTCCAGTTCCCGGTGAGCCTTGGTACTGTGGCAGCAGTCAGTGTGTCTGGCGGGTGTCGGCGTGAAGCGGGACTGGGCCAGCGGGAGGTAGCTCTGTGGGAGTGGAAGGCCTGTATTTCTCTACCTGGACCGCACGCTCCTCGCGCAAGGAGGGTAGAGCTCAAGGTAAGTCTCCGAAACTAGCCCTCTGGTTGGAGATCCAGAGACCTGCGACCCCCGCGGGCCTGACCGGGACACTCTCATTCTAGCCCCAGAGCTCGTCTCTCCCCTCGCAGCCCGGCGACCTCCTACGGCCCCGGCCCTCTGGGCACACACACACTCTCTTTGCTGGGCGGTTCAGACGCCAGAGGTCACGCAGCCCTCTCGCCCCTTCTCGCCGCGTCTGGCGGAGATGCCTCTGGCCAGGCTGGAGGCGCTCGCGAGGCGGGAGGAGGTGCTGTACTTGTTGGGTCCTGGATGTTATTGCTGCCGTGTTTGAGGGCGGCGACAAGCTGGAGTCCTGCTGGGATTGTGAGTAATACCCTTACTTGGCTCCTGCCCCTGGCTGTCCAAGCCACATTGCCTCGCCTGAGCACACAGTTTTTTACTTAAAGGGGTCCAGGATGGTTATGCTCCCTCCTTGGAGAAGAGAGATGACTGGACTCGTGAGATTCTTGGGGTGGTGGTTTCTCAGTGGTAGTGGTGATGTATATAAAGTTAATGTTTAGCTTCTAAAGGGCGGCTTACGGGGCATTTACCAAACTATTTTTAAACAGTGTTGGAGAACAGGAAGTACTTGCACAGGTGTAATAGGGAGGGTTTCTAAAACCTGCAATCTGAGGATGTTTTGAGGTTTATAACCCTGCTACAAGGTTTTCTTTATCAATGCAAAGTATGCAGGGAATTACCAGTTGGACAGCAAAGTTTTCCGAACGTTTCCTTATCTGGAAATAGATATATATATGTGTGTGTGTGTGTGTGTGTGTGTGTATGTATGTATAAATATATATATTTGCAAAGAATATCTAAGGCTATTTTTGAGGTAGGTTTAATAGTAAACTTAACCTGTAGTCCCAGCTACTCGGGAGGCTGAGGCAGGAGAATTGCTTGAACCGGAGGTTGCAGTGAGCCGAGATCGCGCCACTGCATTCCAGCAGGGGCGACAGAGCCAGACTCCGTCTCCAAAAAACAAACAAACAAACAAACAAAAAAACGCAGTACACTTAGGAAGGAAGGTTTTTGTGATTAAGATCTGATTCACTTTTAGTTATTAAAAGAAAAGGCTTGCTGATTTTCACTATTTAAAATGAGTAGCAAGTGCTAACACAAAATGTCTGTTGGAAATGAACTTTTAGTTACATTGATAATTGTTATTTTCTGTTCTTTTCAGTTCCGTGATGATGGTCTAAGCAAAGACCCTTCGTCCTGTTAAAGATAAATTAAAAAAAAAACAAAAACAAAAAAAACAAAGGGAACAAAACTTACTCTGCAAAAGTAATATATGATTTACCTGCTGTTGTCATAAGAATTCCAAATAGACAAACTCGGTGTAAGTAGGAGTTAATTATAGTCTGAGAAATAAGGTTTTTGTTTTGTATCTCAAAGGCTTTTAAAATAAGCTCCTTGATACAATTTGTGCAGGTTCGTGTTTACTGGTGATAAACCATGAAAGTGATTTATTAAGATTTTTTCATTAATGAAACTGGGAGGTTTGTGTATTTCTTCCTAACGTGTAAAAAGGAGACTAAGAACTGGCCTTTCCTTTTTCCTAAGAATTTTAACAAATATTTTAAAAAATGTATGTAGATTGTGTAAGTTCATGGAATTTGATACTAATAATCAATTCGTTAATATTTTCACTAAACAATGCATAAGATAGTTTTAAAAAAGATATTTTAATGGGAAGGTAGACTTTTCCAACTAGTGTATTCTTTTCCTTAAAAAAAAAAAAAAGAAAAATCACAATACTCTTAAGACCTGCCATATGTGCTGTGATTCAAGTTCTTTTATATTGTTTAATGTTAGATGTTTATTTTAAACTGTGCAGTATCCAGAAATACAACTTTGGTACCATATGGTTTACAAGTTTGTTTTAGCAAGACAAAGTTTAAAAGTGAAAATTTTATCTCATTTAAGGTTATATGTAGCTTTAAAAGCCAAAATCAGAATTATTTTCCCTCCTGGAATTGTTTGGAACTCTCTTACTTACTGGGGTAGGAGGGGGTACATTGCTTTACCCTACAACTTTCCGAAAACATAGTTGATCTTTATAAAGTGATGGAATAAACTATCCTACAAAGATGTTTAGTTACTAGAATACTTAGAAGATCCTTTTTGACAGCTTTAACTATAAGGTATTTCTTGTAGAACTCAAAAACAACCTGTAGAAAGTTGGGTAGTTTATATATTGCATCTGGAAGCATTTTTAACACAGTGTGCTAGGTGTGCTAGGGCCAAAATGATTGCCAGTTTCGCTTACTCTGCTCATGAGCTCTTGTTTTAAGGAGGAAAGTATGCTGATTTATGTTATCTTTGCAGAGCTAGGTAGAAATTAATGATGTTACAAATATAGTATTATTATATTGTTAATTTTATACTGATGATTTTAGAAAATTTTGCATTACGGTATTTGCACATAATAGGAACAAGAAACGGATGCAACCTGCTCTACTACAAGTAAAAATCCTCAAAGGTTAAATTTTAAATAGCTTTATGTAATATTGTAATCTTTGCAGGTTATACATTTTTTAAAATTAATAATAAGAATACCATAGATACCATGTACAGTATATAGAATATTTAGGCAAATAATATTCTGTGCTCTTCCAGGTTAACTCATATCCTCTATCAGGAATTGTTGAACCAAAAGCCCATGATTAGAACTGTGGTCTGTGGTTAGAATTGAGTTTTAATATAATTGGTTTTCTTTGTGATCTTAGTATTTTTTTTTCTTTTTCTTTTTTTTATGCTATGAATTTTATTTTGTTCATTTACAAACGTTATTCATAGGGGGCTTCATTAGGCCACCAAAGATGTCCATGATACAAGAAAAGGCTACAAACCATTGCATCTGGCTAAAGAATTATGATTTTACATGAGACTTCAGAAGAGTTGCTTCATATACTCTGCAGTTCATCAGAATTTTTTCTGCAAAATAAACCTTATTCCAATATCTTAGCTATTTTTATGAACAAAATCAGTTATTTGAGGTGTCATGGTATTTTTGAATTAATTTGAAGATAATAACATTAGTTTTCAGTTTTACACATATTACAAAAAAGAAGTTTTAAGAAATACCCTTCCTTTGGAAGTTTTTTACTGCTGCGCTTTTCTGAGTTAGAAGTATTGAATAAACATTATTGACCTCCTATTGTATGCTAGGCATAGTGCTAAACACTAGAAAGTCAAAAGTTAATTAGACAATGTTGGCTGGGTGCTGTGGCTCACGCCTGTAATCCTAGCACTTTGGGAGGCTGAGGCAGGCGGATCACTTGAGGCCAGGAGATCGAGACCACCCTGGCCAACATGGTGAAACCCTATCTGTACTAAAAAATACAAAAATTAGCCAGGCGTGGTGGTGCACACCTGTGGTCCCAGCTACTAAGAAGGCTGAGGCAGGAGAATCACTTGAACCCAAGAGGCGGAGGTTGCAGTTAGCTGAGATTGTGCTGTTGCTCTACAGCCTGGGCGACCAAGTGAGACTCTGTCTAAAAAAAAAAAAAATCATTAAGTAGTTATTTTTCTGAAAACTTATACTTTGGTTGAAAATTTCTAAATCAAGTCTCTGTTGCTGACACTTATTTCAGTCACTTTATCTTTCTTTCTGATCCATTGGCTGTTAACATTTTAACTCATTTTCTCCTTCTCTCCTTTCTAGTCCAGAAAAGTTTTGTAAATGAACATTTACAACAATTCTGTGGTGAAAATCCACTTATAATGTGAAGTATTCCCAAACATTCATTTTATAAATTAGGTTTTTCATATGCTAGATATTCTTAAACTAGGATAGCTCCATAACAGAATTGCTTATGATTTACTAAGAACAGCTACTAAAATTTTAAAATTAAGAAATTGATATTTCATTGAACAATTTATCTGATCTCATTAATCTGAATTAAAGCAATGGTTAAGTTTAATATATCAGTTTAAGGTATTTCCTTAAAGATAGCAAAATGGAGTATAAAATATATAATACAGCGTCTGCTTTTTTCTAAATCCTTGTTGACATTGTTAAAAATCATTTTACGTGGAAGATAATGTTATTATAATTAGCCTGCATTCGTTGAATGCCTATGTTTTGGCCATTTATTAGGTATTTTATACATGGTTTATGATTCTCACAGTAGCCCTATGATTTTGATTATAGATGATGAAACTGATAGATTTTTAATGATTGAGTAGTTGAGCAATGTGTTGTAAACTTTATATCAGAGGAGGAATAAAATATCTATGGGAATTATAAGGTCACTATCAGGGTATGGATTCCATCCTTGTCAAGAAGCCATCAGGGTATTCTTTGCCCATCAGATACCTCATTCTTTGGCTTTTTCTTAACTCCTCAGCCTGCATAATAAATTGTTGCCCCTCTCATGGTGCCCCTCCCCATACTTAGGTGAGCAGATTGAGCCCTAAATTTTTCCTCCTATATGATGCTACCATATAGGCATGAGATAATGCTCCTCCTTTGTCAGTGTAGTACTGACACTGACCTACCTGCCAGATGGTAGGAAATTGTCCTATACTTTAGTGCCTAGGTTGTCTTTGTTAGGAACACTGTTTTTTTCCAAAGGGTTTGTTGTTTGAGATTTTACTTTGTTTCCTGAGCTTCCTTTAATAAATATTTGATGAAAACTTAACCATGCACTGTGTTCTGTTCTAGATGCTTGGGATTTGCTTTACATTCTAAGTGGATTTGAAGAAGAGACAATACAGAATAAGCAGTCAATTCTATAATATATTTAGAAGGAGAAAAGTGCCAAGGAGGAATGAAAAAGTAGAGCAAGGTAAGAGGAATTTGGAAAGCGTGGTAGAGATTGTGATGGTTTGCAATTTTAAATAAGTGTAGGCCTCATTTAAGTGACTTTTTTGGCAAAGCAATTATGAAGGGAGGGAGGGCAAAGCCATGTGGGCATCATGGGGGGAATGTATTCCAGGCAGGGGAATGGCCAGTGCAAACAATATAGAGAACAGAAGTTTGTATAGTGTGCAGGAATGAGAAGGAGGCTGATGTGGCTGGAATGGGAAAGCCAAAGGTCAAGTAGTTAGATGAGGGGCTGGGCAGATAGTGACATTATGATTTAATTTTAGAAAGATCTCTGTCTACTCTCCAGAATAGACTTTGTTACTGTGTAAAGGGTAGAAGCCAGGAGACAAGCTGCTATTTTTTTAATCCACACAAGATGTGATGATGGCCAAGACTAGAATTGTTGAAGTGGAGGTGGTGAAAAGTGGTCAGATCCTGAAATATGACAGAAAAAGGAGTCAAAGATGACATCAAGATATTTGTTCTCAGCAACTGGAAAGATAAAGTTGCCATTGGCTGAGATGGGGAGGAAGGTATAGATAAAGTAAGAGTTCAGTCTGGGGCTTTGTCAAGGCAAATAAATGTTAGGTTATTGCTGGCTTGACATAATTTTCTTCTGGAGATCATGTCTTAAAAGTAGACTGCTGTAAGCCATTTTCTTTAGTGACCATGTCCTATATTCTGGATACATGTGTACGCTCATCTTTTGCTAGTTAATTACTAGTGGAAACTAGTGAATAGGTAAAAGCAACATGAAATATAGCACGGCTTTTTGTTAGACACAAAGAAATAGAGCAAAAAAGTGGAAACATTGAAAATTACTTAAAACTTACTGTTTTTTTTGTTGGCAGTATTATAGTCTTTTTTCTTATTAATTTTATTTTCTGTGTTTTATAAATTTTCTACTGTAGTCTTCTCTAATTCCTCCATTTCTAGAGTGACAATGGTTTTACACATCAAAGAATATTTATTCTTCAATTATACCTTCCTTACTATAATCCTTTAGCTTTATAAACACAGTTACTTCTGTAATGAAAGATATATTTTTTCTTTTTTCTGACACTATCTACTTGAAGATAAAGAGTTTTTTTGTATTACTTCAACTTGGTATAACTCTTCTGTTTGCTATCTAGTTATCTAAAATAAAATCTTAAATATTTCTAGTAAGATGAGCAGTTGTAGCATATCATCAGAAAGTCCTCAGTGTATCTTTGAGGTGCTATATTGTTAGTGAAAAGATGTTAATATGAAGTTTTACTTTACAGTTTGATGGCTAGGACTGTGTACTATTAAGAACATATTTGCATAGCAGTGATTCTGTGCTAATATGGAATTATGGATATTTCTAATTTTCTTTATGTAGTATTTCTGTGGTATTTCAGAAATCTAATGAACAAGTACTGTTTGATAATCAAAAAAATCCATACACATAAAAGAACAAAGAGTCTCATGGCTTTATCAACTATTATATTAGTTTCCTAGGGCTGTTGTAACAAAGTACCACAAACTGGGTGGCTTAAATGACAGAAATTTATTCTCTCACAGTTCTGGAACTAGAAGTCCAAAATCCAGGTGTCAGCAGGATTGGTTCCAACTGAGGGCTCTGAATAGAATCTTTCCTTGCCCCTTCCTAACTTCTGGCAGTGGCTGTTCATCTTTGGTGTTCCTTGACTTGCAGCTTCATCCTTCCAGCCTCTGCCTCTGTCATCATTCTCTCTCTTTCTCTTCTTATAATGACTGCTACCAGTCACATTGGATTAGGGTCCACCCCAATGACCTCATCTTAAGCTGATAACATTTTCAAATACCCTGTTTCCAAATACATTGATATTCATAGGTCTGGGACTTGGACATATGTTTTTGGGAGACACAATTCAACCCATAATAGGTATAATGAATCAGGTTTAAGATGCCATTATCATTTACCCAGACCATTCTAGTAGCCTGATAAAGTTATTGGATGTTAGAATTTGAACAAATTCCATATAGTGTCATCCCCTTTTGGGGGAAAACACCTGTTAAATAATTTATATAGCATGGTGTAGATTACCTAACTAATTATGTATTGGGCTTAAGTTTTGGAAGGAGAAAAGATAGTTTGATAGTCTTGTCTAGGGTAATGAAGGAGAGTGGCCCTGGAATCTTGCCTTTTGGGATAAAATTATTGCTGGTAAAGCACTGACTCATAAGAAAACAGCAGTGACTTATTTCCTTTCTTTTCTTTTCTTTCTGTCTGTCTCTCTTTCTCAAAACTTCTGGTTCATTTTAAAGTTCAAATTTAAGTTTTTTATTTTAAAATATTTTATTGGAAAGTATTAATAACTGATATTAAGCACTTAATAAAGTTAAACATTTTGTTTTTTCTTATTTAAGCCTTACAGAAATTTTAATAACAGTAAATGTTGTAATTATCCTTATTTTACAGGCAAATGTGGATATATGTTTATAACTGCACAAATGAATTCTGAAGGGACACATAAGACATTGGTATTGGTTGCCTATGGGGAATATAATTGATATGGGGGAGACTTGGTTTTCCTTGTATGCTCTTCTATACGGTTTAAAAAATTATTTATGAAAATTAAATATATACTAAAAAAGAGGGAAATTGCTGAGTTTTTCCTTTTAGCTGCACTATTAACTCTTTTAGGAAAAAGCAGTGATCTATCAAATTGTATTGAGATATTCAGTAGATCTGCTACTGAAGTACTTATTTACATTGGAGTTAAAAACACAAATGCAGTTTGACAAATATAAATTCTTAGAAAAAGTAAGTTCTACTCTTTTATTTGGGGATATAATATTTTACTTATTTCATATTTGCAGTGTTGTAGGGTAATGCAGTTGCTTTTAACAAGCCATAAGTGAGCTTCTGAGAATTTCATTCAAAGTAAACAGTTTAGGAGAATATAAGATCCTTTGAAGTGATTCTGCCAGTTTTCTAATTTTTTTCTTTAAGAATTTCTTAAGCATTGTGAAATATATTTATGTATTTAAACTTTTAGAAATTTATGCTGTTAAGGAAAAAATTATTCATGACAATTGTTAAAGATGGTAAGGAAGACACTTGTTACAGATAGGTACAGGGAGCACTGCAATGGAGTCTTGCAGTTGGGGAGAGAGATTGGGCTCTACTCTATATACTACAAGTAAAAGCGGGAATTTATAGACAAGGATGTGGGTGTGGTTGGTGGATGGAAAATTACTAGGGGGCAACATTAGGAATAAGAGAGGATTCTGGCCAAACTGACCTAACAGGATTCTTGTTGAAGGCAGGCCAGGGTGATCAGACATCACCTGGAGGATGGTGAAGGATGAGGAACCTAATCAGATATGAGGATGATCAGATAAGGAGAATGGCTGACTTGACTTAGTAGGACTCTTGCTAAAATTGGACAACGTAGAGACAAACAAGGAAGTCCAAAAGTTGAGGAATAGTTGAAAAAGAACATGGAATAGCTCGAGTGGAGTTTGATCAATGAGAGAATCTTTGTCAATATTTTCTGACACCTGTATCTGAAAATATCAAATAGTTACTTATATTAGGCCCATTTAGAAAATCAAAACTGTTGTATTACATTAGAATTAGTATTAGTGGCAGGGACACAGTGGCTCATACCTGTAATATCAGCACTTTGAGAGGCTGAGGCAGGAGGATCGCTTGAGCCCAGGAGGTCAAGGTTGCAGTGAGTCATGATCAGGCCACTACACTCCAGCCTGGGTGACAGAGTGAGACCCCAGCTCAAAAAAAAAAATTAGTACTAGTATTGAATTAGAAAGAATTTAATATAAGAAAAAAATTTAAAAAGCTGTTAGAAGACCTTAAGGAGCCACCAGGGGAAGATAAATTATCTGGTGTTGTAAGTTGCCACTGTCCCTAGGCTTAAGTTCCAAAGACAGGAGCCCAAGAGCTGGAACCACCAAGCCTGACCTAGAACTTTAGAGGCCTTGCTGTAAACGGGGAACTTGAGCCTTCGAGGAGAATATGCCAGAGATAGCAACAGGGCAGAGAGAGAAGGGGAGAAATACCTTGGCTTCTCTCCTTTGTCTTCGATTTTCTGGCAGTGCCTCTGATTGGCCGAAATGGGCCAGAAATGGATTCACAAGGGATCCTGGGAAATGCTGTTTGCAGAGATCAGCTCTATATGGTTGTCCCATACAGAGCAGAGCAAAGGAGAGAGGAGGATGATTTTGAAATCAAACATGGACATAAACTGCATTGCACTGAAAACTTACCACAATATACAATAGCACCTTGTGCTTCTCTTTCCTTCTAGTGCCACCCTGAAGAAGCAAACACTTTCAAGTCTTTCAGCTGATTATTCTATAGTTTTATTTATATTTCTAAATATGAATTCTGTATTGCTATTTGGTGATTTTTCAAGCTTAAATTAACATTAATTTTCTATGATGGTGGATATAGATTTAGTTTTTTTATTTTCTTCCTTATTCTTGCAATAGAATTGTATCTTTTTTTAATTTTAAATTTTATGGATATGTAATAGTTGCACATCTTTATGGGGTACATGTGATATTGTGATATAAGCATACAGTGTATAATGATCAAATCAGGGTTGTTGGGATGTCCATCGCCTTAAGCGTTTGTTTCTTTGAGTTAGTAACATTCTAATACTACCCTTGTAGTTATTTTGAAATATACAATACATTACTGTTTAGTCACTGTGTTGTGCTACTGAACACGAGAACTTATTCCTTCTAATTGTATTTTTGTACATTGACCAACCTCTCTTTATCCCTTCTCTCCACTTCCTTTCCCAGCCTCTAGTAATTGTTATTTTACTCTCTATATCCATGAGATTATTTATTTATTTTTTAGCTCCCACATATGAGTGAGTACATGGGATATTTGTCTTTCCGTGCCTGTCTTATATCACTTAATATCCTTCAGTTCCATCCATGTCGTTGCAACTGACTGGATTTCATTCTTTTTTATGGCTGAATAATATTCCATTATGTATACATACCACATTTTCTTTATCCATTCATCCATTGGCGGACTTAGGACACTTAGGGTGATTCCATATCTTGGCTATTGTGAATAATGCCACAATAAACATGGGAGTATAGACATCTCTTTGATTTTCTTTCTTTTGGGTATATACCACTAGGGATTGCTGGATTTTGCAATGCTCTTTTTTCTCCTGGAACACATGTAATACAAAAAATAATAAATATTATATTCCCACTATTTTTATAATTATTTTTATGATTTAAATCATTTCAATCACTTTATTATACTTCTTTGTAATAAAATAACAGATGTATATTTATCCCTTGTGGATTATGTTATACATACAATTACTTTGGGAACCAGTAAATCTGAATTTTCACTGTCTCTATTTTCAGTATCTATATGCACATAATAAATTTTGAGAAATAACTAAAACCTAAGAAGTTAAAAGTTTATTACAAATGTATCTTTTAGTGAGATAAGCTGAGCATGAGTTAAGGTGCCCAATTAAAGGAAGCTTAAATTACACCAATATTTTGAGTTATTCCTTTGTTTGGCACCTGGAGATTTTTGTAGTAAACCTAGAAAATAGAATACTGTAAGATGTAGGATGGGTGAGGGGTATATGTCATTATTTTGTAAAGTAGGAGGAAAGCAATTGTGAAAGCAGAACTGGGAAAGAACTACAGACGAATCGTTAGCCAGATCAATTCTAGGAAAGTGTACATTTGGAAGTGGCAGATCTGTAAATTAATTCCTTTAAATCTAACCATATCTTTAATCTCTGGGAAAATCATTATGTTTTCTTGGATGTGCATATCCCAATTTGAAGATCGCTGCCTTTAAATATAAGAGAACCAAGATTGTAGGATTGGTGAAAAGTCAAAAAAGGAGAAGGTGACTTGATAGAGGACAAGTTAGAAATCCCGACTAAGAGTTTCCTCCCTGGTACTTCTGTGTTCGTGATCTTCCTGATGTGCTTCTAGAATCTTTACCATCCACATTATTTTTCTTATTGCTACCAGGGTAATCTTAAAACAGGTCTGATCATCATAGGGGTTTGGTTAGAGGTAAAAGTGTTAAATTGGCCCTTAAAGTATATAATTCCTAATTTTAGCTCTACTGCTTACAGTCTCTAAAAACGAGTCCATTACTAAACTTCTCCTGACCTGATATTTCTTACATTGTCAAAAGAAGGGAAAAAGTTAGTTTAGTTTAGTGGTTTTCATACTTTTTTGACCATGACTCAAGGTAAGGAAGATGATTTGCATCACAGTCCAAGTACCTATATCCACATATTATTTTATTGGAGACCTGAATTTCTTTTTAAATATTTTTTATTTATTTTATTTTATTTTTTGAGATGGAGTCTTGCTGTGTTGTACAGGCTGGAGTGCAATGGTGCTATCTTGGCTCACTGCAACCATCACTTTCTGAGTTCAAGCAATTCTCCTGCCTCAGCCTCCTGAGTAGCTGGGATTACAGGTGTGTGCCACTACACCCGGCTGATTTTTGTATTTTTAGTAGAGACGGGGTTTCACCATTTTGGCCAGGCTGGTCTTGAACTCCTGACCTCGTGATCTGCCCACCTTGGCCTCCCAAAGTGTTGGGATTACAGGCGTGAGCCACCACATCTGGCCTGAATTTCTTTAAACAGAACCGATGTATAAATGCTACATTAAGCCCAAAGCAGCCATGTTTTATTATATTACACAGTGTTAATAATGAATTGTTAGAATGCAAATTACTGTATACTAGCCAAAAGACTATCACAACTATCACATTTTAAACTTGTGTTTCTTAGCATGTATGAGGTTTAGAATTATTTAACAATGTAACTCAGTGCATTTAAATGTTGTGGAGTTAGGGAGGGAGGTTAGTTCTAAATATCTTTATAGATCTGATTTAAAGCTATGGTCGGGGAGGCTGAAGTGACTAGAATTTGTGGAGCAGAATGCTAGAAGGGAAATAATTTCACAGAGAGGAAACTCTGGCAATCTGCATAAAAGTGCCCTTGAATCTCTGGCTGGGAACTGGGCACAGGGAGAAACTCCAGGAGGCTGGGGAAAGGAGTACTTGAAAGTTGAACAAGGGAAATTTGAAACTATGTTGAACAGAATAAAATTGAAAACAGTATAGCAGACTGTGTGGGATTTAAACTAAGGCAGTGTGGAGGGAAATTTATAACAAAATGCTTATATTAGAAAAGAAGAAAGCTCTAAGCTTTTAAAAGAAAACTGGAAAAAGAAGAGCAAATTAAGCCCAAAGTAAGCAGAGAAAGAAAATAATAGAGTTCTGGAAACCAATGAAAGAGAAAACAGGAAAGCAATAGAAAAAAAATCAGTGAAATGAAAAGCTGATTCTCTGAAATTATCAATAAAGTTGATAAAATCCCTAGCCAAGACTGATCAATAAAAGAGAAGATACAAATTAACAGTATCAGGAGTGAAAGAATGGACATCATTGCAAACCTTACCAACATTAAGGGGATAATACAGAGTATTGCAAATTTTTTGGCCAATAAATTTGACAACTAAGTGAAATGGGAAAAGTCCTTTAAAGACACAAACTATGAAAGCTCACTCAAGAAGAAAAGAAAACCTAAGTAGCCCTTTCTATCAAAGAGATTTAATTTGTGATTTAAAATATTCCCATAAAGAAAATTCTAGGCCCAGATAGTGCTACTGATGAATTCCACCAGCCTTTTAAGAAGAAATAATAGCAGGTCTACATAAACTCTTCCAGAAAATTAAAGAGGAGAAAACACTTCCAAGTTCACTTTATGAGATGATTATAACTCTAATAACAGCGAGGCGTGGTGGCTCACGCCTGTAATCCCAGCAGTTTGGGAGGCCGAGGCGGGCAGATCACGAGGTCCAGAGATCAAGACCATCCTGGCTAACACGGTGAAACCCCATCTCTACTAAAAATACAAAAAATTAGCCGGGTGTGGTGGCGGGCGCCTGTAGTCCCAGCTGCTCAGGAGGCTGAGGCAGGAGAATGGCGTGAACCCGGGAGGTGGAGTGAGCTGAGATTGCGCCACTGCACTCCAGCCTGGGCGACACAGTGAGACACTGTCTCAAAAACAAAAACAAAACAAAGAAAAAAAAATTCAATAACAAAATCAGACAAAGATATCACAAGAAAACTACAGACTGAAAATCCCTCATGAATACAGATGTAAAAATTATTTAAAATTTATTAGCAAATTAAGTCCAAAATGCATAAAAAGAATAGGTTTTGATAAATTGGCATCATCGACAGGAATACAAGGTTGATTTAACACTTGAAAATCATTGTAATGTACTGCATTAAGACTCAGAATCATATAATCATCTCAGTATTTACAAAATTTAAAAGTTTTGACAAAATTCAACAACCATTTAAACTGTCAACAAATAGAATCATATAATCATCTCAGTATTTACAAAATTTAAAAAATTTTGACAAAATTCAACAACTGTTTAATATAAAAGTTTCAACAAAGTAGGAATAAAGGGGAACTTACCCAACCTGATACAGATACCTGTAAAAATCTATAGCTAACCCTATACATAAGGTTAAAGACTGAATGATTTCATCTCAGATTGGAAGCAAGATTAGTATTTCTGTTCTTACTTCTTCCTTTTGGCATTGTACAGGACGTCCTACCCAGTTAAGTAGGGCAAGAACAAGATGAAAGAGGCATACAGATTAGAAAGCAAGAAGTAAAAGTATCTAAGAAATCTATACAATAGCTCCTAGAACTAAGGTTGCAGTTTTTATTGTCAGTACACAAAATCAATTATATTTCTGCATGTTAGTAATGAAAAATTGGAAACCAAAATTGAAAACATCATTTACTATAATGTCAAAAAAAGATGAAAAACTTAGAGATAAATTTAAAAATATATACGTATAACCTGTACACCTAAATTGGCAAAACATTTCTAAGAGAAAGAAGACCTAAAAAAATGTAGAAAGACATAATATTCCTAGATTGGAGGTCTCAATATTGTTAAGAGGTTATTTTTTTTTTTTGAAAGAGTGTGGTTTTGGTATAATTCTAGACATACCTGAAATATTTATAATTCATTTAAAGTAATGGCAAAAAGCACAATTACTTTTGCACCAACCTAGTAGAATAGAGAGACCAGAAATATATCTACTACGTAAGTAATCAATTAATTTTTTGTTTTTGTTTTTGTTTTGAAACAAGGTCTCACACTCTGTCACCCAAGCTGAAGTGTAGTGGCACAATCACAGCTCACTGCAACCTCTACCTTCCAGGCTCACTTGATCCTCCCACCTCAGCCTCCTGAGGAGCTGGGACTATATAGGCAAGTGCCACCATGCCCAGCTAATTTTTGTACTTTTGTAGATGGTTCTTACTGTGTTGCCCAAGGTGCCCTCAAACTCCTGGGCTCAAGTGATCCTCCCACCTCAGCCTCTCAAAGTACTAGGATTGCAGGCATGAGCCACTGTGCCTGGCTATAATCAATTAATTTTTGACAAAGTGTTCCAAAGCAATTTAGGGAAAGCATACTCATTTTAAAAAATGGTGCTGGAAAATTAGATTTTGTTTGGACAAAATTAATCCATAGCCTTGTCTAACACTATACACACACACACACACACAAAAACTTGAAATGAATCATAGAGCTAACCATAAGAGCCAAAACTTTAAAACCTCTACAGGGCCGGGCGCTGTGGCTCACGCCTGTAATCCCAGCACTTTGGGAGGCCGAGGCGGGCAGATCACGAGATCAGGAGATTGAGACCATCCTGGCTAACTGGGTGAAACCCCGACTCTACTAAAAGTACAAAAAATTAGCCGGGCGTGGTGGCGGGCGCCTGTAGTCCCAGCTACTCGGGAAGCTGAACCAGGAGAAGTGGCGTAAACCCGGGAGGCGGAGCTTGCAGTGAGCCGAGATCGCGCCACTGCACTCCAGTTTGGGAGACAGAGCGAGACTCCGTCTCAAAAAAGAAAGAAAGAAAAAAAATTGCATAGTATTCAAAAACTTAGGAAGGCACTTTGGCAATTTTCTATAAAGTTAAACATACATTTACAATACAACCTAGCAGTCCCACTGCTAGGTATTTACAAAAGAAATGTATCCACAGAAAGACTTGTACTTGAATGTGTATAGTTACTTTATTCATAATAACCCCAAAATGGAAACAACTGCAATTAATCTCCCTTTACCAGTAGTAAAGAGATAAGCAAAAGAATATTACTCAGTAATAAGGAATGTACAACTTCTGATTTGTGCAGCAATACAGATGAAACTCAAAAGTATGAGTCCATTTATGAGAAATTCTAGAGAAGTTGAAACTAGGACAGAAAGTGTATCAGTGTTTTCTTGCAGGTTGAATGTATTAATTTTCTATTACTATGTAACAAATTACCACAACAGCTTAAAACAATGCACATTTATTATTTCACAGTGTTAGTAGGTCAGAAGTCTAGGTCGTTTTTAACTGGATTCTGTGCTCTGGATCTTACAAGAGTGGTCAAAGCATCAAATGGGCTGGCCTTTTATCTGGAGGCCCTAAGGAAGAAGAATCTGCTTCTGGGTTCATTCAGGTTGTTGGCAGAAGTATTTCCTTGTAAGAGTGAGGTTCCTGTTTCTTTGTTAGCTGTCAACCAGGATCTGTTCTCTCATGTTGAGGCCCCCTCCACCTTTAAAGCAGCAATGGCACATCAAGTCTTTCTCATGCTTCAAATCTCTCTTTTTCTGTCACCAGCCAGAGAAAGCACTCTGCTTTTAAGGATTCATGTGATTACATTAGGCCCAACCAGATAATCGCCATATTTTTAGGTCAACTGCGCCATATAACATAATGTGATAATGGAATAGATATCTTGTCATATTTACAGGTTTCTATAGGGTATGAAATCTGGGGATGGGGGTGTGGGTGCACTGTGGTAGAATTCTGCCTACCACAGTGAGGAAGGTTATTGACTGTGAAGGGGCACAGGAGAGCTTCTCAGGGTGATGGAAATGTTCTATAGTTTGGTTGTGGTAATGGTTACATGACTGTAGGTTTGTCAAAACTTACTGAACTGTACACTAATGGGATGAATTTTATTGATAACAACTTACACCTCCAAAGCTGGTTAACTTAAACATGCTATGTACAAAAATATTGTACGTAGGAAAATTAGCTGTCACTGAGATACTAGTGACCTCTGAATTGTTTAATTTGGATCTTACTGAACAGAAAATAGACTAAAATATAAATAGAAAAAGTAATATAAAATAGAAGGAAGAGTAAGGAAAACTACAGTTGTGTGTGTAAGTAGATTTAGATGAATAAAAGGGAGGAAGGAGTTAATTACTGGCTGTTCCTCTAGACCTTCTGTTAGAGTTAGATTCCCTCTACTCTGCCTTCCTTTTTGCTACCCAGGTATTCAGCCTGGGGATTATAAATCTGAATGATCTTAGCAACATCAGCTCTAGACCTCTGTCAGATACAATAGCAATTGCGTGCAACATAGACTGTAGTGGCTATCTGCTGTCATCCATCCAGCCATCTATATATGGTGCTATTATGTGAAATAAAGACTAAAATATTGTCCTTTTGGCTCCAGTATAATAATTACTACCATAAACCTGGTGTTTCTGATATTCTTTCAGGCTGCCACTTTTCTCACTCGCATGCCCTTTCTTTACCATTTCATCTATTCTTATGGTTTCTTATGTTTATATGTTCATGACTTGAAAATCCGTTATGTCCAACCCTAAACTCTTCCCCAGGATTACCTTTTGAATCTAAATGTTTACTGGGTCTCTCCCCTTGAATGTTCTGTAGAAACTCATTCATTTTATCCCGAATGGAACTCAATATTTTCTCTCAAACAAGCTCATTTTCCTATAAATACTATTTGAGTTGGTATAACAGTCCTACTACCATTCATTCTAGAAACCTGGGAACTTTCTTTACTTTCCTCTCTGCTTCATAGGTTTTGTGGACTTTACTTCTGAAAGAGTGTTGTATTCATCCCCTGTTTATGCTACCACTGCCCTTGTGCAGGCCTATGTCATCTCTCCTCTGCATTCCTTCACCAGCCTCCCAATTTACCCCTTCTACTTGCAGATTAATTTACCTCAAATTCATCTTATTCATTGCCATGGTCTATTTATACCACAAGTCTGATTGTAATTTCCCTGCTTAAAACCAACAAAAGCTTTTTGCCACCTATTAGGTAAAGTCCAAATTTCTTATGTGACCTTCAAGACCAGCCATGATCTGACCCCTGGTTCTGTCTACTTCGTACTTTATTGTGTATATTACTTGATTACTTGGTTCATAGCATTTCTTTGAAATGCATCTCGTCCTCCCAACATACGCATGAAACTTGTGCTCGTTTTTCATTATATAACAATGTAACCTCTCCAAGAAGCCTATTCTGCTTCCACATGGATCTTATGCTATAATATGCATGTCTCTGGTTTTGCATATTTACATGTTTTGTTCTTTTTTTCTTTGGGCTTCAACTGCACATAACTGAGTTAATCTTTTTTGTTTTCTAAGTTGGCTGTCTAGCCCTGTTTCAATTATACATATATACTCCTCCTTGCTCAAGTGAGCCTATAAAACATATATGTTTTCACACACACATTGTTTTACCAAAGTGAGATCATATTAAATTCCTGTATTTTGCCTTTGTCACTCAAAAACACTTGTGTTTTCCTCTAATGTGGTCTTGTGGTCTGTCTTTGGAGAGTGGCTATAAACACTACCCCTTCCCTGCCAGGGCTTTGGGAGATCTGGTCATGAGTGTTTACAATGTGCCTTTCACAGGATACTTCTTTATCCTGGCATATGACCTAATGCCTTAGTGTCCATGACCCTTGATAGGTGTCCCTCTCACAGGAAACTTGTTTATACTGGCAGATGCCCTTGTAGCTCTTGTCTTACCTGTGTTGAGTTTATTCCTATCAAGATAGCCATTCTCTAGGAGAGTCCTGACCAGAAAAGAAGTTGGATTCAGGTGTAACTGGGCAAGACACACAGGATACAACTCACCAAAACACATGAAATAACAGAAGCAGTAGTACTTACAAATCGAGAGAGAAGAGGGCAGCACGCCTCCTATGGCCAACTGGAAGTGGGGAGCCAACGAGATATGCATATTCAACCACTGGGTGGGGAGCAAGAGACAGAGAGTGAGGGGAACCTGTGGGCCAAAGCCTTTATTGGGGTCCAGGGTATTACCTAGGTGGGTTTCCTGCAGGGAGGTCTAATTGGTGGGTTTAGAGTAAGTGGGTACATGTTCCATGAAGTCACTGTGACTGAAAGGTGGTCACTGTGGCATATCTGCACAGCCCATGCAGGCTGTGTGAGTCAGTAGGTCAAGTCAAGTGGGTTGTATTTCACTGACCACCTATAAAGAGGTGGTAACTAGGAAGCAGTTATATAAAGTAGATATCTGGATTGACCATATTGAGGAACTAGGAGGAGGTAGAAAACTGGAAACTGTCAGGGGTAACTGAGTACTGCTTCTGGAATGAGAAAGTCCAACTTATGTTCAAAGTGGATGCAGAGGTAACATAAAATTATAGGAATTCACTGCGAACACCCTGTAGCAATTATGTTCCTACTGATGGATATTTACTTTATTTCCTTCATTATTTACTGGTAGAACCTAATATATCTCAATAAAAATGTACTTTTATTTCTGGAGTATAGATTCTCAGTATTGGGTTTCGGAGGTTAAAGTGTGTTTTAATTTTTAATAGTTGTTGCCATGTTGATCTAATATTGCCAGAGGGTATAATAGTATGATTACATTATTAGCAGTGAAAGAAGGTACCTCTTCCCTTTTATCCTCACCAACAGTATTTTAATATTTTTGCCAGTCTGATAGAAACGAAGCAGCTTTCAACTACTGTACTATAATGCCTCTGGGTTGGAGGTCCCCAAGATCCCTCCCACCTGACAGATTTGTTGATTCTCTAGCAGGACTCACAGGGCTCAGCATATAGTTGTATGCATTGCTGTGATTTATTACAGTGAAAGGATATAAAGCAGGATCAGCAAACAGAGAAGGAGCCGGAGGTGAAGTCAGGAGGAAACCAGGCACAAACTTCCAATTGTCCTCTGCCAGTGGAGTCACACAGGGCAC
Source organism: Pan paniscus (assembly GCF_029289425.2). Lineage (NCBI taxonomy): Eukaryota > Metazoa > Chordata > Mammalia > Primates > Hominidae > Pan > Pan paniscus. Next base: position 117,015,080 of record NC_073252.2, read on the forward strand.
ACTGATTTCTCCAGCAATAGATTTTGTGATGACGTGTAAAATGTTGTGTACCAGGAAGCTCATTAGAGACTCAGTGCTTAACATTTTATTGTGGGGTGGTCACTATGCATCCTCTGCCTGGGACGTACCAAAATTCCAGATTTCCAGAAGGAAAACAGGTGTTCAGGATAAACATTTCGTTTGTGCAGTTTAGGTGCAGTGACCCACTCTTATCAGTGTGGTAGAAAGCCTCCCCAAATCTTGAACTCCCAAAGGTCAGCCCTGCAAGCAGACTGCTGTAAGGATGGCAGTCTCAGGGGTGCTATGTAAAGTCTTTTCTTTTGCTCTTTTTAAAAAACAGCTTTATTGAAATATAATCACATGCCATGCAATTCACCCTTTAAAAGCGTAAAATTCAGTGATTTTTAGTATATTCACAGAAATATATGTTCATTACCACAGTCAATTTTGGAACATTCTTACTACCTCAGAAAGAAACTCTATCTTTAACGATCACCCCTCATTCTCCTATAGCCCCCACTTCTCCAGTCCTAAACAAACATTAATCTACTATCTATCTTAGTAGATTTCCTAGTTGTGGACATTTCATATGAATGGAATCATGTAATATGTGGTCTTTTGTGACTGACTTCTTACACTTTGCTTAGTTTTTTTAATGTTCATTCATGTCATAGTATGTGTCACTACTTCCTTTTTATGGCTGAATAGTATTCCACTGTATGAATATACATAACACATTTTGTTTATCCATTGATTGGTTGATGGACATTTGTTTGGGTTGTTTCCACTTTTTGACTGTTATGAATAATGCTCTGGTTAGCTATTTTCTTCACAGCCTCCCAAATATTTATTGAGAGAATAAATACAGACTCACATTTGCATTCTCGTAATAAACTGTGGTATTCTTTTCAATAGTATGTTATTCCTTTGACATATTGGTAGATTCTGTTTGCTAGCATTTTATTTATGATTTTTGTACCTATAATCATGTCACATTTGTATGAGGTTTATCATGTTTTGATATTAAGGGTATGTTAGCTTTATGAAATGATTTGGGGTTACTTTCTATTTCATTTTCCCTTTGGCCTGCAGTGATCTAACAGTAGAATTAACTGTTATTTGAAGTTTAGATAAAAATTTAACTTTGAATTTGTCTAATCCAGATGCCATTTAAAATGGGAGAACTTTTCTCTCTTTTCCATTTTCTTCTAAACTAGCCTTTTTAAGCTTTTCATTTTTTCTTGTATTAATTTTGGTAATTTGTATTTTGCTAGGAAATTACCTGTTCCTTTTTAGTTATTGCCATAAGAAATAAAGTAATATTCTTACCATTACTTATGTGTTTGGTTATTTCTCCTTTAACAATTTCGTTAGTTTCTCTCTCTTCTTTTTTTTTTTTTTAATCTTAATCAGGCTTTTTGTAAAGATTTTGTCAGTTTTTGTAAAATTTTAGTTTGGGATTTATTTTTTCTATTGTTTGACTATAAATTGACTTGGAAATCTCCTTTCTTCTTTTTAGTATAAGGTTTCACAGTTTTCATCTTACTTCTCTTTTTTCCTACATCATGTTTGGATTCTTTGAGTTACACATCCTGTTTTTATCTGAGTTTCTCAGTCTCTAATTCTGGCAAATTCTTAATCATTTCTAGAGATATGTATTTATTTCCCTTTCTGAGAATCTTATTAGATATTGACATTTAAATATTTTAACCATGTCTCATAGCTTTTGAGAAGTGTTTATATTTTCTACTTCCTTATTCCTTTTTTAATGCTTTGTAGAATTGCTTGACCTGAACTTGTTGCTCACTAGTATATTCTTGCCCTATATTCAATTTGCTAGTTAACCCATCAGATTTTTTATTTCAGCAGTTTAAAAAATCTATACATATCTTCAATTGGTGAATATTATGTTTGTTTTAAATTTGTGGTCTCTTTAGTCTTTTTTCTTATGGTATTGATTGTTCATTTGTTGCCTTTCTTTCATTGTGCTCATACTCTCCAAGTGTCTGGTTATATTTTTCTTAGAAGTTCCAAGTTAGGAGCTAGTAATATTTGCCTGGGGAGCAGGGTGAAAGACTAGGCTTTAACATGTGTCTTTGTGTAATTTCATGGAGTAGAGGTGGGGGTGTGTGGGCTGATTTGGGGTGATGCAGTTCGACAGTTGGTGCCAAAAAGTAACTTCCTGTTGACCTGCCTAGAGGCATGATCTTCTCCAGGACCTGCTATCCTTATTGTATTTATGCAGTGCCGGTGAGGACAGAACACACAGGGGCCTTGCAGGTCACCTAAACTTGTTACCATTTCCCAAACTGTTTGTGCTCTGATGCTTTCCTGATATAATAATCTCCTGTACTCTTCAGATGGCACTGGGGTGGTAGCAGAGCTTTTCTGTCTCATTGCATCCTGTAGGGTAGAAATTCTCTGCCCAGAGCAATGTAAGGACTGGAAAAGGTCACAACTAGGTCTTTTCCATTTGGTAGCATTTGGCCTGCTCCATCTCTTGGTTGCCATTTCCTTAACACTCTAGAAGCCAGTTGCTTTTAGTGTCCCCAAGGTTTTTCCTTTATTAGACTGCTTTTTGCTTTTGTGTAATCTATAGGGTTGAGATGGAGGGAGGGAAGCAGGAGTTTGAAATCTTGTGCTGGAATGGAAGCCATAATATTTTTAAATTATCTGTTTGTGTCTGTGCCCCTCAGCAAACTAAGCCCCTTAAGGGTAGTGATTTTTACATATACGCTAAAGTGTATATAAAAATAGTTCATGGGGCAGACTTGGTGTCTAATAAAGTTTATTGAAAATATTATTTCAAAAAGATTCTTTCATTAAAAATAAAAATGTACTACCAATATAGAACTTCCTTAACATTATACAAACGATTAAATTTATTAAAACCTTAATTTGTATGCAAGGTCTCAGGATCGTTTAGATCACTTTAGAAGAGGTTATAAACTGTAGAGTAAAATAAAAAGAAGAAAACAACTAACATAATACATTTATCCCTCAGTGGATTGGTTCCAGGACCTACAACAGATACCACAATCCATGGATACTTAGATCATTCAGTGGGCCCTGAGGAACACATAGGTACTAAAAGTTGGTCCTCCACAGCTGAGGTTCCGCATCCCGCAAACACTGTATTTTTGATCCCTGGTTCTTGAATCCACAGATGCAGAACTCGTGGATATGGACGGCTGACTGTATAGTGTTTTATAATTCTCAAAACATTTAACCTGTGTTAAAGCAGGGCTGTTATTGTTATCCCCATCTTAAAAGTGAAGAAACCATGAATCAGAGATGACAAGAATGTATCTAAGACTAAGCAGCCAATAAATAGGCATGGAAACAAAGTCTCCTGACTTGGATTCTTTTAGAGACTGATGCTTCTTTATTTTTCAGCGCTTCTCTAATGGCTATTTGATTAATGACATTGAACTAATCTGTGTCATTCTGTCTCTCATCTTTTTGTACTGTGGAACTCAGTGACTGTTACCCAGAGTTTTTGTTGTTGTTGTTTGTTTTTAGAGACAGCATCTTGCTGCCACCCAGGCTGGAGTGCAGTGGTGCAGTCTTAGCTTACTGCAGCCTCAAACTTCTGGGCTCAAGTAATCCTCCCGCCTCAGCTTCCTGAGTAGCTGAGATTACAGGTGTGTACAACTGTGCTTGGCTAATTTTTTATTTTTTTTGATTTTTTGTAGAGACAAGGTCTTGCTATGTTGCCCAGGCTAGGCTTGAACCCCTGGTTTCAAGTGATCTTCCGCACTTGACCTCCAGAAATGCTGGGATTACATACGTGGACCACCCTGCCCAGCCATCACCCAGAGTTTAAAGCCAGAGTTCTTAAAAAGGGCTTGTGAGATCCCACATGATCTGTCTTTTTCCCATTTACTTTTCTCTTTGTTCACATTTCTCCTGCCACACTAGACTTTATATTACTATTTCTCCGCTATACCAGATATGCTCCAACCCTCAGTATCTTTGAGGTTTCTGTTCACTGTGCTTGGAATTCCTTCTCTTAGGTGGCTTCTTCATCCCTTTCCAATCTTTGTGCAAATGTAACCTCAATGAGACCATCGTTCATTATCTTATCTAAAAGCACAAACCATCCCACATTATATATACTTCCTATCTCCTTTTCTTAGATTGCTTTTGTTACTACTTATCATGTAACCCTTCTGGTACACTCTACAATTTATTATTCATTAAGGTATTGTCTGCCTTTCATCATTATAATGTTAGTTCCAGTGACTGGTTCAATACATGGCTCAAAAAATGTTGAATGAAATAATTCATCAACGAAATTCAGTTGATTAGACAAAACTGTTAGTAATACAGGTATACCACTGAGGTATTGCAGGTTTGATTCCAGACCACTGCAATAAAGCAAGTTGCAGGAATTTTTTTGTTTCCCAGTGCATATGAAAGTTATGTATACACTATACCACAGTCTATTAAGTGTGCAAAATAGCATTATTTCTAAAAAGACAATGTATATATCTTATTTAAAAACTATTGTTAGGAAATGCTAATGATCATTTGAGCTTTCAGTAAGTTGTAATCTTTTTGGTGGTAGAGGGTCTCGCCTTGATGTTGATGGCTGCTAACTGAATCAGGGTGATGGTTGCTGAAGGTTGAGGTGGCTGTGGCTATTAAAATAAGGCAACAATGAAGTTTGCCACATTGACTCTTCCTTTCACCAAAGATTCCTCTGTAGCATGTGACACTGTTTGATAGCATATTCCCCACCACAGATCTTCTTTCAGAACTGGGGTGGAACCCTGGCACTGCAGTAATGGTTCTAAACCCTTTGTTGTCATTTCAACAATGTGCACAGCATCTTCACCAGAAGTTGATTTCATCTCAAGAAACCACTTCCTTTGCTCAGCCGTAAGAAGCAATTCCCCTGTTCAAGTTTTATCATGAGATTGCAGCAATTCAGTCACATCTTCACACTCCACTTATAATTTTAGTTCTCTTGCTGTTTACATCCAGTTACTTTCTCCACTGAAGTCTTGAGCCCCTCAGAGTCATTCATAAGTGTTGGACTCATTAACCAAATATCCTGGTAATGTTGATATTTTGCCCTCCTCTTGTGAATCCTGATTGTTCTTTATGGCATCTAGAATGATGAATCCTTTTCAGAAGGTTTTCAGTTTACTTTGCCCAGTTCCATCAGAGGAATCTCTTTCTGTGGCAGCTGTGGCCTTATGAAATGTGTTTCTTAAATAATGGGACTTTAAAGTCAAAATTACTCCTTGATCCATGAGCTGCAGAATGGTTATTGCAGGAATGAAAGCAACATTAATCTCTGTGTACATCACCATCAGAAATCTTGGGTAACCAGGGGCATTGTCAATAAACAGTAATATTTTGAAAGAAATATTTTCTGAGCAGTAGGTCTTCAACTGTGAGCTTAAAATATTCAGTAAACCATGCTGTAAACAGATGTGCTGTCATCCAGGCTTTGTTGTTCCATTTGTAGAATACAGTCAGTCTAGATTTATCATGATTTTTAAGGCCCTAGAATTTTCAGAATGGTAAGTGAGCACTGGCTTCAACTTGAAGTCAACAACCGCATTAGGTCCTAATAAGAGAGTCAGCCTGTGGCCAGAAAGGTGGCCGCCCCCTCGCCTGTCACGCAATGCATGTTCGTGGGGAACCTGGTGCTAAACTATTCATAGATGACCTGCTTCTGGGTCGGGGTTTTGTATGTAGCAGAGCGGCTCCCTCGCTGCTATCTATTGAAAGTCAGCCCTCGACACAAGGGTTTGAAAAAATTAAAAAATAATTTTAAAAAAAAGACAGAATCAGCCTGTCCTTTGAAGCTTTGAAGCCAGGCATTGACTTCTTTCTGACTGTGAACGTCCTAGATGGCATCTTCTTCCATCTGTCAATATCACTGTCAGTCTTCAACTGTTTCTTCAACAGATGACAGTCTTCATCTGTCAAACAGTTGATGACTGTTTCTTCAACACTGAAAATCTGTTAATTAGTGTAGCCACTTTCATCAGTTATCTTAGCTAGATTTCTGGATAATTTGCTGTAGCTTCTCCATCAGCATTTGCTGACTCACCTTGTATTTTTATGTTATGGAGATGGCATCTTTCCTTAAACCTCCTGAATCAACCTCTGCTAGCTTCCTACTTTTCTTTAGCTTCCTCACCCTCTTTTTCTCAGCTTTCGTAGAATTAAAGAGCGTTAGGGCCTTGCTCTGGATTGGGCTTTGGCTTAAAGGAATGTTGTAACTGGTTGGATCTTCTATCCAGACCACTCAAATTTTCTCACTATCAGCAATAAGGGAGTTTCACTTTCTTATCATTCAGGTGTTTATTTGAGTAACACTTTTAATTTCCTTCAAGATCTTTCCCTTTGCATTCACAACTTGGGTTACTTACTGTTTGATGTAGGAAGCCTACCTTTCTGCCTGTCTCAGCTTTCAACATGCCTTCCTCACCAAGCTTAGTCATTTCCAGCTTTTGACTGAAAATGAGAGACATGCGACTCCTTTTACTTGAACACCTAGGGGCCATTGTAGGGTTATGAACTGACATCATTTCAGTACTGCTGCATCTCAGGGAGTAGGGAGGCCTGAGGAAAAGAGAGAGTTGGGGAAACAGATGGTCAGTGGAGCAGTCAGAATACACACATTCATGGATTATGCTTGCCATCGTATATGGGAGTGGTTCATATTGCCTGAAAACAATTACAACGGAAACATCAAAGATAACTTATCCAGATCAGCATAACAGATACAGTAATAATGAAAAAGAATTACTGAAGTGTGACATAGACATGAAGTGGGCATATGCTGTTGGGAAAATGGTGCTGGTAGATTGGCTTGCTACAGGGTTGGCACACACCTTCAATTTGTTAAAAAGACAGTATATCTGCAAAGAGTGATAAAGTAAAATGCTATAAAACAAAGTATTCTTGCATTTGTTTGTTTTTAATTCATAGGTTTAACATTTAAAGTCCTTTTAATCAGGAGTGTGCATTTGTTGATACCATGGAAATTTAATTCACCAAGATTTATTTATGACTTAAAGGTTTCTTTTGAATAATTATACATATCCATTTACATAAAATCTGTCTTTTTTTGGAAAAATATGATTCTGTGTAAGAAGGATAACAATATATTCTAGAGCAATTTAGTGTTGACAGATACAGCATACCAGCTGAAATATAATTTATTCTAGATTTTTGGATAATATTTTCCTTAGGAAACCGTCTTTTGAACATTGAGCTTAAGGTAGGTAGGGATTGATGTCACATTGATATTTTAAAAATGTAAATGATGAAATTTTTAAAAATTTATATTAGAATGCTATCAGTTTTAATCCTTTTTATGACGAGTTTTAATTCTATATTCAATATTTGTGTTCAAATGGTAAAGTTAAGAATTTTCTTATTTGCATTTGCTTTTATTTAAACTTTTTTTTCTTTTTTGTAGATTTGCTTTGAGGTCACATTGATATGAAATATGGAGTCACCTTTCATAACTTCACCTGGGAAAGAGAGAGAAAACTTTCTTGTTAAAAAAACATAAGGAAAACAAACAACCAAAGGAATCATGCCAAATGCCAACTCTACATCTTTTTGTATTATTAACATATTTTATGCATCAAGACAAATGGCTTATGCATTAAAGGGGATGATTCGTTCATCAGTATTTTTAGCCATTAAAAAAATCGTTTTCATATTAACCTTATACAGCTCCCATAAAATTTAACACATATAAACATCTTTAACGCCTTGTTTAAAATAGCTTTTTTTTTTAGTGCTTAGAACTTCAATGTTTATGCACCCTATTGTTACTTGTCAAAGTCTTTAAGAGTTTATAACATCAGGAAAGATATGGACTTGGAAACTTACATTATTAAAATAGGCTGCAGTGGATTTAATTGGACAATTCAAGACATCCATTTTATTGTCCAAAATATTACATAAAAGTGTACAGTTTTTAGCCTAAATGCAAACAAAGTTGCTTGAAAATGGCATGGGTAAAATTCTTACGGAAACCTGGTGGCAATCTTGGAAAAGTTTATCAGCCTGGAAGTATGCTATCACTAGCCCCTACCAAAGGCTTGTTAAATGAACCAGGACAAAACAGCTGCTTTCTTAATAGCGCCGTACAGGTGAGACCACAATTACTTATTACATTAAAAAAAATACTTTTCAGAAAATCCTTTAATGCTTCTTTAGCTCATAAATTAAAAATAAAGTTACTATAGACTAGAATGACTTTTTAATATAACTTTTAATGGGAGCAAAAGTGTTTTGGCTGGTCATTTTGGTTTTTATAATAAATGAAAATGGTTTTTTTCAACAGACTGATGTATCACTATGATATAAATAATCTTATTTAAAAGGTTTATTTAGTAAATTAAGGACATTTTTCTAACATACACAAATGTTTTGGTTTTAATCAGCTAACACCCCTCCCTTTGAAAAAACATCCAGTATATGGATCCCTGTAGATAGAATAAAAAGACATAAGCTGCTTGTATTTAGATAAGAATGCAGAGTTTTTGATTTCAGTACTCAAACTCCCTTCACCTCCCACTGTGGTCTTTAAATTACCTCTGTGGAATCATCATTTGGGCTGCACTGTTTTGGTTAAATTGAAGGATAATCCATTTTGCCTCAATCCTTGTTGAAAATCTTAATTAACCTGCTTTTCTGCCTTAGATAACTATACTTTCTTATGCATAATAAAGTTTTTATTCAGCAGTTATAGATTTTATAGATCCTGTGTCCTTCTGACCATTGTAGAGTACTAAAGATGAGGAAGATTTAGAATACTGATAACTTTTTCTATTGACCTTAGAATATACCTTAAAAGAATTCATATATAATAATTCACTTTTCATATGCATTGTTTTTTCTTTTGAAAACTAATAGAGAAAAATACTGTGTTGATTAGCTCACCTGACAAATAAACACATGTAGAATGTGTCAAGTGCACAGATATCTGACTCAGAGCTGTATTCTCAGTTGCTTTCTACCTGAGACAGATGCCAAACTTGAACGTTCTCTAACTCACCCAGCGAAAGAGAAGCAGTTGGTATTAAGAAAGCATTTATTCTAATTTACTTTAGGACACTTAAATGCTAGTGTTCTGCCCTGGCTCAAAGATCCCACTGACATTACTGTGACAAATGCAGAAAAATATTTATTCAGTGGCACTGGATATAGTGCAATATTAGATACCAAAAAACCTGGAATTAAATGCTTTTGATAGAATCAGGCTGTGAGAAAGGGTTTCTGGCATTTCAGATATTTTTCTGTTTACCCTTTTTCCTATTCTTTTTACCTTTTATGTTTTCCCCTCTGTTTCTGTCCTTTTCATTAGCACCCAAAATACTATGTATAGTTCAGAGAAACAAAACGCATATTAGAACGGGTGAAAATTTTGAATAAGGAAACTTACATGGATCAAAACATTGAGAAGTATTCCTATGGTGATGTATTTTTTTTAAGAATGAACATTCTGCTGACATTTACCATGAAGACTGTTTACTTATACATATCTGCATAGTTGCCATTTCTGGTGCTCATCACTTTTTTGCATAGATCCACATTCCATCTGATATCCTTTTCTATTGCTTGAAGGATCTTTCTTGTAATACAGGTTTATTGGTGATGAATTCTTTCAGCTTTTGTATGTCTGAAAAAGATCTGTATTTCACCTTTATTTTTGAAAGATATTTTCACTCATTAAAGATGGTCCAAGTTGACATTTTTCTTTCAGTACTTTAAAGATTTTGCTTCTCTGTGTTTTAGCTTGCATTATTCTAATGAAAAATCTAATATTCTGATCTTTGTTTCTCTGTATGTAATTTGTTCTTTTTCCCTGGGTGCTTTTAAGATTTTCTCCTTATCATTGGCTTGAAGCAATTTAATGATGTTTCTTGATATAGGTTTCTTCATGTTTCTTGTGTTTGGGTTTGTTGAGTGTCTTGGGTCTGTGGGTTTTGGATTTAAATCAAATTTGGAAACACTTTGTTATTTCTTCAAATAATTTTTCTGTCTCTTCCCTCCTTTGGGGTTTTCCAGTTACATATGTAGTGAGTTGCCTGAAGTTTTCCAGTTGTTCCACAGCTTACTGATGCTCTCTTTATTTTCTTTCTCAGTCTTTTTTTCTCTTTGTGTTTTACTTTGTGTGGTTTCTGTTACTCCATTTTCAAGGTCATTAATCTTTTCCTTTGCATTGCCTATCTGCTATTAATCCCATCCAGTGTATTTTTTTGTCTTAGACATTGTAGTTTTCACTTTGAGAAGTTTTATCTTGGTCTTCTTAAAATCTCTTTCATGTCTTTACTTAGCATTTGCTAGTCTGTTAAACATGTGAAGTATAGTTGTAATAATTGTTTTTATGTACTTGTCTACTAATTCTGTTATTTGTATAAATACTGGGTACATTTCAGTTACTTTTTTTGTTGTTGTTGTTGGATGTCAGACAAGGTTTACCTTGTCAGGTTATGGATATTTTTATATTCCCTAAAAATAATCTAGAACTTTGTTCTGGGACAGAGTTTATTTATTTGGAAGCAGTTTGATCATTTTACTTTTAAACTTTGTTAGGTGGGACAGAGCTGTGCTTTTTCTTGGGTTAATTTCTCTGCTATTGAGACTCCTTTTTCAACCATTGCTCTGTGAATTATGAAGTTTTCTACTTTGGCTGCAGGAATAGGCACTATCTTGGGCCTGTGAGCTCTGGGCACTATTCCCTCTAATCCTTTTGGGTGTTTCTTTCCCAGGCCTCAGACAGTTTCCTCATAGTACACCCCCAAATACTGGAGGAGGATCCTCTACTGATCCCTAATGTTAACTCTCTGTGCAGCTCTCTGCAGTACTCTGCCCTGCCAACTCTAGCAGCTTTGGGGGATCTGCTGGTCTCTGTTGTCTGCCATATAAACTAATTTACATGGCTAATTCTCCGTGACAAAACAACTATTCAAATAGATTTTCTATGAGATAAGACCTTTCTTTTTGAAAATTCAGAATACAAATGTTGATTTGCAATTCGATGAATACATTTTCAAAAATGCTGAGAAATAAATTGTAGAATATGTCTTGTAAGAATTTACTAAACACAGACATTAAAATGTTTGGATCTGATATAAGACACAAAAATGAATTTACATGCCATTTCTTATTAATATTTAAGCTATTTCTTACATTATTTTCAAGTAAAGAATGTATGATGAAAGGTTTGTATTTAATGTGTGTATAGATATGTATTGATCTTTTGGGAATAATATAAGAAATATATATAAATATTCAAAAATAACTACATTAATTTTGTTAGGCACCATTTAAATTGCTACATGCAAATAATGAAAAAGTGTATATTGCTAGAAACTAATTAGTTCAACAACTATCTTAAACCTTAATTTTTTAAAATAAGTGATAGAATATAATCAACATTTTAAAATGAAATGGGACCAGGAACAGTGGCTTACACCTGTAATCCTAGCACTTTGGGAGGCCAAGGTGGGTGGATCACTTGAGGCCAGGAGTTTGAGACCAGCTTAGCGAACATGGTGAAACCCCATCTCTACCAAAAATAAAAAAATTAGCTGGGCATGGTGGCAGGCACCTGTAGTTCCAGCTACTCAGGAGGCTGAGACACAAGAATTGCTTGAACCCAGGAGGTGGAGGTTGCAGTGAGCCAAGATAGCACCATCACACTCCAGCCTGGGCAACAAAGCAAGACTCCATCTAAAAAATAAATAAATAAAAATAAAATAAAATGGATGAAGATTAACTATAATTAGGATAATTATTTTGTGATAGCGATTTGTTAAAGAAGCCTTTACACTATTGTGTTAAAGACAATAATGTACAGGGAACTTGAAATAAATCACATAAAACATTTCATCTGTAGTTTGATCCAGTGTAACTCAGAGTTTTCGTAATCATAGAAAACATTCTGGTTACATTTGGAAGACTTCGCTAAACTTTATAAACAGATTATAGAGGGTATTTTAGCTGAATATTTTAAACTTTTATCTAATGCAAAAACAGTACAATTAGGTATAACATTAGTGTGATTTTAATGTCTGAGAAGGAAAGTTATTTAATACTATAATACTATTTAATAGCTCACATTTATTGTGTTCTTACTGCTTGTTTCAACATTGCATATGTCACCTAATTTAATACTTACAACAGCCCTAAGAGGTAAGTACTACATTTGTCTTTATTTTACTGATGAGAAAACTGAGTCCCAGAAAATATTTTGCCTGAGTCAGTCCAGGATTTGGTAAATAGTAAACCCAGAATTAGAAACCAGACACCTGCCTTCAGATGCTTTTTATTAACCTCAGTGGTACATTGCTTCTAAAGTTGTGCTGTCATTAATCATCTTCTCTCTTGGTAAAATGGATTTCAGTGTATTTTTAAAAATATGCTAGGATATGATACTCAAGAAAGTTATTAAACATCATCAAGTGCTTTGCAAAAACACTGAGTTATCTGTGACAGAAAAATGGATCCTATTCATTATGCTTTAATAAAAGGCAACGTTTAAAGAGAAATTTTGAAATGACCTTTAGTTGTGGAGTAGTTGAAAATATAGGAAATATTAAAGCCAGTTTGTTTTTATTAACTTTTTGTTTTTATTTGGGAGAAAGGAGAGATCATGAATAGATTTTCTTAGTTACGTTATTTGAGGACACGACTGAAAGAGAAATTTGAAGATCTTATTTGTTTGTTGTAATAGTAGTAACAGCCACAGATAGCAGCTGGTACTCATTGCATGCCAGTTGAGTACCATACCCTGCTCTAGAAACATTACATATTATTTAATCCTTACAAGAACTCTATGAGACACAAGTACTATTCTTATCCTCATTGTCTAGAATTCAGGTTTTTCAGAATGATTTTAAGTATTGGACTGATTTGTTTTGATAGTTGCCGTCTTTGGGTTTGCTTTGTCTTTGTCTTTGCTTTGTCTTTGTCTTTTAGTAGCAGAAGATAAGTGGATAATTGCATCAAGCATAGGTAATAAATTACCTAAATACTTAGGTAATTTATTAATGACTGCTGCTTACTATGCTGTACCCCCATTACCACACAGGCCCCCTTTCTTGTTCCATGTACAGTGACCACATACACCTCTGCTCACCCCTTTTTCTTGCCATAATGTGCAGACCCCAATTTAGTACACTCTGGCTTTAAAGTCTAATTATATTTCCTTTCAAAATTTCAGTTTGTTCCAAGTATTATAATCACTTCCTCTTTCATGTCTCTGCCAACTTCTCTATTTAGTATTCCTTGTTTCCTGTTCAGACCAAATCCTTAATGAGGAGTTGGTTTTTCCCTGCTCCATGCTTGTCATAGTTTTTCATGTGCACCATTAAGAGTATCTTCTGAATCCAACTTTTATATATGCACAACATGCATGTAGCAATTTTATACTTGCTGTTATTTCCAGTGGTTATGTGTGTCTGATTATGTACAGGCAATTAAAAGAAGTTACTTGTTCGCCTTTTGCAATTTGTAAAATATCTAAATCTGTCTTTTGTTACAGTAAGAAAAATTTGTTTGTTTCTTTTTCCTTAACATCTCCCTGTTTTTTAGGTTTTATGGCAATTGGATATATTCCGACGAAGCTTGCGGGTTTTGACTGGACATGTTTGTCAGGGAGATGCCTGTATATTTTGTGCATTGAAGGTAACCTTTTAATAGCTCTGAAAAACTACTATCAATTGTTCCTTCAAAAATTTAAGTTTGCTATATTGGGTCAGTTTGTTGTAACTAAAGTTCACTGTCGGGTGATTAACAGTTTTGAAGATGAATTCTTAACAGTATGACTTATTCAGGTTTGTGTTTTCATTTTCCTCTTTTATATAAGGACAGTTAAAAATTAATATTCTAAGTAGTATAAAATTGTTAGGAACATTATCTTTTTCATTATTTTGCAATTATTCTTATTCATTTTAACAAATGCTTTTGGAGCTACTACTGAGTTCTGGGTACCAGTGTAGTTACTGAGGATACAGCAGTGAACAAAACTGATAAAAATCCCTCTTCTCATAGAGCTTGTATTCTTATAGAGGAGGAGACAATAATAAGAAAGCAAAATATTATAGAGTATGTTAGATGGTAATAGTTGTAACAGTGGGAAAATACATCAGGGAAAGAAAATAGGGAGTGTTGTGTAGGCAGGAAAGCCTCACTGAGAAACTGATATTTGAAACGACACCTTGAAGAGCCTTCCAGGTAGACAAAGAAACAGCAACTGCAAAGGCCTTGAGGTATGAGTATACCTGACATATTTAAGGAACACCAAGGAAATATGGGTGGCGGTGGCAGGAGCTTTATGAGCAAGGAAGAGAGTGGTAGAAGGTGAGCTCCGAGGTGAGGGTAGCCGAGGTGGCTTTAAAACATGTCTGTGGATGCTTTTGCATGCTTCCTTATCCAAAATCTAATTCCTTGAATATAGGCTGGCCTTAATGACTGATTTCTGTCAAATAGACTATGGCAGAACTGAGGCTGCAAGCAAGATATCTGAGGTTAGGTTAGTTTAGAAAAGGTGATATAGCTCTCACCCAGCTCTGTCTCTTGAGTTGCTCATTCTTGGAAGTGAGCCACCATGATGAGGAAGCCAGGTGGCCATGCGGAAAGACCACGTGGAGACATTCTGGACACAGCTAGAGCTGAGTTGCCAGCCCACAGCCAGCATCAACTGCCAGACATGAAAGAGCGACCTTCAGATATTCCAGGTCCCAGCATTCAAACTGTCCAAAATGACTTCGAGTGGAGCAGAGACATGCTTTCCCCACCCAAATTGCAGATTTATGTAACTACATTTTGGGGGTGGTTTATTTACAGAGCAATAAATAACTATAACAGGGGTTTAGATTGTGTAGGGCCTTATAGGCCTCTGTAAGGATCATGGCTTTTTCTCTGAGTGATTTAGGGAGATGGGGGATTGTTTTGAGTGGAAGAGTGATACAGTCTGTTTTAACCAGATGTAATATTTGAACTAGATCCCTGTGGCTGCTCTGCTGAGGAAAATAGAAGGAAGACAAAGAAACAGAGCATCCAGTATATATTAGCAACTCATTCGTGTCACTGAAATGTTTTGCCAGAGAACTTAAGATTTTGTTATACATTTTAGAGATAAATGTTTCATTTTTTTACATTCTTGAATATTCATAATGAACACACACACATAGACACACAGAATTTTTTTTTTTTTTTTAATGTATGTGCCTTAATTTCATTATGTTCCTGAAAAGGCTGTTTGAGTAAATCACCAAAGGAAGAAATTTTATATTCTCTTTTTTTAAGAACATGGCCAAATAGGGTTATTGTTAGGAAATGAAGAATGAACCTAGATCACATTACAGTATCACATTTTATTTATTCCACAGTAAATTTTGAATGTTTTGTCTAATTGTAAAACCTAGGATTATTAATTTCCTAGACCAACTCTCTTGTAGCCCTGCACAGTCACCTGCCTCTTTCCTGTGCTTGCCTTCCTCTCCTCCCCTGTCAAAAACACACATAAACACATTGCATTTTAGCCAAACTGGGCTCTATTTCTCAGAGCTGGTCCCCACCTCAAAGTCTCCTCATTGTTATTCCTTTTGTCTGGAATGCTTTTCTTCCAGATGTCCTCATGGCTAACACCTTTATTTCCTTTATGCCTCTCCTCAAATGTTACTTTTCCATCAGTGAGGCCTTCCCCGACTACCCTAGGTAAAAGGTAAGCTGCTTCCATCTGTAATATCCCTGGCATTCCTATCCACATTACACTGCTTTATTTTTCTCTCTTGTATCTATTTTTCTCTACTGTGCTTATCACATTCTGATGTTATATAATTACTTCTTTGCCTTCTCATTACTATAACTAGAATATAGTCTCCATGTGGGCAGGGTTGTCATCCATTTTTCTAGGGTAGAACAATGCCTAACATATACTAGGGAGGCAAAAAATATATGTTGAATGAATGAGTGACAGTCTCGCATAGGATTAAAAATCTTAAACATTACCTGGAAGTTAATTGCCTAAATAAGAGATAAAATCTGAAAGTTATTTTTCATCTTTTACTATTCATAATTTTAGCTACTATAATGGCTAAAATAATTATAGTTCTGGGTATCTAATATCAGATGACATCTGTGTTTTTTAATTTCTTATTTTATTTATAAATTGTATTTTTTTGCTGTAGTGAAACAGATTTGTGAAATGTTTTCTTTGTATGTTGATCTTAAAAAAATATTTTTTTTTTGAGATGACATGACCCTTTGAGCTAACATGGGACTGAATGTGACCAATACTACTTTGGTGGGCTGTCATTGAAAACTTTTCTTTCTTCCATGTAAGATGATTGTCATAAAATTGGAATTTATTAAAATGTTTTTTTCTTGCTTAAGTTTAATAAGGAAAATTGAAAATCAGATTAACAACTATAATCTCATATTTCCAGTTTCTTAGGTTTAGATTAGAAACTGAATGATGTTTCCAGTTTCTTAATTTAGATTAGAAATACAGGTTGGGTATCTCTTGTCTGAAATGCTCAGGACCAGCAGTGTCCTCTGAGGGTGGGACCTGGGAACCCTACATGTTTAATTCTTGTGTCTGCTAACATTTGATTTAGAGGCTGGTGCAAACATTTCTACACTTGATGATACAAATAATTAATTTTTGTATGAAATTTTAGAGCAAAAGACTTCTGTATTATTTTCCAAGTATAGTGTTTTGAGTTTCTCTGTGTTGTAATGAAATTACTGAAATGTCGTTAAAGCTGGCATTAAACTTACTGATTTTCTTGTTGATTCCCAGATGATATTTGCACAGTTCCAACACAGTCGAGAAAAAGCACTTCCCTCAGATAACATAAGGCATGCTCTTGCAGAAAGTTTCAAAGATGAGCAGCGATTTCAACTTGGCCTTATGGATGATGCTGCGGAGTGCTTTGTAAGTGTTTCTGATATTCCTTAAGAAGTCAGGATAGTAGTTTTCATTCCTTAGATGGTACAAATGTTGAGACAAATGAAACAAAAATTTAGAATAATAGAAAAATGTCAAAACTGGCCAGTAGATCCATATCTTACCCATCCTTCAAGCCTCAACTTCAATCCATCTGTGTTTTGTGTTGTACTTTTGGTTTTGATTATTTTTGTTGCTCTAATTTTTACTCTTAGGCTACTAAAATATTTTAAAACTTAGTTGGAGCAATAAGCTTTGCTGAATATAAATGATATCACTTAAATCAGTGTTCTGCCACTATAGGGTTCACAATATGCAGCACATTCCCAGCAGTAATAGTTATCATTGCATGCAATGATTCTCACTGGGAGAGAAGGGGATTTTGGTGGGATTTTGGTGGGTAACAGGGGCAACAGCCTGTTACCCACATTCCAGGTTGAAAATCACTGAGGTTGATGTTCTCAGGCTCTGTGTTACCACCATATTAGTAAGTAGAGCATTCCTTTGATCAGGTACATACTTTATGCATGTAAAATAGGTATGTTAATTATTAAATGTCTCATTAATATTGATGTCACCTATAATTAAGTTGTAACCATTTCTTCTCTCTTCTTTCTGTTTCCAGTCAGCAAAGTTTGTAAATTCTTTCATCAGAAACCCTTTCAGAAGTTTTTTCTTTCCGTATTAATTCCCTACCACAACTTCTTCCAGTTCAGTATATTTAAGCCTCCTATTGGTGTCATTCGACCTGTTTATTTATGTCCTATTTTTTTTTTTTTTTTTTTTTGAGACAGAGTCTCGGTCTGTCACCCAGGCTGGGGTGCAGTGGCGTGATCTCGGCTCACTGCAAGCTCCACCTCCTGGGTTCACACCATTCTCCTGCCTTAGCCTCCTGAGTAGCTGGGACTACAGGTACCCGCCACCACGCCCGGCTAATTTTTTGTATTTTTGGTAGAGACAGGGTTTCACTGTGTTAGCCAGGATGGTCTCGATCTCCTGACCTCGTGATCTGCCTGCCTCGGCCTCCCAAAGTGCTGGGATTACAGGCGTGAGCCACCGCGACTGGCCTTATGTCCTATTTTTTAAATAACTACCATATCAATATGATTTTATTCAGGTTAATGCTTACTCTTCAAATATTTCTATGATTTAAATCTAGACTTTTTATTCTGATATTTAAGGCCCTTTAGATTAAACTCCACCTTCCCTCAGTGCTTCATCCCTGGATTTTTCTTCCTAGTGAGATTATTCCATTCTGTTCCTCACATATATTTTTATATTCCTGTTTATACTCCTTATTTATAAGGCTGTTCTACTAGCAGCCTTTGCTCAAGTTCCTGAAATACTCAAAACTTTAAAAATCTATCATTTTGTCAAGGTTCAGACTAAGTCTATGCCTACCAGATAACACATGACCAAACCACCCAATCCATTCTCTGTAGAATTTACTCTGTAGAATTCATTTGGCATTTTTATATTATTAATCGCCTTTTTAAAAACGAGCATCTTCATGGTTTCCTTAGATGGAAAGCTCATTGACTAGCATCTTGCCTAGCACACTTGCATGTTGATTAAAATGTCAATAATGGCACACACAGTAATGAAATATACTTTCCATATTTCTTCTGTTTATAATTGATTTTTTGCTTAAAACAAATGTATTTTGAACAATGCTAAACTTTATAGTTTTACTTTCACTTAAATGATATGGTAATTCACAAAATGTCTAGAAGTCTAGGCTTAAATTATTAAATGGTCTTAAATATCCTGGGGCAGAGGAGAGAGAAGTTAGCTAATGAATAGAATCCATTGGTTAAGCTTTGGTAAAAAGAATTCTGTTAAAGAAATAAATACCCCTTATTGATCTATATTGTAAATCAATATTTATATGAAATTCACTGCAGATTGCATTGCCTGCATTATGGTGTTAGTGTAGATATAGAGCCTTTGTTTTGCTGTTATTTATACAGACTACCTAGATGATTCAAGTAGGATTTTTTTTTTAATTATACTTTAAGTTTTGGGTTACACGTGCAGAACTTGCAGTTTTGTTACATAGGTATACACGTGGCATGATGGTTTGCTGCACCCATCAACCCGTCACCTACATTAGGTATTTCTCCTAATGTTATCCCTCCCCTAGCCCCCCACCCCCCACAGGCCCCAGTGTGTGATATTCCCCTCCCTGTGTCCATGTGTTCTCATTGTTCAACTCCCACTTATGAGTGAGAACATGTGGTGTTTGGTTTTCTGATCTTGTGACAGTTTGCTGAGAATGATGGTTTCCAGCTTCATCCATGTCACTGCAAAGGACATGAACTCATCCTTTTTTGTGGCTGCATAGTATTCCAAGGTGTATATGTGCCACATTTTCTTAATCCAGTCTATCATCGATGAACATTTGGGTTGGTTCCAAGTCTTTGCTATTGTGAATAGTGCTACAATAAACATACCTGTGTATGTGTCTTTATCCTAGAATGATTTATAATCCTTTGGGTATATACCCAGTAATGGGATTGGTGGGTCAAATGGTATTTCCAGTTCTAGGTCCTTGAGGAATCTCCACACTGTCTTCCACAATGGTTGAACTAATTTACACTCCCATCAACAGTGTAAAAGCATTCCTATTTTTCTGCAACCTCTCCAGCATCTGTTGTTTCTTGACTTTTTAATGATAGAGTTTTCTAAATATACAATCATGTCATCTGCAAACAGAGAAAATTTGACTTCGTCTCTTCCATTTTGAATACCCTTCATCGCTTTCTCTTGCCTGATTTGACTTCGTCTCTTCCTATTTGAATACCCTTTATTGCTTTCTCTTGCCTGATTGCCCTGGCCAGAACTTCCAATACTATGTTGAGTAGGAGTGCTGAGAGAGGGCATCCTTGTCTTGTGCCGGTTTTCAAAGGGAATGCTTCCAGTTTTTGTCCATTCAGTATAATATTGGCTGTGAGTTTGTCATAAATCTCTCTTATTATGTTGAGATACATTCTATTGATACCTAGTTTATTGAGAGTTTTTAGCATGAAAGGCTGTTGAATTTTGTTGAAGGCCTTTTCTGTATCTATTGAAATAATCATGTGGTTTTTGTCATTGGTTCTGTTTATGTGATGGATTACGTTTATTGATTTGTGTATGTTGAACCAGCCTTGCATCAGAGGGATGAAGCCCACTTGATCATGGCGGATAAGCTTTTTGATGTGCTGCTGGATTCGGTTTGCCAGAATTTTATTGAGGATTTTCACTTTAATGTTCATCAGGGATATTGGCCTAAAATTCTCTTTTTTTGTTGTGTCTCTTCCAGGCTTTGGTATCAGGATGATGCTGGCCTCATAAAATGAGTTAGGGAGGATTCCCTCTTTTTCTATTGATTGGAATAGTTTCAGAAGGAATGGTACCAGCTCCTCTTTGTACCTCTGGTAGAATTTGGCTGTGAATCTATCTGGTCCTGGACTTTTTTTGGTTGGTAGGCTATTGATTATTGCCTCAATTTCAGAACCTGTTATTGGTCTACTCAGAGATTCAACTTCTTTCTGGTTTAGTCTTGGGAGGGTGTATGTGTCCAGAAATTTATCCATTTCTTCTACGTTTTCTAGTTTATTTGTGTAGAGGTATTTATAGTATTCTGTGATGGTAGTTTATATTCCTGTGGGATTGGTGGTGATATCCCTTTATGATTTTTTATTGCATTTATTTGATTCTTCTCTCTTTTCTTGTTTATTAGTCTTGCTAGCGGTCTGTCTATTTTCTTGATCTTTTCAAAAACCAGCTCCTGGAACCAGTGATTGTTTTGAAGGGTTTTTTTGTGTCTCTATCTCCTTCAGTTTTGCTCTGAACCTAGTTATTTCTTGTCTTCTGCTACTTTTTGAATTTATTTGCTCTTGCTTCTCTTGTTCCTTTAATTATGATGTTAGGGTGTCAATTTTAGGTATCTCCTGCTTTCTCTTGTGGGCATTTCATGCTATAAATTTCCTTCCACACACTGCCTTAAATGTGTCCCAGAGATTTGGGTACATTGTGTCTTTGTTCTCATTGGTTTTAAAGAACATCTTTATTTCTGCCTTCATTTTGTTAGTTACCCAGTAGTCATTCTTGAGCAGGTTGTTCATTTTCCATCTAGTTGTGCGTATTTGAATGAGATTCTTAATCCTGATTTGTAATTTGGTTGCACTGTGGTCTGAGAGACAGTTATTTCTGTTCTTTTACATTTGCTCGGGAGTGTTTTACTTCCAATTATGTGGTCAGTTTTAGAATAGGTGCTGTGAAGAATATATATTCTGTTGATTTGGGGTGCAGAGTTCTGTAGATGTCTATTAGGTCCGCTTGGTCCAGAACTGGGTTCAAGTCCTGGATATCCTTGTTAATTTTCTGTCTTGTTGATCTGTCTAATATTGACAGTGGGGTGTTAAAGTCTCCCATTATTATTGCGTGGGAGTCTAAGTCCCTTTGTAGAAATCTAAGGACTTGCTTTATGAATCTGGGTGCTCCTGTATTGGGTGCATGTATATTTAGGATAGTTAGCTCTTCTTATTGAATTGATCCCTTTACCATTATGTAATGGTCTTCTTTGTCTCTTTTGATCTTTGTTGGTTTAAAGCCTGTTTTATCAGAGACCAGGATTGCAACCCCTGCTTTTTTTTTTTGCTTTCCATTTGCTTGGTAGATCTTCCTCCATCCCTTTATTTTGAGTCTATGTGTGTCTCTGCACATGAGATGGGTCTCCTGAATACAGCACACTGATGGGTCTTGACTCTTTATCCAATTTGCCAGTCTATGTCTTTTAATTGGGGCCTTTAGCCCATTTACATTTAAGGTTAATATTGTTATGTGTGAATTTGATCCTGTCATTATGATGTTAGCTGGTTAATTTGCCTGTTAGTTGATGCAGTTTCTTCATAGCGTCAATGGTCTTTAAATTTGGCATGTTTTTACAGTGGCAGGTACCGGTTGTTCCTATCCATGTTTAGTGCTTCCTTCAGGAGCTCTTGAAAGGCAGGCCTGGTGGTGACAAAGTATCTCAGCATTTGCTTGTCTGTAAAGGATTTTATTTCTCCTTCACTTAGGAAGCTTAGTTTGGCTGGATAGAAAATTCTGGGTTGAAAATTCTTTTCTTTAAGAATGTTGAATATTGGCCCCCACTCTCTTCTGGCTTGTAGAGTTTCTGCAGAGAGATCCACCGTTAGTCTGATGGGCTTCCCTTTGTGGGTAACCTGACCTTCCTCTCTGGCTGCCCTTAACATTTTTTCCTTCATTTCAATCTTGGTGAATCTGACAATTATGTGTCTTTCGGTTGCTCTTCTCAAGGAGTATCTTTGTGGTGTTCTCTGTATTTCCTGAATTTGAATGTTGGCCTGCCTTGTTAGAGGTTGGGGAAGTTCTCCTGGATAATATCCTGCAGAGTGTTTTCTAACTTGGTTCCATTCTCCCCATCACTTTCAGGTACACCAATCAAACATAGATTTGGTCTTTTCACATAGTCCCATATTTCTTGGAGGCTTTGTTAGTTTCTTTTCAGTCTTTTTTCTCTAATCTTGTCTTCTTGCTTTATTTCATTAATTTGATCTTCAATCACTGATATACTTTCTTCTGCTTGATTGAATCGGCTCCTGAAGCTTGTGTATGCTTCACGAAGTTCTCGTACTATTTTTTTCAGCTCCATCAGGTTATTTAAGGTCTTCTCTACACTGTTTATTCTAGTTAGCCATTTGTCTAACCTTTTTTCAAGGTTTTTAGCTCCCTTGCGATGGGTTAGAACATGCTCCTTTAGCTCGGAGAAGTTTGTTATTACTGACCTTCTGAAGCCTACTTCTGTCAACTCTTCAAACTCGTTCTCCGACCAGTTTTGTTACCTTGCAGGTGAGGGGTTGTATTCCTTGAAGGAGAAGAGACATTCTGGTTTTTGTAATTTTCAGCCTTTCTGCTCTGCTTTCTCCCCATCTTTGTGGTTTTATCTACCTTTGGTATTTGATGTTGGTGACCTACAGATGGTGTTTTGGTGTGGATGTCCTTTTTGTTGATGTTGATGCTATTCCTTTCTGTTTGTTAGTTTTCCTTCTAACAGACAGGCCCCTCAGCTGCAGGTCTGTTGGGGTTTGCTGGAGGTCCACTCCAGACCCTGTTTGCCTGGTTTTCACCAGTGGAGGCTGCACAACAGCAAATATTGCTGCCTGATCCTTCCTCTGGAAGCTTTGTCCCAGAGGGGCACCCGCCTGTATGAGGTGTCTGTTCGCCCCTAATGGGAGGTGTCTCCCAGTCAGGCTACACAGGGGTCAGGAATCCACTTGAGGAGGCAGTCTGTTCGTTATCGGAGCTCAAACGCCATGCTAGGAGAACCACTGCTCTCTTCAGAGCTGTCAGGCAGGGACATTTAAGTCTGCAGAAGCTGTCTGCTGCCTTTTGTTCAGATACGCCCTGCCCCTAGAGGTGGAATCTAGGGAGGCAGTAGGCCTTGCTGAGCTGCGGTGGGCTCTGCCCAGTTCAAGCTTCCCTGCTGCTTTGTTTACACCGTGAGCAGAGAACCAGCTACTCACGCCTCAGCAATGGCGGACACCCCTCCCCTCAACCAACCTCCCGCATCCCAGGTTGATCTCAGACTGCTGTGCTAGCAGTGAGCAAGGCTCCGTGGGTGTCGGACCCGCTGAGCCAGGCACGGGAGGGGAACTCCTGGTCTGCTGGTTGGTAAGACCGTGGGAGAAGCTCAGTATTTCTGCAGGAGTGTACGGCTCCTCCAGGTACATTCACTCACAGCTTCCCTTGGCTAGGAAAGGGAAATCCCCTGACCCCTTGTGCTTCCTGGGTGAGGTGATGTCCTGCCCTGCTTTGGCTCGCCCTCCGTGGGCTGCACTCACTGTCCAACCAGTCCCAATGAGATGAACCAGGTACCTCAATTGGAAATGCAGAAATTACCTGTGTTCTGTGTCAGTCTCGCTGGGAGCTGTAGACCGGAGCTGTTCCTATTCAGCCATCCAGGATTTTTTTTAAAGCTATCTGTTTTTTCTTCATTTGAGAATGTTGGGAACACAGGAAACTGTTTTCTAATATTAAATTGTAGATGTCAGTCACCATGGGTTTTTAGAAGGATTAAAAATAACTTTATTAAAGATCATGTTATAATGTTTGTTTAATTAAATAACATTTTCTTTCAAGCTAGTGCTATAAAAGGTGAATAATTGAACATTCGATCAAAGTGTTGATTAGAGAGGAAAGCTGAAAAGCTAACAATATGTATGACACTCTTAAATTTATACTTTGGATAATCTGCAGGTAAAGAGTTATATTTTGCTGTGTTCCCTGCAAGATCAACAACTCATTTATCTATTTTATTTTTAAATTAGGAAAATATATTGGAGAGGATTCATTTTCACATAGTGCCAAGCAGAGATGCAGACATGTGTACCTCTAAATCTTGTATCACTCACCAGAAGTTTGCTATGACTCTGTATGAACAGGTGAGATGGCTTGATTATTATTTAGATATTGTAGTTCTGTTTTATGATTGATAGATTAAACATATGTTTTTACCTATATAGTGTGTGTGTCGTAGCTGTGGAGCATCATCAGATCCTCTACCTTTTACAGAATTTGTGCGGTACATTTCTACAACAGCCTTATGGTAAGAACCTATTAAAGCTTAATTATCAAAGATATTAATAACATATTTAAGCACATTGAGCACTTATTTTATAAAATCATAGCATACATGAATTTCCCCTCTCTGTCTGAGGCTACCAAGTATGCTGCTGTGAGATGTATTAAGTGATGTCTATCAAAGTTGGATGTTTGTAATTTGGCCTAATATATGTGTTACTTAGTGAAGTGTACATAATACTAGTTAAATTTCATATCTATTTAATTTATAACAAATTTTAGAACTGTGAAGGGGAGCATGAAATGATAAACTGAATGTTAAATGGAACTATACATGGTTGCTTCATTTATGAGATGTTCTGTTTGTAATGGCCATATTTTCAGTCAGCTCCACTATGTCCCTTTCTGGTGATAAAAGCTAGGGTAAGCAGAGAAGAAAGAAAAATGTGAGCGTAATTCTCAGGTTATTGCATTTGAGGACTCAACATTCACTTTAAATAAAAAATTTGCCATGCTTGCCTGCTCAGCTGCCCACTGACTCTCTCCCTTTCTGTCCATGAAAGATTAGCTCATTAAGGATCTAAAAGTTATCCCTAGATGTTACATAATGTTCTTTGAATATTTTCCAACAGGTATTTGAAAGTATAAATATTTGGCATGTGGCCGGGCACAGTGGCTCATGCCTGTAATCCTAGCACATTGGGAGGCCAAGGCAGGTGGATCACCTGAGGTCAGGAGTTCAAGACCAGCCTGGCCAAGATGGTGTAACCCCATCTCTATTAAAAATAAAAAATTAGCTGGGTGTGGTGGTGGGCACCTGTAATCCCAGCTCTTCCGGAGGCTGAGGCAGATAATTGCTTGATCCTGGGAGGTGGAGGTTGCAGTGAGCCGAGATTGCGCCACTGCACTCCAGCCTGGGTGATAGAGCAAGATTACATCTCACAAAACAACAACAACAACAAAAAAGTTGCCATGTGGTAAACATTGAGTAAGATCATAAACATTTGCATACATTTTAATACAAAATACATAATATGGATCAATAATTATCAGTCAGAATATGTTAGTGCAACAGTTGATAAATGCTGCCAATATTTGTGTCAGTGTGCAAAGTAAATATCATGTTTATTCATTTCACATTATTTATCTTCCTGGCTTTATTGAGTATAAAATGTTATTTCATAAAGATTATTGAATAATAACAATTTCGTTATTTGGGTGTGTTTACTATCTTTCTTACATTTATAGACAAGTAAAAAACACTGATTTAGAGAAACATTCCTAAACTTCAGTCAAATTGTAGTCAGTCGTCAGTCATTTTTTAAAATTTCTATGAAAAGTAGGATGGTGTTCAAAGATAGACAATAAGTTAAAAACTAAAATTTTAATTCTACTTTAAAACTCTTGAATGAAATGACAGTGTTCTGAGGCAGAATATTAGATAATAAGAATTACAGCCCCATCATTCTCTGCTTGGTAAACACTGCAAGTTGCAGGAGTGCACGCTTTGAATTCTAATTATAATATCCTTATTTGTATTGGTAATCAGTGTTGAATACCAGTTACTGAATGCTTACCATGTTCCAGGCTTTATGTTAAGTTGTTGCTTTTAATCTTAACCAAAATTCTATTTTGTTGATGAAGAAATAGGTTTAATGAGGTTAATCTAGTAAGTGGATGAATTAAGATTGAAACCCAGATCGGTCTGACTTCAAAATTTTTCTGGCTAACCACTACTCTAATGCTGTCAGTTTTGTAAAAGCAGTATAAGCAATTTGAATGAGCTTATCAGATTTAGGGCTTTCTAGTGTACTCTTGAAGTGTTTGGATGGGTACATTTAGTTGTTACCAAATACTTGGAGATTATTTAAACTATTGAACTGTAAAATATATCCAGCTCTAGAATAGTTATATTACTGTTAAGTACAATCAGAACATCTAGAATGGAAACTAGTTAGTGTTTCAGCTTACATTACATTTTTTTTTGGAAATATTTAAATAGTTGTTTAAGTATTAGTCTGTTCTCATGCTGCTAATAAAGACATACTCAAGACTGGGTAATTTATAAAACAGAGAGGTTTAATTGACTCACAGTTCTATGTGGCTAAGTAGACCTCACAGTCATGGCAGAAGGCAAGGAGGAGCAAAGTCACATCTTACATGGTGGCAGGCAAGAGAAGAGAATGAGAGTCAAGCAAAAGGTGTTTATCCTTATGAAACCATCAGATCTTGTGAGACTTATTCACTACCAGCAGAACAGTATCGGGGAAACTGCTCCCATGATTCAGTTGTCTCCAGCGAGGTCCCTCCCACAACACGAAGGAATTTTGGGAGCTACAATTCAAGATGAGATTTGAGTGGGGACACAGCCAAACCATATTAGTTACTTAATACCCTGATACATAAAAATATGTCTTTTAAGGAGGTTGAATAAAAAGTATCACAGTTACCCTGTAGTGTATTAAAAGGCCTGCCTGGGCTCTAATAAAATGATTAGTATCCTGGCTGAGCGCAGTGGCTCACGCCTGTAATCCCAGCACTTTGGGAGTCTGAGGTGGTTGGATCGCTTGAGGTCAGGAGTTCAAGACCAGCCTGAGGAACATGGTGAAACTCCATCTCTACTAGAAATACAAAAATTAGCCAGATGTGGTGGCACGTGCCTGTAATCCCAGCTCCTCGAGAGGCTGAGGCATGAGAATCACTTGAACCTGGGAGGTGGAGGTTGCGGTGAGCCAAGATTGCACCATTGCACTCCAGCCTGGGCGATAGAGCGAGACCCCATCTCAAAAAAAAAAGGGGGGGGGAGTAATATTCAAAATAAGAACAAAAGGAGTAAGTCTGGCTTTAAAATCTTTGGTTGTGACTTCTGCATTTAATCAGCAAAGGACCTTCTCCTAGCTGAAATTGATAACATTGCTTCTAGGAACTTTGGGCCAGAGAGGGAGCCTTTCCTACAGTTTGTTGTTCTTGTTAGGGTAGGGTTTAAACTTAAGTTTCTACTCATTAAGTAATAATACAAATAAAACATTTGCCTTAGAATTACCTCCAGACAGAGCATGTTAGCCTCATTTATCTAGTTCCAAACATATAATTTTGTGTTACTTTGTTCTCTTTATTTGAGCTAATTTTTTCATCATATACTTGCCAAATTTAATAATTTTTCACTTTATGGAAATGTACTTTATGGTTAATTTTTCAGTCATGGTCATGTTTTAGATAGAAAAAGTGATGCACATCTAAACTGACAATATTTTTCATGTGTAACTTATTAAAGTTTTAAGTTCATAGGCCAGATCTGGGATTGCTTCTTTTTTTGTAGCAATGAGGTTGAAAGAATGTTGGAAAGGCATGAACGCTTTAAACCTGAAATGTTTGCAGAATTGCTACAAGCAGCAAATACAACAGATGACTATAGGAAATGTCCTGTAAGTATAGTTTGGAGAATATTAGTATGCTTCTTGTTTTGTAAATTTGAAAATAGGCATTCAGATATTATCATGTAAATATTGATTCTATATCTAGAATTAGCTTTAAGAATTTTTAAAAAATATTATTTTAGATTATACCATGTGTACCATTTATCTTAGCATAAATTGTTTAAAAACTCCTAAGTTTGTGAAGGTTTCAAGGTAGCATATATTGATTAAATTTTTTCAAAGTTCTGAAATTTATCATTTGATTAAAGAGAAAGTTTCTTTTCAGTAAACTTGATGAATGATGAATGATACTCTTTTCTCATCTAATATATTTGTTACTGACTTCAAGGGTTTTATTTCTGCTTTTTTTTAGGTTGAATTCTTACTTTAACAGATTTACAAAATTATCAAAGAATACTTTTATTTAAAATAAACTTCTTTTTTAATCAATAATTAAGACAAATAGCTTGTTAGAAGTCAATTTTTAGTATACTGAATAAATTGCAGATATGTGTTAAAATTGTCATTATATAATACAAACTGTGTAAGGCTGCCTGGTTTATCTGTTTTCATAATTTTAAAACTTTCATGTTTTTCTGTAGAGTAACTGTGGCCAAAAAATAAAAATTCGCCGTGTTTTAATGAATTGCCCAGAGATTGTTACAATTGGTTTAGTCTGGGACTCCGAGCATTCTGACTTGACCGAAGATGTTGTTCGGAATCTAGCAACACATCTTTATCTTCCTGGGGTATCTTATCTATTTTCATTCCCTTCCCTTTTATTTTCAAATCTTCTAAAACATCATCCTGATGTTTTATCTGATAACGACAAGTTTAATCAAATCAGGCTAACTGGAATGCCTTTACTACATAGACTAGGAATGACTTTCAATTACAAACTAAACTGTCTCATGGCTTTTGCTTCTTTCACTCTAAAATCATGATGATTGATGATTTTTTATGTATGGCCATGATTGTAAATATAAATATTGTTAACTTAGAAAGGTTTAATATTTAAAATTCATCTAAAGCACTGATCTTTTTTTTTTTTTTTTTTTTTTTTGCGGCAGAGTCTTGCTCTGTCACCCAGGCTGCAGTGCAGTGGTGCAATCTTGGCCCACTACAACCTCTGCCTCCCAGGCTCAAGCAATTTTCATGCTTCAGCCTCCCTAGTAGCTGGGATTACAGGCATGCACCACCATACCCAGCTAATTTTTTGTATTTTTAGTAGAGATAGGTTTCACCATGTTAGCCAGGCTGCTCTCGAACTCCTGGCCTCAAGTAGATCCACCTGCCTTGGCTTCCCAAAGTGCTGGGATTACAGGCATGAGCCACCACACCCCGCCATGATCTCTTGTTATGCTTGTTACTTTCTTGGTATATTTTGAATTGGTTCATATTACAATTAAAGTTTTGGATAATTATCTTTTAGATAATATGTTTAATGAACATTCAAATATGTGATTCAGTCAAGAATTACCAGAAATGTGGAATTTATCTCATATTTTGAATTTCTTTATGAAAAGTGTCAGTCATGTGTCATTAGAGATACTCTATTATTGCTAAACTAATTTGTAGTGAATTCGTTTTATTGGACTTAAAGTTTTATGCATGAATTAAAAGTGGTAATTCTGTTAACAATGTGATGTCAGTGGTGCCTTCAAGTAATAATATAATATTAGATTGGGGCAGTATGCATGAGAAATATTTCATTATGTGTCAAAGACATGATTCATCTAATTATTCCTCATTTTACAAAAGATGTAGTGTTAAGTGTACATTACCATTTTTTTAAACAGCTTTTTTATAGAGTTACTGATGAAAATGCCAAAAATAGTGAACTTAACCTTGTTGGTATGATCTGCTACACCAGCCAACATTATTGTGCCTTTGCATTTCACACCAAAAGTTCCAAATGGGTATTTTTTGATGATGCAAATGTGAAAGAGGTAAGTGACACTTTCTTTAATTGAAATAATTACTGTGATTTTTACTTTTTGTTAATAAATGATATATTGATATTAATATTCAAAAGGATGATATAATTATTATGTAAAATAATAATAAATGAACATGATGATAGCATCATTAAGTTCAAACTTTCTTTTGTTATTCTTGAAATTGGCTTATTTTGAAGCCAGCTTTTAAACCAGTCCATTTCCAGAATAATAATAAGTAGACTAATGAATATTAGTATACAAGTATGTAACTATCAGTGATCTGTAT
The DNA here is from genome assembly GCF_029289425.2 of Pan paniscus. Lineage (NCBI taxonomy): Eukaryota > Metazoa > Chordata > Mammalia > Primates > Hominidae > Pan > Pan paniscus. The sequence continues at coordinate 117,045,254 of NC_073252.2, forward strand.
GTCAGTGATGATCCTTTTTGCCTGATGCATACTTGCTATATTTACTTTTTTGTGGATGATTCACAGTAGTTTTGTATAACTAGTGATGAAAATATGCTTGCCTTTATTTTTATTATGACAATTTTTTTCAAATTTTGTGTGTAGAATACAGAAATAGATATATCAGTTATATCTTTTGGTAATTACAGTTGGCCCTTGAACAACATAGGAGTGCCAAGCCTCTGTGCAGTCGAAAACCCACATACCACTTTCGACTCCCTCAAAACTTAACTGCCAACAGCCTACTATTGACAGGCAGCCTTACCAAAAACATAAACAGTCAATTAACACATATTCTGTATGTTCTATATATTATATACTGTACTCTTACAGTAAAGTAAGCAAGGAAAAAAGTTACTTAGAAAATTATAAGCAAAAGAAAATATATTTACCACTCACTAAGTGGAAATGGATCATCATAAAGGTCTTCATCCTTGCTGTCTTCACGTTGAGTAGACTGAAGAGGAGGAAAAGGAAGATTGCTTTTGCTGTCTTGGGTGACAGAGGCAGAAGAAAATTCACATATAAGTGAACCTGTGTAGTTCAAACCTGTGTTGTTCAAGGGCCAACTGTAATTTGTTTACTCAAATAGTAATAATATTGTCTAGAAAAGTAGTGAATAATAGTTCTTAATAAGGAGTATTGGAATCACATGAGGAGCTTTTAAAAAAACATATATTCCTGGATTCCTAAAGTTTTGATTCAGTGGTGTAAAGCCAGGTATCTGAAATTTTAAGTTCTACAGGAAATTCAGACATAACACAGTTGAAAACTATTGGTCTTGTCAAGGCTTACTGGCTTTGGCAATCTTTATGAAGTAGTAAACTCATTTAAAAATACAAGTTCTTTGGTTGTTATAAGCAAATGATGTAGAATTCTATTTAGTTCCATTTTATTAATATATAACAAAAGGCCATTTATCAGCACTGTGATTAAGACAATACAAATTCAAATGTTTGGTATTTAGTGGACTTCTGATTCTACCCATGAAGGATTAACTGCTATAGAAATAGCCATTTCACTGTTTAAAACTAGGACATAGGTGAAACAACTCAAGACATTGAACAACATGCAGTTGAACAGAGAAAAGGGAAACAAATGAGGTCAGCTCTATAATTACCCCCTGCTTACTGCCTAGAGGTAGTTTCTGGGTTGCAGTGCAGGCAGTGGGAGCCCAAACAAAGCCTAGTAGTGTCACTGAGTTCTGGAGACTGAAACTGGAGTTCAGGGAGGCCTAGATGGCTAAAATTTGCAGGACAGAATACTAGAAAGAAAACTGCACAGGGAAAAAGTTCTGGAAATTGACAGAAGGTTTCCTTGGAATTTTTGGCTAAATTTTGATTTGTGCATGTGAGGGGTGAACCCACACAAGTTTGGGGTTAGTTGGGAAAGATGGGAAGCATCACTGGAAAACAAAAGGTAAAACAATTCTCAAAAATCATACAAGGTTAGTAATAGTTTGCATCCCCACCATAAAGAGTGGAGAGATGATATAACATGTAGGCATTAGCTGGAACCTTCAGAAAAGTATTACCTTGATAATGGGGCTAAGTTATTCCTAGGCTGAAGGTTGCTCTGGACCTGATATTAAAAAGCTTAAAACAAGGCCAGGCCGGTCACGGGGGCTCATGCCTATAATCCTAGCACTTTGGGAGGCCAAGGTGGCGGATCACGAGGTCAAGAGATCAAGAGCATCCTGCCCAACATGGTGAAACCCCGTCTCTTCTAAAAGTACAAAATTTAGCGTAGTGGCACCCACCTGTAGTCCCAGCTACTCAGGAGGCTGAGGCAGGAGAATTGCTTGAACCTAGGAGGCAGAGGTTGCAGTGAGCCGAGATCGCACCACTGCACTTCAGCCTGGTGACAGAGTGAGACTCTGTCTCAAAACAAACAAACAAAAAAAGCTTAAAGTCTTGAAAGTTCAAAGCTAATCCCACTTTTAAAATAACAGAACAAAATTCAATACCCAAGACTACAAAGTTCAATGAAATTCAATATGCCACTTCAAAATAGCATTCAATAAAAAATTACCAAATATTCAAAGAACCTGAAGAAAAATTAATAAAAACAGACCAGAAATGACTGAGATGGGAATATCAGGGGAGGATAGTAAAACTACTATTTATATATAGGGATTTCTTAGATAACATTTAATAAGCATGAACCATAAAAATAGCTGGTAAATTAGACTTCACTGAAAGTTAAAATGTTTGTTCTTCAGTAAGATACTATTAGGAGAATAAAATGACAAACCATATACTGAGAGAAAATATTTGTGAAGCATTTATCTAATAAAGACTGTATCCAGAATATTGAAAGAACTCTTAAAATCCAATTAAAAAATCAGCAAAAAATGTTGACAGTTCACCAATGAATATACATGAATGGCCCTTGAAATGATATTCGGTACATCATTAGCCACAATGGAAATACAAATTTAATTCATAATGAGATTCTAGTACTCACCTGTTGTAATGGCCAAAATTAAAAAGACCAGTAGTTGGTGAGGATAGGAACAGCTGGATCTCTCATACGAGGTTGATGGAACCACAAAATTGAACATTCACTTTCAAAACTGTCAGTTTCTTATAAATTTAAACATATATTTTCCATATAACCCAGCAAGTCCACTCCTGTGAAAATGTAAGTCCACATAAAACGTGTACTTGAATGTTCATGGTAGTTTTCTTCATAATGCCCAAACTAGAAATGACTCAAATGTCAGCAATTGGTGAATGGATGAACAAATTGTGGTATAGCTATACAGTGGAATATAATACTCAGCAAGAAGGACTGAACTATTGAACTGATATGTGCAATAATGTGAAAAAATCTCAGAAGCATTATGCTAAGTGAAAGAAGTGAGATATAAATGACTACATGCTATGATTCCATTTATATGAAATTCTAGAAGGAAAAACAAAGGTGTGGAGGGTAGATCACTTATTTCCAGGGACTGCAAAATGGGGTACAAGGTAAGATTTTGGGGTGAGGATTACATGATTGTATTGTCAAAACTCACTGACTTGTACACTGTAACTAGATAATTTTACTTCATATAGTACACCTCAATAAAGCTATTAAAATTTTTTGGTATTTATATTTAAAATCAGCACTTTGCTTGAATTACTTAGTACTTTGATGTAGGAGTTTATTAAGTTTCATCTTGAGTTGATATGTAACAACATTTGCAGCTTCTACTTTGCTTTTGCATAGTTTAAATTGTTCAAAATTTGGAGGAAGAACTGGGTGTATTAATCACCCTGTGAAGTTTTTTATTTTATATTCACATTGACTCCTCAAAGCCTGGCCAACATGATGAAACCCTGTCTCTACTAAAAATACCAAAATTAGCCAGGCGTGGTGGCACATGCCTGTAATCCCAGCTACTCAGGAGATGGAGTCATGAGAATCCCTTGAACCTGGGAGGTGGAGGTTGCAGTGAGCCGAGACCGTGCCACTGAACTCCAGCCTGGGCAACTGTGAGACCTTTTCTCAAAACAACAACAACAACAACAACAACAACAACAACAAAACAAATGGACTCCTCAAGTCTCTTGGAATCCCCAGTGAGGAGGGTAAACAGCTGAATATGTGTAGTTCAAAAAAGCTCATCAGAATTGTTCTTAAAAGTCCCCTTGCCTGCAAAAATATTCTAGAATGCTTTGTGGTGTTTTTGTTTGGTTGGTTTTGTTTTGCTTTTAAATCAATTTTATAGAGGTATAGTGCACAAACATTAAAATACACCCATTTTAAGCGTACAGTTGGAGTTTTGATAAATGTATTTACCTATGTAACCACCATAATCAGTACACAGAACATGTTCATCATGCTAGAAAAATTCTGTCAGGCTTCTTTGTTGTCATACTCCCCACACCACCCCAGGCTGAGGAAATCACTGGTCTCATTATAGATTAGTTTCACTCATTCTACAATTTTATATAAATGGTCTCTTACAGTATGTACTGCTGTGTATCTGCCTCCCTTCCTTTAGCATAATGTCTTTAAGATTCATTCATGTTGTTTGGATTCACACTTTATTTTTATTGTGTGTTTTATGGCTGTACAACAATTTATCCGTTTACCTATTGAAGTATGAGTAATCTGTGAACATATTTTTTTCCGTTGCTGTTAGATAATACCTTGAAGTGGGATTTCTGGGTTGTGTGGTAAGTGTCTGTTTAACTTCACAAGAAACTATCAAATTGATTTCCAAAGTGGTTATACCAATTTGCATTCTATGAGAGCAATGTATGAGAGTTCCTGTTGTTCCACATTCTCAGCAGCACTTCGTGTTGGTATTCTTTTTAATGTTAGCCCTTCTCGTGTATGTATAATATTATCTCACTGTGGTTTTCATTTGCATTTCCCTTGTGATTGGTAATATTTTGAGCATCTTTTCATGTGCTTGTTTGACCATTCTTACATCTTTCTTTTGGTGAAATGTCCAATTTTTTTGCCAGTATTTCGCATTGGATTATCTTCTTATTAATGTGTTGTAGGAATTCTTTATTCTGCATACCAGTCCTTTATTAGCTGTATGTTGCTTATTTTTTTTCAATTTCTTAATGGTGTCTTTCCAAGAGCAAAAGTTATTAATTAATTTAGATTAAGTCCATTTTAAAAATATTTTTCTTCTATGGTTTGGTATGCTAAGAAATCTGCCCTTCCCCAAGGTTGCAAAGATTTTCTCTTTTGTTTTCTTCTGTAAGTTTTAGTTTTTGTGTGAGCCATTCTGAGTTCATTTTTTTTGTTGTTTTATATGAAGTCAGGTTAAAGTTATTTTTCTCATGGTAAAAGTTCTTTTTCTCCAGTTGTAGCACCATTTGTTGAGCTGACTCTTACATTTCTCCATTGAATTGCCTTGAAGTCTTTGTCAAATGTCAGTCAACCACATATTTGGAAAGCTTTTTAAAATTTAATCACCTTGAAGTTTATAATCTTTGCCCGTCAAATTTTTAAATGATAATGTTTAAAATATTTTTATTTACACTAGTTACTAAATACAGTTAATTATATGATACATACTTGAACTACTAGCAGCTGCATATCTAAATTTTTTAAAAATGTAAAGTAACTCAGAGTCTGTCTTTTCATGTAACACATTGATTACAAGGTTTTGTTTTGTCTTTATTCATTGTGTTTTTTTAAAAGATTGGAACTAGATGGAAAGATGTTGTCTCCAAATGCATTCGATGCCACTTTCAGCCACTACTTTTGTTTTACGCAAACCCAGATGGCGCAGCAGTTTCTACTGAGGATGCACTCAGGCAGGTCATCAGCTGGTCACATTACAAATCTGTTGCAGAAAATATGGGTAATTCTTTCTTTTAAAAATTCTCAATGTTTTTCTATTATCACAGTCAACTAGGAATACTAATACTCTGAATATAAAATGAATATAGAGGATAATTTCAAATTTGACTTCCAGTAGAGCTGAGGAAATTTTAGTAATTTTTGTTAGTATTTTGGAATGAACCTTTTCTCATCGGTGGCCTCAGAAGCACCTTCAGGAGTTACCCACTATTACGGTCACACAATCACAGAAGAGGCTTCATTAGTAGCTCTTTCTAGAAGTACATTTTAAGTGATTTAGTAAACTGGAAAAGTCCGAAACAGCTAGGTCATTTTTGGATGCATTATAAAGCAATTCAAAATTCTTAAATGATGTCAATCTGCTTAAGTTTTAAGTAAATTTTTTTACAGTTAAAAATAATCTGAAAAAAAATGATTCAAACATCTCTTCTCATGGGAAGGAAAGGAATGATACATTTTTGCTTCTCTTTTTAAGGATGTGAAAAGCCTGTAATTCATAAGTCAGATAATTTAAAAGAAAATGGATTTGGTGATCAGGCAAAGCAGAGAGAAAATCAGAAATTTCCAACTGATAATATTTCATCATCTAATCGGAGCCACAGTCACACAGGTGTAGGGAAAGGACCAGGTATGTGTTTAAATTGTCATTTTTACATAGTTCCAAGTGAGTGTCCTCCTTTCTTCACTTATCGGAGGGTGCTTACCTAGCTTTCCTTGGCTATGAAAAGATAATAACAAATAGATAACAAAATTCGTCTTTTGATTTATGCATTTCTCTGAGAGCTGTAGATTTACCTGACCAGTTTGATTCCATGAGTTGTTTGAGTTTCTTCATGCACTCAGACTGTGGTAGGCCTGAGGCAATCTGGACAGTTACCAAATAAAGCAATAATGTGGCATTTCATTCAAGGAGTTAATTATCAGCTTGGAGCAGAAAAACATGAGTTAGTAATTTGGCATAAATGCCAAAATTAAATTTACTGGTAGTGGATGCAACAGCAGTTTAAAGTTACTATTGCTGTAGTTTGTTCTTAACCTCGTTTTTATTCAACTCTGTCTTGTTACTGTTATCCCATAACTAATTTTCACAAGCCAGGTTCTGTAACTTAGGTCCAAAATGAGACCTCACAATACTGTGTACCATTACAGTTTAGAAATACATCTAACTCTTGTGTGGATGTTCAGGATGATTTTGTTAGCAACTTTTAAACATATTAATGAAATAATGTGTAATCATAAAAGTAACTCATTTAATCAAGGGTAGTAAGATTGAGAATTAACAGTTATCCACAAAAAACTAAAATAAAGGCTTTTTAAAAATTCTTAATGAAGCTGTATCTCTTTTCCTTTCACAGATTATTGATACTCTTAGATTAAGACATTTTATGTTTTTCAAAAGACACCTAGTTTTAAGCCCAGAAATAGTATATATATGTGTAAGAATAGAAGCATTGGAACCAGACAACTTGGGTTCATATTCCTGGTTCTAGACTTACAAACTTTGTGAACTTGGGCAAATTTCTAATTTCTCTCTGCCTCAGTTTCCTTACTCAAAATAGAGACAGTAATTGTACCTCAAAGAAGTAAATGAGTAAGACAACTGGCAAATAGTGACCATTCAGTTACCTTTAGCTCTTATTATTTTAATGGCAGATCCCTTTCTTTTTTTATACTTGTTTTAGGGGCTATACAAGGAGTTTTAAAAGACAACATGCATCTCCAGTGTCAAGAAAAATCACATCTAGTTTTTAATCATAAAAATACCATTGTATACTATATATCTACATATCTATGCTCTTTTTAAATATATCTTAATATTTTTATATAGATCAATTTTTATTTTTATTGGGCAATTTGAAAAATGATCTGTATCATAGTAAGAATGATTTCTTTTACAGCTAAGTTAAGTCACATTGATCAAAGGGAAAAGATAAAAGACATTTCCAGAGAATGTGCTCTGAAAGCTATTGAACAGAAAAACTTACTTTCTTCACAAAGGAAAGATTTAGAGAAGGGACAAAGAAAAGATTTAGGACGACATAGAGGTAAGTTAAGATCTTGTACTATTGATTTTAAAAGGAACTTCTAAAAATCTTATTTTAAAACTGAATTTTATAACTTTAATTTCTGTATATGTTAAAAAATATATATTAAAAATACATAAATATATAAGTTAAATATATATACCTATATCTAATATAGAAATATATAAATTATATATATTTCTGTATATGTATAAATATATAAATTATATATAATTCCTATATATAGTTTATATATAGAAATTAAATTATATTAAAGTTATTTTTAATAACTTTATTTTGAAGAGGTGAGAGTTCACTCTTGTCCAGCCTAGAGTGCAGTGACACAATCATAGCTCTCTGCAGCCTTGAACTCCTGGGTTCAAGCTATCCTCACGTCTTAGCCTCCTGAGTAGCTAGGACTACAGGCACATGTCACCACACCTGGCTAAATTTAAAAAAGTTATTTGTAGAGATAGGGTCTTGCCATGTTGCTCAGAGTGGTCTTGAACTGCTGGCCTCAAACGATCCTCTTACCTCAGCCTCCCAAAGTGCTGGGATTACAGGGGTACCCAGACCTATTATATTTTATATATTTATTAATATGAGTTCTTTAATACACCTATACTAAATCTAAATATGCAAAATATCCTGGTTCGTTCTTAATTCTAACCTGGGATACTTGTATATATGTGTTTCGATGTTTAACTTACTTACAGATATAATTCACTCATGGCACATTCAAGTAATAAGGAAGTTTATAAAATTAAGTGAAGGGACTCCTTTTCTGGCAATCCCTGACCTTCCCCCTCTTTACTTAGTATTTCCATTTCCACATTATAAGCATGTCTCTTTATGGTTCTATGCTTTTTTCTTTATGGACAGAGCATAATTTAACTGATAGTGATAGACTTTACAGGCTGATTTAAGATTTTTGCTTCAGCAACATCTTTTTTCACACATACCTTTATACGTTTTTGCCTATAGCCATAGCATAAAATTCCTTCAGAGGAATTTCTGGGTCAGGATATGTTTACTTTTAATTTTGACAGATGTGGCTCAGTTGCCCTCTTGAAAGACTGAACTAGTCTTTTACTCCCACCAACAATGATTGGATGTCTGTTTGTTCACACTCTCAGCAACAATTGGTTTAACAAACTTTTAAATCTTTACCAATATAAGAAGTGGAAAATATTTTTATGATTTTTGTTATGAGTGAGATAGAGTGCTTATTTTTTTAAAAACTGCCTCAATTATGATCTACCTTAGATATCATTTTTTAAAGTTTCTTTTATAATACCCCTCATTAAGCATACATAAGGACTGGAAAAGCACTTTTTAATCTCAAAGCAGTATGTGATATGTACTTGTAATTACTATTTACCTAAAACTCTTTAACATTTTATCTCTAACAGGTATTTGCCTTGTGACTACAAGGTGGCTCTGAGGAGTAATTCATTTGTATCTTTAATTTTTTTTTTAAGATTTGGTTGATGAAGACCTTTCACATTTCCAATCTGGATCACCTCCTGCCCCAAATGGTTTTAAACAACATGGGAATCCACATCTATATCATAGTCAAGGAAAAGGATCATATAAACATGACCGAGTTGTACCTCAGAGTCGAGCTTCTGCACAAATAATAAGTTCAAGTAAATCCCAGATTCTTGCTCCAGGAGAGAAAATAACTGGCAAAGTTAAGAGTGACAATGGCGCTGGATATGACACAGACAGCAGCCAAGATTCTAGGGATAGAGGAAACAGCTGTAATAGCAGCAGTAAAAGCCGGAACCGAGGTTGGAAACCTATGAGAGAAACATTAAATGTTGATAGTATTTTTAGTGAAAGTGAAAAAAAACAGCATAGTCCAAGACATAAACCAAATATCAGTAATAAGCCTAAATCTAGCAAGGATCCAAGTTTTAGTAATTGGCCAAAAGAGAATCCAAAGCAAAAAGGTTTAATGACCATATATGAAGATGAAATGAAGCAGGAAATAGGAAGCAGAAGTTCCCTTGAATCTAATGGAAAAGGAGCAGAGAAAAATAAAGGCCTTGTAGAGGGTAAAGTGCATGGTGATAATTGGCAGATGCAAAGGACTGAGTCTGGATATGAAAGCAGTGATCACATCAGTAATGGATCTACTAATTTGGACTCACCTGTTATCGATGGAAATGGTACAGTAATGGATATCAGTGGTGTTAAAGAAACAGTATGCTTCAGGTAATGTAAAAGTTGAGTGAATCATTTTTCCGTCACTCTTCTTTTTTGTTAATTGCATGAAGTAATTTTTGAAGTTTAGGGTCAATTAAATAGAATGGAAACAGCATGAACTGTTTTAAAGAGCTTTAAAAAGTTTGTTTCTTTTAAACACAAGTATGTTTCTGTAAAGAAACCTAGGATATTGTAGTTTATTTGATATTTTAGATTTCCATTTTGAATAGTTATTTCCTGATTCCAAAAATAGCAGCTTTTTATTTTTAGAAAATTTGGAAAGTACAGAAGTTTATTATCATTGTTGTGTCACTGTCAACAATTGATTGGTTTTAAAGCACAGACTTCAATTGGTATCATCTAAGTCATTAAGGTGGTTGTTTAATTCTTCTTTTTTTGGTGGGAGGGGAAGGAGTCTCACTCTGTTGCCCAGGCTGGAGTGCAGTGGCGCAATTACGGGTCACTGCAACCTCTGCCTCCCAGGTTCAAGCGATTCTCCTGCCTTAACTTCCCAAGTAGCTGGGACTACAGACACGCACCACCACGCCTGGCTAATTTTTGTATTTTTAGAGACGGGGTTTCCCCAGGCTGCTCTTGAACTTGCAACCTCAGGTGATCCGCCTGCCTTGGCCTCCCAAAGTGCTGGGATTACAGGCCTGAGCCACTATGCCCAGGCTGTTGTTTAATTCTTCAATCTATATAATGTTTATAATCCCATCTCTAACATTTGTAACTCAGAACTGAAGCTAGTTTTTACTGTCACAACTCATTCTCATGGAAGAGATATTTTCCCTTTAGCAAATATAAAAAAAATCAGCCAAATAACTTTGTGTTCAATTAATTCTAAATACATTTATTATATTACTGTTTAATCCTTCTAACAATGTGTTTGTTTGATATTAGCTGATATTTGACCACATTTGTTATTAAAAGGTAGATTTGCAAAAATCAACTGCTCGTGTTTTATGAAAATGCTTGTTTCAATAAAGACTTAAGGAAAGGGCCAGATGTAGTGATTACACACCTGTAATCACAGCACCTTGAGAGGCTGAGGCAGGAGGATTGCTTGAGCCCAGGAGTTCAAGACTAGCCTGAGCAACATGGAAAGATCTCATCATCTCTAGGAAACAGTTTTAAAATATTAGCCAGGTATCGTGGCATATGCCTGTGGTCCCAGCTACTTGGGAGGCTGAGGTGGGAGGATTTTTGAGCCCAGGAGGTCGAGGCTGCAGTGAACCATGTTTGTACCACTGCACTCCATCCTGGGCAAAAGAGCAAAAGGTCCTGGCTCAAAAAAAAAAAAAAAAGACTTGACAAGGTAGTTTTATAATTCTTCTTGGAATGGAGTAGCCTAGGGTAGTAGAAAGATCAGGACTTTATAACCAGATAGACTTAGATTTTAATTATTGGGCAAATTAATTTGACTTTTACAGTCTTTATCTTCTGCAAAATGAAGATAACAACTACTTTTAAGTATTAAATAATGTACATTAAGCCCTAGAACAGCACATGGCATATAATAAATGTTTAACAAATGTTGTTTTTTTTTTTTAGACTAAACAAAGGCAGTCCATAATACCTGATGTGTTTAGTGTGTATTTTATTTTCTAGTGACCAGATTACGACAAGCAACCTAAATAAAGAACGTGGGGACTGTACCTCCCTTCAGAGCCAACATCACTTAGAAGGTAAAAAGCTTATTTGAATATAATAGTTGCTGTAAAAAATGAATTATAGTAATTTATTGTTTGCTATTATGTATCTGAGAGAAAATCCTATATGACTATAAAAATTATTTTTAAATAACCCTAAAATATCAATAAACAAATTTTATTAAGTTAATATATGTTTTAATGAAGTACATGTGGAAAGAAGGAAATCAGCATTCTTTTTTGTATTTGTATTGTCATACAAAAGAAAGCATGCTATACTTTCCACATTGACTTCACAAAGTGTTAATAATGGTTTTGTATCTTACTTTTTATTTGATTGGATAACTGTTGCTTTTGAAGTTTGCAGCCTTTTTTAATGTGCTGTTTGGATATGTCTCTTATTAAAGATAGCATTAGATTGCTTCCTTTTTTGATTTAGATGATGAAGTCTTTCAATTTTTTTTTTTTTTTTTGGTAGCAGTTTGCATTTTAAGTGTCCACATTAGGGACCCTTGAACACATTGCTTTTGATACTAGCCCTTAAAACTGTGATTTGAGACCCAGATAGGGAGGAGTATCTGTCTATGGTGGCTTGTTAACACTTTACTTTTACTTAACAGAAGGTATATTTCTATATTTGCAAAGAAAAATGTCATATTCTGATAGCTTAGAAACTGGCTGTAGACTGTTGGTCTTTCTGACTTTATTTACCTCCTACCTTTTATGTCTATGGGAAATAGGCATAAAAAGAGAATGGTCCATTGAGGTAAGAGTAAAGAAGATAAGAATGGTCCTGTTACTGATAAGTTTATGAGTAATGATGAGGGAAGTTGAGAGCATTCATACTTGAAGGCTTTTAAAAGATGGGAAAGCTATGAGAAAAGGGGAAACTCTATCAGGATAGGTAGGTTTTAGATTATGCAATGGTAGTATCTTCAAAATCTCAAGGTGTTAACTCAAGTTTGTTTCTTGCTCACAATACAAGTCCAGAGGTGGTCAGTGTAGTCTCTTCTTAGGAGTCACTCAGGATCCCAGGCTAAGGGGATATGGGTGAGGAGGACATAAAGGAAGATATATTGTGGAGAATCACCTGCCAACTCTTAAAACTTCAAACCCGAAGTGACACATGCACTTCCACTTCTGTATCATTGACCAGAGCTAGTCTTCTAACCAGGCCTGATTTCAGAGAAGGTAGAAAAGTGCAATTTTACAGGTGCTTGGAATTGAATGGAAGTATGTGTGAACAACTCTAATGACTGCCATAGTAGTTAAGAACAGATAGAAAGATTGATAAAGAGCCTTCTGGAAAAGTTCAATTTGGCACCAATAACTATGCAATGGTGTGGGATTATTATAGGCGATTTGTTAGCAACACATAACAGCCCAGAAGCAAAGAAAGTTAGATATTTGAATGTATACAGGATTCAGGGTTCCTATTGGGAGTATATACCTGAAGAATTTGGGGGAGAGAAGTCAAGGAAGATGATTAGCAAAGGGATTATTATGTTGCAATCAAAGACAATGTTTTCAAATTTTATAATTCAGAGGAGTAGAAGGGATATAATTTTTCACAATATAAAAGAGCAATGAACAGCAAATTTTAAAGTTTTTTAGTCTTTGTTATGCTTAAGGCTTTTGTGGGGATTATTTTTCAGTTTGCAGACAAAGAATGTGATTAAATGTTAAATTATTTTGTTTTCATCAAATGGTATACTATCAGAAGGAAACACTTATATTAAGGAAATAACCTTCCTTTCCCATATTAGAATGTCTCGCCTGATAAAATCTGATAAGTTTGGTAACCAAGTATTACAGGAAACAGTAAAGGGTTGGCCAGAAATCATAGCAAAAGTCAGTGAGATTGAACAATAACTGCAAGTTCAGTACTTGTTACAAAATGATGCTTGCTTCCTGATAGTTATAAAAACACAAGATCGTAGAGATTTTGATGGTCAGAAGTACATTGCTATAAGAACTTTGCAGGAGGTTTCCTCATTTAATATGAAAGTATGTGTGTGATGCACTTAAAAATGCTTTTTTGTGGTAAAATATGTATAACCAAATTTACCATTCTAACTATTTTTAAGTGTACAGTTCAGTGGCATTAAGTATATTCATGCTGTTGTGCAACGATTACTACCATCCATCTCCAGAACTTTTCTATCTTCTCAAACTGAAGTTCTCTACCCATTAAACAGCTCCTCATTCTCCCCTCCTCCCAGCCCTTGGCAATCACCATTCTACTTTTTGTCTCTGAGAATTGGACTATTTTAGGTACCTCATATAGGTGGAACCATATGATATTTGTCCTCTTGTGTGTGAGTTATTTCACTTAGCATGATGACTTCAGGGTTCCTCCATGTTGTAGATGTATCAGAATCTCATTCCTTTTTAAGACTGAGTAACATTCCTTTGTATTATATACCACATCTTGTTTATGCTTTCATCTGTAAGTGGACATGTGGGTTGTTATTATCCTTTGGCTATTGTGAATAATGCTGCAATGAATATTAGTGTGCAAATGTCTGTTTGAGTTCCTACTTTGAAATCTTTTGAATATATACCCAAAAGTGCAGTTGCTGGGTCCTGTGGTAGTTATATGTTTAATGTTTTCAAGAACTGCTGTACTATTTTTACAGCAGCTGCACCATTTTACATTCCCACCAGCAGTGCATAAGGACTCCAGTCTCTCCATATCCTCACTAGCACTTGTTATTTTCTGTTTTAATAGGTATTGTATTGTGGTTTTGTGTAACCCACTCTTTATTTAACTAAATAAATTATACTATTTTAAAGTTATTTCTGATTTCATAAACTTTCTACTTCAAAGCCTACCACGGTTCTCTAAGCCAGTCTTTGACTTCAGAACATCTGTTTGTGTTGTGCCTTGTGGTATTATGTATTCTCTTCCCCCAGTCTGGGACTGAGAATATGTGGAAAAGTGATATAGGAATTTTTTTCCCAAATTAAAAACTTGCTGTGCATGGTTTTTTCCCCCAGTAAGGGACAATTTATTATAATTTTGTGACTATATATGATTTTCTTGGTCATTTCTATTTCTTATAAAATGAGGGCACACTTACATTACTGACCTATAGAATCATTTTATATCAATAGCTAAAAGACTTAAAATTTAAAGAGCCTTAGAAATTTCTTACTTTCATATTTTCTTGACATTTTGTCAATTTTTAATATTAGTCTATGCAAGTATATTTAATGGTAGAGGACCAAAATCTGTAATAATGCCACCGTTATTTCTTTTTTTATACCATTAATAGAGATATTATATAGGCTTGTCTGCCTATGTCATGATGAATTCTGCTGCAAAAATCCATCCCTACACTGCCTAAAGTTGTTATATTTGGGAACATTGTTTAAATTGCCACAATGCCATTTGTAATGTTTTAGCCCCTGTTTTAAAATGGAATTGTAGTGGAGGGATTTCACACGCCTTAAATTACATTCAAGACAGAATAAATGATATGTTTAAAACACATTGTCAGGAGAAAGCATCACATATTTGAAGAACACAAGTAGTTTGGTATATGCAGGGCAGAAGTGCATGCATGGAATTATGGGATAATGGCAACAGGGATAGAAGCCAAATTATGCTGAAAATTTGTGCTATTTTTTAATCATAGAGGAAATGGAGAGGCACCAAAGGATAAGAAAAATGGTATACTGTAATTTGCATTTTGGAAAAGACTGTGGTGGTGGTAGTATAGAGGATAAATTTGGGACAGTGGGAGAAAAATTAGTTAGATGATGATTGTAATAGCCTAGGAGAGAAAAGTTGGGGGCAGTACCAATGTCAAGAAATATTTGAGAGATGATAAGCATATGAGGGCAGGATAATTAGTTAGCTTTTGTGACACGTACCAAATGAGAGAAAGGGAAGCAGGGATAGATGTATTTGGGATGTATACAACTAGATTTGCCATTTAGCAAAATGGGGAATATAGGAAGAAGGAACAGATTTTGGGGGTGGAAGGATGCCAAGTTTATATTTTAATTTGTTGAGTTTATCATCTAGGTAAACAGCATTATTAGGCAGTTAGGAATATAAGTCTAAAACTCAGGAAAGATTATATATTTAATAACCATCCACCTATATAGGAATTGAATGCCACAGACACAGACAGGATCCTTTAGGAAAATTGGAGATCGAAGGGCAAGAAATAGACAAAGTAAGGAACATTGGCTTTGCTGAGGAAGAGAAGTGAGCTAAAGCTAGAGAGAAGGAGCAAGTATAGAAAGGAATGAGAAGGGGGAGCTGGAAAGATATGAGAAAATATTGGAGACGGGGTTATCAAAGGAAAAAACAGAGAAGTGTAGATCTTTCAGGGGAAGAGTGTCCATAGATTAAGCAGAATAAGGATTAAAAAGTGCCAGTTTGATTTAGCATTTATTAGTGGTATAGTAAAAGCAGTGTTTGAGGAACATTAGACATAGATGCAAGATTGAAGTAGAATTGAGGTATTTAGAAGTAAAGGGCCATGTTTGTAACTTAATCTCAAATGGTCCAGGAAAAAAAAAAAAACCCTATTATTAAAATGTTAATAATAGCTGAATCTGGAGAAAGGATATAATATACTGCTTTTTTTCCATTAATAGAGATATTATATAGGCTTGTCTGCCTATGTCATGATGAATTCTGCTGCAAAAATCCATCCCTAAACTGCCTAAAGCCATTATATTTGGGAACATTGTTTAAATTGCCACAATGCCATTTGGAATGTTTTAGCCCCCTTTTTAAAATGGAATTGTAGTGGAGGGATTTCACACGCCTTAAATTACATTCGAGACAGAAGAAATGATTTCTTCTTACAAAAATGATTTCTTCTTATAAAAAGTATGTTTTATACTTTTTAAATCTTTCAAATTTTCTGAATTTTGAAAATTTATTTCCAAGTAAAAAGTCAAAAGATTACAGTAGACTAATGGTTGCACAGCAGTGTGAATGTACTTAATGCCACTGAACTGTACACTTAAAAATAGTTAGAATAATAAATTTTGTTATATATATTTTACCACAATAAAAAACCCTTGAAGTGCATTATGTACTTTTTCATATTAACTGAGGACACCTATTGCAAAGTTCTTAGAGCAATGTGCTTTTGACCATGAAAATCTCTAAGACTTTATGTTTTTATAGCAGGAAGCAAGAGAAGTAAAGAAATGAATTTTTGTCTGTCTTTCCAAACATTTGCTGTGAATAGCATACCTAGAGGAGAAAATGAAACTAAATGCTTAGTTTGCGTTTTGTTTTGTTTGTTTTCAAGTGGACATGCTTGGTATTTATATTGCAGAAGATAAGGAACTAATGATGTACAGAGGGAGAGAAAGGCATGAAGAATAGAACAGAACAGTAATTGATGGAGTAAGACCCTTTAGGCAGAGTGAGAAGGAAACAAGGTAAAGACAGGATTTGAATGAAAAGGATGGCAGCTTTTCTGTGATGAAGGAGAGAAAGATGAGAGCAGATACTGATTAGTGTGTATTTGTGTTAGGTAGAACAGTTGAAGTGTTTATACCTAATGGACTTTCTTTTTTCTATGAGGTACGGTTATCTACTGAGGTAAGTACATAGTAGGTTAGGATATTTATAGATCATATGTAACAGATCACAAAAGAATTATTAGGTCTTTCAAGAACTTTTGCCATTTGCTTCCGGAGTCTGCAATACTTGGCTTAATCTCAGTTGATCCTAGAAGTCAGGATTAGTTAATGCTGAGAGTCATGATCTGGGACATAACAAATAGGAGTGAAAGAAGTTAATCAGTGGTTTAAAAATCTGTTAAGTCCCTTATTTCTTCTTGTACAAATAGTCTGTACCTCCACTTTCTTAAGTGAAATATACTGTCCTTAATGTTGTTACATCCTAGAATTAAGTCAATAAAAAATTTTGTCAGAAGTGTTTGTACATATACATAAGTTTTCTCTAAGATGTTTTTGGCAAACTACCAAGTTTGTTCATTTAAGATAAATACATTAGAAAGTATATTTAGAGAAGTACTTTTGTCAGCCGATTTTTTTTCTATGCATTTTAAACATTTTTTCTCTAAAAATTTCACAAACTGGTAACACATAATCTCTTCTCTTGCTGTGGCCTACCCAGGACCACCAAATGGCTACCTATGTACTTTTTTAAAACCAAACTTCTGGGATTGAAATTTACTTTGTAGCAAAATAGCAATATTTGCTTTTCCTTTAAATTATAATCCAAGTGCAAAAAGCATTTATTGACTCCTGCTTTATTATTTTGTAAAATCCCCAAATTTAGGTTTCAGATAGTATAGATTATTACTACATATTAAAGTATCTCTCTACTCCTTTTAGTATGTAGTAAATTTATCCATAAATATTTATCTAGTTAAAGTTTTCTGATTTTTCTAAAATATTCAAATTTATTTCAAATGTATTTTTATTGTAAATTCAGTCATTGATTTGATTATTGCTGTTGAATGTTTAGGGTTTGTAAATATATATATATGTCTATTTTAAACATAGGTCTTTTTTTTTAGATGAAATATATATTTTGATTTCTTGAATACTCTGCTTTGGGTTTTTTTGTATACAGAATCAAAATGGGCATTATTAAAGTTTCTTGCCTTGGTACTGAGGTTTTTTTTTTTCTGTGTCAAAGCGTTAAAATTGGACTTAGATTTGCGAATAACCTGGAGCCAAAATTCCTCACAAAGACACATGGATGTCTATGTCAGCAGAAGAGAAAAATAACATATCTATTTTTAAGTTAGTTGGAATTCTGAAGTCAAACCACTTGGTTGAATGCCTGCCACAGTGATATTAAAATTTCAAACATGCTCATAAAACCTATGCTGCCTCCTGCTGCCCATTGTGTGAATAATTTATAAAAGTAAAGAATTACTTAAGAACTAAATATTTACTTGTTTCTTGTTTGTGAATATTAAACTTGAAATTACGAATTGGCGAATAAATTATGAATTGGCTAATAATATGAAGTTAAAAATCACACTGGGTAGCAAATTACATTTCAACTTAAAAATTAAGCTGTGAACATTGACAAATTATTGAAGTTCTTTTTGACATCTTATTTCTTGTCACATCTTTTTTTAATCATAAAATAGCTGTTGAAAAGATTGGCAAAGTTTTTGAGCCTCAGGCAGTGTGTCAGGCTTACCCACAGTGATTTTCTTAAACATGAAAAATAATATATTCCTTCTAGAGAGACTCTGGGATAAATTTTACTGCTTTTTAAAAGTGTTATGAGTATAGCACTTATAGACTTGAGATAAGTGGGAGGGAAAGATAAGATTTGTCTCAATTCATACTTAACTTGTCTTGCACCACTGAGTTGGGAACATGATGGGCAGGGTGGAGGTGACTTAAAAGAAGTAAAACTGTGTTTTTGAGGCAATTGTTTATTCTGCAGACCTTCATTTGAATGTCTTTTGTGTGCTAGATACTGTGTTAACTTCTGGGGAAATTTTTTTTTTTAAGGCACATATATAATCAGAGCGCTTACTGCAATTTAGTGGAAGTAAACGTGTTAAATCTTAAATGAATGCCAGATTTATAGTTCCTCTCATTCTACCATCTTAAGTTTTTATTATTTACTATATGGAGCGATGTTGGCATAGAGGGTATTAAATTCTCATGTATATTACATGACTCTTTCTTGGAAATTGCTTCCAAGATTTAACTTGCAGAGCCTGATCATAATCAAATATAGATTATTTTCCCCCTATAGGGCAATACCTAAAAAATATCTAAGATAAAGAACACTTATTGTTTAAAAAATAAAATCACTGCTTTAATAACTTTGTTTTCTTTGCAGTCTTCATAGATTTGGTGTACAGTAAAGTAGAAGCAGGAGAATGAGAGGAAAATGAGATAAATGAACATGATGAAAATGTCAACTAAAAATACAGGAGAATGCAGAAAAACTTACTAGAAATGTTACAGAAGTGTAGACAATTAATTGACAGTTCATGCTAATGCCATATATTTTGCTATCTTCTATGGGCATCAGCACGTTATTTGATGTTCACACTAGTGGCCTAGTTTCATCAGAAGGAGATTTAGTATAATGACTTTGTATGTTAATGGCATAGTGCAGTGGCATGAGCACTAGCTTTGGAGTGAACCCTGGATTGGTTTAAATGCTCCTACTTATCAGATATATAGAATATTGATTAGGTCACTTAACTTCCCTGAGCCTAAGTTTCCTCAAGTGTAAAAAGGGGAATTGTTTCACAGAACAGTTGTGACTGATGTTTTAAAAGACAACTATTACCAACTAGAACAGTAGTTGTCAAACTTTTGGGCCTCAGATATCTTTATAATCTTAGAAAAGGATTTATGACCTAAAAGAGCTTTTGTTATGGTTATGTCTTATATAGGTTATGTCTTATATAGGTTATGTCTATCAACATTTGCTAGATTAGGCACTAAAACTGAAACTTTCAAAATATTTATTCATTTAAAGAAATAAACCCAGTACATGCTAACACAAATAACATTTTTAAATGAAAATTAACTATTGAAAACAAAAATTTAGTGAGATGAATGGCATTGTTTTATGCTTTCAAATCTCAGTTAATGCCTGGCTTCATGTAAGATGGCTGGATTCTTGTTTTTGCATCAGACTGTTGTGATGTTTTCATGTATGAAGAAAGCCCATTTACACACAGATAATACAGTTGGAAATAGGAATATTTTAATAGCTTTTCCTAAAAATTGTGGATATTCTTCTTTGACACTACACCAAGTAGTAGTTTCTTTAATGCAGTGTGAAATCTGAAACCATAGTATTTAACTTTTAGTCCTCCATTACATTAAAATACATCAGTCTGTCTTGCACTTTGAATGGATACTTTACTCATGCATGATTTTGTAACATCCATGTATGGTCATTTAAAAAATACTGGTTTGCAGCCGGGCATGGTGGCTGACACCTGTAATCCCAGCACTTTGGGAGGCCGACGCTGGCGGATCACCTGAGGTTTGGAGTTCGAGACCAGCCTGACCAATATGAAGAAACCCCGTCTCTACTAAAAATATAAAAAATTAGCCAGGTGTGGTGGCGCATGCCTGAAATCCCAGCTACTCAGGAGGCTGAGGCAGGACAATTGCTTGAGCCTGGGAGGCGGAGGTTGCAGTGAGCCGAGATCATGCCATTGCACTACAGCCTGGGCAACAAGAGCGAAACTCTGTCTCAAAACAAAAAAAAAAAATACTGGTTTGCTGAGTTATGCAGGGCTTCCAAGTGTTGATACATTTCACTAATATCTTTCTAAAAACGATTTTTGTTACTATCACCATAGATACTAGCAGAAAGTCTTTATAAGTATTGGGAAGTTGCAAAACTGGTGGTGGATACAAGTTTTCTTCAAACAGCTGTCATGCTTAGTATTACCACAGCAAAAGTGCTTTATGCATATTTCCCATTTCCTCATATAGAATAATAAAAAGATGTGCAAATGAAGTAATTTAATAAAATAATTGTTACTGTTTCATCAAGCATTCTTTAAGTAAAACTGGCTTAAAAAACACAAGTATATGGCAATGAAGAATACAATTAGTACAGTTTAGTGTTACTGCCTTGAATTATGCTAACAGTTTTATCCATTATTGTTTTTGCGCCATCAGTGTAAATGGCAACACAGTCAAAAAGTAAAGTAACATCTTAATATTATCATGAAAATAGTTTGACTTCATAGACCCTCTGAAAGGGTCTCGGAGACCTCCAGGGGTCCAAGGCCACACTTCGAGAATTGCTGAACAAGCATAATCTTAAGACTTGGTACATATTGGGTATTCCATAAACTGTAGCTATCATTATTGTGGTGGTACATGACTAAAATAATTTTATACAGTTTTCTACTTCTCATTTCTACGATAAGTGGGTGATGATGTTCACAAAGTAATTAAAGATACTTTTGTGTTTTGTTGATACATTGGTGGTTGTGACTTTTCTATCGGTATATTGGTGCCCCAGGACCCTTGTGCCTTAGTAAAGGAAAAAGCTCCCTGTAGACCTTCAGGTTCTCAGATATAAAGCACTTGTTCTCCCATAAGGGGGAATCAAAAACTGAGATGGTGTTAGGTAAACTCCTGTACAAATCCAAATGTCTTACTTCCCTTTTCTTCATCTCTACCTTTTAAAATAATTTTTAGTTTTCAGGGTTTTGTTTGTTCAGTTGGGCCTACTTTATCTGTAGTCTGGACATTAATTTCATTTAATTGTATTAAAGATTAGAGGGCAATAGTCATTTTTATTAGAGCTGTTTTAGTTAAGGTCATGTTTTGTAGAGAGAAATCCAAATGTAGATAATGTTTTACTCTGAACATTAATATTGTTAAAGGCTCTCCAGTGAATTCTCTTAGAATCATTGTTCAGAGGGAAATAGACCTGCTGTATTTTATGTGGTGCCATATTGACCTTTAGGCTCTAATCAATAGCTAGCTATAATTAGAGAGAGAGAGAAAAAATGATTAATTTGGTATCTGAAATCTCATGTAGCAGGCTTGGAAGACACTTGGAAGTAACAAAAGTCACATTGTAAATTAGTATAACTTTTTTCATAAGACTTCATTAAAATTAAATTAAAAAACTATTTGGTGCCTATTAAATGTCAGAACCAGGAGAGAAGTTAAGTATCAATTATTAGGAAGCATTATGGCATCATGGTTAAGAGCACGGACTTTTGAGTCATAAAGATCTAATTCTGTAGTATATCGATATATATACTTAACCTTTCTAAGCCACTGTTTTCTCATCTGTAACATCAAGTTGATAGTCATTTCTTTATAAGGTTATTGTAAAGATTAAATGAAATATCCACTTCTCACAACTTGAGTAAGCAGTCAATAAATGGTAGCTAATTAGTAGTGGTATATTTTATATGCTATCATAATAACCTCCTACCAATTTTAATTCAGTTTAAATTCCTAATATTCCCATGAGGTAGGTAAAATGGATTATCATTATCCCATTATATAAGTGAGGGAACTGAGATTTTAAGAGGTTAAGAGGCTTGTTTACCTACCCATAATTAGTGAGTCCAAACTTCAACTCAAGCCAGCGATCTTCAAATGCAGGGTTTTTTCACTGTTAACACTTGGTCAGTAAAGATCTTGTCTTAAGTAACAGGGAAAACACATACACAGATCTGCATGAC
Organism: Pan paniscus; assembly: GCF_029289425.2. Taxonomy (NCBI): domain Eukaryota; kingdom Metazoa; phylum Chordata; class Mammalia; order Primates; family Hominidae; genus Pan; species Pan paniscus. Next base: position 117,067,661 of record NC_073252.2, read on the forward strand.
CCAGCAGGAACAGCACTATTCCATCATGGATGACACCCTCAAGTGATAATAAACTGAAGAAATTTTGCATAAAGCATTCAAAAAAGAACTGTTATTTTGAGTTGGGTCTTAAAGAATTCATTTTTTTAAATTGGAAGAGATTACCTGTTTATAGAAAGCTTTATGTAAATATAGAAAAGTATAAATGAAATAAATTCTGTAACATAATTTAAATTATTTTGTTTTCCTCATCTCTTCTCCCCACCCCACCCAACCCTAGGCTTTAGAAAAGAACTCAGGAATTTGGAAGCAGGCTATAAATCTCACGAATTCCACCCAGAATCACATTTACAAATAAAAAATCATTTGATAAAAAGGTAACCATATTTTTTTCCCTAAATACATGTATTATAGGCACGTTGTTTATCAGAAGGGCATAAATACATATTATTACTTTGAAAGCAATGGGTCTACAGTATTAAGATGCCTTTCTTATTGGGAATCATTAATAGAATGTGGATCTAAGGATAGAGAGCTTACAAAGTACCAGGTACAGTATCTGATTGTCTGTTTCAATCCTCACAGCACTCTTATGAGGTAGGTGATATTTTACAAGAGAAAATTTGAAGCTTAGGTTAAGTAATGTGACCAAAACAATCGAGCTGAGATTTGATTATAGCTCCATCTACCTAGCAAATCCTCAACTCTCTTTAACCATTGCATTCTAATTAAATTCCACATAATTCATATGAGAAAAATAATTTGCAATATGGCATCATTTACCCTCACCTTAGAAAATAACTATTACCTAAAGATAATCTTGATTACATTATTTTAAACTAGTATACAGCCAGGTGTGATGTGGTGGTACATGTCTGTAATCCTAGCTACTGAGGAGGCTGAGGCAGCAGGATCACTTGAGGCCAGTTTAAAGCCAGCCTAGGCAACATAGCAAGACCCTCAAATATAATATAAATATATTTGCAAAATATAATAAAGTAATTAATATACTATACTGCTACATATCAAAATTTAAGTACTTCTACCTCTATTGCCTTTAAAGTTTGGAGTGTTGGTGGGGAGATGTTTTAGAGTACTGTTTGACTGTTAACACTTTCCTCAAGTTCTATATATTGTTACAAATAAATGTAATTTTAGTGTTTTGAGTTGAAGTGAGTTTTTAAAATTATATTTCTAATTATTAGAAATGGGATTCTGGTAATGATGGGTGTTTCTGGTAAACACTCACATATTCTGACATAAAGAGTTTGGATTTGGAGAGAGTTGAAAATGTTAATGGTTGCAAATATCTTTCCATTTTTGTGGTTTTGTTGTAAAAATAATATAAACTGTATTTTGGGAAAATCAAACTACAAAACAAATGTTTATTTTCCCCTAGTTTCATATATTTGCATAGGGTGTTCTAGCTTTGTTTTTATTTTCATATTTCAGATCACATGTACATGAAGACAATGGAAAGTTATTTCCTTCATCCAGTCTACAAATACCCAAGGACCATAATGCAAGAGAACATATCCACCAGTCAGATGAACAGAAACTTGAAAAACCAAATGAATGCAAATTTTCTGAGTGGCTTAATATAGAAAATTCTGAGAGAACAGGTTTGCCTTTTCACGTTGATAACTCTGCTTCTGGGAAGAGAGTGAACAGTAATGAACCATCTTCATTATGGTCTTCACACCTAAGAACTGTTCGGTTAAAGCCAGAAACTGCTCCTCTCATCCAGCAGCAAAATATTATGGATCAATGTTACTTTGAGAACTCTCTATCCACAGAATGTATAATTCAGTCAGCCAGCAGATCTGATGGGTGTCAGATGCCAAAACTTTTTTGCCAGAATCTACCACCCCCTTTGCCACCAAAGAAATATGCTATAACCAGTGTGCCACAGTCAGAGAAAAGCGAATCTACACCTGATGTCAAACTTACAGAGGTGTTTAAAGCTACCTCTCATCTTCCGAAGCACAGTTTAAGTACAGCTTCAGAACCAAGTTTAGAAGTGAGTACACATATGAATGATGAAAGACATAAAGAAACATTTCAAGTGAGAGAATGTTTTGGCAACACACCAAACTGTCCATCCAGCTCCTCAACTAACGATTTTCAGGCAAACTCAGGTGCCATTGATGCATTTTGCCAACCAGAACTAGACTCTATTTCTACCTGTCCAAATGAGACAGTTGCATTAACTACCTATTTTTCAGTTGATAGCTGCATGACGGATACATATAGATTGAAATACCATCAGAGGCCCAAGCTGTCTTTTCCAGAGAGCAGTGGCTTTTGTAATAATTCACTATCTTAGAGTGAAAAAGGACTAGACCTGTGTTACATAATAATCTTGGTTCAAGCTGCCCTTCTGAACAAAGATATAAACCTAGCATACATTGTAATAGATAACTGGTAAAATTGACCAACTTTTACTTCTCAGAGGCCATTTAAATATAATAGGAACCTACTGACCAAACCTAGTGATACATAAAATTAAAGCCTGTGGCATCTTTAAAGTTGTTAATCACTATACATACGTACGTGTATATGTGTATACACATATATAATTTTATGATCAATATCTTAGATATTTTAGAAATTCCCTTTGAATAGTCTTGGCGTGCCGTGAAAAATAGAAAATCAGGGAGATATAATAATTCATTTGTCATATGCTACAGTTGAATAAAAATTAAATTTGTCCCCCTATTTTGTGGCCAGTAGACTGGGAAGTATTAAACTAACCAGTACTCATGTATGGAGATTATAAACTATGCTAATTGAAAAGTACCAGGTGATACATAGCCTGGTACTTTTTTGTCAAAGAATTGCTTTATGAAGAAGCACTTTCTAATGGGTAACCAGAAAAGGGCTTCACCCATTTGTTTTTGACTTCTATGATAGTCACTGCATAAGATCCCTTTAAGTGTCTTAAAAAAAATGACTTATGAATTTGATAGCATTTGGGGAAAAAAGCCTTATATGATTAACAATTTGTAAGTTTTCAAGATCAGATGGAATTTAATTTTGCTCCTAGAATTTTTGTCTTCAGAATATCTAGTTAAGATAAATTAGGCCTTTGACTATTATAGGTATTCATAAATGCTACTTTAGCCATGTAAGTTAAAAAGTTAAAATACTTAAACTTTAGTGTATTTATTTATCTCGTTACTTTTTTTCTAATTTTATATGAAATGTGAAAGGTCTTTATTTTGGTTTGGTTTACTTTGGGCTGCTAACCACCAGTGTTAGGAATTAATGTAGGGCCCCCTCTTATTGGGAATGTCACTGTAATTGCCTACATTTTCTTTGCTGTAATATTACCTGCTTATAGGTTGTCAACCCATTTTATCTGAATTTGAAAATCTATCTAGGTTTCCAGATTAAATTTCTACCTTTCATATAGAGAGTTTAATTTTAATAAAATGTTTAATTAGAGCATCCTTCCCTTTTATTCTACTTTGAACAAATAGTAATTTTACCCCAACTACTTTTCATGAAGAGTGCTTTGAAAATTAAAGGAATTTTTATTATTATGGTAACCTTATGAGTAAAAATAAGTTACTTTAATTGCTTTATTTCGTTAGTTGTCATTTTATTTTGTACTATGCTGGTAAACTAATTGTGGTTTAGAATAGTTTTATGTTCACTCCTGATAACTGAGAAACAGAACTAAAGTTTTCCTTACATTCCTAAATGGATAAACCTCATATTCAATAAACTAGTAAATGTAGCCACTTGACTGATTGCGTAAATCGTGTTAAAACATTCTAATGTTGTAAATAATTTAATGTGAATACTGTTAGATAAACAGAAAATAATTGCTTATAAAAGTCTAACTTCACCCAGTTACCAAGTCTTGGCCAAATTTTATCTTCTGCCTATAGTTTTTACTAGCCTTTTTAAACTGTAATAGTGAGTGATCATTACTTTATATTCTCGTAAGTTAGAAATACTTGAATGCCAAATTAATTTTATCTTTTAAGAAAGCTTATTTTTAACATAATTTTTTAGTATGGAGGGTTTGTAAATAATGTAAAGTTTGTAAACCTGTATTTAAAATACCAAAGTTTTTACTTCTTTTATAACATTGTAAGATACTAGAAAAATGGGCTTCAAGTTTTTTAATAGCTTTCACAAAGTTTGTGTAGTTTTTTTTTTCTATTTGGTTAAGATGTGAGTTGGAAATGTATTATTTGAAACATTTAAACTAATTTTTGTATTTAACAGCAGTCTCAGACATTTGTCTTTTCAACTCAGTTGAGTTGTAGACATCAAATAGAAATGTCCAGTTGAAACCTCCTGACTCATGTACTACTACACAAACTAGAAAATGACCATTTATTTTTATGTTGATTCAACACTCCAAATACAGATTGATACATATATACTAATCATTTTATTTCATGTAAAAGTTTTACATCTAGGGTGCCTATTTATTTTTATAGATGCTTTCATCCAGTTATAAGCTTATTATAACTTTGTAAATATTTCAGCCAACAGTTGTAATGTTTAAAATACTTACCTTCAGAATGTTATATTTTCATGTGAAATCAATTTCTTCTAATTCAAAAAAATTTTAAGATAAACTGATTTTTAAGTTTATATGATTGGACTTCTCTTTGCATTCATGAACTGTGTGTCACCCTCCCACCAACGTGGATTATTATGGGACATGTTAAGTCACGGGTACTTGGAATTTCACTGATCATAAACTGTTATCACAGGAGATCCTAGGAGTTAAACTCCAGCAAGGTCTAAAGCACAGCTCCTTAGAAAAGGAGTTGGCAAACTTCCTATAAAGATAGAAAATAATTTAGGCTTTGTGGACCATAATATTTCTGTAATAACTACTCAACTCTGCCTTTGTAATGTGAAAGCAGCCATAAACAATATGTAAATGAATGAGCATGGCTGTTTTCCAGTAAAACTTTGTCAACATAGAAATCCAGATTGCATATAACTTTCATGTCATGAAAGTTTTTTTTTTCCCCATTTTAAAATGTAAAAAATATTCTTAGCTCACAGGCTGAAGTCTTCACGCCACTTACGGACTGAGTATTTGCAGCTCTTTACATCCTAAAACGTTCAGGTTAAGCTCCCTAAAAACTATCCCTTGCAACTGCTAATAAGCCAGTTCATTTCAAAAGGAACTACTAAAACAATCATTTCACTTTATATAAAATGGTGTGAAATTTACAAAAGAATTTATCAGAGTAAAGTCACATTGATTTTCTTTTGATGTCTTTTTTGTTTTGTTATCTTAGCAAGTTTGCAACTTTTCTTGGAGTTCCATTTATCCACTTCTTAAAAGCCTTCAAACTGAGGGCAATGTAAGCAGTCACTATACTTGCTATGGCACAGTTTAATGGTAGGTACAATTTCTTACCTATAGGAAAGATTCAGCCTTCATACTGCCACCATTTTGAAAATGCCAATTACAGTCATGTCATATTACTAAGTCAGGGTTCGCCACAGAAAGAGAATCAACAGGATATATATAGAAATAAATTTATTATGAGGGATTGGCTCTCGTGATTATGGAGGCTGAGAAGTCCCACAATCTGCTTTCTGCAGACAGTAAGCGCAGGAAAGCCAATGGTGTAGTTCCAGTCCAAACCCAAAGGTCTGAGAACCAGGGGCCCTGGTCCATGTCTGAAAGCCAGAGAATCAGGAGAACCAATGTCCAAGGATAGAACATGGATGTCCCTGTTCAAGCAGAGAGAAGACAGAATTTGCCCTTCCTCTGCCTTTTTATTCCAGCCAGGCCCTCAAGGGGTTGGATGATGCCCACCCGCAGTGGAGTGGGTGGCTCTTTTTTATTCAGTCTACTGATTCAAATGCTAATCTCTTCTGGAAACACCCTCATGGACAAACCCAGAAATCTGGGCATCTCCTAGCATAATCAAGATGACATATAAAATTAACCTTCACACCAAGATCTCTCCATCTTCACCATACTAGAAATTTTCAGAATATTTGGTAATTGTGGTAGTAGGCTGATTTTAGGCTCAAAAAGGCAGTATGGATTATGATCGGAAGTCTGTGTGTGACCTAACAGTAAACTATGTGAGAACTGTTAATCACCTCACAATCATACCACCAGGTAATTTGTTAGAATAAAACCAAACTCAGCTATATAAGTAAACATTTATTAGATGAAACCATTAGCAAGCAGTGCAGAAACAGTTCACACAGTTGATTTGGTAAACTCAGTGAAATCCCAGTTCTGTGTTCCTACAGATGTTTCAACCATACCTTCCATGGATGGTTCTCTTTAGGTTGATGTGACAACACCTTAAAAGCATAATTGCTAACTTTATAGTCAGCAATTATATTCCAGACTTGACTAACCCTAAGAACGATTTTGAAAGGTAGGAAGATATACAGAGAGTTTACCAGATCTTATGCCCTGTTTAAAAGGCGGGGGAGTATCCCCAAAATATTTAAGACAATTCATATATGCTGAATGCAACTAATTTAAACAAAAGACCACTTCTACCATTCCTCATGTAAAGCCTTTAGGGCTAACAGGAATATTTTCTTTTTGAGACAGGGTCTCTGTTGCCCACGTTAGAGTGCAGTGGCCCCATCTTGGCTCATTGCAACCTTCACCTCCCAGATTCAAGCAATTCTCGTGCCTCAGCCTCCCAAATAGCTGGGACTACAGGTGCATGCCAACATGCCCAGCTAAATTTTTTGTATTTTTTAATAGAGATAGGGTTTCACCAGGTTGGCCAGGCTGGTGTCACAACTCTTGACCTCAAGTGATCTACCGCCCTTGGCCTCCCAAAGTGCTGGGCTTATAGGCGTGAGCCACTGTGCCCGGCCAACAGTAATATTTTTTATTAGCTACTACAGCTTAGAGTAGCTGCTATGGGAGTGTGGCCTTTTTGATTAAATACTAGCTGATCAACCCTAGAAGATAAATTCTTGTTTTATAACATTTAGATTTAAATAACAATAAGAATGTAAGCTCCATGAAGGCAAGAATGCCTTTTTGTTTTGTTCACTGCTGTGTCTAAAATAATGCCTGGCTCAAATATTTGTTGAATGAGTAAATATGCTGACTTTGCTGAAGTATTTAAGCAAGTTACAGATATTATACAAATAAATGTTTTGGGCACAAGCACACTTAATGAAACAGTAAAAGAAAAAATAGGTTTGAAACACATAATCCTTCGTTATAGGAGGCTCAAGAGTTTAAAAGGAAAAAAGGGGGAAGATACCCAGGTAAAAGGGCATGCATGCTAGCTTTCCAATACTTTGATATTACCTGCTTTTTCTAAGACTGTATCAACCTGTCGCCCACCCATAACCTATCTTTTCATAACAGAGTCCAACTAAACCTAAAAATTAAAACTGGAACCTAGCAGCTTCTATGCAATCTAAGAATACTTTGTTCCCTCTCTCAAAATCTTTCCCTGCTTTTGAATAATTGACTTTTGAATTCATAAAAACCTTCCCTTATTAAGCATCCTATTACTTGCATCATAGTAAACCCTGATCAACTCTTAAAACATTAAAAGACATAACTATATTTCTTAATGAATACACAAGACCTTTAAGTACAAATGCTTTTATATTCAGCCCCTGTAAAGCCATCAGATGTTTGAAAGTTTTTAAACACGAACCAAAGGGTTTAATTTTAAGAACTTAGCTAGGAATGGGTGAAATCCTACCCATTTAATAGAGTTCTGCAAATTAGTAACAAAGTGTAAAATGAAAGGAAGGGTCCCTTGGAGATGTGAAATTCTTCTATTGAGAGTCCTGTCTTCTTTATTCAAGAAGTTTGTAGCCATTTTCAGAATTCACTCAAGAACCAACTTCTTAATTTAGATATCAGCGAACAAGTCTGTAAAAAGCAAGTATTTGTCAGCAATATGTGCTTTATCTTCCCAGTTTTTAACACTTTATGCCTATTTACATGTTGATAAAAAGAAAAACCTAGAACATTTCTTGTAAGGCCTCTATTTTCTATCCAGAGCTGAAAATTCAGGTCATAAAAACAAACACACACACACACACAAAACCCACTGTATTTGAGATTATCAGTCTCTACCAAAACAGGGAGGGAGAGTAAAACTCTCCCTTTACAAACGGCTTGACAGAGAATTTTATAAAAATCCCTATCCCTTTTGCCATCCTCCCATTAATCCCTCTCGCTCCCCTGCCACCCCTTTTTTTGAGACAGGGTTTTGCTTTGTCTCCCAGACTGGAGTACAGTGGCACGTTCACAGCTCACTGAAGCCTCGACCTCCCCAGCTCAAGCAATCCTCCTATTTCAGCTTCCCAAGTAGCTGGGACTACAGGCGTGAGCCACTGTGCCTGGCCCTCTCTGTCTTCTCTAACTTACTACACCATCCAAGAAATCAGACAGTGAGGCTTAAGACACCCAAATCTTGGTGAAAATATAGGATGGGGGTTGGGGGTGTAGAAGAAGTGACTGCCTATCAAGAAGTGAGAATTTCAGAAGTAACTCATAGGCATGGTGACTAAGAGGAGTTAACAGTGAGTGAACAATCAACTCCAAAGTCCAGGAGAGCTGTCTAGATGGGCTACACTGCTCTTCTCCCATAGGAGCCCTGTTTCATCTCACTGCTTCTCCTTAGCTTGTCTCTTACCACCATCTCCATTTGGTGTCTGCTTCCTCCTGCCCTATTCTCTTAAGTTCCCTTCCTTTACCCTCTGCCAGAATTGTCTTTTCAGAGCGAGTGGCGATGAAAATGGAGAGCATGGGTTTTACAAGTAAACTCTACAGAATTTTGTAACTTGGTGTTTTAGGATATGTGGATGTGTGTAAGAAAAGGGCAAAGTGTCTCAGGTTTCTGGGAGGTAACGGTGGATAAAGTTGGCGTTTACTGAAATGGTAACGCTGCAAGGCAAGTAAATTTGGGTAAGAAGCTGTTAAGAGTTCAGTTTTGGACATGTTTAGTTTTAGACAGCTGCGTGGTCTGCTCATGGTTAAACAGCTGTATAGTAAAAATAGCTTTCGTTGAGCACTTACTACTGCCAGGCAACATGCAAATCACTACGATCTCAATCTTCACTACACCCCTATGACCTGGGTTACTAATGGTCCCAAATGGCAGATGAAAAAATAAAGCTCCAAAAAGCGAAATAACTTCTCCGGTCGCTTCATGGTGCTGCAGGAACTCAAGCCTAGCTGGTTTCATTCCAAATCATGAGAAAATATGACGCCAAGTTTTCTCCACACTTCTTTGGAGACTCCCACGGACGTGCTAAAGAAGGACATTTTACTCCTAGTCCTTCTCCCCCACCCACCCGACTGCGCCACTCACCAGCTGTGTGATCTTGGACATATATAAACTCTCTGGAATTCAGTCCCCTCCCCGCCCAAAAGGGAGCAAATGATCTCTAAGCTCCTTACCACCCCAATTTTGCATTCGAGATACTCACCATGGCAAAAAATACACAAAGAGAAACACCACCACATCGAAAAGGATGAAAAGCCAGAGGTCCAACCAGTAGGAGTGTTTGGGAAGCCCATTTGCCCCAGACTGAGGCCTCACATCGAGGTTCTGCCTCCCTCCCTCGCTAAAGCCTCGCCGCTCCCGGAGACCATCTCGACCATCAACACCCGGTGCGTCCACCTCCATCTCGCTCCTGCAGCTTCGTAACAACCCTAGAAACCGAAAATGCTTAAGTTTCCGGACTTTGGTGTTCGCCGCACCGGAAACTGAGCGGAGTCCGGCCGCCTGCGCAGTCCGCCGCGCCCCGGGTTCCGGAAGGCACTCTGAACCTACTCTCCCCAGCGCGCAGGCGCCTGTCTCGGCTTTCCGCTGCCTCCGTGACCACTGGCATGAAGCGCGGCCTCCGCCTTGACACTAAGTCAATGGGCCCGCCTACTTCTGCCTCGCGGCGTCCCAGGCAGATAGCTGGTTATTCAGGTTTCGTTGGAAGAAATACGCTCTCGTCCCCCTGAAAGGCCCAGTCCAGTCAGGTGATGGACTCCTCCCTGAAACTGCACAAGGTCACCTCTCCTATCCCCGTATTCCGTTTGGATCCTTATGCCAACGTGTTAGGAAGGCCCCCTCTGGTGGGTTTTGTACTGTCTCTAGCATTTGACACTTAATATTTAAACACCACCGATGAGGTGGACGTCCTACTCACGGGACTGAGTTTCCAAACGGGCCAGAGAGCAGCACGTGAGCATTTTGCAGGTACTTCAAGGGAGTGGGTTTAAGAATAACCTGGCCGCGCCCCCCTGTAATCCCAGCACTTTGAGAGACCGAGGCGGGCGGATCACCTGAGGTAAGGAGTTCGAGACCTGCCTGGCCAACATACTGAAATCCCGTCTCTACTAAAAAAAAAAAATCCAAAAATTAGCCGGGCGTGGTGGCAGGCGCCTGTAATCCCAGTTACTCGGGAGGCTGAGGCAGGAGAATCGCTTGAACCCGGGAGGCGGAGGTTGCAGTGAGCTGAGATCGTGCCACTGTTGCACTCCAGGCTGGGCAACAGAGCGAGACTCCATCTGGGGGAAAATGGGGGTGGGAAGAATAACCCAAAGGTTATTTGACTTTGAGTGTGAGCCTCAGCAAGAATAGAATGCTAGCAGGAAGAAAATGACCTATACTGCCTGGATTTTACCTCGTGGGTCCAATTTCAAATATTCTCTTTCTTGTCACATTATGATTCCTGAATTGTTCAGAAAATAACGGGCACCCAGACATATAAGTGGTTCTCTTGGTGCATAGTAAATGGAGATAAGACTGTAGTTGTGTTTTTACAAAGTCATTAAATCGTCGTAAAACCTCTTTGAAGGGGCAGTACTCCATTTTATAGAATTAGGAAATGAGACACAAAAGGAGTGAATTGTCTAAGGTTACTGAAAAAATTATAAAGCCTAAAATTAACTGCAAATCCAGCACTCTTAAAGCTGTTCCATAGCTTCCTAACCTTGCTCCAATTTGCCTCCAAATCAATTGCCAGGTTTTAGAGACAAAGATAGTATACGACCTTTCAAGAAAAATGCTTTGTAGATTCTGGGATGAGAGGGCCATTACCTGAGAATTAATTAGATTGTGTGCTGTAATACAGATTGTCTGATGGTAGTAGACAAAAAGACCCTGGGCTTAAGTGGCATTGAATCTTTACAAAAATTAGGAAAGGCAAATAAACAATTGCCCCTACCAGAGATGGAAGCATTCTTCTCGCTGACAAGGTAGGATCAATTACTCCTAGTTATTGAAGTAGGATTGATAAAAAATTATTGAGATTATTAGTGTTGAAGAAGCATGACATAAACTGAACAGGTCTTGAAATGGTTTTAAACTTGTCTTTGGCCCAGAGTCACATGCTCATCATGAGGGGATGTTGACAGTATGATCTGATCTTGAGTCAGGAACGTCTGTCAGACTTGGAAGAGCAACTAGTGCAAATAAGGAGGGGTTATTTAAACTAAATTCAGTTGAAAGATTGTATTTCCGACTTTACCCTTGTAAAAGTCCCACTGATTGTTGATTATTCCACATTACAGAAATGAGTTTAGAGTGTGTTGTGGCTGATTTTGAACTACTGGCCTCAAGTGATCCTTCTGCCTCGACTTCCCAAAGTACTGGGATTACAGGCATGAGCCACCTTGCTCAGTTGGCATTTGCCATTATCAAAGCAATTTAAATTTTAAAAAGTACTGTACTGAAATCCAGGTTCACTGTCAGTCATGCAATACCTCGGCACTTGTCCAACCACCTTGAACTTTCTACTTCACATGTTCAAGTGAAAAATATGCACCAGGGACTACAGATTGAATCATTGCACTGCAACCATGATCCAACACTTCCATAATTCTGTCAGCACACTTAATCTGATTGGGCTGGGGTGGAGAAGGTGGTGTATGAAAATGCTATAACCATCAGGCCAAAGACAGCTAAGTGTTTTTAAGAAGACGTTACAGATCTTCTGAACTTCAAGTGCAATAAGTTTTCAGGAGGGAGATGATGATGAATTTTGCTTTAACCTAAGGGATAATGCAAATTTTTCGTATGCAGCTCTCAAGCCAATATATCCATGTGATAAAGCATCCTCATGATCATCCTAGGAATTAAATTAATTTTATAGAATAACCTCTCCAACAGTGGAGAATTTGGTTACTGTAATTTTCATCTGGAAATATATGTGTTTATCTTAAATTATTCTTTCTCATCTTAACTTTGTCTTTTCCTCCTTTTCAAATTGAGTACCTGTCCTAACAACAACCCTGTTGATTGGTACCACAAGTTATTTCTCCATCTTCTGGGTCATTTTATTTATTCATTTTGTTGTTATTGTTCTCTTCAATTCTTTTTTTTTTTTTTTTTTTTTTGGAGACGGAGTCTTGCTCTGTTGCCCAGGCTGGAGTGCAATGGTGTGATCTTGGCTCACTGCAACCTCCACCTCATGGGGTCAAGCAATTCTCCCTGCCTCAGCCTCCTGAGTAGCTGGGATTTCAGCCGCCTGCCAGCACGCCTGGCTAATTTTTGTATTTTTAGTAGAGACAGAGTTTCGCCATGTTGGCCAGGCTGGTCTTGAACTCCTGACCTCAGGTGATCCGCCCGCCTCGGCCTGCCAAAGTGCTGGGATTGCAGGCATGAGCCACTGCACCCAGGCTGTTCTCTTTCATTCTTACTCCTTTGTATATCTTCAATAGTTTTCTTTGTTTAAGAGTTGTACTATCTGCTGGGCGCTGTTGTTCACACCTGTAATCCCAGCACTTCGGGAGGCCAAGGTGGGTGGATTGCTTCAGCCTAGGTGTTCGAGACAAGCCTGAGCAACATGGCGAAATCCCATCTCTACAAAAAATAGAAAAGTTAGCTAAGTGTGGTGGCACACACCTGTAGTCCTAGCTACTCAGGAGGCTGAATTGGGAGGATCACTTGAGGTCGAGGCTGCAGTGAACTGTTATCGTGCCACTGCACTTCAGCCTGGATGACAGAGCAAGACCATGTTCCCTCCATGCTCTAACAAAGAAAGAGTTGTACTATCATCATAACTAGGTTGCAGCTTCTCTTTTATCTTCATCTTGGCCTTAGCAGTTCCCACCTTTATACCCACTATTAATCTGGCTCTACTCTACTCAGCCAACCTGGTACCCAGGAAACATTCTTTGCTCCAGTCAGAGTGCTTTCTTCCATCTTCCTCATGGAAACTATTCTCTTGGCCTCTGGGCTTTGGTGCATGTTTTTCCTGTTAAACTGGAATGCTTTCTCACCTGTCCAAATCCTACTCATCCTTCAGGGCCCAACTTAAGTGCCAACTTCATAAAATTTCCTTCACTACAATTCACATTGATCTCTCCATTCTTGGTATTTCTAACATACCAATTGTGAAAACTTCACATTTAACTTGTCTCCACCTTCTATGTCATGTTTTCTTCTTGGGGAGAGGGTTATTTTCTCAAGATCAAGGCAGTGAATGAAGTATTTGTTTCCATAGTTTTTTGCCTTCCTTTGGCACCTATTATTTCCCTCTACATTCTGTAATGGCCTCCTATTAATGGGGCTATTTATTAGACTGGTCATCTTTCAAAATTTCCCTACCTCTGACTCAAAAAACACTGAAATTTTCTTGATATTGTCTGGCACATTGGCTTGCTTTGTAGCAATTTTATGTAAATTTTCTCCCCTGTTAGAGTATTAAGTTATGTTCATTTGTTTTGAGACAGGGTATTGGTCTGTCACACATGCTGGAGTGCAGTGGTGCAATCAGAGCTCATGGCAACCTTGAACCCCTGGGCTCAAGCAATCCTTCCACCTCAGCTTTCCCAGTTGTTAGGACTACAGACACACACCACCATGCCAGGCTTGCTTTTTATTAATGTTTATTTTTGTAGAAATGGGTTTTCACTATGTTGCCCAGTGAAACTGCTGGTTTCAAGTGATCCTCCTGCTTCAGCCTCTGGAACTGCCAGGATTACAGGCATGAGCCACTGAACCTAGCACTTATTAAGTGTTCTTTAAAGGAGAGACAGTATTTTTGCCATCTTTGCAATCTCCACAGCTCTTTAAACAGTGTCTTCCTCATGGAAGAAATTTAATATGTATTCAACAATAGTTTGTTATATTCTGCAACCACTAACACAATCCTAGTCAAAAAAATACTTGTAAAATTGTGTGTTTTAGAACATAATAGTGTATGATACCAGTGGGATCTGACGCTATTGATCTATACTCTTAGCAGGGATACTTTCTGAGATGTTTTGAAGTACTAGTAATGGATATGTGCCAATCCTTTCCCCTTTGTGGATTTTCCTTCTTTAATTTCAGTAAATACTTTTTAATACCTGCTGTGTGTCAGGCATTGTCCAAGGAGCCATAAGAGATACGGAAGCAATACCAACTGATTCATTAAAAATACTGACTGAGGACATATAACAGAGCAATGAAGTTTTCGAACAGTATCACAGAGCCTGGGGTTCTGCATAATGATTTGGGTTTTGAAAGGCTGAACAGAACTGGCTGTGAACATACTAGTCAGATACAATTAAACCTCTTTCTGCTTATACATGTACATGTATTATACATGTACATGTCTGTACTTATACATGTACAGACAGACTTCAACCATAAAAACTTAGTTTTGTTTATTTTTTAGAGTTTCATACAAGATTTTATTTCAAAACAAAGCATCCTTCTGCTTTTAAAAGTTTAAAAACTTCGGTAGAGCAGAGTTTAACTAGTAGGCACAAATGACAAAGATGTTGAAACCTACAACTTTGAAATTTCATTAAGCTAATCATCAGCAATCAACCTGTTATTTGTTTTATTGAAAGGTGTTAGAGAGGCAGTCATTGAGGATGGAGTCTCAAAGGTTAGTCAATACATGACATGTTTTTATCTCATAAGATTATAGGTTTCCAAGCATAGGAAACCTGTGCTTGGAATTAAAACCTATGCTTGGAATTAAACAGTTGTTAATTTAGAATAAATAAATGGATGCTAAGGTGATCATTGCTATATACAAAATATTGACCAGAATTAGACTTATAAGTGTGACAAATGTAACCGTGTTAACAGAAGTTATTCTTGGAAGATGGGATCACAGATAGTTTCATTCTTTGTGTTTTTCCATATTTTTCAAATTTTCTCAATGAAAATGCATTTTATTAACTAGAAGTTGGAAAGTTTGTTGAAAAAAAGTAAATTAGAAAATAAACAAGACACAGTCTAGTCCAAAATTATTATTTAACTGTTTATGGCATCAGATCACAGACAGTAGACACGTAAGTATCAAGGGGCTTTAATGATTTATAACAGTGCTTTTTAAACTAAATTTCATGGAATGCTATGATTCCTCGGGGTTTACTCAAGGACCAACATGGAATGGAAGAGATAGATGCAGGGAATGTGGCTTAAGGCATCTACTGGAAAAGCTCAGCTTTCTTGTTCATATCTATAAATATGCCTGTTGGAGAACAGATTTATTGTTGTTGTTGTTGTTGTTGTTGTTCTGTTCTAGTGAAAGCTAGTGTCAAAAAATCACCTTGGGTGACCCATGTTCAAAATGGTGGAATAGCAACTCCAAGTTCCTGTCCCTCCACAGCAGCATTGAAAAACAAGCAAAAGCTGTCTGAAATAACTTTTTCAGAATGCTGGAAAACAGTCAGAAGTTTACAGCAACCAAGAAAATACTGAATCAAAATATATGAAGCAGACATTGACAGAATTGAAGGGGGAAATAGACAGTTTTACAAAAGTTTTTGGAAACTTTAATACTTTACTTTTAATAATGGGTAGAACATTTAGACAGAAGAGCAGTAAGAAAATAGGGGACTTGAACAACACTATAAACCAACTATACCTGACAGACACATACAGAACTCCACCCAACAGCAGCAAAATATCAAGTCTTATCAAGTATACATGAAACATTCTCCAGGATATATTATATATTAAGGCATAAAACAAGTTTCAGTGAAGTTTTAAAAATTGAAGTCAGAAAGATCTCTGACAACAATGAAATGAAGTTAGAAGTTAATAACAGAAGGAAAACTGGAAAATTCACAAACGTGGAAATTTAACACACTCTTAAACCACCAGTGGTTCAAAAAGGATATCATAAGGGAAATTAGAAAATACTTAGAGACAAACAAAAATGAAAATGCAACATAGGAAAACTTGTAGATTGCAGTGAAGACAATCTATAGCTATAAATGCCTACGTTAACAAAGAAAGATCTCAAATCAACCTAACTTTACAACATGAGGAAATAGAAAAAGGAGAACAAAATAACAAAGCTATCAGAAGACAGGAAATAATAAAGATTAGAGCAGAGATAAATGAAATAGTGAATACAAAACCCATAGAAGTAATCAATGAAACCAAAATTGGTTCTTTGAAAAGATGAACCAAATTGGCAAACCTTTAGCTACAGGAAGAAAAAGGTGAGAAGACACAAATAACTAAAATCATAAAGGAAAGTGTACATATTACCACCAAACTTACAGAAATAAAAAGGATTATAATACTGTGAACAATTGTATGTCAACAAATTAGATAACTTAGACGAATAGAAAAGCTGAACAGACCTATAACAAGTAAAGAGATTCAATCAGTAATCAAAACATTCCAACAAAGAAAAGTCCAGGAGTAGATCACTTCTCTGGTGAATAATATCCAACATTTAAAGAATTAACACTGTTCCTTTTCAAACTCTCTCAATAAATAGACCTGAGAGAACACTCTCTAACTCATTCTATTAAGCTAGTACTCTGATACCAAGGCAGATAATGACATCACAAGAAAAGCAAATTACAGATATTGCACACCCATGTTTATAGCAGCACTTTTCACAATAGCCAAGAGGTGGAAGCAACCCAAATATCTATCAACAGGTGAATGGATTAAAAAAATGTGTTATCTACATACAATGGAATATCATTCAGCCTTAAGAGGAAGGAAATCCTGTCAAATGCTACAATGTGGATGAACCTTGAGGTCATTATCCTAAATGAAATAAGCCAGTGACAGACAAATACTGTATGATTCCACTTACATGAGGTATATTAAGGAGTCAAATTCCTAGAAACATAAAGTAGAGTGGTGTTTACCAGGGGCTGGGGACAGAGGGAAAAGGCCAATTGTTTAATGGGCATAGAGTTATAGTTTTGTAAGGTGAAAACGTTTTGGAGATCTGTTTCACAACTATTTGAATATGTTTCACACTACTAAACTGTACTTTTGAAAATGGTTAATATGGTAAGTTTTATGTTATATGCTTTTACCACTATAAAAAAATTGCAGACCAGTATCCCTTACGAATATAGATAGAAAAGTTCTCAAAAAGGGCCAGGCACTGTGACTCATGCCTATAATCCCAGCACTTTGGGAGGCCGAGGTGGGTGGATCATGAGGTCAGGAGTTCAAGACCATCCTGGCCCAGATGGTGAAACCCCGTCTCTACTAAAACTACAAAAATTAGCCAGGTGCAGTGGCAGGCATCTGTAATCCCAGCTGCTTGGGAGGCTGAGGCAAGATAATTGCCTGAGCCCGGGTAGCAGAGTTTGCAGTGAGTTGAGATCGCGCAACTGCACTCCAGCCTGGGTGACAAAGTGACACTCCATCTCAAAAAAAAAGAATCCGTCTCAAAAAAAAAATTCTCAAAAAGTACTAGTAAACCCAAACCAACAGCATATTAAAAGGATTATATACCATTACCACATGAGGTTTATCCCAGGAATGCAAGGGTAGCTCAACATAAGAAAGTCAATTAGTATAATATGCCACATTAGTAAGACAAGGGAAAAAGACAAACATTTCATTTCAATTGAGCAGAATAGGCACTTTATTCCCTAATAAAAACCAGCAGAAAACTGGGAATAGAAGGGAACTTCCTCAACTTGATAAAGGGTATAATGAAAAACCCACAGCTAACATCAAGCAACAACAACAAAATAGATAAATTGGATTTCATCAAAATTAAAAACTTTTGGGCATCAAAGAATATTGTAAAGAAAGTAAAAAGACAATTTACAGAATGGAAGAAAATATTTGTAAATCATATATCTGATAAAGATTTAACATACAGAATATATAAAGAACTTCTACAACTCTACAATAAAAAGAACCCAGTTAAAAAAAGTACTGATCAAAGGACTTGAACAGACATTTCTCCAAAGAAGATATACAAATAGCCAACATGCAGTTGAAAATATGCTCTACACCATTAGTCATTAAGGAAATGCAAATCAAAATCACAATGAGATACCATTTCACATCTGCTAGGATGGCAATAATAATATAATAATAATACAGAAAATAACAAGTGCTGGCAAGGATATGGAAAAACTTAAATCCTTTAACATTGCTAGTGGCAATGTAAAATAATGGAGCCATTATGGAAGGTAGTTTAGAGATTCCTCAAAAAGTTAAAGAAGAACCATATGACCTAGCAATCCTGCTTCTAGGTATATATCCCAAATAATTTAAAACAAAGACTCAGATACTTGTACACCAAGTATACACCAAGTGTGCTGTTTCATCGTAGCACTATTAACCATAGCCAAAAAGTAGAAACAACTCAATTGTCCATAAATGGATAAACAAAATGTAGTTATACATATCTTTAATTATTACTCAGCTATGAAAAGGAATGAAGTTCTGATATGTGCTACAACATGATGATTCTTGAAATAATGCTAAGTGTTTTAAAATAATGTTTGAAAAAACACTAAATGAAATAAGCCAGACACAAGTAAAAGGACAATCTATAGAATGGGAGAAAATATTTGATTTTTCAGGGGCTTGGGAGATGGGGGAATTAGGTGTTACTGCTTAATGGAAAGTTTCTGTTTGTGGTTATGAAAAAGTTTTGGAAATAGATGGTCGTGATGATTACACAATATTGTGAATATAATTAATAGTCACTGAATTGTATATATAACATAGTTAAAATGGCAAATTGTATATTATATGTATCTTACCACCTTAAAAGAACCCCCCTCAAAAAGAATATTAATACTTGACAGTCTTCACCTTCCCCACAATAAAAAGTTACATTGGTCTTCATTAGAGGACTAAATCTGTAAAATAAATTACAGATAATTCCTGTAGTTTATTAAGTTGGACTCTCTGGAAGTAATCAGGGTAGCAGTTCTTAAGTAAATAATTCTCTTTATGTATTTTTATGTATAGAGAGAAGGAGAGACAGAGTCTCACTGTTGCCCAGGCTGGTCTCAAACTCTCGGCCTCATGTGATCCTTTCACCTGGCCTCCCAAAGCACTGGGATTTCAGGTGTGAGCCACCACACCTGGCCCTTGCCTTTATGTCTTAAGTGGGGCTCTTTAAGGTCTTAAAACGTGAATTTTTCAAGTGCTGAGAAAATTAAAGTAGAAAAGCTTAGAAGACACTGGGTCTGTGAGGTAGAGGACACCTAAGCCCTTTTGGCCCCCATGTTCCAGCTGATAGCCAAAAGGTAGCGATAGATGTGAAAGGAGGAGGTTCTGCTGCCAGCTAAACCCCGATATTCCAGGACCTATGGTAAGACTTTGAGGACACCATCTAGTCCAGTACTTTGTTCTCAGATCTGATTGAACAAGTCCAGGTGCTTCAGATAATTGCTTCTTGTGACAACTTCAGGTTGTGCCATTCTTTACTCCCTGAAAGGAATATTAAAGTGGAAAACCTCAAGTAGTATTGCATTAAGAATGAGCTAGTGTACCCTCTTCTAGGTGCAGAAAGTAGAGTTGACAGTGTAGGCATTGTTAGGCTTCCATGAGGATTTCTTTTGAAAAGATGTTCCCTGCTTAAAAAATAAATGACAAATTTAGAGTATTCTGAGAGTTCAAAATAAAAAGTTTATTTTCCCCCTATTTTCTATGTTGGCAAATGGGCCACATAAAGGTGTAGTTCTGTTCATTTAAGCTTTTGGAGTATTGCAACAGGTACCTCAAAGTTGGGGAAATGTTACTTGATTTTGAAAAGCATGAGGCATAGGAGGTAAAAGATGACACCAAAAAGCTAACCTAAATCAACTTAAGAGGGATACAGGCTCATGGTTTGTTAGTGGTCAGAGTTATAGAATGTAGGCATAGTGCAGCCGTGGTGTTTCTCTCTGTTTCTTCATCATTCCCATGCACACTAAATTTCATAAACAACTTTATTTTCATAGAGTGACTCTTGCCTGGAGATTAAGGGTACTCCCTAGGAACCTAAGGGAATGAGTAAAATGATCCCCACAGGAAGACAGGGCTACTCTCCCTGGTGTGAGAATGACTTCATCAATTTGTAACCCAGGCCGACTAAATATATCAATCATGTGTTGTTTTTATAACAGCTAGAAACTGGGAAGAATAGAGTTCATAAGGTTTTCAGTATTGTTACCTCACAAAATAATCCTTCAGAAATTCCAATTCAAAACATAGAAGGAGTCTATTGTTTGTTTCATAATGCTTATTTTGTTACATTACTCTGTTCCTCCTTAGCTAGCAACTCTGAGCCCCCATAGGCTATGCTAATTAGGCTCTTTATTTATTTTTTTGAGACAGAATCTCTTCCAACCTGGAGTGCAGTGGCGTGATCATGGCTCACTGCAGCCTTGACCTCCTGGGCTCAAGGGATCCTCCTGCCTCAACCTCCTGAGTAGCTGGGATTGCAGGTGTGAGCTACTGTATCCAGCCCTAGGCTCACTATATTACAGAGCCCAGAAACACTCAGTGTAATTCCAAGGCTCTTTAAGACTGTCACTGGCTCAAGGATCCAAATCCAGGGCTCTGACTAAAACATACTTAGAATGGCTCATTCTCTCACTCCCTTCAAGTGTTGCTCAAATGTTACCTATTCAGTGCTATCTTACTCCCTATTTAAAACTGCACCCATGATCTCACCTCTGACACTCCACATCCCTCTTTCTGGTTTTATTTTTCTCAATAGCGCTTATATCATCTAATGTACTATATATTTTACTTCATTCTCTTGTTTATTATCTGTATCCCTTCCATGATGACAGGGATTTTTGTCTGTCTTGTTCTTTGTTGTATCTGTAACACCTAGATCAGCACCTGGCACATAGTGCCTGCATATAAGACATGCTTAATATATATTTTGATGGATGATATTTCGAATGAAAATTTACCTACATAACCACATCAAGTAAAATTGAATTTGGACTCTAGGACAACTGCTTGGATCTAAATCCTGGTTCAGCGACTTATGGCTGTTGACCTTGGGCAAGTTATGTAACCTCTCTCTGCCTCAGTTTTCTCATGTGTAAAATGAGACTAATAATAATTGTTCTTATTATATAGACTTTGTTGTGATGATGAACATGAATTGGTATTATAAAGCACTTTGAAAAATACCTGGCACATTGGAAACACCATGTATTAATAAATGTTAACTTGTAGTGGTAGAAGGAGTTGCATTTAACTGTATCTGAGTTAGTGCTATGTTTTATAAATAAAGCATTTATTTAGATTTTATGATATCCCCCTTGTGTGTAGGAGCCAATTTGTATGAAAATAAGGATGACAGGAGTCTGACGTGTGAGTTAGGCCCTTTAATAATTCAAGAAAGTCCGTACAATCAAGCATCTTATGAAAAATAGTTCAATGGAAAGTATAATTCAAGATAGCATATATTTCTATGAAAGCCTACCGTTACTCCTTTATAATACTTATCGCAATAATTTTTACTTATTCAATATGTCTTCTATGTCTAGATTCTAAGCTAAGCAGATTCAAAGTTCCATGGGAACAAAATAGATTTGTCTTGTTCACCACTAAAAACTCCTGTCATATTTAGCACATGGTAGGTGCTTGGTTCATATTTGGTTAAAGGAATATGTATTCTTGGCTACTCAGAATACGAGGAGCCTATACTGAACAAGTTATCTTTTTATCCACCAGAAGCAAGAATTCATTACTTCCACATCTAAAAATGTTATCTCACCCCTCTTTTCTTCTATCCGGTTTTTGTTTACTAGAACTCATCATGACTGCTTTTACCTCATGGCATCTGTTGTTTGCTTTTCCATCTGTATCTTAACTTTTGCCCATCATTACTAGCTAATGACTTTTTCTGTGTATTGAAGTCAAGTTCTCAACAGAGACCCTACCTGGTTTTAATTAATGAGAATTATTGGTCTTGGACAGAGTTCTCCTATCATTGGCTGCTCTCAAGTATAGAAATTGACTGCCCTTGGGTCAGGTGGCCATTTTTGACCTAATCAGATATGGCTAGGGTGATCTGGTTCAGAATAAGTTTATCTGTTTGTAAAGAACAACAAGGACTTATTCCCTCAGTAGATCTTCTGGGTTTAAGAAAGAATGGGGAAAGCTGGCTTTCTGAGGCTGGGGCTGCCCAGCATGCCCCAAATTACAATCATTAATATTTACTATGTGTTAGAGGGATACAGTGTGGGGTATAGATATAAGACCCTATCCTTGCCCTCATATAGCTCACAAACTAGAGGAGACAGGCAAGCAGATTGAATACAGAGTAATGGTATTGCTGGAGTTGAACACTTTGTGCCATGGGAACATGCAGGACAAACACTCAGTCTGGACTGGGATTGTGAAATAACCTCCATCTTCACTGAGGTTTCTCTGTTCCGAGTATAGTTAAAGAGAGGAAGTTCTGTGTCACAATGATGTCCTTCAGTATCCTTTTTTAAAAAAAAATCTTGTTTAAAAGTTTCTAAATTAAAACGAAGAGAGGGCATTGAGCATATACTCCTTTACCTAAAAGACATTTTGTTTTCAAGTTTAGGAAGAGTACTGTTCTTTGACTTTCAGGTGTTTTCTCCAGTGAATATAGTGAGTGTGCCAGAATCATTTGATAAGAACAGTTACACTACCTGTAATCTGAGAGATGTGGCTTTGAAACTGGGCTGACATTTAGGGAGCACTTCCTTGCCTGTCCTCCTTCAGAGTTCTACTACTCCTTCATTTCACAGCAGTCCTAACTACTAATTGTTTAAGCTCCCTCTTTCATTCCTGGAAATCTTGATTACATGGCAGGGAGGACTTCTCGCAATCCATCATTCTAATGGAATCTTCAATGAGGATATATATGGATGAGAGAAGCCCTCTGGAACACTATGCTTTATCCATGACTATTGATTTCCACCATTTGCTTCAAACTTTCATCTTCTGCCACTGTCTTGCATACTCTTCTTTTCCAGTCAATTCTCCAGTAAAATCTGTTCCAGACAATAGCTTGAAGGTTGGTCATCGGGCCTGAAGGCAATATACACCACCCTGCATATTAGCACCCACTGAGTGAGAGTATAACCCTACTCTAGATGACCATCCAATGCTGAAGATGATGATGCTATTCTTGGTATTTCGATTCAGACCCAAGATGAGCCTGAGAGTTTGTATCCATTTGAGGAAATTCTTAATGACCTAAATATCTCTACCAATAGTGTTCATCATTAAATACTTGCTGTCTGGCACATAGTGCTTTTTTAAAATTATTTTTTGTTCAATAAATGAAAGCAGTTTTAGTGGATCGGTTCAAGAGGAGTTTTTGTATTAGCTTTGTTTAGTGTGGAGTTTGGAACTGAAGAAGCATTTAATAATTAACATTTTAAAGTGTAGACTACGGTATATCAGACCTTTCTGGAACACTCCCTAGACACTGAAATGCGGCAAAGACACTGCATTGGAAACCTCTGAAAGAGTCTGTATCCTTGGCCAGCAGATGGCATTCTTATACTATAGTTTAGAGAAAGCAAGTAGCAAAAGGTAAAGAAGCACTTCTTAATGATGAAGTGACCACCTACCTCCTTTTTCCCTTCCCCATCACCGCATAACCTTATCTCACTTCCATTTTATCCCAGGCAACTATCTTTTCCATCCATCCATTCACCCTTCTTTAGGTGCCTAGAGATATCTTGCTACCATTCTCTCTAGTTGCTCATAGGAAAATATCTTTTGTACTTATTAATAGTCAATCCATAGAAATAGGACAAGCCACATAATTTTCAGGGCCCTGTGTAAAATGAAAATGCAGAAGTTGTTCAAAAAGTATTGAGAATTTTAGGACAGTAAGAAAAGAGCATTAAACCAAGCACAGGGCCCTCTGAGCCTGCACAAGCCATACACCCATGAAACCAGCCATACTTTATAATGTAAATATTTCCCTCTTCCCATCCTACCTTCCATTATTCTAATGTCCTGTCCCCTGTGACCCACACCAAAAAGGCTGCTTAAGAAAGGAAGGAATCACTAAATGTTATTCAGACATCATAGAATCTTAGCACTGAAAGAAAATTTAGAGATCTAGTTCAATCCTCTCATTTTAAAGATGATTAAACTACATTCCAAAGAGATGAAGAGACTCTCCCAAAGTCCCCAGCTAGTTATGTCACAGACTGGACTGGAACTAAGTATTCTCATCTACCAGGCCAAGGCTCACTCTCTCACGCAGACTCCATGAGAGGTATTTTAAGAAAAGAGTTTTCCCATCTACTCAGGATATACTTTGCCCCATTTTCTCTAGAGGAGAAGGGTACATGTTTATGTTACATTTGAGTACCAGGTATATGCCAGGCATTACACTCGATGTTTTATACATAATACCTCAATTGCAACAAGCTCAGAAAATCATTACATTTTCCCCATTTTTCAAATGAGAAAAATAGAGAATCAGAACTTGAATTTTAGTCAGTAAATGGGCAGACAAGAATTTGGGCAAGTCTGTGATTCTATAACCCATTCTTTTTCACCACATCATTCCTAAATTTTAGGAAAGCTGAGTCAGCCTGTGTTTCCTGAACATTGGTCTTGTTTTTGGTCAGCTCTGGGTGATTTGGGGACTCTTTCCAGGCTATGTTCTTCAAATTTACCAGGTTTGCTACTGCCTTGGTGTCTTTGCTCCAGGGTGTTTCCTCTGCTTGAAACACTCTTCCCCCAGATATTTCATGAAAAACAGGACCACGTGTTGGAGAGGTAACAGGGCATCTGATCATATAGGGTCTTACAGGTCATTGTAAGAACATTGGCTTTTTCCTCTGAGTGAAAATGGAAGCCATTGCAGCAGTTTGAGCAGATAAGCGATGTGATCAGATTTAGATTTTTAAAGGATCCTTCTGGCTGCTGTGTAGAAAAAGAGACTAAAGGGGTGGAGTAAGGAAGGTAGAAGTTCTTGGGCTTTTTAGAGAGTTGTAACAGTAATCCAGGAAAAAGATAATGGCGGCTCATACTAAGGTGATAGCAGTGGAAGTGATGGGAAGTGGTTGGATTCTGGAGTTATATGTGTATGTAAGTACTATATTTTTAACCTCTTGTTATGGAAAATCTCAAATACATACAGAAGTACAGAGATGAATATAATGAATTCCTGTGTTCCTATTCAGTGAACCTATCATATGTTATTATGTGTCAGGCACTTTGCAACAGCTGCAAGAATTGCCAACTTGTATCAATCTTCCTCCCCAACCCTAGATTGGGGAGAAAGCAATTTGAAGCAAATCCCAGATACCATATTGCATGTGTAAATATTTCAGCTTCTACTACTCCAACTGCTTCTGACTGCCCCGACATTCTGCTATCTACCCTATGGTTACTGCTTGTTCATAGTTTCAGGTACTCATGACTTCTACTTATTGTCTGCTCTATTTGTCCTCCTTAAGCCTTTTTCCTTGCTATCAACTACTAACTGTGTACTTCTCAAATTCAAACTCCCTAAAAAGAGGTTCTTGCAGGTTCAGTTAGTTGTCATTTTTCCTTCTACACAGAGCTCATGATCTGGCCAAATTGTGGTAGATTGGCTGCTCTTGGGTCAGGGACCCTCTTTTGGCCAAGCAGGGTAGTGTAATGACAAGGTTGGTTTTCCCGAAAAACGGTTGTTGAAATGGAAGTCACTTAACAAATAATAGGCTGCTCTCCAATACTAATAAATAGTGGAAATTTAATTCTAGAAAGGATATAAATGGTGAAAAAAGTCAGCCTGCAATGAGACTAGAAATAGATAAGTGTCTAATCACTCAACACCATTATTTTACAGTCTGACCTGACTCATTTAGAGTGCTATTCTTGGGTGCCACTGAGGAATTAAGGACTTTTTTTTTCTTAATATATTTTTGTTTATAACAGGCTGAGTAATAGCATAGATCATAATGATCTAGGCTGAAAGTCAAGACCTACATTTAATTCTTCTGTTCATCATGGACTTTGTACAATATTAGACAAGCTAATAAACTTCGTTGTGCCTTTGTCTCTCTCAGTTTTTGTATTGAGATTAATACCTGCCTTTTCCTGATTCATATATGGTAGATACATAAGATTAGAGGGATAAAAGTACATTGAGCTTTTATGAAGAGAAGCATGTGAAAATCTAAATAATTACTATTTCGTATGTGAAGATTTTTATGAAATTATAAAATGAACATAGATTTAAGGTATTTTTATATAAATTTAAGGAGTACAAGTATAGTTTTGTTACATTGATATATTGCATAGTGGTAAAGTCTGGGCTGTAACCATCACCTCCTGAATAATGTACATTGTACCCATTAAGTAAATTATCATCGCCCCCTGCCAACCCTCCAACTCTTCCAAGTCTCCAGTGTCTGTTATTCTACACTCTGGTGTGTCCATGTGTGTACATTATTTAGCTCCCACTTATAAGTGAGAACACGCAGTATTCAACTTTCAAAGATTACATACTCTCTAATCTATTCATTTTCATCAGGTACTCAAACATTTTTCTTCCTACATTTTAATGTATATGTCATATGTATATACCACTTAGAACAGTGTGTGGCAAGTAGTAAGAACTATGTAAATGTTAAGCTGTTATCTACATCACTGTGAAAAAGAATTTGTCAAAAGTCTATAGAGTTGCAGCTGCAAATGCTTAAAAATTTTACCCCCTCTCCATCCCCTAATATGTACCCTGCTAAAATACAATTACGTGAAGCACATAAAATTTTACGTCATGTGAAAATATGAATAAAAGGAAACTTTTTGAGCCCTGGAAAATTGGCAATGTATGTGTTTATGTGAAAAAACCCACAACAACAAAAAAGAAGGGGGTGGTTAAAAATAACGTTGATAACTGATATCTCCATTGTTCTCAAAGACAGGTTAGTGGACAGGCTGCATCAGAATCACCAGGAAATTTTCTGGAATTCTTGGTTCTATTAGCGATTCTGATATAATAGAATAACAGTGGAGATTAAGAATGCAGAAATTGTTTAAGTTTCTCAGATGATCCTGATTTTCAGCCAAGCCTGGGAATGACTGATGTGTACAAAAATGTAATACAATAATTTAATTTAATGTAGTACATCATTTATTTCCTATCATCCTATTCAAAGTGGTATGTATTGGGAAATATCTGCCCCCAGGGAAGAGGGCTGAGAGGATATCTATCAAAATCAGAATGGCAATTATCTCTGGATTATGAGTTATGGAAATACTTATTTTACATTTGTGTTTCTTATTTCTAAGTTTTCTGGTTGAGCATATATTATTTTTATAATAATAGATATTACTTACAACCAGTGCCAGAAAATTATTCACAACCAGTTCAAGATGTTAAAGACTCATATGCAGCCTATGCTTTTAGTTTATCAAATGTAAAGAAAAAAAACAACTTGAGAGGCTGAGGCAGGAGGATTGCTTGAGGCCAGGGGTTCAAGACCAGCCTGGGCAATATAGCAAGACCCCATCTCTAAAAAAAATGAAAAGAAAACAAAACAAAAATTAGCTGGGCATGGTGGAATGTACCCATAGTCCTAGCTACTCAGAAGCCTGAGGCAGGAAGATTGCATGAGTCCAGGAGTTTGAGGTTACAGTGAGCTATGATCTCTCCACTACATTCCAGCCTGAGTGAAAGAGTAAGACCCTCTCTCTACGAAAACAATCTGTCAATTCATATTCACATACTTTTTCTTTTAAAAGGCAAGGCTACATATAAAGCAACATGGACACAATATTTATTTTTGTTTTTTAAAATGTCACAAATTCTTTTAGTAAATATATATCTTAGAGAATATAAAACAAATTAAATCCTAATTAGCTTTTACTTCTTTTGCTTTGGCATGAATGGAAATATACCAATGTTTATAAAAGGACCAATCAGTCAGTAACCTTATACTTGATGGGGTGAAATAAACAGTTCTGGTACCATATAGATCTTCTGTCCAATTTGTATTTTGGACTGTGCGCCAAGAATAATGCTCAATCCTTTTTAAAGATCCTTTTGGCTTCTACTCCTTCATATACATAAGTCTGAAAGGTGTTAACAAACAGAAGAATTTATCTTTAAGGTTTACATCTAAGTTAAGAAAAAGTAGTATTATAGTTTTATACTATATGAGTTTATACTATTTTTATATTATATATTCATATATATTATATGAGTATGAGTTTATACAATTTTTTCTTGTACTTGATAGCAAGATTTTATACAGATATGGGATACAGCCATTTTAAGACACATGTTGGTTTGTAGTCATTTACATTTTCAGTTAAAATAGGCATTGATTATTTGACATATATAAGTTGTCTTTAGTAAATAGGCATCAGAAAATAGCTATACAATATTTTTAAAATCAGTAAGATTTATGAGAAAAGAAGTAGTCAGTTTACTGAAGATCTGGCTCAGCAGTGACAAAAATTATTGTTTTGTAGTAATTTTTGCCTTTTGAAAATAGCTATAAATTTGACAACTCACCTGGACTAGTTCATCACCTACAATTTCTCGGACAGTATTCAGTTCGTTTCCATTGTCTGTCCGTTTGAATTTTCCAATAAGTTTATTTCCCTCAAGGCTCCAGGTCCCCTACATAATAATAATAATAATAATAATAATAATAATAATGGCATTTATTAGGGTCTTACACATGTCAGGCACTGTTCTGAGTTCTGTAGACACACTTTTTCATTTAATCTTCATGGTGACCCTATGAAACTGATACTATTATCTCTACTTTGCAGAAGAGGAGACTGTAAAATGGCACAGTGATTCACCTAAAGTCACAGAATGAGGATTGAACCTAGGCCATTGGGCTACAGAGTATGTGTTGATAACCATTATGCTTGTTCTCTTCAATAATTTCCATATGCTGAATTTTAAGGCAGATGAGCAGCACTTCTTTCTGAATCTTTCATGTTACGTGTCCAGAAATATAGTCATGGTTAAAATTAGTTTCATGGAGATGTTAACAACTCTGTGCTTGTTTTAATTTGTGTGATTGTGGTATTAATTAAAGAAAGACATAACTTATGATAAAACATTCAGTAGTTAAATTGTCATTACAAACATGTAATTTAAATAGAAAAATGTTGAGGCTAAAAAAAGTTTTTAAAAAATTTGTTGAAAATGATGACTTCCTAAAATGTGTTATCTTAAACATGAAAAGGTACACTCCCAATGACCTACAATACATCAAATCTTTCCATTTGGTAACTCACTCATTTGTTCATTTATTCATTTCTTTTATTATTTCAACATGTTAAATTACTATTACAGTTAAGTTACATATTAACTCTAAGGGCTTCTTTTGCTGTACTGTTTAAAAACACAGTTTTAAATTTCTTTATGAATAGGTCTATATTCAGTCATTCAAAAGATAGTTTTCTAATTCTTACTGTTCAGTTCAGATTCTTCACAGATGCATGTAAAAATAAAAGCATATTTAAATACCCTGCCAATTTGTGCAATATATAATGTAGACAAACTTCATTGGCTTCTTCAGTTAGTGAAGGAGACCTGCATTAATTAAACCATCCAATGAAATAGAGCAGAAATCATTTTAATATTGGGTAGAAAAATCAAGAATGCATTGCTCATAAAAAAAAAAATTCTTACCCTGAGTTCAGTTCCATCTGCTAGGTTGTAATTAAAGGTGACACCAAGTTCAAAAACAATTTCAATGTTTCGAAAAGCGCTTGATTCTTTGACTGTGAATTTATTTCCTTCTTGTGTAATTGTCAGCTTCAAATTGTCATGAGCTGCAAGCTTCCTTTTCACTATATTAACACCTGTAAAAGGTAAGACAATGGAGAAAATAAAGTCAAATCCCATAGGAAGTGTTTATTTTTCCAAGTTATGTTTTGTTTGTTTATTTTGAGGGTGGGAAGAAAACTCGGTAGCATTGCCTTTGCACAAGAACATTCAGATTGCTTCTATAGAAGTTCAGGTTCAATCAGATCAAGAGAACTGATTAAAGTTGTTTTTCCATAACTTGAGAAAAATTAAGTAGAGTACAGAATTATAGAATCTTAGAGCTGAGCAACCTTAATAAGATTAACAAACTGTTCATTTCAATGTTAAGTAAATCAAATTCTAGAAATATCAAATGAAGGATTAAAATGTGTATTCATATATTTATAAGGAAGCACATCTTTAATTCCACATATACAGTATTCTTTTTTCTTAAATGCCCCTTTGTTTTTCTTAGTGGCTTTAACATTTTGAACTTTATAGTTCTATTTGCTTCTTGTGGCATTTCTTTCTGACACAAAAATGAGAAAATTAGCAAATATTAAGCCAAAATCACTATAAGAATCCACAACTTTTATAAATTTAAACTTAGAGTTCCTAAACTGTAAGCTATAATTGATGCAGATTTTTCTTTTAGGGGAATGACACAAATTTGTTTGCCTATCTTGTATAGTGTATGGGCTGCCAGAGTATTGGTATCAATTTATAAATCAGTTAAATTAAACGCCCTGGAGAAAACTACACAGCTTCTCAAGATTATTCCAAAACTTTTTTAAGTTAGAAGAAATCAGAATTAAATCTAACTTATTCAGAGCTATAAATTTTAAGAGAACCTTTTCCATTACTTTCTTATATGGTCTTTGCTTTTCCATCTCCTAGAATTTAACATTTTCAGATCTGGAAGTTATCATTACACGCTGCCATTTTCTTACTGTAAACAACAAAAAAAGTCATTTTTCAGTTAAAGAGTGAAGGAAACATATCTGGATCTTTTTGGTGTGTTTCAGAGAACAGCACTCAAAGAATCTTTTCTTCCATTAGTGAGATAGTGGATTCTTCCTAATGTAAGAAGGGAGAATATGGTTTCCCTCCTCTGAACATCTTCTGGATCCTCTCTACCACATCAGGAGCTATCTGTAAGCTATCTGTAATCTCCTAGAGATTTAGGAGTTAGAAAGAAAAATGTTTGTAAGAAAGCAAAGAATGAGCCACAAAGAAATAAAGTCTTTACCCATTTTTTCCATGAACTTGTCATAGTTTTCACTCCGGTCAACCTTCCAAGTGCCATCAAATGCCATGATTTCAGTTGAGTCAGCCTCCAGGCAGCTAGAGATTCAGGTCTGTCCTTGGGCGAGAATTTATTATATTTCTTATCTTAGAACCAACTTCATACTGTGATGTGGAAGCTTAAAGTTCAGGAAATCACCTAACTACTCTATGTCAAGCAATTAATTAATTCTTATTCTTATTAATTAATTCTTAATTCTCGTTCTGTACATTCCTGAGATCTTCTGAAATTCAACTGAATTAAAACATGAGAAGCATACCTATTCTGTCTTAAACTACAGTTTGTGGGCATACGTATTTCAAGAATTAGAATGCATGCCGTCTGAAGATTGTTTTTCTAAGTTCAAAGTGCAGACTATGTTGGAGCTAATATAATTTATAGCATATATCAAATAACGTGGGAAATGAGACCATGACCTATCCCTTTTTCACAACAGCAATTATCTTGTAAAGTAAGACTTTATGATGAAATACAGTTGAAAAGTTAAAGTTAATAAGATTCGTTTTCTAATATGTCTTTTTGCATTGTGTTTAGCATTGCCAGGAGTTTGGATAAATATCCTGGCACTTTGTAGGGTGCATGACACACAATAAGTGCTCATTGATTTTTGTCTTGATCCTGAATGGTGATAGGCCACTGAGCAAAAATTCAAGAGGTACAAATGAGGCTGGATGGTGTAAAAACTTGCATAAAAGAAAGAATGAGCTTTAAACATCTGCCATGTGCAGAGAGAACAAAATCCAGTTTTAGCTGTGCCATTAATTAAAACCACTCCTTCATTTTACTCTCACTGCCTCTCATCCCCAAACCCAGTAGAGTCAGAAGCCACAGCTCAATTATGTATGTGGGGTCAGGGTATAGAGGGTAGCTAAAAAGGTACAAAGAAAAGGTCACCATATCTCTCCTTTCCCTACTTCAGGCTGCCAGCCAGGAACAGGCCAAGCTTGGGGAGGAAACTTGGTGTGAAGTAAAGAGTTTTAATTACTAGTCTTAAGATGTTTATTACTAAAATGAGTCTATTATTGTGACTGAATGTGACCAGATAACATCTTATTAACTAAGGGTCAGGAAAGAAGCTCTAGGGCTTGCCCAAGATATTACTTAGGGTCAAGGGAAGATAAATCTAACAGATTTGAACAGAACTTTGGGGAACAGAATCCCAGTTTTTAAATTTTGATATTATTTTATATTTTGATTTTTAAAAATCTTTTAAACATTTTAGATATTGTTTGATTTTTTATTTCGAGTTGCCCACTTTTTATTTTATTAAGTAAGCACTTTAAAAAGCAAACTATTTTCTACTAGCTCTATTATTTCATTAAAAAAGAAAAAGAGTTGCCTGGTGCAGTGGTTCTTGCCTGTAATCCCAGCTATTAGAGAGGCTGAGGCAGGAGAATCACTTCAGGCCAGGAGTTCGAAACCAGCAGTTTGAGGCCAGCCTAAGCAACATAGGGAGAGCCTGACTGTAACAATTACAATAAAATAAATTAGCCAGGTGTAATGGCACATGCCTGTAGTCCCAGCTACTTGGGAGGCTAAGGCGGGAAGATCTCTTGATCCCAGGAGTTGGAGATTGCAATGAGTTGTGATCATGCCAGTACACTCCAGCCCGAGCAACAGAGAGATCCCATCTCTAAAAAATAAATAAATTTTTAAATGTCAAAAAAGGAAAGAAAAAGAACACATATACACACTCATGAGTTGGGGACAAAGGTCATAATGGGAAGTCCTTTACATTCATAATTTAGCTTTACTTTCAAAATTAGGTACATTGTGATTTTTTAATCTTTTTTCAAAGAATTAAAACTGTATCACTTGGGAGCTATCAACCTAATACACTTTCTTTCTTTTTTTATTACACTTTAAGTTTTAGGGCACATGTGCACAACGTGCAGGTTTGTTACATATGTACACATGTGCCATGTTGGTGTGCTGCACCCATTAACTCGTCATTTAACATTAGGTATACCTCCTAATGCTATCCCTCCCCTCTCCCCCCACCCCAAAACAGGCCCTGGTGTGTGATGTTCCCCTTCCTGTGTCTAAGTGTTCTCATTGTTCAATTCCCACCTATAAGTGAGAACATGCGGTCTTTGGTTTTTTGTCCTTGCAATAGTTTGCTGAGAATGATGGCTTCCAGCTTCATCCATGTCCCTACAAAGGACATGAACTCATCATTTTTTATGGCTGCATAGTATTCCATGGTGTATATGTGCCACATTTTCTTAATCCAGTCTATCATTGTTGGACATTTGGGTTGGTTCCAAGTCTTTGCTATTGTGAATAGTGCCCCTATAAACATATGTGTGCATGTGTCTTTATAGCAGCATGTTTTATAATCCTTTGGTTATATACCCACTAATGGGATGGCTGGGTCAAATGGTATTTCTAGTTCTAGATCCCTGAGGAATCACCACACTGACTTCCACAAGGGTTGAACTAGTTTACAGTCCCATCAACAGTGTAAAAGTGTTCCTATTTCTCCACATCCTCTCCAGCACCTGTTGTTTCCCGACTTTTTAATGATCAACATTCTAACTGGTGTGAGATGGTATCTCATTGTGGTTTCGATTTGCATTTCTCTGATGGCCAGTGATGATGAGCATTTTTTCATGTGTCTTTTGGCTGCATAAATGTCTTCTTTTGAGAAGTGTCTGTTCATATCCTTTGCCCACTTGTTGATGGGGTTGTTTGTTTTTTTCTTGTAAATTTGTTTGAGTTCATTGTAGATTCTGGATATTAGCCCTTTGTCAGATGAGTAGATTGCAAAAATTTTCTCCCATTCTATAGGTTGCCTGTTCACTCTGATGGTAGTTTCTTTTGCTGTGCAGAGGCTCTTGAGTTTAATTAGATCCCATTTGTCAATTTTGTCTTTTGTTGCCATTGCTTTTGGTGTTTTAGTCATGAAGTACTTGCCCATGCCTATGTCCTGAATGGTATTGCCTAGGTTTTCTTCTAGGGTTTTTATAGTTTTAGGTCTAACATTATAGTCTTTAATCCATCTTGAATTAATTTTTGTATAAGGTGTAAGGAAGGGATCCAGTTTCAGCTTTCTACATATGGCTAGCCAGTTTTCCCAGCACCATTTATTAAACAGGGAATCCTTTCCCCATTTCTTGTTTTTGTCAGGTTTGTCAAAGATCAGATCGTTGTAGATAAGCGGCATTATTTCTGAGGGCTCTGTTCTGTTCCATTGGTCTATATCTCTATTTTGGTACCAGTACTATGCTGTTTTGGTTACTGTAGCCTTGTAGTATAGTTTGAAGTCAGGTAGCGTGATGCCTCCAGCTTTGTTCTTTTGGCTTAGGATTGACTTGGCAATGCGGGCTCTTTTTTGGTTCCATATGAACTTTCAAGTAGTTTTTTCCAATTCTGTGAAGAAAGTCATTGGTAGCTTGATGGGGATGGCATTGAATCTATAAATTACTTTGGGCAGTATGGCCATTTTCACGATATTGATTCTTCCTACCCATGAGCATGGAATGTTCTTCCATTTGTTTGTATCCTCTTTTATTTCATTGAGCAATGGTTTGTAGTTCTCCTTGAAGATGTCCTTCATATCCCATGTAAGTTGAATTTCTGGGTATTTTATTCTTTTTGAAGCAATTGTGAATGGGACTTCACTCATGATTTGGCTCTCAGTTTGTCTGTTATTGGTGTATAAGAATGCTTGTGATTTTTGCACATTGATTTTGTATCCTGAGTCTTTGCTGAAGTTGCCTATCAGCTTAAGGAGATTTTGGGCTGAGACGATGGGGTTTTCTAGATATACAATCATGTCATCTGCAAACAGGGACAATTTGACTTCCTCTTTTCCTAATTGAATGTCCTTTATTTCCTTCTCCTGCCTGATTGCCCTGGCCAGAACTTCCAACACTATGTTGAATAGGAGTGGTGAGAGAGGGCATCCCTGTCTTGTGCCAGTTTTCAAAGGGAATGCTTCCAGTTTTTGCCCATTCAGTATGATATTGGCTGTGGGTTCATCATAGATAGCTCTTATTATTTTGAGATACGTCCCATCAATACCTAATATATTGAGAGTTTTTAGCATGAAGGTTGTTGAATTTTGTCAAAGGCCTTTTCTGCATCTATTGAGATAATCATACGGTTTTTGTCGTTGGTTCTGTTTATATGCTGGATTACGTTTATTGATTTGTGTATGTTGAACCAGCCTTGCATCCCAGGGATGAAGCCCACTTGATCATGGTGGATAAACTTTTTGATGTGCTGCTGGAGTTGGTTTGTCAGTATTTTATTGAGGATTTTTGCATCGATGTTCATCAGGGATATTGGTCTAAAATCTCTTTTTTTGTTGTGTCTCTGACAGGCTTCGGTATCAGGATGATGCTCACCTCATGAAATGAGTTAGGGAGGATTCCCTCTTTTTCTATTGTTTGGAATAGTTTCAGAAGGAATGGTACCAGCTCCTCCTTGTACCTCTGGTAGAATTCGACTGTGAGTCCATCTGGTCCTGGACTTTTTTTGGTTGGTAAGCTATTAATTATTGCCTCAATTTCAGAGCCTGTTACTGGTCTATTCAGAGATTCAACTTCTTCCTGCTTTAGTCTTGGGAGGATGCATGTGCCGAGGAATTTATCCATTTCTTCTACATTTTCTAGTTTATTTGCATAGAGGTGTTTATAGTATTCTCTGATGGTAGTTTGTATTTATGTGGGATTGGTGGTGATATCCCCTTTATCATTTTTTATTGCATCCATTTGATTTTTCTCTCTTTTCTTCTTTATTAGTCTTGCTAGTGGTCTATCAATTTTGTTGATCTTTTCAAAAAACCAGCTCCTGGATTCATTGATTTTTTGAAGGGTTTTTTGTGTCTCTATTACACTTTCAACTTGGAGGGAAGTAGAAAACTTTGTTTAAAGCTGAGGACTCAACAGTCTCTCAGGTAGTTGACTGGCTGTGGTGATTTGTGAACTCAGAAGCCTATGGATAATGAATCCAATCTTTCTTTCTAGGTCAGAAAACTACATGTATCTGGTCACTGAAATAGACATATGGTAGAGTGAAAAGAACATGTGTTTTAGAAACAAGACCCATTGACTTGGGTTTCAGTGCTGACTAAACATACATTACTCTGCAGAATCTTCGTCAGATTACTTACGCAATCTCTCTGAGTCTCAGTTTTCTCATCAATAAAATGAAGACAATAATAATACCTGATATGTATATTTTATGAACAAATTGCATAAAGCACCCACCTGAAACAACTTACAGATAACAGGTCCTCAGTAAACCTTTGTTTCTCTCCTAATTCTCTGAGAAAGGAAATCTGGGAGCAATAACAATGTTTTAGAAGCATCCTAGGTCTCAAACCAGTGATATTTTGTTAAGAAAACCCGTGTCATTCTGGTGTTTATGAGAAAGTCACCTAAAAGTTACTTAGGTATTTTATGATTTGCACTAGTGATCAACTTGGGACTGGCTATGCCTTGGATTTGCCTGTTAAGGATAGTATTGCACTGTATCACCCTCTGGGAATACATGTTTCCACTATATGATCTCATAGCAATTGAAATGAAAGTGTCTGATTCAAGAAGGAAGGTTGGCAGGAAGAAACTAAAGTGGCTTCTTACCATTTTCACCATGACCTAACCTGTGTCTCATGGCCATTTTAAGCTTCGCAGAAGGATCCAAATAGGATCAATGTAAAGCAAATAGCCCTTGGGCTCACAGAAGGCTGGTAACAAAATAAGCATGTTAAACTTTCAGTCTTAAATTTATCAGTGGCAGTGACCTAATTTAACCTTAGGTGGGACATCCTGTTATCTCTGTTAAGTAGCATCATTAGTTTTTTTTTTTTTTTATTAATGCTCAGATTACATTTTTAACATTACACTTTTCCTTCTCCAGCTACCCAATTCTGTAGCCCCTCGGTTTTTATCACTTATCTGTAGTCCATCTGGAAAAGAATATACGGAACTTAGGGACCAATTTCTCTACAGACCTTTTCTACTGATGATATGATTGAGCCAACCAGCTAAGGGCAGACCCAGCCCTTTCTTTTCCATTTTGATAATATTAAAAGGCTTGAGTATTGCAGTTTGGGGGTCATGAGTGGACTAAGTATATGTGTGCATGTGGATGCAAATGCTATGGAGGTAGAGCTATAGCTGTACCCTCTCTCTCTGGGCTCTACAGTCAACATCACCCACGGAGTGGTCTGGAAGAAGTGGAAATCAACAGAAACTCCTGTGGATCCCTATTCCATTCCTCCAAGGGAAAGTACAAACCACAATCCTTAGCATGGTTTACAAAGCCACTACTTAAATCACCAGTTGATTTTTCCATTCCCTACTGTGTACTGCAAGATCTAGATCTATTAAACTTCTTGCAGTCCCCAATCCCCTGAATGTCCATGCCTCTGTTGCTTCAGGTCTCAGCTTGGATGCTGATTGCTCAAAGATTCTTGCCTCGAACTATCAAGAGTGAGTCAGGCAACCCTTCTTCTCCCAGGTGTAATGACCTTCTAAAGGTCTCAGAGTAGCTCATAAAAGACAAGAACAGCTGATTCATGATAACCAAAGGAATATTGTTATCATGAAGCCCAGCGACATCATTAGCAAGGGCAATAGGATGTTAAAATCTCATCTCAAAGGAATAATGTTCTAGAGATCACAAAAATCCTTTTACCCCATTGTATAATAGAAGGGAGTGTTTTTGTAGAGTATTATTCTTCATATATCCTTATTGTGAAATAGCATTTTAAGGCATATTCTAATCATCTCAGAATTTATGTATCCTATTTTTTGATCTTAAGTTGTTTAGCTTTTTATATGTCAAAAAATAGAGGTCTCTATCAGAAATATATGAGAGAAGGATTTGAGGGACAGATAGAAGGAGTAACAGGAAAGTCTTAAGGTTACTGTCAAATCCCTAGCAGTGAATGGGGAATGAGAGAGAATTCTGAAGTTTGCTGACAAAGCTTATTTCATTCTGTTTTAATGATTAGCCTCTAAATTTTAGAAATATTATGACCTATTTAATTAGGTTTTAGATTTTGTATCTGGGATGACTGGTTGGTTTTCTTTCCAAGAGATTATAAATGTACAGCAGTGTGCAGGAGAATGTCTACCATAGAGTGGTGAGTGTGGCTTGCTAATTCTCATTAATAACAAAACAGCCTAAGAAAACAGCCATTTTAGAAGATTAATGTGTCCATTGAATGATCTTGCATGAAAAATTTATGACTCCTTCTTAGTCTGGGTTTATCCCAAAAATGATGAGCCCCTTTAAAGCAATGTAGATAAGAGGTTGTTCATCTCCTATGCCCCTCATACCACAGGTAGAAAAAGATGGATTTGCATTATCACAGCTCCCTACTGCCACATCCAAACCATTATGTTTCTGCCTTTTTCAAAACAAAATATTATTTTCTGAGACCACTCCCATTTGGCTGTGGTCCAGCCTACTTCATCATTGTTATCTACCATCCACTCCCTCTAGCATTATCATCTACCATCTATCACTGAAAATCTTGGTACTTGGCTCACCATCATCTGTGTCCTGCCATCATCCTGGGTGACCTCAAAGTCCATGTGGATAAGCCACTTGTCAGTCTGGCTTCACAGCTCCTTAACCCCCTCATATCTAATGACCTTTACTTCTTTTATGCTTTATCTACTTACATCCAGGGCTGTGTCCTGTGATCTGTCATCATTAAAGCTGCTCCTTCTGTTGTATTTAACATGCCACTCTGACCACAACTTTCCATGCTCTCAGCTCCTTTATTTTATTCTGCACATTAGTTATTGGCTGGGAGAGAAATTTTCTTAGTTGTTGCCTCTATTTCCTCTCAAGTTAAAGCCCCCTCCTGTTTGTTTAAATTCTTTATTCAGTTGATATCCTGTTTCCAATTTTAAAACTCTCTCACTTTTTCCTGCACTGACCTAGGTGCTATTAGGCATGCATGGTTTCTAGTCTTAGAGTAATTATCAGCACTCCCTGGAATGACTTCTGTGTATTTCAGTCAGCTTCCTCCACATTTGCGACAATGGCTGTGCCTTTAGTCACCCTCCTGTAGCCTTTTACCTTTGCCCTCAGCAGACAACCTGCACATTACTTCACAGAGGAAAGAAACCATCAAACAATTCCCTCAATTTATGCCTTCTCAATTACAAAGTTACCTACTATTACTTTCTTTACTCCTATTAATTGTTACACTCACGTATGAGGTTGTTTTTGCATTGCTATAAAGAAATACCTGAGACTGGGTAATTTATAAAGAAAAGAGGTTTAATTTGCTCATGATTATGCAGGCTATACAGGAAGCATGGTGGCATGTGCTTCTGGGGAGGCCTCAGGAAGCTTCCGATCATGGTGGAAGGCAAAGGGGGAGCTGGCACATCACATGGCAAAAGCAAGCGAGAGGGGGAAGGTGCCACATACTTTTAAATGACCAGATCTCGTGAAAACTCACCATTGCGAGGACAGTACCAACGGAATGGTAAACCATTCATGAGAAATCTGCCCCCATGAGCCAATCACCTCCCACCAGGCCCAACCTCCAACATTGGGGATTACATTTCAACATGAGATTTGGGTGGGGACAACATCAAACCGTGTCAACCCACTTACTCTTTCAATGTGTATTTTAATTCCTGCTATGGTCTAGGCACTGTGCCACATTATAAACAGAAAAATAGACACAGTTTCAGTCAAGGGAAAGCAAGGCTTGAAATTGCAATAGTGTGTCACATGTAAAGTTTTTTTTTTTTTCCTGTTTCTTCCTATCACCCTCTCTTTCTTTTTTATTTATTTGCTTATTTGAGTGAGGTGGGATGTGAAGACGATCAAGTCTCTCCCATTATAAGACATAAAGATACCTAAATTCTGTTGACATTTCTAGAACCTACTCAATCTTTCTCCTTCTCTTTGTAGCCAGGCTTCTTGAAAAAATAATTTGTACTTTTTGTCTTCACATGCTTATCCTTCATTAATACCTCAATCTACTGCAACATGGCTTTCATATTCACCAGTCCACTGAAACTACTCACTAAGGTCATAGATGAATTTTTAGTT
Organism: Pan paniscus; assembly: GCF_029289425.2. Lineage (NCBI taxonomy): Eukaryota > Metazoa > Chordata > Mammalia > Primates > Hominidae > Pan > Pan paniscus. Next base: position 117,107,868 of record NC_073252.2, read on the forward strand.
GCCAAACCCAGTGCACATCTTGGCCCTTATTTTATGTCATTGTAGCATTGCATACCATTGACTCTTCTTCTTCTTCTTCTTCTTTTTAATTTCTCCTTTTCTTTTGCTGACTTTTTTCTTTCTTGACATTCCTCTTCTCTGGATACTTCTTTTCAGGCTCTTCCATAAGCAACTTTTCCTTAACTGACAGATACCTTAAATGTTGGAATTGCATCTTTAAATCACTTTTTATTCCATACAATGTACCTCGATCATCTTTTTCATTCTCATGTCTTAATGTTCAAACCATATGTCTCTAAAATTTAGAGATCCAGCCCAGACATCTTTCCTACTGGGTAGGAAAAGTGCTGTAATCCCAGCACTTTGGGAGGCCGAAGTGGGCAGATCACCTGAGGTTGCAAGTTCAAGACCAGCCTGGCCAACATGGCGAAATCCCGTCTCTACTACAAATACAAAAATTAGCTAGGCATGGTGTGCCTGTAATCCTAGCTACTTGGGAGGCTGTGGCTTCTCATTCAGAAGCAGAACAGAAAATGATGCATAATGTCTAAAACTATAGACGTGAGATATATATACATATATATTAGGAATAACTAGTTAAGTGAGAGGTAAAGGTTTGGGGTTTGCTTAATTTTAGAGGTTATATTCATGTTGAGTACCTATTTCATGGCTTCATGTACCATCCATGTAACCAGTGATTCCCACATTTCTGCCTCCAGCTAAACTTTTCTCTCCAACTCTAGACTTCAATATTTATCTGGTGATTTGATGCCTTCACTTGGATGTCTGATGTTTTAAAACCAACATGTATAAAAACAGCTCTTGATCTCTGCCTATCTCAAACAGTTTCCACCTGCAGCCTTTTTCATCTCAATGAACAGAAACTCAGTCCTTTCTCTTGTTCAGGCCAAAAGACTTGGAGTCATTCTGACTTTCTTTGACATGTCATATGGTTGTTTCAACAGATCTCGTTGGCTGTATCTTCAAAATGTCCAGAACCCAGCCAGTTTTCATCACCTCCACTGCAACTATCCTCCCTAAGCCATTGTCATCTCTTAGTGAATTATTGTAATATCCTGCTAAATAGTTGCCCCCTTTTCATCTTTGACCCGTGTAGAGTGTTCTCAACCAGCAGCCAAAGTGGTCTTTGGAAAACATAAGTCGGATTGTGTCACTCTTTTGCAGTGTCTCCTCATTTCACTCAAAGTGAAAGGCCTTAGGATATCCTAAAAGGCCCATTGTGATCTGCACTCCCCTCTCCTGCTCAGCCCCAGCCTTTTGCCAAAGCTGCAAGGGTCACAGTTCCTGGAACATACCAGGTACATATTGGCCTTTGCTGTAGTTACTACTTCCATCCGGACGTTCCCACACCCCCTAGTCTTTTGTTCAAATCTCAGTTCTCAACTAGGCCTTCCCTGAGCACCCTATTTACTACAGATTACACCCCTCCACCATCCCCACATTTCTCACTCTCTTCACCCTGCCCTGCTTTTTCTATTTCCATAACACCATTTCCTAACATGCCAGTTGCTTCCCTGACTTGTGTTGTCTTCCCCTTTCCCCTCACCAGACTCCAAGCTCTATGAGGACAGGGATCTTTGTTTTATTCACTGATATATTCCAAGTGCCTTAAGAGTAGCGATTGGTACATGGTTGGTACTAAAAAAAAATTGCTGAACGAATTAATGAACGATAATGTTTAAAAATGAATCATCCTTTTAGAAATGGGTCAGGAAAGGAAGAGAAGTGCAGCAATTAATAATGATGTTTGCTTGTTCTTTGATATATATACAAGTATGATGTTTTTAGATTTCATTTTTTAAGCCTGGTTAAAAAATTGGTGCCCTGATTTTTTATGTAATAGCTTTATTGAGGTATAATTTACATACCATAAATCCACCCATTATAATTGTGCAATCTAATGATTTTTATTAAATTTATAAAGTTTTATAACCATTGCTTCAAAAAGTTGTCTTGTGTTCATTAATTCGCAGTTAATTCTTGCCCCCCTCCTCATGGGACCCTGATTTTTTTGGTTAATTTTATGGTCCTAAGTCTTGAAAGAATAATTCATGTAGCAATGCTAGTATAGCCTTGTGTGCTTAAAAAATATAAATTTAAATATTCACTGTTCAGTGTAGGAAATGGTATTGAAATATTAGTGAAAAGAACAAGATGGAGAATCAGACTGGCCATACTCTTACCCAGCCCTACCATTTACCCCGTTACTCAAACTATTCTCTTCATCTGTTAAATGGGGATAATAATAGTAATTTGCTCAGAGAGTTGTTGTGAGGATTAACCAAATAATGAAAGTAAACTGCTCAGCACAGGGCTGCCATATGGTAAATACTCAATAACTATTAACTAACATGATTAATCTCTATTAATCTCTTGTTAGTATAGGTCAAAATATATGGGGTTAATATATCCTGGCAGGTAGAGAGCAAAATGTAAATCAGATTCTAAGTTTCTGAAGTTTGTGTAAAATATGATCCTGCTCTGTCTTGGTTTGTTAATAACGTATGACTATAGAAGTTTGTAAAAGCAAGTTAATTTCCAATGGAGAAGATCATTTCTCAACAGTTTTATTTGGAGATATCTGCTAAGCCACTTCTATTGAATATTCTGTGTTGATCTTTGACGGAACTTTGATACCAGGGAGGTAATTACCCACTTTTTAATTGAAACCATAGTGTCCATCAGAAACTGTTCTCAATTGTCTTAACCTTACATTGAGATATTCTGTCCATGAGACTTCCTCTAAATAAGTAGGGGAAGGAGACATTCATTGTCTCTCTTGTAGCTTGATAAGCTGAACTAAATGATCTTTAATAAGATCTTTTTCTGTTTTTGTTCTTTTCTTTTATGTACAGGTGCACAAAGCAGGGTCATCAGAAGCCTCTCGATTCAAAAGATGTTAATACCGAAAAACACTGCCCAGTGACAGTGAATCCTTGGCATATGAAGAAAGCTTTCAAAGTCATGAACGAATTAAGAAGGTATCATTATACTAATGTACATGCAACCACTGGTTTCGTCCCTTTATTTTTCAGTTGTTTGTAGTGAATATATAATCAACCTTCCATTGTTGCTTTGTCTGGTACACAGAACATTAAAAGCTTTTTCTGCAAGTTTTTTAAAGGAAAAGAGCAAATAATTTATCAGAAGTGTGGATGGCGTGGGGCTCCTCTATTAGTGTGGTAGCCACTTAGCCACATACAGCTAGTCTGATGAGATAGTTTGGAGGTGAAAAATACACAGGGGATTTCTAAATGCAAAAAAAATAAATGTAAATATTTTATTCATACTTTTAAATATATTGATTCCATGTAGAAATGATAATATACTAGATATTTTGAGTTAAAAAGAATACAGTAGGCCAGGTGCGGTGACTCATGCCTATAATCCCAGCACTTTGAGAGGCCAGGGCAGGAGGATCACTTGAAGCCAGGAGTTTGAGACCAGCCTGGTCAACACAGTGAGACTCTGTCCCTATTTTCTTTCTGTTTAAAGTTAAAAATAAGAGAATATATTATTGAAATTAATTTCTCTTGTTTCTTTTTACCTTTTTAATGTGATCACTATAAAATTGTGACTTGCGTTATGTTTATATTGGACAGTGCTAGTCTAGGGCTTCTAACTTACTGTGGCGAAGAATATGGAAAGAAACTTTTAGAGAAAAATGTAACCCTTTTTTTGTGGGAGTGGTGGTAGTTTTGGGGGGCAGTGACCTGCCTGTTGCTGAGGTAATTCTCAAGTGTACTAAGGATCACTGCAACTTTTAAGTAGTGTTAAAAGTTGATTGAAAAATGAGTAGCTTTTTTTAAATTAAAAGGGTAATATATGTATTAAGAGTCTTGGTTTTATTTTCTTAGCACTTTATGAAAGATCTGCTTTTTCCCACCATTCCCTTTGTGAAAGTACTCTACATATATCTATCTGAAATGCTGAAAGCCTGGCTAAGAAGGGATTAAACCTTCCCTTAATCTTTCTATGCTTCCTAAAAGCTCTCCCTTTTAGGCCCATCATTTGTTTGTTTCTTCTTTAATTAAATTAGGGATTCAATAAATATTTATCTGCTAGGTACTGTAGGTACAATGGTGAGCAAGAACAAATATGGTTGCCACCCTTGTGGGCCCATAGCTGACTGCAGGAAGCAGGCATTCATCAAAGAATCACAAAAATAATTTACTGTAATGACAGTAAGTGCTGCAAAGGAGGGCTGCTGGTGCTAGAAAGGTGGATAACAGTGGTCAGGAAAGGCTTTCTTGAGAAGACAGGAATAATTATGCTGATATCTAGAAGGAAAAGAAGATAAGGGGATAAAGTCAGGATGGGAGTGAGGAGAGGGAGAACAGTGTTCCAGGCATTGGGAATGCAGTGCCACAACTTAGGGTAGGAAGGAGCTGGCCTCATCGGAGGAACTGACAGTGTTGCTGCAGTGCACATGGTGGTGGAATCACACAGGAGAGGCAGCTGACTTGGTAGGAGGGGCCATTGGACTGAGGTCCTGAAATTTTGGTCTTAATCAAGAGTTGCCTTGAGAGAAAGCGAGTGGAGAGTGTTAAGCAGGAGTGTGACCTGATCAGATTTATATTTTGAACACACTGGCTGCTGGGTAGAGAATGGATTGGAGAGAGATAAGAGAAAGTTAAACTGAATGTTGGATCATTTGATTTGCTTTCTAGTACCGCTTTGACAACATTTTCAAAATGTGGGTTTTCACTTATTCTTTGGGAGAATATATAGCTGGAATAATCCAGCAAGTCTCAGGGTACTGTTTCAGGTTTTTAATCCTGTTTTGACAGTAGTTATTAGAATGTAAAATGCATTGGTTACTAAGTGGAACTGCAAGAAAAGTAGGAAAAATAGTCTGGTTGTTTTAAGACTGGGATCTTTAATGGCTCTTTTTTCTCTTTGAGAAGTCTAAAAAGACTGACTTTTAATAGGACTATTCAAATGTTCTTTTTCCCCACTCCTATGGGTGGGGCACGGGTAGCCTTGGCTTTCTGCTGGTGTTAATGTGAGTGGGTCTCTGTTGACCTGGGCATGACTCACTAAACTGCAGGGAAGGTAACACCAAGTGCTCCTTCCCTTGGGGTGAACGACCTGAGTTTGGGGACAGACTCTGGTCTCGAGCCAGTTATTTTACTTGTTTGAGCCTGACTATAAAATGAGAGGCATGGACAAGATGGTGTCTAAGGTTCAGTGCTGCTCTGACATTCTCAGCCTAGAGATGTTTTTCCTGCTTACCTGCAAGCCCTGTGGTGTCCTTGCCTGGCCCTAGGATTATTTATAAGCTCCAGTCTTCATTCATCTGTTTGCCCCTTTTTGGATGTGAACTCTATAACTGTGAGATAGTACCTTCTTGTTCTTTGTGTGGCACCCTTTCAGCAGCTAGTATGTCACTGGGCTGGTAGTTGATGCTGATTTTCAGAACAAAGAATGACCTTTGAATAGCCAGAGTATTGGCTGCCAGGTCTATAACCTGGATTGTTTTAATGAAAGCGCCAACAACAACAGTATTTTTAAAAATGGACTGTCTTTCGGGTTCATCAGACCTTTTTAAAAATGTCATTCCCTTCCACCCTTAAATCTTATAGCCATTTTGAGTAATTCTTTAAAAAAAAATCTCTGAAGAGGCCTATTCCTTGTACAGCTGAAAATCATTAATTATTTCCTGTCCTTGCATCAACTTCCTCTTGCCCAGAAAGGGTAGTTGAGAGTGTTTTCCTGACTTCTGGGAAGGGAGAACTTCCTTGTTCTCACCACTCTGCCCTTGGGCTCTAACCTCAAAGTGGTAGAGCAACAGCTGTACTCCGAAGAATGTTAATGTGAACCTTTGGCTGATGGAAGCAAAATTTTAGGAGTAAAAGTCACTTTCAGTTATGGCTGATGTAAGGTGTGGTTGTGGGATTGGGGGTAGGAAGACAGGAGTTCTGTAAGGTTTAAGTTACAGAATTAAAATTGTTTGATAGAAAAAGTACATGACATTTTATTGTTTTCTTAAACTAATTGTTTTTAGACAGGAGGCCCAGAGACCTAGCTTTATATCCCAGCCTGGTAAGAGCTTGAATATCTTGAAATTATTTGGTTTAAAAACCCTGCAGTCATATGTAAACAATGTATTCAACAAGTATTGGTGAGCACCTAATCAGCTAATATGCCTGAAAGGCTGTGTGGGATCCAAAAACAGTATCAGACTTAGGCCATGCCCTTTGAGTGTCTAGAGAGCTGCTGGACACATACAGAGAGGAGGATGAGGCAGTGAAAAAGTGTGCAAATCATGGGTGCCCAAAAGGATTCTCATGGGGAAAATTCACACAGCCCACAGAGGTGGGCTTCAGTTGGGCCTTGATGGGAGTGCAGCAGGATTCACTGAGGGGATGGAGTGGGAATGTCTTTCCTGGCATGATTAATTGCACAAGTCAGGGAGGGAATAAACGTCATCTGTTGGATAAAGTGAATCAAGGGTTCATCCTGGGGAGTCTGTGCAGAAAAGGTTAGGAAGCAAGAGAAGGGCAGAATTGTGGCAGGCTTAAATAGTATGATGAATTCGGACTTAATCCTCTGGGCAGTGGGATTCAGTGAAGGCTTTTGAGAAATGGAGCATCATGCTAAGATTAATGATGTTGGAGTTGTGAAAGGATGGCTTTTAGGTCAGCAGTGCATCTCTGGTGGGAAATTCAGATCTTAACTCTAAATTTCCCAAGTGTGGATGGGGGAAATTTTTCAAAACACTGACATTTTCAAAATCAACCCAATAGATCTTCACAGAATGCTTATAATGTGCAACACACTGTATTAGGTCTATAGAGGGGACAGAGAAGCAGACTGTACCCCAGGTAAGTTTTTTCTTTTTCTTTGTTTCGAGACAATCTCACTCTGCCACCCAGGCTGGAATGCAGTGGCGTGATCTCAGCTCACTGCAACCTCCAACTCCTGGGTTCAAGCGATTGTCCCACCTCAGCCTCCCGTGTAGCTGGGATTACAGGTGCGTGCCATCACACCCAGCTAATTTTTTATATTTTTAGTAGAGACAGGATTTTGCCATGTTGGCTAGGCTGGCCCAGATAAGTTTTATTGACAAAATTAGATTGCTAGCTTTTGGAGAAGACCAAAGAGCAACTGTTGAAAGGTGGCATTTTGTGTTTAAAATAAATTAAAAAAAAAAAAAACCTACTGTTTTTTAGGCTATAGGATAAGACTGTACTTGAGCTTTAACAATTTCAATGAGTATTAGTGGTGGGGGCACAACCTATTGGCTTTATTTACAAGGAATGTAAGTTTGATCCTTAATATTTAGGAGTTGAAAGTATTCAGTAAGGATGAATCATATGAAGCAATTCAAATGTTCACCTTTATATCCTGTACAACCCATAAATATTGAGTTGTTCATTCATAACAGCAGTTCTTAACATTCCAGAAGATATTTAAGCAAAATAGCCTGATCTGCCCTCTTAAAGGAATGGTTATTGTGTTTTTCCTCCAGGATTTTAGGCATCATGGGACCTATATCACTACTAGGATTAGATTATCTGTTGTGCATCCATAAAAACATTTGATTTGTGGCTGTTGAATTTTGGCTAAATTGTTATTGTGTCTATTGTATGAATTCATACTTTGTTACTTAGACGGCAAGTGAATTAAACAGTGAACTTAAGGGAGTCTCCCTTTTTCTTCAGGTATACCTAAGATATTTTGATACAGGTATATAATGTATAATAACCACATTAGAGTAAATGGGATATCCATGACCTCAAGCATTTATCCTTGGTGTTATAAACAATCCAGTTATACTCTTTTAGTTATTTTTAAATGTATCATTAAATTATTATTGACTACAGTCACCCTATTATGAGACATATTTTACTTTTAAGAAGATAGACACCGTGCATTTTAAAAGCAGTGACAGGTTTTTCTCAGTCTTAGGAATTCATTCATTTTATATCAGAAAACCCAAGGATGCCTTAGTATGTTCAGGCATGTTTCATACCTTTTCAAAGCAGTTTCTTTTTTTCCTGAGAAGGACCAATTTTCATGATATAATTTTATTTAGGAGATGGAGTGCCTTTCTTTATTCTGTGCTATTTGAGTTTTACATTAAGCCTATCTAACTCCTGTTCTTTTCCCTTTAGATTTGAGCTTAGAAGCCACTTTCATTCTGAAGCTTTTCCATAAGGTTGAGCCTAGCTTCTCCTGTGTGTTTCCAAATATCCCACACTTGTCCCATCTTAAAGTCATGGGTTCATTTTATAATCACTTATTTCCTTGTCTGTCTCCCTCACATGACTGTAAACTTCATACTGTCATGGCTGTTAATCTTGTTTATTTTGGTAAGCTCACACAGTCCTTGATAAGTGAATGAATAAATGCAAATTTTGCTAAATAACAACTTATTTATACCATTATTTTGGAGGCCTTCTTTTCCTACAGTTTATCCCTCATTAGATTTCAAGTAATAGGAACATAAACTTAGAAATTCACCATGGAAGACTTTGCATATGGGCTGCTAAAAGAAGTTTTTCTTATTTTTAGTGCCAGACTTTTCATTTGTAGCTCTCTCACTCAAAAGTCATTCAGCTTCTTGTAAGCATGCAAATTTGGAAAAAGGTAAGGGCCAGACTCAATGTACACACACTGATATACACTCATTGTATGCTTAGTGACACAAACTAGTAAGAGTTTGTTAGCTCTCTCATCTCTGAATGCTGTTTTAAAATATGTTATTACTGAAGACAGATAAAAAATTGAATACTAAAACTAAGCATGTCCTTAATGTGTAAAGTGGCTCTGAGACCTAACCCAGGACGTGGCTGCATAATATTTTAGCAGTGTTTTAACCTTATTAGTTAACTAACATTAACTAATAAGTCAGTAAGGCCAAGTTAATTATGTAAGTGACAGCCGGCAGGTATTATGTTAGAAGGTTTGGATCAATGAATAATTGTAATTGAAGCCAAATGTAATTAGTTATGTGATTTTTGAGGTGTTCAGGTGTAATTCCACTTGTGTTCCGTCTTGAAACTAAAGCACTAGGAGGGATTACTGACAAAAGGAAAATAGGCATAAAGATGCACTTGACTCATGTTTGAGTTGTGTTCAAATCCCCAGGTCACAAAAGAGAAACCTGGATTGCTTTATTCTAGAGAGACCATGCATGCTCTGCTGACCCTGCTTACCTGCCTCCAGAGTTTCTTCGCTCCCACCCTTCTCTGTCCCCACTCTTCTTGGCTCACAGTTCCGCATTCTGCTTTGCTGCTTCAGGTCTCCATGCGATAGTACATCATGTTCTCTTTGGGATTCTTTTGCTCCTTCTCAATCCAGCTAACTCTTACTTGTTTTTAGAACTCAGTTTAAGGCCAATAGCTGCAGGAAGCCCTTTCTGATCCCCAGTCTGATTTAAATGCAGCCCCCTCACCCCAACCTTTCCATAACATCTTTATTACGGTGCTTTCCACTTTATCCTATAATTTTTGCATTGCCAGTTTTTTCTGCTGGTCTTCTTAAGGGCAGAGATGGTCTTGCAGTACTTTGTTGAATGAATGAACAAACTTTGATTTTTAAAAATATTCTGTAGAGGTAGTGTTTAAAACCCACTAAATTTGGAGCTTTTATTAGCTATATATAGAACTTAAAAATACTTTCTAGTATATTGTATGTCAAAAAATAAATTGTTGTTATTTATAATTTATTTACTATTTCCCTTTCTTGTTTTATTCAAACTTTAACAGATCTTAAAACAGTATAGCTTTAGGTTTTGTGTAGTGGTCAAGAGGCTCTGGAGTTAGCCTGTGGATTTGAATCCTGGCACTGCCTCTAGTTGGAGGACTTTAACCTTGGTTTCCCCAGCTATAAATTTGGGGATAAAAATAATACGTTATAACATTGTGGTGGGCACTAAATGAAATAATACATGCAGGTAAAACTCTTGCATAGTACCTTCCTGAAAACACTGCTGACACCACTGACTTTTCCACCCTAGTTTTATGTGAACCCATGGAATTCATAGAATTGCAGAATGGTTTTATATTCTCAGAGCAAATGGTAAACTTTGTCAGTTCTCTAAAATGATCTGGAGGAATTGTAAATTAGTGATACTGTGCCACCTTTTATGACTCCAATATGGGACCTGCTTTATGTCTCATACAGCATCATGAGCCATTAAACTGGTAACACACGAGCCATACTATAATCTAAATGGCATAGCAGTCTCATCAGCAATGAGGCCCTGGGATGCAGTCATCACTGATGCTGGGGTACTCTTTTTTTCTTCCATTTCTCCTAAACTGGAAGGAGAATAGTTACCAGTAGGCTCTCCAAAAAGTTTTGGCATGAACTTTATGGGAACAAGTTTGCAAGCAGTATGGACAGGTGGAAAACTTCAAGGACTTCGTCAAGCTCATGGAAAATGTTGCTTGTAAGCTACTAGAAAATTACAGAAGTAGGCAGGCCACCTTTTTAGGAAATAGAACAGTAGAGGAGGGTGCCAAGTGTGACCTGCATGCACTATGCGCATAGACATAAATTCAGTGCTTGGGTATGTGAGGTGTGGAAGGGACATTTACTTTCACCACACCTGTTTCAGTCATTCATAGTATGACTACTAGCAAGGCAGGTTGTAGGCTTTGGAGCCTTCTTGCTTGTTCTAGATAAGCATCAGCAATGTTTTCTGTTAAAAATATTCTGTGACATTATTAATTACCTGGAGAGTATGATCTGGCACCACGTATTGCATGTCAAAAATGCTCACCACATGTTTTTGAGTGAATTACAATGGATGTTTTAAAATTAGAGATACAATAATATGGTTGCTGAATGATGGTTTTTAGGTAACAAAACGCTTTTTTTTTTTTTTTTTTTGAGACGGAGTCTCGCTCTGTCGCCCAGGCTGGAGTGCAGTGGCGCGATCTCGGCTCACTGCAAGCTCCGCCTCCCGGGTTCACGCCATTCTCCTGCCTCAGCCTCCGGAGTAGCTGGGACTACAGGCGCCCGCTACCACGCCCGGCTAATTTTTTTGTATTTTTAGTGGAGACGGGGTTTCACCGTGTTAGCCAGGATGGTCTCGATCTCCTGACCTCGTGATCCGCCCGCCTCGGCCTCCCAAAGTGCTGGGATTACAGGCGTGAGCCACCGCGCCCGGCCAACGCTTTTTTTTTTTTTTTGAAACAGAGTCTCACTCTGTCACCCAGGCTGGAGTGCGGTGGTGCGATCTTGGCTGAATGCAACCTCTGCCTCCCAGGTTCAAGTGATTCTTGTGTCTCAGCCTCCTCAGTAGTTGGGATCACAGGTGTGGTCTACCATGCCTGGCTAATATTTGTATTTTTAATAGAGCCTGGGTTTCGCCATGTTGGCCAGGCTGGTCTCAAACTTCTGGCTTCAAGTGATCCATCCACCTACCTTGGCCTCCCAAAGTGTTGGGATTATAGGCATGAGCCACTGCACCTGGCCAAAGTGTTTTTTAACTTTAGATGTAATATTTTCTGGCCTTGAAGGATGAGATATTTTGCATTGGTAAAATGTTGTGATTAAGTTAAGCTTCAAATGCTCAAGCAGCAAGTCTAAAAGGGTCTTTTAAGATTTTTTTTTTTTGGGAGGGGGTGGGTATTTCACCCAATTTAATTTTTGGCATGTGTTTTTTCTTCATCTTCATGTCAGACTACACCTGCCACTTCTGCCGCTACTTCTTATTCAGACAGCCTCTTCTTTTGCAGTCCATTGATGGTTTGCTGCCAGTAATTGCCTTTAGGTTGAGAAATCAATAATCAAGTTTGGGAAGATTTCTGTGTTTTTCAAAGGCAGGATTCTTAGTGAGGGTCCAAGGCATGTTGGGCCTTTATCCCAGCTGTTTTCTATGTACTTCATGTTTAGGGATCATGTCCCAAAGGATGGGTGTTTTTTACATTAGTCTCCACTTGATGAAAGTGGGCTTTACTGTAATATTTTTGCATAGGATGTTCAATACATTCATTGTTGATATCATTTAAATTTTTTCTCTCTGCTTTTTACACAGTCAAAATTTGCTGTGCGATGTCACAATTGTGGCAGAAGACATGGAAATTTCTGCTCATAGAGTGGTGCTGGCCGCCTGTAGTCCTTATTTTCATGCCATGTTTACAGGTATGAAATATTTTAGTTATGGGCATTTTAAAAAATGTATTCAGATCTGCTTTTCTTACCACATTTTCTTTTGTTATTAACATTTTACTTTTATGAAATGAAGAATTATAGTGGAAGAAAATGTTCTTGCTTTGTTCCAAATTCCTCCTCGTCTTTGTTTTTCATTGTTGGGGGTCAGTAAGCCTATACATAGGTACACTCACAATTTTATGCTCAACTTTCTCCCTGTAAGTTATACTTATGTGTATTAGTTCCTGCCATTTATAATAGCTTTTTGGCACTTTATTATTCTGACAAAAGGAAACCACTTTACATTTTTTAAAATGATTTTTACATTTGTTTCATCTAGTGTTACATTGAACAAAAAGATGTTTATTTAATATCCTTCATTTGGAAATATAAGAAAATAAAGCGATTTATCTACAAGCTTACGTTTTACTTTGGCAACTGTGAAAATATATAGAATGATTTTAGTACTTCTGGAAAAGAAGTAATTTATGTCTGTCACACTTGAATCCCTTACTCTCATTCTTTTTTAAAATATACTGTACAAAGAAATGAAGTTTTTATCTGTTACATCAATGAGTTTATAATCTTAGGGTATTGGTATGCCAAATAGAAAATACAAATAGAAATGTAGTTATACCAAAAGGCAAAAATACAAAGCTCTTCTTACTTTAGAAACTATTAAGTATTTCTGGTGCTACTGTTTTACTAGATACTTCAAGGCATACAAAAACAATGTGAACATGCTTCCTGCCCCAAAAGCTTCCTGTGTAGCTAGGCAGATGGATGTGCACCCTTTAATAGGTAATAGTGTATGGAAGATCTGAGTGCTCACAGCAGTGGTCAGACGTTGAGGGCTGTGATGGGCAGCACTGAGAGAAGGATTTCCCCAGACCTGATGGATTGAGGGGTTTACACAGATGAAGATGAGTGTAGAAGGTCAGATGGAGAAGACGGACTGAGTGAAAACTTTTCTGGGTGTCTTGGGAGTAGTGAGGAGACCAGAGCCCTGCTCAGTTTTCAGCCTTTTATGATCTTGCTGTTCCAGAACAGAGTTAAATAATCAGGAATAAAGAAGGATAGCAGGTGGGCTCTGAGCCAAGTTTGGGAGGGTTGCCTTTCAGCTGAGAGCTGAGGTTGATCTGACAAGTCAATACCCGTAAAGTGAGACTAGTCAGATTTTTATGTCTTGGGGTTCACTCTAGTCTCTTGATTTACATCTTATTTATTACTGCTGGACACTTTTCTAGAGAGAGAGAGTCTCTAAGGCTTGTAAGAGAAGGATTCGATCTGGAATGTGCTGGGCTACTTTAGGAATTCCCTTGTAAAGTGCTGTCCCCTTGGTGGCCTTCTTTCAGATGACACTGCTGTTGCCACTTACTTGTTGGAACTACTAGGTCTTTGGAAAACTTAATCTGTGCTTCAGTTTCCCCATCTGGAAAATGGGAATAATAATATTACCCACATCCTAGAGTTTTTGTAAAGATTAAATGAGAACATATGTGTGAATTTCTTAGCACTTGACACATAGAAAATGATCAGTTAATTTTGACAGTAATTATTATGGTCATCATCACCATTCTTTTTTACTCTAACTTCCTAAATTTCTTTATATTCTGTACAAGATTGGAAAGCTTTAAGCTAGGCTCTTTTTTTTTTTTGATAAATGTTTTATTGTCCACAGAGTGACAAAAATAGAGTGATTAACTTATACCTGTAAGATAAAGGTTAGTTTCCTTTCCCCTCAAAAGGCTTTGGAAACTTAGTGTCTCCAAACTCCCTGAGCCTTAGACATCCAGTGAAATGGATGCTAGGTAGAGATAGGAGAGCTTATTATGTCTTTAGCTCTCTTTTCTGTTTGCTTTATAATCTAAACTGCATTTCGGTTTCCCTCTTCTGTTTTTGTCTAATGGTTCTCTATGCTTCATGATTTAGCTGACGTGGTTTATGAATATGTGAGCTTTTCATATTCATATTCATAAAGGGAATGAGGCATTGAAGACATTCTGATTTTCTAAGTATTTATAGTGTATTACAACTAACTAGTAGGTAGGTGCTTTTGCAGTTCAACTGGTTTCTGTCTGAGAATATACCTTTTATGCTTAGTCAAATTTTAGATTGCTATGTGCTAAAGTACTTGAAAATAGGAATACTATGTTAATTTCTGGCACATATACAAAATGTGAATTGAGTACCTAACTTTTTTTTTACTAGTTTATTGAGGCATATTTTATATATCATAAAATTTACCCATTTCAGGGCTGGATGCAATGGCTCACACCTGTAATCCCAGCACTTTAGGAGGCTGAGGCAGGTGGATTGCTTGAGGAGTTCAAGACCAGCCTGGGCAACATGGTGAAAACCCATCTCTATCAAAATATAAAAAATTAGCTTAGTGTGGTGGCCCTAGCCTAGAGTCCCAGCTACTCAGGAGGCTGAGGTGGAAGGATCACTTGAGCCTGGGAGGCAGAGGTTGCAGTGAACCAAGATGGTGCCATTGCATGCTAGCCTGGGTGACAGAGTGAGAAAAAAAAAATTACCTATATTAAGTGCACAACTCACTGATTTTTAGCAAATTTACTGAGTTGTACTGCCATCACCATAAATCAATTTTAGAACATTTTTGTTCTCACATAATGTTTTTGAGGTTCATCCGTGTCGTAAATGTTTCAAAGGAAGGTTTGCTGTTCTTATTGCTAAATAGCATTCTGTGTGGATAGACCGCTTTTGACTTTCCATTTACCAGTTGATGGATGTTTTTGTGTTGTTTCAATTTTTGGCTATTATGAATAGTACTGCTATGAATATTCATGCGCAGTTCTTTGTGTGGACATATATTTTTATTTCTCTTGGGAGTAGATATCTAGGAGTGTAATTGCCGGGTCACATGGTAAATTTATACTTTAAAAATTCTGCTAAGCTGTTTTTCCAAAGTTACTGTACCATTTTACATTCCTACTAGCAATGTTTGAAACTTCCTATTTCTCCACAACCTTGCCAACACTTGCTACCGCTTTTTAAAAAATTATAGCCCTTCTAGTGGGTGTTGAAATAGCATAGTATTGTAGTTTTAATTTGCATTTTTCTAATGACCAATGATGTCAAGCATCTTTCTATGTGCTTATTATTTAGGCTAAACTTTTATGGTTTTTCAGCAGTAGATGTTATTTGACTTTCTAGCAATCTTTGTACTGTTTTTTTTTTCTTCTACTTTTGAATCTACTGTTTAGCCAACAATTTGGCAGAAATTAGATAAAAAAGATAAAGGCCACTTTGGGAAGCTGAGGCAGGTGGATCACGAGGTCAGGAGATTGAGACCATCCTGGCTAACACAGTGAAACCCCGTCTCTACTAAAAATACAAAAAAAAAATTAGCCGGGCGTGGTGGTGGGCACCTGTAGTCCCAGCTACTCGGGAGGCTGAGGCAGGAGAATGGCGTGAACCCAGGAGGTGGAACTTGCAGTGAGCCGAGATAGCACCACTGCAATCCAGCCTGGGCGACAGAGCAAGACTCTGTCTCAAAAAAAAAAAAAAAAAAGGTAAAGGCAGGGTGCAGTGGCTCATGCCTGTAATCCCAGCATTTTGGGAGGCCAAGGTGGCAGAATTGCTTGAGCCCATAAGTTCTAAACCAGCCTGGTAGAAATAGGGAGATCTCATCTCTAAAAAGATTTTTTTAAAAATTTACTGAGCATGGTCACACGTGCCTGTATAGTCAGTCCCAGCTACTGGGGAGGCTGAGGCAGGAGGATCGCTTGAGCCTAGGAAGCAGAATTGCACTGAGCTGAGATCATGCCACTGCCCTCCACCTGGGCAACAGAGTGAGAATGTGACCCTGTCTCAAAAAAGGAAAAAAAAAAAAAGAAGACACGGGGATTGGGTCTAGGTAATTTAGTGTATGTAGACTCATTTAAGTATTTGCCAGAGTATGAGTACTTTGTTTCTTTGTTTTTCATGGTCTGAAGCCCTGCTAAGCTTTTTTTTTTTTTTTTTTTGGTAAAAATTATGGTGAGGTTAACAAGTAGACCATTGGATGCTTTCATTCCACCAAACATCATGTACATTTACATTCTCTTGCTCAGGGACAGGGAGTTTCCCTACTCTTCTTTTGTTTTCCTGTGACTAACCTATTAGGAAATGGGGAATATGCAGATGTTTTTTGTTGGGTCTTACTTTTAATCTCATAAACTGTAAGTGAAGTTTTCATTTAAATTATATCACCTAAGAAATAATTCTGTTACTCGTCATAGTTCCAAGTATTTGAGTAGAGAAGGGAAGTGAAAAGTAATTCTGTGATGTAGTCACAGGGTTTTACTTTGTGAAGTATGGGCCTATTTAGAGCAAGGCCAAGTTGTTTAACTATTACTTAAGAAAGAACATACCAAATTGGGTTCTTGTGTTTTTAGATTACTTCTTGGTTACAAATGTGGCATTTAGAAAGCTGTTTGCTTAACACATACTTTGAGATTTATTTGTGCCACAGGCTAACATTTCTGAAATCTGGTGGGAAGTACTGAATACGAAATTTTTATTTTTAGCCTTTTTTTTTGGTGTGCTTTTTGATTTCTTTTGTCATATTGAACATGATTCTGTAAAATAAATTAGAATAGGAAAAGACAGATTATTGTTTGAGTGACTAAGAAGTAAGATTTTAAAAAGCTATATACATGGTTATGTTTGTCTAAGAGTCATGCTTTCATTCATCAAGGAATATTTATTGAGAATCTTCTCTGCTAGGCATTGTCCTAGGCTTTGGGGACTAGAGTGATGAATAAAACAGATAAGTTCCTGTTCTCATTATTCTAGTTAGGAAGAAGAAGAAAGGTTAGACAGTAAGTAAACACACAAAAGATAATTTCTGGTATTGATGATGGCTCTGAAAAAAATTAAATAGAATGTTGCACAAAGAACTTAAGTTGGAATGCTTTAGGCTGCCTGTAACAGCAAACTCCACTCAAACTGGTTTAAATACTAAGAAAGCAGGCTGGGCACCAGACGTGATTGGATCTACAGCTTGAAAATTTCATCAAGAATCTTCTTCTGTCTCTCTACCCTTCTATCCTCAATAAAAATATCCTAAGGTTTGTTCCTCTCCTAAATGAAAGATGCCTGCAAGAGTGGACCCAACATGTCAAGGAAGGAGGACTCTGTCTTTTAGGAGCTAAGAAACCTTTCTCAGAAGTTACCCAAACCAGACCAAAACTGGCAGGGCAATGCAGTTACCATGTTGGCCTTAGATTTGCTGTAGAACTGGAGAGTTACATACTCTGACCATCATAGAGAGTGGCTGGTGGGCCACCAAGGTCACCTGGCCAAACTGAAAATGCCTGTGTGTCAGTAACTGCTTTGTAACCTAAGAACAAAAAGGTGGTAGTGATTAGAGTAGATGACAAGTGGAACTTGCAAAGTAATGGAATAAGATTTATTAAACATAGCTATAAATTTGTTATTTATTTCTTAGAGTTTCAGCATAGTCAGAGTTTCTGTGTTACACTTTTATTCTTTTTTTCAGATGTTTTGTGTGCTAAATAACTGAAATTAGAATCATAGAATTTTTAAAATGAAATGAATTTTAGCGTTTATCTTTTTAAACCTATTCACTTTTCATTTATTCATTGGATAAATTCATTTTGCAATGGATAAGTGAAGTTACCAGTTTATGTTGGGCTTCAGGAGTCCTGATTAAAGATCCTTGAGATGGAATTTTTTTTTTTTTTTTTTTTTTGAGATGGAGTCTCGCTCTGTCACCAGGCTGGAGTGCAGTGGCATGATCTCAGCTCACTGCAGCCTCCGTCTCCCGATTTCAAGCGATTCTCCTGCCTCAGCCTTCTGAGTAGCTGGGACTATAGGCATGCGAGATGGGAATGTTTTTAGCCATATATGTATTCTTACACTTCCATGTTTTGGAGGACTTCCTTTTTTTTCTCAATAAAAGTAGATAGGAGACAGGGTGCGGTGGCTTATGCCTATAATCCCAGTACTTTGGGAGGCCAAGGCAGAAGAATCATTTGAGGCCATGAGTTCAAGGCCGCAGTGAGCTGTGATTATACAATTGCACTTCATCCTGGGCAACAGAATGAGACTCTGTCTCAAAAAAAAAGGTAGAGATGATGTGGTATTTGCCAGTGAAAGTGTTTGGCTCACTCTGTAATGTATAGTGATGTTCAATAAATGTTTGTTGACTGAAATCCTACATAGCTAGAATATCCATGTTTAAGACTAATTTTAAAGTGCCATTAGTTACGTTAAGTAAAAATGCTATATTTTATGTATTTATTCAATTAATTTATTTATTTACTTATTTATTTGGTGAGATAGAGTCTTTCTCTGTCACCCAGGCTGGAGTGAGTGGTGTGGTCTTAGCTTACTGTAACCTCCACCTCCCGGGGTCATGCAGTTCTCCTGCCTCAGCCTCCCACGTAGCTGGGATTACAGGCATGTACCAGCATGCCTGGCTAATTTTTGTATTTTTAGTAGAGATAGGGTTTTGCCATGTTGGCCAGGCTGGTGTTGGACTCCTGACCTCACATGATCCGCCTGCCTTGGCCTCCCAAAGCGCTGGGATTACAGGCGTGAGCCCCTGCGCCCAGCCAAAATGCTACATTTTAAATTGGCACTTGCTTTACTTTTTATTCATCTAGTCATTTACTTATCTAACCAGTGTTTATTGGGTATCTACTAGATGTCAGACATGTTATACAGAGATAAGAAAGGCTTCATCCCTGTTCTCAGTGAGCTTAAGAATTCAGAGGAGGAGAACTAGGTAAAGAGTTGATTATGACAGAGTGGATTTGCATGAGGTACCCAACTGTACCTAATCCAGCCTTGGGCCACCAACAGATAAGGCTACCTAGAGAGGTTCCAGTGGAGATTAGCCTGGGAAATGAGTGGGTGGGGAGACAGAGAGGACAATGTTCAACAAGAGCATCAGGGGTAAGACATTGCTTAGTGTCTGCAGAAAACAACAAACAGCTTCTCAATAATGTATTTCAAGTTTAGAAATAGCGGGAGGAGAGAGAGAAGGCTAGACAATGAATCAGGGGCTGGACATGTGTGCTTGGACTGGGAGAAACTAAAGGATTTTTGAACTCCGTGCTCAAATTTGTGGAGTCAGTACTGGAGGCAGGAAAATATTTAGGAGGTGGCTACATTGGTGTGAGCAAGAGATTATAGGATCCCCAATGGTGAGAAGGTGAGAAGATTTATTTGAGATCTATCCAAGGTTAATTCTGCAAGTTTTAGTGAACTGTGGGACTGGTGGGTAAGGAAGAGGAGAGAATCAAGGATGACTCTCACTCAGGGTTTTAGTATAGGTGTTTGTATGGATAGCATAATGTAGCTTCAGAGTTCTGATATAAGCTCAGAGTTATGTGATCAAAACATAAACAAGAAACTATAATCTCTATAGAGACTATGGGAGGTTACAAATGGTAAGGATAAACTATGTACAGTATCATTGGATAGCCTAGTTTATTTTCTGTTTGTTTTAAATAGGACAGAGTCTTGCTGTGTTGCCCAGGCTAGTCTTGAACTCCTGGGCTCAAGTGATTCTCCTGCTTCAGTCTCCCTAGTAGCTGGGATTACAAGAGTGAGCCACAGCACCTGACTCTCATTGATAGTTTTTAAAATGCGTTAGCAATCAGAAATCTCACAAAGCCATACTGTTTAAAGATTTCCTCTGAAAACACAGCAAAGGGCAAAAACTAAGGTAATAATGTAACAACTGGAATTAGATATAAATAACTTTTACAATACTCTTTAGTATGGGCTTTGATTCATAGTAATTAGAATTTTTAAACCATTAATACAGTCATGGGCACATTTTTTGTTTTTCTTACTTTTTTGTAAATTAATATAAAAATATTAAAATGTTTTCAAAACAGTATATAATTGAAATTGAATTTATTGAAAGCAGATACAGTTTTCTGGGGAGAAAAATAATCTTAAAAATGACAAATATTTGAACTAGCAAAATGCATCTTATAGCAATACCTTAAAAACTATAATATTAAAAACTGTTTGGCAGATAACTAATTATTTTTCAGTCATACATGTAAATTAAAGTCCCACTTGGTTTTGCCTAAGGTAAGTCGTGCTTAACTGAGTACTGGCTGTTTGGCTTTGTGCTCATGTGGCCCCAGGCCCTGAAGGGCTTTGCATATTATTGGGGCTCTGTAGGTGAATCAGTTATGGCCTTTGTCTCAAGTCCAAGTGGGAATCACCAGAATGTCTTAACTTTTGGCACAAAAGAGGCTTCAGTTTATACAGACTATCAGTTTATACCCCAACTATTCACAGGATCCAGCAAGAATAGGATAGAGAAAGGTGCCTTATATGTGGCTGAAAACTTATTTTTCTGTATTCCTTGACCTTCCTTTTTCCCCCTTTCTGTAAGCACGGGAAAAACATTTGCTGTAGCACCAGACATACAACTCAGTCCCCTTTCATCCTGCTATGTAGGTATAGGTACATCTTTCTCATTAACTCTCCTACTTCCCTTGTCATACAAAGAGATGTTTTTCTTCCTGGGAAGTAGCAGGGTAGTTTTTTGGGATATTTTAGCTCTGAGGTGAACAGCTTCTTTCTGAGATCTTGTCAGAGATAATCTCCAGGGAAGAACGTGGTTAAATGTACACCACTATTGTTATTTCTCTTTTCCCAGGGTTTTGTTTACAAAGGAATTTTGTGTAATTATGATTTCCCATAGACTTTTCTGATAGTTTATGGTTGCTGACAGTGCATTGTATCAGAAAAAGAAGTGAGCTTTCAAGAAATCTTGAGGCTATGTTATGGTTTAATAAGAGATGCTGGGTTAAAGTGAAGGTGATGAATAGTGGCACGTTCTCATGCTTCTTTTACCTTTGAAACTTAGTGAATTCTAGAGCCAAATCTTTTTTTGCCCATGGCCCTCAGCATTATTCTTGGACTGTCCTTTTACTTTTTAATTGAATCCCTCCCCACCCCCATTCAATTGCTTGTGTCTCCATGTATCATAGTTCACTTATGTTGTCACACCTCGGTGCTTAAACTTGCCTCCTACTCTCCCCAAGTCTCCTTGGCTTAGGGACCATCCCTTCTCTTTCCTCCTTCCCTATTTCTTTTCCACAAGTGGGTATTAGGAAGAAAGTCTTGTACTGTTTTTTTAGCAGGCAGTTTTGTGGAAGGATACCTGGTTTTAGTAATAAAGCTGGTATGGAAATGACTTCAGCGTGAAGTTGCTGCAGTTGACAAACAGGAACTGAATCTGAGGTAGAAGATCTCTGTAATAAGCTTTGTTATTGACTAACTCTTTGTTATTATTGTGATCCCTGTTATGCCTTGCATTCTCTAAGCATCATAGGTAATTTGTTTTCTCGTTGTCTCTGGCATGAGGATTGTGACCTCTCACTGAGGGTGGAGCCTCTGTGTCTGGTGCAGGCTATGCATGCCCCGGCAGGCATTTGTGTGTTTGTTGAAGGAGTAATGCTAACCAGGTGGGTCCTTTTCAGCAGCCGTTCATTGCTATTAGCCAAAGGCAGTAACATCGTTACTCTTCTAGTCATGACTAGAAATCCATAAAGACAACAAATGCCCAAAAGCAGGGACAGCCTCAGCTACTGATCCTATAGCCACAAGAATAGTTCATGCAGCTGGACATATGGCACGTTCATTGTTGTGATATGATTTTCAGGTGCAAGTGGGTAACAAAAGTACATTTTATGATTTGCTCAGGTAAGCTTTTGGAAGAGGAAGGGGAGTGTTTTCGGCCTGCAAAAAGCGGCTGATTATGCTGCCTGTTGAATACAGTGAGTGGCAAGAAGATGTATCAATGTGCATTGGCACTGGAACTTCCACAGCAGTGTCTTGCTGTAACATCACTCTTATTCCTTTGTGTTTTAGGTGGGATGAGTGAGAGCCGAGCAAAGAGAGTTAGAATAAAAGAGGTAGATGGCTGGACCCTGAGGATGCTAATTGATTACGTTTACACTGCAGAAATTCAGGTTACAGAAGAAAATGTACAGGTGAGAGTAAACACTTCACACCATCTAGCTTTTTATGCATACAGTTTTTTTAAATAAAAAAAGCACACCCACACAGTATACATTTTTCACCAAAATAATAGGATTCATTGTGAAAATTGTATTTCTAAAAATATTTGGAATGATTATACCTTTTTAGTAATGTTTCTGAGTTCAGTATCTTTTATATTCTTTAAGATCTGAGATACAGATCCTTTAGTTCTCTGAATGATGCTTGTTCTTTCATGAAAACACTGTCATATTCATTTATAACTGTTGATTGATGCTGCCCACAATTTCTCTTTATTCCTTGGAAGGATATAGTCTACAAAGAATGTTTTTGACTGCCAATATTCTTTATTTCTGTCTTTTTTTTTTTTTTTTGATACCCAATCTTGCTCTGTCTCTCAGGTTGGAGTGCGGTGGTGTGATCATGGATCACGCAGCCTCGACCTCCTAGGCTCAGGGAGTCCTCCCACTGCAGCCTCCCAAGTAGCTGGGACTACAGGCATGTGCCACTATGCCCAGTGAATTTTCTTATTTTTTTTGTAGAGAGGTCTCACTATGTTCCCCAGGCTGATCTCAAACTCTTGGGCTCAAGTGATCCGCCCTCTTCAGCCTCCCAAAGTGCTGGGATTATAGGTGTGAACAACCATATGCCCAGCCTATTCTTTGTTTTACTATTTGAGCATCCTCTTTAAGTGATTCTGGAGTTTAGGTAAAAGTTGATATTGCATCTTATATTCTATAAAGAACAAATGTTTTATGTGTGTTACATAAATGTTTAAATAATACAGATGGATGTGGAGTAAAAGGTGAAAATCCCTCTTCAGAAAACGGACCTTCTCTTCGATACCCCAGTTCACATACATTGATTCACTTCTTCCTCTCTAGAGGGCAGCTTCTGTTATGTACTGTGAATCCCTTCAGACCGTTTTCCATGCATTTATTCACACAAACGTACACACAATTTTTTTACATAAGAAATACTATACTTGTTCTGAAACTTGCTTTTTGAACTGAGCAGTGTCTTAGGGGTCTTCACACATTAGTGTATATGGGTCTAACTCATGTTAATCAGCTATATATATATATAGTATGATTTTTCACCTGTATAAAAACAGTGCAATGAGTGGACATTTTTATATTTGCATCCCCAAATTTTATAAGCTGGATTCCTCAAAATGGAATTGGTGAATCAAAGAGTACATGCATATATTAATTTTTTGATAGCAATGCCAAATTGCCATCTGAAAATGTGTGTTTATTTATATTCCTTCTAACAGGGACACTGTGTTTTGAGGACAACAAAAATAACTAGGACTAAATTCTTAAGAAATAATCTTTAAATTCTACTTGCACAAATAGGAAGTTGTTGGTTCAATCCTTATCCCTGCTAACTAGTTGAAATATGCTACAAAATGAATTCGGAGACTGAAATCTTTGCACTTGTTAAGACATGCTATCGATTGTTCCATGTGAAATACTGGCCGTAGTAAGGCCTCCTGGTGATCTTTCCTAGATGGCCTCATTAGCTTTTGCTTAGAAGTTCCAGTTATGAGGTAAGGCATTTGAAAAACCTTGGTCAATATTGGGGTTGTTTCTAAATGTATGCATCAGATGCTAGATGAACTTTTTTTTTTTTTTTAACATGGAAGAAAGTGTTTGGTATATGTCATGAGATCACTGAACTAATACGTCATCTCATTCTGGTCTTTTAGGTACATTTAGACTATTTGCTAGATTCTGGGGCATTGTTTTCAACAAGAGTTTATCTTGGTTTCTTTTTGTTCATTCTTTTTATTCATTTTAGTGCATGGGCCTCATTATGTCCTTATATTTGACCTTCAACAAATGAATTACTGATTTCTTTGATTCACATAATGGGCCACATGGGAGAAAATTGAGAAAAATCCTTTAGGCCTTAGAGACTAAACTGTGTGAATTCAGCCCTGAATGTTGTTTGTAGTAGTTCTTGTGGTGGGGACATGGGCCTATTAGGAATTAGGAGAACGCCTCTCATGTTTCTTTTAATAACTATCATGTTCCAGTCCTGAAATATTAGTCATCACAGCCTTTCAGAAAACTCTTGCCATCCTAATTTGCCTCTTGTGTATATATTGCTTAGCTTTTAGAATATGCAGGAATACATTCTAAGAGTTACATTTGGCAGGCTTATTAAATGCTTAATATTTGTATAGTTTTGTTTTGTTTTTAAGAGGGAGACGGATATCTCTTCAGCATAGGGCTATCATGGTTTGTAAAGCTTTCTTTTATTTTCAATTGAAAAATACTTGTTTTGGAAAAGGCAGTTGAGAAATAAATTAGATTAAAAGTAGCTACTTTTTCCATGACATGTGTTTTTCAATGAAAAAAATAAGACTATACCATATAAAGATACACCAGACTCCTATTTCCTGCTTTGTATATTTTTTGTCAATCTATATTTTGTTAAATCTTTCTTGTAAAGTGTTGTCCACCTTAAAGAAGAAGGTGTCTGTTGTTATTAATGTTAAGCTGAAGTTTTAAGTGGCCCTAACTGGAAGCCGTGCTCTGAATTTATATGCCCTGAAGGTGCTGACAGTGGGAACAGAAGTTTCTGTAATTCAAATGTTTCTTGGTGGTGGTATATTTTTCTCACTGGACCTAGACTCAAATCTTTTACCAGGTGACCTCCCTTTTGTAAGTTTCTGTTTTAGTAGTAAAGTACAATATTGGGCTAGAAAGTATCTTTGGGATTGCATGTTTTGATGTAGAATCATTGTGCTGTAGAATGCTGAGGTCCAGCCATCTGTTGGCAGTCAGTTGGCGACAGAACAGGGCTGTAACCCTGGTTTCCCAGATTACTAGTGTAGGGTCTCTTCCATGATACCATATGGTCTCCTTATTACACTAATTTTAAACAATATAATACCTATTTGAAGTGAAGGTTGTTAACTTGGAGTCAGAATGAGAGAATGAGTAATTTAAAAAATTAACTCCAAAGAAGGGACTATTGTTATTATAGTCCCTTCTGATTTATACAAGCAATAGGGCTTGAATTCTTGGCCATTCCAGGTTTCCTAGCTTTTCGTGTGTTTGTTGCTGCTGTTGTTTTTTTGTTTGTTTAGGTTTTTAAACTTTGGCTTTAAGTTTGGATATTTGGTTTTATTTATGGCAAAATTGGAGGATAATTTGAGCTAAATGAATTTACAGTTTTTTTTTAAAGGGAGATAAAAGGAGAACCAATATTTTACCTATGACTACACTTGTAATTCAACTTTTTTGTTGTTGTTGCTGTTGAGTGAATTTAAATTTAACTTGTGTCTAGAGTTTCAAAGCAAACTTTATGAACTGCATAAATCTGGGAAATAGAGAAAATACAGCCAAAGGCTATTGAAAAGTATGCTCTTTGACATTTGGTGGTTATGGACACCTTTGAGAATATGATGAAAAACTGTCAACCCTTTTCTAAGGAAAGGGCACATTAGCTTATCTACACAAAGTTTTGCATACATTTTCAATACACTTTCAGAGAATCCATGTACCTTGCTGCTTGCCCCACCTTCCACTGTTAAGAATACTTGGCTTTATTTTTAAATTTTTAAATTTTTTTATTTTATTGAGACAGAGTCTTGCTCTGTTGCCCAGGCTGTGGTCAGTGGTGTGATCTTGGCTCGTTGCAACCTCCGCTTCCCAGGTTCAAGCAATTCTCCCACCTCAGCCTTCCAAGTAGCTGGGACTACAGACATGCACCATCACGCCCGGCTAATTTTGTACTTTTAGTAGAGATGGGGTTTCACCATGTTGGCCAGGCTGGTCTTGAACTCCTGACCTCAAGCAGTCTGCCAACCTTGGCCTCCTCAAGTGCTGGGATTATAGGCATGAGCTACCACTCCCGTCCAAGAATACTTGGCTTTAGATATAAAAAATATAAATATGTAAGTGTGTGTGAGTCTGTGTGTGTATGTGCGTGTATGAAGGATTTTCACATGGGTATATCTCTAGTTATATGCTAAGCATTTTATATGTAGCTCATTTGATGTTTTTGCCTCCATATAAGATAGGTGTTACCCCAATGTGATTGAAGAAATAGGCTTAAGAAGGTTAAATAATTTGCTCAACATCACACAGCAACTATTAAATCGTCATTAGTATTGCTTACAAAGAGAGTTTATAAATTCAAAAATGTAAATGTCTTTATAACTGAAAATTTTTTTTCACGATCCAAAAGTTATTCAAGGTACATGCTATGTCATTAGATGTGTTAATTAACACTTTTGGAGAATCCTAAAGGATCTTGAACTTCTTAAAGCATTTACTTCATTGCTAAATTTGTAGTTTTGTTACATGAGTTTGACTTCTCCACCTTTGGGTATTTGTTTTGGCTTCCTAAAAGTAGGTAAGAGTTTCTCACTTGATGTAAGTGTTAAAAACAAAGGTAATGCTGTTAATAAACAGTGCCCATGAAAGTAAATGCTCTCATTCCTAAATTAATATTATGAGTACTCATCTACAGATTCTTTCCATATTAGAACTGTTATCATCTAGAAGAATTTGAGAAACATCTGACAGTTTTGAATGGATAGGTTTTAAAAAGTTCATGAAATATATGTTGGATGAATTGGAATTATTTGAGACAGACACTTTCTATCTCTTTAGAAATGAAACAAAATTTAAATGAGAGTTTTTCAAGGGACATCTAAAATCAATTATTGGTAATAAACAGACTAAATGTTTAACACAGTCTCAGTATAGTAGAAAATTCAACATAGTGTGTCCATTTTATTGGTGGTATAGGGCAGGTTGTTGTTGTTTTGCTTCAAACTAGAACTGCTAGGAGTATGCTGTATAGATAGTGTTTTACTCTGCATGTTCCCAAAAGGAGGACATCACACGGAGGGGCTTACATGGTACCAGGCCTGTTGACATAGTTGAAAAAGCTTTAAGTTGGCTTAATCAATAAAAAGCCAGCCAAAGTAGGGAAATCACCAAAACAGAATACATGTGTACCCTAAATATTTTAACCTCAAACATGTAGGTTTACAATTGTACTCCAATCTTTGTTTGTAAAACTAAGTATGGTAAGCTGTTTCAAGAGCCACATGTCCTTTTTTGCACAAACCATACCATAATCATGCACCAACTATAATTTCCAGGCTTTTTTTTTAAGTGCAGCAAGAACTGAGACACTTGAAATCTCAATGCAAAATCTTCTTTGAATTATACAGTTTCTCTTTCATTCCTCCCATGTCTAATTGGATTGAAAACATTTATTTTTTTTTCCAGTAACACGTTGATCAAGCCACTCCAAAGCAGCCAACTTAGTTTTCATAGAAAGAGCTCTTTTTACATTCACATTTCATTGAATTCATTTACTTAAATTGTGTAATTTCAATAAGTGCAAGTGTCATAAACAGATGTGGGAGCAAATCCAACATGTATGAGTTGGTAAAATGCATCCCAGCTGGAGGAGCAGACGTGTGCAAGCACAGTAGAGTGTAGTTACTGAGGGCATGGAGAGAGTTGGTTCATCAGGTGAGTAGGTAAAGTGGATTTTGGTGAAGAGTACTTTTGCTTTGTGTATTTCTATATTGTGTGGGTAAACATTGAAATGAAATTCCCAATAGGTGGAGATTTGTTTTAAAAATCTGTCTTAAAAATATTTAAGACACCCTATCAGTTAAACAGTCATTGATGGAATATCTGATAAATACTCGGTCCTGGTGCTACAAAAAAAAAAAAAAAAAATGAACAGGGAACAAAGTAATGAATAGAGTATATACTTAGACTGGGTTTGGATCTTGGCTTTGCTGTTTAAATGCCATGTGACCTTGCCTAAGTTGCTTAACCTCTGATTGGCATTGGAGCTTGAGCCAGAGATGAGTAGGGCTAGGCGTAGGAGCACTGACCTGATGGAGCAAGCACTCAACAAGTATTTTTTTTCTGTTTGTGGTTTGTGTTTGTGTTTTTTTTTGAAATTTTCAAAAAATAATTTTAAAACTGAGGGTAGGCTGGGCACAGTGGCTCATGCCTGTAATCCCAGCACTTTGGGAGGGATGCCAAGGGAGGCGGATCACCTGAGCTCAGGAGTTCAAGGCCAGCCTGCCCAACATGGTGAAACCTCATCTCTACTAAAATTACAAAAGTTAGCCAGGCGTGGTGGTGCACACTTGTGGTCCCAGCTACTCGTGAGACTGAGGCAAGAGAATTGCTTGAACCCGGGAGGTGGAGGTTGCAGTAAACGAAGATCGCACCACTGCACTCCAGCCTGGGCAGCAGAGTGAGATTTCATCTCAAAATAACAATAACAAAAAAAACTGAGGGTAGCATGCAGTCCAAACTGAAATGTTTAGAGGTGAGTTACAGATTCAGGTCTGAATGAGATGCTGCAGAGAGCCTGGCAGCAGGACTTTCGTGGTGTTGGTAGTGGTGGTAGCATATACTCTTAGGCTGATGGCAGTGCCTTTATCCAGGAAGAGCTGCCCTGGGTGAACACTCAAGCCTATAGCTCTTATGTTTCTGGCTTGTCTAGAAAGAGACTTGGTAAGGGCTGGGCAATTGTAATGACCACAACCAAGTAATTTTGAGATTGTGGAGGGTCTGCATTCCCGTAGGAAACTGGGCAACAAACCCAGGATCTGGGGCTTGTTATGTGGGGCATTAGGAGTCATGCTGTGGCTTGGCAAGCATGAGGGTACTTGGGGGAGCACATCACGTTTAGGGCAGCAAGATTAATGCCAGACTGTAAACACTGATATGGTGCCCAATAAGCTTTGTGGTATTGGTCAGGATTAGTTTAGGACCGAATTAAACTGCACTTGAAGATCTAAGATTTGTAAGACCTGTAGCTGGATCAGGCCAGATCAGGTACGGATGAAGAACCACTTTACTGCTTTTTATACATGGCTTACCCTTTCCCTTCCCTATATCTAAGCTGTTGAGCTTACCTCTTTTTTTCACTGCCAGTATTGATCCTGATGAATTTCATCTTTCAATCAATAGTTTACTAAATATTTATGGGGTATCTATTCTATGCCAGACACTGTTCCAACCATTGGTGTTACAATGTCAGGCAGGATAGATAAGGTCCTTGTCTTGAAAGGCTTTACATTGTAGAGGAGGGGTAGGGACGAGACAAATAATATACCCATAGATAGAGAAACAGGTGAATTTTACCTGTTATTCTCTGGGGAGGAGTCATTTGAGCAGAGACTTGAATGAAAAGAAGGGAGTGATGTAAAAATAAAGGCAGAGAACATTCCAAGCAGAAAGAGCAAAGGACCTGAGATGTGAATAAGTTTGGCGTGTTTTATGGGCCAGAAAGAAAAGGGCGATTATTATTTGAGCAGAGTAAATGATGAGAGAGTGGAGAAAGATGAGATTAGATTAGAAAGGTAAATAGGGCCAGACAAAGTGGGTTTGTAGACTATGATAAGGAGGTTTGATTTTGTTCCAGTTGTAGTTTGGGCAGGGAATTCATGTGTTAGACAGTTTGTTCCCCTTTCCCATCTGCTAGCTGGAGGATGGACTGTGGGGGCAGTAGAAGAAGTTGGAGGCCCTTTAGATACCTGTTGGGGTAGGCTAAGTGAGAGACTAGTGGCTTGGGCCTGGGTTGTTGGCGTGAGATGGTGAACAATAGATTTGGGAGATATTTGGAGGTAGGGCCAATGGAATTTACTAATGGATTTGCATGACGGGATGGAGGAAGGAGAATGATCAAGAATGGCTCCTGCATTTTTGGCCTGAGCAACTGGGTGGATTATAGTGCTGTTGTCTGAGATGGTGAAGACATGGGATGGGGACATATTTTCGGGGTGGTGGGAATTAATGGTTCTATTTTGGTTATGTTAACTTTTACCACTTGGGCTTACAAGTGGAGATGCTGAATAGGTTGGTTCTGTGATGGGAAGGGGTCAGGTTAGGGAGGTAGATTTGATGTATTGGTGGCATATTGAAGTGGATGAGGTCACTTTAAGAGGTAGTGTAGACAGAGAAAGCAAGCAAGCCAAAGAGTACTGGTGATGTAGGAGGAAAAGCAGGTGTATGTGGTGTCACAGAATGCTAGTTCTAGAGAAGAAAGTGCTTCAAGGAGACAGTGTTTGGCTGTGTCAGATGTTCTTGATAGGTCAAGAAAGTGAATTGAGCCATATCAGTGTAGGTGTCGCTACATTCATTTGCCTGAGACAGTCCTATTTTATGCCTGCTAATCTGGTGTCTTCTCTGATTAGTGTTTACTTTACTCAGAAATGTTCCAGTGTGGATGATAAATTATATGGTCCCACTGGTCATTAGTGACCTTGGGAAAAGCTATTTAGAGGTGACGGTGAGAATGAAAAGTGGTTTGGAGTGGACTAAGAATAAGTGGACTCAGAGAGTACCGAAAGTTCTTTCAATGCCCTTCGCTGTGAAAGGGGAGAGAATGTGCTGGCTGAAGGGGATGATGAGTTTAAGGGTGTTTTTGTTTGTTTGTTTTGTTTTTTTTTTTGATGGGTAATATTCTAAAGCATTTTTATGTTAATTAGAATAACCTAGTAGAAAAGTGAAAGTTGATGTGATAAAGGGGAGAAAGAAACAAAGGGTATAATTGCAAAAGTGAGAGAGGTTGCCATCTAAAACAAAATGAAGGGGCTTACCTTAGATGGGAGCAGGAAAACTTCTCTGTTAACCAGACAGAAGGCAGACTGTGTTGTTGTCAGATACAAGTTAGTGGCTTGGATGGTGGAAAGGTAGGTATTTTATCAGCTTGCATATAATTATAAAGGCTGTGGCAAGTAATCAGCCAAAAGGAAGATGAGGAAGAAGGATGCTGGAGATTTGAACTAAAGATGATAAATCATTGTCTTGCAAAGGATGAAGATGAATTTACTAGTGAAGTGTAGTCGAATTGTCAGGCCATATTGGGAGCTCATTTGAGATTTGCAGTCATAAATATCAGGTAGAATGGTTGTGTGATTTTCTTCAGCCATGTTAAACCACTTATACTTAGTATAGAGATGATGAATGTGTTAGCTATTGCCACAAAAATGCCACAGAACAAAGTATGCCAAAGCTCAGTGGCTTAATAAAAAAATCATTTATTCTTATGGATTTGCAGATTGGCTGAGGATCAACTAATCTAGGCTGAGGCTGGCTGGGTGATTGGCTCTACACCGTGTTTTAAAAATTATTCTGGAATAAGAAAGTCTAGAACAAGACTACATGAGTGGGTAGTTGAGAAAAAGTGGAGGAGGAAGTGGTAGTTGGAACTCAGGAAACCGAGATGTTCTATTTGGATGTTTATGTCATCAAAAATTGTCAGAAGTTGTGGTGGAGAGAACGGTGATTTAGGTTTTAAAAAGTTCTCTCTCTCGTGTGTTTGAGTTAGCATGACGACAACACTCTGGGGTGATTGTAGTCCCATACTAAATCTTTGATTTAGAACCACCTGTTCCATCTCAGTATATTAGATGAAGTTGGCCAAGTAAAAAAAGTCATCTGTAAATGAGTAGGAGTGACTGAGGTGTCGTTAGATAGTCCCAATGAGGAAGGTGAGCAGACATGTGCTTCCAAGGAGCGGGGGTTTTTGAAGAAAGGAGAAAGGAAGTAGCAATGGGGAGCTGCATCTCCAGGCCTTAAAGCAGCATTTTTGTTTTTCAGGTGTGGGTGGTGATCAACTAGTGGGTCAAGAAATAAACTTAGTAGGTCATTATTAGCATTTAAGAGAAAAATTAGAGCCAAGAGTAGGAAATGCTATTCAAGCTTAAAGTCTATTTCAGAAGAAAATAGCAGATCCTAGCAAGTCTGCATGTTTTGTGAAACTTTGAGTTCTAGGTTGTGAGGTAAAAAGTCTTACTATGTAGTGTGGTCAAAAGAATTGGAAAATTCAGCTATAAGTTACTTGGAGTGTGAGAGAGAAAAGTTTCATGAATAGTAGAGATGTGACTGAATATATGTTATTGATTATGCATAAATACAGTGATTTTTATGTTATTTGTGTATATATTTTATTTTTCTAAACTGTATTCTTTAGCATGCATTTCTAGCATGGAAATACCCAACAGATGACTAATAGATGTTGACTGCTTAGATGTCAGGAAGACATAGGTACTCAGTGGTAATCCAGAAAGTATACTTTGTTTTCTATGCTGGCTCATGGTGCAATTCCTGGAACAGGGCACAGAGATTCAGATGGACCTGCTTGAGATGGTGAGCAATGAAGGTGATGTCACAGTAGGGGTTAGATATCACTTGCCCAATCTATTTCTTGGCTTTGCAGGTCTAGAAACTATTTTGTTAGCTCCTTCAGAGTTGATCAGACTTTTGGGAAATAGCTCAGAGTAGCCAAAATCAGAAAACTAGTACATGAACCAAAATGATCTTAAAGTAATTTTCAGCGGGTAACAGGTGTTTCTAGGGACTGTGTTTACATTATCCGGTGTGCATCATTCTCAGGATCTAGATACCTAAGTGATAGAATTAGTAATCAGAGCTTCATTGGGTGAGCAGGGAATCACAAGGAAAGGGAATTTACTTCAAAGGGATAATGGAAAGTCTTACCAAACTGGCATCCCACTGCAAAGTATACCTTTCTAGTGATTTGAGTATTGATTACATACTGTGAAATCCAATGTCTCCTTACCTTTCATGGTACTGGGAAAACTCTGACAAATAATTGCTCTTTGGATAACCCATTTCTGAATTTTTTTGTAATCTGGTAGTTGTCTTTTTCTATCCCCAAGCACTTGAGGATGTGCCAAACTCCACCAGACACAGTGATTCATTGACACAGAGATTCTCAACTAGAGGGCAGGGTGCCCTGGTATTTTTAATTCTTATTTATCTCCTTGTGGAGATTTAATAATGTGGACCATTTTAAACCTCATGGTAAAAATAGTTTCTTCTGGCTGGGTACGGTGGCTCACGCCTGTAATCCCAGCACTTTGTTTGGGAGGCTGAGGCAGGTGGATCATGAGGTCAGGAGATTGAGACCATCCTGGCTAACACAGTGAAACCCCGTCTCCACTAAAAATACAAAAAATTAGCTGGGCGTGGTGGCGGGTGCCTGTGGTCCCAGCTACTAGGGAGGCTGAGACAGGAGAATGGCGTGAACCCAGGAGGCGGAGCTTGCAGTAAGCCGAGATCACCCCACTGCACTCCAGCCTGGGCAACAGAGTGAGACTCCATCTCAAAAAAAAAAAAATAGTTTGTTCTGACAGAGACTATCACTATATATTTGATTATGTTTTGAGCTTTGTTACAGTCATATTCCAGATCTGCTCCTCCAACACTGCCCTCCACCCATTTTGAGTGGATGACCATGCTTCATTCATAGCCACACATCTAGAAGTTGCCAAGTAGCAAGGAGTTCTGTAGAAAGCTCATCTTCAAGGTGAACAGAAACATCTACTGAGCAGTTTTTTAAAATGTTGTTAATAATTCCTCAAGGTAAAATCATTTGAATTACACGTATAATGCTGCATATTTACATTAATGTGGAACAACTCAGAAATAATAAGGAGCCCTTACGTTGGCTTTCTGCTAGTAAACTTCATGGCCCAGTGGACTTTGGCTAATTATAGTATTAAAATTCAGAGCTCAAATCTTGAATTTATTACTGACTTCAAGAAGAGCCTTGAGTAAGATATTAACCTTTCCATTTCTCAGCTATTAAATGAGGCCAACAGTGCTTTGCCACTGCATTGAAATGGTGTAAAAATATAACAGTTAAAGCTTGCAAAAATATCTAAATGCTCTATAAATGTTGAGCAGAAATAAGAGATGGGCAGGAATAAAAAGACTTAAGACCAAGAAAAAGAATAACTCATTAAAATTATTTGGAATCACTGGGTAGAAAATAGCTCATATGACTTTTCCTTCCCTCTTTATATTCTGAATCAGGTCATATAAAAAATGTCCCTAATTTGCTATAGAGTTCTCTCCCTCTTGTGCATTTGAGTTGGCATGGAGACCACACTTGGGTGATTGTAGTACCATGCTAAATCTTTGATTTAGAATCACCTGTTCCATTGGTTTGACATGTAGTGGTTAGAGCAAAAGTTATGTATCTCCCAGCAGTGTCTGTGGAAGGCTTATTGCTTTTCCATTTCTGTTTTCTTTCTCTTATGGGATAGAAGTCCTTTGTGAGTAAAAGGGTTTGGCAGATGATGTGCTTGGAAAACACAGGTTAAAACTTAAAAAAAAAAAAAACATAAATTCCTGAATCAAACCTTTAGGATTAGTGGTTGTTTATGATATAACCATGGGTACTTATATCATTGTAATGAATGTATCTGACATTCTAGCACCCAGAAATCAGTTACCTTGATATTTTATCACTTTACCTGGTTAGTACTAATTTATTATTATCCAGAGGCATAAAAATTTAAATTATTTACCATTTGAGTTTTGATGTTAATTGTATTTTATTATATTTTAAGTCTGAATTTGGTAATCCTCATAGTTTTAATCAAAATATTAGACCAACTAGAACATCCATTCTCCATTCTAGTTAAATTATTTTTATTCAGTATAAGAATATAGAATTTAAAAAGTCTTATTTAAAATTTAATATGGAATGGCCATTGAGGTCAGCTAGTTTGAGAAAACCTAGAAACCTTAGTATAAGAGCATCTTATAAAACTAGGTGGATACGACACCCAAAGTGGTTTTTAAAAAATTTACTCTTCGGAGCAAGGCTAGGTACTCTAGAAGCATTAGTAATTGAGTTACTTGTGGCTTTGTATTATTAAAATATATGGTCCTTGAAGATGTCTCCACGGCTGAATCATTTTGAGATTCACGTTTTAAGTAGTTTCATGTGGTACATAAAAGGCATTTATCTTGATGAAGAAAAAAATGACTCCATCCTGTTTATGATTTAGCATCTTATAACAGCGTCTTTGTAATTTGAACTCGAACAAGACAAATAAAAACAAATCAAAGTCCTTATTAGAAATATATCCAGTTCAAAGTGGATTTTTTTTTCTTGTTTGTGATGTTGTTTAGGTATGGAGCCTGTGTGTGGGATAGCACATTTGTATCAGGCTAGTTGCCAGTGTTCAGGGTACGCCTCTCCAATCCAGTCCAGGTGGTCACAGTCTAGAGTTGTTAAATTATATGTGGTTCTGGCATGTTTGGTTTGACACCAGCCAAAGGTTTTATAAACCCTCGCATTATTGACATAAAGTCTTAAAAATATTATTACCTCTTGGACCTTAATGTCTTAATCTCATCGTTAGGTTAGTAAAATTAATGTGCTTCTGATAATCTGGTTTAAGTGTATTATGCCTTTTCTTGGGCTATATAATTTATGAAAACTTTATTTCTAGCTTTGTACAGTGGCAGTATCATAGCCAATGAGGTTTATCTGAGGCATGATTATTGCTAATTGAAAACTTTATTTCTTGCGAAAATAGAATATAGCTATATCACTGACATGGATGCACAAGCTACTGTTTTAAAAAAAGTTTATCAATGCTAGTGTAGCAATTTGGTCATGTAAATGCATTTTTGCGGGGTTGCCTCTTATTTTGGATTCTATCAGGTAGGATTATTATTTTCTATTTGAAAATTTATTTCATGGCTTATAAAGGCTGTCTGTTGACCTCTGGTTAATCTATTAGTATGGATTTAAAGTACAGCTGTCCCTCAGTATCCGTGGGAGTTTGGTTCCATGACTTCCCTTGGGTACCAAAATCTAAGCATGCTCTAGTCCCTGACTTAAAGTGGCATAGTATTAATATTTGCATATAACGCATGCACATCCTACTGTATACTTTTTTATTTTTTATTTTTTTTGAGACAGAGTCTCACTCTGTTGCCCAGGCTGGAATGCAGTGGTGCGATCTTGGCTCACTGCAACCTCTGCCTCCTCCTGGGTTCAGGCGATTCTCTTGCCCCAGCCTCCTGAGTAGTTGGGATTACAGGCACCCACCACCATGCCTGACTACTTTTTGTATTTTTAGTAGAGACAGGTTTCACCATGTTGGCCAGGCTGGTCTCAAACTCCTGACCTCAGGTGATCCACCCGCCTCGGCCTCCCAAAGATGTGAGGCACTATGCTTCGCCCCTCCTGTATACTTTAAATCATCTCTAGTTTGTGTACAATACCTAATACAATGTAAATGCTGTGTAAATAATCATTAATATGGTATGGTTTAGGGCATAATGACAGGAAAAAAAGTTTGTACATAATCAGTACAGATGCACTATTTTTCCTGAATATTTTTGATCTGAGGTTGGTTGAATCCCATAGAGGGTTGACTGTACTTGATTGTTTTTCCCCTAGTGGGATATAATTTACATACCATAGATCTTAACTGTACAGTTTGCTAAGTTATAACAAATGTACACATCTATTAATCCACACCCAAATCAAGGTATTGAGCATTTATAACCTCAGGTCTCTTCCCAATAAATCTCCCACTCCCTTTCCAGGCAACCATTGATGTGATTTCTATTATAATAGGTTAGTTTTCCCTGTTCTTGAACTTCATATAAATAGAATCATACAGAATGTATTTTTTTAAGGCTGACTTCTTCCTCATAACATATTTGTGAGAGTCATCTATGCTGTTGTGTATTTCAGTAGTCGTCCCTGTTTATTGATGAGTATTGCATTGTAAGGGTTTATTACAGTTTAGCATGTTAATGGATATGTGTCTCCTCTGACTAGAGATGTGATGGGATCCACATCCAGTGCTGCCAGCTGTAGGAGTGAAGGATGCAAGGGCAGGAGCCAAGCTGTCATTAAAAAAACCAGTAGAACACTTTCTTTACTCTGTCCACTATGTGTTAAAAATACTTGGTGTGGAAGTGTTCAGTAGTTCGTTCTGTTTGTGTCAACATTGTTTTATTTTTTAAGTTTCCTGAGATCAGAGGAGCTTGTTGTCTATTAAGTTGTTCTAATATGATGATAGGTTAAAGCTGTGTGCCAAGTCCATTTAATTTTATAATAGGATTGTTTGTTATAGCAAATACTTTAGAAATGTTAGTTATTTTTAAAGCCATTATTAGTCTTTATTATTACTGATTATAACATTTCGTCATGTGGATTTATCATATTTTACTTAATTGTTGCCATATTGTTAGATCTTTAGTTGGTTCTGTTTTTTTTTCTACTAAGTAATGCTAAAGTAAAAGTCATTTACGTATCTTATTCCATTTTTTGGACTTTTTTCTCAAGGTAGATTTTCAGAAACATAATTTTAGGGTCAAATGTTTTAAATGTTTATATTTTTTGGTATCTATTGATCAATGTTCCTTATTTGTTTTCTAAGAGAGTTTATTAGTTTACAGTGACAGCAAAAATATGCTAAGGGCCAAGGCTTACTGTACTTTAGTTTGAATATATATTGTCTGGAAACATTTTGTTGTTTGAATTGGGAGGTGCTAGAAAGAAAAGTAAAAACATTTTGTATTATAGTTATAAAATGCACTCTCATGGTTCTATATTTGATAACTAATGAAGCATCAAATACATTTCTCATTTTTGTATGCTATGTTTCTTCTTTTGCAAATTTTCCCTGATTACATCTTTTATGTTGAGAATATTTGATCAAAAAAGGAAGCTACCTATATTGTGAATGATCTGGGATAAAACATCATCTTATGCGGGAGAGAGTAAATCTTGGTGTTCAATTCTCATGAGGTAGAATGTTCAATCCAAGAAAAAAAGCCCTGAGTCAGAGCTGATATGCTACATGGTCATTGCCATGCATTGTGTTAAATCGTTGACTGACATTTAATTTTTCAATAACCCTGAAAGGTAGGTGGTGTCTTCATTATCCATTTGAGCCACTCTCAAATAAGTCGGACTTTTAAGAGAAACCTTGGGTTAAAAGTAGTAGAAGTAGCAACTGGAAAAAGGATAGTGTAGGAGAGATGGCTTTCAGTCTGCCTGAGGCTGCTTTGCCCCCAAATTTCTTCTCTCCATACTACCTTTGCTTTTCTACTTCATTAATTATAACATTGGAAATGCCACCAATTGCAGTTGTATTCTGCTTAAGAGTCAACCTCTCTTAAAATGTTAAAAACCCCTAGAAGGGATTTATTCTGGAAGATCTTGTGTTATTAGCTATTAATATGACCTAATCAGACAGTTTTTTTTTTGTGGAGGGGGGGAGGTTGTTGTTTTTGTTTTTTTAAACTCTGTGGGACATACCTATTCCTAGGGGTGGAGTGTTGGGAGGAGGCAGGCGAGGTTGCATGTGGGTTACAGGAAAGAAGGTGGAAGAAAGTTTCCTTCCTCTTTCTGGGATGTAGGGGGCTGGCCCGGTGCAGAGTTTTGACATAGGAAATGTTTGTCCTTGGCATCCTGCCATCTCCTTATTCATACTTCTACATCTCAAAACCCTACTCCTTGGCCGCAAAACCCAGCCCTCTGCTATGTGCATCCAACCATGACTCTCCACCCAGATCTGCCTTTCTTGTCACTAAGCGTTTCATCTTCTAAACACATCACCCTTACCTGCCTTCTCCCCACACTCTTCCCCAAGCTCCACCTTGCAGGATAGCTATGGCTAGCCGAGTCAAAAACAACAGCAACAACAAAAGCTGTCTTTTCATGCTTGCATGTTTTCTTAGATATTTAGAAGTTATATATATATGGAGCAATCGGACCCTTTGGTAGTCTCTTCCTAATAAACAAACTGCTAATGGCTCAGGATTTAAAAGACATACTACATAAATTATTTCCCCCTATGGAATAAATGCCCAAGCTGAAAATAAACTATAGATCCTAATAGCCAAGCAGAAGGAGTATACTTGTCTAAGCAAAACATCTTCTATGTAATTTGGCTTGTCAAACAATGTGAAGTAGGATGAAAGCATCTTACTTTAAAATATGCAGCTGGTGTGAGAGTGTCACACAGATGTTAATTGTTTGGCTTGGGTGTCTTCCATTTCTCATGCTCTACAGTGTCTTCACTGATCAGTGGTGGCTTCTCCCCTCCATTTCTTTGTTTATTGCAGAAAGCATCTCCAAAGTAAAAAATGTGCAGCCTTTTATTTGTCTCCATTGGTTGGAAATCAACATATACAAATAAAAAAGCTTTTTTTTCCCCCTGTTTTTCAAAATGACAACATTTTAAGTTAGATTTATTTAATCAGGGGCTATGTCCTTCTACTTCATGTTTCTCCAAACACTTAAAACTGTTGCTGTTCACCGAACAGGAAGAGTAACGTGTAGAGCCTGGTTACTGTTCTACAAAACACTGGCTTGATGATCAAAGGCCTTTCAGACTCCAAAGGCCTTTCAACACACCAAAGTGAGGCAATCTCTAGTGAGTGGTGGGTAATATTTCCCGGAGAAGCCACAGTCCATATATAGCTCCCCTTAACCCTTGTTATATTTGTTAGCATTGTAGAGATCCAGAAAGACATTCCTTTACTTGCTTCTCCCTGACTTTCTTTTAAATAATATTTGACCATTTAAATGGTACATAGAAAATGCACCACTTAACAAATACATAAAATTTAACAAATATGTAAAAATAAATAGGAAATGTTCATATCACACCTAACCAGAGATAAAACGTATTAACAATTGTGGTATAGCCCTCTAATACTGTCTGTTGTTATGCACACATGTGTTTACCCAAAAAAGGGGTCATACTGTAGATTGTTTTAGAAACTAGCTTTTTATACTAAATGTATTAGAAACATTTTTCCAAGTCATTAAATATTTGTCTACTAGATCTCTTTTAAGAGCTGCAAAATATTCAATTTCATTGATATTATAGAATTGGCTTCATTTTTCTCTTGTTATTGGACATTTAAGTTCTTCTCAATTTTTTATAATTTAAACAGCACTATAATTAATAGTTCTATAGCTAAGTATATTCACATTCACAGTTTGTTCCATTGTGTAATATAACAGCTTGAGGTCCTTCTGCAAGCAAGGCTTACGTGCAGTTCATTTATTTGGGAAGTGATCCCAAGGAGCCACAATGAGTGAATGGAGGACTTGAGCTGGAAAGGAGGGAAAACCGGTTCATAGGTGCAGTACAGATCTGGCCATAGCTACATGTGACAGGACCTTTGAAAGCCTTATAACATATGTCTCAGAACTGTCTTCTAGGAGAATACCAGGGGGAAGTATTTCTCTTCCTTTGATCCGTTCTCCACTAGTCAAGGGTGGTCCCACAGCATTATTTCCCACATGCTTCCAGACTATGTGGGTATGAGCCCAGTGCATCACTGAAGGCCTAGGATAGGAAGCCAGAGAGAGGTATGGCCGGGGGCTGGGGTGAGGCCCTGTTACGATACATCTTCAGAAAGGTGGTCAAAGCCTGCTTGGGCCTGGTTGCTGCAGTGGTGGGTTGGGCAAGAAGTAAGGCTGAGAGGATTTGTAGTAGGATACAAGAAGTGTCTGGTACATATACATTCCTAGAAACAGAGTTTGTAATTTTGTCTCAAAGGACATGCACAATTGTATCTCAAAATAGAAATACACATGGGAGTCATAAAATTATGTTCAGGTTGATTCACTTATGAGGTACATATTCTGAGACCTGAGGATGTGGCAGGGGGTAACAGATGTGATCCTACTGCCGCAGAGCTTACATTCCTTTGCAGGAAGACAGTAAACATGGGAACAAATACATAACATCAGTGCTGACAGCAGTAGGTGCTGTGAAGCAAATGAAATGAAGCAGTGCTGTTAGTAGTGACTTGAAAGGGACTGAGCCCATGGTGAGAACACCAGGGTTCTCATGATTTTAGATGGCACACAGATAAACTGAGAGTGAAGAGACTCAGGGTTGGGTTGATGGAATAGAACTAAAGGAGAAGGATGTAGGAAGGAGGGGCGAGGGCCTCTTTACATTCACTGTCCGCTTGGCATTTTTCCTAGAGGCAGATGTACCCAAGAGAGATATTTTGGCTTTTGGAGTGTGCCCTTCCCTCAGTGTATATACTATATGGAATTTAATCACTCTTAGATTCTTAGAAAATATTATTAACATTCAAAATATATATCAAATTATAATTGCTCCATCTTTGATGTTTTGGAATATACTTCAGGATCATAGAGTGCCTTGGGGTTATTTTTAATCAATCTCAGGGTTAACACTAGTGCGACTCTGCACTAGATGGAAATTTCCATTAGATGGTGGCTGGGGGTTTATTGTATCAATGTAATTCTACTTCATATGAGAAGCAGCACTGTTCAACTGCTCCTTTGCTTTAGAGAGCTCAGAAAGTAAGTTTCAAAGACATAAATTTATTCATTGGACCTTTTAGTTACAATGCCCAAGATATTTTTGTGACCTAAATAGCAAATTAAGAAATCACCTCTTTACATTGCTAGGTGTTTCTCACATTTGTTACCAATAGTACAATTTATCCACTTCAGTAGAAAGTAAGCCATGGGATTATGATAGCTCCAGATTAAAGCACATTCTTCTTTTTCAGTGATATGTAAAACCACAGGATCAGAATTATATTAGATATTGAAAGATTAGAATATTAAATCTGATCTCCTAAATCAGGGTTTTCCAAATTCTGATCACTTGTAATCATTTGTGGGCCAGCTTCAGGATTTTGCTATATTCTACAAGTGCTGATGCTATTAAATTTTTAATGTTTTTCTCTACAGTGAGTCAATTTTTGCTTAAATAAGTTTACTTGAGAAGGAATGTTTATATTATTGTATTATTGAAATAAATGGAAAATAACTTTAAAAAATGTATTTCTAACTATGAACCTATATTCTCTTTTTTTTTTCTTTGAGATGGAGTCTCACTGTGTCACCCAGGCTGGAGTACAGTGGTCCGATCTCGGCTCACTGCAGCCTCCGCCTCCTGGGATCAAGCGATTCTCCTTC
Source organism: Pan paniscus (assembly GCF_029289425.2). Classification (NCBI taxonomy): domain Eukaryota; kingdom Metazoa; phylum Chordata; class Mammalia; order Primates; family Hominidae; genus Pan; species Pan paniscus. The sequence goes on from NC_073252.2 coordinate 117,149,778, forward strand.
CTCAGCCTCTCAAGTAGCTGGGATTACAGGTGCGCACCACCATGCCCAGCTAATTTTTGTATTTTTAGTAGAAACGAGGTTTCGCTATGTTGGCCAGGCTGGTCTTGAACTCCTACTCCTGACCTCAAATGATCTGCCCACCTTAGCCTCCCAAAGTGCTGGGATTACAGGTGTGAGCCACCAAGCCTGCCCTGAACCTATATTCTTAACTATTAATGCAAGAAGTTTATCTGTATGTCATCTAAAATCATTATGCACATTTTGGTTAGTACCGCTCTCATAGCAGGCTTGGCCTGTCCCATACCAGGTGTGTGACCTTTAGCAAGTTACCCAACTTCTCCTACCCTCTGTATTCACTTGTGTATGATGGAGATAATGAGATATTATTGTCTGGCAAGTGCTTAGCACAGTGCCTGATGTAGTAATTACTCAGTAAATGGAAGTAACTGCAATAATGCATTGTTGAAGTGGTTGTTGTCTTTATTATTCTTCATGAAAAGGACCATGTTGGAGATTTAGAAATTATACAAATACTTCCATTCTGCACCTAAATTTGGGGTTGAAGGTATTAGAACAGTAGACCAAAGAGTTGACCAATTTGATTATATCACTAGCTTTCCATGACTCGCTGTATGACTTGGTCAAGCTGTTTAACCCCTCGAGGGTGTGGTTTCTTCATCACACAAATTAGAAGGTTTGATTTGATTTGATCTCAAGACATTCAACTTGCAGGGTGACAGCTGTTTGAGTGGTTTTGATCATGGGATGTGGTTCATCTGAAGTCAGAGCATTTTAAATTTTGTTTTAAGTGGCTGTTTGACACACAAAATAAGCTAGGAGTTGATGTGGCCCCAGCTGTTTTCCTGTTTTCATTATGAGTGACTGATGGTCACCAGGCGTCATGTTAGCAAGCTGGGTCAATTAGTAATTGCTTTTGAAGCTGTATATAATGAATTACATAATTATGAGCTATTGAAGTTTAGTCCTAGTAAAACTACATCATAAAACCAAGGCAATTTCAAAAGATTTACTGACAAAAGAAAAATATGAACAAACTTTTTGTACATTTGACTTACGTTTATTTTATGTTTAGTATATATTTGTCAAGCATGTAACCACTTTTCACTGTCATCAATAAAAATTATATGTGAATATAATGTAGCCACATGGACCACTGTTGAAATAATTTTTATATTTCTACCTAGATGACTTGTTATGCCCCTTCCAGATAGGAGAATCTACAATTTTATGAATTTTGGTCTCCTAATACGGTAGATCTGAACTTGGTAATGATTAAGTTGAAATCAATAAAGCAAAATGAAATTTAAAAAGCCTGCTACACACACATATGTGTGTGTGGGGGGGGGGTGGCGGTGTATATGTTAGCATAATATACCAATGACTAATTTTTTTTTCACTCAGGAATATATTTTAGAAATTATCTCATTTGTTTCCTCTTTCGTTTGAATGACTGCAATTGAATGGATGATTCCAATTATTTGATCAGTCTCCTTATGATGGACATTAAAGGCTTTTTTCTAACTGCTATTAGCCACAATAATGCTGTAATGAATATCTTGTGCATGTGAAATTTTGTGCATGTGTTAGCATATCTATAGGTTAAATTGCTGGGTCAGAGGACATGTGCATTTGTAATTTTGAATTTGAAATAAACAAATTGTTCTTCATGGAGGTTGGACCAATATGTGCTCCCACCACCAATGTGTAAGTGAGCCTGTTTTCCACCCAACCACTTTTTCCTCATCGTTCTGTGTGACCAAACAATTCAAGTATTATACTGTTTTCTCTAGGAAAATGCTAATTAGAGGGGTGATCATACTATTTGTGCAGATTTCACAGAGATTGAATTTTACACTGAAGACCACTTTCTAAACTATATGTAGAAATTTAATTTGCTGAATTAAATGGCTGTACTGTTAAGCATCTTGGAACGCACTTTATGTTGCTTCAGAGCGCAATTACACTGGCATGGAAAAACCTGCAATTTGAAAATTATCAACAAATTAAAGCCTTCTGTGGATATTCATTCTCATAACATAATAAAACCTACTATACATATCATGCAAAAAGTTTGGCTATAACATTATTTATACTTTATTTTCTATTTTTATTTTTATTTTTTGAGACGGAGTCTCTCTCTGTCACCCAGGCTAAAGTGCAGTGGTGTGATCTCGGCTCATTGCAACCTCTGCCTCCAGGGTTCAAGTGATTCTCCTTCCTCAGCCTCCTGAGTAGCTGAGACTACAGGTGTGTGCCACTACACCCAGCTAATTTTTGTATTTTTAGTAGATTGGGCTTTCACCATGTTGGCCAGGTGGTCTCAAACTCCTGACCTCAAGTGATCCACCTGCCTCGGCCTCCTAAAGTGCTGGGATTACAGGCATGAGCCACCACACCTGACCTATTTTTCTTAAACTCAGAAGGAAAAGGCCTTATGTCTAGATACTGTTTCTATTTTTTCTTGAGCCTTTAGGTTCAGGAGTTAAAGCTTCTGTGCTTCCTTTAAGAAGGTAAGAAGTTTGTTACAGAGAGATGTGAATGATGTCTTTCTTTTCTATGTTTAGGACTTACTCCATAGATTTAGGAAAGTCATAACATATAGTCATAAACCACTATTATTTTTCTGTCTTTCGGCTGCAGTGTGGCATATATGAAAGTCAATTTCTGAAGGAACTTAGATCTTTTTTTAATGCTAATGTCTTTTCTAAAATTTACCATTGTTCGAGTAATTGAAGGTTTTTTTTTTGTGGGGTTTCTTTGGCTTTTATAAAGGATCACCAGAATTCGATAACCTTTTTTTGAAGTTTTTCTCCTTAATTTGACTTTCAAATATGGTCCTTTATATAGCACTGTAATAATTCACTTACAAGGAAAAATGTTTTTCTATTATTGACTTATTTGAAAAGCACTTGTAGTGTTGGATATAGTATTTATAGTGAAGATAGTGGTTCAATCCCACAGAATAACCTATAATTAATATAAAATTGCTTGGAGTTACTCAAATAAAAATGCAAATTAAAAAGTTATTAGATAATCACCTATTACATTTTCCTTGTTAGCACATATATTACATTCTAGAGAAACTGTCTGCTTATAGGTAGAGACTGTTGTTGAACTTTAAATTATTCTACCCCGTAAGGAAAGCAGTTGTTATGATACTTATACAGTGCAAAAACAGGCCTTCAGCAAAATGAGGCTTCTTGTGATATGGATTGCTCTGGGGCCACTCCTTCCCCACAAATCACTGAAGCGCATGACTGCTTGAACTAAGAGAACAAAACCATTTTCATTGAATCATAGCACCCCCTAGCATCCTAATAATTTATGGGTTTTTGTTGTTGTTGTTTTGTTTTGTTTTGTTTTGTTTTTGAGATGGGATCTCACTCTGTCACCCAGGATGGAGTGCTGTGGGGTGATCACAGATTACTGCAGCCTCGACCTCTCAGGCTCAAGTGATCCTCCCACCTCAGCCTCCTGAGTAGCTGGCACTACAGTTGCGTGCCACCACACCAGGCTAATTTTTATATTTTTTGTAGAGATGAGGTCTTGCTGTTGCCCAGCCTGGTCTCAAACTTCTGAACTCAAGCGATCCTCCTGTATTGGCCTCCCAAAGTGCTGGGATTACAGGTGTGAGTCACCAGGCCCAGCCAAGAATTTGTGTTTTTAGAAGTCAAAGGAACATTTTGTTTATGCTTATAAAACAAACCATGAATCTTGTAAGATCTGATATCTCATATTCTTCTGACCAAGGAGAAGAGGCCTTTGAAAGATTACATGGAAATTATGGGGAATGTGAAGAGTCATCATTGTTATTGAAAATAATTTTTATATTTGTTTTCTAGGGAATATGGGGGTATGGACGCAGATAATAAACTATGGCTGAACATCTTGTGTCCTATGTAGAAGTGGTCAAAGAGACAGTGTTTTTCCACCCAAGTGCCTAAGAATATTGATGTGTGTGTTGCAGGTACTTCTCCCAGCAGCTGGTCTCTTACAGTTACAGGATGTGAAGAAGACTTGTGAATTTTTGGAATCCCAGCTTCACCCTGTCAACTGCTTAGGAATCCGGGCTTTTGCTGATATGCATGCATGTACCGACCTTCTGAACAAGGCCAACACCTATGCAGGCAAGTGGAGTAGACCTCAGCTGAATTTGGGAGGAAACTGCTTGGTTTTTGATATGATTCTACAGTGGTCTCTGGAAAGTCATGTCATATTTCTGGATCTGGGCTTTATAAACATACATTTAAAATCTTATAATGGTCACACTGCATAACTGAAGCATACTCATAAAATTCTGAACTTAAAAAGCAAGCAACTATACATTGGGATTGGGCCTGAATAATAGAATAGCTAGGAATAGCTAGGTTTTTTTTTTTTTTTTGAGACGGAGTCTTGCCCTGTCACCCAGGTCGTGGTGTGGTGGCGCAATCTTGGCTCATTGTAACCTCCGCCTCCAGGGTTCAAGAAGAATAGCTGTATGTATTTTTCTTTCAAATTGTTAAATGAATAGGCATATGAGAAACTGTATGCATGTGAAGTTATTTTAGCTCTGATTTTTTATTCTTTTTTTTTTGCATCTATGAAAACAATTTTGTGGCTTAAAAAAATCTTCAAAGCAGTGAAATATAGATATGTTTGGTGGAGTAGAAAAGTAGACCACCAATAGAAGCAGCCCACTCCTTGCATGCTGGTTCCATGGCCTACTGCTACTGCTGGCATCTCCCTGTGGCAGAGGGAGGGCCTGTTGCTGTTTTCAAGGAGCCCTTGCTTTAGCTGCTGTTCAGGCCCTTCAGGCCCCTCATCTCTGCAGTTGGGGAGGGGAGATTGTTATAGCTTTGAATGCACACACATAGTTCACAAATGTAATCTATATTTTATTTGAGTTTATAAACAATTAAAAATATATATTGAAAGTGATTATTAGGAAATTTCTTTTCTTTTTATTTATTTATTTATTTTTTAATTATACTTTATGTTTTAGGGTACATGTGCACAACATGCAGGTTAGTTACATATGTATACATGTGCCATGCTGGTGCGCTGCACCCACTAACTCGTCATCTAGCATTAGGTATATCTCCCAATGCTATCCCTCCCCCCTCCCCCCACCCCACAACAGTCCCCAGAGTGTGATATTCCCCTTCCTGTGTCCATGTGATCTCATTGTTCAATTCCCACCTATGAGTGAGAATATGCGGTGTTTGGTTTTTGTTCTTGCGATAGTTTACTGAGAATGATGATTTCCAATTTCATCCATGTGCTTACAAAGGACTTGCACTCATCATTTTTTATGGCTGCATAGTATTCCATGGTGTATATGTGCCACATTTTCTTAATCCAGTCTATCATTGTTGGACATTTGGGTTGGTTCCAAGTCTTTGCTATTGTGAATAGTGCCGCAATAAACATACTTTTCTTTTTTTAGTTTCTTTATGCTTTCATTTAATGATTACATCCTTTTTTTTATTCTAATAGCTTTAGGAGTACAAGTGGTTTTTGGTTACATGGATGACTTGTATAGTCACGAGGTCTGGGATTTTAATGTACCCGTCACTTGAGTAGTAGACATTGTACTCTAATTGGTAGTTTTTCATCCATCACCATCCTCTCAACCTCCCCATTTCTGAGTCTCCCATGTCCATTATACCACTCTGTCTGCCTTTGCATACTGATAACTTAGCTCCCACTTATAAGTGTGAACATGTAGTATTTGGTTTTCCATTCCTGAGTTACTTAACTTAGAATAATGGCCTCCAGTTTCATCCAAGTTGCTGCAAAAGACATTATTTCTTTCTTTTTTTATGGTAGAGTAGTATTCCATCATATATATATATATATACATACACACACACACGTATGTATATACACATGTATATATGTACACACATGCATATACATATATGTCTACATACGTATATGTATGCGTGTATATATGTGTGTGTGTGTGTGTGTGTATATATATATATATATAACATTTTCTTTATCCACTCATTGGCTGATGGGCACTTAGGTTGATTCTATATCTTTGCAATTGTGAATTGTACTGTGATAAACATACATATCTGGGTGTCTTTTTGATTTAGTGATTTCTTTTCCTTTAGGTAGATACTCGGTAGTGAAATTGCTAGATTGGATTTTAATTTCTTTGAGGAATCTCCAGACTGTTTTCCATAGAGGTTGTATGAATTTACATTCCCACCAACAGCATATAAGCGTTCCCGTTTCACCACATCCACACCAACATCTATTGTTTTTTCACTTTTAATAATAGCTATTCTGGTTAGGGCAAGGTGGTATCTCGCTGAGGTTTTAATTTGCATTTTCCTGATGATTAGTGGTGTTCAGCATTTCTTTCATGTTTGTTGACCATTTGTATATCTTCTTTTTAAGAAATATCTGTTCATGTCATTTGCCCACTGTTTAATGGGATTATTTGATTTTTTCTTGCTGACTTGTTTGAGTTCCTTTTAGATTCTGGATATTAGTCCTTTGTCAGAGGCATAGTTTGCAAATATTTCCTCCCATTCTATAGGTTGTGTGTTTACTCTGGTGATTATTTCTTTGGTCTTGTGGAAGTTTTTTTTTGTTTAATTAGGTCCCATTTATTTATTTTTGCGTTTGTCACATTTGCGTTTGGGGTCTTTGTCATAAATTTTTTGTTTTGGCCAATGCCCAGAAGTTTTTCCTAAGTTTTCTTCTAGAATTTTGATGGTTTCAGGTCTTAGATTTAAGTCTTTAATCCATCTTGGGTTAATTTTTATATATGGTGAGAGATAGGGATCTCTCACCATATATAAAATGTGTACACGTGCACAACGTGATGGTTTCCAGCTTCATCCATGTCCCTGCAAAGGACATGAACTCATCCTTTTTTAATGGTTACATAGTATTCCATGGTGTATATGTGCCACATTTTCTTAATCTAGTCTATCATTGATGGACATTAGGAGGTTCCAAGTCTTTGCTATTGTGAATAGTGCCACAATAAACATGTGTGCATGTGTCTTTATAGTAGCATGATATATAATGCTTTGGGTATATACCCAGTAATGGGATTGCTGGGTCAAATGGTATTTGTAGTTCTAGATCCTTGAGGAATTGCCACACTGTCTTCCACAATGGTTGAACTAATTTACATTCCCACCAACAGTGTAAAAGCATTCCTATTTCTCCACATCCTCTCCAGCACCTGTTGTTTTCTGACTTTTTAATGATCGCCATTCTAACTGGCCTGAGATGGTATCTCATTGTGGTTTTGATTTGCATTTCTCTGATGACCAGTGATGATGAGCATTTTTTATATGTCTGTTGGCTGCATAAATGTCTTCTTTTGAGAAGTGTCTGTTTATATCCTTTGTCCACTTTTTGATGGGGTTGTTTGTTTTTTTCTTGTAAATTTGTTTAAGTTCTTTGTAGATTCTGGATATTAGCCCTTTGTCATATGGGTAGGTTGCAAAAATTTTCTCCCATTCTGTAAGTTGCCTCGTCACTCTGATGATAGTTTCTTTTGCTGTGCAGAAGCACTTTAGTTTAATTAGATCCCATTTGTCAATTTTGGCTTTTGTTGCCATTGCTTTTGGTGTTTTAGTCATGATGTCTTTGCCCATGCCTATGTCCTGAATGGTATTGCCTAGGTTTTCTTCTGGGGTTTTTATGGTTTTAGGTCTAACATTTAAGTCTTTAACTCATCTTGAGTTAATTTTTTATACAGTGTAAGGAAGGGATCCAGTTTCAGCTTTCTGCATATGGCTAGCCAGTTTTCCCAGCACCATTTATTAAATAGGGAATCCTTTCCCCATTGCTTGTTTTTGTCAAGTTTGTCAAAGATCAGATGGTTGTAGAGGTGTGGTGTTATTTCTGAGGCCTCTGTTCTGTTCCATTGGTCTATATCTCTGTTTTGGTACCAGTACCATGCTGTTTTGGTTACTGTAGCCTTGTAGTATAGTTTGAAGTCAGGTAGCGTGATGCCTCCAGCTTTGTTCTTTTTGCTTAGGATTGTCTTGGCTATGTGGGCTCTTTTTTGTTTCCATATGAAATTTAAAGTAGTTTTTTCCAATTCTGTGAAGAAAGTCAGTGGTAGCCTGATGGGTATAGCATTGAATCTATAAATTACCTTGGGCAGTATGGCCATTTTCAAGATATTGATTCTTCCTATCCATGAGCATGGAATGTTCTTCCATTTGTTTGTGTCCTCTTTTATTTTTTTGAGCAGTGGTTTGTAGTTCTCCTTGAAGAGGTCCTTCATATCCCTTGTAAGTTGTATTCCTAGGTATTTTATTCTCTTTGTAGTAATTGTGAATGGGAGATCACTCATGATTTGGCTCTCTGTCTATTATTGGTGTAAAGGAATGCTTGTGATTTTTGCACATTGATTTTGTATCCTGAGACTTTGCTGAAGTTGCTTATCAGCTTAAGGATATTTTGGGCTGAGACAATGGGGTTTCTAAATATACAATCATGTTATCTGCAAACAGAGATAATTTGACTTCCTCTCTTCCTAACTGAATACGCCTTATTTCTGTCTCTTGCCTGATTGCCCTAGCCAGAACTTCCAACACTATGTTGAATAGGAGTGGTGAGAGAGGGCATCCTTGTCCTGTGCTGGTTTTCAAAGGGAATGCTTCCAGTTTTTGCCCATTCAGTATGATATTGGCTGCGGGTTTGTCATAAATAGCTCTTAGTATTTTGAGATACGTTCCATCAATACCTAGTTTATTGAGAGTTTTTAGCATGAAGGGCTGTTGAATTTTGTCAAAGGCCTTTTCTGCATCTATTGGGATAATCACATGGTTTTTGTCATTGGTTCTGTTTATGTGATGGATTACGTTTATATATTTGCGTGCATTGAACCAGCCTTGCATCCCAGGGATGAAGCTGACTTGATCATGGTAGATAAGCTTTTTGATGTGCTGCTGGATTTGGTTTGTCAGTATTTTATTGAGGATTTTTGCATCGGTGTTCATCAGGGATATTGGTCTAAAATTCTCTTTTTTTGTTGTGTCTCTGCCAGGCTTTGGTATCAGTATGACGCTGGCCTCATAAATGAGTTAGGGAGGATTCCCTCTTTTTCTGTTGTTTGGAATAGTTTCAGAAGGAATGGTACCAGCTCCTCTTTGTACCTCTGTTAGAATTTGGCTGTGAATCCATCTGGTCCTGGACTTTTTTTTGTTAGTAGGCTATTAATGATTGCCTCAATTTCAGAACCTGTTACTGGTCTATTCAGAGATTCAGCTTCTTCCTGGTTTAGTCTTGGGAGGGTGTATGTGTCCGGGAATTTATCCATTTCTTCTAGATTTTCTAGTTTATTTGCATAGAGGAATTTATAGTATTCTCTCATGGTAGTTTGTATTGCTGTGGGATTGGTGGTGATCTCCCCTTTATCATTTTTTTATTGCATCTATTTGATTCTCTTTTCTTCTTTATTAGTCTTGCTAGCAGTCTATCAATTTTGTTGATCTTTTAAAAAAACCACCTCCTGGATTCATTGATTTTTTTGAAGGGTTATTTGTGTCTCTATCTCCTTCAGTTCTGCTCTGATCTTAGTTATTTCTTGTCTTCTGCTAGCTTTTGAATGTGTTTGCTCTTGCTTCTCTAGTTCTTTTAATTGTGATGTTAGGGTGTCGATTTTAGATCTTTTCTGCTTTCTCTTGTGGGCATTTAGCGCTGTAAATTTCCCGCTACACACTGCTTTAAATGTGTCCCAGAGATTCTGGTACATTCTGTCTTCATTCTCAATGACTTCAAAGAACATCTTTATTTCTGCCTTCATTTCGTTGTGTACCCAGTAGTCATTCAGGAGCAGGTTGTTCAGTTCGATGTAGCTGTGCTGTTTTGAGTGAATTTCTTAATCCTGAGTTCTAATTTGATTGCACTGTGGTCTGAGAGACAGTTTGTTGTGATTCCTGTTCTTCTACATTTGCTGAGGAGTGCTTTACTTCCACTTATGTGGTCAATTTTAGAATAAGTGCAGTGTGGTGCTGAGAAGAATGTATATTCTGTTGATTTGGGGTGGAGAGTTCTGTAGATGTCTATTAGGTCTGCTTGGTCCAGAGCTGAGTTCAAGTCCTGGATATCCTTGTTATTAACCTTCTGTCTCGTTGATCTGTCTAATATTGACAGTGGGGTGTTAAAGTCTCCCATTATTATTGTGTGGGAGTCTAATTCTCTTTGTAGGTCTCTAAGGACTTGATTTATGAATCTGAGTGCTCCTGTATTGGGTGCATATATATTTAGGATAGTTAGCTATTCTTGTTGAATTGATCCCTTTACCATTATGTAATGGCCTTCTTTGTCTCTTTTGATCTTTCTTGGTTTAAAGTCTGTTTTATCAGAGACTAGGATTGCAACCCCTGCTTTTTTTTGTTTTGTTTTCCATTTGCTTGGTAGATCTTCCTCCATCCCTTTATTTTGAGCCTGTGTGTGTCTTTGCATGTGAGATGGGTCTCGTGAATACAGCACACCGATGGGTCTTGACTCTTTATCCAATTTACCAGCCTGTGTCTTATAACTGGGGCATTTAGCCCATTTACATTTAAGGTTAATATTGTTATGTTTGAATTTGATCCTGTCATTATGATGTTAGCTGGTTATTTTGCCTGTTAATTGATGCAGTTTCTTCATAGCATCGACGGTCTTTACAATTTGGCATGTTTTTGCAGTGGCTGCTACCAGTTATTCCTTTCCGTGTTTAGTGCTTCCTTCAGGAGCTCTTGTAAGGCAGGCCTGGTGGTGACAGAGTCTCTCGGCATTTGCTTGTCTGTAAAGGATTTTATTTCTCCTTTACTTAGGAAGCTTAGTTTGGCTGGATATGAAATTCTGGGTTGAAAATCCTTTTCTTTAAGAATGTCGAATATTGGCCCCACTCTCTTCTGGCTTGTAGGGTTTCTGCTGAGACATCTGCTGTTAGTCTGATGGGCTTCCCTTTGTGGGTAACCTGACCTTGCTCTCTGGCTGCCCTTAACATTTTTTCCTTCATTTCAACCTTGGTGAATCTGACAGTTATGTGTCTTGGGGTTGCTCTTCTTGAGGATTATCTTTGTCTTTGTGGTGTTCTCTATATTTCCGGAATTTGAATGTTGGCCTGCCTTGCTAGGTTAGGGAAGTTCTCCTGGATAATATCCTGAAGAGTGTTTTCTAACTTGGTTCCATTCTCCCCATAACTCTCCGGTACACCAATCAAATGTATATTTGGTCTTTTCACATAATCCCATATTTCTTGGAGGCTTTGTTCATTTCTTTTCACTCTTTTTTCTCTAAATTGTCTTCTCACTTTATTTCATTAATTTGATCTTCAATCAGTGATATCCTTTCTTCCACTTGATCGAATCGGCTATTGACGCTTGTGCATGCATCACAAAGTTCTCTTGCTGTGGTTTTCAGCTCCATCACGTCATTTAAGGTCTTCTCTACACTGTTTATTCTAGTTAGCCATTCGTCTAACCTTTTTTCAAGGTTTTTAGCTTTCTTGTGATGTGTTAGAACATGCTCCTTTAGCTCAGAGAAGTTTGTTATTACCAGCTTTCTGAAGCCTACTTCTGTCAATTTGGCAAACTCATTCTCCATCCAGTTTTGTTCCCTTGCTGCCGAGGAGCTGCGATCCTTTGAAGGAGAAGAGATGCTCTGGTTTTTGGAATTTTCAGCTTTTCTGCTCTGGTTTCTCCCCATCTTTGTGGTTTTAAGTACCTTTTGTCTTTGATGTTGGGGAGCTGCAGATGGGGTTTTCGTGTGGATGTCCTTTTTGTTGATGCTGATGCCATTCCTTTCTGTTTGTTAGTTTTCCTTCTAACAGGCCCCTCAGCTGCAGGTCTGTTGGAGTTTGCTGGAGGTCCACTTCAGACCCTGTTTGCCTGGGTATCACCAGCAGAGGCTTCAGAACAGCAGATATTGCTGCCTGATCCTTCCCCTGGAAGCTTCATCCCAGAGGGGCACCCCCCTGTTTGAGGTGTCTGCCATCCCCTACTGGGAGGTGTCTCCCAGTCAGGCTACACGGGTCAGGGACCCACTTGAGGAGGCAGTCTGTTCCTTCTTGGAGCTCGAACGCCATGCTGAGAGAACCACTGCTCTCTTCAGAGATGTCAGACAGGGACGTTTAAGTCTGCAGAAGCTGTCTGCTGTCTTTTGTTCTCCCCAGTTTATGTTTTTGTATGCTTTGTCGGAGATCAGTCGTTTCTAAATATTTACTTTATTTCTGGGTTCTCTATTCTGTTCCATAGGTCTACATGTCTACTTATATGCCAGTGCCATGCTGTTCTGGTTATGATACCCTTATATTAGTATAATTTGAAGTCAGGTAATGTCATGCCTCTAGATTTGTTCTTTTTGCTTAGGTTTACATTGGCTATTTGGGCTTTTTAAAAAAAATTCCATATGCATTTTAGGATTTTTTTTTCTAATTCTGTGACGAGTGATGGTATTTTGATAGGAATTGCATTGACTCTGTAGATTGCTTTGGACAGTATGGTCATTTTCATGGTATTGATTCTTCTAATCTATGAACATGGGATGTATTTCCATTTGTTTGTGTCATCTATGATTTCTTTAAGCAGTGTTTTGTAGTTCTCCTTGTAGAGTTCTTCACCTCCTTGGTTAAATATATTCCTAAGGATTTTATTTTATTTTATTTTGTAGCTATTATAAAAGGGATTGAGTTCTTAATTTGATTCTCAGCTTGGTCATTGTTGGTGTGTAGCAGTGCTACTGATTTATGTACATTGATTTTGTAACCTGAGGCTTTATTGAATTCATTTATCAAAGCTAGGCGCCTTTTGGAGGAGTCTTTAGGGCTTTCTAGTTATAAGATCATATCATCAGCAAACAGAGATAGTTTGACTTTCTCTTTTCCAATTTGGATGCCCTTTATTTCTTTCTTTTGCCTGATTACTCTGTCTAGGACTTACAGAAGTTGCTAATTTGTTTTTAAACTATATTTCTGGAAGATAAATCTGGTAGAAGTTACAATCCACCAACTGCCTGCAAGACTCTGCTTTGCATCTATGAGACTCAATAGGAATAGTTCCTATGGAAGCTTCTGTGTTCACTGCTCATTTAATAGGCTCTAGAACTGTAACTTCCCCAGCTTTCAAATGCAAGAACCATTTGTCTAAACTGCTTCAGTGTGCTTACTCTGATGAGTAAGGAAGCTTTTGGTCCATAGATCTGGGTAAGGGAGAATGCATGTGTGTATATATATGTGTGTCTCTCCCTGCACAGAGCATTGGAGAGTAGTAGTCCTAGAATCCCTATTTCATTTACCAAATAAATAATGGTTCAAAGTGGTTAGTTGAAAAAACAAAAACCAGAGTGCTTCACTAAATCACAGTAGGTCCAATAAATTTAGACCTTATTGATTTCTATTGGGTGGCCTGATGGCCTAACTGCCCTTTAGAAAATTATTTCAGTGAAAAAATGTGATCTGAGTTCTAGGAAGCCGATTTACAGATGAGCTTTTAGAACACAACCCTTCTGTAAGTTGGGGAATGCCTGTAGTGTGTAACACTATTCATGCAGCACTTTTGAATAGAATGAAGCATTTTATGAAAAACCAAAGACAAATATGAATTTATTGGTGTATTCCAATGCAAGCAATTCTGTTCAACTAAGTAGAAAATATTACTTCTAAATTCAGATTCCATTAACTGCTAGACTTAATGCACCTGTTATAAGTGACTTCTATTAGGAAAACCAAGAAAGCTTTCGTATTTTTAGATATTTTTTGCTGCATGAAACAATCACTGTTTAACCTTTTATCTTTCCTGGGCTGCCAGTTTTCTCTGTAGTGCTTGATAAATGTTACTGACTGCTAATGGGGAGAGGAGGGTCAGTGCCTGGGGAGAGAATGAATAAAGTAGGATTAATGCACAGGATATCCAAACATAGTTCATATGATGTACTAGAACTCTTAGTTTTGCTTATATCAGAAGTAACTCATTTACTGTGTTTTTAGGAGATCATTAGATTTTTAAAAATCTTTCTCTTATTTAAAATCTTAAATTTATTCTAGTATACTACAAAATATAAAAAATTTTCCACCAGAATTAGAACACTTCTGTTTCCTAGTTTGTAGAGTCCTCTTTTGTAATTATGCCAAGAATTTTTCATGAAAAATTATTCACTTTCAGTAAAATTATAAAGAAGCATTGATTCTTCATTTTTAATGCACTATATTTTGCATCTGAATCTAGCTTTAAAGGATGTACTGCTTTTATACCATGCTTCTGAATCTTGTATTTGCTTGAGTTTCTTAGGTTTTAGGTAACATTTTAAAACATCTTTCATTATGAAAAATTGCAAGCATGTACAAGAATAGAATAGTACTCATCATCCAACTTCAACAGTTGTCAACTCAGGGACAATTTTGTTTTAATTATAACCTTCATTACTCCCCTTCCTTTTTTTTATATGCGAACATTTTACTGAAGTCTAATGCACATATAGAAAAGTACACAAATCATGTCTACAGCTTGAGGAATTTTATACATCCTCTTGTATTATCTTGAAGCAATTGTCATGCTTTACCTACGTATTTCATCCTTATATTTTAAACAAATGCCATTACAAAGACCATGCTTGTATAATGAAGCTATTTCCATATCTTTGGTGTATTGATAACTAGTTGCAACAAACTTTCCAAAATAATCCAGAATAATACTACAAAACAGTTTGATATGGTTTGGCTATGTCGCCACCCAGATCTCATCTTGAATTCCCATGTGTGGTGGGAAGGACCCAGTGGGAAGTAGTTGAATCATGGGGGCAGGTCTTTCCTTTGCTGTTCTTGTGATAGTGAGTAAGTCTCACAAGATCTGATGGTTTTAAAAATGGGAGTTTCCCTGCACAAGCTCTCTCTCTTTGCCTGCTGCCATCCATGTAAGACATGACTTGCTCCTCCTTGCCTTCCACCATCATTGTAAGGCCTCCCCAGCCACGTGGAACTATAAGTCCATTAAACCTCTTTCTTTTGTAAATTGCCTAGTCTTGCATATGTCTTTATCAGCAGCATGAAAACAGACTAATACACAGTTGTTCCTCATAGTGAAACTATCTGATTTTTGTTGACATTTTAAGCAAATAGGAGGTGGGGAGATAAGGAGTCCATGCAGTAAGATGTCTATAGCTCCTTTTCTACCATAAACAAATAATTGTTGTTTAGGTGATTTGTCTTTAAAGCACTCTATTTGTCCAGAAAATTTACCCAAACCTTCAAATTACTTTCAAGTCAAGTCACATAGCTTGTGAAGAACTCCAAGAGGGTGACGGGACACAGTGGCAGTAAAGTTAATATTTTTCTTTTTCTTTTTCTTTTCCCTATCATAGGCAGTAGGACTTGTGACAGGCTTTTCTAGGTAGGAAAGAAAAGAAGGAAGGGAAGAAATAAATAGCAATAAATGACTCAATACATACATACATATATACAAGTAAAGCAGAAGGGAGGAGAAAGAAGCTGAGGGAAAAAAGGATGGATAAGGAGAGAAAGCCTGCAGGACCTCGGGGTATTGTCTGGTCCATGGTGTGACTGCACATAAGAAGAGCACTCTCAGGCCGGGCGCAGTGGCTCACGCCTGTAATCCCAGCACTTTGGGAGGCCGAGGCAGGCGGATCATGAGGTCAGGAGATCGAGACCATCCTGGCTAACAGGGTGAAACCCCGTCTCTACTAAAAATACAAAAAATTAGCCGGGCATGGTTGCAGTAGCCTGTAGTCCCAGCTATTCGGGAGGCTGAGGCAGGAGAATGGCCTGAACCCAGGAGGCGGAGCTTGCAGTGAGCAGAGATCACGCCACTGCACTCCAGCCTGGCTGACAGAGCGAGACTCCGTCTCAAAAAAAAAAAAAAAAAAAGAGCACTCTCTATCCTTTGAAAACTCACTGGAGATTCTGGACATAAGAACTGCTTCATTTCTTTCTCTTGCCCATTGGAAACAAGCTTTCTAGAATACATTATAATTAAATTAAATTGTACAGGTATAATGAAAAAATTAACAGTGTTCCATGGAGATCTCTTCCATGAACTCATGCTTATTTTTAATAACATCAGTATCTTTAGGGAAAGTAAAAATGTGAGCAACCAAATGGGTAGGTTAGAGAGTGACAGCAGGGGAGGATGTGGAATCCACACTGCTCACCCTGAGATGCTCTCGTGGCTTCAGCAGCGTGGCTCTGGCAGTGACAGCCCGTCGCACTGACCACCCTGCTTCTCCAAGGCGTGGAGTGACAGCTCAGTGTGACCAGACCACCCAGGTTAAATGGCCTGCGTGCTGAGGCATGGTGTTCTGGACTCTGGTCAGCCTTTGTTACACTCCTGAAACATTTATTTTATTTTATTTTATTTTAGCTTAAAAAGCTGTATGAAATTATTTTTTGTATCATGTCTAAAAATGAAATTTTTCTCAGTTAACCCCAACTGTACTAACTTATTCAAAGAGTGCTGGTTTGTGGACTCTTCTCATGTTTCTTGGGTGGTATCTATATTTTAACCATTTCTCAAATCATTAGCACCTTTATTTTTAGCATTTTTGGCAGGCCAAAAATATAGAGGAGATAAAAATTGAACTCATTGGTTTAGATGCATTTTAATAGTTCTAGCAAAAGACTCTTTGGAAATTGGATTTTAATTATAACTTGAAATATGAATTTTATTCAGTATTTCTTGTTGATAGCCAAGCACATTTAAGGGGAAAAAAATTGTTTCAGATTTTTATTCATTCCTATACCTCACCACTTCCCATACTGAAAATTTGAGAAACTACTTAGTACTAGTTCTAACTGATCTTTGAGGAAGTTTGTGGTATCATTTTCTTTTTCTTTTTTAAAATAGAGACGGGCTCTTGCTGTGTTGCCCAGGCTGTGCTCGAACTCCTGGCCTTAAGCAGTCCTCCTGCCTTGGCTTCCCAGAGTCGGGATTACAGGCATGAGCTACCACACCCAGCCTGACTATCATTTTCAAGCTAGAGCTGTAGCTGAAATTCTGGGCTTGGTAAGCACTCAGCATTCCTCAGTAACAGGACTACCTGTGGAGAATTCCTTCAGAGCTGGGCATGGTGGCCCACACCTGCAATCCCAGCACTTTGGGAGGCTGAGATGGGCAGATTGCTTGAGGCCCGGAGTTCGAGACCAGCCTGGCCAACATGGTGAAACCTGGTCTCTACTAAAAATACAAAAAAAAAAAAAAAAAAGAGCCAGGCATGGTGGCATGTGCCTGTAGTCCCAGCTATTTGGGAGGCTGAGGCAGGAAAATAACTAACTCAGGAGGCGGAGGTTGCAATGAGCTGAGATCGCACCACTGCACTCTAGCCTGGGCGACAGAGAGACTCCATCTCAACAACAACAACAAAAAAGAAGTCCTCCAGTTACCGATGTGCTTTCATTTTATTTTCCATTCTTTGGCTCTTAACTCTGTTATTAGTTTATATATCCCAGGCCCTGGTGATAGTAACTACTTTACCCAGGCCTGTTCAGGCACCCCTCACTGTCCAGCTTCTGTCCTTTCCACTAGGCCTATAAAATGATCAAACTTTTTTATATGCGCAAGTATTTTCATGTGTGTCTCCTCTGTCTTTGTCGTAAACGAAACTTTGTGTTTCCCCCAAACCTGTATGTCGTGAGCAGACTTCTCGAAGGGATCACTCGCCACAGCTCACTGGGAACCTAGGTAGAAGGGTACCGCTTCCAGACCATTGCTCTCACTGCCATCAGCCTCACTTTTTTTTTTCACTGTTTACTACAAAACAAAGTAATTTTAAGATATTTTTTAAAATTGACGTTAAGAAGCTAGATTAGGTAACTTCTTATAATATGTGACATTAAATATTTTGAGAAATTCTTGGTTTCGTTGGAAGGCATTTGTAATGATAAACCTTTTTTCAGTTATAATAAGATACTAAGCAGAGATAATTTTGTCATCCCAGATAGCAATTTCTTATTAACAATTGATAATATTTGAACTGAAAGAGATTCTTGGCTTTATTTCTATATTTTTTTCTACTTAGGTATTTAACTTTTTTGACATCCTCTTATCCCCTCAATAGGATCCAAAATATGTCTAAAATTAATTCAAAAGAAAACTATTTGAATTATTGCTTGTGTTTGAAAACAGTATTTACTGTAGTATTCCACAGTTTCTTCTTTTTTTTAGACTAAGACAATTAAATAAAAATGTAAGGGATAAGAAATATAGTTGAAGTCACAATAAAGTATATTTTCTTTTATGGACATAAAACATAAATTTTAAATGTTGGCTATTTAAGAAAAAAATTCTCCTGGTAAATATTATGCATAACCATTGCCCAAAAATGTATACAGCTGTTTTCCAACATATTTATATACATAGTGGTTCACTTAAGACCAGCCCTGTTAGAACCTTCTGAATATAATGTGCTCTTAATTTATAAATGGGCTACCCTCAGTGTATAAAATATATAGGCATATATGTTATACATACAAAGTAAAAAATATAAAAAGGAAAGATGGAAGAAAAAAGAAAGTATCCTTTCCTATAAGATCCAGACAGAAAGTCATTATAATTAGTGGGACCATGGAAAATATTGGAAGGATTTCAGTTTTGGCAAATACTTTTCAGAAAAATATCCAAGCTATGAGAACACTAAATGTCTATTTTAATAATTTAGTAGATGTTTCTATTCAAACATTCAGTGAAGGTGTTTCCATCTTCTACTATGTAGAAAAGAAGACTTTTGGGGTGTCTGTTAAAAGCAAAGAGCTGCTCATTTTTAACAGGTTAGTAATAACCTTTTAATCAAGTATATGTCATGCAGAGACTCAAGTCCTGTTCCAGTAGTGTTTGAGTATGTTTGATGGAAGATTCCAATGGTGAGGATCTGAATTCTTCGTACATCTTAGAGGGAGTGGAGCAGGATGTTATGGCAAAGGAGGGGGTCAGCCCCAAAGGTAGCTGGCCCAACCTTAACTGTGGATGTTAAACACACACACACACACACACACACACACCCCAAATATTTCTATAGCATTCTTTTTGCTGCATTTTCTTTATTTTAAGCCACAGGTCTACTTGGAGGGTCACGCAGCAAGTGGCTTATAAATAAAATCAAAGTCTATGAATAGTGTTATCGCATTAAGAGACAATTGCTGGGTTGTTCTTTCATTATGTAAAAAGCTCACATCTTGGGAATCCATGAGTTGGTAGGTTTTATGGAATACCTGAGATGTACCTTGCTCTGATTAACATTGCCATGCTACTCACTATAAAAAAGCCCAAGGGCAGACTACAGAAGACACTAGGGTCACCACTTTCTGGAGATTGAGTTGTAACCCAACCCATTGACTTCATCACAGCTTTCTTCCATGTAGAATAACGAATTTCACTTTCCTCAGCATTAATCTGAGGTTCAAACCGCTCCATCGTGACGGCGGACAAATCCTCAGGTTCAAGACTCCATACGTCGACTCCTTCTGCAGCCCCTGCCACCATGGCAGTGGTTTCGGGAAAGAAACCACCCAATGCAGTGGTTTCGGGCATCAAGGGCTTCACTACTGGAATATACAGAATGTCTGCTTGTAGCTGCATAAGAATTTTGTTGCTGGTCATTCCTCCATCAACCTGCAAATGACTGAGTGGAATTCCACAGTCTCGATTCGTGGCATCCAAAATCTCTCGAATATGGAAACAAACAGCTTCTAATGCAGCAAAAGCAATATGGCATTTATTGGCGAACTGAGTGAGTCCACAGATTATCCCTCTTGCGCTGGGCTCCCAATAAGGTGCATATAACCCCGAAAATGCTGGGACGAAGTAGCTGCCATAAGAAGTACCTACTTCTTTAGCAAGTTTTTCAATTTCTTCTGAGGTCTTTATAATTCCAAGATTGTCTCTTAGCCAGCGAATAACAGCACCAGCTATAGCTACAGAACCTTCCAAAGCATAATATACCCGTTTGTCTCTGCCAAGTTTGTAAGCCACTGTGGTGAGAAGGCCATGATCAGAAAATACACACTTATGGCATGTATTACATAGTAAGAAACATCCTGTTCCATACGTATTTTTGGCTTGTCCAATCTGGAAACACATTTGTCCCACCAGTACAGCAGACTGGTCTCCTGAACACCCAGATATTGGCACACCTTCCAAGGCCCCAGCTTTCATTAGGCCATAGATCTCAGAAGAACTCCGAACATGTGGAAGAATTTCCATTGGAATTCCAAAAAATTCACAGAGTTGTTTATCCCATTCCAAAGAATGAATGTTGAAAAGCATAGTCCTACTTGCATTTGTTACATCTGTACAGTGGACAACTCCATTGACGCCTCCTGTCAAACTCCAAATAAGCCATGAATCAATAGTCCCAAAAAGAGCTCGTTTTTCTTCAACGGCCTTTTGAACTTTTCTCACATTGTCAAGGAGCCAGTGAAGTTTCACTGCACTGAAGTAAGTGCTAAGTGGAAGGCCTGTCTTGGACTTGACAAAGTTATTATTTCCTGGAATTCTTTTACTAAGACTCTCAACGGTAGACTGTGTTTTTAGTTCAAGCCACACCACAGCATTGTAGAGAGGCTCTCCAGTTATCTTGTCCCAGACTACAGTGGTTTCCCTCTGGTTACTGACACCAATAGCTTTTATGTTGGAAATACCAATATTGAGCTGTCCAAGTTTCTCACATGTTTTCGCTATACACTCATACACAGAATGTAGAATTTCCTTAGGGTCCTGTTCCACCCATCCTTCTCTTGGGAACTCTTGTTTTATTTCCACTTGATGATGACTAAGTAGTTCAGCTGTTCTTGAAATGAAAACCAAAAAGTGCGTGGAACTGGTGCCCTGGTCCACTGCCCCCACCAATGGCCCCAAAACTGCCTTTTTTGAGGCTGCCATGAAACCAGCTTCAGGTCCGCCCGCGTTTGCGGCCGGTTTCCTGGGTGACGGCGGCGGGAGGGGGAGGGGCGGGTGACGAGTCCAAAGAGCGAGGCCGCGCGAGTCCGCTGAACCAGCCTCACTTCTTTACTGGCTGGCTAGCAGGCTACTGCATTCTCTCTGCAGCTCATTTTCTCCCTTGGCCTCCAGGCATACATCTGTCTTTAACACTGAGATTATCTTTCCCTGTGTATTTTGTTTCTCCTGCCATAAACGCCTTCAGAATCTATACTGTTGGCTCACGTGAGACTCCTTCATAGCTCCTTGTGACTATCATCTTCCCCCCACAAACCCATTCATCACCTTAGACTGCAGTTCCAGGGTCTGTTGGACCTTTCTGGTATTTAGAACTCTGGGGTCCCCACCTTGGTTCGGACTAGATGTGTGCCTTCTCATTCTCTTGTATTTCTTCATAAATCTGTGCTCTTTGGCCCTTGTTCTTCCAGCCAACTCTTGGCCATTCAGCCTAGACCCAGTAGTCAGTCATTTCAAAGCTATTCTCTTTATGTGCCTGGCATTGCCCACACCGTTGTGGGTGATAGATAACAGGCTCAATACAATTTAACCCTTGCTTATAATCTAACTTTATAGTCCAGTAACAATAAACTCACACCCTAATTAAGTATATTTGGAATATGCGTTATTCTCTGTAAAACCAGTTTTTATAACAGTTTCTTCTACAGAAAATTTACTTCAATCATTTGCCCACCTTTCTATAATTTAGGCTAGGAATCACTGCTTGGAATAAACATCGGTTAGAATAAACTCGATTTGAATGCCGCCCTCTTGAAAGAAATTTGTGTTGAGTGAGTGGTTTTAATAATAGTATTACTAGCCTTAGCCATGGGATATGCATGCCAAAGAATAGATGCTGATTATTCAATGGTCTATTGTAATGTTAATTTACTGATACAGAAGATTCTTCCTTTGGAGAACTGTGAAAGCACTTGATACACAGCACTTTTTAGCTGAAGTTATGCCAACTCAAATGATGCTTCTTAAAAGAGTTAATTATTTGTATATTCATGCATTCATTATGGTCTTCTTTATTCCTTAGTAAACTACATGCAGTCTCTGCTGTGCCTTGTTGACAGGAATTTTTTCTAGCTTACATGAGTTAACTGTTTTCAGGTTTCATTAAAACTGCCTTATGTTAATAGAACTGCTGGAGACATACATGGTTTTTTTCTCCTAAAGATTAATAGTGTTGAAAGTCAAAGAATCACAGAGTATTAATGTTATAGGAAATCTTAGCAGTTATCTAGTCTAACACTTTCATTTTATTAATTAGGAAAATGAAGACCAGAGATATTTCTGTTTTCCCAAAAACACTTTGTCTGTTAGGTATGAGCTGCTTGTGGGTCTAAGATGTGGGGAAAAGCAAGAGAGATCAGATTGTTACTGTGTCTGTGTAGAAAGAAGTAGATATAGGAGACTCCATTTTGTTCTGTACTAAGAAAAATTCTTCTGCCTTGAGATTCTGTTAATCTATGACCTTACCCCCAACCTCGTGCTCTCTGAAACATGTGCTGTGTCAAACTCAGGGTTAAATGGATTAAGGGCGGTGCAAGATGTGCTTTGTTAAACAGATGCTTGAAGGCAGCATGCTCCTCAAGAGTCATCACCACTCCCTAATCTCAAGTACCCAGGGACACAAACACTGCGGAAGGCCGCAGAGACCTCTGCCTAGGAAAGCCAGGTATTGTCCAAGGTTTCTCCCCATGTGATAGTCTGAAATATGGCCTCGTGGGAAGTGAAAGACCTGACCGTCCCCCAGCCCAACACCTGTAAAGGGTCTGTGCTGAGGAGGATTAGTATAAGAGGAAGGCATGCCTCTTGCAGTTGAGACAAGAGGAAGGCATCTGTCTCCTGCCTGTCCCTGGGCAATGGAATGTCTCGGTATAAAACCCGATTGTACGTTCCATCTACTGAGATAGGGAAAAACCGCCTTAGGGCTGGAGGTGGGACATGCGGGCAGCAATACTGCTTTGTAAAGCGTTGAGATGTTATGTGGATGCACATCTAACAGCACAGCACTTAATCCTTTACATTGTCTATGACACAAAGACCTTTGTTCACGTGTTTGTCTGCTGACCCTCTCCCCACTATTGTCTTGTGACCCTGACACATGCCCCTCTCAGAGAAACACCCACGAATGATCAATAAATACTAAGGGAACTCAGAGGCTGGCGGGATCCTCCATATGCTGAACGCTGGTTCCCTGGGTCCCCTTATTTCTTTCTCTATACTTTGTCTCTGTGTCTTTTTCTTCTCCAAGTCTCTCATTCCACCTAACAAGAAACACCCACAGGTGTGGAGGGGCAACCCACCCCTTCATAAGAGACTACTGTTATTCATACTTTTGCCCTGACTTCTCAAATGGGACTCTGCATTGAGTATAGAGGAATTATGGAGACCATCGTGGCATTTTAATTTTGTTCAAAAAGGTGCTTGGTGTTTAGAAATCAAATACGAAGGGTACTTTGTACCTTATTACAGGATACAAAACAGAACAAATAACATTTGAGACTTATATTGTTGATTTTATTACACTTATTTGGGATGAGGGTCCTAACCTGATGCTTTTTTTTTTTTTTTTTCCATTTTTTATTGAGATGGAGTCTCGCTCTGTCACCCAGGCTGGAATGCAGTGGTGCGATCTCGGCTCAGTGTGAGTGCTGCCTCCCGGGTTCAGGCCATTCTCCTGCCTCAGCCTCCCGAGTAGCTGGGACTACAAGTGCCTGCCACCATGCCTGGCTAATTTTTTGTATTTTTAGTAGAGATAGGGGTTCACTGTGTTAGCCAGGATGGTCTCGATCTCCTGACCTCGTGATCCACCCACCTCAGCCTCCCAAAGTGCTAGGATTACAGGCGTGAGCCACCGCGCCCAGCCCTGATGCTCTCTCTTGACCTGGTATGGCAAATTCTAGGGACTGTCTTTCATTTCATGATTAGCTTATTTTATTTCCTGGAGGGAAATAGAAAAGTTCAATTGCTTTAGAGAGTAATGAGCATATATGTTAATTATGGAAGGAATGGAATGTATATTCCATATACATATATGGAAGGATGCATATGTATATTATATATTATGTGTGTGTAGTTTATGTGTTTAACATATATAGCATATTGATGGCATAGTCTTTACTACCTGGAATTGTGCCCTATTGCAGTTATGGTATTTGTTTAGAGAGAAGCAACTGATGATTAAATGTCAGTATAACTATGTTGGACTTTATTCAGTGGCCAGTGGTGAACTACTGAAGGTAAATTACTAATGTCACAAGCTATGATCCATAAACAAAATGACCTGTCAGTATGTGGGTGAAAGGTTGGGAAGCAATAACTGAGGTTGGTAATAGGGTTAGAACTAGTGTAATGAACATAGAGAGGAGGTGAATGAAGCAAGATCATAGATATGGGAACTAACTCTGAGTATAAGTAGAGGAAACAGATTAAACTCTGAGATGACCTACCTTTTAGCATTACATTTTAGGTAAATTCTTTGTAGGTACATTTTAGTGTGTGCATATTTACAGCAAGTGTGCAGTAGCTGTTGATTTTTACTGTACCTTACTGAGATACAGTAGGATGAAAAAGAATTCATTCACTGAAACGGAAGAATTTTTCACTTTGGCTGTGTTGCGTTAGGCTTATATTAACCAAACTGATGCAAAGATGTTAGGCTTTTAGTTGATGGTATATTCAGTGGGAACCAATTATGTAATCGTGTCCAGAAAGGTGTAAGGTGATTATCCTGTTCTGTTCTGTCCAGATCAGACCATAGCTATGAAATTTTTGAGTTTATTTTTCGGTTCAGTGTTTTGAGAGAGACTGATGCACTAGAGCCCTGAATTTATAGTCAGGGTGATGATGAAGACCCCAAATCATGTTGTGCAAGCAGTGGTTGAAGGACATAGGACGGTACAGACCATTGAAGGATAATTTGGGAAAATATAATGCTCTCTGTAAGATTTTGAAGAATTTCATAAGAGACAGATTAATTAATCTTGTTCTGTTTATTGTGGTGGCAGAATTATCAGTGTTACAAAATAAGAGTGAAAAAGATTTTAGAGCAACGTACAGAAGAACTTCTAATAGTAAGTGTTTGTATTAGTCCATTTCCATGCTGCTGATAAAGACATATCCGAGACTGGGCAGTTTACAAAAGAAAGAGGTTTATTGGACTTAACAGTTCCACGTGGCTGGGGAGACCTCACAATCATGGTGAAAGGCAAGGAGGAGCAAGTCATATCTTATGTGGATGGCAGCAGGCAAAGAGAGCTTGTACAAGGAAGCTCCCATTTTTAAAACCATCAGATCTCATGATACCTATTCACTATCACGAGAACAGCATGGGAAAGACCCATCCCCATAATTCACTCGTCTTCCACTGGGTCCCTCCCACAACACATGGGAATTATGGGAGCTGCAAGATGAGATGTGGTGGAGACACAGAACCAAACTATATCATTCCACCTCTGGCCCCTCCCAAATCTCATATCCTCATATTTCAAAACCAATTATGCCTTCCCAACAGTCCCCCAAAGTCTTAACTCATTTTAGCATTAACTCAGAGGTCCACAGTCCAAAGTCTCATCCCAGACAAGTCAAGTCCCTTTCGCCTATGAGCCTGTAAAATCAAAGGCAAGTTAGTTACTTCTTAGATACAATTGGGGATACAAGCATTGGGTAAATACAGCCATTCCAAATGGAAGAAATTGGCCAAAACAAAGGGGCTACAGGCCCCATACAAGTCTGAAATCCAGTGGGGCAGTCAAATTTTAAAGCTCCAGAATGATCTCCTTTGACTCCATGTCTCACATCCAGGTGACACTGATGCAAGATGTAGGTTCCCACAGTCTTGGGCAGCTCCTACCTCCTGGCTGCCTTCAGGGGCTGGTGTTGAGTGTCTGTGGCTTTTCCAGGCACATGGTGCAGGCTATCAGTGATACCATTCTGGGTTCTGAAGGATGGTGGTCCTCTTCTCACAGCTCCACTAGGCAGTACCCCAGTAGGGATTCTGTGTGGGGGCTCTGACCCCACATTTCCCTTCTGCACTGCCCTAGCAGAGGTTCCCCATGAGGACCCCGCCCCTGCAGCAAACTTCTGCCTGGGCATACAGGCATTTTCATACATCTGAAATCAAGGTGGAGGTTACCAAACCTCAATTCTTGACTTCTGTGTACTCACAGGCTCAACACCACGTGGAAGCTGCCAAGGCTTGAGGCTTGCACCCTTGGAGGCCACGGCCTGAGCTCTATGTTGGCCTGGCCTGTGTTTTCTGTCATCTTCTTCTGAGCTCTCCAAACTGTTCCCACCTCTACCTGTTACTCAGTTCCAAAGTTGCTTCCACATTTCTGGGTATCTTTTCTGCAGCACCCCACTTTACTGGTACCAATTTACTGTACTAGTTCATTTTCACACTGCTGATAAAGACATATCTGAGACTCGGCAATTTACAAAAGAAAGAGGTTTATTGGACTTAACAGTTCCACATGGCTGGGGAGGCCTCACAGTCATGGTGGAATGTAAGGAGAAGCCAGTCACATCTTACCTGGATGGCAGCAGGCAAACAGAGCTTGTGCAAGGAAACTCCCATTTTTAAAACCATCAGATCTCGTGAGACTCATTGACTATCATGAGAACAGCACGAGAAAGACCTGCCCGCATAATTCAATCATCTCCCACCAGGTCCCTCCAACAACACGTGGGAATTATGGGAGTTACAAGATGAGATTTGGATGGGGACACAGAGCCAAACCTTATCAGTGTTCAAGGATGATGTGACTGTCTTGCCATCTGTTGATGTGTGTAAACTACAGCCAGATAACCATTTATTGTGAAAATTTTTGAGGTTATGCATACATATTATAGAAGCCTTGTGTCAGGTGACCTTTCAGATCTCTTATACTATTAAATCTTTTGATTTTTATGGCATTACTGAGAAAGAATTAACAGGGTTTATGAAATAATTCACATTAGGGGTTAAAAAAGAGTGGGATGATGAGGGAAAGGGTAGTTACTTAATGAATTTCATATTTGCAAGATGAAAATGTTAGATCTTTTTCATAACAGTATGAATATACTACTTTTTTTGAGATGGAGTTTCGTTCTTGTTCCCTAGGCTAGAGTGCAGTGGTGCAATCTAGGCTCGCTGCAACCTCCGCCTCCCGGGTTCAAGCAATTCTCCTGCCTCAGCCTCCCAAGTAGCTGGGATTACAGGTTCCCACCACCATTCCTGGCTATTTTTGTGTTTTTAGTAGAGATGGGGTTTCATCATGTTGGCCAGGCTGGTATCGAACTCTTGACCTCAGGTGTTCCACCTGCCTCGGCCTCCCAAAGTGCTGGGATTACAGGCATGAGCCGCCATGCCTGGCCCAGTGTGGATATACTTAACACTGTTAAACTTTACACTTAAAAATGGTGGTAAATTTTATGTTTTTAATCACATAATAAAAGAGAGGGAGGGAGGCAAGAATCACTGTGACTAAGACTTCATTCATCCTTGGAATCAGAGTGAAGCCATTAGTACACAAAGGGAACACGGGAGGTCCAGCAGGTGTCTGGAGGAGGTCACTGAAACGGTTTGAAACGTAGGTATATCCTCATCTTGTTTGCTTGAGGGAGAGCCAGCAGTGAAGTGCAGTATCAATTTAAAGGTTCTCAGATTGGGCAAGATGTTTAACAGTAGCCAAAGACAGCTTGGCCAGAGGAAGAACTTGATTTATGTTGGGAGGAATATCAACAGACATAGAGAATCTTTATCAAAGTATCAGGCCAAAGAGTGAAGCATAGCATCAGTGGAAAAATGCACAATGATGAAAAGTCAGACCACAGAGCTCAAAACAGGCCAAGGTAAGTGGCCCAAGGTAGTAATTAATGTGAAGGTTTTAGAGGACTGCTTATATGTGTTACTGGTTTCATGGTGTTTGGGTGGCTCTGTCTTGTTTAAAAGAGCCATGATGATTAGATCATATTCATATGGAGACTAACAGACAGCTAGAAATTCAAACATTGGGGTTTGGGGGAGAGGTTGGATCTGGAAGCAACAATATTAGGGTAATAAAGATAACTGTGGACAGTAATATACATTAGATAGTTAAGACAGAACAAGTGGAGAATCAAAAGGAGGCTGAAGGCAGGCAGGACCATAGTAATACCTTGTTTTAGGGAGGTAAAGGAGGCAGATTCAGTGGTCAGAAAGGTAGAAAAATATATAGAATCCTAACCAGTAGAGAAGGCCCTTAAGCTTAAAATCAGCAGAGAGGTTGAGAAGGACTAATGCCAAGAAAAAGACTTCCAAAGAACTATTTCAAGGTAAAATTGAGCCAGAGGCTATGCCATAACATAAAGACATGAGTGTGCATCAGCACGCAGAGGCTTCAGAATTGAGATCTGCTCTTGAGAAGTCTGGTGTGGAGGCTGACAAGGTAAGAGAGCGGCCAAACGTAGGGATGTTAACCCAGTGATCTTTCTTTTTTAGCAGAGCATGTATTTGTCCACTGAAGTCAAGACAGTGACATGCATTGACTGTCTATAGCAACACTTCCTTTCTCACTGGGGAAGGAAAGTAGTTGAATCTAGTTGCTTGTTTTGTTTTTATTTTTGTTTTTTAATTTTAATCACCAGTGTTTTCAAATGGTTATAAACTTTTAAAAATATTTGTGGTAAAGAACATATAACATGAAATTTACCACCTTAGCCATTTTAAGTGTTCCACTCAGTAGTGTCATGTGTAAGTACTTGCTTTATTGTGAAACAGATCTCTAGAACGTCTTCATTTTGCAAAACTGAAACTCTGTACCTTTTAAACAACTTGTCTTTTCCACTTTCCACTGTCCCTGGCAAGTATTATTATACTTCCTGTTTCTATAAATTTGACTCCTTTAGATACCTCATATTAGTGGAATCATACAGTATTTTTTTATTTTTGTGACTGGCTCACTACACTTAGCATAATGTTCTCAAGCTTCAACCATGTTGCATTGTGACAGGATTTCCTTCCTTTTTAAGGAATTGTATGTATATATAGTGTATGTATATACCAATTTCATTTATCCATTCATTAATCCAGCACATGGCCAGTGAGGACATAGCGAGTGACGAGGAGCACATGGTCATCCATGAGGAGGAGGGGGTGATGATGTCATTGCTGATGACGGCTTTAGCACCACTGACACTGATCTCAAGTTCAAGGAGTGGGTGACCGACTGAGAGTGGGGACAGCTCTGGGGAGGAGCCAGAGGGCAACAAGGGCTTTCATGGGAAGGTATTTGCACCTGTCATTCCTTCCTCCTTTACTCCTGCTGCCCCTTGCTGGATCCTGAGCCCCCAGGGTCCCCCGATCCACCTGCAGTTTTTGGCAAAGTCTATGGTCCCACCCCGTCCTTCTCCTACACATTCTCGGATGCTTCCTCCTCAACCTTGGCACCCACCTCCTTCTTACTGGGCCCAGGAGCCTTCAAAGCCCAGGAGTCTGGTCAAGGCAGCAGAGCGGGCCCCCTACGGCCCCTACCCCTGGGGATGGGGGCCCAGGGACGCCTTCCAAGGCGACCTGTTTCCTCCCAATGGATCCTGCCACCTTCTGGTGCAAGAGACCTGAAAGTGTGGGCGACCTGGAGCTACCAGCCTCCTCAGTCATTGTGGTCCCTCCCAACACTAAGGCTTTCCTAGGCAGGAGCTGGGCTGAGCCACCCGGGGAGCAGAACCTGAAGAGGAGAAACTGGGCTTTGGGGGTTGGGGCAGAGGGAACCCCACGGACATGGATCCCGCACTGGCGGACCCCACCACACCCAAATGCAAGATGAGAAAATGCTCCAGCTGCAGCCCAAAGCCCAACACCCCCAAGTGTGCCATGTGTGATGGGGACAGCTTCCCCTTTGCCTGTACAGGTGGAGAAGCCGAGGACGGGCTCAGGGAACCGGAGATGGAGAAGGTGCTGTCCTCTTCACTGCACGCGCCCTGGACCAGTGCTGGCCTTGATCATGCAGCTCTTCCAGGCCCACTGCTTCTTCCTGTCCACTAGGCCACAGCTGCCCTCCAGGCCCACTATGCACACATCTTCCCCTCCAAGGTTTGTTCTGCCCCTGCCCTGACTCCCAGCCCTGCGGGGGTCCCGACCCCACCTCACCTGACTCAGACTCTGATGCTGCCCTGGCTGCCCCACCACTGCCTCTGCCCGAGAGTCACGTGAGGCTGAGAGTAGGGGCAGGGGCAGCAGTGGTGCCAGTTGGGGGGCGGTCCAGTGGGAGGAGCCTCAGCCTCGCGGGCTGTTCCGTGGGACTGATGACTGCATGATCTTCTGGGCACCTCACGGATCTTCAACTGCAGGTGAAACGGATGCTGGTGGTGGGTGCAGGGCCACTGGGAGCCGCTGCATGGTCCCAGAGGCTGGACTGGGGCAGGTGCCAACTGAAGCTGCTGGGGCAGCATGGGCAGGATGTTCTGCACACAAACCTTGGAAAAGAAAATGTGTGCATAGCGGGTCCACTGCTGCTGCCCCTTCCCTGACTCCCAGCCCTGCCTGACCCCACCTCACCCTGCTCAGGCTCTGGTGCAACTCTGGGTGCCTTGCCACTGCCTCTGCCCCAGAGTTGGGGCCTCGACAGCCTGGCTGGAAGGGGACACCCCAGCCCTGCCTCAACACCTGGATCCCTCCATAACTACCACATGCAGATGGGCGACCCCAAAGAAGATCCCAGGACTCACAGTACCCCCTGAGAACATGGACAGTATGTGGGGGTAGCAATGGAGGTCAGGATGGTTATCTTCTCCCAGGTAAAGCCATTTAATCCTTTCAGTTTGGGATGGAATAAGGCCTGCTTTTTTTTATTTGTTTTTTTTTTGAGACGGAGTCTTGCTCTGTCGCCCAGGCTGGAGTGCAGTGGTGTGATCTTGGCTCACTGCAACCTCTTCCCGCCGGGTTCACGCCATTCTCCTGCCTCAGCCTTCCGGGTAGCTAGGATTACAGGTGCACGCTACCACGTCCGGCTAATTTTTGTATTTTTAGTACAGACGGGGCTTCATCATCTTGGCCAGGCTGATTTCGATCTCCTGACATCACGATCCACCTGCCTCCACCTCCCAAAGTGCTGGGATTACAGGCATGAGCCACCACGCCTGGCCAAGGCCTGCTCCTCTTATCTATACCCCCTACCCCTGCAGCTGTGCCGGGGGAAAGCTGGGCAGTTTCCCTCCTCCGAGCCCCTGTACATACCATGAATTGTGGGACCTTCAGAGCTTTTCACTTTTCGGAAAATAGCTCCTGCTGGGGCTACAAGATGGAGTGTGAAGAGGGCCTTGGGCCACAGGGAGGCGCCTGTGGACTAGGGGGAGTTCCTGCACCCCTTCTTTCCCCAGAGGGGCTGGACTCAGGTGAGTATGGGGGTGGGGGCTCCTGCACTTCAACACAGGCAGCGGGAGGGTTTTCTCCCCATTCCCTCTGCACTCGCAACTTGAGCTATACTTTTTAAGAAAGTGATTCACCCTGCCTTTGCCCCCTTCCCCAGAACAGAACACGTTGATCATGGGCGATATTTTTCATTGTGCCAAAAAGTTGCCATGACCGTCATTAAACCTCTTTAACACCAAATAACAAGGAAAATAAAATAAAAAATTCGGGCATGGTGCAGAAACTCACTCCAAATAAATTACTGACCAAAATATTTATATAATGGTGGAAATATTCCAAAATTCAATATTTTGGGATTTATACACAAAAGATAAACAAATTAGAGGCCAAGAGGCTGCCGGAAGGGAAAAACGGGGCCTGGGAAGGCCGTTGTGAGGAATGAGCTGGGCCTAAAGAGGCTACTGGCAGGCGGGAGCTGGACCTGCCGAAGTGGCCGAAAGGCAGGAGCTTTGGACTGGGGAGGCCGCAGTGAGGTGAGAGCTAGCTGGGCGTGGAGAGTCCGCTGTGAGGCCGAGGCCGGGCCCGTGCAGGCCTTCGAGAGGCAGGAGGCCGGGCCTGCAAAGGCCCACTGGAGGTCAAGTTCTGGGCCTGAAGAGGCCGCCAAAAGTCAAAAGCGGGGCCTGGGAAGGCCGCCAAGAGCCATGAGCTGGGCTGGGCTGAAAGAGGCCACTGGGAGGCAGGAGGAGCTGGGCCTGGAGAGGCTGACTCGAGGAAGTTTTGCACCTGGAGAGGCCGCCGAGAGGACGGAGCTGGGCCTGGAGAGGCCAACTTCGGGACGATTTGGGCCTGCAGAGGCCGCCGGGAGGCCCAAGCTGGGCCTAGAGGAGCCCACCGACCGGAGGCCATTTGGGGCCTGCAGATGCCATCAGAGGGGGCAGGAGCTGAGCCTGGAGAGGCCACCGTGAGGCCTGAGCTGGGCCTGGGGAGCTTGGCTTCGGGAAGTTGTGTGCCTACCAGGGCCGCTGGGAGCTGGGCAGGAGCTGAGTCCAAAGACGTTGGGAGGCCAGAGTCGGGCCTGGAGACGCAGCCGGGAGGAAGAGCTGGGCCCGGAGAGGACGCTGGGAGGCTGCAAGTGGGTCTGGAGAGGCCGACTTGAGGAGGCCCGGCCGCTGCCTCCCGCATGGCGGCCTGTGCAGGCCCAGCTGTTCCTCCTGGCTGCATCTCCCGGCCCAGCTCCTGCCTCCCAGCAAACAAGCTCTTTTGGCTCAGCTCCCGCCGGCGTTTGTAGAGCCTGAAGTTTCTGCAACCAAGCGCTCAGGCCCACATCCCGCCTCCAGTAGCCTGAACAGTCCCAGCTGCGGCTGGAGAAGAGCCTGAAGGCCCCGCTGTTGCCTCCCAGGGGTGTCTCCAGGCCCAGCTCTCGCCCCACCGCGACCTCCCAGGCCCAAGTCCCTGCCTGCCTCCCAGCAGCCCGCGTGCGACCCTGCTCCTCCCTCACGGTGGCCTGTTGAGGCAGGGGCTCACGCTGACCTCTCTCAGCGTGGGAGGGGCCGGTGTGAGGCAAGGGGCTCACGCTGACCTCTCTCAGCGTGGGAGGGGCCGGTGTGAGGCAAGGGGCTCACGCTGACCTCTGTCAGCGTGGGAGGGGCCGGTGTGAGGCAAGGGGCTCAGGCTGACCTCTGTCAGCGAGGGAGGGGCCGGTGTGAGGCAAGGGGCTCAGTCTGACCTCTGTCAGCGTGGGAGGGGCCGGTGTGAGGCAGGGGCTCATGCCTCTGGGCAGGGTGCCAGAGGCATGAGTTGGGCATCAACAGGCCACCGTGAGGGAGGAGCTGGGCCGCACGCGGGCTGCTGGGAGGCAGGCAGGGACTTGGCCCCGGGAGGCCGCCGTGGGGGCAAGAGCTGGGCCTGGAGAGGCCCCTGGGAGGCAAGAGCGGGGCCTGCAGAGGCTGTTCTCCAACCAGTGCTGGTCCTGTACAGGCCACCGGGCGGCAGGAATTAGGCCCGAAGAACTTGGCTGGAGAAAGTTCGGGGCCTACAAAGGCGGTTGGTAGCCGGGCAGGAATTGAGCCAAAAGAGCTTGCTTACTTGCTGGGAGGCAGGGCCGGGAGAGGCCGACTTCAGGACAACTTGGGCCTGCAGAGGTCGCCGGGAGGCCCAAGCTTGGCGTGGAGGAGCCCACCGACCAGAGACCATTTGGGGCCTGCAGATGCCATCAGAGGGCAGGAGCTCATCCTGGAGAGGCCACTGTGAGGCCTGAGCTGGGCCTGGGGAGCTTGGCTTGAGGAAGCTGTGGGCCGACCAGGGCCGCCAGGAGATGGGTAGGCACTGAGTCCAAAGAGGTTGTTCAGAGGCAGGAGTCGGGCCTGGAGACGCAGCCGGGAGGAAGAGCTGGGTCCGGAGAGGACGCCTGGAGGGTGCAAGTGGGTCTAGAGAGGCCGACTTGAGGAGGTTCTGGGCCCGGAGAGGCCGCCGGAAGGGAAAAACTGGGCCTGGAAAGACCGTTGTGAGGAATGAGCCCCATGGGCCTGAAGAGGCCACTGGCAGGCGGGAGCTGGGCCTGCCGAAGCGGCCAAGAGGCAGGAGCTTTGGACTCGGGAGGCCACAGTGAGGCGAGAGCTAGCTGGGCATGGAGAGTTTGCTGTGAGGCAGAGGCTGGGCCTGTGCAGGCCTTCGGGAGGCAGGAGGCCGGGCCTTGTCGAGGCCTGCAGAGGCCACCGAAAGTCAAAAGCGGGGCCTGGGAAGGCCGCCGGGAGGCATGAGCTGGGCTGGGCCGCAAGAGGCCAATGGGAGGCAGGAGGAGCTGGGCCTGGAGAGGCTGACTCAAGGAACTTTTGCACCCGGAGAGGCCGCTGAGAGGCCGGAGCTGGGCCTGGGGAGGCCGACGTGAGGACGACTTGGGCCTGCAGAGGCCGCCGGGAGGCAGGAGCTGGCCCTGGACAGGCCGACTTGAGGACGACTTGGGCCTGCAGAGGCCGCCGAGAGGAAGAGCTGGGCCTGGAGAGCCCGACTGGAGGAAGTCCAGGGCCTGGAGAGGATGCAAAGCAGCAAACGCTAGGCCTGGAAAGGCTGCCCTGAGGCACGGGCTTGGCCTACAGAGGCCACTGGGAGGCAGGAGCTGGGCCTGCAGAGGCTCCTGAGACGGAGGAGCATTGCCCCAGGAGGCCAAGGTGAGGAAGAGGTGGGCCTGGAGAGCCCACTGTGAGGTAGAGGCCGGGCCTGTAGAGGCTGCCGACAGGCAGGGGATGGGCCCGTTGAGGCCACGAGAGGCATGAGCTGGGCCTCAACAGGCCAGTGTGAGGCAGGAGCTGACACTTGGGCACGTTGCAAGAGGCATGAGTTGGGCCGAAAGAGGCCACCGTGAGGGAGGAGCTGGGCCTGTACAAGCTGCCAAACGGCAGGAGCAGCTTTGGACTGGAGAGGCTGCAGACAGGGAAGAGCTGGGTGTGAAGAGTCTGCTGTGAGGCAGAGGCTGGGCCTGTACATGCCCTCGGGAAGCAGGAGGCTGGGCCTGGAGAGGCCGACTTGAGAAAGTTTTGCTCCTGGAGAGGCCACTCAGAGGCAAGAGCTGGGTGTGAAGAGGCTGACTTGAGGTCGATTTTGGCCTGCAGAAGCCACCGGTAGCTAGGAGTTGGCCCTGGAGAGGCTGACCTGAGGACAATTTTGGCCTGTAGAGGCCACTGGGAGGGAGAGCTTGGTCTGGAGGGGCCAACTGGAGTAAGTTCAGGGCTTGGAGAGGATGCACAAAAGGAAACGCTCAGCCTGGAAAGTGTGCTGTGAGGCATTAGCTTGGCCTACACAGCACTTGGAGGCAGGAGCTGGGCCTGCAGAGGGTGACTTCAGGACGATTTTGGCCTGCAGAAGCCTTTGGGAGGAAGAGCTTGGCCTGGACCGGCTGACTGGAGGAAGTTTTGGGACTGGAGTATGCGTCAAAAAGCAAAAGTTAGGCTAGGAAAGGCCACTTCGCGGCATGATCTTGGCCTACAAAGGCAATTGCGAGGCAGGAGCTTGGCCTGTAGAGGCTGCCAAAAGGCAGGAGCTTGGCCTTAGGAGGCTATGATCAGGCAAGTGGTGGGCCTGGAGGATCTACTGTGTGGTAAGAGTCTGGGCCTGTGTAGGCCGACATGAGGCAGGAGCTGAGTTACGAGAGGCCAACTTTTGGAGAATTTGGGCCTGCAGAGGCTGCCAGGAGGCAAGAGCTGTGCCTGGAGAGTCCATCTTTTAGCATGAGCTGGGCCTAAAGAGACCATTGTGAGGCAGCAGCTGCCTGGGAGGCAGGCAGATTCGTGGCCTGGGGAGGCCACTGTGAAGCAAATGCTCAGTTTTCGGAGGATGCCGTGAGGCAGGGAGAAACTTGGCTTTCGGTGGCCACAGTGAGGGAACAGTTTGATTGCTGAGGCTGCCGGGAGGCCGAAGGTGGGCCTGGAAGGCTTTACCTTAAGAAGTCTGTGGCCTACAGAGGCTGCCAGCAGCTCAGCAGGAGTTGGGCCAAAGGAGGTTGTTGTGAGGCAGGAGACGGGCCTGTAGACGCACTGGGAGGATGAGCTCGTCCTGGAGATGCCGAGTTAAGGACATTCTGGGCCTGGACAGGCTGCAAAAGGCAAAAGCTGTGCCTGGAAAAGTCGCCATGGGCCATGAGCTTGGCCTAAAGAGGCCACTGCAAGGCAGGAGCTGGGCCTGTAGAGGCTGCCGAAAGGCAGGAGCTTCGCCTGAGGATGCCACAGTGAGACACCATGTGGGTCTGGAGGGTCCACTGTGAGGCAGAGGATGGCCTGTAGAGTCCGACAGTAGACAGAAGTTGGGCAAAAGGCTGATTTGAGGAAGTTTTGGGCTTCAAGAGTCAGCCACGAGGCAGGCACTAGGCCTGGAAATGGCCCGACAGTCATGAGTTGGGCCTAAATGGGCCACTGTGAGGGAGGAGCTGTGCCTGTTGAGGCTGCTGGCAGGCAGGCAGAAATGTGGCCTCGGGCAGCTGCCATGAGGCAAGAGCTGGGTCTGGAAAAAGCCCCTGGGAGGCAAGAGCAGGGCCTGCAGAGGCTGTTCTCAAGTCAAAGCTGGGCCTGTTCATGCCACCGGGAAGCAGAAGGTGGGCCTGGAGAGTTTGACTTGAGGAAGTTTTGGGCCTACATTGGCCGCCATGAGCTGGACAGGAACTGGGCCAAAAAAGGCTGTTGTGAGGCAGCAGTTGTGCCTGTAGACCCAGCCAAGAGGAAGAGGTGGGCCTGGAGAAGCCCCCATGAGGCAGAGGTTGGGCCTGTAGACGCTGACAGGAGGCAGGAACTGGGCCTGGAGAGGTCAACTTGAGGAGATTTTGGGCCTTCATAGGCCACCAGAAGGCAACAGTTGGGACTACAGAGTCTGACTTGAGTAAGATTTGGGCCCGGAGATGACGTCCTGGGACAGGAGTTGGGCCTGGAGAGGCCACCGTGAGGCATGAGCTGGATGTAGAGAGGCCAGTGTGAGGCAAGATCTGGGCCTGTCTAGGCTGCTGGGAGACACGCAGGAATCTGGCCAGGGAAGGTTGCCATGGGCTGGAAAGGCCCTTGTGAAGCATGAGCTTGGCCTAAAGAGGCCACTGGGTGGCAGGAGCTGGGTGTGTATAAGCTGCTGAAAGGTTGGGAGCTTGGCTTGGGGGGTCCACAGTGAGGCAGATGCTGGGCCTGAAGAATCTGCTGTGAGGCAGATGTTGGGACTATAGAGGCCGATGGGAGGCAGAGGCTGGGCCTGGAGGGGCCCCCAAGATGCAGGAGCTGGGCCTGGAGAGGCTGCCAAGAAGCATGAGCTGGGCCTGGTGAGGTCGACGTGAGAAAGTTCAGGGCCTGGAGAGAAGGCTGGGAGGCAGGAGCTGGGTCTAAAGAGGCCATTGTAACGATGGAGCTGTGCCTGTGGAGGCTGTTGTGAGGCCGTAGGTTCATCTGCGGAGACTGCCGTGAGGTAGGGTATGGGCCTAAATAGGCCATTGTGAGTCATGAGCTTGGTCTGTAGAGGCTGACTGGACAAAGTTCTGGGCCTGGAGAGGCTGCCGGGAGGTAGGAGCTGGGCCAAAAGATTTAAGCACATTTACATTTATTAGGCACTTTATTTCCATTATTACACTGTAATATATAATAAAATAATTATAGAACTCACCATAATGTAGAATCAGTGGGCGTGTTGAGCTTGTTTTCCTGCAACTGGATGGTCCCACCTGAGCATGATGGGAGAAAGTGACAGATCAATAGGTATTACATTCTCATAAGGACAGCGCAACCTAGATCCCTCACATGCACGGTTCACAACAGGGTGCGTTCTCCTATGAGAATCTAATGCTGCTGCTGATCTGAGAAGGTGGAGCTCAGGCGGGAATGTGAGCAAAGGGGAGTGGCTGTAAATACAGACGAAGCTTCCCTCACTCCCTCACTCGACACTACTCACCTCCTGCTGTGTGGCTCCTTACGGCTCCATGGCTCAGGGGTTGGGGACCCCTGCTCAAGTGCATCCAAAGCGACCCTTCCCACACCAGTCTTCATAGTGGTCAAGGGCAGCAACCACTTAGCTCCCAAGGCATGTGCCTCAGCTGGCATTTCGTCACAATCAACAGTTAAGTGGTAGCTTGAGTCATTGTGAGGTCACTTCCTGGAAATCACCAGCATCCCATTTCCCACTGGCAAAGAGCTCAGCACTGCCCCCTGGGAAACCAAACCTATGCCCAAATCCCATCTGTGTGGGTTTATCTCCTGGGACCCTTCCTAACATATTAGTCAGAGTCCAATCGGGAAGCATAAACCACTCAAAAGTTTAAAGTGGTAAAATTTAATATGGAGAATTATTCATTATAACAGGTGAACAGCATAATGAGAGATTGGCTAGCACAAAGTAAAGAGAACTCTAGAGAATACAGGACTAGCCCAGGCCAGGCATGGTGGCTCATGCCTGAAATTCCAGCAATTTGAGAAGCTAATGCAGGAGGATTGCTTAAGGCCAGGAGCTAGAGACCGGTGTGGACAACACAGTGAGACCCTGTCTCTATCCAAAAACAAGAAAAAAGTTAGCTGGGAGTGGTGGTGCACACCTGTAGTCCCAGCTACTCGGAATGCTGAAGTTTGAGCCTGGGAGGTCAAGGCTGCAGCGAGGCGTGATTATGCCACTACAGTCCAGCCTGGTGACAGAGCAAGACCCTGTCTCAAAGAACAAAACAACAACAACCATTTACAGACAGAAAAGAAATAGAGCTAATAAGCTAAGGAAAGATGTTGAAATGTGACAAGTAAAGTAATATGAGGTCTTTTATCTATTTAAAATAATCAAACAAAAAATGACTTACTACATTATAATACCCTGTGCTGGCAAAGGTGCAGTGAAATGGGCACTTTCTTATACTATGAGGGGTGTTTAAATTGTGTATAAGCCTTCCCGGGTAAAGCCTGTCAATTTTTTAAAATAATGGAGACAGGGTCTCACCATACTGCCATACTGCCTCCTCCAACTCTTGGCCTCAAGCAATCCTCCTCTCTTAGCCTCCCAAAGTGCTAAGATTATAGCTGGGAGGCACCCAAAACCCTGTCAATTTACATCAAGGGTAATGAGAATGTCCATTCACCATGTCTCACAGTAATCTTACTTCTGGGGAGACAATTCAATCTAAACAAAAGGTCATCTGTACAAACACAGTAAAAATCTGGGAGTAACTGAAGACGGAGTTGGTAAGTGAAATAAGAAACAGTTATAAGAAATTAAACTATGATATCAATAGGCACCTGGTATAAAAGGTCAGTTGATGTTAGCTGCTACTTTTTTGTTGTTTTGAGACAGGGTCTCACTCTGTCACCCAGGCTGGAGTGCAGAGGCCTGATCATGACTCACTGCAGTCTCAGCCTCCCTGGGCTCAAGTGATCCTCCCACCTCAGCCTCCCAAGTAGCTGGGACTACAGGAACATGCCACCACACTAGGCTAATTCATGTATTTTTCTGTAGGGATGGTGACTCCCCCTTTGTTTCCAAGGCCTATCGCAAACTCTTGGCCTCAAGCCATCCTCCTGCCTCAGCCTCCCAAAGTGTTGCGATTACCAGTGTGAGCCACCACACCTGGCCAGCTGCTACTTTTATCAATATTATTATTATTCCACTCAATTAAAAATTATTATTTTCAAGGCTATGCAACAGTATGTATCCTACAGCGTAATTGTAAAAACATACACAGTTGCCGTCCCTCAGTATACGGAATTAGTTCCAGCCCCCCATCTCTGCATATACCAAAATCCATGCTTACTCACGTTTCGCTGTCACCCCTCTGGAATCCACGTATACGAAAATTCCAAATATTAGTTGGGCATAGTGGCAAGCACCTGTAGCCTCAGCCACG
This sequence comes from Pan paniscus, assembly GCF_029289425.2. Lineage (NCBI taxonomy): Eukaryota > Metazoa > Chordata > Mammalia > Primates > Hominidae > Pan > Pan paniscus. The sequence goes on from NC_073252.2 coordinate 117,189,373, forward strand.
TGGGAGGTTGAGGTGGGAGGATCGCTTCAGCCTGGAAGGTTGAGGCTGCAGTCAGCTGCGATAGCACTACTACACTCCAGCCTTGGACAACAGAGGGAGACCCTGTCTCAGAAAAAAAAACAAAATAAAACAGGTTAGAAACTGTAATGAGGTCTGTTGGGCAAAATTCCATATAAGCAAAGTATAAATTAATAAAGCAAATCGTGATAAATTAGTACGATTGACTTCCTGGAGTTTCTGACAATAAAAGTAAGGAAAATGCAAAACACAAAGACAGAGAGTAAAAAGAGAAATTAGGAAGGCATTCTACATGCTTAATAGGAAGACACTGGCCATGTTCGTGCAGCGGCAGTATGTCGTGACATGACATACCTTGGAGAGAAGTTAACAGATGAGGAAGTTGATAAAAATCATCAGAGAAGCAAAATACTGGTAGCGACACTCAAGTAAACCACGAAATTTCCATAACTTATGTCAGCAAAGTGGGAATATTGTACAGTGTGTGTTGAGGTTCCTATACAACATTGTTTATCTGCCTTTTGTTTGTTTGTAAGGAATGTATATACTAAAAGTTCTTCTTGCTGTCAAAAGAATATGTGTGAATAAGTCATTTTAACTTATTCTTCTGCTTTTCTTTTATCTTCCTGCCATCATCCCACAGCCTTACTTTAGAAATTTTTTCTTTAGAAAATTGAACAAGTGCTCCTTGTGGTGGCACATACCTCTAGGATGGGAGGCAGGGGTGGAAGGGTGACTTGAGGCCATTAGTTTGACACCAGCCTGGCCAACAAAGTGAGACCCCATGTCTACAAAACAATTTAAAAATTAGCCAAGTACCGTCATGTATACCTACAGTCCTAGCTACTCAGGAGGCTCAGGTAGGAGGATCCTTAGCCCAGGAGTTCAAGGCTGCAGTGAGCTGTGATAGCACTACTGTACTCAAGCCTGGGTGACAGGGTGAGACCCCATCTCCTAAAATAAAAAACAAAGAAAAAAAATAGTTCAAGTAGCAAGTTGTATGTGGCTTACTCTGAATATTTCTAAACTAGAAATTCTCAATCTTTTCGGGTCTAACATCCCTTTACATTTTTTAACTTTATTGAAGATCTCTAAGACTATTTCTTTCTGTAGATAATTATATTAAAACTAGAAAATAAGACACAATTTTTAAAATATTATTCATCACATATTAAAGCCATTACATGTTGATACAATACAAGATTTTAAAAATATTTAATATTCATTACATATTAATAATAAAACCATTACATGTTGATATAATACTTTTTTTTTTCTTTGAGACAAAGTCTTGTTCTTTTGCCCAGGCTGGAGTGAAGTGGCTCAATCTCAGCTCATTGCAACCTCCGCCCCGCAGGTTCAAGCGATTCTCCTACCTCAGCCTCCCAAGTAGCTGGGATTACAGGCGCCCACTACCATGTCCAGCTAATTAGTGTATTTTCTTAGTAGAGAAGGAGTTTCGCCATGTTAGCAAGGCTGGTCTTGAACTCTTGACCTCAGGTGATCCACCCGCCTGGGTCTCCCTAAGTGCTGGGATTACAGGTGTGAGCCACCGCGCCCACCCTGATTAATATATGTTTTAAAACACTGATTAGTCAGGCAACAACACCGGGCAGGGGTCTCCTCATTCCCAGCGACGCAAACCCCACTGCACGGCTGAGGGATTGCAAGGGCTGCAGAGCCAAAAGGCTCTGACTTGAAATATTATTTTACTTGTATTTTTATTTGTATTGTGAGACAGGTCCTGCTCTGTCACCCAGACTGGAGTGCAGCTGTGCACTTACAGCTCGCTGCAGCCTCGACCTCCTGGGCTCAAGCCATCTTCCTGCCTCAGCTCCCCAGTAGCTGGTAGTACAGTTGAGTGTCACCATGCCTGGTTATTTTTTTAATTTTTTTGTAGAGTGAGGGGTCTTGCTATGTTGCCCAAGCTGGCCTCAAACTCCTGACCTCAAGAGATCTGCCCACTTCAGCCTCCTGAGTAGCTGAAACTACAAGTACACATCACCATGCCTAGCTACATTTATTTAATTTTGAAAAATATTTTTGTAAAGAGCAGATCTTGCTGTGTTGTCCAGGCTGGTCTTGAACACCTGCCCTTAAAAGATACTCGCACCTCTGCTTACCAAACAGCTGGGACTACAGGCATGAGCCACTGCAATGAGCCTGAAGAGATTTCTTTAATCTAGCATCCCATACTTGGTAGGATTGGGAAAGGCAGTAGTGTTTTTTAAAATTACTTAATAATTTCAGTAACAATCAAACTCAACCTTGACCCCTGCCTTCTCTCACACCCCATATCCAGTCTGTCAGGAAATCCTGTTGATTGTCTTTGACATCTACTAAAGATCCCCACCCAGCAACTCCCTGGCCTCCTCCCCTACTTCTCCACTCTGACCATCTCTCAACACCACCACGACCCTGGTCAGGACCACCATCATCTCCCGCCTGGATGTTGCCAAAGCTTGGCGCCCATGCTTCTATCACATCTTTCCACAGTCTTTCTCAACTCAGCAGCCAGAGAATGCTTTTAAATCGGGAGACAGATCATGTCACCTCTCTGCTCAGAACCCTCCCGCAGTTCCCATCTGAGTCAGAGTAAAAGCCAAAGCCCCACCAATAACCTCCCAGGGCTTATGTGATCTGTACTGATCCCCACCCAGCAACTCCCTGGCTCCCTCCCCTAATTCTCTCCCTCTCTCCATCTGCTCCATGGGCCTCCTTCCAGAGCCGGAGACACACCTCAGTTTATTCTATTGTTTCTGCCTACAATCCTCTTCCCTCAGCACCTTGGCCACCTCCTTCCCCTCCTTCAAGTCTTTACTCAATTTTCACTTAGGAGGCCACCCCGACCATTCTATTTAACATTGCCATCTGTCCCCATGCCCACCATGCTCATTTCTTCTTTCTTTACTTTCTTCTTTCTTTTTTTCAAGATCTCACTGTCACCAAGGCTGGAGTGCAGTGGCGAAATCACAGCTCACTGCAACCTCAAATTTCCAGGCTCAAGCGATCCTCCCACCTCAGCCTCCCGAGTACCTGGGACTCCAGGTTCATGCCACCATGCCTGGCTACATTTTTTAGTATTTTATTTTATTTTATTTTGAGACAGAGTTTCACTCTTCTTGCCCAGGCTGTAGTGTTAACGGTGCGATCCCGGCTCACTGCAACCTCCACCTCCCAGATTCAAGTGATTCTCCTGCCTCAGCCTTCCAAGTAGCTGGGATTACAGGTGCGTGCCACCACGCCCAGCTAATTTTTGTATTTTTAGTAGAGCCGGGGTTTCACAATGTTGGCCAGGCTGGTCTCGAACTCCTGACCTCAGGTAATCTGCCCGCTTCGGCCTCCCAAAGTGCTGGAATTACAGGCGTGAGCCACCACGCCTGGCCAATTTTTTCATTTTTTGTAGAGACAAGGTCTTACTATGTTGCCCAGACTGGTCTTGAACTCCTGGCCTCAAGTGATCCTCCTGCCTAAATTCCTAAAGTGCTGGGATTACCGGCATGAGCCATCATGCCTGGCTTCATGTTCATTTCTTCTTGCTGCTGCAACATAGTTTGCAGTTTCCTACATTTAGTGGCTTAAAACACCACAAATCTACCATCTTACAGTTCTAGGGGCCAGAAACCCAAACTAGGTCTATTAAGGCTAAAGTCAAGGTGTCAGCAGGGCTGCATTCCTTCTGGAGACTCTAATATGTTCCCTTGGCTTTTCCAGCTTCTAGAAGCCACCCCCATTCCTTGGATCATGGCCCCTGACTCCATCTTCAAAGCCAGAGGTGAAGCATCTTCAAATCTCCCTCTCTTACCTCTGCTTTCATCACCACATCTCCTGCTCCAATTCTGAATCTCCCACTCTCTTTCTTTTATAAAGACCCTTGTGATTGCTGGGCATGGTGGCTCCCACCCAGAATCCCAACACTTTGGGAGGTCAAGGCAGGAGGAACACTTGAGGCCCGAAGTTTGAAACTAGCATGAAAAACACAGTGAGACCCCCACCTCTAGAAAAAAAAAAAATAAACATTAGCCCGACATGGCGGTATGCGCCTGTAGTCCCAGCTACTTGAGAGGCTGAGGTGAGACAATCGATTTAGCCCAGGAGTTTGAGATCAGCCTGGACAACATAACTAAATCTCATCTCTACAAGGACGAGGTGGGAGGATCACTTGAGCCCAGGAATTTGTGGCCAGCCTGGGCAACAAAAAAGACCCCATCTGGCCAACATGGCCAACCTGGCCACCATGGCGAAACTCTGACTCTACAAAAATGAGCTGGGCATGGGTGACATGCATGTGTAGTCCTAGCTACTTGGGAGGTTGAGATGGGAGGATTGCTTGATCTCAGGAGGCCAAAGCTATAGTGAGCTATGATCACATCACTGCACTCCAGCCTGGATGACACAGGAGATTCTGTCTCAAAAAAAAAGAAAAGAAATATATATTTAATCTCTGTCCCTGGTTCGTGGCACAGAGCTTCTAAAGCTCTTACAAAGACCTCAGTGATAGATGTGACAGGAACATCTTTTGTTTTAATATTTGGTCTTGGTCCCAGGTTTCTAACACAAGAGCCTCTAAGAACTTTGGGATCTCCAGCATGGTAAGAATGCATTTGGGGATGTTGTTGAGATGACTGGGTGACTGCAAGCTCCTAAATTTCTTCAAGAGGAGGGCTGATTACCATGCAACCACATGGTAAGAGGCTTGGAACTTTCAGCCTCATGCACTGAACTCCAGGAGGAAGAGGGGCTGGAGACTGACTTAATCACCAACAGCCAAAGATTTTATCAATCATGCTTGCATAATAAAGCCTCCATAAACACCCTGAACAGGGTTTGCAGAGCTTTCAGGGTTGCTGGACACAGGAGATGCTGGGAGGGTCGCATGTTCAACAGAGGGCATGGGAGCTCTGTGCCCCTCCGAACTTAACTTGCCCTGGGTATCTTTCTTTTTTTTGAGACAGGATCAGGCTCTTTTGTCCAAGCTAGAGTGCAGTGGCACAATCTCAGCTTACTGTAACCTAAGCCTCCCCAGTCCCCAGCTCAAGGTATCCTCTCATCTCAGCTTCCCTAGTAGTTGGAACTCTAGGTGCACACCACCACACCGGTTATTATTTTTTAATTTTTTATAGAGACAGGTTTTCACCATGTTGCCCAGGCTGGTCTCAAACTCCTGAGTTTAAGCGATCCTCCCACCTTGGCCTCCCAAAGTGCTGAGATTACAGGCATGAGCCACTGCATCCAGCATGCACGTCTCTTTCATTGACTGTTTCTGAGATGTATCCTTCACAATGAACCAGTAATACGAAATGAACTGGCCAGATGTGGTGGCTCACATCTGTAATCCCAGCACTTTCAGAGGCTGAGGTGGGAGGATCACTTGAGACCAGGAATTTGTGGCCAGCCTGGCCAACACAACAAGACCCCATCTATATAAAAAATAAAAGAAACTAGCCAGATGTGGTGGTGCAGGCATGTAGTCTCAGCTACTAGGGAGGCTGAGGTGGGAGAACCACTGGAGCCCAGACAATCAAGGCTGCAATGACCTATGACTGCACCATTGCACAGCAGCCTGGGCAACAAAATAAGACCCTCTCTCAGAAAAAAAGAAAATAAACTGTTTTTCTGAGTTCCGTAAACTGTTCTAGCAAATTATTAAACCCAAGAAGACAGTTATGGGAACCCCCGATTGGTAACAGGTTGGTCAAAAGTACGGTGACAACTTAGGACTTGCCATTGGCATCTGAAGTGAGGATGGCCTCATGGGACTGAGCCCCTAACTTGTGGGGTCTGTGCTAACTCCAGGTAGTGTCAGAATAAAGTCATGGGATACCCAGTTAATATCCAGAGCACTGAAGAATTTGGTGTAGAAACTCCATACATACATTCAGTCGGAAGTGTGTGAGTAGAGACAAACATGGGCTTTTCTGTCACCTACCTGCTTAACTGCATAGGAGAGGCAATATGTGGTGCTCATGAACAAAGCAAACATTAAAGTCAGACCAAACCCAACATTTGACTCAGTCTTAATATCCAGGTGAGCTTGGGCAAATCATTCATTATTCCTAAGGTTTCATCACTCCATTCATAAAATGGGGATAACTGTGGCACCTACCTGTGATTCTGTGAGAATTAACGAAATATTATGCTTGGGGTTATTGTGATCATTATACCTATTCCAAACTATTTGACAAAGACAGTGATGGATGATGACATCAAAAAATCAGAAACTGCAATGAGGTCTCTCAGGCAAAATTCCATACAAGCAAATTACTGTGTCTACAAAGCACTCCTGCCACACTTAATTCACCATTCCCTGAACAAAATATGCCATCTTCGTTGTTGTTCAGGTCTGTACAGTGCTGGTTTCCCTTTCCGGGCAGTTTGCGCTATCCCATCCCAGCCCATTCCCCATCCCTCCACCTACCCCTTCCCTCCCCACTCTCATACAACTCTTCCTCATCTTTCAGGACTTGGCTTCAATGTCACCTTAACTGGAAGCTTCTCTCACTCTCCAGAAGAGCTTCCCATTGCACTTGATGCATGCACTATTATTTGATCATTTTTAAGTTACAGTCCAAATCTTTTTGTACCTGAATAACATGTTGCCCAGTCAGTCTCTCTTCCTGGATTCAGAAGTCTTTCATGGTAGATCCAGCTGGAAGTGAGAAAAAGACATCTTTTGACATAAAGGGATGACACAGACAGACATAAGTTCTTAAATGTCTTAAATGTTATGTGAAAATTAAACAGAATTCAAAGACTTGTGGGGAACACTTAGGAGGGAAAGTTACTGGGAATGTCATAAAGGGTTAATTTGTATTATTTTATTTTATTTTATTTTATTTTATTTTATTTTATTTTATATTTTATATTTTATATATTTTATTTTATTTTATTTTATTTTATTTTATTTATTTTATTTTATTTTATTTTATTTATTTTATTTTATTTTATTTTATTTTATTTTATTTATTTTTTGAGACAGTCTCATTCTGTCACCTAGGCTGGAGTCGTGGTGCAATCAGGCTCACTGCAGCCTTGACCACCTGGGCTCAAGTAATCTCACTTAATTTTTATTTGGTTTAAGAAAGTCTTGGTTGAGGGTGGTGGCTTATGCCTGTAATCTCAGCACTTTGGGAGGCTGAGAGAGGTATATTACTTGAGGCCAGGAGTTTGAGATCAGCCTGGGCAATATATTAAGACCCTGCCTCTACCAAAAAACAGAGTGAATGTGTGGAAGACAATTTTTCCACGGACTGGGAGTGAGGGAATAATTTCAGGATGATTCAAGTGCATTACATATATTGTGCACTTTATTTCTATTATTACTACATAGTAATATATAATGAAATGATTATACAACTCACTATAACGTAGACTCAGTGGGATCTCTGAGCTTGTTTTCCTGCAACTAGACTGTCCATCTGGGGTGATGGGAGACAGTAACAGAATATCAGGCATTAGATTCTCATAAGGAGTACACAACCTAGATCCCTCGCATGCACACTTCACAACAGAGTTTGTGCTCCTATGAGAATCTAATGCTGCTGCTGATCTGACAGGACATGGAGCTCAGGTGGTCATGCAAGCGATGGGAGGGGCTAGAAATACAGATGAAGCTTCCCTTCACTTGCCTGCTGCTCACCTCCAGCTCTGTGGCCCTGTGGTTGGAGACCGCTGCTCAAGTGCATTCGAAAGGATCCATCCCATGCCATTCTTCAGAGTCATCTTTACTGCTGCAGTGGTCAACTTGTAGCACCCCTAAGCTCGCAGGACATATGCTTCAACTGGCATTTCACAATCAACAGTATGTGGTAGCTTGAGTCATTGTGAGGTCACTTCCTGGAAATCACCAGCATCCCATATCCCATTAGCAAGGAGCTCAGCACTGCTCCTTGGATAACCAAACCTATTCCCAAATCCCATCTGTGTGCGTCTATCTCCTGGTACCCTTCCTAGCATCAATTCTGTATTTGTAGGAGTCCAATCAGGAGACACAAACCACTCAAAAGTTTAAACTAGAATGAGAAAGATGGCTCACACCTGTAATCCCAGCACTTTGGGATGCCAAGGTGGGTGGACTGCTTTGAGCTCAGGAGTTTGAGAACAGTCTGGGAAACATGGTGAGACCTCATCTCTACAAAAAACATAAAAATCAGCTGGGTGTGGTGGCACTTACCTGTAATCCCAGCTACTCGGGAGGCTGAGGCAGGAGAATTGCTTGAGCCTGGCAGATGGAGGCTGCAGTGAGCAGAGGTTGTGCCACTGTACTCCAGCCTGGGTGACAGTGTGAGACCCGGTATCAAAAAGAAAAAACGTATATATATGTAAATTTAATATAAAAAGTATTAATTTTGGCCAGGCACAATGGCTCATGCCTGTAATCCCAGCACTTTGGGAGGCCAAGGCAGACAGATCACCTGAGGTCAGGAGTTCGAGACCAGCCTGACCAGCATGGAGAAACCCCATCTCTACTAAAAATACAAAATTAGCTGGGCATGGTGGCACATGCCTGTAATCCCAACTACTCGGGAGGCTGAGGCAGGAGAATCGCTTGAACCCGGCAGGTGGAGGTTGTGCTGAGCCGAGATAGTGCCATTGCACTCCAGCCTGGGCAACAAGAGTGAAACTCCATCTCGAAAAAAAAAAAAAAGGTATTAATTTTTACAGAGGATCAGCACAATGAGGGACACACTAGCACAAAGTAAAGACAACTCTAGAGAATACGGAACTAGCAGAGGCCAGGCATTGTGGCTCATGCCGGTAATCCCAGCAATTTGGGAAGCCTAGGCAGGAGGATCGCTTGAGGCCAGGAGTTGGAGACCAATCAGTGCTAAATAGTGAGACTCTGTGTCTACCAAAAAAAGAAACATTAGCCAGGTGTGGTGGTGGTGCACACCCGTAGTTCCAGCTACTTGGGAGTCTGGGGTGGGAGAAATCCCTTGAGCCTGGGAAGTCTACACTACAGTGAGCCAAGATTGTGCCACTGCACTCCAGCCTGGGCAACAGAGTGAGACCCTGTCTTAGAAAGAAAAAAGAAAAGAAAGTGTTAATCCCCCTATGGGAATCTCCTCTTCTCCTGCCCTCTCTGGAACCTCACTTGTCAGTTCTTCCTCCCACTTTCCTGTATCTTTAACCTATCCCCCACTTTTGGCTCCTTCCCATCATCATTTAAATTACTCAAACTTCTTCTGTTTTAAAAACCTCTCCCTAAACTCAGTGAGAGGTCTCCTGCACACCCATTGAGCCATCTGCTCTCCCTGGTGCCTTCTCTACAGCAGCCTGAGCTATGTCTCTAATCCATGAATCTCATCATGTTACTCCCCCATTTACATCACTTCTCCTTGCCTCAGGGATTAAGTCCAAACTCCTTAACAGCCCCTGCTCTGCCCTGCCTTGCAAGGCAGCCTCACTGCTTGCCCCTCTCCATTTCATCTGCTATGGAGTCCAACTGAGCCTCATCTGCCCCTTCAACGCACACTCTTTCTCCTCTGGGAGTCTCTGAAGTGGGTAATATCCTCTGCTTATAATATGCTTCCCCTTAAACCTCTACTCTCTTCCTAGCTAGCTTCGACTCCTCTGTCACTTGTCCGCTTTGGCATCACCTCCTCACAGAAGACTTCTTTGACTCCCGAGATTCTCAGGAGCATGGCAGGTGAGGTGCTCCTCCCATGAATGGATGGAGATTAGGGAGTGTGTGTTATTCATGCTTAATTCACCAGTGCTTAGCTGAGTACCTGGCATAAAATAGTTACTGTGGTGGCCAAAGTAATAACCCCCACCGCCACCAATTGCTCATGTCCTATGTTACACAGCACAATTACATAGGAAGGGGGAATTAAGAGTGCAGATAAAATTAATGTTGCTCATCAGCTGACCTTAAAACAAGATTATCCTGGAGTATCTAGGAGAGCCCATGTAATTACAAGCATTCTTTAAAACTGGAAGAGGGAGGCAGAAGGTTAAGAACCAGAGACGGTGGGCACAATGGCTCATGCCTGTAATACCAATACTTTGGGAGGCCAGGGCAGGAAAATCCCTTGAGTGCAGGAGTTCAAGGTCAGCCGTGGCAACATACTGAGGTCCCATCTCTACAACAAAATAAAAACAAAATTCACTGAGTGTCACGATGCTTACCTGTAGTCCCAGCTACTGGGAAGGCTGACATGGTAGGATTGCTTGAGCCTGGGAGTTTGAGGCTATAATGAGCCATGATAGGACCACTGAACTCCATCCTGAGTGACAGGGCAAGGTCCTGTTTCTAAAGAAAAACAGGACATTGGAATCAGGGTCCTCTCCATCCTGAGGTGCCTACAAGGCATCTCTCTCTGCAAACGAGTAAACATCACCCTCCAACTCCTTACAGAGTGGAGCAGCAGGAAAACTCCTTCACCTCATTTCTGTGCTGCTTGGGAGGCCTGGACAGCCCAATAACCAGCTCCTTGCTGATGAAGCAATCAGGAAATGGCTCGAGTTGAGCTAAGGAGAATTTGGATCCTTCTTTTGGTTCTCAATAGGCAGGGTAGGGGCCAGGCATGGTGGCTCATACCTGTAATCCTTGCACTGTGGGGGGCCAAGGTGAGAGGATTGCTTGAGGCCAGGAGCTCACGACCAGCCTGGGCAACATAGCAAGACCTGGGTGGCATACACCTGTGGTCCCTACTACTTGGTAGGATGAGGTGGGAGGATTGATCACTTGATCCCAGGAGTTTCAGGCTGCAGTGACCCATGATCACACCATTGCACTTCAGCCTGGGTGACAGAGCCAGACCATGTCACAAAAAGTTAGAAAGAAAAAAAAAAAGAGAGAGGGAGAGAGACTATACACAGGCACCACCACATTTGGCTAATTTTTAAATATTCTGTAGAGACAAGGTCTTGCTAGGTTGCCCAGGCTAGTCTAAAACTCCTGGCATCAGGCTGGGCATGGTGGCTCATGCTTGTAATCCCAGCACTTTGGGAAGCTAAGGCAGGCAAATCACCCGAAGTCTGGAGTTCGAGACCAGCCTGGCCAACATGGTGAAACTCTGACTCTATCAAAAATACAAAAATTAGCTGGGCAGTAGTGGCGTGTACCTGTAGTCTCACCTACTCGGGAGGCTGAGGCAGGAGAATCACTTGAACCTGGGAGGTGGAGGTTGCAGTGGACCCCATCACTGCACTCCACCCTGGGTGACAGAGCGAGACTCTGTCAAAAACAACAACAACAACAATAACAAAAACAAAAACAACAACAACAAAAAAACTCCTGGCATCAAGACATCTTCCTGTCTTAGCCTCCCAATGCCCTGGGATTATACTGTTTCCTATAATTGAAGACACTTGTTCTTATACTGCTTTAAGGTATAGAGGAAGAGAAAAAAAACAGATAATGGCAAATGTTGGTGAAGGCCGGGCATGGTGGCAGCCTGTAATTCCAGAACTTAGGGAGGCTGAGGTGGGCAGATCACTTGAGGCCAGGAGTATGAGACCAGCCTGGGCAACATGGTAAAATTCCATCACTACAAAAAGAATATAAAAATTAGCCAGGCATGGTGGCGTACGCCTGTAATTTTCAGCTACTCAGGAGGCTGAGATGAGAGAATCACTTGTGCCTGGGAGGTCAAGGCTGCAGTGAACTGTGATGGCATCATTGCACTGCGGCCTGAGAGACAGAGCAAGCCCCTATCTAGAAAAAAAAAAATGTCAGTGAAGATGTGGAGGAATTGGAACCCACATACATTACTGGTGGGAACATAAAATCGTGTAACCATTTTGTTTGGGTATTTTTCTTGTCATTTTAATTGGATTTTTAAAAAATCAACACAGGGTTTCACTATCTTGCCCAGGCTGGTCTTGAATTCATGGGCTCAAGCCATCCTCCTAGCTGAGCCTCCTGAGTAGCTGGGATTACAGGTGTGAGCCATTGCACCTAACTGGTGTAGCCACGTTAGAAAATAGTCTGGCAGTTTCTCAAAAGGCTAAATGTACAGTCATCCTATAATGCAACAATTTCACTCCTAGGCATATATCCCAGAAAAATAAAAATATATGTCCACACAAAAACTTGTATAACAATCTTCATAGCAGCATTATTCATAATGACCAATACATGGAATACATGGAAACAACCCAAATATCCACCAACTGATGAACAGATAAACAAAATGCAGTGTGTCTCTACCATGGAATACTGCCATAGAAGGAATGAAATATTGATACACACTATGACATAAAGGAACTTTGAAAACACCGTGCTAAGAGGGAAAAAAAGCCACAAAAGATCACATATTGTACAATTCTATTTGTCCTGATTAGGCAAATCTATAGTGACAAAAAAATTAATCAATGGTTGCCTAAGGCTGGGGGAGAAGGTAGGTGGGGAGAGTAGGAGGTAGTGGCTAAGGGGTATGGATTTCTCTATAGGGTAATGAAAGGTTCTAAAAGTGACTGTGGTGATCGATGCACAGCTCTGTGAATATTCTAAAACCTACTGAATTGCAGATTTCAATAAATAAAGTGAATGATATGTGAATATTTTAATAAAGCAATTATTTAAAATAATAATAATAAGGGGCTGGGCACAGGTGGTCATGCCTGCCTGTAATCTCAGCACTTTGGGAGGCTGAGGCAGGAGGATCACTTGAGGTCAGGAGTTTTGAGCCCAGTCGGAGCAACGTGGCAAGATCCCGTCTCTATGATAAAAAATTAGCTGGACATGGTGGCACATGTCTGTAGTCCCAGCTACTTGGGAGACTGAAGTGAGAGAACCGCTTCAGCCCAGGAGTTTGAGGCTACAGTGAACCATGATCATGTCACTGTACTGTAGCCTGAGCAACAGAGCAAGACGCTGTCTCTGAAAAGGAAAGAAAACAAATGCAAGTTTTTATCACTTTGTGAGTGTAGCCAAGTTGGAGGAGAAATAGACAATAAGAAAAGAGCACTGAATAATGACGGTGAGTGGCTGGTTAGGCTCAGTTGCTAGCTAAATGGCTTCTAAAAAATTCAATAAAGTTACAGCTCTGGGGACAGTCATGTAGTCAAAGAATGAATGCTAAATTCATTACAAATGCCCATGGTCTTTATTTACATGCCTTCTAGTGAAAAATTCCTAAGTGCCTAAATAGCAAGTCTGCAATGATAGCAGCTGTTTATTAAAGACTACAAAAAAGAAATGGAGGCTGGGCGTGGTTGCTCATATCTGTACTCCTTGAATTTTGGGAGGCTGAGGCAGGCAGATTGCCTGAGGTCAGGAGCTCCAGAGGAGCCTGGCCAACATGGTGAAACCCCATCTCTACTAAAAATACAAAAATTAGCTGGGTATGGTGGCGGGCGCCTGTAATCTCAGCTACTCGGGAGGCTGAGGCAGGAGAATTGCTTGAACCCAGAAGGTGAAGGTTACAGTGAGCCAAAATCGCACCACTGCACTCCAGCCTGGGTGACGAGAAAGACTCTTATCTTAAAAAAGAAAAGAAAAAAAAGAAATGGCATCTTCTTCAAGAATTACATCGTGTTTCATGATAAAGAAGCTCTAATTTTGCATTTGTTCAAGTATTGATGAGATGTAGCCAATATGACACCCATCTTGGATAAAATGCAAACAACCCAGTTTCATTTTCTCATTAACAAAACCGATTAAGTAGTCTAATATCAATTCTGATCTTATTAAAAACTGATCAGATTTAAAAAAATATGGAATTATGGAGCCAATAAGATGTTACAACCTGTTCCAAGGGGAATTCCAAAATCCACACATATCTGAGACCATCAAGTATGATGAAATATATTTGATTACTATATTGAAAAATAAACTGATTACATAGCCAACAATTGGACAGGGGTCTCCTCATCCACAGCCACACAAACCCGATCATGCAGCTATGTGGTTACAAGGCCTACATAGCCTAGAAGGGACTGGTCTGACTTGAGATTTCATTTGTATTTGTATTTTGAGACAGGGTCCCACTCTGTCACCCAGGATGGAGTGCAGTGGTATAATCATAGCTCACTGCAACCTTGACCAACTGGGCTCAAGAGATGCTCCTGCCTCAGCTGCCCCCATACCTGGGAATACAGGCAAGTACCACCATGTCAGGCATTTTTTTCATTTTTGTAGAGAGAGAAGTCTTGCTATGTTGCCCAAGCTGGCCTCAAACTCCTAGAATCAAGAGATCTGCCCATCTCAGCCACATGAGTAACTGGGGCCATAGGTACATACCATCATGCCTGGCTATATTTATTTTATTTTATTAAATTTATTTTTTTTATTTTTGTAGAGAGGAGGTCTTGCTGTGTTGCCCAGGCTGCTCTCAAACTCATGGCCTTAAAACATACTCCCATCTCTGCCTCTCAAACTGTTAGAACTATAGGTGTGAGCCACTGCACCTGGCCTAATTTGAGATTTCTTTTATCTAGCATCCTTTACTTGGTAGGATTGGGAAAGGCAGTAGTGTTTTTTAAAATTACTTAATAATTCAATCAGAATCAAACTCAACCTTGACCACTGCCTTCTCTCACAGCTCACATCCAGTCTGTCAGGAAATCCTACTGACTTCAACATGTATCCAGGCTCTGACCATCTCTCACCACCACCGTGAACCCGGTCAGGATCACTATCATCTCCCAGCGGGATGTTGCCACAGCTTGGCCCCCATGCTTCTACCCAAATCTTCCCATAGTCTTTCTCAACTTGGCAGCCAGGTTGTGCTTTTAAATCAGGAGACAGATCACGTCGCCTCTCTGCTCAGAAGCCCTCGGTGGTTCCCATTTTAGTCAGAGTAAAAGCCAAAGCCCCAGCAATAGTGTCCCAGGGCTTACACGATCTGTACCGATCCCAGCCCAGCAACTCCCTGGCCTCCTCGCTGACTTCGCTCCCTCCATCTCTTTGCTCCACTGGCCTCCTTCCAGAGCCTCAGACACACCAGGGAGTTTCCTCCTAATGCCTTTATCCTGTTGACTCAGCCTACAATGCTCTTCCCTCAGCACCTTGGCCAGCTCCATCACCTGCTTCAAACTTTTGCTCAATATTCACTTATGAGGCCAACCCTGACCACTCTACTTAACACTGCCATCTGTCCCCATTCCCACTATGCTCATTTCTTTCTTTCTTTTTGAAACAAGGTCTTGCTTTATTGCCCAGGCTGGAGTACACTGGTGCAATCACAGCTCACAGCAACTTCAACCTCCCAGGCTTAAACAATCCTCCCGCCTCAGCCACCCTAGGAACTGAGACTACAGCTGCATGCCACAACACAGGGCTTTTTTTTTTTTTGAGATGGAGTCTCGGTCGCCCAGGCTGAAGTGTAAGGGTGCGATCTTGGCTCACTGCAATGTCTGCCTTTTGGGTTCAAGTGATTCTCTGCCTCCCGAGTAGCTGGGATTACAGGCACCCACCACCACACCTGGCTAATGTTTGTATTTTTAGGAGAGATGGGGTTTCACCATCTTGGCTAGGCTGGTCTTGAACTTCTGACCTCGTGATCCACCCTCCTCGGCCTCCCAAAGTGCTGAGATTACAGGTGTGAGCCACTGCGCCTGGCCTTTTAAAAAAATTTTTTTTAGACATGAGGTCTCATTATGTTGCCCAGGCTGGTCTTAAGCTCCTGGGCTTAAGCGATCCTCCCACCTCAGCCTCCTAAAGTTCTGGGATTACAGGCGTGAGCAACTGTAACATGAGGTCCCAGCTTCATGTTCATTTTTTGTTGTTGCTACAACAAAGTACCCTACATTTAGTGGCATCAAACACCACAAATCTACCATCTTACAGTTCTGGGGGCCAGAAGCCCAACTAGGTCTATTAAGGCTAAAGTCAAGGTGTCAGAGGGGCTGCATTCCTTCTGGGGGAGGCTCTAGACAGAATGTGCTCCTTTGCCTTTTCCAGCTTTTAGAAGCCACCCCCATTCCTTGACTTACCTCGTGACTCCATATTCAAGGCCAGAAGTGCAGCATCTTCAAATCTCCCTCTCTGACCTCTTCTTCCATTACCACATCACTTTCTCTAATTCTGACTCTCCAACCTCCTTCTCTTATAAAGATCCTTGTGATTGGTGGGTATGGGGGCTCCCATCTGTAATCCCAACATTTTGGGAGGCCAAAGAGGAAGGACTGCTTGAGGCCAAGAGTTAGAGATCAGCCTGGGGAAAATAGGAAGACCCTGCCTTTACAAAATTAAAATTAAAATCAGCTGGACATGGTGATGCATGCCTGTAGTTCCAGCTACTGGAGAGGCTAAGGTGGGAGGATTGCTTTAGCCTAGGAGGTCAAGGCTGCAGTGAGCTATGATCACATCACTGCACTCCAGCCTCAGTGGCAGAGTGAGACTCTGTCTCCAATATAAGAAAAGAAATATACATTTGGTCTCTGCCCCTGGTTCCTGGCATAGAGCTTCCAAAGCTCTTATAAAGCCCTTCGTGACAGAGGTAATAGGAGCATTTTCTGTTTTGATATTTAGTCTTAGTCCCAGGTTCCTGACACAAGGGCCTCTAAGGTCTTTCAGATCTGCAGCATGGTAAGAATGCATGTGGGATGCTGTTGAGCTAACAGGGTGGCTGCAAGCTCCTAGACTGCTTCAGGAGGAGGGCTAGCTGCCAGAGAAAGCAACCATTTTTTTTTTTAAACGGAGTTTGGCTCTTGTAGCCCAGGCTGGAGTGCAATGGCACAATCTCAGCTCACTACAACCTCCACCTCCCGGGTTCAAGCAATTCTCCTGCCTCGGCCTCCCGAGTAGCTGGAATTATAGGGATGTGCCACAATGCCTAGCTAATTGTTATTTTTAGTAGAAACGGGGTTTCACCATGTTGGTCAGGCTGGTCTCAAACTCCTGACCTCAAGTGGTTCATGTGCCTCAGCCTTCCAAACTGCTAGGATTACAGGAGTGAGCCACCGCACCTGGCCCCAACCACATTTTTTGAGGCTTGGAACTTTCAGCCTCACCTGCTGAACTCCAGGAGGCAAAAGGAACTGGAGATTGACTTAACTACCAATGGCCAATGATTTTATCAATCATGCCTCCATAAACACCCAAACAGCAGGGTTTGGAGAGCTTCTGTGTTGCTAAACACAAGGAGGTCCTGGGAGGGTAGTGTGCCCAACAGAGGGCATGGAAGCTCTGTGCCCCTCCCCACTTACCTTGTCCTGTGCATCTCTTTCATTGGCTGTTCCTGAGATGGAGCCATTACATTGAGCCAGTAATAGAAAATAAGGTGGCCAGATGCGCTGGCTCATGCCCGTAATCCCAGCACTTTGGGAGGCAGAGGTGGGCGGAATCACTTGAGCCTAGGAATTTGAGACCAGCCTGGGCAACATAAGAAGACCCCATCTATACAAAAAATAAAAGAAATTAGCCAAATGTGGTGGTGGGAACCCTGTAATTCCAGCTACTTGAGAGGCTGAAGCAGGAGAATCACTTGAGCCCTGGAGGTTGAGGCTTCAATGAGCTATGATTGCACCACTGCACACCAGCCTGGACAACAGAGCGAGGCCCTGTCTCTTAAAAAGAAAAGAAAAAAACCTGTTTTTCTAAGTTCTGTGAGTTGTTCTAGTAAATAATTAAACTCAAGAAGAGGGTCATGGGAAACCCTGATTTCTAACTGGTTGGTCAAAATACAGGTGACAACCTAGGACTTGCAACTGGCATCTGAAGTGAGGGTGGTCTTGTGGGACTGAGCCCCTAACCTGTGGGTTCTGCGCTAACTCTAGGTAGTGTCAGAATGGAATTGTGGGATACGCGGTTGGTATCCAGAGAGTTGGAGAACTGGTGTAGAAACTCTGCACACACATTTGGTCAGAAGTCTGTGAGTAGAGAGAAATGTGTTGCGGGAAGTCAGGGACCCCAAACGGAGGGACCGGCTGAAGCCACGGCAGAAGAACATAAATTGTGAAGATTTCATGGACATTTATTAGTTCCCCAAATTAATACTTCTATAATTTCTTAGGCCTGTCTTTACTGCAATCTCTGAACATAAATTGTGAAGATTTCATGGACACTTATCACTTCCCCAATCAATACCCTTGTGATTTCCTATGCCTGTCTTTACTTTAATCTCTTAATCCGGTCATCTTTGTAAGCTGAGGATGAATGTCCCCGCAGGACCCTGTGATAATTGCGTTAACTGCACAAGTTGTTTAAACAGTATGAAACCTGGGCACCTTGAAAAAAGAACAGGATAACAGCAATTTCAGGGAACAAGGGAGATAACCTTAAACTCTGGCTGCCTGTGGGCCGGGTGGAACAGAGCCATATTTCTCTTCTTTCAAAAGCAAATAGGAGAAATATTGCTGAATTCTTTTTCTCGGCAAAGAACATCCCTGAGAAAGAGAATGCATCCCTAAGGGGAGGCCTCTGAAATGGCCGCTTTGGGGACAGCTGTCTTTTACAGTCGTAGATAAGGGATGAAATAAGCCCTGGGCTCACGTGGCGCTCCCAGGCTTATCAGGACAAGGAAATTCCCGCCTAATAAATTTTGGTCAGATGGGTTGTCTGCTCTCAAACCCTTTCTCCTGATAAGATGTTATCAATGACAATGCGTGCCCAAAACTTCATTAGCAATTTTAATTTCGCCCCGGTCCTGTGATCTTGCCTTGCCTCCATTTGCCTTGTGATATTTTATTACCTTGTGAAGCATGTGATCTCTGTGACCCACACCCTATTCGTACACTCCCTCCCCTTTTGAAAATCACTAATAAAAACTTGTTGGTTTTGCGGCTTGGGGGGGCATCACAGAACCTGCCGACATGTGATGTCTCCCCTGGACACCCAGCTTTAAACTTTCTCTCTTTTGTACGCTTTCCCTTTATTTCTCAGACCGGCCGACACTCAGGGAAAATAGAAAAGAACCTACATGAAATATCAGGGGTGAATTTCCCCTGATATCACACGGGCTCTTCTCTCACCTGTCTACCTGCTTAACTGCATAGGAGAGGCAATGCATGGTGCTCATGAACAAGGCAAGCATTAAAGTCAGACCAGACTAACATTTGACTCAGTCTTAATATTCAGGTGAGCTTGGGCAAATCGCTCATTAACCCCAAGTCTTCATCATTTTGTGCATATAATGGGGATAACTGTGGCACCCACCTGTTTTTGTGAGAATCAATGAAATATTATGCTTGATGTTATTGTGATCATGATACTATCTGCCAAGGGCAGTGATGCATGATAACATCAAAAAATTAGAAACTGTAATGAGGTCTCTTGGGCAAAATTCCATACAAGCAAATTACTGTCTCTACAGAGCATTTCTGCCACACTTAATTCACCATTCCCTGAACAAAATGTGCCATCTTCATTGTTCAGGTCTGTATAGTGCTGGTTTCCCTGCCTGGGCAGCTCACTCCATGCCATCCCAGCCCAATCCCCATCCCTCCACCTCCCCCTTCCCTCCCCACTCTCATACAACTCTTATCTTACAGGACTTGGCTTCAATGTCACCTTAACTGGAAGCTTCTCTCCCTCTCCAGAAGAGCTTCCCATTGCACTTGATGCATGCACTATTATTTGATCATTTTTGACTTACGGTCCAAGTTTTTTGTACCTGAATAACATGTTGCCCAGTCAGTTTCTCTTCCTGGATTCAGAAGTCTTTCATGGTAGGTCCAGCTAGAAGTGACAAAAAGACATTTAAAAAAAAAAAAAAAAAAAGAGGGATGACAGACAGACATCAGCACTTAGAAGTTTTAAATGATACGTGAAAAACAAAATTTAAGGGCTTCTAGGAGAAATGTAGGAGGGAAAGTGTTACTGGGAAATATGATAGAAGGTTAATTTTTATTTTATTTTTAGAGAAAGGGTCTTGCTCTATCGCCTAGGCTGGACTGCAGTGGTGCAATCACAGTTAACTGCAGCCTCAACCTCCAGGGCTTGAGCAATATTCCCATCTAATTTTTATTTTGTTTAAGAAATGCAGTCTTGCTCTTAGCAAAGCTAAAGTGCAATGGTGTGATCATAGCTTACTGCAGCCTCAACCTTCTAGACTCAAGTGATCCTCCAGTCTTAGCCTCCCCAGTAGCTGGGACTACAGGTGTGCACTGCAACGTGTAGCTCATTTTTTTTTTTTTAATTTTTAGTAGAGACAAAGTGTCACTATGTTGACCACGTTGGTGGTGATCTCCTACACTCAGGCAGTTCTCTCACCTCAGCCTTCCAAAATGCTGGGATTACAGGTGTGAGCTGCCACACCTGGCTGAGGGGTTTAATTTTTAATTATATAAAGAGCTCAAAGCAAATATTAGAAGGAGCCTAAATGCCTCCAGCAGTTGACTGGTACTGGTAAATTGTGATACATCCATATAATAAAATATTATGCAACCATGAAAAGGATTAAGATAGATCAATAGGTATTGGCACAAATGTCCACGAAATACGAAAATATGAAGTGATGTTCAATCACCATGTACGTATCTTGAAGGATATGGCCCATTTTCTCAATTGCAATTATTTCCTGAGATAAGATTATGGGTCTAAAGAGTGAAGGACATTTTTCACTTATTTAAAAGTATTTATTATTTTTATAATTTAATAAAAGATTAAACAGATCATTGAATTAGTAAAAGACAAAGTAACTCTATAAATAAATGGAAAAGACACAGATACCCCAGGCATGGTGGCTCATGCTTATAATACCAGTACTTTGGGAGGGGGTGGTGGGGGGATTGCTTGAGGCCAGGAGTTCCAGACCAGCCTAAGAAACAAAGCAAGACCTCGTCTCTAGTAAAAATAAAAAAATAAAAATAATTGGCCAGGCATAGTGGCATGTGCCTATAGTCCCAACTACTGAGGTGGAAGGATCACCTGAGCCTAGGAGGTCAAGGCTGCAGTGAGTTGAGACTGTGCCACTACACTCAAGCCTAGGAGACAGAGCGAGACTTCATCTCAAAAAAAAAAAAAGGACAATAAAGAAATAAAGCTAATAAGCTAACATAAGGAAAGATGAAATATGTGACAAATAGGCTGGGCGCATGGCTCACAGCTGTAATCAAGCACTTTGGGAGGCCGAGGCGGGTAGATCACGAGGTCAGGAGTTCGAGACCAGCCTAATCAACATGGTGAAACCACGTTTCTACTAAAAATACAAAAATTAGCCGGGCATGGTGGCATGTGCCTGTAATCCCAGCTACTCAGAAGGCTGAGGCAGGAGAATCGCTTGAACCTGGGAGGCACAGGTTGCAGTGAGCCGAGATCACACCACTGCACTCCAGCCTGGTCGACAGAGCGAGACTGCGTCTCAAAAAAGAAAAAAGAATGGGTGACAAAGTAATAATATGAGGTCTTTCATTTATCACACAGAAAATAACTCGTTAAATTATAATACCTGTGTGGGCGAAGGTGCAGTGAAATGGCCATTTTCTTGTAGTATTAGTGGTGTTTAAAATGTATATAAGCCTTCCAGCATAAAGCTTGGAAATTTTTTTTAAATCATACAGACAGTGACTCATTATACTGCCTCCTCCAACTCCTGGCCTCAAGCAATCCTCCCACCTCAGCCTCCCAAAGGGCTGGAATTTACAGGCTGACAGCCACCATGCCTGAAAGCTTTGCAATTCACATCAAGGGTAATAAGAATGCTCATGCCCTGTGACTCACAGTAATCTCACTTCTGGAAATTTCATCTTTGGATATAATTCAACCTAAACAAAAGGTCATATGCACAAACACAGTGAAAATCTGGGAGTAATTTTTTTCTCTTTTTTTAAAAAAATATGGAATGCTTCACAAATTTGCATGTCATTCTTTCACAGAGGCCGTGCCAATCTCTCTATTGTTCCAACTTAAGTATGTGTGCTACTGAGGCAAGCATGAGTAATTTAAGATAGAGTGGTTAAGTGAAATAAGGAAGAATTATGGAGAATTTAAAAATCTATGCTATTTATAGGCACCTAGTAACAGCTCAGTAAATATTAGCTGCTACTATTATTATTTTTATGGTAATTTCACTCAATTAAAAACTGTCATTAAAAATTACCATTGTCATGGAACATAATGTCTCCTACTGTATAATTGTAAAAACAGATACAATTTGTCCCTTGGTATATGGGGGGATTAGTTCCAGCTCTCCCATTTCTGTGTATACCAAAATCCACGCATACTCAAGTTTTCGAAGTCAGTCCTGTGGAATCCACATATAACACAAATGGGAAAATTAGTGAGGTGTGGTGACAAGCACCTGTAGTCCCAGCTACTTGTGAGGCTGAGGCAGGAGGATTGCTTGAGCCCAGGAGGTTGAGGCTGCAGTGAGCCATAATTGCACCACTGCACTCCAGTCTGGGCAACAGAGTGAGACAGAAGGTTGACTTTTTAGTAGAATTTTTCTGTTCACTTGAAGATATGGTCAGGATTGTGGCATATGAAAATTCTTCATAAAATAATTATCTAATCCAATTAATGCTGGAATTGGGAACAGCAGAAGTGTCATCTCAGAGCTACTCACAATGAAAGGTGATGTCTGGGGCTCAGGTGTGTTGAGGTCCCCATGCCTGGACTATGGGTGCTGAGTGGGATTTACTTGTCCATCCATTTTCTATATTCCAGCACTGGGAAACTAGGGTTTATCCATCTTGATAAGATGTCATTTAAATTCCACTTCGCAAGAACCACAAATGGAAGAAAGGCCATGAAACCGCAGGACAGTACTTGTTCTCAAGGGAATCTTCAGCTTAGGTGGCTCTGTAAAAGAGAAATTACATTGTTGAAAGATCATCGCAGGTCAGGTGAGGTGGCTCATACCTATAATCCCAGCCCGCTGGGAGACTAAGGCATGAGGATTCCGTGAGGCCAGGAGTTCAAGACCAGCCTGAGCAACACAGTGAAACCTCATCTCTACAAAAAATTAGAAAATGAACTGGGTGCGGTAAAACATTCGTATAGTCCCAGCTACTCTGGAGGCTGAAATAGGAGGATCGCTTGAGCCCAGGAAGTGGAAGCTGTAGTGAGCTCTGATCTCACCACTGCACTCCAGCCTGGGTGACAGAGTGAGACCCTGTCTCAAGACACACACACACACACATACACACACACACACACACACACACACCCCCCCCAATCTCAGTCTGTCCAGCCTTGACTAATCAAAAGGGCCTTCTGGTTACAGAAGAGGTATGCTCTTTTGTAGGACAGGGAGAGACCAGCAAGCTTGTTCACAGACTTTTCCTCATCCTCTGCTTAGTTTTCCAAGAACCCTCACAGTGGAAATGGAGTCTCTGGGAAAATGACCTAAATCTTTGGGTTACCAGGGGAGAAATATGCCTCCTTTGTCAATTAATAAATGGAACATCTGCCTTAAAATCCAGGGAGTTCTGCTAGAATGAATCACTCCCTAAGACCCTGACCTATGCATGGAACATGAAAAACTGAAGTTTAACTGGGCGCGGTGGATCACGCCTGTAATCCCAGCACTTTGGGAGGCTGAAGCGGGCGGATCACCTGAGGTCAAAAGTTCTAGATCAGCCTGGCCAACATGGTGAAACCCCGTCTCTACTAAAAATACAAAAATTAGTTGGGCATGGTGGTGGACAACTGTAATCCCAGCTACTTGGGAGGCTGAGGCAGGAAAATCGCTTGAACCTGGAAGGCGGAGGTTGCAGTTACTTCTAGAAGAATTTCCATTAGCCCTTTGAAATCCTTCAACATTCATGAAGGCCAAAGAGTTTTCACCTAATTTAATCTGATGGGTATGTGACCAGAGTCTTTCTAGGGAATAGAGACTCCCAAACAGTTCAGCTGGGAAGTGAGGAGAGAATTTATTACTCAAAATCAAAGGGAAATGAAAAGAGGCCAACATAGAATGTCATTATTCTTTCTTGGCGGGGAATGGATTCCAGAGTCATTCTGTGACCTTTACATGACCTCCTTATTAGCATCTAAAAGCTTCCAGTGTAGGATGCAGCCAGCTAGGTTCTCTTCTAATGTAATAAAATTTGCTTCAGCAAATCTTATGCAGAGCCATCTCCAGGCTCCAGAAACAATAGGCTATAAATTACTGGATCTCCCATTTGATACAATGAAGTATAAGCACGGTCCTGAATGACTCCTCTACATACTACTCTGGGTAGCTTGAAGTGAATTTGATACAAGAACTGGAGCGAGCGCAAAGCAGAGCTAGATCTAGGATTAATGTGCTTGGGCCCAGCTCCTCACCACTCACCTATGAGTCTAGTTCCAGAACCCAAGTAGAGGGTGGGGAAACAAGGCTCCTGACTTTTTTTCCCTAATGTCTGCATCTCTTTCACATTTCTTATCTCCTTGCAAAGAAACTAAACAGGTTCAACTGAAATAACTAAATGATTAAACCCTATACAGAGAATCTCCAAAGACTGACAAAATATCATTCAAGACTGTTACACAGACAACCTTGAGGATGACTTGATGTACCAGTGATCTACAATATTTGGGATCATTCCAAATTCCCATCAAGGATCTGCCTATATCAACAAAGGAGCCAAGGACCAACCATTCAAATGGGCCCTGCTGCCAAGCCTTTTTTTTTTTTTACAATGCCATCTCTTCATATTGTTCCATTTAACAAAACTGCAGCCCTTCATCTATCCTTAAGTTCCTTGGCCAATGGTACAGAGCCAGAGTATGCTACTCCCTAGCAGGAAATCAACAGGATGACCTACTAAACACCATTCAGAAGATGCTAAGACCCATGAATTGCAACAGGAAAGAAAAGACAGAGAATTAGTCAGACAGGTACATGCTGTGCCAAAAATGCACTACAGCCCCCACCCAATTCTGCCTAATCCTAGCTGGGCTGACACCAACCTGATGAGACAGGCCTATAAGATCTCAAACTAAAACAGAAACTCCTGAACTGGGTTCTTTCAAACCCAGGAAGCAGCAGTAAATCATTAAAGAACAGATAAGTTCTTAAGGTGAGGGAGAGTTTCAGATAAATGGAATGCTGGTAGAACACGGGGCCCAAAGGAGCAAAAGTTAACCTAAGCCCAGGTAGAACCTTGTTTACTAGAGTATTAGGCATGGGTTGGGGCAACTATTCTAACCAGAGAAACTGGCTTCAGTGAGGGCAAGTTGGCAATCCAAGGTATAGCATGCATAGGGCTGGCAAAATTCAGGGTGACTGAAGCAAAAGCTTCAGAACCAGAAAGACCACATCTGGGGGTAGAGCACAAAACTCTCAAGAGATGAATCTTTGTAAGAGTGAGGCAGAACTATATAGCAGTTTTAGGAGATCTGTTGGTGCCCAGCAAGAGCTCCAAACGGGCTATATGCAGGGATGCAGGCTGTAGTCTCAGGAGAGGAGGTTCACAAAAGTCATTCAGTCCAAGACCTCAAACTGTGTTCTCTACTAAAAGGAATCAAGGTTCCCTAGAGAAATGGCTGACTCCATGTATGGTGCAGTATATTGATCCTGGAACATCTTTTTTGCCAGAAAGCAAGGAAGCCATCAAAGTCCAACAGGATCACGTCAAAAAGACATGAAAGTCAACTTGAAGAGATAATTATTAACCTAGATGAGACAATGTAAGCATCCAAAACAATAAAGACTGCAATGGCCTGAAATACATCAAATGCAAACAATAATCTATGAGTTCATAATGGTATTCAGAAAAAAAACTACTGGTCATTAGAGGGAAGGTTACTAGGTCACTAACTTACTACTCTGAAAAGTGACTTAAGATGAGAGGTAGGGTGGAGAATTAGCTATTTATTCAGTCTTTCCTGTACAAACATAAATTTTTAGGGAGATTGAAGCAGACGAAACAAATCTGGAAAAATGGAGGTAACTGCTTAATCTGTGGGTTGGGTGCATGGAGGTTCAACATATTTCTTTTGTGTATATTTGAAACCCCTAAAAAAGCACAAGACAGAATGTGAGCCAAGCAGCTTAGGGTTTAGGCAAGGCTTCTGCCTACAAGAGACACTAGGATATGAGGGGTAGTTTTAGCCCTGATGGGCTGAGCCAACTGGAGGTATATAGGGAGGTGCTAAATTGCAGAGGTATCATGTTGCCCAGCACTTGATCAAATCCTAGATCCTAGGTCTGCTTGGTAGCATGCTTCCTAGGTAGTGGATCTGAGGCTACCTATAGAACTTCCTTTGCAGTCATAATTCGCTTAGAAACTACAAAAGTGCTTGCTCTTGAAAACGGAGTCTTTGTCCATTTCATGCTTCTATAAAAGAATAACACAGACTGCATAATTTATAAAAAGGAAAAAAGGAAGGAAAGAAAAAAGGAAGGAGGGAGGAAAGGAGGGAAAAAGGGAAGGAGGGAAGGAAAGGAAGGAAGGAAAAGAAGGAAAGGAAGGAAGGGAAAGAGGGAAAGAGGAAGGCAGGGAAGGAGGGAGGGAGGGGAAGGGAAGAAAAGGGAGGAGAAGGGAAAGAAGGAAGAAAAGGAAAGGAAAGGAATAAATTTTATTTCTTAACAGTTCTGGATGTTAGGTAGTCCAAGGTTGAGGGGCCTGCATCTGGTAAGGGTCTTCTTGCTGCATCATCCCACTACAGAAGGCAGAAGGAAAAGAGAGTGCAAGAAAGCAAGAGGGCAAAAGGGGCTGAACTCTGTTTTATAATAAGCCCACTCTGTGATTACTAATCTATTACCACAATAACAACATTAACTCATTCATGAAGGCTATTTTATTAGGCCCCACATCCCAACTGTTGCATTGAGGATTGAGTTTCCAGCACATAAACTTTGGGGGACACATTTAAACCACAGCAGAGCACTTAGGTTAATTCAACTAAGAGGAGCTGGGAAAATCAAAGGCATGAGAAAGACAGCAAAAGCTAGCAGAGAGAAATGCATAGGTTAAGGAAAAAAGTCACAGTGAATCCTGTAGTGCAGGCTACTTTATCAAAAGCACCTAAAAAGATCTCATTAACTCCCCCAGCTCACCTCCACTCACATCTAAAGAGCCACACACAGCACCACCAAAGGCAGCACAATGAGAACAGCATTCTCCTCAACAGACAAGCTGGGAGTATCTAGACACCTGACCTCAATAGCTCCAGAACAGCCCTAAAACAGTTCCTCCCTAACCACCACTCAAGTCACCAGCTTGGAAAGTATTAAGAAAACCCAAATCCTGACACACCACTAGGAAACAAAACAGCAAAGAACAACCCATTTAAACAGCAATGCCAGCTGCTGGGAAAAAAAGGAACAATAAGTAGAGGAGAAACAGACCTCTTGGGGTCCACCAAGACCCAGTCTCTCAGCTTCAGCACTTTCAAATGCAGAATCCATACCCCTCTGGGGCCTGTGGAGCTCCACAAGGCATGTCGTCCTCAAAGATAAATGAGCAGGCAAGCTGGCTAGAAAACCACTAAGGGTATTATTCTTTAAAGAATCTTCATAGGGTCAAAGAGGAATGGGTCTTAACTGGCTATGTGAACTCCCCACAGATTCTGAGGATGATGTCAGTAGCCCTTTCCAGATGTGTTTAACACTTTGCAGTCACTTGTATTCCTGCCACTGAGTGCCAGTGCTTTGCTAATTTGAACTGATTCCAGCTCACGCTGACCCCAGCTCCCTGGATGTTACCATTAGCCAAGACTGTCACCCATACTGTACCCTTTCAAAAAGTCCTAAAAACAGCTCTTCACCTACTCTTCCAAGTAAAAATGTCTGCCAAAGAAATGGGGAAAAAAGATTCAGAGAGTGAAAACAATTAATATACTAACAAGAGAGCAAAAAGCAAAGGGGGAGGAGAAACTAAGAAAATCATAGATGGGCTCACACCTATTTCCAAAGCTGGGCTAATGTCCTTTTGCTTGTGTCTGAATAAGGCACCAATTTTAAGCTGCTAATGAAAAAAAAAGAAAAAGAGAAAGAAGCAGGGCCAGGCTGGGCGCAGTGGCTCATGCCTGTAATCCCAGCATTTTGGGAGGCCAAGGCGGGTGGATCACCCAAGGTCAGGAGTTCTAGACCAGCCTGGTCAACATGGTGAAACACCATCTCTACTAAAAATACAAAAAATTAGCCAGGCATGGTGGCGCATGCCTGTAAATCCAGCTACTCAGGAGGCTGAGGCAGGAGAATTGCTTGAACCTGGAAGGCAGAGAATGTGGTGACCTGAGATCACGCCATTGCCCTCAAGCCACGACAATGAGAACAAAATTCGGTAAAAACAAAACAAAACAAAACAAAACCACCATAAAATAACTCAGACTTAATTAAATACAACCCTAGTGGTGAATGACTAAAGATGGATTACTCATAACAGAGACAGCAGTCCAATAAGAATCCAGGAATCTTACCTTTTAATAACAAAAAAATCCTTTCCTTCGAAAGTAACATCCTCTCAAGGCCAGGAATTCCATTAGTAGAAAGCCTTCCTAAAAAACAAAATTCCCGGCCAGGCATGGGTTCACGTCTGTAATCTCAGCACTCTGGGAGGCCGAGGTGGGAAGATCACTTGATGTCAGGAGTCGAGGCGGGAAGATCACTTGACGTCAGGAGTTCAAGACTGGCCCGGCCAACATGGTGAAACCCCATCTCCACTAAAAATACAAAAATTAGCCTGGTGTGGTGGTGGGCACCTGTAATCCCAGCGACTTGGGAGGCTAAGGCAGGAGAATTTCTTGAACCCAGGAGGCAGAGGTTGCAGTGACCAGCAAGGTTGCGCCATTGCACCCCAGCCTGGGCGATAAGAGTGAAAACTCTATCTCAAAAAAAAAAAAAAAAAAATTCCTTTGGGAAGGCCTTCTACATAAAAATCTTCAACATGAGACTGGAAAAAAGGGTATGGGATCATCACCGGACCTTTGGCTTTTACAGCTCGAGCTATAAGAACAAAAAGAAAAAGGGATATCATTTAAACACAGTATGTAGAAAAGAATAATTATTGAATCTGTACTGGTCTTTAACTTTTACACTTTGATCTTTAATTCTGTTATTGTGATTGAGTCCAAAGAAAAATAGTATGAGTAAAATAAAAATAACACCAAAAATGCTAATATTCTGTTTTACCAAAGTCTGTAGTGAAATATCCCATTAAATCCAAGTGCAGTGACACACCCATAATCCCAGCACTTCGGGAGGCTGAGGCGGGTGAATCTCCTGAAGTCAGGAGTTCAAGGCCAGCCTGGCCAACATGGTGAAACCCCAACTCTACTACAAATACAAAAATTAGGCAGGCGTGGTGGCAGAGGCCTGTAATCCCAGCTACTTAGGAGGCTGAGGCAGGGAGAATTGCTTGAACCCAGGAGGTGAGCTTGCCATGAGCTGAGATCATACCACTGCATTCCAGCGTGGGTGACAGAACAAAACTTCAACCTCCAAAAAAAAAAAAAAAAAAAAAAAAGCTAGCAGGTGACATTTGCTATGGGGAGACTAGGGTAGGGATATGATCTTGCTGCAATCCTTCCATTTTAGTAAATCTAAACAGTGTGAATCCATTCTGTTTCATCCCCACTCCACTCTAGAGCCAAAACAAGAAAATCAATTATATTTCTAGTTCTTTAAAAACATATCTAACTAAATCATCTAATTAAAAGATAATATGCATGGTTCCATACTCTAAAAGAAAACTTATGTCCTGCATATCATGGACATTTGATGAATGCTTATTCAGTTGACTGGTGTAGACTTCAATAATAACCTGTTCAATGCATTATGCCAGATGAATCTTGCATCTCAAAAGTAGAACAAATATTGTTCTTTCAGTTTTGTCTACCCATAAATGCAATATTTACTAATAAAAAGAAAATGAGTTTATTGTTCTAGAGAGTATGAGAATTTTGACAACATGAATTCTCCTGTCCTAGGACATAATTAATACTTAGAGGCATACTATTTCATGTGGAAGCTACCATTAAATCAATGTTAAGTGTTAATTACCTCACATAATCTTCTAATCTGACTTAAGACTGAAGACGTACCTCACAAAGCTGATTTATCAAGTTGTAAATCTTCACCTGTTGAATTCGTAAGTTCATGTCTGAAAGGTGAGAATACTTAATATTCACTAGGCAATATTCAGCAAAGTAATATCCACTAGTACATATTTAATATTTCATCATGAACTGCGAGTGTGAAGAGAAAAGACAGGCTGGGCACAGTGGCTCACACCTGTAATCCCAGCAGTTTGGGAGGCCGAGGCAGGCAGATCATGAGGTCAGGAGTTCGAGACCAGCCTGGCCAACATGGTAAAACCCCGTCTGTACTAAAAGTACAATAATTAGCTGGGCATGGTGGCAGGCACCTGTAATCCCAGCTACTCGGGAGGCTGAGGCAGGAGAATCGCCTGAACCCAGGAGGTGGAGGTTGCAGAAACCATGATCACGCCACTGCATTCCAGCCTGGGCAAAAGAGCAAGATTCTGTCTCAATCAATCAATCAATAAAAATATAAGGAGGAAGCATTTACTGTGTATTTATATGTCTGGTATTATGTGAAGCACTTTACTATCTTATCAAATCTTCGGGACAGATCTTCAGTTCTCATGACCACAAAAGAGGATACTAAAGCTCAGACAGGAGAAGAGACGTGGCCAGCCTGTGTCCCCAGGGCCTATGGTCTTACCACTAGGTTACAGTGTTTCCAGATATCACATATTGTGAGATTTTTGCTTTAAAATGAACCAAAAAAAACCAAAGGCGAAAAAGGCATAAGCTATTAAAAAGTGGGAGAAACACTAAGAGAACCTTAAGCATGTAACTAAAAATATTATGGAAATGTTATTGAATTTATCAGCAAATTTAATGCTAGGTTTTCATTGAGGAGTAGGTTATATTACTCAT
Source organism: Pan paniscus (assembly GCF_029289425.2). Taxonomy (NCBI): domain Eukaryota; kingdom Metazoa; phylum Chordata; class Mammalia; order Primates; family Hominidae; genus Pan; species Pan paniscus. Next base: position 117,220,061 of record NC_073252.2, read on the forward strand.
GATGAAGAAAAATGTTCATTTTAAGTATATTAACATAAATACCATCAATATTGTTTATCATGTTTAAATGTTCACTTAAAGCAATTCAGTTAAAATTCTGCATATCATACAATTTTATAGTTTGCTAGTAGGTTACAAGTAAATAGTCACCCAAATAAAAACATCATGTGTTTTCCACTGGTTGTTGCTCTTTTTAGGTGAGCATTTGATGTATACCAACAGAGAGGGGATACTAACAAATCGCTAATTTCTTTCATCACTATATAAAGGTGGCTTCAGGATAGAATAGTATAAGGGCAATGATGAATTTGAAATCTAACATCAATTCAGTGATGCATCAAGATAAAAGTAGAGACAATAGGGGCACCTTGGTGAGTACTGAACATTTTATTTATTTATTTATTTTGAGATGGAGTTTTGCTCTTTTTGCCCAGGCTAGAGTGCAATGGTGCAACCTCGGCTCACCGCAACCTCTGCCTCCTGGGTTCACGCGATTCTCCTGCCTTGGCCTCCCGAATAGCTGGGATTACAGACATGCGCCACCACACCCATCTAATTTTGTATTTTTAGTAGAGACGGGGTTTCTCCATGTTGGTCAGGCTGGTCTGGAACTCCCGACCTAGATATCTGCCTGCCTTGGCCTCCCAAAGTGCTGGGATTACAGGTGTGAGCCACCGCGCCCAGATGAATTCCAAATTTAACAAAGCAGACTAACAGAAACAATTCATTTAAAAAAATAATATTTGGCCAGGCGTGGCGGCTCACACCTGTAATCCCAGCACTTTGGGAGGCTGAGGTGAGTGGATCAGGAGGTCAGCAGTTCAAGACCAGCCTAGCCAAGATCATGAAACCCCGTCTCTACTAAAAATACAAAAATCAGCCAGGCGTGGTGGCTGGTGCCTGTAATCCTAGCTGCTCGGGAGGCTGAGGCAGAGAACTGCTTGAACCCGGGAGGCGGAGGTTGCAGTGAGCCGAGATCGTGCCACTGCACTCCAGCCTGGGCGACAGTGAGGCTCCGTCTCAAAAAAAATAAATAAATAATTCAATGAAATCCCTAAGATCAGGGCTGTGCAAAAAATAAGTAAATAAATTTCCAATCTCCATACTGAAAGTTTAAAAGAAATGCTAACTAATAACTAAAGAAATACAACTTTTCCTCAGCTTTGCAGCAATCTAGAAACAAAGTGTGTAGACACTACAAAGCACCTTACAAGGAGAAACGTGTAAGGATGGCATGACTCGCCGGCAGCCCTGGGCTTGTCCACGGTACCCCCATGATGAACAGTAACTCCACTGTGTAAACACCCATGAACATAAGATTACAGGACTTTCCAGTTTAGACATACCATATTTTCTTTCAGACAATTCTTCAATTTGTTTACATAGATCAGCGATACGATGATTCCATTTCTCTGAAAACCAAGCAAAAGTTGCTTCTCAATAATACGTCCCTATGTCAAAGCAGCACTAATGTATAATGACTTATTTCATATATTTTACATTCTAACAGTCCATATCATTTTACTGCTTTCAAGAAAAAATTTCCCCTTTTTGGTGGTTCTTAGAATTGGTTTAATGGGAGACTATTAGAGAAGCTGAAAAGCAGGAGGGCAGAGAAGTTCAATCAAATTAAACACAATAACAGGGAGGTCACAATGAGGCGGTCTCCAGGGGTCTTTTAGCAAACTTCCTAAAACATGTCTCAGCTGTGTGAAATAAGACTTTACAGCAGCCGGGTGCTGTGGTGCAGGCCTGTAATCCCAGCACTTTTGGCAGCACAGGCAGGCGGATCGCTTTAAGCTCAGTGCATCATAGCCAAAACCCCCCTCCCTAGCCCCACCCCCACCCCGTCCCTACCAAAAATACAAAACAGCAGGGCATGGTGGCGGGCGCCTGTAGTCCCAGCTACTCAGGAGGCTGAGGCAGGAGAATCACCTGAACCCAGGAGGCAGACACTGCAGTGAGCCAAGATCACGCCACTGCCAGCCTGGATGGCAGAGCAAGACTCCACCTCAAAAAAACAAAAACAAAAACACAAGGTTAAGAGGGACCCCCGACCTTACAGATACAAGTTTAAGAGGGACCCCTAAGCAAAAAATGCCAACCCTTTTTCTCCCAATCATTGAAACACCAGGAGGGTGTAACAGTTTTGCAGCCTAGCTGTAGCAGGCTGATGCCCCCAAGATGCCCATATCCTAATCCCGGGAACTGGTGAACATGACCTTATATGGCAAAAGGGGCTTTGCAGATATAATGAAGTTAAGGGTCTTTGGCTTTTGGGGTTGATGTACTCACTCGGATCCTTAAAAGAGCAGAGCAGGTGATGGAGAGGGTGGGAGGTGTAGTGACAGAAGCAGGAAACTCCAGTCATTCGAGACGGGCAGCACAAGCTGAGGAGTGCAGGCCACCTCTACAGCCAGGAAACGGATTCTCCCGCAGAGCCTCGGAAGCCACCGACCCTGCTCCCACCTTGATTCAGTAGGACTTACTGTAGAATTCTGGCCTTCAGACCTGTAAGGGAATACATTTTGGTTGTTTTAAGTCACTAAGTGTGTGGTAATTTGTTGCAGCAGCCACAGGAAACTAGTATTGTAGTGAAGCCTCAAAACCCCCCTGAAGGGGCTGGGCTCAGTGGCTCACGCCTGTAATCCCAGCACTTTGGGAGGCCGAGGTGGGTGGATCACTTGAGGTCAGCAGTTCGAGACCAGCCCGGCCAACATGGTGAAATGCCATCTATACAAAAAATACAAAAACTAGCCGGGCATGGTGGCACATGCCTGTAATCTCAGCTACTCAGGAGGCTGAGACAGGAGAATTATTTGAACCCAGGGGGGCGGAGGTTGCAGTGAACTGAGATTCCACCACTGCACTCCAGCCTGGGTGACAGAGCGACGCTCCATTTCGAAAACAAAACAAAACAAAAAAACCCCACCTGAAGGTTTCCAGTTCTGCCAGCAGTCTCCCACCCAACCCCCAGAAGCAGACATTCCATTGCTGTGGGCCATGGACAGGCAGAAGGAAGCACCTCCTCATGGCAGAGGCCTACCCAGGAGAAACCCAAGGGAAGGCACTGCTGGGCTGGCCCCTCTCTGCCAAGGCCATATTTTTTTTTTTTTTGAGGCCAGTTTCACTCTGTCTCCCAGACTGGAGTGCAGGGGCACAATCTCGGCTCACTTCAACCTCTGCCTCCCCAGTTCAAGTGATTCTCCTGCCTCAGTCTCCTGAGTAGCTGGGATTACAGGAGTGTAGCATGCCTAGCTAATTTTTGTATTTCTAGTAGAGATGGGGTTTTGCCATGTTGCCCAGGCTGGACTCGAACTCCTTGCCTCAAGTAGTCCACCTGTCTCAGCCCCGCAAAGTGCTGGGATTACAGGAGTGAGCCACTGCACCCAGCATTTGCCAAGACTTTTGATGGCAGGCTTTTTCCAGGTGATCAGTCCTTGTCTGGTCTGGCTCTGCCCCACTCTCCTTCTCACCTAGTTGGAATCCCTAGCTACTTTTCAGTAGAGGAGAGTGTGTACCCCAATCCCAGCTTGGTTCAGATCTGCATTTAACTCATGGAACCTGGCTTCTCCCCAAGTCCTGAAGAAAAAAAGGGCATCTCTGTGGGTATGATAAAGGATGGGCCTGTCCCCAGGACCCTGTGAGAGGGAAGCCCAATGTCCCACCAGGTTGGCAGGGCTGGGGAAGGGAAAGTGTTATAGCAGCCCCACGAAAAAAAAGAGGCAGCAGAGGGAGCAGGACAGCGCTCACATGGAACTCATGCCACTGCCTGAGTGAGGGGAGGGAGGAGAGCACGCCAGTGACGTCAGGGGGCAGAGAGGCGCAGTTCCAGGGCGGCTTTCCCCCTCACTTCCTGCCATGTTACTCTGATCGCCTCCAGGTGAGCCTGCCCACTTTGTGCCCAGGGGCCTGTAGAAAACCACAGCTCCCCATGGTTATGGCCCCAGGAGTGGGGCAGAGCAGGGAGGAGTCCTGGACAGAGGAGAGGCAGGGGCAGGAGGGAGTGGGCCTCAAACTCGAGGAGGGGGCCCTTCTCATGGGTCCTGCTTTCTGGCTTCTCCTTCCTTACCCCTGGGCTGATCACTCGGGGAAGAACTGAGACAAATTTTCTCACCCTCAGGCCCAAAGGGTTTAATTACTGGGCCCTTAGGGAGGTGTGAGCCCCCTGAAAGGATGCAAGGTTTTGTTTTGTTTTGTTTTGTTTTTTGAGACAGAGTTTCACTCCTGTCGCCCAGGCTGGAGTGCAGTGGCGTGATCTCACCACACTACAACCTGCGCCTCCCAGGTTCAAGTGATTCTCCTGCCTCAGGCTCCGGAGTAGCTGGGATTACGGGTGGCTGCCACCACGCCTGGCTAATTTTTTGTATTTTTAGTAGAGACAGGGTTTCGCCATGTTGGGCAGGCTGGTCTTGAACTCCTGACCTCAGGTGATCCGACTGGCTCCGCCTCCCAAAGTTCTGGGATTACATGAGCCACTGTGCTTGGCCACGATGAAAGGTTTTGTGTGGAGAGCATGTACATGCCTTTCTGGGAAAACAGTCCACAGCTCTTATTCTCAGCAGGCTTCACGGTCAAAAAAGGTTAGAACTCTTGCTACAGAGCTGTGGAAGCAGCTAGGTGAGGGGCCTGCCAAGGGCACTCTGGGCACTACCTGGGCACTCTCGAGGCCTTCATCCCCTAGGCAGGCTGCACTGCTTGGTATTTGCAGAGCTGAGGGGGTGGGGCATGTGGGGACTGTGAAATTGCCCTGAGATGACCCACAGTCCTCAGCTGGGAAGTGAGCGGTGCATCTCCTGCGGCATCCTCCATCCCTAGAGCCATGGGGCCAGGAGAACTGGCCCTTGCAGCAAGTGAAAAGCCTATTATTGACTCCCTCCCTAGCCATGTAGACAGTGAACCAAGACACTCATATCAGGTAAACGCCTTGTTCTCTGTTACCGAGGTAACCAGTAGGCATTCCCAGATACAGTGAAGGTCCTCACACCAAGATATGCACCTGGCCACCTGAGGAAAGAGAAAGGACTATCTGAGGGGATGGGGCTGAGCTGGGTGTGGAGTGGTCCTTGTGGGTCTTGGAGAGTGGGAGGGGGAGCAGCATGAGCCAGGCCTCAAGGTAGAAGGACAACCAGGAGACAGCCTGGAAAAAGTGCTGGACCCACAAGGGCTCAAGGCTGGCCAGAGGGGAGGTGGGATAGGCTGCAAAGTCCTGAGGTCTGAAGATTGGCCCTGGCAGGAAGAAACCAGGTAAGGTGGGGTGTTACCTACACCCTCGGGGCCAGATGCAGGCCAGAGCCAGCCAATTACCAGGCCCTTAGGGAGTTGTGAGCCCCTTGAAATGATGCAAGGTTTTTTGTTTTTGTTTTGGAGACAGAGTTTCGCTCTTGTCGCACAGGCTGGCACCTTTGCCCAGAGCAGGCACCAAGACTTCTGGCTCTGGGTGTGACCTCAGTCTGGGTAAAAGCCCCAGCCCCCACCAGGACCACCTACCCCCTAGACTACTTCAGGTGCTGAGCCCAAGCCAGGGGCAGGAAGCTAAACTGATGCCTAGGGTAATCCCAACAAAGTCCCTGGTTTCCCGCAGCTATGGGGCTGACGGGGAATTACAGCCCAAACCCCAGATGCTGGCTCTCAAACTAACACTGAGCCCTCAGTGCCCACAGGGAGATACAATCAGCGCACTTTCCAGATGGGGAAATGGGATCAGAGAAGTGCAACAGCCTTGCCCAATGCCCCAGACCAGGGCTCCAGGCCCAGAGTGTTCTTTTGTCACTGTGTTCAGAGGGCAGCAGCTGCTGTGATGTACCCACCTGAGCCTGGCAGCTTTCTCCAACTTTGGAAGCCCAGGAGCATGGCCCCTGTCCACAGATGCACCTGGCATGAGGCGTGCCCAGAGGGACAGAGGCAGATGAGTTTCGTCTCCTCCACTGGATTGTGAGGGCCTAGAAAGAGACAAGGGTCTGCTTGAGAAGGCAGTGAATAGCGAGCAACCTGAGGCAGTGCCCCTCTGGATGGATCCGCAGTGCCTGGATGGAACCTGGCTCAGACAGAGCTCAGTTCTGCAGGTCCCTGAGGTATGGAGAGTTCACAGCTACCAAGTGTAGGAGTCTGGATTCAAAGCCAACAGCGTGACTCCAAAGTCCCTGCCCTAGCCCCTGGACCACCCTTGCAGGCCCATCAGATGCCCAGGCCAGCAGCACAGCCGGCCAAGACCAGGGAAACTTGGGGAGCCTCAGAGCACCCCCAGGTATTCCAACCTAATCCTGGTACCCCGCCTCTCACCACCCTTCTTCCTGCTTTAACCTCAACCCCTACACAAAGCCTGGGCCACTTAATGTGGCATCAAACAGATGCCTCAATAAATCAGTCTAATCTTGAAAAAAAAAAAAGACTTAACAGATATACAATTGCACGTTAGAATGCTAAAGACCATAAACATATAACAACTTAAAGTACATATAAATTCAATATATATCCAATCATTGTAACTATGACACAGTAGAATATTAAAATACTATTTTCAAAATGTATACAAGCTTAATGTTCTATGTATTCAAACTATTTATTCAAAATACAAATCATCAACATAAATTGCCACTAATATTCAGTCCCTTCACAGGACACATGATTCACTGGGAGTTAATAAATTAGCAGCCGGCAGGCAGTGACACACAGCAAAAATGAAAACCAAGAGGTGAAATAGTTCTGAAATAAAGGTTTTAAAGCTAACAGAAATCACTGAATTACTAAGTCATTAGCACTAATTTTGAGCCAACTAACTAATTAATATGAGATGATACAACGTCCTATACTTTGGTAAATACAGACTATGTTTAAACAATGTCTGTAACGTGACTTGTAAAATGCTCCTGGCTTTACAAAGATGTGATTAAGATGTAGAAACACATGCTAAACCATTTCCCCCTGCAGAGCATGTGGTAACTTTCATCAGTCACATTGAGAGTCCAGAAGATAAAGGAAAAGGTCATGGATTTCGCTGAGAACTTACCAGAGTTGAACCCCCTCATTTTCTGTTCCCCAGCATTGGCGGGTTCTGGGACTGGTGGCTGTTGTGGCTCGTTGGTCTTTGTCTCTTAGAAGGTAGGGAATAATCATCATCTTGAAAAAGAAAAAATGGTCATTACTGAAGGAACCATCTTAGGTTACAGCCACCTCTGGGTCAATTCCCAACATTCAAAAGCTGAGCAGGGCTTTAAAGCTATCTTATTAATAATTATTTCTGTATTGCGAACTTCAGCATACTTTTTTCTAGTTACATTTGAAATGTTATTCTTTTGGGATGTGCCTTGCTTCATTACTTTTTAGTTTCCTTCATTTGAATCATCATTGTAAGTCTCCCCTTCTCCTCAAATAACTTTCAAATTGCTGCCAAGAACTATGTTCTATCTTAAGGCTTTTGAGAAAAAACTTTCAATGAAGATAGCCGCCTAAAGTTATACAAATATAGAAGAAACGGGATAAAATAAAGCTTAGATTGGAAAAAATATTTAAGATTATACAAAATTCACGCGTAAACAAGGGAAGCTGAGTAATTGTACGTTCAAATACTTTTAACAAGTGCAAAACATGTAGGCTTAAAGAAATAGAGCTGGCCAGGCATGGTGGTTCACGCCTGTAATTCCAACAGTTTGGGAGGCCGAGGCAGGCAGATAACTTGAGGTCAGGAATTCGAGACCAGCCTGGCCAACAGAGTGAAACCCTCTCTCTACTAAAAATACAAAAATTAGGCCAGGAGTGATGGCTCATGCCTGTGATCCCAGCACTTTGAGAGGCCGAGGCGGGTAGATCACCTGAGGTCAGGAGTTTGAGACCAGCCTGACCAACACAGAGAAACCCCGTCTCTACTAAAACTACAACATTAGCCGGGTGTGGTGGCACATGCCTGTAATCCCAGCTACTCAGGAGGCTGAGGCAGGAGAATCCCTTGAACCCGAAAGGCAAAGATTGTGGTGAGCCGAGATTCTGCCATTGCACTCCAGCCTGGGCAACAACACCGAAACTCCGTCTCAAAAAAAAAAAAAGAAAAAATTAGCCAGGCATGGTGGCGCATGCCTGTAATCCCAGCTACTTGGGAGGCTGAGGCAGGAGAATCGCTTGAACCCAGGAGGCTGAAGTTGCGGTGAGCCGAGACTGCACCATTGCACTCCAGCCTGGGTAGCAGAGCAAGACCCTGTCTCCAAAAAAAAAAAAAAAAGAGAGAGAGAGAGAGAAAGAAAGAAAGAAGGCTACATTATTTATGAAACAGATACTGTTAACTCAGTCACCAGAAAGCCTGTGTATAAATGAGCAGTGAGATATTCAAGCACAGCACACACACACTTATCAGGACAGCTGTCGTGAGAGTTCCATGCTCGTTTCCTTCTGGATACATCAGCAACTCACTCTGCTATGATCCTGCAATACATCTCATGTTAGAATTAGAGACATCTGGGCCAGGCACAGTGGCTGACGCCTGTAATCCTAACATTTTGGGAAGCCGAGGCAGGCAGATCACCTAAGGTCAGGAGTTCGAGACCAGCCTGGCCAACATGGTGAAACGCTGTCTCTACCAAAAATACAAAAAATTAGCTGGGCATGGTGGCGCGCGCCTGTAATCCCAGCTACTCGGGAGCCTGAGGCAGGAGAATCGCTTGAACCCGGGAGGTGGAGGTTGCAGTGAGCCGAGATCGTGCCACTGCACTCCAGCATGGGGGACGGAGCAAGGCTCTGTCAAAAAAAAAAAAAAAAAAACAGAAAAAGAAAAAGAAAAAAGAATTAGAGACATCTGGATCAAATCAGCTGCCAGTCTCACAAAGTATCGGGTAACATCCTATTAAGACTGCTGCTTACACATCATCTATAAAACACTGCAAATATCATTTTAAGAAATCTTTTTTTTTATTTTGAGACAGAGTTTTGCTCGTTGCCCAGGCTGGAGTGCAATAGTGCGATCTCAGCTCACTGCAACCTCTGCCCCCTGGGTTCAAGCAATTCTCCTTCCTCAGCCTCCTGAGTAGCTGGGATTACAGGCATGCACCACCACGCCTGGCTAATTTTGTATTTTCAGTTGAGACAGGGTTTCTCCATATTGGTCATGCTGGTCTCGAACTCCTGACCTCAGGTGATCCACTGACCTTGGCCTCCCAAAGTGCTGGGATTACAGGTGTGAGCCACCATGCCTAGCCAAGAAACCCTTATTTTAAAACAAGCCAGGCGCGGTGGCTCATGCCTATAATCCCAGCACTTTGGGAAGCCAAGGCGGGTGGATCATTTGACGTCAGTAGTTTGAGACCAGCCTGGGCAACATGTTGTAACTCCATCTCTACTAAAAATATATTTAAAAAATTAGCTGGGCGTGGTGGTGGGCACCTGTAATCCCAGCTTCTCAGGAGGCTGAGGCAGGAGAATCACTTGAACCTGGGAGGTGGAGGTTGCAGTGAGCGGAGATCACGCCACTGCACTCTAGCCTGGGTGACACTAGAAAGACTCCATCTCAAAAACAAAACAAAACAAAACAAAAAACCACTAAAAAAAAGACTCCATTTCAAAAACAAAACTAAAACCAAAAACACAACACAAATGTAGTATACAAATGAAAATACTGTGTTAAACACAGTTTCATAGAAAATAAAAGACCAAATACAGTAAGCTCCCTTTTTAGATGGGTATGTTATTCTTCTTTCACAGCTAAAGAAACGGGCTCAGAGAATGTTATTTGATTGGACCGTGTTGCATCTCTGGACAGTGCAGCTGAGATCAGACTTTGTGTGTAACTCCACTAGCCTACCAGGGTGCCTCTCATAAAGGTAAGAAATGTAAATTTGGCCTAATATACAAAGTTGCCAGGGCAGCACTGGGTCAATTCTACATACAGTACTTCTATGTTCATCAAGGGAAACCTTAAGGGAAAGTGAAAATGCTTCTAGAAGGCGACTGGACACCAGCGCCTTTGCTTGTTGCCTTTGGGCTCTTCTTCTAAGGCCAACAGTGACCTGAAATTATTGACTGGCTTTTCCAATCAAGTGGACAAAATGGTACCAAGGTCGCCAACATCAGACAAATTCACTTGAGGGCCTTATCTATGTGCTTTGAAAGACAAAACTGCTTTTGTAAAGGACACTGTATTTCAGAAAAACAATCATATTAACAAATAATAACACTGTAAAATGCTGATGTGTTGAATGCTACTTTAGAAAAACATGCTCAAATCTAGGGAAAAAATTTGATACAAAACTATGTATCAATTATCTAGCTAGCTATCTATCTAGAGACATGCTTTCATTCTATTGCTCAGGATGGGAAGCAGTGGGATTATCATAGCTCACTGCAGCCTTGAGCTCCTGGCCTCAAGTGATCCTCCTGCCTCAGCCTCCTAACTAGCTAGGGCCACAGGTGGACACAGTTATGCCTGGGTTTTTGTTTGTTTGTTTTGTAGACACAGGGTGTCACTACATTGCCCAGGCTGGTGTCAAACTTTGGAGTCTCGCTGTGTCGCCCAGGCTGGGGTGCAGTGGTGCGATCTCGGCCCAATGCAACCTCCGCCTCCCGGGTTCAAGTAATTCTCCTTTATCAGCCTCCCAAGTAGCTGGGACTACAGGCATGCGCCACCACGGCCGGCTAATTTTTGTATTTTTTGTAGAGACTGGGTTTCACCATGGCCAGGCTGGTCTCCAACTCCTGACCTCAGGTGATCCACCCGCCTCGGCCTCCCAAAGTGTTGGGATTACAGGTGTCAGCCACTGAGCCTGGAGGAGCACTTTCTTGTGTTATTAAGTAGCCTAACCCAGGTGGGGCGCTGTCCCTCACGCCTGTAATCCCGACAACTCTGATGGCCAAGGTGAGAAGATCACTTCAACTCAGGAGTTCGAAACTGGCCCGGGCAACATAGCGAGGCCCCCCCCCACCCCATCTCTAGAAAAAAATACAAAAATTAGGCCAGGTGCACACCGCGCCAGGCTAATTTTTGTATCTTTTGTAGAGACGGGGTTTCGTCATGTTGCCCAGGCTGGTCTCGAACTCCTGAGCCCAAGCCATCCATCCTCCCGCCTCGGCCTCCCAAAGTGCTGGGATTACAGTAGGGCCCAGCCAGCCTCATGTTTTATTTAGCAGTCCCTCCCTGTTGCACACTTGGATAGTTTTTTAATTTTTTTACACAGGGTTTACCTCAATCTCGCAGGCTGGAATGCTGTGGTGGGATCATAGCTCACTGGAGCCTTGAACCGTTGGGTTCATACTTGAGGGCTGGGGGGCTGAGGTAGGACTACAGAGATGGGGTTGCGCCATGTTGCTAGGCTGCTCTTGGCCTGAAGGGTCCCCCCGCCTCGGCCGCGCCAGACATAGTTTTCTATTTTTGACCAACATAAACACTGTGCTGGGTCTGAATTTTTCAGCTACCCTTCTTCAGCTGGCAACACACAGGACCTGGCGGGGAGGTCGCTCTTACCAGTCCCCACTCTGACGAGAAGACTGCCCAGCTCCAGGCACCGTAGCGCCCCAGTGAGGTAGCCGAACACCCGCGCCTCTGACGTCGCCAGAGGCCCACCTCTATGGTGTCGGCGAAGACGGGCTCTTGTGACGTCACGGAAGGCGCGCTCTTGTGGCGTCACGGAAGGCGCGCTCTTGTGGCGTCACGGAAGGCGCGCTCTTGTGGCGTCACGGAAGGCGCGCTCTTGTGAGGTCGCAGGGGACCGCCACTCACGCGGAGCCAATCGGAACTCGCGGCGGGGCTGCTGGGTCTTCCAGGAGCGCGCATGAGCGGACGCTGCCTACGGGTGGCCGGGCGGGATGTAACCGGCTGCTGAGCTGGCAGTTCTGTGTCGCTAGGCTTCGGCCGGGCAGCCGCCCCACATAAGCTGCGAGGAGGAGCTTTACGACTTCCCGGTCTTCGGGGCCGGGCGCAGCAAGGGCCAGACTCTGCGCTAGCAGGCGCTGCCCGCCAACCGGCCGGCACCTGTCGCAGAAGGTGCAACCGATCGCACTGTCGAGCAGAAGCTCCTCAATGGCCAGCGCCAGCTGCAGCCCCGGCCGCCCACTCGCCTCACCTGAGCCTGGGTACGTGCGCCCCACAACACCTCCCCCAGTCAGGGCCCGGGGACCCCCGGGAGCGTCCCCGGCTACCTGGCGCCGCTCATCCTGGGTAGGGTCGGCCCCCTCTGAGGCTGCCCGGCATGAGGGAGCTGCACCCCTGAGCTTGACCTCTGACGGCCCTTTGTAATAGCATTAAGTCTTTGAAACTTTGTAGCGGGGTAGAAGGGGCTAGGAAACGAAGAAAACATCTTTTTAAAAATAAAAGCGGTCGGCTGGGCGAGGTGGCCCACGCCTGTAATCCCAGCACTTTGGGAGGTCGAGGCGGGTGGATCACGAGGACAGGAGTTGAAGACCAGCCTGGCCAGCATGGTTTCACTGAAACCTCGTCTCTACTAAAAACACAAAAATTAGTCGGGCGTGGTGGCGGGTGCCTGTAATCCCAGCTACTCGGGAGGCTGAGGCAGAGAATTGTTTGAACCCGGGATGCGGAGGTTGCAGTGAGCGGAGATCGCGCCACTGCACTCCAGCCTGGGCAACAGACCAAGACTCCGTCTAAACAAACAAATATATGTGTGTATATATATGCGATCGATCCCGGGAGGTTGAGATTACAGTGAGCTGAGATTATATAAGCGATCAAGCGCTGGAGGTTGAGGTTACAGTGAGCTGAGATTGCGCCATTGCACTCCAGCCCGTGTAACAGAGGGAGACTCTGTCTCTAAAAAATTATATGCAAGTGAGCGCTTTTCTTCCAGCGCTCATGCTCAGACTGAAGAAAGTAATTGGGCCAGGCCCGGTGGCTCACGCCCATAATCCCAGTATTTTGGGAGGCGGAGGCGGAGGCGGAAGCGGGTGGATCGCTTGAGCTCAGGAATTCCAGACTAGTTTGGGCAACATGGTGGAACCCTGTCTCTACAAAAATACAAAAAATTAGCTGGGCATGGTGGCACGCACTTGTAGTCTCCGCTACTTGCCGGGCTTAGGCGGGAGGATCGCTCGGCTGCAGCCTCGACCTCCTGGGGCAATCCATTTCAGCCTCCCAAAGTGCTGAGATTACAGGAATGAGCCATCGTGCCTGGCTTTGCACTGTATTTTAATACTTTTTTTGAAAATGGAAACTTTTACAGGCAATTCACTTCCTTCAAACTAATGATAAGGAAGTGATGCTGTTCTGTTCTGTTTTGCTGTTTTTGTTTTTTTTTTTCTTTTTTGAGATGGGGTCTTGCCCAGGTTGGAGTGAGGTGGTGCAAACAAGGCTCACTGCAGCCTTGACCTTCTGGCTCAAGGAATCCTTCCCCGTCAGCCTCCCCGGTAGCTAGGACTACAGGTGCATGCTACCACGCTTGGCTAATTCTTTTTTTTGAAATGGAGTCTCACTCTGTCTCCCAGGCTGGAGTGCAGTGGTGCAATCTCGGCTCACTGCAGGCTGGTCTCAACCTCTGACTTCGGATGGTCCACCCACTTCTGCATCCCAAAGTGCTGGGATTACAAGTGTGACCCACCGCGCCTGGCGATTTTGCTCATTTTAGATACTAGAACTTTTTAATTAAAAAAATTTTTTTTCCTGAGATGGAGTCTTTGTCTCCAGGCTGGAGTGTAGTGGCGTAATCTCGGCTCACTGCAACCTCCGCCTCCTGAGTTCAAGCGATTCTCCTGCCTCAGCCTGCCAGAGTTGCTGGGACTACAGGTGCGCACCACCACACCCAGGAGTTCAAGGCTGCCGTGAGCCATGATCGTACCACTGCACTCCAGCCTGGGCAACACAGCGTTGCCCACAAATAAATAAACCAACATCATATGATCTGTACCAGGGTATAGGCAGGTGCTATGATCCCCACTTTTCATCCTCAACTCTAAGTTGAGCCATACATCAACCTCTAGTAAAAAGTGGCATGCTCTCAGTCAAAGGGGTAAGCCCAAACCACGTGGAGAGAATCTTATCTCTTTTGAGAGCTAATATAAAAAGAATTCCTCCTAGGCATAAAAATATTGTGACATCAGTTACTTAGGCTAAACGTGCCTATTATGCTAAGTGAGTTATTAACAATAAATACTTTAACTCTGTGCAATGTTAATTATCATAATCTGATTTATAATTTGTTTTAACCTTAGGTTATATATACCTTGAAGCCATTTATATTTTGGTATACTTGTAATAATTACTATACACTGGACTATGTATATTGGACTAAACACGGAGAGTCAAAAAAGAGTATGTGGTCAGAGTAGAAATCATGCCGTAGCTTCCTTCGTGTCTACCTCCTACCTTGAGTAGAAGTGGTAGAAAAAGTAATTACCTAAGATTTTTTGGATTCTGGTTTGTGGAGAAGCACCCTTATATTTAGGCTGATGGGCGGCGAAATTAGAAAGTATTTTTTGTGATTTAGAATTTTATACGGAGATGTTCATTGTGATTAATTATTCTTTGTATTAGCAGATTTTTGCTTTTTATAGCTGCATGATTTCTTGTTTATTATTCATTCATTATTGTCTATTAATAAAGAAAAACTTTATTTCACTGAAGCAGTGATATATAATCCAACTTGGATTTTTAAATAATGACTGACTTTTTTCTTTGGGAATACATTACTGTTAAAAATGTAATTATTAGATACATTACTTTTAATGAATATAAGTGGTATAATTAGAAGGCTGAAAAGAATCCTTGGAAACGTGAGTTTAATTTGATAGCTAAGAAACTGAGGACAAGATACTTATTCTTTGTAGCATATTTTCTAATGTCATTTCATTGTCTCACCAAGAAATACTTGCATAAAGCAAGTTCAATTACAGCATCTGTTGAATATTTAAGGTTGGGTAAAGTGGGTGAGTTTAACAGATATTTTCCCTTATTTCTTTTAGGCGAATCTGGATTGGGAAAGTTGACATTAATCAACTCATTATTCCTCCCAGATTTGTATTCTCCAGAGTATCCGGGTCCTTCTCAGAGAATTAAAAAGCCTGTACAGGTCTAGATATTGGTATTTTTAATTGATGATAAGCTGGAATAATATTAATACACACAAAGCACGTGTTGTAACTTTTATTATGCTTCCTTAGAGGTAAGATGCAAATTTGCCCTTAGCCAGTGTAAGATGGTAAATATGACTTCATAAAATTAAAAAAACAGAAGAAGTACAGTTAATCGAATTATCTTGACTAGAACTTTCCAAATTTGTCCTAAGGATTCTCCTAGAGATGACACTGTGACATAGTAACCAATTCCCCTGGAGTTGTGCTATGTAGTATGATAGTCATTTGCCACATGTTTAAATCAGTTAAAATTAATTAAATTAAAATGCAATTTCTCATTTGCTCCAGATATATTTCAAGTGCTCAACAGCCATATGTGGCAAGTGGCTGCCATTTTGTGCAGCACATATATGAAGATTTTCATCATTGTAGAAAATTGCATTGGACAGTGGAGAGAAAACATGATTCATAGAAAAACTATTGTTATTTAAATACAGTGTTCTATATTAGTCAGTGGGATAATACCATATCATAGTTGAATGGCAATAGCAATTCTGTAAGACTCCCAAGCTATATGTGATCTAATTTACTGCTTCTCAGTCTTTGCTATGCATTCCAATCCTGGGTATCCTGTTAAATTTATTTCTTCTAGTAGTTCTGAGATGAGCTGCCTTTCTACATTTCTAACAAGATCCCAGGTGATGCTGATGCTGTTGGATGGTAGATCACACTTTATAAAGCAAGGGGCTAGACTCTAGATATGCACTTTTTATTAAATAGTACAGCAGCCTGTAGCCACATGTGGCTATTAACCTTTGAAATGTGGGTAGTCTGAATTGTGATGTTCTGCAAATATAAAATATGCCACAGATTTCTAAGACTGAGCATGGAAAAGAAAATCTCCGTAATTTTTTATATTGATTGTATACTGCAGTGATAATATTTTGGATGTATCAGGTTAAATAAAATTGACTGATTTCACCTTTTTCCTATTTTAAAAGTGGCTACTAAGAAAATTTTAAATTACTTACATGACCGACATGGTATTTTTATTTGGCAGCGCTGCTCTAAGCTGTTGATGAAAAATATTGTTGGTGAGCTCTGCTTAGGTAATATATAGGACACGAGCAGAGAGGAGGCACGTGAACAGTTCTGGCTGGAGTAGGCTTCATTGAGGCCGTGATGCTTTTAGCTGGATTTGAAGAAGTGGTAGTGATCATCCCAGTGCACAGGATAGGAGGACAGTCTATATATTCTGAGCAGTAACTCATATATATCATACTGCAAGACCCCAAAGGAGTAATTTTGTGAAGTAAATATCTTATTTCTCCTTTTTAATGTTTCTGTTTTAGGAATTTTTTTTTTTTTAGTAACCTTCATAGGGCTTGAGATTTAAAATTACCTGCAAAATTCTACTCTAAAAACTTGATCCTACATGCTTATTTATTTTGTGATAAATATTGGAAATTTTAAACCTAAGCAAGAAAATGAACTTTGAACTTTCTTAATTTGGGTATCTATTATGAATACCTTCACTTAAGTATTTATGAATTTAGATATGAAAGATAAAACTAACCACTGTCCAAATTAATATACAGTTCATTTCCAGAACCCTAGTTTCTTCCATGTGCTCGCTCGCATTCAGTATTACAACCCCCAAAGATAAACACCTTACTGACTGCCTTCTCCATAAATTTGCCTGTTCTTGAACGTTATATACGTATACTTTTTTGTATCTGTTTTCTTTCAGTGAAGATTATGTCTGTATTATTTACTCATGTTGGGTGTAGTTGTTTTTTTCATCGTCGTATAATACTCCATTGTGTGAATGTATCAGTATATCCTTTATTATTTATTGTAGATAAGCCTTTGGGTTTTCAGTTTTTTACTAACGGGAACATTCTTGTGCATGTCTTAGTAGACTTAGGCACTCATTGCTGTTGTGTGTGCATAAAGATATAAAGGTATTTGAGTTTATTTTATTTGATTTCTAGTGAGGTTGAACATGTCCTTTGTACTCAATAACTTCAGATTTCATTAAAGTGTTTTGGTAATCTTAATATTTTCTGTCATTTTCTTGCTGATTTATAGGAGTTTGAAAAATCACATTTGAGAAGAGGGTTGGATCCTAGCCATAACATAAATATAAGGGTAATTACATCCATGCTGAGAAAGATTTAGGAATGATAGTAAGTTCATTTGAGTGAGTGGTTTGGGCCAAACTTGATAGAGAATAGTCTAGGAAGACATTTACTATAAACGGTAGATTAAATGTTCTTGCCTGATTAATTACATTTGAACTCTGAATGACTGAATCACTCAAACTGCTTATTTGTATTATTAGATGCACATTTAAGTTATGTATTACATGTCTTTAGTGGTGATCACTATGTTATCAGTTCCTCTGTCTTTCTTTATACCAAGTATGACTCATAAACCCAGTATTAATTTGCCAAGAGATTGGCATACTATTTGTATATATGCTTTTCTTTCAAATAATCTGGATTCCCAATGCCCACAATCATTGATCCTAAAGAAAATGTGGGAGTAGGTAGATAAACTCAAACATCCCTACCATCACCCCTGGTAGGAAATCACCGGTGTAATGTATGGTATTAACATCTGCACCAATTACTCTTACAGGTGGAACCAAAGTTTTAATCAAAGAAGGTGGTGTTCAGTTACTGCTTACGATAGTTGATACCCCAGGATTTGGAGATGCAGTGGATAATAGTAATTGGTAAGAAGGATTTGTCCTCACAACTTTCCAGTGTATTTGGGGTATTGGGGTGGTTAAACTTTCTCTTCTTAACATTTTAAAACTCTTCTTAGCAAAGGTCACCAAACTTCAAGTAACATGACAGGTTTGTATACCAACTTTGCCACTTATTTCACAAAGTTTAACTTCTTTGAACCCATTTACTTTTCGATAAAATGGAGATAATACCTATCATAAAATTGTTCTTAAGACATATTCCAAAATAACGTAGCTAGATAGAAGAATTCTCATTATTGTAAGAAATTTAAAACTGTTTGCTTTAATTTTATCCATTTGTATAAATTCTATCTCAATCCTAATTTAAACCTGATATTTAGACCTTCAGTTTTTCCATAAGTCCTAAGTGAAGAAAACAACTATGAAATTTTAGTCTGAAGTAATTATCTTAGTATTTTATAATAACTTTTATTTTTGTTTGAATTCACATTGTTTTTGAGGTATTTTTCTGTCAACTCTTAAAACTCCTAAGTTCATCATGAAGTTTTTATATTATTTAAAGTAATCTCTCATTTGAAATTTGAAACTGAATATAATTGTTTTCATATTATGAAGTGTGTTATTAATACACTTACTAGTGCCAATAATATGCTAATAATTTAGTTGTGTTTCAACAATAAATATTTTCTTTCATTTGGAAAGTTTTGAAATAATGAATAAAGATTTATTCAACATAATTTATATTTTTGAATCTTTATATAGAATAACTTGACATATCTTCCATTGGTAAATTCATTTTGCTTATTTGAAAATATTGATTATTGTCCTTTAACAGTCATCAGTTAATTCATATGTAGAATTGCAACTTAATTGTTTTGTTTATTTGCATTCTATAGCTGGCAGCCTGTTATCAATTACATTGATAGTAAATTTGAGGACTACCTAAATGCAGAATCACGAGTGAACAGATGTCAGATGCCTGGTAACAGGGTGCAGTGTTGTTTATACTTCATTGCTCCTTCAGGACATGGCTCAGTAACCTGATAGTTCTGATTCCTTTTTGTTGTTGTTGCTTACTGTTACCTTTATGTGCATATTTGAGTAATCTTTAAGTTTGTGAAGTACATACAACTGTACCCATTATTAAGTACCAAATTTCATGTAGAAATGTCTTAGTTGAAAAGCCTTTTTAAGTCCTGTGTAAGCTAACAGTGATTTTACTCCTTAGTTCTTATTCATAAGGATTTTCCCTGCTTCATGGAAATAAACAGTGTTTCCACCATGGTTTGAGGTCTCAATGTGGCAAATTTAGCTTTCATGTTGAGCTACCAAATAAAAAGAAGCAGCCAAACCAGTTAGACATATTCAAAATAAATCCAAAGATGCTATTTATTATAAGTCTCATAAGAGATGGTTATCAAAAGCACTTGCATGCCAATGTTTTCTTGTGCCATTTCTTTCTGCAAGAAATCTGTTTGGCTTCTGTTTCACCTTAGCTGTCATAGACATGTCGTTTAAGTATCATATTGTCAGTACTAACCTTTTGTTTATTAGGACATAAGACCTAAGAATCTAGACATTAATCTGATGTGATTGTTCTGTTTGTTATAGTTAGCCTGTACTCCCATTTTTTGTTCTTTGTACTTCCCCTTTCATTTTGAGTACATATATGTGTCATTTGTAACTGCAGATTTTTCCAATTATTCTTCCTCAGTCTTTTCCTTTGGGTAAGTAACTCAGCATACATAATTCAGCCACCTGGTAATTGTAACGCCACCATCTCTCCACCAAAAGAACTGTGGTAGCATCAGGCTAAATAGCATTAAGTTATCTAACACATTACAGTAGAGTAAACCAATTCCTTCAGGTATACTTTTCTCTTCCATTTTTGGCTTCTCACTCTCTTTTTTTTGTTTGTTTTTATAGATGGGTCAATGCCCATTATCACTCTAGATGGATAAGGGAGCCTTAATTATATACTTATATTTTTGCACTGTCAGATTGGAGTGGGGTAAAAATGTTTCTTCTTTTATGTCTAATACTCTTTTTTTTTTTTTTGCTGTGCCGTAGACCATTACATAACTGAAGACTCCCACCTTCAGGCAGGATTGGGTAGTACGTGTTTGTAACTACCTGGCATTGCCTTTTGTTGAGGTAATTTCAGTTTTTATTATTATTATTAGTAGTAGTATACTTTAAGTTCTACGGTGTATGTTCACAATGTGCAGGTTTGTTACATATATATACATGTGCCATGTTTGTTTGCTGCACCCATTAACTGGTCATTTACATTAGGTATTTCTCCTAATACTATCCCTCCTCCATCCCCCACCCCACAACAGGCCCTAGTGTATGATATTTCCCGCCCTGTGTCCAAGTGTTCTCATTGTTCAATTCCCACCTATGAGTGAGAAACACCTATGCGGTGTTTGGGTTTCTGTCCTTGCGATAGTTTGCTCAGAATGATGGTTTCCAGCTTCATCCATGTCCCTGCAAAGGACATGAACTCATCCTTTTTTTATGGCTGCATAGTATTCCATGGTGTATATGTGCCACATTTTCTTAATCCAGTCTATCATTTTACGGTGTTCTCAGTTTACATATTTAAATCACTAAACTGACTATTTGACTTAAAAGGCTCAAAAAAAGTCATCTCAAAAATACAACACTCTGCATAACCTTTTATAAGTATTTGTGTAGCTTCTTGAATTTATATTTTTAAATCATTCTCATTTAACTTGTCAGGGCCTTTTCCTGAAAGCCAGCAGAGTGAAATCTTAACCTGCAGTTAAGCCAATAAAATTTGTCAGCTTATAACCAATTTTATTATTTTAGATTTTCTGGACTCTCTCCAACGATAGTAATTCTCATGAAATCACATTCCTGCCATCCCCTTGGGGAAAATTTTATTTCTTAAAATTGCATGGGAGGCCGGGCGCGGTGGCTCACGCCTGTAATCCCAGCACTTTGGGAGGCCGAGGCGGGCGGATCACGAGGTCAGGAGATCGAGACCATCCTGGCTAACACGGTGAAACCCCGTCTCTACTAAAAATACAAAAAATTAGCCGGGCGTGGTAGCGGGCGCCTGTAGTCCCAGCTACTCGGGAGGCTGAGGCAGGAGAATGGCGTGAACCCGGGAGGCGGAGCTTGCAGTGAGCCGAGATCGCGCCACTGCACTCTAGCCTGGGCGACAGAGCGAGACTCCGTCTCAAAAAAAAAAAAAAAAAAAAAAAAAAAAAAAAAAAAAATTGCATGGGAAATGAGAGCTTTTTTAAAAGAAAAAAATTTTTATATTCAAATGATATGTAGTGGCTTTGTGCCATTTCTTATTTGTCACAAGGGGTAAGATGTTTAAAATTGCTATATCTTATATATAAAAATGTACCTTTGAATAATTTCTCAGTTTAACTATTTTTAGAAATGGAGCAAAGTTTTGCCCATTGGTACATGATATTGTGGATTAAGTGAAAGAATATGAGGCTGGGCGCGGTGGCTCACGCCTGTAATCCCAGCCCTTTGAGAGGCTGAGGCAGGCGGATCACCTGAGGTCGAGAGTTCGAGACCAGCCTGACCAACATGGAGCAACCCCATGTCTACTAAAAATACAAAATTAGCTGGCCGTGGTGGCGCATGCCTGTAATCCCAGCTAATAGGGAGGCTGAGTCAGGACAGTTGCTTGAACCTGGGAGGTGGAGGTTGCGGTGAGCTGAGATCACACCATTGCACTCCAGCCTGGGCAACAAGAGTGAAACTCCATCTCAAAAAAAAAGAATATGACACAGAATTTTATGTATAGAGTTCCAGGTACCCTGCTCACTACAGACTGAAATTCTATGCAGCCTAACAAATGAATCAGAGCCTTTCCATCTTGTCTGGGTAGTCCCTAGATTCCCTTTTTAGAGGGTTTTGTTTTTAGAGTGATTATAAATTCGTCCAACAGTGCACTTTCAGTGCCTTCTACCTCCCTCTACCAGGTATGAACTGCATGCATGGCTGATTTATGATTTCGGCTATTATCGCTTCATGTGCGTTGTTCACTATTTTGTAACTGTTATTAAAGTAAAATACTGACTTGGAACATGAATTTTAAAATGGTGTTTTATCCTTCTAGTATTGATTCCCAGTTTTAGAAAAATTGGTGTCATCCAGTGAGTTTTATACAGAAGGATTTTTTCCCTTAGAAATATATACATACATACAAAAAAAAATTTGTCATTTTCCCTGTAGTTGTTTATTATGCTGTAGAATTTGAGGCTAAATAGTCTTTTCTCTCTACTGTGGGTTTATCTTCTAGAAATGATAAAGGATTTTCTATTGCTAAAAAACAAGATCTAAAAACTAAATTTGTTGATGAAAAGACTAGCCAATATAAATCTAAATGGACAGAGGGAAAAAATTCAATCGGAATGTAATACACATGTGAACTAAATGTTTTCTGTTGCTGACGTTTTGTAGGCTTCTGAAATTTAATGAGACTTTTACAAGGTTTACCTTTTTTCCTAAAGTTTAATTTTTAAACTGACTTAAATGTTTTTTGACCCTTTGGTTATATTTAAGAAGTTGACTTCTCTAATTTCCTTGTCATGTTTATTTTTAAATATCTTTCTCTTTAAAAGTTGGGATACTATAATAAATATTCAGCAAGTATTTTGCATTTAAATATAAAATCTTGTTATTTGGATTTTAATACTTTATATTAAATGCCTTTAAGATTTATTAAAATTTTAGATTAACTGAACTCTGCTTTTTTGTCACTAGATTAATAAGCAGGCTTGTATCTGACATAATAGCTTAATAAGGCAGTGACAATTTAAATTTGTCATGAGTATAAATTGAAAAATCATAATTTAGAAATCGGAGATTGAATATTTCATGGCATTTATATTTAGTGTTTTATATAATGATTAACGAAAAGAAGCAAAACTTAAATTTTTTTTCAAAGATGGATAGGTTCAGGCCAGATGCAGTGGCTTACTCCTCTAATCCCAGCACTTTGGGGACCAAGGCAGGAGGATTGCTTGAGGCCATAGACTAGGCAACATAGTGAGATCCTGTCTCTACAAAAAATTAAAAAATTAATTGGGGCTGGGTGCAGTGGCTCACGCCTGTAATCCTAACACTTTGGGAGGCTGAGGCAGGTGGATCACCTGAAGTCAGGAGTTCAAGACCAGCCTGGCCAACATGGTAAAACCTCGTCTGTACTAAAAATACAAAAATTAGCCGGGCGTGGTGGTGGATGCCTGTAATCCCAGCTACTCGGGAGGCTGAGACAGGAGAATCACTTGAATCCGGGAGGCGGAGGTTGCAGTGAGCCAAGATTGTGCCACTGAACTGCAGACTGGGCAATAAGAGCAAAACTCAAAAAAAAAAAAAAAAAATTAGTTGGGCATGGGGGTGCACTCCTGTAGTCCTAGCTACTCAGGAGTCGAAGTGGAAGAATTGGAGGCTATGGTGAGCTATGACTACGCCACTTCCTCAAATATAAGGAAGAATATAATCTGACTAAAGGATTGTCTTTAAATTTAAAAAACTTAGCCTTATGAAAACATTGTCCTCATTTTGACATAGATCAGTAAAAAGTTCATTGAAGCCTGACATTTGCAGTCCACTGGACCAGATGACCTTTAATGTTCTTTCTAAGATTCAATTGCTATGAATTTGGAACCTTGCTACAGGATACCCAGTATTCATTTGTTCGTCTGTTATAGTGCATTGGAGTGTATTCTTATTTTTGTTTAATTAAATGTACATTGGGCATCTCTCATATCACGGGTGAATCTCCCCAGTGATAGACAAAGACATTTAAAATATTTAGGAGTAATAATGGCCCACAAACAAGGTAATTGTGAAAGAAGACATGTGGATCAATGTGTGTTGAACGAAGTGTTACATATAGGGACAACTTTGAGGTACATTTGGGGACTTGAGAAGTGAATTCTGGAAATAGGTAGCATTTATGTAGTAGTTTAAAAAATATCTGATGCTGGGAAATCACTCCACCTACTTCCTGCAAAATGCCCCAAACCTTTTGTTTCTGATGTACATGGTAGGCATTCAGTAAGTTTAGTAAATGTGCTTTTCTGAAGGTGACTGTAAGTTTACTCATCTATGGCTGTTATGGATTTACACGAGTAGTGCTTATGAAGACCACTGAACTTCTTTCTTAAGATCAGGCAGAAGGTTTTTTCAAGGTGATCCAGAGAAGGAAATTCACTTTATGTTGCATTTCTGTAGTGTTCTACCAAATCCAAATGCATTTACTCTTTATGATGAGGTAGTTTGAGTTTTTAATTTATATTTATTGAGTGCCTACTATGGCCAGATTTTGGGGATATCTCAGAAAACAAAGTTCCTTTTCCTATGATTGAAACTAATAGCAAACAAATATGTAATATTGTTAGTAGTATTACAGTAAACAAAAATGAAACAGGATAAAAGGGTAGAGAATAATAAGAATAATAGTTCAGATAGGGTCAGGGTGTCTTTGACGAGGTGATATTTTAGCACAATCCAGAGGGGGAATAGCATTCCAGCTAGAGAGAATAGTAAGCGCAAAGGCATTCTTGAATTCTTCCCCTGATGAGATAATTGCTGCAGTGAGTGGGTCCGTAACTTTTTGTGTGTTACGCACTGTACTTTCTTACATTTTGGACTATTGGCATTTGCTAAAATATTCCTTTGACCAGTTCCATTCTCTGATTTTACCTTGAAAAACAAGCCCCTGCTTTTTATGATAGCTCTTTTTCTTGTTTTCCTTCTCTGATTTTTAGGTTGCTAAATGTGATTTGCATACTTTATCACTTAATCTCACTTAGTCTTGTCAACAACCTTATAGTGGTAGGTGTCTTATTTATCAGATGAAGAAGTAGAGTTTAAGTTACTTTCTCAAGCTTATCAAGTATTAGAAAAACTGGGATTCTAATCTCTCTGTTGTATCACTTTTTTCTGTCTTGCATGACTTCTCTTCTATCACTGTTTGTGGGCAGTATTTCCTCACGGAAGTAGGCCTTGGCCAGTTCTTTTCAATCAACTGTTAATCTCTGAGCTCTAGCTCCATCTATATCTTAAGTCTGGGCTCTAGGTCTGTGCTTTGGTGTGGAATTTTGAACTTCTCACATCTCTACTCTTAGCTCATGCCTCTAAACCCAATATATCCAAAACTGATGTTTGTTCACAAACTGACTTCATTTTATAACATTTCCACTTATTCAATGGGATAACCATTCTTCTGGTCCCTGATAACCAAAACATTGGAATAGTCTTTGATTTCTCTCTCTTTCTTCATCCTCCACATCTTATCAGTCCCCAGGAACTGTGGTCTTGGTTTCAAGTGTCCGTTCTGGTTGCTACTATTCTGATGAATGGATTTCATCACTTGATACCTGAACTTTTTCACTGGTCTCCTATTGAGCTCTATGTATTCTCTCCTCATCCTTCAGTCCCCACACTGTTTTAACCCTCCAACATCTTAGAGTCATGTGAAGTGACTTATCAAAACCAGAGACTCAGGCAGTCACAGCCCTTCATCATTTTATCTTATCCTATATATCCAAGATCATCATGTGCTTTTAAAACTCTCCCTTGTCCACAAGCCAGGATTCTCCAGCCTTTTCCTATGCTTCTCTTCTTCTCTCCCCTGTTACAACAACTTGAAGTTCCTCCAAGGCCCCATTGGAGCCCCATCTCCTTCACCAAGTCTTTCCTCTTTACTCCAAGTCATTCCAGCTCATCGTTGCATTCCTATGGTGTTTGCCACTGCACCTATGTACTGACTTGGGCCATTCCTTAGTGGTTTCCCACGTACCTTCCTGTTTAGATGGTAAATGGAGGAAGATCTCAATTCAGGCTTCCTAATGTTTCTTACCCTTCTTAGTACATGGCATGCAGTGGGCATCTAGGCAGCACTTAAATACTTAATTTATTGGGTTTGGTCATTTTGAATATTGCTATTAACTTTGAATTGAATGTTGCCATTAAAAATGAAGGCCAATAAGATCCATAAAAATATATCTGCATATTCAATTTAGATCCTGAACTCAACAATTTTCTTCTAAACTTTGTTTATATTCATATAGTGCCTAGTGCCTATACAGCTCCCTGAGATAGGTAGGTGAGGTATTACTATCTTTGACTTTCATATTACATTTCACATCAGACATATTTGTGAAATAAATTTTATAAGTAGTCTGAAGCCCAGAGGGGCTAAGTGACTAATCCAGGGTCTCTTGGTTAGTATTTGGCATAGACAGAACTACAATTTTGGGCTTCTTTCTCATTCTGGTTCTCATCTAGTACCTTTTCATTTGAGTGCTGGAAAATGTATCCCAGTCAACTGAATTGTGGAGTCATATTGCCTCCCCCTTACCAACCAAGTGATGGCACTACTAGGAAGAGGGGCAAAAGAAAAGTCAGAAATATAAGTGATAAAATAAATGGAAATGTTTGAAATGGATCATCGACCTCCTTTTACCTATTTTAGCACCTCACAAATATCCCACTCTGACAGTGCTTTGTTAGTTATTTATAAAATATTCCTTAGGAGATTGGTCTTGCATAAGACATGCTTTTACCGTGGTCCTTTTCCTGGTAATAGTCACTGTCAGGGACAAAAAGTGCCTGATTGTGTTCTGTTTGTCATGTAGGTGGGAGGGAAAGAGAGAGAGAAAGCTGAGTTGAACTGAAGCAGAGCTTTTTACAGCTCTATTGTTCTACTGTCAGAGAGCAATTATACTCCAACTTCCATCCACCTCAGACATCCCAACCTCCTCCTCCTGCCAATGCTTCCCCACACACTTAACATACAGCCACACAACCGAGTTCTCCGGGGAGAATAGGGTGCTCTTTAATACCTCCCTCTGCCCTTCAGTGAGTTCAGGGCTCTGCTTTTTAACTGCTAATGTATTTTAGTAAAGTTTGGCAATTCAAGCTTTTCTAGATGTTTCCTTTTCGGCTCTGGAAAATTGGAAAAAATAATTTTTAACCATATATATTTAAAATATTCAGTGGCATTATGATATTGTCTGAAAGGCATTCTGTGACTTGATGCAAGATCAGAAGTTTTTTTTTTTTTTCTTGGAGAAGTAATAAAAAGAAAAAAGAGATCGAAGTTTTTATCTCACAAGATACCTCATATTCAGTTCTACATACTGAAGACCTAATCCAAGTTCTTACATGTCTATAGGGCAAATGTTAACATTTTTAAAAAGCTATATTTATTTGGTAATATGAACATATGTTTGTAGATTAGTTAGTCTACTCTTTCCATACCTAATAAAAGTTTAAATTCCAGACGTGAAGAAAATTTGCAGTGTGTCTCTTTGCCTTAGCTAACTGCAAAAATTGAAATCACAACCCTACCATAGACCCAAACGTGTTTCCAATTGAGAAAGTCTTCTACCTTCACAGCCTCTAAGTAATATAGTGGTTATTTGTTTGAAGGATGTGAGAGTATTTTGTTGAGAAACTGTAGAATGACATACACAAATTTTAGTTAAAATGTTAGTTATGGTTGACTCTGTACTTCTGATATCCTGGATTTGTATATGAGAGCAATGCTAGTAAGATGCCTGCTTCTGAATGCAAGTTTGGCTGGGAAGACAGCAGAGAAATAGAAGAAATATTATAAAGTAATGGAGAAACCTCAAAACAGTACAGCATGGATGTTGACTTTGAAAACAACAGCTGCTGATGTGAACTTGGCAGAAATTTGTGAGTAATGGTGGGTGACTCATTGCAAGCAGGGGAGTCTTGCAGCTTTTGAGGTGAACAGGCAAAGGGGAGAACAGTGATGGTGGCCACCCAAGGGCCAAGTGTTTATGTCCTAAATGTCAAAATGTCTTTGATCTCCTGTTAAACTTTGCAGCTGCATCATTCACATGAATAGTTGCATTTTTTTTTTTTCTAAAAATGCAACATATTTTCTAAAGCATTTGTTTTTAATCTGGGATGATTCTGAGGTGGGAGGTAAGTTGGTGGCAGGACATATTACATGATTTTTGTTGTTATTATTATTTTTAAAAATCACGCATTGCTGGCTTTCCCCTATACTCTGGAGATGCCATCATGTATGTATAGCTAATTCTAAAAAGGGCTTGTGTGACTCTTCATACGAGAAGGGGTGGTTATTTGTGGCTTGAAAAAATTGCTTGGGTTATTCTGATCTTTCTCTTTCACTCTGCTGAAAACCATTGTTTCAAAGCCAATAATAAATATCTAAAGAAGTTTTCCTTCATTTCTGTGGTGTTCTCAGAATTGTTACAGTAGGTTTAAACCTTTGCCTGGTTTGGAAATCTTGACTATTTGAGGGAGACAGCCCTGTTAGAGTCTTTATTTTCTTCCCGTCTGAGAATTCAGTTATCATCAATAGTGTATTCTTAGGCAGAGTCAGAAAGTCACCTCATCTGAGAAGCCACCTGTGTCCACAGCTGGGAATTTGCAGAAGTCAGTCACTGAAGGAAGGCTTTAGGATATTTATGATAAAACATAGCAGTACACTGGGATCCAAACCCTGGGAAACCTCAACTATTTTAGAGTATGTGTTGATAACAATAGGCTATTGGATAATTGCCAGACTACTTGAGGAGTCTAAGAGTTGGATAAAGACTTAAAGGTGAAAGGAACTTGGAAAAATATCTTCTTCAGGTATTTTAAGGGAGACAGTTCTCAGAATGAGAAGCTTTTCTGGAAAATGTTAGCACTTTGCTTCAGAAGAGAAGCAGGGCAAAGGTGTAATTCTTCATTTAATGTGGTACAACCTAAAGGGTAAACCTTAACCTCTCACTTACACACATACCCACACACTTACATTCTTTTGATCAGATTTGTATTTTAGAAGGCTTCATTTGTCGCCAAATATGGGTGATACTTGAGGGACCCCTTGGAGGAGAAGGCTAATTAGATATTACTGTAACCTTGCTGAGAAATGACTGAAACTAAGATGGTAGAAGTGAGATTGGAGAAAAGAGAACCACAGAAATGTGGCAACACACTAGGTGGCTGTCAGAGATTTGATTAGCAAACAAGACAGTAGATGTCAGCTGTGTTAGATGGGTGTGTATCTCCCAAGAGCATCGGGGCACAGAATTCCCTTTTCAACTAGCTTATCTATATGGGATATCAACTATTGAAATACAGATAAAGTCCCCTAATGGCATCCTGTCCATCAGAGATTGAAATTTGCTTCAGTAAATGTGTCTATCCTTTTCAATAGGAATTTGCCTCTTAAATCATCTCACATTTGTTTAAGTAGGATCACTCTCTTTAGTAACTTAAATTGACTTTTTAATATCTACGTTTATTCATTCATCCATCCTTTTCTACCCATAAGTCGAACAGGCACAATTTATGGAGTTTAAATGAAATATAAATTATTTTTCATCTTTATCTTTCACTAGGAGAAGTTTTATTCCTGGGCCTGCATTAAAAACCTAGGCAGCCCTGTGATTTTTCTGGTCATTCAAGTAATGAATGTTTTATCAGAGCCTCTGAGTTGTACAACTCCAGGGGGCAACATTTGCATTGTAATCTGTATAAATGGAGTCTCCTGGAGCCCAGCTTCAATAGATTGTAATGGGATGGTGCCCCTATAGTTTTGCAACATAGTCCTTGTGGCCTAAGTTCACTTTAATATAAAAAAAAATCAGTCTTAATTCAGTATTTACTATATTTGTCTAATATATTCAAAATTAAGAGTTCTCCTCCCCAGCCCACTACCTAGCTGTAGGCAGGCCCCAAGACCTGGCTGTAGGCAGGCCAGCAGTCTTCAAGGAAGAATATGCCATAAACCTTCATGCTTAACCCCTCTAGGATTGGAGGGTAGGGTAAAGAGCAGAGAGTTAGGGGCCCTGCAACCACCCAGGCTCTCAGTCTAACTCTCCAAGTGTGGCAGTGCCTCAGTTTCAGTTGGCCACTCTCTGTGCCTTTCAATTTCTGTCTTGCAAGAGTATATCCCAAAGCCATTTATTTCTAGGTTGCCTCAGCCCTCACAGACTACACTCTTGGACAGAAAACCTTTTTAAATAACCCTAGGCTGATATTTCTACCTCTTGTTCTTCATCTAGTCCCTAGAATTCACATACTTTTGACCCACTATTAAAACAGCATACACTACCTTCCTGGTCTCCCACCTCTATCCTGCTGTCGTAGGCTGCTTTATCAGGCTCTGATAAGGGTCAGGCATTACCTTGTATGCCCCCAGTCAGGGCTGTGACTAGAATGGAACTAGTAATACATGTCTTTTGAGTGCAAAATTTAAGAAAGTACCAGAAAACTCAGTAATTAAGATGAACATGTCTTTTTTTTTTTTTTTTTTTTGAGATGGAATCTTACTCTGTTTCCCAGGCTGAAGTGCAGTGGCACAGTCTCGGCTCACTGCAACCACCACCTCCTGGGTTCAAGCGATTCTCCTGCCTCAGCCTCCCAAGTAGCTAGGATTACAGGCACACCATGCCTAACTAATTTTTGTATTTGTAGTACAGACGGGATTTTGCCATGTTGGCCAGGCTGGTCTTGAACTTGCAACCTCAGGTGATCTGCCCACTTCGGCCTCCCAAAGTGCTGGGATCACAGGTGTGAGCCACTGTGCCCGGCCAAGATAAACATATCTTAAGAAAATTTTTAAAAATAATTATTAATATAAAAAACCATGATGAACAAGATACCAAAAATTTAAATACAAGATTGTGCAGGAAATACTTATGGAGTTCAGTGACTATCTTGAAATGTAGTACATACAACCATCATCACTGTTCCTTCACAGTACATTTATTTTTCCACTGAAATAATCCTCACAAAATTCTCTCAATTACCATAATCTTACATATCTATGTTGTGGGTATTAGAACTTAGTATCAGTCACCATCCTTGAAATTTAGGCTGTCTGGTCCAACGCTTCACTTTGAAATGTATTTTGTATATTGTTGTATCAGTCAAAATTTCCAATTTAAATTACAGTTATCCATCCATCCATCCATCCATCCATCCATCCATCCATCCATCCACTTATCCATCAATCCATCTGTCCATTTATTTATTGGGTTTGTGTATGAAGGAGAAAAAATAGAATCTTCAAATGCTAATGATTAATCCATTTTAACGACTATAAAATGGAAATGTGTACAGTTACAAAGGCATACTAAGTTGGTCTGCCTCATCAAATAGGCCTGGGCAAAAATTGGTAGGTAAAATTAAAGGGAATCACAGTGCATTTTACTCTCATAATCTCTGTTAGAAATGTCCCACTAAACATGTTATGTTACCAACTCTTCTATTATGCCCTCATCTCTACCTCTGTAGATTTAGCCTTTGTGAGCTATTCTGAAACAGCTTATTCCACAGCTTCTGGTCAATTTTTAGACAATGTAAATAGAGATCCACCTTCAGATATAGACTGGTGAGTCTGGTCTTGTTCAGAGAACAATTAAGGACCTTCAAGCTAGTGAATTGTCAATTCCTTTGTAAAAAGTGTTTATTAACCTTCAGCTACCTTGGAGGTAGTTCTTGACAGAGCATTATATTAAAACTTGTATTAAAGAATACAGATATGCATTGTATTAGAGGCTTTAGGACTTTTTTCAAAACGAACCTTGAAAAACTTTTTCAATTTTTTTTTTAAAAGCTGTTCTATTAAAGGGATAATATAGTGAATAAATATTTGTTGTCTGTTTAACTTACCTTATGTAGAGCTATTGGCTCTAAGGATTTTGAAAGGACAACAATAATTCTCTAAAAATAATTCAGGCACCTTTGGCCATTTGTGTAACCAGGTACAAATTACCACGTTTCCCAGTTTCCCCCTTGAGTCCAACTGTAATGTATTGTTCTGTAAAGTATAGTCCAGTTGTCAGCTCTGTTTGCCTTGGTCAATTGAATGATCCTCTTCCTTAAGCTTAGCCTATAGTGCATTTGGCTTAATAAATGAAACTGTAACATGCCAGCCACACAATAGAGGATTTTATAGAACTGATTCTGCTTGGAATACTATAATTGGAATTTGAGTTAACTATAATTAAAAAAGCTTTCATAGCCCATGGTATATGAACTCTGAAACCCCAAATACCAAAATCCTACTATATAAAAATGATCCACATACTAAAAAAAAAAAAAAAAAACCAGACACATAAATCGAGTTTAATTTCGTATCATGCTATTTTCCTAAAATATAGTTTCTAAAGTTATTGCAAATTAGTTCCTGCTGCTTGGTAAAATACCATATTTAAACTTAATTACAACTGCCTTCCTGCAATGAAGGGCCAACTTTTTCAAATAATGTGTTACAGCCCAGTGACTCTAGGGAGTCTATGGTCCCATTGCTGCAAATGAGCAGATCGGTGAAAACAAAAACGTATTAAGAAGTCCACATTTCTAACAGACACCTTGCAAAGAAAAAAATGGTAATTTAAGGAATATGTCCACTTAATATACATTTCATGTATATAGGACACATAATACAATAAATACCCTTTTTACTACCCCCAATTTAAGAAGTAGACTAGTATAATAGAAGGCATATCTCCTTGGTACTCAGTATTTCTAAAAGGCACTAATGGCTGTCTCCTCTAAGCACCTGAGATGATATGCCTCTGTGCACTCTAGCCTTAGAAATATGCTTATCTCCTGCAGGCAGAGCATGCTGGAAGTGCCAGGGAGTTAAGGTTACCAGGAACAGCCCTCAACTAATAATGGGGAAAAGCTGGTGGATAAATATCCAAGCCCCCTGCCTTCAGGTAGGAACACTGATATTTTATTAGATTGGTGCAAAAATAATTGCGGTTATATAGTCTCAAAGAGGAAACAGTCTCCAAGTGAAATCGAGCCCCAGTTGTCCACAGTAATAACCCGCTTATTAACTTAGCCTATATAGATTTACTTTCTTCTCATCTGTCTTCTCTGCTTTCGCAGGGAAATAAGTAGTTTACTAGTGTTTCCTGTGATAACCTCCTGAATAAACTACTTATGCTCAAATCCTTATGTTGGGGTTTTCTTCTGGAGGAATTGCCAAACTGTTGAAGTTCCCTGTGTTCATCCCCAATCTCAGCTCTGTCCGTCTCCCCACCAAGAGTTACTGTTTTGATTTTTTATGTTTCTTGTTCCTTTCCTGTTTGTAATAATTATACTAATATATTAAAAATATTAGTAACTACACTGGTTTGCTATAATAAGGTATATCTTCCCCCAGAATATAAAGTCCTTGGAGACTTTCCCTAAAGAGTCTAGACCTTGGCCATTATGCGCTTCCCAAGCTGTGGCTGCTGCATTTCACATTTTCTTTCAAAATTGGGCAAGGAATTACTAAAAGATGCTCCAGTAGATCATCTGGGTACCAAACATATTTCTTTCTGTACCCAGTGTGGAATAGCAACCCTACTTTTTTATGATGCTCTGGGTCAGTTACTCTTGCCAGGATAGTGACTTCTTTCCTTGGTCTCTCAGCACACAGACCCCAAAGTGACTGTGTAGCAGCCACAGCTTAAGTTTAATGGAATTTCTGCTGTGTCTGCTGAAGGAAGCATTTCCTTTAAAAAATAGGATTTCTAACTCACAGAGCCCAGAGTTGAGGGAGTGAGAAGTGATGGCAAAAGGACAATTTCTGCTGTTACCCTTTAGTTTCCAGATCCATGTATTTGGTCTGTTGAAGACAAGAGTACCATATAATGATTAGTAATATGTGTATACTTCATCTTGGAGGATGTAGCCCTACCCTTGAAGTATATCAGCTCCAATCTTGTTCTTCAGCTGTCCCTTCAAAAGGCCAGCTTCTGGGCTATGTGGCAGGTTATAAATCCAGTGGATCTTATGATCATGTACCCAGGGGTGTACTGCTTTTGCTCTGAGTTCTTTGGTCTGATGTGATGTCACACAGGATTCCATAACAATGGATCAAACACTCTGTAGCCCCCAGATGCTGAGGCTTTGCCAGCAGGAAAGGCAAAACCATACCCTCAGAATGTGTCTGTTCCAGTCAAGCTTAATTGCAACCCCTTCTAGGGTAGGACAGGCCGAAAATAATCAACAGGCCAGAGATCTCCTCCAGGGATGATGTTATTAGGAGCTCATCGTTGGTCTCATTTGGACATTTGACAGTGGCAGCACTGTATCAGCTTGGAGTGGGAATCCACGGACCCATGCATAGCCTTCATCCCTCTATCATGACTGTTTATTCGTGTGACTTAGTTTTGTCCCAGACTGAAACTCTAACAGTCTAGATAAGAACCTATCTTTCATAATATGAGTTGGATCCCTATTCCATACTACCCCTAGGCCTGCCTTGATGCATGTCTGGACTGATAAATTATTTTCTTTATTAATTTATTTATTGAGACAGGTTCTCACTCTGTCACCCAGGCTGAGTGCAGTGATCATGGCTCACTGCAATCTCTGCCTTCTAGGCTGAGGCAATACTCCACCTCAGTCCCAAGTAGCTGGAACTATAAGCACGTGCCACCATGCCAGCCTAAGTTTTTATTTTTTGTAAAGACAGGGTCTTGTTCTGTTGCCCAGGCTGGTCTCAAACTCCTGGGCTCAAACAGTCCTCCCACTTCGGCCTCCCAAAGTGCTGAGATTACAAACGTGAGCCATCAGGCCTGGCCTTATTTCTTTAAATTTAATCTGCCTACAATTTTAAAAAATTATGCATTCTTGACAAAATTGTATTTAGGCATTTTTTTAAACAAATATTTATTTCTCCTTCATTAGCAAGATAAACACTGTTAATTTATAGCTTTTCCTATAAATTTCATTTCTCCTATTCTTTGGAATAATCCCACAATCATTAAGCCTTGTTTCTGACATGGAGAGATGAGGGCAGATTTTTTTTTTCCTTTTTTAGATTTGTTGTGTTAATTAATTCTTATGGTGCTATAACATGCAGTGGTTAAAAGGGTTGGAGAAATCACCTTGTTCAAATTATAGTAGAAAATTTGTAGCTAATTGAATGACCTGAGGCCGGTTACTTGACCTCTTTGGCCTCCAGTTTTATCATATCTAAAGGACAATAATGTATATCTCAGAGGGTTTTTGCAGAGATTCAAAATGTATGAAATGCCTAACACAGTAGCATATGCCTGGTTTGGTTATTTCTGGTTACAAAACCAAGCCTCACAGTGTGTAACCAAATGGGAATTCCATTTCTATCAGAGCATACTTTCATTTTGAGAGCCTTGATAGGCCAGGGGAGACAGGAAAGTCAAAATTTTGAAATTTTCTTTCACCAGTGACTCCCATAGACTTGATTATGGTCAGAGTGTCATACAAATCTAGGCTATACACAGACATGTTTCCAAGCTAAAGTGATAAGATGTCTAAAAGAAATATTTCTTAGTCTGTGTTGAATTAATGCTGCAGAAGGTCATGGGTGAGTGAATTACTTTCAGAAGGGAGGAAGCAATAGCAATAGTGAGCACACTGTGCATGAGGAGACCCTATGAAGCAAGGGCATTCTGTGTTGAATATTGCAACTCAAGGACCAATTCAAGGTTCCTTCTTGGGAACTTTTATAGAGAGACACAGAACATTAAAGAAGGGTACAGAAATTAAGATGTTGAGAGAAACAATACTACCATGCCAGTTTACATGCAAAGAGCTACTTCTGTCTTTTGGTTCAGATGGGAACTATGGTAATGAAAGCTGCTAGTGTTTTGTGGAATCTTTTCCAGAATATTTTTATTGTTTTTCTCCTATGCTGATTATGAAATCAATATAGGCTTATCTCAGAAAAATCAGAATATGTAGAAAAGTAAAAACAACTCCAACAAAATCACAAAAAATTTTCTCCATTCAGAGATAGCCATTATTAGCAACTTGTCTATCCAATCATACCCTTTTTTTAATTAAAAAAGTTCTATATAATAGGATTTTGTAATCTGTTTTTTTCACTAAATACTGTCATCTCAATAGAGCTTATTTTTACATGATTTTGAAATATGCCTGCATGGTATTCTTCTATAGGAATGTATTGTAATTTATTTAATTAGTCCTCTAAGGGATGGGCATTTATATCATTTGAAACTTCCATTATTATAACTTTGTACAGGTTTTTTTTTTTAATCCACATCTTTAATTATTTACTGATGAGAAACTCTTAGAGTTGATTTGTTGGAGAAATAGCCATGGTACAGTCAGCTCTGTCACAGATGAGGGTGAGTGTTCCTACCTCTAGGATGTGTCAGAACACCCTGGCTGCCTACAAATGCTCTCCTCCTATTTCATTTCAGATTGTTTGCTCTGCCCTGGCATGCAATACCCTGGGTTAATGTTGCCTAGGAACTCTGCTCTGTAGGACTGGATTCTATCATCAAATTGTTTTGCAAATAGCTTATAAAACGAAAGATAAAATTGTAGTTGACAAATACAAAGTGAGGTATTCTGTAATGGTTAAATAAACCCCCAATGGGGAATAATAGATACATATTCTAGGAAGAAAGGAGTTTGTTTCCACAAGGGATTAGTTTGGCTCACTTGAAAATGATAAAACAAACTTCACAGAAAATCATTCTCCTGATTTAGACCATCACAAATGAATGATTAACTGGCTGAACTATCACTGAGGTTATATATCAAGCTTGTATATATATCAACTCTGTTATGTATCAAGCTTGTTCAGGGCAAAGGAAAGAGCACTTAGAGGATTATACTGAAGCAAGCAGATTGCTCTCTGATTACCTCTGTAAAATCAGATTACCTCTGTAAAATCAGATTACCTCTGTAAAATCAGATTACCTCTGATTATACTGAAGCAAGCAGCAAGTGCTCTCTGATTACCTCTGTAAAAGGGTTCACCTTAGTCTTTTTTTCCCTCATGTAAGAGATAATGGAAGAACACTGATGCTGGACTTCTGTTTAACTGGGATGTATGGTGATAGTATAGAGAAAGGAGATTTCAATGGAAAAAGAGGAATAGACAACATAAAAAAGGGTAATTCATGAGAAAATTCCTGACTCAGCTGTCTTTGTTAGATGATGGAAGTGCATAACAGTTCTTTCTTAATACAGCATAATTAGTATGTATGGTTTGCAGGCTAAGAAAGATGGCACAGGTGATGTCTACACTGTAATCTCCATTGATATCTGGGTAGCAACCCACAGCAAAAGGCTTAAAGTGACTTTTCTCTCAGAGATGGCCAATTAGCATATGGGCCCTTTCTACTGTGAACACACAGTAGTTAGGAGAGTATGGACTTTGGAGCCACACCCAAGTTCGTATTCCAGCTATGCCTCTTACAAACTGTGTGACTTGGAGTAGTAACTAACCATCTCTGCCTTGTTTTCCTTTCTAAAAAATGGGTGTAAAATCACCTACCTAATGCAGTTATCATGAAGATCAAATGAGTTAATGTATGGAAAGGGGTGGCACATAGTTACTCCTCAGTAATGTTGGCCTCATTCCCTCTCCCTGCTTTCTGTAATGCAGAGAATTATCTTCTGGTAACTTCATTGAAAAGGCCTCTTTAGGCATGAAATCACCTGCCAGCTGTGCTGAGGACAGGCTTCACAGAGCTCCTGGAGGCTAATTAAGGTGCAGAGTTCAGAGCAGAAAGATGCTTCACTATACCTGTGGCAGGTTGGCCACCAGGGTCTGTTCCCTGGCCAGAGTAAGCACTCTTTCCCTAGGGATTTGGAACAGCCCCATTCTCACCTGGTGTTTACCCCAGGTTTTGAAGAGATTCCAAACTAGAGCAGCAAGCAAAGTCTAGAGCTGATTGGGGAACCAGCCCTACCCTGGATATTGGCCTCTGATGAAAGCACCACTAAACCTCACCTTCTCTCCTAAATCTCTTCAGAAATGCTTACTCTCTGTGATAGACATGGAACAGATTGTTTTGCCTCAGGGATTTATTGATTGATTTTGCCAAAGTCTTTCCCAAGGCTCCTTTCAAAGCTGGACTGATCCCTTGGTTCTGGGAATGAGTGGTGAACATCAGACCTCTGGAATGGTGGCTGGTCAATGTCTTTGCCCTCTCAAGTTGCTCTTGAATGTTGATTCAACTCATTAGGACATATTTGGATGATGAATTAGAAGGAGCACCTTTGCCTTCTACTTACAGATCCTAGGAACAATTTGTGGAATTATCAGTAAGCAATATCTGTAACAGATAAAATGTCTGCTTTCCCTTTGCCCCTCTTAGCCTATGACATGCCACATCCAATTTGTCTTCATTTCAACTGTGAGAGATCTTACTTTCATCATTCTGGCCTTTTGCAGTTAAATGTTCTCCAAGGATATGATCTATGGGGAGAGGACTGATAGTGGAACTAATCTTTCAAGGTTCTGCTTAAGCAATTGTAGATAACATAGGAGAAGAAACTCTGGAAAAAATTATGATTATCCTAGTTCTGCCCCTGTGGAAATTCAATCTGAAACCCTTCATGTTTTTGCTTCTCTCTTCTCTACGTGGATGGAATATGTTATACTTTTTTGAGCTGAAAAATCTAAATAATTAGAAAAAGACAAAGTTGTAATGAGTTTTCTGTTTAAACTTATAGGACCCTTTCTAATAAAAGTGTTATTTTAATCATTGAATCGTTAGTTAACTGCTTTGTATGGTTATGTCTTGTCTCTCTTTAATCCAGGGACTGCAAGCAACTAGGCAAAAAACTAACAAAAAAACCAATGTTTTATAAGAGTGGTTCTCAAACTTTAAAGTGCTGATTAAAGCACAGATTGCCCAGGCCTCACCCTCAGTAGATGGGTATGGGGCCCAAGAACTTTCCACAGGAGATGCTGCTGCTGCAGCTTGTCTAAGAACTACACTTGGAAAATTACTAATTTGTGTAATAAATACCTGACCATTTGGAATCCTTAGAGGATGGAAATATTTTGTAATGCTGTGTGCAAGATTTGATATAGAAAAACTTGGGTTCAAGTGGCAATTCAGCAAATTACAAGTGGTGAAACAACTGAGTTTCTGAGACTCAGTTTTATTATCTGTAAGTCAGGAATGAAAATAATGCCTATGTGGCAGAACTGCTATAAAGATCAGACAAGGTCATGTATGGGAAAGGCCTTGGTAAATGGAAAAGCACAATCTAAGTGTAACTTATTCTAGATGTGCTTTCAATAGGCAAGTTTTATATACCTAAGACTAAAAGCTTGCATTTTAATCCCTGGGATTGAAATCTTTCACCATCATCACCATGATGGTAATAACAACAATAACAATACTAGTGCACTATTTATTGTATTTTCTGCAATGGGCACTTAATATGGTTTGATTATATATTTCAAAAACCTCATAAAATCTATTTTATCATGTATATTATTTGCTTACCTAAGAGTATACTGGACAGAATTTAAATTTTTCTTGAGGGCTTAGGGCAGTGCAGTTCTTAGGGTGTGTGATGTCTCTGTCTGTATAGATGATTTGATTTAAAAATGTGTTATATGTGATACATTTATAATGGAATATTTTTTGCTAAAAAGAAATGAGCTACCAAGCTATAAAAAGATATAGAGGAACCTTGGATGCATTTTTCTAAGTTAAAGAAGCCAATCTGAAAAGGCTATAAAACTGTATGATTTCAACCATATGACACTCTGGAAAAGGCAAAACTATGGAGATATTAAAAAGATCAGTGGTTGTCAGGGGTTATAGGGGAGGAAGGGATAAATAGGCAGAGCACAGATGTTTAGGGCAGTGAATTATTCTGTATGATTCATATTGGTGGATACATGGTCATTATACATTTGTCAAAACTCATAGAGTGTGCAACATCAAGAGTGAACTCTAATGTAAACTATGGACTATGGGTAATAATGATGTGTCAACATAGTTACATTAATTATAACAAATGTACCACTCTGGTGCCCAGTGTTAATACTGGGGGAACTGATGTGTGTAGAGGACAATGGTATATGGGAACTTTCTGTAATTTTGGGAACTGAAAACTGCTCTTAAAAGAATAAAGTGTATTAAAAAGGATCACACCAAAAAAATGAATTGCAAAATTCATGAGCTCATGTGAAAGATAGTGACTGTGGTAGATAGAATAATGGCCCCTAAAGATGACCACATCCTAGTCCTTGGAACCTGTGAATCTGCTACTTTACTTGGTAAAAGGGGCTCTACAGATATGATTAAGTTAAGGATTTTGAGATGGGAAGGTCATCCTGGATTATCTGAGTGGGTGCAGTGTAATCACAAGGGTCCTTTAAAGATGGAGGCAGACTGTCAGAGGAATTGGCACAAAAGCAGAGGTCACACACACACACAGGGGGGATAGAGAGAGAGAGAGAGAGAGGAAGATGTTACACTGCTGGCTTTAAAGATGGAGGAAGTGGCTATTAAGTCAAGCAAGGCATGCAACCTCAAAAGCTCCAAAAAGCAAGGAAATGACCTTCAGAAGGAATTCAACCTTATATTCCTTGCTGACCCATTTTAGACTTTTGACTATCTGAACTTTAAGTTAATAAAGTGCTGTTGTTTTAAGCCAATAAATTGGTGGTTATTTGTTACCTCAGCAATAGGAAACTGGTATAATGATTTTTCAATGAAAATTTAGACAAGATTGGAAAAAAAAAAAGAATAAAAAGGAACAAACAAAGCCTCCGAGAACTATGGGACTGTGTAAATAGACCAAACCTATGACTAATTGGAGTACCTGAAAGAGATAGGGAGAATGGATCAAAGTTGGAAAACACACTGTAGGATATCCTCCAGGAGAACTTCCCCAACCTAGCAAGACAGACAATTTTCAAATTCAGGAAATCCAGAGAACCCCAATAAGATACTCCTTGAAAAGATCTACCCCAAGACACATAATCATCAGATTCTCCAAGGCTGAGATGGAGGAAAAATTGTTAAGGTCAGCCAGAGAGAAAGGCCAGGTCACCTACAAAAGGAAACACATCAGACTAACAGCGGACCTCTCAGCAGAAACCCTGCAAGCCAGACGACATTGGGGGGCAATATTCAACAGTCTTAAAGAAAAGAAATTCCAACCCAGAATTTCATATCCAGCCACATTAAGCTTCATAAACAAAGGAGAAATAAAATCTTTTTTCAGACAAGCAAATGCTGGGGTATTTTGTCACCACCAGAGACCTGTCTTGCAAGAGCTCCTGAATGAAGCATTAAACATGGATAGGAAAAACCATTACCAGCCACTACAAAAATACATTGAAGTACACAGACCAATGACACTATGAAGCAGCTACATTAACAAGTCTGCAGAATTAACCAGCCAGCATTATGATGACAGGACCAAATTCACACATAACAATATTAACCTTAAATGTAAATGGGCTAAATACCCCAATTAAAGGATTCAGAATGGCAAGCTGGATACAAAGACAAGACCCATCACTGTGCTGTATTCAAGAGACACATCTCATGTGCAAAGATGCACATAGACTCAAAATAAAGGAATGGAGAAAAATTTACCAAGCAAATGGAAAGCATAAAAAAGCAGGGGTTGCAATCCTAGTTTCTAACAAAATTTTTTTTGACTTTAAACCAAATTTTTTTTTACTTTAAACCAACAAAGGTCAAAAAAGACAAAGAAGGGCGTTACATAATGTTAAAGGGTTCAATTCAACAAGAAGAGGTAACTATCCTAAATATATATGCACCCAATACAGAAGCACCCAGATTTATAAAACAAGTTCTTAGAGACCTACAAAGAGACTTAGACCCCACATAATAATAGTGGGAGACTTTAATACCCCACTGTCAATATTAGATGGATCAATGAGAAAGAAAATTAATAGTTTAGACAGATCAATGAGACAGAAAATTAACAAAGATATTCAGGGCTTGAACTCAGCTCTAGAACAAGTGGGCCTGATAGGTATCTACAGAACTCTCCACCTAAAGGCAACAGAATATACATTTTTTTTGACGTCACATGGCACTTACTCTAAAATTAATCACATAATTGGAAGTAAAGCACTCCTCAGCAAATGCAAAAGAACTGAAATAATAACAGTCTCTCAGACCACAGCACAATCAAATTAGAACTCAAGATTAAAAAGCCCACTCAAAACCACACAACTACATGGAAATTGAGCAATCTGCTCCTGAATGAATGACTCCTGGGTAAATAATGACATTAAGGCAGAAATCAAGAAGTTCTTTGAAATCAATGAGAACAAAGAAACAATGTATCAGAACCTCTGGGATGCAGGTAAAGCAGTGTTAAGAAGGAAATTTATAGCACTAAATACCCACATAAAAAATCTAGAAAGATCTCGAATTGACACCCTAACATCACAACTGAAAGAACTAGAGAATGAAGAGCAAACAAATCCCAGAGCTAGCAGAAGACAAGAAGTAACTAAGCTCAGAGTGGAACTGAAGGAGATAGAGTCATGAAAAACCCTTCCAAAAAAATCAATGCATCCCATAGCTGTTTTTTTTTAAATCAATGAAATAGACTACCAGCGAGACTAATAAAGAAGAAAAGAGAGAAGATTTCAAATAAACACCATCAGAAACGATAAAGGGGATACCACTACTGACGCCACAGAAATACAACCAACCATCAGATAATACCATAAGCACCTCTATGCAAATAAACTGGAAAATCTAGAAGAATGGATAAATTCCTGCACTCATAAACACCCTACAAAGACTGAACCAGGAAGAAGTTGAATCCCTGAATAGACCAATAACAAGTCCTGAAATTGAGGCAGTAATAAATGGCCTACCAATCAAAAAAAGCCCAGCTCCCGATGGATTTACAGCTGAATTCCACCAGAGGCACAAAGAGGACCTGGTACCATTCTGAAACGATTCCAAACAATTAAAAAGGAGAGATTTCTCCCTAACCCATTTTATGAGGCCAGCATCTTCCTGATACCAAAACCTGATGGAGATACAACAAAAAAAGAAAACTGCAGGCCAATATCCCTGATGAACATCAGTGCAAAAATCCTCAGTAAAATACTGGCAAATTGAATCCAGCAGCACATCAAAAAACATCCACCATGATCAAGTTGGCTTCATCCCCGGGATGCAAGGCTGGTTCAACATACACAAATCAATACATGTCATTCATCACATAAACAGAACTAAAGATAAAAACCACATGATTATCTCAATAGGTGCACAAAAGGTCTTCAATAAAATTCAACATCCCTTCATGTTAAAAACTCTCAATAAACTACGTATTGAAAGAACATACCTCAAAATAATAAGAGCCATTTATGATAAACCCACAGCCAGCATCATACTGAATGGGCAAAAGCTGGAAGCATTCCCCTTGAAAACTGGCACAAGGCAAGGATACCCTCTCTCACTACTCTTATTCAATGTAGTATTGGAAGTCCTGGCCAGGGCAATTAGGCAAGAGAAAGAAATAAAGCATATTCAAATAGGAAGAGAGGAAGTCAAATTTTCTTTGTTTGCAGATGACATGATCCTATATCTAGAAAACCCTATCATTTCAGCCCAAAAGCTTCTTAAGCTGATAAGCAACGTCAGCAAAGTCTCAAGATACAAATTCAATGTGCAGAAGTCACAAGCATTCCTATACACCAACAACAGACAAGAAGAAACCCAAATCATGAATGAACTCCCATTCACAATTGTCACAAAGAGAATAAAATACTTAGGAATACAGCTAACAAAGGAAGTGAAAGACCTCTTCAAGGAGAACTACAAACGACTGCTTATAGAAATCAAAGAGGACACAAGCAGATGGAAAAACATCCAATGCTCATGGATAGGAAGAATCAATATCATGAAAATGGCCATACTGCCCAAAGGAATTTATAGATTCAATGCTATTCCCATTAAACTACCATCGACATTCTTCACAGAATTAGAAAAGACTAATTTAAAATTCATATGGAACCAAAAAACAGTTCACATTGCCAAGACAATCCTAAGCAAAAAGAAGAAAGCTGGAGGTATCACACTATCAACTTCAAACTATACTACAAGGCCACAGTAAAAAAAAAAAAACCAGCATGGTACTGGTACAGAAACAGGCACATAGACCAAAGGAACAGCATGCAGAGCTCAGAAATAAAACTGCACATCTACAACCATCTGCTCTTCGACAAACCTGACAAAAACAAGAATGGGGAAAGCACTCCCTATTTTAAAAATGGTACTGGGAGAACTGGCTAGCCATATGCAGAAAATTGAAACTGGATCCCTTCCTTACGCCCTATACAAAAACTAACTCAAGATGGATTAAGGACTTAAATGTAAAACCCAAAACTATAAGAACCCTAGAAGAAAATCTAGGCAATACTATTCAGAACATAGGCATGGGCAAAGACTTTATAATGAAATTGCCAAAAGCAATTAAAACAAAAGCAAAAATTGACAAATGGAATTTAATTAAACTAAAGAGCTTCTGCACAGCAAATTAAACTATTATCAGACCAGACAGCCTACAGAATGGGAGAAAATTTTTGCAATCTCTCCATCTGACAAAGGGTGAATATCAAGAATCTACAAGGAACATAAGCAAATTTACAAGAAAAAAAACAACCCCATTAAAAAGTGGGCAAAGGATTTGAACAGACACTTCTCAAAAACAGATACATGCAGCCAGCAAACGTGAAAAATAGCTCAACATCACTGATCATTAGACAGAGGCAAATCAAAACCACAATGAGATACTACCTCACGCCAGTCAGAAT
Source organism: Pan paniscus (assembly GCF_029289425.2). Classification (NCBI taxonomy): domain Eukaryota; kingdom Metazoa; phylum Chordata; class Mammalia; order Primates; family Hominidae; genus Pan; species Pan paniscus. The sequence continues at coordinate 117,264,364 of NC_073252.2, forward strand.
AGCGATGATTAAAATGTCATGAAACAACAAATGCTGGTGAGGTTGCGGAGAAATAGGAACACTTTTACACTGTTGGTGGGAATGTAAATTAGCTCAAACATTGTGGAAGACAGTGTGGCAATTCCTCAAAGATTTAGAACCAGAAATATCATTTGACCCAGTAATCCCATTACATGGTATATACCCAAAGGAATATAAATCATTCTGTTATAAAGATACATGCACGCGTATGTTCATTGCATCACTATTCACAACAGCAAAGACGTGGAATCAACCCAAGTGCCCATCAATGATAGACTGGATAAAGAAAATGTGGTACATATCCATCATGGAATACTATGAAGCCATAAAAAGGAATGAGATCATGTCCTTTGTAGGGACATGGACGAAGCTGGAAGCTGTTATTCTCTGAAAACTAATGCAGGAACAGAAAACCAAACACCGTAAGTGGGAGCTGAACAATGAGAACACATGGACACAAGGAGGGGAACAACACACACTGGGACCTGTCATGGGAGGGTGCTGGGAGGAGAGCATTAGGGAAAAGAGCTAATGCATGCTGGGCTTAATACCTAGGTGATGGGTTGATAGGTGCAGCAAACCACCATGGCACACATTTACCTATGTAATAAACCTGCACGTCCTGCACATGTACCCCGGAACTTAAAAGAAAATGTAGAAAAACGGGTAGAGAAGAGCGATTTACATACTTCATTTTCCAATTAGTGCATGTGAAAATAATTCATCTTGGTAGTAGTGTCCAGATACTGTCTCTTCCTGTTTAGGTCCAGGAACAGTCTGCTTGTGTTTTTTATTGTCAAATGTGTTGTTCTCTAATTTCATCTCTCACTGGGAGAAAAAGAATAACAATACTCATACTCAAAATGCTGTGGCTGTTTAGAATCTGTTTATATGAAAATAATATAGATCTTGCCTCTGCAGTTCCCTAATACCATTCATTGATGTTGTTTGTATTATTCGTGATGCTGTTTCATCCATTGTGTTGCCTGTGAATATTGGTTTCCAATGACTTAAGGTTTGTTAGTGTGCTTTGTTGATGGTCATCACAAATGCAAGTGTTCCATGGAGTAGGAAGAAAAAAATAGGAATGATAATTTCTGATCATGTTAAATTTATTTTTCAGAATTTTATAACTTAGAAACACATCTTTCAGTTATACTTTTCTTGAACTCATTAGATCATATTCACTGCATTCCTAAAATGTGATCCCTTTCAATGTTGACCTCTCTTCTGTCCCCTATTCCCCCATACAGCCACCAGCAGAAAGGAGAGATGAGTAAGAATGTTCTCATTGGCACAAGGAATGTTTGTCCCTAGAATGGCACAGCTTAAGACAGACCCAGGAAATCACAGATTTACCACATTGATCAGAAGCAGGAGAAGGCTTGATTGGAAAGGCCCATTGGTGTTGCTGATCAACAATCTAGAAAGCCCTTAGAGGACAGGCATAGTTAACCTCAGAAAACTCTGTGATATTAGCTAGTGTGCTTTGTGGAGAGAGTCAGGTAAGTAAGGGGTTTGGAGAACATGTTCAGGTTCAGGAACATTCTACACTTAAATGGGCTTATTCTTACCCTCTGCTTCAATCCCCATCCCTTCTACAGGTTAGATCTTGGGACAGCCCACATACCTAGACAAACTTAGGCTTTCCAGCTTGCACTGGACCAGGGTGGAAAGGTAAGGAAAAGAAACACATCTGCAACATTTTACTGCTTTTTTTTAGATCAACTTCACCCATTTAAGGAGTGTGGACTGATGGCTATCACACTACAAACAGACTGGGTTGAATTAGAGGTGGAGAAAGAGGCTGAGAATGTCACTTTAGGGGTGCTCCTCCATATGGAGACACAGGAGTGAGGAATCAATGATTTCTCCCAACTGCTTCAAACAGATAGATCTATTGTGTGAATTTCTTGGGGATCTGATCTTAGTCTTGTGACTTCTGACTTCTTACATGTTGATTGTTTGCTCATGTGTCTTGAAATTATGAATTAAGAATTTTTCTTAAGTAGTGTTAATTTCTGTGGAAATTCGATGGGCCTGTTTGAGGATGTGTTATTCCAAAGACATTCTGCCTTTGCTTTTGCCAGATGTACAGAGGACATTACTGGCCTGAGACTTCTTTTTGTGCTTACAATTTAATGTGGGTAGTTCTAGATCATATTCAAACTCAAATCTGTGTGACTATGAGGATAAACCCAATGTAAATTTTTTGTTAACCAGGGCCCAGATTAAGACAGACATGCTTCCTTTATGTTTCCCTGTGAATCTGAGTGGGTTCTTGCCTCCCCATCTCACACATATTCATTGAGGATGTAGCTCTTCAGAGGTTTCAGCCTTACTTGGAGGGCCATTCCTTAAAGGCTTCCTGGGGTCTCAAGACCATGTTTCCTGTGTGAAAGTTGTCTATACCAAAATGGAGTCACTTCTGTCAAACCGTAAGGAAAGAGAGCTGGGAGACCATGAAGGGAGGACCTTCTTACATGTTTGCTTGATAACAGAAACTATCACAACAGATTGTCAAAACCACAACCTTGTACAAAGATTACATCTATAAGGATGCCTGCCCAGCAGCTGTCTGTCCACTAATGAACTGATGCCACTCTTGTTATTAATCCTTGTAGCCAAGGATATCATTTCAAAACAATGAATGTAACCTCCTTCGTTTTGCCTTTATTTTCATATTGTTTTGAATTATGTGTAAGTAATAATTTCTGGGTTATTCCAAATTCCCTTTTGTAAGTTATCCTTAAGTTATTTCGCACACTGCTAAGTTTAATTTAACCTAGCTAGTTTTGTTTAATAGGTTAAAAGGAATTAAATTGGTTTTAAAATAAATTATGCTGTGAATAATAAAAACGCTAATAGGAAATATATTCCGTTAAAAAAAACCCTTGTCTTCTTTGCTTCTCTGGATGCACCTATGGCCCTCTATAGCATGTATATTTGATTACAATCCCCTGCTATTACCAGATAAACTCTGATCTGGAACTCAGTCTCTCTGCTGTTTATTTTAGGTTGACACCAGCTGGGGTGGGCATTAAACCCTTTATGATAGAGGTCTGCAAATTGTCCCAGGTCTGTTATAGCATCAGCTTACATGCTTTCTACTGGGATATTTAATTGTCTTTGTTTTGGCCTCTGGGAATTTCCCTTACTTTCTTAAGAGCTATGTCAAAGGATATTTGCTTTATTTTATAAAACATAAGTATGAAATATTTATACTTTATAAATATACTTTTAATACTCATCATTCATAAGTATAATAATTTTGTAAGTAAATAAGTAGTAGGAGATGTTTCAAGTTCTCTAGTCTGCTACTTTTAGATCTTTAGATATTCTAATTCTTCTGCCTGGAATGCTCTTTTCCCTTTTCACTTGACTAAACCAGAGGTCACATCCTTAAGGAAGCTGTGAGCTTCAAGTTTGAATTAAATACCCTCCACTCTTTACCCTCAGTGCATAGATCTAATGGCCTGTTAGCCCTCGTGTGTTTCCTCCACTGAACTGCAAGCTCTGTGAGCCCATGCCTATTTAGTGTACCCTAGCTTGACACTTAGTAGAGAACCAACTATTTGTGAATGAATGCATGTCTTCTGTTGACATGTTTGCTTATTATTATTTTTTTAAATCCTGCCTCTTGGCTTGAAGTTGTTTGTCTCCATAGATTTTTAGCCTTCCGCCTTTATGAATTTTCGTTGGTGCCTAGCAATAAAAGCTCCCACTGGGAGTAACTTCACACTGGTTATCAATTTATTAATGAAAGCCTGGCAACTAACATGTTTTTCACAGTAGAAACAGAAATATATTTTTCTAAAAACTTTTTTATTATTCAGTCAGTTTTTTCATATTACATTTCAGCTCTTGTTCAACTGAGGATTCTTTTAAAAATGCTATATTGATTTTTCTATTGCCCTTCACTAAAATTACCTTCTTCATTATAAAAAACCCAATTTTATGTCAGGTAAGAAACAATGGGAATCTATTCTTTTACTCCATAGGTATTTGTTGAGTCCCTTCAAAGTACAAGAAAGAATGCAGAGAGATGCTGGTAGTTCAGGAAGGCTGTGTAATTCAGGTGGGGCCGGGGAGAACTGAATGTTTCTCAAGGATGGAGCCAGAGTAGAAAAAGAGCAGCAGAGGCTCCAGAAAACAAAGTTACTAATCATGGGCACAGTCCTCTCCTCATCTTCCAAGGAGTGTTACTGATTTACTGATTCTTTTCTATAGGTTTTATTTTTAATTGACACCTAGCAATTGTACACATTTATGGGATACAATGTGATATTTCCATATATATTTTATATATATATATATATATATATATAGCATAATGATCAACTCAGGGTAATTGTCTAATCCATCATCTCAAACATTTATCATTTCTTTGCAGTGAGAACATTCAAAATCCTCTCTTCTAGTTATTTGGAAATATAAAGTACAATACTGTTAACTATAGTCACCTTACTGTGCACTAGAACACCAGAACTTATTCCTCCCATGTATCTGTAATTTTGTATCTGTTGACCAATCTCTTCCCCTTCCCGACCCCCAACCCCAGCCTTTGGTAACCATCTACAGTGTACTTCTATGAGATCGGTTTTTAAAAATTCCACAAATTAATGAGATTACGTGGTATTTGTCTTTTTGTGCCTGGCTTATTTCACTTAACATAATGTCTTCAGGTTCATTTATGTTGCCACAAACGACAGGATTTCATTCTTCTGAATGGCTGAATAGTATTCCATTGTGTATATATACCACATTTTCCTTATTCATTCATCCTTTGATGGACAATTAGGGTGATTCCGTATCTTGGCTATTGTTAATAGCTGCAATAAACATGGGAATGCAGGTATCTCTCTGACATTATTTTATTTCTTTTGGATAAATACCCAGTAGTGGGATCGCTGGATCTACTTATTTGTCCTTTATTTAAAATTATTTTATTTTTTAGCGATAAACGTCCCACTCTATCACCTAGGCTAGAGTGCAGTGGCTTGATCTTAGCTCACTGTAACCTTCAACCCCTGGGCTCAAGCAACCCTTCTGCCTCAGCCTCCGGAGTAGTTTGGACTAAAGGCGTGAGCCACCATACCCAGCCAACTTACTTATTCTCATAGGCTCAGTAGAGCAACTTTAGTAGCTATTTCTATAGGCTTTTCTGGAGAGAGAGAGAGAAAGAGAGACAGATAGAGAGCAGTTGTAGCTGAGGTAGAGTTGTTGATGACCACATTTCATGGCAGATCAGTGAGACCAGAGAATTCCTGACTTTCAGAGCTGGGTGGTAAAGGGGGAAGTTTGTTTCTTACAGTTACATGCTGATTGGTGTCATATAAAGCCTTAAAACACTCCTATTGGGTAAGACAAAAATGATATGAAGTGGAAATGTGAAAAATAGCTTTGCAGGTAGTTAGTATCAGGTATATTAAAGTTAGAAACTATTATGAAGGTTGGCATGGTGGCCAATGTCTGTAATTTCAGCACTTTGGGAGGCCGAGGTGGGTGGATGGCTTGAGCCTAGGAGTTCGAGATGCTGTCTCTACAAAAAATGGGTGTGGTGGCATGGGCCTGTGATCCCAGCTACTTGGGAGACTAAGGTGGGAAGATCACTTGAGCCCAGGAGACATAGGTTGCAGTGAGCTGAGAAAGCATCACTGTACTCCTGCCTGGGCAACAGAGTGAGACCCTGTCTCAAAACAAAACAAAAAAACCCAAACCCTGTTATTATAGTTCATGTTCAGTGTTTTTTTCTTTAGCTATGCAAGCCTGTCCCTGAGATTCCAGTTTAGGAAGAGGAATCCTAAAATTGGGATTGCCGTTAGATAACTGAAAGAACCAACTTAGTTCCTGTGGCTACTGCCTAAAATCCCTTTGTCCACCATAAACACACCTTTGCACAGGTGTGTGCACATGCACACAAACACACATACTTAAAATGAGGAAAGCCAGGAAGAGAAATCACATATGCTAGTCAGTCAGATTTCTTTTGATTAAAATAATCATGATTTTTATTCTATTTGTAACTTGTGGGTTTTTATTTTGAACAAATGGTTTGTGAACTGGAAACATGTTTTTCTGAGCTATAATCTGAATACAGCTTACAACTGTGAAGAATATTTTCTTCAAGTTTTAAGTATTTCTTCTAATTTAATGTTATGTGCCTTAAGAATAGAAAATCATAGGCTGACATTTCCATATATCAAATGTGAGAATCCCTGTTTGCTAAGAATGCTACAGAACTAAGAGCAACAAAGCAGGTTCAAGAGTTGTCAAATGTGTCCCTTTTCCATAGGAAGGGTAGATGTCTACCCAAATGGAATATTGAGTATCATAGACTTCAAATGATAACTTTTGTTTGTTTGGAGAAAATCTTGAGGACGTGATCACTGTACAAAAGGTAATAAGCAAGTCTTAAACAATTTTCCCCCCTACCTTTTATTTTCTCTATTGATTTTTTTCCATTTATTTTTATTTAGCCACTAAAAATCTTAAAAAAAACCACACAGTTTTATTAGTTCTTTATGGTCAGGAAGGAAGATTACTTCTTTAAATATAACTAAAACTCTGGCACTCTCTAGTGGTCAGAGAATCTAAAATATTGTTCTACATGAGCTTATACTTTACTTCTTCCTTTAGCTTTATGAATTAGACATAACCTAGATATTCTGCCCCACATGAAGAAGGCTTGTCTAATGGCAAAATAATGAAATCAGAAATTCTGCATTTACTCATAATTTCACACCTTTAGACTAGAAGCACTGAGAAACAGTGGTGTGGGAGTCTGTGAAGGCATTTTCTTAGCTATTACCAGATGAACTAAATTAAGAAATGTTAACTGTAAAAACTCAAGACAAACCAAACCTGCTGGGTGAGGGAATTCCTGTCTCTAATGCTTCCAGATAGCCCATTTGGCTTGTAAGAGTGGATTTGAGACCTTTATAAATTTAAATTCAAAAAGAGAACTAAGGAATAGACCCTTGCTTTGCAACTAGACAGATCTGGGCTCAAATCCAGCTCATGCCATTTGGCCAAGTATTCAGCTCCAAGCCTCAGCTCCTCATGGAGGATCAGGCTGGTAATAATCACCCTCCAAAGAGTCATTATTGACTTGAAGTGAGAAGGAGATGGAAAACATTGCCCCCAAATTGGCAACAAAGAGTATTAATAAAAGGAAGACTATTATTGAGAAGAGTCTAGGCTAAGGAAAGGATTACTTTTCTTCGGCTAATAGGATCACAGGTTAGCTTGATTAAAGTCTCTCAAAGTATTGGGCCCATTCTCTCTGCCTAAAATCCAAACTCCCCTATTAATTCCCCCCCCCCTTAAAATTCAGAGTCCCCTAATAATCACACAGTATTCATACCTACTTGATCATTCTTTTTATTTTTACAAAGCATGGCAAAATGAGGAAACCACTGACAGGTGAAGAATTTGCACAATGGAAAACCACCTTGACCATCTCATGACTTTATACAGGAATCGGAGGTAAGTGTTCCTTTAAAGTGATTTTGTCATGAAAGAGTCATCTGAAATGACTCTCTTGATGGAGGAAAGGAAAGTAATGAAATCAACATTCATGGTTATTTTAAATGCCTTAAAAGCTAAGCATAATATACATAGTAACTCCTTTTCCTAGTATAAAAATAGTGCCAGAAACTATATTTGTTCAAATATATTGAAAAGGTATAAGAATACAAATAGATATTAACAGTGGCTAGTGATGCCTCATAAGGTTTTCTTTTCTTAAACTGTAATATAAATTTATATTTTCAACTATTTACATTGCTTTCAACAACATTCATTAAGACATGTTTACACAGGCTTTTAGTAAGTATATGGAATGGTAAAGTGAGCTTTAATACTTTCTTCTTCACTCTCTGTAGTAGAGCAGAAGGGGTCCAAAACCATGCACAATTTAACAGTCCAGAAGAACTGTGTAATCTTTACCTGGCTAGCACATGGAAAAAATAAACTATATACAAGAATACAAAACTCCTAAAGTGTTCTTCAACTATCAGCAGGTTAAGTGATTCATACTTGCAAAAAGACAGGATGTTTTGTTCACTGGTAGATTCTTAGTAAGTTTCAGGTAAAGAAGGTGCATAAAAGATATGTTATTGATGAAAATGGAAATGATGCAGTATACCCCATGTTCTCACATTAAATCGGCAGTATCAGAAGCTAAGTCTCTTCTCTAGCACCTCCTTCAGGGACCGTGAGCTCCTTGGGGTCACTGCTCTGTCTCCACAGCAGAGCACGGTACCTAACATGTGGCAGGACTCAATAAAAGGTGGGTCAATGTATTTCTGATACAAAACAATTAAATTGTGACACCTTATTTTGACTACAGTTGTTCGTAAGAGAGGATAACGATGACATTTTGTATCCTCTCATATTAAATCAATCTTGTAAACAAAAGACAATTGCTTGTGATGGCCTGTTAAGTTTTAGGAGTACAATCTGGTGAAAAACACAGAAAAAAATTGTAGATCAAATTGGAGCAGGTCTAATATTTATTTGCTATGCTGAAAATAAAGGCACTTCACTGCTAGGCAAGAATATATCTGTGACTGAACAGTTTTCTCCAAGAATCCAATATTTCCAGTATATTTTCATATACTTTCTTATCTCTAATACTCCTATTAAAGGAAACTATTACTCAAAATTAAGAGACAGTGGTGACAACATCATCATCCTGGGTTTGTACCTTGAAGCAATATACTCAATGAGCTCTAAATCTCACATTCACTAGTGATCTGCAAATGAAGCTGAATAAATATATTCTCTTTGTTCAGTCTTGGAAACTCAACATTAGAAATGACATGTGGGAATAGATCACCTTCTCTCTAGACTAATATCCCATTTCTGACAGTGGTCTCCATGGCCCACTGGGGCTTATAAAGTAGCTGCCTTCTGTGACATTCTGCTTGAAGACAAAGGCTTTGCCCAAACATAACTCCTTTTAAAAAAGCACAACTTGTTTAGGCACACAGAGGTTAAGTGACTTACACAAATCCACACAGGATTGTGATTGGCACGGTCTAATCTACTGAAAAATATAAGGCCAGGCAATTATATAGATATCTTTTAACAAGTTAGTAAAATAGTGGGGACTTTTCTGGCTAAAAATTGTAATTAAATGGTATGTTACTCTGTTATAACTAAACAAACAAAAAATCTAGAACAAGAACTTCTTGCTAGTTATGGGTAATATAAATACAGAGTAAGGTGAAGGAGGACTGTATGTATATTTTTCCAACTTGAGAAGATACTAGAAAGGAAATTAAAAATTATTTGAACCAATTAACCAGCCCTAAAGAAGTACTCTGCTTTGTATGAACTAAAATATCCAACAAAGAAATAAAATAGGCATTGCCCAGCTTCCTTTAATGTCTCAACTAGTAAAGTAAAATAAACAATATTCAAAGGCAGACCAAACCATTTCTAATCTAAATATATCTTCTTGCTTATTAAAATGACACACATACAAAGCCTCTAAACACGATCTACCATGTCTTTAAAAAATTTCTCAGTGACACATACTAGAGGGGACCAAACAAACTACTAAAGCATAAGTATATATTTTAGCATAACTGCTAAATCACAATGTAATAAAAAGGTTTATTAAAGATTGCTATTCTTTATGCAGTTTTTCTATACTAAGGATTTATGTATGCATGCATAAGTATACACCTGTATGTATATATAACTATTATTTTAGTGATAGTCTGTGTATTTTACACACCAGTGCCACAAAGGGGCAACCTTACAAATTTTATCTGTATGGCAAAAAAAATAAAATATCCTGAAAATACAAGTATACAATACATATAGCATTAAACAGTTGGTAACTTCCTAGATTAACCTTTACCAAATACAAAATAATGGCAATAAAATGTGTTTTGCTTCTATTTTTTGTTTTTTTACCAGAATGATAAAAATAAAACTGCATTATGTCAAGATATTTGTACACACTCAGAATTTTAAAAACTTAAGGAACATACTGAATTTTAGGCAAAATTTAGGGGAATCGGGACATAGATGGAAAACACATTTTGGCGAAAGGTCCTTGAGAATGCTGGATTACCATGTCCCTTAGAAATTTTCTATCCAAATTAGTGATAGAAACTCAGATCAAATATCTTTTTTGTGGGTTGGAGGTAGAAGTTAACAAATCAAGCAAATCTCTCCTTCTACTCTCCCCAAATCCAAACATTCCTGCATATTTGAAACAAATTTTCCTTTCCTAGACCAGTTGCTTAATTCATTATCTACTTCTCCAATATTGAGTAAATGTGTCTTTAGGGGCACACATGTAGAATATTAATCCACTTAAATGGGCTCAAATTCTAAGAAAATATTAACTATACTAAATGTTATGGGAAGAAAATACATTGAATGTGAGTTAAGGGCCAGTGTTTAGCATTCACATCCAGGATTCTCTGGATCTCAGTTGACTTGTCCTATACATCAAAATATGGCAATTTTTCAATCACAATACTGCTAAATGTTATTCAGGCATAAAGTTTCTTACCCACTGTTCCCTCAAATTCATTTTTGACCCTAGTATTGACAATAGCCCTTTGCTATTTATATAATTAAAACTTTTCTTTAAATTTCAATGGACAGGAAAGAGTCATTTTGTACTCTCTTATCTATAATCATGTCTCACTTCAAGTCAATGCTACAATTGTCACTTTTATTTTGAAAAGGAAGCTCAGAAGGAAAAAACTCTTAGATCTTCTAACAGAACATTTTTCTTCACTGATAGACATCCAAGGCCATTCCATTTCTAGATCACACTTATCCCTCAATCAAGTCAGTGACTGGATCATCTCCTAAGGTTTCACCTGCTTTGCATCAGGTAGGTGAGATGAAAGTGATTTTATGGGTAGCTTTCAGAAAAATGTACTGCACTGAAGTGACAAAGTTCTGTCTTGCCTGTTCTCTCACAAAACAGCAAATCAATTAAATAATGATGTTTTCTTTACAATACAGTTTCATAGGACTTTCCATTTGTTTCAGAGTGCCTTAACTTTTTTAAAAAAGACACTGTTAACAAATACAATTATTTCTCTTAAAATCCACTCAGCCAGCATTTTTCACTATCCTATAAAGGCTTTAAATGTCACAGAATGTATGATAATTTGCTCCTAACCTACTTTTGAAAAAGGAAAGATTCCAAACATTCTTGAAAAAATGGTAATTCAGCAAACACAAAAACCAATTATTTAAAATAATCCCCAAGCAAAAAAACCTCAGTGCAAGAATACTGCTTACACTTTGCAGTACACGAAATATCACAAACAATGCTTTTATCAATGTGCTAACAGTGGATGTTGTTGATCCTTTCAGTTCAGTAGCATAAAACAAATATACAAAAAATATGTAATAGTCTTCTAAAAACATTCATGCTATACTCTCAAAAGTTGTGCAAAAATAAAAATACAGCAGTGGCAAAGTATATACCAAATACAGACACTATACAGACAGTGTGTAAGAAACTAGGCATATTGCAGAACACACCACCTCTGTAAACTTCAACTCTGCATGAAATAGGCCACTCAGTTCCGCTTGGCCTGGCCGCTTTCCCCATTAATCAGCATCTTCTCCTGCTGTTCTGCAAGGGCCTGCCATTTCTGCCTGTTCTTTTTGCAGCCATCTAGCAAAGGGAAACAGTCCTCTGACACGTGGGTCAGGGCCTAAAGAGAAAAAAGAAAGCAAACAGCTAGAGGGAAGCCAGGAAATAAGCCCTCTCCCACAGGCCTGTTACAAAGGGCCACATCCCACACTCATTTCATAAGCAGACTCACTGTTGAAATTTTCACAAGCTGTGTGAGCACATACACAGATCATTTACACATGATTCTTCTAAAACACTACAGATAAGGAGTACATGCTGAGGGACAGAGCAAACACACACATTCCAAAATAACATTACTGTGCTAGGGAGACTGTGTGGAATCCACTTTTAGGGGAAAAAAGACATTTTGTTTCTATGTAGTACAGTTGGCTCTTCCTAAATGTGACTGCATCAGGGAACTGCTTAGTTTTTGCGTTTTTCTAGGGAATGGTTTCATACAATGTACTTAAATAGGCTTTTACCCAGGATTATATTATAATAAAGATTCATAATTCGGTGTGGCATTATTATGTACCAATTATAGTGCCATAAATATTTAGCCACAAGAATGTTCATTTCAGATTTCTTCCTAATAGTGAACCACTTAAAATGACAAATACCCAACAATAGGTTGTCACTGGAAAACCTCCCACAGAATAAAAAAATAGAAAGAAACCTCACAGAAACACATTTGATACATAAAATATGGATATAATGACATTATGGATTGCAAAAGGCAATTACTGAATTATTAAATGAAAAGTATATGAAAATGTCATAAAGCATATACATTGATAATGTTATCTGTAGTTTTCTCTGGGTAATGGATTGTAACTGGTTTTATTTTCCTTTTTGCTTCTCAGTAATTCTGATTTTTCTTTTTCTTCTTTTTTTTAGGGCAGGGTTCCACTCCCATTGCCCAGGCTGGAGTGCAGTGGCGTGATCTTGGCTCACTGCAACCCCCTCCTCCCCTATTCAAGCACTTCTCCTGCCTCAGTCTTCTAAGTGGCTGGGACTACAAGCGTGTGCCACCACACCCGCGCTTGTAATAGAAAATAATTTTTCTATTTTTTTGTAGGGATGGGGTTTCACCATGTTGGCCAGGCTGGCCTCGAACTCCTGAGCGCAAGTGATCAACCTGCCTCTGCCTCCCAAAGTGCTGGGATTACAGGTGTAAGCCACCATGCCCGGCCTCTGATTTTTCTATAGTGAGAACATAACAACTATTTCTGTAATAATATTAAAAATACTTGTCAGTATCACATAGAATTTTCAACAGCAGATTCAAATAAAATGAATCCTTGTATGTATGTATATATATATAAATGTAGAAGGATAACATCTATAATAGGTGATTACTATGTTGACTGTATTTACAGGGATGGAGAAAACTCAAAAGAGCCATTAGTATTTTTAATGGAGAAACTCTTAATCCAATCAATAAGGAAAGCAACTGTTATGGAAAGAATGAGATGTCCAAGTGTTTGAAACAATGCTCTGAACACACTTCATACTTCTGAGGAAGAGCTTTGAACAAAGGAGTAAACAAGTAGAATGCTGAGAAAAATAGGGAGACGACAGTGGCACATGACACCAATTTTTTTTTTTTTTTCTCCATGGTTCTTTTGGTATCTCTCCTTCCTTTCCCTGTCAGCCACAGTTCTTTATTAAATTCTTTTGATGGCGAGAATCCTGGAGTAGGAGTGAGAACTGGACTGTAGATGCACCTCTCCCACTAACCACCTGTTTGGGGCAAATAGTCTGTCTCGTTGGGAGATGAACTTTACAAGTTCAATTACTAAATCTGAAATATCTGGATTAGAATATTTCTAGGTTTTTTTTCTGCTCTTGACATTCTATGATAACTCATGACAAATGTTCTTTTTCCAAATAATTAAAACTTAAAACAGTTCCCTGTTTAAACCTTCAAAGACAAAGAACTTCTTCTTTCTGCATTTGAGTCATAAACATCTAAACTAATAAATTAGATGTTTTAGGGAGAATCTATTTGCCTACAATAACCACTCCCCCTCCAAAAGCCAAGCCAGCAGATACGTGGAAATGGGAACCTGCAATATTCTACCTCCCTCCTTTTAATCTCAGAAGAATTTTTATAACTAGAGTAAAGCCACATTATTACAATGAGAAAAAGTTGGATTACTTTTCTTTAGGCTAAAATTTAGACTTAAAAAAAGAATATGCTAATGCATAGTATATACAGTATTGCTCCTTGAGGGTAACACTGGCACATAATTATTCTTAGCATCCCCAAATCAATTTGTTGGAGATTAGCACATAGTAGGCACTCCATAGATATTAGTATGTGTTCCTTGTTCAATACAAACATGTTCATCAGTAAAAGAAACCATACTGCTAATAATTTTATTTCTTGATTTAGAAGCAAAAAATAGGTGCCTAATATTAATCTCTTCAATTTACTTTAGGTTCTAATTCACAACAGTCCAAGTTTAGCAAGTCTAGTAGTTTTCATATAAATACCTCATACAGTTGCAAGCAGATGGCATCTATGAACCCAACTTGCATACTTGGGATTTTGTTTTTCTTCTCCCTGTTCATTAGATCCTGAAAATACAAATACAGACCAGACACACAGATGTGCATTTATTTATTTAGTTAGTTATTATTTTATTATTTTTTGAGATGGAGTCTCACTCTGTTGTCCAGGCTGGAGTGCAGTGGCACCATCTCAGCTCACTGCAACCTCCACCTCCCAAGTTTAAGCTATTCTCCTGCCTCAGCCTCCCTAGTCAGGTGTGCAGTACCACGCCTGGCTGATTTTTTATTTTTAGTAGAGACAGGGTTTCACCATGTTGGCCAGGCTGGTCTAGAACTCCTGACCTCAAGGGATCTGACTGCCTTGGCCTCCCAAAGTGCTGGCATCACAGGCATGAGCCATTGTGTGCATTTATTTAAAGAACACAATGAAAGCTGGCTCTAGAAAGGTGAATCAGTGGGTTAGCCTAGGAAGGTCAGACAGCAACTAATACAAAAAGAAAAAAGAGGAAAACTCTTATGTTTTATTTCAAGGAAACTCATTCCAAAAAACAGAAGTGGGTTGAGAGGAATCTTTACTTATATCTGAGATCCATACAATATGTAAAAAGGCAGTATGTATCAAAGACCTTTAAATTCTGTTTGCCCTTCAACACGACAACTTTGGGATTTTATGCTAACAAGATAATGAAGAATGAGGTTTGGCGGTTTATCTATTCCCTTGGTGTAATGTTTGCAGTGTTCACTATTACAAACAGCACTGTGATAAACATCTATGATAGATGAAACACTGCTCTGAACACACTTCTGAGGAGAACTTTGAACAAAGGAGTAAACAAGTAGAATGCTGAGAAAACTGGGGAGACTGTGGTGGTGGCATGACATCTGGTCATCTTTCCTCCATGTTTCTTTTGGTATCTCTCCTTCCTTTCTCTGTCAGCCACAGCTTCTCTATTAAATTATTTTGATGGCGAGAACCAAGGAGCAGGAGTGAAACATCTATGATGGATGTTTATCACAGTGCTGTTTGTAATAGTGAACACTGCAAACATTACACCAAGGGAAGTAGGTAAATTATGGTTACATCTATTTCATGTCATCATGATAATACATAAGAATATTTGTTAAAATGAAAAGTGGTTTGTAATACTTAAGCGGAAAAAAACAAATTACAAAGAACACTGATAGAATATGATGAACCCAAGAGTCTTTATTATGCCTTTTATTGGTTTTGCTTTCTGTAATGAACATGTATAATTCTTCCAATGAGAAAAAAGTTTTAAAAAATAAAATGAGAAATTGTGGTCCTAAGGAAAGATCCCATAGAGCCATAAAAAGGAGTCTACAATTAAAAAAAAAAACAATTTGAATAATTCCTACCAACAAGGTTTCATACTTACAGTGGGTTCTATGTTGAGTTCTTTTCTCTCTCTGTCTCCTTGATCAAAAAATTCAGTTGCTACAAGTTCTGCTATCTGAAATAAATAACAGACTCAGTTTTGACAATGAAAAGCATACCATTCTTTAAAACAGAGACCGTGAATGAAGGCCCTGTTAGGAGCTGTATATCTCCATTTTATAGCAAATAAGCAGCAGCTTGATACCCGAAGACAAGTAGTCCATGTCCAAAGCGTGCTCTCTCGACTATTACATTATACTCTTTTTCACTTAGGTACATCTCTCTGTCTTTGGTAGCTTCCAACATTTTTCCCTTTTAATTTTATTTAAAAATGTTTTCTTCCTTCATTTATTTTCCCCCCATAAAACAGTATGTACAAGGGTTTGATTCAGAGGAGAGAAAGGATATATGAAGACACATTCTTCCCTCTTCTATTCTCTTCCCTGGTTAGAAATAGGCATATAGTCCTGTTTATTATGGGCAGGAAGGTAGGTAAAGATCACCTAAGTGCTTATGGCGTGTTGGCTTTGGCACATGGAGAATGAGTTTTTGATCTTCTTTTCTCGGCATGTCTGTTTCATGAGATGAGCCTGTAGGAAGAGTTACTAGGCTCCCTGACTATGCAGCCTGGAGTCTTGACCAACAGCAGGCTGTCAACAATCCGAAATAGCATATTAAGTACTCAAAATGAAATCTTGAAAAACAAAAACACAATATATATGTCACTGCATGGACATCTATCACTTTTTCTGAGCCTGTATTGCCTCTGCAAAACATTATAGCAGTTACTTAGTTAGAGGGAAGGATTTTTTTCTAGCCTCCTGGTAACAGGCTCCGTTCAGAACCTTCTCGACATCTTATATCAATACTTCCTACATCTACAAGCCCCAGAAATCTCTATGTTCTACTTGTTAATGTCTATTTAGAGCTGAGGCACAGCGTAGAAGGCTAACCATAAGAAAAGTAATTTTGCTTCTTCTAATTTTCAAGGTCATTAAAGGGATGACCTTAAGAAACAAGTAAGCCAGAAGTATAAGTTATATTCCAAATCCAAAAATCTGAAACCTAAAATGCTGGTTCAATGAGCATTTTCTTTAAGTGTCATGTCAGGACTCAAAATGCTTTGAATTTGGGAACATTTTGGGTTTTTGCATTAAGTATGCTCAGCCTTTCACACTGAAATGAAAACTGTGCTAATGTAGATGCTCTCTTTCTTAATATATCTTACAAATATTATGTGCAAATGCATCTTCTAAAAAGAAAAGCCTTTGCATGTCCAATTATGTTTTTAATACTACTTAAAAATTCCAAAAAAAATTCCATACTTACTTCAGAAGCTACCTTTAAGAGTAAAAACTTTAAAAAAAATTTTTTTTATTTTAGATTTAGGGGGTATATGTGCATGTCTGGTATATATGTATATTGTGTATTGGTGGGGACTGGGCTTCTAGTATACCCATTACCCAAACAGTGAACATTGTACCCAGTAGGTTGTTCTTCACCCCTTGTTCTTTTCCCACCTTTCCCCCTTTTGGAGTCCCCAGTGTCTATTATTTCCATCTTTATGTCCGTGTATACCTACTGTTTGGCTCCCACTTATGAGTGAGAAGGTGCAGTGTTTGATTTTCTGTTTCTGAGTTAGTTCATTAAGGATAATTGGCCTCCAGCTCCAATCATGTTGCTGCAAAGGACATGACTTGATTCTTTTTATGCCTGCATAGTATTCCATGGTGCATATGTACCACATTTTCTTTATCTAATCAACTGTTGATGGACAGTTAGGTTAGTTCCATGACTTTGCTATTATATAATAAATGGTGCTGTGATGAACATATAAGTGTCTTTTTTATATAGTCATTTATTTTTCTTTAGGTAGATACCTAGTAGTGGGATTGCTGGGTAGAATGTTATTTTGACTTTTTAATTATTGTTATTGTCACTAAGTAACATACCCGTTGTTGAATAGGCCAGGGTTTTGTAATTGCAGAAAGATCACAAGCTGTCATCAGCATTGCCCTGTTATGGAAAAAAGAAACCCAAAACTCCTATTTACTTTTGTGTTATTATATACCCTCAGTAAATAGTTACTAATAAAAAAAAGTTAAAACCCTCTAAACAATGGAAATGGCAGTTTATAAAGACCAAAGAAAAAGAAACAATTTATATGAAAGTCTAACTAATACATTGATAACAGAGCATCATTGTTTCAGTTTCCCTTTGAACTTTTGGAATTTGTCCTCAAACTGCCTCATTTAGCTCCAGATTGGCAGACTGAAAAATTATTAACCTTGGGTAAAATCTTGCCTGCTTTTATTATTTTTGTCACCTTAGTATTCCATTCTCAGAGACAGTATGATGAAAGTACATTGATTACTAATAACCATTAAAGTACAACATCAGGTATCACACTGATAAAAGTCTTATATCAGAAATTATAGTAGGTCATCCTAATTCACTCAACACACATGGTGACTTCTAAATGAAAAGCCTTTGAATGATTAATCATGTTTTTCAGCTTTCTCCTTTATTGTTTCTGCATGTTGGATTATAGTTAGGAAAGTTTTCTCACTCCTAGGTTATAGAAGAATCCATCTATATTTTTATTTAATGCTTGTATGATTTAATTCTCTACATTGAACTCTATGCTTCAGTTGGAATTTAAGTCTGTAGAGTAGATCCAATTTTGTCTTTTTCCATTTGGTTATCCACTCATCTCTCTCTTTCCTCCAGTCACTGGAAATGTTATCTTTATTATACACTATATGTCTTATGCAATTCTAGATTTTCAGCTGTGTTCCACTGGTCTGCCACCAATATCAAACTGTTTTAATCATAGAGACTTAATAGTATTGCTTCCATGTCTGGACCCTGACCTCACTGCTCTACCTTTTCAGATTTTCTTTAAGAGAAGTAAACATTTTGCAGCTATATCTTACTTCCACAACATTTATAATTCCATTTTCAGCACTTCCATTACAATGAATTAGGAAAATGAATAAGGGAAACCTATAGCCATATATTGATACACTACCACATTTTAAAGGTTTTTCTAGAACAAAGGAACAGTTCATTCACTTGGATTTGCAAATGCATTTCTTTTCAAGTAAATATTCAAATTTACTCTTTGTACAACCCTCTGGAGAAATCTGACAGCTTTTAAGATCATCATATTGTAACAAATAATTGCAATAAAAACTAATAGTGAGAAAATTAACTGGGTAAAAAACTTCAGCTTTAAAGATAGTAAACCTACTTACAAAAACAACTCCTTTTGATGAGGATCTTCCAAATTGAATTGATTTTTTCTTATAAGTTCAAAAAATTCTCCTCGCCTCCTACAACGTTTAAAAAAAAATTGTTAGTTATAATGAGTACCCAGGGTCTTATCCCTTTGGTCCACAAAGACTCATGGACTAAATATTGGTGAAAAAAAACCTCTGATTTTTTTCCCCATCTTAGAGCCCACTATAAAATCATCATTTACAAATCTTTAATACCTCACTTTCCCCCTTCTATCATTTGCTTTCGATAAAACATTAAACCTCACCTAATTTTTAACTATAGATCACAAATTATGGTAATTTCAATTCTTGAATATTTGTTATTTTAAGAAAAATGAAACAGTATGAGTTAAAAATTTGATGCTGAGAATGATTTCAGGTATTTTAAGTGCATGGCATAATAAGATCTATAGGTTTCAGTTTAACTATCATTTATTTCATGGTAGGGGATAAAAATATATAAAGTTGTGAGGTGCTTCTGAAGTAAACAAAGACTAAAGTTTAAAATAAAATAATATTTGTTATTATTCAGTGAATATAATAATATTCGGTGTACAGTGAATACCTCTTTATGTGCCCAGTATTGTTAAGCATTTTGAGAAGGCATAAGACAAAAATTTTTCTTTTCGCAGTGTTTAATATCTACCTGGAGACACAAGACTCAAGAAAAACTTACGTAATAAAACTGATAGTATATGATTATAAAAAATGAAAAGTATGTTTCATAAGGGTTCAAAGGAGAGACCCATGTGGCCTGTAAAGCTTAGAAAGGCATTGTGGTTACAGGTATTTTTCAAATTCTTGGTAATTTGATAATCCTTATTCTGCAATTATTTTTAATAAACTGAAGTTTACTATTATATATTATTTTGTCTTAACCTCAAAATGCTCTAAAAACCAATTAAGTAGGCACATGCAGTTACTTCTAGATGTATAACAGTAGATATCTGGCAGATGTTTTTGTGTTTGTTCTATGTGTTTTTACTTCTCCTAAGAGTAACTACAACCATGAATGTGAATTCCTTACAGAGGGAGAGAGACTCATGTTACAAGGAAATCCTGAGTGTGATTCCCTGACTCCCCTCATTCCCACACATGCATCAAAGATCTCAGCTAGGAGTTGGAAACTTATGATTGCTCAAATGCAGGAAAGTATTTTCTAGCTTTTAGAAAGGCAGTTTAATCATGAAAATGCATAATCACAGAGACGACTCTAATGTATACTCTTATTTTAGAATCAACAACTTCAAAGTTCTACATCAATATTCTTCTGCCAAAATCAAATAAAAAGAAACAAGAGTTACTTGCTTGGCAGTAACTCCTTTTCCTGCCCAACTAAGCTTGAATGACGGTATAAAGGAGTCATGAAATGGTCAGAAGTTGTGGGGAGCAAGGGAAAGGAGGAAAAGCAAATGATCTATATAATCTTTGGACAACATGGCTTGGAATGACTGACCTTGAGATGGCTATTAGATTTGTATATAGTTTCAGAGACACAGTGGTAGATAAACATCAGAAATAATAGGTATTCTTAATTTTCAGCAGTATAAGCCAAAGGAGTAGACTTTTCTGGCTACCCTTTCAGAAACTGCTCCGTATTCTGATAAGCAGTTTTGCCAGGACATTTCTGCTTTGAAATTTCTCAATATGGATGTCAAAAGTTTGAAACAATGAAAAGACTTCAAATACCTATTTCTCAGGTTATTTCTTAAAACTTACTTAATGTACAGTGCTAGGTCTGTAGCTAAAATAGCTTGCTTGATTATTTTCAACGTGGTCTTATATTCTTCAATGGAGAGGCCACTGAGAATCTGATTGCCCTTTATAAAAAAAGAAAACCAATATTAGCATCCTGGAGAAGCTGCTGACAAGAACAAAATCTAGAAATATATTCACATATCTTAAACACATGCCCAGTATTCTAATGAATGTGGAGGACACACTTAAATACCATGAAATAAAGTTTCCCCTCTATGCTCCCACCCAACCCCTCTGTCATACATGTAAACCGCTTCATAATGCTTCATCTGCCTACATATGCATGTTTTTCCAACTCTTATACTCCTTAAGCCTTAGTCCAGACTTAAAATCTAATAGCTATCCTTTTCCGTAGGGCAGACTAATCGCTATAATTTAACAGCATGTAAAACTTTGAAAAAAAAGCCATATTAATGGATATGAAGAAAGAAGTAAAATTTTTAAACTTCTCTATGGCATTTTAAATAAATCCAGTAACATTTCTGGTACAAATTGATATAATTTTAACTTGGTCAGTTATGATAACAGTGCATATTCCTTAGGAACATCTTAATATAGATGGGTAAAGGGCATGAGCCAAAGGGTGCTTACTGGTCAGTGGTGAAAGAAAGCGTGGGTTGAAACATCTATAAGGAATATTTAAAAGGTAGCTAATCCATGTGCAAATCATTCAAAGTTTTCACTATGTAACCATTTTTTATTTCTTATCTGTAATTTAAAGCATAGTGGTTCTCTAATCTTGAACTAAGTAAAATACACAGACCATGCACTCAGAATACAATCAAAACAACATCTGTAAGTTGAGTCAGATGTGCTTCCTATATCTTAGGGCCAAGAAAAAACCCAGACACTTAGGAATGAGATCTGAAGGCAAGGGATTTGTTATGAAGACAGGAGAACTTCTGGGTATGTTAGGCTGGGGCCAAAACACATTGATTAAAGGATAACTAGATGCTGAAATTGTGGCATGGATCTGATTAATGACAATAATCTATAATTACAACCATAAACATTATTTTTAAATACTAAATCATTTTAGATTCTAGGCTAAACAGAAAACTATTCAGAAAATACCTTCTGATACTTACTTTAAGATAAAACAATTTCAAGTGGAAGATGAAATGTCTTTTGGTGCTATATTTTTATTTTTTACTCTCAAAAGCTGAGGATATAATTTCTTGTGTAATTATGCTTACAAAGATAGAATATATAGATAGGTCTTATAATTTGAGTCAGCCATATAGATAATCAGATTCCTTATATATTAAGTAACAACATATTACATAATAAGTTATATAGTAACAGGTCAGTTGATAGGAATACTGTAAAATATGCTTTTAAAAAAGTTAGCATATTTTCTTTCTTTGGAGCTAAATTTGTAATGGGATATTGAAATGAAAGTTTTAGTGGAAACACACAGATAGCAAAAGTACAGATGTTCCTACTATAACATGACATATACATTCCTGAGAAATTTCAGTTCTGAAAAACCGTACACTAAAAATAGCATGGATTATGTGAAAAAATGGTATTGGGAAAGACCACTCAAAACCTATGCAACTTTGTAACCAGAGCACAAACTAAACCAAGAATTGGTTCCTCTGGAAGTAACTTGGACAGGCCAGTCTGGCAGGTCTGGAGGCTGCTTCTGAGGACATTAAAGATGGACAAAAACAATCAAGTAGAAATGCTGGTTTGAGGGGCCCTGCAATAATGCATATAGAATTGATTGTTGAGACAGTAACTCTGCTATTAAGGTGGGCATTGAAAGAAGAGCAAGCTACCAAGAGGCTACAGCAGTCCAAAGCGAGGGAGAGAGCCTCAGGTGCAAGTACTCATTTTTAATATTCCTAAGATAGAATGGAAAGGGCTGTATATGCACGAGCCAAAGGGAGGGCTTTTTCCTTTATTGCTGAAGGTCAGAATTCAACTTCTATAATTCTGGCACCTCTTACCCCAGAGAAGTCGTGTATGAAATGATAGAACGTCTATAGTATACTGATACCATTCTTCTACCTCCCAATCACACATGATATAATTCACATTAAACAGTCAAATGTTGTAGAAAAACAATCTGTACTAGACCATATACAGACTTTATAAGGAGGTTGCCAAAACAGGCTATATAACTCTTAATTCCTCCCCGACACTGAGGTGTTGAGGGAGGCGTGAGAGTGAGTTCCCCTCTACCTCAGGTAAGAGAGAGGGGCGTGGAGTTCCCGTGTATGTCTCCTATCATTTAGTGGGTGGAGGTGGGGCTAGAGTAGACTTGTGTCTGACTCTTGTCTGGAAAGTCTAAAAGGCAAGGCACTCATATCAGTACCAGTCTGTTAAGAATGTTTTGATGTTTCTTACCTATTCTCCCTTCCCATTCTCCAAGTATGAAGAGGTAAGAAACCACATGGAGGTTGGGGAGAGAGGAAGGAGTTAGAAGAAACACAAGGTAGGGAATGGGAGAAGCCTACCAGTGCAGTAACAAAAAACCTGAAACTTTAAATCATGTTCAAAATTTGGACTGCTACCCAGGAGTACACATTTTTGTTTCTGAGTTGAGAACTCTATACTATATGTTGGAACCTAAAGTAACTAGAGGGCTTTTACTTATAAAATAGTGACCAGAAAAGTGATGGGAATCCCTGAATTTTTTTCCAGGGCTCAGGAAAGAATTAGCCTCACTGAGTAAACTTAGCAATATTGTGGTAAAATTGCTTTAAGATTGTATGTCATGCATTGTGTATGTTCAGTGTAATAGTTAAAACTTTCATTTTTTCTTATTATTAAGGTACAGCCGACAATGTAAATAATGAACAACCATCCCCCCCCAAACAAAGATTAACAATTTCATTACACCAGCACAGCCATTGTTAATATCCTGGTGCATATTATGTTAATCTTGTTTTCCTTAACATAAGTATGTTTAGCATAGCATAGCATATGCTTTCTTATGTTGATAAATATTCATTTCACCAAGTAGTTAAATAGCTTTATTCTTTAATAAAATCCTCTCTTAGTGACTGGAAGTTTCAATAAAAAGAAGAAAACGTATTGCTTTGTGAAAGCAAATGCTTGAGCTATAGAAACCACTTCATTCGATTAAACAAAAAAAGCAGAATTAACTGAGAGCCACAAAATACACATTTTGTTTGTTTCTAATTTGGAATAGCCACGTAGAGTAGAATAACCAAATTTCCCTTATTGGGCAACATGTAGACAGTTCTGGTTGTCTAGAGAAGTGAGGCTGTGAAGATCTCAAATGTTTTGGCTTCGCCTTCCTTACCCAAAAAGGAATAAAGTATGTGCAAGAATTTATGATGCTGGGAATAAATCCAAGAACTAAAAATAAAACTGAATTTATAAAGCTCTCTTTTAAAATTCCACAACAATAAATTAGGTACTTACTGGACTATTAAGAATCATCAGGCACTGGTCAAAATGATGGTGTTCCATGATTGAATGGCAGTAAAGCTGGGCAAGTGGATGTTCACTTCTGAAAGTATTTTGTTGAAGAAAGAAAAAAGATCAGTTTCCTTAATATGCCAGTTTATCAGTACATTTTTATTACTGTTTAACTACAAAAGAGGCTACTTCACAAAATTAATCAACTAACAATTTTCTCTCCTTTTACTGAGAAAAGTGTGAGATAATCTCTGGGAAACAAATACAAAGAGTCAAATTGTCTTCAAGTACCAATGTGACCATTGCCAGAGTAAAGTATGAACAATTTCATTGGTTTTAATACTGATTAAAATAGAAGTAAGGAGTAAAGACAAAAAAATTAATACCTCCAAACATGGAAAAAAACCCTCTGAAATAGTTGTACCAATTATATTTTTCAATTTCAAAACTGCAATTGATATAAAATCTGAAACAAATTCATGTTAGCTTCTCCTCTGAAATAATGCTCAGGCTGAAGGTCAGCTTATTCATGTGTGCCTGCAAATAAGAAAAAGACTGACTGAGATGGAATTAACTGAGGTATGATTGATGAAAGGCAAGAAAAAGAGGGATAGTCAGTGTACATGCTCCCTTGGAAGGAAGGAAGGAAGGAGATGGCTGAGTTGGAAAGTTCCCCATGTGGGATCCAGGTCATTTTAGTGCAGAATATCCTGCTAGTTCTGCTAATTGAACTTGGTGAAGCAGTAGAGACCCTTTGGCTGAGTGAAGAGAAAGGAAAGGATATTATACTCAGTTCATTATATCTCTGAGACAGTCACAAATAAAGCTTTAAAGCACAACAAGCACAATCCTCCACCTCATGTTTCTCATGACCCTTCACACGTGAATATTAAGCATAGTTTTCACTATTTCTTCATAAGAAAAAGATGAAGTTTCTGAAAGCCTCTGGTCATAAAATTTATAGGAAAGGGGTTTGTGAATTGTAAAGCTCCATATACAAGTGTTGGATAATACAACTGATTTGTTATTTCTTCCTATTACTATCTGAATGATTATTTTACTTTGCATTTAATTTGTTGAAGATAGAGAAGCTACCTAAGACTGAAGAAATGTAATGTGGGGGAAAAAATGGGTAAAGTGAGAGAAATCTGAGGGAAAAAGAAAATAGTAAAGTGAAAATAAAGGTAATAGGACAGATAATCTCATCTATTCTTATTGTTTAAAGTGTTGTCTATATTTACTGTTGTCCTAACCTTTCCCAAATTAATTCTTGCCCTTCTTGTCTTCTTTGCTCCTTCCATATTTAGTGAGTTGGACTATGGATCAGGTACTGTGCTCAGCATCAGAAAATGGGATGACAATGAACAGAGTAACACGACTATATTTCTGAAAAAGGATGAACTTACTGGAAACAGGATTGCGTATGTATCGAGACTATGGGAGTTAGTTAGGAGACTACTGGGAAACTTCTAGTAATCTAAGTCAGAGAGAGCCTGGATTAGAGTGGTAGCAGCCCAAAGGAAGAGAAGCAGACATCTGAGAGCTGTTTAAGAGTAGATCAGATAGGAATTGGTAATGACTCCTGACTAGGAGTGGGATGAGGGAGATGAGGGGATGAGGGAGATAAAGGGAAAAAGTATGAATGTTAAACTTTCTGCCTTGGGATGCTGACCTCATTTACTGACACAGAAAAAGGGAGAAGATGATTAAAGATGGGGGATGAAGCAGGGGAACCTGACTAGCTGAATGTTGGATCTGTTCATTTTAAGGTGCCTGAAATAGACCCAAATGGATATAAATGTCAACTCAGTTCTGGGCTGGAGATACAGATTTGGAATGCACCAACAATGCAGATGGTAATCCTGGCATGCGAGTAGGTGAGATCATCCGGGGAGATGGCCTATAATGAGAGCCTATAACATGTCAGGTAGTTTGCTTTAATTTTTTTTAGTTTATTATATTTAATTTTTACAATAACCCTGTGCAGGGCATGCCCATTTACATCAAAACCCTCAATCCCACCTCTTATTCATCCACTGATGTAATGTCCAGTTTCATGCACGCTTTAACAGACTTCATGCAAGTACCAATTAGAAGGTGTTTTGTCCCAGCCTATCTTTAATACCTCTCACTTCTGCCTTAGAGCTTTCTGACCCCACAACTGGTGCCCAGAGGAATGTTCTCTGCACTCATACTTGTTCAACCTGAAAGTGTCAAAGAGTGAAGGCCTGTGGACCACCTTGGACCAGGGGGGTACAAAGACCTAGGGACAACTGCCTTTGTCTTGCCAGTCAACAGTTCTGGGTCTTATTTCATAAGACTCCTCAAAAGTGCCTGGGAAGACTAAGCACCAGTATGGGTGGACATCTGGATAACTCATCCCTCTACTGCCTTTCCTTTCTTCCCTGCTTCCTTCCCAGTTCTGCATTCCTGCTCCCTGGGGTCATATTCACAAATAACCTATATGCACACTGACTTTCATCTCAGGTTGTGTCTCCACGGTAACCTCAGCCGAGACCTCTCTAAAGTTGCCATCTTTTTGCTTTCTAGACAATCAAAGGCTCAGTGAAAAATAATGTGCTCAAGGTTGATATAAATGGTAGAGCTGGCGTTCAAGTATGTCCTCTTCAACCCATCACACTGTCTTAGGATACCAAAGTACTTTAAAGGCACACAGTATCCACTCATTGACCCACTTAGGGGCTGGACTACGAAATGCAATTAGGTGGTTATTTAACACAAACAAGTTAGAACTTCAAACACACATTACATTTTTAGACGACGCAGAAGGCACTGTTTCACATTAGAGAAAATTCTTGGCTTGAGATAGATGAATGCAAACTGTGTTTGCCTTTACTTACATTCTAAAAATACAGATTTATGAATCCATAACAGAGTGACAAATGACTCAAATTTCCTGTATATAAAAACATTCATGGAAACCAGTGTATTCTCTATCTGTTGTATTTTCCTCTTTCAAACACAAGGCTATGTGGCTTCTTTATTTAAGGTTGCATCAGAAGGACCCATTTAAACCACTACTGCTACAGAATTTTGTTCTCACACTGCTGTCAGTGAGCACTAATGGACCAGCATACTCACTTTGCATTTTCCTCTGTTCTGCACAGTTGTTGGTCCATCTCTGACAGTAGTATTAGGATGTCCAATGCAGAAATCAGACCAATATTTTAAAAATAGAAAGCCTTAGAAATCTATAGAAAATGAAAGCCCCATGGGGGTGGGAAACTATATTGCCACCCCAGTCTTCCTATGTCACCAAGAACAAACAACATCCTTGGTTCTGCTTCTTAGCCATATATATTACTCTGGGCTCAATTCTCTAACAACCTCTTTGTAACCTTCAATCCCATTCAGTTCTTTACTTCATCATTTCTCTTCAAATCATCACTATTGCTTTCTTCTCCCAATCAACCTTTTTTTTTTGCCTTCTCATTGTCTATAATCATATTCAATGACATAAATATTCATAATGATGATTCATTTCACCTTTTGACCTCAGAATTCTCTGACCTCCTTGACACTACTGATTATCTCTTTGCACATAATGATGGACAGGGCTCCGCTTCTTTGTTCCACAGCTACTAGGTTCTACTGGGCACAGTATTTTTGCCACTCCCTTTATTCACCACAGGACAAAGCAAGATCTTGAACTCCTATCTGTTGCTAAGAACATTCCCCTGTGAAAATAGCTAAAACCTGTAGAGCATTTAACATGTGCCAGGAAATGTTCTAAGCACTTTACATCTATTTATACCCCTTTAATCCTTATGAAAATCCCAGAAGATAGGTATTTTCATTATTCCATTATACAAAGAAGGAAACAGGGACATAGAGAAGTTTAATGACTTGCACAAGGTCACAGAGTAAGAGGAGAGAGAAGCCAAGATTTGAAGCTAGGCATCTGGCTCAAGTTGGCTCTTAACTACCATAACCATCACAGCCACTGCATGGTGGTATAAGGACTAAATGAACTAATATATAAAAAGTGCAAAAACGTTTCAAATGGCATAAGGCCTATATAAAGTTTTAGCTTCTATTATTAGTATTTACTACTGACATAGGACTAATTGAATTGAACTTTCACTTTATTCATAGTCAGATCTCCAGGCTCTCAAGATCTCCAACCTGACCAGAGATCATCTCATTCATGGGTAAAATGGACTTTACCCAGTTTGAACTTCACACATGATTTTGTGCTGTGTGTAGTGCCCTTTTAAGTCTCTCAGATCCTGCTGACCCTCTATTCCCACTGTGCCAGACCATGACTTCAGCTCACTTCTGTCCTCTATTAGAGCAGAGAAGACAGTCATTGGATAGAACAAGTTCTCCCAGGACTAATATACAGTGTGATTGTGGCTACCAGGAGATTTTTTTCCCCCTGATTGTATTGCATCTCTAACCTTGAAAAAAACACATTCGTTTGATCATTTTACCACTTCTAACTACCACCCTATTTATTATCTTCTACTGGACTTATTGCCAAAACTCCCATAACCTCCATTCTTGCCAACCCTCTCTCTCAATGCACACATATACATATTTCCCAGCTCTTTCATTTTCATCAATGGCACCATCACTGTTCCAGTTTCTTGGACCAGAAGTCATATCTCCTTCCTTCATGCTTATATATAACTAGTTGCTCATTATTAAATTAAAAAATTTTTTTCTCCTTCAGTCTCTTCCTCTCTCTAGCCAGTATGTGATTTTTCAGCTTATACTTGACTTGCTGTAACAGCTTTCTAGTTGAGCTCTGTGGTTCTAATTTCTACCCATTCACCTTGTAGCTTACATTCAGACTTCCTTCCTAAAACTGTGCATTTATTACACACTGCAGTGGCTCCTTTTTCCCACCCATATCAAATCTATAATGCACTGGTTAGTTTTATAACCCTGCATCAAAAAGTTTCCCTTTGTTCATTCTCTTCTTTTTCATTCCTAATCAGTGTGAACCTTCTAACTCTAGTCAAGCTAGCCATCACCACTATTCCAAGAACATGCTTACCTCATGGTGCTCCTGAAATATATTTATCCTTTCTCCTTTCTAAATCCTACCCACATTTTAAGACCAAGTTTAAGTCTCATTTCCTCCATTAACAATGGAGATGTACTACATCTGTCTTGACCAGTTTTCTCTGCTGAACACTTACAGTCCATGCACTAAATAACTCAGGACTAGATACTTTCTTGTAGTGATCACTATTACTTCATGAGACTATGACAATTCTTAATGGCAAGAATCACATTTTATACTTCTATCACTTTCTTTCTGCCTTGCAAAGGGCAAAAGCCCTAGTATAATAATTATTCATTATCTATCTGCCTAGAATATAACATAATTTCACTGCATTATTTATCAACACCAAACTTGAATCTAACCAAATAAATGCATCTACAACAGTCTTCTTATACTGAATGCAGACCTAATGCAGGTAATCTCTCTACATAACCCAAATGCTACAATTGTGCTTTCTCTAGTGGTTGTCTGCACTTTAGCTATTTTGTTCCTATTACTGCCTATTTTAAAAATAAGAATTCAGTATCTATCTGAGATCATTCTTTTTTTTTTTGAGATGGAGTCTCGCTCTGCTGCCCAGGCTGGCGTCAGTGGCGAGATCACAGCTCACTGCAACCTCTGCCTCCTGGGTTCAAGTGATTCTCCTGCCTCAGCCTTCCAAGTAGCTGGGACTACAGGCACCCGCCACCACACCCGGCTAATGTTTTTTGTATTTTTAGTAGAGACGGGGTTTCACCATGTTGGCCAGCCTGGTCTCGAACTCCTGACCTCGTGATCCACCTGTCTCGGCCTCCCAAAGTGCTGGGATTACAGGCGTGAGCCACCGCGCCCAGCCCTCATTCTCTTCTTGATTCACCCAAGTGGGAGAAGTAAGCATGAGCAGTGAACTCTTCCCTCATATATGCCACTGGCATACCTGTAGAACTCCTCTACGATGGTAGTTTCCTAATCAAAGAAGGCATCAAATAATCAAATGATGACTCAAGGGGCAACTTTCTATTGGAGAAATATCTTCTTTCAAGGTAATTTCAGGGTAATTTTCTGAAAAGATGTTCAAGAATGAATGAGGAAAATCTCAGTTTCTAATTTTGCTACCACATGACCATTTTTTCTCTTTTTGATAAATTACTTTCATCTCTGTGCATTGTTTTATTTTTTGATTTTCTCTAAATATTAGTTTGAATATCTGATGAGGGCTGGACACAGTATACCTTTTTAGAAGATAGTACTTTACATGGGAATATTTATGGTACTCATAGTTTCCTGGGTCCCCTGGCTAAGAAAATTCTACTTTAAGTATCACTCATTTACCAACAAGGAAAGAAAAAAAAGAAAAATCCCTGGAAAATTCTTGGTTTCCTCTACTGAAACCACAGGGATGTAGGAAGAAATAAAAATCTTTGAAACTGCTTTAACTTTTTTTTTTTTTTTTTAAAGTTGAAGTCTGCTTTGTGGTGTGTGTGTGAAAGCAAGATTCTGCAGTCAATGACTTTTTCCCAGGATGTTTTCTTTTTCTTTTTCTTTTTTTTTTTTTTTTTTTTTTTTTTTGGAGAAGATGACATTTCTCCAGATGTTTTCGGGGTAATTATTTTTAAATAAACAAAGGAAAAAATAGTTGAGTGTTTTTTTTCACTCTAAAGCAGGGCAATATAGCATCTTAGAGCAATCCATACACTAATAATCCACATACTAATAATATTATGTTCAGTGTAGCACATGCTTATTCTGATCTTTAGGTTGTGCTGACTGTGGAGAGGTGTACTATGTGGCTTGACTCTGTACTATACATCTTTTCATATCAGTGTCCCCTTTCATAATTATTCTGTGTCTGTGTGAGGCTCAGGATTGCAATCACATGACAAAGCACAGGGGACAAAGGACATGTCACCCAGTTAGTTCTCCAAAACATGAGATTTTTCAAGAGGAAACAGCCAGACTCACTCTGATACTCAGGCAAGAGCTTGCTATCTTTTCCCATCAAAGGTCAGCAGAGGACATGGTTGTTACATCACTACAATTCTTTCTACATGAAGTTTTCCATTTATTTAGATAAGAAGAATGTGATTAGAGAGCTTTCTGAAATTCCCTCTAGATATCAGACATCTGGAATTTCCTTGAGAGATCTGCCCATTAGTTGAATCACTTGTGTACTTAAAAAATGCTCAGTAGTAAGAGATCTTGCACTTAAAATGTAGACTTTTCAACTAAATTCCTGTAAGAAAATAAAAATATCACAGTGGCTCAAACATTTGATGAAAAGTGATGTCACCTTTATCCTCTCATTTGTCATCTCAAATGCCACTTAAGTATGGCTCTTAAAGGAGCCTGACACTTGTCCTAACGGATAGTGTCTCACTCTCAAACTCAGTCAATGAGCAGACATCTGATGACAGTACATCTCTAGCATCTGCTTCTAATATTTAAGACTTAAATAGGTACCAAGCATTCTGCTTGGTATTGATGTGCATTATCTTTTACAACTATTATCTCCATTTTACAGATCAGGACATAACGGTATAGAGAAATTAGACAGAGGCCCAGTTTTCCAACAGAGTGCTATGTAGCTTCCACTAAGACCAAAAGCCTCCTTCTACTGAGCACTTAATAAGTATGTAGGGCTGAGCTAAGCACTTTTCAAATATTATCTTTTCTACTGTAGGGTAAAATGTTACCTTTTCTAAACTAGTCTTAATAGTTTTCTAAGGAAGCTGTTAAGCTGGATGTATATAAACTAAAGTAAAACTCCTGGTAATTATCTAATGAAATAAGATTCTCAACATAAATATGTTTTGAACTTCAGGGCTGAAAAATTATAAACATAATACTTAACCTGCATTATTTTTTCCATTTCCCTTAAATATAACCAGAGTATGTTATGGGACCTTGACCATCCAATTTTGCTGTGGCTTTAACTTAAACAAAGACAGCCCTACAATTAAAAGAAAACATGTTCTTGCTTTACTGGGAAAGTCTTACCGCTGTATGTAAGAGTTATTCACACCACGGTGATCCAAATCGTGGCTTAGTGCAGCAATCAGCAATGCAAGTATCTCCAGGTCAGTCAGCTTGTTCTGCATGACCAAAGACATTGGAGGAAAGAGAGAACAAATATAATGTGGTGAAGGACATTATATTACCTCTTTTCAGTAATCTTTTTTTTCGCCTCAGTGCTTTACATACATACTTCTCTATAGTCACAAAGGACTAACCCTAGAATCCTATTCTTCAGGGAATCAGTTGTCCTTTGTCATTCAGAATGGGATCACCACAAATGTCACTTATCAACAGGAAAAGCTGAAATGCCTCAATAAATTAATAATCTGTCCACCTATAGTAAGTATTGCTAATTCTTAATTATTATGTGAAATAATCATAATAAACTTTAAATAATTGTTTTTTTCCTCTTTTAATTCCCTGCAGATTCTGTTCACTCTCTGCTATCAGTTGCTGTGTCCTTAAGGAATGCAGACAATGTTAATTCAAGCAAAACAATAGAAAGAAAATAATTTGAAATGAAAACTTGGCTTTAAAAAGTTACATAATCTACTCTCCAGCTAAATATAGGTTATTTTTTAGTATCTGCTATGAGTATTATCATTAATACTGTTCCCGTTCATTCGCAAAAAACACAAGTTAAAATTATCATCAGCTGTATTTTCCTAGAACTCTCAGTACTCTAAATAGGTTTTACAACAAACACAAAAAATCATCATATTGTTATTCCTCACAGAGAACTAGGATAGTTTTCAGTGTTGATAATCCTTATGACCTTCCCTACCCCAAAATAAGTTTACATGATTTCTTACACTGGTTGAGTATCCCTAATCTGAAATCCAAAATGCTTCCAAATCTGAAGCTCTTAGAGCACCAATAAGTCTCAAAGGAAATACTCATTGGAATATTTTGGATCTTCAGATTAGGTATATTCAACCAGTAAGTATAATGCAAATATTCCAAAGTCTGAAAAAAATCTGAAGTCCAAAACACTTCTTGTCCCATTTCGGATAAGGGATACTCAACCTACACGTGTTTGCTAAGGTAGGAAAATACTACTATTGTATTTAATTGCACCTCACTTCTTTAATAACAATCACTTCTTCTAGATTTAGCCAGTTAAAATGTGCACCCTATGAAAGTAGAGACAGAGAATAACATTTTAAGAATTTATTTACAAAAAGAAAAAGGCAGGGAAGCACTGAATTAAAAACAGTTATATGATGGATGCCTGGAATCACTTACCTAGAATAACTAGTCGATTCCCACTGAAGTTAGAATCTAAGGACAGAGATATGGATAAAATTTGGCCTGGAAAGGAACGAATTACTTGAACGTTTTCTGCATTGATCTTCCTTTTAAGCAGTCTCTGGTCAATGTATATGAAACCAAAACCCTTTCTATGAAACAGTACTTACAAAATTTACTGAGTGCTCCAGAGAAAATGCGATAGAGACCCCTAACTTATCAATGAAGCAAGTTCAGGACTTAGGTGGTTTTTGAGGAATTCTACTATGGAGCAGGTTGAATGTGAACAAGAGAAATGTGATACTTTTTCTTACTTTTTCTTAATAAGGCAGTGTTTTCCTCAGAAGGAAATATTTATTTGCCCAAAGACTATTTACGTGCAACATGAAGTTATTTTGAAGGTTTTCTAATATGCCATATATATCATATATGGAAGAAAATTAGCAATGAAGTAGTTTTGCCAGATTAGTCCTCTTTAATTAACAAAATATAACTTATTATGTAAGTGGCAGCAAATATTATTTTAAATCATTATCTGTGCACCTTAAAGTGAAATTGAAAGAATATGCTATAAATTTTACTACTAAGCAACAAAATGTATTAGATATATGAATGGCTCTAAAAAGTACCTGAATTTTGCCTGCTTTTAGAGCAGCAAACATGCACTGAGCTGTATTAAAGGCATGTCTCCAATTATGATAGGCAACATTCTTCCGATAATTCTTCTTAACACTTAAAATCCATCTGCAAAGAACCTTTAGGGAATAAAACATAAGTAGTAACAATAATTGCCAACATCTTCACACATTTACTATGTTCCAGACACTACAAAGCATTCACATTTAGCCTGATACTCCGATTTGGATCATCTTACAGACAAGAAAACTGACACTCAGAGAGGTAACTTGCTGAAGGTCATATTGTTAGTTAGGGATGGGGCCAAAATTCTAACTTGAGCAATTTGACTTCACAGCCTACCATGTTAAGTACCATGCTAATTAAATTGATATAAAACACAAGACATCCCTAAAAGGGTATTTTTGGCAGGGTAGGGCACTGGGTAGGTTTTTTTTTTTTTTTAATAAAAGGCCCATGTGTCCATGTGCCATGTCCATGTGTCACCAACTAGGAGAGTCCAAAGGTTCACATAGGTATGAATTCACCATTTGAGAGCCATAAAAGCGGCCACTCCCAAGTTCTTCCCATGCTCTCATGTTGTATATCCGTGAAGGTATTTAGTGCAAGGCCCTGGGGGTGGACTAGTAACAAGGTATATAGCACATGTCCGAGGACAAATTGGAGCTACAAGACAATGCCGTCATTAGCTCTTTGTCCTTTTAAATTATACTTATTCAGGTAGTTACTGCCTGGTTACAAAGAAGTAATTAAAAAAAATATATGCCAAGTAAAGCCCTGGGGTCCATATAAAAAACACTTTAAAAGATGGCCGGGGGCAGGATAGACTTCAGCAAGTCTCAAGAGTTGGGTTTAATTCAACTTCTAAGTGGTGTATTAAATAAAATCCCCAGAGACTCATGGGCCCTAAACATGGTCTGTGTTAGCATCAGAATCTGCCTGTCTTCAAATCTGAGTGATTTACTATACTTTTGGGGATTTGTAAAATAAATATGTGATTCTCCCTGCATGTATCACTGGAGTTGCTTCAAACACAAAGAACATTGCTCTGGGAAATGGAAAAAGTACCAGGGAAAAGAATGTTGCTTTGACAATATTCAACACAATACGATTAGCTACAGAAGTAGGCCAAAAACAAGGTTTCTTCATTGTCGGTAGAAACTGCTTATAAAGAACTTGGTGGGAAATCAATGCTTCCATATCCTCCCTTTTCTTTTCAGGTCATTTTATTCCTGTTCTATTGCTCAGTTTACAGGAAATTCTGATAACAAAGAACACTAATGTCTCCTAACCTTTTTACCCACTGAGTTGCCATATTCCAAGCGGAGGATTTCTGTGTGCCTAAGATTGAATGTGTTCACCCCAAGCATACTGCAGCTTCTTACACCATTTTTTCATATCTGAATAGAGTCTGTCAGGAAGGTGATGGATGAATCTTACTGGGAGACTAATCTTACTGAAAGACTTTTAAGTAAGATCTATAAACTCTCTTTGATATGTTTAGAAAATATGTTGCAGAAAATTACTGGTGATTAATTAAAGCAGCAAGAAAAAAAACAGGAAAACCCAGAAATTTAAACTTTGGATATATCTTTTTACTAATCATAAATGTACAGATATAATTAAATATATAATACCATATATTGTGAAACAATGACCAAAATGACTCTATGAAACATAATTCCTAATGGACTACTCTATTTTCCTTTTATTAAGACGGACCTAATAGAATTGGATAACCCAATGGACAAAGTAGTTAGTACCTATATTTAAGTACAGTTTTAGATTCTGTTACCAGGATGTTCTCAACAGCATACAAGAAAATTATGGTCATATCTGGTAAGTTCTCAGTGGATATGCTGGACACCATTAAAATTTGTAAGACAGTATTTTGTACAGGACTACTGAGTACTTAGTTGCAGTTTGGATGACTCTACAGAGCATGTTCAATACGTTGAATCAGTCTCCAACAATTATGGAAGGTTTCCCGAGTGGTGAACTCAAGATGCCACCGGAGAAAAAGAAGAAACAGAAAACAGCTTAGCTCCTGCTTCAAGAAACTCAATCAGTAGTGAAAATAACAAAATTGCATATATAAAGGAAATAAGTAAATAAACATAAAATTGAGAGCAAGTTTATACATTGCCAAATAGCAATTGAAGCAGCATGAAGTCAAGCCTAGGGTTCTCTTACAAACATATTCTTAAGTCAGGCTCTGAAGAAGAGAGATGTTTGTTGTGGCAGAGAGTGGAACAGACATTATTCAGGGAGGAATGAGATGTAAAAGATAGAAAGTGAAAATAAGCACAGCACATGCAGATTGGCTTGAGCAGAATGAAGAATCTGTTTCAGAGATCAGCAAGAGGCAATGGTTACAATCATTATAGGAGAATAACTAAAGATTTAGAAGCCATGCAGAGAACATGAAGATCTGTCTTTCAATATGAAATATTCTTAGTCACAACAGCTTCATGATGTTAACATCCTCTCTAGCATTAACATTTTAATTTCATCATCCTAAAATTATACTGACAATAATATCTGAAAGAAACAAAACAGAAGAGGCACTGAGGAAGGAAGGCCAGCCAGAATGATGGCAATGTTCAAGTTTGATGTTGGCCAGAATTAGAATAATAGTTATTCAACCAGAAAAGGTAGGATGATGAATCAGACATTAAGAGGAAATATTTTCCTCATGGATAAAAACCCAACAACTGGTAAGAATAAAGATTTCTACAGAAACTTTGAGTGATTATCTTCATTACCTAACCCTCAAATGCTATCTAAAGGCCAAAGAGAAATAAATCAACTTACATGAATTTCATTTAAAAGTACAAGAATCACATTCCTCTACTCTAGCCAAGTCCTTTCAACAGAATCATTATTAGTTTCAAGAATGGGAGTACTCAGGAATGGAAAAGGATTTGAGATACTATATAGGTTTATAAAGTCCTGTAACTAGCAAGAAGCAGAAGTGAGATTCACATAGAACTTCTGGCTCCAAGTGAGATCTTCATCTCATCAATAGATACGGCTTTAAAAAATGAGCCTTATGACCTACTATTGAGAAATTTGATGAGTGATGTAACCAGTCAAACTTGGCCTAAGAATGGGATAACTGACATGGACTCTACACCTGTTTGTTAAACAGAATATTATAGATAAGTACATACATACACATGCATACAAATAGATAATCACAGATGCACGTATAATTCTCGTGAGACTCCCATGGGGAGAATAATACCATTACCCCTAATAACAGAAAAGGAAACTGAGAATATGAGTGATTAATTGCCCAACGAAAAAAGAGCTAAACAGTAGCAGAGGTATGACTCAAAAATCCATGATCTTTCTACTCTACCATGCTGTCTCAATTTCTTCATTTGTAAAATGGGGATAACAGTAACCCCAGTAACACCCTTTCTAGAGAACTTGTTGAAATAATTAAATGGCATGATATCCCTTAATCAACGCACTCTAACAAGAGTAAAGTATTATTAGGTAAGAGTCTATGGACAATTGTTCTTTATTTTCACCTAAGAAAGAGTAACATAAACTTTGGTTAAATTCAGGAAGAACCAGATTTGGGCCTCCAATAATACCATAAATGACAATGTATTAATCTTAGCTATATTCACTCTTAGTTTTCATTTCTGTGAAGCCTTTGAGAGCAGGGACAACTCATCGCTGAAATGTGCACCTGGCAGAGTCCTGAATTAATACAATGCTAAATAGTGGAGGCCTTCAAGATATTTAAATTTTCAGATAGGAAATCTGTACAAGGAGACTAGACATTCAACTGATCAGAAAAAGTAATTTTTAAAGGCAAGATTACTGAATTCTTTTTTTAAATAGTCCTTTCTGCTGCTTCTTATTCTTTGGTGCTATATATTATAATACATAGCCATTATGAAACAACGGAATTCCCTAGTATCTCCAAACTGATATTAGAAGATATTTAAGTTTTTCTATTTTCTGAGAAGTGAATAAGGTAAGCAACAGAGGTTAAAATCAGTTTTCATCTTCACCCATATGGGTGACCCTGTTCCAACTAAAAGCTTGGCCTCCCATCAGGCCCCTTTATTTCCTCCTTCATTTTCAAAGGAGTTCACTCTGCTTCGGTCCTTCCCTGTACACTATTGTTATAACCATTGCAGTGAGATCATGCTACTTCTCTGCATAAAATTCCTGTGACTCACCATTGTTTTCAGGGTAAAATCCAAATTCATCTGTACGGCTTACAAGGTTCTGTATCATTTGCTTCTCACCTTCTTCCATTGCTTCTCTTGCCATTCTTACCCCTCAACAGTACTCCTGGCCCTCACCCCCAATCTCTGCTGTCATGCCTTTGAACATCCTGCTCCTATTTTTAGGGACACTCTCCCTTAGTCTTCACCCTGATACTTGATACATGCTAGGAGCCCATTAAATGTCTTTTTGATAATGATAATTTTTCTTTAAAAGTCTCGGGTATATATTAGGTGACAGTATATTAATCACTAAAATGTAAAAATCCCTATTCCATGTTTGCATTCAAAACCAATTCTCTCTCTTACATACACACACACATACACATAGACTTTTCCAAAGGATGTTGCTGCATTCCTACCTCATGTTTCATCTGGAAGTTCTGCACAAGGTTGAGGTCAGTAAACATCCGAATTGTACACAGTGCTGTTTCCAGATCAGACAGCTCAAAGTCACTAAAGCTAAAGTCAGTAATTTTAAGGGTCTGGGCAGATGGCACCACAGCGGCCTTAGGTAAGGAAAGAAGAAAAAAAAATGCTGTTAATTAAAGCAGCAGTGATTTGCAAGGTTTTCTTGTTTTGCTGCAGAGAAATAGCATATTGTGGCTTTTTTTTTTCTTTTTAATGAAAGACACTAGAAACCTTTTTGTACAGTGGCAACTCCACTCTGCATTTTTAAAACTGAGCCACATAAGGGTAACTAATATGGTTCAAAGTAGGCTAAGTGGAGAAAAGGGAGTTGTCACCCTTAGACTGTACCTGGAACAGTGAGCAACACTAAGAACTCTAGTGATCTGGCTCCTTTATACCTCCCCAGTCTTATTCACTCAAAAGAAATTTATAATTTATTGAGTAAATATTCTGGAACCATCCCAGTGCTCTGGGCTGCAAATCATCTGGTAAGAAGGGTAATGATAATGTTCTAAGCATTTTATGGTTAGTTCTCAGGACAGCCTTATGAAGTGGACACTGAAAAAGCTCCATTTTTCAAGTACAGGAACTTAAGCACAAAGAGGTTAATTTTCTTGCCAGTGGCAGCCCAGCTAGTTAAGGAATGAGGATGCCAGGCCTCCAGTCCAGGAAGACTATCCTGTGCCCAGACTAGCAGAACCTGCCTCCCACCATACTTGCCTCACACAAGCCTGATCATAAGAATCACCTGGGTGCCTATTAAAAAACATTCATTTGGACCAAGGAGCCCTGGCTCCCGCAGACTGAGCAGAGCGCACAGGCTCCTCTCCTAGGTGTTTTGCTGGGCCCTGTGGGATGGGAATTTAAAGGAACCTCCACTCCTCTGCCCTTGGACCATTTACCCTGTCAGCACTTTGTTAACTGTTTTAGCT
Source organism: Pan paniscus (assembly GCF_029289425.2). Classification (NCBI taxonomy): domain Eukaryota; kingdom Metazoa; phylum Chordata; class Mammalia; order Primates; family Hominidae; genus Pan; species Pan paniscus. Next base: position 117,303,865 of record NC_073252.2, read on the forward strand.
AGATCAGGCTATTAACTGGACCAACGGAGGCCTTTACGTGGTTTGAAGTAGAGGGAAGAAAAATTAAATTTCAGCCAGGTTCTCAAACCCCTTAAGTTTCCTATGAGTATCTGAGATAGCACTACTTTGCTTTTGGGAAGTCAAAAGGTCAAAATAATAAAATCTTATGGAGCAATCTAAAGTAGATTTCCCTACAAATCTGAAGGCACTTGCACATTCTCCTTTTTATTCTGGACTTCAGATTTCACTTACATATACCAGATTTGTTTAAACTTTCCATGAATGTCACCCTCTTCATTCAAGCTAAGAATTTTTTCCCAAGACCAAAACTGACCAGAAAATATGCATTCTGTTAAGTCAATTCCATAGGCTAATGTGTGGACCGAAATAGGGGAAGAAAGAAGGATTTAAAATGTTTAGATAAAGGGCTTAGTTGTTTATCCAGCCTCCAACATCAGAGATGGAGCGGTAACTCAAGTTTGGGAAGTGCGGAGGTGGGAAAAAGCCCACCTTTTAACTCAAAGCAGATAACAGCTGCTTTCTTTAAAATACAGTGCAATGGACAGGAGAACAGATGTTTTTTCCTTAGGGCATCATTATTCTTACAGCAGGAAGTTTTCTTTCTTTCCTTCCACAAAGAACATTCTAAAAGCTACAGGATAGAAGCCAGCACAGCTTGTGCCTCTTTCCATTATCTACTGTAATTCCTAATCTCTCTCTCTACTAAGAGAAAAGAATCTTTTCTTTTGCTTGTTTGGTCACACCACACTACAACTCAAACATTCTGAGCTGACCCAGTGGGGACATGCAAACATTTTCCATAAGAGCCTTGTGGTCAGTGATATACAGGTTCAGAATTCTGGGATCTATTATTAACAAGCCATGAGAAGTCAGAAATCCTTTCAAGCTCTTGTACTCTGCTTCTTTGACCATCACAAGAGAATTCAACTTTCTGTTTAACTTAGAAAGGCTTGGGATAAAGGTGATTTTAAGTAAAACATAATTACCTATTATTTTTACTTATCACGTTGTAGGATAAAATATTGTACATTTTACTAATAGCAGGAAATAAATTTACTAACAGCAGGGAATAAAGTATGTGGTATTTCTGGCATAGGATGTATATACAGTTCCAGATTTTCACAGTTTCTGTTTTAGTGACTTTTATTCATTAGAATTAGCAAAATTAGATTTCTGAGTTTGATTTTCTTCAGGGGATTTTATTATTGCATTACGGTTTTGAAGCCTAACAGAAAGAACATATTTTACAGAGTCTGTAAAACAATAAGGTACTATAAATATAAATATGTATATGTATTTTTATGGTTGGGTAATCCAATTCAAAACCACTGGAACTGTGATACCACCTAATACCACCCAATATTGCGTATTTATATGAGAGCACAATGTCTCTGAATTCTTGGACAAAACAGTTTAGATATTAGTGTTTAATTCAAATATGGTTAAGCTCTTACAGGACTATGGTTTTAATGTCAAATTAACCAAATATGGAATGCAAAAAATAAAAATAAAAAAACAAAGCTCATTGGGTTAAAGATTCAATCTGACAAACAATTTGATGGTATATGTATTCTTCTGGGTTCTTCAATTGTACCTGCCACTCAAACTAATAAACTGGGCCTCTAGTGACTCTTTAAAGGAATTATATCATAAGTCTTTTTATGATCCTTTTCTAATACCATGGCCCTCTTTTCACCATTCTTGCAAAAATTAAAAATTAAAAAAAATTCAACTCTGGACATGAAAAGTCACTAAGAGTGGAACGAGAGTTAATCTTTGAGTGCAGGAATGTCTTGAGTTAAAGCAGTAGTCAGAGTTATAAAAATATTTCAATTTTGCAGTGACCTTAAAACTAATTGTTCTAAATACCATCTAACTGATAAGGAGCTAAATAGTAAACTGATGTCCAGCTGACAAAATGCTAGATCAGCTACCATATTTACATTTCAGCATGAGATGATGATCAGAAACAGAAACTTAAAAGCAAGGTGAAGCAAGTGATAAAAAGGAATGTCGGCTATTGGAGGTTCTAGTCCAGATGTTCCACTGACTTTGTCACCCTGAACAAGATGTTCAATCTCTCTGCCTGCTTTTTTGAACGTGTAAAAGAAGGAAGTTGGAGTAGACTATCTCTAAGGTTTAACATTCTCTGATATATTAATACATTTATCTCTGTATCCACAGGGCTCAAGCACTTCTTACTGCCTCCTCACTCTGGAACCAAATGCCTTACTGTAAGTGGCATCTAGATCTTGCCAGTGACTTTCCTGTACAGGGCCTAAACTCAATCTCTGGTTTTCTCAGCATTTAAGGTACATGGATGGGTGCACCTTGGCAGTTAAGATTATGTTGTATTTTTCATGCTTGATTCCATACACATCACTTTGGTCCTGCTTCCTCACAGGTAGGAGGAGGGATATTTCACAGCTCCTGGCTTAAATGGAGGACCCTAGCCTCTACTGGGTTAAAGTAGTGGAGGGTTAGACTCAATATGTGGTAGCCTCTCTTCTTATTGCAATAATGTTCTAAATTTTAAAAACTGACTTTTCTGAAATTGTCATTTTTTTTTTCAGGGATGGGGGAAGTGTCTATGTATTTGCCATCTGTTTTTAAGGTTAATTAATAATCTCTCTCTCACAAGAGAGAAAAAGAAGGCTCTCTTCCAGGCCTCTTTGTTTCTTCTCTGCCTAGAATGCATATTCCCATGTTTTCACATAGCTAATTCTTTAACTTTTTTTATGTCTCAGCTGCATCAGGGAAACATTCACTAGTCCTTGTGATAGCAAGGCTCCATTAACATCTGTTTCAACCTTTTTCTAGTGAGTCTTCATCTTCCGAAGAGGCTAGACAGCTAACAAAAATACATTTCCTTGACTCTCTTGCAACTTGGGTTCCAGATAGATTTGGTTTCGGCAATGAGGCAAACTTGAGTGAGACTTGAATTTCAAACTAATGTAGTGACACATGGGAAACTCATTATTTTGGGGGGACGTGACTCTAGAGGGAATACTGCAGTCCTGCAGCTTGCAGTTCTGCTAGCAGCTTTCTGACTCTGGCCTATGTATGTAGAAGTTTCCATAGTGAGCCAGAACAGCAATTTTGTTCTAGGACTTATTCCTGGGATGACTTACCTACCCTTTCCAATGATTTGAAAGTACTTAGTTAAATTCTTTTCTGCTTAAAATAGCTACAGTAGTTCCTACTACCTGCAGTTGAACCCTGTTGATGCTCTATTTTGCAACGAAAGCATGTGTAGGCAACAGACTCTCAAAAGTTTGAATATTTGACCTGATGAGTTTGAAGGCAGAGGGGATCCGTTTCCATTAGAGCAGCAGTTCTCAAAGTTAAGTTCCTGGACCAGCAGCATCAGCATCTGGGAACTTGTTAAAAATGCAAATTATTGGGTCCCAACACAGACCTACTGAATCAGAAACCCTGGGAGTGGGGCTCAGCAATCTGCGTTACAGAAACCTTCCAGGTGATTCTGATGAATGCTGAAATTTGAGAACCACTGCATTAGGGATAGGTTATTGGTAGTAAATAGTAGTTAACAGTCATTTTAAGTGAACAGTTTAGAAAAAAATGCCTTTTTGTGGACCCAGTGGTGACTGCCATATCACAGTGTGATGGGCAGAAACTGTAAGTGGGTTGGCTGCTTCTTGCTGTGTCAGAGAGATTAAAGAAAGAAAATGAAGGGCTCTGGGCTTTAAATTTTTGGCTCAAATAATGGTCTGAAAACTAGGGAAGTTTTATGGCTTTCCTAAAACAGTCTATTTCTTGTAGTACTGATGTAGCCAAAACCCAAGTGTAGTCTTATCCTACAGGTTGCTGAATTACAGTGTAGGTTGAAATCACAGACTTGCCACATCTCCTATGTGAAAGTTAAAGCACTGATTAGGAAGGAGTGGAGCATCAAGAAATGAAATTGAGACATATGAAAAGATCTGGATAATGACATGTATCTCAGACCATTCACTCTAGAATATGTTTCTATATAATTTCACAATGTTTTATACTTTACAGTCCCACCTCTTTTTCCTAATTGTAATTATACAAATTGTATAATTATCTTATATATGACTTTTTATTCACTGTTATATATGGAGCACCTAATATAATGCCTGCATAGAATAGGGGTTAAATATTGAATGAATAAATAAATGGGTTTTTAAATCATCTAGTACCTAATCAGTTTCTCCATATTATGCAGAACTATTTCATATAAATTTAATTTGGCATAGAGCTATAGTACAGTATTCATATTAGTAATGAACTATACTATGGCGGAAACAACCAATATGTTGTGGTACGTGCCTTTTTCTCTTAAAGTTCAATTATTCAATTTATTTTCTTTTGAAAAATTTTAATAATTGAGTTTCTTCGTTCATCTGCACAACAAATACTCCATTGCTGTAATTTTAAAAAATCAGTTACAGCTTGTCTTAATAATCATTAAGATTTGATTCTCTCACTTCCAACAACACTGAAAACCCAGGATGAGAAAGCAGTGACCAAAAAGTTTTCCAATTTTTAGCTGCTTTCGTAGGAAGTTACTGAAAATGGTGAATTCCAGATTGTTCCCCATAAGTAGAGAACTGGTTATACATTATGAATAAAAAGTTTACACTTTTTTTGTGCTTACAAAATATGACATATTTTCCCCCAGTAAGCTTTCCACCTACCTAATTCAACTTAAGCTAATTTAAACATGAGTGTATAATTTCTTTTTTTTCTTTTTTCTTGAGACGGAGTCTCATTCTGTCATCCAGACTGGAGTGCAGTGGCACAATCTTGGCTCACTGCAACCTCCACCTCCCAAGTTCAAGTGATTCTCCTGCCTCAGCATCCTGAGTAGCTGCGACTACAGGTGCATGCCACCACGCTAGCTAATTTTTGTATTTTCAGTAGAGACAGGGTTTCACCATGTTGGCCAGGCTGGTCTCACACTCCTGAGCTCAAGGATCTGTCCACCTTGGCCTCCCAAAGTGTTGGGATTACAGGTGTGAGCCACCACGCCTGGCCAAAAAAATGAGTGTATAATTTTTTGAGTGCTTATTATTGGAATCGCTAGTGCAAAAAGGCTTGGAACATCATAGGAACATAAAGATTTCAATGGTATTGCTACTAGATATTGAAAATTGATGTTCCCTCCCCCACCTATTGCCACTATGAGCAATAACTAATACTTAATGGAGCAAATGTACCAGGAACACATTTGCTCTGATTCTGTGAGGTAAATTCTTTTATTATCCTAATTTTGCAGAGAAAGAAACTGAAGCACAAATAAGTCACATATTTGCCTGAGATCACACACCTGGAATTTGAACCTAGGTATCTCTCTCTCTCTAGTACCCAATGCTCTCCATCTTGCTACAGTCACAAATATGAAAGCTGACAATGAAAATGTTATCTCAGTGTCCCTCAACATGGCTGGCTCTATCACCAGTTTGTAGACTGTTTTATATATTTAATCAACTCTCAAATTATTTCTAGTTTCTTAATCATTTTAAGGGAAAAGAAAGCAAAATCTTATTAAATGTATTGAAGGAGCTTGATCTGTGTTTCTTTTTCCTTCATGCTAGATTATAGGCTTTCTAAAAGTCTGGGTTTTCCAGAATCCATTCATTGATTCATTCATTGATTCAATCATTAGACAAAACACATAAACCAAGTTCATGTTAAGCAATCACTAAATGACAGCTATTATTATTATCACCAAGAACTAACAGCCTGAAGGGAAAGATAGATACATAAATGAAATACATATTTTTTAAGTGGAATAACAGAAGGAAGTATGTTAGTAGCTTGCCCAAGTGATCCCTAACAACACAATGATAGAGAATGTGAGTCCACATTTTACTTTTTTCATTAAAGAGAATCTTTCCTGAGCTTTATCAATGCCTCACTTAAGACAAATGACAGCCCTTCTTTTGTTCAACTTTTTATCATTATAATGGCCATTCACACGACAAAAGGGACATACTTGTGTCCCTTTTACACAAGTATAGAGAGTGCCTTTTTGTTTATTCAATAGAGAAGAAACTTTATAGAAAATAATACATTTATAAAATGTATGGTCTCCTTGAAGACCATAAAGCATATGTTTGTAGAAAATAATATACTTGGGTAAAGTAAATATAATGATCATTTAAAAATTATTACATTTCTAATTTTTAGTGGATGCCTCATGAGAAAGGTCTATATTTAGGCTACAGCAAAGTCTCTGGTAACTTCAGCAGAAAATAAAGACATGTGGCTACATGGCTACGCAATTTGCTCAATTGTGTAATCTTTGTACAAAAAAAGGTCATACTGCTATCAAAGGCATTCTGCTTGCCTTAGGTCTGAAGCGTGAAATCTTAAGAGCCAAAATAAAAATTACGGAAACTGGAAACAATTCCTAATAGCCAACTGCTAAGAAAAGAAAAGGCTCTTTATTCAGAAAGTTATTTATTAAAGTAGTGTGAAAAGAATGGCAGTGATGGAACTTGGTCTTTCATAAAATGTCAAATTCTTCCAATTAGCCTCAGTGTTGTATAAAGGTATTTTGTTATATTGCTCCTTGGTATTTATTCAATATAAATGGTCCACAGGAAAAAAGGTTTCAATCTCAATAATCCATTTTTAAAGAAATTATTTTTATTACATATTTGATGGGTTATATCAGTGGCTGTAAGGAGACATCTCCTGCCAGGTGTTTTAAGCCCTTCTTATTGGCTCTGACCACCACTCCTACCTCACAGGATACTTCTTAATGGAGAGCAGTTTAATTCCAGGTCTTTGAATAAAGCCACCTTGACAGCTGCCACATTACACCTTATGGAAGACCATTATCTTTCTCCACTTTCCGCATGCCCAAGAGGGGTGTTTTTAAAGAAGAAACCACACAATTAGTTTATAAGGCTTTTAGAATTTATCTTTTTCCAAGAGGGAAGTGAATCCAAAGACAGATAAGAAAGAAAACTACTTTTAAAACGGGAATGAGTATGAAATTCAGTAAATCTTGCAGACAGTAAAGAAATGAATCAGGCACAGTGGGACTGGACTAGTATATTTTCTTTAATAACAGCATCAACATGTTATATGATTTTTCCTTTTTTTCTAACATTATATAAGTGAATCCCTTTAAATCTCAATAAGAGGCACCGACTATAGAAAGTTTTATAATGTGCTTATAGTTTTTCAAAATCATATAGAAAGCATGTAATAATGTTAAGATTCTGATATAATATGCACACATTTATAAGAAAACTTTTAGAGTAAATTTATGATTGCAATTGGGAATAATATACACAGATCTGATTACCATCTTGGTTATTGAGTTCCAAATAAAAAAAATGACACTAAAACTATGGTGTTTAGAACTATACACAGTAGTTAGTAAAGAAGAAGCTCAAGAACAGTGCCCTCATATTTTGGAGCTAAGCTTATCATTGGAAGTAACCCACTAGTAAAATCAAATCAAAACAGACAAGATTAGCTTGTCACATGAAGGCAGAAAGAATCAAACAGAAAATCTAGTAGGTCTTGCCAATGTGAAAAACATGTAGCCCAGTTAATGTTACATACATCTACAAAAATCAATGTCTCAATCGACGGTGTACAGAAAGTCCAAAGTATTGTTTCAGAGGATTTCTAGGACTGTTTGAGGAAGATGATGCCTTGGGGCTTCCCAACCACTGAGTTGTGGACTGGTACCCGACCGTGGCTGGTTAGGAACCAGGCCACATAGCAGGAGGTGGTGAGTAGTGGGAGTGAGAATTACTGCCTGAGCTCCGCCTCCTGTCAGATCAGTGACAGCATTAGATTCTCATAGGAGCATGAGAACTGTACATGCGAGGGATCTCGGTTGCATGCTCCTTATGAGAATCTAATGCCTGATGATCTGAGGTGAAACAGTTTCATCCCGGAACTATACCCATACTATGTCTCCATTCCGCCCGCCCCCCAACCCAACCCCTGGAAAAATTGTCTTCCACAAAATCAGTCCCTCGTGCCAAAAAGGTTGGGTACCACTGCCTTACTGGATGCCATAGGTAATTACAGTTCAGTGATAGTGGTTATCAAGATAGTCGGGCCAATACTTCTTTGTTAAATTATCTGCTCAAAATTTTTCCATTTATAATCTGGCCATCCATACAGAGTTTTCAAAAAATGAAGGAATATGATGGTCATCTTGACATAAGGAACTTGATCAGTGCCATAACACTGACTTAGGCATCAGAGATTTGGGTCAGGTACCTGGCTCCGCCCCTTACTGCTGTCACCTGCAGCAATCACACACATGTGTGATCAAGACAGGGTCATGGGAAGTTTTTGGCTCTGAAAGGTTAAGGTCAAGATGAGGAAAATTCTGGCCTAAGAAATCCTGCCTAAATGGTCAGCTAAGCTATAAGGACTGAACTGAAACAGCACTGCCTCTGTGACAAAAATGAGAAGCTATTTTATAAAACCAAACCCTGGTATATATTTTACTGTTCTAACAAGAAAGGAAGGCTGCCGGGACTGACCCACAGACCCTGACAGAGCAACAGATGAGAAAATGCACTCTGACCCAGATATCCAATGAAAGAGCAGGCTAGGGGACCAGGTAACCCACAGAAAGAGTTGTAGCAGCTGCAGCCCTGACAAGCTGGGGCTGCAGGCATTTATTTAGTACAGATTTAATGACAGAGGCCTTGAGTCAACACACTTGTGGGTAATTAACATGGTCACCCCTCATCCCCTTTCTATCTAACCTAAGCTTTTAGGCACTGGATAAGAGAATCTGGCTGCCTTCAGCCAAATCCTTTTCCGAAGCTTTTGTAAAACCTCCCAGCCTTCCAAGAAGGTTTGCATCTTTCCACAGTTTTTCCCGCCACCCTGACTGATCTCCTACAGAAGGCAAAAAAGGCTGTCAATCAATGAATCAAATATTTACTTCCTAGTTTTTCAGATAATAAATAAGCACTTATTATATTCTGATAATTAATTAACTTTCTAATAACCATAACAGGTCAGCCGGGGTCCTTTTATTATTATCTCTGCAACTTGCAACTAAGGATCATTAAAAGATATATGCAAAATGCTCAGTTTAACACCTAATTTATGCTACACCCAATTTTAAGCCAAGAGAAGGTTAGATTTATAATGGGATACAACACTCAAGCAACAGAAGTGGAAAAAATAAAGATTCTGAATTTCCTATCCACTAATTACTTTGTTATAACTGGAGAAATTTTTCTGGACACAGGCATAAATATTTAGTAGATTTAATTCTCTTAAGAATAAATTTGTTAAAATAAAAATTAAGAAAATATTTGATAGCTTTTCCATTTATTTTGGGTTTTAAATTGAGATAACCAGACAAATGACAGCAATTTTGGTGATTGCTGGATGATACAAACACCTGTGTAGCTAGGGCTGTACAGGCATTTTTATTTGGTTGATAGACAACTAGAACTGAAATCAGTTGCTGAATTTCAACCAATTTAAGTGAATTACTTGACCTACAAGCTATGTAACCCTAAATTTCTCAATGCAGCTGCCAGAAATCTATTTTCTAAATGCAACAACAGCTGGTTTTGAACAATACTGGAATATAGCAATTTTCAGTTATTCAAAAGTATTTTTCTCTTGCTAAAATTATAAACATTGAGAAAATAATTTTCAGATTTTTCTGAAAGACTACTATTTTCAAAGTGAAAAACAAACTTGAATATCATCTTTAGAAATTATTGCTAGCTTTTTTTTTAACCTAGAACAACACATATAATGATAGAGTGTAACCCTCACCTTCATTTTAGAAATAACTTAACCCTGCAGTGCCTGCAGGAACTTCAATATGTAGATAATTTCTAAATCACCAAACATATTGCTCGAAAACTACATCCTTCTAGGAAGAATAGACAAATGGGCCAATTAAGCCTGAGGTGAATAATACTTTAAACCTGTAAAGCTTTGTAAATAATTGAAAAACTGCTCATCACTTCAAATACTGTCATCAACATACAAAATAAATATAGACAATTCCATATGAGGTTAACTCAAAAAGGACCTTAACCTTTCAGGTGCAATTAGTATCTAAAGTTCATAGAATTGTTCTTGGCAGTTAACTCAGTTTCACTGGCAAATGACTCAGTTTCTTACTCATGGATTTAACTGAGAATGTTTACAAGTCCTCATTTTACTTTGTTCTGTCTAACTTACTCTCTCTCCAGTGCTGTGCAATCTTGTGTGGGCTCTGGATCCAGACTGCCTGGATTTAGTACTGGCACCATTCCCTCCTTACAACCTAATGAGATCCTGAGAAGCACAATAGAAATTCTCTAAGCCACAAATTCCCTCTTACAAAATGCTAACAATACTGATCATTTAGGTTGTGGATTCAGTAAACTTAGTTGACTTACACAAAGAACTTAAAACACGCTCGGTATACAGGAAGTGCTCAACAAATGTAGCTATTATTATTATCTGTATCCTCTTGTTTGGGCAAAAGAAGTGTTGCTCTTTCATGCCTAGCCCTCTTCAAGGTCCTTATCTCTTCACTGTCTCGCATTGTTATTCTCTCACTGACTCCTGTGCCTCCGCCTTTGCCTAAGAACATTCTGCCTCTCTTGCTTGTGAGCAATGCCAGCTCACACATTCAAAACCTAACCAAACAATAAAAAACTTCACATGATTTGGGCAACATCCTTCATAGCTGCTCCTCCACTCCGTTTTACACAAAACATTACAATTTTTGAATAGTCTATATTCATTTCTTCCACCATTTACTTTTACCTTTTGCAGTTTCACTTCCCTGAAACTGCGTTCTCAATAATCACTTAATCAACGAATCCACAGCAGCTTTTTCACAATCCTCATATTTCTCATCCTTCCTACCACTGATGAGATCTCCTCCCTTTTTGAAACTGCTTTATTTTGCCTTCTGTGCCACTGCACTATCCTAAATCTTCCTCCTTGTTTAACTACCACTTCTCTACCTTCCTAGCTGTTTTCTTTTCCTATTCCTTCCATCTAAGCCTATATTCACAGGAGTTCTGTTCTCAGTCTCCCTACCTCTCTGCACTCTCTCCCAATTGATGCACCCCTATGATTTCACTACCATGGGATGTTAACTCCCAAATCTCCACCTCTAGTTCTAAACACCACCACCTCATCGCTCGAGTCCTGCCTTTTCTGATTGCTGAAGATGTTCACTTGGTTGTTCAACCAGCACCTCAAACTTATCTTGTCCTAAATCAAACCTGCAGTTTCAGGGAAGTGAAACTGCAAAAGGTAAAAGTAAATGGTGGAAGAAATGAATATAGACTATTCAAAAATTATAATGTTTTGTGTAAAAGAGAGTGGAGGAGCAGCTATGAAGGGTGTTGCTTGAATCATGTGATTCTTAATATTCATCTTAATATTTCCACTTTTATGAATTAATGTCACCATCATTCTTTGAATTGCCAAGGTCAAAATATTTGGATCATCTTTCCTGTCTCAGCACAGTGTTCTGTGCACAAGCTCTGGATGGTGAACTTGTATCCTCATTCTTTCACTGCATGGCAGTGACCTTGAGCAAGTCACTGGGCTTCTCCAGGCTTCAGTGCGGCCTTCATAACATAGTTATGAAGTTTACATGAGAAAACAGTTGTGCAGTTTACATGAGAAGATGTACGTAAGGGCACAAAGAGTTTAGCATGTGGCAAACTATGATGAGGATGACAGAAAAAGACTCTCAATGATCTGTTCACACTTTTCTCATTCCTTACATAACTGTTGTCACAACTCACATGGCCCTTACCTATGTCATCACAAATACATTTAAACACAGGAGGACAACCTAGGTTGTAAAGTGTTAAAGTGCCTCAAATTTTCATTAATCTCAACCAAGCCATTCCAAACCAAGACCTACAACATACATCTACTTACATATCCATGTGCTTTTCTCTCATTGTATGCTAAATAATGCAAAGAGAATTCAGGAACTGACCTTATTTGACCCCAATTTCAAACAGCATTTTATAAGCTATATGGTCAGAAATTAAAATCACTCTCAATTCTTGATAATACAGAGTAGGTATCAGTAACAAACTATAAATTGTTTTGTTATTACGCTAGCCAAACAACCACCTCGTGGTCCCCATTTCTCCAGGAACTAAAAGAAAAGTAATTAATTTTGGCCCCAAAAAGATGTAATGATTATAGCAATTACTGGGAAACAAATATCAGAATCATACACTATATTACACAGTCAGTATAAGTTATTTAATGCCTTTTGCTTTGTATTATCAGTGACTTTGCATCCCTGCAAGAAAGCAGAGTTAATTAAACATTTTTATAAGTATCCATCTAAATATTTACCAAATTTGGTTAAATTACGTGTCTGTAATTAGTAATTTTTAAAAAGAAAGAGGATAATTACCGCTAACGACTGTAGCTCTCTTGTTTCTTCCTCTGCTGCTGAAGCATGATACGACAGAACCTACAGGGTAGGAAAAGAAGTCCAGGTTACACAGGAGAGAACTACCACATGTAGACTAGAACTTCAAGCTTGGAATTCTGCTAAATCTTCTTGGAGAGATAATTAGACTCCTCAGAATGCCAAATCTTATTTGCTGTTTTCTTCAACAGTGAAAAACCCAGATTTAGATTCCATTGCTTGTTTTGGAAAACAAAAAGTTATACTCCCTATGTTTAAAGAAAACTCTTGTAACTTCCAGTCTGACATTATTGCTATAACAAACACATTATTTATAAGCCAGCCTAGAAATAACTTTTGGCTCAAACTTGGCAGAAAATTTATTTTGTTTTTTTTTTTTAAGACAATATTGACTTTAGCTATTTTTGCTTGTGTACAGAATTAAAGAGAAAATCTCTGCATAATCTGACATTTTGATGTTAATATTTGGAAAGAAAGTAGTCTACAAGTGGCTCTCAGATGAGGCCTGTAACCATTCTAGAATTCACACAGAAAAACTGGATGCCTGGGACACAGTCATGCAGATTTAAGGATCCCTTTACACTCCTACAATTTAAGAGCTGAGAAGAGAGTAGTGCTGGCCTGTAAAGCCATCCATTGACAGTTGGGGACACTGAGTCTCAGGGAGTCTCATGATTTGGCTGTAAGCTCACACCTAGTGAGAGGACAAGGAGATTTAGGACCCAGCTTTCAATTCCTAACCTATACACGTTCCATTACTTAGTAGAGTTAAAAAATCAGGCTTATTAACTTAATTTCCATTTTCAAAAGCAATCATTTCTAATTACAAGTTGAGCATCCCAAACCTAAAAATCTGAAATCCAAAATCCTCTAATGAGCATTTCCTTTTGAGTGTCATGCTGCTGCTCAGAGAATTTTGGATTTTGAAACATTTTTGAGTTTGAGATTTTTGGATTTGGACTGCTCAACCATTAAGTATAATGCACATGTTCCAAAAATCTGAAAAAAAATGCAAAATACAAAACACTTCTGGTCTCAAGCATTTCATGTAAGGGTTACCCAAACTGCAATGGGATTTTTTTTTAAACATTCTTTTAAACCAAGGTAGTGGTTGTATTTAAAGTATCTATCATGCTTTGAAAGCATATTTTTTTAAAGTTCATTTTTGACAGAGACAACACAGATTTACAAAAAAAACCCCAAAAGCTTAAAAAGCATTGATGAAAAGGTAGCTCATTTTCAAACTTTAAATGGTGAGTAAAGTAATTCAGCAACCCAAACCAGTATTTCTTGAACCAGTCTTTAAAATTTTAAGTAATTAAAAATTTAAAGCCAAATGATACATATGTGTACTATCTTATGATTTAGAACTGTTACCATACTGCACTACATTGCATCTTTCTTGCCATTTGAACCATTAATCACTAGGAAACCTCAAGAAACTCACAGCTGCTCTCTCCTGCACCTGTGAAATTGATGGGTCATGGCTATAACCTGTTGCTACTGAGACTACAGTGGTGGTTCCCCAAGAAAAGCTAATACTGTGTCCATGAGTTAGACTAATATTAACAAGTGCAGTGCAACATGGATACATGAATAAAGAAATGACACAATACATTCTAAGTTAAAAAAATTTTATCACACACAAAAGATAAAAATAACTTACACATGGGGCATAAGGATTAACTTTGTTAATACATGTAAGCATTAGAATACAATTGAAACATCTGATAAATTTAGTTACTTTTATTGTCATCATTATTTTATTGTTATTAGAATGATCACAACTTCCAGGTCAAAATAATTCACTGTCTTTTGAAGACCTGAGGGGTTTGTGCCCTTGGCTTTTGTCCAATGGTCTCATAAAGAAAGGACCATTTTTTTCAAAGTTATATCTATGATCATAGAAATGACTACACATATGACCTGAAATCAAAAACTTTTTATACTAGGTAAAAGCCTAATTATCCATATATTTAACTGAAAGAGAGCTACAAAGATAGAAATAAGTCTCAATCAGGAAAATATTCAGAGATTCTGAACAAAGTAATACAATGTCTGGGATTGCTTCAAACTAAGCCAGTGGGAGGGGAAGGGAAGTGCAGAGGAGTGCGGTGGGAATGGATGGAGTGATAATGGTCATGGGTTGATAATTACTGAATGGATGATGAGTATGTGAGGGCTTATTAAGCTGTTCTGTCTACTTCTGTATATGCTTGAAACTTTCCATAATAAAACATTTAAAAAAGAAATAACTTCTAATTGATAGCTGACTTAGATTCAATTTTTCAATGAAAAACCATGAAACTGAAAAAATTAGATTAAAAATTATATTTATATATTTTATAATAAACACATATATAGATATATGTATATATGTGTATCTGTATATTTAAAGCTATTTGTACACATATGTACGTGTATATGCACCTAATTGAAACTATATTTGAAATATATATTTGTGTGTATATGTGTACATATATATTTGAAACAGATTTCCACTGGTTTATAATTCAAAGTCTTTTATATAATACTGTAGCAAACCTATTAGTATAATATATTCAGCATAGAAAGTAAAGGGTACCATCTGGTATATTTTATATAATATATGTCTCTCTAGCTCTTTAAGGTTAGTTATGTACTTAAGAGAGATTGAGGGAAATGTTATTATATCCCAAACACTGATTTTCTCTAATTTCAACTAGATAAGAAATCTCCATGTTACATCAGTTGAATAATTTCAAGGCAGTTAGTGAAACATATGTAGAAAGGACTGACCCTGTTGGAGTCGGCTGGTCCTTTGTGAGAAAAGAGTGTTCCTCGGTCAGTCCCTGGGAGCCAGTGGTTTCTTCACTCGCTACCTGCACATTCAGAGTCACCTGGGGGAGCCTGGTAGTCATACAGATTCCCAGCTTCTACCCAAGACTTGCTGAATCAGAACTTTCAGAAGTAGGGTATATAAATTTATAGTTTGAAATAGTTTCTCAGATGATTCCAGGAGTTAAAACTCTTCCTGCTTTTCGTTGATTTTATTTTTCCTTTTCCTCACTTCTAATTCTCTTAAGAGTGCCTAGGGTTTCTGTTTTTTGTTTGTTTGTTTATTTTTAATTTTTTTCCACAACTGTTCTCACGGAAAGATGGGGAGGCTCAGGCAATGGGAAAGAGACAGATAACTGGCAGTAGTCATCTGTGTCAATGGATTATTAAAGTCAATATTGCTTTCTGCAGAAAAAGCAAAGGCATAAAGGGATAAACATCCTGAGTTGTGGTTTGGTTATATGACATTTGACAAGTTTCTTAAATATTCTGAGTCTTAGTTTCTTTCATTCTTTAGTTGAGGATAATAAGGATCTCATCATCGAAATCACATAATTTTGGTGAGGACACAATGACAGAACACACACACACCATGAGTGATTATGAGGGAAAGGTAAAAGATGAGGGTTTGGCTGTACAGTGTGAGAGGTCCCTAAACTTCACCCACCTCCAATGTGACCATTTGCTTGGCCATGGCTCTCTCCACTGCTTCATACATCTGCGTGTTCTGGATCCCCAAGCCACAAAAGATGACAAAAGCTTCCAGAAACTGTTCGTCATTTCGGTTGAAAGGCTTAACCTTGCCAGTATTCTCCTCCATCTTATTAACAAGTTGGCAAACCCCTATAACAATCCGAGAAATTGAACAAATGTTATTGTTGATTATCATAGTTTTTGTGGACTTTAACACACACACCCAAAGATTGTCTTACACTTTTCTCTTAGGAATGCTTAGTATGTTGAAATAAGCAAATTAACCCCCACAAATATAAGCTAGAGAAGTAAACAGAATTTATATGAGAACTAGTTTCATGTAGTTCAAAATGTACATTGCTGGCGTTCAAAAAATCCTAGAGTACTATTTTCTTCCAGACTCGGTCACGAATTTTAGATCAGTTGAGTCCCCAAAGACAATTTGTCCTTTGGAAGCTAATTGGATTTTTGTACACTTGCCAAGAGAACGATTTTGATGCACATCAGAATTTTGGGTCAAACAGATCTCCTTTCCTTACTGAGAAACCAGAAGTTAAACATACACATACACACACACACACACACACACACACACACGGTTACATACAAAATAGAATGCAGAAAGGAGGCAACTGACATAAGCAGTCTCAAATTTCAAATCTACACCTCTGTATCCAACAGAATCAAATTTGCAGAAAACTTTTGATTCTGCAAATAATTATGCAAATAAAAATGACTACTTAGAAATAAAAGTTAAACACATAGTCAATAAAAATGGAAGATTACATCAACATTAGGATAAATCTTTACTGAACTGGTTGTTCTATGAGTTTCTGAGCCTAGTGGTCTCTGTGAGGAGTGACCTCACAGAGGTCACTTTGATGACCCAGCCTACCTCTGTGTAAACAAAGTGTTGTTAAAGTCCTTATCACTTCTGTCTCTGAGTATATAATAACAAACTTGTACCATGTGCCCACTGTGGGATAGGCATTGTGCTAAATACTTTGGTAGACACATGATCTCCAGTCTTCACAATTTATTCTGTGAGGTAGATGTGACTATTCTCATTTTACAGATGAGGAAACTGAATCTCAGAAAGTTACATCATTTGCTCAAAGCCACTTAGCTGGTATGTGCAGGTCTAAAATTCAATCCCCAGCTCAGCCTGCCACAAGGGCCACTCTCAACTGCCATATTACCTGTCAGATCATTGCTATCAGTGCCCTGGTTGCATCTTGCTTGCCCACACCTTTGCTCATGCTTTTCCACAGGTCTGCACTGCTCCCCATTGCCTTCCCTCCCGCCTCACCAGTTGATCCCTATACCTCCTTCACAATGACCTCCAGGAGGCCTCTAACTTACAGGTGAGGCAGGCATTTTTCTATTCCCTTAACATGACCAGTTGGTGTATCATGGTAAATTTTATTTCTCTCTCTCTTTCTAGACTGTCAGTATCTTGGGCTTAGAGTTTTATTTATTTTTTTCAGCTCCACTTCAGCTGGCAAAACGCCTAGCATATAGTAGGAACTAAAAAAATGTTTTCCGAATTAATGAAAGAATGTAGAATTGCAGCTCCGACTGTAACTAGTTTCCCATGAAGACTATAATAGTCTATTATCCTTTATTTTTCCTGGAGCACAAAAGGATTTCATAGAGTCTGGAAGACGGTTGCACATTAAGCCCCTTTACCACCATCAATGTTCACTTTCTTTACTTTTCATACTATAAATGATCTGGACTCTCCTTTTTGCTCTTTTTGTTTGTTTATCTACTTTAAACAGTAAAGACATCTACATGCTTATCTATTTGCAATAGTGCTGCAGAAGTTACTTTATCAATTATTCCATAGTCAAGGGAAACTTTAAACAAGATATAATGAATTTGGACACTGCAAGTAAAAGCCATATACTAAATGGCAATCAGCGTTCATTATCTTAAATGTATATATCCTGTGTGTGGCAAAAAACAAGAACAAAAAGCAAAAAACAAACCAAGGGTTATGTCCTTCAACCTTTGTGAATCCCCAAAATATAAATATGGAACTGTTTATACAGGCTTCTGTCTCCTAAATCTTATTTTCTTGAGAGTCACGTTTCATGCCCTTATCCTCACATCACAATGGAATTGCCTTTCAGTTTTACTAAAGTTTTCTCCTACTTGACAGCCTTTTTCATAAACAAGATTTTAAAAATTACTTCACAAGAATTACTACACGTATAGCAAGAAAAGTACAACACAGAGGGGTTGAGATGTGAATACCAGGCAATCTGCGAGGCTTATGACCTAGCTAAGTATCTCTCCAGTACAGCAGTTCAAATCTATGCCTTGGTCAAAATTCACTGAATGAATATATTAAGAGTCATTAAATTATACCTTTGGAATTGCCCACAAGTCCTTTAAATGGAATGTTATGTGTAGAAATATCAAGGTTCTGCTATAACAAATACAGCTCAGAGCAGAACAACTAAAGTATATCCATGTTATGATCTACCATTATAGATATAGATCTATAGGCACAGAGTTAAGCTCTGGGGAAAACAACAACAACAGCAACAAAAACGGGTACTGAAGACAAATCATCCATCTAGGCATATAAATTAATTATCTTTTTGAAAGTGAAATGAGCAGCCATATTTAAATAGCATTCATGATAATCCCATTGATCTCTTTACACTCTTCGGAAAGTTTAATTCTATCAAGCAAAAATACCCATGTAAAAACAAAAAGTTATAAAGAAAAAGAGGGCTTATAACAAACAGGGTTCCCTGTTTAAGAAAACTAAAAACCTGGGCACATTTACAGATAGAGTGTTCACAACTTCTTCCTTAATGATCTGAAAGATTAAGGAGTACAATAATGAAATTTAAAACTGAAATTTGAGATGCCACGTTACTCATAAACCATACAAACTCAGAATAATTTATATTTAAAAATGAAATGTTTAATGCAAAACCAAAAATAAAAGAGAACCATTCAGCAAAAACCCATTAATAAGTGCAATCACAAAATAAAACAACATTCAAAAATGTATTAGAGGGAACCAAGAAGTAGTGAAGTTAGCAAACTATCAGTGTTACCTAATATTATTATAGAGTTCATAAAGTACTCAGAATGTGGTCATCACAGTAGGTCTGAGAGTTGGTTAGCATTGAAGGCACCTCTGGAAATTATGCTGAAGGGACTAGATGGCTTCTAAAATTAAAGTTATATTTTATTTTCCATAATTCTTGGGATCGGATGTTGTTACCAACCACAGTCTTCCTCCTGGCTCTTTGGCAGAACAGGGGGTCAATGCTTATACCCTGCTTGCAGTCTTATGTCCTCTCTACCACATAACATGGACTCCGAAATTAGCATCCTGCCTTATTAAAATGTAAAACGAACCTTTATCACCTATCTTGCAAATACTTTTGTTTCTGCACTTTTCATTTGTCAATCATCTTAATTTGGAGAGGCTTTTGCTGTATAAAAGATTTAATTTTTTAAGGAGCCAAAATAATTATCCTTACAATATTCAACTATAGTGCCTTGCTTTTAAAAGAGGCTTCCTCATTTTAATATTATATATAAACCTATATTTTCCCTAGTACTTTTATAGATGTATTACATTTAATCTTATAATCCCACTTAATTTTTCCCCTAACTGCTATTGGAGTCTTATAACATCTGAAGAGTTACCCATTCTTTGATGATCTGAATTGTCACCATATACTAAATTCATATTTGTTTCAACTATTACATACTTTTTCCACATTTTAATATTTTTGAAATCAGTATGCATGTTATGATCAATAGCTTGACATAGTAAATTGAAATCATATTTTACTTTCTTGGAGATACATAAAATGGTGTCTTTCATTCAAAAGTATCTTACTTAAAAATAATGAAATATACCCTACTCTGTTACATACAGTAACACAATTATATATGCCAGACTATGGGTCTACATTTAGACTTTCTGTTCTGTTTCATCAATCTTGGCATGTCTTTTAGCACCTATACCATACTTTTAATTATTTTACTTTTATATCATTTTAATTTCTGAATTAAATCTAAATTTAATTTCTGAAAGGGCAATAACCATCAGCTATGATTCTTTTTACACCTCCAGTTGTAAGTATTACCAATGTTTGTAAATGTTGATCAGGAACAACCTCCCCACCCCCACCCAAGTCTCACAAGGATAATAAAATTGATGCAAATCTAATCTGGGGAGACTTGATATCTCGTAAACTAGATTTTAATCATTTCAGAAATGTATTCACTTCTTAATGATTTTTAAGTCACTCAGAATTTTGTAGCTTTCCTCATATAGATGGCATATATTTCTGGCCAAGTTTATTCTTTGTTACTGTAGTAAATGGTTTTATTTTTTTCCATTGTTTTCTAACAAATTTGTCTTGGCATATATTAAAATTATTTCTCTTTAATAATTTGATAATTAGGCTTCTTATAAAACTCTTACTAGACAGGTACTTTCAGCTAATTCTTTTTGGGTTTTCCATTTAACACTAATATAATTTGTAAGTTATTTTATTTTGCCTCCTTTTTTTCTGTGTCTCATCTTATTTCAACCTTGCCTCCCTTCTAATTGCTTTGGTTAGAATTTCTTTGGACAATAGTTGTTTTTTTTTTTTTTTTTAATAACAAATTCTTTCTCAGTTACTCCCATGAACAGTTCTAAAATCCTCTTGAGTTAGTATTGGTTATTACCAATTTTTATAGAAATTCTCCATTTCACCAAATGTTAATTCCTATTTGCTACACTGTAATATCAAGTATCTTTTAAAATGTCTTTGGTATCTGTACTTACATTCCCTCTCTCATTACTATTTGTGTTTCTCTCTTAATATCTTCATTATCTGTTGGAGGTTCATCTATTATTATTGTGTTTGCCCATTATCTCTTATTTCTTCTCATTTCATAAGTTTATTTTTTCAATTTTTTCTTCTACTTTCTTTCTTCTCATGTATATACTTATTTGGGGAAGGCAACAGAGTGAGAAAGAGAAAGGTGCTGTTTTTCTAATTTCTACGGTTGAATGCTTAGTTAAAATTTTTTCATTATTTCTTAATAATAATAAAATATTTAAAGCTACATAATTACCTCTGAGTATAGCTTTGACCATGTACCTTCAGTTTTTATGTTATGTTAATAGAACAATTACTTTTCTAAAATGCTGTAATTTAATTATGACTTTTGATTTCTTCTTTGTCATTTAGGAGAATGCGTTTCAGGTTCTAAGTGAGTTTTTTCCTTCCAATTTATCTTTTAATTATATATTAACAGTTTTAATGCACTGTGATCTATGAAAGTGGCCAACAATTCTGCTTTTCAGAAATGACTGACTTTATGTTGCATATCACCAATATTTGATTTCTGACATATATTTTAGAATAATTTATATTTTTAAATTCTGAAACATGAAAGTAAAGCTATATATGTCAATTAAATCCACTTAATTTTTATCAATTCTAATGTTCATTTTTTCCTATAATTTAACACTGACAGGTATATTTCAGGCCCACTGTGATGATCACTTTGTCCATTTCTCCGTGTATTTTTAACAGCTTTAGTTTTTGTATGTCAATGATGCTATTTAGTTTATTAGCATTCACAGCAATTACATTTTCCTCTATGAGTTTTAATTTTACTCAATGAAAGGTGATTCTTTACATTATGTTTTACCATAAATTCTACTTTGTTTGATAGAAATATTGTTATCCCTATTCAATTTTTGCCCATGTTGTATAAAATGTGTCTTTACAAATGACGTATACTTCACAGGTTCCAGGAATTCCTTAGTGTTTCTGATCCACTAAAGACTACTTCTCTGTTTTCTAGTGCTACTAAAAAGTTTTCCTTATTTTTGTCTTTCTTCAGTCAATTATTAAATCTGTAATCTTTACATTGTTTTTATTATATAGATCTTCACTTCTGTAATTCTAAACTATAATATCTTAATTCTGTTTTTTTTCTAGTTTTCTTCCACCTATTACTGCCCTTACACCCTACAGTCTTATTTCCTTGTGCTCATTATAACTAAGCATAATTTACAATTCTCTAACTGGGAAAAAACCTGGATACTTTAAGTAATACAAGCAATGTATACCATGGAAGACAATGTACAATTATAAACAAATGAATAATGATATTGCCAAGTGATAAAATTTAATATGAAAAGTACAATGAAGTAGTAGTCAAACTTAAGCTGATATAACATTAGAATACTTATTTATGCCTTGGAATTCTACTGCAACACACAGATGAGCAGCTTATCTCTCCATGTATTCACCTATTTAAAGGTCCACCCCTGAGTAATTTATTAAATAAAGCCAAAATAAATTAACAGAGTAAGATAAGATGATGTGGTAGTGACAATCAATGATTCAAAAATTCATTAAGGCCTACTCAAAAAAAACTCTGTAGGCATGCAGGTCTCCCAAATTTTATTGATAGAAAGGAACTAAAATAAGGTGCCATTTGGAGCATCGGAATGATGTAGGTGTTTAGCCAGTTCAAACAGGCTAACAGAACAAGTTTGAAAGTGTAAGAGACTTAGAAAATTCATTGTGGAAGTAAAAAATAGAACATTCTTACAGTGTACATGAGAAGGGATTAAGATAGTAACCAGTTGACAAATACATATTTCTTTCTCATATTTCTCTGTCAAACAATGTGTGGTACAGCACTGTAATTTTTATTTTTATGGTTTTATTTATTAACAAGGAGATGAAAAAGTAAGCTATTTAAAGTGGAGATGTTCTAAGTATCTTTTTTTAAAATAAATTTTCAATGGGAATAGGACTAGTTTCTGCAAAATTTATCCTGAAATTGATATGGAAAAAATAGGCATAAAAATGTCTGGTAAATATAATATTGGAAAATGGCATTTAGCATAATAAGCAGGGAAAATAATTAGTTAAAATAAATGAACGTTCAATGAGAAATAAATTTCCTTAAAAGTACTGGAAGCAAAGTAGTGGAAACACTGTGTATTAGCCAGAGCACTAAGAAAACATTTGATACGAAACAATACCTCAGGGAATAAATGTGATGGGACAGCAGGCCCCATACTGGTCTAATGTCTATAATTCCATCTAAATGTCAGTAATGGAAAAAATGAGAAGAAGGAAGATTACAAACAACACATGTGTCCGTCTGTCTTTCTGCATGTAACTCTATAGGGATTCTCTATTAGAATTACATAGTAGTGGAATCTGGTCTATGACATGTAAGACAAATTATCCACAACCATGACATTTTCCATGCTACAACTGTAGGTACATAAGTATAGTCCAGAAATCAAATTCTTAGTTTTGTCACCCTTGTAAAGCAGCAGGAACGCTGGAAATTTTCCCCCTTATATTTGGGATCTACTTGAGAACCTCCCTTCACCCCACACAAAACCCGACTAAAGAAATCATTTCTTTTCCTTTCTTTTTATTTACAAAGAATTTTTCTCTCCAAAATCTACATTTGCCTACTTTTGGCTCTGTCATCAAGTAGGGTGATACAAAATGTATGCCAAGAAAAGTCTGATTGTTTCATTTTTTATTTTTTTCTTACTTGTCTGACACAGTGACAGGATCACAGAATGTGAATTTTGAACAGATCTGAAAAGTTATTAAGTTCAACTCCACA
This sequence comes from Pan paniscus, assembly GCF_029289425.2. Taxonomy (NCBI): domain Eukaryota; kingdom Metazoa; phylum Chordata; class Mammalia; order Primates; family Hominidae; genus Pan; species Pan paniscus. Next base: position 117,327,449 of record NC_073252.2, read on the forward strand.
GAGGTGAGTAATGTGCCCATAAGTGTGGCTGAAGATGAGTGGCGCTAACACAATGCTGTGAGTCCGACCCCCAGTCCAGCACTCTTTCCATGTCGTCTAACTCGCTCTCATTTACCTTCACATAAAGTGACAAAGGGGCCTGATGCGTAACTTCCTCCAGCCACTCCCCATTCCCAGTTATTATTCCAAAGAAATGTTGCTGGGGAAAAGTGAAGATGTGACTTGATGGGGCAAGCTGCCACTCTGCCTTCCTTCCTATGATAACTTACTAGTAAATAATGCATTCCTTCTGGAATTTAATTTCACATTTTCAAAGGCCAAAGACAGCTTGTAGTAAATCTTTATACTTATAAAAAAGCATTTTAAACAGCATAACATTTATAATATAGTTTTCCCCTTGACCTCCCCAAGAAATAAAATTTTATAACATTTACTTGGTATCATATTGTAAGGCACCCTTGGCAGTTTTCTTTTATTGCTTATGTTAGAGATCTGATCAGTGACAATCTTTAAAAAAGATCTCACAGATTCATTAGCCTCCACTTTTTTCTCTGAGAACTGTAGAAGAGTTGACTCAACAGCCCAGCAGGGGGTTGGCACGCTGGTTTCTAAGCGGCTTTAATGCACAATTCACCAGGGTCAGGAGCTGACCCTCAACCTTTTAGCTTAGGCACTAGATTAGCATACTGAAGACTGCTGGGGTGGAGTCACAGTAACTAAGTTGACAAGACTGATTTATAAAACCAAAATAGTATCAATGTTCAAAAAGAAACAGATCTGTCCCAGAAACAGAAGTATAAGCACCTGCAGCTCCAGCCCATTGCCTCAAGTCCAGTTCATACAATAAGAAACAACTGTCAGGGCAACCAGTATATTTGAGAGGACATGAATAATGCATTCTCTTCCCATGAGCTAACCTACACTGGAAAAGAAAGTAATCAGTACAAGTTGGATTGGTGGGACTGGAATCAGAACAAGGGAAATCAGAGTCAGAGAATGTTGAATTGTGCTAAGCTGATGTATTCCTTTCACAATAAGGATGCATTCTAGGCAGAGGGACTGGGAATTGGAAAGATATTACTGGCTATAATCTGATGCATCCATTGCACCTAGTGAAGGCTCACCATATGGTCAGAATACTCGATGCACACTGATACAACTCTCTACATCCATCTCTGTGTTAGGGACAAATGTTACTTTACTCTTGCACAGAACTTGGACAGTCACTTTTAATATCTGTCTTTTCTTTTTCTATTTTCATTACTGATACCTTCTGCCCCTTCTTTCTGACTAAAACTCTCATTCAATAAAATTATAGTCAAATCTTGCAATTGGAAAAGTATTCAGACTTTTAAAGTTATATTTATATATCTAAATGTTGCTCCATTAGGGTTTTAATTCTAAATTTAACCTTTAAAAAGTTATCATATTTTCTTTATTTCCAGGTTCCTAGGAGAATGTTAACAGTCCAGACCTTTTTCACTACATCAACCATGGATGACTGGCATATAAAATCCTACTTAACCTTTACATAACTGCAATACCAGGAAACAAATATGTCAATAAAAGGAAACATCATTCAATTTTTCTAAGAATGCATTCTTCCATCATTCCTGAAGTAGAGGTTTTTCTATAATCATGTTAAGAACATAAGCTCCTGAGGGCAGGAATTTCTGCTTTGTTCATTGATTTATCCCAACTGCCAAGAACAGTGGAGTGCTCAATAAATATTAAATGAATAAATAAATATAACCTATAACCTAAACTACATTCTTAAAAAAAGTCAACATCCAGGAAATAAGACTCTAAAACAATAAACATTATCTACTTAATATCTCTTATACAGTCTACCAAATTTCAATACATCATCAATCATTCTTAAACAAAAAATTCTGCTGAAATAGGATAATAATTATAAAAGTGCACCATAGTTTATAAGATATTTAACAAATGTCTGTTGGTATTTATCAATTATTTTAATTATTCTATCATTCCAAATTTTATCTTTTTTAAAACATTTTATTCTTTACATTTGAAAGAAAGAAGTATAGCTGGGAATACATTTTTAAAAATAAGTTTAGAGTATAGGTTAAAGGAAAGATTTTACCTATAACTTTATTCTTCTTTCCATTTTTTATAGGTGTACAAAGCAAACTTCTAATGCACTGCTGGTTTACATTTCCTGTATTTTCAGTCTAAACAAAAATAAAAAGAACAAAACAGCTAAAATGGTAAAGAGATTGATTTGTCCATTAGATGCCATATAAACTATATGACACATTTGAAAGCACTATATATTCAACTTTTATATTAGAGAACATTGGAAAGCAGAAAATGTATAAATTATAATGAAGTTCACATAAATGCAATATAAAGCAATGTCTACTTTGTTAAAAATATCAGAATTTTTTTCACTTTAAACTTTCCAAGCAGCTTAATAATAAGTAAAATATAAAAATAAGTTAAAAAAAATAAGTAAAAGTACAGTATCTACTATACTAGTGTAGTAAATGCCCCAAATAATTTAACGAGAGGGGCAGAATCTAAACGCCACCTAAAATGCACCGTGTTACAAACCTGTCCTTTAATAATACCACTGTTGCTATTGCTATATTGCTAAAGTTCTAACAATGTCTCCAAATAACACCCAAATAACAAAATCATCCAAATAACAAAATCAAGGCAGCTGCCTCAAAGTGCAATGCTTTCCTGAAAAGGTGAGAGAAAATACTATAATTCAAATTTTTCAGTGTCTGAGAACTAGATATTTGTAGCTTTGAGGTCAAGAAAAACAGACATCCATTTTCCCAGAGCTACTCACTATGACAGATTACCAATTGCATCAGTTCAAGCCACACAGAAACTAATTTTTGCAAATAAGGCAAAAACTCTAGCAATATTATCTAAGGAATGTCATTGACATTATGTAGGTAATAGCTAAATTACTTCAAAAATAGTACGGTAACTTATTAATAGACATTTAAAAAGGTGAAAAAAGTACAAAGAAAAATGTCCAACTACAGCTCTCAATAGATGTTATGATCTATTTTATTCTCCTTCCTCAGATGAGGGAAAGCACAGATCATTCCTAAACAGTCAATTCTAGAGCCAGTCCTTCAGTTCAAGAATAACTGTAAGTACAGATGTGATGGGAAAACAGCCTTCTAGCTTCAAGTCTAAAATTGGGTTACTTACTGTCCAGGGAAATCTTTTATCCTTACTGACATCTGGGATATTAAGTGGTTCCATAGTATTTTTGACATACTGAGCATACATGTAATTGATTTTGTTTGCATCATGTTCCCTGTGAAAATAACAGATATGAGTTCCCTCTGTGCAGTTAAAAAAAAGCATGGGCAAACAGTTAAATAAATGATTAAGGGAGAAAAATACCAGCCTTAAATTATAAGGCATATATACTTATTTGGAAAATGTAGCTTTAAATGTGTTTGATGATTTACAACTTTGTCAGTTACCATAATTTAAATGTTTTGAAAAAACAAAATCCCACAAATTTCCAACAAGTTTTATAAGTGTGAATGGCCTTATTCTCATCGCAAATGGGCATGGTGATTTTTGGTGTCATTTAATGTAAACTCATATGTCCCCTCATATCTTATTTTCCCATCAGATTATAGAATGCCTAAGGTCTAGTGCTTGTTTCACTTCCTCATTATTTGGTTTCTCTATCCATCCCAATAAAACAGTATTTTACACATTTTAAGACCAAGGGAAAAATCAAACAGCTTAGAAAAAATTTTTAAAGCTCTTCTCTCTAGTTAAGTCTATTTTCTTTCTCCTTCTGTCTTTTTGTCGTGTCTTCCTTAGCATCTTTCCCTTTGTTCAGTTTCCTCTCTACACCTTTTTTCTGCTTTGAGATGCTTTAAGATACTTTTAAAATTAAAAATTTATCTTCCTCAAGAAATTTTTATGAACTTACAATATTTTTACCAGTTATGTTCCAGTCTCTTGCTTAACAGAGTGAACATGAAAGATTAATCTGATGCCAGGGGGTACAGTGTCAGTGCAAGGGATGGAAAACAGAATGGAACATGTTTTTTCATCAGGAAACTCCGTATGTTCCCTTGTGGTGATGATAAATTCAGCAAAGAGGGTCAGGTTATGGGAATTTATCCTATCTATAAGAACATGCTTATTTTAATTGTAATATCACTAAAGAAGTAGGAAAACCTAACAATAGTAGACATTTCAAAATAAAATACAGTTGGCCCTCTGTACCCACAAGTCCACGTCTTTGGATACACCCAACTGCAGTACTGAAAATAAACCAAAGAAAAAAAACAAAAATAAAAAATAACATAAATTTAAACAATAGTACAACATAACAATTATTTAAATAGCATTTACATTGTATTAGGTATTATAAGTAATATAGAGTGGATGTGCATAGGTTATAGGCAAATACTACATCATTTTATACAAGGGACTTTAGTGTCTGCAGATTTTGGTATCCGTAGGGGTTCCTGGAACTAATTTCCCAAGGATACTGAGTGACAACAGCATACATCTCAGGAAAAATGTCCACTTGTTCTAAGTTTCCAAAGTTCCAATGTTTTGCTATCTTCTGTCCTTCCCACCCAACCTGACCCAGCTGCTTCTTGGGACAGTGGTTTCATATGGCGTCCTTCAGCGCTAGTGATTCCACGAAGATTCCTGAACCCTGTGGCCTGGTTCCTGGTCAAAATATTTCAGTCTTCCCTTTGTTGTACATTTTACTTTAAGTGTAATTTGGTCAAACCAAGTACTGACCACTTGTCTAGTATTATGTATACATGAAAAAGAATGAAAAGGAAATGACAGAAGAGTGACATAATAGTAAATGAACTTTAAATTGAATATTTCTTGAGACTAGGCTGAGAGTCTGTGAAGGCATGCCAGTTACCATACACATCAGACCTAATACACTCCTGAGGTCCTACTTCATACATATTATTTGAGTGACACTCAAGAAAAGGTTATATAAATGCAGGGTTTAGTTTAATAAAACAATGTTTAAAACTACAAATATTTTATAAATAGCAACAGCCTAGAGAGAAGAAAATAAGAAGCTATAGTGAAAAAAAGAAGAAAAATGAAAAGGTGACCACCAGGAGAATGAAGTATATTGGAGAAGTAAGTATCCTTGTAAAATCTCTTTTAAAATGATAATTATCATATCAATATTATTATTCTTCATCATTATTTTAATTATCATCATCATTATTTTAAGAGTAGGAGCCAGGAAAAAATCCAAAATGGTTAAGCAATTTGTCAGAGTTCATAAATTCAGACTTACACTAGTTAATATAGAGAAGGAGAAGTAGAAAAACTACTTCTAAATCAACAAATACCTGATACCTTATTTAACTCCTTGAAATTTTTAGGTTTTCCTGATGGTTACTTTAAGTGAAAAATGAGCATTAGATTTATTAAAGTTACATGATACTATGTTTGTTTCTTACTCTATAAGAAATGTTGATAAATTTTTAGTTCCTGAACTCAATAAATAAAGATTGAATACCTTCTCCATCAGAGGCACCCTTAGCAGTATATGGGCGACAAACTTACATAGGTTAGTAACTGTCATAGGAGCTTACAATCTAGTAGAAGACTGAAACAGAATGAATAATGTGTTTAAATTACATGGACTATTTGGGTAGAGTCTAGTGCAGAGACTGCCAGTTGTCCTTCAATAATTCTCCTCCCCTTCTGTTTGTCTGGACATATATGGCCACCCAGAATAAAGACCACATTTCTCAGCCACCCTAGTGGCTTAGTATTGCCATCTGGCTAAGTTCTAGACAACAGGATGTAAGAGTAAATGTCTGTGATGGCTTCTAGTAACCTTCCTAAGAGACAGGTGATACATGCTGTCTGTCCCTTCTTTCCCAGTCCCCCATCCTACTGTTTAAAATGTGGATATAATGACTGGAGCTGCATCCTTGACCCTGAAGGAAAGGGCCATATCCTAGGGATGTAAGGTAGAAAGTCCAAAGGTGTCTTGGTCCCCAAGGCCTTTGTGGAGCACAGCTACAGCACCAAGCCTGAGCTGGCTACCTCTGGGCTTTTACAGGAGAGAGTAATAATACTGTGTTCTTGTTTAAGCTATTTTTATTTTGGGTTTTCATGATCCACAGTTAAGCCTAATCCTAAGTGATACGGTGTAACAATGCAAGCACCACACGTGTGGAGAAGATGGACAGGTAGCACCTAAATGGAGTGGAATAGGGAAGAGGTAGCATTAGAGAAATGAATTCACAGTTGGTTCAGAATTTTTAAAGGAGAGACATCAGGAATGAAAGGTAGAGTATTCCAGGCAGGAAAAAACAAAACAAAATGAAACAGTATAAAACACATTGCTGACATGGAAGAGTTCTATGTGTAACTGGGAAACACTAAATAGTTACAGATTGTCAAGAATAAAATGATGATTTCAGGCTGAAAATGTTAGGCTAGGACAGAGAGTGAAAGATTTTGAAAGTGTAATACAAGGAATATGGATCTCATTCTTTTACTGATGGGAATATTATAGTGGCCTTTAGAATGTGCCTCAGAGCTCCAATTGTAGAAAGAGTAGCTGACCAATGTCTCAAGTTGCTGTGCTCTGGAAGCCATCAACAAGTTTGCACTGAGGTCACCTCTACCAGGGCTGATCCCAGAGAAAAAGACTGAGCACACTAGGGACACTAAAGTAGGCCTAATCCTGGGAGGCCCAGTATTCTACTCACAGTAAATTTCAGCTAGAGGACTTCCCAGCAGCCTTGCCAAACCTTCCTTAGAACTGTTCAGCTGTCTAGGATACTTCTGTACAACTTTCCTTCCTTCTTCCTCTCCTTAACTCTGGGTCAGACTTTCGTGTTGGTCTGATGGCTTTCCTGGCTCCTTCCCTCTGGTTCTCACAGGGTGTTTTCTCTAATAAATTTCTGCACATTTAATCTAATCTTGGCATCTGTTTCTTGGAAGACCTGGACTAACTCACACATCTAAGGCTTTTTGTACAATGTGTTTCAATGAACTGTATATGAGCGCATTGTTGGGATGAGAGAATTAGGTACGTGGAGCTTGAAAAGATAAACTTCTGTGCTTTAGAATTAAATGGGAGTCACTGCAGGTAATGTAAACCAAAGACAAATAAAAAAAAAATCAAAGAGACACGGAAATAATAGCTAACACTTACTGAACGCCAGAAATTTTCTGAAGCATTTTATATACATTATCTTATTTGATTCTTAGTACAATCCTACTACCACTACAGATGAAGAAACTGAGGCTTTGAGAGATTAAATAATTTACATGAAGTCTCACAGCTAGTAAGCCCAGTATGTGGTGCAACTTAAATACTTACATTTAAATACAATCAGTCTGACTTCTACATTCTTCTACACTGTATCCACAATTTTTTAAAGTAGTAGTCTTTACTTATTTAATTACACTTATATTTTCTAATATGATAATCAATAACAAGTATAAACTAATATGTATATTCCAAGAAAGTGACCTAAAAGGATTAATTCTATGTATTTGTCATTTTATGACACAAATGTGCATTTGTGAATGAACATAAAGTTAATTAGTATGGAATTATAGCACTAAAATATCTACTTCTTAAAGAGCTAACATAAACTGCACAACATTATACTCATTTTTTTCCTTCTAATTGGGTGGCCCTTGAATTGAAGCACAAAAACTCTAAAACTTCCCACCATGTGGAAATGAGCCTCCCTTTGGAAATTCCTGGGCAACTCAACTCCCAAGAGCTTACTATGCTTTATCCCTTTTATGATATGCTTCTAATAATTATGTGTAATGTTCACCCTGAATATGTTGTTTTACATTTAACATTTCAAAACCATCTTCAGTATATTAATTTATGAGGTCATTAGTGGATTGGTTGGAAAAATCTCGAATGAGCTATACTTTTTAATTGATAAATAACTTCCTGAAAAGAATGATTTGCTTACTGCTAACATCAAATTGCCTAGTACTTCATCAAATTGAGAGATGGCAAAGTTTGGATTGGCAAAGTTTTTAATAATGAGAATTGGAGTCCTAAATCCTACCAATAATCAGTTTTAGGAACAAAATAAAGAATTTGCTGGTGAAAAATAAGTATCAATATTAGTTTTGCCCTTTTTCAAAATGTTAACATTACTAAACACCATTTTAAATTCAGTTACTGCAAATTTAGGCCTGTTACCTAATTTTTATTAAAATAAAAAAAATCTCAGAGGCCTTTTACTGTATCACTATAATAAAAGCTAACTTTAAATGTTTAGTTAACATAAGCTATTACTGTTGAAATGATTTTCATTATTGTAAAGTCAATTAATAAATCAGTTAAAATGATCCATGTAAATTAGTCTCTTTTAAGGTAATCACACTGACCTATTTATCCTTTATAAAAAATATCTTTATACTAAGACTGTCTTGGAATCATTAAATCAATAAGTGGAAAGATCCTTTCCATTTTGCCTACAGAGAGGGAATGTGGTATTTAGAAACAAATATATATATAGCAAGACATTTTTGTGTTTTTTTAAATGCATATTTACCAGTAGAGGTCACTATCACACCAATTCACTGGATTTGTCCAGCTACTGCTAAAAGAAATTAGAGGGCCTGGCTGAATTTATAAGAAAAAAATCAAAAGCCAATATCTAAAATATAATACACAGGGATATGCTGCTGCACAAATATTAAAAGATAATGTAGATAATTCATCATTTTGGACTTTTAATATGATTATCATACTGATGTTCCTATTGTCCCATGGAGATAAAGGTAAATATATAAACAGAGATGTCTATATTTCTATTTATGTATAGGAACTCATTATTTATGCAAGCCAAAAAGTAAAATATTCAAATATTTACATGTGTCCTACCTAGAAACTTTCTAAAATCTTCTTTTCAAAACGGAAAAAAGATATTACAGCATCATAAAATTAAAATAATATATATTAATGTGCACATTTTCAGACATTTCAAAAGGATTCAATACTAACTAAAACAATGTCAAATCTGCTAGAAAATGCAATGGCACAGGAGCTTAGGATAGAATAGGTGTGGAGACGGGATATAATCTTCAATGCATGATCAGCAAAGCCAAGAAGGAAATAAAGGTCAGCAATTCAATTATGACCATGTGAACCCCAAATTCCAGGACATCAGAAAACTCTCTGGTTAGACAATCCATGGTTTATCTCCCTTGACTACTCACTTCATGCCCAAGTCAGCAGTCAAGGCTTAAAGTCAGGTCTACCTTCTGAGTCAAATGAATTCCCCATCGCCTCCAAGTTACACCCCACCCTTTGCTAATTCCTAAAATCCTTTAATAGGAGAAAAGGCCCTTCCTTGTACCACATTGTCAAAATAATAGTCTAGTAATGAGTTTTGATTTAAATATAAATACTTAACAAAGTAACAACTTTAAGTCACTGTGGTCAATAGTCTCTCCATCTTGATGGAGGACGACTTAGGACCGTAAATGTGAGAAAAGACAAGAGACAATAAAATAATCTGTAGCTTATATTTCTTAAATCAAACTGGTCATGAAATAACTATTTAGCCAATATTATATCATGTGATAAAGACAAGTAGAGAATACGTGCTTTTACCTTGTTAATGTATCAGATGATTTTTCTAATTCCTCACACTCCATGTGAAACACACTAGAAAAAGAATCCTAAAAACAGACAACACAGACTGAGAAATAAGTTTGACAAGGTAATGAAAACTATGTAGATACAGACATACATGCTATGGAATTGACAAAAGACCCCAATACTTGTAATATATTTTTACTTATTCTTGGACAAAATAGACCCAAGTACTCATTTTATGACATCCTCAAAACTGCTTCCCATTTAATTAAAATAAAAGTTTCGTTCATATAATTTCTGATTTTCTCTTGGAAGAATGATTATATGAGGACTATTTGTTTTTTTCTAGGTGCTGATGGATTTATTAGTTTCAAAATTTTTTACACTTATTGAAAATTCTCAAGTTTTGGCTTTTAACGCTTAAGTACATTGATTGTTGTTAAATCCCAGGTAAAGAATTCCTTCTTAAAAAGATGTTTCATTCAGTAATACTTTATGTGATTATTAAAATAACTGTGAAAATTTTAACAACATAGAGAAATACTTTTGAAATTACATTAAAGGTGTGGTGGTTCATGCCTATAATCCCAACACTTTGGGAGGCCAAGGTGGGCGGATCACTTGAGGCCAGGAATTTGAGACCAGACTGGCCAACATGGCAAAACCCCTACTCTACTAAAAATACAAAAATTAGCTGGATGTTGTGGGCATGCCTCTGTCATCCCAACTACTGGGAAGGCTGAGGCACAAGAATTTCTTGAACCTGGGAGACCAAGGTTGCAGTGAGCTGCGATGGTGAGATCGTGCCACTGCACTCCAGCCTGAATGATACAGCAATACTCTGTCTCGAAAATAAGAAAGAAAAAAAACTTTTTAAAATCACATTAAAAAGCAGAACAGCACATTATGCCCATGCTCTATTTATACAGAATTGGAAGAAAACAGGAAAAAAAATGATAGTTTAATTTGGAGATGGAAGAAATCTGTACATTTCTTTCCTTCTTACATTTTCACCTTTGCTCATGTTGTTGATGTACTTTTAAACAACAAATAAATGTAATACAAATGAATATAAAGTCACCTAATTCCTTTTCTAAATCCTACAACTTAAGTAGTCAAAAAGTAAGCAAAATATCTTAATAAGCATATTGTTGCGCTATACTTCCAAGTAGCACTGATCCAAATCAGTGTACTACCATAACAGGTGTTAACTGGTAGAAGTATCCATTGAGTGCGAATTAAAGTGATATTTAAGTTGTGTAAAAAAAGGAGTGCTTCACATATAACTTTCAAAAATTAAATGCAAAAAGTGGGTCGTAGAGCAAAAATTACAGATTAAGTGACATACTACATTAAGGAATTCTGACCTGAAGTTTAAAATGATGGCATGGCTACTATATTAAAATCACCTCTATATTAAGGATTTTATAACTGATTGAAAAATATGAAATAGTATCTATGAAAATACTGATTACCTTTTAGCCTACTGAGTTCTCATTTGATATTAATCAGAATTTTGTATTAAACAATGCATTCATCTGACACATATACACATCCCAAATGGTTGAGATGTTGGGTCATACAGTATAGTCCTTATATCTAAATCAACTAAAATTTCTTAATATAAATTAAGTACTGAATACCTTTTATTATTCTACTTTGCCCCAAAACATAACTTCAGTTATCATATGTAGATTATAATTGACCTATACAAGTGATAGTGCACGCTCTCTTTCCTATTAATCCACAAATGAACAACCTATTCTTAGGGACTAAAGGAAAAAGAAAACAAACAACTACAGCAAAAAGAAATATTCCAGAAACAGTGGTTCATAGGTTGAGAAGGGAGAGAAAGTGCATAAAGAAAAACTGCCTTAGGCCAGGGGCCCTGATTCTACTGGCAAACGCAAGACAGCTGGCCTGGCTGTAACTAGCACTCTGTGACAACAGTCTATCTTACCCCAGACACCTGAAAATGTTTCTTCACATTACAAAATCAATGGACTGAAATCTACCAGTTAGAACAGTTTAGTGGTTTTCCACTGTTGGTAAAAATATGGGACTTATGGGGACCATTAGTAATACTCCTACTGGGCTATGCCTTTTGGTTTCTATACAATTTCTAGTAAGAAGAAATTTTTATACCCAACCCATCCAGAATGAGGAGTCTGGTCTGCCTGTTCATAGCAACTAGGTCACCAGTATTCCTGACCATGAAAAGTCAGCACACTGTAATGACAATATATTTCTCCATGAAGACAGTGTAGCCATTGGTAGAAGCAGCACACAGACATTCCCACGATAACTATTTTCAGGAGGTTGGGATGGGGACATGAACAGAGGTAAAAAAAGGCTGATGAAGACACCCTCCACCCTCCACCCCTACCTGTCTTCAACCAGAACAGCTCATACCCTGATTAGTTTTATATACATATTCATACACATTTGGGTTTGAGAGAGGGTTCTAAGACCAAAATGAGGTTTAAAAGTAGTGCTTACAGAAATATAAGTTTCTGTCTTTCTAAAAATAAAAAAGTCATACTCTGTACTCACGGAGCAATCTTCATCCACTATGAAAATGGTGCATTTCTGCACTTGCATGAAAGAGATAATAGTGGCAGCTATTTTCTTCAAAATTACTTCTAATGATTGTTGTTCTTCAAAAATTAAACTAGCAAGGTCAAGCAGCACCTAGACAAAAAAATTAGGAGCTCATTATTTAGCAATTGTTTGTAATTATTAAAGCACAATTATTTATATGGGTTATAAATTGTTTATATAACCTAGCAGGTTATGATCAAGTCTGCATTTAAATATAAATACGTCTCCACTTATTAACAAAATCCTTTATTGACTGTTAATATAGTTAATATAGTTGTTAAGATCACAGCCTCTGAAGCCAGAGTAATCAGTTTTTAATCCTGACTTCCTTTCCTGCTAGCTTTGAGACTGAGGGCAAATTTCTTCAACATGGGGATATTAATGACATTAAAATCATAGGGCTGTTAGGAGGATTAAGATAATATTTATAAAGTATTTTGAACACTATCTGGTACATAAAACACACTGTTAATGTTGTTCCAAACTTTTCAGATCAACATTTGTCAACATTATCAATATTTTTACAGAGCACAGTAAATATTACCCGTCAAAGTAAACAAAGTTTTAAGAATTTCCTTTGTGTTTTTTTCTGGTAGATTTCTCTTTCTTCTGAACCTCATAAGTATTACCAAAAACTTAGTGGAGGTGACACTATCCTAGCTAAGGTCTGAAAGATGAGCAGGAATCATTCAGGTGAAATAGGGAAGAGAAATATTTCAGGCAAAAATAATAGAATTCAGAGAAAGTAGTATACTGAAAGTTTTGATTAGATTTTATAAGAGCACAGACTATAAAGAGAAGAACTGGGAGATGAGGTTGCAGCATTAAGCAGAAGAAGAACCTGAAAAGCACTGTATGTCTTTTGAAGCAGTTTAGACTGTGATGCACTGCAGGAAGGAAGTGGTGTGATCCCATCTGTTTGTAAAAATGGGGACTGGATGAAAGGATGGCAAGAATAGAACAGGGAGAACACTGCAGTTAAAGTCAATGGAAGGTCCCATATCTTATTAACACAGATTCTAAACAGAGAAAATAGAGGGTAGAGAAGATGAATTATCAAAGAAATAATGAAAAAAGAATTACACAGAAGTAAACAGTTTGCTTAAACCTCCAAAGAGATGAACCAACATACAGATACCAGCATGATGAATGAAAAAAATACTGTGAAATTAAGTTACAAAAGCAAATATAAATAATCTGAAAAGCTTATAGACACATAGACAAAATAGATATAAATAATAATATAAAAATACAAAATATGTATTATATGCCATGTTATATATTTATATCGTAGATAATAAATATAGCTACAAAAGAGCTAAGAATAAGGACAACATGGATGCTAGTTAGAAGACAAAGCACTACTTCTAAATTCTGAGAAACTGATTTTTCAATTTAGAATTTTATACCCAGCCAAAGTGGCAGGATGCTACAATACATATTTTCATACATGCAAGGACTCAGAAAGTTTACTTTACCAATACCCTTTCTTAAGTAGTTAATTGAGAATGTGCTGCAACAAAATAAGGAAGTGAGAAAGAAGTAGGGGATCCAAAAGATAGTGGAATCTAAGAAAGCAATGAAGAAAAGTTCTATGATGACACTAGTGTAGCAGGCATAGGGCTAAATAGTTTAGCTTGGAAGAAGAAAGGTTGGAGAACCTCAGTTTGGACCTCTGCAAACAGAAGCAGAAGGGGAACTCAACAGGATGCCTAATATAATGGAGTTTGGGGAGAGGAGGAAACAAGAACATGAGGCTATACTAGAGCAAAGAGTTCAAGGAAAAAAATTCAGAAACATCAGGAAAAATGAAAAGTTCTATAACAAAGGTAGTATGAACAACATTTACATAATTATAGTGCTTATAAATAGTTTCTTTAGAATTGCAACTTTAGAATTAACCTAGACAAAGCCCAGGAAAAGTTCATCATGGTTGTAGAACAGTATATATTACCAATGTGGGCAATTGTAAAAGAAAAAGTCCAGATGGGAAAAGCAGGGCTAAGGAGCGGTAGTTGGGAAAAAGAGATAAAGAGAACAGGGGATGCTAAGACACCCGTCTTACAAAGTATGAAATCAAGAGTAATATCTACAACAGTTGACAGAGCAAGAACTAAAACCATTATTTAACAACACAAGTGCAACCCATACAGTGACTTAAAACAGTGACAGAATGATTCCAGTAGGATAAGAGTAATGGCAAGTAACGTGTGGTGTAAGTCAAATAAATTCTCATCTCCCAAGTTAATGAACATTGTCTAACAAGATAAACAACTAAGCATGGAAAATAGGAAATACAAGTGACTACTAGAAAAAATAAAGTATTGAGAAACTGAATCTGTACTATCTAAATTTTTAATCATCTGCATACATTACTTGGATAAAAATGTAACAATTTTAAAAAAGTATTTCTATGCACTTTCTTTAGTAATCAGACTGACCTGATTTCTCTTGTTCTCCAGCAGTGAAGTCTCATAGAGCTGAGCATTATGAAGAACAATACCACAAAATGCCAAATAAGCAGCAAAGTCCTAAAAAACAGATAATAGACAAATAAAAACGGTACATAAAACAGTCTAGTTATATTGCCTGAAATACAGATCCTCAAATATTTACAGTTAGAAAGCCAAAAGAATAGATGTTTGTTCTACATAAAATTAGGATGATATAAACTAAGTCTTAGCTAAAGGTGTTGGAATAGTCTCCTAAGGTATAAATTAGGTATAAATCAATAAGGAGAAAAAGGAGAGGAACTAAGATAAAGACTTTATCTCTTTATACCACTTGAAGTTACAATTTATTCCATGCAAAATTTGGTTTAGCCTCTCCATGATATTAAGACTTGGATCAATGCTGAAATTATTATATAAATAGCTTGTAACTCATTACTGCAGCAAACAACAGCTTACATACTTGTTAAAAGAATATTCACAATAAAAGCATAAAGTTAAATATTATATAAAGTTGCAAACATTAAATATGTCATTTTTAACATGGATCTATCCTCATTAAACTATACTAGGGTAATGTGTTTCTAATTATATTAATTATTGATTGACTATTAATTATTATTAATTAATATTATTATAATTAATAATTAATAATATTAATTATTGATTGAAATAAATATTTAGACAGCATATCTTATCCACAATGTGATAGAGCCTTAAAAATTCAAATCAATTCAAGAGGGAGTTATATTAATGGATTATAGACATAATAATGGAATTCAAAGCCAATCCAGGAACCATGTTTTCACACCAAATATTCTCAAGTGCCATGAACAGAACAGGAGCCTAGAGGTCTACTACTCGATTTAAAAAGTATTTGCTATGTTCTGAAGCAATTATAACAAGGGGAGCAACACAGGTGCCAACCTAGCCTATAGCATAGAGATAAAAATAACTGTCTTGTTTGAACGTCTTCCAAATTCAAAAGCTCCTAGTAATTTTCAGGGGAACAACATAAACAGCAATGGGCTTGGAATAGGAATAATTCAGTAGGCTATGATATACACATAATTACTTATTCAATAGGAGAAATAATGAAACCTACTCATAGAATGAATTTATCGACAGGTTTACGGGCTTTTGTCCTTAAATGGAAAGCATGTCAGTGAGGCCTGTGGAAGGTATTCCTTCAGAGTTGAACGAGAAGTATAATAAAATAATGCTCACTGTTGCTCTCTCTGAAGCTAAATTTACATCATCCAGCCTGAATTCATACCTTGGCGCCCCACTGTCTGTGTGCAAGGCTTATAAAACATTCAGAAATTCGCTACACCAGGAGGCAATTCCAATTTTTAGCCAACCAAAAGTGCTGAACTTGGAGCAGTGTTTTTATGGGGTTTTACTCAAGGTTGGATCTCTATAGCAGTGATGAAAGGTAAATGATATAGTTAAAATACCATAAGTCACCCTCTGTGTGGCCCCAACATGCCCAGTGCAGGCTTGGCAGCACAGCAAGGAGGGAATTTGGGGGTTTCTGCTGACTGAATAACACAAGTACTCAGATGTGAAATCATCGCTTTATTTAGCCTAAGATACACTTGAACATTTCAGATCATTTTTAACTCTAATTTTTTTGTGTGACCAACAATTTCAGCAACAGCTAAACCTAGAGGTGTATATACTATAAAGAGAAAGCATCTTCCTAAATTGGCTCATGTCTGACACAAGTTTTGGTACCTTTTCATCTTTTTCAGTAAATGTCCCACCGTTTCCTGATTTCTTGTTGATGGCCTGGGCTACACCAACAACCTGGTATAAGGAGAGAAAAGTGACAATTTTTTTATTGACTGAAATTACTTGTAAAAATTCACCAAAACATATTTATAGAAGATATCCTGCATGTGCTTTAAAATAACACTAGTCTACAAAACAAAAGCAAAACCCCTCATCAGCATTTGAGCAAGCTTTACATCATTTACCACATTCTTTCATCCTAATAAGAATTCGAATGTTTTTAATTTATTAGGGCCCAAACTATGTTTGATCCTGTGATTTCACCCTGCATTTTGAATGAAATTATTTTAGCAATCACATTTTAAGTATATATTTTCCATAGTTTTTAAATATAAACAACAAATTTTGATTACAGTTCCAATAAAGTATATAAGAATATGAACATTTTATATGGGTTTTAAATATAATATTCCAAAACGGCTAAATGCTCTTTTACTAAAAATGAAACAGGACCTAGTGGCCAATCATGGAAAGAATGCAGGAGGATCATTAGGGCAAAAATAATTCTTAATGTAGGGATGCAGTCCAACTTCTTTTGAAATTTCTGCCCTTGAAAATTATTTTACCTTCAACAGACTTATTTTTGGGAAAGAGGGTACTGAAAAATCAAAACAGGAATTAACATGCTGAGGCTTATTTCAAATAGATCAGAAGGCATTTGGAAGTTACTTACCTTTTAGTTCCACCTTCATTTTGAGTTACCTTAGTCCTATAAAGACCTTCAACTTACTCTTCTCTCCTTTTTATTACTTATTAATTCTACTCTTTCCTTTCTTCTGCTATTTAGTATCAGTGGAATAAGCTATTATCCTCTAACTGGCTATACTTCAGAAATATGTATTTAGTTCTATGTGGATGGTTCACTTTGTTTTCTCAGCTCATTATAGTATCTTAGCTTTGAGAAAAAGATATAAAATTCTCCTCTAGGATAGCAGAACAAGGAAGGGGAAATACCTTCTTGTCTTATGTAGTTTTCTAGTCTTCTTAACATTTTTCTCTCTCTCTCTTTTTTTTTTTTTTTGCCCGTATGGTAAAGGGATATTAATTGTTTTTAAAAGCAGAATTATGCAATTATCCTATACCTTTTCATTTCCCTTAGAGCAACTCTCTCTTATTTTTACATGCTCTTTAGCTCTTGAAAAGAGTGGCAGATTTCTAGATGCTCTAACCTCAGTGACTAAATTTCTAGTAAAATTCCTCTAAGGTCAAAAATGTCTGGATTGTAGTTACGAATGTTCACTGGAACTATAATAAGAGCCACTTGAAGGTCATTGGGGTCTAATATAGAGTAGTATAATTTGGTTATTTTAAATGCTCAGGTATTCATTCATCCACTCAACAAATAGTGAAGTGCCTATTATGTACCAAAAAGTAATAAAAAACTGGGGAAGTGAGTACTCTGAACGAGCTCAGAATCAAGAATGAGTGATACATAAACATAGACTTATAGCGTAGTAGGATGGTGGGATCAGTTTCATGATACAGTGGCCATGGATTGCTAGGAGCACTGAAGGGGCACTTAATGTGGGTAAAAGAGAAGGAGTCTCAGAAATGACATTTAAATTTTTTTTTCTCTAATAAATAGTTTTACAAAGTAAAGACATAAACTTTAAATCTGTGTTTTAAGAAAGATGAGTTTCAAACAGATATAGAAAGTATTATGCAAAGTTTCTGATAAATATGCAGTACAAAAAGTATACATTGATATGCTATCTGTACCTGGAACTGTATGAAGCAATGTACTAAGCAAGAAAATAAAGAGAAAGCTCCTGCTCACTGGAAAATATAAGAAGACAAAAAATCAGCTGCTTATTAAATGATCACTAATCAAACTATATTAACATTTTAGTCCATCATCATATCAACATAAATTTACAGTGAGATGATGATTCCTTTCAGTCTTTTTTTTTTTTTTTCTTTTTGAGACAGGGTCTTGCTCTGTTGCCCAGGCTGGAGTACAGTGGCACAATCACAGCTCACTGCAGGCTTGATCTTCCAGGCTGAGGCTATTCTCCAACCTCAGCTTCCAAGCAGCTGGGACTACTTGGAAGGCATGTACTACCATGCCTGGTTAAATTTTAAAATTTTTTTTGTAGAGATGAGGTCTCACTATGCCCAGGCTGGTCCCAAACTCCTGCACTCAAGCAATCCTCCTGCTCTGGCCTCCCAAAGTGCTGGGATTACAAACATACAGTAAGATAGAAGAAATAAATTAAATGTTTTATAGTATAGGAGGGTGACTATACTTAACAAAAATGTATTGTATTAGGGGTAATAGACACCAGAAATACCCTCATTTGATCACTATGCATTATATACATGTAACAAAGTTTCACATATACCCTGTAAATCTGTACCAATAAATAAATAAATATTAAAAAAAAAACAAGTTCTGTCAAGAGACTATTAGACCAGGAAAATATAGTTGGTCCTTTGTATCCAACTGTGATAGAAAATGTTTGACAAAAAAATTTTAAAACCCACAGCAATAAAAATAACATAAAATAAATATAGTAGGACAATTACGTACAGAGCACTCACATTATATTAGGTAGTATAAGTAATCTAGGGGTGTGCTCAGAGCAGGGGGCTGAAGAATGGCTCCTCTGTTTATAACACATGGAACAGGCATCTGAGGTCACTGTGACAAGGGGCACAAAACTTGTGACTCCCTAAGAACAAATGTCCTACAAGTGTAACAAAAAAAGTAATCCAGAGGTGATTTACAGTGTATGAGAGGATGTGCATAGGTTTTATGCAAATATTATGCCATTTTATATAAGGGACTTGGGCATCCACAGACTTTGGTATGAGGGGATGGAGTGGAGTCCTCAAATCAATCCCTCTTTGTATACTAAGAGACAACTGTATATCTAACATGTATATGTGCCTCCATCCCCAGAAGGATGACATTTGAAAAATGACACTGATAAAAACAGACAAAAAATAGAAGAAAAGGCATAGTGTTCATCCAGGGTTGCATACACAATAAAAGACAAATTAACAGTTTAATTCTGACTTTAAGGATCCTGAGCAAAACTGGCACCCTCTGCCCTCATGTTCAAATAAATTCAGTCCTTCTTTCTGCTGTCATCCATTGCTTCTTTAAACAAATTAGATCATTGTCTTTAAATCAAGTAACTGTTAACTATAGGCTTTGAAATGTCCATTTTTAATGACAGCTTTTACTCTAAGTATATCTCAGACTCCATGTGAGAGGCAGCACTCCTAAAAGCATTAGCTTCCATATCAGAATGTCCATTCACTTTTGCCTACCTGCTGGCTAACTGTACTCTCAGATACGGGCACTCCACGCTATTTCTGTAAAAGCGCAAAAAAGCCTTTCTGTTTTCTATTTTACTGGCACTATGCACAGCACAAATGGATGTTATGTCCTCACAGGGTCGAGTGTTCTTTTAGGAATGCAAAGGCCAAGACTTGACTCTCACTGGGCGAGCAGTATGGAATGTGACAGCTGGTTGTTTCAGGGCAACAGTGAGCAATTTCTTCTTCAATAAGCAGCTGCCCCAGACATTTACTGAGGTCATACATCAATCCCAATACATTTCCCCATCCCCAGTTCAGGGGATGCTCAGCATGGAAACTAAAAGCAAAGGAGGAAAGGACAGACTACAAATCATAGCTATCCCTCTCTCTCAGCCTCAGAAGATCTCCACTGCAATGACAGGACTCTAGACAGTCTAATCTGAGCCAAATACAAACTTTACTAAGAAAACTAGAACTTAACAATATATAGAGGAGTTAGGGGAGAATTTTCCCTAGTGCTCTTTTCAAACTTTTCTTTGACTCATTTATTCATTCTGCCATAAATACTTTATTCAACAGCTAACTACTAAGTGCCTTTATGTACCAGTAGTGAACAAAACAGATGAAAATTCCTGTCCTCATGGAGCTGACATTCTAATCAGTGTTAGGCTTGGGAATCCCACCCCCACACCCTCTCCCCACCTGCTTTACAGATGAGAAAACTGAGAGTGAGAGAGTTGACATAACCGATCCAGGCTTTCTGACTTCTCTTCTGAATCCTAAGGAATCATCAAGTTATGGTAATATTCCATGTGGTAGGCAAATAATGGCCCCCAAAGATGTCCTTGTCCTAATCTCTGGAACCTACGAATATGTGACCCTTAAATGACAAACTGGGTTTTTGGCATGTGATAAAGTTAAAGATCTGGAGATGGGGAGATTATCCTGAATTATCTAGGTGGGCCCAATGTAATCACAAGGTCCTTGTAAGGAAAAGTGGAATGCAGGAGAGGCAGAGTCAAGGAAACATTTGATGATGCTATTCTGCAGATTTTGAAGACAGAGGAAGGGGCCATGAGCAAAGGGGTACAGGCAGCCTATGGAGGCTAGAAGGGCCAAGAGAACAGGTCTGTTTCTAGAGACTCCACACAGAAACACAGCCCTGTAGATGCCCTGATTTTAGCCCACTGGGAATTATTTTAGACTCTGAAGTCCAAAGCTTCAAATAATACATGTGTGCTATTTTAAGTCACTAAATTTCTGGTAGTTTTTTTACAGCAGCATTAAGAAACCAATACATTCCATTCAATTATGATTCTTATATTCTTGCATTCTTTTTCTTCTTCTCCTCACCTCATTTTATCTCTTCTGTTTCACTATGTAAATCCTGTCTTTGAAGAACTTGACATCTCATTCCTAATCATCTTCCTGCCTTCAGTCCATCTTTGACAATTTAGCCAAATTTATATTCTTGGGGCACTGTTGTGCATACACAGATCATCTCATTTCTCAAGAATTTTAATGGTTTCACCCATCTACAGAATAAAAATTAAAGACTCTACCTAACATTCCACACTCTCAACTTAACTATATCACTTACATGGGTCTTTGGGTTAGAATACTGCAATGTCCTGTGTTCACATAATTCCTTGAAATATCACCTCTCTACTGAGGCCAAATCTCCAAAAAATCTTCCCTTCAGACCTACCCCTCTGAAACTCCATGTGGCAGTTGTATACGCCCTATACGAGGCAGGGTATTCCTTTTTAACCTAATTTTCTTTACTCACATCCTAGCCCTGCAATTAGATTGCTTTCTAAGGACTTGATTTATATTTTATGCTATTATCAACACTTTGCATGTTTTACATGTACTCAAAAGTTGAATAGTATGTGTTGTTGATGATAATGGGAAAAATGGCAGAAAGAATAAAATTTTTTAGGGTAATGTACTAACTGAACAATGCATATTCAAATAATAATTAATTATGTCTTCCCATTTTTGGCTCTAGCCTTTGCTTAATATTAAGAAACCCATCCATATCTGAGAACTTTGTGTGGCAGTAAAAACTTTATTTTCTTAATAAGCCATTAATTATGGAGTTGAAACTTATAGTCTAAGGCGACACTGGAAGAGAGAAGAAAGAAAAGCTTGAGATTATTTAATTTTTAATTTAAAAAGTATAGAAAATCACAAAGAATGAGATAGTAAACATCCATGCCTTTGCCATCTAAAACAGTGTTAGTGTGAGACTTGTTAAAACACAGTTTCGTGGGTCTACCCCCCAAATTTCAGATTTTGTAGATCTAGACTGGGGCCTGTATTTCTAAAAGTTCTCAGATGATTACAAATGCTGCTGGTCCAGGGACAAAAGACGCATTGACAACTACTGATACAGAATTACTAAATGTTAATATTTGGTGATGTTTCCTTTATTAATACCATTAAATTAAGATAAAATTAAATTGGACTTCCTCTTTCCAGTCTCATTCTTCTCCCCCCTGTTCCTCCTACCATAGTCAACCTTCTTCATTATACTGTTAAAAATACATAAATCTATACACAAAACATAGTACTTTTATCTTTCAAAAAGGTTTCTTAAATGAAATAATATATAGGATTCATTTTGCAACTTGCAATTATATTCAATGTTGTTTTTTAAGATCAATTCATATAAATCTGGTTCATTCATTTTATATACAATATTGCATTCCATATCAAACTGTATTCATTTGATCTCCAAAGAATGGATGTTTGGGTTGTCTGCAACTTTTTGCTACTACAATCTTTAAGAAACATCTTTGATTTTCTTCTTGTGCACATGTGCAGCAACTTCTCTGGCTAAATCTTCAAAAAGATTACAGAAATTTATACCTTTACTAGCAAGGCCTAAGAGTCTCCATTAACCTCACATCCTTATCAGCATCTGGTGTTATCAGACTTTTTCAATGTTTGTCAATCTGATGGGCATAAAATTGCATCTCATTGTTGCTTTAATTTGTATTTTCCTGATTACTGGAGAGAATGAACATCTTTTTTATTGTTATTGGCTAAGCTGGTATCCTCTTCTGTATTGCCTATGTGTACATTAGCCGATTTTGACCATTTTAGTTATGGTTTTGGGGTGGGCTCTTCTTAATGAATTTTAGAATCAAAGTTAGATATTTCTTTAAGTGACTGGTAAGATTGATTTTATCCTTCTGTATATACAGGCACCTTTATACCTATGATTTATCTCAAGAGAATGTTTATAGATATTCCATGGTTGGGGGATGAGACAAGGATAAACAGAGGAGAATGATGCTTTTGGTTTACTCTCACAGCCTTCGTGGCTACGAATGGGCAGCCAAGTAGGTTGGAGAGAAGCTTCTAAGGAATTGCAAGATATAAGAAAGCAGTGCCCTGAAGATAACTGGCATCAGAAATAACATGATCAATGCCATTGTTTCTAATACAGTTAAGAAATCTCCTCCTCGCTAAAACCAGAAAAATTCAAATGCTAAAAAGCTTGCCATTAAAAAAAGGAGAAGGGAGGGCTTGCCATGTAACAGGCACTTTGTAACTGTTCATTCATTTAATCCTTGACATAATTCTTTAATTTTCATTCCCATTTTATCACAGAGCAATCTGATGTTCAGAAAACTTACATAACTAGTTCAAGAATATGCAGACCCAGACACTCTCCAGACTTGATCCCAAGAGCTGCAATTCTTTCTACTACTCCCCACAGGAAAAAGTGAAATCAGCCCTAGTATAAAATATAGGCTTTTTTTTTTTTTTTTTTTTTTTTTTGAGACAGAGTCTCACTCTGTTGCCCAGGCTGGAGTGTAATGATGCGCTCTCGGCTCACTGCAACCTCTGGCTCCCGGGTTCAAGCAATTCTCCTGCCTCAGCCTCCTGAGTAGCTGGGATTACATGTGCCCGCCACCACGCCCCAGCTAATTTTTGTATTTTTAGTAGAGACGGGGTTTCACCATGTTGGTTAGGCTAGTCTCAAACTCCTGACCTTGCGATCTGCCCGCCTCAGCCTCCCAAAGTGCTGGGATTACAGGTGTGGGCCACCACGCCTGGCCAAAATATAGGCTCTTATGGACTCCTCTTTTATACTCAAGGAATCATGGAGACCAAGATCCAGTACATACTAACGCTTAGTCTTTAGATCTCATAAGGATGCTTATCTTCTTAATGCACATTTTCATCAAAGGGAATGGAATAATTTCAAAATTATAACTCTAAGAAACAAAGACAATCCAAAGTGGCTGCTAAAAGCTGGTTTCTTGGACTTAGATTATAAGTCTCGTAACAAGTTTTCACAGCCAAGAACCACTTATGCAACATTAAAAAAAATCCTATGTATCAAGGAAAAGTGAATAATAATGCAGTATCAAAAATAAGTAGATTCTTCAAGATAAAGCAAAACTAATTTGTGGTTATAGATATAAGAACAGTGTTGCCCATGGGTGGTGAGGACTGATTAAGGAATTAGTTATACAGATATATGTACATTTTTCAAAACTCATCAAATTGTTCATTAAGATCTGACGAATGGCTAACTAGAATAACCAATGCAGAGAAGTCCTTAAAGGACCGGATGGAGCTGAAAACCAAGGCACGAGAACTACGTGAAGAATGCACAAGCCTCAGTAGCCGATTCGATCAACTGGAAGAAAGGGTATCAGTGATGGAAGATCAAATGAATGAAATGAAGTGAGGAGAGACGTTTAGAGAAAAAAGAATAAAAAGAAACGAACAAAGCCTCCAAGAAATATGGGACTATGTGAAAAGACCAAATCTATGTCTGACTGGTGTACCCGAAAGTGACAGGGAGAATAGAACCAAGTTGGAAAACACTCTGCAGGATATTATACAGGAGAACTTCCCCAATCTAGCAAGGCAGGCCAACATTCAAATTCAGGAAATACAGAGAACGCCACAAAGATACTCCTCGAGAAGAACAACTCCAAGACACATAATTGTCAGATTCACCGAAGTTAAAATGAAGGAAAAAATGTTAAGGACAGCTAGAGAGAAAGGTTGGGTTACCCACAAAGGGAAGCCCATCAGACTAACAGCTGATCTCTCAGCAGAAACTCTACAAGCCTGAAGAGAGTGGGGGCCAATATTCAACATTCTTAAAGAAAAGAATTTTCAACCCAGAATTTCATATCCAGCCAAACTAAGCTTCATAAGTGAAGGAGAAATAAAATCCTTTACAGACAAGCAAATGCTGAGAGATTTTGTCACCACCAGGCCTGCCCTACAAGAGCTCCTGAAGGAAGCACTAAATATGGAAAGGAATAACTGGTACCAGCCACTGCAAAAACATGCCAAACTGTAAAGACCATCGAGGCTAGGAAGAAACTGCATCAACTAATGAGTAAAATAACCAGCTAACATTATAATGACAGTATCAAATTCACACAAAACAATATTAGCCTTAAATGTAAATGGGCTAAATGCTCCAATTAAGAGACACAGACTGGCAAATTGGATAAAGAGTCAAGACCCATCAGTGTGCTGTATTCAGGAAACCCATCTCAAGTGCAGAGACATACATAGGCTCAAAATAAAGGGATGCAGGAAAATCTACCAAGCAAATGGAAAACAAAAAAAGGCAGGGGTTGCAATCGTAGTCTCTGATAAAACAGATTTTAAACCAACAAAGATCAAAAGAGACAAAGAAGGCCATTACATAATGGTAAAGGGATCAATTCAACAAGAAGAGCTAACTATCCTAAATATATGTACCCAATACAGGAGCACCCAGATTCATAAAGCAAGTCCTTAGAGACCTACAAAGAGACTTAGACTCCCACACATTAATAATGGGAGACTTTAACACCCTACTGTCAACATTAGACAGATGAACGAGACAGAAAGTTAACAAGGATATCCAGGACTTGAACTCAGCTCTGCACCAGGTGGACCTAATAGACATCTACAGAACTCTCCACCCCAAATCAACAGAATATACACTCTTCTGAGCACCACACCACACTTATTCCAAAATTGACCACATAGTTGGAAGTAAAGCGCTCCTCAGCAAATGTAAAAGAACAGAAATTATAACAAACTGTCTCTCAGACCACAGTGCAATCAAACTAGAACTCAGGATTAAGAAACTCACTCAAAACCGCTCAACTACAATCAGCTCCTGAATGACTACTGAGTACATAACGAAATGAAGGCAGAAATAAAGATGTTCTTTGAAACCAACGAGAACAAAGACACAACATACCAGAATCTCTGGGACACATTCAAAGCAGTGTGTAGAGGGAAATTTATAGCACTAAATGCCCACAAGAGGAAGCAGGAAAGATCTAAAATTGACACCCTAACACCACAATTAAAAGAACAAGAGAAGCAAGAGCAAACACATTCAAAAGCTAGCAGAAGGCAAGAAATAACTAAAATCAGAGCAGAACTGAAGGAAACAGAGACACAAAAAACCCAATTCAAAAAATCAATGAATCCAGGAGCTGGTTTTTTGAAAAGATCAACAAAATTGATAGACTGCTAGCAAGACTAATAAAGAAGAAAACAGAGAAGAATCAAATAGATGCAATAAAAAATGATAAAGGGGAAATCACCACTGATCCCAGAGAAATACAAACTACCATCAGAGAATACTATAAACACCTCTACGCAAATAAACTAGAAAATCTAGAAGAAATGGATAAATTCCTTGAAACATACACCCTCCCAAGACTAAACCAGGAAGAAGTTGAATCTCTGAAGAGACCAATAACAGGCTCTGAAACTGAGCAATAATTAATAGCTTACCAACCAAAAAAAGTCCAGGACCAGATGGATTCACAGCCAAATTCTACCAGGGGTACAAGGAGGAGCTGGTACCATTCCTTCTGAAACCATTCCAAACAACAGAAAAAGAGGGAATCCTCCCTAACTCATTTTATGAGGCCAGCATCATCCTGATACCAAAGCCTGGCAGAGACACCACAAAAAAAGAGAATTTTACACCAATATCCTTGATGAACATTGATGCAAAAATCCTCAATAAAATACTGGCAAACCAAATCCAGCAGCACATCAAAAAGCTTATCCACCATGATCAAGTGGGCTTCATCCCTGGGATGCAAGGCTGGTTCAACATATGCAAATCAATAAACATAATCCAGCATATAAAGAGAACCAATGACAAAAACCATATGATTATCTCAATAGATGCAGAAAACGCCTTTGACAAAATTCAACAACCCTTCATGCTAAAAACTCTCAATAAATTAGGTATTGATGGGACGTATCTCAAAATAATAAGAACTATCTATGACAAACCCACAGCCAATATCATACTGAATGGGCAAAAACTGAAAGCATTCCCTTTGAAAACTGGCACAAGACAGGGATGCCCTCTCTCACCACTCCTATTCAACACAGTGTTGGAAGTTCTGGCCAGGGCAATCAGGCAGGAGAAGGAAATAAAGGGTATTCAGTTAGGAAAAGAGGAAGTCAAATTGTCCCTGTTTGCAGATGGCATGATTATATATCTAGAAAACCCCATCGTCTCAGCCAAAAATCTCCTTAAGCTGATAGGCAACTTCAGCAAAGTCTCAGGACACAAAATCGATGGGCAAAAATCACAAGCATTCTCATGCACTAATAACAGACAAACAGAGAGCCAAATCATGAGTGAACTCCCATTCACAATTGCTTCAAAGAGAATAAAATACCTAGGAATCCAACTTACAAGGGATGTGAAGGACCTCTTCAAGGAAGACTACAAACCACTGCTCAATGAAATAAAAGAGGACACAAACAAATGGAAGAACATTCCATGCTCATGGCTAGGAAGAATCAGTATCATGAAAATGGCCATACTGCCCAAGATAATTTACAGATTCAATGCCATCCCCATCAAGCTACCAATGACTTTCTTCACAGAACTGGAAAAAACTACTTTAGAGTTCATATGGAACCAAAAAAGAGCCTGCATTGTGAAGTCAATCCTAAGCCAAAAGAACAAAGCTGGAGGCATGACGCTACCTGACTTCAAACTATACTACAAGGCTACAGTAACCAAAACAGCATGGTACTGGTACCAAAATAGAGATATAGACCAATGGAACAGAACAGAGCCCTCAGAAAAAATGCTGCATATCTACAACCATCTGATCTTTGACAAACCTGACAAAAACAAGCAATGGGGAAATGATCCCCTATTTAATAAATGGTGCTGGGAAAACTGGCTAGCCATATGTAGAAAGCTGAAACTGGATCCCTTCCTTACACCTTGTACAAAAATTAATTCAAGATAGATTAAAGACTTACATGTTAGACCTAAAACCATAAAAACCCTAGAACAAAACCTAGGCAATACCATTCAGGACATAGGCATGGGCAAGGACTTCATGTCTAAAACACCAAAAGCAATGACAACAAAAGCCAAAATTGACAAATGGGATCTAATTAAACTAAAGAGCTTCTGCACAGCAAAAGAAACTACCATCAGAGTGAACAGGCAACCTACAAAATGGGAGACAATTTTTGCAATCTACTCATCTGACAAAGGGCTAATATCCAGAATCTACAATGAACTCAAACAAATTTACAAGAAAAAAACAAACAACCCCATCAAAAAGTGGGCAAAGGATATGAACAGACACTTCTCAAAAGAAGACATTTATGGAGCCAAAAGACACATGAGAAAATGCTCATCATCACTGGCCATCAGAGAAATGCAAATCAAAAACACAATGAGATACCATCTCACACCAGTTAGAATGGCAATCATTAAAAAGTCAGGAAACAACAGGTGCTGGAGAGGATGTGGAGAAATAGGAACACTTTTACACTGTTGGTGGGACTGTAAACTAGTTCAATCATTGTGGAAGTCAGTGTGGCGATTCCTCAGGAATCTAGAACTAGAAATACCATTTGACCCAGCAATCCCATTACTGGGTATATACCCAAAGGATTATAAATCATGCTGCTGTAAAGACACATGCACACATATGTTTATTGCGGCACTATTCACAAAAGCAAAGACTTGGAACCAACCCAAATGTCCAACAATGATAGACTGGATTAAGAAAATGTGGCACATATACACCATGGAATATTATGCAGCCAGAAAAAATGATGAGTTCATGTCCTTTGTAGGGACATGGATAAAGCTGGAAACCATCATTCTCAGCAAACTATCACAAGGACAAAAAAACCAAACACTGCATGTTCTCACTCATAGGTGGGAATTGAACAATGAGAACACATGGACACAGGAAGGGGAACATCACACTCCGGGGCCTGTTGTAGGGTGGGGGGAGGGGGGAGGGATAGCATTTGGAGATATACCTAATGTTAAATGACGAGTTACTGGGTGCAGCACACCAACATGGCACATGTATACATATGTAACTAACCTGCATGTTGTGCACATGTACCCTAAAACTTAAAGTATAATAAAAAAAAAAAGATCTGTGAGTTTCACTGTACGTGAATTTTAAAACATTTTAAAAGCAAATGAATATGTAATTGCTGAAGGTATGTGAAAGTGGAGGCCCATGTGCCAAGTTCCCAGCTGTCTGGGTAATGTTGAAGCAGGCTGAAGTCCTGATCATTTGTTCTGTGCTGTTAGGGAGGTCGTCGCTCCCCAGACGGGGCCAGGGCAAATCCAGCCTCTGGGGGTCAGTAGCTGTCCTGCCCCAGGAACATCCTGTGGGACTAGAGTCAACCTGAGACTGGGGTTCTTCCCCACGAGGGAATGCTTGGCATAATTATTGATCCTAGTGTTTATCCTCATCCCTTTGAACAATTAAAAAAAAAATCCCCCTCCTGCCAAATACTAAACTCTCTGCCACACTAGCTTTTAAGTAATGAGGTAAAGCTCTTAAACCTAGAACTAAAGGGACTTTTTGCCTGCTTATTAGATCTTTCTGTCCCTTGAGATACAGAGATTCTGTCCAGAGACAGAACAGCGCATAGCCATTGCGAGCAAAGTCTCCATATAAGCCCTTTAAAAACTGCCAGAGACACAAAGGTTACATAGCAGAAAACAGCCTGCTGTCTTTCCCATGGCAGGGTACATTCAGTATTTACTGTTGTTGTTTAACTTTCCATTCCTCCATTTGTCTGGCTTTGCAACATTCTCATAAGGAGGAAATGGACATTTTCTGACCCCCACGAGGTGAGAGCTCTGCAGTAGGCACTGTCACATTCCTCATCTCACTAGGAATTCAAAACCACCCCGTGTGTTTGCACTTTATGCTGAAACTTTACAAACCAGTCGCCTAAAGCATGGAGAGAAGAAACTTGCTCAAGGAATCACTGCTCCTAAGCCAGCACAAGACCAAGTCACTTTTGCTACAAAGTCAGACCTCTTTCTTTCCCACTCTGCCTCTCTGCTTAAGTGAGAGTAAGCCCAAAATGTCAATAAAAAATTTTGTATATCAACATAGGTTATACAAGTTGTATTTCATATCAGAATAATTCCACCACTGTTTATGTTCACCTTTACACAATACATTGCCAAAAACGACTTCAGAGCCCTGGATCTATTTAATAATGAAGATTTATTTTAAGGGTGGTATCCTGCCTGACGCCAGGTGTTGGCCTGCAAAGCATAGGCTTACCCCGGACGGTGTTGTTGGATTTGGAGTCTGTTAAATCAGGATCAAGCTTGTTCCATCATTGCCTGTACTTATTATGAGTCCATGTCTCTATAGCCTTGTAAAATGTCCTGCCAATAAAGCTTCCTGATAATTACAGTATAGAGTGGTGTGCCCATAATGGGCACCTACTACAAACAGAAAAGAAGTAACACAGCGGCCGGGCGCGGTGGCTCACGCCTGTAATCCCAGCACTTTGGGAGGCCGAGGCGGGCGGATCACGAGGTCAGGAGATCGAGACCATCCTGGCTAACACGGTGAAACCCTGTCTCTAATAAAAATACAAAAAATTAGCCGGGCGTGGTAGCGGGCGCCTGTAGTCCCAGCTACTCGGGAGGCTGAGGCAGGAGAATGGCGTGAACCCGGGAGGCGGAGCTTGCAGTGAGCCGAGATCGCGCCACTGCACTCCAGCCTGGGCGACAGAGCGAGACTCCGTCTCAAAAAAAAAAAAAAAAAAAAGAAGTAACACAGCAAAAATGGTAAAAAGCAAGTTTTGTGCATCAAAACACTAAATAGGCTGAATAGAATTTAAAAATTAAAGTTGGTGTCAAAGGGGTTGAGAGAATGCCTTCTTTACTAGAGCTGAACTAAGTGTTTGGATCACTGCTGTTGCCTCTACTGGTCTAGCTAACCACATATGTAGCCACTGAAAGCTAGATATCCATATAATTTAACATAAGATATTCAAGAAAAACATATGTGTGTGTGTGTGTATATATATGTACATACATAATTTCTTTACATTCTAAGTCCTTCATATGGAGAACATAGTTTATTATGTTCTCATAGCCAAAACATAATTTCATCTCGAAATATTTTCCCTCCAAATGGAAGATGTGCCTGAGAAGCTAATCATGTACGAAAGCACAGATGCAGACATCTGTCTCACTAGCGAAACTCCTAGTTGTAGGTGTCACCAGCAAAAAAAGACATGACCTCTTCTCCATAGCTGTGCCAGTTAATATACAATGAAGTATTTGTAGGCATGCCTCAGAGATATTGTGAGTTTGGTTTCAGACAATGGCAATAAAGCGAGTTACACAGATATTTTGGTTTCCCAGAGGATATAAAAGTTATTTTTAGACTATACTGTAATTTCTTAAGTGTGCAATAGCACTATGTCTAAAAAACAATGTACATACCATAATTAAAAAATACTTTATTGCTGAAAAATGGTAACAATCACCTTAGTCTTTAGCTAGCTATAAACTTTTTGCTGGTGAAGGGTCTTAACTTTGATGTTGATGGCTGCCGAATGATTAGGGTGGTGGTTGCTGAAGGACGGGGCTGTTGTGGAAATTTCTTAGCATAAGACAACAATGAAGTTGCCACCACGGATTGACTCTTCCTTTCATGATAGATTCCTCTGTAGCATGTGATGCTGTTTGATAGCATTTTACCCACAGTAGAACTTCTTTCAAAATTGGAGTCAATCTTTTCAAGGCGTGCCACTGCTTTATCAACTAAGTTTATGTAATATTCTAAATCCTTTGCTGTCTTTCAACAATATTCACAGCATTTACAGCAGGGGTAGAGTCCATCTCAAGAAACCACTTTCTTTGCTCATCTATAAGAAGCAACAGTTCATCTGTCCAAGTTTTATCATGAGATTGCGCAATTCAGTTACATCTTCTGGCTGTATTTCTAATTCTAATTCTCTTGGTATTTCCACAAGATCTGCAGTTACTTCCAACAGTGATGTCTCAAACCCTTCAAAGTCATCCATGAAGGCTGGAATCAACTTCTTCCAAATTCCTGTTCATGTTGATAATTTGACCTCCTCCCATAAATCACAAATGTTCCTAATGGGATGTAAAATGTTGAGTCCTTTCCAGAGGGTTTTCAATTTACTCTTCCCAGAGCCACCAGAGGAATCCCTATTTATGTCAGCTATGGCCTTACCAAATGAATTTCTTAAATAATAAGACTTGAAAGCAGAAATTAGTCCTTGATCCAATGGGCTGCAGAATGGATGTTGTATCAGCAGGCATGAAAACGACATTGATTTCCTTGTGCATCTCCATCTGAGCTCCTGGGTGACTAGGTGTACTGTCACAGAGCAGTAATATTTTGAAAGAAATCATTTTCCCTGAGCACTAGGTCTCAATAGTAGGCTTAAAATATTCAGTAAATCATGCTGTAAACAAAGGTGCTGTCATCTAGGCTTTGTTGTTCCATTTGCAGAGGACAGGCTGAGTTGAATTAGCATAATTCTTAAGGGCCCTAGGATTTTTAGAATGGTAAGTGAGCACTGGCTTCTGCTTAAATTCACCAGCTGCATTAGCCCATAACAACAGAGTCGGCCTATCCTTTGATGCTTTGAAGCCAGACATTGACTTCTCCTCTCTGGCTATGAAAGTCTGAAATGGCATCTTCTTCTAATAGAAGTCTGTTTAGTCTACATTGACAATCTGTTGTTTAGCATAGCCACCTTCATCAATGATCTTCACTAGATTTGGATAACTTGCTAAAGCTTCTCCATCAGTACTTGCCTCTTCACCTTGCACTTTTGTGTTATGCAGATGGCTTCTTTCCGTAAACCTCACGAGACAACCTCTGCTAGCTTCTAACTTTTCTTCTGAAACTTCATTACCTCTCTCAGCCTTCACAGTATTAAAGAAGTTAGGGTCTCACTCTGGATTGGGCTTTGGCTTAAGAGAATGTTGTGACTGGTTTGATCTATCCAGACCATTCAAACTTTGTATCAGCAATAAGGCTATTTGACTTTCTTAGCACTCATGTATTCATTGGAGTGGCACTTACAGTCTCCTTCAATAACTTTTCCTTTGTGTCCACAACTTGGCTACCTGGCCCAAGAATCCTAGTTTTTGGCCTATCTCGGCTTTCGACATGCCCTCCTCACTAAGCTTATTCATTTCTAGCTTTTGATTTAAAGTGAACACTTGAACACTTAGAGAACACTATAGGGTTATCAACTGGCTTAATTATAATACTGTTGTGTCTCAGGGAATAGGGAGGCCAAAGGAGAAGGAGAGAGACAGGGGAACATGACGAAGGTGAAAGCTTTGGTGAAGTATGTTCAAAAGAGAATGGAAGGAAATGGAAATGGCAAACATGGCCTGTATAACTCTTTCAAAGAGTTTTGTTCTGGTGATGATCAGAGAAATGAGGTGGTAAAGCAGATGTGTGGTCCAATGAGTGTTCTGCTTTTGTTTTCAAAAGCAGATGGGAGAAATAGCAGCATGTTTGTATGCTGATGAGCAGATTTGATAGCAGGGAAAACTTTAATGATTCTGGACATAGAGGAGAGAACTGCTGAGCTAATTTCTTTGACTAGGCAAACTGAGATGAGATCTGGCGCACAAATGGGAGGCTGGCCCTTGCTGGTTCGGACAGTTCATCCCAAGAAGTAAAAGGGTAACCAGAGTATATGGACTCAGATGCTGGAGCAGGAGAAAGAAGTAGGGGAAGTTCTCTTGTGGAAATATTCTTCTAATTGTGTTGGCTTTCACTGAAACAGTAAGCAAGGCCATCATCTGAAAGCGGGGATGGGGAGGCAATGTAGAGATTTCAGGGGAGAAGAGAAAGGATTAGACTGTAAAACAATACATGCAAAAGAAAAAGAGCTAACTGTTTTGTTCCCCACAAACCAATGACTTATTTTAGGAAATATGACAACTCTCCCCCTTTATAACCTACCTAGAAAGCTAGAAAGTATTTCAGATTCTTCCCTCTCCCTCATTCCTCCATCAAATCAATCACTAAACCTACTAAACAGAAGTGTAACAAATCCACAAAAACCTCTTTAGCAGCCTTCCTGCCTCTAAACAAAGTACTCTCTCTGCTTATGAACAAATATGGAAGTTAATTATCAAAATATATCAAGTGTCAAATTATGTGGCTCTGGGTTAGAAGTGAAGAAAATGGTTCAAACTTACTGCTGTAGCCACCCATATTTTTAAACAATAGCAAATATTTCCTGGCATTAAAAAAAATTCAGTACCTCCTTTGCATGACATTAGAAGGCTCGCTTGATCTTGCCTCTGTCTACCTGTCTGACCTCATTTCCAGGCACTTCCCTCCTTCTAGTGGATGCTCAAACAGTGTAGCAAAGTAATAGACATATTCCCTCTGCTCTCAGTCTGTCAACAGAGGCAGAAAATGATGGTGCAGAAAGATATAATAGAGACAGACCAATGAGCATTCCCTGTGAATATTAAGTAGTGAGTACTTATATTACATGCAAACAGAGATCTTATGTAGAACTGTATTTGTGGCATAATATTTTTAAAGTCTTGGCCGGGTGCGGTGGCTCACGCCTGTAATCCCAGCAATTTGGGAGGCCGAGGTGGGCAGATCACAAGGTCAGGAGTTTGAGACCTGCCTGGCCAACATAGTGAAACCCCATCTCTACTAAAAATACAAAAAATTAGCCAGGTGTGGTGGTGGGCACCTGTAATTCCAGCTATTCGGGAGGCTGAGGCAGGAGAATCGCTTGAACCCGGGAGGTGGGGGTTGCAGTGAGCTGAGATCATGCCACTGCACTCCAGCCTGGGCAACAAGAGTGAAACTCTGTCTCAAAAAAAAAAAAAAAGTCTTTTAATACCTCAATAATTTGCCACCATACAAAGAGGCAAACATCTTCCTCTTTTTTCCTTAGTGCTCCCTTTTTCATGCTCTACTTCCTCTTTTCCCTCTGATTTAAGACAACCTTGAACACCAATTTTTGTATAAACCTTTGTGTAAACCCAATCTATATCACCTCTCCTCTGGTAGTTCATAACATTTTTTAGTACATGAAAGGTGAGAACTCAAAATGATTTTAAGAGATCATTTTAATTAATGAGCAGAGTTCCTCTTTTATCCTCTGGCTAGTTTTAAGGAAAGAGAAAAATAAATATGGATATATATGTTCTATATAATAAATAATGAAAGTACATTAGTACTATGTCTGGTAGGTTAAAGTGTCTCCACAAATTCTCTGATACTAGTCTTTTCAAGAGCTGGAGCCTAATTCCCTTCCTCTTGAGTCGGGTGTAGAACTTAAAGCCTCACTGCTAAAGAACAGAACGCCGGGAAAGTCGTAGTGATGGACAACTTTGGAGACGAGGTCATATAGAGCACTACTGCTTCCTCCTTGCTCATTTTTTCTCAAATTGCTCACTCTGGAGAAGTCAGCTGCCATGATGTAAGGACACTGAGCAACTTATGAAGAGCCCACATGGTGAGGAATGAAGCATTTCTCCCAAGAACCTCTTGAAAATGGATGATCAAGCATAAGTCATGCAGCCCCTGCCCACATCCTGACCGCGTGAGATACCTGAGCCAGAAGGAACCAAGCTTGCTAAGCCACGCCAGAATTCCTGAACCACAAAAACTATGAGATAATAAATGTTTGTTCAGAATCACTTAGTGTAATTTGTTATGTTGCAAGAGATAACCAATACGGCATAGTACTCATGATTATCAAATAATTTGTAATAATCAAATAGATCTAGAATTCTAAATCCAGGTCATTTTCACTCCATTTCATTACTATAAACTGATGCAAAAAAATTTAAAAATTTTTGTAAGATCCTCATCTCTTGCTCTTTGATTTACATTCAGCCTGGACTATTAATTTCCATTCTATGATCAAAAGCAAGTAGAGATTTAGCATAGACTATTAATTTCCATTCTATGGTAGAAGAGAAGCAAATGGAGATTTTAAGATAAGCATTTAACAACAAAGAATACAGGGTATTTAACAGTTGATAAAGCACTTTACCTATGGAATCTTAGACATTAATGGATGAGTATAGATGTTTGTACATATCTATTGAGAGCAGCAATTTCATTAACAATCACCTTAACTCTTCAAGAATGCATGAAAACATGAAAATTATTTTATAGTCAAAATCCACCCCAGGGTGTAATTATATGATGTCGGGTTAGATATTATACAAAGAAATGTTTTATACTTCTCTGGTTCCAGACCCCTAATACCCATTATTCAGGGACTATGTAAAACTTCTCAAAATTAAATTTATAAATCATCTATTAAATTAAAAATGTAATGCATTCCAAAAAGTGCTGGAATGGTTATCTTGAAATTACCAATGAAGATAAGCTTCCTATTGAATAAAATATAGCACTCAGTATGAACCAAATTTTCTGATCATTAAAAATAGGATACCATTTGGGTACACAAAGCCTACCACATTAATTTAATCTTCAGTTTCAAGTTTTTATTCACTCTTTCTTTTTCTTCTTGATCAGTAATGTAGACTTGGGGATTTCACATATTAGCACTACGTTTTTCATCTGCTGCTCTTAAGAAACATTCTTCTTTTAGGAAAGCAGTTAACATCTTCATAATATATACTTTGTTATTTAAAGGGCAGTGTGCAGAAGGAAAAAGAAAGGATCGTCACTATCACAACCTCAAGTCCAGAACAAACAGAAACTTTGCGCAGCACTTTTGTTTCTATAACAAAACTACAAGAAAGAATACTGTGGGGAATAAATGCAGTGAACAATTTGTAACTTTTCCTTTTTTTTTTTTTTTTTTTTTTTCAGGCTGGCATGCAGTGGCGAGATCTCGGCTCACTGCAACCTCCACCTCCCTGGTTCAAGCAATTCCCCTGCCTCAGCCTCCTGAGTAGCTGGGATTACAGGTGCATGCCACCACACCCGGCTAATTTTTTTGTATTTTTAGTAGAGACGGGGTTTCACCATGTCGGCCAGACTGGTCTCAAACTCCTGACCTCAGGCAGCCCGCCTGCCTCGACTTCTCCAAGTGCTGGGATTACAGGTGTGAGCCACCATGCCTGGCCAATTTATAAGTTTTCAAAAACATGTAACTAGCCAATTCTTTAAGACTAAAATAGATCTAGATCAACTGGTAGTCTGCTATTAAACTCTGCTTATTTTTGCAGTTGTATTTTCATCTATTTTGACTTAAAATTGAAGGATTATGAATAAAACTGTAACATTTATTTCCTCCAAGTTTACTTGCCAAATTTAAGAAAGCCGCAGTCAGTACTGTGAGTGAGAGAGATCATAGACAAGGACTCCTTGGCCTCCACACTCCATGGAGATCAAGTATTTGTCATCAGGAGCATTTATGTGGTTCCTCTCTTGAGGCTGTGAGATAAACACAGCAGGGCACTTTCATCTCTCCCCAGGGATTTCTCTAGCTTCCCCAGTTCAGTCTTTCCTTCGAACTTGTGTGTTGAATATTGGACTCATTTAACATTTATCTTGTCACCTTATATAGATATTTAATTTTTGGTGTACAAGAGCTACCTCTCCAATTTTTTCTTTTTTTTTTTTTTTTTTTTTTTTGAGACGGAGTCTCACTCACTCTGTCACCCAGGCTGGAGTGCACTGGCACGATCTCAGCTCACTGAAGCCTCCGTCTCCCAGCCAGGTTCAAGCGACTCTCCTGTGTGAGCCTCCCGAGCAGCTGGGATTGCAGGCGCATGCCACACACCCGGCTAATTTTTGTATTTTTCGTAGAGACGGGTTTCACCATGTTGGCCAGGCTGATCTTGAACTCCTGGCCTCGAGTGATCCACCCCCCTTAGCCTCCCAAAGTGCTTGGATTACAGGCGTGAGCCACCGCGCCCAGCCTACCTCTCCAAATTGAAAAAAATTTAAAAGCAAGTATCTTCTTTGCTTCATTAAAAAAAAAAAAAAAGAATCTACAAAGTGCAGTGATTCAACAGTTACTTGTCAAAACAAGATAATTTAGGAGAAATAAATGAAAATATTTTTAAATGAGCAGACACAATCATAAAACTTAAATTCTAGAAAACATTTATTTTTGTATTTTGTAGTTGGAATTACATATCTGATTTCACGAATGCCTCAATTTATGAGTTTCGGTAGGTGTTAATCACTTGGATTCGCCAAAGTATAAATCTCATAAAAATTAGCTGATACTTTTTGAATCTTTTTAGTTTTTAAAAGGAAGATATACGCTAAAATGCTAAGATATTAGCTAAAATGATCCTTTACCACGTTGTAATGAATTTATCCTAAATCCTTGATTTTAACTGCCATATTGGCATCAAAGAATTGCAAGTATATCACTAAGTATGATAAAATAAAATCAAGATGATAAGATAAAAAGAGAGAAGGAGGAAAGAGCTCTGATTCCAAACTGAATTTCTACTTAATAAGTGGAGTTGACTTTCAACAATGGTGGTTCAGCCTAGCCTGAAAGACATTATTGGATATAATCTCTAGTTCATATCAATAAGAAATTTTCAGAGAAAATTCTTGAGGAATTCAGAGAAATTTCAGAGAATTCAGAGAATTCAGAGAAATTTCAGTGAAATAAGAAATTTGCATTATTTCATAAAGTCCTGCTTTCTACCCCTTATCCTCTCCTTCCCAAATAATCTACAGAAAAAAAAAAAAAATCAGTAGGCCCGGAGTGACAAATAGGGCTCTGAGTAAGAGTTAATATTTAGGGTTGGTTATATCAGTGAAGCCACTATAAATAAAAAAGAACACTCATCTTCACTATGTCATAACAAGCAATACTTCAGGGCAGGGCAGTATTTCACAAACAGGTCATCTGAGCTAGGGGGAAAGATCTGAGCTTCTCTATAATTCTTTACTAAACAAAAAAAGAATTCTGTCTGGTTATAGAAATAATTAATACAAATGACAAAGATAAAAACTGGTCTAAGTGCCCAGGTCTGAAAAATCCAGAATTAACTTTGAAATAAATTTAATAGCAGCCGTAAAAATTCACATACCTGTAACTTTTTTTTTCATTATGCTTCATTTGTAGTCATGGTTCTTCTCTGGAGCAGATTGGCTCAGATTAGTATGAAACATGCTCCTGTAACTCTTTTATCTCTGGTAAAAATTTTCTTATAGATTCCTCTTAAGGCAATACAGAGGATGAGACTAT
This sequence comes from Pan paniscus, assembly GCF_029289425.2. Lineage (NCBI taxonomy): Eukaryota > Metazoa > Chordata > Mammalia > Primates > Hominidae > Pan > Pan paniscus. The sequence goes on from NC_073252.2 coordinate 117,366,656, forward strand.
GATCTCTCTCTTTTTCTCTGTCATCTCATTTTTCATCTTAAAAAGTCTGTCTGCAGAGCGGTTTAAACACTAACATTGAAGGGCCAGCAGAATACAGGCAGATCTCCTTGTTGCCACCTCAAGTCCTGCTTCTGCATGTAGCCACATTAAACACATCAGTGTACCTTCCACTCCAACAAAATCAACAATAATTTAAGTGCTTACTGCAGAGTCTCAAGAAAACACCAATCAGGAGGGAAGCAGAGTGCAGCCATCATCCATAGCAGACTTTTAAGAAATGCTCTTCTCTCTATTATGACCCCTACAGTCCGAATGCCTGGGTTTGAATCTCAGCTTTGCTGGTTTTTAGTTATGTGACTTTGAGCAAGTTCCCTATATGTTTCATGTCTCAGTTTCCTTTTTTGTTAGGTAGGAGTAAGATAATGGGTTACCTCTTATGGTTGTCATGAAGATTAAATGAACTAATACTTGCCAGATCATTAGCACAGTTTTCACAAGATTTGCTTAATAAATATCACACATGTTTACTGTCTCCTACATACAAGGCAGTTATTTCCAAATTCCTACCCCATACTCCTCAAACTACTCCCTCATAGACACTCTGGACTGGCTCTCTTCTCTCCCTTGATCACTTTTTTCTTTCTGTCTTTATTCATTTTCTCCAGCCAGTAGCTCTTTGACCTTCCAAAATAAATTATTTTAGCCTTCTAACACTTCTCCAGTTTCTTTTTCCACTTTGCCCATTAACTCCATTCTCTAGAAGGGAGTAGGGAGAGGGGAAGATTGCAAAAACTTAACCTCTATGATTTTTTTCAAAAATTACCATCACAGATGTTTAGTAATATCTATGATCCTTACTTGTAAAAAAAGCACTGCTGTATCTATACCAGTTATGGTTATAACATTAATGAAAAGAACTCCCAAACATTTTTAATTAGTTGAAATACTTTACAAGAATAAGAGGCAAATAAAGAGCTTAGATATTTCAGTGAATCTTAAAAATCTTCCTGTGTTTTCCTGCCTATGTTATAATTCAGACTTTAGTATTCAATAGTCAACTACTCCATTAAAACAGCTTTCCAGAGTTGGTACCAATGTCTTTAAAAACCAGTGTCACTGAAAGGTACCAGGATATTTTGTAAACAATCAATATTTAATGATTCAGTAATCACAGTTCTTTTTAGGTTCCTTGGTAATTAGTCAGAATGGGTATTGGCTTACTCGATAAGGGTGGACTTAGAAAAAGAGAAAACACCAAATTCATTTTGCCTCATTTATGAGGAAAAATAGAGAAAAACATGTTTCTCTTAAGTTTAAAGTTTCTTAGAGGGTAATCAATAGACTATGTCAGGGGCTGTGTTGGGATCCCAGTTAGCTGAGTACTGGCTTTGGTCCCAGTTAGCTGATTATTATGTGGCTAATGACCTCTTCATGCAGCTCTTATTCCTTGTCTCTCTTTAAAGCTCTATTAGTTCTACATCTCCTTTTAAAGAATAGTAGCTGACGCACTTCCAGTGTGCCAGGAACTACGTTAAACCCTTCACTCACATGAATGCATTTAATCTTCCCAATAACCCTTTAAGGCAGATCCTTTTATTGCCCTCATTTTGCAGATGAGGAAACTGAAGATCAAAGGGATTAACCAGTTCCATCCTGGTTTGTCAGCCAGCAACTAAGTGGTAAAGATGGGATTCAAGCCCAGAGCAAGCAATCTTAATAATTAGTCCCAAAAGCCTCCCTGCAACTTTCCATTTTGGTTTAAAATTTTCATGACAAAGAGCAGTTATGTGTACATACAAAAGCAAACACTACTCTGAGTTTGTTTATACAGATATAAATTTAAAGATAATTCTGGAAGTCAAATATTGCACCTTGTTAGTGGCCTGGGTTTATTTTTTGGCCAGCCAAATTACTTTTTATATTATAACAGCCACGCTTGATAGTGTGTCTGTTCTGTCTCTCTTCATTCTTTTCTCTGAAAACGTTAATTCTCAGGAGAAATAATTTTGAACTTGGCAGTGTGAACCTGGGAGGAAAGGGAGCAAGATGAGAAGGAAGGAGAATGGGGAGGGTCAGCAAGATGTTTAAAAAGCTGTGTTCTGGGCCGGGCGCGGTGGCTCACGCCTGTAATCCCAGCACTTTGGGAGGCTGAGGCAGGCGGATCACGAGGTCAAGAGATCGAGACCATCCTGGCTAACATGGAGAAATCCCATCTCTACTAAAAATACAAAAATTAGCTGGGTGTGGTGGCACACGCCTGTAGTCCCAGCTACTCAGGAGGCTGAGGCAGGAGAATTGCTTGAACCCGGGAGGCGGAGGTTGCAGTGGGCCGAGATCATACTACACTGCACTCCAGCCTGGTGACAGAGTGAGACTCTGTCTCAAAAAAAAAAAAAAAAAAAAAAAAAAGCCGGGCGTGGTGGCTCATGCCTGTAATCCCAGCATTTTGGGAGGCTGAGGTGGGCGGATCACAAGGTCAGGAGATCGTAGCTATCCTGGCTAACACGGTGAAACCCCGTCTCTACTAAAAATACAAAAAGAAATTAGCCAGGCGTGGTGGCGGGCGCCTGTAGTCCCAGCTACTCAGGAGACTGAGGCAGGAGACTGGCGTGAACCCGGGAGGTGGAGCTTGCAGTGAGTTGAGATTGTGCCACTGCACTCCAGCCTGGGTGACAGAGCGAGATTCCATCTCAAAAAAAAAAAAAAAAAAAAAAAAAAGCTGTGTTCTGGAAGCCCTCTCTTGAATAAAGTTACAGATTGAACATCCCTTATCCGAAATGCTCGGGACTTAGAAATGTTTCAAGTTTTAGATTATTTTTGGATTTTGGAATATTTGCATTATTATCAGTTGAGCATCCCTAACAGAAAAATCCAAAATGCTTCAATGAGCATTTCTTTTGAGGGTCATGTTAGCACTCAAAAAGTTTCACATTTTGGAGCATTTTGGATTTTCAAATTAGGTATACTCAACCGTATTTAGTCCCCAGTGAAGCTACTGAAGATTTTTTCATCTCATGAAATGCTTAGTGTAAGGAGTCCAAGGCTCATATTAAGTCACCGCAAGGTAAAACAGACACCAGCAGGAGAGGATGTTAGAGCACAGAGAGAGACATGAGAAAGCTCAGGAACCCAGCAGAAGTCTAAAGGAGAGAGCTTCGGGCTATTTGGGGATCTGTGGCCAAACCCACTTCAATCAGATCTGTAAGAAGGCAGCAGGTCCTTGGCTAAGAGTGGGGTTACATATTCATGTAATGAAATTTAAATCATCTCTCAGTAGAATGCCTAGAATTAAAAAGACTGATACACTATGTGTTGCCAAGGATGTGATGTAAGGGGAACTCTCATACACTGCTGATAAGAATGAAATATGGTACAGCTACTTTGGAAGAGTTTGGAAATTTCTTATCAAATTAAATAAATACCTACCATATGACTTAGCAACTGCCCTCCTATGTATTTACCCAAAAGATGTGAAAGCATAAGTCCACACAAAGTCTGTATGCAAACACACTGACAGCAGCTTTGTTTTGTAATAGACACAAACTGGAAATAACTGAAATGTTTATCAACTGATGAATGCATAAACAAATTGTAGTATATCCATACCATGGAATAAATCACTCAGCAATAAAAAGGTACAGACTACTGATACATCCAACAGTAGGGCTGAATCTCACACCCATTAGGCTAAGTGAAAGAAGCTACATACAAAAGACCACATACTGTATGATTCCATTTAAATGACATTCTAGAAAAAGCAAAACAATAGTGACAAAAAGCAGATCAGTGCTTGTCAGGAGCTGTGGGTTAAGGGAGGAGGAGGAGATCAACTACGAAGGGGTACAGGGGAACATTTGAAGTGACAGAAATGTTCTATATCTTGATTGCAGTGGTGGTTACATGATCGAATATACATATCTCAAATTCATCAAATTGTACACTTAAGCTGGGTAAATTATATTATATGTGTATTAATCTGTTCTCACACTGCTATGAAGAAATACCTGAGACTGGGTAATTTATAAAGGAAAGAGGTTTAATTGACACACAGTTCCTCATTGCTGGGGAGTCCCCAGGAAACTTACAATCATGGCAGAAGGCAAAGGAGAAGCAGACACCTTCACAGGGCGGCAGGATGGTGTGAGTACAAGTAGGGGAAATGCCAGATGCTTATAAAACCATCAGATCTCATGAGACTCACTCACTATCACGAACAGCATGGGGGAAAACACCCACATGATCCAATTACCTCCACCTGGTCCCACCCTTGATACGTAGGGATTATGGGGATTATAATTCAAGGTGAGATTTTGGGTGGGGACACAGACAAACCATGTCAGTATGTAAATTATATCTCAATATAGCTGTGTTTTTTAAATTTTTTATTTAATTTAAATCATCCTCACCGGCAGTCATAATATGGAAGAATGTATATCCTGAGGATACTTTCTGTAGAAAGGGCCATCCTACTCACTTCTTCCTAGTGATTCTGTTGCATTCTCATCAGTTCCCCCAATCCTGACTGTTGGAGAAATTGTTCATGCTATCTAGAAAGAGAAGCTTAATCAGGGCATAATTCAGGCTGAATCCCTTTGCCGGTACAAAGCTGTTTTGGGGGCCACGATTTTAAAGTATCCTTAATAACTAAAAGCTGAACATTGTCTTCCTAAGTGCACGGAATCTTAGTCTGTGGTTTATAACTAGGCCTGCCAAATGAAATTTGAGTTGGATTTGAGTTCAGATAAACAACAAATAATTTCTTACTATAATGATGTCCCAAATAATGCATGGGACACATTTTTTAAAAAATTTGATATACCTGGCAACCATATTAATAACACAATAATGATCAGTCCATGTATGGCCTTTTCAATTTTATGTATTCATTCACATACTTAGTTAATTAAACTAATTAATTAATCTCATATTATGTCATTGCTGCAGGCATTTTTAGTTACTACTGCTGGAACTACACTTTTTAAGAAACCATGTGGCAACTCTAAGGCACTGAGAATGACTACTGAGAAGTAACTGACTTAGGGCCTTGTTAATCAAATGTGATCAGCAGACCCAGGTAATCATCAACTTGGTACTTGTTAGAAAAGAATCTCAGGTTCTACCCAGACCTACTGAATTCAGAATCTGCATTTTAACAAAATCCCCAGGTGATTCCTATGCACAACACAGTTTTAGAAGCACTGATTTAGAAAGCTGTGTTTTAGGCAAATTTCCAGGCAGTGATATGTAGAATGGACTAAAGGGAAATTGACAGCAAGGACAGAAACACCTTACAAGAACATTTCAAAACCTTAGGCATTACTTCAAAATCTGAATCATGGTGCATGCAGGTAGCACGAATAAAAAGAAAAAAATATTGAAATCAGAAACATTCTAATGAAAAAATCAATGGGGTTTGGGAACAGACTGGATGGAGGAAGGAGAATAAATGTCAGAATTTGAATATAAATCAAGTAGAAGCATCAAGTACTTCTAATATGATTGGCAGTGGTTCTCAACCTTGGCCACACATTGCAGTCATTTGGGAGCTTTAACAAATACTAATACCTGGGTCCCAATCCCTGAGATTCTGATTTAAGGTGAAACCTCGGCATTAGAATTTTTAAATGCTATACCCAGATAACTGGTAAAACATTTCCGCGTGTGTCTGTGAGGGTGTTCCCAGAAGAAATTAGCATTTGAATCAGTAGACTGAGTGAAAAAGATTCTCCCTCACCAATGTAGGTGGGCATCATCCAATCCACTAAGGGCCCAGACAGAACAAAAAGGCAGAGGAAGAGCATATTTTGCTCTCTCTTCGGAAGCTGGGACATCCATCTTCTCCCTCCTCTGAGACAACAGAATTTCAAATACTCATATCCTTGGATTCTAGGACTCACACCAGCAAATCTCCCATTTCTCAGGCCTTCAGCCTCAGACTGAATTACACCACAGGCTTTCCTGTTCTCCAGCTTGAAGATGGCAGACTGGGACCTCTTGGTCTCCATAATTGCATGAGCTAATTTCCATAAATAAATCCCCTCATATATCCTCATATATCCTATTGATTCTGTTTCTGTGGAGAACCCCAATTAATACAATTGGTAATCTTTTAGACTTCTCCAGTTGGTTGTAATACACAGTCAGGATTGAGAATGCTCAATTGAAATATTCAGTTTAACTGATAATTTATTAACTCTTTTTTCCAAATAAGTGTAAAATGAAGAGGGAATTCAGTGATAACAGAATCCAAATCTTCTAGTTAGGTGAAATATAAACTAACATATTTTCATTTGCCTGTTAAAATTTCAAATTGAAATTTACATAATTAGAATTAGCTATGATTTCCATTTTTTTCAAAACCTCAATTTGAATGAAATCAGTTAATGACCACTGTAGTTGGATGAGCATTTATGAATATTACTCATACTCCTAAAACATAATATGCAATGAATTGATCCTAATCACAACCATAATTACATATTTTAAGATAGAATAATGCCTTCAGGAAGAGGGGAGGTAGAATATGACATGCATAAAATTTATTTCTAAGTAAATGGGCATAGTAAAGTAATTATCAGAATTAGGCCCTGTAACTAAAAATCTAAATAAAAAAAAAATCAAGCAGAACATTTAAGAACTTTATAGCTAATTTGTCACTAAAGCATTATTTCATATATATGCAAAGTAAATACAAAATATTTTTCAAAAAGAAAAATATTTCCAATGACATTTTATAAAATGGAAAATTGGCTTACCTCTTCCCTATGATTCTTAATTGGCATACAAAGAATGCTTTGTGTCTTGTAGCCTGTAATTTGGTCAACTTCTGCATTGAACCGAGGATCCTAGTATGGAAAAAGAAATTCAATTTAATGACTGACCTGTTCAAAGATTGATTTGATTTTTCTGATTTATTAGATTAGAGAAATCTAACCTTGGACTTACCTTGTTACTCTGAGTAACAATTTTATTGTTGTGAAAGGCATCATCATGTAAGTACATATTATATTTGACAAAGATAAATTTAAGTTGCTGAGCTTTTTTATAAGCAGCTAGTGTTTAAGAGAAAAAAATACAGACTCGAACAAATGTTCAGAAATAAAGAAAATTCAAAATATTAACCACTTTAGATAGCTGTACTTAAATTCAGGAAAAAGTGGCATCTCTCCACCTCTGTAATATCATCTCACAACCTGATTCTATTGTGCCTCCAGAACAACCTTTTCAATAAATGACTTTACTTCCCTTGTAAGGGCTCTTTTACAGTTCTTCAGTATTCTGTACTTCTATCTCAAGTATTCCTAAGAATTTAAATTATACACATATATACACAATCTCATTGAGTCAGATTGTAAACAATCCTTTAATCTTTTGAATTTCCCCTTTTACAAGGCACATTATACACACCCAATAATCATAAAGGACTTCTGAGGTGTTAAATTTCTAAGTATGAATTAAAGAAACAAAGGTAAAGTTTAATTTTCCATTACACTTTAGATTGGGAAGATCTCAAATTAGGCTGTAAACTCTGTGAGGGTTTTTTTTTTCTTTTTTTATTCATTACTGTATTCCTAGCACAGGAACTCAATCAAAAGCATGTGTTAAATCAATGAAGGAATTCATTAACAAATAATACCACGGTTATCAAATGTTATCATTTTTACCTTACCATATAGTTTAAAGCAAATCTTGTCAGTAAAGGGAAAACCAAAGTAGAGGAAATCAATAGCTACAACAACATGAGGTTAGAGTGGAATGGAATCAAGCATTCCAGGACATAAACATCTGAATGAGCGCTGTTCCCTTCAAAGCGATAGCCTTGGGGAGTTAGATGCTTAATCTAATAATAGCATCACTGCTCCAAAAACTACGCAGTTGGAATTCCCTTCAGAGAATATGGAATATCCACACTGGAAAAGCTCATCTTTTGATGAGCTTTGAAGGTCATTTCTTTTTAAAAAAAATAAAAAATAAATTAGTCACAGTAAAGCTGTGAATGAAGTGATTACACTAGATTCCATCAATTGGGGTCAGAAATGAGGCCAATTTTCAACTGAGAGGGCCCAACTTAGCTTAAAGATAATTTCAAAAGAAAAGCTATAAAATGGTGAAAAATCAATATAAATATTTTATATTATAAACACTACTACATTTTTGCTTTTTCTGCAAACATGCTCAAAGTTATATGAATTGAGATGCAGAGAAAAACTTTAGCTGAATCTTCCTAATAAAATTCTTATTTTATCTTTAGATATTGTCTAAAGAAAGCAGACAAGATAATGTTGATGAATTAAAGAAGTGAAAAATTATTGATATATAGTGAATTATTTTACAAACCAATAAGTAAAACATGAATAAAAATACATCCTCAGTGTTACTTTGTTAATAAACATTTGAATTATGAGACAATTTATAAAGAAGACTTAACCCAACTACCTAATCAAAGCAGTAGAGTTTGACAGATTAAATTTAGTAGGACTTTCACATATTTTTTGTGTCTACTGTTAGTTTAAAATCAACAGCAGTTCTGAATTTCACTCTCCAGTGAAGAGGGTGGGAATAAATACATCCTTCAAATTTCATTTGAGGTGAAGTTCCAAACTCCTGACATCTCAAGGAGTTTTCCTTTAATAATGTACTCAGTGCAAAGACAATACACATAAAGGAGTTCTAACCCCTCTAGGTCCAGTAAACATCAAAGAAAAAAATGGAACACTACAATCATTGTGATTATTCCTTTCACTGTTTGTTTACAAGAACATGACAGTATGAAAGAACACAAGCCTTGGATGTCCACTTGCCATAACAAAGTATCAGGTACCAGAATTCCTTCCTGCTGAAGACATCTATAAGACTAGACAAAATACAAGACAACAAAGCCATGGGCAGAGCAAATAAAAAGACAACATAAGTAATTGCCATTCAACATTCTGGCTTTCTGCCTGAGGGCGTTTTCCTGCTTTAGAGAAGGCAGGTGCTACCCAATGAGAGCAACGCTTTGAAACAGAACTGAATGGAGCTCCAAACTTCTGAAGTGGTTGGAAAGTATAAAGCACAGGGGCTGTGCTGGGGGGTTGGAAGGAAGATGGTTAGGAAGCGGTGACCAAAAGATACTGAGTTTCTAGTCACTTTGGGCATGTATAGGGCAAAAAACCTAAAGGACTAGCAAAAATTACCTGCTGAAGGCTAAAAACTGAATGTGACACCAATTAGTGAAGTGTTTGGAGACAATGGAGTTCCAGCCTAGCCAGAGTAGAGAATTCATTCAGCAGCGCAGGCATTGAGGCAGGAAAAGACCACTCCTTAGGAGTAAGGACTATACCATATAGTTGGGGGTACTCCCTAAGACTAAATTCAAAAGATCCACTCTGACAAATAATAAGACCAAGCCTGACAGGATCAAAAGAATCTGCCAGTAATTTTACTGCCTGCCCGAACAAATCTCATCCCTTTTTTAAAGGAAGAGGATACAATCCAAATGTAGCGAAACAGACTATGACCAGCAGACAATACAAAATCACCACATATGTAAAGAAACAGGAAAATGAAACCCATAGTAAAGAGAAAAAGTAGTCAATAAAAAATGACCCCAAGATGATTCACATGTTGGACTTCACAGATAAGGACTTTAAAGCAGCTATTAAAAATTAATGTAGGGATTTAAAGAAAAATATAGTAATAACTTCTTTACAGAGATGGGAATCTCTGCAAGGAAAGAAAAAACTATTAAAATAGTCAAATGAAAATTCTAGAACTGAAAAGTATAGTGTGTAAAACACCAAGTTCATTAATGCATTTAACAGCCCACCGAAAACAGCTGAAGAGTCAGTGACCCTGAAGATAAATCAACAGAAAGTATCCATTCAGAAGGATTGAAAGAGAAAAGAAAACAAACCATAAAACATTAACAAAGTTTCAGTGTCTTTTAGGATACTATCAAGTGTGTATACACACACACACACACACACACACACACACATATTTGGAGTCCCAAAGATAATGAAGCTGAAAAACATTTAAAGACTTATAAAGAAAAATTTCCCAAATTGATGAAAACCTTAAGCTTACACACGGTGTGAAAATGATATGTAGGGTGAAACATATAAGTTGAAAATGATACAAAGGATGGCTGACCTCTCCCAAGAAAAATGAAGACAAGAAAAAAATGAGAAAACTCTTTTTTAAAATATTGAAAGAAAACTACTATCAACTGATAGTGGTTCATCTATCCAGTGAAAATATCCTTCAAGAATATAGGCAAAATAAAGGCATTTTCAGATAAACTAAAACTGAGAGTATTTGTCAGCACTATATGTACTATAAGAAGTGCGAAAGGAAATTCTGTAGTCTAAAGAGAAAGAAATTAAAATCTAGAAAGAGCTAGAAATGTGGCTTGAGCACATGAGTATATATATATATATAAAGAATAAGGAAGCCTAGTCTTTCATTTTTGGAGAATGAAACACCCAATAGAGGAAAAAAAGAAAAATAATGCATCTTTAGTTGTTGGATGAAATTGGAAGTATCAGTATGAATTCAGTTGTTTTTATTATAATAAGTAGATAGATACAGAAATAAATACAATATAGATACGTATGTATATTTATATGTTATTTTCCTAGCTCTGTCTGCTAATATACCAGCAACAATGAGCACATCTAGTGCCTTAATCTTGGTTTCTTAATACCATTCCCCCCACTAAAAGAAACCAGGGCTCCTTGGGAAAAAAGAATGATTCTAGGGCTAGGGCACGGAAAGTGTAAGATAGGCCTCAAACATTCTGATTAGCCAGAAAGTGAAAAAAATGCCCCAAAATTAATGAGGACATAACAAAAAGGACTCAGCAAATTTGTTATAATTTGAACATCAGCATAAAGATAATAAGAGAACATAATTGACTAAATAAAATATTACACGAGTCCATAATTGATGTGAACGCATGAATGAAGGAGAAGGCAAAACTCTCCCTTACATTAGAATTTCAGCTAATAAATATAAGAGGTATGATGGAGTTAGAAAATCAGTGGATGCTAAAGCTGGTCAATAGGTTGTTGATGAACACAGTATTTACACAGTCTCAAAGTATCTGCCCATATGATACTTATTAATTACAATGGGAAAAACTATTGGAGAAACCTGGTAGATATCACTTTAAAAAAGTTATCAAATTTAACATCATCAATACTTACATCACATAAATATGCCTCCTTATAAGATACACTATTAAGGTGTGTGGTATAATTAAACATGTTTCTGATCTTTGTTCCCAGTTCCTGACACAGACCTCCTAAAGGCCATGGGATTTCTTGAGTGATACTAGTGTATTTCCATATTTGCAACAAGCCCTTTTCAACCATACCCGAATTCACACTAATGAGGTGAGCCCTAGAAGGCTTCAGGATTAGGGGTGGGAACCAGAAAACCCAACCTTGTGATTAGAGGTTTAGAACTTCCAGTCCCACCCCCAACCTCTGCAGAGGGGAGACTGGCTGGAGATTGAATCCACTCACCAATGGCCAATAATGTAATCAATCATACCTACATAATAAAACCTCAATAAAAAGCTGAGAAGAATGAGGTCTAGGGAAGCTTCCAGGGTGGTGAACATATTGATGTGCTGGGATGCTGGCATTCTGGAGAAGGCATAGAAGCTCTGCACACCTCCCTACCCCCCGCCACCTCCCATACCTTGCCTTATGCATCTCTTCCATTTGGCTGCTCCTGAGTTGTATGTAACCTTTTTAATAAAACTGTAATCATAAGTGTAGTGCTTTCTTGAGTTCCGTGGGTCATTCTATCTAATTACTGAACCTAAGCGGGGGTCACTAGAATCCTTGAATTGGTAGTCAGCCTGGAAGAAGTGTGGTAGCCTAGGGATCCCACTTGCGGCTGACGTCTGAAGTCGGGGCAGGCTTGTGGGATTGAGCCCTTAACATGTAGGGTCAGTGCTAACTCCATGAGGTTAAGAATCAGAACTGAATTGGGTTGAATTGGGTTGCAGTGTCAAAGAACTGGAAAATTAAATAGTCGTTGCTTAGTTAAGGTGTCAGCATTAACATATATGGTATTCCAGCTAAAAGGGCCTAGCTTGAATCTATTTGGGAAGGACATTCTACAAAATAACAGGCCTGTACCCTTTAACAATGTGTAAATTTAAAAAGATAAAGAAATGCTGAGAAACTGTTTCAGATGGAGGGGAGACTAAAGAGACATTACAACTATGCGCAATACGGGATCCTGAATACTATCTTGGATTGGGGGAAAATAACTCTAAAGCTTATTAATAGGATGGGACAACTGATGAAATTTTGACTATGGACTGTTAATAGTCTTGTATCAGATTAGATAATAGTATTGTATCAATACAAAATTTCCTGATTTTGATAATTTTATTATGGCTGGGTAAGAGAATATTCTTATTAAAAAATATACACTGAACTATTTAGTAAAAACATATCTTTAGCTTATTAAATCTTTCAGAAATAATAAGCATATATTCCTTATATGCATTATAGAGTGAAAAAGAGGAAACGATAAAGCAAATGGGGCAAAAAAATAACTGGAGAATCTGGGTAAAGGGTGTATGGCAGTTTCTTATACTGGTCTTGCAACTTTTCTGTGAGTTTAAAATTATATCAAAATAAAAATAACAGAAAATTTAAAAAAGGAAACAACACAGATGACTTGACAAATTATAAGACTGGTTTTCCTCCACAGAGTGGAATTTTTAAGACAATGCCTGAAACATTGAAAAGCATAGACACAGCAGTTCCCAAACTGTGTTCCCAGGGGCACAGTTACACTTCTATTAGGAGATTTGTCTAAATTACAACAATTGCTAGGGGTTTTCTTTTTCTTCTAAAATTCATCTGGAAATAATCATCTGAAATTCAGTTGAAACAATTCGTATTTCTTTAGAAAAATATATTGATAAATAGTTGAAATAGAAAGTAAGAAACTGCAAGGTGAGAGAAGGTGAAAATTTGTTTCTCTGGAGAAAAAAAAAATGAAAGGGAAAGATGAAGTGGGGAAGGAAGGAATAATAGCTACATGGTCAAGGCCACATAAGTGGCAATCTGACCCTTCCCTAAGACCCTCCAAGTTTTCTCTCTAGAAATCATGGTTCACATGGAGTGTCTGTCCTGGAGTAGAAACAGGACATGAGTCTGAGTTTTGCACTCTAATTGACTTGGGAGAAGGAGAGATGTTTTGACAATGTAAATCCTTAAGACATATGAATCATGGGAAGGTTTAAGACTTCCTTAGGACATGGAATGGGGTTCAGGGCAATCCTGTGTAGTTATTGGATGTTATCTGGTTTTCCTATAAAAGGAAAATACCAAGCACATTTATATAGTAGTTCTGATTATATATCTTACTATTAATAGCTTCTTAGTATAAGTGTTAATATCTTATTAATAAATGTGTTAATATCTTCTTGTTATTCATAAATGCCGTGCCAAGCCGGCTGCAGTGGCATGCACCTGTGGTCCTACTCAGGACCTATTACACCTACTCAGGACCATAGCCACTTCTCGTGCAGTTGAAGTGAGTGGATCAGCTAATCCAGGACTCCAACCTGAGCAACACAGTGAGACTCTGGCTTAAAATACATACATACATACATACATACATACATACATACATGGTGTGGCACATTGAAGGTAGTTGCATGATGGTGGGCTGATGCATGAGACCATGTGTGACTGAACATCAATGTACAGGTAGCATTTACCAACTAATCTTTTCATTGGTATTTATGGGTCTACATGAGAATCACTGGTCTGAGTAGTGGATCCTGTCTTGTATTTTGAATATACGAATATGTTTTCTTATCAGTAATAAAACTATAGAATTTTTCAAATTTATATCACTTTATATCATTTTCTGTTACAAAGTTTTAAAAGTGAACTAAATATAGGTCATTTGTTATAATTAACTTTATGAGACTTTAAAAAAAATTCTCAGCATCAATCTGAGTATTATTCTGTTTCACAGACACCTCTCTTGGTTTCCCACAGTGACATTACATCCTTTAAAGTGGTCTACGATCAAATAAGCTTAAGAAATACTGCCATACAGTGTCATTTTTACAGATGCATGTTTAAAGAGCTAGGACTCAGAAAACATTAGAATATATTTTCATATCCTGACTACTTTCGAAAAACATAGTATTTTAATTATTCAAATTATGGATGGTGCTTAGTAATGAATTATCCATTAGCCAACTGACTTCCACTGCTAATATCAATATAAATTAGATCACAATGTAAATTAGATCACAGATCAACCCCCACAAGTTCTAATGAAATTCTTGGGACATGAAATAACTCCTGCAAGGCTACTATAAATACAGATCAAGGGTACCAAATGTGAAGTAGCAACATGACAAATCCACAGGCTAAGAGGCATCACCCTGGGAGCAGTGCAAATCAAGGACACTAGCTGTTTTAAACAATAGTACAAGAATTAAATCATTATCAAATGCAAAACAGAAAATACATTGTCAAAACTTTGAAGATGGTAGGCAGATTAAATAAAACACATATAAGTGAAGAATTCTCAGGGCTGGAGACACTTAGGACCATGAAGACAAATAAAGACTTTCTCAACAAAGCTGGAGAATATTTATGATCCTACTGTACTCTTGGGACCATAGTGCCATTGAAAAGTGGATACCCAGCTGTCACTTAAGACAGGAAGGGGATTCTGCAAACTTGGCAGCAATCCTTCAGCTGTGTCCTTAATACCCCTCTTGGAATCTGCTACAGTGTGAAGTTACTACAGAGCTCAAAGAGGTCATAGAGATACTCTATGAAGACCAGTAAATTTTTCCAAGAGAATCAAAATTGAACACATTGCTTATATAGAATGGATTCTGAAAAAACATTTCAGGACTTAACCTAGATGAAGTATCACACCCCAAATCCCGGCCCTCGGTATTACTCACTAGTAGTACCATTATTCATTTACCCAGATTCAAAACCTGGGTCATCTTCAACTCCTCTTTTCCCTTCACTTGCATCTCCTGTTAGCTGCCAAGTTCAGCAGATTCTATTAGGTTGGTGCAAAAGTAATCGCGGTTTTTGCCATTAAAAGTAATGACAATTACTTTTGCACCAACCTAATACTTCTTCATCCGAAATCCATTCCCTCCTTTTGATCTTTAAGGCCAAGGTCCTTGTTAAGGTCCTTACTTCCTCATACTTACTTAGACTATTAAGATAATCTTCTATCCTCCCAACTTGTAGCATTTTCCCCTCTAATTCATTTTATGACTACTGTAAAATTAATCCTTCCAAAGCACAATTTAAATCATACTGGTTCCCCTTTCAAAACATCTTCAGTTACTCCTCATGTTTCTAAACCAAATATATATTCCTCAGCCTGGCATTCAAGACCTCACTAATTTCCTGGCTGTGCTCCCACAGCTCCTTCATGTCCAGATTCTTATCCACACACTTACATGGTCCTACTTGCCTATCTCTTCTAACTTCTCTTTACCTCTGGATCTCACCATGCACAAATCTCAATTTATTCAATTTATTCAAATTTTCCAGGATCTGTACCAGACATTGCTCCCTCAAAGAAATCTTCCTCTGGCCAGACATGGTGGCTCATGCCTGTAATCCCAGCACTTTGGGAGGCTGAGACAGGAGGATCATCTGAGGTCAGGAGTTCAAGACCAGCCTGGCCAACATGGTGAAACTCCGTCTCTACTAAAAATACAAAAATTAGCCAGATGTGGTGGCGGGTACCTGTAATCCCAGCTACTCGGGAGGCTGAGGCAGGAGAATCACTTGAATCTGGGAGGCAAAGGTTGCAGTGAGTCGAGATCGCGTTACTGCACTCCAGCCTGGATAGCAGAGTGAGACTCCATCTCAAAAAAAAAAAAAGAAATTTTCTCCATCTTTCCCACTAGATGTCCTATCCTGCTTCTCTGAACCTTGTCACATTTTTCTTGGCATCTGTTATGACCTGCTCTCTATGCTATTTATCTATTGCATGTACTATTATTTTAATTCAACCAATATTTACTAAGCCCTATGTGCCAGGCACTATAAGGCACCAGGAACACAATAAAACAGCTATGACTCTCTGAATTAAATGAACTAAGCCAGAATTACCACTGAATCTTTATAGTGTACCACACAGTAGAAAGCTAGAACAATTGTTCTATCAAGATGCTGTAAGATACCTCATAAACATATAAAGTGCCATTCAGTTAAGATGCTTGGTTTTAAAACTAAAATTCCATTAATAAAAAGGATTATTTTAAATGGGAAATTTGAAGAATCTTACAGTGTAACCTTTAAGCCCTTAATTAAAGACTTGTGCATAGGTATAGCAAAAGTAGAAGAAATAACAAATCTTTCCATTGAAAACTTTTAGAGCAAAAATTTCCATTTTTTTGAAGACATCTGTAAGTTTATCTGTTTAAAAAATGAAAGAGAGGATAGAAGGAAAGAAAACCAGACTTTGGTATCAATGGGACTTTGAATGAATATGATTAATTGAATGAATGAATGAAAAGAGACTATGAGTTTTTTGTTTGTTTGTTTTTGCACCTATCATTTTAGAATCTCAGTAAAATCCTAAGAGGTTCATGTGGGGATAACATAGATGGAGATATGTACAGTGATCAGATAAAAAGATGGGAGAATATAACCATGAGATGAGCTATATTAAATTATCATTAAGGAGAAAAACAAGATGAGATTTCCTTAAGGCTCATATCCTCAACTGAACCACCAGGAAAGAAACTCTGGCATTTAAAGATGGGAAAATTCTTAGCATACATTCCAGTTTTAAATAAGTATGCAAATTATTACATCTCAGTTTCAAATATCCCCACCATTCATGATTGCTATCCAATGCCCCAGCCATAGTACCCTTCCCAGCACCGGTCCTGCTCTCATGCTTCCCCGTTTACCTCATATGCATCTTTGATGTTCAAGGGCTCACCAAGCGCTGCCACATGTCCCACAATGCCTTTGTTCCATTCTAAGCGGATACAGTTATTTGAAGCTTCTTCCAGTGTTGAACCTTCAGCAACATCAAAGAGGCGGCTGATAAGAAACTTGTCGTTGGAGCTGTCTTCACAGACAAGGAACAGGGAATAGCGGTCAGCAGATATCAGTCCATGGATATGCAAGAAAATTTTGTGACATAAGGCTGTGACATCCAAATGACTAGAAATATCCTTCACTAATTCCAAGAGTCTTGAGCACTGGTCCCCTTCATCATGATCAAACCTTGGAGGGGTTAGAGGCATCTGTTCCTTCTTTTCTGAGTCAGAGAGGAAGCTCACAGTTCCCTCAGAATCCTTGACAACAATGGGTCTAAGAGGCCGGTCAAATTCAGAGGCAGAGATTTTCCTGGTTGGTGTTCCAGGGGCACTGTTATCTGCACGAGGACTCTGCTGCAAGGGACAAGAGCAAGATTCGGTGTGGCCTCTGATACCTTCCTTGCACACAGGGATGGTGTGAACTCTCTCAGCAAACCATGCATTGACCATTTCTCTGCAGAACAGAACGTGCAGACACATTAGATACTTGAAGAGGAAGGGTGCTATGCCTGAGAGCTCCTAAACATCTTCTCATGGTAAACTGATGAGATAATAATTTGATATGTTATAGAAAATAAAAACAAGATGGTTTACTTAAGACACATGATTTTGGCCAGGCACAGTGATTCACACCTGTAATTCCACCACCTTGGGAGGCTGAGGTGGGAGGACTGCATGAGGCCAGGAGTTGGAGACCAACCTGGGAAACCTAGTGAGACCCTGTCTCTAGGAAAAATTAAAAAATTAGCTGGGCATGATAGCATGTGCCTATGATCCTAATTACTGGGGAGACTGAGGCAGGAGGGTTGCTTGAGCCCAGGAGTTCGAGGCTGTAGTGAGGTATGATCACACCACTGCACCACTGCACTTCAGCCTGGGTGACAAAGTGAGACTCTCTCAAAAAAAAGAAAAAAAAAAAAGACAATTTTATTTTGGAAAACAATAGAGGACAATTGCTTTAATGAACATCTTAATAAAGGCTGACTTCCATATACATAATTTTATATATCTGATTGCAGCATACCAAGCATAAAGTCTGCTTCTATCAAAATTAGCTTATATTAAAAAGTAAAAGACACTAAATTTGCCAGTAGTTTTAGGAAAATATAAATATGCACATTAATTTGATGTTTAAAACACATAACTTGTTCTGAAGTTAAATATTTGAAAACTAAAACAAATATTTGTCTAAATTTGGCTTGCTACTATGCCTATTTTAGATAGTTATATCTATATTGCAAAAGTAGATAAGTTTAGAAGGATTAATGAAAGAGACAAATAATTTAATCTTGTATAGAAAAATCAGACTTCTGTAAATATTATCCCAATAATGTTTGTTTAATAATGGTAAAAAAAATCTATTTTTCTAGATTATCTATGACTATTTTAAAGTAGGCTTTATCTAAGTTTAAAAATGCAGTCCAAGAAAACTGAAGGCATTTATGTTTTTAATGTACCCTACTATGAAAGAAACTCATTTGAGTTAAAGCCATCACAGTAGGTGACTTTTTAAAACAAACATACCAGATCATACACAATCCAAAGCATGTTGTTCAATTCAAATTATTCCCCTTAGAACGCTGTAATCTTACACCAATTAATGGTGTCATTACTCTAGACATTTTTGGAACTCTTCTTTTGAAACAAACTTCTGAAACAATTTATAATCCAAATAAAAATACTAATTTTATCTAAAAATTAGACCTTGTTTCTCACTAACTCCTCCTCCCAAAATGAACAAATAAAACAAAAACAAAAAAACCTATGGTAACAGCTAACTTAATTCTCTATCTTCTGATAAGACATGACCCTTTAGAAAACTCAAACTTACCTTCAAAAGATAAAAACTTGCTATAACTGAGAATATTTCAAATAATTTGCCTATACAAAAAGCAATGTAATCTCAAATCTACAATGACATAATTGTTTATACCAAACAAAAGTCCAGGATAAACAAGTTTGACAATGTACTATTTTGGAGATAGTATAGGGATGTAGTCACTCTCCAAAGTTTTTGGTTGTAGTAACAATTGATATTACTTCGGCCAGGCGCGGTGGCTCACGCCTGTAATCCCAGCACTTTGGGAGGCCGAGGCGGGCGGATCATGAGGTCAGGAAATCGAGACCATCCTGGCTACATGTTGAAACCCCGTCTCTACTAAAAATACAAAAAAAATTAGCCGGGCTTGGTGGCGGGCGCCTGTAGTCCCAGCTACTTGGGAGACTGAGGCAGGAGAATGGCCTGAACCCAGGAGGCTGAGCTTGCAGTGAGCTGAGATCGCGCCATTGCACTCCAGGCTGGGCTACAGTTCGAGACTCCGTCTCAAAAAAAAATAAAAAATAAAATAGGCAATATCTAACAAATTTTAAACGTATGTATCCTTTGTTCCAGAGATTTTACACATGTGGCAAAGGAAATACAAAGGTATTTACTGTATATAGTAAGTACGTTTGCTATAGCAGATAAGAAGCAAACTAATACCACCAATAGAAGGCTGACTAAATACATCATGGCACACTTATACAAGAGAACACTAGGCAGACATTAAAACATGATTATATGTACTGATATGTATGATATGAATTAATTAAGTGAAAACAGAAGATGTAAAAGAGTTTGAAAAGAACACACTGTCTTATTTCTGAGTCTTTACTAAGTCTTTCATTTATGGGATGTTCCCCTAATTATTTCATTTTGAACAATGATGTATTATTTGTTAAATATACATTACTCTGAAATGATACCCCATCTAGAATGTAATGGGTCAAAATGAAAAGATAAAAATATTACCCCCCTTATAATTTCAAGAGTTGAATACAGTTATAAAAGTCTCCAAAAAGTTTAGGAGAAATAAGTTCAAGAGATCCATTGTAAATATGGTGACTATAGTTAATAATAATGTATTGTATATTTAAAAATTGCTGAAAGAGAAGATTTTAAGGGTTCTCACCACAAAAAACGATAAGTATGAGGCAATGCATATCTAAACTAGCTTGACTTAGCCATTCCACAATGTATACATACATCAAAGCATCATGCTGTACACCTTAAATACATAAAATTCTTGTCAATTAAAAAATAAATTTAAAAATATCCAATGAGTAATTTAAAGGAAAACAACCTCACTGGCCTTATGAATTGACTGACTTTCTAATAAAGAGGTATTACAAATTTGAAGAAGCACAAAAGCAATGTGGTAGGTAAGTGTATTGTACAAATCACAAGCATATACCTACACAGATTTTTAAAAACATATAATTGTCCTAATGTTTCATAGATGCATGCTGTGACTTAGGACAAAATTTCCGGTGAAGACAACATACATTAATTAAAATAATTCAGTATCTGAAAACCTTAGAAGTGAAGGTGACACACTCTGGGATTTGCTTATGTAGCCCCCAGAATTGCACTAATAGTGCCAAAGACACTGATGCTAAAAATGCATGTGAAGCTGCCAACAGTGCATAGGAAGCTTTCAAATAAAACTGTTTTGGAAAAGATAAGACAGGAAAAAAGCAATATGTCTAAGTTAACATATCTGATGTGATTTTAAATATGGACATGTTACTAAACTGTTAAATCAATATAAAAATAGACATTTTAACAATTTCAGCCACAAACCCAAAACTTAGCCCCAACTTATTTCTTATCTTCTCAACGGGAAATGGAGATCTCCTTTTGAATTTTAAATTAAACTGCCTACTTGACAACTCCACGTGGATATCTAGACCACTTAAAATGGTGAAAACAGAATTCCTAAGACCCTACCCATCTCACCTTGCCTCATCTTACTTCCCCCCAGTTTTCCCACATATGGAGTACCATCACCTCCACAGTTACTCAAACCAAACACGTAGGAATTACTCTAAATTTCTGTTTCCTTCAACTCTCACATTCAGTTGCGCAGTCAAGTTCTGTCAACCTGACTTCCAAAATCCTATATCCCAATCTGCTTATTTCTATCTCCATTACTACCACCCTGGTCCAAACCCCACTATCTCTCAGTTGGATTGTTGCCATAGTCCCCTAATTAATCTCTCTGATCCTATACTTACCCCCTTGCAATCCCATTCTCCACACAGCAGCCACAGTAAATTTTCAGCAAAGTATGTCAACATCTTAGCTACCCTACTTGGCTTTTCATTGAACTGAGAATAAAACCTGAGCTCTTGCAATCCCCTACAAATAGGTTCCTCTCGCCCATGCCAGCATCCTTGGCGCTCCTGAAGCACACCAAGCACTAACTGCCCTGTCTGGGATGCTCTCCCCTCATTGGCACGTGGCTGATCCACTTCCACATCCCCTGCTCAAACAAGTCATCTCTGACTGCTCCACCTAAAGTGGTCCTGACACATCATGTTCTTATCCTACATAATTTAAATTCTCACTATCTGCTATTTTTCTTGTTTATCAATCTGTTGTTATATCATCTATCCCCTCTGACTAGATATTTCATTAGTGCTACGTGTTCACTGCTGCATCTCCTGTACTTAGATTAATGCTTACCACATACAGTAGTAGGTCCTCAAAATATTTCTTGAAGTAAATGAATAAATAAATGAAGCCTCCTGAAGCATCAAAAGGTACAACAGTCTTTTGAATATCTAAATGCTGGTGTGTTTATTACAGAAAATCAACATTGTGTTTTAGCGATTACTGTTCATCACCCCTTGGATGTGTAAGTCTCACAACTGACCATGACTAATTTATGCTTGTATACTTGCAGTGCCTGGTGCAGCATATGTCTTAAGCAGAGCCAGTGCCTAAAAGTTCTACATTATGTGTTTGTGATTACTCTATTTGTCTCATAAATGTTGCTTATGGATATTTTCTTAGAGACATTAACTCAACATTAAATGACATAGGAAAAGCAGATGTAGCATATTCAGTCAGTCAATCAACAATCTGTATTAACCACCAGTGGTAGGGAAAGAGAGTTCTCATGACTACATTGTTGATTATCTGAGTCCCTGTAATTACATGCTTGCAGAGGAAAACATATGTTATCATAACATCAAAATCACTGATGAACCAACCACAAATAAAATTAAATCATTTCTCACACATCTTTCCCTTTGAGCATTCCTTGGAGTTCTGCAGTGCACAATCTATATGGCCAAATGAAGTGGGCCTTTGCCCTTAAGACTAATATCTATACTCCGCTGATTTTTAAAAAATACTTCAGTCTGTATGCAAATACAAATCACCTGCAAATTGAAATTAAAATTCTTATATAAGACATATGCCATGGTCTAAAATGTATGTCCCTACAAAATTCATCTCTTGAACCCTAACCCCGAAGGTGATAGTATTAGGAGGTGGGGCCTTTGGGAGGGCTCTGCCCCCATAAATAGGATTAGTGCCTGATGTAGTTTGGATGTCCCCTCAAAATCTCATGTTGAAATGTAATCCCCAGTGTTGAAGGTGGGGCTTAGTGAGAGGTAATTGGATTATGGGGGCAGATCCCTCATGAATGGCTTCACACCATCCCCTTCATGATGAGTGAGTTCATGGCCTTGTTTAAAAGTTGTTTGTTTAAAAGTACATAGTACCTCCCACCATCCCATCCTTGTTCTCATTCTTGCTCCTGCTCTTGCTATAACTTTCTCACCATATGATATGCAGGTTTCCACTTCACTTTCCATATGATTGAAAGCTTCCTGAGGCCTCCCCAGAAGCTGGGCAGATGCCAACACCATGCTTCCTGTAAAGCCTGCAGAACCATAAGCCAATTAAACCTCTTTTCTTTATAAATTACCCAGCCTTGGGTATTTCTTTAAATCAATGGAAGAACAACCTAATAGAGGGCCCTTATAAGGGGCCTATGGGAGCTTGTTAACTCCTTTTGCCCTTCTGTGAGGACACACAAAAGTTGACATCTATGAGGAAGAAGCCTCCACCAGAATCTGCTGGTGCCTTGATCTTGGACTTCCCAGCATCTGAAACTGTGAGCAACAAATTTGTGTTTATAAATTATCCAGTCTAAGCTATTTGTTATAGCAGCCAGCATGGACTAAGACAATATAGATTTTCTAGACATAGATTAAAGTGATGTTGGAGAATCCTTCTAATATTACACAAAGCCACTGACAATTAAGAGTTATGCCCAATTAAAGACCAGTTAACAACTGAAGAAACAATCAATAAGGATAATGACATAGCAGATACTCACAAAGAGAATATTAGTCAAATAATTATATTCTGAATTAAGAAAGCCCCTTGGGCAAAGCTGATGAAGCCTTCAAATATTAACTCAAAAAACTAGTTTAGGGAGAAAATTATCTTTATGACCCTGCTGCAAAAGCCAAACATGAACCGAAGATAATTGTTTATGGCTACACTCTGTTACAATTTATTTAACAGAGTTAGCAGAGTTTCATCCTAAGAATTAGCAGAGTGTCATTACAATCTCAATTTTATTATTAATAGCTCAAATATAAACTTATTTTCATAATCTGTGGTTCTATTTCTCAAGATAAAGCTCCAATCAAAACCTTCTCATGAACTTTTTTCTATTTTGATAGAATTAACTTTAATTGTCTTTTTTTTTCTGGAATGAATTATTCCCATAAGACAGAGATTTCCACAAGGTACTATATTGGGCACCAGGGACAGAATAATGAGCAACTCCAGAAAAATTATCATGATCTTTCCTTTCAAACTTAAAAGTTTATATTGTGTTCAGAAGTTATATACATATTGGATGTTCCTGGCATATGAAGTTAGGTAAATGTACACAAATAAGTAACGGAAAAGATGATTGTGAACATGTCCAATATAAAAGTAGAAAGCAACGGATGGAAATCCAGAAACCTCAGCAGTAGTTCTGACTGGGTAATCACTTCAATGGTCTAGGATAGGATCTCTATTTTCCTTTCCCTTTATTAATTCTAGGGGGTTTTGAAAAATATTCACATTAGTGCTATTGAAAAAAAAACCATAATTTTATTTAAACCTGGTGAGGCAGGCATTAATGGTCCTACTTTCTAAAATATGAAGCTAATTAAATGTCTGAACCACACCCATTCTACTATTTGGTGGCAACACCAGGAATCAAATCCAGGTTTCCTATTCCAGGTACTATACCCTATTAAGAATATAAAAGTTCCCAGAGCATCAGTGCTTGCCATGAAGAAGGCACTCTGTAACATCTAGCTGAATCTAGAAGTAAAAATCAAATTCAAGCAGAGAAGGCATAGAGAAAGATGACTTACGACATATGTTCAAATGAAATCCTTTACCTCCACGTCATAAAAGGACCACACATTGTTCTCTTAAGGTAAAAACACTATTTCTAAGGACTCAGGGAACAAAGATTCTTAAGGATAGTGTCCATAAAAAAAAAATCTAACTAAATTCCAACATATCTATGTTTCTCTGAAAACAGGTCACATTTTATAAGTCTAAAGCAATGTACTGAAAAGTAGTATAATGAATGTGTTCGAGAAAAAGTCATCCCCAGAGTTGCTAGATTTAGCAAATAAAAAAGACAACCTGCTAAAAATGAGTTTCAGATAAATAATGAATAAGTTTTCAGTATAAGTAGTATCTGAAATTCAAGATGAACTGGGTGTCCTGTATTTGATCTGGCCACTCCAGTCATTCTACATAGCTTTTCCTAACTGAAATTGTTGGCGGATAGGCGACAAAGAGAAGGCAGGTTCTATGCAGCATACTAGTAAGTTCCAGGCTATCAAATCGCTCATTTTATCATTGAGAGCGCACAAAGGACTACCACAAAGTAATCCTGTGTATGATAATTGAACCTTTTGAAAGCACTTGGATTCATAACTTGCAGTAAAACTAGAGCATAAAATATCTCCTTAAATCAAGTTCATTCATTTTGCTCTAAAACCATCCCACATAATGTATTGCATAGGGACAAAACAAACTGCAAACTACTTATAAAAGGGAGATTTGCTAATTGACAAAAATTCTTGGGATTGCACAGCATTGAGAGGCTGCACTTTCAGCCATGAGTCCTGGGTTCTAATCTCAGCATTTGTTACTAATAGGATGTGTGACTAGCACTAAGCAATTTTCTTCCCCTGAGTTTCCATTTTATCCCTGATAAAACAAGAAAAATAGCACCAGTTCTGGCCTTTTATGAAGTGTAAGGTGCTGACTGTCTTCAGCAGAGTATAAAGTCAGGAATATTAGACTAACAATCAGGTGATAATTCTAGTTCCAGCTACAACACTACATGGATCTGATGCTAAAACAATTACAACTTCTCTGGAGTTCATTTTCACTGGAGTTTGAGATCTTCAGTGGTAAAAATGGGCTGCTGTATTAACAGGCTATTAAGACTCCCCACCACAGTTTGCAGTATGAATAGGACAAGAAGTGGTCCTTGGGTCTGTCAACTTAACTTCTTTTTGCCCTTCAACTTCCTCATTTTTAAATAGGGGAAAAGTCTTCTGGCTCCTTCACTCACTGCACAGGGTTGATGTGTGAGTCAAATTAGAAAATGCACATGGAAGCATTTCAAGATCTCTTCAACATATCTAAGAATTTGCTATCTCTTACACCCTTAGTACTCATTCCAATGAAGACAAAGGGCTGGGTTAAGGAGCAATGGCTGTTATTTCCTCAAAAAGGTCAGCCAAGAGAATCAGAAAAAGGATGAGAGTAAAAAGGTTGTTTTTGGTGATACAAGCCCACAGGTTGAGGGGCCCTAACTGGGTTTGGATATAGGCCAGCAACATGCACCATGAACACTCAAAAGTCCTTGGCCAAAGCAAATACTTCAGAATGGCATTCTTGTCAGAATCCTACTAAGTTTAAAAAAAAAAAGAAAAAAAAAGAGAACAGTTTAAATTACATCATAGCCATCTGAGCAAAAACAACAAAACAGAAACAAATTCCATTGAAGTATCTGTAGCTTTTACCACAAGTACTAATAATCTAGACTCTCCACTTTCATGTATAAGTGTATCTTTGCTAACTGCCCTGCAAACCTGGAAGCAATCAGAAGAAAGCCTAGCTGCCCTCTTGAAGTCTTCCAGTTGATTTAACTTTTACAAAGCTATTAATGAAAGACAACAGGCCCTCCACACTTCAAAGAAAGCCACAGCCATGGAAAATGCAATGAACATTGAAGCCAATAATTTATAGTCAATGATAAGAGCCTGAGTTTTACATCACATCCATATCTTCCTCTCTTCTCACCAAAATCTTTTATTATCCTCCAATCACTTATTTCCTACATATTTTATTACACAAAAAATTATTACCCATAAATGAGTTGTATTACATACCCTTTTAACAAGAGTGAATTTAGTTTTGCTTTTAAACTTTTACAACACATCCTGAGATATGAAGAAACCCTGGTGGGCACCCCAAAATCACTGTTGGAAGTTATTCCTTTCAGGTAACACTAATGTCAACACAACCTGTTGTTTCAAACTTGCATATTCCACAGATGATACTTAAGGCTCACGAAGATATCCTTTTCCATACTGAGCAAGCAAAGAACCCCAAAATTCATATTAATTAGATGGTAGGAAATAAAACCAAATGGAAGTTGCCTAAAACCTTTTGAGCTCTTGTCATAAATGTGACTCAAATCTTACTCTCGAAACTTTTTACACAATGAATCAAATCAGAAGTTTATTATCCAGATATTCTACTTTACAGAAGACTCTTGCAGCTCAAACTGCTTATAAAATAATGATTTAATATAAAAATCAGTGTCATTAAGCATAATGTTTAACACATTTTGATTTCATGAAGCTAACAGCACCGCACCCATCAAGAGGATGATGTTATTGTGTGAGTAGAGCACCCAGCAAAACTAATGAGCATGTGCACTACCCTGGTTGCAGCAGCTGCTGCAGGAAAAGGCGAAAGTTGACAGACATTTTGTGTCTTTAGTAATACAAAGGGATGAACAAATTCATTTGTGAATGATAAAAAAAAAAAAAAAAGGAATTCTGGAGGTTAGGAAGCTTAGAAGGTGAATGGTTATCAACTTTTACAATAGTTTTAACAAAGAGTTTATTTTATCAAAATTACACACGGCAAAAATACAATGCTATTTCATTTTACACATACTATGTGCTCATATTTTGTAACTAAATGAAAAGTGTGGCACTCTTAAAATGATGGACTCAATTAAGTTAACGATTAAATTAAATAGTGCCAAGTTAGTATTGTAATACATTTTTATGGATATTTAAATAGATTTGTATTGCATATTGGGTACACTTCATCTCATAGTCTCTAAAAAGTTTATAAATTAATAATATTCATTGAAAAAAATGAAATGTAACTGTATGGCATATAATCTGGGAAGAATCAAAACCTTCCCCCCTTTCCAATTTATCGCTTCCACTCAAGATTGTTATAAACCTATCACAAGATAGAAAACTACACCTTATGTTTTGGGTTTTTAGAAATTTTCCACTAATCTAAACAAGTCACGGCTTCTTCCAAATGCCCTCTATCTAGAAGTATTAAATAGGACTACAAAACTTGTTGACAGGATGGAGGGATGCAAGCCCTGGAACTGCATTTCAAATATAATTAGCTAAAGGGACACACACACACACACGCACACACGTGTCTGTGTCCGAAGGGTCTCCCTGTGGCAATAACTTTACTTTCTACCAAAGTGGAACTGCTCACTCACATTACAAAATGAATCTTGAAAAAGACAGAAAGGCTTTAAAATACATATTCAATATTCCAGATGTCTTGAAATGGAAAATTAATTAAAATATTTTATAAGGTTTATAGAATATTTCTTGGCTTCTAGAAAAGTAAGGAAAAGAGAAGAAAAATTGACAAGGCAAAGTAAACTTTTGATATAAACATAATAACCCTCACGAGTTAAAAGTATAACTAGGTGAAACCTACTCGTAGAGCAACTAGTTTAATACGTTTTGCACTCTGGCCTAAAATAATGTATCAAAGGATAAAAATCCTTTGAAAATATACTGTACTAGGGTATTTGTGTTCTAATGCTAAAAAGATAATTATAATGGCCTAGTACCGAAATTTTCAACCACTCTATTTTAAAATGTCATTTGAGATTTCCCAATTTTTATACTCTGAAATTATATATGGAAACTAAACTCACTTGGGCAGTCTTTAGGCACATCATTAAGTAATGTGCTTCCACAGAAAGAGGCCGTAGAAGAAAATGTTAACCTCTTCCTGAGTTAGAAACCTCATGACATTAAATCTATGAGCCTTTGCTTTGCTTGCATTAATATTGACACTGACTTTCAGTATAGCACAGTGATTAAGGGCCCTAGATGAGACAGACTTAGGCTTTAACCCCAGAATCACCTCTTTCTAAGAATATGACCTTAGGTACATTATTTACTCTCTTTGTAAAATGGAGATCATGATAAAAGTAAAGGAAATGATGCTGGAGTCAGATACACAGTGTTTCATTCATGATAGTTATTGTTTTTAAGTTAACTGAATATTAAGTGGAGTATATTTTTTAAACTGATTAAGTTTTTGGTTTTTTTAAATAAAGAAAAATTATTTAATGGATTTATACAGCAGAATAAGTAGATGTTGGCTCTTGCTTCTTCCTAAGCCCCTAATTTAAAAACAATAACTTCTCTACAGACGTATTTCATATTAAAATAAAAGAGAGAGAGAGGGCTGTTTTCATGTATTTTTTCAAATTAAAACTTAAAAAATGGACTCCTCAGACTAATATCTACACTTACATATAACAAAATTTTCTGAATTTTATATTAAGATTAGGTGATAAACATTTAACTGAAAAAAATAAATGCAAGAATATAATTTGTTTTTTTCAGTACTACTTAGAGACTTTTTTTTTGTCAAAAATGAGTTATAGATTTGGGGACTATTTTTTCCCAAAATATAAAAGTTAAAACTGTTTGACAACAAATGTAAAAACAATACAATAATTACCTATGATGAACACCATAGCAATACTTCATAATTCTAAACTGGAGCACAGTTTTAATATCTGATAAAACAACCCTTTAACACTCTGCTATAGGTAATTTATGGATTAAATTGGCTGTTTTAGTTCTTATCCATGGGTACTTACTTGGGTAAATCCTAAAAGTAGGGTGATACCAATCCTTGGACCTCAAAAATGTCCATATAGCAAGTCCATTGAGCAGTAACTTTTGGGGGAGATTTGCAGGGTGTATTTTTGTGTTTATAAGTCAGCTACTAAAATGCCATCCTCTTTTCTCTTTTCAATGCCTTTTTCATTAGTCATGTGAATTAATCACTAATACCAGCATTGCAAAGCGTATACTAAATTTTCTGACTGGAAAGTATGATTGATAACTTATATGGAAATCTGCTAAAATTAGGGAAAACACAAAATAACTCACATAAAAAATCATGTTGGCTACTTTTCCTGCTCTTGGATCCTTATTTTATACAGTTTCAGTTACGTTGTTTGCATAATTTGACCTGGATCCACTACTCAAATTTGGAAAAATACTTAAAAGAATGAAACTATTCAATCTGAGAAACTGATACTCGGCTCTCCTGGTGAGAATAAAGAACTCTTACAGCTGAAAGAGATTTTTAAGCTTACTTATGAATCTCTCCGCCTTGAGTATTCACCCTCTTTCACCTCCCGTCTTAAAGTTTGAGGCTCATTAACTTGAGCCAGTCACAAAGTTAGCTAATAGCAAAGCTGGAAACAAAATCTGGGGGTCTGGGCTCCCATTCCAGTTCCCTTTCCAGTACCTTACACAATCCCACAAAAACTTCTGTTCGAACCATTAATAAAATTCATCTAAAAAATGAAAATGACATTTAAAGTCTATGAAATCACTATGCTGTCAGAACTTAATTCCCATCTACCAGGATAAGGAAATGCCTATCAAAGTTTGTGATTATATTTAAGGCACTGATGATGCTCAAGGTAAAATGGTAAACTACTGAAAATTACCACTAAAAAGATAAGGAAACATGCATTATTTCCTTTAATTTTCTAATGAACACTATGAGGTAAATGATATTATCTCCATTTTACAGAGAGAGTAAATAATGCACCTAAACTCTTCCTCTTAGAAAAGTAGGTCTGGGGTTGAAGCTTAAGGCTGTCCTATCTAGGGCCCTTCACCATAAACAGAAATCAATTTCAAAGGGTTCACAACAGTGGCTCCTAATCAAGTAGTGGTGCCAACCCTTGAGGGGCATTTGGAAATGTGTGGGAATAGATTTTCCATCACATGGATGGGGGTGGCCCTGGCATTTAGTGTCTGGAGTTCAGGGATGTTAAATGTCCTGCTATGCACTAGACAGCCTCTAACAACAAAAAAGTGTCACCACCAAATGCCAACATCTTCTTTTGAGAAGCAATGATTTAGATGATTAAGAGATTAACAGACTATTATTAAACAAAACGGGAGATTTTGGACACCTCTAAGTGATATCCTCCAATAACCTCTACTCTGATGTTACAGTGAGTAGTTCGCTTGGGTCTGGCATGGTAAGGAAATGAAGAGTCTGCCCAAAGTTATTTAGTATTTCTAAGTTTGCTCCAGCTATGAAAACATCTGAGAAGCTTAAAATGCAGAATTGCTTCATATGATTTTAACTTCAAATTTGACTGAGAATTGGAAGGGACAAAATATTTTGTAATTTTCTGTGCATTCACAACACATGGTATAAAAGAAGTTGCTTAAAGGAAAACCTACCACTTCTGAAAGAAAACAATAACTCAAATCTATGCACTAAACATGTAAATCAGTTGGCTTTGCAGTTTAGATATGGGAGAGACTGGACTACAATGGCATTTATCTGAGGTTTGAGAGCCCTCAGAATTCAAAACAAGTATGTTTTGAAGATCTTTACTTAGTTCTATAAAATGTTCTAATTTTATATTTTCACAATAATCATAATCAAAACAAAAGAAAGTGAAAGAAATTGCTTTCAGTTACCGGGAAGACCATCTTATTACCAACTACTGCCCTGCAATTTTAGTTCTAAGGTTTATATTTGTGTTAATGAGAAAATAAAAGACGTAAATTTAATATGCATATATGCCTTCATAGCAAGTAAAAAATGAAAGCTGGTATGCTGTGCTAGAGGAATAAGTTTCATGATTGTTCAGAGAGACCCAGTGGGAGAAGTGAAATCATTATAGGCCAAATTGTAGCAAAGGCCAGCTGACTTACCATACTGTTTTTCAGATAGTTAGAATCATATTTACTTTGCAAGAGTGTTTTAATGAATGCTGTAAATCTGCATTTGGCTGTGGTCTTATCATTTTGTTCGTAATTAACTGAGAATGTATTTTGGCATTACAGTTGCATAAATGTTGTAACTATGATTAAATTATATCTGCTTTTATTTATTCTACTTCTAAGAATTCCACACTTCACTAACATTAAAATAAAAGGAAGTCAACACTAGGTATGGTAGACATCTAGAACTTCTGGGTCTGCCCACATCACTTTCTTTTGGGAATGTACCCTCCCCAATGATATATCACCTTATGGGCTACGTGCCCCAACAAAACAGTCAAACAACCCTACTCTCCCGAATACAATGATTGGTTCAGAGTTGGGATGTGACCCAGGTGAGACCAGGGTAATCTGGGGAAGACTGATATGGATAAGAAGGCACCTCTCTAATATCAGAAGTTTAAGACCCACATACAGTTAACAAGTAGAAACTCTCAGCACATGAAGAAAGCATGCAAGAAAATAAAGCCAACACAGCACAGGGCCAAAAGATACATGGATAGATGAATACATGAACAAATGGATACATGGACAGATAAATAGATGCAAGGAAGGGCAGGTAAACAGAGTAGATAGATGAAAAGATAAATAGAGATAGGTAGATACATAGATAGATAGACAGACAGATAGATAGTTAGATAGACACAGAGACAGACAGAATTTTGGCAAGATTATTTGATTAGCTAAATTCACAGCTAACCCAATCCCGCAAGCAATTAAAATTATGTGAGTCAATTCTGTATGGGTTCAAGTTGAGTTTCTGTCACTTGCAACCAAAAGCTTTCTAATATATTGTAAATCAAAAAGAATGTCTTTCTTTAATAGGAGTACATTACTTAAGTTTGAAAAATGAGATTGGCCGGGCGCGGTGGCTCACGCCTGTAATCCCAGCACTTTGGGAGGCCAAGGCGGGTGGATCACCAAGTCAGGAGATCGAGACCATCCTGGCCAACAAGGTGAAACTCCATCTCCAATAAAAAAAAATACAAAACATTAGCCAGGCATGGTGGTGGGCGCCTGTAGTCCCAGCTACTCAGGAGGCTGAGGCAAGAGAATGGCCTGAACCCGGGAAGCGGAGCTTGCGGTGAGCCGAGATCACGCCACTGCACTCCAGCCTGGGCGACAGAGCGAGACTCCATCTCAAAAAAAAAAAAAAAGAAAAGAAAAATGAGATTATATGATCCCTACTAACTCTAAATTTCAGTGATCCTGTGTGTGTGTTTTAATTATTTCATCAGCTCAGAAGGTCAGGGTCTTTTCTCTTTGTATATTTTCAGTATAGGTATTCAACTAAAAGTAGAGAAGATAATTGTTATTTTTTATAATTATCACTATGAACATGATATCAAATGGTGATCCTTTCTCTCCCGATTTTAGGTAAAATACAATTATTCAGAGAAGAAAATTTGGAAAAAGTTAATCTTACTTTATAATTCAGAATCAAGGGAAAAGTCTCCCCTCTCCTGAAGATTAAAAAATCTAACAATGGTACATAAGACATTTAAAAGCATTTTCACTGCAAACTAAAAACCAGAGAAAATATATCTTTAAAAGCTTTAAAGGCCAGGTGCGGTGGCTCACGCCTGTAATCCCAGCACTTTGAGAGGCCGAGGTGGGTGGACCACGAGGTCAGGAGATCGAGACCATCCTGGCTAACATGGTGAAACCCCGTCTCTACTAAAAATATAAAAAATTAGCTGGGTGTGGTGGTGGGCACCTGTGGTCCCAGCTACTCGGGAGTCTGAGGCAGGAGAATGGCGTAAACTCGGCTTGCAATGAGCCGAGATTGCGCCACTGCACTCCAGCCTGGGTGACAGAGCAATACTCCGTCTCGAAAAAAAAAAAAAAAGAAAGAAAGAAAAGCTTTAAAACATTTTTAGAATTTTTATCAAAATGATTCTTATAAACTTAATACTCAGTTTGCTTTACCTACCTTAAACATTTGGTTGGCAAAAAATATAAATTCCTACCACTCAGAGAAAATGAATTAAGCACTTACATTGCAAAAAAAAAAAAAAAGTAATTTAAAACGAGAATATCAAGTCAGTAAATAAGATTACAGAGCTAAATATCAAATGAATGACTCATATGGAAAGACTTTCTTCAATTTTTATTCCTAGGTATGTGGCTCACAGGCACTTTTCCCTGAGAACCTGGTATAATAGATATTTCCAAGCCACATTCACCAGCTGTAATAGTGGCCAACTGAATCTACATCTATGCAGCTAAACTAATTTCATAGGAAGTCCTGCAAAGTCAGTAACTAGTCTGCATCCTAAATTCACAAATTAGTCATTTTTCAACCCTTCACTATCAATCAACTCATTGATTTATTTAATTGTCCTACAGTCCTTACTAAAGGTTTTTTATCCTAGGAAGAGGTTTTTATCCCACAATTGGCTGTTGGAACAAAGAACAAATATAGCTTGACACAGCAATTATAGGTTTAACTTCTAAGTTAATTTGTATTTTCAAATCTAGAGGAAGGGGTGCCTCAAAGTAGGACACACTCCCTATAATCAGATAAGGGCGAAGCTACAAGCTTTACCTATACAACCTGAACAGAATTCCAAATATTTCAAAAGAAATAATACTTGAGACCAGAGTCAAATCATTTATTTAAGCAGAATAATTTAAAAAGGAAATTTTGTTGCATAGCATAATCAAAATACTAAAAATTTCCTCATCTTCAGGTGCTGAGGACATAAATGTGTGAAAATATTGACAATTTCTACAGATCATCAGATGACAGACTGAAAAAAAGCTACTGAATGATACCACAAGCCTATTTAAGTTTGTGTTATACTAAGCAAATCGATTTATTTAAAGATATCCATCTACACTAATTGCCATTGCATTAATTCTACCACATTTTTAGGAATCATGTAGTTTAGGCTCTAACATGGGTCTGAATTTGAAACTTTGAAAACACTAGAGATAGAAGAGCAATGAGAAACATTATTTCAGGGGCTCCTATGGATTTCTCCAGGCAGGAAGAATGCAATCCAGAAGAGTGCTTCAAGGACACTAAAAGCAGCTTAGAGCTGGTTATATGGACCCTGGTTATGAACAACATAAGAAAAAAAGGCCATTATTGCACCAGAATTACCATTATAAAAAATACTATAAACAATATCAAAGTTAGACTGGGTCAATGCTCAGAGGGTTTTATTATCAGCAACACTAACAACTGCCTCACAAAATATGCTTAACAATTCATTTGTCTGAAAATTGTGGAAAGTTTATATTCCTATATAATTATAGAAACAATAATTTAAAAAAATACGTAGCAATATTTATATACATAATCTGATTGTATTGTAAATACCGTGCAATAAAAATGCTACAGCTTTTAGAAGTGAGAGAAGAATTACAAGTAAAAAAAATGAAGGACGGAATTCCAAACACAGGACCAGGAACCTCAATTAATTCAGCACAGCTTTGCAGTATCAAATAAAGTCTATCATAGAAAGCTATATGGGAGTGTAAAACGTCTGTTTCTGGACTTTGATCCAAGCTGTCATAAAAACTTGCCCTCACTTAATATCTCTTATTTCCAGTATATGCCAAATATTCTCGAGCTTTTGCCTGTACAAAACAAAGCAATAAAGTCAATCATGTCATCCTTAACGATATTAAATGACCTAAAACATCACCCACAATCACAGAGCTGATTAGTAATTAATGAAAGGTAACTTTATTCTAATATGCTGTCAAGAATAACAACAGCTGTTAAGCAGCATTAGCACCAGGAAAGCTTCAGTTGTAAAAGGCATATGCATTAAAGCCCTCAATTAACACAGTAGCTGAGGCCTTCAGGACTGCAAATTGTCTACAATAGTGACCTGGGAGTTTTCCAGATGTGATTTATTGGCCTCAAATTAATTTTTATGCCAACAGACTATGTTCTGAATCATTCAATTGACACCTTCAAATGGACATAAACAGGTTGTGATAACTAAAAAGCTCCAAGTTATAGCTTTTTTTTTTTTTTTTTTTTTGAGATGGAGTCTCACTCTGTTGCCCAGGCTGGAGTGTAGTGGAGCAATCTTGGCTCACTGCAACCTCTGCCTCCCGGGTTCAAGCGATTCTCCTTATAGCTGGGATTACAGGCGCGCGCCATGCCTGGCTAATTTTTGTATTTTTAGTAGAGACGGGGTTTCACCATGTTGGTCAGTCAGGCTGGTCTTGAACTCCTGACGTCGTGATCTGCCCGCCTCGGCCTCCCAAAGTGCTGGGATTACAGGCATGAGCCACCGTGCCAGGCCCAACCTATAGCTTTTAATAAGATGTGTAGCTCTCTACTTGAAGACAGTGATAGTAAACAATGTAATATAATGGCATAAATGCTTTCAAGGTCAACCCAAATTCACAGGTGTTTGAGAATTTAGGAATGCCAGAACCTTGATGTTCAATAACTACCATTGAGTGTAGATCATTTAGTCTGAGAAAAGGATGGAAAATCATGCATGAATGTTGAATGACAACAATAATGCAGAAATTGTTTTTATCAGCAAGCCTGATTACTGGTGCAGATGGACGATCTGGGTGAATATAAATATATTTTAAATCTTAAATCATGCCGCATGCATCTACAGAACTATTTTGTTTCATGGTTTCCTGAATCACATACAATATTCATTTTACACTTACAAAGTGTAAAAAGAGGGGAAAAGCAAAGTAATGTGAGCTCCTACTTAAAAAAAAAAAATCCTTAGCTGTAAAGTTAAAACGTATGCAATAAGTTTTTACCACAAAATGTGAACCACACTGGGGTTAGTGGTTTGCATTTTTATAATCAACAAATGTCCATCCTCTTATTCACATTTTAAGTCTCCTGTTAATGCCACCAAATATAAAACCAAATTGGAATATTGTTTCATGAAAGACCTCTGGCTACACACAAATTCTTAGGTTATATTCTTTACTCTGACAACTCTCAGCACTTTATTATAGCTCTTAAAATTGAGGACCTGCACTATTAAATATTTTACACTTTCATTTTCCAACTTACACTCAACATAACCTCTTAAGAATATGTATACACACATACATATATATATCACAGAAAGTGTTCAGCCTGTTGCCAACATCAACTGTAATTTTAAAACTCTAACCGAAAATTTTTTAAAAGTTTTTTTAGAGCCTCAGATGATCTAAATTTTACAGTGAGCATGGTAAATTTGAGAAATAGGATTTTGATCCTATGCTGCTTGGGAGAAAAAGTAATGGGAAAAGAAATGTAACTCAGCTCTTTCCATTTATTTTCCATTAAAATGTTGCTACACTTTCAAAGTGTTGGTAGGTTCTGAAAATGCAGTATTCTTATCTATGACTAGTCAAAAACGACCAACAAGCCATCCCTAGTTTACATCTTTAAAAGAAAAATAGGGAACGAAGAAAGGACATTTATGCTGATTTATTAAACAATAACTTTTTTTCTTTAAACTGTTTATAATCTGCCTAAAGAACAGGTCCAATACATACTTTTAAAAATCGGCCTGGTTCTCTGGCCCCTGATCATTCTATGCGCTGTAATTCAAGGAGAGCAGAAGGCTGGGAATGCGCAGAGTGAAAGGAAAGTGGGTGCAGATGGCCTCAGAGGGGCAGGTGACCCCTGAAAACTGTTAGTCGACAGCAACCGATCATTCTAGACCTCTATGGCCTTAGTGTCTCATGCTAAACTCGCAAAAAAGTGCCCTTTCAGGGCTATCCTCTGGGCGCTCAAGATTTAGGATTTTGAAGGAAGAAGGTGAAAGCGGGGGAAGACGATTTTAAAAGAAGGGCTGGGTTATTAAAGAGAAAAGATTAATCCCGGAGCCTTCCCCTCTGTCAAAAAACCCTGAAAGTGACTAAATTGACACCAACTCTGGATGTTCCTTAGGAAAAAAACAAAACAAAACAAGATTAAAAAGGGCCCAATTTAAGACCCTTATTAATACATCTGCAAGAGAGCAAAGAATAACAACAACAACAAAAGTTATACAGTCAATTTTCAATGATACATCGTCCCACTGGTGCCACCGGGGCGCCACCACCCAGCACCCGAGACCCGCCGCGCCCCCGGAAAAAGTGGGAAGGGACGTAGGGGGATGCTGAAGGAAGTACCTTGTTTTGTCTCCAAAGGGCAACATAGCAAACGTGGGAAGTTCGTTTTCGAACTCCGCCGATCCTGGGCTCCAGGAGGCTCCGTAGGGGCAACAACGCGCGCAGGTGAGGTGAGGTGAGGTCGGCGACTCGGAACCAGCTCCCTCACGGCCCCGGCCTCCGCGCCGCCGCCCGTCGCCTCCCGCTCGCCCCGCGCTGCGCCGCCCCCTGGCGGGGAGCGACCGGCAGAGCCGCGGCCGCGCGCCGGCGAGTGGGACCCGGGCGTCGAACCCGGGCGGGCTCCTCGACCATCACTGCCGGGCGTGTGTCACCCTCCCGGCCAAGACGGCCAGCACCCGCTGCCCGACGGCCGCTGCCCAGAGCAGGCGGCAGCGGGGCACGGACTCTTTCTGCAAAGGGGCGCGTCCTGGAGTCCACGCACCCCGACTATGCATCAATTCCTCAGGCTTCGGGGCACCAGCCCGCCAAGCACTCTCTGCTCCACTCTTCTTGTCCCTCTGCTCCCAGTCTCAATTCCTCCCCAACTCTCCCGCGAGCGTTTCCCACGAGCGCCCCGACTGCCCGCTGCGCAGCCGCCTCCAAAAGGACAGGCTCCCTCCTCCCCGCCCTCCGCAAGGGCCGCCCCGGCGCTTGGCTCTGGACCAGAAAGAGCTGGCCTCTGGGGTCTGCGCTGCCCCTTGGGGTCCGCTCCAGGCGGCGCCTCCCCTGCGCCCTTTGTGTGCACGCCGCAAAGCCCTCTGCAGAGCTCTACTTTTGGCGGCACAGCCTTCGGCGGAAAAGCGAGTGAAAGGAGGCGCGCGGGACAAGCAGGAGACTGGAAGGGGGGAAAAGGCGACCGCACTCACTTTGGCAAGGTTCTGTCATGTTGCCTTTGGGCTGTCCCGTGGACTCGTCCCTCACCCCAGCTTCCCCGCCCAGCCAGGGCCAGGGCGAGGGGGGACGGGGGAGGAGCGGAGCCATCAAGACCGACTTGGAAATGGTGCTTCCGGAGCTGCAGGGAAGGGGCTCAGAA
Source organism: Pan paniscus (assembly GCF_029289425.2). Taxonomy (NCBI): domain Eukaryota; kingdom Metazoa; phylum Chordata; class Mammalia; order Primates; family Hominidae; genus Pan; species Pan paniscus. The sequence goes on from NC_073252.2 coordinate 117,405,052, forward strand.
ACTGTTTGGGTTTTGCTGATTGGATTTTGGGGAACCAGAGGGCTAGAGAGGGGCTAGGGGAAGGCCCGTGAGCACGGATGTATGAAAATAATCATATTCCCGGGGAATACCAAGAGGGGCGGGGGTGAGGGTGGGAGGTCGGCAAGTACCTTTTTGTATTTGAACTTTGTGAGCAAGTTGTATCAAATCCGACACTTGAGTTTTTCGACTGTGCTCGCTTAGAGTTGAGGTTTCTACCTCGTAACAGGACCGAGGACCTACTCCAAAAGCAAAGGGCCTGGGAACAGGGGTGAACGAAGGGCACAATTCAACAGGGGAGAGAAATCAGCCCCGGGTCTTCCGTGGGTCCTCTTCTTACCTGGTGGCTTTTCTAACAAAGTATGAGAAGGTAAAGTCCCAGTGATCGTCCAGCCATGCTTCGACCGAGTCCTGATCCCTCTGCTGCTGCTTCTGCTGCTGGGGCTGCTGCTGCTGTCGCTGCTGCCCGAAGCTGGGGCCGGCCCGCTCCATGGTTGGCACCGCGCGCCTCGGAGGCTCTCTGGTACTGCTTTTCCACCCCAGCTGGGGTCCGTCCCTCAGAAGAACAGGACTCGGCCTCGAGACCCTCCCCCTTCGTCCTGCTCCAGTCGGGCCGGCTTTCGGCAAGCGGCCGGAGCGCCAGGCCAGCCTCCTGCCCCGCCCCGCCCCGCGCGGTTCTACGGGCGCCCAGGTGTGGTGGGCGGGGCCAGGCGCAGCTGCCGCGCCCCTCCACCCGGGGTCCGGCAGTGTTCGGCTCTCGCAGGCTCTTCAGTCCCCTGGTTCCCAGGAGGCGGCGGCGGCGGCGGCGCCCGGCGAGCTCTCCGGAAGCCAAGTGGCGGCGGCTGGAAGGAGGCCGCGCGGCCGCTGGGGTGCGCTGTGTGCCAAGCCGACTTCTGGGGAGCGCGCTAGGTGACTGGGTGTGTTCTCAGAGTGCCCCAGGGAGGGAAGGTCGCGATGTGGGAAGTTTTGCCCGAAAGTAAGAGATGGTGAGACCCTGGGCCCTTTTCCTGGGGCCTGGGAGTGCAATGACCTTCCCGCCTAGCTTTTCCCTAGCCCTACGCTTGGGTCTGGGAGGAGCGGGACCGACCTCCTTCAGAGCCCAGCCCGCTCAGTGACTTAAAGCGGTCCAGCCACGGACCACTGCGGGTGGAGAGAGCTGGGGCGTGTGCTAGCAAGAGAGATTTGCAGGTGTAGGTGGGTAACTTGCAACAAAGCCATACCCGTGCTTAATGTTAATGATAACAGCAATAATTATAACTTAAGTGCCTTTAACCATTGCCTCAAACTTCCCTTTTGCATAACTGGAAAAAGATTTTCTTGGAAAAGAAAAAGCAAACAAATAATTTCCAATGCTTTGTGCATGAAGTTAGAAAACAAGGGCACCTCTGTACAATTAGGTTAATCCGAGAGCACTGGCGCAACCCAGGTGCAGTCGAGGGCAACCAGTTAGCCCAATTTTAAATTAATGCATCATTTTAATTAAATTGGAATTAACACTCCCTCAAAAGTATCCATTAAAAATGGCTCAGCCTTTTTGTCCAATCCCTATCTTGCTTCTTTAAAAAAGGAATTGGTGTCATCCTTTGCTTTGTCTGCATCCCCATCTTCCTGTCATGCATTGGCAGTTTTAATATGGCATTTTGCAATGACCTATATTTTTTGGTAGAATTAAATCTGGAATTATGGGTTGCACAATGTGTGAATGACACCATTAGCAGTGATATAAAAAAAATGAGTTAGCTGATATACTTCTGACAACTTCCTTCTAAATACTCTTGGCAAGAATGTAAGGCATTATTCACTACATAGAAACACATCATTAAATTGATAATCTGAGAACTTTTAAAAGTATCTTCTAGTCCCCCAATGCAATGGTTTATCTTTCCTTCGTTGAGTAATTGACCTTTTGCGACTTCAGTTTTTCTGAAACTTTACTGCTGTACGCAGGTAGCCACAACCAAAGAAAAGCAATCAAAGCAGTAGAGTATGAACTAATGGGTGATAAATTATATTGGATTTAGAAATGAGAATTCTCTCCTAATGTGTTACTATGATAGTGATTATAGTGCTCATGGAATACAGTCATGCGTCACCGAACAACAGGATACATTCTGAGAAATGTATCCTTAGGCAATTTCATCCTTCTCTGAACATCACAGTGTACTAACACAAAATAGATGGCTCAGCCTACTACACACTTAGGCTATTGCTCCTAGACCACAAATCTATACAGCGTATTACTGTACTGAATACTGTAGGCAATTGTAATGCAATGATATTTGTGTGTCTAAACATATCTAAACATAGAAAAGGTACAGTAAAAATATAGTATTATCTTATGGGACTCATATATGTGGTCTGTCGTTGACTGAAAAGTGGCACATTACTGTGGAAAGTTTCTCCTCAGTACAGTTTTTTCTTGTGGAAATCCATGCATTCCTCCTAACAGGAGATCAATCGTAATTTAAAACTCTGCTTATCTACTAAGATGCAGTGAATTTGGGGCTTGAATTATTTGCTTTCATTGGATACTTGATTAAATAAACACGTATAATCATTTCAATGTTTGTATTCCCTCCAAAATTCATGTTGAAACTTAATCCCTAATTCAACAGTATTAAGAGGAGGTGCCTTTAAGTAGTGATTAGACCATTAGGGCTCTGCCTTTGTGAATGCATTAGTGCCTTTTTAAAAAAAGGCCCAAAGGAGACAGTTGGCCCCTTCTATTCTTTCCACTATGTGAAGACACAGCACTGACCCTTGCTGAGGATGCAGCAACAAGGTGCCATTTTGTAAGCAAAGAGCAGCCCTCACCAGTTGCCAAATCTGCTGGCACTTTGACTTTGGAGTTTCCAGCCTCCAGAACTGAGAGAAATTAATTTCTATTGTTTATAAATATCCCAGTCTGTGGTATTTTATTACAGCAACACAAATGGACTAAGACAGTGGGTAATATCAAAATGTTCATTTTTCTCTCCTAACCTGAAAGGGTTAAATTATCAGAAACCAGGAAGGTTTCTGAAAAATTGCTTCAAGAAAAACAATCCATAGGCTGGGCACAGTGGCTCATTCCTGTAATCTCAGAACTTTGGGAGGAAGAGGTAGAAGGATACTTGAGCTCAGGAGTTTGAACCAGCCTGGGCCACATGGCATGACCCCGTCTCTACACAAAATTTTAAAAAATTAGCCAGGCATGGGGGAACACACCTGTAATCCTAGTTATTCGAGAGGCTGAGGCAAGAGGATTGAGCCCAGGAGGTCAAGGCTGCAGTGAACCATGATCGTGCCATTGCACTTCAGCCTCAGTGACAGTGTAAGACTCCCGGCTCTATAACAAAAAAGAAAAAAAGGAAAAACAGTACATAGATTCTCTCAATAGTGAATCTCAAGTCTGTGTGGTATATATGATAGTTTGGGAGTTACTGTGAAGGCCTATTACCTGAGAAACATATCACAAGGGATTGGGGAACAGAAGTGTCTCAAACAGTTCTAGTCTCTGGGAGATTCAGCCAAAATGTGTAACTATACCTCCTGTAAATTTAAAGTAGTTAAAGGTAAGCATATTTTGAACTGACATTACCTGGGCCTCTTGTTTTTCAACTCCATTTTATTCTTTATCCCAATTTGCCCAATTATTTTGTTTTAACTTGGCATGAATTGTTCTAAGCACCTCAAATCTTGTTATGGTGTTAGTTGAAGAATAAGTAAATCATAAACACTCCCATGATATAACTTGAAAAATGCTGTTAATGCTATTTATAACAAACAAATGAGCAATGATGTATGTATGTGTATATGTATGATATATATATGTGTGTATATGTATATATATATTTAATTTTTGTAAATGACCCAGTCTGTGGTATTTTGTTATTGCAACACAAGTGGACTAAGATATATATATATATATATATATATAATCAATGATATATATGTGTATATACATACATATATGTCATTGCTCATTTGTTGCTCATGAGCAACAGCTTAGCTAAAGACCTTCAATGTATTCCCACTGTGCTAAAATAAAATTCAAACTCTGTAACGTGGCTTATAGGGTTCTACATTATTTGGTTGTTACCTACCTGTACTGCTAAAGATTTTGGTCATACAAATAGAAAAAACAAAAATAACCAAAAACAAATGCAACAAAGCAAAAACACAAAAAAGAAATATAAGGCATAAAAATGAAAAAGTAAACATTCTCCATTTGCAGACATGAGTATCTATGAGGAATACCCAAAGGAATGCACAAAGCAACTACAAGAATTAAGAGGTGATTCAGCAAGGTTGCAGCATAAATGGTCAGTATACAAAAATCAATTGTATTTCTGTATACTAGTCTTATGGGCTGATTTGTTTCCCCAGATTCATATGTTGAAGCCCTAACCCCTAGTACCACAGAATGTGATTGTATTTGGAGATAGGGCCTTTAAAGAGGCAATCAAGGTTAGATGAGGTCATGAGAGTGGTCCCTAATCCAATCTGACTGGTGCCACTATAAGAAGAGGGAATTTGCACACACAAAAAGGTGACACCGGTGATACTCTCCCACAGAGGGATAACCGTGTGAAGAGGCAGCAAGAGAATGGCCATTTGCAAACCGAGGAGAGACACCTCCAAGGAATGCAACCTGCTGGCACCTTGATCTTGGACTTCTAGTCCCCAGCACAGTGGCAAGATCAATTTCTGTTATTTAAGCCACCCAGTGTGTGGTACTTTGTTACGGCAACACTAACAAACTAATACAACTAACAGTGAACAATTTGAAAACAATATTATTTATAATCGTGTAAAAAACATTAAATACTTAGGGATAAATTTGGCAAAATATACATAAGAAATATACACTAAAAGTTATAAAACATTACTGGGAGAAATGCAAAAAGACCTAAATAAATGGACAGATACATTCATTGATCGGCAGACTCAATATTATTACGATGTTTATTCTTTCCAAACCGAGCAATATGATCCCAATCGTATTTCAGCAGACATTTTCATGGAAAGCGAAAATCAGATAACAAATTTTCTATGGAAATGCAAGAGATACAGAATGGCAAAACAATAATGAAAAAGAATAAAACTAGAGAACTTATGCTACCTAGCTTTAAGATTTACTATAAAGCTATAATAATCAAGGCAGTATGGCATTTGCATATGGTTAGTCAAACAGAACCATAGAATAGAATAAAGAGTTTAGAAATATCATTTATACAACTAGTTGATTTTCAACAAAGGTACCAGTTATTCTTTAAATAAAAGTAAAGTTTTTTTCAATAAATAATGCTTTAACAACTGGATCTTTATATGGAAAAATAGTATCCTCAACCAATATTTTATATTATATATAAACATTAATTAGGAATGAAACAGATCTAAAAACTAAATGTGATTTCTAGGAGGCGACATAGAAGAATATCTTTACAACTTGGGAGCAGCAGGGATTTCTTAGGAGGACACAGAAATCAATTAACTGTACGGAAACAACAACAACATCTAGATTTTATTAAAATCTTTTACTCTTTGAAAGACACTATAAGGAAAATAAAAATCCACAAACTAGAAGAAAATGTTTGCAAAACATTTATCTAATAGGGACTTGTATCCAGAATACATAGAGAACTCCACAGCTTAATAATAAAAAGATAAATGTCTCAATAGGGGGAAAACTAGCAAAGGACTTAAGCAGACACTTAATCAAGTAAGACATGTGAAAGTTCACTAAGCACATGTAAAAATACTCAACACCTAAGTCTTCAGGGAAATGCAAATTAAACCACCGTGAGATCTGCCTCCACCCTCTAGAATGGTCAAAATTAAAAAGACTGCTAATGCCACATGATGTTTGGTGTTAGATATGTAGCAGTCAGAACTCTCACACATTGCTGGTAGGAAGTTAAAATGGTATAACCACTTTTGAAAAAGGTTTTGCCTTTTCTTATAAAGTTAAGAATAAGCCCTTTCCTCTATTAATTTCATTTATAGATATTTACCCAAAATATATTTATCCAAAAACTTATATCTGAAAATAAATTATATAAAAATGTTCAAAGTGGCTTTACCTTTAATAACCAAAAGTTCCGCTCTTCCACAGGAGGCCTACACGCCGCCGCTTGTGCTGCAGCCATGTCTCTAGTGATCCCTGAAAAGTTCCAGCATATTTTGCGAGTACTCAACACCAACATCGATGGGCGGCGGAAAATAGACTTTGCCATCACTGCCATTAAGGGTGTGGGCCGAAGATATGCTCATGTGGTGTTGAGGAAAGCAGACATTGACCTCACCAAGAGGGCGGGAGAACTCACTGAGGATGAGGTGGAACGTGTGATCACCATTATGCAGAATCCACGCCAGTACAAGATCCCAGACTTGTTCTTGAACAGACAGAAGGATGTAAAGGATGGGAAATACAGCCAGGTCCTAGCCAATGGTCTGGACAACAAGCTCCGTGAAGACCTGGAGCGACTGAAGAAGATTCGGGCCCATAGAGGGCTGCGTCACTTCTGGGGCCTTCGTGTCCGAGGCCAGCACACCAAGACCACTGGCCGCCGTGGCCGCACCGTGGGTGTGTCCAAGAAGAAATAAGTCTGTAGGCCTTGTCTGTTAATAAATAGTTTATATACCAAAAAAAAAAAAAAATAACCAAAAGTTCCAAATCTCCAATTATTTCATGAGGAGAATGGATAAATTTTAATATAGTGATTAAATAGAATATAACTCAGCAATAGAAAGGAATGAAATATTGATACATTTAAGAATGTGGATGACTATTATAAACATTACACTATATACACAAAATAATATATATGATTGATTCCATTTGCATGAAGCTCTAGGACAGATAAAGCTAATCTACAATGAAAATAATTCAAAAAATGGTTTGCTCTGGCAGAGAAGTTGACTGCGAAGAGGCATGAGGGAACATTATTGGGTGATAGTAATGTTCTGTGTCTTGAAAACTGGTGTGGGTTGAGTACGTGCTTTTTTTCGAAAGTTATCAAATTGTGCATAAATGAAATCACTATGTAATTTTTACCCCAAAAATCTATTAAAAATATTGAAACTAGTTAGTAGGGTTGCTTTTTGTAGGGTATGAGTTAAAAGTTCTGAAACTTCTTTATATTCTAGGCTTGAGAAAAGTGAGCAAATATAGTGAGATCCAGGTTTCTGGTTGTTAGAGAAGAGAATAACATATATGGAAAGGGGAAAGACCAAAAGTTACATTGTGGTGTTGAAATGAAATTGGAGGTTAAAATTTTTAATTTAGTTTAAATTTTAATACATGCATCATGTGGGGAAAATCCACTTGACAAGGAAATACAGGCAGTTTGTAAGAGCTGTGGACAGCCTCCAGCTGATAGCCTACGATGAGTTCCAGCGAGGAAGAAAATGAAGGTCCTCAGTCTTGTGAACCACAAGGAATTGAATTCGCTAACAACCTGAGTGACTCAGAAGTGGATATTTCTCCAGTCAAGCCTCAGATGAGACCACAGTCCCAGACAGTACCTTAATCGCAGCCTTGTGAGAAGCTAAGCAGAAAACATCTTAATAATTGATGTCTTAATAATATTGAGTTCTACAATCCATGTGCATAGTATATCTATCTGTTTATTCATGTTTTTAAAATTGTTGTTTTTACAGTAAATGTCTTGCATATATTTTTTCAAATTTGCATCTATGTATATTCTATCATCAGGAACTACTAGAAGCAATAACATTCCAGTAGCAGTGAGTACGCTTCATACCCAAATTTGGTTTCTAAGTATCAGTCTCCACTAAAAGCAACCAGGAGTGTTTGGAGTAAAGATTCCAGGTCTGGGGGCAGAGAAGGTATAAGATATGCCTGGAAAATCTTGTTTTGCCAGAAAATAAGAAAGCCTTAAAGAATGATGGAAACATATCAGAAAGATAGATGATGTACTCTCAGTGAACAAATCTGGAGCAATCTGAGCATCAAAATGCATAAAAGTAACAAATTATAAACTATCGACTAAAATAAAAAACTGTGATTCTATACTGATATAAATAAATAAATAGATAAGTAAATAAGAGAGAGTGAATTGCTCCTTAGAGTAAAAGGCCCACTAATACATATAAAAGGAATCACATAGTTTAGAAAATCATTAAAATAGATGCTAAAAATAATAGATGAGAGTTTGATGATGAATGGGATATTTACATAGTCTTAAAGTTTAAAAGTTACTCATCTTCTCACAAGTTACTTATTAGTTACCATGGGAAAGTAGTAGCTTTACAATGAGGAAATCTTGTGGATACCACCCTAACCAAGTAATAGTTTAATATCACTTAATACTGGGACAAACCAAAACTATATACCTTTTAGTAGAATGTACTGAGAAGGACACAACATCATTTCTGCTTCTGTGTTATTCCTCCCCAAAATGTAAAATCTGAATCTAATCGTAAGGAAACATCATTCATACTGAAGGGCTTTCTATAAAATAACTGGCCTGTATGCTTCAAAAATTTTAAGGACAAGAAAGAAAAAGAGAGACTGAGAAACTGTGTATTAGTTATTTATTGCTGTTTAACCTTACCACAATCTTAGTGGTATAAAGCAGTATACATTCATTATCTACCAGTTTCTGTGAATCAGGAGTCCAGGCTTGACTTAGGTGGGGTCTCACAATCAAGGTGTCAGCCAGAGCTTCAGTCTCAACTGAGGCTCAACAGAAGGAAGTATCCACTTCCAAGCTCATTCAGACTGCTGGCAGAATTCAGTTCCTTGCAATCGCAGAAGTGAGGGATTCTCTTTATTGCAGGGTGCTGGCTGGAGACCTTCATGGGATGTTGGCTAGAGTCTGTTCTCAGCTTCTGGAAACCACCTGTAGTTGTGTGCCACATGGAGTTCCTCAACATTGCAGCTAGCTTCCTCAAAGCCAGCAAGGGAGGAAGACTTCAGCAAAATGGGCACTACAGTCATGGACAAGTTCTGAGAAATGCATTGGTAGGCAATTTTATAATTGTGCAAACATCACTAAATGTACTTACACAAACCTAGACTGTATATTATAACCCAGCAGCCTCCAACCTTTTTGGCACCAGGGACTGGTTTTGTGGAAGACAATTTTTCCATGGACTGGGGTTAGGGGATGGTTTCGGGATGATTCAAGCACATTACATTTATTGTGCACTTTATTTCTATTATTACTACCTTATAATATATAATGAAATAATTATACAACTCATCATGATGTAGAATCAGTGGGACCCCTGAGCTTGTTTTACTGCAATTAGATGGTCCCATGTGGGGGTGATGGGAGACAGTGACAGATCATCAGGCATTAGATTCTCATAAAGAGCACACAACCTATATCCCTTGCATGTGCAGTTCACAATAGGGTTTGCATTTCTATGACAATCTAATGCCATCACTGATCTGACAGGAGGTGGAGCTCAGGTTGGTAATGTGAGTAATGAGGAGTTGCTATAAATACAGATGAAGCTTTGCTTGCTCACCTGCCACTTACCTCCTGCTCTGTGGCCCAGTTCCTAATAGGCCACAGACCAGTACTGGGGGAGTTGGGGATCCCTGATATAGCCTATTGCTTCCAGGCTACAAACCTGTACAGCATGTTACTGTACTGAATACTGTAGGCAATTTTAACACAATGGTAAATATTTGTGTAGCTAAACATAGAAAAGGTACAGTAAAAGTATGGTATTATAATCTTATGGGACCACTGAAGTATATGCAGTCCATCATTGACCTACATGTTGTTATACAGCACATGACTATAATCGTATGTAATATATGCACACAATCATGTACAGATAATCACATATATCCAATCACCTTTGCCATATTCTATTTTTTGGAAGTAAATCAAGATCTTGCCTTCACACAAGCAGAAGCGATCACACCAGGGTGGGAATCACTGAGACCATCTCAAGAGTCTGTCTAGAATATCACTGTGTGATAAGGCAAAGGGCCTGGGACATAGCATACGTTGGTAGATATTTGTTGGGTCAGTTTAAAAAAGACACGTGGATGTCTACTCTCTTGGAGTACCTTGACTGTACTTCTAAGTATTGTATATAAATATATCAGCAATTAATCTTTGAGGAAGGGTTGTTTCTTTTAGTGGTCTTGGTGAGTCTTATCACACTTAATAAGATAACCCTTTACATTTAACAGCAGTAGGCTCATGTGAAAGAGCGGTTTTCTGTTGATAGTGCTGGAGCTCATATTTCAAGTTGTTGCACAGCAGAGATCAGCCTAATATTTTAAATGCAGCTGTATAGGTCTGTTTTCACATTGCTACAGAGAACTACCTGAGGCTGGGTAATTTATAAAGTAAAGAGGTTTAATTGGCTCACAGTTCTGCAGGCTGTACAGGAAGCATGGCTGGGGAGACCTCAGGAAACTTACAATCATGGCAAAAGGAGTGGGCGAAGCTAGCATGTCCTACATGGTTGGAGCAGAAGGAAAAGAGAGAAGCGGAAGGTGCCATGCACTTTTAAACAACAAGATCTTATGAGAACTCACTCACTATCATAAGAACAGCAAGGGGGAAGGCCACCCCCATGATCGAATCACTTCCCACCAAGCCCCTCCTCCAACACGGGGGATTACAATTCGACATGAGATTTGGGCGGGAACACAAATTCAAACCATATCAGCAGCCTAATATTTTAAATGTGTGAATTTAAATCAAATTCTGATTCTCAATTTTAGGGACACCTTATGAATAATAACACTTTGTTATAGTGCAACAGTTCTGGTGAGCACACAGCATTCCCTTTCCCAAATCAAAACTGGGCTTTTCTACCCAAGTCTCTTGTAGCAACCAAGAATTCAGTTGATATACAGGGGCTTATCCATCTGGAAAAGACATCACACAGAAGATAGTAAGCAGCTGCTCTCCATATCAACGAAGTTCACACATACAGGAAATGAACTTGCATTAAGACAGGAGGGATTTTAGACAGATACTAAACACACTTTCCCTACAAAGATGTAATACAGATGGATCTATGATGAAAAACAACTGTGGAATTTTCCCCTGGAGACATGGACAAATGGGGTGGACAACCATCTGTTGATAATGCTTTGAAGTCCTGTCTAAGAAGCCGTTCAACCTCAGGAGCTCTTGAAGTGCCTTGCTGCCCTTTCACCTGCATATGGATTGTATGTTACACAGAGGAATTAGGTTGTTTTATTGATAAATAATATTAGCCACTCACAGAAAAACAAAGTAATACAAAACACTTGTAGCCAACACAAATCTATATTCCTCCCATCCACTTTTCTATTTAAAAACAGATTTCATTCTCTAGAGAGAATATCTTACATTAGTCAGAATGACTAAAAATAAATTAATTAGTTTAGAAAGGAATAGCATGGAGTGAAATATTTTAAAATCAACTACATCAAGGTGTGACACACTTAACTAAAAAACAGTTTAAAAGTAGGTCATTTAAAATAGACTCTTTAAAAATTGGAAGAACAAAGATGTATGTTTTCAAAAGAAAATGTAGAGAAACAGGTGTACTGATCTTGAATTTCTAGTTTAGAGAAGGACTTCTTTTCCTTTATATCGATTGAAGTTTATAGTTGGTGCTCAAGAGTCTCATTTTTAAAATCTCAAATGGCTTAACAGACATGATTATAGAGCCTGCCCCCTCCCAAATATGTAAGGAAAAATGTGATTGAATTATCATGCCAGACAAAAAGAAAGAACCTCATGACTGGAAGTAATGTTTGTCTTTCAGGAGTAGCCTTTGGATAAACTTTAAATTGATTTTTTTAAATTAACATTTTATAATTCAATACAATTAATTAAAAAATCAAGAAAGACTCTCAAATTAAGTACATTAAAAGGTGTGCAAAAAATTTCCCTCAAGTTTGATACATGCTTTGAAAATACTACACTTTAAAAATAAAGAAAATGCTATGTGGAGATCTGGATTAAGCCAAAAGTTTACTCTTTATAGATACAGTCATAGTGACTCAATTTTCTCATGCTGTCCTTCTAGGGAACTTAACATATTAAAAGGGAATAACTTGCAGCCATTCCAATCTGGAAATACAAATTTCAGCTATGCTTACAGAAAATATTGTCTTTAAATGATAGTACTTCCAAGAAGAGTAGTCAATAAATCAATAGAAAGAAGGAACTACATCCACAGAACAGGCCCTAATTCCTTCAAGTTCATTTGTTTTCATTGTTCTCTGGCTGTGAAATCACTGAAATGGTGGAAAAATTAGAAGTGTTACACAAACTATTCTAGAATGACAATAAGGCCTGCGTAATCACTTTCATATTATGGCCAAAAGTTCCCAATAAATCTGAAAAACATTTCAATAATGTTTTAAAAATCTCAAATTTATCAATGCAAGTGTCTTTTTTATTTGAAAAAATTACTTAGAAAACCATATATTTTTAAAAGTTGCATTGCCATTGCTGAAAACACTTTGGGAAATTCCTCTTTGGAATGCTTTCAGAATCTGTGTTAGTCTTTTTGCATCTCTTCAGCAGTGACAATATTTTTATTTGTTTATTTTATGCTGAGAATGAATTTGTTTCTTTGAATATTTTAAACAGCAAAAAGTCACCCCACCTACGGCTTGGTGGGAAATATTTTTTCTATTTTTCATAAAATAAGAAATGGTTATAAAGTAATGGGACTGATTTTTAGGTTCGAAGTTTATATTGTCCTTCTATTTGCTAGCTGTGCAATCATGGGCAATTTACTCAGTTGCTCAATGCTTCAGTTTGCTTATCTGTAACAGGAATAACAATAGCCCACACAGGCTTGTCATGACTATGTAGTGATACAATCAATTCACAGTAGCAACTGCAGTTCCCAGAACATAGCTAGAGCTCAATATTCTTAGCCAGAGGGTAACTGTATGTAAGGACTTCTAGCCCTCTCTTTTTAACAAACTCCTTTCTCCATCTGTTCAAATACAGCACATCATTCAAAAGTCACCTTGAATCCATCCTCTCAAGTCAGCTCTCCATTTTTGATGTGATTAATTTCTTTTGTAACTCTCCTTTTTCAGTCAAAGAATCCTTAAGGTTGACCTTACATCATAACTTTGAATACCATCTCCTTCTCTCCATCCCACTTCCAATACTTGTCTTTAATCCATGAATCCTTGGGTTCTCCATGTTGCAGAAAGAGTGATCTTTCTAAAGTACAAGCCCAGGCTGGATACGGTGGCTCACACCTAATCTCAGCACTTGGGAAATCTGGTGTGGGAAGATGGCTTGAGGCCAGGAGTTTGGGAAACACGGTGAGAGCCTGTCTCTACCAAAAGAAAAAAAAAAGATTTTTTAAGTTAGCCGGGTGTGGTGATGGGTGCCCGTAGTCCTACCTACTAGAGAGGCTGAGGTGGGAGGATCCCTTGAGCCAGGAGTTGTTGGCTGCAGTGAGCTATGATCACGCCACAGCACTCCAGCCTGGACCACAGAGTGAGACCCTGTCTCAGAAAAAGACAAAAACAACAAAACAAGCCTGATGGAGTCACTTCCATCCATTAGTGGCTCTCCATTGCCCTCTGGATATAGGATAAGCTTCCCAGTAGAATCTACAAAGATGTTCACAATCTGATCCTGGCTTGCCTATCACAGAAGCATCAGTGCCACATTTCTTGAAATGTAGCATGTTCTCTCTTTTCCAGGATTATTTATTAAGTGGATGAATGAACACAAAAATGTTTCTAATGTCTTATTTGTGGTTCTTGGGACTCATTAACAACTTTTATTGTTACTAAGGATGTTTAAATTTTATTCTCCCAGATCCTCTCTGCCTTGGAAAAGACCTGTATCTTCCTCCCAAGAGTTGCATAGCTCATCCTTTCACTTAATTTGGGCCTCTACTCACAAATCATCTCAGAAAGATGTCAGATTACATAGGTAAACAATACACACAGTCACTGCAATGTCAAATACAGCTTTATTTTTCTTCATAGCACTTATGAATTCTGTACATTATATTGTTAAATAAAATTGATGGGAGGCCATTGTTTTGGGCTGAGCTCCTGCAACTAGGCCTCAACAGATCCAACCAAAATGAGGTCACTCATTCTAAGTCCCACATAATTAAACTGAAACTAAAAAACAGGGAAAATTCCCAAACAGGTTAGTTTTCCAAAAAACAGGAGATTCACAGCAACCAGTCAGATTGGGCCCAGTTTACTCAAGCTGAGATGTCAGGAAATTTCCTTCTGTTTTATTCCTACAAGAAAAGTAAATTCATAATGCTTTTTGTTTCTTGTTTTGGCTTTCCTCAGTCTTTTCTTGCCTGCAAAACCCACCTCCTCTGCTTAACTCATTGGCGCTCATTCTAAATCCTTTGATGGGATGCTGCCCAAGTCATGCATTGCTAATAAAAAGCCAATTCAATCTTTAAACCAAATGTGTAGACATTTTGGTTTTTAACAATATTCTATAGATATACATTATTTATTTGTTTATTGCTATTTGTAAGCTATACAAGGTGGAATTTGTTTTTTTACCAGTTGGTCCCCAGCTCCTGTGACACACCTAGCATATAGCAGATGCTTAGCATTAATAAAGTATTGAATACAACAAATACAAGATTACAAATTCCTTGAGAACAGTAAATTATATATATTTCACATCTTCTAAACGGTTATAGTATATAATTGATAAATATATTCATGCATATGTTAATTGAAATCACCTAAAGCCTGTATCTGCCTGCTGTATCTTTTCAGAGGGGTTAATTTCGTCATGAGTAACAGGATGCCTCTTGAGGCAGACATTAATTGTGGGCATCCTTAGTGGTGGGGAAATTGAAATTAGGTGAAATTTCCAACATGTGGGAAAAGAAGGCAGAAAGTTGCTTTCAATCAAATCTTGCTCTGCTAAGCATCAAGTGAAGTTTTGCCTTTAGTTACGTAAATATAGAATAGAAAGGTTTATCCCACTTGAAGGGGATGATAGTTGAAACAAAAGGCTGCCACTTTCTGAGACCTCCAGTGAGCAAAGAAGGTCCCTGAGATGGAGTTGGATTAATTTTCACAAGGAGCCTTGTACCTCTGGAGGAGGGGAACTACATGTGTCTTTATTCCGTGTGATTTAACACTGGGTGGGTGGGGTCTGTCAAGTTGAATCAGGGTGTCCCTGACCTAGGTACAGAGGCAGGAAAAAGCAATGGCTCCTTTGAGGAAAAATTATCTGCAAATAGGGCAGAGCCTAAAGGCTCTTCTGCCATGTGAGAACAGAGTTCCTCTCTTGCCCTTCTGCCTTCTTCCCTATGAAAGTGCAGTATGAGAGAATAAATTTCTGCTCTTTCTAATTTTTTTCAAAAGGACAGAGGTGGGTTTACCACAAAGCTACAGAAGTTTTTAGGATCTTGCACTTGCAGGGCCCCTTCTGAGTCTCTGGGCAGGTCCCTAGCAAAGTGCTCACATGGATGCATGCATTTAACTGCTGATTGATGACAACAACTGACTTTACCCCAACATTTCCTTCTCAGGTGTCTTCAGTGTTAATAGGCATTTTGGAGATCCAGCTAATGGGAGGTTGAGTTAGGGATACATTTAAGTTTAAGTTGAGTATCCTTATCTGGTTCAAAGCCCATTCTCTTTATCATTATGTTTTTCCTAGCTTCCCTGGTATAAGAATGACTTGCAAGTGTTGGGGTTCAGAAAACACTACTCCAGAGTAACTTGAATTGAAAGAGAGTGGGAGGGCTTCAGAAGCAAGAAGGTCGCTCTGACTTTCCCCCACCTTTTTGTGTGACAGCTGATGATTAAGGTCACTCTCTGACCTAGCTCCCCTGAAAATCAAACCACCTTTGCAAAGATGACAGCAAGGGAAATCTAGCATGGGTGACTCCATCTTGCTTCTAGCCTCACAGACTGGCTGTCTTTGCTATTCCTGAGCATAAGCCAAACTAACCACGAGAGGAATTTAGTTTATAGTGTAACTTTGAAGCAAGCATGATAATAGTCCCTCCCTAAAACTAACACTCTCTTTGCTCAGGGACTGAAGCCACCTTTTTAAAATTAATGAAAGACCAGAAGGTGATGATTATGAGAGGGGGGTGAATTCTGCTGAGATGTAGATGTAGCTTCTATAATCCCTTTCTGCACAGGAGTCACGTGGCCAGAGGTCACGAGATTTGTGACTTCCCCAATTGCTCCTATAGATAACATCACTGCTGTAGAACTTAAGATTAGTCTTTTGAGATGTTTTTTGAACTTTGGCATTCTGGCAACTTGACTGACCATACCTTGAAACGTGACTCCTGACTCAACCTGTCTTGTGGTTCCCACTCCACCCAGAGGTGGTAGATTCAGTGCACAAGGACCTTTACCCACACCCATATGATTTCATCCCCAACCAATCAGCAACAACTATTCGCTAGACCACTGCCTGCCAAATTATCCATAAAAACCCTAGCCTTTGAGTTCTTAAGGACACTGATTTGAGTAATAACTCCAGTCCTGCTGCTTGGCTAGCCCTGCATTAATTAAACTCTTTCTCTACTACAATACTGCAGTCTCAATGAATTGGTTTTGTCTTTGCAGTAAGCAAGAAGAACCCATCAGGTTATTTACAAAAGTAGGTCATAAGGCTTTAATGTGACAGGTGTCCTGCCTTACACCTGGTGAAAAGGAATGCTATATAAAGAGACCAAGAAAAATCTGAACAGACAGGCCTTGCTGAGTTCCCCACTCAGTTTATTATAACTAGGTAACACCCCCGTTTGTCCAATCATCTTTCTCCGTGATTATCCAGTTATTTCATCACACTTAGCATAAAAATACAGTTTTCCTTGGGTCTTTGGGTCTTCATTTTGGAAAACTCCAATGTTATGCAAAAATTAAATAAATTTGTTACACTTTTGTTTCTCTGTCTTTTGTTATAAGACTGTCAGCCATAATCCTTGTGATGGATGAGGAGAAGATACTACTTTTTCTCCCCTATATAAGAATATTTCTATCACCCACTCTTTAGAATCACCTGAAGGATGCTATGGTTTGAGTGTGTTCCATAAATTTCATATGTTGGAAACTTAATCTCCAAATTCATAGGTTGATAGCATTTGGAAATAGGGTTTTGGGAGTTAGGAAAGATAAGGTTATCAAGATGGGGCTCCCATGATGAGAGTGTTGGCTTTATAAAAAGAAGAAGAGAGACCTGAACTGGCATGCTCTTGCCCTCTCATGATGTGATGCCCTCTGCCATGTTATGATGCAGGAAGAAGGCCCTCACTAGATATTGACACCATATTCCTGGACTTCCTGGCCTCCAGAACCATGAGCTAAATAAGCTTCTTTTCTTTGTAAAGTCTGTGTTATTCCATTATAACAACAGAAAATGGACTAAGACAAAGAAGCAGAAGTTCTATTGTGGTATGAATGTACACTACGTTACGCACTGTTAGAAGTATGTGGATAGTTCAGGAGAAACAAGCTTTTCTGATTTGGGGAATCCAGAAAGCTACAATGAGATTTAGTTTAAAATGTTACTACAAGATGTTTTTAAAATCACTGGACAGATATTCAATGGTTAGCAAAAGATTCTGGAAGAAATAAAATGTGAATGTTACTTTTACTAGACTTTGCTGAAGAAGGTATTAGCTACTAAACCAGAAAGAAGAGGATGTACAGTATGATTTTTAAGGCCTTTACCTGAGACTCTACTTTTCCCTGCCCTACACACACACACACACACACACACACACACACACACACTTAGTTATTTTTTAACTGACCTCACAATAAAAGAGGGCACACAGTGTTCAATGTTGCTAGATTCCTGGGGTATAAGAGCACTGCATTCTAAGCCTCATCATACTAGCAGACGTAGACTAACATGTTGGAAAATCCAAATCTCTTTAGATTTTTCTTGAAGTTGGGAAATTGAAGTACCACAAATGGTGGGTGTGTTCTAGGAATGAAATTCTAGCCCAAATGAAAGCTCTGAATAAACACTGATTAAGATTTCAAGAGAGAAAGGCATTATAATTGGGAATACAAATGTAGATAATTAAGGGCTTATATGGGTTTCTCCTGGCTGTCATTCCTGTTATCAAGAATACGCTGCTTCATAATCTGGTACAGTGCCTGAAAGCCCTAAAACAAGCATTTGGGGATTAGGAGTCATTGGATACCCTATTTCCCAGAACACGGGTCCCCAACCCTGAGGCCCCTGACCAATACTGATCAATGGTCTTTTAAGAACTGGGCCGCACAGCAGGAGGTGAGCAGCGGGCAAGCAGCATTACCACTTGAGCTCCACCTCCTCTCAGATCAGTGGGGGCATTAGATTCTCGTAAGTGTGGGAACCCTATTGTGAACTGTGCATGCAAGGGATCTAGGTTGCCCATTCCTTATAAGAATCTAACTAATACCTGATTATCTGAGGTGTAACAGTTTCATCCCGAAACCATTCCCTACCACCCCATAGTTTGTTGAAAAATTGTCTTCTGTGAACCTGGTACCTGGTGCCAAAAACACTGGGGGCCCCTGCCCCAGAAGGCTGACCTGTAAGGACTACATCAACAAGCTCCTTTACCCTCTGGCTATTGGCTGCCTTAGTTAATAGGGAATACCAGCAAGCGATGGTAAGGCAGAAGGAGAATGGACTCAGAGTTTTACTAACCTGATATGTTAGACTAAACATGGTGGCAAATTCTCTGCTATTTCTCCCATTGAGAGGCAGGACCTAATTCCTCCCTCCTTTTTAACCTTGACTGGCCTAAGTGACTTACTTGAACAATTGAATGTGGTAAAAGTGACATTTTGGAACTACTGAGGCTAGTTTATCACAAGAAGCCTTGGAGCTCCCATTTACCCTGGTTTCCTGGAGCACCCACTCTTGGAGCTCTGAGCTGTTACATAAGAAGTCTGGCTACCCTGCTGGAGGGAGCCACAACAAGCTGGCCTTAGGCAGAAACTACATGGAGAGAGCAATGCTGGCCATCGCCAAGATATTCAGCCTTCCTTGGAAGACATGTGAATGAGAATACCAGGTTGCAGGAAATTCTAACCCCAGCAGATGTATCATGGAGAAGAACCAAAGAACCCAGCCAACATCAGAACTGAAGCCCAAGATATATGGTCCCATCGAGCCTTCTCAGCCATCTCCAGCTGTTCAAACTAACCCAGCAGAGGCTCCCAGCATTGTGAAGCAGACAATCCATCCCCTCTGTGTCCTGCCAGAATTCCTGGCCCACACAATTGTGAGCATAATACATGATTACTGTTTTACGCTAGTAAGTTTGGGCATGGTTTTTATGCAGCAATAAATAACCAAACATTTGGCAACCTCCCAGCTGGGCCATCCATGATTGGCTGAGTTCCTCTGCCAAAGTCCCTTTAAGATAGTTCTCTCCATATAGCTTTTCCTGCCATCTGGCCTGTGGGAGGTAATGGCTCCCTGCCATTGCTGGCTGTACTACTCTTTGTTATTGGCTTTCTTAAATCATGGCCACCTTTTAAAAATAGTTCCTTAATTAAACTCTCCTGAATTATCCAGTTTGAGAGTGCCATGTGTTTCCTGCTGGCATCCTGGCTGATATTCCAGACCTCATGTATAATTCTCAAGACGTACCTGTGGTAGAGAGCAGGGAAGAAAGTTCTAGTCTATGTAAAAAAGTTAGAATTATACTTCAGAAGCCACAGGAAAAGTGACCCTAGCAAATCTCTATGTTTATATATTTACATCAAGTGCTTATATCAAGTAACTAATGTGTTATCCTAAATAAAAAGCCTTAGAATACTTCAGAATAGACTAGGTTCTTAAGCCATCCATAAGGTTTTCTGGATTCAGTGAGTTGACCCTATTCTTCTGCTTTGCTTGTGAGGATAATGGTCATTTTCCGGCACACTGCATGTGTCCTGCATTATTTTATTCATCAGTTGTGTCACACTTTCTGTATTCCAGGCACTCTTCTAAGACCTTTACAAGTAATAACTCATTTAATCCTCCTACTAATCCTATCAGATATGTGTGATGATTACCATTTTACAGGTGAGGAAGCTGGAGCATGTAGAGATTACATAATTAGCCAAGGTTTCGCCGCTAGCAAGGGGCAGAGCTAGTACTCAAAGCCATGCAGTTCAGCTGCAGACTCTGGACACTTGATCACTGTTTTATACCGTGAAGCCTTGATCAGAAAGACTTAGAAAACAAGAGAGATGAGTCAACCTGGTCTGATGTAAGATTGGGCTCATCGAATGCTGATGCCTCCTATTCTCAACAGGCATCAGAGATGAGGGAGAGAGAAAGAGGTTGAGAGATCCTCAGATGATAGACACAAGAGAGGACAAGTACAGTAGTTTCTGTTGCTATGTAACCATGTAATGAATTATCCCAAAATTTAGTGGCTTAAAACAAATTTTTCTCTCTCATGGTTTCTGTAGTTCAGGAATTCAGATAGGGTACCACACCGCAGAGTCTCTAACCCACTACATGTGGGGTCTCAGATAGAAAACTTGAAGGCTCAGAATTGGAATCATCTGAAGGCTCATTAACTCCCGTGTAGTCCTGGCTGGGTCTGCCGCCTAGAATATCCTTCACAATCCCTCACCCTGTATCTGAGTCCAGAGGTGCTTGGAGAAATGGTACCCACAAAATGAAATGCAGTTTCACGTGTGGGAGTTACTATTTTAGAAAACTTCTCTTGGGTTCAGTCAAGATTTCTGAAGAAAATAGAAGGTAAGCTAAAATGAGGTGAAAGGATTATTTATAAAAGTACAGGAGAGGGATCAAAGAAACAAAAAATAAGAGATTATTTAGAACCCTAGGACTAGCAACACCAGAGAGCCATTACGTCTCCTAGAACTGAAGAAGCAAGGGAAAAGAGAAATTAACAGAACTCCAAGGGCAGCTGTTTGTAGAGTGTCTGACAAGAGCTGTGACCTTTAGAAAGGACTGCAAATAACCAGGGATGACCCAGGGGAGTAGGAGGAGGGTGGATTAACACTGCTATCTTGCTGCCCTCTTGCCCTCTGATCTTCTGCTTTTCTATCCCAACTGGATGCCATAAGGCCAGAACAATCCATACAGGTCAGCCTCCTGGGATCAAAGGATAGGGTGGATGATGGGTGCGGGCAGGCAAACAGAAGATACCCAACACACCAACATATTCCTGGGAGTGGAGTTGGGGGTGAGCAAGGAATGTATTTTGGAAGGTCATCAATTGTTCCTTGTAGAGCTTCAGGTGAATGCTGCTGGAGTTTGTAATGCCATCATTGACAGACTCTATAATAAGTTGAGTCATATGAAATTATCAAAATACTGGGCAAATATTAGCAATTTCATCTAGTTCAACCTAGTATTCTGGGTACTTTCCAATAAAGTTACTAATGAATAAATGCTTATATTAAATGACCAAAAATGTTACTCCTTATTTTTATTGTTGGTTATGTTTGAAGTTAGGATTGCATAAAATACTTAAGAGGAATGGGTATTCTAATTGGTTAACATTAAATTTTGTTGTTGTTGTTCTGAGAAAAGCCAAGACAAAAATATAAAGTCACACATGTTAATTAGCTTGATTTAGCCATTCCACAAGGTATATATTATTTCAAAACATCATGTTGTATATGATAAATATATGGAATTTTTGTCAATAAAAAATAATAAATAAATATAAAGTCAGCAAAACCTTTGAGATAGGCATGTTGCTCGGTACAACTCGTGGTAGTATGTCTTTGGTGCCCAACTGAAATAGTTTAACCTACTTAGCAGTTTGTCCTTCAAAGGTAGACAGGCTTGAACCCAATCAGAGACCTGTAAGGGATGGTCTGATTCCTGGGTTTCAGAAGACCAAGCAATAAGTAGGAGAGGCCCAGGATAGACTATGGAAAGGGCACATTTTGAATTTTATATTCTAATCATGCCTTTGATCATAGTTTCCTCTAATTATATGTTATTTAGTAACCTACTGGATACAAAAACTGCAGTTTTGATACATTCGATACATTTTCTCCCTCTGCCATGTGGCTAAGAAAGTGCAAATCAGGATGCAGGTTAATGTGAAATTTAAAGGAAATGCCCATTGAGACATATCTTTGAATTCTGCTTCTTCCCACTACGCCTAGGGTGAAAACAGAAAGTCTCCCTGAAGTAATCTTTGCTGTGAAAAGAATTGTTTGAGTGGTGTGGTTGACAGAATAGTGGGCCCCTAAAGATGTCTACATCCCAGTCCCCAGGACCTGTTACCTTACATAGTAAAAGACACTTTGCAGATGTGATTAAGGTAAGCATTTTGAGATGAGGACATTATCCTGTATTAGCCAGATTATCCTAAAGTATCACAAGCATTCTTATAAGATGGAGATAGGAGGGCTAAATTTAGGAGAAGGTGATGTAATTTAGAAATGGAGATTGGACGTAGTGGTGGTTGGATATAGAATGGAAGACCATGTAACAATTGAATATGGCTGTGATCCAAGGATTTCCAGAAACCTCTGAAAGTTGGAAGAGGCAAAGAATTGAGCCTTCTTTAAAGGAATCAGACCAGCAGACACATTAATTTTAGCCCTGTAAGACTCAATTCTGACCTCTGATCTCCAGAACTGTAAGAGAGTAAGTTTGTATTGTTTTAAGCCAATACATTGCTGCTAATTTGTCACAGTAGCCATGTGAAACCACTAAGAGTGGTTTCCCTAGTTATGTGAATATAGGATGAGGAGGCATTCCATATTGTTATTCTTTAGAAACCCTGATGTGTAGTTTGCATGAGGAGCCCAGGAGCTCAGTGAGATGGGGACCAAGACATGTGTCCAGAAATTTGGAGTTAGAGGGACCTGTCAGGGAAGACTAGGATGATTCTGACCAACACGTGGCAACAAAAAAGGACAATAGCATGCCTAGGTACAAAGTTTTTGTTTGTTTGTTTGTTTGTTTTTTTAAGAAAGTGGATGGCCTTGGACAATCCAGGCTAAACTTAAGATTCCAGGTGTTGTTATGGGGAAGGACTGGTGTGACATAGCTTGTTATTTAAGCAAGAAGCCTCTCGGCCTCCAGCGGCCCAGATGTAGTATCAAGTTTTTGGGGAATAATGACTGAACAAGACATTGTGAACAAAGAGAACTCCAGGAATCCAAGTGAGAGGAATCCCTGAAGCCAGAGCAGAGGCTTGGACCAGCCCAGCAAGGGTCTGAGGAACTGACAAGACCAAGTTTCAACAGTGACACGTGGCAATGAAAAACTGGTGATAGTAGGCTGACTGGACCTCAGTTCCCTTTCCCCCTGGTCTCTGGGCAAGGATTGACCAATTCAGGATTGAACAATCCCTGAAGGTTCTCTGTAAATGGGAAAAGAAGGTCAGGGTAAGGGAAAAGATGGGGTAGAGTTTAAGAGGGTATGCTGGGCTATCTATTAAAAAGATTTTTTTGATTGAATGATTAGGATAAAATAAGAAATATGTACAATTGTTTCATTCTCTGAGTTTTTGGAGCAGGTCATACTAGCTACAGACAACATTTGTTTAGTGTCAGAAAATTTACAAAGAGATTTCTAGCCTATGCTTTTGGTACTTTTGGAAATTTAAACTAGACTATACCAGTCTCCATATTCTTTACTCTTGCCGTTAACAAACACACACACACACACACACACACACACACACACACACACACAGTAATTACAGTAATTTTGTAATACAGTACTATGAAATTAAAGGACTTGCATTTATATGCCTCCTACCCTTAGAATGTTAACTTCTTTAATTGGGAGTCTCCATCAATAGGCATTTCCCAAAAGTTGCTTATCTTTTATTGAGGGAACACTTTTTATTTTTTATTTATTTATTTTTTTTTGTGACAGAGTCTTGCTCTGTCACCCAGGGTGGAGTGCAGTGGTGCAATCTTGGCTCACTGCAACCTCTGCCTCCCAGGTTCAAATGATTCTCCTTCCTCAGCCTCCTGCGTAGCTGGGATTACAGGTATGCGCCACCACACCTGGCTAATTTTTGTATTTTTAGTAGAGACAAGGTTTCACCATGTTGGTCAGGCTGGTCTCTAACTCCTGACCTTGTGATCAGCCCACCTCAGCCTCCCAAAGTGCTGGGATTACAGGCGTGAGCCACCGCACTTGGCCTGTTGAGGGAATACTTTATGTCAGACATGGCCCTAAGATTTTACACACCTCATCTCATTTAAACTTTCCCACAATTCAGTAAGGTAGATTTTCTTTCCATTTTATAAATGAGGAAGTAGGTTTACAGAGCTTAAGAATTTCTTCTAGATGGTTATGAGGATGATCTCTAATCATATAATGGGTTGTATAAACATCAATTAAGGTCACACAAATCAAGTGACAAGTGAAGTATGAATACTACTAGTAGGATGCTTAAATGTAGCTAGTCTAGGGACAAAATCAAAATATAATATAAATAGAAGATGTAATGTAACAACAATTTGAATATCTCTTATTTTGCGACAATAAATCACTCATTCCTATTAGCAAGTAGCTCAGCATATCCATCTTAAACTCCACCTCCTCTACCAATTTAACATGAATCATACATGTGTCAAACATGTATAATAGATGTATTTAAAAACACCCAGTATTATGCATTAAATATAGGAAGTGCTTGTTAAAGTTTGGTTGAATAAAGGTTAGCAAATATATACTTTGAAATGCACAGTAACAAATAGGGGAAACAAATGGAATGTTTGATACCATTTCCAAAGTTACAGACTGATTTAAAAAATAGTTGCTACAGAATGACTGACCTGGTATGTATCCCCTTTCAAAAAAAGTTTAAAAGCACCCCATGAACTTGAAAGATGGAATTGCAAAAAGTCTCCCAACTCTGAGTCATTCTACAGCTACAGAATAAAAATCCTTTATGTATGGAAGAGTATTGCTTTTGATTTTTGGAGGGCTACATTTTACATGTGACCACCAATCACCATTTGACATAGACGTTTCTGCTCTCTACTGGCATTCATTATTTTCCTTCATCTAACAATATCCAGGCCTTATGCAGGTATCTTCTACTGTCTCACACCTCACGTGGGCCTAAGGAGGACCTGACTTCACTGCTGGATCCAGGGATGACTTTGCTGTATCTAAGGCTAAGTTCATTCCTAGAGCCAGTGATTGGTACAGAAGATGATGTGTGACCCAATTAATAATATTAGGGTGGATTTTCAAAGGATTCTTTGAGAAGCACTCATCATTGTAATGAGAGAGATTCTCAGCGTGACCCTCTTCTTCGAACATTGTCAGGATCCTTCTATAGCTGTTTTGCTACTACCCTGAACATGAAGCTTCTATTAAGAACAGAGCAATGAGCTAGAACCACAGAATAAAATCACCTGCCCTCCTTCTCTTCTTCCAGAAGTAAAATATTTCCAGTCTCTCTTCTAGAAGAGAAGCCAATTAATACCTGATTGTTTAGGCTAGTTTGAGTTGGGCTTTCTGTTATTTGTAGGTGAAACTATTCTAACCGATACACCATCCACATTTTATTCTAATCAACAGTTCTGCTGTAAATATAACTCTGGTGTTGAGTCAATACAACACATTAAAAAAAGACAGGCCTGACTCATGGTATCAAAATGGTAGGACTGTCTTGCAAACCCAGAAGTTTATACATAGGGGCCTGCCAAGTCAAATACAGCCCTTCTGAAGACCACATTAGTTTAAAAACTTAGCAATTCAAATATGCCTGTGCATCTGAAGTCATCAAGTTCTAGTTCCCTAACATTGTATATTGTATGTTTTGTGAAATTATATGTATCCTGTGATAGCAGGAAACTCAAGTAATAATGTATTTGGCAAAGAAAAGTGAAGAGTGAAGATGGGTACATAATTTATGTATGAATTCCTGTATAACCTTTGCATATTTTAACACCATATGGAATTACTACAATTTTTTAAAAAAGGCTTAAAAGATTTTAAAAAGCCAACAAATTAAGCCAAGACCACAAATTACTTTTAATGCACCTTTAAAGACCACTGGAATCACAGCCATTAAAATTTATTTCAAGTAGGAATGATACTTTTTAAGCTCAAAAACAACATTTGACCCTTAAGTAGATGATGAAAATATACATAATTTTAAAAAGATATTCTGAATTTAAATGATCACAGAGCTATCAATATGGGGTTTCAAATTGAGACTATCTTAAGCAATTAACCTAAAATGCCGTGTGCATTTTGTTCAAAGACCTAGCAGGGAAGAGCAATTAGCAATTTGTGAATTATCATTTTATTTATATTTATATTCCAAAAGTAAGCTCATGCCTTGAATATACTATAGAGTATAAAATAGGAACCTAATTTACTTAAAAACTTTAAAAGTTTTTATTTGTTAAATGATTACTTATGGCCTATAATCAAGTTACTATATATATTTTTTAAAGCAATTTTTGGGCCAGGTGCAGTGGCTCAAACCTGTAATACCAGCTACTCAGGAGGCTGAGGTAGGAGGATTGCTTGGCATTCAAGACCAGCTTGGACAACATAGTGAGATCCCCATCTCTTAAAAAATATATTAAAAGCTTGGTAGGCTAAGGCAGGAGAATCACTTGAGCCCAGGAGTTTAAGCCTGAAGTGAGCTATGATAGGTCACAGCACTCCAGCTTGGGCAACAGAGTGAGACCGCCATCTCAAAAACGAAACAAAAAGCAATTAGTTTTTATGTCTCCTTAAGTTTGCTTATTTTCCATCCCAACTAGTATTCATGGCATATTTATTTGGAGTAAAGTGGTAAAAACTAATCCCGCTCTTATGAAAGCTAGAATATTGGCTTTTGGAATTCCAGAGAGATTTTGTCTTAATATTTTGCATTTACTAAAATAAACAATAAATTTATCTTTTAAATAATTCAATAAAAAGTAGGACATCCAATCTATTGGTCAGAATTTGTTCACTGTGTTGTCCCTGATGAATCTTATAGCAACTGTTTTCCAACTCATCCTTGAACTCATAGTTCATTATGTTAAACATTTATTACATCATGTGAAATAGCTACAATCTTGAAACCAAATTAACAGATATTTATTGACTATCACTATATACAAAGTGCTTTATTTAAATACAATTATTTTCCCTGTTGGACTTAAAAGCCCAGATTATTTAAGCCACATTATCCCCTTATAAAAGGTAGAAACAGTATCCAAACCTTTTAATTTAAAGGAAACCTAATTATTAACTGTAAAGAAAATGTAGTTGCAAAACAAGTCAGTAAAAACCTGAATAGGTATGATAATCGTATCCACTATTAAGTTTAAATTTAAGAGATAAAATATCTCCTAAATGCCTTTTGAAATCCATATCACCTTGCTTGTTCAAGCCTTTCCCAGTATCTAGTAAAAATGTGACTCTATTCAGATAGATTTATCCCATATATTATTATTATGATTTTACAAAAGCTAAAGGATTTAGAATTTATAAAACTGTTTTTGCTGCTTTAGGACCCAAACGGGCAATGTTCTAGAAGGGCAGGTAAGTCATTTATTGAGAATAATTCAACTATTCATAGGATCCAGAAAGGTCCATAATGTTTCTTTAAGATTTATTCATCTATTTGTGTATTCATTGATGAAGAATTATGAATACTTCCTATCTAAAATCGTCATTATTTAAAAGTGATTTGTGAAAATATACTATTACTGGGAAGATAGCTATTAGACTATTTATTTTCCATTCATTTTGCAAGGAAGTGTATCCCTCTGAGCTTGTTTGATTTGGATGTGTATCCCTAAAATAAATATTGCTATGATGGCTTCCTGTTTAACGTCAGGCTAGTCAACTGACCATAGAAATCCTGCAGTAGTATTAGAAGTTCCTTCACATGGATTCCCATGTAAATGCTTTCATTATTTGGTATGTTAAAACCAACTGCTTCCACCTATATTCAAACTTTTATAGCGTTTTGTTCTTACACTTACAAAGAGACTAGAACTACTTTACAAAGATAATACTATTATTTTTAAATAATGATACTATGTCCCATTTAGATCAACATTTAACATATGCCACATTAATTTTGAGATGGATATTAAATTAGCTATTCTGGTTTCCTGGTTCTTGGCAAGTTATTTATTACTCTCTTTTTTCCTTATCTGCAAAATTACATTCCCCCAAATCTATTACCCTTCCTACAGCCGGACCCACATGCTCTGCCTTTCCTGCCATTCTAGGGGATAAGCATGGCTCTTGCCTCTCTGCTTGTGTACCAGGTCCTGTTCCTCCTTAATTTCTGTGAGCCTCTGCTGATCCCCTGCCTCTTCTGTATAATCACACTTTATTTCATCCCCAAAGCATCAATACATGCTGTGATACCTTCCAATCTTTTATATATATATGTATGTGTGTGTGTATATTACACGTAATATATATTATATATATTTATTTATATTTATGAAGAGCCCTCCCTCCACTCCACATCCCACCTCAGCTTTGCCCATTTTTCTGCTCCCCCTTTATGGTAGAATTCCCTGTTTTCTCTTTTCTTCTCCTCCTCATTCTCTGCCTGGGTCTTTTACCTGAACCTGCTTGATTTTTTTAAGCAATATTTCTACAAAATGTTTCAAAACAAATATCTTTCTATACCTGTCAGTTTGTAGAATTTTAATAAAATCTTACATAATCTTATCTGGATATGTAAATCCCATTTAAGCAAAACTGGAGTCCAGCTATCTATTTACCCATCTATGTAACTTTTTAAATATTCTTTTTAAGGTATTTGCCAAATTTATTTTACTCTCTCACAGAACTCTCTCTCTGGAACTCACTGCAGTTAGGCTTTCTTCCCTTCCACTCCACAGAAAAGCACTCTTTAAGGTCACAAATGACCTCTGTCTTGCCACATCCAGCATAAAATTCTCAGTCCTCATCTAACTTGACCTATCAGCAGCATTTGGCACAGCTGACCATCCGTTCACCATTTTCTTCATTTGGTTTTCAAATCACTACACTGATGTGCTTTGAGCCCTATTTCACTGGCTGCCTTGTCTGTCTTTGTTGCTTGAGCTGCCTCTGCCTCCTGACCAGGACTCAGTCTTCAGCTCCCTTCTCTCTATTCATACTTATTTTTTGGCAATCTCATCTCTGAGCTGAAAACTCCCAACATAATATGTCCAGACAATGTTGAGAAAAATGGATTTTTATTTCTCATTGTGATATACAAACAATTAGAAAAGATTTGATAGCACCTCTTTTGATTCCATATTCCTCCCCTCACCCTGTCTGCTATCCTTGGAAGCAAATATGATTTTTATATGCCCATTTATTTGACAAATACTTATTGAGAAATATGTGCCATCTCTGTACTGTCTTACCTCTAATCTGGGCTTCTGATGGTTTCTGTCCTTTTTTCTGTTTTCCCTGGGCAACCTCATTCATTGCCACTACTTGGGGTATATTCTAAACCCTCTCAAATTCATATCTCCAGCCCAGACTTTCTTCACTAAACTGAAAACTCAAAGCTCTGCCTTCTAGGTTTCTTATACCTGGAACAGACACCTCAAATTCCATATTAAAGTTTAAATGCAATTTTATTAGAAATTCAAAAAACACAAACAAACCTTGTTCTTCCTGCCTAAGTCAGAGATGAGTCATTCTCAATTCCTCCTCTTTCCCCAGTTCACATGCTTTTCTAAGTACCTCTGTAGCTGGTCACCTTATCTTTATTCCACTTCATCATTTCCTTGGCTTAACCATTTATTCTCTAAGGATCTCCTGGACTCCATTCTTGGATTCCTCCAATTCTTGCCCTACATTTCTGCCAGCATAATCTATCTAAATTGAAATCTGAATATTTCACATCCTTGAACAATATCTTTGATGACTCTATCTCCCATGAGGGAGGTTATGGTTGCTTTCATTGTAAGAATAATACCTCTTAACCCTCATCAGCTTGTCTGCAAAAGCTCTTATGTTCTGGCCCAACAGAAAGACTTGCAGATCTACGAAGCTGAAATGCTCTTCCAGATCTCTGTCTTGCATGTGTTACCACAACTTGAAATGCTTGGCCTTCACCTTGTGTGTCTGGTGAATATGCATTCTTTCATCAAGACTCAGATGAAATTATACTATCTTTGATGCTTCTTAAGCCCTGATGCCACTCAGATGTATATCCTCTCTCCTCTGTTATCATACCTTGTATAGATCTCTTTATTTATTTCCATGTATCTCATGTCATGTCATTATTTGTCTGTATGTCTGCCTACTCCACTGGACAGGAAAATTTATACAGGAAGAAACCATGTATTATGAAGCTTATAATTTTAGCATTTTTATTTTTATTTCATCTTTTCTACAGAACAGGGAACAGCTGATGTGCACTATCCTTTTGATGGATATTTTATAAGCTGAAGAAGTTTAGATTATAAGACAAAATTTCTTTTTCTAAAATATAATAGTTATTTTTCTAAAATTAGTTACTTCCCACATATACAAGTTTTTCTGTTAAATTGAAATATAATTCATATACCATAAAATTCACCTTTTTAAAGTGTATGATTAAGGCTGGGTGTGGTGGTCCACACTTATAATCCCAGCTCTTTGGGAGGCTGAGGTGGGTGGATCACTTGAGGTAAGGAGTTCGAGACAAGCCTGGCCAACATGGAGAAACCCTGTCTCTACAAAAAATACAAAAATTAGCCAGGCACAGTGGGGCATGCCTGTAGTCCCAGTTACTGTGGAGGCTGAGGCACAAGAATCACTCGAACCTGGTGGAGGTTGCAGTGAGCCGAGATCACGCCACTGCACTCCAACCTGGGTACTCTGTCTCAAAAATAAACAAGCAACAAACAAATAAAGTATATAATTTAATGGTTTTTAGTATATTCTAAAACAAAATCATGCAACCATCACCGCTATCCAATTTCAGAACATTTTCATTACTTTCAAAATAAATCCTGACCCATTTAGTTGTCACTTCCCACTGCCTCCCATGCAGCCCAACTAATCGACTTTCTGTCTTAATAGTTTGCTTATTTTGGACATTTAATATAAATGAAATTATACAATATGTAGCCTTTTGTGTCTGGTTTCTTTCATTCAGTATAATGTTTTCAAGGTTCATCTATGTAGTAACATGTATTATTTCTTTTTAGGACTGAGTAGTATTTCATCATAAGAGCATACCACATTTTGTTTATTCATTCTTCAATTGATTTTTCCACTTTTTGGCTATTATGAATAATGCTGCTGTGAACATTCATGTGCAGGTTTTTGTGTAAACATATATTTTAAATTTTCTTGTATATTTAGGAGTAGAATTGCTGGGTCATATGACAAATCCATGCTTAACTTTTTGAGGAACCACCAAATCATTTTCCATAATGATCACACTATTTTACATTCCCACAAGCAATGTATGAGGGTTCCAATTTCTCTACATCCTTGCCAACACTTGTTATGGTCCATCTTCTAAATTATAGCTGTCTTAGTATGAACTGATATCTTATTGTGGTTATACAGGATTTGATAGCATCCTCCCATAAAAAGGTTATAAAAAGTTCCATTCTCTCTAAAATCAGCAAGTGAATATTTCATTTTATATTATGCTGAAATAAGTGGGGGTTACACATTTCAGAAAACAGAACAATCCTTTTTCTTATCTAAGCATCTTTAATGTTTCATAGAGCTTGTCATATTTTAAATTATTTCTTATTCTTCCTAAGATTGTCACTTATATTTCAATTTTTTTTTTTTGCAGTATAAGCCTCCCAAATGCAAACTTCTGAATCAAGATTTAACCTATGTTAATTTAGAGGGGAAAATATTTTCTAGCTTTCATCTTCCCATCCATCCTACTTGTAAGTGTTACATGACAGTATATAGTTAGCGATGGGGATAACACAGTTAATTTATAGTCCCTTGTGACTCTTTAGACTATTTTTTTCTTATATTCATAACCAATCTTTCCTGGTAATTAGCTTGTTTTTGTCAATGCTTAACCCACCCAACTTAGTATTATTTGAGAACTTAATTTTCTGCTCCCCAACGTGGTGTTCAGCATTTGTAGTAGGTTTTAAAAACTAGGTAAATTTATTTGAACATGTGGTAGGGTGGAGTGACATTTGTTATAGTGGCTGTTTGTACTTTTCTGCACACATTCCCTTGGTTGAGTCTTACAAACCACAAATGAGGTGACTGTGATTGTAGCCAGCACTTTAGTTTCTAGTTAAAGAGAGGATTATTCCAGTTTACATAAAAAATGACAAGAACGATTTGTCCAGATGGATTCTGCAAGCTGATAAGATATGGCCAGATGCTTCAGGCCATTATCTGCTGTGTTAGGGATTTTGAGAGTCTTCTGTTGACATTTCCATGTATATTCTGATGAAGTGGTTGCTATGCGTTTTTCCATGCTTATGTAAATATTCATCTAAAGATCTTGCCTTCAAACACTTTAAGCATTTCTCAGTTTTGTTTGGAGGCTTTTAGCTTAGTCATTGACTGAATGTTTCATTCATTGATTTACCATTTATTCACCCTGGAACTATATTGGTATAACTGTAATTTTCATTATTGTTATTATTATTGTTGAGACATTAAACTATTCGCTCCTCAAAGACCCTTTGACCCTTCCTTTAAGCTATCATGTGCTTACATAGTTGTGTATAACCTAATCTACCCATTCTACACAACCTTACCTTCAACATCCTAGCTTAAATATAACTTTACTCTTACGAGTGTGCATAGCTGAATATTTAGCTTAAATAATGTTGTCATCATGCTCATAAATATGTACAACTAAGCATTAAACACCATATAATTTTTACTAATATTCACAATTATTTTAATTTTGTTCTAGCGTTCAAAAGTAAAAAGCATTTTATCTATCTATCTATCTATATATTTTATTTTTTTTTTTTTTTATTTTTTTGAGACAGAGTTTCACACTGTCACCCAGGCTGGAGTGCAGTGGCGCGATCTCAGCTCACTGCAAACTCTGCCTCCTGGGTTCAAGCAATCATCTTGCCTCAGCCTCCCAAGTAGCTGGGATTACAGGTGCCTGCCACTATGCCCAGCTAATTTTTGTATTTATTTATTTATTTATTTTAACAGAGACAGGGTTTCACTGTGTTGGCCAGGCTGATCTCAAACTCCTGACCTCGTACTCTGCCTGTCTCACCCTCCCAAAGTGCTGAGATTACAAGCGTGAGCCACCGCACCCGGCCAGCATTTATACTTCTGCCTGTTAATATACAGTGAGGAAAAGGGGAGTAAAGAGAATTATGTATGTGGTAGAATAACTCATACAACAGATAAAGTCTTGGGAGTTATTAGCTTAAATATGTCTCATCAGTGATGTATGGTTACCCACCGATCCAGACTCATGCATTTTTATTATAAAACACTTTATTTTGTGTTTTGCAATTTCTTTGTTACAACTCTGACTGTTTTAAAGAAAGGGGCTGACATTCTTAGTTATTCTCTAGATTGATGTTAGCAAGCAACTAGCCCTCCCAGTTCAAGCCTATCTTTCTTACCAGTAAAATTTCTTGTTTTTGTTGTCTGCATTTCTAGTAAAATTACATCTAATTTTTGTGACAGGAGCTCGTATAATGGGCTATAAAAATAGTTCTCTCCCCCGTCCTCCCAAGGATATGATATTATGCTTATTCAACTAACAATTTGAGGAAGATTATCTTCCCTCAAATACATGAAGAGGAGCAATGAACAAAGCCATGTGTTTTAGGCATTAGAATTAAAACTAGTGAAGCCTAGTGCATATCCCATTTATCATGCAGTTTATATCATGAAGGAACTTATCACTGCTACAATTGGCATGTACATTTGTAAAGTCTAGGACTCACAAGTACGTCTGTAAATGGAAGATCAAATCCAGAGTTCCTGCTGGTATTGCATCATTTGTTTCAATTTGAATGTATAAATCAATCACATATTCACAGTCCATAAAGTTGGTCAGAGTGCAGCCTGGAGGATAAGGTTTTATGGTTCCAGATATTGTCAAATCTTTCAAGTTTGCTTTGTATTAAGTCATCCACTGAATGTCATATTTTTAGAAGAATTTTTCTTTCAGTGCCAGTTGCATTCAATTTCTGTATGGGAGAAGAGGCATTCTGACCCTAATTAATATATTCAGTGAGTTCCATAGATCCTATGTAATATAACATATTTTCATAATAACTTTCAACAACATTAGAAGTCACGGATTTAAAGTTCTTCTCTCTCATCTTGTTTACTTCATTTTACAAATTCTTATTATTAGAATGATTTTAGAACTCTAATTTTGGAAGTAATACTTTCTAGGACCAAGACCAAATTTTGCAAAAGAGATGCCTGGCTGTGAACTTGGTCAAATTATGGAATCATGTAAAATCTCAGTTTTCCCATATATAAAATGGGTAATAATAAAACAGCAAAGCCTCCTTACTTGAGCAGGATTGATACTGGAAGAAAAACCCGTTTAAAATGTAGCTACCTCAAATAGCATAAAAATTGTAAAGCAAATTGTAAAAAGTTTGAAAACTCATCTTAAAAAATTTGAGCTAGACTATATGAAAATGAATTCATTCTAATTCATAGCTAACATTGCAAAAGGTATGTTATTTCTTAGCAGAAATGAGAATGCATCAGATATTAATTTTTGCTCTATTTTTTGGGATAAAATTATATGATGATATGATAGACAATCTTCACTTGAGACTTAGCTTTTAAAGCAGGATAGAAATCTCTTAATATTTAAATTATTCTTTGTGAAGAACATATCCTGTCGACAGTTTTAATTTTCTCTTTTTCAGTAGTTAGCTACTGTAATCTCTGCCAGATCCTCATTTGTCAATGCTTCAGCCAGTGATGTGAACAGAATCCCAACATATTTTTTTATCCATTTCATCAATCTCCTTCTTTATCAAGACCTGCAATTGTGCCTTGCTGTTGGTTTTCACTGTGTTTACTGGATGTTTGATACAATGAAGAAGAAACTGAGGGACAAAAACTTTGGCTCTTGCACTGGGATAGATGCAGGCATTAAGTGAGAGTGACATATGTTTGAGTAGGAAGCCATTCTACAAGTGGGGAAGTCATTAGTTAATATCTCATGTTATAGTAACTTTTACTTTCCTCTTAACCATGGGGACCCAGTAAATGATACTAATATAAGGTCTCTGTAACTCACCTAATTATTGATATGGTTTGGATCTGTGTCCCTGCCAAAATCTCATGTCAAATTGTAATCCCCAGTGTTGGAGGTGGGGCCTGATGGGAGGTGAGTGGATCATGGGGGTGGATCTTTCAGGAATGGTTTAGCACTGTCTTCTCTGTGCTGTTCTCGTGATGGCAAGTGAGTTCTCATGAGATCTGGTTGTTTAAAAGTGTGTAGCACCTCCCCACCCCAACTTCCTTCTGCTCTGGCCATGTAAGATGTGCCTGCTTCCCCTTTGCCTTCCACCATGATTGTGAGTTTCCTGAGGCCTCCCCAGAAGCAGATTCTGCCATGCTT
The DNA here is from genome assembly GCF_029289425.2 of Pan paniscus. Lineage (NCBI taxonomy): Eukaryota > Metazoa > Chordata > Mammalia > Primates > Hominidae > Pan > Pan paniscus. The sequence goes on from NC_073252.2 coordinate 117,440,470, forward strand.
CCTGTACAGCCTGCAGAACTGTGAGCCAATTAAATGTCTTTCTTTAGAAATTACCCAGGCTCTGGTATTTCATTTTAGCAGTATGAGAGCAAACTAATACAAGTATATTACTGAGAAAACTAAATGAGAGAAAATATCTAAGACACTTAGCACAGTGCCTGACATATATTCATTAAACTATACATATTAGTGATGGTTATTACTATCACTATTTTACAAACATTCTCTAACAAAGGCAGTTAACTATAAATGATTAATCTTTGGGGCACTCACTTAGCAGAGTAGACATAACCATCTAGTACTTCACAAACTTTTAGATTCACAGATCACTACAGTGACCTGAGTCACCTGCTTCATTTATTTAGCTCACCAGAGTTTACTGCCAGAAACCAACAGACAAAAAATACTTTTCAAAAACCCAGCCTATTCATGCTGTAGCCCAACCTACTCATGCTGTTTTTCTCTTTAAAGGGAGGGCATAGAAGGCAGAGATAGTTTAGGATTCTAAGTCAGAGATTGAGAAGGAGAATGGCTTTGGGCTAAATCAGTGACTGAATGAGGGATCAAGACAGTGTGTCAGCAGCAATTTCTTTTACAGACTTTGCCTCCTTCCTTTCCTCTCCTCTTTCTTTCTGTTTCAGTTTGTCTGCAGTCCTCGGAGCTAATTTAAAAATCAAAAGTAAAAGTAAGATTCAATAACAATTTTTATTATAATGACTTTTATTTGAAGTTGTGGAGAAAAGAGGCAAAAAATGAAGATAATTGGAAAGACAGATAACCCAGGCTGAGAGCACGCAGTGCTCAGATTCTGGATGTGCAATCAAAATGACCTGATAGCAGATAAATTGAACCTGATATAGGTTGGTTATCACTTATTTAGTTTGACCCCCCTTTCTATCCTTACTCTCTCTCCTAACTTTATTTTTAAAATGTGGGTTATCAGATCAGTAGATATTTTAATTGTCTGGTTCAGTGCTTCTCAAAATTAATGTGCGTAAGATTCACCTGGGGATTTTGGTAAAATGCAGGTTCTGACTCAGTAGGTCTAAGTCTGTGTTTCTAATAAGCTCCCAGGTGATGTTGATGCTACTGGTCCTGGGCCAAGCACCACACTTTGAGGAACCTAAGAATCTAGTATATTCGCAGGAACGTTCAGTGGGATAAAATTAAAGGCTTTCTTGATGTGTAAAGAGATTAAATGTGTACAGTTTTCCCTTTCCTCCCTTTATCAACATTAGTTTGCCATATATCAGGAAGGGAAATTAAACTGTTCTTTCTAACAGTATTTGGGCTTGTAAAACCATGCAAATTACTCTATTTTTGGCCCTTCAAGGACATTTCAAAATGGTGATGTTCTACTTTCTTTTCAGGGTGTTAACATTAAGCTGACTCATCCAATTTTGCTTAGACAAAATTGTGAAAGTAAATGGTCTTTGGTTTTCCTGGTTTCCAGGTTACCTTATGATGTCTTGCCTTTTCTCCTCAATGATGGCTCTACACTTGTTCTAATTAGAGAGCAAAGAAATAATAATAGTATAAGACAGAGGGGAATGCAGTATTAAGTTCCTATTATGTGACATATACTGCTGCAAGTGCTGGAGACACAGTGATAAAACAGAAATGTGTCTAACTGCCTTTTCACTTTAATCCAGTGAGATGCATATTCTTTTCATGATACGAATGAGAACTCTGTGAGGTAAATAACTCAGCAGTGCCACCTGGTAAGTGGCAGAGCAGAGCTATGAATCCAGTTCTTTTTGAATCCAAAATTCTTGCTAAAGCTCCTGAACTCATTCTGAACAGGAATTTGCCTACCCCCTTACCGCAATAAATAACTTAGAGGTTTTGCATTTTTTACCATTCAAAAAATGTTGTATTTCTCTTTCTTATCCTTTCAGAATAAAACTGCTGATGCTTTAGTGACAGGTTTCAACATGTTTTGTAAAAAACGATCCAAGGAATTCAAACATAGAGTATTTTCAGATTGCTTTACAATTCAGTTGTTTTTCTCATTTTACTGTGATTTCCTATGTTTGATATTTTTTAAAAGACAAAGGAAAATCCTACTATACACAGAAATCAATTCAAAGTGGTATTGTAATCTAAATGTGAAAGGTAAAATAATAAAGTTTACAAAGATAACCCAGAAAACTATCTTTATATACGTAGACTAGAGAATGCCTTCTTATGCAGGATACAGAAACTACTCATCATAAGGTAAAGTATTGATAAATTGAATTATATTACATCTTCTGTTGATAAAAACATAGTATTAAGAAGTAGAAAGTCAAGCCACAAAATAGGAGAAGATATTTTCAACACATAAACCAACAAAGGACTCTAGCTGGCATATTGAAAATAAAAGGAATATCAAGAATTAAAAAAATTAGCCAGGCATGGTGGCATGTGCCTGCATTCCAGCTTCAGGAAGCCAAGGCAGGAGGATAGCTTGAGCCCAAGAATACAAGGCTCTAGTGAACTCAGATGGCACTGCTGCACTCCACCTTGGGTGATAGAGTGAGACCTTGCCTCAAAAAAAAAGAAAAAGGAAAAATACAACAAATCAGTAAGAAAAAGATAGAAAACATAATAGAAGATGTTGCAAAAGTCTTGAATGGGCACTTCACACACACAAAAAATATTCATATTGCCAGGAGGCATGTGAAAATGTTCTCAACCTCATTTGTTATCAGGGAAATATAAATTGAATTCACAATAAGATACCATTCCACACCCTCCAGAATGGCTAACATGTGAAAGATTGACAAACCCAAACTCAGGCTATGGTGTGGAGCACCGAGAATTCTCATACATTGATAATGGAAGTAACAATTGGGACAGAAACTTTGGAAAACTCTTTCACAATAAATATTAAAACTGAACAAATGCACACTGACTCAGCAGTTTTATTCCTAGCTGTATATGTAACAGATGGATGAGCAACAGAGTAATGTACCTGAATATGCATACTCAAACACTCCTCATAGTCAAAACTGGAACAATCCAAATGTCTATAAACAGAATGAATAAATAAATTATGTTTTATTCATTGAAGGACATACCATTCAGCACTGAACATGAATTAAACAACTACTACATGCAACAATATGCGTAAATTTTATAAACAGTGTGTGCAGCAAAAGAAGTTAGACATAAAGCACACATTGTCTGATTCTGTTTATATGAGGGTCAGAAACAGGCAAAACTGATCTCTAGTTTTAGAAGCCTGAATGTCACTTTGGAGAGGAGTGGGTAGCGGCTGACAGGGCACGAGGCAGACTTCTAAGATGCTGGAAATGTGCTATTTCTTTATGTAGGTGGTGGTTACCAGGGTGTGCTCACTTTGTGAAAATTCACTGACTTGTATACTTATGTATGTGCAGACATAACACATATACTTTCCTAGATGTAAGTTATTTTTTTCAATAAAAATACAATATATGAATGGATAAAATTATTTAAAAATCCCTGTTTCAATGCCATCTGTTACTGGGTTTTCTCCTTCTATAGCAAAGAAGCAATAATTTTCTCGATGTCATTCCTTTGCCTTGCATAACTGAAATCTGTTTTTTAAACACATTTTTTATGACACTCATAAAATACATTTCTATTTTTTTTTTGTCCCCGGCATTTGCATTTTCTACATAAAATCCATTCTGAATTCTTTTTGGAGTTCTAACCTGACCCTGCTTTTTGTCACTTTTCCATTTGCCTTTTATGTTTCAGCAGAGTTCTGGTAATAATCCCACTTGACCTTAAGACAAATGCATTATCAGACATTAAACAAAGACCAGTCATGCTGGGCCTGATGTGTGACCTCATTCCATCTAACATTTAAGGAAACGAAGGTCCCCTAAGAATGACGGTACACTAGCTTGCTGAGGATGTGAGGCTTAGGTCTGAACAGATGCCCTTTGAGAAGCAGTCCAGATGATGGGAGTTTAAAAGAAGCTTATCCTGTCAGCAGGGAAAAACCACTCTGTCATCACAGTGTGTTGCAGATAGCTTCACACACTTTCTATCACCACCTCCCAGGGTAGCCCATGGCAGCATGTTGGGAATGGTTTGGAAAAGACTTGGGTTCTGGGGTGGCCAGATAAGTATTCAAACTCTAGGTCTTACTAACAGTGTATTCTGGAACGAGGGATTCAATCTCTTTGAACTTCAGTTGACTTCCCTATAAAAACGGGAATAAAAATAACTACATTACAAAACCTTTGCAAGGATTTATATTAAATAGATATATAAATGTCTCTAACATAATACTTAGCACATCTAGATGTTCAAAAGATGAACTCTCCTCTCTTCTCTTTTCCATCCTTTTCCTTTTTAGGCAAAATATGTCATTGCAACCATTTGCTGTCTAGATATTTGACATAGCAATCTGGCTTTGAAGATAATGGGCTGTGGAATATTTATTTCATGGATGCATGTTGGATCCATATATCTTTTCCTACCATTGTTTTGTCTTTTGAATTTTCCAGAAGAAACTTATATTTCAAATGGGATAAGAACATAATAAAGATGTTTGTAAAATTCCTTTAATAGGAATGAAAACACTTGACTTACTATCTCAAAGGAATACAGAGAAATAGATGAGGATTTATTTTGTATTTTTAATTTCTATATGTAAAGTGTTACAAATTTGGACAAACCTCTGTTGAAGACCTAGACACAATTATAGTATTTTTAAGGAAATGCACATATGGCTACTTTTGATTATAACCAGTTGAACCTGGCTTTTTAAAAATGTGTTACCTAAAAAAGTTGTAAATGAAATAGCTGTGGGGGACTTCAGCAGTGATCAGTCTCATTTTATATCTGAAAAATTTAGAGAAGTGAAGCAACTTGCCTGATGTGGCCATTGAAAGTTAGGAGTCAATGAATCACCCCTTCTCTTCTCTAAGTTCTGTGCAGTAGAAAGTAGTCACAAATGCTGAAGAAATGACCACTGTGTTAATGGCAGATAATGTCAGATTAAAAAAAGCAGCTGAGCTGGAGGTTAAAGTGGCAGCGTGCTGTAACCAAGCCTCCAAATCAAGCCCTTGGAGCACTATAAGCAGAGCTAGCTGTGCAAAGCTGACTCCACATATGATTGCCCTGCCAGCCTTGTGAAGGAGACGAGGCCTGCCTGGCCAAATCAGACACCACAGAGTGCAGTTCAAGGAGAAAGATGAGCCCTTGTGGCTTCTGTCTGAAAGAATGCCTTGTCGATGCAAGGCATCGTTGATGCAAAAATCCTCAATAAAATACTGGCAAACCGAATCCAGCAGCACGTCAAAAAGCTTATCCACCATGATCAAGTGGGCTTCATCCCTGGGATGCAAGGCTGGTTCAACATACGCAAATCAATAAATGTAATCCAGCATATAAACAGAGCCAAAGACAAAAACCACATGATTATCTCAATAGATGCAGAAAAAGCCTTTGACAAAATTCAACAACCCTTCATGCTAAAAACTCTCAAAAAATTAGGTATTGATGGGACATATTTCAAAATAATAAGAGCTATCTATGACAAACCCACAGCCAATATCATACTGAATGGGCAAAAACTGGAAGCATTCCCTTTGAAAACTGGCACAAGACAGGGATGCCCTCTCTCACCGCTCCTATTCAACATAGTGTTGGAAGTTCTGGCCAGGGCAATCAGGCAGGAGAAGGAAATAAAGGGTATTCAATTAGGAAAAGAGGAAGTCAAATTGTCCCTGTTTGCAGACGACATGATTGTTTATCTAGAAAACCCCATCGTCTCAGCCCAAAATCTCCTTAAGCTGATAAGCAACTTCAGCAAAGTCTCAGGATACAAAATCAATGTACAAAAATCACAAGCATTCTTATACACCAACAACAGACAAACAGAGAGCCAAATCATGAGTGAACTCCCATTCACAATTGCTTCAAAGAGAATAAAATACCTAGGAATCCAACTTACAAGGGATGTGAAGCACCTCTTCAAGGAGAACTACAAACCACTGCTCAAGGAAATAAAAGAGGATACAAACAAATGGAAGAACATTCCTTGCTCATGGGTAGGAAGAATCAATATCGTGAAAATGGCCATACTGCCCAAGGTAATTTACAGATTCAATGCCATCCCCATCAAGCTACCAATGACTTTCTTCACAGAATTGGAAAAAACTACTTGAAAGTTCATATGGAACCAAAAGAGAGCCCGCATCGCCAAGTCAATCCTAAGCCAAAAGAACAAAGCTGGAGGCATGACGCTACCTGACTTCAAACTATACTACAAGGCTACAGTAACCAAAACAGCATGGTACTGGTACCAAAACAGAAATATAGATAAATGGAACAGAACAGAGCCCTCAGAAATAATGCCGCTTACCTACAACTATCTGATCTTTGACAAACCTGACAAAAACAAGCAATGGGGAAAGGATTCCCTATTTAATAAATGGTGCTGGGAAAACTGGCTAGCCATATGTAGAAAGCTGAAACTGGATCCCTTCCTTACACCTTATACAAAAATCAATTCAAGATGGATTAAAGATTTAAACGTTAGACCTAAAACCATAAAAACCCTAGAAGAAAACCTAGGCATTACCATTCAGGACATAGGCGTGGGCAAGGACTTCATGTCCAAAACACCAAAAGCAATGGCAACAAAAGCCAAAATTGACAAATGGGATCTAATTAAACTAAAGAGCTTCTGCACAGCAAAAGAAACTACCATCAGAGTGAATAGGCAACCTACAACATGGGAGAAAATTTTCGCAACCTACTCATCTGACAAAGGGCTAATATCCAGAATCTACAGTGAACTCAAACAAATTTACAAGAAAAAAACAAACAACCCCATCAAAAAGTGGGCGAAGGACATGAACAGGCACTTCTCAAAAGAAGACATTTATGCAGCCAAAAAACACATGAAAAAATGCTCATCATCACTGGCCATCAGAGAAATGCAAATCAAAACCACTGTGAGATATCATCTCACACCAGTTAGAATGGCAATCATTCAAAAGTCAGGAAACAACAGGTGCTGGAGAGGATGTGGAGAAATAGGAACACTTTTACACTGTTGGTGGGACTGTAAACTAGTTCAACCATTGTGGAAGTCAGTGTGGCGATTCCTCAGGGATCTAGAACTAGAAATACCATTTGACCCAGCCATCCCATTACTGGGTATATACCCAAATGACTATAAATCATGCTGCTATAAAGACACATGCACACGTATGTTTATTGTGGCATTATTCACAATAGCAAAGACTTGGAACCAACCCAAATGTCCAACAATGATACACTGGATTAAGAAAATGTGGCACATATACACCATGGAATACTATGCAGCCATAAAAAATGATGAGTTCATATCCTTTGTAGGGACATGGATGAAATTGGAAACCATCATTCTCAGTAAACTATCGCAAGAACAAAAAACCAAACACCGCATATTCTCACTCATAGGTGGGATTTGAACAATGAGATCACATGGACACAGGAAGGGGAATATCATACTCTGGGGACTGTGGTGGGGAGGGGGGAGGTGGGAGGGATAGCATTTGGAGATATACCTAATGCTAGATGACGAGTTAGTGGGTGCAGCGCACCAGCATGGCACATGTATACATATGTAACTAACCTGCACAATGTGCACATGTACCCTAAAACTTAAAGTATAATTTAAAAAAAAAAAAAAAAAAGAAGATAGTTCTCTTATACACTGGGGAACCACAAGAATTTTTCACTATAAAAACTGATCATTACTCACATTTGACAATATTTTTATTAAAGTACAATAGCCTTATTGTCTTTTTAGAAACAAAATATGCATGTTATAAAAAGTTAACTCTAAAAAATGTAAAGAGTAAATTTAACAGAGGTTACCTCAATCCCACCACTGCAAAAATAAACATTGTTAACAATGGTGACATGGCTTCAAATATCTACCTACATGCATGCAGATGGAAGGAGAGATAAAAAATAATTTTAGATATGGGGATATAGCAGATGCATCTATTTAAGATAAAAGTATCAGCTTTGATTTTTATATAAACTAAGCACCTATAGTGAAACTAAAGGAATTGCCTTTCTTTAAATAAATGTTTGCAGCAGAAAAAAAAAAAAAAAAAAAAAAAAAGAATGCCTTGTCGATGGGCAGATGCTTTCAAAATGCCAGAAAATATTCATTTTAAGTACTATTTGCTCTGTAATTATATCTAGAGTATTAATTTGTTTAGCCTGCCTCTTTCAACCATTTGTATCTTATCAGGGAAATTGCTAACCTAGTATCTGCCTAAATTATCATGATTAATTTTTTTTTCGGTTATCACTTTTCTTATTGTTTTGTAGATTTCTCCCTTAACATCAAACAACTTAGTATAATACTTCACAAATGAAGGTTCTTGGAAAATTCTACAGAATGTTGTTGCTGTTGCTTATTCAAATTTATGTGGAGTTAGTTCTCCCAAGTCTCCAGGAGCTAGTTCATAGTTCTGAATTATAAAACTGCAAAGCCCAAAGAGAAAGGAAGAAAAATGATAGATAAGTTTGAGGGCTTTTTACCACATGGTAGTCATGATAAAATTAGGAGAAAGAATGAGTTTCTGGACACAAATAGCAGCTTATTCCCTAAAGTTAAGAATCTAGTAATGAAATATAAGGAACTACCCCTTTCTTAAGTCACCTCATTAAGCAAATTAGTTTGATATTACAGCAGGAAGAAACAGGGGCAGGCTTTAAGGACATACATTTTTAATTTAGTTCTTTATATGCCCATTTTGCCACAAAGAATTTGATGCACGTAAACCGTTATTGAGAAAAGGATAACTCTTTTCTTCCAGGAATTTGGCACCTAACACATTTGCATCTAGAAGTGTGGATAAGAATGAACTATTCAATAAAAGGCTCAGTGAATAAGTTACATATTTCAAATTTGTTAAACTCTGTGCATTTGGAAAACTCCAGGAACTAAAATAATTGGGAAGGTTGACAACGGAAGGCACATTGTCAATTGTCTCCATGTGGAATCAACAACCCTTAGGGGAAACACACGTTGGTTTATTACTTGCTAATACTTTGTTCAGCTTCTTTCTCTTTTACTCAGTCTTTTTCTTGCTCCTTTACTCCCTTGCTCTTTCCTCCAGATAAAGTCTGGTTTTTGAGTACAGAGTACATTAATTCAGTACCTTCAGTCTCTGCAATCATCTATCACAAATTAAAGTCATTAAAGATATTTTGCATAATGTTGACTGCAAAAAGTAGTTTTAAAAGGATATACTTGTCTGGGTAGGGTGGCTCACGCCTGTAATCCCAGCACTTTGTGAGGCCAATGCAGGTGGATCACCTGAAGTCAGGAGTTCAAGACCAGCCTGGCCAACATGGTGAAACCCCATCTTTACTAAAAATACAAAAATTAACCAGGCATGGTGGCATGCCTGTAATCCCAACTACTCGAGACGCTGAGGCAGGAGAATCCCTGGAACCTGGGAGGTGGAAGTTGCAGTTAGCTGAGATCACACCACTGTACTCCAGCCTCAGTGACAAGAGTGAAACCCCATCTCAAAGAAAAAACAAACAAACAAACAAAAAAAAGGACATTCTTTTTTCATGTAGTAAAAACAGAAAATGCAGCAGTACTTTAGCTGGATGGGTAGCTGTCTTACAATGTATTTATTTCCATTTCTACTAATGGAACGATGTAAATGAGGTATGGCTTGATCTGTCTGCATTCACCTCTGAGCTATTTCTATGTTCTCTTGATTATAGATGATAACTTCCTAGTCTTGCAAATGGTGTGTCTTTTTCTACTCAGCAGAGTGCCAACGCGGGGCCTGTACACGGCTTGTTTCTTTGGGTCATGATTTATTATTCTCTTGGCCATTTTATTACTATGACACTGCCTTTATGTTAATCATTTTATATTCCAAAGATTTTGAAGAGCATGCTCAGAATATGGACTATTCCTTTAAAGTCATTGCTGCTCTTTAGTTTATGAACAGAAATCAATTTTTTTATTTATCTCAGTGGTTCTTAACCCAGGGTGCAAGAACAGAATCACCTGGGAGGCTTTTAAAAAATTTAGACAATAATGTCTGAGTTGGGCCTGGGCTCAGAAGTGTTTTTAACCACCTCCCACCTTTCCCCAAGATGATACCACTGAGCCTTCAGAGTTGAGAATCAGAGAGCTGTGTACACAGCTGTCTTCTGCTGTCTGGAGAAGTAAGGCTGCAGAATAGCATAAGAGACCCCATAGCCAGCCTGTTTGGCTTCAAACCCTGGCTGCCACTTTGTACCAGTGTGACTCTAGGCAAGGTAGTTAACCACTCTGATCCTCAATTCCTTGTTTGTAAAATGAGAATGGTGATAGTAATAGAACGGAACAGAGAATTGCTAAAAGGATTACCTGAACTGATGCATATACAGCAGCTAGAATAGTGTCTGGCACATGGCATGTAGTTTATAGGCTATTAATAAATACTTAATTCTCACTTCCAGCATTTTTTAATTTAAAAATGTCTCCCATATGTTAAGAAGAGCCTTATTATTTGTGATTTATGCATTTTAAGTGGTTAACAAGTTGATGCTCCTAAGCAGTGAACTAGGATTTTCTATTGTTCCCTTGTTTCCTCATCCCCATAATCACCCAGCTCAAGACAACTCAATTAATGATGATATTATTTCAATAACATTTGATTATTTATACCCACTCTTTATTCCAAAGTGACTTTGGGTACGTATCTTACAAATATATATGTAATATATAAAGTTAAAAGAGCTGAATAAAACAAGACCAGAGGAGAAACAAGGGTAGAAAGGCAGATTCGCTTTTAAAGTCTGGCTCTCAAGAAGGTACCCCATAAGGTCCTGTACTCTTTTAGCCCAGGCCCACATTGCTGAAGCCTAAATTCATATCAAAGTGATATTTTGCATGATATGTGCAATAGTTTTCTCGCTAACACAAGAAGTAGAGAAAACACTTTCATTGTTGCTGTTTTTGTAAGTGGGAAAATTTAGGCTCCAGAAAATGAAGCACATTTTTCTTGTTGATTTTACAGTCAGTGACATTGAAATACCAATTCAAATGCTATTTGTTTTACCTGGAAATGATATAATTTATATCATAATATTAGATAAAATAGAAATTCTTTAAAAATACCTGTTAGACATTACTGCCTTACAAAAGACAACTGTTTATATTCATTGTCTAAAGAAATGAGCCAAAAATGTGTGCCAGATAATGCATTTATTTCCATTTCTATGATTCACTTTTATCAAAGTGTGCCACTGCATGTGGTTAGCCCTCAAGTCTATAAAAGGAGACTAATGAGGAGTTGAGAAGTTTGGCCTAACATTCACCCACAATCTCCTCTGGACATCCTTCCTCTGTCTTTATTACATACCCATGTATATAATTACATGGATAAAAACCTACAGCTGGATATGCAGGACACCCATCCTGAATGGCTGCCTGACAGATGGATAGGTTGGCCTATAATCCCTGAATAGCCAGAGAATATGGGGCCTTCTTAAGCATGAATCTGCTAAGACAAGAGAAAGACAAAGTAACTGTCAAGTCTAAATTTGTTAGAAAGCCATTTAGTACTCCAACACTGTTAGCTTCAGGCTTGATTGTGGAAACATTTCATTTTCTGTGTCAGAGGAGGCAGGTTTGTCATGTTGCACATTAATTAATGATGATGTTAAACTATCCTGGACTGTCTTGTTCCAAGACTAAAATTTTCCAAAGACCTTCAAATTTACAGTGCTCTTCAAGACTTCCCAGGGGTGTGTATAGCTGTGTGTGTGACGAATATATATATATATATATACACACTATTCTTCCCATTTAGCAAATACTTAACCCCATTGAACATGATATGCTGGCAGACAAAGTGAGAATATAAGGTGGTATCTCCGGGCTAATTTAATTTTGGTTTTGGTCTTAAGATTGATAGTATCTATATTTCTGACTGATAGTTTTTCAATTCTCATATTTTTACCAAAAGATGAAGGATGTTAGAGTATAGAATCTTCATCTGTGTTTTTTTATTCAGCACATAGATAATGATAGCTTTTAATTTCTTTCTTTAGCTGCAGGGTAACTGGTGGGTTGTACTTAAAAATAAAATTATCCTTCTTTATGTACCATTTACTGCCTTATGGGATTAGTCATTATCACCAGAAGCGCTGCCCATTCATTCATCGGTTGGTACATGGCCCTAGGCTAAGAAGTGTTGTGCAGAATATAGAGAACAATGGAAACCAAAAAAACTTACATGGTAGTGGGAAAAGCATGGATTTTTTTGTGTAGTCTAGGTTTGAATCTCTATTATTAATTTGCTGAGAAAATTCTCAGTTCTCTTCCTTTACATGTCTATCCTTTTGCCTGTTTACACTGTCTTGATTAATGTAGTTTTGTAGCAAGTTTTGAAATCAGGAAGAGTGAGTTTTCTAGTTTTGTTTTTTTCCAAGTTTGGCTTTCCTGTTTTGGATCTTTTGAATTTAAAGATTAGTTTGTCAATTTCTGCAAAAAAATGTCAGCAGGTATTTTGATAGTGATTGTAGTGAATCTTTAGATCAATTTGGGGAGCATTGCCATCTTAACCACATTCAGTGTTTCAATCCAGGAACATAAAATGTCTTTCTATTTAGGCCTTTATTGATTTAATGAAATTTTGTAGTTTTCAGTGTACTCACGTTGCACTTTTTTGTTAGGTTTATTCCTAAGTATTTTAGTCTTTATAATGCTGTTATCAATGGAATTGTTTCCTCACATTTATTTCTAGTTTGTTTATTGCTAGTCTATAGCATTACAACTGATCTTTGTATATTGGTATTGTGTTCTGCAGCTGTGCTGAACTCATTAGCTATAGTGTGTGTGTGTATGTGTGTGAATTTCTTCATGTTTTATATATGCAAATTATGCAACCTGCAAATAAAGATTATTTTATTTCTTGCTTTCTGATCTGGATACTTCTATTTCTTTTTCTTGCCTAGTTTCCCTGGTAAGGTATAGAAGTGGCGAGGGTTGAAATTCTCTTGTTACTGATTATAGGGGGAAACCTTTCACTCTTTCACCATTATAATGCAAGCTGTAGGGGTTTTTTGGTAGATGTCCTTTACCAGATTAAGGAAGTCCCTTAATATGTTCATTTGTTCAGTGTTTTTTTAAATCATAAAAGGATTTTGGATTTTGTAAAATGTTTTGTTTGAAATTATTGAGACAATCATGTATTTTTATCTTTTATTCAATTAATATGGTATATTACGATGATTGATTTTCAAATGTTGAACCAATCTTACATTCCTGTGCTAAACCCCATTTTAAATATCATTATTTTCACATCACCAGCCTACAGCAACGATTTTTAAGTGGAAGCTTCAGAGCATTAATTCCATGCAATTCTAATAGTTGCTCCATGAAAAAAAAGAGGTTTGTTAAGTAAGTTTGGGAAGTGCTGGGTTAGTGTTACAAAGATTGTTTTACAGTGGAATAGACTCTCCAAGAGAGAGGTATGGTCTGCTATGTATCATAAGCTTATTTGGCAAGGATATTCTGTGAGATTATTTTTCCATCAAATATACGTTGAAATACTTTGGTCCCAAGAATTTTGATTAATCTTCTCTATCAGGTGATAGTGAACCAGAAAAACTTAAACCTGATAGGATCATCAATTTTTAAACTATATATTTCTGTTTAGAAAAATTCATTGAACATTCAATAAATATTTATAGAACATCTTTTATGTGCTAGGTATTCTTCTAGGCTCTAGAAAGACAGCCCCGGGGGGAAAAAAACTACAAAAGAAATCTCTGCTCTTGTGGAGCTTACATTCTGGAAGAGAGGCAAACAGTAAACACAAAGAAGTATGCACAATATCAAGTACGTTAGTAAGCATTATATAATTACATTAAAAAGGAAAATAAGTTTAAGAGGTTTTGGAAATTCTGGATGGAAGGATGGTTAGCACATTGGACTATTTAATAGGACACTCAGGATAAGCCTTATTGAAATGGTGACATTAGTCATTAGGAAGGTGAGAGAATATCTAATTTGTCTAAAAACAGCAAAGACGTCAATATGGGTGAAGTGGACCATGTGAGGGAAGAACAGTAGGAGTTATCTCTTACCTGAATTAGTGCAGTGGTCTCCTAACTAATTTCACTGCTTCTACTTTTGCCTATCAGTTGAGAGTGGGTGTGTGTGTGTGTGTGTGTGTGTGTGTGTGTGTGTGTGCATGTTTAGGGGTGGGAATTACAGACACAATAGTATTTAGGAGGCTATTTTGTGATCCATGTAAGAAATGATGGGGGCTCAAACCAGGAATGAGGATGAGGAGAAGTGTTCATATTCGGGGTATTTTGTTTTTTTAATTTTTATTTTATTTTTATTATTTTAAAAATAGAGACAGGGTCTTGCTATGTTGCCCAAGCTGGTGTTTATTCTGGGCATTTTGAATGTAGAGTAAACAGGATCTCCTGGAAGCTTGGATAAGAGGTCTGAGAGAAGGAGAGGAGTCAAAGATTCTAAAGTTTTGGTCTTGTGCAACTCTTAAGATAGAGTTGCATCAACAGGCAAGGGAAGAGATGAGGGTGGAAAAGATTTGTGGAGGAAAGTCAAGATTTCAGTTTTGGAATGTGTTGCATTGGAGATTTCTATGAGACCTCTTATATATGTTAACCCAACATAGGAATTAAAACACAATGGTCTCTCATTGGCTTGATAAAGTGTGCCTTTTACCCAATACGCAGAGACACTAACCTATTAATACTGCACATTAAGAATATCTAAAGAAATGAGAAAAAACTCAGAATTGAATAGATGTTGTTTATAATATTTATTCTTTAATTTGTATCCTCTCTCTCTCTCTTTTTTTTTTTTTTTTTTTTTTTTTTGAGACGGAATCTCGCTCTTTCACCAGGCTGGAGTGCAGTGGCGCGATCTTGGCTCACTGCAAGCTCCGCCTCCCGGGTTCACGCCATTCTCCTGCCTCAGCCGCCCCGAGTAGCTGGGACTATGCCCACCACCATGCCCGGCTAATTTTTTGTATTTTTAGTAGAGACGGCCTTTCACAGTGTTAGCCAGGATGGTCTCGATCTCCTGACCTCATGATCCGCCCGCCTCGGCCTCCCAAAGTGCTGGGATTACAGGCGTGAGCCACCGCTCCCGGCCCTCTCTCTCTATTTCTAAGAAACGGACTGCTTTTTAGAACTTGCCTTATT
Source organism: Pan paniscus (assembly GCF_029289425.2). Taxonomy (NCBI): domain Eukaryota; kingdom Metazoa; phylum Chordata; class Mammalia; order Primates; family Hominidae; genus Pan; species Pan paniscus. Next base: position 117,455,659 of record NC_073252.2, read on the forward strand.
CATGAACTAAGTAGATCTTACTTAAAATATTTTTGGATCCTATCCTACCAAAAACAAACAAATAAACAAAACACGCCTCCCCCCCGCAAAAACAAAAAACAAACAAACCCAAAATTCCTTCATTTGTCTTTTTATGGAGTGAGTAATCATTCTTCAAGCCCTTTGCTTTTAAAATGCACATCCAGGGCTGACACATAACTGTGAATGAATTAATGGGATGGATTTCCTCCAGCAATTAAAGAGGCAACAGAGGCAGCTGGGAAATGACTAGTGACTAAGAAGAAACTATATTCTGTAGGCTTATCAAGAATCATATGGCATTGATGACTGTCATTCTAGGAATATTTTAGACTAATTTCCCAGCTTCCCTTACAGTGAGGTGTGGCCATATGACTGAGTTCCAGCCAATGGAATATAAATGGAAGTGGTATTTGTCTCTCTCCCAGGTCTGGTCTAGGAAATCTTTCTACTTGAACTACTTGTTATTTGCTTTTTTTATTAGATGAAGACAAGGATGGCCATATTGGAAGCAACATGTTGAAGACAATGGAGCCAATACTGGAAGAAGCTTGGGTCTCTGAATTTCTGCTGAAAGGAGATCATCTGTCAGTTGAGAACTCCTATTTTGGACTTTACATGAGTGAGAAATAAACTTCTGTATTTGTAAGTTTATTTCTTATAGCAGCTAATGTTCTCAAAATTAATACAAAGAGAGAAATGGGGATTAAAAGCACACTTGGCTTACTGCTCACATTTCCCTATTTAGTTCTGTAGTTTGGAGGCTGTTGTTTCCTTCAAGTCTCCTACAAGACTAAAGTTAAGTAGTGGAATTACAAGCATGTGCTTTTAAATGCAAGGTTTAAATGGATCTCATGAAATATTGCGTATTCCGTAGTATTGACTTAAGCATTACTTCAAAGATGTATATCTTTGAGGCCTGAGCAAATTGACATAACTGAGATGTTCAGTTTTTCCAATTTAATTTGTGTTGTCAGCTAAATCTGTTTATAGAATACATGGTGGTATTTAGAAATCTAATTCAATGCTCTACTTGAAAATCTCTGATCATGCTTTTGGATCAGAGCTTTTCTCAAATGTTACATCTTTTCTAGGATTGTATTTATTTGCAAAAGCATTTCCTTAGAAGTTTTAAAACTGTTTAATATATTCATTCTTTGTTTTTATAGGCATACTGAGTAAAGCCCATATTTTCAATTTCATATACATGTCTTCCAGGAAAAAAATTGTTTTCAGCATGGGACACATCTTCTGTAATGACTCCTTGTCAAATATGTACTCTTCAAAATAAAGTACAAAAAGTTGTGAGTTTTCCAATCTTAGAGGAAAAGAGTAAGTAAATTAACATTCTATAAGAAAGTAAAGATACCAGTGAGTAAAAATTTTCCAGTATTTAAACCCTAATTTAGTTTTGTGTGTAGTCAAATACCACCTGGTATAGTATACATTGAGCATTGGCAAGCTCCTCCTCCACTATTACCTTGAGGAAGGTGACATAGGGTCTCAAATTTATTGTTTAGCTTGCAATATTTTTAATAATAATAATAATGAAATTTAATTGAGCACTTAGTATGTATCAGGGGCTATGTAAAGCACTTGTTATGAATCTTTTTATTTAATTCTCAATATGACCCTATAAGGAGGCTGTAATTATTTTCCACTTTCCTAGTGAAGAAATTGAAGCACAGATAAGCTAAGGGTTGCTCAGGGTTGTATTTGGTATGTGAGAAAGCTAGTTACTGAATAGTCTGGCTGTCTGGCTCTACAGCCCATCATCAATATTCCTGAAAAAGTTAATATTAATTTTCATTAAGTATAAATCAAGTCATCAATTTTATTAATAATTGTACATATTAGGTGTACATATTAGGTGTGCTAAGGCTAGGCACGGTGGCTCATACCTGTAATCCCAGCACTTTGGGAGGCCAAGGTGGGCAGATCACCTGAGGTCCGGAGTTCGAGACCAGCCTGACCAACATGGAGAAACCTCGTCTCTACTAAAAATACAAAATTAGCCAGGCGTGGTGGCACATGCCTGTAATCCTAGCTACTCAGGAGGCTGAGGCAGGAGAATCACTTGAACCCAGGAGGTGGAGGTTGCAGTGAGCTGAGATTGCACCATTGCACTCCAGCCTGGGCAATTAGAGCAAAACTCCGTTTCAAAAAAAAAAAAAAAAAACTAATGCAGGAAATTAAAAGAAGAAGCTATTAGTATTTATCGTTATATTAGTCATATATTAATACTTATGTCTATTCTTATGGTTATATAAGTATATATAAAGTTACACTATACCTTATATGGTTATACTTATATGAGTATAGTTATACGACTTACTATAAGTAATGCCGTATTTATATTAGTATATATACTTATATTAATATATAAATGCTATATGCTGTAAAAAAAACTAAATCAGGGTTTAAAAACTGGAAAAATTTTTTAACTGTTACCTAAATCTGTAAAGAAAATTTAAAACAATTATATATGTGTTGTAAACATACAGATATACCATAGGATTGTACTATATGGTAATATAGTATACTAAAATAACTTATAGTCACATAAATAATAATCACTGCAAAGTTCAATTAAATACAATATTAAAAACATCATTATTTTGTACTAATTTGGGAAAAGTTCAGTCCTATTTATATAAAAAGTATGAAATATAAAATACATTAGATAAAGCACTGATGATATCTTTAAAAATATAAATGAGTTTCTTGATGGCTAGTCTTTTTAAAAAATCTGCAGCACTAGTCCCGTGTCTGGCATATACAGTTTAAATAAATAAATAAAGGATGACTTCAAGTTTCCTTTAGACCTGCTTCACATTAATGAATCACTAATGTGATTCATCATCTAACAAATTTATTATCAATTATCTATATTAATTTATAAATAATTCTAATAGTTTTATGCTAGTTCTTATAACTAGCTCATGCCCTTATGAAAGTTAAACTTTTAATCTATAATGGTTTTTACATTATTAATGCAATTATCTGACATTTTCTTCAAAGTACAAATGTCAATGGTAAACTAGTTCAATCCATGTGAAAAGACTATGGTTTCCAAAATAGTAAATTTGGAGTTTATGAAATTGCATTGTACTGCTGGATGTGATAACTAGAAAGGCATATTCTAGAGCTGCACTGTCCTGTCTGATAGTTGTTAACTGTGTGTGGCTATTTAAATTTAAATTTATTAAAATTAAAATAAAATAAAATTAAAAATTTAGTTACTCATTTGGACCAGTGGCAACCATATTGAATGGCATAGATACAGAATACATCCAAATGCTCCATTAGACAGTGCTGTTCTGAAAAAAGGGAGAAATGATCACATGAATCAATTAGACTTGTGGATAATTTACAAACCTCACTTTTGCTCGTAAACTCTTGTTTTCTGTTTCCTCCTCAAAGCCACCCACTAATAAATACCATGACTAGACTGAGTTTAAAGCCTTGCTTGTCCCCTTTCTTTAGCTCTGGAGAAGGTGCTAATGATGGGCAAAGCAAGCCTAAAGGAGGCAAAAAAGGAAAGCAAAAGCAAGAAGCAGGGTAATGCACAAATTGCACAGTAAGCTTTTCTGTGATCAAGAAAGTTGTCTATGATACATCGTAGATGAGTTATTTCAGTTTATAGCTTTCAGTGAGTAAAAATGTCCTTAAAGGAAGTAGAATAGTACTGGGGAGTACTATGTGATTCATCAGTTGAGTAATTAGCCTAAAATTAAATGCTGCACATAGAAAAGGAAATTAGAAACAGCAAATATAAATGGACAGAGGTATATTCCAAATTTTTAAATAACAATACAATTTAACTGCTGCAGAAGATTGAATTTTTCCTTGAAGTTTACACACTTACAGGATTGGAATTTCTGGTGCTTTCTTCCTTTCAGCGATCAGCCCCTTCAGTTGTCTCTTGATTTCTAGGTTTCCAGCACAACCACTAGCTCTCCCCTAGATGCTAATATCCTACCCTGAACTTTTCAACTTGGGATTCCTGTCTCAAACGTAGTCTAAAAAAATGACTGATTACATCTGAGTGGGTTTCCAAGGCCATGGCACAGTATCAGTTATGTTCCAGAAAAGTTCCCATTTCCATTATAAATGCATTAATTCTTACCCTCTTGCTGACCCAATTGTGTTAGGTCACTGTAATTAGATCTCTTCCAGTCACGATCTTCTCTTTTTCAAGCTTCACTTTAATCTATCTCTTTTTCAGACATGACGTAATAAATATCAGACTTCAAAAATTTGCAAGGACAAGCAAAAAGAAAAAGGTGTTTGCACATTGGTGCAGACATAATTCACTGCAGTGTTTAACCTTTGTCTTATTAAAACAAACTCTAGCTTTGGGAAAAATACTGCAGGAAATAATGTCTCATATTTGCTTCTAAGTGTAGTTGAGACATTTAAAATAAAATATTTAGCCATTTAAACAAAGCTTTCACTTTTCAGCACCAAGTGACCCTAAGTTTTACAACTTACTATGAATTGTTCATACACTGCGTTGTGTAAGATGCATTAATTTTATCTTAGTAGAATTAATAGAGAATATTTACCAGAGTGTTTTAGGAGGTCTTGAATCATTTTAGTGCCATAGTTTGAACTGAGCAAAAAATAAATATAGAAAATTATAATTTCTAGTAATTTCTTCTTAGGCTACCATGTCCAGTTACATACTGGTCGTCACCTAGCCTAAGGCATGTTCAAGCCTTAATGAGTATAATCTACAGAAGAACTTTGAGCCTTCCTGGAATTACTTAATTTTTGGCACATGTTTCTTTAATAGCCACAACATTTTCTAGACGTGAAAAACTTATTGTAGAGTTAAGCTTGGGAGCATGATAATTTTTTCAGAAAGTCAAGAAGTACAGACTTGACTCAGAGCTAGAACAAGACTTCAATATTTATCTGGCATGGAGGAATAGATAAGGGAATAAAACGAGTGGATAAAGTGTAGTAGAAATCCATGCTTGGAACTAAGCTATGCCTACTGCTAAAGCTCAGACTTTTGCTGGACTTTGTATACAGATGGTCTGAGTCTATTTGAATGAAGAACTCAGCAACCTCCTTGGAGAGTCATCATCTTAAAGAGAAGAGGGATTAAGGTATAACTGGAACAAAATCTTCATTACTGGGGTTGAATTTCAATTTTGAATACAGCTATCCTGATCTGGCTTCCATAATCTTAACTCTGAATTCTTGGGGTTGAGAGATGTCTTCTCTGCACCTTCCAGTTTGCTTAGTTTTCTTTTTTCTTTTCTTTTATTATTATTATTTTTTTTGGTCAAGTACTTCAAAGCTAGATTAAGGTGCTTTCTTGTTCCTTCGAAGGGCCACAAGTCAGTGTTGTATACTTTCGAAAGAGCAGACAGACTGATACTTACGTGTAGGTAATCTTCCAATTCTTTCTTTTTCATTTTAGGTGACACCCTTAAGTAAAATCCGACCACATTAGAAGCCCTTAATCTATGCCAAGCACTAGGGATACAACGAAGAGCAAGACAGATAGTCTTTTCCTTGAAAATAATTATAGTCTCATGGAGGACCTCAAAAATACGTACTACATTGGGAGGCAGAGGCGGGCAGATCATGAGGTCAGGTGTTTGAGACCAGCCTGACCAACATGGTGAAACTGTCTCTACTAAAAATACAAAAATTAGCCAGGCATGGTGGTGTGCACCTGTAATCCCAGCTACTCAGGAGGCTGAGGCAGGAGAATCGCTCGGACTCGGGAAGTGGATGTTCAGTTAGCTGAGATTACGCCATTGCACTCCAGCCTGGGCGACAGAGGGAGACTCTGTCTCAAAAAATAATAATAATAAATAAGTACTATATTAATTACATAATTACAAGACTGTTTGTTAAAGCATATGTGGGGGAACCTAATCTGATGGAATTCAGGTAAAGAAAGCCTCTTAGAGTGTGATTAAATTGATAGTTAAGGGACGGGTCGAATTAGGTAAATGAAACATAGGGAAAGCATTACAAGAACAAAAAGGAGCATGTGCAAGGACCCTGGGGGCAAGAATGAATCTGCAATGTTTGAAAAAGAGAAAGAAGCAAGTGTGGCTGTTGCAAATAGATTAAGGAGATCTGAGAGAGATGAGGCTGGGTAATAGCCAGGCACCAGGTGGTAAAAGCTCTCTCAGCCATGGTGAAGGTTTTAATTTTGCCCTAAGACTAACGGGAAGCCATAAAAGTGTTTTGAATAGAAAATGACATGACTAGAATTGCCTTATTAAAAGCTCTGTTTGGCTTTCATTGGTAAATGGATTACAAGGTAGCCAGAATGAATTTAGGAACCTGATTAGGAGGCTATGGCAATAACCAAACCAAGACGTGTTTGTGACTTTGGGCTAGGGTGGTCATTCTCCAAGTGTCATCTGTGGGTCCCTAGAGGTTCCTGGAGATCCTTTCATGAGATCTGCCTGGTAAAAATTATTTTCATAGTCACACTAAGACATTATTGGCCCTTTAAATTGTTTTGACATTTTCACTGCTGGTACAAAAGCCATAGTTCTGGAAATTTAGCTCTAATCAAGGCTGAGGCACTAAACTGTGTTTACAGTCATTAAACTCTTCATCTCTACACATTCTCAGTGAAAAACTGCAAGCATTCTTTAAGAATATCCTTGATGAAGCAGAAACATTTATTAATTTTATTAAATCTCATCCCCGACTATATATCTTTTTAATATTCTGTGTGACAAAATAGGGAAGCATTTTGCCGAAGTAGCTCAAAGTTATCACCAGCTTCCCAAAGCAGAAGCTACTTTTCTCTTTACAGTAACAGAGGTCAGGTGCTTAATGTAGCAGAAGGCTGAAGACAGCCAGGATATGGGAGTGAATGCTCTAAAATCCAGAGAAGAAAAGAGATAAACATAATGGGGTCCTATATAAATATGTCTATGGGCAATTATGAGTCACTCTGCAAAGCTATTCAACCTCTCAATCCTGACTGTTAGGTAGTCATAAATAGAGTCATAGGGTGACGCTAGAAAGCCATTGTCTGGTGGGTACTAACAGTGATCTGCTACAGCAAGCTCATAATGGATCAGAGAATGCTTTGTGTGCATCTCTTTCCAACTCTGCATTCAGTAATGTCAGGTTGGTAGCTTGGAATCAGACATTGTGTTCATATTTACACCATGCAAATTGGCAAACACTACAAATCAGGGTAGTGGAGAATGGGTTGTAAAACGTTTACCAACACACCTCTGGTCCTAGTTAGACCTCTGAATTCTTTCTCCCTCTGATGTTCCCAAGGCAAATCATTGTCTTTCTCCATGAATTCTCATTTATTTAATAATCTTTGTTTCAAAAGAAAATTTGAGATAGAAGTTGGCATTGTTTAAAATGTAAGTATTTGGCATATAATATATGATCAATAAATGTTGAATATCAAGTGTTAATTGAATAACATGTAAGTCAAATAAAGGCTAAAAATGTATATTTTCATTACCACTGATAACATTTTAAATCTGTCTCCTCATAACATGTATTTTGAATATAGCACTTACATCATATTATAATTATTTGTTTATATTTGAATGCCAAAAATCTAGCTATTATGCCAAGGAATAGAGTCACTGAATTTCCTTTTTTCTATTTATTTTCATGAAACTATATCTAGAAGAAACTAAAATTTTACTAATTCATTTTCTCAATGATACATTAGTTTAAACAGTTCTATTGTCGACATTAATTTAGAGAAAAAAATAGGGACTTCAGAATTTTGAGAGAGACTTCATTCCATCATGGTTTACAAAATTTTGTAAAGCTACTCTTCTTTAGCTGTCAATTGAAACAAAAAAATAAGCTCGCTCATAATCCATTTTCTGTCATTCATGGATTAATGGGCGAGCTTGTGGGGTGGTTATGTCATCTTTGCTTTTCTTTATTCTCTTTTTAGCTTCCTGCCACTGAATCTTTGCATTATTCTTCGGAACCCACACTACTGCCTGACCAGGGGAAATAAAGAGCTCTGAAACACAAGTATTTCTTTCACTATTTTTTTAGCAGTTCTCCAAAAATTGTTGTCATAGGAGGAGGAGGTCAAAGCAATTAACTTAAAAGGAAAGTGTTTATATTTATTAGTTTCAAATATCCATTTACCATAAAGGTGGATCTGTTTAACTTTATACACAAAAAAGGGACTAGAAATGCTACTTCAATAAAGTTGAGTTTGTTTAAAATCTCTAAGAAACTTATAAATTGTCCACTTCTACAAAGGAACAAAACTTTTTAAAATTAGATAATAACTCTTCTTCCTCCAAAAAGCTTTCACATTTCACAATCTTAAAATACATTTCCACAGCAGGTACTTTGTCATGATGAGTGCATTGGAGCATGCTCCTTGGAAGATAAACAGTGGAAGATAAACAAAATGTTGGGCTTCAGTTATAGCACAGCCTTCCAAAATAAATAAAGTGACTAGTTAATCCTTAGAGTACTGGAATTTGCTGGACTGTTAGCCAAACGAGTGTGTACATATGTTCAAATCTTGAATCTCTGGTCTGAGGAAAGAGCAGAAGGAAGATAAATGAAGGACCACTGACTGACCTTGTCCAGAGGGTGTTAAGTATTGTAGGGACCGTTCCTATTCATGAATGTGCGTGTTTGTGCATGCGCCTATGTGTGTGTGGTGGGAGATGGGAGTGAGGTAGGGAGGAAAACAGATAAGGTTAGCATCACCTTTTTTTTTGACAGTTGAAGCTAAGCAGACAGCCTCTAAAAGTCTTTTTCTGACAATTTCTAAGGCTTCCATGATAAAAATCACTTTGGGTATCTCTACCTGGGGTGAGGTTTCAGGCAGTCTGATTCTGAAGATGTTTTTTGCTGATGGTGATGCCATCTTTTTAGTTTGAAGATTCAACTAAGCTATACTACAACTCACTTGGTCTATTTGTCTCTCCACTATGTACAAGTACCTGTGTTTGTATTTTTTTTTTTTTAGCAGTCTCTCAGGATATTGGAAAACACCTAGTTCACAAACAAATACATAAAACTAGCATTAAATTTCCAACGCAGCATCTGAGGAAAGTGCAAATATGTACTGTATTGGGCACAGAAGAATCTAGCTCCCTGAACCCATTCTCGATGATCAGACTTTAATTTAATCAACATCACCATGTCCCCCAGTCGTTCATGTCTATGGCAGCCACATTGTTGGTTGCACTGGAACTAGGAAAAAACTCTCTTCACTGATTTGCATAGAAAAATAGGAGCTGAAAGAAGGAAACCAAGAGGTGTAGGTGCAATTTCCGAGAGACTCATCAATTCTCTTTAGTTCCCAGAATAACTGTTTCCTACTCTTGGCAGGTCGACCTTTGGGGCAATGTGTGATTTCTCTTTCTGGGCCAGTAAATAGTGAAGGTCAATTCTATCGTGTGGGATAGGGGTCAAGAAAAAAGGAGAAGAAAAATGGCTTTCTGTATTAGTATTAGTTGGGGGAATTTTACCTTTTCTTTTTAATCTACATACTTGCCTCTGAATAACAATGCTATTTCAAATATTTAATTCAAGACACACGTTGGTGTCAAGTTGCAGTAAAGTACCACTTTTGATTTTTCAGGCCCTTAGGAGTGTTATACTTTATTCCTAAAATTTCCTTGAGATCTTAGCATGTTTCTATTCTTTTTTCATGCCCTTCAGTTTATTTCTTACTACTACTTCTGGAGTTTGATTTGTGGATCAAGCTAATTCACACTGAGTCAATAGAGATATGCATTTTGAAAACTTACCTTTGAGCAGCTATTTTACCATGTTATTTTTCCTGTAACAACTGACATCCTCTAAAGGAGAGTTATGTTCCTTTAACCTCACAAAACACAGTTTGATATTTCAGAAAAATGTATGGTTTACAAATCAAAAGTAACATGTGGCAGAAACATCCTTTGTGAAAACTAAAAGGAGGGATAATTAAGCACAGTTCTTAGTTTAAGAAGACCCTATGTGTATAATTAAAGTCAGAATTCAGAGTCATGTAAATGGCTCTGCTGGAATTATATCAACACATGTAGGTGAAAAGGAGAAAAACAACAAAAAGTTACGTCACATTGTAGTAATTATTTCTTTACTTCCTAAAAGTGCCATGAGAAGACTTTTAAAGGACCTATTCTAAGTTGCAATAAATCAGAAATAGTTCACTGTTCAATCAACAAATAATTTTTAGTATTTATCATTTGCCAGTCAAACTGCTAGGTCTGCTGCTTTTATAAAATACTTTTTTCTTCTTGTCTATCAGAATGAAGAATTTAAGATTCAGTGTCTTCAAAATGACATGTAAATAATTTTCTTTTAATTTAGTAGATATTTAATAATCATTCTAAGTACTTACATATAATTACTTATAATTTTTTTTTTTGAGACAGAGTCTTGCTCTGTTGCCCAGGCTGGAGTGCAGTGGCACAATCTCGGCTCACTGCAACTTCTGCCTCCTGGGTTGAAGCAATTCTCCTGCCTCAGCCTCCCAAGTAGCTGGGACTACAGGCATGCACCACCACGCCTGGCCAATTTTAGTATTTTTAGTAGAGACCGGGTTTCGCTATGTTAGCCAGGTTGGTCTCAAACTCCTGACCTCAGGCAACCCGCCTGCCTCTGCCTCCTAAAGTGCTGGGATTACAGGTGTGAGCCACTGCACTCAGCCACTTATAAATATTAATTACAGAATATGATTTCTAAAAATCTTAGTTTGAAAATTTCAGATCAATAAGAAGCAGTCAGCAACTGCATGACTACTCTAAAGCATTCTAGATAAGAAATCAAATCTCCCAGCCTGGGCAATATAGCAAGACCCCATCTCTACAAAAAATTAACCAGGTATGGTGGCACATGCCTGTAGTATCAGCTACTCAGGAGGCTGAGGTGGGAGGATTGCTTAAGCCTAGGAGTTTGAGGTAACAGTGAGCTATGATCAGCCTGAAAAAAAAGAAAAAAAGAAAAAAAAAGGAAAAATGAAAAAGAAAAGAAAATAACTTAGAATTTCATTTTAACAACAACATAATGAGGTATATAGTTAAAATTAACAAGACTTGGTCTATATTATCTCTCTTCTCCTACATGCATCTTTAAGTAAGGGTTACCCTCATGCCTTGGTACCAGCTGATTGATGAAGTTGTACAACTCACACTCTAATTCCATACCCAGTAATCCCAGGACTTTCTGCATGCTCCCATTCCAGTCCACTTCTACCTATTTTTTGCACCTTGGATTATATTCTCATTGCCAGCCCTGATCCAGGCTGTGGTTCTGTTGTTCATACTTGGTTTCTACATCTATGACTCTTCATGCTTTTTAAGACCAATGATTTGGACCCTCCATTTCCTTTCTGGTTTTGGCTCCTTCTTGCAGAATTCCTAGCCTGGTTTTAACATGTCAGGCTCTAGTCCTCAAGCTTTGTGATATCTGGCCAGTGCCCTGGGTGACCCCATTCAGGTTATATTGCAGGTTATATTTTATATATTTAAAATAGTGAATGAAATAAGATTCACAGTAGCCATGGTATGTGCATTTTTATCTTCAAATGAGAAACCACTTTTCTGATGTATGTGTTTAAAACCTATGTTTATTTTTCTGGTAAAATGCTCTATTTATTTATCAGCAAAATGCTAATAAGAGTTATTTGAGATATAAATATAGTTTTGGGGTGTTTTTTACATTTTGACCAATTCAAAAGAATTTACTGAAGTCCATAACTATATTTGGTTAAATCATAAATGGTAATGTATATGAAAGCATTTTAAACAGTTTAATTGTTCTGCACATGTTTGTGGTTATGTTATTAGGCATAGCTGGTAGTCTCAAGAATAGGTAATGCCTTTGCTTAACATTAAATCTATAGTTGAGTCAGATTTATGTAGAAAGTGGCTTTTCACTATATAAAATTTTATGTATTAATATCTCAATTAGGAAATAATTTTATGACACCTATACAAAGAATAGTATCAAAATGAGCGATAAAAATGAATATTACTTTCAAATATGCTTACCTTACTTTTTAGTTTTATTTTATTTTATTTTTGAGAGGGAGTCTCTGTCTTATTGCCCAGGCTGGAGTACAATGGTAAGATCTTGGCTTACTGCAAACTCCGCCTCCTGGGTTCAAGCAATTCTCTTGCCTCAGCCTCCCAAGTAGCTGGGATTACAGGGGCCTGCCACCACGGCCAGCTAATTTTTGTATTTTTAGTAGAGATGGGGTTTCGCCATGTTTGCCAGGCTGGTCTCGAACTCCTGACCTCGGGTGATCCACCCGCCTTGGCCTCCCAAAGTGCTGGGATTACAGGCATCAGCCACCATATCTGGCCTTTTTAATTTTATTAATATGCTGAAAAGACTTGGTTTTGATAAAATGCTGAAGATTTGGTTGAGGATTTTCATACTTTTAGAATCTCCCTCCCCACACCTCATACAAATACAGTTTCCTTTCAAATAATATTCTCTCCTGGTAGAATACAAGATTAGATAGCTATCGAAAGTAGCCACATGACAATTATCTTGAAGAATAGCATGTACTTCACCTAGCAGTAGAAACTTGGATTTTTCTACCTTTTAAAAGATAGGAAATTTGTGTGTTATTTCTGGTATTCCAAGGGAAGAAATTTGAGTGCTCTTCAAGGGATGGGTCAGCTGAACTCATGAAACATTTTGAAAATTATATTTTATTTGAAAATTATATTTCAAAAGTTATATAACTGACTTACTTATGATATAAGAATCATGTCACCATCTACAGCATTTATAATCTATATATGAATATATTCAATACATTTAATTTTAGTTCTAAATATTGTACTCAAATGAAAATAGTGCTCACTGGAAAAAAATTCTTTTCATAGCTATTTTTTTTTCTAAATGTAAATGAAAAACATGCAAAATCAAAGTCACATCAGAAAAACTGACCAAGGGGAATGGAGGGAAGTTCATGTATACTCAGAACTCATGGAACTCTATCTTTGGCTGAAGACTTTGTAAATAAATCTTGTACAACATAGTGGACTGGGGTTAGAGGCTATTTAGTGTAAATAAAACAAGGCTTGCATTTGGCATACTATATTACATAAGACTTTCTCCCAAGAATTTTAAATATTGGAATTCATAATAGAAAGCCAAATATGTCTTTGGAAGTCTAATGGGTTGTTAAAAATGCTCTTCAATTATATGACATTTTAAAACATGTATGTTGGGACTATGAGCTATGGAGTATTTGAAACATCCTTATGATACTTGTTCTGGGGCTATGCCTGCAATTTCCAAATTTGGGAGATCATTGAACTTTATAAAGAGAAAAAACTTACTGCCTACTATGTATAAGGTTTTTCATTTATATCTCTGTTTCTTATAACAACCAACAAGGTAGGCATTCTACCCACAAATTATGGATAAAGACAGATAAGCTTTAAGGGTACTTCTCAAACTTCATTTTTTCATTTCTTTGTGTGTCTTCAAGAAGCAAGTAAACTTATGCTTCATTCATTGAGAGAGATATGTTTATCCACTACAGATAGAGGAAATGGTGCAATTCACACACCTGCAGAAACTCCAGGGGTGGTTGAGCATGTGACGGATGATTGAACCAAAGGTTTCCTTTCAAGGGTAGAAGTTTAAAATATGGAGAAGATCAGTGAAAGAGCAGAGCATAGACGTATGCACTTGGAAGAAGGTACTGTATATATACATATATATGTATGTTTCATATCTTCATTTGGAATCTCAAGGTGGGTGCTGAGGAACATGATTTTCTTTCTGTATTGTGTGTTCTTTATTCTTTATTCTTCTCCCTTTTCCAATAATTGCTGCACATGCAGGAACTAGCTCATTTACTGGCTTTGAATATATACAGATCCAGGAGATATGAAATAATTTTAGGAGCCACAGAAAATACTGTAAACTTTTCACTCCTCAGTGTCTTGACACTCAGATTCTTGTGGAGGAAAACCCTAGAGACTCCTTCAATTCAATTCAGTTCAATTCAATTAAAAAAGTATTACCTTTCTCAGAAGACCATCTGTTATGCCTCTTTCTGATTGTTCTTCTCTCTCTTCTTGAGGGTCAACTTGAAAAACCTGGCCCCTGAGTTTCACCTTTCAAAATCCTTTTCTCATTAAAAAGTAAAAGTGAGACAAAGATGAGATGAGGGGTGCTTATATGAAATCTCTTATGTGAATTTGTTTTAAGGTAACTTATTTGAAGCTCTGACTCTCTTCTTTTGATCCCTCAGCCCAAACAATCCACCAGCAACTCATGAGCTAGCAGCAGAAAAGATGACAGAGCTGGGGCTGGCAGAGCGAGGTATGAAGACAAGTGTGACTTTTATCACCTTTGACATAACCTTATATGAGTCATATTTGTGTCCCTCTGGTTCCAAATTTTATTACCAGTGGAAAATCCCCCAAAAAAGGACATCAAGTTTAAAATTTAGGTACATCCCAGCTTCTTTGTATAATGTAGAATCATAGAAGTTTAGAGCTAAAATGAACTTTGTTTCTCCATTGAGTCCCATGTCTTCGGCTGCCTTAGAAAGAAAAAAGATAAGCATAATACCTTCTGACATATGCCAAGCGAAGTACAGCATTAGGCTTTTTATATACATATTCTCTATACATGTATTTTATAATCTTTCAAATTCTTACAATAACCATCAATTTAGGAATCATTATCCCCAACTTATAGTTGAAAACTCTGATGTTAAGAGAATTTAGGAAGATTTTAAGATTTTTAAGGGCAGAGGAAGCACATATTTTTAAAAATTACTCTGATTGTACCAGAGAAAACATTTTCAGGGTATAAATGCAGATATGAGAAAACCAGCTGTGGCTTATTGCATTAGTCTCAGCAAGTCAGGATGTCAGCCTGGATTAGAGTCAGTTGAGATGAAGAGAAAGAAATAAGATCAGTAGAAATTTAGAGTATAGAAGTGATTGGACTTGGTTATAGATATGTTGTCAGAGGAGAGGAGAAAGAGAAGAAAGCCACATTTAACAACCAGTGTTTGGCTTGAAGAACTGGCTGGATGGTGGAGTCATTTGCAAAGATGAAAAATCCTAACAAGAGGATTTGGGAAGTGGAAATGAGGCAGGGAGCAAAGGATGGGGAAGGAGATTGTGAACTGCTGCCATGATACAGGGAATTTTTCAAATAGGTTTTATTTTTTGGATTGTAGATCTGGGAATACATATTCTATCAAATGCCCACTCAACCCCTTTTTTTCTCCCCTCATCCACATGGCAATCCCAAGGGTTCTTGAGCCTTGAGTTTGAAAATACAGATGCTAACTGCATTTTCTAGATAGCTGTAGAGGTTGACATTTATCAACTCACTTGATCTAAGACCATGTTGTAAGGAAAAAGGCTTTGCTGCAGCCAGGCAGGCATAGGCAGAGGTAAACATCCTGCATGACTCAGCAGGATTGGAGTGCAGGTGCACATTCCCATGCTTTATATAATCACAGCTATGTAGACATAACATAGAGAAGCTCATCACCTGGTTCTCAGCCACTATGGTTTGTGAGGTGTATAAATGTAACACTGACACTGTGAAGGAGCTGCTGAATAAAGCCATGTCTCATCTACCTGCTGTCTCTTGAGTGTTCTTCTAGCTCACTGTGCCCCATCTACCTACTCCCCTCAGACCTCAGCTGGGGCTTGAACCTGACATATGTGATCCCCTTAGACTTAGCTAGATTTTGGTACATTGAAAGAAAGGGTATTATTTTAGAAGAATAATGTGTAATAAGGATATCACCTGAGTTTAAACTGGGATTTTAAATTTTGGTGTGTGTTTGATAAAAAGGTGCAGCTAAAAGCTCAAAGAGGTGATTTGTGTGAAATAATTTACATAAGTAGGAAAGTGTCTTCAAATAAAAGGGTGTGTGGGGGTAGAGATGGAAAGGGATATGAATGGACAAGAGGCTCTCTCCTTTACTGATGGGTCTCATGGTCTCAGTCTGAACCCTGATGGAGGCAGGGGCTACAGGAGGACACTGAAGATTCCGTTTTCCCAGGCATGGAGTCACCTATCAGGTGGCTTAGGGGCCAAAGGGATGAAGCAGGATACAGGTTAGGGAAGAGCACCATTTTCACCATATCTGGGGATAATACAGCCTGGTTCTGAAGTGATAAATGTTGTTTCAACTTGAGGGTTTGCACTTTAGGTTTGCACCAGGATAGGTGTTGGTACTATGAACAGGGAGCTAATGTTAAGAACCATTCTCAAGTGTTTCTGCTAGCCCTCAACAAGGGATGCCAGGCAGAAAGATCTGGGAGGAGTTCTTGCCAACTCTGTTCTATCTATTTGGGGACTACAGAAATATATAAATGAGACTCTGCAATTATACATAGGGCCATGAGATTGAGCTATGCTGTACTGTGGTCCTGTTAGTAAACACAGGGTGGTGAGGCCCGGGGGAAATGGGGATTACACTAGAAAAGTAGTATGCTTCAGAACAACTGATGGAACTTATTTTAAAATGACCCATGCCCATGCCCCACCTCCAGAGATTCTGATTTAGAAAGCCTAGGGTGACATCGTGGCAGCTGTGTGGTGCCAGAGCTCCATGAGTAGTTCCAATGCTTATGCTCGGTTAAAAACCACTGCATTTAATTTATCAGAGTTGAGTCAGAGGTGGAAATGGCTAGCAAAGGAGAAGAAATTTAGATTTTTGGAAGTATTTCCCTTTTTGACTTTGTTTTATATTCTTGTCTCCTTCTCCCTAGCTTTCCACATTCCTATCAAAATAGCTTCCTTTCACTAATATTGGTTTTCTTTATTCCTCACTGAAGCTTTCTCCGAAGGAGAATTACTGGAAGATTCAGCCAGCCTTAGTCTCTTCATACTTGGACTCAGTTGAAAAGAAAATTTAAGAATGTGAACATCCTTTTTTTCTTCCGTAGAAGAAAATGGCTCACAATCTTATTTTGTTTGATCAGCTCAATATTAAATAATTATGTGAATATTTTTCTTGAAGCATCCTCTCTCTTCCACTACTATTTCCACAGCTCACTCTACTGTTATTTTTTGCTTAAAAGTTATCAATGGAATTTAGACATCAATGTACCTTCAGCTTTATTTCTCCAGTCTGGTTCCACAGGCTGCAAAAATAATCCTCCAGAGTTGTAAGCCACAAAAATGACCCCTCACCAAACACACCTTAGTCCATTCCTATGTAAACTAGGGAAGTATGTCATTCTTTTGTAGAATCTATATCTATAGCATTAAAAATAAACTGGGTTAGTGACTTAATTCTTGTTCAATGATTCCTTTATTTTCCAGTGTTATTTACAATTTTCAATACAATGGCATGCTTGCTTTCTTGAAATAAAGCTGAAATATAATAACTGTAACAATTTTTTAGTGCAAAATTTCAAATGTCCATTCTATTAACTGAGACAATAGAGGTCAAAGTCACATCAGGAATTAAACATATCTTTCTCCATTTATTCCCAGGAATGAAAGAGAGAGAACAGATCAGTGTTCAGTTTGAAAGAGCCATAATTCAGCAGTCTTTCTACATTACCTCTCAGAAGAAGGAGCCTGCGTGTCTAAAGAGAGAAGTGAAGTTTAAGTACTGGAAAAAAGGAAAGTCTTCAGCCTTGGGAATGTAATAACTTGGGGTCAGCTGAGAACCCTGAGGAGTACTGACCCAATCAGCTGCTGGGAGAAGCAACATAACTGTTCTGCTGGAGGGAGAAACAAATTCTAATCAGATGTGAGCCAACCATCCAGGGAGCTTCTGTTGTCATGAGAAAAGGAAGTGCTCTTCCTTTCAACTGGAAAACTAGAATGTGCCACTTTTTTTTTTGTTAATGCTCCCTCTTTTCTTTTTTTATTAGCTTTGTAATAAAAATTTAATTTAAAAGTTGATATGCAAACAAGAAGTGTGTAACAATCTGAATATTTAACATTGATAGATTTATCTATTTTAGAAAATTAAAGTGAATATATCTGAGTTTTAGAGTTTAATGTTTACTGCACACAGGATGAAACAGAAACTAAACTTTGTTACATTTTAAAAAAATTCTTTAACTTATTCAGTTGGATTTACTGTTTGTAAAGTGAAAAGAAACTCTTTTTCTCCAAAATTTTTGTCCTTTACTGAGTGACTTTAGAAAATTGATTTCACTATTCCAAGTTTTAGTTTTTTATTCAGAAATTAAGAAATATGTCAGTATGTGTCTATTATTACTGTAGATCACTTCTTGGCCTTTTGGCTAAGATCAAGTGTATTATTATTATAGAATGGGTTCTCAGATAAAGAAAAAAACTAAGAATTTTCTCAGATTTTTGGGAGTATTTCATTATAAAAACAAAAACTATATAAGATTAAATTGATATTACCTTTTCGATGGACTCACTTGAAAAAGAGTTACAAGATGCAATTTGAGGAGTTTTACGGGCCAATGTTAAGGCTAGGCGTACATTTTCTATTTTGAAATCTCTGGTATCTTTGTGGTACCCAGAATATGTAGTGAGGTAAATAGATATCACCTTAAGAAATAGAAAAAAGAAAGAATAAAAAGAAACACCTTCTATTTCTCAATGCTTATTAACTAAAAATGCAAAATTTATTCACATTTTTCAATAGAGGGGTCATATGGTTTGACACATCAAATACCATATAAATAGTGGTAACACCAAAGAGAGGCTTGAGGGCCTCTTTTAGTGCCCTGCCTCTTCCTACAGCCACTCCACAAGATTTCATAATGCTTTTTCCATGTAGACAACTGACATTTTCTCAGTTATATAAAAATTGTCTTTTGAAACACTTCTATTTTCATTGATCTGTGAGTTGTGGTCTAATTAAAAACAGGTAAGACACGTTCCTGAACTTTCCCACCCTCTACTTTCTTCTGCCCCTAAATTTCTCCATGTGAACATGAGATTCCAGCAAATACTTCAATGAATACGGAAACATAAATTTGAGTGTTTATTGTCTTCAAAGAAAGCAAAAAGAATAGTGCCAGTGTATTATAAAGACTCATACTTTCACGCAAACAAACTCTTTACTGAAGGAAAAGGGACAAAGATCATTTCTGGAGAACGGAAAGACTCAAATAATTTTATCGTCCATGTTCCACAGATGATTGAGATGAAGTCATATCATTATAACTAAGCTTTTATTCTATCATTTTTATATGTGTGTTTCATAGAAAAGCTATATGAGAAAATACAGAAATGAGGGGGATTATCTGTGTTATTATTATTTTTTAAAAATTCTCGAATTGGCGGCCAGGCGTGGTAGCTCACGCCTGTAATCTCAGCACTTTGGGAGGCCGAGGTGGGCGGATCACCTGAAGTCGGAAGTTTGAGACCAGTCTGACCAACATGGAGAAACCCCGTCTCTACTAAAAATACAAAATTAACCAGGTGCGGTGGCGCATGCCTGTAATCCCAACTACTCAGGAGGCTGAGGCAGGAGAATAGCTTGAACCCAGGAGGTGAAGGTTGCAGTGAGCTGAGATCGTGCCATTGCACTTTAGCCTAGGCAACAGGAGTGAAACTCCATCTCAAAAAAAAAAAAAAATTATCGAATTGGCTTGGGTTTTGACAGTTTCTATCCACCACTGACTTCTATACATCTAAACCTCACACATGCAGCCTGGCCAACATAGTAAGACCCTGTCTCTACAAAAATAATTTTTTTTTTTAATTAGCCAAGGATGGTTGTGCACACCTATAATCCTAGCTACTTGGGAGGCTGAGGCAGGAGGATTGCTTCAGCCCGGTGAAATAGAATTGCACCACCACACTCCAGTCCATGATCGCACCACTATCACCCAGCTTGGTCATAGAGCAAAACTCTGTCTCTAAGAAATAAAATAAATACATGAATGAATAAACAAACAAAACTCACACATATCGGGACTAGAGGAAAAACAGAGTACATTTTTTTGATCTCAGAGACTGGTAGATAGGAGTAATTAAGCAGATATTAGCCTAAGGAAATACTCTGTTTAAAATTTTCTTTTACAGTTATTTGACAAGAAATCTTAGAGTCCTCACTTTCTGGGAGCTCAGAGAAAGGTAAAAGCCTTAGCTGAATTTTAATCTTTCAATCATGTCCTTATTGTGAGAAATAAGGACACAACTGAGGTTGAAATGCCCATCTGAGATATCCCTTGAGATACAGCTTTAGTTCTGTTTCATCAAAAGCATATTAAGAAGTCACAATGTGTAAAACATTGTAGTTTGGGGATGGATAGAAAGAGGAATTAGACATGGCCTCTGGTTTAAAAGGAGATTTTAATCTGGTGAGGAGACTGATTGGAGAGAGTATACAATCAGATTTAGGGAGTGAATGAAATAGAAGTTGTGGGGAAAATGCTGAAAGTGGTCTAAGTAGCCAAGGCTGCAACTGTGGTTCTGATAGGCAAAATGTTATTGTTGGGGATGTCTTTTAATCCCTCTCTTTGCTGAGTGCCCTAAGAGCTACACTGCCTAGGTCTGAGGGGGATACTTGTAAATAAATCCCATCTGAATTGGGAATCAAGAGCACCCATTAGTCTGCACAAATATCAAGTATTTTTACAACATCTATAGTCTCAGTGGTTCTTAAGCCTTGCAACAGTGTGTATCTTTTAGAAAATGTAAATAAACTAAGATCTTTTCTCATAGAAGTGGACAAAAAAAAAAAAAGCACACGAACAAATTCAAGGACTTCTTCCTAAAGTCCTTAGGCAAATCATCTTATCTCTCTGTGTCTCAGTTTCTCAATCTGTAAAATAAGAGTGATAATACCTGCTTTATTAAGTAGTGGGGAGAATTAAATGGGAGAATTATATAAAGTATCTAGCACAGATCCCAGGGCAAATGTGCAATAAATGACAGCCATTATTATATTCTTTCTTTCTTCCTTTTTACTATGAGACTATGCTGTTTCCTTAACTGTGACTGATCCTATCACAGAGACAAGGCTGGGGAGTCAAATAAGGGACTGGTCACCAAGTAAGGCAAATGAAATAAAGGGGATAGATGAGATTCATGCCCAGGCAAAAATATGATAGAATAAGGAAATCTGAAAACTTTTACAGGAAGTTATCTGGGGAAATGACTAGGAGAATATGTAAAATAACAATGAAGATGCTGTTTTAACTGTAGCTATTTTGTGAATTTAATATAATGCTAATGCTAATGGTATTAATTTCAAAATCGATGGCAAATGCACACTTATGAAGAGCTTATTATATGCCAGGCATTGTGCTTAGCTTGGCTTACATAGGTCACCTTTTTTAATTCTCATAATATAAAATAATACAGCCCAAAATACCCCATCTGAAATTCTAAAATAAAAAGCCTCTGAAAACTTACATTTTGCAATGATTGATTCAGTAGCAAAACCTGAACTGAACTGCCAGAGGGTGTTTTTAGTCTGTATTTATCTCACTTAGAGTGAATATTCATGCATTTTGAGGCAAAAATCTTAATATTTGGTCATGGTGTTTTCTGTGACCTCACTGGGGTAATACTCCATAATTCCATGTGGACTCTATCCCGTGTGTACAATAGTCCAAATTCCAAAATTCACCTTGCCACCAGGATTTCTGATAAGGTAGGGTGGGCCTTTGAAAACAGTAACATTTATTGATAACTTGCTGTGTACTAGGCTTTGGTTCAAGTCTTATGTTTATTTATTTTATCCCCATAATAATCTTCAGAGGAAAATATACTTATCATCTTTCCTGCTTTACAGTTGAGGTACAGAGAGGTCAGGGAACCCAGGGTTACCAGACAGTAACTCAGAAACATAGAATTTGAACCCAGGCCATCTGCATCTGGGAAGATTTTGCTGAAATACTATACATAATACTTCATTTATATTATTGTAATTGTTATCCTTACTTTATAGCTGAAAATGCTGAGGATTAAAGATCCACTAATTTAACCAAGATAAAGTGTCTGTGTGATCTTGAGCAAGTGACTTAATCTCTCTGGGCCTCAGCTTTCCATTCTGTAAAATGAGGGTAATGATAACCCATACTGCATTGTTGTGGGGATTAAATGAGTTTAAAGCAATGAGAGCAGTGCCTGACATACCTCACGTAATCTATGCATCTTAGATCTTACTACTTTTTACAACTAGGCCATGTGAATGCTAGAAGAAAAGAGAAGGATATGATGGAAGTCAATCCTCATGCAAAGATTTACTATAGAAAAGGTAAAAAATAATATTTTTCACATATTAAATCAGTGTTTTCTTTATTTTTTGTTCCTTAGTCCTTAGGTGTATGGTAGCTGCCTCATTTGTTGAATCAATCACCTGGTGAATGGCATGTATTGATTCAGGGTGAGGGTAGATACAGAACAAACAGGTCTTTTATTCTTCTCTGAGTCCCCAGGCTGACATTTTTTAATCGATTGCAAGACTAGTCATAAAGCTACTCTTTGTTAAAGAACAAAAGCGTTTTATGTATCCCCCATATTTCCCTTTACATTCAAAAGCGTGGGCTTGGTTCTTTCAAGTCTTAGAGTATTGTATTTACATGACGCTAAAGCATAAAGAAAACTGAGACTATATTGCAGGGGAAGTTTCTTTATGACAAGAAAGGAGAATTCCCTTTCACTAAGGGAAGTAGAATTTAGAAACTAGAGAAAGAGAATGGGAGAGTTATAGGTATGAGTGACTTGACTCACCTATTTGGATACTAGTGCCCTTGGGAGAGAGAAGGGGGAATGTGGTAAACTCTTTAGCAAAGCCCTGCATTTAGACTGGTGTTGGTACTATGTAGCCTCTAGGCAGAAGAGCAATGCCTGAGGAAGTGTTTCAAGGCCACCAGAAAGAATTGTGCATTCTGTGTCATGGTGAGGAAAATCAGCTGATGGCTGCAGGGTCACCCACAAGGGTGGTAATCAGTAGAGCAGACAAAAGATTTAGATAATCAGTAGAGCAGACAAAAGCCACTATAGGGACTTTAGAACTAGGGAGCATGACAAGATCCAGAGGCATCCACAGATGACACCTCAAAAACACAGGACAGGACCAGACTAGTCAGACCTCAGAAGGCACTGGTGTAGGATATCCAAGATGAGAGAGGGAAGGGAAAATCCCAGCAAAAGACAGCGCATGGACCAAAGGTCTCTCTCTTTGCTACCATGCTGACTGGGACCCCAATGTCAGTTATAGAGGAAAGAGAGTTAGGAGAGACTCTGTAGTGGTGGAGAAACAGTTGTGACTAATTTATATTGACTGGTTTCCTCCCCCAAATATTTTAAAATCAAAACAACCTCAGTTATTATAATTTTACTTCGTCAATTTTATTCACTTTGCTGGCTAGTAGAAGGAATTGGACTCCAGAGATTATGAGATCAAATAATAAATGCTTTTTATTATTTTTACAGCTGAAGGTACATTTCAATTTTATTTTTATATTTCAAAAGTATGACAGGATTTTCTTTTTTTGTATTATACTTTAAGTTCTGGGATACATGTGCAGAACATGCAGGTTTGTTACATAAGTATACACATACCATGGTGGTTTGCTGCACTCATCAACCAATCACCTACATTAGGAATTTCTCTGAATGCTATCCTTTCCCTAGTCCCCTACCCCCTGACAGGCCCTGGTGTGTGATGTTCCCCTCCTTGTGTCCATGTGTTCTCATTGTTCAACTCCCACTTATGAGTGAGAACATGCGGTGTTTGGTTTTCTCTTCCTGTGTTAGTTTACTGAGAATGATGGTTTCCAGCTTCATCCATGTCCCTGCAAAGGACATGAACTCATCCTTTTTTATGGCTGCATAGTATTCCATGGTGTATATATACCACATATGGACATTTGGGTTGGTTCCAAGTCTTTGCTATTGTGAATAGTGCTGCAATAAACACACGTGTGCATGTGTCTTTATAGTAGAATGATTTATAATCCTTTGGGTATATACCCAGTAATGGGACTGCTGGGTCAAATGGAATTTCTGGTTCTAGATCCTTGAGGAATCGCCACACTGTCTTCCACAATGATTGAACTAATTTACACTCCCACCAACAGTGTAAAAGCGTTCCTATTTCTCCACATCCTCTCCGGCATCTGTTGTTTCCTGACTTTTTAATGACCGCCATTCTAACTGGTGTGAGATGGTATCTCATTGTGGTTTTGATTTGAATTTCTCTAATGACCAGTGATGATGAACTTTTTTTCATACATTTCTTGGCCACATAAATGTCTTCTTTTGAGAAGTGTCTGTGCATATCTTTTGTCCACTTTTTGATGGGGTTGTTTTTTTCTTGTAAATTTGTTTAAGTTCCTTGTAGATTCTGGACATTAACCCTTTGTCAGATGGATAGATTGCAAAAATTTTCTCCCATTTTGTAGGTTGCCTGTTCACTCTGATGAAGTTTTGCTGTGCAGAAGTTCTTTAGTTTAATTAGATCTCATTTGTCAATTTTGGCTTTTGTTGCCATCACTTTTGGTGTTTTAGTCATGAAGTCTTTGCCCATGCCTATGAGTATGACAGGATTTTCTAAAATCAAACTCCATTCTAAATTATGTCAGAGTTTGGCCTCGGGAGATAATGGGGATGCATAATCACCCTTCATCCATAAACAACTAGAAAACTAGACAAAGTTGAGGAAATAACTGTTTTATGATACTTGATAGTAGGTAGCATGAGACGGTGAACCTTGAGGAAAGAGAAACAAATGAGTTGAGCCATACCTTTGCCCAGACTTTCTACCTGCAGTTAATTTCCATTGCAGCATGCACAGGAAGAGAAATCCAAACAAAGCTTGGTGATGTCAGTGAGTTGAGGAGAGAGAAATAGGCATCTGGGGAAGGTAAGGCAGTTAGGATTTGTGGAGCAGATTACTGAGAATGAAGAAGTTATGCAGAAAAAGTGTTCCAGGAAGCTTCATAGGAATTCCATTGAGTCTTTGGCTGAATGTCAATCTACAAAGACATCACTGGATGTGAGCAATTTCAGAGAGAGAAACAACTATGAAGGAGCTGTAAGCGGAACAATCCCTGGAGCTTACAAAGGTCTGGGAATCATCTGAATTCCCACAAACCAAAGTGAAGAGACTTTCATGAATATATGATGCATGTAGCAGAAACCTAGAAGAACCTCTCATTAAAAGTGAGGCTAAAAGAGCACTACAGTAAAGGTTATCTAGATCCACACTAAAAGATATAACAAAACACAGCACCCTAAAATGTAAAACTACAATGTACAACATCCAGGAAAAAAATTCCTCCATATGTGAAGAAGCAGGAAAATGAGAACCATATGTTGAAGAAAAGTCAGTCAATAGAATAAACACAAAATTAAAAAGATGGCAAAAATCATACATGTTTTGTGCTATTTTAAAGTTCTTGTCTGTTAATGCTTTGTTTTATTGCTTTATCTTGTTTTATTTTACATCTATGTGTAAAAATATGTATCTATATATGATGCTATATGTATAGCTCTATATATCATCATATATATATAGAAATATATATACCAAATATATATATATGGGGTATATATACATATATATCTGATATATATATCTGAATATATATATAGCATCATATATATATGAAATATATATATATATAAAATCCTGAATAAAATGAGGACAGAAATGGAAAACATAAAAAAGACCCAAATGGAAATACTAATGACAAAAATGAAATAATTTTTGAAATGAAAAATTTGCTGCATGGGATAAACAGCATATTTAGATACTGTGGAAGGCAGTATTATGGCACATAAAGATGTAGTGATAAAAGTATCCAAAATGCAGCACAGAGAAATAAAGACTGAAAAAGATTCATCTCTCTTGACCTATGAGAAAATATCAAGTGTCTTAATGTAAGTACAATTGGAATTCCAGAAGAAGGAAAGAAACAATAAATATTTTTAAAAGAAATGGCGAAAATTTTCCCAAATTTAATTTAAAAAACTATAAATTCACAGATAGAAAAGGCAAAATAAAGTCCAAGTAAAATAAGCATAAATAAAACCTTGCCAAGTTTCATTAGAATCAAGCTGCTGAAAAGCTGTCAAAAAGGGAGTCTTAAAATTAGCAAGAGAACAAAGACACATAGCATCCAGAGAAACAAAGACAAAAATCACATCAGATTGCTTGTCAGAAATTATGCAAATTCAAAGACAATAGGTTTAGCTCTCTAAAATGCTGACCAAAGAAGGTGTCAACTTATGCTTCCATATCCAGTAAAAATGCCTTCCAAAAATGAATGCAATTAAAATTGACAAGCTTACTGAATAATTTACATGGAAATTCAAAGGATCTACAATCTCTAAACAATTTTTTAAATAACAACCATGGTGGACTTACACCATCTGATTTCAAGGTTTATAAATCTACAGTAATCAAGGCAGTACAATAGTAGCAAAGAATAGACATTTAGATTAATGGAACAGCAATGACAGTCCAGAAATAGGACAATTACACACAGTCAATTGATTTTCAAGAATGGTGTAAAAATTTGATGGAGAAAAGATAGACTTTTCAGTAAATTATGCTGAAATAACTGGATATCTGTACGGGAAAAATGAATCTAGGCCCTTTCATTAAACCATACACACACAAAAATTCAAAATAGGTCATAGACCTAAATATAGAAACTAAAACTATGAAACTTTTTAGAAGAAAACATAGGAGAAAATATTTATGACCTTGGACTAGGCAAAGATTTTTGGATAAGACATAATCATAAACCACAAATAAAAAAATTTATGAATTGGACTTCAAAGTTAAAACTTTTACTTTCAAAAAGATACTGTTAAGAAAATGAAAAAGAAAGCTACAGAATGGGAAAAAATATTTGCAAAACATCTGTCTGACAAAGAATATATATATGTATATGTACATATGTATATATAAATATATGTAGTATAAAGAACTCTTGTAACTCATTAAGAAAACCAAGAACCCAGTTAAGAAATAAGCAAAAGATTTGGACATTTCATAAAACAAGGCATATGAATGGCTAACAAGCTCATAAAAAATACTCAACATCATTTGTCATTAGGAAAATACAGGTAAAAAATAAAACACCACTAAATACTGCTATACACACATTAAAATGTCCTAAATTGAAAGGCTGACAATTCCAAGTGTTGGCAAAGATGTAGAGAAACTGGAACCCTCATGTACTGCCAGTAGGAATGTAAAATGTCACATCTACTTTGTATAACAGTTTGGCAGTTTCTTAAAAAATTAAATCTACACTTACCATAGGATTCATTGCATCTGAAAAAAAAAGATAGTACTATATTTTGTTTTTAAACATATGTAGATGTAAATTGTAAGAAAATTGTAACACAAGGAAGGAGAGGAGAAAATGAAATTATATTCTTGAATTTATATATTATATATGTTAGCATAATTCTAATTAAAAGCAGACTGTGATAATTTAAACATGTACACATATTATAAATCCTAAAGCAATAACTTAAAAAAGAAAAACATTATCCACCTAATAAAGAATAGTGCAGAAAATGTGGAATTATGAAAAAATATTAGTCTGAGAAAAGGCAGGAAAAGAGGAAAAAGAAAACTAGAAAAACAAAGCAAGTGGGAAAAATAGAAAACAGCAAGACGGTAAACAAACTCAACCATACTAATGATTCATTAGCTCTGTGTGGTCTAAAAACTCCAGTTCGTAGAAAGGGATTAATATTTTCAGGTTGAATATAAAAACAAAACCCAATTATATGTTATTTAGTAATTTATGCAATTTAAATATGAAGACAAAAGTATGTTAAACCTATAAATGGAAAATATTCTCCTGTAAACAAGAACCATAGCTGGAATGCTCATATTAGTGTCAAACCAAACAGATTTAAAGATAAAGGAGTATTGCTAGAGACCAAAAGAAAACTTCATAAAGGTAAAAGGATCAATGAAGGAAGAAAAACTCTCCTAAATGTGTGTATGTTCACCTAATAACAGAGCTTCAAGATTCGGTTTCAGGAAACAAATGTGGACGAAAGAAAAAGGGACAAATCCACAATTATTGTTGGAGATTTCAACGTTTCTCTTCTAGGAACTGATAGAACCAGTAGAAAAAAAAAATCAGTAGGACTATAGAAGACTTAAACAACACTGTCTTCTAATCCAACCTAACTTGCAGTTATTGAACACTCCACCCAACAACAGCAGTACACACATTCATCTAATGCATATATTCAGTATTCAGCAAGATAGACAAAATGCTAGGCCATAAAACAAACACGCAATTTAAAAAGATTGAGATTATAGAGCACATATCCTCTAATCATACTAAATTAAGTAAATGAATAAGAGAAAGATATTTGAAAATCCTAAAGACTTGGAAAATAAATAACATACTTCTATATAATCAGCAGATCAAAGAAGAAATCACAAAGGAAATTACAAAATGTTTTGAGTTGAATGAAAATAAAAGTGCATATAAAAATGCGTTAGATTCAGCTAACTCAGCGCTCTCAGGAAAAATTATAGTTCAACTTCTTATATTAGGAAAGATCAGTGACCTATCCTTACAATTAAAATGGAAAAAGAAGACTAAAGAAGAAAAATAAAACATAACAAAGCAAATTAAAAGAAGGGAATAACAAAAATAACTAAAGAAAAGAATAAATTGGAAGGCATAAAGTGAATGAAAATAAAAGCTGTTTCTTTTTTTAAAAAAATCCATTAACTTGATCAATCACTAGCTAGACTGATCAAGGACAAAATACACATAAATTATCAATATCAGGAATAAAAGAAGGGATCACCAGAAATCCTACCAACATTAAAAGGATAATAAAAGAATATAATCAGAACTTTTTGCCAATAAATTTGATAATTTGGATTAAATGGCCAATTTCTTGAAGGACAGAAATGAACAAAATTGACTCAAAGAGAAATAGCTCCAATAAGCTCATAACTATTAAAAGATTGTATTTGTAACTAAAATGTTCCCACAAATACAACTACAGATAGATTCAGCAAAGAACTTTATCAAACAGTTAGGGAAAAAATAATAGCAATTTTACACGAAACCTTTCAGAAAATAGAGGAAGGAGGACTTTTCAACTCATGTTATTAGACCAGTATTATCTTGGTATCAAAACCAGACAAAGATATTGCAGGAAAAGAAAATTATAAAGCAATATGTCTCATGAACATGGATGCAAAAATTGTTAATAAAATACTAACAAATTGAATTTAGCAATATACAAAAAATGATAATACTCTATGACCAAGCAGTGTTTATTCCAGGGAACAAGGCTGATTTAACATTTCAAAATCAATTCATGTAATTCTAACCATATTAGCAGAATAAAGGTAAATCCATACAATATTCTCAAGAAATAGACGTAAAGCATTTAACAACATTCTACATCTCTTCATGACAAAAAATAAAATAAAATAAAAAACCTCTCAGAAAAGCCAGGCATGCTGGTGCACCCCTATAAGCCTAACTACTCTGGAGGCTGAGGCAGGAAGATCTCTAAACAGAAAGTCAAAAAAGAAACAATGAATTTAAACTATACCCTGGAACAAATGGACTTAACAGATATTTATAGAGCATTCTACCCAACAACCACAGATTATGCATTCTATTCATCAGTGCATGAAACTTTCTCCAAGATAGAGTATATAATAGGCCACAAAATAAGTCTCAATAAATTTAAGACAATTGAAATTATATGAAATACTCTTTCAGATCACAGTGGAATAAAACTGGAAATCGATTCCAAAGGGAACCTTCAAACCCATGCAAATACATGGAAATTAAATAACCTGCTTCTGAATGATCTTTGGGTCAACAATGAAATAAAAACGGAAATTAAAAAATTCTTCAAAGTGAACTATAATAGTGACACAACCTATCAAAACCTCTGGGATACAGCAAAGGTGGTGCTAAGAGGAAAGTTCATAGCCTTACATGCCTAGCTCAAAAAGTCCGAAAGAGCACAAATAGACAATCTAAGGTCACACCTCAAGGAACTAGAGAAACAAGAACAAACCAAACCCAAACCCATAAGAAGGAAGGAAATAACCAAGACCAGAGCAGAACTAAATGAAATTGAAACAAACAAACAAACAAATTACAAGATATAAATGAAACAAAAAACTGGTTCTTTGAAAAGAGAAATGAAATTGATAGACCATTAGCAGAATTGACGAACAAAAGAAGAGAGACGATCCAAATAAGGGCAATTAAAAATGAAATGGGAGATATTACAACTGACACCACAGAAATACAAAAGATTATTCAAGGTTACTATGAACACCTTTATGCACATGAACCAGAAAACCTAGAGGAGATGCATAAATTCCTGGAAAGATACAACCCTCCTAGCTAAAATCAGAAAGAATTAGAAACCCTGAATGGACCACTAACAAGCAGC
Organism: Pan paniscus; assembly: GCF_029289425.2. NCBI lineage: Eukaryota > Metazoa > Chordata > Mammalia > Primates > Hominidae > Pan > Pan paniscus. The sequence continues at coordinate 117,486,010 of NC_073252.2, forward strand.
AAGATTGAAATGGCAATAAAAAAATTACCACAAAAAAAAGTCCAGGACCAGGTGTATTCACAGATTAATGGATGACATTGGTTAGTGATAACAATGAGGAAGCTGAAGGGAGGAAGATTTGATTATTAAAGGGCCACATGAGGGATCCTTGAGGTGATGAAAATGTTTAGTATCTTCACTGAGGTGATGAATACATGAACCTATATATGTGACAAAATTGTACAGTAGTCCCCCCTTATCTGCAGAGCATATATTCCAAGATGCCCAATGGGTGCCCAAAACCGTGGATAATCGCGAACTCTATATATACTATGCATTTGCCTTGATATGGTTTGGCTTCGTCCCCACCCAAATCTCATCTTGAATTGTAGCTTCCATAATCACCACATGTCATGGGAGGGACCCAGTGAGAGAGAATTGAATCATGGGGGCGGCTTTTCCTCGTGCTATTCTCCTGATAGTGAATAAGTGTCAGAAGATCTGATGGTTTTATAAAGGGCAGCTCTCCTGCATACGCTGTCTTGCCTGCTGCCATGTTAGACATGCCCTTGCTCCTCCTTCACTTTCTGCTATGATCATGAGGCCTCCCCAGCCATGTGGAACTGTAAGCCCATTAAACCTCTTTTTCTTTATAAATTGCCCAGTCTCAGGTTATTTCTTTATAGCAATAGAAAAATGGAGTAATACATGCCTATACACACATACCTATAATAAAGATGAATGTGTAAATTAGTCACAGTAAGAGATTAACTATAATAGCTAATATTAAAATAGAACAATTCTAACAATATACCAGCATCACTGCTCTTGCACTTTGAGGCCATTATTAATCAAATTAAAGGTTACTTGAACAGTAGCACTGTGATCCTGTGACAGTTGATCTGATAACCAAGAAGGCTAAGTGACCATAGGTGGGTAGCATATGCAGCATGTATACACAGGATAATTCACGTCTTGTGCAGGACAGAGAAGGGTGGTGCAAGATTTCATCATGCTACTCAGAACAGTGTGCAATTTAAAACTTATGTCTTGTTCATTTCTGGAATTTTCCATTTAATATTTTTGGATTACAGTTGACTATGGGTAACTGAAACCTCAGAAAGTGAAACTCCAGATAAGAAGGGACTCTATATAGACCTAAATCCACAAACACAGGCTCAAAGTTGTATAAATAAAACTGGGAAATCTGAATAGGATGGGTATATTGTATCAATGTCAATATCCTGGTTGTAATATTGTATGAAAGTTTTGCAAAATATTCTCATTGGGGGAAATGGGTAAAGGGTACACTAATCCTCTATTATTTCTTACAACTGCTTGTGAATATATAATTATCTCAATAATTATTTCAATTAAAAGAGTGTCAGTGGGTTGTCCTTGCCACGCAGATAAAGAATGAAATCCTTGCTACACCGTAGAGGGATGGCCTGCCACCTGTTTACTTTCCAGTCCCATCTTACACCAACTCTCTTTGCACTCCACCCACAATGGACTTTTAAACTTTTCCTTGAATGCATTACATTCCCTCACATCATAAGACCTTTGTACACATTGCGCCTAAGGTGAATCCAGGTCATGTGGACCTAAAACTTACTCAGTTTTGGAGGCAGTTTTGAGTAATAACAACAACACAAAAATTATGAATACAAAATTAATTACAGAACTTTGACAGAGACCTGAGAAATTGAGGGGCACCAAAAACTTAGTTCTGATAGCTTTACAGAAAATCAATTTCTAATTATACCCTTTACTTAAAATTTCTCACCCCTTCAACTTCCCTACCGTCCATCCCAGGTATGTATCCTCACAGTGCTGTGTCCCTTACCTCTTAGCATTCATTACAATTTTTAATTATACATTTATTTTTGTGATATTCGACTAATGTCTCTCTTCCTCACTGCAGTCTAGGCTTCATGTGGGTAGGGGTTGGGTTTGTTTTGTAAACTATTTTATACCAGGAGCCTAGCACAAAGCCTGACACTTTTTGGTGGGGTTGGATGTGGTTGAAGAAACAGGACAACTTTCAGCAACTAGGAGGGTCACAGAAGCAGTAGGAGCAGAAGCCATGCCTGGCAAAGCCAAGGAGAGAAAGACCCAGCTATAAGGCATCTATAGTCCAGGTTCAGCTCTTTAATACCTCCTTACCATGTGGAGGTAGAGAACAGGAGGGGTAAATATCATCAAGGTAAATCATTAAGTTTAGTAGTAAGTGTAAGCTAGGTAAGATAAGGAGATACTCTAAAATGAATTTGACCAAATTAGAACTGATATGAACCAAACAGCAGTTTGCAGCAAATAGGTCCATATGTAAATAAGCTATTTGTAAATAAACCACAACTTCTTGCTTTGTTTTCCATTTTTAGCTTCTAGAAATCATATCAACAAACAACTAGGGCTATATTCTTCTCATTGCTGTAGTGATGACTTCATGTTTGTGCTTTTCCCCTCTCCACTGGGCTTAAAGTATCATAACTAGATAGAATGGAAATAATTTTAGAAATAAACAACAAATAAAAGAGTATGTCTGGATCTGTGTTTCACAATTTATATATTTGTTATTTTTTCCCATATGTTATATTCAGAATTATGAAAAACATGGATTTTGTTTTCTCCATTCCAAAACCCTAATGAATTGCTTACAGTGTTGGGGAATTGCTCTCTATAACACCAAAAATGTTTTTTTTAATTCACACCAGCAAACTAATGTTTGTCAGTGAACCTGCTCCTTCAGTGATCCCTGGGGACAGAAGAGTCTGAGGCAAGTGGACAAGGAGTGCTCATAAAAATCCATAAGTGCTTTGTGAACCCATTAGTCCAAGCTGCTCACCCATAGCTCTAATGCAGCCATTGATGGTGGATTTGAGGAGATTGCAACTTTTCCTCAATCAAAGAAAGAGTTTTTAAAAAGGTCTGCAGAATGTAGGCTAATAGTAGACAAAACATCTTTGAATGAGATCTTGGGAAGTCTTACACTCTGCATTTTGTTTTTGAGTAAAAGTCAGACTGCAAGAGTCATTCTAATCTGAAAGGCATCTTGTTTCCTGCGCAATTTGAATTTGTTGTGATCAGAGTCCAGGCAAGTCTTCATGGAATCATGAAGTTCAAAGATGGGAAAGACCTTTAAGAAGTGAACTAGATAAGATGAGGGGTCTGTTCTCCAACAGGATCCCACCTTCCCTTCCAAAGCCAGAGGACAGAAAGTAATTGATTAAAGCACACCTGTAAGGAGTGCCTTTTGTTCCCATTCCCCCTTACTTTTAGAAATACCAAAATGCTCTTTCAGATTCCAAGGTCATAACACTTTGTATAAATAAAAATATACATAATCTAACATCTTACCTGACTGAAAAATATAAGTATTGTTAAATGCCTTTTAGAGAGAAGAGAAAAAGGTCAGTAACTTGGTAGTATCTTTTTAAGCTACTTTCTCGGTATTTAGTCTTTCCCATCCAGACAGAATCCATAGTAATGTATTGAATCAAGGTAAGTAATCGATTTTTTTGAGCTTGATGATAACTTGATAGTTTAGAGAGTTTGACCCATATGGTTATTGTGTGTATAAGTGATGTGTTTTATGAACCTTACTGGTATGCAATAAAACCTCACAAACATCTATAGAAGTACTCAAATCACCTTAGATTAGATAGTGAACTTTTCATTAGAATTTCCCCACATTTGCTTTTAGACTTCCTAGTTGATTTCTTGGAAACCTGGCAGCTTCTGAGCAAGTTTTCTCAAGGATCTTAGGCCTATTGTTATGCCATTTAAGAACCCAATTAGTAATTTTGTCCTTATTCTGGACGTTTCCATTATAACTAGTGTATGCATGCACACACACACAAACACACACAGGCCCATATGTAATATATTCCATTTCTCAAAAACTGTTTTTGTCTTATTCATAAGCCAAGACTAAGTACTATCAAAGATCAGATGGTTCTTTGAAAAGCTATTAGGGAACAACTTTGAGTTTAAAGACAAATAATTATTTATTAAACCTTCAGAAAATTCTCAAACTACAATTCATCCTTAAGTTTTGAAAAGGTGAAATTTAATATCATGAATTCTTATCCTCACATTTTCTTTTCTATTCTATTTAGAAAAAAATGAGTAGAATTAATCTGGTAGCATTTTGAGTATCATAATATGATTATTTTAATAGATCACTTATCATCCTATTTGTTTACACTACATTTCTGAGATCATTTGCAACGTATCCATGTTGTTATTTTTCAGTTTCTCATGAAATGTGCTGTCTTATTTCTAGATATATCATCATATTTAAGTGCCTTTTTCCTTCCTGTTCAAATAATAACTTTGTCTTTTGTTAATATTCCACAGAAAAAGTAAACAGGTTCTTATAGGTCGAAATGTTTAAGCGTGTCCTCAAAACATTAATTAATTCTGTCACATTTTTACTGGCGAAATACTTTTTAAAAAGGCTTCCAGCAAAACTACTTGTTGTGAAGTCCACTAAGAGATATTCCCATCCTAAATTACTCACTGTTTAACTACAGGAATTAAAAAACAACAAAACATAACAGGAAAGCAAGATAAAAACTATCTCTGAAACACATCAGGTCCTAATATAAACAAATATCAGTCCATGTATAACCTAGACTTTTAAATTACAAAAAGGAAATTTGTTTGAGAGTCTTTATATGTTATAATTAGAAGACATAGAATAATTTTAGAATAGATTGTACAGAACTTAGAATAGGTTTAGTAACCTACTTGAGGAAATTGTGTAGTTGAAAAAATGAAATAGGAATTGTCTGCCTTCCCACTTTACCAGCTGGGTCACAGAAGCAGCGCTTTGTCCTCCTCAAGCTTTCTGTAGCTAGGCTGACCCTGAGGGTGGACAGTGAGGGATGGATAGAAGAGAATGTATAAACTTTTTTTCTTATTGTAGTCATCTGTCATCCATCAGCCACAGATTCACCAAGTTTTGTTTCTTCCCTCCTGCAGCACCTTGAAATGCAGCTGTAAGGGAAAGTACCACTAATAGTCACAGATTGATGCCTGCAGGTCTAATTGGAGTGTTTTTCCTTTTTAAAATTCATTTTGCTTTATTTATTTTTATTTTTTGGTTGCTGATATGGTTTGGCTATGTCCCCACCCAAATCTCACCTTGAACTGTAGCTCCCATAGTTACCACATCATGGGAGGGACATGGTGGGAGGTAATTGAGGTAATTGAATCATGTGGGCAGATCTTTCCCATGCTGTTCTCATGATAGTGAATAAATTTCACAAGATCTGATGGTGCAGGGATTTCCCCTGCACATGCTCTCTTGTCTACCACCATCCAAGACATGCCTTTGCTCATCTTTTGCCTCCCACCATGATTGTGAGGTCTCCCCAGCCATGTGGAACTGTGAGTCCATTAAACCTCTTTCCTTTATAAATTACCCAGTCTCAGGTTATTAGCAGCATGAGAACAGACTAATACGGTAAATTGGTACCAGTAGAGTGGGGTGCTGCTGTAAAGATATCCAAATATGTGGGAGCAACTTTGGAACTGGCAGAGGTTGGAACAGTTTGGAGGGCTCAGAAGAAGATAGGAAGATGTGGGAAAGTTTGGAACTTCCTAGAGACTTGTTGAATGGCTTCGACCAAAATGCTGATAGTGATATGGACAATAAGGTTCAGGCTGAGGTGGTCTCACATGGAGATTAAGAACTAGTTGGGAACTGGAGTAAAGGTCACTCTTTCTATGCAAAGAGACTGGCAGCCTTTTGCCCCTGCCCTAGAGATTTGTGGAACATTGAACTTGAGAGAGATGATTTAGGGTGTCTGGCAGAAGAAACTTCTAAGCGACAAAGCGTTTGAGAAGAAGCAGAGCATAAAAGTTTGGAAAATTGGCAGCTCAACAATGCAACAGAAAAGAAAAACCCATTTTCTGGGGAGAAATTCAAGCCAGTTGCAGATATTTGCATAATATTTGCATAAGTAATGAGAAGCCAAATATTAATCACCAAGACAATGGGGAAAGTGTCTCCAGGGCATCTCAGAGACCTTCATGACAGCTTCTCTTATCACAGGCCCAGAAGCCTAGGAGGAAAAAATGGTTTTGTGGGCTGGGCCCAAGGCCCCCCTGCTGTGTGCAGCCTATGGACTTAATGCCCTGTGTCCCAGTCACTCCAGCTGTGGCTAAAAGGGACCAAGATGCAGCTTGGACTGTGGCTTCAGAGGGTGCAAGCCCCAAGCCTTGGCAGCTTCCACATGGCATTGAGCCTGCAGATGCACAGAAGTCAAGAATTGAGGTTTGGGAACCTCCACCTAGATTTCAGAGGATGTATGAAAATGCCTGGATGTCTTGGAAGAAGTCTGCAGCAGGGGCGGGGCCCTCATGGAGGGCAGTGTGAAAGGAAAATGTGGGGTTTGAGGCCCCACACACAGTTCCCCCTGGGGCACTGCCTAGTGGAGCTGTAAGAAGAGGGCCACCATCTTCCAGACCCAAGAATGGTAGGTCCACTGACAGTTTACACTGTGTGCCCAGAAAAGCCACAGACACTCAATGCCAGCCTGTGAAAACAGCAGGGAGAGGCTGGGGACAGTGGCTCATGCCTGTAATCCCAGCACTTTGGGAGGCCAGGGGGGTGATCACAAGGTCAGGAGTTCAAGACCAGCCTGGCCAACATGATGAAACCCTGTCTCTACCAAAAATACAAAAATTAGCTGGACATGGTGGCGTGTGCCTGTAAACCCAGCTATGCAGGAAGCTGAGGCAGGAGAATTGCTTGAACCTGGGAGGCAGAGGTTGCAGTGAGCCGAGATCACACCACTGCACTCCAGCCTGGGTGACAGAGTGAGACTCTGTCTCAAAAAAAAAAAAAAAGAAAGAAAGAAAGAAAGAAAGCAGCAGGGAGGGTCCTGTACCCTGAAAAACCATAAGGGTGGAGTTGTCCAAGACCATGGGAACCCACCTCTTGCATCAGCATGAACTGGATTGAGACATGGAGTCAAAGGAGATTATTTTGGAGCTTTAAGATTTGACTGCCCTTCTGGATTTTGGACTTGCATGGGGCCTGTAGACCCTTCATTTTGGTCAATTCTTCCATTTAGAATGGGTATATTTACCCAATGCCTGTATCCACATTGTATCTAAGAAGTATCTAACATTGTAGCTAAGAAGTAGCCTGCTTTTGGTTTTACAGGCTCATAGGTGGAAGGGACTTGCCTTGTCTCAGATGAGACTTTGGACTATGGACTTTTGAGTTAACGCTGTAATGAGTTAAGACTTTTAGGGACTGTTGGGAAGGCATGACTGGTTTTCAAATGTGAGGACATGAGATTTGGGAGGGCTTAGGGATAGAATGATATAGTTTGGCTGTGTCCCCACCCAAATCTCATCTTGAATCATAGCTCCCATAATTCCCATGTTCCATGGGAGGGACCTGGTGGGAGGTAATTGAATCATGGGTGCAGGTCTTTCCCATGCTCTTCTTGTGATAGTGAATAAGTCTCATGATATTTGATGGTTTTATAAAGGGGGGTTCCCTTCACATGCTCTCTTGCCTGCCACTGTGAAAGATACACCTTTGCTCGTCCTTTGCCTTCCACCATGATTGTGAGGTCTCCCCAGCCATGTGGAACTGTAAGTCAATTAAACTTCTTTCCTTTATAAATTACCCAGTCTTGGGTATGTCTTTATTAGCAGCATGAGAACAGACTAATACAGTTGCTCATTTTGAAGCAAATTTTGTATTGAAGTGTATATTATCCTTTAATACAAAATAATACACAAATCAAAGTATACAGCTCAAGGAGTTTTCACAAAGTGGGCACATTTATTTAATCAGAACCCAGAATTTACCAATATGGTCAAATTGGGAGATTACTACATAAAACATTCAGAGTTCTGATTTCTCCTGAAAAGTTAGAAAATCTCACCATCCTGAGCCCACATTTCCACTAGCCAGCAGGAAAGCAGCTGGTCCCTTAGGTGGAGCATATGCTGTCTATTTTCCTCTGTAGAATTGTGACCAATAAAAGGGACAATAAGACAACAAAAATATAAGAGAAAAGCAGGAGTCAATGAAATGTTATTAAAATGTCAAGCATTTGACTGAACTAGATAAAAGCACCTTAAAAGAGTTCAGATTCTAACTCACTAGCAATTATATTACTTGGAACAATTATATGTTAAAGAGAAAGTTGGCTGGAGCCTGGGTGGAGGTTGCAAATTCCATCTACTTGAATCAAATGATAGATATTACTCTGCTAAAAGGTGTTAGGGTTAGGATTTGACAATGTCTATAGCTCTTCTTTGATTGTGGTATGTGCCTTGAATTTTGTAATTATGTTTCTGTTGCTTCTTACTACTACTTACTTCCAATATTTGGGTTGTAAGGTCACATTAGAATTTCTTAATGGTATCTACTCCCTGAAATTTAATTAGGTACCTTCAAATTAACTCTGGTTAATAAATGGGGTACCTTTTATTAGTAACAACTTGCTAAATATTAATTCTGGTTGTAGAATTTGAGTATCGTTTTACTACCCAATAGCAACTCCCCATACCTCCCCACTTCTTCCCTTCTAATAGAACACTGATCTTTGTTCAGGTAATTTAACTTCCTTCACATGGCCATGTGGTTTCCTAATGCAATCATGGCAATCTCATTCTTTTTGCCAGTTCGAATTTTAACAACAGGTGTAATGTATTTCAATGAGCCATGAAAGAGAATCTACTGCAGGGTTCAGGGAAAAATTTTGCCACGATTAAAAAAAGATGGAAAAGATTTAAAGAGTACAATTCAAAAATGCTGATAGGAGGCAAGACTAACTTGCAGCTCCGACTTGGACGGACGGACTGAACAGGGTGCAGAGACTCACATTGTAAACTTTTACTCCAAGAACTACCATAGGAACATACCAGGAAAACTGAAAGAATTCACAGACCCTTTGAAAGAAGTGGCTTGCCGCTGCAAACTCCATGAGACAGCTAAAAACTGTGAGTGTCCAAAGTGTGAGAGGGGGGAAATGTCTACCTCCAAAGGTACATCCTTACTGGGAAACCTGAAAATCCAGATCACAGGAGAAGGATTTAACCTTACTTAGAGCTGAAATAAATTTAGAGGGCTGAGCGAAATATAAAAGTAGAAGAAGCGGGTCAGGCACGGTGGCTCATACCTGTAATCCCAGCACTTTGGGAGGCCAAGATGGGTGGATCACCTGAGGATGGGAGTTCAAGACCAGCCTGACCAACACAAAAAAACCCCAGTTCTACTAAAAAATACAAAATTAGCCAGGTGTGGTGGCACATGCCTGTAATCCCAGCTACTCGAGAGGCTGAGGCAGGAGAATCGCTTGAACCCGGGAGGCAGGGGTTGTGGTGAGCCGAGATCACACTATTGGACTCCAGCCTGGGCAACTAGAGCAAAACTCCATCTCAAAAAAAAAAAAAAAAAGAAGCAGCAGGAAGAGCCCTTTAGGCACTCCTGGTCCCCAGGGAAGCCATTTCTGACTTTGTCTCACAGGAGTCCTTGGGGAGGGCAGCTAGTGGAATTGGGGAAGTACCGCAGGGAGAAAGAAACTTCCAACTCAACTTTGTAATAATTTCGATTGAGCGTGAATTTTGCTGGCCAGAATCCAGTGGCGGGTAAGTGGGTGAATGCAAAGTGCAGCTAGGAGCACAGAACCTACAGCAGGTGGGGAGGGTGGAGCCTGAAAGCCCTGCTTGCTTTCTCAGCAAGGAGGCTTGTCGCCTGGAGCAAGATCTCAGCCCTGCTTTCTGGCTGCCTTGATATAAACTTGGTACTGTTGGTGGGGCACAGTGGGAGTGAGACTGGCCTTGCTGGCTATGTGGGAGCTTGGTGAGGCCTGTGACTGCTGGCTTTACCCCACTTCCCTGGTGACCTGTATGACACAGCAGAAGCAGCCATAATCCCCCTAGGAACATAACTCCATAAGCCAGAAGACCATCCCCTATCCCCCACAGCAGCCACAGCAGCCACAGCAGCCACAGGAAGCCCCACCCAAGGAGAGTTTGAACTCAGAAGAGCTTAACTCTGCCCCAACCTGATTGTCTTTCTTTACCCACCCTGATAGCTGAAGACAGAGGACATAATCTTTTGAGAACTCTATGGACCTGTCCACTGTCTGAGAAACCCAAATATTTATCCAGGTGACCCTAGGTCAAGCTTGTATCCCCTTTATACTACTGCAGCTGATGCTGTCTTGAAAGCACCACCTCTTGGATGGAGGCCAACCAACTCAAGCCATTTTAGCACCTCATAAAAAAATAACCTCACTTCAAGAAAGGAGAAAACAACAGCTAACTCCACTGCCTTTAACATCCTGGCTAACCATAGGTCCTGAGTCTGGCCATGTGACAACTTCAATGCTAGCACAGCAAGCATTTGAGAAAACCAGCATTCTAAACTACATAAACAAAACTACAAACAAGGATTTTCACAGAGTCTATTTCACTCCCCTGCTACCTCCCACTGGAGCAGGTGCCCGTATCTATGGCTGAAAGACCTGAAGATGGATCATATCACAGGTCTCTTAGCAGACACTCCGCAGTACCAATCTGGAGCCCAGTAGCTCCGCTGGTTAGCTAGACCCAGAAGAGCAATAATAAACACTGCAGTCTGGCTCTCAGGAAGCCCCATCCCTAGTGGAAGCAGGGGAGCACCACATCAAAGGATCACCTCGTGGGACAAAAGAATATGAACAGCAGCTCTTGAGCCCTAGATCTTTCCTCTGACCTAGTCTACAAAATGAGAAGAAACCAAAAAAACAATTCTGGTAATATGACAAAGCAAGGTTCTTCAACACCCCACAAAGACAACACTAGCTCACCAGCAATGGATCCAAACCAAGAAGAAATCTCTGAAATACCAGAAAAGGAATTCAGAAGGTTGATTATTAAGCTACTCAAGGAGGCACCAGAGATAGGTGAAAACCAACTTAAAGAAATTTTAAGAATTGGGGAGGGGAGAAAAAAGAAAAAAGAAGAAAAATAATACAGGATATGGATGAAAAAAATATCCAGAGAAAGAGATAGCATAAATTTTTTAACAAATCACAACCTCTGGAAATGAAAGACATGCTAAGAGAAATGAAAAATGCATCAGAAAGTTACAATACAATTTAAAAAGTAGAAGAAAGAACTTCATAGCTCAAAGACAAGGCTTTCAAATTAATCTAATTTAACAAAGACAAAGAAAAAATAATTTTTTAAAAAAGGAACAAAGACTCCAAAAAGTTTGGGATTATGTTAAATGACAAACCTGAGAATAATTGGTGCTCCTGAGGAAGAAGACCAACCTAAAAGTTTGAAAAACGTATTTAAGGGAAAAATCAAGGAGATTCCCTGGCCTTGCTAGAGATGTAGACATCCAAATGCAAGAAGCTCAAAGAACACCTGGGAAATCCATCACAAAAAGATCATCACCTAGGCACATAGTCATTAGATTATCTAAAGACAAAGGGAAGAATTTTAAGAGCTATGAGGCAAGAGGATTAGGTAACCTATAAATGAAAACCTATTAGATTAACAGCAGATTTATCAGTGGAAACCCTAGAAGCTAGAAGGGATTGGGGTCTTATCTTTAGCCTCCTTAAACAAAACAATTATCAGCCAAGAATTTTGTATTCAGTGAAACTAAGCTTCATAAATTAAGGAAAGGTAGTCTTTTTGTGACAAACAAATACTGAGAGAATTTGCCACTATCAAGCCAGCACTACAAGAATTGCTAAAAAGGAGCTCTAAGTCTTGAAACAAATCCTGGAAACACATCAAAACAGAACCTCTTTAAAGCATAAATCTTACAGGATCTATAAAACAAAAATACAAAAAAAAATTTTACAAACAACAAATAGCATGATGAATAGAATAGTACCTCATAACTCAATACTAATGTTGAATGCAAATTTCTAAACGTTCCATTAAAAAGATACAGAATTGCAGAATGGATAAGAATTCACCCACCAACTATCTGCTGCCTTCAAGAGACCCACCTAACACATAAGGACTCACATAAACTTAAGGTAAAGGGGTGGAAAAAGACATTCCATGCAAATGGACATCAAAAGGAGCAGGAGTAGCTATTCCTACATCAGACAAAATGAACTTTAAAGTAACAGCAGCTAAAAAAGACAAAGAGGGACATTATATAATGATAAAAGGCCTTATCCAACAGGAAAATATCACAATCCTAAATATATATGCACCTAACACTGGAGTTCCCAGATTTATAAAACAAATATTACTAGACCTAAGGAAAGAGATAGATAAGAACACAATAATAGTGGGGGGCTTCAAAACTCCACTGACAGCACCAGACAGGTCATTAAGACAGAAAGTCAACAAAGAAACAATGGAATTAGACTATACCCTAGAACAAATGGACTTAACAGATATTTACAAAACATTCTACCAAACAACTTCAACATATGCATTCTATTCATCAGTGCATGGAATATTCTCCAAGATAGACCATATGATAGGCCACAAAACAAGTCTCAGTAAATTTAAGAAAATAGGAAATTATATCAAGTACTCTCTCAAATCACAGTGGAATAAAATTGGAAATCAACTTCAAAAGGAATCCTCAAAACCATGCAAATACAACGAAATTAAATAACCTGCTCCTGATCGATCATTGGATAAATAATGAAATTAAGATGGAAATTAAAAAGTTCTTTGAACTGAATGATAATAGTGACACACCTATCAAAACCTTTGGGATACAGCAAGAGTGGTGCCAATATTAAAGTTCATACATTAAACACCTTCATCAAAAAGTCTGAAAGAGCACAAATCTAAGGTCACACTCAAACAAACTAGAGAAACAAAAACAATCCAAACCCAAACCCAGCAGAAAGAAAAGAAATAACAAAGATCAGAGCAGAACTAAATGAAATTGGAACTAAAAAATACAAAAGATAAATGAAACAAAAACAGGTTTTCTGAAAAGATAAACAAAATCGATAGACCATTAGCAAGATTAAGAAGAAAAAATATCCAAAGAAACTCAATTAGAAATGAAACAAAAAATATTACAACCAATACCACAGAAATACAAAAGATTATTCAAGGTGACCGAAGTAGAAACTCTGAACAGACCAATTACAAGTGGTGAGATTGAAACAGTAATAAAAACAATTGCCAAAAGAAAAAAAAAAAAAGGCCAGGACCAGACATATTCAGAGCTGAATTACGTCAGACATTCAAAGAAGAATTGGAACAAATCCTGTTGACACTATTCCACAAGATAAAGAAAGAGGGATATTCTCTAAATCATTCAATGAAGTCAGTATCATGGTAATTCCAAAACCAGGAAAGGATATAACAAAAAAAGAGAACTATAGACCAATATCCTGGATGAACATAGATACAAAAATTCTTAACAAAATACTAGCTAATGGAATCCAACAGCATATCAGAAAGATAGTCTACCATGATCACGTGGGTTTCATACCAGGGTTACAGGAATGGTTTAACATACAGATGTCAATAAATGTGATACACCACATAAACAGAATTAAAAACAAAAATCACATGATCATCTTAATAGATGCAGAAAAAGCATTCGACAAAATCCAGCATCCTTTATGATTAAAACCTTCAGCAAAATCGGCATAGAAGAGACATACTTTAATGTAATAAAAGCCATCTCTGACAAACACACAGTCAACATTATACTGAACAGGGAAAAGTTGAAAGCATTCCCCCAAGAACTGGAACAAGACAGAGATGCCCACTTTCACCACTTCTATTCAACATAGTACTGGAATTCCTAGCCAGAGCAATAAGACAAGAGAAAGAAATAAAGGGTGTCTAAATTGGTAAAGAGGAAGTCAAATTGTTGCTGTTTGCTGATAATATGATTGTATATCTAGAAAACTCTAGACTCATCCAAAAGCTTCCTAGATCTGATAAATGAATTCAGTAAAGTTTCAGGATACCAGATCAATGTATGTAAATCAGTAGCACAGCTATACACCAACAGTGACCAAGCTGACAACCAAATCCAGAACTCACCCCCTTTACAATAGCCGCAACAAACAAACAAACAACGAAAAGAAAACCCTTAGAAATATACCTAACCAAGGAGGTGAAAGACCTCTACAAGGAAAACTACAAAACACCGTGGAAAGAAATCATAGATGACACACACAAATGGAAACCATTCCATGCTCATGGGTGGGTAGAATCAATACTGTAAAAATGGCCTTACTGCTGAAAGCAATCTATAAATGCAATGCAATTTCTGTCAAAATAACATCATAATTCCTCACAGAACTGGAAAAAACAATTCTAAATTTCATATGGAACCAAAAATAGCCTGCATAGCCAAAGCAAAACTAAGCAAAAATAACAAATCAGGTAGCATCACATTACCTGACTTCAGATTATACTACAAGGCTATAGTCACCAAAACAGCATGGTACTGCTATGAAAATCGGCACGTAGACCAATGGAACAGAATAGAGAACCCAGAAATAAAGCCAAATGCTTACAGCCAACTGATCTTTGACAAAGCAAACAAAAACATAAAGTGGGGAAAGGACTGTATTCAACAAATGGTGCTGGGGTGATTGGCAAGCCACATGTAGAAGAATGAAACTGGATCCTCATCTCTCACCCTATACAAAAATCAACTCAAGATGGATCAGAGACTTAAATCTAAGACCTGAAATGATAAATATTCTAGAAGATAACATTGGAAAATCCCTTCTAGACATTGGCTTAGGCAAAGACTTCATGACCAAGAACACAAAAGCAAATGCAACAAAAACAAAGATAAATGGATGGGACTTAACTAAAAAACCTCTGCACAGCAAAAGAATTAATCAGCAGAGTAAACAGACAACCCACAGAGTGGGAGAAAATCTTCACAAAGTATGTATCTGACAAAGGACTAATATCCAGAATCTACAAGGAACTCAAATAAATCAGCAAGAAAAAAACAAATAATCCCATTAAAGTGAGCTAAGGACATGAATAGACAATTCTCACAAGAAGATATACAAATGGTCAACAAGCATATGAGAAAAATGCTCAACATCACTAATTATCAGGGAAATGCAAATCAAACCATAATGCAATACTACCTTACTCCTGCAAGAATGGCCATAATTTAAAAAAATAAAAGAAAATAGATCTTGGCTTGGATGTGGTGAAAAGGGAACACTTTTATACTGCTGGTGGGAATGCAACTAGTACAACCACTATGGAAAACAGTATGGAGATTCCTTAAAGAACTAAAAGTAGATCTATCATTTGATCCAGCAATCCCATTACTGAGTATCTATCCAGAGGAAAATAAGTCGTTATATGAAAAAGATACTTGGACACACATGCTTATAACAGCACAATTTGCAATTGCAAAAATATGGAACCAGCTGAAATGCCTATCAATCAATGAGTGGATAAAGATATCTATCTATCTAGCTACACACACATACCATGGAATATTACTCAGCCATAAAAAGAAATGAAATAATGGCATTTGCAGCAACCTGCATGGAGTGGAGACCATTATTCTAAGTGAAGTAACTCAGGAATGGAAAACTAAACATCGCGTGTTCTCACTTACAAGTGGGAGCTATGCTATGAGGACACAAAGACATAAGAATGATACAATAGATTTTGGGGACTCGTGGGGAAGGGTGGGAGGGGGTGAGGGATAAAAGACTACCCATTGGGTACAGTGTACACTGCTCAGGTGATGGGTTCACAAAAATCTCAGAAATCACCACTAAAGAACTTATCCATTTACCAAACACCACCTGTTCCCCTAAAACCTATTGAAACAAAAAACAGATTGAAAAAGAGAATATTTTGTCTGGATATTACCTTGTTTAATTATGATATAAAGTAGTTAGCTTAAGGACAAGCCTAAAGAATGCAATATGGAAAAATGAAAAGACCCTCAGTCTTTGATAATGTTTTTAAAGCATTGAAATAAGCAAGCCTGGAGTCACTTAATCTGAACATTTCTTCTGTGAAAGAATAAATGCCATCATGATCCAGCTTGTTAAGCCAAAATTTTCTGTTTCTTGTGGCTGAAATCTTTCTAACTGCCACAGCTTGTGGAAATACTTCATTAGTGAATCATTTACAGTTAAAGGATTTGTCAGGGCTGAGTGCCATGGCTCACACCTGTAATTCCAGGACTTTGGGAGGCCAAGACAGGAAGATCGGTTGAGCCTGGGAGTTCAACATTAGCCTGGGCAACATGGCAAAACTCCATCACTATAAAAATAAAAAAATTAGCCAGACTTGGTGTTGCACATCTACAGTCCCACCTACTTGGGAGGCTGAGGTGAGAGGATCAATTAAGCCTGTGAGGTCGAGGCTGCAGTGAGCTGTGATTGTGCCACTGCACTCCAGCCTGGGTGACAAAGTAAGACCCTGTCTCAAAACAAATTAATTAATTAATTAAATTAAATATATAACCATTTTTGTACATGCACATTAATAAAGTTCCCTTCATTCCTACAATCTCTTTTATATACATGTATATGTATATTATACACTATCTCTGAGAGAATGAGCTAAGGGAGATATGTAGATAGATAGATAGGTATGCATATATATGTTTTGTTTGGCCTGTGAACTATAAAAGGTTATTACATTTTTAAATGGTTAAATAAATAAAAGTAATTTTGTGACATGTAAAAATTATATGAAATTCAAATTTCAGTGACCATAAATAGTTTTACTGAGATGGAACCATGCCCAATTATTTACGTATTGTCTGTGGCCACTTTCCAGTTTCCAAGGCCCAGTTGAATAGGTGCAACAGAGACATATTGCCACAAAGGGTGAAATATTTACTATCTGGCCATTTACAAGAAAAGTTTGCTGATCTTTGGCCTAAACCAATGCTTCTCAGTGTTTACTGTGCATGTGAATTACTTGGGGATCTTGTGAAAAGGCAGACTCTGATTCAGGAGCTGTGAGTGGGGCCTGAGTGTCTGCATTTCTACTGAGCTCCCAGATGATGCAGATGCTGCTGGTCTGAGGACTGCAATTTAAGTAGCATGGGTTTAGAGTAGGGTCAGCAAACTTTTCCTTTGAAGAGCCAAGTAATGAGTATGTATTTTAGGATCTGTGGGCTATGTAGTCCTTTTTACTACTCAAATCTTCAAGGTGAAAGAGCTGCCACTGCACTCCAGCCTGGGTGACAGAGCGACACCCTGTCACGAAAAAAAGAAAAAAAGATTTGTCAGACTAAGTAGGTAGGCCTTTACTTCAGGCTTGTATCCTAAGAATAAATTATCCTAGAAAGAATAGAGAAAACTGGATGATGACAGAAAGATAAAATAAACTCATTTTCATTTTTACTCAAGTAAAAAAAAAAAAAAGAAAAAATATATGTACAGAAAGAGAGAGAGGGAGATGGCAGTAACCTAGACCAGGAGTCAGAACCTATTCTAGCAAATCCATTTAGAATAAAAATTTTAAAAATACATATTGTGTACATATATTATACACATATATACATGCAATATAAGATTGTGTATATATATACATGCACACATTTTTTCATATCTATATATATACACACATAATATATAGGAAACATATATATATGTTTCCCATAAGATTATATATAAGATTATATTTAAGACACATATATACACACAATATATAAGAAACATATATAGGAACATATATATATGTTTTCTATAAGATTATATATGATTCCTATAAGATTATATATATTTCCTATAAGATTATATATATAGGAACATGTATATATATTTCCTATAAGATTGTGTATATATATTTTCTATAAAGTGCACTTCTGAAAAATCTTGGGCACTTTCATGTTTCTCAAATTGGTTAACCTAAATTATTAATGCTGTGTTAATTCAATAAAGTCCTTTCATCTACCCATCGTTAGTGACAGGTCTTCATTTTGTGTCTCTAAAGTTAGCTTTGATAAAGTTTGAACATAAAGGTTTCTATGAGCTACACATCTTTTCTAATACTGATCTATTAATAAGCTCTGTATATCAAAAGTTTTGCCTATCAATTAAAGAGACTTGAACCCTGCCAGCATATTTAGAAACAGTTAATATGGTTGGTTTGAATTTGGGGCCAAAAGAGTTCTTAATTGCGGTTAGATTCCCATTCCTTCAGAACCAGGTATGTGTATAAACAGATAGGTTTGCTGACCAACATACACGTATATGAGATTGTAGGGAAGAAGGGAAAGTTTCCCCTTTGCTCTCTGAAGGTCCACTGAAAAGTCAGCTCACAAAAGGCATATTAATTGGAGAAAAAGCATACAAATTTATTAACGTGTACACGAGGAGAATCACAGAGTGATTACACAATATCCCAATGGGGTACAAGTGCTTATATACCCTACTTCTCAGGGGAAAGGGAGATGGGAACTGTGGATGATTTAGAGGGATAATAAATGGTTTTGAGGGGAAGTCTATGGGCTTGAAGAACATACAATGCTGGGACAAAGTCTGCTGGGCCGACAGCACAAACAAACGTATGTAACAAAAGCCTGTCCGGGTTTTTGACAGACTTCAGTCTTTTTTTCCTGTGGTATGAGTTTAGTTAATGAAAACTCAAGGAAGGAAACAGAGGTAATTATTTTCTTCTTTGGCAGGTCCAAATTTTAAGCAGATAAGGAACCTCAGAGAACGACTTCATCCTGTGCTTTGGGAGACACAGAGGATCGAGAGCCAGGAGGGGTGAGGGGAAATAGGTCAGAGAGACCTTGAGGTTTCCTCTTCAATTCATCATGTCAAAGCAAGTCAAAGCACCGTATTGTAGGGTATCTGTTTCTGAGCCCCCAAAAGATATACATAATATGTACATTATATACATATGCATAATATATCTATCCTCCTAGTAGTCTCTCTGTACTGTATTTATTCTGCCAATGAAAAGTATGTAGTACACCATCACATCATTTGACAGAAACTTTGTTACAAGTTAGAAATTATACAGGAGGAACAGCAACATATTCTAGGATAAATCAGATAAGTAATTAGTAACTGATCTAAAGTCACATGTACTAGAAAATATAAACTAGGCCAGGTGCAGTCTTTCATGCCTGTAATGCTAGCACTTTAGGTGGCCGAGGCAGGAAATCGCTTGAGCTGCAGGAGTTCAAAGCCAGCCTGGAGAACACAGCAAGACGTTGTATGTACAAACAATAAAAACTTAAAAATTAGCCAGGTTTGGTAGCATGCACCTGTTGTCCTAGCTACTCAGAAGGCTGAGTCAGGAGTATTGCTTAGCCCAGGACTTTAAGGCTGCCGTGAACTATGATCACGCCATGGCTCTTCAGCCTGGGTGACAGACACAGGCCATGTCTCTTAAAAAAAAAAGAAAGAAAGAAAGAAAGAAAATAAAAGAGAAAAGAAAATATAAACTAGGTGTTTAGAGTCTTGGGGAGAGTGAAAAGGGAGGCAAAGTATTGGCTAAACAATGATGTGACAGTAAGTAATGAGGCAGTATCCTAGACTAGATCTCTGCAAACTATGGCTTGTGGGCCAAATCCAGCCTGCGCTCTGTTTTTGTGTGGCAGGTCAGCTAAGAAATGATTGAAATCATTACATTTTTAAATGATTGAAAAAAATAAAAACGAATAACACTTTGTGATGTGAAAATTACATGAGATTCAAATTTGCGTGACCATAGATAGTTTTATTGAGATACAACCATACCCATTTATTTATATATTGTCTGTGCAACTTTCCAGCTTCCAAGGCCAAGTTGAATAGCTGCAACAGAGACATAGTTTCAAAAAGGTTAAAATATTTACTATCTGTCCCTGTATAGGAAAAGTTTGCTGACTCCTGGCCTTGACAGCCTAGACTAATGCTTCTCGATGTTTACTTGCATGTGAATTACATGGGGATCTTGTGAAAAGGCAGATTCTGATTCAGAAGCTGTGGGTGGGGCCTGAGTGTCTGCATTTCTACTGAGCTCCCAGCTGATGCAGATACTGCTGGTCTGAGGACTGCACTTTCAGTAGCAAGGGCTTAGAGAGGGGTCAGCAAACTTTTCCTTTAAGGGGCCAAGTAAGAAGTACATATTTTAGGATCTGTGGGCTATGTGGTCTTTTTTACTACTCAAATCTTCAGGGGAAAGGCAGCCATAGGCAACATATAAAAGAACAGGAGTGGCCGTTCCTATAAAAGTTTATTTGCAGAAGCAGGTGTTGGGCTGGATTTGTCCCATGGGCTGTAGT
Source organism: Pan paniscus (assembly GCF_029289425.2). Classification (NCBI taxonomy): domain Eukaryota; kingdom Metazoa; phylum Chordata; class Mammalia; order Primates; family Hominidae; genus Pan; species Pan paniscus. The sequence goes on from NC_073252.2 coordinate 117,506,198, forward strand.
TCACCGGTTGCTAGGCTAGAGAATTAGTAAGTGATTTCTATTAAGAAATAAGCATTGTCCTTCCTTCAACGTGCTTCCTGGTTCCATTAACCCCCAATAATAATGGTGATGAGTTTCAGAGAACAGTAACTTATCCAAAACTGCCACAGAAAATCAGTGGTGAACCTGGCATAAAACATAGCCATGATTAGTGGATGACCGTCTGGAGAACATGTACACTGGGATTGTGACTATTCTAGTTTCCTTCATTGTGGGGCCTGGCGCTTGCAGACCTAAACAATAAAAGGTGAGACATCTATTTAGGGCCAAAATTAAGTGTGGGTGTCAGGAAACTGGATGTTTGGCTCAGGGAGGGCAGAATTCTCTATTTAATAATAAAGTTTAAGCCTTCACTGCATGTTCTTGAAGTTAAGGCTCAGACAAATCTCAGAAAGCAAATGTTTCATAGTCTTGAATTTCTCATGCTCTAAAAATGAAATTGCTCTACTTTATAATAATGTGTTATTTTAGGCACCAAGTAGTGTGGCATTCTGCCTTCCCAGTGTACTTTGGAATTTTTAATTATACAATGAATGTCCTTTTAACCACAATGACTAAAATTACATTTCTCTTTCCAAATTCTTCTAGAATTATTTCCCTCTGTCTAAGCTACAGTTACTGAAATAGGGAATAGACCTTAATTCTGGCCTAGAATATAAGATTTGTTTTATCTTTCTTTATGCTGTCATTTCTGTGTAAATTAATGTGTTGATAAGGCATGAATCAGCATAACTACATGTAATAGATTAATAGAACACTAAGAACATATATGTTATAAATAAAAATGCTTAGGAAAAATTTATCTACAGCCTCAGACACAATATCCTTAGATTACAGATAACATATAGATATGAATAATTGTGTCATTTTTATGAATCATGTGTTGAGAAACTTAACGTCACTGCTTTGATGATAACAATAATTTCCATCTTACAAGCAATTAGTGTAGATTCCTGAGCAAGGAAGAATATAATGAGCGTTCTAATTCCTAAGAATCTATCATCTCAATTTTAGATGGAGCAGGAAGTTGAAATATGACATTAAATAAATATGAACTCACACAGAATCAACGACTCTTAGAGCCAGAATTTTTGATGGTCTAATTTAGCAATTTCATGCAACGCTTCTATGTTTCCACGTAAGTCCATATTGAATAAGTTAAATTGTTAAAGCCATTTTCTTCTTCAACACAAATATATTGGCATTTTTTCTCTGAATGTAGGGATATGTATTAGTTTCTCAGGGCTGTCATTAACAAACTGGCTGGCTTAAAATAACATAAAGTTATTGTCTTACAGTTCTGGAGGCTAGAAGTCTGAAATCAAGGTGTTCACAGGGCTATGCTCCCTCTGGAAGCTCTAGGGAAGAATCCTTCCTTACATTTTCCTAGCTTCTGGTGACAGCTAGCAATCCTAGGTGTCCCTGTGTTTATAGAAGCATCACTCCAATCTCTGCCTCCATCTTCATATGCATTTTCTGTGTGTCTCTGTTTTCACATAGCTCTCTTCTGAAAAGTACATCAGTCGTATTGAATTAGGGGCCTACCCTACTCCAGTATGACCTCATCTTAACTAATAACATCTTCAACAACCCTATTTCCAAGTAAGGTCACATTCTAAGGTACTGGGTATTAGGACTTCAGCATGTCTTTTTTTGGGTGGACACAATTCAACCTGTAACAGAATACAAGGATGCAAAGACATTATTGTTTCCCATGCAGCCCTTAGAGTACAGAGGAGAAAGCGAATGTGTAGATTTTTTAAGATACAGTTTATAATAATTTAATACATACAAAATGCTGTTAGAGTATTGTGGTGGTGGCAACTATTTTTTTCTAAGTGAAATGGTAAAGGAAAAATTTTAAAGGCAGTTGCCATTTGAACAAGGTTTTGAGAGACAAACAGGAATTCATCCTAGAGAAAAAAATTGCCAGATGTGGGGACATATTAGGAAAACAGTTTTGAGTAAAGGCATGAAAATAAGAATGAATAAAGTGTTTATTTCCTGTAATTAACACTAGCAACCTATTGAGTATTAGTATGTGTCATTTAACATTCACAACAACTCTTTTGATCCCGATTTTGCAGATGGGAAAACTGAAATTTAGAGAAGCCAAGTACTTTGTCTCTAGCTTATGCATCTGAAGGTAGTCCTATTGGGTAACAAGAGAGTCTGATTGCACAGCTTGTGTTATTAGCCACTGAGATAAAAATTACAGTTTAAAACATTTGGAAGTATATATGGGATGGCTACAGATAAAGCTGAAGAAGTAGACTGAAGATTAATTGTAAAGAAATTGGTTTATCAAATCAGGAGTTTGAACATTGAGGATTATAAGCAACTGAACAATGACCAAAGCTTTAAGGAAAGGTGTCAAATGACCACACTCATGCAGAGTAAAGGGTGGATTGGGGGAGAGGGAGATTGGAGGCCCAGGAGCTAAAAAGGAGGCTACTGTCTCCAGCTATGTTAGAAATAATGAAGATAGGAAATTAGACCATGATAGTGAGATGGAGAAAAATGATAGAATCAAAAGATATTTTTCCATTAATATCAATCAGACATGTTCATGCCCAAGTCAGTATATTTTCTTGTAATCACCTGACAGGTTCTTCCCGCCTGCTGCACAGATAGAACCAATTCACTGAGACAGTGCTATTGCAGTAGAGAAAGAGTTTAATAATTGCATGGCTAGCCAATCGGAAGGACATGGAGTTTGTTACTCAAATCACCATCCCCCACAATTTGGAGGCTGGGGATTTTTTTAGGATAGTTTGGCAGAGAGGGCTAGGGAATGGGGAATGTTGATTGCTTGGGATGGGGATAAAATCATAGGAGGTCAAAGCTGTCTTTTTGCACTGAGTCAGTTCCTAGGTGGGGTCACAAGACCAGCTGAGCTAGTTTCTTGGCATGGGTTACTAGTCTGGGTGGTACTAGCTGGTCCATCAGAATGCAGGGTCTGAAAAATACCTCAAAACACCAATCTTAGGTTTTACAATAGTGATATTATCTTACAGGGGCAATTGGGGTGGATACAAGTCTTGTGACCTCTGGCTACATGACTCCTTGTGGTTAGTTTTACAAAGGTGGCAGTGGAGGGTGTTTAGTTTCAGGAAGGGGCTGTGATCATCTTTGTTTTAAAGTTGAACTATAAATTAAATTCCTCCCATAGTTACCTTGGTCTATTTCCAGGAATGAACAAGGGCAGCTTGGAGGTTAGAGGCAAAATGAAGTCAGTTAGGTCAGATTTCTTTCACTGTCATAATTTTTGTAAAGGTGATTTCACTCTGTTGCATTGCCATTCCTCTCCTTTGACTCAAGTGCCAAAAGTAGAACTTGTCCCAACCCAAGTGATTACAATAACAATTTCAATCCACCACCCTAATCTTAGAAAGAGTCTGGTAAGTCCATGCTGGGGGTATTTAAATAATTATGTGTAGAAGACATTAAAATATGGTTTAAAGTTCTAAAGACTAAACTAACATACTTTAAAACAAACTATACAAAATTAGTAAAGAATATTTTGTCAAAACGCTTTGATACAATCTCATTTATCTTTACTAAGGTGTCAACACCTTTGGGTTAAATTCACCCCAGGGTTACTGTCATTATAGCCAAAGGTCTACATCTCGGCTTATTCCATAAAGCCTGGTTATTTTTTTTAAACTCTTGATTATTTCTTAATAATAGTTTTAAGTTTCTTACCAAGTTAATGCAACAACGTTTTGCACCCATTTGAAAGCAAGGCATCAACCAAAGTTTCCCAGTTGCTTTTGTGTGGGACAGAGGAAGTCAGCTCTATGTCTCCTTGTGACTTTTGGCCCTCATCTAAATTAACTGGGACGTTTAACTGAAAATCTGCCCAAACAGTTATGAATATCCAGCAGGATATTTTTGGAATTTCATGAGAAAATATCAATTACCAGAGGAAAATTTATTAACACAAGCTGTACTTCCCTTAAGTGAATTTCTTTTATCTTGAAGAATTACTTCATGCAGGTATCTGGTGTCACCACAGACCATGCATTGTAACTTGCTTATCTTTAGGGATGTTTGGCCTGTCTGTGTGTACTTGGCAGCTTTCGCTACGCATTGGCCAGGGCCATGTCATACAACTGCCATTAGTCAGGCAAAAGCAAACATAAACAATGTTTGTGAATCATTTTTCCACTTTTAGCCAGTTATTTAAAAGCACAACATCATAAACTTGGGAAAAATGAGAGATAAGCTGACATATTTAATGCATTCTATAGCACACTAAAAGATTCCACTAGATCGTAAAAAGAATCCTAAAAATTCTGTTTAATTAGTTATACATTGCGAGATGGACATGGAGGTTACCTGAAAATGGTATAGGGGCCAAGGGAAAACTTTCCCTTCACCTTGTAAAAGTTTGTTGAAAAATAACTAACAAAAAGCAGATTAATAAGAGAAAGGTCATAGAAATTTATTAGTGTGCACAGGGGAGAGTCACAGAGTAATTACTCCAACCCTTCAAGGGGGCATGGAAGCTCATATACCATCTTGAGGTTACTGAAAGAATGAGGGCTCAGAGCATGGCCCCAAAAAAGGTTATGGTGCTAAATCAGGTTTTAGGAGGGCAGGAGAAGAAGACCTGGCTAGGAAAAGTGGTTTTGTTATGTAGAAGAACCTCACACGTAGCAGCCTTCAGGGAGTATAGATGGCAAATATTTCCTTTAGGCCTGTAAAAGTATCAGACTGTCAGTGAATCTTTCCTGGATCTGCACAAAGGAGGACCTTGGAGAAAGCCTGGTTGCATCAGTGCAGATTTTCTCTCCAAATGCAAATCTCCCTGACAGAAGACATCTTTTCATCGATTCATGTATTTCTAGCTCTTCTTAACAGCCATCTTTAAATATTTCAAATAAATATATGTTGGGGTGAAATATTTTGATTTCCTTCAATGGCAAATATTTTTTCCTAATGTTTTCCCAGGTACCTGAACACAAAATAAAACAAATCCTAAATCATGTGGGAATAATGTTATGTCTTCTTGTGATTGACTTTCAGCTTGATATTTTGCATCATTGCTAGATAAAAGAATGCTTGGAATGTTAATATGGAATGTTGAGCACTAAATTAGAATTCAGTGTTGTAAGATTTGAAACAAACATAGCAATTAAGAGGTTTTAAATTCTTGTATTTCATCACTTCTGAGAGACCATTTCTTTATAGAGTGTTCTACAGAACAGCAGCCCAAATGACAGGGAGATGGAGAAGGAAAATGGAAAAATAGGAAAAATTATCCTTCTTCTTTTGGTTCAAAGGCATGTTTGAAAACAATGTTAGGGGTAAATAGTGATAAAAAAATGCTGACAGTGTGAACTTACTAGTATTGACTAAACAGTACAAACACATCAGTATCGTGATTTTAACCTATGGCTAAAATATGCAAAACAATAGGAGGAAAAAAACCTGACCTATTCTCAGTACCCATGTGACAGTAGGTAGGTAGGCAGACATGAACAGGGCACAAGAGGCTCCCCACAACCAGAAATGTCAAGTGACCATCAGGTGATGGTCAAGCAGTGGTTAAACTTTAAAATAATTGGTTGCAGCCAGCACCAGAAAAAGGCAGTCTCCCTATAGATAGAAAACAACTGAAACAGATGACCAGCAGCTTGCTGGTAAGATCTCAGGAGCTGGGCGAGTCGGCTCAACCCTGCGTATTAAAAGGCAAAATGGTGGAGTTTAATTGGTATATGACCTCCCTCTAGGAACACCCAACTGGTAAGGGAAAAACACCTCAAATAAGCACGTGCACAACTTCAGTAAACACACTGTGCATGCGGCCCCTCCCAAGTGCTGGCAGGCCAGTACATGTGCGGAATGCCAATGTCTAAAACCGTAAGTCAAAGGTCAAATCAGACATTCAAATCTCTCAAGTGGCCCACTTGGCCCTCTTCCATGTGTACTTTATTTCCTTTTATTCCTGCTCTAAACTTTTTAGGAAACTTTCACTCATGTTCTGAAACATGCCTTGGTCTCTCCCTCTGCCTTTTGCCCTTAGGTCAAATCCTTTCTTCTGAAGAGGCAAGAATTGAGGTTGCTGCAGACCTGTAGGTCTTCTCCACTGCTAACACCCAGACTGTCACTGTCAATGTGAAGAAAGTCTCTGCATCACATACTATATTAATGGACATAGTGTGACTCAGGTCTATGGGAGCGTCTAACACTAACATACCTGCATCAGAAGGTAAGACAAACTGTGAGGGGCCTCTTCATCTGCTTCCATAATATTCTGGGAACTTAAAAGGAAACCAACCTGGAATCAAGTAGTGAAGTGGGATCTGTGATGGTTTTTTTCATAGTGAAGAACCCAAACACACCCAGAGAATGATCATATAGTTACATGGTCCATATAGATATGTAGTCTACCCAGAGTTTCCTAGCAGTTTAAAAATGGATCTGGGGATAACAGTGTGATCTGAGGGACCAAAATAAATGCCCCTTTATTAACTAAGATGGACTCAAAGGTTAAGGAAACAAAATTACCTTTGGGTTGAGGGTTCAGGAATTGGCTGGCATGGCTACTTCCTAAATTCCTACAGCTATAAGAAAAACCACACTCTTGCTACACTCTGTAATAACAGGAGCTATCAAGCAAATTGTCAGAACCCTCCTAACTTTGATTTACAACCCAGACCACTGCAACTCTGGTTGAACAGAGGACTAGCCTTATAGACACTCCTTCCTGATAAGCTAGGCCAGTTTCAGCCAGTTCGTAGAGACTGCATACAAGCTGTCTTTGTATCCATGTTCTGACACAAAGAGCCAAATTCCCCCTCATTTTAATGCTAAAACCCCACCCCAAAGTGAACATGGGGTTGTTGTTATATATGTCTACCCATTACACATGCTCTTGGCTTCCCTCTTAAATATGTATAGCCTTTCTCCCAAACCTGCTGGATATATATAATACAGGCCCTGTGAGACATTAAACTCAACCTGTCCTTCCCCTCTTTGAAGAGAGAGCACCTTCAATTCACTTTGGAGACTGTCTTTTCCCAGTTTGCAAGCTGATATCACCAGTAAAACTTTTCTTTCTAGTATTTAGCCATCCTTGTGGTCCTTTGCATAAGAGAGAGCGAGAAGGATGTAGAGAGCTCTAAGTTTTTAGACCCCAAGAAAGGGACGGAAAGGGTTAGTTCTGCTTGGTCTACTTAGAGATTCATTTGATTAGGCTTTCATCTGGGCTAGGCTACTTCATATCTGGATACTCTGAGGTTATACAAAATACAGGGCTTCAAACTATTCAGAATCAATGGTATGTGGATAGGGAACCCTTGCATTTCAGTCCGCCTCTGGGTAAATCCAGTTCACTGCAGGAGAATTCAGCAGTGGTACTTGACACTTGGTCACTCCCTCACAGAGGATAAAAAGTGGTGGATACAGCCTGATCACACCAACTAGCTTACAGGCTGTCTTAATACATTCTTTAGTGATTACACATGCTCAAATTCATGAACATCATTGGTTTACAGAAAGCAGCAATGTTTCTAGTATCTTGTATGTTCTAAGAAAAAGCCAGTTGCCATTGGAAGGGCCAAAGTAAAACTTCTTCTTCACTCTCTGAAGGTTCACTGAAAAATCAGCTCACAAAAGGCAGATTAATTGGAGAAAAGGCATACAAATCTATTAACATGTATGGGAGACAATCATAGCGTGATTACCCAACATTCCAATGAGGTACAGATACTACTTTGTAGAGGAAAGGGTGATGGAGAAGTGCAGATGATTTTAGCGGGGTAGTAAATGATTTTTAGGGGAATTCAATGGACTTGAAGAGCATACAATGAACTGGGACAAAGTCTACTGGGCCCACAGAGCGGGCAGTGGTTTGTGACAACATCGTCCAGGTTTGTTGACAGACTTCAGTCTTATTTTCTGTGATGAGCTCAGTTAATAAAATCTCCAGGAAGGGACCAGAGGTAATTATTTTTTATTTGTCAGGTCCAGACTTTAGGCAAATAAGAAACTTCAGAGAACAGATTTATCCTGTGCTTTGGGAGACCCAGAAGATTGAGAGATAGGAGGAGTGGGGAAGAGAAGGTCAGAGAGACCTTGAGCCTCTTCTCCAGTTCAGCATGTCAGAGTGCCATATTTCGGGGTATTGGTTTCTTTTTTCTTTCTTTTTTTTTTTGAGACAGAGTCTCAGTCTGTCACCCAGGCGGGAGTGCAGTGGCGCGATCTCGGCTCACTGCAACCTCTGCCTCCTGGGTTCAAGCGGTTCTCCTGTCTCAGCCTCCCGAGTGGCTGGGATTACAAGCACACACGGCCACGCCCGGCTAATTTTTGTATTTTTAGTAGAGATGGGGTTTCCCCATGTTGGCCAGGATGATCTCGGACTCCTGATCTCAGGTGATCCATCCGCCTTGACCTCCCAAAGTGCTGGGATGACAGGCGTGAGGCACCGCGCCTGGTCCTGGGATATTGGTTTCTAAACCCCAACACCATTTATAACTTTTCAGAGTTAAAGTCAATAGAGTAGAATTTTAGCAAATTGAAGAAAGATAATAGTGTCATAATGTCTACAATCTTACAATGATGCTTGATTCATATTTTTATTAAAGAGCCAATTTAGAGAAAAATTGTAAATAATGGTGATGATGTGAATCAGAGAAGAGGCAAGAGTTCAGCAATATGGAGGCCTTTCACTGCCTATCCTAGAAAACGCTGTTCTTATGTGTTACATGTAGTATAGATACCAGTGCTTGGGGGGCTGGAGTCTCATTCTGATGCCATAAATTTGATTCTGAGCTTAGATTATTTGTTTAAAGCAGTTACCTGAAGTGAGACAACACTTACAAATAGATAATAGGACTGCTGTTTAAAGTTTCTGAAAAACCACAGAGCAAGACAATGTATTGAAAAGAATAAACAGCGGGGATTTGGAATGATCTTTCTGAATCAATAACAAGTGACAGAAAAGAAAAGAATTACTGATTTTCTAGCTATTTGGAATGACACAACACTTTCTGGGATTCACATTTCATATCAGAGTTGTTTAACCAGCAAAATGCTGAAGTGATTAAATATGAAACCACGCAGCTGAGGCTAGAGAAAACTGTTTGGTCAGAAATGCTTCTGGAATGAGACTGCAGCTTTAGTTATTTTTGTTTGGTTGGTCAGTGATGAAATGTGCTATACTCAGCCTGCTAAAGTTATCCACAGAGGAAGGTTTACTTTGGTGGTTTTAAGGTATCTCCTTTCAGAATTTTGATGTGGCAGCACATCCCTTAACAGCTCATTTCCTGAGGGATACTAAACAAGAGCCAAACCTAGGAAAAAAGACAAGTTTAAGATCTCTCACCTCACTGTGAACTCTTTCCATGTTTAAACATAGAAGACACTCTCATAATCTGGCTTCAACTGAACACTGCCACAAAGGCCCTAAATATTTATTATGCAGTGACCCAGGGCCTATTTTTCAACGGAAAAATAAGAGAAGATATCTTTACTAGCTTTGTGCCTTGCCCAAACATGAAACTGAAGCCAAAATGAGTGAAAAGACTTTGTTTTACCTATAACAATTTAGTTAAGAGAAAATTTTTATAGGTTTATGTGCAGTGTCAACATCTTTTGGTTATCCACTGGAAATTTATAACTATACTAATTTATATCACTTTATTAAATATCCATAAAAATCAGGCTGTTAGTTATTGGAAAATAAGGAGCTCACAGTTTGAAAGATGATATGCATGTGATATTTTTAATTATATCTAAACTTATAAGTCAGGGGAAATGGTAGATACAGTTTCTAGTGTAAAGCTTAGGTTGGAATTGAAAAGGTAGCATGATTGGTCAGGGCACACATTGGGGTTTAACATTTTGTGGTGTCTGTTGGGTGCCTTGGACACTGGAGATCTTGGAACTGTATCCTGGAATTGCATATGGAATACAGTCATCACATATGCTTATAGAGTTAGCACTTCATGGCATGCCATGGATATGCTATTGTCATCTGATGTTTTCGTCTTACTTCAATGGTATAATGCAAAATGGTTAATAATGTAAATTTTTTTCAAATATAAAATTACTTATAAGATACACATATTCTTAAGAAGCCATATTACTAAACCAAGCAAGCTAAATCCTCAAAACAGAAGACGAACAGCAGAAAGGGATTGGAGCTACACGGAGAGACTCACCAATGTGTCTGAATAAAGTGAATATATATTTTTGAAAGACATCATTTCCAACTGTAAATGAATGGAATTATTTCCTGCTAAGACTAATCTGCTATAATTTGATTGGTCCATATTCTTTAAATGTAATATCACCAGTTCCTGAAATTCTTAAGTTATTAAAGATACAATATTTTAAAGTTTCTTTTGATCACAGTTAAATTACAGACGATTTTTATTTTTCTTGGCATTTTATAAAAAAGTTAAAAAATAGCTCTTACCAGTGGTGTGCTGGTAAATGTTCACTACCCAGCTTTCAGGGCAGGGTTGGGGATGTCCTGATTCAAAGTATTTGATGATCAACCAGTATGCAATGCTCCCATAATGGCCAATTTCAAACTACCAATGGGCTATCAACCAGCTAGAAAACCTCCAGAAAGTTTAGCAATTGGCTCTCACAAAGCAGGATGCACAACTCCAGCACACTGGCTAAGACTATTTTTGTCTTAGCCGAATATAAGAGCAATCGTCATAACTTAGCAGTTTATCAAATTAGTAACCAAATGTGAATATGGAACCTCAAACACTCTGCCATATGATCCTCCAAACACCTATAAAGAGAAAGGGGAAACATAATAGGAATAAAAGTAGAAAAGTTCTACTATATTTGCTATATCCAGAATCTTACACCAAATATACTTTAAAAGCCTATTAAATTCTGTGAACAGCTTCCTAAGACTTTGGATAAATATTAAATGTGCTTATAAAATATAAATGTTTTTAGTATTACTTATAGCATGGTGTTGTTAGAAGTACAATGTCAATAAATGACCATGAATAAACTTATTTACTGCCAGTTGCTAAACCTCTTCCTTGTGCTGCTTTTTAATTTATATTCCTCTGTTGTTTCCTCTTTGGCATCATTTTTCCTCAAATTAGTTTCCTCTATGACAATGCCAATTTGTTTCACCAAGACAAATATCCTTGTGAAAGCTCTTTGTCAGCTAGACTGTTTATAATACAGAACTAAGGTGATCTTACTTTTCTTCTTCAATACCGCTCCGTAAATGAAAACAACCTTATAGAGATGTTGCCAACCCTCTGCCAGAGCTTTAAGAATTTTTTGAAAAATAACCTCTGAATAATCTCGACATACCTGAAAATGTTAATAATTTAGGGAAAAGACACTTAGTTGTTTGTTTGATCTACCAGAATCTAAAGTTACAAGTAATAGCTTCTTAACTTTGTTCATTGCTTTCAGCAGCTCAAGCTTGGGATTCAGAAGCTCTGTGCTGATTAAGCCTCTGAGAATTTTTTCTTTTCTATTGGCAGTTGATAAACAGCGCTTTCACGATAAATGTACTCTAATATAGTTCTCGATTGTGAGTTTTTTTTTTTTTTTTTTTTTTTGGTCAGGGGCGGGTATAGTTAAGATACAGACTTACCAAAGAACACATAATTTGATAACCTTTACCAAGTCTTTTTTTTTTTAAAAAGCACTTAATATGTTTGAACTTGCTAAGTTGTCTCTCATCTTCTATTTTTGTTTTTTGTTTGCTTTAACACAGTAGATGTGTAAAGGTGATACTTAAGAATAATGAAGAGGTAAGGTAGTTCTAAATAGAATTATTAAACAAGAAAAATTTTAGAAAAATGCTACTTCTTTTTCTTGGGCCTTAAAAAGGACTCAGGCAGGATAAATAAGTTGCGTGCATCTTTTTTTTTTTTAATATATTTTTTTAAAGCACTGGGAGCTCTCCCTTCCCCAAAGACTTAAAACTACTGGCAGAAGGACTGTCTTGAAACATCATGAGTGATAATTTTTTTTCCTATCTACAAGGCAATCGTTACCCTTTTTCTTCCTAATCCTTCTGCATTGGCTGCCCATTGATGAGTAGGTGTTAAAATAGGAGGGGAGAGAGAGCATTAGGACAAACACCTAATGCATGCAGGGCTTAAAACCTAGATGACAGGTTGATAGGTACAGCAAACCACCACGGCACATATATACCTATGTAACGAGCCTGCATGTTCTGCACATGTATCCCAGAACTTAAAGTCAAATAAAGAAAATAGCACATTTATTAGAAAGAAAAATCAATACATATCTTAGAGAAGTCAGCCAGAGTCACAAAATGCACTGTTGGGAAATTTCCATTTACTTATGTTTTAGTTTCTATGTACATCAGGACTCTAATTCTTCAAGGAACTGTTTTTCAAATTACCTTGTTAAAATAGTTTCCTATCTGTGGTTACTTAGGTTAAAAAAAAAGAAAAGAAAAACAAAGCTTTTATTTTTTGGCAGATGTTGGAAGGAGATCATGGTACCACATGAACTTGTTTAAAAACGAAGAAGGTGGTGTGAGCTGGTACAGTCAGCCTATAGCCCAAAACCTCTACCCCCAAATCTCTGAACCTGTTTCTAACAGGATACAAACTTCCTGAGGACTTTCTTGTCATTGAAGGCCCCTGCAGTGTAAAGCATGATGCTTTGTATTTGGTTAAGTGGCCCATGAGCTTTCCTTATTTCCTTGAATTGAGCATCTTGGATACTTAGAACTGTACCCTCTCTACAAAAACAAATGAAAAAACAAACAACCTAACCATGGAGATTTCTAATCTGGTGGTTGGCAGATTATGCTGTGTATGTGATTTTGTTCCCTTTTAACTTTACTATCAGATTTCCTTCTGAAGCATCGCTCATTATTCTGTAATATCTTTTAAATCTCTGCGTCTCTGTGGAGTGTCATCAGTTAGCAAAACATTATGTTCGCTGATAACAGCCTGATCCTTCTTATATCTGCATTATGCAACAGACTCATGAAGACAGAAAGGCTTCATTCCTCTGCCCAGTAAGGTACATAAAACCAAGACTAGTTGTGTCTTCCAATCCCCAATCTTCTGCTCACCATGGATGAGAGGACAAAGATTAAACAAGGACATCCCCATTTCTAAGAGTTTATTAGTTCCTAGTCTAACTTCTTGCAGACTTAAAGAAAAACACTGCAGTTCAGATTTTGAAAATATTCTGTTAAAGGAGAAGAATCTCTATTTTCCAGGTTTATCAATAAATGGAAATTAAATAATAGGAAAGGTAGCTCCTAGAATAGTAGGGTCTTAGAACACTTGGGGGCAAAAAAAAAAAAAAGGCAAATAAATAGTCTTTTTTGTTCTCCTCTGCATTTGCTTAAATATTTTACAGTTCTGCACCCAGATTTGTCTCAGTTGCAGTAAGGACTACATAATTCCTTCAGGTTTTTCGGAAGCCAGATCTCTAGGCTGATCAGCAGATAAAATGTATTGAAAAACCATAGAGTAACATGCAAACAAGAGAAAACCAAAATTGCCCAACAAAAAACCTTTTAATCAAGTGAAATTTTCCTGATTTCTGCTTTTCTGAGTAAAGGTGTCATTATTTAAACAGCGTGCTCTTTTGTATAATTATGTGTTCGATTGCATCGCTACATGGACCTTAATCTTCAAACATGGTGTTTCCTTTAATTTAAAAGGGTTTCAATGTTCCCATTCCCTTATTTTCTAACAGACTTGCTGCTGGGAGAGATTAACCGTTGCCCTAGGAACACTAAAAACATCAATTTCCCTGGAGCAATATCTCACTAACCTCAGCACTTAAGTCCCAATGTTTAGTTAGAGTTTGTTCAGTGAGTACTTTAAGGTTGATTAAATGACCGTTAAATGTCTGAGAACAACCAAAGTAAAAAGCTCAGAAGCAGCAGATCACCCATGTAGGAATGCAGCTCTCTCCACTCAGAGACTAATTTTGTCAAGACCACCTAGAAGACACACAACTACCATTTACTAATGGTAATTGCAGACTTATAATTACTTACAGTACAGGTAATCCCATGCTTGATTCATGTCTAGCCTATATAAATTTCTCTAAAATTTCCTAAATGTGGCATTCAGTCAAAACCTAGATAAACATTCAAGTGTGTATGTGTGTGCATCCTCAATGTGCAGAATCTGTCTTTTATTTGCTTACCCTCTCACTTGTTGAGGTGTCTTTTTCTCCTTTTTATTGTTTATCATCTCTCCAGGGAGGGGCTTGGCAATTTAGATTATGTCTCTTGAGGAATGCAGAGAGCAGATAATGAATTTTTTTTGAGACAGAGTCTCACTTTATGGCTCACTGCAGCCTCCAAACCCTGGGCTAGGCGATCCTCCCATCTCGGCCTTCTTAGCAGGAAGGACTACAAGTGTGTGCCACCACACCTGGCTAAACTTTTATTTATTTTTTTGTAGAGATGGGGTCTTGCTTTGTTGCCCAAGCTGGTCTCAAACTCCTGACCTCAAGTGATCCTCCAACCTCACCCTCTCCAAGTGCTAGGATTATACGTGTGAGCTACCACACTCGGCAGAGGATGGATTTGAGAGGTATCTTCAAGCTGTTTGATCTCCCTGGAACAGGAATAGGGTTGGGTTTTGTATTACAGTTTGAATTAGGGATTAGATAACCTTCTGACAGAAAGTAGAACATGATTAGAAAAATGCAGTTTCGGCCCGGTGTGGTGGCTCACGCCTGTAATCCCACCACTTTGGGAGGCCGAGGCAGGCAGATCACGAGGTTAGGATATCGAGACAATCCTGGCTATCACGGTGAAACCCCGTCTGTACTAAAAATGCAAAAAATTAGCCAGGTGTGGTGGTGGGTGCCTGTAGTCCCAGCTACTTGGGAGGCTGAGGCAGGAGAATGGTGTGAACCCGGGAGGCAGAGCTTGCAGGGAGCAGGGATTGCGCCACTGCACTCCAGCCTGGGCGACAGAGCGAGACTCCGTCTCAAAAAAAAAAAATAAATAAAAATGCGGTTTCAAAATATGCCCACAAATTAATACATTTGCTCATAAGAGTTCCTGGAAGAAAACAAAACAAAACAAAACAAAACAATACAAAAATAAAGCAAAACAAACAAGAACACCAACAACAGCAACAAAACTCAGAAACTCGATTCATAAATCAGGAGTTGATCAGAGATTTTGGAGGATCCCAGTAAAATTCACATGAGTCGTCAAGGGAAATGCCATTCTATCACTTTTGAAATGACTTTCATTAGCTGCTAGACCAGTGGTTCCCAGTCTTTTTGACACCACGGACTGGTTTCATGGAAGAAAATTTTTGGATGGTTTCAGGATGATTCAAGTGATTACATTTATTTTGCACTTGCACTTTATTTCTATGATTACTACATTATAATATATAATGAAATATTTACACAACTCACCATAATGTAGGATCAGTGTGAGCCCTGAGCTTGTTTTCCTGCAACTAGATGGTCCCATCTCGGGGTGATGTGATGGGAGACAGTGATAGATCGTGGGCATTAGATTCCCATAAAGAGCATGCAACCTAGATCCCTCACATGCACAGTTCATAATAGGGTTTACGCTCCTATGAGAATCTAATGCTGCTGCTGATCTGACAGCGGGTGGAGCTCAGGTGGTCATGCAAGCGATTAGGAGTGGCTGTAAATACAGATGAAACTTCTCTTGCTTGCCCACCGCTCACCTCCTGCTGTGTGGCCTTGCTTCTAACAGGCCACGGACAGGTAGCAATCTGTGACCTGGGATTTGGGGACCCCTGTGCTAGACATTGATAGTTACTCCTAATTCCTATTTCCAATCTACCTTGGTGGAGCATACTAGTCTTCTATGAAGATTCAGAGGAATATGGTGTTACTGTATTCCCATTTCACAAGTAATAAAACTGAGGCATGAAAGATCAATGTGTTTCCCTGGACTTGCACAGTTTCCTGAAGCAAGAATATACAGCTGGGTTGGAGAAGTACTTTCACAGAAGGCTACTTTAAAAAAACGTATAATGCTTTGAAATTCATTAAGCCTATTTGCAATAACTTACATACTTTAGTATTATACAAATATATATGTAAGCTCATTGGAAATTTTGGCTGTTATGAATTAAAATCTAATTTGAATGTGTAAAAATAATTTGTAGGAAGGCTTTGCTTGCTACAACTGAGATTTGCATGTAAAATATCTTTTATTTATAATATACTTTGCTTTATTTTTTCACCTAGTTGTTAAATATTTTGAAATATAATTCTAATGTAAAGTATCATTTCTGTGCCTAGGAAACTATGTGAATACTCTTCCATATGACTTAATTTTGTATTGATTCTGGCTGCTAATTACAGTCTGCTTTCCTCCAGTTAGTGGCCACCAAGATGCTGTTCCAAGATGTTTTAAACTCATGTTTTCACAGTGCCCTCTTTCATGTAATACAGCTATTATATTTTAAAGGTGATTGTCCACTTTAAAAATAAAAGATGCCAAGGTAAATAAATAGGAGACACTACGTTATTTATTCCACTGGATAGGAAAGCTGGAAGAAACTCGTGGGATCATCCAGTTGGGCTCCCAATCCTTTCATTTGTTTTTGTTTTTTTGAAACAGTCTCGCTCTGTTGCCCAGGCTGGAGTGCAGTGGCCAGATCTTGGCTCACTGCAACCTCCCATCTGCCAGGTTCAAGCGATTCTCCTCCTTCAGCCTCCTGAGTAGCTGAGATTACAGGCACCTGCCACCACACTCAGCTATGTATTTTTAGTAGAGATGGGGTTTCACCATGTTGGCCAGGGTGGTCTCAAACTCCTGACCTCAAGTGATGTTCCTGTCTTGGCCTCCCAAAGTGCTGGGGTTACAGGCTTGAGCCACCGCACCTGGCTCCCAGTCCTCTCATTTGTAAAGATAAGGATGCTGAGTCTAGTGAGGTGGAGCAGCTTGCCAAGCCCACACAACTAGTTAAGGCAGAGCCAGCATCGAAGCCCACATCTCTTGGCTCTCAGTCAAGTCCTTTCCACTGTACTAAAGGAGACCATATTTAGAAAAGATTAAAATGCTGCAATTTTCTCTCCACATCTGTATTTTAAAGAAAAGGAAATCTCTAATATGAATTATAGTCACTATTTCCAGTGTTTAACTGAAAAATACTGGAGCTCTGAAAATTTTCAGGTTTGTCCTTCATAATCTACATGGAAAATAATGAAAAAGCCAACTCCACCTCCCGCTATGAACATACTGCTCACTGTCTGATGTACTGGGTGTACAGATGCTCTGAGCCTTTCTCTTGAACACCCTTCTATTTATTTTATTGCAAAGTTATTGTGGATTTTGGAATCAACTGAAGTATTTCTTAGTTTCCAACAATGTTGTTCAAGGTTCACCATTAAAAATCATAATGGTAAAAATACTAACAGCCCTTTCCTCTATTAGAAATCATTTTAAAAGTACCTTAAGATAATATTTCAGAGGAACATTTCAACTTACAGCATATCTGACATTCGTCATCTTAATGCCTGGAAAAGAATTCTTGTCAAGAAGGAGTTTGTTCTTTTACTAGTAGGAAGTGCATTACTCTAAGTATATATGCTTGCTTCAGCTCTCTGGAGGATCAGAGTAGTAATAATAATATATTTCTTGAGTGCTTACTAACTGCTAATCTCTGGAATAAACCTTTACATGCATTATCTCATTGAATTCTCACAGCTACCTCATGAGATGGTTATTATAATCCCTACTTTAGAAGTGAAGTAATTAAAGTTGAAGATCATCAGGTTGATAAATGGCAGTGACTGAAATTTAAGCAATCTCAGTTCAGGCCCTAGCTCTGTGTTAGCATGTGAAGTCTCCTGAGGAAGAGACTGCTTCCCAGGCTCGACATTATTTGGTTAGGGCCTTGGTCAGGAAGGACTTTCTGCATGGAGTAATGACCAGGTTAAGACCTGAAGAGACTACAGTGGTGGAGTACATGGGCACTAGGCACAGATGGCTGGGGTGAGTTTCTGCTTTGATACTTACTACATCTTTCTCTACGTTTTCATTTCTTTGTGTAATGGGAAATTCTTCATATATCCATAGGTTTGCTGTGAGAATGGGATAAGGTCATCCTTGTAAAGTGCTTTACACAATGGTGGGCACATAATACGCACTCAAAAAAGCTTAGCTATACATATACTTGATTGGTACTAAAGACAAAAATGAAATTTTTAGTCCATTGCCAATTTCTCTATTAATTATTGAGTCCTTACTCACAAAGTATATTCTTACTGTTATTCTAGTCCTCAAGGGAGCTGAAGCAAGCATATATACTTCTTTCTCAAGAGAAAAGAAGTTCCGAATGGTAATCTGGAGGCTAGGGGTGAGAGAGATTTGCTTTCTGCTTTGAAAAGTCCAGCCTCTCATTGAATCTTACTTGCAGGAAAATGAAGCAGCCAGTCAGCAGGTATTTGTGTAGGATATGATAACAGAAACTACAATAAGATGGAACATAACTTGGATATGGTCCTAGCTCTCAAGAAGCTGAGGAAGAGGCATGCTAGCAAGGGATACCATGGGCAGAAATGTGCACAGTCATTACAGGAGCTCATCATTGAGGATGAGGTGTGGGATTCTGGGCAGAGAGCCGCTGACTCAGAGGAAGTACTTCAGGACAGCTTCCTGGAGATGATCAAATGGTTATTATACGAAAAGATGGGGGAGCCCTACTGAGAGTCAAAGAAGCTGTTCTCTGCACCTAGGATATTTCTGGCAAAATGTCTGGGATAGGAATTACAATGAAAAGACAACAGCAACACAACACAGATCTTTCCTAACACAAATAAAGGCTGGTGGTTAGGGTACAGAATGAAATGATGGAATGAGATGAGAGTGGTTGGATGAAATATAAGCATAGGTTAAAGAGTCCTAGAGAATATGGTTTAAACATGGCTTGGAGCCAGAGGTAACTAGCAAACAACTAGAGATCTAAAGAAGATTTCATGATCAGGCTCTCTCTCTGTCTTTCTCTCTCTCTTGCACCCAATTCCAGGGTTTTATGTTTGGAATACCTCTCTCCCCACTTCTTCCTATTCCCTTCTCCCTCCCTGGACTAATTCGTGTAGAGTCTTCAGGTCTCAGCTTTACATCTTTCTTTAGGAATTCATCCCTGACCATAGAGACTGGGTTAGGTATTTTCTTGTAGGTCCAATGACGGCCTCTGCTTACCTCATCAAATCTGCTTTTGTTTTCTACAGCTGTGTAATAAATTATGACAAACATAACAGCTTTAAGAAACAAACTTTATCCTCTCACAGTTTCTGTGGAGCAGGAGCTCAGAATGCTTTAGCTATGTCCTCTGCTCAGGGTCTTAGAAGGCCAAAAGCAAGATGTTGGCCAGATAGGTCCTCATCTGGAGGCATGACTAGGGAAAGATTTGCTTCCAAGCTCCCTCAGGTTGCTGGCAGAATTCATTTCCTTGCAGCTGTAGGACTGATGTCCCTGTTTTCTTGACAGCTGTTGTCCGGGGCCCACTCTCAGTGCTGGTCCTTGCTGCATGGCCCTCTCTTTAATATGGCAATTTGTTTCTTCAAGGCTAGTGGGAGAATCTCTCTTCTCAACCTTCTATGACAGAGTGACGTTACATAATCACAGGAGTGACTATCCATTACCTTTGTCATATAATGTAACCTAAGCAAGGGAGCAAATATCCTATTATATCCATAAGGCTTGTCCATACATAACAGGAAGAGATTGTACAGGGTATGTATACCAGGGATAGGGGATCTTGAGGGCCCTCTCAGAATTCTGTCTACCACAATATCCTTTGTCACATTGCATTATAGTTGCCAGCTGACTGAGCTCTCAGAGAGACTATATCTTAGTGACCCTTATAGTTTCTGCTTTGCATAGTGCTTAGCAGATACTCTCTTCTTAGTAAAAATTTGTGGAGTCACTTAGTAAGTGTTGACAGGTCAGTTTAGATAGTAGAGAGTATGGAGGCCTGAAGAGGACAGATTTCAATAATTTATACATTTAGTAGAAATAGGTGAAAAGATGCTGTTGAATGGCAATGAAGAACACAGAAACTCTGAACTAAGTCCAGAGTCCATAAAATCTGTTAATGAAGATAGCTCTGGTGATGGGGAAATTGAGTGCTCTAATTTTGGAGGTAGTGGTTATGTGATATTCACTTAGCAATTTTGGTTAATTATATTGCATATGCTGTCAAATGGGTAAGAATGAACAGTTCCCAGTAATTGTGCTAAAGTGTGGAAAGCCGTCATAATCATTGCTTTAAAAAACTGTATATTTAGGCCAGGCACGGTGGCCCATGCCTGTAAAGCCAGCACTTTGGGGGCCAAGGCTGTGGATCCCTTGAGGTCAGGAGTTCAAGACCAGCCTGGGCAACACAGCGAAACCCTGTGTCACTGAAAATACAAAAATTAGCCAGGGGTGGTGGCACACTCCTGTAATCCCAGCTACTCCAGAGGCTAAGGCAGGAGGATCGCTTGAAACCTGGGAGGCAGAGGTTGCAGTGGGCCAAGATCATGCCACTGCACTCCAGCCACGGCAGCAGAGTGAGACTCTGTCTCAAAAAAGAAAAAAAAAACTATATATTTATTTGAGCTTTTTCTCTAATCAAAGCACATGGCTAAATCTGTTGGAGGGTGTGTCAGGGCTCAACCAAAAAACTATAGAGAATTTAAACCAGGGAATTGGGTTATGCAAGTGATGGGAACTCTGAGAAACCAAAGAGCGGGCAGTGAGCTTAACCAGAGATTAGCAACACCAGAAAGCCACTATCTTCTAGGGGTACAGAAGGAGGAGGCTGTCATACAGGAGCTTAGGGACCCTAGTTACAGGCAGATCCTGGAACTAGAGTAGGTTGTCCTGAGCAAGAACTGGGATCATAGAGGAGAGTGGGCTGTCTCCAGAGATGCTGGCTGAGTCAGAGAGAGGGGAGGAATGCCCTGGCTTCTCCTTCCCTCCTACTCTTCAGTCTTCAACTATTGCCTCCTAGTAATTGAACCCAGCTGAGGCAGTCAACGAGGGAGCAGAGAAAATGCAGGCAGCAGACAGCCGCCCTCTTCCCGGGCATCTCCGAGATTCAGAGCAGAAGATGAGAAATAGACCCGTTAACAAACAAGCTCAGAACCAGCACAAGGACATAAAGATGCATGCCAGGCATCTGTCCTCAAGGGCCTTACATTGTAGAAGAGGAAAGGAGACATGCACGCAGTTAACCATAACACAGGGGAAATCAACACTTTCTAGAATAGTAATTGATGACTTTTGCAATGGCAGTCTGAGTGGCATCATAATTAAAAACAAACAAAAAACAAAATTGTAGGCATTCAAAATGGTGTTTGTATATGGAATTAAATCAGGTATTAATTGAATTTGTATTTCACATTATAATCAGCAAAAACAAAAAGTAAGTTTTAGAAGAAATTTTGGAATATATGTTTATATGTATGGCTTAATGGAGGAGATTTAAAGATAGGCAACCCAGAAGCTATGAGATAGATACAACTGGTTATACATAATATTTTAAAATTATGACAAAATATATAAAACCATATATAAAGGTAGAATACACATACTAAATTGGGAAAGAATGTTTCTAACAAATGATACAAAAAGAATCAACACCTATAATGTGTCAACAAAGTAAGAGAAAGACAACCAAATAAAAAAATTAGCAAAAAGTATTGGCAATTCATACAGCAGAGTAAGAGACT
The DNA here is from genome assembly GCF_029289425.2 of Pan paniscus. Classification (NCBI taxonomy): domain Eukaryota; kingdom Metazoa; phylum Chordata; class Mammalia; order Primates; family Hominidae; genus Pan; species Pan paniscus. The sequence continues at coordinate 117,527,915 of NC_073252.2, forward strand.
ATGGTTCAATTTTTGTAAAGCAAAGCATTTTTTTAAAAAAATCCCTCCTTTCTGGTTTATGAAAATGCAGAGAAATATGACAGATGGCATACCTGGCTGGCTTTTTCCATTATTTACTGGAAGGGAGGAGCAGAGGGGTATGGAAGGGAGGACCAGGTCATGGGAGAGACAAGCAAAAGCCAAAGGAGTCAATAAGACAAGTTTGTACAACATATACAGTGTAAACATGGTCCCATTTATGGGAAATTGTGTAACTATATGGCTATATGTGTATGTGCACATACTACTTCCACTGTCCCCACCCTAATTCCAGCACCATCGTCTCTCACTTAGATTCCTGCTAGAGTCTTCTGATTTCCCTCTTCCACTTTCTCCACCTTTTTATTATTATTATTTTTTATTTTATTTATTTATTTTTTTAGACAGAGTCTTGCTCTGTTGCAGTGGCTTGATCTTGGCTCACTGAAACCTCTGCCTCCTGGGTTCAAGTGATTCTTGTGCCTCAGCCTCCCAAGTAGCTGGGATTACAGGCATGCGCCACCATGCCCAGCTAATTTTTGTAGAGATAGGGTTTCACCATGTTGGCCCGGCTGGTCTTGAACTTCTGAGCTCAAGTGATCTGCCCGCCTCGGCTTCCCAAAGTGCTAGAAATATAGGCATGAGTCACTGTGCCTGGCCCACCTTTGCCTTCTTATCACCCATCCCCCACGCAGTGCAGCCAGAGGGGTTCTTTTAAAAGTTAAATCATATCATGACCCTCCTCTGATCAATACTCTTCTGGAGCTTTCCATCTCAGTAAGATCTGGCTCCTCATGTTGTACTGTTCTTCCCTTCCCTCAGCACACTCCAGCCCTTCGTGTCTCCCTGCCATTTCCCAAACATCCTGAACACGATCTCACCTCACAACTTCAGTTCTTGCCATTCCCTATGTCCAGATAGCTTCATCTTCCCACCCTCCCTTCCACGCCACTGCTCAAATGTTGCCTCATCAGAGAGGACTTCCCTGATGATCTCATTTAAAATAATATTTTTTTTTTACTCTCTAATGCTTATAGACTCTATTTTTCTTCATAGAACCTATTACCACCTGACATATGACTAGACTCGAGGACTAGCGCCTTCAGGACATGGACTGTGTGTCAATGGCACACAGTAAACACTCAAAAATTATTTACTGAATGAAGGAAAGAATGAATAAATGGAGATGAGTGGGTAAGGATAGTCACCCCAATATTAACAGTGATAGGTTTCAGGTGCTTTTCGTTTTTTCTTACAATTTTTCTATCACTCAAAGATTAATAAGTAACAGAATTTTTAAACATTCTTTTCCTCATGAGAAATCAGAAGATTTGGCTTGAGTTTACAGGAGTCCGTGATAAGTTCATAGGAAGAAGGACTCTAAGGAAAAATGAACTTACTGCCCTTCCTTTTCATCTCAGAAATGCAGGATTATTCATAATCTCTGTAGCGTTCATTTTTCCAGAGACTTCAAGATATTACTTAGCTATTTCTCTGCGTATTTTCTAGATATGGGCAGAAAATTGAATTTGCAGGAACCCAGCTCCTACATCAAATATATGTGCCCTGCATCTGACAGTCTTCTGCAATGGAGATAAATGTGTTTGTTGTTCATGTTTAAAAAACAAACAAACAAAAAACACTAATACTTGCTGAGATAGGAAAAAAGTGGACTGATGTTTCAATTCATTTTGAAGTGCATAAAACAAATAAGATGGATTAATGGATGAAGGGAGGGATTGGTAGATGTGGAATAAAACAAGACAGTTAAGATGTTAATGGTAGAATCTAAGTGCTGATGGTATGGGTCTTCACTGTAAAATTTTTTCAACTTATAAGTATTCAAAAAATTTCATAATAAAATTTTGTGCATTAATTAAGTACAACAGAACTTAGATTGTATAAGAGGGAACTTCAAAAATTTTGTGGAGAAATGGAATTAAAAGGTAAAGGTAAAAAAATTTAAACTTTATATCTCAACATAAGCTCCATCAAATTTAAGACACTTGTGTAGGTGATAATATCAGTCATTTAGTTTATCCCTAAAGAACTGAGGGTCCTGGGAATTTAACCATGTCAATGCAGTCTTTTTTATACTACAAACTGAAGAAAAATAAGTGCCTTTTAAAGATTTTCTTTTTTAAGATTAGGAAACAAAAAGTAGTGAGAAGGAGCCAAACAAGGACTGTAAAGTGGATGCCTAATGATTTCCCACTGAAACTCTCACACAATTGCCCTTGAGAGGAATGAGCAGGAGCATTGTCATGGTGGAGGAGGACTCTCTGGGGAAGCTTTCCCAGCTATTTCTCTATTAAATCTTTGGCTGACTTTCTCAAAACACTCTCATAACCAGCAGATGTTATCGTTCTTTGGCCCTCCAGCAAGTTAACAAGTAAAATGCCTGGAGCATCCCCAAAACTATTGCCATGACCTTTGCTTTTGACTGCTCTGCTTTTGCTTTGCCTGGACCACTTCCATATCTTGTAGCCATTGCTTTGATTGTGCTTTGTCTTCAGGATCATATTGGTAAAGCCATGTTTCATCTCCTGTTACAGTTCTTTGAAGAAATGCTTCGGGGCCTTGATCTCACTTGTTTAAAATTTCCATTGCAGGCTGTGCTCTTGTCAGTAACTGATCTGAGCACAGTGTCTTTGGCACCCACAGAGTAAGAAGTGTACTCAATTTTAGTTTTTCAGTCAGAATTGTGTGAGCTGAACCAATTGAGGTGTCTATAGCGTTGGCTATTATTTAGGCTGTTAATCATCAATCCTCTTCAATTAGGGCATAAACAAGATTAAATTTTTCCTCCCAAATTGGTGCAGATGGTCTGCCACTGCAGGCTTCACCTTCAACATCGTCTTGTCCCTTCTTATAATGAGTTATCCATTTGTATACTGCTGATTTCTTTGAGGCACTGTCCCCATAAACTTTTTGCAAAACATCAGTCATTTCACTGTTCTCCCATCCAAGCCTCACCATAAATTTGTTATTTGTTCTTGCCTCAATTTTAGCAGAATTCATGTTGCTCTGATAAAGACTCTTTTAAAGCTGGTGTCTTATCCTTCTTAAGTGCCTCAAACTAGATCCTAGATGTGCTATACAAGTTAGTACAAATTTATTTTTGTGCAAAAAATTTTTAAATCCATTTGTAGTTTTTTTATATTATGCATTTTGCATAAACTTTTTAAAGACTCTTCATAATATTCCAAGACCCCTCATAATATTCAAAGCTACCTATTTCTTTTTGATGAGTGGGAAAAAATAGATATTCTGATAAAAGCACTAATAGCGTTTTAGACATAGTAAATATTTTAGTCCATTTATTGTCTTACTTAGGATTTGTGGTTGTATAAACCACATTTATTTGATTGGGAAAAAAATCCATTTTGATCATTTGGTAGTAGGGTTTCATCAAATATCTTCTGTGCTTTAAGAGTTTATGTAAGAAACTATGAGAGTCTGTTTTTTCCCCCCAATTAGGACTTTCAAAAGCTTACTGAAAAACACCCTTCTAAACTTGACAGCCATTGAGAGCTGTTGTGCTGAACTACAATTAGCACTGTTAATAATAGCTTTTCCAGGAAAAGAATTTAATGACTATGCAGAATCAAAAACTCTAAATAAAGTATCATTGTGTATATCACTTCAATGTTGTCTTTGTTTTTTATGTAATAAACAGGCAGAAAAATTGGTCTCACTGCTAAATACTATAACCTTTGAAAACACAACTCTAAAAATATATTCATTCATTCATTCCAATGTGCCACACTGTTCGTTACACAGAGGCCATAGAGAGCTAGGAACAGAATTTCCACTAGTTTTTTTTTTCCTCTTTCTTCTGCTTCTTCTTCTCCATCTCCTTCTTGTTCTTCCACTTCTCTCTTTCTCTTTTTCTCACTTTTTTTCTCCTAATCTCCTCCTCCTTCTCCCTCCTACCTCTTTCTCTCTCCTTTCCTCCTGCCTCAGGCTGCCAGAGAGAGATGCCAGGCCATTTCTACATGCTCATTTCTGCCACTAGCGAGATCATACTGAGGCAAAATATAGAGGGATAGAGATGGTTTCTATCCCTATGTTCTATGTTCCAAACACAGAAACAAGCACCTTGTAAGTTAAAGCTTACTGACTCCTCAAGCCAATCCTAAGAAATAGGTGCATTTTACAGAAAAGAAAACTAAGATCCCAAGAAACCATCCAGGGTGACTCAGTCAGTAAAAGGCAAAGCCAGAATCATATACAAGAGAGTAGAATGTGGCAGAAAAAGTCCTGGGCCAAGAATCCCAGGTTTGAGCTTTTGAACCACTAGTCATCAGCCATGTGGCTCTGGGCAGTCATCCACATCTCTGTAAGCCTCACTACCCACTTGATAAAATTAGAAATCTAGATTCGTCATTTGTGAGATGTTTTTCTAGCTTTGACATCTTGTTATTCAGTGATGCCCAGTTTCTTTATCCACAAATCCTCTTAATCCTGCTATTCATAGACTCTCACTCCCTTTTTAGATTCATACATTGTTTTGTTTTGTTTTGTTTTGTTTTTAGAGACAGGGTCTTGCTGTGTTGCCCAGGCTGGAATGCAGTGGTGTGATCATAGCTCACTGAAGCCTCGAACTCATAAGCTCAAGCAATTCTCTTGTCTCAGCCTCCTGAGTAGCTGTAACTACATGTGCACACCATTATTTCCAGCTAATTAAAAAAAAAAGTTTTTTAGAGACAGAGTCTCTCTGTGTTGTCATACATTTTTTATGCAATAAATACTGAACAATTCCACATATATGTTGAAATTAGACAAGCTATATATACACTATTATATAGTGTATATAATCATTGAATAAATGGCATAATTAATTCGTAAGTGCTGCCTCCGCTGCAGAAAGAAAGCCATTGTGTTTGAGGATCAGGTGGTATCACACAGGACTTCCTGAGTTTCAAACAGGGAAGGCCATTTGTTAAGGATAGATAAGAATATGTCTTGGAATGTTAATGTCCTGTTGAATACAGTTTGGGAAATGCAGTCCCAGTATTCTGAAATTTGATTTTAAATTATTTAGGCATATACTGAAACACACATATAAGATTTACATAGATGCATAATAGAATCATGTACATTATTTTCCTATAAGTTTGTTGTTGTTGTTGTTGATTTTCCCCTTATGCCATTAATTGTGCATCTCCTTCCATACCCTCCCACTTGTGCTACCAGGGAAATTTATATTAAAAACTTAGGACATACCAATTATCCATACTCATATAATAGTAGAAAACATATGCGTGTATTTAGATGTGCATGTACATATAGAGAGAGTTTTCTTGTCATGGATTTAAAATGGAATCATAGTATATGCACCCCTTATCAGCTTGCTGTTCTCACGTGATAATATCTCATGCAATTCCCTCTAAGGAATTTGGCTTAGTTCTAACTAAATTTCTTCTAAGTGTTTTAATAATGTTCCATAGTGTACATTGCTACTTTATTCAATCATTCCTTTTGATGGAAAATTATCTTCTTTTCATTTTTTTGGTCATTGCTAACAGTGCTGTAGTAAACACCCTACTATGCACATCCTTATGCTCTTGTGCCCTTTTTTCTTATGGGTCATATTCTTAGGGTGGAATGGAAGGCCAAAATTATATGTGTTTTAAATTTGAATAAACATTAGTGAAAGTATTGTAATAATGAATATTTCCTTCAGCAATGTAGAAGAGTGGTTGCTTCCACTTATTCTCACCAGTAATGGGTGTATTGTTCCTTTTTTACCAGGCCGAGTGTTACGAAGTACTATCTCCTTCCTAATTCAATTTAAACCTTCTTAACTGCCGGTAAGCAATTTTCTTAGATGTTTACTATCCATATGATTTGCTCTTCTATAATTGCCTATTCCTATTTTTATTCATTTTTGTTTTTAAACTTTTGTTGGTCATTTTGTTGTCAATTTGTAAGAGCTCATTATATATTATAGGTAATGAACATTTGTAATCTGAGGGGCTAGCTTTATAAAAAAAATTAATTGTCTTTATCTTTTGTCATAAAAATTTTACAATTTTTATGTAGTTTAGTATACCTCTTCTTTCTTTTGTAAATTCTAAATTTCTCATTTTGTTCAGATTTTTTCTACGTGTTATGTGCAGAGTCTAATTTTCTTCTAGGATTTTTTTTTGATATCTAAGTTTTTAAAAAAATTATTTGAAGTTTATTTTTATTTTTTTCTGGTAAAATGCTTTTTAAAAAAATTTTATTATTATTATACTTTAAGTTTTAGGGTACATGTGCACAACGTGAAGTTTATTTTTAAATAAAGTGTAGGATAGGTATCTAACTTTATTTTCTTCCAAATGAATGGTCATATCAGACAGTACTGTTTATTAAATAACCCAGCCTTTTAACACTAAATTAAAATACTAACTTTAAAGTGGAATGCATTAAATTTTCTAATGCACCCAGATATATTTATAGATTATCCATATTGTGCAATCATCTATTTGTCTGTTTCTTGATCAATATCATACCGATTTGATTACAAAGTTTAGCTAAAGATTATGATACCTGGAAAGTCAAGTCCCCTCTCACTTTTCTTTTAGAAATATTTATTGGTCCTTCTGAAGCATCTATTTTTTCTTCCAAGAAAACATTAAGAATATTTTAAATTAAAAGAAAAAGTGAAAAATTCTATTTGGAATTGTAATAAATTTCTAATACTTTGGTAATAATTAATATTTATATAATATCAAATATTTTCATTTAAGAATACAACATACCTTTTTATTTGTTTTTGGCATTTGTCCTTAAAAATTTTCCTCCAAACTTCGTAGATATGACAATATTGTTATGTTTATAAGATATGTGCTATTTTTTACACTTTCACTTCTAAATGCTTATTATGGATAGAAAAATGTAATTGATTGTTTTATATTTAAGAAGTATCCAGCTACCTTTTAAAAATTTCTTAATAATTCTAGCAGTGTTTCTTTTGTATTTTGTCTTTTTGAGACTCGTTTGTTAGATAAACAATTCAAACTTCAAAAAATGTTATTTTTTCCTACTGTTCAAATTAATAATTTTATTGTTAGCAGTATTTTCATATTGCTACATACTCCATATCACTATTGTATAGCAATGTGATAAAAATCCCTCTCTGATTTCTGATTTTAATTGAAATTATTTTAGTGTTTGGCAATTTAGAATAATATTTGATGTGTTTTCTTTAATAGGTAACATTTTAAAGTAGCTTTCTTCTATTCTTATTTTTATTAGTACTTTACTTAGGAACGGCTGCTGAATTTTGAATTTTTCATTTTCTATTGATATAACAAAAATATTTTTCTATTTAATTGTTATTTAATGGGTTATGTTGCTAGATTTCCTGACATTAAACAGTTCATTTCTAGAATAGAATTATACTTGTGACTGGGCATGATGACTCATGCTTATAATCCCAGCACTTTGAGAGGCTGAGGCAGGATGATCACTTAAGCCCAGAAGTTCGAGACCAGCCTGGACAACATAAGAAGACCCTGTCTCTACAAGAATAAAAATAAAAAGAATTAGCTGCATGTGGTGGCTCATGCATGTGGTCCCAGCTACTTGGGAGGCTAAGGTGGGAGGACTGCTGGATCCTGGAAGGTCGAGGCTGTGAGAAGCCATGATAATGCCACTGCACTCCAGCCTGGATGACAGTGAGATCTTGTCTCACAAAAAAATAAATAAATTATACTGGATCACAGAGGGTGGACTTTATCTGCTAATATTGTTAATATTTGGAATATATGTTTATAGGTGAGTTTTGGTACAGTTTTAATTATATTTTGATATTTAAGAGTGCTAATTTCATAATATTAATTGGGTGGCATTTAATCTTTTGTTGACGTCTGGAATGGTTTAAATAACATTGGAATTATTTGTTAATAAGATTAGATAAAATTCAGCTGTGAAACCATCTGGTACTGGTGATTTATTCAGTTATGAATAAATGCTTTTCTAATTTAAACAATTTTCTAATCTCTTCTTTGGTAATTAGTGTATTGATGTTTTCTTTTTCTTGAATTAATTTTGATTATTTATATATCGCTGGAAAAATGTCCCTTTACTATAGATTTTCAAATTTGATGCAATCAAATTGCATGTTATTGTCTTATAATTTTTTTACTCTTTTCTATATTATCATTGTCTCCTTTTTAATATCTTCTTTCCAGTCTCTGACATTTTGCTTTCTCTTTTCTTCTTTTAGTGAGACTTACAAAGGGTTTATTTAGTCTATTGATCTTTTCAAATAACTAGCTTTTAAATGTATCTATTCTTTCTTTTTACATTTCTGTTTTCTGTTTTATTACTTTCAACTTTTATATTTACAAATTCTCTTTTCCTTGTTTCAGTATTTGTTATTTATTTTACATTTTAAGTTGAATGTTTAGAGTCTTTAATGTTTATCTTTTTTGAAAATAATGACTTAAGGCTATAAATTTTCCTTTGTGTACAGCTTTCACTGGGTTTTACAATGTGTTCTTTTTATTGCTTTATGTGATTGTTTTCCACTTTAATTTTGATATCTACTTTGATTCAATAATTAGCAAAAAGTATGTTTACAAATTTGTAAGTAGTTACAATATTTTGATCACCTTTTTATTATTTATATATTAAATTATTGCATTACAATGAAAATAAAATGACTTGTGAAATCTCTTCTTTAAAAAAATTTTAAGAGCTTTTTTGTGGTCAAGTATATGTTGAATTTTAGTAAATATTCGATAGATTTGAATATCTACATATAGATATAGATATTCAATTCTCCATTTAAGAGTTATAAGTGATAAAGTTCTCTCTATATATATATTTAAAATATACAAATTTATAAATATTTATATATTAATATATTATATAACATATATAAATATATATTAATATATCTATTTTGGAGACAGAAGCTAGCTCTGTTGCTCAGGCTGTAGTGCAGGGGCTCTGTTTATTTTTAAATTGAGTTTGTTGGTTGTTCTTTTCAATTTCTCTGTGCCTTAAATTTTTTTTTCTATTAAAGCTCTGTGCTTGATTTGAGAAGAGGTATATTTGTCTGCCACGTCAATGTTAAGCACCCGTCTTCTGCTCATAGTCAGACACATTTCTCTGCTCCTATTTATAAACAGGATACCATTTTTTTTCCACCAAGGCATTCCACTTCTAATTGTCATCCCACTCACTCCACTAAAATAAATTATTTAGCATACTTTCACTTGCTTATCTTCTCTGCTTTATCCCATCAGATGAGAAATTTGGAATGTTTTTATTCCTCAATCTCCTGTCTACCCCAAACCCACCACAAGCTCCTATGTTTTGTCGACACAGTGAAACACTTTTAATTCTAGACTCATTAGGCTTTCATTTCAGTGTATCTTTTTATTTCAAGAATCCTCATTTAGCACTTAAACCCCACATTCTCAGATTTTCATTATATATTTAGATTTAAATTTATATTTATTTTTATATATAAATATAGATAGATATAGTTAGATAGCTGGATTGTGTGTGTGTGTGTGCACACGCGTGTGTGTGTGTGTGTACTGTATTAAAATGCTCTTCAATTTATTTGTTCAACTGATCTCCCCAGGAGCTCTATACCCCTGGGTACCTGTATCCTTTGTTCTTCTTATTTCAGGTTGTTATTGTAATGGGTTATTTTTCTTTGTGGACTCATGGGGACCTGGATACAGATTTTGGAGTGCCAGTGGTCCCCTAAGTGAGGGAAAGCAAAGCATCCCCTGCCTAACTCCCTGAGGAATTGTATAACAGGGAGGCAGACAGACTCTGTCTAAGCAATGAAAAGAACATTCCTATTCCTCTTTCTACTCACACTTTTCTATCGTCAAAAATAGGGAAGTCTCACCCCACCAGACATCCCTCCTTGGGCTTTGTGGAAGTAAGACTAAGAACCCTCACATAAGATCAAGTTGAACTTAGCTGCCTGGAGTGCACAGAACTCTGAGGCTTTTCCCAGCATTCATCAAGCACAAACTTTATTTTGAGGGTATCTATGTCTGGTTTTCAGACAAATGCCTAACCCATGTTGGGACAGAGCCCCACCACATTTTCTCCTCTATCAAGACTTTTTGGAACTCAATACTTTACACTCAACAGCTCACCAGCACAAATTGCTGCTTGTCTCAACATAGACAAATAAATTCAAGCTAGGAATGGATAGGAAATAAAATACTGAAATTCTATCACTATCTTTCCATAATCCTCTTAGAACAGAATTACAGATTTTTAATTAATTAATTATATGAGTGATTAGAACACCTTTAAAATGAAGGAGTAAGCAGAGGTGAAAAAGGGCAGGATCTGGTCATGTGGAATAGAATGTGGTGGAAGCTATTTTTATGGACTGCCCAAAATCCTTCAAGTAAACACTACCTTTCCTATGTCTCAGCTCATGTGATGCCAGCCTTGATAAATTACATTATTAGTTAGAAACATTTCTGTAGCAAGTAACAGAAAAATAAATATATATGGCTTATATAAAAATGGAATTTATTTGCTCATCTAACTATCTGGAGCCAAGCTGACTCTGGGAAGAATAGGAACATTGGACTTTGGACAATTACTATTCAATTATGTTATTGGTGACTAGTTTCTGCCTAACTTCTATTTTTTCTGTGGCAAAACTATTCCATCTCAAGAGTCTAAGATATCTACCCAAAACCTCAGGGATATTGGGTTTCTTGGTCATGTCCAATGGCAAAGAAGTCTTTTCCATTAGCTCACCAAGAAGAGCATGTGAACTTCTTTCCCAGAAGCTCCCAGCAAACATCAACCACATTTCATTGGCCCTATGGGGATCAATTACTGTAATGGACAAAAAACTGTCCTATTCTTTGGCTTGTACAAAAGTGATCAAGGTAACATAAAGACACACATAGTTTCCACCAAAACTATGTTTGTCAGGGTCACCAAAGATTTCTCCTTTGACAAATCTAGGGATCAATTCACGTTCCTCATTTTACTTGATTCATTAGTAGTATTTGAAACAGTTGATCATCCACACCTTCTTGAAAGACTTTGCTCCCTTTGCTTCCATGACTGTACGCTCCTGGTTTTTCTCCTACCTCACTGGCTGCTTGAGTTTAGTCTCCTTTGCCGGTTCTTCTTCAAGGTCCAGTATCTTATAGATGGAGTGGGCTTGAAACAGTTTTTAGACCTCTTCTTTTTTCTATCTATACTCACTGCCTTCAAAATCTTAATTTCATGGCTCTAAATATGAACCATACAAATATGTACAATAAACATCATCATCATCTAGAAGATACCAAATCAGTGTCATCTTTCTTATCACTAAATGCAAGAGAAATGTTATTTGATTTACTGCTAGCAGAAACCTATCATGTAGATTCTGTTATTATCCCCGTTTTAAAGGTGAGAAAATGAGACTTAAGACAATGTAAATAACTTGGGCAAGATCACACAGTGAGAAAATGATAGAGCCAAGTCTGGATCTCAACAGATACATTCCAGAACCGTTCTTAACCAGCACATGTTACCGTCTCTATGGTGTCAATAATTTCTTGATATGTATCACTTCTGAAAGGCATTTATTTGCTCATAGGTGGTAATCTGAAATTATTAGGATGTCTTGCTCTCAGGAGCCTATTTCCCTGATGTCAAGGATTTCCTAAAATTTAAAAATTTCTACTGTTTTAAATGACTTCAGAATTTTCAGTAGTGAATTTTCCTGCTCCTGGGAAAATTTTAGATGCCAAATTACCATTGATTCTATTTTCCTGAAAAAAAAAATTGCTCAACACACTAAAAAGAAGAAGCCTGAACAGTCTTTGAAACGTATTTCCCTGGCTTTATTTTGTTCTCAACCATCTTATTGAAATGATAACTTTGGAGAGTAAAGCATAAAAATAATAAAATAAATAAGGTGATAAAAAACAATGAAATAAAATAACTTTGCTTTCTTGTCCTCCTTTTAAAATCTGTATTCCATCTTCCCCATTCCATTAAAATAACCTCTCAATTACCAAATTCAATAGACATTTTCCAGTCTTTGTTTTCCTCAGTTTTCACCTGGTATTTAACAATGCTGATCATTCTATCCTTGAAACTATTTTCTCCTTTGACTTCCATGACATTATGCTCTTCTGAATTTCCTACTTCCATGACATTTTCTTTAGAATACTACTTATGCAAGGTATGTTTTAAGCTTGGTTTTCTTCACAGTTTTAAGTCCTCTTATCTCCCTGGATAATGTCATCCATTTAAATTGTCATTAAAAAACAAATCACCCCTGGGAGGCCGAGGTGGGCCGATCACGAGGTTGGGAGTTCTAGAGCAGCCTGACCAACATGGTGAAACCCCTTCTCTACTAAAAATACAAAACTTACCTGGGCGTGGTGGCACATGCCTGTAATCCCAGCTACTCAGGAGGCTGAGGCAGGAGGGTTGCTTGAACTTGTGAGGCAGAGGTTGCAGTGAGCAGAGATGGCGCCTCTGCACTTTAGCCTGGAAGACAGAGCAAGACTGTCTCAAAAAAACAAAACAAAACAAAACCAAAAAAAAAAAAAAAGAAAGAAAGAAAGGAAAAGAAAAACAAAAAACAAACCGAATCAACCTAAATACCTATCTTTAGGAAGAGGTCTTCAGTCCAGCTAAATATGTATCTTTGGCTTGAGGTCTTCAGTCCAGACTGAAGTCAAGTCTATAAGTCCTTCAGTCAACATATGTAGAGCTAAGTAATCTGGCTCCCCGCGCCCTATGTGCATTAGTGATATACCACAATCTCTACCCAAATACATAAAACTACTTCCTCTGTTTTCTCACTTTCAACAGCCAGTTTGTCAGCAGTTGTTATATTGCAAGTCTGCCTTTACAGCATCATCGCTCTGGCCTTGTAGTTCAAGCACTGTTCATGTTTAGCCTGAACTGTTATAATAGTTTACTATTGGATTTTTTCTGATTTCAGACTTGCCCCTGCAATCTTTTGTCGGTATTGTTACCAGAGTGACCGTTCCAAATTGCAAATCTGACCATATCATTCCCCAGATGAGTTCCTTCAGTGACTCCCTGATGGTCAGAGGGTGACGTTCAAACTCAACAAAGTCATTTGTAATATGGTTCCAGCCGGCTTCTCCAGCTCAAGTTCTTCCTCTTCTCTTTCTCCTTTTCATTCCCTTTCCCTCTCTCCTTTATTTTCTTTTCTTCTCACACCCTTTTCTTCCTCTTTTTTCACTGTTAAACTGTTCATAGTTCTTTGAAGACCATAGGATTGTTCCATAGGCCTAGAATATCTGAAACATCTTTTCCTATGTTGTTTATCCATTGAACTCCTGTTTATCCCACCAAGGTTGGCTCATATACTATGCTTAGTATATATAATTTCTCCAAACTGAGTTAATTACCTACTTTCTGGTACTACTTTTGGAACTTGCTCACACTTTATTAAACATAAAGCTATCTAGTTACAACTTATTTGAACTCTTTGGCTCTCAGTAGATGGCAAGTTCCTTGAGGGTAGTAATTCTGTTCTTATCTTTTTATTCCTTATCACAGTGTTCAGCACATTATATAAAGTCAAGCTTTATATAATTTGCTAACCTGGGCTTAACAGAAAGTGTAAGTTAGAAAAATTCCCTTGAAATATTAATAGCACTTCTAGAAGTGATATTATACATTTTAATATCCCCTTACTATGTACTGAGCAGTCACTTATTTAAGTGCAGCCTTCTATTAAGTCTAAGTAATTTTCACCCAAGTTAACTATATAAGAAGTCACATTTTTTATTCCATGGCATTAAGACAGCATTTAGTATGACTAACAAAGTACATATATTATTTTGTGCTAAAATTCTTAAATTTTTGTATGGAAAAGTCACTTCTGTTTTCTCATGGAAATGACAGCAAAGGCAGTGCCATCTGAGGTAACATTAATAGCTGAATCCAAATAAATTTGATTGCATTATTTTGAAGAAATATGTTTCATATTCTTGAGACATCTATTTTTGTAGTTTCAAATTTATAGCATATATAGAGATTATTTAATAATGATGAGAATTAATCCTGATTGTTATTGGAAATAACTCAGTTAAGTTTAGCTTTTTAAAACAGATTTAGCAACTGCAGAAAAATAAAACTTGCAGTTTTGTTTTTGTAGTTAGGGCATACCAAAAATTAATTGCTGTAGACCTTGTCTCCCAATAGTTCTTTTTTTAATTTCTGTCACCTCCCTCAAACCTTTAAACTTGACAGAAATAGAATGTGGTGAAGATTTTGCTTCCCATGAATAAATAAGATTTTTATTATATGCTAATTGTTATCCCTTTTAGTGCTTGGTCTAGATGGGAAAGACTTATAAAATTTACTCCTGTGTAACTACTTCTGCCCTTTCTTTAAGTCATGAGCTGTTGGTATATATTTTTTATTGTGGTGAAATTCGTGTAATATAAAAATAACCTTTCTAAAGTGAATAATTCAGTGACACTTAGTACGTTTACAATGTTATACAACCATCAGCTCTATCTAGTTCCAAAACATTTTTATTGTGCTAAAAGGTGACCCTCTACATACTAAGCCATTACTCTCCATCACTCACCCCCTTATTCCCTGGTAATTCTGTTTTCTATAGATTCACCTATTCTGGAAGTCTCATATAAATGGAATCCTACAATGTATAGCCTTTTGTGTCTGGCTCCTTTAACTTAGAATAAAGGCTTTCAAAGTCTATCCAGTTTGTAGTATGTATCAATACTTCATTCCTTTTAATGACTGAATAATATTTTATTATATGTGTATATATCACAATTTGTTTATCCATTCATTTGTTGAACATTTGAATTGCATCCACTTTTTTGCTTTTGTGGATAGTGCTGCTATGAACATTCATATAAAAGTACATTTTAAGTACCATTTTCAATGAGCTGGGCTATTTTTGACAAGTATATAAGAGTAAGTTTCCTGACTTTTTGAAAGCTATTTGGAAATGTGACTGAATATTATAGACAATTTTCCTATCTTGGGATGTATCTAAAGAAACCAAATTTTAAAGCTTTGAGCACTTTTTTTCTCTTGAAACTGACACTTCTGTTTCTTACAAAAAGTGTCAGGATTGATAGTCATGGGGGAATTCAGTTCAACTGTTCATATTTGTTGAATCAATCTCTGTGAAAATTAATTTCTATTATATATCAGGTACTGAATTCAGTCGGTAGTATAGAAACAAATTTCACTTTCAAAAAAGCATATAGATATTCAGAGAGATAGTCAAACAATGTATGACAAAAACACATTGGTATGTGACCATGCCTGAGAGTTTGCCCAGGATGCTACAGAGCAACAAGAGGGAGCACCTCATCCAACCCAGGCAGCTCAGCCAGACTTCCAAGAGGAGGGATCTGAACTCTTTTCAAATATTATGAAGGTAAAGTACAAATTTCCACAATAAATTCTTCTTCTGTCTTACTCCCCAGAAGTAGATAATGTATGCTTCTGGGATATTTTTGTGTACAAAAAAAGGCATACATTTGGGTTGAAAAGACACACAGACAAATGTATCAGTAGGCATATAAATTTTAAGATGGAATCAAAATATTCATATTGTTTTGTAAATGCCTTTTGCACTTAACTATTGTAATTTTATTCCTCCGATACCGATGAGCTGAGCCTGAAAATGTATAAGTTAGTCTGGTGAATAAAATTGTGAGGATATTTTATACAAGCAACAGCAGGGGTAAAGGTGTGGAGATGAGGAAGAGCACTGTATATCCTACACCTCTAAATAATTCAGTCCTTTTGGAGAGGGAAGCAGAAACTAGCATCTAAACTTGATAGAGCTGAAAGTGGAAATGACTGATGATTTTAGATAATCTTTAACTAGATTTGAATGATTTTATGATGATTAAACTCTACTTTTTAAGTCTTTGCATTTTCCTTTTTTTCTTCTTATGTCTCCCTTTCAGGTTCTTAGTGAAGCCTCATCTAAAACAGATTTTAATTTCCCCCAGAAACAACTATTTCACCTTGTTAGTTTACTTATCCAGGCATGGCCCTGAATTTTGTGCAATTTCCCAAAACTTCAGTCTAGTTCAACATTGTGTGTGTAATGATGATAGTCTAAGCACTGTGACAAAGTCCGGGTGATAAATGGATACATGGAAAAAAATCCACGTCTTAATGATATAAGATAATGGAGGATCTGTAGATATGGATAGGGAGATATTGTATAGATAATTTAGAACTATACATCATGACCCTCAGCCCTCAAACTGTTGAGGCCAGGGAAGCCTTCTTGGAATAAACGAATACAAATTATTTAAGACAAGAAGTGTGGGCAAACATTTTAGGCAAAGAAGCAAAATAAAGAAAGCTAGGTTTAGAAAAATACAAGCAGTTTCATCTTTTGGAGCATAATATGGCACATTGTGTTGGAAGAGGCAGAGGTGAAAGTGAAGAAGTGGTGATCATCATGTGCAGTGGTAAAGAGCTTGAACTTGATAAGAAGCCACTGAAAAATATTTAAA
The DNA here is from genome assembly GCF_029289425.2 of Pan paniscus. NCBI lineage: Eukaryota > Metazoa > Chordata > Mammalia > Primates > Hominidae > Pan > Pan paniscus. The sequence continues at coordinate 117,544,429 of NC_073252.2, forward strand.
GGAGATAGAAATGGTTGGAGAGTGTGGATTTGAAACAAGCAAGATTACAGTTGGGAAGACAAGTTAACAGGCCATTACAATACTCTGGCTGAAAGATTACGGGATCTGAACAATAGCAGTGGATGGGAAAGGGCTGGTGAGAAGAGAGCTGAATTAATAAATGTCTTAGAATTAAAATCAGAACTTAATGCTAAGAAGAAGAAATGCTAAGAGGATAGAAGAAACAGTGGATGTAACCTAGATTTGTACTTTTGGTGATGGGGAAAATGCCTGTGTTGAGCATTCAACTCTGTTTCCAATGAATATGTGGTTCAGAGACTTGAGGGCAGGTTAAAACTGGAGAAATAGCCTGGGCAACATGGCAAGACCCCATCTCTACAGAACTGCTTGAACACAGGAGGTCGTGGCTGCAGTGAGCTGTGATTGCATCACTGCACTCCAGCCTGGATAGTTGAAGCTGTCATGCAGAGAGAATCTATGGGATAAAAAGGGTTGAGAATAGAAGTATGGAGCAGAAGAGTAGTTAGCTTACAAAAGGGAATGTCAAATAATGACCAGAATATTAAAAATAGAATCAGGAGTGAGTGTCATGGAGTGCGGTAGGAGGATAGTAAAGCACCACAGAGAAGACCACTTAAAGACTGAAGCCCAAGAGTTATCTCTTGGATATTCCCCAGTTGCTGTGAATTCTTAAGTGAATTATAAATAGTATAAGGCCACAAAAACTGGTAATGAAATGATAAAAATAATAATAAGAATAACTAATGTGACAGTTAATTTCATGTGTCAACTTGACTGGCCCATGGAGTGCCCAGATATTTGGTTAAACATTCTGGCTTTGTCTGTGAGGGTGTTTCTAAATGAGATTAATGTTTGATTCAGTAAACCGAGTAAAGAAGATTAACCTCCTGAATGTGGTTGGGCCTCACTCAATATATTGTAGGCCTGAATAGAAAAAAGTAGCAGAGTAAGAGAGAATTTGCGCTTTGCCTGTCTTCAAGCTGGGACATTGGTTTTCTCCTGCCTTTGGACTCTGACATGAACTGGAACTTACCTCATCAACCATCACTTCTCCTGGTTCCCAGGCCTTTGGACTTGGATTGAAACTATACCATTGGCTTTCCTGGATCTCCATCTTGCCCACTGCATATCTTGGAATTTTGCAGCTTCCATAACCATGTCAGTCAATTTCCTACAATAAATCTCTTTATGTCATTCAGATATACATGTATGTCTTAGCACTTCTGTTTCTCTGGAGAACCCAGATTAATACAGATTTGGGTACAGAGAATGAGGTGCTACTGTAACAAATACCTGAAAGTGTGGGAGCGGATTTGGAACTGGGTAATCAGTAGAGGCTGGGATAATTTTGAGGTACATTCTAGTAAAAGCCAAGATTGCTGTGAAGGGACTGTTAAAGGTGATTCTGTTGTGGTCTCAGAAAGAAAAGAGGGGAGCTATACAGAAAGCTCTCATTTTCTTAGAGAATACATAATCATCATGAACAGAATGTTGGTAAAATATACATGATAAAGGCCATTTTGGTGAGGTATCAGAGGAAAATGAGGAATATGTTATTGGACAGTGGAGGAAGAAAGATCCTTGTTATAAGGTGGCAAAAAACTTTACTGAATTGTGTTCATGTTCTAGTGTTTTGTGGAAGATGGAGCATGCAAGCAAAGAAATTCATTATCTGAGGAAATTTTAAAGCAAAGTGTTGAAGTAGTGGCATGGTTTCTCCTGATTGCTTATACTAACATGCAAGAAGAGAGAATTACTTTGAAGAAGGAATTGTGGAGCAAAAAGAAACCAGAACTTAAAGACTTAAAATATTCTCAGCCTATTCATATTTTGAAAAATGAGAAAGTGTGTTGGGAAGAGAACACTAAGGGAGGGGCAAAGAACCATTTGATAAAGAGATTAGTATGGGTGTGAACTACAGACCTAATAGCTACTCTAGCAGAAGCACTTCCAGTTTGAAGGAAATAGAGATGGGTTGAAATAAAGGATGGCTGTCAAACTTACTAGATCTTACAGGACCAGACCATAGAACCATTTGGCTGTCAACATACACCGTTCTTCAAGACAAGGGAAGAATGGCATCAAAGGCAATTCAGAGATCATCAGTTCTGGCTTCTCAGTTTTAAAGGGTGCATGTGGGGATATATTCTCAGTTTTGATAGTCCAAATGGTGACCAATCAGAGCCTTGGGGGCATGACTCCTTCCTGGCAGAGCTGCAGAGGTTGGCCCACCACCCCAAAGGGGCTAGAAGGCAGGACCACCACCCCAGCAGGTCCAGAGGGGAGGGCATCAAGTCCAAGCAGATTATTCTTGACGTTTTGATCCAATAAAACTTGGTTTGCTGAGTTTTGGACTTGCTTTGGACCTGTCACCCCTTTCTTCTTTCCGATTTCTTCCTTTTTAAATGGAATGTCTATCTTATGCCTCACCCAATATATACTTTGGAAGGACACAGCTTGTTTGGTTTCACAGATTCACAGCTGGAGAGGAATTTTGCCTCAGGATGAATCCTGCCTCGAGCCTCACCCATTTCTAGTTTAGATGATATTTTAATAAGACTTTTAGACTTTAGACTTGAGAGTTGATGATGAAATGAGTTAAGACTTTTGGGCTGTTGTGACAGAATGAATATATTTTGCATGTGAGAAGGACATGCTTTTTGGGGTGCCAGGGTGGAATGTTATGAACTGCATATTTTTATTCCCCCCCAAATGTATACATCGAAACCCTACTCCCCAGTATATTTGAAGGTGAGACCTTTGGGAGGTAATTAGGTTTAGATGAAGTCATGGGGGTGAGGTTCCCATGATGGGATTAGAGGAAGAGATCAGAGCTCTCTCTTCAGCATGTGAAGACACAGCAAAGAGGCAGCTATCTGGAAGGTAGGGAAAGGGCTCTTGTACTCAGACTTTTAGCTTCCAGGACTGTGAGGAAATAAAGATCTGTTGTGTAAGCCAACAAGTCTGTGGCATTTTGTTGTAGCAGTTCGAGCAGACTAGGGCAGCTAATATTTCTGAGGACTTGACATATGCCAGTTGTAGTTCTAAATGTTTTGGAGCTTATCTCCAAGTCTCTTCATTTGGACTTGAGTTCATTTTAGACCTACTTCTTAGATATCACTGGGAATTCTCTATAGTCTTTGAAAATTATAGTCTTGCTTCTGACACATTTTTTCTTCTCTTTGGCCAATCTGAAGCACACACTGGTTGGTGTTGTCGTGCTTCTAATCTTATTTTCTTTCTCTTTTGGAAACAGAGCTTAGAGGACAGCTCTGCTTCCTTGAACAATAAACACAACTTTTTTTTTAGTTTATGAAAATTCAATGATGTATTACAGTGGTTTTTCAACTTGGCAAGCTCTTTGGTAACTGTCAAATTTTTTATATTGTTTCTTTTCTCCTAAAACACATAACGCTATTCCATTTACCCTACATAATATCATCCTAATTAAATATATGTTTTTGCTTTAACATCTTTTATCGATCAGCCTATTATACTTCTCTCCAGAAAAATTACGTGTACTATATTGAAGTGGAATTTAAAAAAAATTCTGTGGCCATAATGCCATTAATATTTCTATTCTGGATTATGTTGTATTATAATTATTAGTAGTATACAATTGATTAGTGCAACAAGTTATAAAGCATGAAAAATAATTATTAAACATAAAAACATTATTGGAAATGAATATATATCAATAAGTTATATAGATCTGGGTTGATAAATATTACTTATTGCTATATTGAGACAGGTTTCACCATCATTTTCTTATATTTTGTTTATATAGATAAGCATTTCTCAAACCCATTGGACTCAAGACCCCCTAACACTCTTAAAAATTATTGAGGAGCCCAAAGAGCTTTTGCTTATGTGTGCTTTGTTGATCAATATTTACTGCATTTAATTTCATTTCTCAAATTTGAAATTGAGAAATTGAAAAAAAATTTTTCATTAAAAAAATAAAAGTAATAAATTCATTGCAAGTAACCATAAATAACATGCTTAATGAAGAATACCTCTTAAAAAAACAGTGAGAATATTGGCATTGTTTTCTATTTTTACAAATCTCTTTAATGCCTGGCTTAATAAAAGGCAGTTGGATTCTCATATCTCCTTATGCAGTCAATCTTTTGCAATATGTTGTTTTGGTTGAAATATATAAGAAAAGTCTGGCATCGTGCAAATATGTAGAAAGAAAGAAAGGATCTGATGGACCCTTAAAAAGAGTCTCAGGGACTCGTTAGATATTTTGGGACCACATTTTGAGAATAACTGATATAGAGGTAAGTGCTAAAAAAAGACTTGTTCCCACAAAAAGTAGATGAGAGTGGAAGGAGTATATTATTATAACCATTACATACATTCTTTTTTGGAATTCCTTATATAAGTTTTTATTATTAAATATTATTTTTAAATTATCTACCATCTAACAATTCAATTAAGTCCTTTTTCAATTTTATTGAAAATAAATTATTTGAAACCATCCAAGTTGCAAATGAATCTGTTACCCAGTCTTAGGGTCATTCATTTTCTCAATATTTAGGAAGTATACTAAAAGGATCTTTCAGAGAATTAAATAACAATCATGGCTATTACTCTTCCTCTTAGACTCACCTTTGCTTTGACTTTTAACTCAGAAAGAATTTGAAAACTTGAAGTATTGTCAATTTCAATACAACTTTGACAGTATAGTTTTTTAAATTTAAATAATTATATGCAATCACAATACTGTGTGTGTGCATGCGTGTTTCCTCCTCTAATAGTCGGAGTTGCAGTTAGTTCATTCAGTTGATGGAAAATATTGAATCAATCCTCCAAATCAGATTTACACATTAAAAGAAGTAAACTTAAATAAATGGGTTAATATTGATGTTCATGAAAACTGTCTTATCTGAGATTTCTAATTCATAAGTATAAAAAAATAGTTTGAGAGACAGAAATAAGTCAGGGGTTAGAGCGACACGTGTAGATGAGTTTATCACCTGAAAATAAGCTTTCCTTCTTTAATGATTTTATAATATCAAATACAGTATAAATAGCAAAAATAACACCCAGAGAGCAGTGTATCTTTTTGTTTTTGTTTGTTTGTTTGTTTGTTTAACCTACTGCATGGGCTACAAAAGAAATGTCTCTTTTCCTTTGGGCTACAGAAATCTTTCACTCTTTGAAAGATTTGAAAGACCAATCTTTTGAAGCATTGATTTGGGGTAAACTGAATACAAAACATAGCTCGCTAATTTCAGGTCAGTCTTAACATTGATTGAAAGAAATGTATTTCAATTATGGAGATTAGATCAACAGCATTACGTGTGAAGCCCCATGCTATAAACTCATGTGATTTTTTTTACTATTAATATCACAAGTGAGCTAATCCATTCCACTGCCACCTAGACAAAATACTTTCATTAGTGACACTTTAAACATATATTACTCATTTAAAATGAAGTTCAGTAAAACTATTTAGAATAAACACTAAAACTGGAAATGTGCTAGTTAAAATTTAACTTGTTTATTATGTGCTTATTGTAAGCGAGTGTTTAAATACACTGAATTAGCTAGAACAATTAAAATAGGGAGATAAAGCTTATGCCTTTTCTTCCTAACACACCCCCATGACCTCATTTACATGACTATTGACCATTAGGCTCCTAATAATAAATAAATAAATAAATAAAATAAAGGACCAAGTCTATTTATTGGGTGCAATGAAAAGAAGGGAACGTAAAAGAACACCAGTTCCTCTAATGTTGTGCTATTGGCCTCAGGGCAGTACATGTTCATGAGTCGAGTGTGATCCATTGGGATAGATGTGGGTGGTGATAGATGCATTGTGAATTACTTTAGCTGCATCTTTGCCAAGGATCCCTGTCTCTGGAAAAGCCAAAAGTGTGAGGATGGTTTGAACTCTGACCAAGCAAAATATGCACTGTGTGTTTTCTTTGACCAGGCTTGGTCTTGGTCCTTCTTTGCTTCTTGGTCCTGGTTTCCTTCTTTGCTTCTATAATCGGGAGCAAGGCCTGCTCCTGACTGGTCTATCTTTTCCATGGCTGCTCCATTAGATGGGAAATTCCATTTCTCCTGAGAACTACTCTTTACAAGTTAGATTGCTAATAGTATTGGCTCAGTTGGAAAACAATGTTTAAAAACTGCTGGAATAAAAACATTGTTACAGCCAGGTCACCAATATCCCACACAAAGCTGTTACTTCTTTCTTATGAGGTTATAAACACACTTGATATTTATTTTCCTACTCTCCTTTCCCGAATTAAAATAATTACAAAAAAACCTTTAAAAAATTCTCTACACATTCATTATTTTTATCTTGTTTTTATTCCTATAGCTATTAATTGAAACCACTTGAAAAAGAGTTGACTATATAGATTAAAACATAATAATCTCCAGATTAAAGGGAAAATGTGTAGGAATATTTTCCTTCAAATTAGTGCTGAAAAAGAGAGAACTTCCAAGCGTCTTAAGGTATCTAAAAAATGTATCTGGGCCGGGCGCGGTGGCTCACGCCTGTAATCCCAGCACTTTGGGAGGCCAAGGCGGACGGATCACGAGGTCAGGAAATTGAGACCATCCTGGCTAACATGGTGAAACCCCGTCTCTACTAAAAATACAAAAAATTAGCCAGGCGTGGTGGTGGGCGCCTGTAGTCCCAGCTACTAGGGAGGCTGAGGCAGGAGAATGGCGTGAACCCGGGAGGCGGAGCTTGCAGTGAGCCGAGATCGCGCTACTGCACTCCAGCCTGGGCGACAGAGCGAGACTCCGTCTCAAAAAAAAGTGTATCTGAAGAAATTCTAGATAATAAGATAAAAGATGGCTTTACCAAGCCATTTTGAAAAGGATTTGGGGTCTGAGACAAATGCAACCTTTGACCATATCATACCAATTTTTATTCATGTGAAATATGTATTAATAGCAAAAAACTTTTTAAAAATGAATAGAGATGTTTCACAGAATAGTAGCAAAGAGCCTGAAGGTGTATCCCACCTAACGGTCAGATCTGGTTCACCTGTGCTGAGTTTGTTTACACTATTTGTGCCTTGGGTCACTTTTGGCATCCACTGATGAAATCACCTCTGTCAGGACAGTAATTGCTCTGTCCCTCTTACCTCTTTCAGCTTTTAACTCTTGCTGTTATTTCCCTATAGTGGCAATGAATTATTCAAATTACAGGACAGAGCAATTACTGTCCTGCACCCTCCTGGAGCTATGCTGTTTATATTTAGTTTGGTGTTCCCATAGTTTGAAAACAATCTGTGAGAAGGCACGTAGTCTTGTTCTCTGTAGTTAAATATGTCCTCTCTCTATTCTGCAGCCTCCTTTCTTATTTCCCTAATTAGTAGATTGTCTTCACAGACCCAAGGCCTATTAGGGGCTTCTTTCAAACACCCTATTTTTTATTGCAGGTATTTGAATCAGTTCAGTTACATGAATATTTACTGAGCTAGATTCAAGACACTATGTGAGGTACCACAGAAATCCTGAAGTGGGTAAAGCAAAATTATTGACCTCAAATATCTTGCAATTTGTTAAATGATTTTAGCACACAGTAAAGTAGTGCCCTAAGATTCATATAAAAATTCACGCTAAAAATAAGGGACAGATCATATCTGGTTTAGAAGATAAAGAAAGGGTTAATGGAGTGAGAGCGCAATGTTTGAGATTTGCCCACTTGAAGGAAAGAGGGTAGGAACAACTGAATCCCTTTACTGGATTATCTCATTTAAAGCTTAAATTATAACTGTGAGGTAGGAATTATGCCCATTTAACAGATTGTAAAACAGGATTAGAGAAACGAAGTACTTTGCCAACAATTACACTGCTGATTAGTGAGAAATGGAATGCAATGCAACATGACTCCTGACTCCAAATCTCCCAGCCCTTCTCTCCACCATGCTTGCTGCATTTTAAGTGTCAGGAAGGGAAGGACACCTTAGAAGGATGAAAGCACAGATTCTATTTGGAGGGGAAATCAGATTTGAGGGAAAGTAGTAGGAAATAAGATTGGGAATATGTGCCAGGCCTGTATATTTTGAAGGATCTTGAATCCCAGTGTGTAAATGTTTATTTGGTAGATAGTGAAGAGCCCTTGATGATTCTAGAGCCACAGAGTAAGGTGAGACCCCATGGATAAGAAAGAATAATTTAGTAGCACTGCTCAAGATGGACAGGAGGTCTCTCTTTCTCCTATTATGGAGCTTCATTTAAAAATAATAAGGACTTAAACAAGGTGGAGTAAATGAGGATCACAGGAGGAAGAACGCAAGAAACACTTTGGAGATAGAATCTACATGACCAGATGTTGATAGATTTTTGAGGCGAAGGAGAAAGAAAAGCTGAAAACAACTTAGCTATTATGAACATGAACATATAAAGAAATGGAATTCCCATTACCTACAAACCACAGAAGGATCTCATTTGGGGGAGAAAGTTGTTAAACTAGTTTAGGATTATGCTGAATTTATAGTTCAGATAAGTGATTTAGGAAATAACAGCCAAGAAATAGCTGAAAATGTGAGTCTGAAGCTCCAAAATGAGCCCTGGGACAGAGATGTAGATTTATAGTCATCTGTATGGAAATAATGATCAGAGCTGGGAAGTGAATAAGAAGAACTTTGAGAGAAGAAAGGTATAGAGAAATCTGGGAAATTATCATGAGGAAGAAGTTGATTACTAAGTTTTCTCAAACACTTTGGAAACACTGCATCTGAATTATTAATTTTCATCTAGATCCTGCAAAGGCAAACCTTTTTTTCCATACTCATGTATGTCAGCCATTTGCTGAAATTACAGACTCCAAAGTATGCATGTTTCAATTGGTACTTCTGCCTTATTATTTAATCATCTTCTGAGCTTCATCTTTTGCTATCTGCTTGAATAATAATTGGTGATGTCAAGCATAAAAATGAACCCTTTTGAGAGTACAGCATGTTTAATATATATTTAATACTGAAGTTCAGCACAGATGATTAGGCATATGTTTCAGTTTCCATCTAGTGACTTCAAAGCATCTTAAATTTGTTTCAGCTTCTTGTTAGATTAAAGGCTTGATTTTTTTTTCTTTTAACTCACTGACTGTGATGAACAAAGGATGGGGTAGAAATCATATATAAGGGACATTAGGGAACCATGGTAAAAACATCATGAGAATAATTAAAATACAGTTTAAATAACTTGTTCTCTGTTTCTCCTGTCTCTTAATCATGCCATTCTTTTAAATATTATGAATCAGTGATGTGTTTTAAGAAACCCAACTCCTTAAAAATCTATGAAACACAATTTAGAAGTGCTGATGTATATTTGAAGAGAAGTATTTGCTTCATTAATTTATTTGGCATTGCTAGGTTGGGGTATTTAAGCCTTTATTGGCAGATTCTTATTTTCTGGGGAGAGATAGGGTATTTAGGCTTAAAACAACAATAACACAAAATGGCCTCAGTGGAAGGTGTTCTCGTCTGCTGGTGTCTGGCTTCCTGTTTCTGGAGCCTTGCTAACTACATCACCGCTTGGGTCCCCAACCCTGTCTATTCCTCAGCTTCTCCTACTCTTGGCTTTTGTTTGGCTTACCCAATAGGTTCCTTTAAGCATTGCCTCCTGCTTCCACAATTTGTCTTTCTGAATAGTTTCCTGTAAGTTTGGCTCTTGTTGGAGTCTATGTTCTCTTTTTATTGAGGACTTCCACAGAATCTTATGTTGACCAACTTGCTTCAGGGCTGGATCTCAGCTATTCTGGCTTCTATATTGGCCCCCATTCAGAATGACCCTACCCAAGTAACTTAACTTCTCTCATTCCAAGTGCAGGGTGGGAAACAACCCTTTTTCTCTATTTATCCTGGGTTCTTCAGTGGGAGCCCTGTAAATTGGACTAGCAAAAGACAGACAAGCAGGAGAAAAACAAAACAGAAGTTCATTAGTGTATTAGTCAGTTCCTGCACTCTTATAAAGAAATACCTGAGACTGGGTAATTTATAAAGAAAAGAGGTTTAATTGACTCATGGTTCTGCAGGCTGTACAGGAAGCATAGCAGCTTCTACTCCTGGGGAGGCCTCAGGAAGTTTCCAATCATGGAGAAGGGCAGGGGAAGTGAGGCATCTTACATGGTCAGAGCGGGAGCAAGGGCGTGGGGAGGTGCCACACACTTTTAAACAACCAGATCTCATGAGAACTCACTATTGCAACCACACCAAAGGGGATGGTGTTAAACCATGAGAAACCACCCCCATGATCCAGGCCCCTCGCACCAGGCCCCACCTCCAATACTGGTTATTACAATTCAACATGAGATTTGGGTGGGGACACAGATTCAAACCGTATCAATCAGTATGTGCATAACATTTACACAAGCGAGTGCTCAGCATGAGTAACTTCTGGGCATATATAGCATCTTAATAAAAGAACAATAAATGTTTAGAGACATGATAAGACAAAGGGTAAAGACTTTGAGTTTCTAGGTGTGGCAGGTTGTGGAAAGGCAATTATATGGAGAAACTAATGGCAGATAAGGGCCAATTTTAGCAAGGTTTGTTATGTAGATCTCACTGGTGCAGTCTTCAGGCTGATAAGGGTGTAGATTATCTCTAGTGAGTAACTTCTGTCCTCCTTGGAGTGAGGGAAGGGGGACACCTTTACAAATTTATGTCGCACTTATAGGCAAACAGGTGGAGGGCAGAGGGCTTTTTGTAGACTGCTTTTTTTCAGTAGCTTTCAGCTCAAAAGAAGTCTTCTAACAAAGTGGCATATTTTGCTACTCTTCACAAGCTGTCAGCTGGGACTTGAAAGTTACTGTGAGTTAAGCCTGAATCATAAAATAAAATATGTCTAGAACTGCATGTAAGTTAATGGGAAGATAAAATGTGATCACATTAATTTTACTTATTTTCAGCTGTTCAAGATTACAACTATTATCTAGACTAGTATTTTTAAATATTTATCATTTCTTAAAGACTCACCTCGGGTGTTTGGTAACATAATCCAGACCTCCTTCTGGAGACTTGGATTCAGTGGGTTTGGAATGGGACCTTGGATCTTATTTTTTTTAACTGGAACCCTAGCTCCTTGCTACTCAAAATATAGACAATGTACCAGCAGCACTGGTATTATTGGGAGCTTGTCAGAAATGCTTTTAGGTATGCCAAGAATGCAAGACTGTTACCGGAAAGGGGTCCTGATCCAGACCCCAAGAGGGGCTTCTTGGATCTCACACAAGAAATAATTCAGGGCGAGTCTGTAGAGTAAAATGAAAGTGAAGCAGCATTGTTTGGGGTAAATATTCAAGGTTTGTCTCCTCACTCCAAGGAAATCAAGTACGCAGACACACGAGAAGTGGGTTTAGGGGCAGAGGTTTAATAGGAAAAAGAAAGAGAAAGGAAAATAGCAAAGTGCACCGTATTTTATAGACTGACTTAAGGAGGTAGTGTCTGATTTACATAGGGACCAAAGATTGGTTGGACCAGGTGTGACATTTACATAGCACCCAAGGAAGATGGCTGCCCCACCCTAATCTTCTATTATGCAAATGGAGTCTTTGCCTGGCCAGCAGCATGTTGCCTGCTCCTTACTGTACGAATGGTTTGGAAGGAAAAGGGAAGATGGAGCCACTATGTTGAACATGCCTAGCCCCCAAGTAGCCTTTTCCTATTGTTTTAGCTGCTGGCATTCACCCCTGCAAGCTTCCAGCTTGCTTATCTATGTTTGCAGCTCAATTTTACAGGCTGCTTTTTGTTAGAAAAGAAATAATTTGGGGGCTGTTTTTTACTAAAAGGGAAATCTTACGGAGGACTTCCTTATCCTTACTATTGGCCTAAATAATTTCTTTTTAATTCCTATAACAAAAGCAAGTTTATTAGGAAAGTAAAGGAATAAAGAATGGCTACTCCATAGACAGAGCAGCCCTGAGGGCTGCTGGTTGACCATTTTTATGGTTATTTATTGATGATATGCTAAACAAAGTGTTGATTATTCATGCCTCCCCTTTTTAGACCACATAGGTAATGTCCTGCATTGCCATGGCATTTGGAAACAGTCATGGCGCTGGTGGGAGTGTAGCAGTGAGGACAACCAGAGGTCACTCTCATGGCCATCTTGGTTTTGGTGGGTTTTGGCCAGCTTCTTTACTGCAACCTGTTTTATCAGCAAGGTCTTTATGATCTGTATCTTGTGCTGACTTCCTATCTCATCCTGTCTTAGAATGTCTTAACTATATGGGAATGCAGCCCAGTAGGTCTCAGCCCTGTTTTACCCAGCCCGTATTCAAAATGGAGTTGCTCTGGTTCAAATGCCTCTGAGAAGACCATCAGTACTCTTCACCTGAGACACTTCTTAGGATTTTATTTTCCAGAGCAACCTTGAGAAATGAAGTCATGTTCCTCCTGGAACAAAGAGGCACATTTGCTTATCTCTCGCTATAAAGTGGTAGGTTCTCCAAGACCAGAGTTTTTTTTTTAAATTTTTTTTTCTGTAATACAACGTACAGCACAGGCAAGCATCCTCCTAGACCCTCCTTCACATTTTTCCTGTGGGCTTGCGCAGGGGAGCTGATGCACATACAGCTTGCTGTCCTGTGAGAAAAAAAGGCCTTTATTTCTGACCCAGGAGTACCACGTATTCCACCAGTATGACATGAAATAGTTTCAGCAAAATTTATTTTTTTCTTTAAACAAATAAATGAATATATGCGTGAATTTAGAAATAGACAAAGAGATGAAACAAGTTCCATATTTGTGGACATAGGTAATTGTGATGGTTAATACTGAATGTCAACTTGATTGGATTGAAGGACACAAAGTATTGATCCTGGGTGTGTCTGTGAGGGTGTTGCCAAAGGAGATTAACATTTGAGTCAGTGGGGTAGGAAAGGCAGATCCACCCTTAATCTGGGTGAGCACAATTTAGTCAGTTGCCAGTGCGGCTAGAATATAAGCAGGCAAAAAACCTAGCCTCCCAGCCTACATCTTTCTCCTGTGCTGGATGCTTCCTGCCCTCAAACATTGAACTACAAGTTCTTCAGTTTTGGAACTCAGACTGGCTCTCCTTGCTCCACAGCCTGCAGATGGCCTATTGTGGAACCTTGTGATCACATGAGTTAATGCTTAATAAACTCACCTTTATACATATATCTAGCCCATTAGTTCTGTCCCTCTAGAAAACCCTGACTAATACAGTAATGTTCCTTACCTCTGCGGGAAAAAGTACCTAAATAATATTAACCATCCATTATCATCATCCTATTTGTCATTGTCATCATCAACAATATGTTGTTTTGATAAAATGGTTCATTTTCTTTGTTTTTAATTTATAAAGAAAAGAGGTCTCATTGTCTCACATTTCTGCAGGCTTTATGGGAAGCATGTTGCTGCAACTGCTTGGCTTCTAGGGAGGCTTCAGGAAGGTTACAGTCATGACAGAAGGTGAAGGGGGAGCAGGCACATCACATGGTGAAAGCAGGAGCAAGAGAGTGGCAGGGAGGTGCTATACACTTTTAAATGACCAGATCTCATGAGAACTCACTCACCATCACAAAGGCAGCACTAAGGCATGTGGGATCTGCCCCCATGATCCAAACACCTTCCACCAGGCCCCATCTCCAGCACTGGAGATTACAATTCAACATGAGATTTGTTGGGGGATAAATATCCAAACTATATCACATGTTATATTAGCAAATAATACCTATTTTCATATATTTGCAATAAGAAAAACCTCTATCATGAGTTGATATGCTTTAAGTAGCACCTAATGCTTACTAAGGCTTTGCTTAGATGCTTACTATTATACATGAGGGTCTTGACTCTATATAGGTACTAATTAAGAATCAATCTGTCTGCTCTGTTTCTTGCCATACAGTTATTTGTCCAATGTTTTCTTCAGTCCATTTTTCTAGCCCACGGATAGAATAACAGCATTGTGAACAAACGTGAGCCTTTAATTCTAAGAAAAAGGCTTTGCCTACACGTTCTGGAGGAGGTATTTTGTTTGTTCATTTGCTTGTTTTCATTTTGAAGGTGTCAGGGCTGCAGTTTTCTTCCTTTGAGAAGAAGCTGGTAAAGAAGCAGAAGTTCAGCGTGCCATAAAATTAGTACACAGGCAGAACGGTCCAAGGCCAGCAAACTGAAAGCAATAAAAAAATGTAATCTCAGCTTATGGCCTATGAGCATAATTTAGAAAAGAAAATCCATTATGAAAAATGAGATTCCTTTTTTTTAACTTTTAAGTTCAAGGGTACAAGTGCAGGTTTGTTACATAGGTAAACTTGTGTTATGGGGGTTTGTTGTGTAGATTATTTTATCACCCAGGTATTAAGTCTAGTACCCATTAGTTGTTTTTCTTGATCGTCTTCCTCCTTCCACCCTCCAGCCTCCAAAAGGCCCCAGTGTGTGTTGTTCCCCTCTATTCGTCCGTGTTTTCTCATCATTTAGCTCCCACTTGTAAGTGAGAATATGTGGTGTTTGGTTTTCTGTTCCTGCATTAATTTGCTAAGGATAATGGCCTCCAGCTCCATCCATGTCCCTGCAAAAATCAAGATACTCTTCTTTTTTATGGCAGCATAGTATTCCATGGTGTATATGTACCAGGTTTTCTTTATCCAGTCTATCACTGATGGTCATTTAGGTTGATTGTATGTCTTTGCTATTGTGAATACTGCTGCAATGACCATACATGTGCATGTGACTTTATAATGTGACTTTGGGTATATACCCAGTAATGGGATTGCTGAATTGAATGGTATTTCTGCCTCTAGGTTTGTGACAAATCGCCACACTGTCTTCCACAATGGCTGAATTAATTTACACTCCCACCAACAGTGTATAAGCATTCCTTTTTCTCCACAACCTCGCCAGCATCTGTTATTTTATGATTTTTTAAATAATAGCCATCTAACTGGTGCGAGACAGTATCTCATTGTGGTTTTGATTTGCATTTCTCTAATGATCAGTGATGTTGAGCTTTCTTTCATATGCTTGTTGGTTGCATGTATGTCTTCTTCTGAAAAGTGTCAGTTTATGTCCTTTGTCCACTTTTTTATGGGGTTGTTTGCTTTTTTCTTGAAAATTTTTTTAAGTTTCTTATATATATGTAAATTCCTTATACATTCCTTGCAGATGCTGGATATTAGATCTTTGTTGGATGCATAGTTTGCAAAAATTGTCTTCCATTCTGTAGGTTGTCTGTTTACTCTGTTGAGATATATATATATGTGTATATATGTGTATATATATACATATATATGTATATGTGTATATATATACATATATACGTATATGTGTGTATATATACACATATATACGTATATGTGTGTATATATACACATATATATGTATATATGTGTGTATATATACACATATATGTATATATGTGTATATATACACATATATGTATATATGTGTATATATACACATATATGTATATATGTGTATATATACACATATATGTATATATGTGTATATATACATATATATGTATATATGTGTATATACATATATATGTATATATACATATATGTATATATATGTGTGTATATATACACATATATGTATATATATGTGTATATATACACATATATATACACATATGTGTATATATATGTGTATATATACACATATATGTATATATATGTGTATATATACACATATATGTATATATGTGTATATATACATATATATGTATATATATGTATATGTGTATATATATGTGTATATATATATATATATTGCTGTGCAGAAGCTCTTCAGTTTAATTAGATTTTTTGTCAATTTTTACTTTTGTTGCAATTGCTTTTGGTGTCTTCATCATCAAATATTTCCCCATGCCTCTGTCCTGAATGGTATTGCCCAGGTCATCTTCCAAGGTTTTTATAGTGTTGGGTTTTACACTTAGATCTTTAATGCATTTGAGTTAATTTTTGTATATGGTGTAAGAAACGGGTACAGTTTCAATCTTGTGCATGTGGCTAGCCAGTTATCTCAGCCCCATTTATTGACGAGGGAATCCTTTCTCCATTCTTTGTTTTTGTCAGATTTGTTGAAGATAAGATAGTTGTAGGTGTGTGGTCTTATTTCTGGGTTCTCTATTCTGTTCCGTTGTTCTATGTGTCTGTTCTTGTACCAGTATCATCTTGTTTTGGTTACCACAGCCCTGTAGTATAGTTTGAAGTCAGATAGTGTGATACCTCTAGCTTTGTTCTTTTTGCTTAAAATTGCCTTGGCTATTTGGGTTCCTTTTTGATTCCATGTAAATTTTAATATAGTATTTTTCTAGTTCTGTGAAGAATGCCAATGGTAGTTTAATGGGAATAGCATTGAATCTATAAATTACTTTGGGCAATATGGCTATTCTAAAGATATTGATTCTTCCTATCCATAAGCATGGAATATTTTTCCATATATTTGTGTCATCTCTGATTTCTTTGAGCAGTGGTTTGTAGTTCTCTTTGTGGAGATCTTTCACCTTCCTTGTTCGTTGTATTCCCGGGTATTTTCTTCTTTTTGTGGCAATTGTGAATGGGAGTTTATTCTTGATTTGGCTCTTGGCTTGACTGTTGGTGGTGTGTAGGAATGCTAGTGGTTTTGCACATTGATTTTGTATCCTGAGACCTTTCTGAAGTTGTTTATCAGCTTAAGAAGCTTTTGGGCTGAGACTATGGGGTTTTCTAGATATAGGATCATGTCACCTGCAAACAGGGATAGTTTGACTCCCTCTCTTCTAATTTAATGCCCTTCTTTCTTTCTCTTGCCAGATTGCCCTGGCCAGAACTTCCAATACTATGCTGAGTAGGAGTGGTGAGAGAAGGCATCCTTGAATGGTTTATTTTCTTCTCTTTAAAGAATCTTTATATTATAAAGCCAAATGCATATTATGCATATTATGAAGTTAGTCAGCAGCCTTTATTAGCTACACTAATTCATGTATGGCTTGTCATTTTATCTTTTTGGATGGTTTTTCCATTTTATCTCTTTGAATTTGAACAGTTAATCCTTATAATAATGTGCTGATAACGTATAAGAGGGTGATTCACAATTAGAGATCAGTGACATCTGCTTTCCAGGGTTGTCAGTGCACCCAGAGTACTCTGTCACACTATCACACTACTGCTGTCAGGGAGACCCTGCTGGGATAGGCTGCTCTAGCAGTAGGCCACCCATCTAAATCACACACATGGATGGTTTCCTCATGCTTGGGGCTAAATCAGGGAGAGAAATTGGAGTTCAAGAAAGGTGATGTCTCAGTTAACCTTCACTGCCCTACAACAAGATAGTTTGGAAAGGATGGAAGAGGTAAAGACCATCTGGGTTTAGCCCACTTCTCTCTTATATTTCTTCCCTCCTTCCACCCTCAGCTCTAGCCTTGAGTTTATTTATGTATACTGTTACAGGATTATTCTTATGCAAAAAATAAAAAGGGAAGTAGAGCAATTAAACAGAGCATTTGATCAAGGAACATAATCTGAAATCTCTCTTTATTGTCAATAATAGAATTTTGCTTCCCATTAATAACCTGAATAAATGTGCCAGGTCTTCACATTTTCAGACACAGATAAAAAAGCGTAGACATTTAATGGACTTAGGAGGAGTCCAACTGTGAACCCTGACACCAGCCTACTTAGTGTGTTTCCTCAAGAAACAATTGTGCTCAATATTTTCAATAGAAGAATGCTTCATAGGTTTTGAAATTAAAAAGACAAAATCTTTAGCTATTTTTAGGAAATATCCTTTATGGTTTTGTTGTTTGATGTAGAAATAGTAAAGGGGTTAAGTTTCCTTTAAAAGGTCTTTAAGTTGCCATTGGAAAGATGGGTGTGTTTGAAAAATGTAACAAAGTGCATTTGGGAAATTTAGATTCCATCCTGTGAAGAGGCAGGATGAAAGAAGGACAAGTATTTTCCACACTACAATGAACATGAAATGGTTTCAATGATCAGAGGGGATTTTTAATTGACTAAGAGAATGTCATGTAATCAAAATTTACTTTTAATAGTGTTTGGTGAAGGAAATTCTTTCTTAAGTTAAATAATCATGGAGATAATTGCAACAAAAAATAAGGGTTGATCTATATAATCCTTCCAAGTACAGCATAGAGCAAATAAAAAGATGGGGGACCCCCAAAAACAAACCTCCAAAAAGTGAAAAACTGCATTACACCTTATAGAGAAACCAGAGACTGCAGGCGGAACAGGAAGAGAAATTGAAAGCTGTGTACCACACAAATAAAGCCACCATTTCTTACATGATGAGCAGCTGTAGCATGAATTTACAGCACACATTGGATGGGAGGAAAGCTCATTACATTCTATACAACTAAGAGCAAATCCAAGAGCTGCAGGAATTGTTTATGGAGAATCTTTAAATAAAGCAGAAACTTAGAACAACTGTAGTTGGAGAACCTAAGAATATTTGATGTTGATTTCAATTCTGATAAAAGAGAGGAAAAATTCTAGCAAGACTTATATGAGATATAAATGATATGGAATACAGAAATCAGTTCACAATAAAACCTCTGTTTAATAAGAAAGAGAAAATATTTAATTTCTGAAACATTTTCTTAGCTCCCTGAGATATAATTTGTTCCTTAGTCTGAAAATATTGAAGGAAATGTCAGAATCACACAATATTATTTATAAGGTTTTGGCCCAATAAATAATTATACTTATTAAAACTTTACTATATATTTTTCTTATTCCTTAGCTTGAATTCAGTTACTATCAATGTTTTAGTTCAAAATTATACAAAGAAAACAATTACTTTAAGCACTTTAAATACATAAATTGAGTGAAACCAGCTGATAATTTCAATAAAAATTTGTATCCAGAGTAGTCAGAAGTGGTAGGTCAGCCCCCAAACCTCTCTTGATTGTAGGGGCCTAAAGGCTTTTCCTCTATGGGTATGCTTCTTCTTATCACAGCTTTTCTCAAAGCAAGTTGCACTTGCCTATGTTTGAAAGGCTGTTCTCAGTACGCCAGTTCTTCATATCTTATATAAATAGATTTTCAGTGATTACTTTCCAGTTTCACATGATACTGCATTATAAAAATATCTCCGTGTTTCTGATGTTTAAACACTTCTCATGTCCTCAATGAATAATTAAGCATGACTCCCTATTCAGTTTTCATAGCTTCTAATATAAAAGACTTTATAACTTTTATAAGGAAAAAACAGTATTCAGAATATGATACTCCATAGAAAAATATTGTATTATTCTGTTTTCACACTGCTATAAAGAAATACCCGAGACTGAGTAATTTATAAAGGAAAAGAGGTTTAATTTACTCAGAGTTCTGCATGGCTAGGGAGGCCTCAGGAAACTTACAATCACTGTGTAATGCAAAGAGAAAGCAGGCACATTCTTTTTTTTTTTTTTTTTGTTGAAATGGAGTCTCGCTCTGTCACCCAGAATGGAGTGCAGTGGTGCGATCTCGGCTCATTGCAAGCTCCGCCTCCCGGGTTCAAGCCATTCTTCTGCCTCAGTCTCCCGAGTAGCTGGGACTACAGGCGCCCACTACCACACCTGGCTAATTTTTTTTTTTTTTTTTTGTATTTTTAGTAGAGACTGGGTTTCACCATGTTAGCCAGGATGGTCTCGATCTCCTGACCTCGTGATCTGCCTGCCTCAGCCTCCCAAAGTGCTGGAATTACAGGCATGGGCCACTGAGCCCGGCCGCAGGCACATTCTTCACAAGGCCACAGGTAAGAGAAGCATGTATGAAGGAGGAATTGTCAAACACTTATAAAACCATGAGATCTTGTGAGAACTCCCTCACTATCCCAAGAACAGCATGGGGGAAACTGTCACCATGATCCAATTTCCTCCCTCCCTTAACACATGGGGATTACAGGTCTCTCCCTTAACAGGTGGAGATTACAATTTGAGGTGAGATTTAGATGAGGACGCAGAGCCAAACCATATCATTCTGCCCTGGCCTCTCTCAAATCTCATGCCCTTTACGCATTTCAAAACTTATCATGTCTTCTCAACAGTCCCCCAAAGTCTTAACTCATTCCAGCATTAACTCAAAAGTCCAAGTCTAAAGTCTCACCTGAGACAAGTCCCTTCCACCTAGGAGCCTGTAAAATCAAAAGTAAGTTATTAATGGTTACTTCCAAGATACAATGAGGGTGCAAGCACTGGATAAATGCTCCCATTCTAATAGGAGAAATTGGCCAAAACAAAGGGGCTACAGGCCCCATGCAAGTCTGAAATCCAACAGGGCAGTTATTAAATCTTTAAGCTCCAAAATAATCTCCTTTGACTTCATGTCTCACATCCAGGGCATGCTGATGCAAAGGGTGGCTCCCACAGCCTTGGGCAGCTCCGCCCCTGTGGCTTTGCAGGGCTCAGGCCCTGCGGCTGCTCTCACTGGCTGGTGTTGAGTATCTGTGGCTTTTGCAGGTGCATAGTGCAAGCTGTCAGTGGATCTATCACTCTGAGGTCTGGAGGACAGTGGCCCTATTCTCACAGCTCCACTAGGCAGTACCCCAGTTGGGACTCTGTGTGAGAGCTCCAACCCCACATTTCCCTTCTGCACTGCCCAAACAGAGGTTCTCTATGAGGGCTCCACCCCTGTAACAGACTTCTGTCTGGACATTCAGGCATTTTCATTCATCTGCTGAAATCTAGGCAGAGGTTTACAAACCTCAATTCTTGACTTCTGTGCACCTGCACACCCAACACCACATGGAGGCTGCCAAGGCTTGAAGCTTGCATCCTCTGAAGCAACAGCCCTAGCTGTACTTTGGCCCGTTAAGCTGGAGCTGGAGCAGCTGGGACACAGAGCACCAAATCACGAGGGTGCATGCAGCAGTAGGGCCTTGAGCCCAGCCCACAAAACAGTTTTTCCCTCCTAGGCCTCTGGGCCTGTGATGAGAGGGGCTGCCATGAAGTTCTCAGATGTGCTCTGAAGACATTTTCCCCATTGTCTTGGCTATTAACATTTGGCTCCTTGTCGCTTATGCAAATTTCTGCAGCTGGCTTGAATTTCTCCCCAGAAAATGGGTTTTTCTTTTCTACCACACAGTCAGGCTGCAAAATTTCCAAACTCTTATGTTCTGTCACCTCTTAGATGCTTTGATGCTTAAAAATTTCTTCTGCCATAATCCCTAAATCATCTCTCTCAAGTTCAAAGTTCCACAGATCTCTAGGGCAGGGGCAAACGGTCACCAGATCTTTGCTAAAACATAGCAAGAGTCACCTTTACTCCAGTTCCCAACAAGTTCCTTAACTCCATTTGAGACCACCTCAGCCTGGGCTTCATTGCCCACATCACTATCAATATTTGGTCAAAACCATTCAACAAGTCTCTAGAAAGTTCCAAACTTTCCCACATCTTCCTGTCTTCTTCTGAGCCCTCCAAACTGTTCCAACCTCTGCCCATTACCCAGTTCCAAAGTCTCTTCCACATTTTCAGCTTATTTTTATAGCAGTGCCCCACTACGTTGGTACCAATTTCCTGTATTAGTCCATTTTCACACTGCTATAAAGAAATACCTGAGACTGGGTAATTTAGGAAAGAGGTTTAATTAACTCACAGTTCCACATGGCTGGGAGGCCTCAGGAAACTTGAAATCATGGCAGAAGGCAAAGGAGAAGCAAGAACCTTCTTCACATGGTGACAGGAGAGGGAAGCAGGAAGAAAGAACATTCAAATACTTATAAAACCACCACATCTCATGAGAATTCACTCACTATCATGAGAACAGTGTGGGGGAAATCAACCCCATGATCCAAGCAGCTCTTTTCCTTAGACACGTGGGGATTACAAGCCCTTCCCTCGATATGTGGGGATTACAATTTGAGATGAGATTTGGGTGGGGACACAGAGCCAAACCCTATCAAATATGCTAACTTAAAAAACAGAAGTTTGCATAGGAGATACAAATTTGTAGAATATAAAGGTAATATTCATCAGCAAAGTCCTATTGCATTTTAATTTCAAAGGGATTAAATTATACATGGTTTAAGTTTTTACCTGAAGACATATATTAGAATTAATTATTTTGTTTTTTAGTTTTAATGAGGAAACTTTAAATACCTGTTTTTAAAGTCTGCATTAATACTGTTTTATTCTAATAATATCTCTCAGCTAGCAGTACTGTTTTTTAACAAACATTTCTTTTTTGAATACCTATTATGCATGGTCAGTGCTAAATTGTCAATGGGATAGGATCCAAAGGTAAATTTGATAAAAATTCCTATCCTCGGGAGACATAGAAAAATACATGCGCTTTTTTTTTTATTATACTTTAAGTTCTGAGATACATGTGCAGAAGGTGCACATTTGTTACATAGGTATACATGTGCCATGGTGGTTTCTTGCACCCATCAACCCATCATCTATGTTAGGTATTTCTCCTAATGCTCTCCCTCCCCTAGATCCCACCCCCTGACAGGTCCCGGTGTGTGATGTTCCCCTCCATGTGTCCACGTGTTCTCATTGTTAAACTCTCACTTATGAGTGAGAACATGCGGTGTTTGGTTTTTGTTCCTGTGTTAGTTTGCTGAGAATACATTTAATTAGAGTTAACTAACTACTTAGAGAAGTACTTCTAAAATTATTTTGATCTCAGGACTCCTTCAATCTCTTCAAAATTATTGGGGATCCTAAAGAATTTTTGTTTGTTTAGCTTATATCTATCAATATTTACCACGTTAGAAATTAAAACTGAAAAAATTTAAAATACAAGTATACAATAATAATACATTACTTTAAGTGTCAGTATGATCATCTTATCCCATGTCATGTAGCCTCTGCAAAACTCTACTGTACATACACTTATGAGAAAATGAGAATGAAAATGCAAAAATGTCTTAGCATTAGTGATAAAATATTCTTGACTTTACGAAGCCTCTGAAAGGGTCTTCAAGACCCCCAGAGACTATAAGTTATCAACCAATAAACTAGAGGAGATGTTTGATGCTATAGTTGATACATCATCAAAACATCATGATGATACAGGAAAGAGAGTAATTTATATCAATCCATGATTAAAATTGTTAATGACTACCACTTCACTAATACTGGTCTCCAATTGATCCTAGATTTCAATAAAAAGCAAATAAATGAAATAAATAGCAACAATAGTTTTTACCAAGTAGTTCAGTTCATGAAATGAAGGCATTCCCCTGCCACCTGGTGGCAAGGTATCCTAATTAGGTATTAAGGGTTTTTTTCGTTTGTTTGTTTTTTTGAGTGGCACACAATTACAATATATCTTAGTTGCAAATTTAGAGTTTTTTGAATGTTGATTCTACCACTAAACATTATAAAATTATATTTGGAACCTCTGAAACATGCCAACCTAATGCTAAATAGTTCTTCAATACAATAAAAGCAAATAGGCTAAAATACAACTGTGTTTTAAAGAACCAATCATTATGCAAGGTTTCCATAGTGCTTTGAATATAGTTGGACTTCAAAATTTCAAGGTGACAAAAAGATAAGTTTTATTTGTTATTCTCTAATGCATTTTCGCACCGTGTAGTAAAAGAAACAGTAAGAGGAGTCTACAACTGCTACTACGTTTAGGTTTTGTGAGCTCAGCCTGGGGTGGGAGGTTGAGAAAATGTCCTAGAAAAGATCACTGTAGCAGACTCCGATTCCACTCTACACAGGGAAGTTCCTAAGGGAATGTGTGTTGCTGCAGCAAATGAAATACATCATTACATGGATACCTGGAAAGAGCAAGTAGGGCAGCAATGGAGGACCAGAAGAACTTCAATCCTAAGAAAAATGGTAGGATGATACGAAATTGTCTAAGGCTATTACTCTTTCTTAGGTTAAATCATATTATCTTCCTTATGTCTTGTTTCCAACCATGACAATAAGACTAGATTTTATTATTTTACTGAGGCACTTTTGAGCTTTTGTAAATCAGTAACTTACTAACTGATAATTTTCATAAGCTTTTAGCATCCTTCCCAATCTTGAGAGGTACAATATAGCATAGAGTAGTGGTGCCAACCTGGGAGGATGTGAACATTTTGCAAGACACCTAAACATGAAGAGTTTTAAGGGAATCAATTTTCTGACACTTTACTTCCATATGTAGCTTTTCCCCAAAATTGTTCTGCCAGAAATCAAGCCTATATTCACAAAAGCCCAAGTACCACTTTATGAAGGATATGCAAATTCCTCATTCATTTTATAAGCTACTAAGGTGCATTACCCTGAAGGCTAAACAAATCTCGGTGCCTAAGGAAGGGGAGGCCTTTCCCAGTGATTAATCATAGTACCATGAACCTAGAGGGCTTTTAGGCTCTCCCAGCTTCATACATACTTTTGTTAAGGATAAAGCCTAGAGGTAGAAATGATATTTTTGCCACTTAAGAATGTGGTAAATTCAGGTAGGTATAAAGGTATAAATTTTTATTTAGCAATGTTGCTTCTTTCCTTCTTTTGGTGTTTTTTTTTTTCGTTTGTTTGTTTGACAAGGTCTTGCTCTGAGACAAGTTCTTGCTCTGTCACCCAGGCTGGAGTGCAGCAGCACAATCTCGGCTCACTGCAACCTCTACCTCCAGACCCAAGGGATTCTCCCAAGTAGCTGGTACTACAGGTACACACCACCATGTCTAGCTAACTTTTGTATTTTTTTAAAGAGATAGGGTTTCACTGTGTTGCCCAGGCTG
The DNA here is from genome assembly GCF_029289425.2 of Pan paniscus. Taxonomy (NCBI): domain Eukaryota; kingdom Metazoa; phylum Chordata; class Mammalia; order Primates; family Hominidae; genus Pan; species Pan paniscus. Next base: position 117,569,071 of record NC_073252.2, read on the forward strand.
GTCTCAAACTCCTGGGCTCAAGCAATCATCCCCTCTCAGCCTCCCAAAGTGCTGGAATTACAGGCGCGAGCCACTGTGCCCAGACTTCTTTTGTCTCCTATTTCAAAAAAATTCTTTTTTGAACTTCCAGAAGGAAGTTCATTAAGAAAATAGCAGAAAGAGCATCAGTAACAATTATTAAATGCTTAAAAATAATATTTTCTGCATATTTAAATGACAGGAAAGCTTTCCTATTCTTCTCAATATTATTCTCTAGTATTTGAAAGCACCAAAGAATAACCTAAAAACATAGAGTACTAAAGCTTTGTTTTAAATATAATTGATTATTTTCTGGAAATATTGAAAATTTTAAAATATATTAGAAAAAACTGTGGATAAAATTTTAATGCAATTTCTTTCAGACTTAATGTGTTTTGTTCAATAGTGATTAAAATCTGTTTTTTCAAGTCATGTCATGTGAGATTTATCCTGATTACCATGAATTCTCCTCTTACTTGATCATAAAAATGTTAAATATTTTCTATCTCTTTTTAATAAAAGTTAAAATTATAAACTAGCCATCGGACCAACTGTCGTATCTGTGACAGCTTTTGTTTCAAATTATGTTTCGAGAAACGTTTGTGTAGCAGAAAACCTTGGAAAAAAGAGATAGTGTCACCCCTGGGCACAGAAGGCAGAATTGTTTTTGACCAAGATAAAGAAAATATTCCCCTTTGGGGAAAAGGTTGAGTGGGTTTACTAGCAGAACCTTTAAAAGACTGGGAGTTTCCCAAGCTTGGGATTTCTCAGTTGTTACAGAAATCTACTGGGAGCACATTGTCCCCCAGGTGACTTGGTAGACAAAGGAAGCCAATGTAAGCATGGAGTTCACACTACTCACTGCCTGCTGTGCTGTGAGTACTAAAGTTCTTTGTCTCTGACCCAGAAGTCTCATGTCTTCTTGTCAGCATCTGTGAAACTGCAGCAGGCTCATTTGGTAACTTGCAGGCAGGGTAAAATTTCAGGCCTTTCATAGTTCTTGCGAGGACTAACACTTTACAAATGGAAAGTACAAGCCTAAGGCAGCAAAGAAAAGGCAAGGAAGGAGAAGAGAGGCAAGCAGTATACTATACTGATTACCATAACAAAACCACAAAGAGACATAGCAAGTTATTTAGCAGTCACAGTCACTCTGTGTTTTAGACCTTCCTGGAAGGGTTTAAAGGAGCAACCCATTCTGAGTAGTCCATAAGAGAGAGAAAAAGGAGGGAGAAATTTTCTCCTTGGCTCCCTTCCACATCCTCTTCTCCTTGATCAAGATTTACATCCACAGTGATCTAGCTCCCCCATACTTCTTGGTTGCATCTTGGTGGCTGCTCAGAAAACCAGTTCCTATTCTTTAAAGTATAGTGTCTTATTCAAATATGAAAGTGGAAGAGTGACTTTGTGCAAGTTAAGTGCTGACCATGGCAGAGAAAGAAGGGTGTAGACAAGAGAATTTGAGGTGTCCAAGGTTTCTATTTTAATATAATGTGTAACAAATTTACTTGCATGTCAAGCAGTTCCTATGTTTCTTCTTTCCATAAAATTAAATAGGAACATAATGGAGTTTTCAGCTGATTACTTACACACACACACACACACCACCACCAACAACAAGAAACATTCATTTGTGTGACCTATGTTACTCAGTAATTCCAAGTAGCAATTACTGGGGAAAACATGTGTAGATTAATATAGAATCCTGTCCATTTATATATAAATAGTGAAACTGGGGAAAATAACTCCATTCATCCCATTAAGATGTACATTTCTAATAAAATTAAACTTTCAAATTTAATGGTTATTTACCAAAATTTGTAACAGGTGTTCTTTTGATTAATGATGAACTAATAATAGTTATAAAAATAACCCAGGAGAAATTGTTAAATATGTAAAGTCTTTTGGTTACAAGGAGGAAAACAAAATTTAAATTTTAACTTCTGTACATATTTTTGGTATGGGAAAGCATGATAAAATGATCGATAATAAACTTTTAAGTATAAGATATTGTATAATTAGATTAAAATTCTGTGGAATGAAATTACATGGTAGAGTTATAAAAAAGAAATATGTAAATTTTCATAGCTGAACAACAACTTTTTTGTGTATGTATTTTTTAGGGGGTTATTACATATTAATGGTATTCAAATTCCATTAGATTCATTAAAAAGAGTGAAGTATTTGTTTTATTCCCAATATTGGAGAATTGGAGAAAGTATATTAATTACAGTTATAATGAAACATTTTAAATCAACTAAAAATGTGATTGAGTGTAAAATTTACAAAAAAAATTTCTAGTGGGCAAGCAAACAAAAAAGTTTGAAGATATCTGTATGAGTGACCAATAGGAAATAGGGCAAATTCAGATGTCATTTGAGTAAACTGACAAAGTAAGAAATGTCACCTAGTGTCATCTGAGCAATTCTGTGGTAGGGGTGACATTCAAAACTAGGTAATTTGTCAAAAGTACAAATGTTTTCAATTATAAGCATGGACGTATGTGCATAGTAAAAAGATAATAATGCTATAATCACTAGAATTATTGACTAATTTTACTTTTCCTTTTTCAAGTCTATATTTTGTACTTTTTTTTTTTTTGAGGTAGGGTCTCTTTCTGTCACCTAGGCTGGAGTGTAGTGGTGCAGTCACAGTTCACTGTAGCCTTGATCCCCTAAACTCAAGTGATCCTCTTACCTCAGCCTGTTTAGTAGCTGGGGTCACGGGCGCATGCCACCATGCCTTGCAAATTTTTAAAAAATTATTTTTGGTAGAGACAAGTTCTCACTATGTTGCTCAGGCTGGTCTTGAACTACTGGCCTCAAGCAATCCTCCTGCCTTAGCTTCCAAAAGTGTTGGATTATTGGTGTGAGCCACAATGCCTGGCTTATATTTTATACAATTTCAGAAATAAGCTTGTGTAACTTAACTAACCAGAGAAAGTACATGTGCACACCATATTTCATCAAATCTACAACAACATTGATTATGAGATACACGATTATCTTTTGTTTCACTGGGAAGAAACACTGCCCATTGGAGGAATGACATGATATTTATTGCCATTGATTATAAGATGACTCACGATTTCAGAAGTGTTAAAATGTAAAGAAATTGCTTTAGAATGAATGGATTACAGTATTTTGTATAATAAATGTTTTTAATTTTCCTATTAAAGTATCATTTGCATACATTAAATTCACCCATGTTAGTGTTTAGTTCTGTGAGTTTTGACAAATGTAAAGTTATATAATCACCCTGCCACCAAAAGCAAGATGTAGAACAGTTCAATCACTCTCTAAAATTCTCCCATGTTCTTTTGTAGTCAATTCCTCCCCATGCCATGAGTCTCTGACAACTATGAACCTGTTCTTTATTCCTATAGTTTTCCCTTTTCCAGAATGGCATATAAACATACATAGTATGCAGCCTTTTAAGTTTGGCTTCTTCCCCTTAGCATGATACTTTTGAGGTTTATCTCTGTTCTTGTGCATATCCATAGTTCATTCCCTTTTTTTTGCTGAGTAGCATTTCATTGTGTAAATGAAACACATTTACACAATGTGTAATATGTTGGCTTATTCATTCATTAGTTAAAGGACATTTAGACATTTAGGTTGGTTTGAGTTTTTGGAGATTACAAATAAAGCTGCCATAAACATTTATCTACATTGTTTTTGTTAGAATATAATATTTGTGTGTTTCTTTTATTTATTTATTTATTTATTTATTTATTTTTGAGATAGAGTCTCACTCTGTTGCCCAGGCTGGAGTGCAGTGGTGTGATCTGGGCTCACTGCAACCTCTGCCTCCCGGGTTCAAGAGATTCTCCTGCCTTAGCCTCCCGAGTAGCTGGGATTACAGGCATGCACCACTATGCCTGGCTAACTTTTTGTATTTTTAGTAGAAACAGGATTTTACCATGTTGGCCAGGCTGGTCTTGAATTCCTGACCTCAAGTAATCTGCCCATCTCAGCCTTCCAAAGTGCTGTAATTACAGGCATGAGCCACTGTGACTGGCCAGAATATAATTTTTTTATTCCACTTGGGTAAATACTGAGTAACAGCTTGCCTGGTCATGTACTAAGTGTGTATTTAACGTTATCAGAAATTGACAAACTGTTTTCCAAAGTGGCTACGCCATCTTGCATTTCCTCCAGCCATGTTTGAGAGTTCCAGTTGCTTCGCATTCTTGCTAGCAGCAGTGGATATTGCCAGGTTTTGTTGTTATTTCTATTCTGACAGGTAAATAGTTACACTTCCCAGTAGTTTTCCTAGTGACAAATTGGGTTAAGCATCTGTTCAATTGCTTATTTGCCATGTGTACCTCTTCTTTGGTGAAGTGTCTGTTCAAATATTTTGCCTGTTAAAAAAATTGATTGGTTGTTTGCTTAAAATTGAGTTTCGAGAATCCTTTATATATTCTGGATACAAGTCTTTTATCAGATTGTGATTTGCATTTTCAGCAAGTTCCCAGGTGTTGCTGATACTACTGTAGTTTTGGGAGTAGAAATAGCTACCCGCAGGGCTTCTTAAACTTTAACATCCATAAAAACCACCTGGGGTGGGATGGGACCCAGTAGGTCTGGGGCACACCTGAGATTCTGCACTACCAACCAGCTCTTAGAAGAACTCTGATGCTTCTGTGTTCACAGCTTTGGCAGAAAGGGCTTAGGGGAATCACAGAAGGATTCCAAGAAAGAGTTACATTTCAGCCAAGATTGAAGGATGAGTATATTTCTCTGGAAAGATACAGGGTAGAGAAGAATAGAAGGTGAGAGAGGAAGAAAAGAGAAGAATTTTGCAGAGGGTATAACATGAGCCATGCCAGGTTGAATGAAAAAGTCAGACATTGGAGGTGGAAGATGACCGCTTACTGAGAGGTAAGTCATATTACAAAAGACATGTTTGAATTTTCTTTCCTGTATGTGGAAGTGCATTGAAATATTGCAATCAGGAGAGTCATGTGATCAGACTGTCAGTATAGAAATACGTCTCTGACCGTGGAATAAAAGTATGATTGGAAAAGAAACTGGAGGCTGGAAAACCAGTTGTTGCAATTGTGCAGTGAGAAATGACAGATGTTTTAATTAAGGTGGTTACAATGGGGTGAAAGAGGAGGAGCCAGATTAAGAGATGTTTAGGAAGGACAATCAACATGACTAGGTAAAAACTGGATGTAGGGGAGAGAGCAGGGGAAAGCTAGATGCTAACTGGGTGGTGTGATTTACCAGAATAAGGAATGTGTGTTTAAGTTTTGTGCAGAAGATGACCAGGTTCATCAGATATGCTGATGTTAAGGTAATTCCTGTATAGCCACCTACAAATGTCTACAAGATCTTTGTAAAAGAATGGAGGACAGAAGAGACAAATGGGTTGAAGTCATGAACTTGGTAGTAATCTGGTACTGAGTGTTAATTGAAGTGAAGTTCCTTGATGAAATCTACAGAATGCAAAAGAGGTTAAAAGAGCCAAAGTCTCTTTTGCATCCAAGAGACACTCACATCTAAGAGGCAAATGAAAGAAGGGATCCGGTGAAAGAAAGGGAGGCATTTCTTTCAATAGGGGAAATTATTTTAATTTGAAATTCAACGAGGAGACAATATCAGTCTCAAGGAGTTAATTTAAAATTTTTCTTTTAATATTTAATATATATGTTCACCCCTTATAGGCAGTAGATAAAATATTCTCCATTTTCATAATTTTCTTAAGGTAAAAGATAATGATCATTTAATGTATGTTTAACTTTTGGTTTGTGGAAGGTCTTTCATGCTTTGTTTTCTATTTAAGTCTTCAATTACTTCTCAATAGAGAGCATAACAAGAAAAATTCTGATTTCCTTCCTTGCATCTAAATCTGTATTTAATAACTGAATGTCTGTAAACAGTACCAGGCAATGCAGTAATTATACGATTACTAAAGGGCATTGTTGGTATGAACATATTTCATTTAGATGCAAACTTTGGTGCTGTATTTCAGACACTTCAGAAATACAGTGATCCACACTAGAAATTAGCAGAGATCTACAACATATCGATACTAACGGTTTATAACATGTTTACAAATATTTCTCTATTATTTGCTCCCAAGATGACAATTACTGTAGGTTTACGAAGGGGCATGATCTAGCTCTTCTGCCCCATATTATGTTTCAAGAAGGACTATGCAATTGAATCTTTAACCACATAGATTAACTACTGATTCTTCTATTTCTTAGATGTTAATTCTTGGGCAAGTTGGTTCAGTTTATTTCAACAATTTTTTATACCAAATTTCTATTATTACCAAGTACTGGAGAAACAAAGCTAAATGAAATATACATATGCATAGAAAATTTCATAATAATAAGAGAAGTAGGCACAGGGCGCTGTGAGTTTGAAAGAGATTCTTCTCATTCAGCTTGAGGAATAAGAGGTGGCCAGCATTTCTGGAGGAGAAGGTGTCCGAGATGATTTTTAGTCATGGAAGTCATCACCTTTTCTCCACCCCAAACCTGGTCACACATGTTCGTGTCTAAAATTCTCTTTTATTCCACTAAAAGAGAGCAAAAATGCAGTGCAGAATGAATAATAGGGTGTGCCTGGGGAACCAAATGTAGTTTCATATTACCAGAAATTAAAACACGAGATGTGGGTTTCTCGAAGTTCAGGCAGATGTCATGGAGGCTTCACAGGCTGGGATGAAAGCTTGGCATGTAATTGAAGTGATTTGTTGACATAAAAAAAAGAAGTCACAGTTAAATTTGCACTGCTGTTATATAACTCTGGTGGCAGTGTGTAGGGTGTATTTGAAGGGGGCAAATCTGGAACCATTTTTAATTCTTCAATGAGGCATGATAAGGGCTTGAACTTGGCCATGATAAAGTCTGGGAAAGGAAGGGCACAATTAAGAAAAAGTAAGGAGGCAACTACTTATGACAATGCTTGTTGAGCTAGAGAAAGCACAGCTTTAAGAGTGAGTGAGGCCTGAACTTGAACCCTAGCTTAATTACTTAAAAGCTTGAGCCTTTTACAAGTTACTGTAATTTTTGATTTTCTGTAATCCTGAAAGCGAGGGTGACTTTGCTTTGTGTCATCCTAGGGATTAGGCATAATTTAAAGCACCTGAAATAAATAATTACCAAAGGTCGGTTCCTGGTTAACATAAGTAAACAAGCCTGTTTCCCCTACACTTCCTTGTACCTAATCCTTGCCCTCTGCCTCAGGGTAAGAGAACAGCTGCCTTCAGCTTATTCTTCCCCAAAGCTATGCAGAGCCTTCTGACCTTTCAGAAGGTTTGTGCCCTTTCCCTATAATTTCTCCCACCACACTGACCGATCTCCTACATGACCTTTCAGGCTCTTAGCTTAAATGCCATGTGAATAGGGTCATTGTTTTAGGTTATGGGTTTCTTTTTATTAAGGGACACTGTAAGAGTCCTTTCAAAACCATCATAGACAGAAATACTTGTTATAAATGATAATAATAATATTAGTAAGCAGGGTGAAAAACAGTGGCTGGAAGAATGTCATCTGTCAGTGGATATGCTCATTCACGGGCAGGCTCTACTTTTCATGTGTTAACTCTTCCCATTTTACAGATAAGAACACGTAGAGAAAACCATGGAAATTAATAAGCTTTTCAGAGAAATATATGCTCTCCCACCTCACATTCAAAGATAAAACTTGACATGGATGTTGAGGACTTGACTAGAAAGAGAAGTAACCATTTCCTGATTTCTACTTCTCAAATGCATTTTGAGATCCTTCTCAGCCCCCAAATTTGATATCAGGTGTTATATCCTGAAGTGGCATAGCCTTGGTGGAGTCTTCTCCTTGGGTGAATTACCACCAAGATTAGCAATTATCATTAGAATTATTGTGATGGATAAATTCAGTTGTAATTATCATTATGGTTTATCTACTTTTCTCTGCCAGTTTGTATTAACACATTTTGGTAAGACTACAAGTAACTGTCTCTAGTTAAAAAAGAAAAGTTAAATGGACTCAGAATTGTTTCATATATCTATTATCTACCTTCACTTGTGATACCAAAGAAGTAGTTTATCGGGCCCAGATGCTACAGCAATGTTTAGTATATACGTCATACATCGGTTGGAATAGAAAGGGTTTTGAAATTCTCTAAATCCAACTCAGACTGATACTAACTTATGAATAAGCAATATCATCTTTTTTGGACAACTATTGACTATCATGTCCATATGTGTTTTTCTAAAGGCTTTTATATGGTGTTTTGATTCTTAATGTCAATTGCTGCATTTCATCAAGTAACTGCCACAGGCCCCTGCCCAAACATAGCAGTTTTGATGACTCTGTTACCAATAAGCAAGATTTAAAAACAAAACAAAACAAAAAACTAGCCATCAGTCGAAAGTTTGTCTGTTGGTCTACTTTCTAAAGGGTCAGGAAATGAGTTGCAGACGGATCAGTATTTACGTTCCCTGACATGTCCTGAGGGCTTGGTGGATGTTTCCTTCTGTGTCACCACAACACAGCATTTAGGGCTTCCATTTAAAAGGAGCCCCTGCTTAAGAGAGAGTAGGAGGAAGGGGGCTCCACATGGAGCCGTAGGAGTGTGAGTGGTTCAGCACCCTTTTCTCCAGGTGAAAGTTGCTGCTCATTGTTACAAAGGGTGGACTTTGTAACACTCTTTGTAACACAGAGAGAAGATCTGTGTTTGTCTGGGGTGGTTGTGGCCAGCCTCACTGGCTTCCTTTCAGCTTTTCCTTTCCCTCCTCAGAGACTTGTCCTGCCAGTGACACTCTGACATGAGTCTTCAGGTGGTCACTGTCCTCCCATTCTATAGGGCTTGGCCCAAATATCACCCCCCCGCCTTTTTTTTGAGATGGAGTCTCGCTCTGTTGCCCAGGCTGGAGTGCAGTGGCGTGATCTTGGCTCACTGCAAGCTCCACCTCCCGGGTTCACATCATTCTCCTGCCTCAGCCTCCTGAGTCGCTGGGACTACAGGCGCCCGCCATCATGCCTGGCAATTTTTTGTATTTTTTAGTAGAGACGGGGTTTCACTGTGTTAGCCAGGACGGTCTCGATCTCCTGACCTCATGATCCACCTGCCCTGGCCTCCCAAAGTGCTGGAAATATCACCTCTTTACAGGCAGTTTTTCTGACCATCTTCTCCAAGCAGATGCCACTTACTCCATTTTGCCATTGCACTCACCTATTTTCTTCACATCATCTCTTGCAAGTTCTTGTATGTAGACTTTAAAAAAATGACCAGTCATCCCTTTTGGGCTATAACTTCAAGAGTCCATGTCTGTTTGGTCCTTCACTGTTCATTTACTACAGATCATTGCACATAGCACTCAGTAAATATTTATTAAATAAATGCTGAATGAAGGGTTTTATGGAATGAACGTATTTCCCACCTTAAGTCTCTATTTATCTCCCTGATTAACGTTTGTTGTTTATGATAACTTTTCAAAATTAATTATATTTAACAAAATTATTGCTATTTTAGTGGAAAACATTATCTTCCCATCTTTAAAAACAAAAGAATTAGCATCAGAGTTCCTTTTGGAAAGAGAACTTCTCCTCTAGAAAAATAGCTATATAGTCCACTTCAGCTGGGTTAGGAGAAACGCCAAGAGTATGGCTTATACCATTAAAATGGAAAAATGCTGCTATGTGAAATGTTCAACTGAATATGTTCATCGTAATCTGAGGTTGGAGGAAGGAGCCATGTCACGTGGTGAGACTCTGAAACTTTCTAAGAAGGGACTTAACAATTAAGCAGATGAACAGTTGCTTGAAGCAGGGTAGTCAAAATCTTTAGAGAGCACAGTTGTCTAATATCTGCTTTAAAGTTGTTAACATGTTCCGACATAAGTTGCTTTTATAGCATCAAACTTTGGAAAAATCTGCATCTCTCTTTTGGGGCCTTAATCTCTGGAGTATTGTTTCTCATTTTTGTTGTCATTGAGAATGTGACTCATATGTCTGCACCTTTTTCAAACCCAGTCAAGTCTGGGAAAACACCTGCTAAATATAAAATCCACACACTTAAGGGCATTTACTTTTTCTCAATACACCAAACATGCAGTTAAGAAGTGAATGTCATGAAGTGGACATTTGAAAAAATCATTCCTTCCTTGAGATGTAAAAATTAGTAAGGAAAACTCAAGTTTGTTTTACCTTTTTGGTTCAAAAATTATAGTTGGGTAATACCTTGTTAAAATATATAAATTCATAAATTATCATGATTGCCAAGTTGCATATAAAATTATGCTTTTGCTTATACAAAATGAGCCTGATTGTACGTTTACAGTTCTGTGGGCTTGATGGCTTGCCCTCTTAAACCTCAGAGGAGAGAAAATTCTCCTCCAGCTACCATTTTGCAGAAAAAAAATCTCTTTCTTTGAGATGCCTGTAATACATGGCTGCAGAACAGATTCAAGGAGGGCTTTCGAAATGGGTTTAGAGCAGGTTCATATCTGGTTTTTCAGCTGATTATATATTCATATATTTTCTTTTGAATTACTCAGTTTTGCTTCAGTTGTCCAGTGTTCTGCACCGGGATTATTTATGTTCAGCTGAGCCTCAAGAAAGAAATGTACAGGGAGATGGTGATGATTAGAGGAAAAGAGCATAGGATTTGTACTCTGGAATCCGCCACAATGGGGATGGCTTAGTCATGTTGCTTAACATCTATGAAAATCATTTTGCTCAACTGTAGAACAGATTTATTTAGGATTACTTCTGCTACATTAGGACCTGTGGTTTACATGGCAAATAAGGGAACATCTTGAGAGTTGAATGGTTACAGTATGCAAATTAACTTTTAGGCTATTAGCTTATTCTCATATCTGCAACTCTCTGCATGAAACATCTTTCTCTCTCCTGTTTATTTACTTGGTTAAATTCTTGTCCTTCAAAGTGCATTTCCCTTGACAGAGAGCCTTTCCTGACTTGCTGGTGTCTATTACATGCCCCTTCTTTCATGTCCAGTTTCTTGACTTAACATACGATTTTGAAATTGTTTCTTGAGTTGCCCATTTCCCACATTTGTCTCTGAGTTCCAAGAAGGCAGGAATCTTACTTTTTAAAATCATTTTGCCCTCCATGTCAATTACAAGCATCACTCTGATGGAGAGTCAGCTCTCAGTAAATATTGACCTAATGGTTTATTTGTTGACGCTTCATGTAGTATTTACATTTTCAAGGTGGAATAATGAACTATGTTTAAAAATTTGGCATTACAATTACATACTTTGTTTCTGGTTTTATGTTATCTTTTTAACAGAGGAATGATGGAATGTTAGATCAGAAAGAGGTCTTGGAATTCATGTAATTCAGTAACAGAATTTTGCATAGGAGAAAATGAAAATCAAGAGAAATTAATCAATAATTAATAATTAATGACAGAACCAGTATTTTATTTCAGAGAGGGAGGCACTGTTCAAAGGTGACCACAAAGGGTTTGAGGTCAAATGTGTATTAAACTCTGAATTAGCCACTTGGCTCTGGCTAAAGTCTTCAGTTTCTTCACCTGTCATGCAAAGAGGATATTCAGGAAAGAGGGTGTTCTTGTGATGATTAAACAAGTTAATATATGATAAAGCGTATATAATTGCACAGAGCTATATAACAATAGTCACAACTAGTTATTCTTAGGATTCTTATTCGAGAACTCTTGATGCTGCCTCTGATTCCAACAGAAAACACTTAACCAAGACTCTGAATGACTATTTAATGCCACAACAGATAGGTGTGAATAGCTTTTCTTGTTTTAAAAAGGAGCTTTGCAATTAAGTTATTAAGAGCTCCTGCAAATACCTACTAAGAAAACAACTACCCATTTGATTTCTATCCAGTCTCTCTTTTTTCCTTCAGTTTAATTTTCCAACTTCAAGATTGTTAAATGGTACGTGCTGTCTTGATTCTGACCTGCAAATAACAAGCTGTCATTTGTGAATTCCTTCCTAAATTAAAGATAATTAGAAGGGCTCATTTCTTGTGATTAATGTCTGGAAGAGAACTGGGACTAGAATATTCTTGGCTTATTATTTTGCCATTCTAAAATAATGCCGACATTTGATTCTGATGCTAAGCTATTCTGAACACTTCTTAGCCATCAGACATCTAATATGTGGGAGGTTGTGCTAACACGTAAATGTTTAGGGTTGACATTCAGAGTTAAATCTTACTGTTGCTTAGTGGTAGACAGTGATACTAACAGGAAGGAAAAAAGAAGGCAGGAAGGGAGTGCCCTTTTGTCTATACCTTTTCTTATCTGAATAATAAATTCATGCATAAATTTTATACATGAATTCTATCTGCAGAAATTTTCTCTTGGGTTCCTAAAGTCAGGCAACCCTGGTCATCTAGATGTTGTCACAGCTATGACTTCTTCTTTCTTACTAAAGGTAAGGACGATTGTACCTCACCAATGGAAGAGGCTGTTCCTTCATGCTGAGCTCACCCTCACATTTTATGTGACATTCTTAACAATTTTACTTCTGCATGCAGCTACTTTTGCTGTCAAGTCCAAAGCAAAGCTAAAGGATTAATAGTTCACAACACTTCCAACTCCTCTGAAAGATATATAGAATTGGTTTTAAATTAATGTCTCTAATTTTTAGAAAATTTTCTAGAGGATATAATTCACTTTCTTTTAATTACTCTTCAGTTTTAATTCTTTGCTACAGAGGCAAAAATTTAGTCTAATTTTCTGCCATCTGAAGGTCTTGCAGGTGGCTACAGTCTTTATACAGCTTCTGATCTCATTTGAACATGAACTTGCTGTAGTTCGTTAGCCAATATGTCTCCCAGTTCCTTCACTAACCTGCTTGTCTCCTTTTAGGTGCACATCAGTTTTCCAGTGTTTCTCTAAAAGGGTGGAGGCTACAGACACAGTATTTGAAGCCCTTGACCTCATGTTACTCATACCTGAAATTAATGTTTCTATTTCTCTCTTTGCTGACTCTCTTTCCAGGGTTCCTTGTCTCTTTCTTGGCTTCTTCATTGCTTTCCTTTCCTACTGAATCTTCCTTCTTTTTGTTATTCTCCCAGAAACTAGAAAAAATTACATTAAGTAGTTTTTCTGGCTTGTATTTTTTAGTATGTTCCTTGTTAATTGTTAACTACATTTTCACAAAATAATCTATACTTTGTGGAATAAATTACAAAAATATTTGACTTAACAGAAGTTTCTAAGGGGAAAATAAAAGTTCATATTCCCCACTACTATCCTCCTGTTCTACTCCCTAAAGATAAACACCATTAATGGTTTGTTGTGTGTTCTTCCAGATATTATATATATGTGTATATATACACATATATACTTTCTAAGTATATATATGCCCATACACACGTATACATATACATATATGTGTATATATACATACAGCTTATAAGATATATATCTTATATACAAGGCTACATATCTTAGCCTTGATATATTTATATATGATACATTTATATAAATATATTTGTTTGTTTATTTATATGAAATAGATACCTGCCAGATCTGTATTAGTCTGTTTTCACACTGCTATAAAGACATACCTGAGACTGGGTAACTGATAAAGAAAAGAGGTTTAATAGGCTCACAGTTCTGTGGGCTATCAGGCTTCCACTTCTGGGGAAGCCTCAGGAAACTTACAATCATGGTGAAGGTGAGGGGAATCAAGCATGTCTTCACATGGCTGGCAGGAGAAAGAGAGAGAACAAAGCGGGAAGTGCTACACACTTTCAAACAACCAGGTCTTGTGAGAACTCTATCACGAGAACAACAAGGGGGAATTCTGCTCCTGTGATTCAATCACCTCCCACCAGGCCCCTCCTCTAACACTGGGAATTACAGTTCAACATGAGCTATGAGTGGGGACACAGAGCTAAACTGTATCAAGGTCCAAATTGTGTGTATGTGTGTGTGTTTTCTTTTTTTTTTTTTTAAGACAGAGTCTCACCCTATCACCCAGGCTGGAGTGCAGTGGTAAGATCATGGCTCATTGTAGTTTCGACCTTTTGGGCTCAAATAATCATCTTGCTTCAGCCTCCTGAGTAGCTGGGACCACAGCTGCATGCCACCATGCCCAGCTAATTTTTCATTTTTTGTAAAAATGGAGTCTCACTATGTTTCCCAGGCTGGTCTCGAACTCCTGGGCTCAAGCAGTTCTCCCCTGGGCCTCCCAAAGTGTTGGGTTTACAGGAGTGAGCAAGTATGCCTGGCCCCCAATTTCAAATAAGAGCCTCTAGTTGTGCAAATATCTAAGTTTAATTTTTATACATGAATTTAATTTTTTATGGAACTCCCATTATTCTGATTGCCTCTAAGTTCTGGGAGATCAAATAGCATCAAGGAGATGGGGTCAGCTCATCTGTGTCACTGTCATATTTCTATACAGGCCGCTACCTTTCACTTTTTGTTTGTTTGTTTCTTGGATCATCAGCATGACCCTATCTGGTCATTTATTCTCCTCAGTTTTTTGCCTTACACTCGGGCATTTGTTATTGAACACCAAAAGCCAAAAAATTGATTTTTTAAAAATAATCTTGTATATTTTTCTGCATTATCCTCTTCTGGAGACATAGAACTCACTAGCTGCTGCCTGAATGAAGATAAATGTCAGAGTAACAGCATGTATATGAAAAAATTAATTATATTATCCTAATAACTATATAAATATGTTAATTGAATATTCAGTGGGAATTTCCTGTTTTTGTGGTATTTTGACTGAAGCCTGGAAGATGAGAATAATATATTATAAAGTACCTGCACATTTTCAAGAGAGACAGAAAATCAAACGGCTTGCTAAGAAGTGGCTAAATTAGTCTGTGGACATCCAACTCCCCAACCCCTGCCACCACCCTTACCATCCAATCTATCTAAACAGAAAAGCAGAAATTTAAGATAATGTATTGAAGAAAGGGAATTTATAGAAATAAGGAGTGCTTTGGTCTTTTCTCTTTTCTTCCCTATGCAGGTGTTGCCATTATTCCAGGGTAGGTAGGAGGAGATATCAAGAAAATTACTTAGAGAAATTTGGGAAGGTTCTTGCAAGGAAGCCGTGGCTTCTCACTATCCAACTGGAGTCTTTTTGAGCTGCTGAGACTCAGGGCCATTTCTGAGGACACAGGGATGGAGCACTGCAGGAGTTCTTGGGAGAGCTTGAAATGCATCCTTTGTATCTGCGGCCAGGGGCTGTAGGGAGAATGTCAATGACAGTTGCTTCAGAAGTCATGGAAGTAGGGGGTGGGAGGGAATATTGGAGCTGCTCAAGAGGCTGCAGACAGACAGACAGACAGAGAGAGAGAGAGAGAGAGAGAGAGAGAAACAGAAAGGCAAGTCTACTTTCCCACTATTTTATGGAGCCTATAAGGCAAGGGGAAGCAGTGAGGTTGAGCTGCCCTGATGAGACACTGCCCCAGGTTGCTGCCTTCTCCAGAGAAGAGATCCTAGGAGTGAGGAACTGTGAGGTGGGTAGGTCACTAGGGCCTGAGGCTAAGGGAAAAATTAAGAGATCAGTCAGTACATCAGCCATGTAGGGAAACTATGAAATCATTCTTTTCCTCTGATCTCCATTCCAGTTGCACTGAGTGTGGAAGATTCACAAATAGGGAAGTTGGAGTGAAAAATCAAGGGAGGGAAGGAAAGGGGATGTGTATGTGTGTGTGTGAGTGTGTGTGTGTGTGTGTGTGAGAGAGAGAGAGAGAGAGAGAGAGAGAGAGAGAGAGAGAGAGAGAGAGAGAGAGAGAAAGCTGATTATACTGACAGTAATCTACTGTCTTGCAGTTCTCCAAACCCAGTTCTGAGCCTAACTTGGATGGGGCTGGGGATAGTTTCGTTACATGAGGAAATAAAGGATAAAATTGGACTTGTCTGGACTTTGTAACACATAAAAATGAGTTGTAATTAATGAAATAAGATTTGTTCTTATAACTGGAATGACCAGAAAGTTAAGGGAGCATCCTCAGATTATCCTGGGAGGATGTTGGGGCTTTGTTTTGAAGGCAGTGATGAGAAACAAAGTTATTTGCCACCACATTGACAGAGACTCATTCCATGTATTAGTTTTATATTTCTCTATCAGTTTTAACAAACACACTTCTGGAATTTAGAGTTTTACTTAATAATAATAATAAATATATATATTTTTCTTCATAGAAATTGGATAATCAGTTAATATATTTTGGGCAGGTTTTATTATTAACACACATAGATTAGTATAATTATTTTTAGTGACTCTACAGTAATCCACATTATGGATTTTCATAAATCCTTCAGTTGAAGAATATTTTTGTTTCTGTTTTATTACAAGGAATGCTGCAGTGAATGCTCTTGCACACATAACCAAGCATTTCTATGAGCTATCTATAGGATAATTTGATAAGTGGTATTACTGTTTCAAATAGTATGCGTACAAATAACAGCAAGTGTACTTGAAATTTAGAAAGCTATGGCAAATTAATTTTTTGAAAAGTTTCAAAAACAGTGTATATAAACCTTTTTAAAATACTTTTATCCACATTGGATCTTATTCAACATTTTAATCTCTATAGGTATCATAAGGAAAACTATATAGTGCCTTTTTGCTGTTTTGATCTTAATGTTTTTGAACAAAGTTGATCATATTTTCAAGTATTGTCCTTTTCTAAATATTTAATGATTTAGGTAATACATAACTACAAGTGGCTCATAAAAATTGAAGTGTGACAGAGAAGACTAAAGTCTCCTATGATTATGAACTCAAATCCTAGTCCATTTGCTATCCTTCTCTTTCCACACCCCCATCTCACCAAATATTCCCTGTGAGGACCACATCTAATTCTTTAACCTGTTTCTTCTGATGTTTTCCTTCATATTTCTAAATGCTGTGCTTTTAACAGCTGTGTCTTTATTAAATTGTGACATCATCTTTTGACTTCTTTTCTAGGCATTTTTGCCCATTGACACCATCTTCCTAATTATGACATCATTATTGTCTTGTTTATTTATTGATTTCTGGCTTACATTGGTCTTCCTTCTCTAGTTACATTAGGTAGTAACTTAGATGATTAAATTTTTATCTTCCTTCTTTTCTTCATATGCATTCAATGCTGTAGATTTCCTTATGAGCGCTGCTTTTGCTATATTCCACAAATTCTGATAAGTTGTATTTTTATTTTATTCTACTTTAAAATATTTTTAAATTTCTCTTGAGACTTCTTTGACCCATGTATTCTTTAGAAGTGTATTGCTTAATCTCCAAATATTTTGGGATTTTCCAGCCATCTTACTGTTATTGATCTCTAACTTAATTCCAAGGTGCTCTGAGAGCATATTTTATATGATTTCTATTTTTTAATTTGTTAAGATAAAGATGTGTTTTATAACCCAGAATGTGGTTGACCTTGGTGCATGTTACATGCAAGCTTGAGAAAAATGTATAATCTGCTGCTGTTGCATGAAACCTTCAATAAATGTCAATTAAATCCAGTTGATTGATGTCCAGTTGAAGTATATCCTTATCGAATTTCTCCCTGTTGGATCTGTCAATTATTGATAGAAGGAGCTCTTATTAATATCTGCAGCTCCAGCTATAATAGTGGATTTATCTATTTCTCCTTGAAGTTCTATCAGTTTTTGCCTCACTCACGTATTTTGTTGCTTTTGTTAGATGCATATACATTAAAAGTTGTTCTATCTTTTTGGAGAGTTTATCCCTTTATTATTGTGCAATGTCCTTCCTTATCTCTGGAAAGTTTCCTTGTTTTGAAGTCAGTTTAATTTGTGATTAGTACAGCTACCTTAGCTTTTGATTAGTGTTATCACGGTGTATTTTTCTTATCCCTTTACTGTTTATCTGTGAAGACATGTTCAAAATGGGTTTTTTGTAGACAGTTGAGTCTTGCTTTTTCAACCACCCTGATAGTCTTTTTAGTTGGTATATGTAGATATTTACATTTTAAGTGGTTACTGACATCATTGGATTAATTCTACAATGTTTGTAACTGTTTTCTATTTGTTGCCTTTGTTCTTTTTCAAAAATTTTTTTCCCACATTTTATGCCTCATCTGTATTTTTCTTTATTGTGGTAAAAAATGTATACTATGAGATATACCCTCTTAAAAGTTTTTAAGTGTATAGTACAGTATTGTTAACTAAAAGCACAGTTTCATACAGCAGTTATCTAGGACTTTCTCATCTTGCATAATTCAAACTATACCCATTGAATGCAACTCCCCATTTCTCTCAACCCCCAGTCTATGGCAACTATCATTCTACTCTGCTTCTGTGAGTTTGACTATTTATTTACTTACTTTAGGGATAAGGTCTTGCTATGTTGCTCAGGCTGGAGTACAGTGGCTATTCATGGGTGCAATTACAGGGGACTACAGCCTCAAACTCCTGGCCTCAAGTGATCCTCCCACCTGAGCCTTCTGAGTAGCTAGAACTACAGGCATGTACCCACCATGCCCAGCAATTTTGATTATTTTGTAAACCTCATATAATTGGAGTCATGTAGCATTTGCCTTTCTGTGACTAGCTTTACTTAGCATAATGTCCTTGAGGTTCATCTATACTGTTGTATGTGGCAAGATTTCCTCCTTTTTTAAAGCTTGCTATAGCTTTGGTATTTGTCCTCTCAAATCTTATGTTGAAATTTGATCCCCAGTTTTGAAGGTGAGTCCTAATGGAGGCAGATCTCTCATGAACTGATTAATGCCCTTCCTGGTTGTGAGCGGTGGGCGGCGAGTCAGTTCTCACTCTATTAGTTCCCACAAGAGCTGGTTGTTTAAGAGAGCCTGGCACCATCCCTCTTACTCTCTCTTGCTTCTTTCCTTTCCATGTGATCTCTGCATATGCTAGCTCCCCTTCACCTTTCTCCATGACTGGAAATAGCCAGAGGCTCTCACCAGAAGCAGATGCTGGTGCTGTGCTTCTTCTACAGTCTGCAGCATTTGATCCAAATAAATCTCTTTTCTTTATAAATTATTCAGCCTCAGGTATTCCTTTATAGCAACACAAAGTGATTAAGGCAAGGCTGAATATATATACATATATATATATATATATATATATATATATATATATATATATGACATTTAGGTTGATTCTACATCTTCTTTTTCTTTTTGAGACAGGATCTTTCTCTGTCACCCAGGCTAAAGTGCAGTGGCATGACCGTAGCTCATTGCAACCTCAAACTCCTGGGCTCAGGGGATCCTCCTGCTTCAGCCTCCTGAGTAGATAGGACTACTGGCACTTGCCAACCACACCTTGCTAACTTATAAAAATATTTATTGTAGAGGTGGGGTTGTGCCTTGGTGCCCAACTGGTCTCCAACTCTTGGGCTCAAGTGTCCCTCATGACTTGGCCTCCCAAAAGCTGCGATTATAGGCATGAGCCACTGCACCTGGCTGCACATCTTGAATAGAGTGAGTAATGCCACAATAACATGGAAGCGTAAATATCTTATCAAGAGACTGATTTTAACTTATTTGAATAAATATTCAGAAGTGGAATTGCTGTATCATATGATAGCTCTTTTTTAATTTTCTGAGGAGCCTCCATACAATTTTTTAAGCAGCAGCACTATTTTACAGTGCATAGGGTTACAGTTTCTTCACCACTTCACCGAAACTTGTTATTTTCTGTTTTTTTTTTTTTAAATAATGACAATTCTAACAGGTGTGAAGTGATATGTCATTGTGATTTTGATTTACATTTTCCTGATGCTTAATGATACTGAGCACCTTTTCGTATAGCTGTTGCCATTCATATGTTTTTGTGCAAATGTCTGTTCAGGTTCTCAGGTCATTTTTTAATTGAGTTATTTGCTCTTTTTGCTATTGAGTTGTAGCAGTTCCTACAAAATATACTGGAGAATGTATTTTGTAGGAACTCCTACAACTCAATAGCAATATATATATACACACACACACACACACTCACAGACACACACACACACACACACTCACTTTAGATACTAACCCCTTATCAGATGTATGCTTTTTAAATATTTATCCCTATCTGTAGGTTGCTTTTCACTCTGTTGTTTCCTTTGCTATGCAAAACTCTTTTATTTGGTGTAATTCCACTTAACTATTTTTGCTTTTGTTCCCTGTGCTTTTGATGTCATATTTAAGAAATGCTTGCCAAAGCCAATCTAAAGAAGCTCTTTCCCTATGAATTCTTCTAGGAATATTATAGTTTCAGGTCTTATGTTTAGTCTTTAAGCCATTTTGAGTTGATTTTTGCATGTGGTATAAAATAAGGGTCCAATGTATTCTTTCGCATGTGAATATCCAGTTTTTCCAACACCATTTGTTGAAGAGACTATCTTTTCTTTATTGTGTATTCTTGGTACTCTTGTCAAAGATCTATTGGCCATATGTGTGTGAATTTTTTTTTTCTTTTTTGAGACAGAGTCTTACTCTGTTGCCCAGTCTGGAGTGCAATGGCACGATCTTGGCTCACTGCAACCTCCGCCTCCCAGGTTCAAGCAAGTCTCCTGTCTCAGCTTCCCGAGTAGCTAGGACTGCAGGCACCCACTACCACACCCAACTAATATTTGTATTTTTAGTAGAGACAGGGTTTCACCATATTGGTCAGGCTGGTCTTGAACTCCTGACCTCAGGTGAGGAGGCCACCTTGGCCTTCCAAAGTGCTGGGATTACAGCTGTGAGCCACCATGCCTAGCCATAGATGAATTTATTTCTGTTCTCTCTAATCTCTTCCATTAGTTTCCATGGCTTTCCGTGTGACAGTTTCAGTTCCACACTGTTTTAATTACTGTAACTTTGTAATATGTTTTGAAATTAGAAAGTGAAATGCTTCCAGCTTTGTTCTTTTTCCTTAAGACTGTTTTGGCTATTCAGAGTCCTTTGTGGTTTCAGAGTGGTTTGAAGCCACCATGTGAACAAGAGTGTGAGCCACTATGCTCAGCAATCATGAATTTTGAGATTGTTTTCCCTATTTCTGCAAAATATGCCAATGGGATTTTGATAGGGATTGAATCAAATCTGTAGATTGCTTTGGGTAATGGGGACATTTTGACAATATTAAGTCTTCCTATCCATGAACATAGATGTCTTGCTATTTATTTCTTCTTCAATTTCTTCCAGCAATGTTTTGTAGTTTTCAGTGTATAAATTTTTTCTCCTCAGTTAAGTTCATTCCTGATCATTTCATTTTTTGATGCTATTGTAAATTGGATTGTTTCTTAATTTCCTTTTTAGGTATTTGGTTGTTAACATATGGAGACATAACTGAGTTTTGCATGTTGATTTTGTATCCTGTGACTTTAATAAATTAATTTATTAGTTTTAACAGTTTTTCTTTTAAAAGAAAGCCTTTAGGGCTTTCTACATATAAGATCACATCATCCATAAACAAAGATAGTTTTATTTCTTCTTTTCTAATTTGGATGCCTGTTACTTTCTTTTCTTGCTTAATTTCTCTGGCTAGCACTTCTGGCATTATGTTAAATAGAAGTGGCAAAGTGGGCATCCTTGCCTTAGATCCTCTAAGAACAAGGATCTTAGAGGAAAAGCTTTCAGTATTTTTACCATTGAGTTTGATGTTAGTTGTGGGATTTTTATATGTGGCCTTCACTATGTTGAGATAATTTCTATGCTTAATTTATTGAGTGTTTTTATCATGAAAGGGTATTGAATTTTGTCAAATATTTTGCTGTATTTATTGAGATGCTCATGTAATTTTTTTAAAAATTGAGATAGGGTCTTGCTCTGTTGCTCAGGCTGGAGTGCAGTGGTGCAATCATGGTTCACTGCAGCCTCTACCTCCTGGGCTCAATTGATCCACCTGCCTCAGCCTCCTGAGTAACTGGGACTACAAGCACGCACCACCACACCCAGCTAATTTTTCTATTTTTGTAGAGATGGGGTTTTTCCATGTTGCCCAAGCTCATGTCAAACTCCTTGGCTCATGCAATCCACCTGCCTCAGCCTCTCAAAGTGCTGGGATTACAGGCATGAGCCACCACACCCAGCAATCATGTAATTTTTATCCTTCTTTCTGTTAATGTGGAGTATCACATTGATTGATTTTTTATATGTTGAACCATCTGGCATCCTAGGATAAATTTCACTTGGTCATGTTGTATGATACTTTTAATGTGCCATTGAATTCAGTTTGTTAGTACTTTGTTCAGGATTTTTGCTTTTATATTCATCAGGGATATCGTCTGTAGTTTTCTTCTTCTTGCTCTTCTTCTTCTTCTTCTTCTTCCTCTTCTTCCTCTTCCTCTTCCTCTTCTTCTTCCTTCTTCTTCTTACTCTTTTTTTTTTTTTTGCAATGTCTTTGTGTGGCTTTGGTATCAAGGTAATTCTGGCCTCACAAAATGAGGCTGTAAGTATTCCTTTCTCTTCAGTTTTTTGTAAGGGTTTGCGAAGGATTGGTTTCAAGTCTTCCTTAATGTTCTGGCAGAATTACCCCATGAAGTCTTCTGATCCTGGGCTTTCCCTTCTTGAGAGGTTTATGATGACTGATTCCATCTGCTTACTTGTTATTCATCTGTTCAGTTTTTTTATTTCTTCATAGTTCATACTTGGTAGGTTGCATGTTTCTAAGACATTAGCTGTTTCTTCATGGTTGTCCAATTTTTTGGCATATGCTTCTTTATAGTAGTCTCATATAGTCCTTTGAATTTCTGTGGTATCAGTAAGGTCTCTACTTTTACTTCTAATTTTATTTATTTGAGTCTTTTTTTTTCAGTTTATCTAAGGGTTTACCGATTTTGTTGGTCTTTTCAAAAAACCAACTCTTAGTTTCATTGACTTTAAAAAATTTTTAATTCTCTATTTTATCTATTGCTGCTCATCTTTATTATTTCCCTCCCTCTGCTAACTTTGGATTTTGTTTTTTTTCTAGTTCCTTGAGGTGCACCATTGGGTTTTTTTATTTGAAATATATATTTTTTTCTTTTAGAATGTAGGCATTTATCATGATAAACTTTCTTCTTAATACTGCTTTTGCTGTATCCCATAGGTTTTGGTATACTGTGTTTTAATTTGTATTTTTCTCAAGATATTTTCCAATACTCTTTTTGATTTATTCTCAGACTCACTGGTTGTTCAAGACTGTTTTGTTTAATTTCCACATATTTATGAATTTTCTAATTTTTCTCCTGTTATTGATTTCTAGTGTCATTCCATTGTGGTTGGAAAAGATACTTGGTATGATTTCAGTCTTCTTAAATTTCTTAAAAGTTTTTCATGACCTAACATGTGATGTATCCTGGAGAGAGTTCTGTGTGTGCTTGAGAAGAATTTGTATTCTGTTGCTCTTGGGTCAAAAGTTCTGTGTATGTTTGTCAGAACCATTTGGTCTATAATGTTGTTCAGTCATCTGTTTCCTTATTGACTTTCTGTCTGGGAGTTCTATTTGTTAGTGAAAGTGGGATACTGAAATCTCTTAACATTATTGTGATGTATCTCCCTTCAGCTCTGTCAATATTTCATCATATATTTAGGTATTCTGACGTAGGATATATGCATATATATTAATAATTGTTATACGTTCACAGTGAAATAACACTTTTATGATTATGTATTATACCTCTTTGTCTCTTGTGACAATATTTCACTTAGAGTCAATTTTGTCTAAGTATGGCCACTCCTGCTCACTTTTGCTTTCCATTTACATGTAACATTTTTCCATCTCTTCAGTTTCAGCCTATGTGTGTGTCTTTTAATCTAAGTGAGTCTCTTATAGGTAGCATATAATTGG
The DNA here is from genome assembly GCF_029289425.2 of Pan paniscus. Lineage (NCBI taxonomy): Eukaryota > Metazoa > Chordata > Mammalia > Primates > Hominidae > Pan > Pan paniscus. The sequence continues at coordinate 117,592,779 of NC_073252.2, forward strand.
ATCATGTATCTTTAAGTTCATTTAGCCACACTATCTCTTTTGATTGGAGAGTTCAATCCACTTACATTTGAAGCAATTATTGTTAGGGAAGGACTTTCTATTGACATTTTATTAATTGTTTTCTGTCTGCCCTTGTAGCTCTTTTGTCTATCTTTTCCTCTCTTGCTATCTTTCTTGGTGTTTTATTGATTTTTTATTGTCATGCTTTGATTTCTTTCTTTTGTTTATCTTCTAAAGGATTTTTTTTTAGGTTACCATGTGGCTTACTTAAGACATCCTTTAGTTATAACAGTCTATTTTAGCTGATAATGACAACTTCAATTGCATAAAAAACTATACTTTTACCACGATCTTATGCACATTTTATGTTACTGATGTCCCAAAATATGTTTTTAATGTGTATACATTAACATATTTTAGTAAGCATAGTTTTTAAAATATTTTTTCTTTTAACTCCTATGTTAGAATTAAGTGATTTACACACCAGCATTAAAAGATTACAGTATTCTGTATTCATCTATATCATTTACCTTTATTAGCAAGTTCTATGTCTATATGTTTTCATGTTGCTATTTAGGGTCTTTTTGTTTTAACTTGAAGAATTTCCTTTAGCATTTCTTTCAAGGCAGATCTAGAGATTATGACCTCTTATAGCTTTGATTTATCTGGTAAAGTCTTCATATTTTATTCATTTTTGAAGGACAGTTTTGCTGGAATAGTAGTCTTAGTTGGCAGTATTCTCTTTCAGTACATTGAATATATCATACATTTCTCTCTGGCCTGTGAGGTTTCTGTTGAGACATCTGCTGACAGTTTTGTAGGGCCTCCCTTGGATATAATAAGTTGTTTTTCTCTTATTGCTTGCAAAATTCTCTCTTTGACTTTGGGTTTTGACAATTAAATTATAATATGTCTTAGTGTGAACTTCCTAGGGTTGATCTTACTGGGGCCCCACTGGATATCCTGGGTTTGGGTATTTATTTCCTTCTTCAGGTTTGGGAAGGTTTTAGCTATTATTTCTTCAAATAAGCTTTCTTTTTCTTTATCTTTCTTCTTCTCTGGTACTTCCATAATGCATATGTTGGTCAGCTTGATGATAACCTATAAGTCTCTTAAGCTTTCTTCACTCTTTTTTATTCTCTTCTTTTTTCTTCTTTGCCTGGATAATTTCAAATGACCTGTCCTGCTGAGTTTGCTGATTATTTGTTCTGCTTGCTCAAGGTTGCTGTTGAATCCCTCTAGTGAATTTTCTCATTCAGTTATTATTTTCTTTAGCTCAAAAATTTCTGTTTGCTTCTTTTTTATATTTTCCTTATCTTTTTTAAAATTTTCAGTTTGTTCATGCATTGTTTTTTCTGAGCTTATTGAGCATCTTTATGGCAGATTTTTTTTAAATTTGAATTCTCTGTCAGGTAATTCATAAACTTCCATTTCATTAAGGTCAGATCTTAAAGATTTGTCTTGTTTTTTCCTTTGGGCCATGCTTTTCTATCCCCATCCCCCGTCCCCTTGAGTCTTTTTGTTTGTGTCTGTGCATTAGAAAAAATAGCCACCTCTCTCAGTCTTCAAGAACTGGCCATGTACAGGTAAAGGCCCTCACTATCACCTCAGCCAAATATTCTGGGGGTCTCTCAAGCCTTCTTTGTGTATGCATCTTTTCTGGACTTGTGCATGTAAATTCCCAATTGGAGGACTTTCTGGTTTTATTTTTCAGGAATTTATAATCTCTTGCTATTTCTGGTGTCCATCTGCTCTGCTGTGTGCTTTTTAGAGAAACAGCATGCCCTGAACTCTTTTTGTTATTGTTGTTGTTGTTCTCAGAGGCTCCCAGACATCTGGAGTAGCCAGATCCTGTGAGCACTCCAAAACAGGCAAGATAGAATTCAGTCTGGCTGAATTATGCCTTCAGGCAGCCCCCAGAAAAGTTGGAATATTGGATTTATGGTCTAGCTTCTTTCTTCCCCAGAGAGAAGCTGGGATTTGGGGATTTCTGCTGGCTCACTCTTTGCTGAGCTGGAGAAGCTGTGGCAAGTGTGTGCATGCTAGTCCAAGCCTCTGCCTTTGTTCTCAGCTGCTTCATATATGTGGCCTTTTGCTGTCAGCATTCAGGTTCAGGCAAGACAGAAAGCAGTCCCTCAGGATGCCTGAAGAAAAGTTAGAGGGTTGAACATACAGATCAGTCTCTTTCTTCTCTCCCAAGGAGAAATCTGGGAGTTGAGGGATCATGTGGCACTGTGGCACTAATCATGTGGCCCTGCTCATGGAATAGAATTTATTGTGAGAGGGTGCCTCAAATTTTCTTATTGGCTTTGATGATACTGGTTTGCCTTTGCCTGTGGTACAGGAGCTTCTCAAGTGGTTTCCAGACTTCTCACAAAGGGAATTTGTCTGGGTGTTGTTGTTAAATTTGTGTGTCCATGGGGGTAAGAAAGGTCCAGGCTTCCTATTCTGCTGTCATGCTCCTGGATGATTTTAAACCGGATATTTTTTATGGTTCCATTTCTCTCCTCTCTTAGGATACTGATTATGCATTTTACATAAAAATTTTAAATGATTGTCCTAGAATTTGCAGCTAATCTAAGCCAACTTTCAAATAACATAATACTGCTTTATAAGCAGTACAGATAGCTTATAACAAAATAATTTCAATTCCTCCCTCCTGTTCCTCATAATATTCTTGTCATTGAATTGTCAATATACTACAGTCATTCAATGTATTATTGCTATTATTACTTCAAACAGTTATCTATTCTATCAGTTAAGAATAAGAAGAATATAAGTGTTTTTATCTTAATTTATTCCTTCTCTGATGCTCTTTTTTTCTTTCTATATATACAAGTTTCTGATTTGTATCATTTCTTTTTCTCTGACGAACTTCTTTGAACATTTCTTGCAAGGCAAGTCTGCTGATGACAAATTGTCTCAGAGTTTACTTGTTTGGGAAAGTCTTATTTCTACTTAATTATTGGAGGCTAATTTTGCTGCTCATAGATTTCCAGGTTGTTTTTTTTTTCTTTCAAAACTTTAAATAATTTACTCCTCTGATATTGTGAAATATACATTTGGTCTTCCTCCATATTTCCCAGTATATAGATAGCTTTTAAAATCCTTGCACTCTCTTAAGTGATAAGTACCTTTTTGAATGCTAATGAGACGACTGGTGGCTGGGGACTTCTAGATGACCTAAGATTGGGGCTGGTTGCCAGGGGAATCAACCATATGATTAGAGGACTGGAACTTTCAGTCCACCCCCTGACCTCCAGGAAAGGGAGAGGGGCTCAAGGTTGAGTTGATCACTAATGGCCAATGATGTAATCAATCATATGTATGTGATGGAGCTTCCATAAAAACCTAAAAGCACTGAGTGGGTTCAGAGATCTTCTGGGTTGCTGAACACGTGAATGTTTCTGGAGAATGGCTCACCTGGGGAAGGCATGGAAGCTCAACATCTTTTCCCACATGTCTTTTGCCCTGTGCATCTCTTCCATTTGGCTGTTTATCTGTACTCTGTAATATTCTTTATAATAAACCAGTAAACATAAGTGTTTGCCCAAGTTCTATTAGCCATCCTAGCAAATTAATCAAACCCAAGGAAAGGGTCTTGGGAATACCCAAAAGAGAGGAAAGATAGAGAGGGCTGGAGTTCACTAATTGCCTTTTCCTCAGATCACATAAGGCTCTGAAGGACAGATCCTTGTCACAGAGAGCATTCTGAAAAATATTTCAAAACAGTTACATCCCCCTCCTGTAGCCCAAAATGTGAGGGGATTTTTCTTTGATCTGCACCTTGAAAATCTGTTGGAGTTACTGGAAGTAAAACCATAAAAATGGGGCCCCTCTAAAATTAGGCCCTCAGGAGGTTTTAGCACTCAAACTAATACTAAATTTCAGTGATTCAACAAAGTTACCATTTAAGTGTTCCTGCCTGTTACTGAATCTAGTGGCTTCAGCTTCAAGTAAGCTGATTTCAGCCATAACTCTCTGTATTAGCTTGTCTCTAGATTTTAAGGTGCTGATTAGCCCTGTCACCTTAATTCTCTGATGGAACTAAGAAAAGTCATTAATTTGCAGTTTGTACAGCTTTCGTCCTGTGAGGATGGCAATAATGACTTCAAATCTCTTTTCATATCAGAGTTCAAACTGTAGGTCTCTCCTCATTTTCCTTTAAAACTCTTCATAGTATCATGAAATTCCCCTTTATGTCCCAGGCTTGCCTCCAGGGAGTTGCATCTTGTGCTCCTCCCCATGCTAGTTGCTCTCTCATCTTGCTTCACAGCTGCCATCTCAGTGCTTGGTGCTTCCTTCTTTGCTTTTCTGGATTTATTCCAACATATTTTTTGGTTCTCATCCTCATTTTGCTATAGTTTATTTTCACAGCTCTCTAAATAAAGGAATATGGGAAATAACTATCTGAGTCTGTATCTGAAAATGTCTCCCAGCACTCAATAATACTGATAAAAATTTTGATGTCCTTCTGATTTTTGTTCTGAAAGTTTATATTGTTATGTCTAATCTTTAAAAAAAATCCTCTGGAATGAGCACTAAGTATACTCTTTCTTCTACAGATTTATGTACTTTAGCATTGGTATATTCCCTTGAATTCTTTGATAATCTTATTTCTGCTTTCTTAGATATCTCCTTCTGTGACTTGTATTGTTCTGGTTTTAGACTTTCTGAATTCATTCTCTACCTGGTTAATCTCTCCCCATTCCCATCTTTTTCTTCTTACTGTACTTTCACAGAAACATTTTCTCAATTATATCTTCCAAATATTCTACTAAATTAAAAAATTTTAGTAATCATAATTAAAAATTCCAAGAATTGTTCAATCTTCAATCAGGCATTTTTTTTCTTTTTTTTTTTTTTTGTTATTGGTCCTTTGTTTGTTTGCTTGTTTTTGTTTTGTTTTTGAGACTGGATCTCCCTATGTTACCTAGGCTGGTCTCAAACTCCTGGACTCAAGTGATCCTCCCATCTTGGCCTCCCAAAGTGCTGGGATTACAGATGTGAGTCACCATGCCTGGCCCAATTTTTCCTTTTCTGTAACATATTTTGTGTGTTGATGCAATATCTCCTCTAAACTTTTTTGTTCTTCCAATAAGAGGTTTTATTTAAGTTTGATTCTGTTCCTTTGGATTAAAGGATGCAAAATATAAAATAAAAAAAGAATTATAAAATATTATTAAAAATAATAAAAATATTATTTTTAAAAGTTTTATTCTATTCTTTAAATATTGTATATTATTTAGGATAATATTTTTCCATTTTAAAATCTTGGTCTTTCACTTTCATGCTGAAGCTTTCCTCAAATATTTGGTAATCCCTGGTTGTTTATTTATATATTATGATAAAGCAGTTATATGTGTTGATGAGACTTTTGTTCACATTATAAGAACATATTTGTTCACAGATGGACTTTGCTTTGAGGTGGCCATGCAGGGAGGTTAGTGTTAAACTGGAGAACCTCTACATTATAGTTGCCATATTTAACAAATAAAAATATGGGACATACAATTAAATTTGAATTTTAGATAAACAATAAACTATCTTTTATAATGCCATTATATGAAGGTATTTGCTCAGGGCCAGTCAGTTCCTTTTGAGAGGAACCCTCTAATTCTTTGCCTAGGGGCAGAAACTTGACTGTTGAATTTGTGATATGTATAAGAGTGTACACGTGGGAAAGAGGGGTAGGGTTGGGAGTTGAATGTTCTGTATTTACCCATTTTCAACTGATCCTTATTTCTAGTACCATATCTCACTCCTGTCCCCTGCCAGACCTTAGATTTCCAAATATAATGTGTCTCTGTGATTCCAAATATAATGTGTCTCTATGACTATGATGGGTTACCATCTCAACTGCATCTCCGTGAATGCATCTTTTAGGCAAGAGCTTCCAAACTAATGTGCCCAGGTAGATTACAAATATATCGCAAGATATTGAAAATTTTACACTTTTTATGATGACAAAACTTTCAAAGCATTTTCACTATCTTTTAAAAAATTTACAGCAGTTAAATTTTTAGCTAACATTCTTTGACTTTCTGCTTTTGTTACTTGTTACTTTAATGCATGTAACTCTATGCAGAGCACTGTTTGTCAGAGCAACAGAACATCCAAATTATACAAAATTACTTTTGTAGTGATTTTTTTTCAATAAGTTTCTTTATTTTGAGTCCAAGTATAAAATTGTAATACTATAGCAGACCACTTTTGGCTAGTGTGGCATATCATGCAGACCCTTTGGCAAACCAGGCTCAATTTTTTTCTTTCTCAGTCAACTAGCCCTAGGAAATCCCTAGGAGGCCCTGAGTGGAATTACTGAAAGGAGAAAAGACAGCACAGCAAGAGCAGAAACCGTATGTTCATAGGACTTACTTGTGCCTTTAGGTCTTGCTATAGACCTAAAGCTTGTATATCTCATTTTTACATGCCATCTTTAGGGCTTCCCAGATCACATAACACATGGTTTATGATGAACAGTCTCATCTCATGCTATGCATCTCACTATTAAGTCTCAGCCTCTATCAAGAAGATTGGCAGGAAGAGCACATCTGTTTTGTATAAGGAAGATATTTATCTTCTAAAAACAGGCTAGTGTGGCTCCAAAATCCTAGAAGTTTATTATGAATCTTCAATCAGGGATTGTCATTGGGTGAATACAAGTCTGTTCTTCCATAGACCTTTGGATTAATAATAGATCTTCTGGATTCCCCACTCCAATTGCTGGGTTAGGAAGAAGCTTACACTGTAGACTGGGTTCGCCTGAATGTCTTATTGTGGCCTGGCTTCTACTTAAAGTCGGCAGATATATATATTATTTATTTAACGAGCTGAAGGAAGACACACATGCAGATATTTTCTCCAAAATTCATAAAAGCCTACCCAATGTTACATCTCTGTTTTAGTGATAATGAAGTAAGGTGCAGAACCATTGTCTTTCACTGTAGAGGGGATATCCTGGTATGCCTCAGATTCTGAACTCCCTGAGGCTTCAAAGAGCTATTAGGAAACTTAATTTCCCGGGGAATTGTCTCTCCAAGTGCCTAGGGTTCCTAACACTCTCTGCTTACTATCTAGGGTAACTGCTATTCCCTGCTCATCAGATTCTACCAGCATTATGTCATTAATATAGAGGATCAGCATGATGGCTTATGGAATGGTAAAATAAGGTAAGTTTTTGAAGACTAACTACAGCACAATGCCAAATTGTTGAAAGGAAGCAATCATGACCTTAACCTTCTGACTCTACTGGCTGAAGAAAAATGTGTGTGTGTGTGTGTGTGTGTGTGTGTGAATTGTAGCATACAAAGTACCAGGAGCCTAGTTTATTTGTTCCATTAAAAAGCTTACATATGTATCAGCAGCTATAAGTGAAGTCATCATCTGATTAAGTTAATAATAAGCTGTTGATTTTTTTTTTTTTTTTTTTTTTTTTTTTACTAAGGCTAATCTGTTTTCTACATGATACAAAAGCACAAGTTAGATGGGGACAGAACAGGATTTACAACTTCAGGATTTTTAAGTACTTGATAGCGGCACTAATATCTGAAATTCCCTCAGGAGTGCAGAATTGATTTTGATTTACTATTTTAGTAGTAAGGACTTATTCCTGAGGCTCTCAGTTTGCTGTTTCTACCACAATCCTTTTCTTCATAGTTCAGGGATCCAGTGTGGGGATTCTGTCAGTAACTAAGTATATCTCTTCCAGTTGAGCATTCATGAACGGTGGGAATAAACACAAGTATGTTCTTAGACACACAAGGCCCATTTGAGATGAAGTTGAGCCAAACTCTGGTTATCAGTTGACTCCTCAGTATTTCCTTCCTTTCTTTTTTTATTGTGAATGTTATTTATTTATTTTATTTTATTATAAATTGATAATTTATAATTATATATATTTATGGGATACAAAGTGATGTTATGATTTATGAATACAATATGGAGTAACTAAATCAAGCTAACTGACATATCTATCACCTCAAATACTTATCACTTTTTGTGGTGAGAACATTTGAAATGTACTCTGTTAGCAATTTGGAAATATTTCAAATACACTATTATTAATTATATTCACTATGCTGTGCAATAGACCTCAAAACCCCCAACAACACCTTATTCTGAGGTTTTGTACTCTTTGTTCATCTTCTCCCTATTTCCCCCACTCCCAGCCTCTGTAACCAGCATTCTACAGACTCTCTGCTTCTATGAGTCTGATTGTTCTTGATTCTACATATAAGTGAGAATATTCAGTGTTGGTTGTTTTGTATCTGATTTATTCAACTTGACAGAATGTTCACTAATTCCATCCACGTTATTGCAAATAACAGAATTTCCTTATTTTTAAGAGTGAAACACAGTCTATTTTGTATATGTCCTCTCAGGAAATCTAGCTGGGAGGTGGGTTGTAATTGGTTAGTCTATTTAACATTTCTATTTTCTTATAACATGAAATCCTTTCCTGACAGTATTCTAAGGATTTTTGGCATGTCTAGTTTATTTAGTGAAAGTATAATTATATGTATAAATTCTCATTGTGATCTTTAATTCTGTTTCTTCTTCCCTGGCATTCTTAGAATCCTTTTTCTTGATATTCTCCAGGTTAATAACAGTGCAAAATAACAAAACAGTTTAATTATTTTGGTGCATATGCTGTTGACTTTCTGAGTTACTGTTTGTACCATTCTCACCATAATATTTGGGTTTGATTTTGGTTATTAATCTCAAAGCAATGAAAGATGGAAGGAATGAAGCATGAGAAGACTCAACAGCCTATTTAAAATATATCTTGCTCAGGTAAAGCCATTGAAGACTCTAAGGTAAGGCAAGTCTCTACTCATCAGACAGAGGAAGAACTGTTTCTGCTAACCAGGGTGCCCCCTCCCTACCATTTTAGGCAGTTAGAGACCTGGAGTACTCATGGTTATTTTAGTGTCTCCAAATGTCTACATTTAAAATTATCAGGATACCACTCTTTCCCAATTAATATGCTAAATTTTCCAGGAAGTATTTTCTTAAATATATATTTTTTAATTAAAAAAAATTATTTTTAAATTGATTATACAATAAAATGTGTATATATTTATCATGTATAATATATTGCCTTGAAATACATATGCATTGTGGAATAGCTAAATTGAGCTCATTAACATATGCATTACCTCGCAAACTTATCATTTTTTGTTAGGAGAACACTTACAATCTACTCTCTTAGCAACTTTCAAGAATAGAATACGTTATTATTAACTATAGTTACCATGTTGTACAACAGATCTTTTGAACTCATTTCTTATCTAACTGAAATTTTGTATCTTTTGACCAGCCTCTCTTTGATCCTCCCCTCCTTTCCCAGTCCCTGGTAACCACCATTCTATTTTTTATTTCCTTAAGTTGAACTTTTTTAGATTCTACATGTAAGTGAGATTATGCAGTATTTGTGTTTCTGTGCCTGGCTTATTTCACTAACCATAATGTTCTCCAGGTTGGTGTATGTTGTTGCAAATGACAAGATTTTCTTCATTTTTTTTAGGCTGAATAGTATTCTATTGTGTATATCTACCACATTTTCTTTATCTATTCATCCAATGGTGGACATTTAGATTGTTTCCATATTCTGGCTATTGTGAATAATGCTCAATAAACATGAGAGTACAGACATCTCTTTGATGTACTGATTTTATTTCTTTTGAATACATACCCAGTAGTGAGATTACTGGATCCAGAAAGGCTAGATAATGTTGTGAACTGGCTTATGTTAATCATAACATGAACTGGAATTTTAAATCCTAAACTAGTTGTTTCATTTTTTATTAGTCTTAATAATGTAGTTAAAAGTAGAGAACTTCATGAACTTTACATTCTTCATTTTTACCATAGTATTTTATTTTAGTGGCCATTTGATTCATCGAGGCATTGACTCCAAAAGACACTTCATTCCAGGTGACCACGGGTGATCAGTAATTGCTTTACCAATGCATATTATGGATTTCTCTAGATCCCACCATTTAGTTTTCGTGGAAGACTATCTCTATTGAAGCCTAGTTAGATCAGATAGCAAATCTTAGATCACTCTTTATTTCATACTCTGTTGTAGAGGTATTCAGTTGCAAAGAATAGACTCTAGCTTGTTTAATAAAGGATTTACTGTAACATTATATAAAATTCAGAAATATTGGAATAATTGCAGAAACAATTTATACTCTGAGCTTCGAGAAAGGATTCATACAGGCATGGAACAGAGCTGGCTGAAAGTATAGCTCTGTTAAAATGAGAAAACTGCCCACCAAATTGGGAAGCTATCACTATAGGTACTAGCTTCAGAACCATGCTGCAGCTGGAATAATCCACACTAGCAAAATAAATGCTTCATTCTATGCTTCTATTTTTACTTCCTCAGTTCTGAGTTCAAGTTTCAAAACAAAACAAAATGCATGAATTGGTGGAACTTAAATCATACCTGGAAGTGTATATACAAATTCATTCAGGAAATGTAGTTTTTATCACATCTGCCTCTGTAGTACACTACAGGAAGATCCCAGTAGAAGTTTAGAAAGCCACTTGGACATAAGCAAAATGGTGGAATAGAAGATTCCAGTCCTCACCCCTTCGCAGAAACATCAATTTTCACAGCTACCCATGGGTGAGAATACATTTTGGGGAACCCTAGAGTCCAGCTGAGAGAATCCAGCATTTGGGGACGTACTCATTGAAGAGGGTAAGAAAAGTAGTTTCACTTTACCTGCATCACCACCTCTTCCCGAAGGTGGCACAGCTCAGTACTGAGAGAGGTTTCCTCAAACCACAATTTTATCCGTGAAGGAGAGCAAGAGTGAAGTACACTTGTGGCTTCAGAAGTCTTATAGGACACTACCCTGGAGGCTCATTTCTGTTTCATGCCAACCAAAACACTGAAGGAATTGGCACAGCTACATGGTCTAAGGGTAGCTAGGAACAAGGACTAGTAGCACATGGATCTCAGCAACTGGATATGGTTCCTGTTAACTGGATCATGGACTCTACCAAGAGACACACCCATGAATTCAGCAAAACAACTTGCCTACGGACACCCCCAAACAGCCAACAAACAATATCAGCACCTTGCATGTGCCCCTATATCAGTGCCCTGGATGTCCCCATGAATGGCATCCCATGGTTATTGTGCATGAGTCCCTTCATACAGCATAACAAATTTCAGGAACAGAATTTCAGTAGCCAGCTTGACTCTGTAGGACTGGGATAATGGCCACAACCTTGAAAACTTCAGAACACTGTCTTAGGGAAAATAAATGAGAGACTCTCAGTATCCAGCCTGGCTTTGCGGAATTGAGAAAAGGCACATAATCCAGGGCTTCTCCTCCTAGGATTAGGAGGAAATTTTTGAAAGCAAGAAAAAAAACACCAGTCACATACAAAGGAACCTCAATAAAACTGTCAGTGGAATTCTTAGCAGAAACCATGCAGGCTAAAAGAGAGTGGGATGATATATTCAAAGTGCGAAAGAAAGAAAAAAATCTGTCAAAAAGAATGCTATGCTCAGCAAAGCTGTTCTTCAGAAACGAAGGAGAAATTAAGACTTTTTCAGACAAACAAAAACTAAGGTAGTTTATCAACACTAGACTTGCCCTACAAGAAATGCTAAAGGGAGTTCTTCAGGTTGAAATGAAGGATACTAATTTGCAACATGAAAACACATAAAATATAAACTCACTGGTAAAGGTAAGTATCTAGTCAAAGTCAAAATACTCTAATAGTGTAATGGTGGCATATAAATCACTGTTTAGCATAAAAGTTAAAAGACAAAAGAATGAAAAATAAATGCACAGTCACGCATTGCTTGACAAGGAGCATATATTCTGAGAAATTCATCGTTAGTCAATTTCATCATTGTGTGAACATCATAGAGTATACTTACACACAAACTTAAGACAGTGTAATGTACTACATACCTAGGCTATATGGTATAGTTTATTGCTGCTAAGCTACCAACCTATACAGGATGTTATTATACTGAATACTGTAGGCCATTGTAACACAATGGTAAGTATTTGTGGATCTAAACATAGAAAAGATACAGTAAAAAAAATGGTATAAAAAATGGTGCACTTATATAGGGCATTTACCATGAATTTTCAGAACTAGAAGTTGCTCTGGGTGAGTCAGGAAGTTAGTGGTGAACAAATGTGAAGGCCTAGGACATTACTGTGAACTATTGTAGAGTTCATAAACACTGTGCACTTAGACTACACTAAATTTATTAACAATTTTTTCAGTAATAAATTAACCTTAGCTTACTGTAGCCTTTTTACTTCATAAACCTTTAATTTTTTTTAACTTTTTGACTCTTTTGTAATAACATTTATCTTAAAACACAAACACATTGTGCAGCTGTACAAAAATAGTTGTGCCTTATATCCTCATTCCAAAAGCCTATTTTAAAACTTTTTTTTTTTTTACTTTTAACTGTTTTTATTGAAAACTAAGACACAAACACACACATTAGCTTAGGTCTACATGGGGTCTGGATCATGGCTATCACTGTCTTCCACCCCCACATCTTGTCCCACTGGAAGGTCTTCAGTGGCAATAACATTCATGGATATGTTGTCTCCTATGAAAAAAATATCTTCTAGAATACCTCCTGAAGAAACTGCCTGAGGCTGTTCTTGAAAATGTGTCACTCCTCTTGGAAATAGGTCCATGATGGTTTGCTTGGTTGGTTGCTTTTTTTTTTTTCACTTTAGATTTCCTTGTAAGCAAATAATGTACCTTGAGTATTCATCTCTATTAATAAAAACCTTTTATTAAGAGTTAGAGTCCATGTTTTCAATCTTTTTAAGGATCTTGTTGAGGTTTGCAAAAGCTCCTGCTAGGCCCTTCAGTGTGAATCTTCTTGGGGTTCTTCTTTTTCTTCTACTACAGTTTTTCTTTCTCAAGCTCTGTGTTCCTGTTCCTGTTCAAACCATTCCTCATTAATCAGTTTGCCAGAAACCACCTCTAGGAGCTCTTCAATGTCATCCTCATCCACACCCAGGTTAGAATTGTTTGCCATCTCAGCCACACACTTTTTTCTTTTTTTTTTTTTTTGAGACAGAGTTTTGGTCTTGTTGCCCAGGCTGGAGTGCAATGGCGCGATCTTGGCTAACCACAACCTCTGCCTCCCAGATTAAAGCGATTCTCCTGCCTCAGCCTCCTTAGCAGCTGGGATTACAGGTGCCCGCCACCATGCCCAGCTAATTTTTTTGTATTTTTAGTGGAGACAGGGTTTCGCCATGTTGGTCAGGCTGGTCTTGAACTCCTGACCTCAGGTGATCCACCTGCCTTAGCCTCCCAAACTGCTGGGATTACAGGCATGAGCCACTGTGCCCAGCCTTTTTTTCATTTTTATAACATCCTCATCCTTGGCAAATCCTTTGACATTACAGATGAAACTTGCGTGTCTTCGTCCAGGGGCCATTCATATACAGTCCATGGTGACATCACCCAAGCCCAAGCAAGGTTCTTGATGCAGTCATAGGTGTTGTAATTTTTCCAGAATTTCACCAGTGTCTTCTCTGTGTCTTCCTCAGTTGCAGCAGTAACCTGGGCAAAAATCCTCCTCAAGTAGTAAGCCTTGTAAGCTGCTATAATTAGTTGATCCATTGGTTTGCTTAAAGATGTGGTACCTGGAATCACCACTTTGACTTTGGGATAAAGATCACCAATAAAAAGAGAATATGCAGAAGCATTCTCAACAACAAGCAAAATGTAGAAAGGCATATTATTCTTTAAACAGTATTTCTCAATTTTGCAGCATAGCGATTTAGGAGGACATTTTGAAAGAGGAGGTGGGTCATCCATGACTTCTTATTGTTCCTGTTGTACACAGGCAGTGTGTGTTTATTGATATGTTTGAAAGACTTGGGGTTCTCAGTGCACAAGATCACAAAGGGCTTCAATGTGTAGCATGCAATATTGCCCCCAAGCAAGACTGTTATCCTCTTTTTAAAAAACCTTGAAACTTCGCATTGACTTGGCCTCCTTAGGATGAAAATCTTTTCAGGCATCCATTTCTGGAATATGGAGATTTCATCTGTGTAGAATATTTGCTCTGCAAGAAATTTTCCTCCACAATCAGCTTATCTAGAGTTTCCCAAAATTCTTCAGCTGCCTTCACATCAGCCCTTGCAGACTCACCACTCACTTTCACATTATGTAATGAATAACAATTTTTCAATAATTTAAGCAACCCAAAGCTAGCACTAAATCTACCAACATAGTCAGGACCAAACTTTTCCTTCAATATTGCAAACAAACCTTTTGCATTGGCCATGAACTTCATGGGACTGAGAGGGATATGTTTCTGTGTCTTGTCTTCAATCCAGTTCATTAGAAGTGTCTCTATATCTGATATATACCCATATCAAAGTTTTGTTAGTTTCCTTGCCTTCAATGAAGCAGATTCTTTAACAGTTTGTCACTTTTTTCTTGTTCTTCAAGATTGTACCTATGTGGGAATGGAACATGCGTGACTGGTGAGCCATAACCATCACGATTTTCCCCCTCCATAATCCTTAATCACTTTTAATTTCATTTCCAAGTCAGTCAGGTCAATCACTTGATGTGGCTTCTACCAGCAGCATTATTTGTAGATTTTGTATGCTTAAGGGCCATGATGAACAAAACAATACTAGATTAAATTAATCACAAGATACAATAATACAATCAAAGGACACAATAAACGCAAAATGTATGAGGCTGCTGCTAGCATAATATGGCACACTGTTTTACAGTAAACTTTTTTTAACAAGTGGAAGAAGTACATTCTAAAATAATGATAAAAAGTATAGATGGTAAATACATAAAATGGTTATATAGTTATTTATTATCATTATTAAATAGTATATACTGTACATAATTATATGTGCTATACTTTTATATGACTGCCAGCACAGGAGGTTTATGCCTGCATCATGATGTATACATGAGTAATGCATTGTGTTACGGTGTTATAACAGCTGTAACATCACTAAGCAGTAAGGAGTTTTTCAACTCTATAATAATCTTATGAGGCCATCATTGTATATGTGGTTCGTGGTTGATCAGAATGTTGTTATGTGACACGTAACTGTACCTACAGTAATTTGGTAATGAACACGTAACTGTACCTACAGTAATTTGGTAATGAATAAAAAGATGTAATTTGTGACATTAATAACATAAAATGTGGGGACAGAGAAGTAAAAGTGTAGAATTTTTGTATGTGATTGAAGCTAAATTGTTATCAGTTTAAAATAGACTTTCATAAGTATAAGGTGTTTTATTTGTGTAAACCTCACAGGCAATTATGAAAAAATCTGTAGTAGCTACATAAAGATATCATGAGCTAAATCAAAATATAACAATATAAAATCATCAAATCACCAAAAAAGACTGCAATGGAGAAAGAAAGAACTACAAAATAGTTAGAAAATAATTAACAATATCGCAATATCTAGTCCTGCCTATCAATAATAACTTTAAATGTAAATTGATTAAATTATTTTATCAAAAGACAGAGTGACTGAGTGGGTTAAAAAAAAGAAAAACCATTTATATGGTATCTACAAAAGACTCACTTTAGCTTTAAGGACACGCATAGGCTGAAAATGGAAAGGTGGAAAAGGATATTTTATCCCAATGATAACCATGGTAGTTGTATTTATATTAGACAAAGTAGTCTTTATGACAAAAACTATCATAAGAGATACGGCATATAAACAAGCATATAAACCAATGGAGCAGAATCGAGAGCCCGGAAATAAGCTCATGCATATATGCTCAACTAATCTTCAAGAACAGCACCAAGAATAAAGTAAGGGAAAAGATAGTCTTTTCAATAAATGTTGTTGGGAAAGCTGGATATCCACATGCAAAAGAATAAATTTGAACTTTTATCCTACCCCATACACAACAATAAACTCAAAATGGAATAAAGAAGTACATGTAAGACCCCAAAAGAAAACATACAGAAAAAGCTTCCTCACATTGATCTTGGCCATGGTTTTTTTGGTTATGACACCACAAGCAAAGACAATGACAGCAAAAATTAAGTGAGATTGCATCAAACCATAAAGCTTCTACACAGCAAAGGAAACAATCAACATAATCAAAGTCAACCTAAAAATGCAAGAAAATATTTGCAAAATATATATTTGATAAGGGGTTAATATTCAATGTGTGTATGAAACTCCTATAACTCAATAGCAAAAAAAGCAAATAAACTCGTTAAAAAATAGCCAAAGGACCTGAACAAACATTTCTCTAAATGTACAAATGGCCAACAGGTATCTGAAAAGGTGTTCAATATCACTAATTATTATGGACATTTAAATTAAAACCACAATTTGCTATCATCTCACACCTGTTAAAATGGTCATTATTAAAACTGCAAAAAATAACAAGTGTTGGTGAGGTGTAGAGAAATTGGAACCTTGTGCATTGTTATTGAAGATGTAAACTGGTGCTACTGCTATGGAAAACAGTATGGAGGCCTCTCAAAAAATTAAAGTTACCATATTGTATTAGTCTGTTCTTACACTGCTATAAAGATGCTATCTGAGACTGGGTAATTTATAAAGGAAAGTGGTTTAATTGACTCACAGTTCCACATGGCTGGGGAAGCCTCAGGAAACTTACAATCATGGTGGAAGGTGAAGGAAAAGCAAGCACCTTCTTTACAAGGCAGCAGGAGAGAGAGAGTGCACAAGGAAAACTGCCACTTTTAAACCATCAGATCTCATGAGAACTCCCTCACTATCACGAGAACACGGTAAGGAAAACCGCCCCATGATCCAGTCACTTTCCTCCGGCACCCTCCCTCAACATGTGGGGATTAGACTCAGAGATGAGATTTGGGTGGGGACACAGAGCCAAACCATATCAGATATGATCCAGCAGTCTTGCTTCTGGGTATATATCCAAAGGAATTGAAATCACGGTCTTGAGATATCTGTACTTTTTTGTTCATTACAGCATTTTTCAGAGTAGCCAAGATATGGAAACAAGCTAAATGCGAATTGATGGATGAATAGATAAGAAGCATGTGATGTGTATATATATTATGTGTAGAGGGAAACATGGAGCATGACCTAAGGCAGCTACCAGCATTGATTTGTGAGTTTTGTCTCAAAACCCTTCTCGCATATTTTCTGTGTCTTATTTTTTGGGGGCACATTCTCCTACACTTAAGCATACATACAGGGAAATACTATCGGTTAATGGTTTTCCAAATCATAAGTTTGTTTTTATATAGTTATTTACTTATTTTATTAACTGAGTCTAGTATCTACTGCAAATATGATTATATATTTTCCTCATTCCTACTCCACCTGTTGGGTTAGGAAGCTATGTCTTAGGAAATGAAAGCGGTGGATATAAATGGTCCCTTCTTTTGACGTTTCTACTCTATGATTCTGTGTGGGTGGAACTGGCTATCTGTAGAACTTGATGCAAATAGCTGCTGAGGCTTCCAAGGCTATGTCACTTACCAAACTCCCTTCTGGGCAAGAACTCTGGAGAGGTATGTATCAGTTTGCGGCATGCTCTTTGGTTTTGGCAGGTATTCTTCACAGTTTACAGTTTGGGACTATTCGTAGTTTGACCAGTTTTCTATCCTTTTTTTCTTTGTTATTTTGTAGGCACAGCTAGTGTAGTGAAATCAAAACAGTTTTATCATGCCATGTTTTGCCAGAAATCCCGTTTTAATTAGGCAAGAGATTGAAAGGGATATTTTATACTTATTTCTTTCAGAATACTTGCAATTAAACAAAAGTAGAGTTACTTTTAACTTATATAGCTTTTAATTCTTCCTGCATGTCAGTGGGGCTCAATCAATAACAACATAAAGAGAATGAATTTAATAAATCTAAATGGATGATGCTCTAATTTTGGATATAACTAATGGAAAATGTAAATGACAGCTTAAACCTCCACATTGTTTATTAAACATGTGATAAATATAGCCTTTTCCCTGCATAGTACTCCTGAGGAAACTTCTCATCTGGAGACTCATATAAAATTATGATAATATTTTCCCTTTTCCCTGAACAATCTTCTCTTTAAAAAATCCTTAGATGCTTAATAGGCTCAACAGTATATTAAGAATAAATGGCTTCCCTAGGGCTATGGAGCGGAAATGAAAGTATTATGAGTATTAGGACAGCAGGAATATTTGGGTCATAAATGGAAATGTCACAGTCTCCTGGAACTGTTTGCTTTGCATATTTATGATTTTAGTTATTTATACCTAGCTTTGTTTTTAAAAGGGTTTCGGACAGCTTACCAAAGTATAGACAATAAAAACAAATAAGTGAGGGAATCAAGGTAAAGAGAATATATTATGGAAAAAACAAGATGAAACAAGGAGTGAGTGAATATAACATTTGCTGCAAGATTCAATCTACTTATTAAAAGTGGGCTGGCTATTTGGCTCAGAGCTTTCTAGCAGCCAAAGTGAAGAGGGAAATGTAATTAGTTTCAAGATTCACAAACTCATTAAGAGGTAATCCAGGCTGCCTCTCAGGAGACCTGCCCAGTAATCCTGGTATTAAAATACCAGGTTTAAATGTAATGACTTGTTTTCTTGACAACATAGGTAGGGTAAATAAAACAACAAATTTCACAGAGAAATTTCTTGGAACCTTCTTTAATAAAGTTCAATGGCATAACACTAAAGAAGAATTCATTTAAAATTTATTCCAGCAGAGACTAGAATGGTACTGTTCAGGTATAGACTCCTACTGGTCTGTAGAGTCTTAGAGTATTCAAAGGAAGTGATGAATTATGTATTCATTTCATAAATGATATCTTTAAATTTTAGTCATTGTTTTAAATTTAAATATGATACATGTGCATTAAAAATCAAGTAATATGAATTAAGTTTTAAAAACCCCACCCACCTTTACTCTCCAGGAATACTCATTATTAAAAATTTGGATTTTTTTCTTTATATAAACAAAAATATTAATGTACAAGTGTGTGTGCACATAAACACACCGGCACACCCCTGAGACTAGAGTTAAATTCTGGTTTCCACCACTCACAAATTTAGAGGCATCATTTTCTAGTCACATACTTGGTGTAGGATGCAGCTGCTGGTCCACATGGACCAACAGGATAATTTTGTTTAGACAGAGTACTCTTCATGCAGATGACTCCAAATAGACACCTGCCAGGGCATTTACTTAGGGATGCTGCAGTGGAGCAGCTGGTGAGGTCAAGCTCTATTTCACCTATGGTCTGAATGTTTATGTCCTCCTACAATTCGTATGTTGAGATCCTCACCCTCAAGGTGATGGTGTTAGGAGATGGGGCTTTTGAAAGATGATCAGGTCATGGGGGCAGAGTCCTCATGAATGTAATTAGTGCACTTACAAAAGAGACCCCTTACCCCATCTACCATGTGAAGACACAGTGAGAAGACAACATCCATGGATCATGAAACAGGCCTTTGCCAGACATCGAATCTGCTGGTGTCTTGATCTTGAACTTCCCATCCTCCAGAACTTGAGAAATAAGTTTCTGTAGTTTATAAGCTACTCAATTTATAGTGTTTTGTTATAGCCACTCATAATTGTAGTAGGATTTACTTACAAAATTCATAGTCAAACTTCCTAATTTTAAAATTCTTTATTATGTAAATTTTTTTAAATTACTAATTTCTTTGCCTGTGATTGGAAGTTTTAGAACATGCAACATCTATGATGTCTGCCTTTCAGGGCAGATAGCACAGTAGTAATAGTGGATCAAAGGAAGTTACAAATGTAGAGATTGAAAAATAAAAAATGAACAGAAATTAGGAAAAAATAAGTTAGAGGGAAAAATAAATATCAAATTCTAAGGGTAAAAATATTTTTAAAGAAAATAAAAGCAGGAAAATAAGGTTTTTAAACATCTCTTTTTTTATTTTCAATCATGGGAGTACCTGTGCAAACTTGTTACAAGTGTATATTGCCTGGTGCTAAGGTTTGGGCTTCCATTGATCCCATAACCCAGATAGTGAACATAATACCCAATGAAAAGTTTTGTGGCCCTTGGCCCCTCCCTCCTGCCATTATTTTGGAGTCCCCTGTGTTTATTGTTCCCATCTCTATGTCTGTGTGAGCCAAAGATTTTGCTGCCACTTATAAGTGAGTAGTATTTGCTTTTCTGTTTGTCTGTTATCTTGTTTAGGATAATGGCCTCCAACTACATCTGTGTTCCTGCAAAAGATATGATTTCATTCTTTTTTATGGCTGCATAATATTTCATGGTGTATATGTACCACATTTTCTTTATCCAATCTACCATTGATGGGCACCTATGTTGATTCTATGTTTTTGCTATTATGAATAGTGCTGTGATGAACATGATTACATATGTATTTTTGGTAGAATGATTTATTTTCTTTTGTATATATATATATATCCAGTAATGGTATTGTTGGGTCAAATGGCAGTTCACGTTTTAGTTCTTTGAGAAACCTTCAAACTGCTTTCCACAGTGGTTGGACTAATTTGCATTCCTGCCAACAGTGTATAAGCATTTCCTTTTCTCTACAACCTCACTGACATATTATTATTATTATTATTTTACTTTTCAGTAATAGCCATTCTGACCGGTGTGAGATAGTTATTTTGTGCTTTTGATTTGGATCTCTCTGATAATTAGTGATTTGGAGCATTTTTTCATGTTCATGTCCTTTGCCCACTTTTTAAATGAGGCTCTTTATTTTTTTCTTGTTAAGTGCTTTATAGATTCTGGATATTAGGACTTTGTTAGATGCATAGTTGGCAAATATTTTCTCTCATTGTGTAGGTTATCTGTTTACTCTGTTGATAATTTCTTTTGCTGTGAAGAAGCTTTTTAGTTTAATTAGTTCCCATTTGCCTATTTTTCATTTTGTTGCATTTGCTTATGGGTTCTTCATGATAAACTATTTGCGTAAACTAATGCCTAGAAGAGTATCTCTTAGGCTTTCTGCTAGAATTTTTATAGTTTGAGGTCTTACGTTTAAGTCTTTAATCCATCTTGAGTTAATTTTTGTGTATGGTGAAAGGTAGGAGTCCAGTTTCATTCTTCTGCAAATGGTTAACCAGTGGAAAATAAAAAAAACAGGCAAATAGTTACTAAAGTAAGGATAAGGAGATAACAAATATTATAATATAAATTAAAAGGAAAAGTCATATAAAAATAATACCAAGTAAACAAGCTAGAGTTTTAGAAATCAAAACAAAACAAAAAGTTAATATTTTTTGGATAGAAATTATATTCAAGCAAGAAAAGAAAGTAGAAAAATGTAAAGAATGGGAAAAAGGAAAAGACAGACAGACAGGTGACTACTGTAGATAAGTAACTAGAGTTCTTAAGAAAATCCTGAGATGGCTCTCTGGCTAGCTCCTTCCAGGGAAAGAACAAAGATGACTGACTCTAATATGATGCCCTTAAACTCTGGCACTTTAACTCAAACCTGCAGGCACAAACTTGTAGGCACTCTCTCATAATCTCAGGGGTGGTGGCTTTTTATTTCAAACAGGCGGTAGTCTGTTGTGGTGTTTCTGGGTGGTCCATGTAGCTATTAACACTGCCTTTAAATACCTTTCACATAACTGTACTATTGGAGTATTATAAGAAGTTGGAGAAAAATCACAAACATCCATAGAATTTATAAGCTGTTCAGTAATCCACGGCAAGGAATGTCACTTCACCATTGACAGTAATAGTTGGCATATTCGTTGGAATTGTCTCTAAAGTAAACTTTAGAGCAATCTGCTTTGGATTTCTCACTTTATAAAAATGATTCAATATTTTTAAAATATAGACCAGAAAACAAAAAAAAGAAAGAAAGAAATGAGAAAAAAGGAAGAAGAAAAAGAAAATGAAAAAAAGAAAGGAAGTAGTAGAAAATGCCTTTTCAAGGCCATGGTTCTAATCAGTGTACATCTGTAGATAGTAATGCCATTTTTCCATTATTGATTTTTATATTGGGGGACAACATTCTTGAAGGTATAACTGCAATAGTAAGTAAGTATGACTGCAAAATTCAGTAGCCCTTGCTATGCTTTGCTTCTGAGTCTCTGCTTCATTTGTTCTAAGAATTGCCCAAAATAACATGAGAGAATAGTATCAAAAACTACTCAGTGTGGACTTGAATGCCATAAAACTCTAGACAAATAAACTGTTTTAGTGAAATTTGTCATAACATGGACAAACCAGTGAAATTTTTCATAACATATTCTCTCCAATGTGAACTGATACTTCATCTGTGGTGTGATCATACGTGTGCGTGTGTAGCTTCCACCTTGGTATGCTTATGCTTTATGGACTTTTGTGCCTTTGGCAACAAATGTTATTACATCTACTTTCCCATGGCTTTCCCCTACTGTGAGTGGAGTGGGAAATAAAACATGCTTTTTTAACTTCCCTTGGGCTTTAAATAAAGTTAGACTATGACTAGGCAACCAGCAACGGGAAACAATGAGAAACAAATGGCAAATTCTCCCAAGTCAAGTCCTTCCTGTAAGGTCAACTCTAGCACATGCACTGCATAGCAGCTAATAATAATAAAAAAGAAACAAGCAAAGCCCTGCAAGCCTTTTGCTATTTACTGCTATTTCCTCTGCCCTCCACATCCGAGGCTTTGTATCCCTGGGACATAGGTAGTTGTCAATGTTAATCTTATTTAGTAGGTGAAAACATGAAAATTAATGTAAACTGATTTACATAACTGTGAGTTCCTTAAGGATAGGAATTGTATTCTATTGGTACTTTGAATCTCCAGTCAGAGAACAATGCCTAACTTATGTTAGTTGCCCAAGAACAACATAATCCCACCTTCATATACTTGTAGCACACAGATACACTGTTCTGCCAACCCCTATCATGAAGAAGATAAAAAATAGTGCTATAGGCACAAAACTCTGAACTCTCCACAAAACATATAGCTCTTTCAGGGTTGTCACCTCTCAACTTGTTCCAGGTTGGGAAATGTTTTGGAGAATACGAAAACATCTTGATTTTCAGATGATGCATGCCAAAAAGAT
This sequence comes from Pan paniscus, assembly GCF_029289425.2. Lineage (NCBI taxonomy): Eukaryota > Metazoa > Chordata > Mammalia > Primates > Hominidae > Pan > Pan paniscus. The sequence goes on from NC_073252.2 coordinate 117,615,815, forward strand.
TTGTATGAGAAATAGTAATATGGGACCAAAGTATCCAATCAGGAAATCTTATTATTTTGTCTTTAATAATTTTTACTTTGGGAATTAATAAACAAAACAATTTTCAATAGAATTAACAATCCATGAGATGCAACATAGTGAGTGAAAAAAGCCTGGAGTCATTTAGAGTCACCTGATATTTGCTGAATTGTCTATTATATGTCAGGCTTGTGCTAAGCTTTGGTAATATTGAAATGAGTTAGACAGATATGGTCCCTGTCCTCATAGAGCTGACATTTTAGAGGAGGAAATAGGCAAAAGCCAACCAACTAAACAATATCTTAAGTGGTTCACAGGAAAGAAACATGGCGCTGAGATGGGGCAGGGCAGTGGAGGAGGGAGTTCCAGAGGGAACCTCCTAGGACCTGACTAGGTAACAAAGGCTGAGATCAGAAGGGATCCCAGACTCTGGAGAGGAATATTCCAGAACCATGAACTTACAGAAGCAAACGTTTTGAGATGGGAAAGAATTTGCATGTTAGATCTAGGTCTCAATACAAACATGGTCATTTATGAGCATAAGCTGGCAATTTCCTTTATCTAAGACTCTTAGTTTCACATTTGTAAATTCAAAATAATAATGCCTATGTTGAAAGTTGACGTGAAAGTTAAAGCTTTCTGTGGCAAAGTGCCCAAGACATTGTAGACCTTCAGAAAATGTTGTTTCTCTTTTCTGCCAACATTTTATAACTTCAGATGAATTCCTTACAAAAGTCATAGCAATAACAGCAACAATAAAATGTTAACACTTCCCAAAGATGTGTCATTTTTTTTCCAAGTAGCACTTACTGTAAAAAAAAAAAATCCAACTCTTGGAGGCTTTAAACAGGATTCAGCTGTACCCTAACAACTGTGAAGGTCACAGATTACCATGCCTATTTTTTAATCCAAGTATATTTCAGTGACTGCAAAAAATCAAAAAGGAAATATAACAGATTGAATTCTTTACTTGGTAAGTTTTCAGCAATAGATTAGTGTGTATTTAATGGACTTTTCAGCATGAGCTAATTTAATCTCTTTTACACTAAACAGACTCTTATACAAGACTTCACAATGCTGCTGTATCACCATCAGGATTATTTTACTATCTATAGACATTTTACGTTTTAAACAGCCCTACAAAAACATGTGTCTGTTTATATGACCTTTCATAACTATTTCAGTTGGGTTTTGTCAACCAATTGTAATCCTTGTTTTCTTAACAAGAAAGTAATCTTCCCATTCTTGAAGGAAGTACATTTCATGCATTAAACTATTAGAGCAATTTAAGTCTTGAGTGAACTCTGTTCACCAAAACATATTCCTCTGAGACAAAACCACAGCCATAAATTGACCCACAAAAAAGTAATCCCTGGGATTAGTATCTGTACAGCTTCATGTTCTGCTGAAAAACAAATGAGCAAACAGGAGCACTCCTCATAACATGCATCCTCAACACACATACACACGCACACACACACACACACACACACAAACACAGAGGGCCGTGGCATAAACCAGAACCGACATGGTGGCTGTCATGATTGCATAAAGGGTTGAGGATATAAATCAGCTCTGGGTTCACAGGACCCTAGATCCCTTGAGTATCTGGAAAAAGACATGTTTTTTCCTAGGAATGTTCTACTCTGTCTTGGATGTAAATTGGAGGTAGCTATGTTCTCTTGCCACTGAGACCTCTAGTTAGCAAGGTTGAGGTTGCTAGGAAGAATTAATGGGGGAGAAACCATATAGGTTTGCAGAGGAGTGAAAATTGCAATTTGGAGCTTGTGGTGGTGCTAAAGAGAAGAAAAGTGGAAAACAAGAAGTTTGCTTGATGGGAGAACATGGAAACTCAGCAAAAACCAAAATTGTGGCATAGGTAAAATAAAGCAAACTGAAATAACTCATTGTAGGCAAAGCTAGGGTGAGTTATCTGGGTTTAAAAAATACTATTTTAAGAGAATGAGAAAATAATATATTTGGTTTAAATTATTCTGAGGAATGTGGAAATTGTTTCTAATAAGGGAAAATGAAAGGAGATACCTGTGGATTGAGATTAAAGGTGATTTTTTTTAAAAATTTGATACCTGTGAAGACTCAGAGTGACTGAGTGAGATAAATATTACCTTTGTCTTTGGCCAGCCAAATTTATGTTCCCGTTTTTTCTTTACTAGTGACATTTCTTTCTTGAAATTCTTGCCTAGAATGCCCCTCATCTCTCCATTTATCTAAATTTCTTGCTTCCTGTTAAAATCTTTCCTCCTCTGTTGAATTTCTTTTACTGACTCTATTCTCAGTAATCTTGCCTTCCTCTGACTTTCCTTAGCTACTCTTTATTATTGAGCTGTAAATCCTAGCTGAATCTAAAAGGTGAAATAGACTGGTTGTGAAATTGGTAGAATGATGGTCCCTTTTGGGTACCATGTGCAAGAATTGTTAAGTTTTTGTTTTGGGAGCAGCAGGAGGGAGGAGTTTTGTGGAAGTTAAGTGGTGAAGACATGATTGCTATGTAGGGGATGGGATTGAATTTTTGTTCTTCTAGCCTTTAGGATAGATTTTGAGCCCAGTGGCAAGAGAAGTGGAGGCTAGAAGCTGGAAGAACTGTAGTTATGAAAGACTTGTAGAGACATTAGATACATGCAGCATCGCTTTGTGGCCCATCAGATCACTTATAGCATAGATTTTCATGAGAGGACAAGCTCCAATCATGCCTTCACCTCCTTCTCCAGCTACAGAATCCAGTGTTGTGTTGTTACTTTAAGAGTCAGAAGGCCATTGGTGTGGGGTTGTTAAGCATGCCAGATTGTGCTCCATTGGATAGCACCAGGAGCAGAAGTAATGGAGTGGTACTCAGATGAAGAAGACAGAGCTGAGGCACACAGTCAGGTGGGTCCCAAAAAAATGCAAGACCCCAAAGAAGACTCCCAGAAATGTATAGGGGAGATTCAGAAATAAAGGAGAAGGGGATGGGGGAGGGGCTTAATATCTTTGTAAGCAAATACAGGCTTCAAACCCTAATAATTTGGCATAAATATCAATATAATTTTATTTCTGAACATAGGCTAGTATAGTCATTACCGTCTATTTCATCTACAACTTGCCAACATAATACAGTTTTCTCTTAAAGAAAAAAACCTTTAGGATCAGTGGCACATGTGCAAGTTTGTTACATAGATAAACTTGTGTCATGGGGATTTGTTGTACAGATTATTTCATCACCCAGGTACTAAGCCTAGTACCCAATTGTTATTTTTTCTGATCTTCTCACTCCTCCCACCTTGCACCCTCAAGTAGACCCAGGCTCTGTTGTTCCTCTCTTTGTGTCCATGTGTTCTCGTGGTTTAGCTCTTACTTAAAACTGAGAACATGTGGAATTTGGTTTTCTGTTTCCCTGTTATTTTGCTAAAGATAATGGCCTCTGGATGAAGGACATGATCTCATTATTTTTTATGGCTGCATGGTATTCCATGGTGTATATCTAACACATTGTCTTTATCCAATCTGTCATCAATGGGCATTTAGGTTGACACCATGTCCTTCCTACTGTGAATGGTGTTGCAATGAACATATGCGTTCATGAGTATTTATGGTAAAATGATTTGTATTCCTTTGGATATACATCCAGTAGTGGGATTGCTGGGTTGAATGGTAGTTCTCTTTTTAGCTCTTTGAGGAATCACCACAATGCTTTCCACAGAGGCTGAATTAATTTACACTCCTACCAACAGCATATAAGCATTCCTTTTTCTCTGTAACCTTGCTAGCATCTGTTATTTTTAAACTTTTTAATAATAGCCATTCCGACTGGTGTGAGATGGTGTCTCATTGTGGTTTTGATTTGCATTTCTCTAATGATCAGTGATGTTGAGCTTTTTTTCTTATGCTTCTTGGCCGCATGTATGTCTTCTTTTCAAAAGTGTCTATTTATGTCCTTTGCCCATTTTCTCACAGGCTTGTTTTTTGCTTGTGAATTTGTTTAGGTTCCATATAGATGCTGAATATTAGACCTTTGTCCTTTGTCAGATGCACAGTTTGCAAATATTTTCTCCCATTCTGTAGGTTGTTTGTTTACTCTGTTGATATTTTCTTTTGCTGTGCAGAAGCTCTTTCATTCAATGAGATCTCATTTGTCAATTTTTGCCTTTGTTGCAATTGCTACTGGCATCTTCATCATGAAATTTTTGCCAGATCCAACATCCAGAATGGTATTGCCTAGGTTGTCTTCCAGGTTTTTCACAGTTTTGTGTTTTACTTTTAAGTCTTTAATAAATCTTGAGTTCTGTATATGATGTAAGGTAGGGGTTCAGTTTCAGTCTTCTGCATATGGCTAGCCAGTTATCTCAGCACCATTTATTGAATAGGGAGTCCTTTTTCCATTGCTTGTTTTTGTCAGGTTTGTTGAAGATCACATGGTGATCTGATCAGATGGTAGGTGTGTGGCCTTATTTCTGAATTCTCTATTCTGCTCCATTGGTCTATGTGTCTGTTTTTGTACCAGTACCATGCTGTTTTGGTTACCATGGCTCTGTAGTATAGTTTTAATTTGGGAACGTGATGCCTCCAGCTTTGTTCTTTATGCTTAGGATTGTCTTGCCTATTTGGGCACTTTTTTAGTTCCATATAAATTTTAAAACTTTTTTTTTCTAGTTCTGTGAAGAATGTCATTGGTAGTTTCATAGGAATAGCACTGAATGTGTAAATTGCTTTGGGCAGTATGTCCATTTTAATGATATTGATTCTTACTATCCATGAACATGGAATATTTTTCCATTTGTTTGTGTCTTTGATTTCTTTGAGCAGTGTTTTGTAATTCTAATTACAGAGATGTTTCACCTCCCTGGTTAGCTGTATTCCTAGGTATTGTATTCTTTTTTGTAATACATTCTTTAAAAGCCAGGTTCTATTAATTGTAATTAAAAGTAGCCAAATAGCATTTCTTTAAAAACACTGTAATTAGGTTCAGGTCTTCACCAGAGATTTATCCAAGTTAGTGACCGTATAAGGTTTCTAGGTTTGCCATTAGGTGCCACAAATTGGGTGACTTAAACAGCATAAATATTTTGTCTCCCAGTTCTGGAGGCTAGAAGGTCAAGATTAAGGTGTTGGTAGAATTTGTTCTGTCTGAGATCCGTAAAGGAAAAGCTGTTCCATGCCTCTTTCTAGCTTCTGATGGTTTGCTGGCAATCTTTGGGGTTCACTGGTTTGTAAGTCTCTGTTTTCATCTTCACATGACCTTCTTCCTGTGTGACTGTGTCCAAATTTCTCCTTTTTATAATGACATCATATATTTTGGATTAGGGGCCCACTGTACTCCAGTATGGCCTTATTTTAAGTAATTACTTCTGCAACAACTCTATTTCCCAATAAGATCACATTCTGTGGTACTGGGAGTTAGGACTTCCATGTGTGATATTTGGGGGCACACAATTCAATTTATAATAGCTAGACATAGTTACAAACTGTAGATGAATTAGAATCTTTGGTCTGAGAATCTATGACTGGTGGTGGGGTCGGCAGAATGCTGTTCTTAAAGATGAAGTGCTCTAGGAATAGTTAAGTTATTGGCTATACCTCTGACCCAGTTTTTTTTTTTTTTTTTCCTTTCTGGTGGCAGAAAGAGTAATCATGTAGGAAACAGACGTTTTCTGATTATTAGCTATTATGTTTTTTGAAATCCAAATGAGAGCACATGGTATAACACACACACAGACTGGTAATTGATAAAAATGTATGAAATTGGGCATAGACAATCTGGAGGCCCATGATTATCAAATCTGTAGTAGGCTGTTCATGAAAAAGAATTGTTTGTGATTCACATGATTCCAGGTATGGCAGGCAATCCCCATCCCCGCCCTCCCACCCCCCCGTATCTTTATCCTAATCTCTGGAATTTTTGGATATATGTTACATGGCAAAAGAGTTTTTCAGATGCAATCGAGATTAGGGACCTTAAAACAGGGAGATTATCCTGGATTATTCAGGTGAGATCAATCTAATCACATGAGCTTTCAAAAGCAGAGAATTTTCTCTGGCTGGAAGTAGTAGAGATGAGGCAGAGAAGGTCAAAGAGATTTGAAGCATGAGAAGGACTCAACCCACTATGCTGACTTTAAAGGTGAAGGGAGCCAAGGCTGTGTGGGTGATCTCTAGATATTGAGGATGACCCCGAGCTGGCAGACAGCAAAAATATGGTACCCTTTACAATCACAAGGAACTGGATTCTGCCAACAACATAAATAAGCTTGGAAGCATATTTTTCCTAGAGCATCCTGATAAAAACCTAGCTAACAAACACCTTGATTTTGTTAAATCAGAGCAGAGAAATGAGAGAAGCCAACCCAGATTTCTGACCTACAGAACTGTGAGATAATATCTTTATGTTGTTTTAAGCTCCTAAATTAATAATTGTTACAGCAGCAACAGAAAACAAATACACTAGGTATCAGCTTGGGTTTCTCTGTCTTTAATGTCAAGATAAGATTGGCTTCAATGTTCCTTCTGGTGTCTTCATCGATATTTCTACAAGGCCTCAGGTCATGTAGGATAATTTATACTCTCAGGTCTTCTCTGGCTCTGAGCTCCTGTTTCTACTTGATAGTCTTGTACAATTTGTATTTGTACAAATACAATTGATAGTCAATTGTATTTGTACAATTGAGTTGGCTTGCTCTTGCCTCTCTGCCATTGCCAAGACAAGAATCCATGGCAAGCCTAGTCAAGATCAGAACTCCCTAATGTCCCCAGATGTGTGAGCAAGAAATGCTCATTGTTTGTTACCAAGGCTTTGTGATTATTTGTTATGTATCGTTATGGTGGCAATGGATAACTCACACTGACTTGAAGGGAACAATTGCTCCCTTGACAGTATTGGCCTTTTAATCTTTGTCCTCTTTCTCATACCATAGCCACCCTTTTTCTAGCCCCATTTTTGTATGTTTTTTCTCTCTCTGTTTTTCTATCTCCCTCTTGTTCCTATTAATATTAACTTCTAAGTTTTAATAATAATGGCTTCTTTCAGCAGCCTTTTTGAAAACTCTATGAAAGGGAAACTCTTTAGGTTTCATGTAGTAGTCATCTGGGGAACTGAACAAGAAGACTCCTCCATAAAGAGTGAATCATAGCAGGAAGTTATTTCTGAGGATGTCCTGAATGATGCCACCAGGAGCCTGGGTGACCAGTGAATGCTCAGGTTGCCAGAGTGATTTTCAAACAGGGAGGAGTAAGGTATCTGGTCATGGTTTCCTAGATTAGATAACATTATTCAACTTCAAAGGGCCTCACACCAGTCCCAAACTACCTTGTATTGTTATTATTAAAAATATGTATGTCACATAGCCTCAACAAGATTGTAAAACCCTTGATGTAGGCTTTGTTTTCGGTCTCTTTTTGTAATCAGAGTATGTTGCCCAACGTGACCTGCATATATTAGGCCCTTAATCAGTGGGTATTAATAATGATGATAAAGAAAAATAAAAAGCTGAAGGAAGAAGAGAGATTGTGTGAAAAAATCTCAAATTCGTTTTCAGCTTCTCTTAATTTTTTTATTTTAACCTGGGGAGATACACTCTAGATTTAAAAAGGAATAAATGTAAGTACAATTTCTTTAAATAGTTGTTCTTAGAAAAGAGAAATAAATGTGGAATGTACAAATCAAAATGAATAGTGGATTGCAAACTGGAGACTTTGAAACTACTAAAGTCAAAAAGTATGAATCCAACAACCACCTACTGATTATTAGGTTAATAATGATTATAATTCATTGAGATAAGCAGTAGTTCCATATGCCTAAGACAGAAAGCTTGCTAGAAAGCAGCTGTTGACGTGAAAATCAGCCACCGGGCACGGTGGCTCACGCCTGTAATCCCAGCACTTTGGGAGGCCGAGGCGGGTGGATCACGAGGTCAGGAGATCGAAACCATCCTGGCTAACATGGTGAAACCCCGTCTCTACTAAAAATACAAAAAATTAGCCGGGCGCGGTGGCAGGTGCCTGTAGTCCCAGCTACTCGGGAGGCTGAGGCAGGAGAATGGCGCAAACCCGGGAGGCGGAGCTTGCAGTGAGCCGAGATCGCACCACTGCACTCCAACCTGGGCGACAGAGCGAGACTCCGTCTCAAAAAAAAAAAAAAAAAGAAAATCATCGCTTAACATTAAATTTGCTTTTCATAATTCCTTGGCAGAATCCTACTAGCAATTATAACACAAAGCAGAATATGTTGCAACAACACGTGTGAAAATATCAAGAATCTGAAGTTCATTTTATTTAGAGGACTCATCCTTTGCCTTGTACTTGGAATTTCCACTGATTCCTGTATTCATTTAGAATTTGCACCATTTCTCTCGACTGGTAATAAAGTTTCGCTATGGGTTCAAAGAATTTTACTTTTAAAAATAACTTTTATCTTTTTCTTAATACAAAAGTAATGTATACTTAGAATAGCCTACATGGCCTGTTTTAAATTTCTAAACCTACACACAAAAGTTTGGCATTTGACATTTTAGGTGATTAGCATAACAGCTGGCCTTAATATAATGGGCTTTGAAATGAAAAAAAAAAAAAATTTAGCTGAGGGTCCAAATAGCTATCGAGGAGTATATTTCAACCTGAAGATAAAGAAAAGAGATGTACTATTGCCTTTAAACTCTCAGTCTTGTAAACTCCTTGCTCTCACACTGGTTCTTGTGATACCAAGTATGGTAGATTAAACATGGCTCTGTAGATTTGTTGCTACTCTTCCCATTTAGTGATGGAGTTTAATTCCTCTCGACTGAAATCTGGGCAGGCTTCAGTGGCATGGTTAACCAATAGAAAATGGTGGGAGAGACTTTCTGGGACTTTTGAGGGCAGGTCCTAAGAAACCTTGCAACTTTTACCTGGGGCTAAAAGAATACTCTTTGGTCTCTAACACATAAGAACACATAAGACTAATTTGAGCCTGCAATGCCTGGGGAGTGTTCAAGTTGTAAGTCACATCTTCAAGCCGCAACTTCGAGGATGTTGGACATGTGAGTGAAACTGTCAGACTCTCCAAAGCAGACCACTCACTAGCTGACTACCTCCGAGCAGCATCAGTCAATGATATGAGAAACAGAACAGTTACCCTGCTGAGGTTTGCCTGAATTTTTGGTCCATAAAACTGAGCTATCCTAACTTTATTTGATGTTTTCTTAAGTCACTAAGTTTTGGGGATATGTTCTAGTTGTCTATTTCTAAATAGCAAATCACTCCAATACTTAATGACTTAAAACAATTACAACCATGATCTTTCAGTGTTTGTGTGGGCCAGGAAGTTAGATGGAGCACAGCAGGGCTGGTTATCTGCTCCAAAATATTCTGGGGCCTGAGCTGGATATATCTGAAAGCCAGGGTGATTTGGTGACTGAAGTCTTGTATCATACAGAGACGTGTTCCTTCCATGTCTGGTGGTTGATGCTGGCTGTTGGCTAGGCTCTCAGCTGGACTGTTAGCTTGGACACTACCTGTGGCTTTTCCATGCATTATTTCCACATGTACCAGTCAGGGCTTTCTCAGAGCACGGTGCCAAATTCCAAGAAGGCTCTCCTGCCTGTTATGACCTAGTGTTGGAAGTTGCATATGTCCTTTCTGATGTAGTCGCAAGCCTACCTAGATTAAGGGGAGGAAAGGGGGGTTAAAAACCATATCCCTCCTCTTGTTTAAATAAACGAAAGTGAGGAATGCTGCGTCTGGTTCAGAAAACCCGCAAAGAAGAGAAGAGAGAAAATTCCTGAACTGGAAACTCAATCTTTATATAGGAATATAAGTTAAGAAAAGTTAGGAAGGGATGTTCAAGCTTTAGATCAGATTCCTTTAAGAACATTGCATGAACATTGTAGAACACAAAGGGGAACAAAAAGTATTCATAATCACACAACACAGAAATAAACCTTATTTGTATACACAAATACTTATATTTTATATTAAATTAAATTTATTTATTTATTTATTTTGATATAGGGTCTTGCTCTGTTGCACAGGCTGGAGTGCAATGGCACAATCGCTACTCACTGCAGCCTCGACCTCAAGGTTCAATCGATTCTCCCACTTCAGCCTCCCAAGTAGCTGGGACCACGTACAGGCACACACTACCGCGCCAGGCTAATTTTTGTATTTTTTGTAGAGATGGGGTTTTGCCATGCTTTCCAGGCTGGTCTTGAACTCCTGGAGTCAAGTAATCCACACGCCTTGGCCTACCAAAGTGTTGGGATTATAGGCGTGAGCCATGGCACCTGGCCATTTTTATATTTTAAAAAATTATTTTTACTTATAAACTACTTACAATAAATAAAATTTTATTTAAAAATATTTTACATATTGAAGCCTGATTTTTTTCACTTAATAATTATAAGTATATTATCTTCTAATTTTAATCTCATTGAATAGTCTGAAATAATTAGAATAATAGACTCTGAACACTGAAAGTACTCATTCTTTACTTTATACTGAGATTAATATCTGGGACCAATATCTAAAATCCAGATTCTTTTTGGTGAGCATTACAAATAAACATACTCTGACAAATATATACTTCCCTTTCATATTTTCAAAACAGTCTTGGTACCGGGGAGTAGGAATGTAATCATGTATCATCTGTGGAAAGCTCGCCTTCACCTGAGAATGAGAAGGACTCACCTCTAAAAGTTTCATAGGAACACACTGGTTTAGAATGTGCTGGAAGAAACTGTCTTTTATTAAGCATCTACTATATACCAGAGTCTATATTAGGTACTTTCTTTGCAACAACACTGTGAATTTGGTTTTACTAATCTCCATTTTACAAAAAACTGAGAATCAGAAATATTAATGTCACTTAACTAGAAAGGGAAGAAGCCAGAATTTGAACTCAGATTCTTCTGACATCCAAGTTATACTTTTCAAAAATATTACCATTCTTTTCCTTTAGTCACAAAAGGGTCAAATTGTTCTTCTCCTCAAAATTCTACAATAAGACTAAGAAAATGCATACACATTAAGTATGAAAAATGTTGATTTATAATAGTCTTTCAATAAATAGGAGAGATATTATTAACAATAATAAATATACCTTTCAACACATTATATTTATCATTGGTAACAAAAAAATGGAATGATTGATGGTGGTAACCAGCCCAATCAAACATTACATTTAGACATTCAGTACTCATTGCTACCTTTTATTGTATGATACCATTATATTTCTGTTATAACATTCAGCTCAAAATACCCATTTTGAACTCAAGATATCATTGGACTTTTTCATATCATTGGCCTTTTTCATTTTAGGTAGGAATAAAGAAACTATATTATGGTTATTAAGTGTACACCAGAATGCATGGTAATGGGCAATAGGAAATAATAAAATACATTTTCTGACACCAAAAAGTTTGCAATCTATTTAGGGAGAAGAGAGTAGTCCTAATGAAAAAGCAATGACTGATGAAAGACAGAATATATTTTAGTATTAGATTATATGATATCACCTTTAAGTTTTGTAGGTTAGAGACCATAAAGATTTGAATTGAATTAGAAGCTGGGGATTTAAATAACATAAAGAATGGTGAGTCCTTCAGGCACAAAGCACAGTATATGTAAAGTTCACATGGTGAGAGGGAAGCAGGCATGTTTCCAACAGGAAGATACTGATCTTAAAGAATGAAGCCCTCTGTTGAAAAATAATGGGAAATGAGAGGGGTTGGTAGAATAAAATTAGAGGATGAACTAATCCCATTACTGGGTGTATACTCAAAGGAAAGTAAATCATTTTACCAAAAAGACACATGCACACATATGCACATGGCAGCACTATTCACAATAGCAGAAACATGGATTCAACCTAGGTGCCTATCAATGGTGGGTTGGATAAAGAAAATGTGGTACATATACACTATGGAATACTACACAGCCATAAAAGAAGAATGAAATCATGTCCTTTGCAACAACATGGACTCAGCTGGAGACCGTTATCCTAAGAGAGCTAACTCAGAAAAAAAACAAATAGCACATGTTCTCACTTATAAGTGGGAGGTAAACCTTGGGTTCAAACAGACATAAGGAAGGGAACATAGTCACTGGGGACTCCAAAAGAATAGTTGGAGGGAGTAGGGCAAGGGCTGCAAAACTCCCTATTGGGTACTATGTTCAGTCCCTGGGTGACAGAATCAATAGAAGCTCAAACTTCAACCCCATGCAATATAACCATGGAAAAATCCTGCACATGTACCCCCTGAATCTAAAATAAAAATTGAAATTAAAAAAAGAATAAAATAAAAATGAACACAGAAAAAGGTTTTAGAAAAGTCACACCAAATAATTTTTTCCATATTGCAAAAAGTTGACTTTTCCTTTACTTTTGCCTAGAATTATCATGTTTTAATATTATTTCTGCACAACCTCTATCATTCCATAAATTTTCTTAATTCTGAAGTTTATAAAATATACTGTAAATATGTATAAAAGGCTACTTCTATGCAGTATTCCTCCCATTGATGCTAAAATGAGAGATTAGGTTTTGAATTTATTTCCAAAATAAAATAAGGTTAATTTCCATAAAGAAAGCCTATGATTAAATATGGAATCATTCCAATATGGGCCACGAACATTGCTGAGAGAATATGTTATGGTTCTGAATAATTCTGGTATAGATCACAGATAAATGATAGAAAAGTTTCTAACTTAGTTACCAAAATGAATTAAAGCCACTTGAAAATAAACATCTTCCATAATTTCTTATTTAAAAACTATTCTGAATCTGGAGTTGTTAAGTAAGGTAACCCCATGTTTCAACTTTGTACAATATTAGTAAGTTCTTTGCTATGTGAATTAGTCCATTTTCACGCTGCTGATAAAAATATACCCAAAATTGCACAGTTTATAAGAAAAAGAGGTTTAATGGACTTACAGTTCCACAGAGCTGGAGAGGCCTTACGATCATGGTGGAAGGTGAAAGGCACGTCTTACATGGCAGCAGACAAGAGAGAGCCAGGTGAAAGGGGTTTCCCCTTATAAAACCATCAGATCTCATGAGACTTAATTCACTAACATGAGAACAGTATGGAGGAAACCACCCCCATGATTCACTTATCTCCCACCAGTTCCCTTCCACAACATGAGGGAATTATGGGAGCTACAATCCAAGATGAGATTTGGGTGGGAACACAGCCAAACCATATCATTCTGCCCCTGACCCCTCCCAAATCTCATGTCCTCACATTTCAAAACCAATCATGCCTTCCCAACAATGCCTGGAAGTCTTAACGCATTTTAGCATTAACTCAAAAGTCCACAGTCCAAAGTCTCATCTGAGACAAGGCAAGTCCCTTATGCCTATGAGCCTGTAAAATCAAAAGCAAGTTAGTTACTTCTTAGATACAATGGGGGTATAGACATTGGGTAAATACAGCAGTTCCGAATGGGAGAAATTGGCCAAAACAAAGGGGCTACAAGCCGCATGTAACTCTGAAATCCAGTGGGGCAGTCAAATTTTAAAGCTCCCAAATGGTCTCTTTGACTCCATGTCTTGCCTCCAGATCATGCTGATGCAAGAGGTGGGTTCCTATGGTCATGGGCAGCTCCACCCCTGTGGTTTTGCAGGATATAGCCTCTCTCCCGGCTGCTTTCACGGGCTGGCATTGAGTGTCTGTGACTTTTCCAGGCTCACAGTGCAAACTGTCGGTGGATTTACCATTCTGGGGTCTGGAGGACAGTAGCCCTCTTCTCACAGCTCCACTAGGCAATACCCAACTGGGGACTCTGTGGGAGTTTCAACCCCACATTTCCCTTCCACACTGCCCTAGCAGAGGTTCTCCATGAGTGCCTCGCCCCCGCAGCAAACTTCTGCCTGGACATCCATGTGTTTCCATACATCTTCTGAAATCTAGGTGGAGGTTCCCAAACCCCAATTCTTGACTTCTGTGCACTCTCAGGCTCAACATTATATGGAAGTTGCCAAGGCTTGGGGCTTGCACCCTCTGAAGCCATGATCCAAGCTCTACATTGGCCCCTTTCAGCCACAGCTGGAGTGGCTGGGATGCAGGGCACCCTGGGCCTGGCCCATGAAATAATTATTTTCTTCTAAGCCTCCAGGCCTGTGATGGGAGGGGCTGCTGCAAAGATCTCTGACATGCCCTAGAGACATTTTCCCCTCGTTACTTATGCAAATTTCTGCAGGTGGCTTGAATTTCTCCTCAGAAAATGGGATTTTCTTTTCTATTGCATTGTTAGGCTGCAAATTTTCCAAACTTTTATTTTCTGTTTTCCTTTTAAAGCTGAATGCTTTTAACAGCACCCAAGTCACTTCTTGAATGTCTTGCTGCTTAGAAATTTCTTCTGCCAGATACCCTAAATCATCTCTCTCAAGTTCAAACTTCCACAAATCTCTAGGCCAGGGGCAAAATGCCACCAGTCTTTTTGCTAAAACATAGCAAGGGTCACCTTTGCTCCAGTTCCCAACAAGTTTCTCATCTCCATCTGAAACCGCCTCAGCCTGGATTTCATTGTTCATATCATTATCAGCATTTTGGTCAAAGCCATTCAACAAGTCCCTAGGAAGTTCCAAAGTTTCCCATGTTTTCCCGTCTTCTTCTGAGCTCTCTAAACTGTTCCAACCTTTGCCTGTTACCCAGTTCCAAAGTCACTTTCAAATTTTGGGGTGTCTTTTCAGCAGTGTCCCACTCTACTGATACCAATTTACTGTATTAGTCTGTTTTCAGGCTGCTGATAAAGATATACTTAAAACTGGGCAATTTATAAGAAAAAGAGGTTTAATGGACTCACAGTTCCACGGGGCTGGGGAGGCCTCACAGTCATCATGGAAGGTGAAGGGCATGTCTTACATAGCAGCAGAGAAGAGAGAATGAGAGAGCCAGGCAAAAGCAGTTTCCCCTTATAAAGCCATCAGATCATGAGACTTATTCATTACCATAAGAACAGTATGGGGAAAACCACCATCGTGATTCAATTATCTCCTACTGGGTCCCTCCCACAACATGTGGGAATTATGGGAGCTACAATTCAAGATGAGATTTGGGTGGGGATACAGCAAAACCGTATCACTAGGAAAGATGAGAAAATGAACACACAGTGTAGACAGCTGCCAGGATGGCCTCCGGTGATTCTCACCTTGCATTCTTATATTTCTTCTCTTACTGAATAGGGCTGGCTTATGTGAGATAAAAACTGTTTGTTGCTTTATGCCACTAAGTTTTGCAATATTTTTTTTCACAGCATTAATCAATGCACACACCTACCTACACTAACCCTCATCTTCTCTCTCATCTGCTCCTAAATATTTATTACTAATTTTAATATCAATATTTCAACATCACTGGGACTTATAAGCTTATATTTCGTTTTGTGGCCATAATATTTAATTTTCAGCCTTAGTTCTATATTTCAAGAGAAATATGAAAATTTCAGAGATCAGGAGTCCTGTTTACTATGAACTTTTTTCTTCTGAGTACTTAAGTTTTTAATTGTATTTAGCTGGCTGGATTTCATCAAGTAGTTTTTTTTTTTAAATTGGTTCATATATATTCTATTCCCAGCTGTACCACAGCTTGAGGCCAGTGTAATATTTTCTAACTTGCCTATGACTTGCTTTTTTAGTTTGAGTATCCATAATTTTTATGCATGAAATTTAGTAACTTCTCAAGACATAAATCAGTCAGTAAATATTCATCAAATTTTCCTTGAACAAGACATCTCCATATTTGCCTCTATATGATTAAATATTTTTCTGTTTCATAATTTCAGTTTCTTTTTCAAGAGTTCACAATACCAGTTAAGTATATGTGCAAGGCTAGGCAAAAGCATGGCCTCTTGAACCCAAACTGCTGGGTTCAAATTATAGATTGACCGTTGATTATCTTTTACAAGTATATAACCATTTGTGTGTGTGTGTATCAGTTTTCTATCTAAACATGAAGTAAGATTACCTACCTTTAGAAGATTTTGTAAATATTAAGTAATTAGTACATGTTAGGCATTTGTAAGAGAGGTAAGCACTGGTTTTCTTGTGTTTATTTTGTTTGATGTGCATTTAGCACCTTGTATCTGTAAATTTCTTGTTTCATCAAATTTGGGACATTTTTAGCATTTATTTATAAAAATATTTTTTCTGTTTCATTCTCTACTTTCCTTTTGGGATTCATATATGTTATAATTATATATCTGTTATAACTTTTGATATTTAACTGGTCCTGAGTCTCTGTTCTGTTTTCACCACATCTTTTCCCTCTAATGTATAATGGAAAATCCTTATTAACTGATATTAAGTTTACTTATTCTTTCCTCTGTTATCTCTTTCTTCTGCATTTGCGTCATTAAGTCTGCCCTCTGAAACTTTTAGTTCCAATATTGTATATTTCAGTTATAAAATTGCCACTTTGTTCATTTTACTTTCTGTGTCTGCTAGGATTTTATATCTCTTTACTCATCATGAGCATATTTTGTTTTACTTTCTTTAGAATAATTATAGGAGCTGTTTTTAAAATCATTGCCTGCTAGTTCCAAGATCTCTTTCATCTTGGGACTGATCTTGTTTGATTTTGTTTTTGATTGAAATGTCTTCCATTTTTTATATGTCAAGAAATTTTGAATTATATTCTGAACACTCTAACTATTAAGTTGTGGGGATTTTGCTATTTTTCTCCAATAATCATTGTTTCTTTTGTTTTATTGGGCTAGTATTTTGGCTGGGATTGAAATGTGAAGTCTGTTTCTTGAGTGGAAACTCTAGCATCAGTTATATTTCTTGATTTTTGCTGATCTGCTTTGAATCTATGCCACACATACATTGTCCAGGGGTGCTATGGTCTGAATGTGTCTTCCAAAATTCATGTATCTAAAACTTAGATACATGAACCTAGTGCAATAGTGTTGGGAGATAGGGCCTAATGGGACCTAATGGGAAATGTTTAGGTCATGAGGGTTCTGCCCTCATGAATAGATTATGTCACTATAAAAAGGGCTTGAGGGAGTAGGCTTTCTCTTCTGCACTTCTGCCATGGAAGAATATGGCATTCCTTCTGTGTGGAGGATGCAGTGCTCATGGTGCCATCTTGGAAGCAGAGAGACCAGACCCAAAGTTGTCAGGACCTTTATATTTGAACTTCCCAGCATCCAGAACTATTAGAAATACATATTTGTTCTTTATAAATTATACAGTCTATGGCAACTTGTTATAGCAGTACAGAATTGACTAAGATAAGGGGCCAATGAAAGATGTGGGTAGATGGCATTTGAGGATCATCTCTTCAATGGGCTTGTTTCTTTCAAATATTTCCATATTTTTACTTCTTACAGCATCCACGTTTTATCTGACTTCAGTTTTCTTCTCCCCTGAGCCAGAAAGACTATGATATTTTCACTGACATCTGCCTTGAGTGTGACATGCTAACAGCACTTAGCCTCAGGCTAAAAGCCATGAAAACAGAAATATTCTTTGTACAACTCCTCGTCTGTCCTCTTTGACGTATTCACATAGCACAAGAGGCTGCCTACTATTAATTCTCTAGTGTCTTCAGGAAATTGCCTTTTGCAGTATGTCTGGTTTTTACAGTTATTTTCCATGAGGAGAGCTGTCTGGTAGGGTATTACACTGTCAGTACAACAATCAGAAACCCCTCCCTTATTTAAAAAATCTGTTGGGGGGTTTTGAGTCAAGGTAATAATAGATAGGTGCTTGTTATGTTCTGAAGTTTGTGTCTTTCAAAATGTTGAAACCCTAACTCTAAGATGATGGTATTAGAAGGTGGGGCCCTTTTAGAGGTGATTTGTTCATACATAGAATTAGTTCCCTTAGAGGGAGGTATCACATTACCCAACTTCAAACTGTACTACAAAGTCACAGTTACTAAAACAGCATGGTACTAGTACAAAAACAGACATATAGACAAATGGAACAGAATAAAGAACCCAGAAATAAAGCCATGCACATATAATTATCTGATCCTTGACAAAGTAAAAAATATAAGTAATAGGGAAAGGACTTTCTATTCAATAAATGGTGCTGGGATAATTAGCTATCCATATGCAGAAGAATGTAACTGACCCTTATATATCACCATATAGAAAAATTAGCTCAAGACGGATTAAAGACTTAAATGTAAAGACCTAAAACAATGCTGGAAAAAAATCCTAGAAAAAAACTAAAAAATACTTTCCTGGACATCAGCCTTGGCAAAGAATTTATAACCACTTTCTCAAAAGCAATTGCAATAAAAACAAAGATTGCTAAGTGGGACCTAATTAAAGTAGGTGTTTCCACATGACCATGTAAACAGACAACCTACAGAATAGGGGAAAGTATATTCAAAGTATGCACCTTAGACCTTTGGTCTAATATCCAGAATCTATTAGGAACTTAAAATAATCAACAGGTGAAAAACAAATAAGCCCATTAAAAAGTGGGCAAAAGACATGAACAGATAATTCTAAAAAGAAGACATACGAATGCCACCAAACATACGAAAAAAATGCTCCACATCACTAATCAGAGAGATGCAAATCAGAACCACAATGAGATACCATCTCACACAAGTCAGAATGTCTATTATTAAAAAGTCAGAAAATAACAGATGTTGACAAGGATGTAGAGAAAAGGGAATGCTTATGCATTCCTTATTATGAAAAAAAAGAGCCTGTTTGCACCTGCCCTATGAAGTTGCAGTGAGAAGACATCTATCTATGAAGGAAAGAGGCTCACATCAGACACTGAATCAGCTGGTACCTCGATCTTGGGCTTCCCAAGCTCTAGAAGAGTGAAAAATAAACTTCTTTTGTTTATAAGCTACCCAGTCTGTGGTATTTTGTTATGGTAGCCCAAATGGAATAAGACAATATTTTTTTACTCTACCATATTTAACTAGAAGTTCTTCCAATTTAATTTATTTTAACAAAGGACAAAAACACACCTACTTTACTGTTCTTGCTCTCCCTTTGTAAATCTCCTTATAGTAAACCCAAGACAAGGTTGTTTTTGCTGTATCTTTATTTGAAAGCAGAGTCTTTCCACCATGATGTGTTATAAGAGCACATCTCGAAGAACCAGTGGGGAGTATATTATTAGGCAGAACTGGACCACTTGTCAACTGGGTGACATTGGGCAAGTTATTTAATTAGGGTATACCTCAGTTTGTATAAGAATTTGGGACAATAATATTTACTCCAAAGAATGGTGTTGAGAATTAAATGAGATGATGAATGCAAGACTTCCAAAAAAAAGTGTAGGTAATCAGAAAGTGCTGACTTGTTAAACTTTTTTCAAATTATGTTCATTCCTAAATTCTTCCCGGACTCTTTTAGTTACTTATAATCTATTCCTGCTTTTTTTGTGTAATATATCCCATTTTATTTATAACTTTCTATGGTTCTGGTCTTATTACCTGGTATTATAGTTATCTGAAATTTTAGTTTATCTTCCTCATTATGTTTTAAGCTCCTTCAGGACAGCGACAGATTTCACTTATTTGTGTGTGGCCTTAGTGGCTTGCATAGACTAGAAATACTCAACAAGTATTTGTAGAATTGACTTAGCTTTCCTGAATTGCCATTTCATCAACATTATATCATTTCCTCAAGAGTCATTGTAAAACTCAGTATCTGTTTTTAAAATGCATGAAAAATTCTTAGTTACATTGACTTTTCCTTTGCTTTGATCTTTCTTCAGTGTTTAAAAATAAACTTAAAGATTTGACTTGAAACTCTCGAGATTCAAAAGCACACATAAATCAGTTTTATCTTGAATTCATAATGGCAAATGTCTCCACATTAACTTCAAATGTTATAAAAGGTTTGTAATCAAGGACCTGAAATGTCAACAGAATAGTTTTTTTCTTTAATCAAATATTTAAAATAATTGACTAGATGGTACACAGTAAATTCATGCTTTTTCCTTTTTTCACTTTGCAGATACACTTCATTTTATTTATCTACAGGAATGTTGTCTCTCCCACTGCACACTCTTCAGTATGTCTGCCCAGCACAAAACATGCCTCATCCTCAGATAATAGGAGTAGAAAAATAATTTCAGCAATGCCAAAACGATTATTTATCTTAGAAATTTGAATCTTGAGTTGGTACATAGGAGGAAAAAAAGCAGTTAAAACAAAGTAACTTATAGCAGTGTGACTCAGATAGAGAGAGACCATGAGCACTTTCTACTAAGGCCCCTTGTATTTTTTTCTTGAAGCTTGATTAGTAAGCTCTACCTTTGTTGCAGTTAGATACTTAGGATCCTGCCAAGTAACTTTTTTTTGAAGCCTAATACAAATTCATTTATTTTGCTTTCAACCAAAAACAATATGGAATCTTTTAAAAAATTGCCTTAAATATTGTGCTCTTTATACACAATGACATATTACAACTAGAATTTTTCTTGGTTCTGGTACTTGAATAAAAGTCTTGTTTTTCTTTTCCTCTGTTCTATTCTTTTGCTTCTGCTAGTGATCATAAGCCAGTTGCTCAAAGATCACTGTGGAAAAGGCTTAAGAAGGAAGAGCACCAGAGGGAAATTACCATCTGGAGACAAAATGACACTGGGAACTTGGAGGAAAACGTTCAGGCACTGTATGAGGAAGCAGAACACTGGTTGTAGGTTGTGTGTCGATGGTTTTCTATGAGTAAATGCCCTGAAAATGTATGTGACTAAGCACCATAATGTGGATTTCTGAAAGCTGAATGACTTAAAGAAAAATCTGCTTATTTCTAAAAAAATCAACAAGTGGTTTCTTTTAGCAAGTTCTTAAATTTCTGTAAGGCATGAATGATCTATTATGTAAGGGAAGTGTTTCAATACAGGTATTCTGTCCTTAAGTGTCATGGAAACCAAACATCCTATAATGCAAAGCTCTGCTGAGTGCAGATCTGTCCTGCTTTCACTACTCTCTTCCATATTTATAATGTCTCTAGTCATAGTTTATGTGAATAATAAAGGCTGTGGAGTCCCCTGGAATTCTTATTTAATATGCTCCCATTTCCTTAATTATTAAAAGTTTTACACTTTCATAAGAGATGCTTAGTTGCTAGAGCCTCTCCATACACTAATTCCCAGAAGATGCTTAAGACATGAGTCCCAGGAAGGTATCCATTGCAGGAATTCTGGATAGGACTGTGAGCTTATGGACAGACGTTGATGCAAACTGACTTGAGACAGTGCAACCGTTAAGGTCCCTTTAGAAAATATTGGTAGCTGCAAAATTTTGGGGGGAGATGCAGTTTATATATTTATCCACAACATTATTACTAGTTTATAAATAAATGTAAATCTCAAACCAAATTATTAAACAAACACAGTTTACCAAGTATGAACAAAACTGTGAAAATTTGATAACATTCCCACTCTCAGTCTTTTCAAGTGCCCTTCTGAAGACCACCTTGCTTAAAACGTTTACTTGAAACAATTGTAACAATAATCTGGAGGCAAGATTTGGCTAATACTATATCTGCCATCACAAAAACAGAATTCTCCACTGCACTGTCTGGACTCCAGTGCAAGTAAGATCTAAGCCTCAAGCTTTGTGTCCAAAGATCCTTTCATGCAAGAGTGGGAGGTATCTCTAAATCTTTAGACAACACTCATATCTTAAATACCACTACTGTTACCAATAAGGACCTATTTGTAATATTCATTATGCGTTCATACAAGCATGATTTTCACAAATGAAGCCCCATTTCTTATATGCATTATTTTAATCAGCAAAAATCTAGCACTGACAAGATAAAAAGATAGCTGAAGTCCTTGTAGTACATTTCTCTGAAGTGTGGACTTTCTGTTACATGCTAGGTGATCATTCCTGGAAAGTGAATTACCGATTAAGGGTATAAATTAAACTAAATAACACATAGATAATATCACACATCAATGTTGATATATTTTAAAGTAAATTAAAGGTAGGCAAGTCACTATTCACAATAGCAGAAACATGGAATAAACCCAGGTGCCCGTCAACAGTGAATTGGATAATGAAAATATGGTACATATGCACCATGGAATACTACACAGCTATAAAAAGAATGAAATCATGTCTTTTTGCAGCAACATGGATGCAGCTGGAGGCCATTATCCTAAGTGAACTAACGCAGAAACAGAAAACCAAATACATGCTCTCGCTTATAAGGGAGCTAAACATTGGGTACATGTGGACACAAAGATGGGAACAAGACACTGGGAAGTACTAGAGGAGTGAGTAAGGGGAGGAATTAAAAAAATACTTGTTGGGTATTGTACTTACTAACTTGGTGACAGATTCATTCATACTCCAAATCTCAGCATCAAGCAATATACCTTTGTTAAAAATCTGCACATGTACCCCCGATTCTAAAATAAAAGTAAAAAAGAATAAAAAAATTAAAAAATTCAAATGTGCATTTGTTATTCTGAAATTTTCGGGGATTATAAGTTTAAAAAGTTCAGGCTCAGGCCAGGCATGGTGGCTCACACCTGTAATCCCAGCACTCTGGAAGGCCAAGGCAGGCCAATTGATTGAGCTCAGGAGTTCCCAGCTTTGGCAACATAGCAAAACGTTTCTACAAAACACACAAAAAATCAGCAGGATGTGGTGGCATGTGCCTATAGTCCCAGTTACTTGGGGTGCTGAGGTGGGAGGATTGCTTGAGCCCAGGAGGCTGAGGTTGCAGTGAGCCAAGATTGCACTACTACACCCCAGCGTGGGTGACAAAGTGAGACCCTGTCTCAAAAAAAAAAAAAAAAAAAAGTTCCGTCTCAGGGATATTGCAGGATTCAAGACTAGTATTTTAGCCATATTGAGATTTAAGTAATTTTGCATCATAATGAGGAAACAAAAACAACTGTGGAGTAGTAGCTCCAGAATTTCTGACTCTATTTGGAAGGAGGGTCTAGGAAACTTGTATGGAAGCTCTGTTTGCATAACAGGCCACTTTTTTACTTGGATATTATGCTTATTTGGATGGTTTTAACATGAGATTATGGGTGATCTGGCTTTGGTATTTTCACCGGCCAAACTTGTGAAATATAACTCTTTAAAAAGCTGGGGTGGGTGTGTGTTTTGTTTTTAATAATTCATCTGTGATATGTATAAGGCATTTATACCACATTTAAACATTTTTTGAATGTTCGATAATTTTAATCTATAAGAGAGACTGAATTATTTGATGAATGGGAAGCTTTATTGCAGAGTTGATTTGAGCTGCACATGACAGTAAGAGATTGTAAAAGTTCATTTTCTATAACACTAAACATTAGTGTATACTAGGATCTAAACATAATGGCAGGTCTAATAACAAGTATGTTTCTAGTCTAACAATATAGTATTATTTTATATTCATAATATTTGTTTTTTCTAAGAAAGTAGTAAATTGGAGTGTAACACAATGATCAATCTAAGTGTTGCCATAACATTTATAGTTTCATTAGCCAATTATAATCTTTGATTGTGATTTTTGAAAGCTATTTACAAGGACAGCTTAACCAGTATAACACTTCACTTTTTCATCTATACAATTACGATTCTCTCTTGAAAGAAAATTGCACTTGTAAATCATTGATGATGAAAGAATCTGTAAGTTCTTCCTTAGGCTGCAAATTATAATGAAATTTTTAAACATATGGTTGTCAATTAGTGTGCTTTTTTCCTTTTAAAATAAACACTTCTGCCTTAAAATCTTGCTCTTTTCTTTAGAAACTGAAGCCATTTGTTCTTTGTTTTTAAAGTCTTTAATCTTAAAACCTATTTTAAATTTCAAAAGGCTTAAAGCTTTTATGTGGTCCCTTGAGCTTAGGCAAGAAATAGATTTTGGGATCACTAACACATGGAAGAGATTGGATAAGATCATCCTGAGAGAGAAAATGTAATGAGAAAGAATAGGACAGAGGAAAGAGCTCTGAGGGATGCCAGCATCTAGAAAAAAGGAAGAAAAGGAGTTCACAATAAGAGAGAAGGGAAATTTGGATATTATGACATCTTGAATGCCAGGGAAAAAGATGAGTCACTGTTTTACATTTCTGGTTAGGTTATAGAAGGTTGAAAAGACCATTGATTTCATTGTATCTATGGATAAACTAAAAATAATGTTTGATATGGTTTGGCTGTGTCCCTACCCAAATCTCATTTTGAATTCTAGTTCCCATAATCCCCCATGTGTCATGGGAGGGACGTGGTGGGAGGTAACTGAGTCATGGGGGTGAATGGGGGTGGTTACCCCCATACTGTTCTCATGATAGTGAGTGAGTTCTCGCAAGATCTGATGGTTTTATAAGGGGCTTTCCCCCTTTTGCTCGGCACTTCTCTCTCCTCCCACCATGTGAAGTAGGATGTGTTTGCTTCCCCTTTTGCCATGATTGTAAGTTTCCTGAGGCCTCCTAAGCCCTGTGGAACTCTGAATAAATTAAACCTCTTTCCTTTATAACTTACCCAGTCTTGGGCAGTTCTTCAAAACCCAGCGTGAGAACGTACTAACACAATGTTTGTATTTTAAGTCATCAAAGAGTTGTAGAATCAAATAACTCTAAAGAAACTGAATTCCAAAGTTAGATAAACTTATCTAGATTATCACAAGTCAATGGCCACTTGCATTCCGAGGGTAGTCTGGGGATCTGTTTCCCTTTGTCCCAACAATTTGAGAAAGAAAATTATTAGGACAAATGGAAAACAATCAAGCTAGGCTGACATAATGGATCGAAATCTGAAAGAAATGTAAGAGCCCTGCCTTCTCATCAATTTTCTCCTATGGGAATTTTGCTGAATAAACTCACACTTGCTGTGAAGCTAAAGCTGCCCTCAAAAATATATTAAGAATATCTGCAATGCAGAATTTATTGGATTGGATTAATAGCAGACTGAATTAAATAGAAGAAATTATTAGTGACAGGCCAATAGAAATAATAAAACTGGAGTACATAAAAAGATATTTTTAAAAGTATCTTTTTAATCTAATTTAAAAATTATCATTTTAACAGAACTGAACAGAAAAGCAAATATCTGAAAGAAAATATTGACAGTCTAGTATGCATGTAATTGGCGTCCCAGGAGAGCAAATGGAGAATGAGGTAGAAATATATATATGAAGAGAGACTAGCCAATAAATTTTAAACAATTTAAAATTTCAAATTTTTAAAAAAGCAACTGGTTAAAAATCTGAAATCATAGAACTAAAAGGCTTAGTGAACACCAGGCAGAGTAATTACAAAGAAAATCTTGCCTGGGTACATCATAGTCAAACTATTTAAAACCAAAGATAAAGAGAAAGACCTTACAAAACACCTTAGGTATGAATGAGAAATGACTAGCTACAAATAATGAGGGAAGCCAGAAGACAATGGAATAACCTTAAAATGCTAAAAGAAAATCAATACATACTTCTTTATCTAATAAAAGTATTGGTCCATTTGCAGGTGAAATGAAAATGTTTTTAGACAGCAAAACATAAGATTATTCATCACTAGCAGGAAAACATGAAGAATACAAAAATTAAGAAAGCTTCTTTAGGATGAAAAGAAGTAAGCCCAGATGGAAGACTGGATCTCCATAAAGAAAATGGAGAGCACAAAAAAGGGTAAATATGTGGTTGAATATTTTAAAACATTAAAAAAATTTTTTTAGCTGTTTAAAGCAAATACAGTAACAATGCATTGTGGAATTTAAAATAATAAAGAAGTAAACTATATAACAATAGCACAATGGGAAAGGAGACATATATAAGGTCCTTACATTGTTTTTGAAGTTGTATACTATTAACTTGGGGTTCATTGTGATAAAATAAGAATTAATATTGTAATCTGTAAGTAATCACTTAGAAGCAATATGCAATGAAAAAGCCAACAGAATAGATAAAATGGTATACTAAAACTATTCAAATAATATATAAAAAGCCATGAAATGTGGAGCAAAGAAAAAGAAAAAGAGAAAGGACAAACAGAAATCAGCTAGCAAGGTGGAAAACACAAGTTTAATCATATCAGTAAT
Source organism: Pan paniscus (assembly GCF_029289425.2). Classification (NCBI taxonomy): domain Eukaryota; kingdom Metazoa; phylum Chordata; class Mammalia; order Primates; family Hominidae; genus Pan; species Pan paniscus. Next base: position 117,641,770 of record NC_073252.2, read on the forward strand.
TACATTAAATATTAATAGAATAAAAACTCCACTTAAAGTACAGAAAATATCAGGTTGGATTTAATTTAAAAACAAGACCCGACAAATCAGTTTATAATTGGATGTTCTTTTATAATCCAGCCTAACATTATCTAGCCTTCAAACATAAGAATGCAAAGAGTTTGGAAATAAAAGGATTAGGAAGCTTATAATAAAAAGATTAATGTAGCTATATTAACATCAGATAAAGTGGATTTCAAGCCAATAAGTATTACCAGGAATAAAGAAAACATTTCATAATAACCAAAGGGTCAATTCATTGGGAAAACATGATAATTCTAAATGCAAATGCCCCTAGTAACACAGATTCAAAATATTTGAGATAAAATTAAACAGAAATAAAAGGGATAATAGACAAATCCATAATCATAGCTGAAGATTTTAACTCTCCTCTTTCAGAAATCTGTAAATGAAGTGTAAAAAAAAAAAATCAACGAGTATATGGTGGATTTGAATAATACTGTCAAGCAGCTTGATGAAATTGAAATGTATAGAACAACATACTCAGTAATTGCAGGATACATGTTATTTTTAAATGCATTCAAAACACTCGCCAAAATAGGCCACAAACTGGGCCATAAATTAAGTTGCAAAACATTTCAAAGGATTGAAATCATGCCGAGTATATTCTCTGACTTAAATGAAACTAGAAATCAGAGTTTAAATAATAACTGGGAAATCCTCAAATATTTGAAAATTAAGAAATAACTTTTAAAATAAACCATAGGAGATATCATAAGGGAAATTTAAAAATATTTTAGATCAAACAAGGATGAAAATACAACATATCAAATTTTGTGGGATGCAGCTAAAGCCTTGATAAGAGAAGGCATTTTAATACTACATGCAAATATTAGAAAGAAAAATAATTTTATTTAAAAAATTTAATCTTCCACTTCAGAAAGCTAGATAGAAAAGAGCAAATTAAACTCCATGGTTGTAGAAGAGGAAATGACAATGATGAGAACAGAAATCAGTGAAACAGAAAACAGATGAACAATAGAGAAAACCAACAAATCCAAAAGTCAATTCTATGAAAAGATTAATACAAATTTCTAATCCCCTAGCAAGGCCAGTTAAGAAAAAGTAGAAAATATAAATTATCAATATCAGCAGTAAAATGAGATACATGACTACAGATTTAAAAGAATAAGAATAAACAGGGAATATTATAAACAATTTTACTCCAGTAAGTTTGACAACTTGGGAAAAATGTATATATTCCTTGATAAATACAATTGTTTGAAACTAATCCAAAAATAAATAGAAACTATAGAAGTCTCATATCGGTTAATAAAGTTGAATCTACAATTAAAAACATTTCCACAAAGCCCAGATGGCTTTATTAATGAAGTCTACCAAACAATAAAGGAAGAAGCAATACATTCTATACAAGCTCTTTCAGAATATACAGGAAGAGAAAATGCCTTCCAACTAGCTTTATGAGGCCAGAGAACCCTGAAACCAAACTTGGCAAGTGCAAGAGAACAGGTCCCTGGGTGGCCTTGGCTGACCCAGTTCTTCCTCCCGTTGCTTGCAATTCTCTTGCTGAATGTCCTGAGAATACAACATCCTAAGATAAGGACGAAATGCCTGGAAAAAATCCAGGTTATGTCTTTGATCCTCTGCATTAGTCCATTTTCATGCTGCTGAGAAAGACATACCTGAGACTGGGCAATTTACCAAAGAAAGAGGTTTAATTGGACTTATAGTTCTACATGGCTGGGGAGACCTTACAATAATGGCTAAAGGCAAGGAGGAGCAAGTCACATCTTATGTGGATGGTAGCAGACAAAGAGAGAGCTTGTGCAGAGAAACCCCCATTTTTAAAACCATCAGATCTCTTGAGACCCATTCACTATCATGAGAACAGCGCAGGAAAGACCTGTCCCCATGATTCAGTTGTCTCCCACTGGGTCCCTCCCACAGCATGTGGGAATTATGGGAGCTACAAAATGAGATTTATGTGGGGACACAGAGCCAAACCATATCATTCTGTCCCTGGCCCCTCCCAAATCTCCTATCTTCACATTTCCAGTTTCCAGTTTCCAGTTTAAAAATCAGTCATGCCTTCCCAACAGTCCCCCAAGTCTGAACTCATTTCAGCATTAACTCAAAAGTCCACAGTCCAAAGTCTCATCCTAGATAAGGCAAATGCCTTCTGCCTATGAGCTGGTAAAATCAAAAGCAAGTTAATTACTTCCTAGATTCAATAGGGGTATAGCCATTGGGTAAATATAGCTATTCCAAGTGGGAGAAATTGGCCAAAACAAAGGGGCTACAAGCCCCATGCAAGTCAGAAATCCAGTGGGACAGTCAAATCTTAAAGTTCCAAAATGATCTCCTTTGACTCCATGTCTCACATCCAGGTCATGCTGATGCAAGAGGTGGGTTCCCATGGTCTTGGGCGGTGCTATCCCTGTGGCTTTGCAGGGTACAGCCTCCCTCCCGGCTGCTTTCACAGGCCGACATTGAGTGTCTGAGGCTTTTCCAAGCACAGGATGCAAGCTGTCAGTGGATCAACCATTTTGGGGTCTAGAAGACGGTGGCCCTTTTCTCACAGCTCCACTATGTGGTGCCCCACTGGGCACAGGTACCAATGGTATTAAAAAGCTGTAGAGACACATTTAAAATTTATACATTCTACTCTATTTTATTTATTCCTGAAAGCACTGAGAAAAATACAAAAATGCTGCATAAATTAAAATAAGATCAGCACTGAAAAGCATCCATTGGAAGGAGGCCATTGATTGCCTTCTTTGAGAATAATAAATGTGAAATCAGTTTAGATAGCATAGAGAGAAAGAGATGGAGACACTGAATATAGTTAATTCTTTTAAGAAGATTAGCTATGAGGAAAAGGAAAACAGATTTGATGGCAGTAGGAGGGAAACGTGCACATTTATTCTTTAGGGCCAGAAGGGAAAGGATGCCTCATAGATCTGAAATTCTTTTAATTTATAGTTATTATTGGAAAAACTAAAAAATCAGAATATTCAAAGCATTTCCTTTTTTGTACAGTTTTAGATTTACAGAAAATTTAAGGGTATAATAAAGAGTAGTAGCATCGAGTTCCATATACCTGCTTTTGCTTTCCCCTGCCCCCACCCCACCCTGTATAGTTTCCCTTATTATTAATATCTTATATTAGTGTGGTACGTTTGTTACCATTCATGAACAAAATTGCTATATTATTATTAACTGAAGCTCATGGTTTATATCAAGTTTCAATCTTTCCATTGTACAGTTTTATGAGTTTTGGAAAATGTGAAAAATGCATGATGTCATATATATATATTAATACCATAACAGTTCAATGCAGAATAGTTTCAGCATCCTAAAAATTGCCTGTGCTTCACCTATTCATCCCTTCTCCAACCCTCTTTTTTTTTTTTTTTGAGGCAGAATCTCTCTCTCTCTCACCCAGGCTGGAGTGAAGTGGCACGATCTCAGCTCACTGCAACCTCTGCCTCCCAGGTTCAAGTGATTCTCCTGCCTCAGCCTCCTGAGTAGCTGGGATTACAGACGCGTGCCACCACTCCTGGCTAATTTTTGTATTTTTAATTGAGACTAGGTTTCACCATGTTGGTCAGGCTGGTCTTGAACTCCTCACCTCAGGTTATCCACCCACCTCAGCCTCCCAAAGTGCTGGGATTACAGGCGTAAGCCATCGCGCCTGGCTCCTCTTTTTGTTTATAAATAGAAAAATTACCAAACTATCTCCAATCCTTAGAACCCCTGGTAACCAATGATCTTTTTACTGTCTCTACAGCTTTACCTTTTCCAGGATGTTACATAGTTGGAATCATACTTCTTTTATCTTAAAAGTTAGTTCTGCACATTTGCAGTCAATCTTTTCTTTTACCCCCAGCGTCAGACAACTACTGATCTGTTTTCTGACTCCATAGTTTGTCTACTATAAAAATTTGTATACATATAATTATACAATATGCAGATCTTTAAAATGGCTTTGTTATTAGCATATTTATCAATTTCATCTGTTTGTTGCATGTATCAGTAGTTTGTTCTTTTTAATTGTTGAGTAGTACTCCATGCTATATATTTATTTACTGCAGATTTTGGAAGAACCATTCTTGTTGTATGTATTTTTTAGGTTCCAAAAATTTGTTACTGTTGTCACCTCTCTTCTTGTGAATTTCTGTCGTTATAACATGCAGTTATAGTGAAGCTTTTGAGACACTGAAATTGAAGGTGTCTGCTAAAGCTACTCTTTAAACTCAGAAGTTTTTTTTTCCTTTACTTCATAAGGTGATAGGTGAAGACTTGTCCCATCATTTTACTGTGAGGAGAATAATTACTATGACATTTCAAGTATGTAAAATTAAAATATATCTAATGAACTTCGTGTGTCTTTTTATATATTTTAATAATTAATTATTTTGATGAATGCAGAATATTTTCATGACAACAAGCAAATTATCTTTGCCACAATTATTACATTTAATGGTAACTACTAATCATCTAATGAAATTTAGCCACAATACTGGTGGTATCCACACAGCACCTATTCCTTTATTTTATTTTATTTTATTTTATTTTTGAGACAAGGTCTCACTCTGTCACCCAAGCTGGAGTGCAGTGTGGCAATCATGGCTCACTGAAGCCTCGAACTCCTGGGCCCTAACGATCTTCCCACCTCATCTTCCAAGTAGCTAAGAATACAGGTGCTTGCCACTGTGCCCTGCCCATATTCCTTTTAAACATTTTCAAATCTTCTCTTCTAATTGATTATTGCCCTCATAAGAAAAAATTATATCTTTATCACAATTGTAAATGCAGTAAAACCTACAATAAGACTGTACTTGCTTCGGGTACTCCTTATATGTCTGATGAAAGCACTAACTTTATTGTGCATGCATCTTAAAAAGGAAAAGCTATCAAGGTTGAAGGGCATCATACTCAAATGACTTGTATTTCATAGTTTAATAATTGATAGATAATCCAGAGAACCACTTCCATACCATTTTTAAAGCCAGCAAAATTATATAAAACCTTAGAAGAACTATTATGGTTTTCTTTTATGGAATTCTTATTAAAACAATCCACCTGATTATCATCTATGCACTTAGGCAAAATAAAAGCTTACTGGCATTATGTGTGACACAGTTCTGAGCTCTCAATTTTTCCAATTGTTGTGCCAAAACTATTTTAAAATGGTACCTGAGCCTAGCATTGCTTAATATTTTCCTTGGATCTTACTTGGTAAAAGATAGGTTTATGTTTTCAAGCCTGCCCCGTAATTTTTGTTTTCAATTGAGTTTAATATGAATGTTTAAAACTTGCATGATGACCAATTGTAACAAGAATACTATGTTAAAACCTGAGAATTTTTGGCTTTAAAAATGAAACTAAAATAAATAAAGTGCAGAGATTGACTTTATATTACTTAAATAGCTTTTTTTAATTTTTAGAAATTAGACTTGAGATTCATCAATTCATGTTGAAAAAATTGGAATTATTTAATTTTTTCAGAGACAATATTTAAAACTTTTTTTCAAATTAGAAGGCTATTGTAACTGAAGAGTATGATGCAATCCAATTTTGTAACTTTCTGGTTTTTTTCTTTATTAGACCCAATTTGTGCTGTTTGAATAAATAACTTCCTAAAGAATTATTTTACTCAAAGTGAGGTCTGAAAATGTATAACAAGTTACCTGATTGTCTTACTATTTTGAAACATAATTGGTTTGATTTATAAAACCCATTGATTTTATTTAATGGGTTTGCTGTTTCTCAGCATAGTCTGCCTTTTTAAAAAGATCAGTTTATTAAATTTCCCCCCAGAAACCGTAGATATAAGAGTGAGGTAAAAATAATGTTGATAATGAAAATAATATTTAGTTGAAAATAACTGAAGTGGGTGATAGCATAGGCTTCTTCCTTCTCTGGCATATCAGAAACAACAGTATGGTTGAGTAAGAGTAACAGGTAACATAAGTTATGACAACTTACTGTGTCAGAAACCATTTTATGAGCTTTATATGTAATAAATCATCTTCACAAGGTACATAATATCACCATCACCTCCATTTCATAGATGAAGAAACTGAGGCGAGTCATTTGGCTGAAAAGATGTGAAACTGGGCTGAGTATCAAGATAGTGTGGCTCTGGAGTCCACAAGCTTAACCATCTCTCCAAATTGCTGCTATAAAGGATAATTCTCCAGAAAAAATGTGAAAGAAATTATACAAAGGAAAGATTTCTTTCAAAAAAAAAAAAGATGAATAATGATAATGAAATAAAACATAGCAATCATAATGGAGCAAGAATCAAACCAAATGACGCAAGCTCAATGTGGCTCTAGTTTACTAAGTCACCAAGCAGTACTATTGTGATATGTTAATCTTATTTGACTCATAAACAATAATAACTAAAATAAAGTCATCAATAACTATAATAAAGCAAATGTCTCTCATTAAAATCAAGAAGAGATTTCATTCTTACTAGTTTTTCATTTTAATTATTTGTTCTACTAACAGTGTTGTGATGGTAGAGGCAGGATGGAAGTGGAAGGAATTGGAGAATCATTTAATATTGAAATGGTTTTTAGACATCCAAATACAGATGTCAGGTAAGCTGTTGGATTAATGTAACTCAAACTCAGAGGAAAAGTCTGGGCTGGAAATATAAATTTGGGGATCATTACAATGGTATTTAAACTCATGAAATTAGTTGATATTATCCAGAAACAGGGTGAAAAAAAGAGAAAGAAGTCTCATAGTAGGGTAAGAGGAGAAGTCAGTAAAGGAGACTAAGAAATAGCAGCCACGGAACAGTGGGGAATGCATGAGTGTAGGGACACAGAAAAGGAAAGTGAGCATGGTCAAATATGCTTAAGGCTGCTGACAGTTAGATTATGTGAAGTCTGTCTACTGGGCTGAGCAGCATGGAAGTCACTGGTGAATTTAGAGAGCAGTTTCATTGGAGTGTGGAGATAGAAGCTAAGTTCATGTGGGTGGAAAAATTGTGGTGAAGTGAGGTTAGAGAGATCATGAGTAGGCTAATTCTACCACACTTCCTATAGTTATTCTCATTAGAAAAGCCCAACTTTAATCACTGCCCTCCTCATCCCTATGAAACCATCTCTATGGAAACACATGATACTATCATATTTTCTGTATTTCTTTAACTCTCATTTGTTCATCTAGTTCATCTTTTCCTTCAAAATCCCTCTTTGGAGAACTCATTTTCTATGGCCATAAGCATCGCCTACTTTTTCAACCACTTCTTCAAATGTTGTCTGTCTCTACCGTCTCACCTTACCTTTGCCTTGTCTGAAGACAGTGCTTTCCCAGCAGCCCTCTTGGCTGAAGTTGTTTATTATGTCTCCAATGCGTAGGGGCCTAGAGTGAGATCATTATTCATGTTCACTATTGCCATTTCCAGGCAATACTCCTGCTCTTTTAATGGTTATGCTACCTGGCCGTATTACACATTTCTCTTCTTACTGCCACATTTACTGATTTCCTTATCACTCATATAAATTCGCTAACATTTCAGAATGTGTGAATGGTTTCTTTTAATTTTTTTCAAAAATCTTCTCAAATAGATAATAGTTATCCAAAAATCAAAGTTAAAAATATTTTTGTCTACTTTTCTTAGAAGGTAAGAAATTTAGCAGTCCTCTCATCATCCTTCTCCCTCCCCACCCCGTGCCCAATTTTGACTAACAGGGTCTACAAATCCCATCACAGTGGCCTTTGGCACCTGTGATCAGGTTCATTCTGTGCTACTCTTTTCCTTATTTTTGTATCCTTAGGCTGTTCTTTCTACCCGCAAGAGTCTTCCTAATCTAGTTTCATCCTACTTTTTAAATCTAGGACGTACTACTCAGATCTCTGTTCAAATGTCCTTTCCTAAGGGAAGCCTCCTTTGACTCCCCAGACTAGGTCAGGTGCCCATCAGTTGGTCTCAGTGCCAAAGGGTATGATGATTTTGAGTGAGCTTCAGAGTATCATACAGATGGGCTCCAGCCCAGTCCTAGGTAGAAGGAACATGAAGAAGGCAAGAGTAAGAGCAAGAGCTAAAAGATTGATTTGGTCTTCTCTATTTGAGATTGAAAGCATAACATGCATTTCTTTTTCTTTTTTTTTTTTCTTTTTTTGAGATGGAGTCTCGCTCTGTCGCCCAGGCTGGAGTGTAGTGGTGCAATCTTGGATCACTGACAGCTCCACCTCCCGGGTTCATGGCCATTCTCCTGCCTCAGCCTCCCGAGTAGCTGGGACTACAGGTGCCCGCCACCATGCCCAGCTAATTTTTTGTATTTTTAGTAGAGACGGGGTTTCACCATGTTAGCCAGGATGGTCTCAATCTCCTGACCTCGTGATCCGCCCGCCTCGGCCTCCCAAAGTACTGGGATTACAGGCGTGAGCCACTGCACCCGGCTCATGCATTTCTTTTTAAAGAGGTATTGAATATAAACTATAAATAGTAAAAGGTATTATATATATAATTCATCAATAAAATACCTTTTAAGAATCTAACACTTAGATGATTATTCATTCGGTTATTTAAACCTTCAGGTTAAGGACCTCCTTCATAAAAACATGGTTGGATAGGGTTTAGGTTATCTTTAAGTAGCAAAACTGTAGGAGTCTTACATGTAAGCTCTTCTGTCTTTGATGACCCCAAGACTCTTGTGTTTTTCTCCTAGAAATATTATTTGGGGCCAGAATACAACTCAAAGCAATGTTGTTTCAGCTATATCAGAGAGTAAAGATTTTGATTATGAAATTATCTGCTTCTTTAACTGTCTCAGGATGTTATCTCTGAAAAGCAAGTTAACATATTTTCTACATAGAAGACACCAAAAATAGACATGTATGGGAGAATAATGTGCCTGCTGAAAAAACTGGGGGAGCTAATCTAGTGCTTCAGAAAATAGAGAGAAACTGTATTGTAACTTTTTGGTTATAAAAATTTTCCACATGCTTATTTTCATTTCTAAATTACAAAGTATTTTGACAAAGCGAGATTTTCTCTGAATTTGTAATCTACTTTGGCTTCATGAAACATTAATTTATTTCTAAATATACCTTTAACCCTAAGAACATTTAAACCCCAGTCTCTTTAGGGCAATAATTTTCCATTTGAAGTGGCTCTATTAAGTTTTGATTCATTGAATTTGACTAAAAAGATCAAGTGCCCAAGAAATTGTAGAATCTATAATTTTAGATAATCTTTTAATATTAAAATACTTTCCTTTCATATATTCATAAACTCATGATTCAATAACTTGCCGTAATTTCTAAATATTTTATATATTATTCACCCATCATCTCAAATCTGTTAAGTAGTTCCTTAGTAAAGATAGGTGATATGTTGGGTAATGACTAGGTTTATTGTTTAGCGTTACAAAACTTGAAAATGAATCTACCTTTAGGATTATTTTCTGCCTATGAATAGGTGCCAATGGCGACAATAAACCTCTGGATACCAGAATGATTAATTAGTGAGATGGTCTCTGGAGGCCCTCCCTATCAGTCCTCAGCCCTGACTTCTGATAAAGTCCTCTAAACTAAAACCTTTCTCTGCTTTGCAAATGTAAAATTCTTTTTATTTTAGAAATTGGTCATGTATTTCAAGAGTTTGATTTAATGTATCTGGTTGTCTATTTAACTTTTTCTGCTGAATATAAGATAGGTCAAGACAGAGACTCAATTGTTTGGCTGGATTTCCTCAAACTGATGATGTCACCGTTAACACAACAGCAATAACAATAGATAGAAAATATGTGAGTTAGGTAAACTGTAAATTCCTTGATTGCAGATAGAAAATGACTATGAAGGGCCGGGTGCAGTGGCTCAGGCCTGTAATCCCAGCACTTTGGGAGGCCGAGGCAGGCGGATCACGAAGCCAGGAGATCGAGACCATCCTGGCTAACACGGTGAAACCCAGTCTCTACTAAAAATACAAAAAATTAGCCAGGCGTCTGTAGTCCCAGCTACTAGGGAGGCTGAGGCAGGAGAATGGTGTGAACCCGGGAGGTGGAGCTTGCAGTGAGCCGAGATCGCGCCGACAGAGAGAGACTCTGTCTCAAAAAAAAGAAAAAAAAAAAAGAAAAAGAAAAAGAAAATGATTATGAAGGTAGATTATTTTTGAAGTTTGTTAATAATAGTCACGTTTTTGAAAAACTTGCAATCACCTATTGCCAGAAAATAGCATTGACTCTGTTTAAACTATTAAATACACACTTCATAGATCTTTATTTTTTAACATACGTTTTATATATTTTCTGTCTTTTTTTGTAACTGTTTAAAGTAGAATATACACTGTTTTATTTTTTAACACTGAATAGGAAGTATTTTTCTTTTTCCATCTATTCAAATGAGATAACTTAACCACCGGGCAGTACACATTTGGAGGCAGAAAAAATGATCTCTGTCTAAATTTTCTTATGTGAGTATGAAGAGAAAATTTGCAGGTCGGAGAAGTCTAGGTGTTATGTATTAGTTTATAAAATTTAGTCAAGTCATTAAATTTATCTGTGCTTCATGTACCTCATGTATAAAATGAGAAACTTGGACTGAATTATAAACTCTTCCAGTGCTGGAATTCAGTTACTATTTAATTTCCATGAGTCATTTTAAGATTAGAAATTGAATTAGAACAATAAATCTTAACAATCATGAAAGAATTATTAAGCACTTAATTTATGCATGCCATTTAATGTTTTTCCATAAAATTTAAAGGATTATCTACCTTGAACTAAAGTATATTCAAAAGGAAAAGTCAAATAGACAACCATGTAATATGTAATTCATGTTTTTCAAAAAATGGTTAGTTTGGATCTGACCACTTTGAAATAGCTGAAATATTTTACCACTATTAATTTAATCTCTCAAATGATAAGCACCTCAAGTTACTTTTTAAAAGGTAAAAGGTTAGACAGAAATAGATATTTTTATACTTCTATTTAGGTCAACCTGCTTATTCTTGAAATAAAGTTAAGTTTTTTTAATGACAACCATTAAGTTTTTACTGGTATTGTTCTATATGACAGGGAACAAATCTTATTTAGAATTGTGTATTCCTCAGAGGACTAACCAGTTTTGTAGTGTGACTGTGTATTTCAGAGTCCCTTCTGATTTTTATCAGTTAAAAGGAATGTGAAGACATAATACTAAAAATTATTGTTGTATTATAAACCATGAGTACATTTCTTGTAGGTGTGTGGCCCCGAAAATACATGTGTAGATCAATTTTTCTCAAATTGAATCACATTTTAAATATTCTATGAAAAAACTGCTACCTAAGTAAGCTTATGATTAAGTTGTTAGGAGAAGAAAATATATATTGAGCTAACTTTTTTTTTTTTGTAGACAGTCTCACTTTGTCACCCAGGCTGGAGTGCAGTGGCACAATCTTGGCTCACTGCAACCTCCACCTCCCAGGTTCAAGCGATTCTCCTGCCTCAGCCTCACGAGTAGCAGGGACTGCAGGTGCAAGCCACCAGGCCTGGCTAATTTTTGTATTTCTTTTTAATAGAGACAGGGTTTTGTCATGTTGGCCAGGCTGGTCACAAACTCCTGAACTAATTTAATATGCAATTAGATTATAATTTTTTTTCTAGTAATATCTAAAACATGAAAGGAGATCATCTTAAAATTAAAAACTCAACTAACTTCACAATTACATATGTATTTTCTCTGCTGTCTTCTTGGCTTTAAGAAAATTTAATTCTATACAAAACATATCTCAATCGCATTCTCATCTACTGTCACCTTTTTCCTCCCTCTGTGGCTACTCCGGCTTTCTCCCTGTTGCTCTAATATGCCTCAACATCTTTCTCATTTCAGATGCTTCATCCATCTTCATTCTTTTCTCTTTCTAGTCTTATGAAGCCTGTTTGGACCATTTTATCAGTCACGTCACTTTCTTTGTTTATTCAATAATCTGTATGGGAATTTGTATCTAATCTTTTTTTTTAATTTACATGTGGCAAGCTTCTTCTCTGAACACCTGTCATTTTTATTTGAAAGAAGTCATTGAAAGTAAACAAGACCAGCAAGCCTTCACAATAACAGCAGGAAGTTCCCATAAGTCGGCTAGTTTTGCACTAGTGATACTTTTCTATCTATTTCACAATACTTGATCCCTTGCCTCCAAAGGCCCCTGGATGGAATATCCTCCTTTCCACTAATTCTTGAACTGGCCAATTCCTCTTCTGAAAGACTAAGCTAAGGCCTAATTTCTCCTTCTACCTCCAAGCAGGCTGAGGTCTCCCTGTGCTATGATCCAACCTTATTCATTTCTCTCATATTTCACTTACCACATGGAGCTTAATTGCTGTAATAGACTTGTCAGCTTTCTGAGAACACTTACTTATTTTAACAGGGATATGACTAGTTTCTTATTAACTTTGATAACCATCAACTATCCCAGTGGCTACTACACAACAGCTGCTTAATTACGTATGTTGAATACCTGAATAAAAACAGGACTATGGAAAAATGCCTGCCTCTGAGTGGTCTCTGAATGTTTAATTTTCCCCTAGATTACTTCCCAGTAGTAAAAAAGACAGACTGAGCACTTCATGACAAACCCTGGACCCTTAGCTTGACCTGTCTTAGTTCTTCCAAGTAAGCACAAGTAAGGTGGGATATTTCTTTCTTTTTTTTTCTGCTTATGTTTCATCAATCCATTTTGAATTTCTGAGTAGTTTGGAGAAAACAACTTGAAATGAGTTATAAAGTCTTCCATATATTTTTATATTTTTTATTACATTTCAACCTAATATACTTTTCTTTTCTTTATGGAACTGAAATAGTGATGCAATTACAAAGCAGAGAAGGAAGTAAAGCAATACTTATTTTGACCACCTACTATGCTCTTGACTGTGAGCTAGGCACTCTGGGTCCATTATCTCATTCAATTATCCTGATAGCCCTAAGAGGGAGGTATACTTAATACCAATTCAAGGTTTAAAACAAAACAAAAACAGAAACAAAAACCTGAAGCGCAGCTATATTCTTAGTGTGAGGGCTGACTGACTTTTTAAAGGACTGTGGCCAATTGTAGTCATATGTTTTGCAGCTATGGAACTCCTTTAGACCAATGCTATGATTCTTTACTATTGTCTGCTTGGAATTACCATAAAATGAGATTTTTCACAAAGTCATTTTAATTTTGAGATTTAGCGATTTATGAGAATGGAATTTACTAAAATTTAAATGATGCAGAAACTAAGAGACTGAAGGAAAAATAGAAATGGATAGAAATGGAGAAAAAGAAAGAAAACATAATTTATTTTATAGGGAATAACTAGTAGGTCATGCAGCACAATGCCTGATATTTATGTAGTTTTAGATTTATACTTTTGGAGGGTGAGTGGTATATACACACATATACAAATGAAATATTTCGGGGGAGAATTAGTGGCCTATCTATATATCTATCACTGAAAATTTTCAGCAATGTGATAAAGGATCTCAATAAACAATCGTTCTGGGTTGTGGGATTGAAACTCTCAAAGAGGGGGTGAGATCACTCAGTGGCTATTACCATGGGTAAATCTTTTACCTCACCTGCCATCAGTCTCCTCATTTGTAAATAGGTGGTTTCAATAGATGCCCTCTGAGGACTTTTTCTACAAAAATATGTTGTGACTTTTTTAAAGATTTCAGTTTTGACTACCTTTTGATACAGTTATTAATTAACAGAGACATGACTAATTTGTTGGAAAAGTCAGGAGAAGAATCTAAGCAATGTAATACTCAACAAACTGGAAAAATCCGTCCCTTAATAAACAATAAACTATCTGACTTTTTATGAAGTCATTTCCATTCCTTTGATACTTACATATATTTTAAGGGTCCTTTTGTTTCTGTATTTCTGAGCTCATTTCAATTATGTTAAATTTTAGAGATTTTCCCATGGAAGTGTTGCAAACTCTTTTAATAAGTTTGATATATGAAAAACTGCATTCAAAACTAGAATTATTAAAATTAATTTTAAACCTCTATAGATATATTTCTAAGCAGATGGGAGAATATTTAGGCTATTAAACCTAATCCATAAATCACCATCTAGGGTAATGAGACTTTAATGTTGTCTTCAATTTTTCCATTAATTTGAAGTGTCCAGAGCTTTCAGATAAGTTATTTTGGTTTAATCATTATGGAGCAAATAGGACTCTGTTGCTATGGAAAACTAATTTCTTAAATATGTGTTTTCCTTTCTGTATTGAAATCTCTAATTCATTTTCCATACTCCCATAATCTTACGTAACAAAGTAGATAAGTATTCCAATTTTATATTTTATTAAAATTATTGATATACAAAAGTAAGTATCAGAGATTATGTAAGAATAAAATGAAAAAGAAATAAAAGTTTAGCTTTCTTTAAGATATCATAATATTGTAGCTACCAAGAACCAGAGTCTATCATTAATTCATAAGCTTCTGAATCATTTATATGTCATGATCCAGAAATGATGGCCTGATTTATATAACTTGATGGAAAAATTAGAAATTTCATCTTTAAATATGAGTGTCAAGGTTTCCAGAAGTTGTGTGCCTTTGAATATTTAGTACCACATGATGCTCCAAGAAGATAAATTTGAGAAATGCTTTCTTCGAGATACAGCATTTATATATGCATTACATATATTACATGTAAATCTTGCAGTGAAGAAATCTGTTTAATCAAGGTTAACAAAATATTTTACTAATGATCTTGGAACAACTATTTTCATATTTAAGATGTTAGTCTATTTTGGAAACTGTTTTACAGAACTCATTCAGAGAAATATTGCAATATGTCAATAATACAAGCTTTTATCATGATGTAATTTCTAACCTAATTCTATAAGGATCTGTCAATTATTATTATTAAAGAATTGAACATATCTTTAAAAGATGAATAGTCTTAACTAGATTTATATTTGCCAATCACATATTATGATTGTTTTTTTAAAATTAAGCCTGAAGATTGAACATAATTTTTTGGAGGATAATTTGAGAATGGATGAATTAGGTAACCTGAAAATACTCCTACACAAAATAAAACACACACAGGAAAGGAAAATACAATGAACATATTTTGAGAGTGTACCTGAAATTGCAACAAAGTAAAGGAAATTCTCATGGGTCTCAGGTGAAGGGGGCATGTGGAACAGTTTTGTGGGGTGGAGACTGGGCAGGTGAAACCCTAGCAGGAAATCTGTCACCCAATCTTGCTGGAGCCCTGGAAAAAGGGGGCTAAGAGAGAAGTAGGGGGAAGTTTGTGTTTTAATGGTTATGCTGACACAAGATCTGTTTATGTTGGAGAGATTGAATCCTAACACTTCATTTCGGACTCTTGGAAGTCTACACCTCAGTGAAATGGTGCTGAGAAAAATCTGCACACCGGACCAATGAGATGATGGGAGGAAGCTTGTTGGAATATGCATAGGCTCTATATAGAAATAGTCACATGCTCTGAGAATTACTTGCATTAGTCAGCCCTCACACAAGTTTGGATTTTGAGTACGAACTACCTGTGAGGTCTAAGAAACCCCAAGCCAAGAAATTAACATAGAAAGTGGTCCCCACTTCACACCTACTAAGGTGACTATAATCAGTAAAATAGAAAATAACAATTGTTGGTGAGAATGTGGACAAATGGAAGCCTGCATTCTGGTGGGAATGTGAAATGCATGTGAAATGGTGCAGCTCCTGTGGAAAACAGCGTGGCAGGTCCTCAAAATCTTCCGTATGACCCAGCAATTGCACTGCTAAGGGTATATCCAAAAGAATTGAAAGCAAGGACTCAAACAGATATTTGTATACTACAATTTGCGTTTACAACAGCCAAAAGGTGGAAACAACCTGTGTCCATCAAGAGATGAATGGATAAACAAAATATGATATATACATACAATGGAATAAAGCCATTATCCTCGGGAAACTAGCACACGAACAGAAAACCAAACACTGCATGTTTTCACTTATAAATGGGAGCTGAACAATGAGAACACATGGACACAGGGAGGGGAACAACACACACTGGAGCCTGTTGGGGATGTGGGAGAAGGAAGAGCATCAGGATAAATAGCTAATGCATGTGGGCCTTAATACCTAGGTGATGGGTTGATAGGTGCAGCAAACCACTATGGTTACCTAAGTAACAAACCTGCGTGTCCTGCACATATATCCTGGAACTTCAAATCAAATCAAATTAAATTAAATTTAAAAAAATTCAGCCACGAAAGTAATGGAATTTTGATAGATGCTACAACACGGATGAACCTTGAAAATATTAAGTTGAGTGAAATAAACCAACAGAAGGACAAATATTATATAATTCCACTCATGCGAGATATCTAGAATAGTCAAATTTATAGAAATGGATTTAGAAATGGAAAGCAGAATAGAGGTTAGCAAGTGTTGGGAGGAAGGGGGAATTAGAGTTATTGTTTAATGAGTACAGGGTTTATGTTGGGGATGATAACAAATTTGAGGCACAGGTAATGTTGATGTTTATATAACACTGAAAATGTCTCTAATACCACTGAACTGAATACCTACAAGTGGTTAAAATGAAAATATTTTGTTACGTATATTTTACCACAATAAAAAAAGAAGTGGTCTCAGACCAGTGGTAACTCCAAATCACTTGAAGGGAGCTTCCATAAAATGTCTTTGGAGTGACTGGCTCTCTTATTCCAGGCTGTTCAACTATTAGTTCCCAATGAAGACAAATCCACAATCTAAATCACAGCACATAAGAAAACAGTTACTCCATGAGGTAGAGTCAGCAGATAATAAAATATCAAGATTATATTACCAAGAATTTCAGCCAACCCAACTAATTTACTACAACAAAGAAATTAGATGACAATGGAATATACCTTCAAAATACTGACAGAATATATCACCTGCCATTCTACCTCAGTTAAATCACCAAACAAGTGCCAAGATAAAATGGGGTCATTGAAATCGATGCATTATAAGGCCTTAAATTATTAAAAAGAAGGAGATAAATACACTGACTCAACATTCTAAAATTAGTCCATTTTAAAGCTTAAAAAATTTAAAGTTTTAAAGGCTTTAAAGTTTTAAGGCTGTAGTTCTCAAATTTTTTATTCTGGACACTTAAAAAATTTTTAAGGTTAGTAAGAACTTCAAGTAGATTTTATTTATGGGCTTCACATCTATCAACATTTACCATATTAAAAACTAAAAGAAAAGAATTTAAAATACTTGTTAATTTATTTAAACAACAGTAATAAACTTATCATATGTTAACGTAAATGGTAATTTCTGTGAAAATAACTATTTCCCAAAACAAAAATGTATTGTGAAAGGAAAATATCTTGTGCCCTCAAAATTACTAAGCTGGGAAAATTCAAGCTGAGAATCAAACTGTGTCCCGACCACCTTGGGCACATGATGTCAGGAATTCCTGAGGCTGTGTCACAGATGTGCATCTTCAATCTTGGCAAAATAAACTTTCTAAATTAATCTGAGACCAGTCTTATATTTTCTGGGTCTATGGTATTAAGAAATGTAACATTGTTTTGTATTTTTATAAATCTCTATAATGTCTGGCTTTACGGTTTGGCTGGATTTGCATATCTGTTTCTGCATTCAGTTTCTTGTGATACATTACCCATCCTCTGGAAAATTCCACTGTGTACATGAAAGAATGAAAGTAGGTAAATAATGTCTTACTTTATTATTTAAAAAGAATTTTGACTTCACATACCCCCACCACTATCAAAAGGTCTTGGGGATCTTCAGGGGCTCCAGACCACAATTTGAAAATCACATTTTGAGACTTAGATTATACAACTGGATTTTAAAAAATACAATTTTATTCTCTCACCACTGCTGTTCAACATAGTACTAGTCATTCTGGCCAGAGCAATCATGTAAGAGAAAGAAATAAAAGGTATCCAAACAGGAAGAGAGGAAGTCAAACTATCTTTGTTTGTAGATAACATGATTCTGCACCTAGAAAACCCCATAGTCTCTACCCCAAAGCTCCCTGATCTGATAAACAACTTCAGCAAAGTTACAGATACAAAATCAATGTACAAAAATCAGTAGCATTCCTTTACACCAACAACATCCAAGCTGACAGTCAGATCCAGAATGCAATCCCATTCACAATTGCCACAAAAAGAATAAAATACCTAGGAATACATCTAACCAGAGAGGTGAAATATCTCTACGATGAGAATTACAAAACACTGCTCAAAGAAATCAGAAAACACAAATAAAAAACATTCCATGCTCATGGATAGGAAGAGTCAACATCATTAAAATGGCTATACTGCCTAAAGTAATTTATAGATTCAATGTTAGTCCTACCAAACTACAGATGACATTCTTCATAGATCTAGAAAATACTATTTTATAATCATATGGAACCAAAAAAAGAGCACAAATAGCCAAGACAATCCTAAACAAAAAGAACAAAACTGGAGGCATCATGTCACCTGACCTCAAACTACACTACAGGGTTACAGTAACCAAAACAACATGGTACTTGATATGGTTTGGCTGTGTTCCCACCCAAATCTCATCTTGAATTCCAATGTGTTGTGGGAGGGACCCAGTGGGAGGTAATTGAATCAAGGGGGCAATTGAATCCTGTGCTGTTCTTATGATACTGAATAAGTCTCATGAGATCTGATGGCTTTATAAAGTGGAGTTTCCCTGCACAAGCTCTTTTTGCCTGCCACCATCCACATAAGATGTGACTTGCTCCTCTTTGCCTTCTGCCATGATTGTGAGGCCTCCCCAGTCATGTGGACTTATGAGTTCTCCATTAAACCTCTTTCCTTTGTAATTTGCCCATTCTCGGGTATATATTTGTCAGCAGTGTGAAAACACACTAATACAGTACTGGTACGAGAACAGACACATAGACCAGTGGAACAGAATAGAGAAACCAGTAACAAGACCTCACACCTACAATGTGCTGAAATAACTGGCTAGTCACATGCAGAAGATGGAAACTGGACCTCTCCCTTCCACCATATACAAAAATCAACTCAAGATGTATTAAAGACTTAAATGTAAACCCTAAAACTATAAAAACCCTAAAAGAAAACCTAGGCAATACCATTCTGGACATAGGAACTGGTAAAGGTTTCATGATAAAGATGCCAAAAGCAACTGCAACACAAACAAAAATTGACAAATGGGACCTAATCATAATAACGAGCTTCTGCACAATAAATGAAACTATCAACAGAGTAAATAGACAACCTACAGAATGGGAGAAAATTTTTGCAAACTATGCATCTGACAAAGGTCTAATATCCAGCATCAGTAAGGAACTTAAACAAATATACAAGAAACAAACAAACAACCCCATTAAAAAGTGGGCAAAGGACATAAACAGACACTTTTCTAGAGATGTACATGCAGCCAACAAGCCTATGAAAAATGCTCAGCATCACTAATCATTAGAGAAATGCAAGTCAAAATCACAATGACTTTGACTACCTCACTATCTCACACCAGTCAGAGTGGTAATTATTAAAAAGCCAAAAAATAACAGATACTGGCAAGGTTGTGGAGAAAAGAGAATGTTTATGCACTGCTGGTGGGCGTGTAAATTAGTTCAGCCATCGTAGAAAGCAGTGTGGTGATTTTTCAAAGAACTTAGCATTACCATTCAACTCAGCAATCCCATTATTGAATATATACCCAAAGGGATATAATTCATTTTTACCATAAAGACATATGCAAATGTATGTTTATTGCAGCACTATTCACAATAGCAAAGACATGGAATCAACCCAAATACCCATCAATGGTAGACTGGTTAAAGAACATATGGTACATATATGCCATGGAATACTACACAAACATTAAAAAGAATAAGATCACGGCATTTGCAGCAACATGGATAAAGCTGGAGATCATTATCCTAAGCAAACTAATGCAGGAATAGAGAACTAAATACCACATGTTATCACTTACTATGTGGGAGCTAAACAAGAATACATGGACACAAAGAAGGGAACAACAAACACCAGGGCCTACTTGAGGGTGAAGTGTAGGAAGAGGGAGACGAAAAAAAAATACCTATCAGGTACTGTAGTTATTACCTGGGTGACTAACTAATCTGTATACCAAACCCCATGACACGCAGTTTACCAATATAACAACTCTGCCCATGTATCCCTAAACCTGAAATAAAAGTTAAAAAAATATAATTTTGTGCCATCTATAAGAAAAATATTGAAAACATAAGAACAAGTTGGAAGTACATGGACAATAAAAGATAGACCAAAAAATGTGTATGAATTTTAGCTAGTAGGCTTTAAGGCAAAATGTGTTATTGGAGGTCAACAGGATAACAATATTTTGATAATATTCTCTAGGAATCTCTAACAATCCTAAACTTATAGTGTTCCTAATAAAATAAACTCAAAATATAAAAAGACAAAATTTACAAATTCATAACCATGGTGGAATATGTTAACACACATCTCTAGGTAATCACTAGATTCTTATACAATTGAACAATATAAACAAGCTTGTTCTAATCCGTCTTGGAGTGCACTGACATTCTTACCAGCCAGATATTTCGTAAATTGTACAAACTTAACCTCCCTAAAGTTGAAGGTTAAAACTGCGGGCTCTGACAATCTTATGTTCCTACTGAGAGGCTTCTTAATAAAGATTGAGTTAATTTGGGGGAGGTAATTTAGGCACAGTAGGATTCTTAATTAAATCTTTAAAACTATTAGAATAATTCATTGCACTATTTGGGAAATATTGCGTGTCTGACTGCTGTGAAGATGCTGTACTTATTCACAATGCCATGTTTGCTCTTAATAAGGAATAAAGAGGGAACTTCTCTGTGCTCAAGAACATGAAAGTGAAGAAATAAGATTGCCTCTTAGAGCTATGTTATTAAATTGATTTATATTGGACCAGAGACTAGGTATTCAATATGTTACCTTAAATGAATCAGATAATTATTTATTGGGCATTGTTTTAAATGTTTTTTTTTTCATATACTCCTTAGTTCAAGGCTTAGCCATAATCTAATGGATTTTTTTTTTGTTTTTTGAGACAGAGTCTTGCTTTGTTGCCCAGGTTGAAGTGCAGTGGCGTGATCTTGGCTCACTGCAACCTCCGCCTCCCGGGTTCAAGTGATTCTCCTGCCTCAGCCTCCCGAGTAGCTGGGACTACAGGTGCCTGCCACCATGCCGGGCTAATTTTTGTATTTTTAGTAAAGATGGAGTTTCAACATGTAGGCCAGGCTGGTCTCGAACTCCTGACCTCAGGTGATCTACCTGCCTCAGTCTCCCAAAGTGCTGGGATTACAGACGTGAGCCACAGTGCCAGGCTGAAACTTTTAACACATTGAAGAAAATAATATCACATATGCCAGGTGCAGTGATTCACGCCTTACTTCCAGCACTTTGAGAGAGTGAAGCGGGCAGATTGCTTGATCTCAGGAGTTTGAGATCAGTCTGGGCAACAAGGTGAAACCCTGTCTCTACCAAAAAATACAAAAATTAGTCGGGCATGGTGGCACATGCCTGTAGTCCCAGCTACTCAGGAGGCTGAGGTGGGAGGATCACTTGAGCCCAGGGGGTGGAGATTGCAGTGAGCCGAGATTGTGCCATCGCACACCAGCCTGGGTAACAGAGCCAGACCCCCGTCTCAACAACAACAACAACAAAATGGGGTTAGTTTCCCTTTCTAGGAAAAAAAAAAAAAGTTTGTAAGGAAATTGTCTCACGGTGTCCCCAGCAGTAACCAGAAAAAGCTTGCCTTGGCCAACAAATATGATTATGTGGTCCTTGCCAAAATCCTAGTGGTATAGCTTGGTAACTCTGGCCATCGAGAGGAAACAATTAACTTCCTTTGTTCTGATTTCTTGCTTTTTCAAGTAATGTTCTGCATATAATTTGGCTTCCTGGGTATACTCACCTATAACAAGACAATTTGCTAATAACTGAACATAAATATCTGGTTCCTTTCATAATTGTGTTGTTCTCTGTAAATAAGAATAGCATCCTTTTTTATTTAAAGTCGTTTTAAAGTTGTTTCTGTGTTTGGTCCTTGGGAGTTGTCAACTCCTGTTCTGATTTCCTCTGGGTGTACCTGTAGTAAAAATCTCAGACCACCCAAGTTGAACTGAAATGAGACGATGGCCCAGTGGTCTTCCTGTCTATGGGGGCCTGTCAGGCAGCCAACAGATCTCTCTTGAGAAACAATTGACTTCACTGCCATATGTTCCATCCTCACTGCAACACTGATCACCCTAAGTATGGGATGCTGTGGCTCATCCTGTGGTCATTGGGTGAGCATAAATCAATACCTTTTCCCTTACTTTTTCTCATAGATTCAACAGGAAATACATTGAGGCCCTACTACCCTGTTGAGCACAGGAGAGTATTTTAAAACGAAATAAGAATTCCCAATATTCAAAATGTTTTAGTGTAGAAGTGATAAAACAAGTAATGCAATGCTACAAGACAAGACTATTCTAAGGATTTTACAAGAGATACAGAAAATGACTATGGTGTTCACAGGAGACAGAAATCACCTCCACTTGAGGAGAAAGGCTTAATGGTGTAAAAGAACTTTGAAGAAGTGACTGCTAAAGTGACAATTTCAAAACCCAAATGTTTTTTTAAAAACTATTTCTTCTTTCTAACACACATGCTTAAAACCCTTTGGAGGCTTCCCACTGTTTAGGAACAAAGACTAAAATATTTAACACGCCTGTCTCTTTAACTTTGACCTTGTCCTGGGCTGTTCTTTGCTCTGTGCTTTCTAGCTGCCCTGGCCTTCCTGTAGCTCCTTTATGGAGCTCCCCACCTGGCATAGGACACAACAATTCCAACTGTCTGAAACTTATTCCATCCAGCATCTCATCTGTATTTCCTACTTTGTGTTTACAAATCCTCTTGATTTCAGTTCAAAATTTATCTCGTCAAGAAAAAATCTGCTTGTTATATTGAACATGAAATCTGCTTGTTAAATGCTCTCATGTGCCACTTAACTTTTCTTCCCAATGTTTGTATTGTGTTGTGCTGTTTCACAGTTCTAATTATACTCAAACCTGGTATATTATTTGGTTACAGTCTGAACCCAAATACTCGAGAGCATAATTTCAAAGAGGAAGAGGGCCTCTGCATGGTGGCATTTTTTTTTTTTTTTGCACTGCTTAACATCTTGCATAGTGCCACTCATCACCTGACACATGGTAGGCAGACAATAACTATTTGTTGAATGGATGAGGAAGACATGAAAAGAAAAAGCAATCCCACATTGAGAGCACAGAGAGAACCCAAGCACAGAGGTGAAAAGAGCTGCCCAAGCTCAAAAACATAGAAAGTGATATTTCAGTGGCAGGTAGTCTATTACCAAACTGCAGGATATGTGATAAGGGGTTAATGACTCAGAAAAGGGACTAATGTCCCACTAAAGCAATCCCATGGTTGTCACTGACCAGAGTCTCCATGGTAAGATCATTTATTGTTTATCAAGTGGAAGAAAAGTATGACAAAAGCCTAATTATCTAGAAAAAAACGTGTCTTAAAAATATTTGTTCATTGATTGCATGAAATGCAATTGAGATCAGTTACCGGTGAAAACCCAAAAGCCTTGATAGAAATGAACAGAGCACCCTGAGTGTGTGATGACATTATAAAGTTACTATGAACATTCTTGTATGAATCTTTATGGATATATATTTATCTTAATATTGGATAAATACATAGAAAATTAATGTGACATAGGTAGGTATTCATTTAACTTTATAAGATACTACACAGCTATTTTCCAGTGTTTGTAACATTTCACTCTTTCACTAGCAATGTCAGTTCTAGTTGTTCCACATTCTCACCAACACTTGATATTGTCATTGTTTTAATTTTAGCCATTCTAGTAAGTTTGTAGTGGTATTGTGCCACTCATCACCTGACAACTGACACACGTTTTCATGCCTTTGGTTTCAGTTTCAACTTTCCTGATGACTAACAATGTTAAGCACTTTTCATGTCTTATTGGCCATTTGTGTATTTTCCTTTATAAAGTATCTTTTCAATCTTTTGCAAATTTTTAAAAATAGGTTCTTTTTATAATGAGTGATTTGTAGGACTTCTTTATTCTAGACACAAGTTCTTTGTCTGATATATGTTTTGCAAACATTTTCTCCTGGTCTGTGACTTGCTTATTAATTTTCTTAGTGATACCTCTTGATGAGCTGAAGTTTTTAATTTTAATGAAGTTCAGTTTTTTTTTTTTTTTTTTGAGACGGAGTCTTGCTCTGTTGCCCAGGCTGGAGTGCAGTGGTGTGATCTCGGCTCACTGCAAGCTTCGCCTTCCGGGTTCACGCCATTCTCCTGCCTCAGCCTCCCAAGTAGCTGGGACTACAGGCGCCCACCACCGTGTCTGGCTAATTTTTTGTATTTTTAATAGAGACAGGGTTTCACTGTGTTAGCCAGGATGGTCTCGATCTCCTGACCTTGTGATCTGCCCACCTCGGCCTCCCAAAGTGCTGGGATTACAGGCGTGAGCCACCCCGCCCAGCCATGAAATAGAGGTTTAATTTTTTTCAATAGATATCTAGTTGTTCCAGCACCACTTATTCAAAAGAAAGGCTTTCTTTCTTCTGTTGAATAATTTCAGTGCCTGTGTTAAAACATCAATGTGAGTCTATTTCTGGAATTCCTATTGCTTTTCCTTTGACCGATATGTGTATCATTATGCAATACTATTGACTATTGTAGCTTTACAGTATGTCTTTAAATTAAATAGTGTCAGTTCTTTAATCTTACTCTCCTTTTCAAGACTAGGTTTTCCAGGCCGGGCGCGGTGGCTAACGCCTGTAATCCCAGCACTTTGGGAGACCGAGGCAGGTGGATCACAAGGTCAGGAGATCGAGACCATCCTAGCTACTTGGGAGACTGAGGCAGGAGAATGGCGTGAACTCGGGAGGCAGAGCTTGCAGTGAGCTGAGATCCTGCCACTGCACTCCAGCCTGGGCAACAGAGTGAGACTCTCTCTCTCAAAAAAAAAAAAAAACAAAAGACTAGGTTTTCCAGATATTTTTTATTTTCATATGTATTTCGAAATCAGATTGCCAGTTTCTAAAAACAAAACAAACTTTTAAAAAGCCTTCTGGGATTTTGATTGGGGCTGTCTTAAGTCTATAGGTTACTTTGGGGAAAAAAATAACATTTTAACAATACTGAGTTTTCTGATTCATAGATATGGTATATCTCTCTGTTAGTTCAAGTGTCCTTTAATTTTTTCTCAGCAATGATTTGTAGTTCTCAGTGAGAAGTTCTTGCACATATTTTATTAAATTTATTCCTAAGAATTTTATGTTTTATGAATTTTAATGCTATTTATATATGGTAGTTTTTACATTTCTTTTTAAATATTTTTCTTCATTTATTAGTTATAAGTAATACTGAGGTTTTAAATTTTCTTTTCTTTTTTTTTAAAGGTAAAATTATTTATTAACATTATTTTCCAAAATTACATTATCAGATTAGCATTCACTTCCTACTGATCTCCTGAAGTCATCTCACTAAAAATCATGCTTTCAAAACAAATTAATGAGCTTAATTCATTTTCTATGAGTGTATGTTTTGACTTACTTCGTTGTTTTTTTTTTGACATGGAATTGTTTTATTTTTATTTTTATTTTATTTTATTTTATTATTATTATACTTTAAGTTTTAGGGTACATGTGCACAATGTGCAGGTTAGTTACATATGTATACATGTGCCATGCTGGTGTGCTGCACCCATTAACTCGTCATTTAGCATTAGGTATATCTCCTAAAGCTATCCCTCCTCCCTCCCCCAACCCCACAACAGTCCCCAGAGTGTGATGTTCCCCTTCCTGTGTCCATGTGTTCTCATTGTTCAATTCCCATCTATGAATGAGAACGTGCGGTGTTTGGTTTTTTGTTCTTGCGATAGTTTACTGAGAATGATGATTTCCAATTTCATCCATGTCCCTACCAAGGACATGAACTCATCCTTTTTTATGGCTGCATAGTATTCCATGGTGTATATGTGCCATATTTTCTTAATCCAGTCTATCATTGTTGGACATTTGGGTTGGTTCCAAGTCTTTGCTATTGTGAATAGTGTCGCAATAAACATACGTGTGCATGTGTCTTTACAGCAGCATGATTTATAGTCCTTTGGGTATATACCCAGTAATGGGATGGCTGGGTCAAATGGTATTTCTAGTTCTAGATCCCTGAGGAATCGCCACACTGACTTCCACAATGGTTGAACTAGTTTACAGTCCCACCAACAGTGTAAAAGTGTTCCTATTTCTCCACATCCTCTCCAGCACCTGTTGTTTCCTGACTGTTTAATGATTGCCATTCTAACTGGTGTGACATGGTATCTCATTGTGGTTTTGATTTGCATTTCTCTGATGGCCAGTGATGGTGAGCATTTTTTCATGTGTTTTTTGGCTGCATAAATGTCTTCTTTTGAGAAGTGTCTGTTCATGTCCTTTGCCCACTTTTTGATGGGGTTGTTTTCTTCTTGTAAATTTGTTTGAGTTCATTGTAGATTCTGGATATTAGCCCTTCGTCAGATGAGTAGGTTGCGAAAACTTTCTCCCATTTTGTAGGTTGCCTGTTCACTCTGATGGTAGTTTCTTTTGCTGTGCAGAAGCTCTTTAGTTTAATTAGATCCCATTTGTCAATTTTGGCTTTTGTTGCCATTGCTTTTGGTGTTTTAGACATGAAGTCCTTGCCCATGCCTATGTCCTGAATGGTAATGCCTAGGTTTTCTTCTAGGGTTTCTATGGTTTTAGGTCTAACGTTTAAGTCTTTAATCCATCTTGAATTAATTTTTGTATAAGGTGTAAGGAAGGGATCCAGTTTCAGCTTTCTACATATGGCTAGCCAGTTTTCCCAGCACCATTTATTAAATAGGGAATCCTTTCCCCATTGCTTGTTTTTGTCAGGTTTGTCAAAGATCAGATAGTTGTAGATATGCGGCATTATTTCTGAGGGCTCTGTTCTGTTCCATTGATCTGTATCTCTGTTTTGGTACCAGTACCATGCCCAAAATCTCCTTAAGTTGATAAGCAACTTCAGCAAAGTCTCAGGATACAAAATCAATGTACAAAAATCCCAAGCATTCTTATACACCAATAGCAGACAAACAGAGAGCCAAATCATGAGTGAACACCCATTCACAATTGCTTCAAGGAGAATAAAATACCTAGGAATCCAACTTACAAGGGACGTGAAGGACCTTTTCAAGGAGAGCTACAAACCACTGCTCAATGAAATAAAAGAGGATACAAAGAAATGGAAGAACATTCCATGCTCATGTGTAGGAAGAATCAATATCATGAAAATGGCCATACTGCCCAAGGTAATTTATAGATTCAATGCCATCCCCATCAAGCTACCAATGACTTTCTTCACAGAATTGGAAAAAACTACTTTAAAGTTCATATGGAACCAAAAAAGAGCCTGCATCGCCAAGTCAATCCTAAGCCAAAAGAACAAAGCTGGAGGCATCACATTACCTGACTTCAAACTATACTACAAGCCTACAGTAATTAAATTTTATTTTCTAATTGTGCTTTGCTAAAATAATCTAGGAAATCAACTGATTTGTATTTGACCTATTGGTAACCTGTAACCTTACTAAATCCACTTAATGTTTCTAATAGCTTTGTAGATTCTTTGGGATTTTCTATGTAAACAATTATATGTAAACAGAGAGAGTTTTAGTTTTCTCTTTCCAATCTTCATGTGTTGTATTTTTTTCCTTGTTATATTGGCTAAGACCTCAAGAAAAATGTTGAACAGGACTAGTAAGAGTGAATATTATGCTTGTTCCCAATCTCCTTGGGAGAAAGCAGTGTCAATCTTTTACCATCAAGTATAATTTTAGCTATAGATTTTGTACAAATAACTTTTATGAGTCTACTCCTAGTTTGTTAAGGTTCTAAAAATCATGATTAAGTTTTGAATTTCTTCAAATGCTATTTCTGCGTCTATTGAGATGATTATTATTTTCCCTTTTTATTATGTTTATGTAGTTAAAATCAATAATTAATTGATTTTCAAATGTTGAAACAACTTTGCCTTCCTGTACAAAACTTCACTTGGTTATGATATATTTCCTTTTTTACACATTGCTAGATTTAAATTCCTTATATTTAGTAAGGGTTCTTTTGTGCCTATGTTCATAAGCGCTAATGGTAATGTGAAAAAAAAATTTTGTACTGTTCTTACCAATGTTAAGATTATCTTAGTCTCATAAAATGAATTGGAAAGTGTTCTCTTTTTCTCCTCCTCTGTTACCTGGGAGGAAACAAAGCATAGAATTAGTCCTACTTCTTCCTTAATTGCTTGTGGGATTCCTCAGAGATTGGCCTGAAAATGTCTTTGAGGGAAAGCTATTAATTACAAATTCAAACAAATATGGGGCTCTTTAGATTTTTTAACTTTTTGTATCTGTTTTGCCAATTTGTGTTTTTCCTCCCAAAGAGGTTTTTACATTTCATCTGAATTGCCCAGTTTTTTGGCATAAAGCTTTTAATAGTATTACCTTATTATATACTTAATGTCTTCAGTTTCCTTACTCTTACCCCACACTCTTCCTAATACTAATATTTGTTTTTTTCTTTTATTCTTGATCAGTCTAGTTATGAGTTTTTCAATTTTATTAATCTTTTCAAAGAATCAGCATTGGCTTTGCTGATTATACTAGTGTTTGCTTATATTCTATTTCACTGATTTCACTTATATGTTTATTATTTTATTTATTTTTTATGTATTAACATTTAATTCAGTCTTTGTTTTCTAGCTAAAGTTGAAGCTTAGAACTTCTCTTCCTCTAATAGAGAGCTGTAAGTTTTTCCTTAAGCACTATTTTAGCAGTATCATACAAATTTTGACCTGTTGTGTTTTCATTATCATATAGTTCAAAATATTTCATAATTATCCTCATTTTTTTGGATATATACATATTTAGAAATGCATTGCTCGATTTCCAAATATTTTGAAATTTTCCCAATAGCTTTGTGTTAAATGATTTTTAGTTTTATTTTGTTGTGGTCTGGAAGCATACTCTGCATGACTCTAATACAGTTACATTTAGAGAGACTTTTTCTGTTGTCCAGTGTATGATCTATCTTAATGAATTCTATATGTGCACTTTGAAAGAATGTGTATTGTCGAAGAACTGGGTATATAGTATCCCATAAATGTCAATTAGATTAAATTGGTTTTTATATTCTTCCTGATCTTTCAGTTTACTTACTCTATTGATTACTGATAGAGGAATGTTTAAAATATCAATAATAATTGTGAATTTGTCAATATTTTCTGTCTGTTTTTTTTTCTTCATGTAGTTTAAAACTGTATTATTTGGTGCATATGAAAGAGGATTGTTATGACTTCTTGATGACTTGGCTCTTTAGTATCATGAAACGTACACTTTTATCCCTTTATCTATTTATCATAGCTTTTTAAATAATGTTATTTACCAATACCAGGATCTGTGCCATCACTGAGATTCTTACTTTTGTCTGTTATTTTTTGTAATTACATGTTATATTTCCTTGTGTCTTCTCATATATAGTAGTGTTTTATTATCTGCAGGGAGTTTGTGGATGCTGTTATCAAGTGTCTGGGTTTTCTTATCTTCCCATGACGATCATTGAGCTTTGCACTAATGATCAGTTAAATTAGTGGAGGATCAGCTTGTTCCCACTGAGGCTTGCTATAAGGCTATAAGGCTTTATTTGGTTGTGTCTAGCATACCCTTTAGTGTAATCTCCCTTCTCAAACATATTCTCTCTGGCCGGCGACTGAATGTTGAGAGTATTTAGAAAGTTCTCTCCATTGTGGATGGTTGGAATTCTAATTTTTCCCCATACCATATCATCTCCAGAATCAGTAATCCACTCACAGTCACCCAGTAGCTGTTTCGCTCTAGTCCTTGTAAAATCTTGCCCTGTATATACTAGAAAATGGTATTTGGCCAAAACTGCACAGGGGGCCCCATGAAGATTTCTGGTATTCCTTCTCTGAACATCTTCCCACCCTCTAGTACTTTCCTCACAAATTCCAGCTATTTCATAAACCCTGAACACCACTTTCTAATATTATATAAGAATTTACTTTGTGTATTTCTCAAATTATCATTATAATTATCATCATTACTTTCTCTCTTCTTTAAATCTGTTTATCAATCTTCCAGTTCTCGAATTTTTTTCAAGGTTTAGATCTATTTGTTTCTGTCCATACTTATTCAGGGACACTAACCTTCTAGGGATTTATGTCATTAGGAGCCTTTTGCTACTTTTTGCAAACAATCTAACTTGCTTTCAAATTATCCTGGTCTATACAGTTTCTACCACTTCCAAAGGCAACAGATTTGTGGATTTTCCCCCTCTCTTTTCTGTATTTTTTCCTTGCTATGAAAGAAGAATTTACCTGTAAAAGATGCTGTTAATATCGGCTGCATGCTCCCAGCTACTTTCAATGTTTTGATTGAGCGCTATACACTTTTTGAATGACTGCTTTAACTTAAAATAATACACAAATAAAATATACATTATTTTTTGCTGGCAGATTTTTCCACAGATGAACCAATAAACTGGAAGTGAAAAAACAGTATCAAAAGATCCAGAACACTTGCAAAATATTGAGATGATATGGTATTTTTAGACTGACATCTTATGTTATAAATGCACAGACAGTGTCCCTTGCTTTGGAAAACTACTGGTTTCTATAATCTCTTACATCATGAGAATAGGATCTGCCTATTCATGGGCATTTTCATTTACATCAACTCTTTCATTAGCATTTATTTAGCTCATATTCTGTGTCTGGCCCTGGATTGGGACACAATAACTTCTTTTAAATGAGATAATTAACCAAGGGGAAAAAAAAGAAGAAAAGAAAAGAGTCCTAGTAGGTTGTAGAAGGTGATTTCTCTTGAGTAGATGACTAATTATTTTAGTTAGTTAACGTGAGTTTGAGTGGAACAAAAAGGACATAATAGGAGAGGGAACAAATCTCTTGTAGCTACTGAAGTGAAGCCATAGAAAATGGGAAAAAGGACATACCCAAATTAGTACCCAGTGATTTGATCTTGAGTGCACTTTGTCCAGGTTATTTT
This sequence comes from Pan paniscus, assembly GCF_029289425.2. Lineage (NCBI taxonomy): Eukaryota > Metazoa > Chordata > Mammalia > Primates > Hominidae > Pan > Pan paniscus. The sequence continues at coordinate 117,672,925 of NC_073252.2, forward strand.
GATCTTCATTTGCTCTTTGCAACAGTAAATTTGAACATTATGTCAAAAGCAAACATATATGTATATAGAAAATTTAATTACTCTTTCAGTGAATCTAAAAAGAGGTAATCTCAAATATACCATGATTTTATGTGTCACTATGAAAAAATGTGGTCAGTTAAATTATACCACTACATCAGTTCTAAAATGGATCCCAATTATATATATATGATCCTTTTTTATGAAAGTATATCTTAAAGTTGGTGAAGGGTATTAAATAGTATTATAATAGATTTATCCTGGACAGCTATGGAAGTCTTCAATTATATAAGAGGACTCAGAGTGAATATTAAAGGTAAAAAATAAACAACACAAATTTACATTGACAATACAAACTACCTACAGCAAAACCACAAAATTTGAACGGGGAAACTTGGTTTTGGTAGATTTGTAGCTTCCAAAGAACGTTCAAAAAGGCAAAAGCTATAAAATGTAAAAGTGGATATAAAAAACAAATTGATCAATCAAATAGAAACTTTAATGTGAAATGTTTATAGAAAGTAGTTGATACCTGATGAATACTTTTGAGTAAAAAGGAGGCAGACAGAAGATATTATGTCTGTGCAAAATATATCTAAAACAAGTTACATTATTTATAGAATTATATAGTGTCCAATATTTTATTATCAATACACTCTCAATCTTCTCAGTGATAATCAAAACCATAGATGCTGTTAACTTGAAAAAGTTAAAATCAATTTACAAACATTCTGATAGTTATATCAAAGGGTATTGCATTTCTTGCTTTAACAGTTCTTTCATCTCTAGTATAACTGCATTTTACGGAATCTTCACATTTGCAAATATTCACTTGCACAGTACATGTGAATTCAAGTCATTGTCACCCTATAGGTCCTCAACAGAGAACATCTAGGTTCTCTGTATCCCTGATGCAGGTGGGACCTGCTAAGTGTCAAGATACCAGTTTAGCTTGAATCCAGTTTTTGAAAAGATGTTTCCTATCTCTCCTACCCCTTTCCCATTCCACTACAGAGAATATAAAATAATCTAATTTCCTACAAAATTTAAATCATATGCATACAAAGTGCTGACAATTTCAAAGTCAGGGTAAAAAGTAAACTTACGTAAGCTGTTTAGTGGGAGAAATATGACATGAGTGGGAAGGCGATGGTGAAAATGTGTAAGTATATGCATAACTTAAATTTAAGCTCTTTAAGAAGAGAAATCATACTTTGCATATTTTAAATTGCTGGGCCATGAAACTGGAAAGACTCTAGAGAATATAATGTACAACTACTTCTTGAATGCATATATTGAAAGTGGAATCCAATTCTCTGTCTTCAGTTCAGCACTTCCCTCACAAAGCTAAGCACTAACTAGATCTTCGCTTAAAAAGATATTTGTCATTATATCACGTAGATGATCACCCCATCTGAGTGTTTAAATGGCTCATACCCCATAATGCCTAAAGAGAAATAAAACCATGTCAATACATTGAAAAAAGTATACCTAATCATTATAAACTTTCTGTATCAACTTCCTCATAAAAATAAAACTAAAAAAAATTAAAGAACTTGTTTAAAGTTCTTTTCAAGAATAGCACACCTGTTTTTCTCTATTTAAAAAAAAATTTGTAATTTTTGTGGGTACATAGTAGGTGTATATATATTTAGGAGGTACATGAAATATTTTGATACAGGCATTCAATGCATAATAATCACATCAGAGTAAATGGGGTATCCAGCACCTCAAGCATTTATTCCTTCTTTGTGTTACAAACAATCTAATTATACTGTTTTAGTTTTTTTAAATGTACGATAAATTATCGTTGACTGTAGTCACTCTATTGTGCTGTCATATACTATATCTTTTTTATTCTAAGCATATTTGTGTACCCATTAACCATTCCCACTTCTCTCCTCGCACCCCCACTTCTCTTCCCAGGCTCTGGTAACCGTCATTCTTACTTGCCATCTTCATGAGTTCTATTGTTTTAATTTTTAGCTCTCACAAAGTCAAGATGAAAAGTAACTTTAAGTAATCTTAAGTGAGAACATGCGAAGTTTGTCTTTCTGTGCCTGACTTAATTCACTTAACATAATGACCTCCAGTTTCACCCATGTTGGCGCAAATGACAGGATTTCATTTTTTTATGGCCGAAGAGTATTCCATTATGTATATGTACCACCTTTTCTTTATTCCTTAAAACTTAGGTTGTTTTGCATACTTTTTTCTAAGAGAAAATACATTTATTGTTACACTGACCTGCAGAAACTATTGACAGAAATAAGTAAAATGTATACAGAAAAATTCCTGTCTATCAGAAAAAAAAAGGGCACAGAAAAGTAGGCAAAGGTCTTCTTTACAAATAAGGTTATCAAAATAATAAATACTTTTATGGAATATTAACTTTGATGAGTGTAGAGAAGTAAAAATGGAACATATTTTGTTCAGTTCATTTACCATTTCACATATGGGCCCTAACCCTTTTGTTTATATGTGCTATGAATATTTTTAATTTCTATGCTTGATTACTTTTTGTACTTTTTGTGTCTCTTTTTTTCTTTTACCCATAGGTCATTATTTCTCCAACTGTAAAAACATTTTGGCCAGGTGTGGTGGCTCACACCTGTAATCCCAGCACTTTAGGAGGCCAAGGCGGGCTGATCATGAGGTCAAGAGTTCGAGACCAGTCTGGCCAACATAGTGAAACCCCATCTCTACTAAAAATACAAAAAATTAACTGGATTTTGGGGGGGTGTGCCTGTAATCCTAGCTACTCGGGAGGCTGAGGCAGGAGAATCACGTAAACCCAGGAGGTGGAGGTTGCAGTGAGCCGACACTCCAGCCTGGGCAGCAGTGTGAGACTCCATCTCAAAAAAACAAAACAAACAAACAAAAAACATTTTATGTTTATTTTGTTCGTATCACTCTTCTACCACCAAAGACGCTGACCTTGTCTGTTTACTGTATATTCCAAGTAGGAGGACAATTACACCCATATTCTAAGAGCTCTGTAGATTTAGAAAAAGTGATGTTTCCCAGCAACCCTTGAGAAATAGCAGCTGAGAGGTCCTGAAAATAAATTGAGTGAAATTAAAGCACCTGTAGGTCATTTGGCACAGGTAGGCAACTGTCACTTTAGCTTTTCCTTTCTTAGTTAATGGACTTGGTTACATAATGCATTATAATTCCAAGTGGTACTGTTTGGTCTTCTGAAATTTAAACTTCCAAGATTTAAGACAGTGATGAAAGGCAAATGGCACCTTGGCTGACTTCTCAACTTTTTAGTGTGGAGTATGGTGTCTTGTGATGAGAACACACAAACAAGGAACTTTAATCAAGACTGGCTTTAACTGCAGTGCAGTGTGACGATGTGCGTTAGAGGCATGAGAGCCCCAACCTCACACTCAGTGACACTCTTGTTTCTTTGGTGTATGTGGGGTTAGGATGTTCTGGGAAGAGCAAAGTATTGTTTATTTTACTTTCATAACTTATACAAGTCAGCTTTCTTGTCTTGGCCTCCAGTTTTATGAGCAGCATAAAAAAATTCAACAATTGCTAACAAATAAAAGGAAGCAAAGAATCAGTTTTCTGAGTCAGGAAATTCTTAATTGTTATGACCATTACTACAAAATCTGAAACAATAAAGAGTCTCTTGTAGAGGCTGAGTATCCTTTTACATGGCCCATTGTTATAGACCAGGAGTGGAGATGAATTTTATAGGGTAGTCTCATGCACTCCTAAAGGCTTACTTCCAAAAGCAAACGTTCATTTTGGGCTATACACAGCCTAGCCCATTTCCCAGACTCCTGAGCAGAATTGTGCCCCACTGGTCTAAAGGAAACAAATAAATATTCATTTTATCAATACAGAAGCAGAGCATGGCCAGGAACACGTATTATTCTATAAAAGTCCATGTAAAGACAAATTCAGCAAAATCTTCTGAAAACATTTAGATGAGAAGCTGAAACTTTTTACACCTAATTCATGGCATCATTTAGTCTTGGAGAACATTTACATGTGTGTCATTCCCATCTCCCAGTAACAACAGTAGATATTTCTATCAGTTATTTTCTTTTTTTTTTTTTTTGAGATGGAGTTTTGCTCTTGTCATCCAGACTGGTGTGCAATGGCCCGATCTTGGCTCACTGCAACCTCCGCCTCCCAGATTCAAGCAATTCTCCTGCCTCAGCTCCCTGAGTAGCTGGGATTACAGGCGCTGCCACCACACCTGGCTAATTTTTTGCATTTTTAGTAGACACGGGGTTTCGCCATGTTGACCAGGCTGGTCTCGAACTCCTGACTCAGGTGATCTACCTGCCACTGCCTCCCAAAGTGCTGGGATTACAAGCGTGAGCCACTGTGCCCAGCCAGATATTTCTACCAGTTATTTTCTACAGAGCTCTTCATGCAGTTAACTCTGCTAAACCAGAACGTTATGCAAATTAAATTCTACTGACCATCTCTGGTCAAGTCCAATGTATTTGATGTTAAAATTGTATGTCCTTGGGACCAAATTAACATACATTTACTGAATATTTAATTACCAAAGTATTTTGTAGGGCTACATGGGATCACAATGAGGCATACGATGTGGTGTGTACCCTGGAGGAACTTTTAATCGAGGACGGGAAAGACATATGCTGTCATCTTAAGTGTTAAGTAACAGTTGGGCAAGATGGCCAAGAGGGCCAGATAGGGATTCTGGATGAGAGGAAAGGGCTAGAAGATGTAAAAAGTTTAAGGAGACAAAGATCAACAGTCAGAGAGTTTGACTAAGGAGGGGAGGAGTAGAGAAGTAAGACGTGATCCAGAGTGGAAGAGATAGGAGAATTGCTAGGAGGGGCTCCAGGCGTAGTGGTCACTGATCGTGAGGAGCGGGTGTTTACTCTCTGCTCCATTCTATGTTGCCTACTGGCTCTAGGTGACTCCTTGCCACAGTCAGAAAGCTGGGTTCTGATGTTGGAGCCATAGATGCTTCAGTGATTCTATAAGGCTTAATAATATCAGGAATATGTTTGGATTGTTTGCAGCTATATGTGTTTTTATGGAGAACAAACAGTAAGATCAAACCCATTCTTGTACATTCAGTTTTGTAAGATTGAAGAAAACAAAAGCGTTTTTCTAAGACTGAATTAGGTACTAGAGATAAAAATGTACCTTTGTAAAATGTACCACATGCAAAAACCACAAATACTTTTGCACCAACCTAATAATTATTTATTGCATAGCTTTTGTATGAGTGGTTTTTTTGAACTAGTGCAAACTAAGCATTCTTACTATGCATTTATGAGAGGAAACTAATGGTTCTTTCTATAATTTATAGAAAATGACTTTTGCCATGGGACTTTTCATGAAGCTATCGTCTAATATGTTACTCTAGTAAATTCACTATGTATCATAAAAGATCCATTTATTAATGCAGCATAGACTTCCTTGTTTCTGTTATAGGGATTTAATTTACTGAAAGTAATCATGTTAATTTATAATAATTCCAAATAACTAAAATTATCTAATATTATATCAAAAGGATATTAATTACATGAATGTTCCAAAATCAATTGCTATATTATTTGAACATAACTTGTCATAATCCCTGTTTTCTGATATCTTCAACTAATCTCACATTTTTCCAGAAAGGCACAATGTCAAATTGTATGCAACTGGATATAATCTTCAGAAGTGCTTACTCGGATCATTCTCTGCTTGAAAGGAAATTTCTCCCAATATAACCAAAGTTGCCTGTTTATTTAGTTTTAAAATACTTAAAACATAAAGCACCGGATGACCTGAAAAAACATTTGGACAGATTTCCTACAGGGAGCTAAGAGCTTAAATACAGTTACCAGGGTTGCAGATGGTCAGTCTATATGAAAAAGTCTATCAAATTACTGATTTCTTCCTCAGACAGATGGCAAAGGGGCCTGGCAGAAGCTCAATTTTCAGGTTGTGGATGCGTGTGTGTGTGTGTGTGTGTGTGTGTGTCTGTGGGGGTGTGTGTGTATAATTGTTGAAGAACAAAGGTCTTTATGTTACCTAGACCCTATTTGTCAGTATAACACTGAAGATTAATCCTTGAGCTTTGAAGATACGCAGGAAAAGAATACTTCACCTAACAACGAAAAATTGTAAGGCTGCTGTTTTACCTAAACTCTGGTCTAATTTTCCTATTAAAACTCAAAATAAAACAACAGTGAGCACCTGAAATAGTTGCAGGTTGATTTGATTGGTAAGAAAATTTGGAATTTAATATTAATTTTTACTCTTTGAAAACTGGAGACTTGGTTTTTTCATTAGTGATGGAGAGTTTAGAATTCTAAAATAATGTTAATTTATGACTTTCCACTTATAAGAATCAAAATTTTTTTTATAACTGCTTATTCCTTGCCTTTAAAAAAATACAATTCTTTATTCAACTTAAGCTCACCTGTTCTGAAAAATAAATTAAAGACTTTTAAGGAATTGTTTATAGCAGAGCAGCACTAGAATTAATAGTGTTCCTTTGCTGTATCTGTGCAGGATACAATAGTTTCATTAGCTCTTTGAGCTAGTAACCTTCTTGAAAATCTCCATGTCAAAACAACTGTTTTTCTCCTAAAATTATTCTGTCATCTGACAAATCTCAATCGTTTATTATTAGAAGTTAAAGATTAATGATTTTTTCCTCCTGTTTCTTATGATCTAGGACATGGCAAGTCAGCAAGCAAATTTCCAGTCTAATTTCTGGTGGAATCTGTCACAGGGAACAAGAAATTTTGAGAAGAAAATGAGTTGGACGTTGCTTGGGGCTAGATGTGAGTAAACCATCTATCTCCTCGGAAAATGGAAGACAGCCACTCATTTGACAGTGAAGGCTTGGTCAACTGACAGGGCAGACAATTGACAGAGCCGGAAAAGTGCATCTGGTGCATTATTAAGTATCAGGATGATGAACAGAGTTCATAATTAAGCTTGTACTTAACAGCTCATTGCCTTGAGTAATAATAACGATGACTTTGAAAAAGCATCCTCCTTTCTTTTCTCTCATTGTTCTCACAAATAAATGTAACAATGTCAGAGTTGTCATCACCAGGAAAATTTGTCAGCCCTCTTCTTAATTAAAACCTTCTCTCTAGCCTTCACATTAGAATTTGTATCTTTATCATTTAAAAAAATTTTTTAAATCGCTCTTTGGAAAAAAACACCATATAAATCCCCAAATAACACATGTCAGCCCAATTACAGGTTGTCAGGCAACTACTTAATTTATATGTCTATATACAAGGAAAAAGAAAATTCCTAGAGGCACCTCATATGAATACTGTATTTTGATGGATAGAAACACTAAAGTAAATTATGCAACAGAAATGACATAATATGGTGTCCTGTAAAATCTGTATTACGTTATCAGAATATCTTTGCATAAAGATTGAGTTCTTTCTATTGGAGATAGAAGGGAAAGAAGGGTATTAGCAAATAATTAGAAATAATGTTTTCACAAAACTAATATGTCCTAGTTTTATAAAATAAAGGTAAGATTTGAGTTAAGGTTAAATAAAGAGAAATTAGAATTCATAGTCAAGTGAAATAAAATGTGTAAGTTTTATTAAACAAGAAACCAACACACAAAAAAATAGTAGCTGAGAGAGAGTGATTTTTTTTAATTGTGATAAGAATACTTAACATGAGATCTACCCTCTTAACAAATTTTTTGGTGTGCAATACATTATTGTTAACTATAGACCCAATATTGTACAGCAGATCTCTAGACCTTAATCATCTTGCAGAACCGAACAATTATATCCATTGAGTAGCAACTCCCCATTTCCTCCCACCCATTGCCCCTGGCAACCATCATTCTACTCTCTGCTTCCATGTTTGATTATTTTAGATACTTCACATAAGTGATATTATGCAGTATTTGTCCTTCTGTGACTTGCTTATTCACTTAGCATAATTTCCTCAAGGTCCATCCATGTTGTCATATGTATCAGAAATTTCTTCCTTTTTAGGGCTGAATATTCCATTTTATGTATATACCACATTTACTTTATCCATGCATCTGTTAATGTATATTTAGGTTGTTTCTACATCTCGGCTACTGTGAATAGTGGTGCAATGAATGTGGAAATGAAATATCTCTTTAAGATCCCAATTTGAATTATTGATAGAGGGTGATTTTAGTATGGCAATTAGCCCCAGATCAAATGGACTATTTAAAAATTGTGGGTTCTGTGTATTCAGCTGCCTATAAATTTTTCATGGGTTTTCTGGGAAGAGTTTTTGATTGTTATATGGCATAGGAGACAAGGCATTGGACAATATACAGATCAAGATTTTGGACCTCAAATTTCAGATCAGGATTGCAGAACTCAAATTTCTGACAAATCCAGGAAGTAAGGAAATCCACAGTTGCTAATGTTGTTATTTTTGCTATTATAATCATCGTTGTTGTTGTTATGTAGTTGAAACCCAAGTATACCTGCTCCTTCTGTAGTCAAGTAATTTATGTGCTCTGGAACAATGGCAATTGAGTGAACTGTGTGGTGCAGAAGACTGAGTAGTATCTCCTTCCCTGATTATCTCCAGTTCCATTCTAAATCACAACCCCATACAGGCTAAAAGAAAAGACTGGAAAAAGTTCTGGTTTTCATACTGGCTCCTATCCTTATGAGCCATCTGACTTTTGGCAGGTCAGTTACACATTTTGGGCTTCAATTACTTTATATGTAAAAAAAGGGGTCATGATAATACCTACCTCGTAGGTAAATAGAGATAAATAAATGAGACAATGTAGGTAAGGAGCTTAGTGTAGCCTGGCTTCTGGTAAAAATTTAATAAATGATACATATTCTACTTGGACTACATGAAAAGAGTTTCCTATTAACAAGAAAAGAATATTATCTTTTACAAATCATTCACCCTACTGATTAACAAGGTATATGACAAAGATAAAATATAATAATGAATCCTCATGGGAAAATGATAGGAAAAAACCTCTTTTGTTGGTACTTGGATTTTGTGTCAGAAAAGAACAGCATTGTCAGCAGCCCAATCAAATACAAAGATATGGGAACCCTTGTCCTAGCTTTGGCGACACAATGAACACTTACTCTGTGAGCCAGCATGAGAGAACTGACTTAAAGCATCTTTGTCATTGGGATTGGACTCTTGGCTATTTGGACTTTTTTTTTTTACAAATATGATAGCTTGAAATATTGCTCAGGGATGCCCTGGGTTCACCCCATAATAGAGAGTATTTGGTAGCTGTCTCTGTTAGGGAAACACATCCCATGGTGAGTTATTCTATTCCAGCTATTGCCCCAATCCAACCTAGTTAATTGCTGGCCACTGACCCTTCAAGGGTGGCATAGTCTGCCTGCTCTATTCTCTCTTTCATGCCTGCTATCCTTTTATTCTGCCTATTCTTTCTGCTCCTTGCCTACAAGACCAGTCTAGCTCTGCTGGCCTGAGCATTTTGTCCACCCTGCCAAAGCTTTTGCCCAAATTTGTAAAAATTCTGAAATAAAGTCAAAGTACCACAAAAGATAGTTCATTTTCTACTCACTTGTCCTCATGATGATCCGATATTACATTTCATCTCTTATACATTCTTGGCAAGCTTGCCTCTCTGCCCCTGTGTCCTACTTGCTGGCACAAAGTCAACCTTAGTTAAATCTACCACTTCACATATCCCACACCTACAGCAAACTAGCTCAATGAGGCTGGAGAAAAATGCACAGTTGCAACTTCATTCACAATGCAATTTACATTTACAATTATGTTTTCACCACCAAATATACCAACCTACCTGCATCTAAACATGCATATTGGCTATTCCCCCTGGTCTTCACTGAGTTCAAACTTTTCATTTGTGCAGCTCACCACCTCACATCTTACCGTTTCAAGCAATTTGCTCCTACAATTATTTACTCTTCTGCATCATCAAATTTTCCCATCTATTCCATCATTCTGATCAGCAAATGTTTGCTGTACTATTGCCCACATTTAAATAGAAGCCTTCCTTTACCTATAACATCTTCTGGCTGCCATTGGAATTGTCTGCCTTCCTTACAGTGATATTTCCTTTTATATGTAATGATGTTTCTTATAAAAATGTGCTCATTATTCCTACTTTTTCAACTCTATTATTTTTGATCCAGCTGCAGTAAGATTTGACCGTCCTCTCCACTAAATCTAATCTTATCAAATATCTCTATATTGCCAAACCCAGTGGTCAATTCTCAGTCTGCATCTAATTTGATTTTTCAGGAGCTCTTGACAACATTTGACCACACTACCTTCTTCAATCACTTTATTCACTTGCAATCCAGGAAAGCAAGCTTTTCCTGGTTTTCCTCCTTTTCCCATGGATATCCAGTTTCAGTTTCTTTTGGTGTATCTTCTTTATTTTGGTTATTTCCAATTTTAGGGGATGCTCCAAGATGCTGTCTTCAGCCACTCTCTCTCCAGGTGATTTTAATTTTTTTTTTTTTTTTTTGTCTCCCAAATGTATGTTTTCAGTTTTGGCCTCTGAGCTTCAAACTCAAGTTTTTCAACATCTCCATTTGGAAATCTAATTATTTCAAAATTAATAAGCCCCAAATAAAGCTTTATTTGTCTCCTCTCCATACAAACATTTGTCCCAAGTCTTTACAGACTCATAAATGGCATCTCCATTGTTTCAGTTGCTCAGGTAAGACAACTTGAAGTCATCCTTGAACTTCTCTCTTTTCCTCACACTTTGAATTGAATTAATTAGCCAATCCTGGTGGCTCTATATTGAAAATATAAAATAAACAAATAAATAAATAATTTTAAAAAAGAAAATAGATCTTGGATCTGACCTCACCATCTACTACTGTGGTTCAATTCATAATCATTCCTTATCTGGACTTCTAACTTGTCTCCCTGAACTCTTGGCTTTCTGCAATCTCTTCTCCACAGAGCAGCCAGGATGATTTTATTAAAGATTAAATTGCATCATGTCACTCCTCTGCTTAAATCATGCTAATAAAATTATAATACAGTTCTAATTTCTTACTATGGTAAACAGGGCTCCTCATGACCTGTTTTTTGTTTTTTTTTTTTTGAGATGGAGTTTTGTTCTTGTTTCCCAGGCTAGAGTGCAGTGGCATGATCTCAGCTCACTGCAATCTCCGCCTCCTGGATTCAAGTGATTCTTCTGCCTCAGCCTCCTGAGTAGCTGGGATTACAGGTATGCACCACCACACCCGGCTAATTTTGTATTTTTAGTAGAGATGGGGTTTCTCCATGTTGGTCAGGCTGGTCTCAGGCTCTCGACCTCAGGTGATCTGCCTGCCTCCGCCTCCCAAAGTGCTGGGATTACAGGCGTGAGCCACCGCACCCAGCTGTGATCTGGTCTTTAACTACTTTAATAAACTTACTTGCTATTCCTCCTTCTTGTTACTGTGTTTCAGCAATGCCAAATTTCCTGCTTTTCTGCCAACATAACAAGCTTGTTCCTGCTTCAGGGATTCATATATGCTATTCCTTCTGCTTAGGGTATACTTTGCTCCGGTCTTCACACTGAGCGTCATCTTTTCATTCATCAAGTTTCTATTCAAATGTTGCCTCCTTGAAGGGTCTTTCTTGATAGCATAAATGATATGAATATGTGCAAGCCAAAAGTTGTGTTTTAATAAAGCAATTTTTAAACAGAGATGTATGTGTCCAATTTGGGGAAGTATGTTTTATCTCCCTCAAATATGTATTTTTAAATACATTGCCATTTTCAAAGACATTCTTCATATAATGACGAGACCTATCACTGCTACATGAAGAATGTTTCTACCCTGAAAGCTGAACTTAAGTCTATGTCATTCTCTAATTTAAAAAATTCAGAATTAATGTTTTAAATGTCTCAGAATATATACAAATCCTTAATATAATTTTACAGGTAGGAAATATAATAAAGTTTGAATTTATAAAAGTGTCTTGGTTACAAGACCATCAAATAATAAATAATAAGATACATAATTTCAGATCCTGACCCTAAGATTTACATTTAAGAGACCCAGAGTAGCCAAAAGAACCCTGAAAAAGAACAAAGTTGAAGGACTTGCACTTCCCCATTTCAAAGTTTACTACAAAGCTACATTAATCAAGACAATGTGAAACTTACAGAAAAATAGACACATAGACCAATGGAATGGAACCAAGAGCCCAGCGCTAAACTGATACATTTATAATCAATTTATTTTGGGCAAAGGTGTCACGACAATTCAATGAAAAAAGAAGAGATTTTTTCAACAATGATTCTGGGACAAATAGATATTCACATGCAAAAGAGTGAAGTTGGACCCCCTCCCCACACCATACACAGAAATTAATTCAAAATGGATCATAGGTCTAAATGTAAGAGCTAAAACTACAAAATTCTTAGAAGAAAATACAGGCCTAAGTCTTCATGACCTGGGATTACGCAAAGCCTTCTTTATTGGTGATTAGGCAAAAGCAAGAAGTACAAAAGCAAAATATCTAAATCAGACTTTATAAAAATTAAAAGCTTTTGTGCTTCAAAAAATATCATCAAGAAAATGAAAAGACTGCCCTCAGAATTAGAGAAGGTATTTGAAAACCAAACATCTGATAAGGGATTTGTATCTAGAATACTTAAGGAACTCTTACAACGTAATAATACAACGACAACCCAATTAAAAACAGGCCATAGACCCAAATAGACATTTCTCCAAAGAAAATTTACAGATGGGCAATAAACACATGAAGAGAGTCTCAGCATTCTTCATACCCACTAAGATGGCTATGGTTAAAAAAAAAAAAAAAGACACAAAATAAGAGGTATTAGTGAGGATGTGATAAAACTGAAACTCTCATAATCTGCCCATGGGAATGTAAAATGATGCAGCTGCTTTGGAAAATAGTCTTGCAGTTTCCCAAAGGTTAAACATAGGAATGCCATGTGACCCAGAAATTCTACTTCTAGTATATGTCTACACAAAAACTTTTACATAAATGTACATACAGCCATGAACTGCATAATGATGCTTCAGCCATTGTTGAATGGACCACATATATGTTGGTGGTTCCAAAAGATTATGATAAAACTGCCCTTTACAAGTGTACCATTTTTTCATCTTTTATACCTTATTTTTACCATACCTTTTCTATGTTTAGATATACAAATACCATTGTGTTACAATTGCCTGCAGTATTCAGTACAGTAACATGTACAGGTTTGTAGTCTAAGACCAATACGCAATACCATATAGCCTAGGTGTGTAGTAAGTTATACCATCTAGGTTTGTGTAAGTACTTTCTATGGTGTTGGCATAACAACAAAATCACCTAATGATGCATTTCTCATAACATCTGCTTGTTTCATGACTGTAATAGCCAAAAAGTGGAAACAACTCAAATATAGATCAACTGATGAAGTAATAAATAAAACGTGGTATATCTATCTATACAATGGAATACGATTCAGCAATAGAAAGGAGCAAAATACTGCCACATGCTACAGTGTGGATAAACCTGGAAAATATTATTCTAAGTGAAGAAGCCATTGGCAAAAGACAACATATTGTGTGATTCAATAAGTAAATTACTAGTTGCTTAGGACTGCAGTGTGCCTAAGGAGGGAATAGGGAATGAATACTAATGAGTGTGGTTATTTACTTTTGGAGGTGATAAAAATGTTTTAAAATTGATTGTGGTGATGGTTTCACAATTCTGTGAACACGCTGAAAACTCATTGAAATATGTATGTTAAATGAGTGAATTGTATAGTTGTGAGTTATATCAATAAAGTTGTTAAAAGCAAAAAATAAGCACAAAATGTTAAAATTTAAATTTAAAATTTAAATAACACATCTTGGATATGTTATTATAGTTTTGTTTGTTTTCCTACTTTATAGCTTTTTGTATTGCCTAAATTTTTGTAATAACAGTATTAAAATCACATAAAATAGTTACTTCTAGTTTGAAAAATATTAATTTATTCAAGTATTAACTGAGTATCAGAAAAAGATATTATCAAATAAACATTATTAAGAAAACTAAGAACAAATGTGATTTGAATTTTGCTTTATTTTTTCAGTTTATTTCTGTTACTTAAATTTATGAGTTTCTTTTATTTATTTATTTATTTTGAGATGAAGTCTCACTCTGTCGCCCAGGCTGGAGTGCAGTGGTGCTATCTCAGCTCATTCCAACCTCTGCCTCCCGGGTTCAAGTGAGCCTCCTGCCTCAGCCTCCCTAGAAGCTGGAATTACAGGCACCCGGCACCACACTGGGCTAAATTTTTTTTATTTTGAGACTGGGTTCCACCATGTTGGCCAGGCTTGTCTCAAACTCCTGTCCTCAAACGATCTGCCTGCCTCAGCCTCCCAAAGTGCTGGGATTATAGGCATGAGCCACTGCACCTGGTCTTAAATTTATGAATTTCTTGTGAGTTATTCAACTAACAATATGTCTTTATAAGTTTTAAGTTAATGCTAATGTATTTAGTTCTCACTGAAATATACTTATTAGGTTGCAAATCTCTTTGGGATTACTTATCTATTTAATCCAAATAAACCAATTAGATTTCTGGTCCTGGTTTATTAAAATTGAAAACCCATTTCATATTGAACAGATATTATTATGGTAATTATAACTCCTTCAATTTTTATTTAAAAGTTAGTTTAAAAGATATTTAACTTGAGGTCTACAGCACAATTTTATAGCAGCAGTCCCCAGTCTTTTGGCACCAGGAACCGGTTTCATGGAAGACAATTTTCCAAGGATGGGGATGGTTTCAAGATGAAACTGTTCCACCTCAGATTATCAGTCATTAGATTCTCATAAGAAGCACACAACCTGCATCCCTCAAATGCTCAGTTCACAATAGGGTTCAGCTGTTTTGAGAATCGAATGCCGTCACTGATCTGACAGGAGGCAGACCTCAGGGAGTAATGCTCACTGGCCTGCAGCTCACTTCCTGCTGTGTGGCCGGCTTCCTAACAGGCCGTGGATAGGTACTGGTTTGCGGCCTGAGGGTTGGGGAAATCCCTGGGTTATAGGATACATGCAAATAAGAAAATAGTTACTTTAGTGAAGCAAATTAACATATCCATCATCTCACATACTTACCCATTTTCTTGTTGTTTCTACGGCAAGAGCAGCTAAAAGCTACTAATTTATCATGAGTACCATATACAATGTAATTTTATTACCTATAGTCATGTCATACATCAGATCTGTAGACTTTTTTTTTAGACCGAGTCTCGCTCTGTTGCCCAGGCTGGAGTGCAGTAGCGCGATCTCAGCTCACTGCAACCTCCATCTCCCAGTTTCAAGCGATTCTTCTGCCTCAGCCTCCTGAACAGCTGGGATTACAGGTATGCGCCACCACGCTCAGCTATTTTTTTGGTATTTTTAGGAGAGACAGGGTTTCACCATGTGGGCCAGGCTGGACTCAAACTCCTGACCTCAAATGATCCGCCCACATTGGCCTCCCTAAGTTCTGGGATTACAGGCGTGAGCCACCTAGCCCGGCCTACGCTTCTTTTGTCCTACATATCTACTACTTTGTATCCTCTGACCTACATATCTCCATTTCCTCCCTACTTCCATCTCCCCAAACCCCACCAAGTAACTACTCTTCTGTCTGCATATTTGATTTTTTTTTTCAGATTCCAAATATAAGTGAGATCATGCAGTATTTTTCTTTCTTTGTCTGGCTTATTTCACTTAGCATAATGTCCTCCAGGCTCATCCGCATAGTGGCAAATGGCAAGATCTCACTCTGTTTTAGGCCTGAATAATTTTATTGCATATATGTGCCACAGTTTTCTTATCCATTCATCCACCAGTGGACACTTACTTAGGTTGTTTCTATATCTTGGCTATTTGGGATAATGCTGCAATGAACACGAGAGTGTACATTTTTTTTCTTTTTAAAAATAAACCTCTTTTTTCCTTGTTTCTTATTTACTTTATTTTTTACTTTTATTTTAGCTTCATAGGTACATGTGCAGGTTGTTATATAGGTAAATTGCATGTTGTGGGGGTTTGGTGTACAGATTATTTTATCAGCCTGGTAATAATTTTAGTATCTGATAGATAGTTTTTCAATCCTTACCCTTCTCCTACTCTCCACTCTCAAGTAAGCCCCAGTGCCTATACCCTTCTTTGTGTCCATGTGCACTCAATGTTTTAGCTCCCACTTATAAGTGATAACATGAAATATTTGGTTTTCTGTTCCTGCATTCGTTCCCTTAGGATAATAGCCTCTAGCGCCACCCATGTTGCTGTAAAGGACATGATCTCATTCTTTTTTATGGCTGTGTAGTATTCCATGGTGTATATATGTATCACCTTTCCTTTATCCAGTCTACTGTTGATGGGCATTTGATCTAAGCTGATTCCATGTCTTTGCAATTGAATAGTATTGTGATGAATATATACATGCATGTGTCTGTTCCCAGGCATTGTGACTGCAGCCTTTTTTGGGGCTATGGCACTGCTGCCAGTCTGTTCTGGGGTCCAAGGCTTGTAGAGGTCCCTGTGCACTTGAGAGTTTCCTCCGCAAAAACTCTGGGTGGCTCTCTGCCTCAGTTTAGAAGTATGGGGGGTTGCTGTGGGGAAGGCAGTGTGAGGTGGGGGTGGGCAGGGGAATGTTCCTCTTCCCAGGGTTGCACAGATGTCTTTGGAGAGTGTAAATCTCCCCAGGGGGTCTCGCTTACTCACCTGTTCCTGCATTGGGGAGCTTCTCCTGGATCTGCATTGATCCCAGTTGGGCTGCCCAGCTTAACTCCTCTATGCTCTCTGGGTCCCCTTGATGCCTTGATGGAGCCTGGCATAAGTTCTTAGATGATCTACTTATAGGGTCAGTGTTCGCTAGCCTTTTGTTTCCTCCCTGTTAGAGAGGCACACATGTGCTGTTTCTAGTCTGCCATCTCCATGCATGTGTCTTTATAAGGTGCCTTCATTTCCTTAGAGTATATGCCCAGAAGAGAGATTACTGGGTCATATAGTAGTTCTATATTCTTAATATTTTTTAGAAAGCTCCATACTGTTTTTTGTAATGGCTGTATCAATCTACATTCCCACCAACAGTGTGCTAGGGTTCCTTTTTCTCCACACTCTTACCAACATTTGTTGTCTTTTGGCTTTTTGATAATAACCTGTGAGGTGGTATTTCGCAGTGCCTTTGATTTGTATTTGCCTCATGATTAATGATGTTGAGTACCTTTTCGTGTACCTGTTGGAGAGTTTTACATCTTCTTGGAGAAATGTCTCTCCAAATCTTTTGCCAGTTTTTTAAATTGGGTTGGTTTTTCACTACTGAGTTGTACAAATTCTTTATAAATGTTAAATGTTGACCGCTTATCTGATACATGGTTTGCAAATATTTTTTCCTAATCTGTAGGCTGCCATTTTATTTGATTGCTTCCTTTGCTGTGCACAAGTAATCCTATATATTTATTTTTGCTTTTGTGGGCTGAGGTTTTGGTGCTCTTAATATATCCAAAAAAATCATTGCCAAGGCCAATCAATGTCCAGCAGGTTTCCGCCTATGTTATATTCCAGGAGTTTCTGGTTTCATATTTAGGTATTTTCATCCATTTGGATTGATTTTTCTATTTGGTGTAAGAGAGGGGTCCAATTTCATTATTTTACATGTGGAAAGCCAGTTTCCCAGCTCCATTTACTTAAGAGACTATCTGATTGCCCCATGTGTCCTCTGGATGCCCTTGTTGAAAATTAGTTGGTCATGTATGTTTGGATTTATTTCTGGTGCCTACATTCTGTTCCATTGGTCTATGTGTCTTTTATGTCAGTATCATAATGTTTTGTTTACTACATATTTTTAATACAATTGTAAATCAGGGAGTATGATGCCTCTAGCTGATTTTTTTCCTCAGAATTCAAATTTGGGTTTTTTAAAAAATAGTTCCATATGAAGTTTATGATTGTTTTTTCTATTTATGTAAAGAATGTAACTGGAATTTTGATAGGGATTGAGTTGAATCTGTATATTGTTTTAGGTAGCATGGCCATTTTAACAATGTTGGTTCTTCTGGTCCATGAACATAAACATCTTCCCATTTATTTGTGTCTACTTCAATTTATTTCATCAATATTTTAGTTTTCAGTGTATAGATCTTTTACCTTCTTGGTTACATTTATTCCTAGATATTTTTGATGCTATTGTAGTTGTTTTTGATGTTATTGGGATTGTTTTCTTGATTTCTTTTTTAGTTAGGTGGTTATTTGTGCGTAAAAATGCTGCTGATTTTTGTGATTTGGTTTTGTATCCTGTAAGTTTAGTAGTTCTAACTTTACTAGATGCTTATTAGTTCTAACAGATTTTTGTGGAATCTTTGGATATATACATACATATATATACACACATATATATGTGTATATATATACATACATATATACATATATGGATATACATACACACATATATATATATGATCATGCCATCTGCAAACAGAGATAATTTTACTTCTGCCTTTTTGGATTTAGATGCCTTTTATTTTTCTTGTCTGATTTCTCTTGCTAGTATTTCTACTACTACATTGAATAGAAGGTGTAGGAGTTGGCATCCCTGTCTTGTACCAGATCTGAGTGGAAAAGTGTTCAGTGGTTCCTTGTTGATTATGATGTTAGCTGTATTTTTTCATAAATAACCTTTATTATTTTGAGAAACTCTATTTCTATACCTAAACTGTTGAGAGTTTTTATAAAGAAATGTTAGCTTTTGTTAAATGCCTTTATTGTGTCAATTGAGATAATCATGAGGTTTTTATCTCTCATTCTATAATGTGACATATCGCATCGATTTGTATTTGTTAAATCATTCTTGCATGTAAGGAATTAATCTCACTTGGTCATGGTGATGATTTACATCCTTTTAATATCTTGTTAGATTTAGTTTTCTAATATTTTATTGAGCATTTTTTCATTAAAGTTCATCAGAGAAATTGGCCTGTGGTTTTCTTTTCTTGTGATACTTAGGTATCATGGTGATGTTGGCTTCATAAAATGTGTTTGGAAGGATTTCTTCTAACTCTATTTTTTTGGAAGAGTTTAAGAAGTATTGCTATTAAATCTTCTTTGAATGTTTGGTAGAATTCAGCCATGAGGCTACCTGGTCCTGCGCCATTTTTTTGTAGGGAGCTTTTTTTTTTTTTAATTACTTACTCAATCTCTTATTACTGGTCTGTTCAGGCTTTCTGTTTTACTCTAACTCAATCCTAGTAGGTTGTGGGGTTAGTTTTTTTTTTTTTAGAAATTCATCCTTTTCTTCTACATTATCTAATTGTTGTCATATAATTGTTCACAATAGTCCCTTATTATCCTTTTTATTTTTGAGGTGTCTGTTGTAATTTTTGCACTTTCATTTATTTTATTTGTTTGAGTCTTCTTTCCTTTTTTCTTAGACTAGCAAAGGGTTAGAAATTTAGAAATGAACAACTCATAGTTGTATTGATCCTGTGGTTTTACTGTTCTCTATTTATTTCTGTTCTGATTTATATTATTTTGTTCCTTCTGCTAATTTTGGGTTTACTTTGATCTTTGAGGGCGAGGTGCTGAGTCAATTGTGGCACAGGGAGGTGTGATTGCTTCATTGTACTAGAGGCATGAGGTCCATGGGGGAAGGGGTTTCACTTCAGCTTCAGTGCAGGGGCATAACTGCTTTGGTATACAGGAGGCCTGAGGTCCCTAAGGGCTGAAGACTATAAATCATACACCAGGACAGCCCCAGACAATATGGCATTTATTGACGCCCTGAATATATCTGTGCATTTGATCTTTCCATATATCCCATAGGCATTTCAAACTTAATACCTCTCATAGTGAGCTCATCTCCCTTCCATCGTCATGCTGAAATTCACCCCATCCCCATACCTTTATACAGAGTGTGGCTCTAGCTTGAACAGGCTTCTTACTTACAGAATGTATAGCTGTGCAAATCCCCCAAAATTGTGAATGTGGGAGATTATTTCACACAAGTAGATCATTTCTAACCCCTATTCACTGCAATCACTAGGGTATGTGGGAATGAACTACTCCCTAGTGATTAAAACAGGTTCTATTGAGACCCTGGAAACTGCTGGCCTAAGAATAAAAACCATGCTTTCAGATTATTTGGGTGTGCTGACCCACCTTTCAGGCAGCTCTGGTGTCAGCACTTCTTGGGCACCTTCCCTGATGCCCCCAGCCTATAGCTGCTGCCCATCTCCTATGCTCCCATAGCATTCTGTGCATATAAACATGTAGCACTAGTCAATGCTGTAAGTTTGTCTACCTAACAGGTAGATTATGAGCTCCTTTTAAAAGAGTCTGAGTTCTCTAGGAGCCATTTATCTAGCTCTGAATAAATACCTGTTTAATTCATTTCTTTCTCTCTCTCGTTTTTTTTTTTTTTTTTACTTGTAAGTTCAGGGGTATATGTGCAAGATGTGCAGGTTGGTTACATAGGTAAACATGTGTCATGGAGGTTTGTTGTACCGATTATTTTATCACACAAGTATTAATCCTAGTACCATTAGTTATTTTTCCTGAATTTCTCCCTCCTCCCTCCCTCCTCCCTTTGATAATCCCCAATGTGTGTTGTTCCCCTCTATTTGTCCATATGTTCTCATCATTCAGCTCCCACTTATAAGTGAAAACATGCAGTATTTGGTTTTCTGTTCCTGCATTAGTTTGCTAAGGATAATGGCATCCAGCTCCATCCATGTCCTTGCAAAGGACATGATCTCATTCTTTCTCATGGCTGCATAGTATTCCACAGTGTATATGTACCACATTTTCTTAATGTAGTCTATCATTGATGGGTATTTGGGTTGATTCCATGTCTTTGTTATTGTCAATAGTGCTGCAATGAACATGGATGTACATGTGTCTTTATAATAGAATGATTTATATTCCTTTGGATATATATTCAGTAATAGGATTGCTGGGTTGAATGGTATTTCTGACTTTAGGTCTTTGAAGAATTGCCACACTTTTGTCTTCCACAATGAAAAATTTTGCAAACTATGCATCTGAAAGAGTTTTGAATTTGCATCTCATATCCAGCATCTATAATAAACTTAAAGTTACAAACATACACTAAAAAGTAGGCAAAGGGAATGAACAGACTCTTTTCAAAAAAAGACATACACATGGCCAACAAACATGAGAAGAAAAGCTCAACATCACTGACCATTAGAGAAATGCAAATCAAAACCACAATGAGATACCATCTCACACTATTCAGAATGGCTACTATTAAAAAGTCAAAAAATAACAGATGCTGGAGAGGATGTGGATAATTCATTTCTTAACAGGAAGTAAACCCAAAAGCTTATAATGACTAATGACTTTATATCAAAAGTAGAGGAATTGTTATAGCTATAAAAGGACATAGAAATAGTAGCAAGAGAGAAACGTGGATTTAAAAAGTAAGTGAAATCCATCTATGGGCAAGCCTACAGAATAAAGAATTTGAATATTCTGAACATTGTTTCTTTTGTCTATTTGATTTTAATATAGCGTTCATTGTACTTTTTAAAGACTGTAAACATATCATTGAAGCAAACTGGAAAAATACCAATAAATATAGAGAAAAATTTAAAAATTTTCATACTTCCATCATTGGTATACTACCACTTGTAATACTTTGAGGGATTTCTTTCTAGCATATATTTATTTATAAACACACACACATATATATGCACAAATACATACATACACATCATACATACATACACATTCTTTCCTTCTCTATTTATTATATACTATATAAGTTCTTATAGGCCATTGTATTAGTTCGCTCTCACATTGCTATAAGGAACTACCTGAGACTGGATAATTTATGAAACAAGGAGGTTTCATTTACTTACAGTTACATATGCTGTACAGGAATCATGGCTGAGGAGGCCTCAGGAAACTCACAATCATGGCGGAATGTGAAGGGGAAGCAGGCATATCTTCACGTGGTGAATCAGGAGAGAGACCAAAAGGGGAAGTGTTACACACTTTTAAACAACCAGATCTCATGAAAATTTACTCACTATCATGAGAACAGCAAGGGGAAAGTCCACTACCATGATTCAGTCACCTTCCACCAGGCACCTCCTCAAACACGGGAGATTACAATTTGACATGAGATTTGGTGGGGAGAACAGAGCTAAACCATATAATTTTGCCCTGCTCCCCCCACAAATCTCATGTACCTCTCACATTTCAAAACACAATCATGCCTTCTCAACAGTCCCCCAAAGTCTTAACTAATTTCAGCATTAACTCAAAAGTCCATAGTCCAAGTCACATCTGAGACAAGGCAAGTCCCTTCCACCTAAAAGCCTGTAAAATAAAAAACAAGTTAGTTACTTCCAAAATGCAATGTGGATAGAGACATTGGGTAAATACATTCCAAGAGGTAGAAATCAGCCAAAACAGAGGGGCTACAGGCCACATGCAAGTCTAAAACCCAGCAGGGCAGTCATTAAATCTCAAAGCCCCAAAATGATCTCCCTTGACTGCACATCTCACATCCAAACCACACTGATGCAAGGAGTGGGCTCCTAAGGCCTTGGGCAGCTCTGCCCCTGCCACTCTGCAGGGTACCACCACCTCAGCTGTTTTCACAGGCTGGCATTGACCTGAGGCTTTTCCAGATGCATGGTGTAAGCTGTCAGTGGATCTACCATCTGGGGATCTGGAGGATGGTGGTCTTCTTCTTACAGCTCCACTAGGGAGTGCCCCAGTGGGGACTCTGAGTGGGAGCTCCAACCCCACATTTCTCCTTCACACTGACCTAGTAGAAGTTCTCCATGAGGGCTCTGCCCCTGCAGCACACTTGTGCCTGGATATCCAGATGTTTTCATACATCCTCTGAAACCTAGGCAGAGGCTCCCAAACCTCAACTCTTGCCCTATGCACACCCGCAGTCTTAACACCACATGCAAGCTGACAAGGCTGGGGCTTGCACCCTCTCAAGCAGTGGCCTGAGAATATCTGTGGCCCTTTTAGCCACAGCTGGAGCTGGTACAGCTGGGATGCAGGGCATTATGTCCCAAAGTTGTGCAGGGCAGTGGGGTCCTGTGCCTGGCCCACAAAACCTTTCTTCCCTTCTCAGGCCTATGATGGGAGGGGCTGCCACAAAGATCTCTGAAATGTCTTCAAGGCATTTTCCCCAATGTCTTGGCTATTATAATAACATTTGGTTCCTCTTTATTTGTACAAATTTCTCCATCCAGCTTGTATTTCTCCTCAGAAAATGGGTTTTTCTTTTCTATCACATGGCCAGGCTGCAAATTTTTCAAATTTTTATGTTCTGCTTCCCTTTTAAATATAAGTTCCATTTTCAGATCATCTCTTTGCTCACAAATATAAGCATATGCTATTAGAAGCAGCCAGATGACATTTTGAACACATTACTGCTTAGAAATTGCTTCCACCAGATACCCTAAATCATCTCTCTCAAGTTCAAAGTTTCATAGATCTCTAGGGCAGGGGCACAATGCTGCCAGTCTCTTTGCTAAAGCATAGCAGGAAGTCACTTTACTCTGCTTCTCAATAAGTTCCTCATCTCCATCTGAGACCACCTCAGTCTGGACTTCATTGTCCATATCACTACAATTTAACAAGTCTCTAGAAAGTTTCAAACTTTCCTTCATCTTCCTGTCTTCTTCTGAGCCCTCCAAACTGTTCCAACCTCGCCCCATTACCCAGATCCAAAGTTGCTTCAAAGATCTAAAGATATTTTCAGGTATCTTTATAGCAATGCCCCCACTCTCCTGGTACCAATTTGTATTTGTCCCACATTGCTATAAAGAACTACTTGAGACTAGGTAACTTATGAAACAAAGAAGTTTAACTTACTCATAGTTCCACAGGCTATATAGGAAGCATGGCTGGGGAGGCACCAGGAAACTTACAGTCATGGCAGAATGTGAAAGGGAAGCAGGCAGATCAGGAGAGATAAAGTGAAGGAGGATGTGCTGCACACTTTTGAACAACCAGATTTCATGAGAACGCACTATCATGAGAACAACAAGGAGGAAGTCCACCACCATGATTCAATTACCTCCCACCCGGCCCTTCCTCTAACACTGGGGATTACAATTCAACATGACATATGGGTGGGGACACAAAACCAAACCATATCAGACATTCTAAGCAAATTAATTGGCTTTTACTTTGAATTGGATGCTTAGCTACTGAAATGTTTTGAGAAAAGAATTGCATAATCAAAGAAGTCACTCTAGCTACCGTGCTGAGAATAATAATGAGAGTGGAAGCAGAGAGAACAGTTAAAAGGATATTGCAGTAATCCAGGTAAGAGATGCTGTGCTACAGACTAAAGGTGTTTTGAGATGATGAGAAGTGGTCAAATTCCAAATGTATTTGGAAGGTAGAAACAACAGGAGTTGGAGTACGTGAAAGAGATGGGGAGAATGGAACCAAGTTGGAAAACACACTTCAGGATATTATCTAGGAGAACTTCTCCAACCTAGCAAGACAGGCTGACATTCAAATTCAGGAAATACAGAGAACCCCGCTAAGATACTCCATGAGAAGATCCACTCCAAAACACATAATCATCAGATTTTCCAAGGTTGAAATGAAGGAAAAAATGTTAAGGGTAGCCAGAGAGAAAGGCCGAGTTACCTACAAAGGGAAGCCCATCAGACTATCAGCAGATCTCTCAGCGGAAACCCTAAAAACAAGAAGAAATTGGGGGCCAATATTCAACATTCTTAAAGAAAAGAATTTTCAACCGCGAATTTCCTATCTGGCCAAACTAAAAGCAAGAAGAAAGTGGGGGCCAATATCCAATATTCTTAAAGAAAAGAATTTTCAACCCAGAATTTCCTATCTGGCCAAACTAAGCATCATAAGAAAAGGAGAAATAAAATCCTTTCCAGACAAGCAAATGCTGAGGGAATTCATCACCACCAGGCCTGCCTTGCAAGAGCTCCTGAAGGAAACACTAAATATGGAAAGGAAAACCTGGTACCAGCCACTGCAAAACACATGAAAATATAAAGACCAATGACACTATGAAGAAACAGCATCAACTAGTGTGCAAAACAACCAGCTAGCATCATGATGACAGCATCGAATTCACATATAACAATATTAACCTTAAATGTAAATGGGCTAAATGCCCCAATTAAAAGACACAGACTGGCAAATTGAATAAAGAATCAAGACCTGTTGGTGTGCCGTATTCAAAAGACACATCTCATGTGCAAAGATTCGCATAGGCTCAAAATAAAGGGATGGAGGAAAATTTATCAAGCAAATGGAAAGCAGAAAAAAGCAGGAATTGCAATCCTAGTCTCTGACAAAACCAACTTTAAACCAACAAATATCAAAGATGACAAAGAAGGGCATTACATAATGGTAAAGGGATCAATTCAATGAGAAGATCTAACTATCCTAAATATGTATGCACCCAACACAAGAGCACCCAGATTCATAAAACAAGTTCTTAGAGACCTACAAAGAGACTTGGACTCTCACACAATAATAGTGGGAGACTTTAACATCCCACTGTTAATATTAGATAGATCAATGAGACAGAAAATTAACAAGGATATTCAGGACTTAAACTCAGCTCTGGATCGAGTGGACCTAATAGATATCTACAGAACTCTCCACCCCAAAACAACAAAATATACATTCATCTTATTGCCACATGGCACTTACTCTAAAATCGACTACATAATTGAAAGTAAAACACTCCTCAGCAAATGCAAAAGAACGAAACAATAACAGTCTCTCAGACCACAGTACAATCAAATTAGAATTTAGGATTAAGAAACTCACTCAAAACCACACAACTGCATGGAAATTGGACAACCTGCTCCTGAATGACTCTTGGGTAAATAATGAAATTAAAGCAGAAATCAAGAAGTTATTTGAAACCAATGAGAACAAAGAAACAACATACCAGAATCTCTGGGACACAGCTAAAGCAGTGTTAAGAGGGAAGTTTATAGCACTAAATGCCCACATCAGACAGCTAGAAAGATCTGAAATCAACACCCTAACATCACAATTAAAAGAACTAGAGAAGCAAGAGCAAACAAATTCAAAAGCTAGCAGAAGACAAGAAATAACTAAGATCAGAGCAGAACTGAGGGAGATAGAGACACAAAAAACTCTTCGAAAACATCAGTGAATCCAGGAGCTGTTTTTTGAAAAAATTAATAAAATAAATAGACCACTAGCTAGACTAATAAAGAAAAGACACAAATAGACACAATAAAAAATGATAAAGGGGGTATCACACAGACCCCACAGAATTAGAAACTACCATCAGAGAATACTATAAACACCTTTACACAAATAAACCAGGAAATTTAGAAGACATTGATAAATTCCTAGACACATACACCCTCCCAAGACTCAACCAGGAAGAAATCGAATCCCTGAATAGACCAATAACAAGTTCTGAAATTGAGGCAGTAATTAATAGCCTACCAACAACCACAAAAAAAGCCCAGGACCAGATGGATTCACAGCCAAATTCTAGCAGAGGTACAAAGAGGTGCTGATACCATTCCTTCTGAAACTATTCCAAACAATCGAAAAGGAGGGACTGCTCCCTAACTCATTTTATGAGGCAAGCATTATCCTGACGCCAAAACCTGGCAGAGACACAACAAAAAAAGAAAACTTCAGGCCACTATCCCTGATGAACATCAATGCAAAAATCCTCAGTAAAACCCAGCAGCACATCAAAAAGTTTATCCACTATAATCAAGTAGGCTTCATCCTTGGGATGCAAGGTTGGTCCAAAACACACAAATCAATAAACATAATCTATCACATAAACAGAACCAATGACAAAAATCACATGATTATCTTAATAGATGCAGAAAAGGCTTTTGATAAAATTCAACATCCCTTTGTGTTAAAAATTCTCAATAAACTAGGTGTTGATGGAACATATCTCAAAACAATAAGAGCTATTTATGACAAATGCACAGCCAAAAGCATACTGAATGGGCAAAAGTTGTAAGCATTTCATTTGTAAACTGGCACAAGACAAGAATGTCTTCTCTCACCACTCCTATTCAACATAGTACTGGAAGTTCTGGCAAGGGCAATTAGGCAAGAGAAAGAAATAAAGGGAATTCAAATAGGGAGAGAGGAAGTCTAATTGTCTCTGTTTGCAGATGACATGATCCTATATTTAGAAAACCCCATCGTCTCAGCTCAGAAACTCCTTAAGCTGATAAGCAACTTCAGGAAAGTCTCAGGATACAAAATCAATGTGCAAAAATCACAAGCATTCCTATACACAAACAATAGACAAGCAGAGAGCCAAATCATGAATGAACTCCCATTCACAATCTCTACAAAGAGAATAAAATGCCTAGGAATACAGCTAACAAAGGACATGAAGGACCTCTTCAAGGAGAACTACAAACCACTGCTCAAGGAAATAAGAGAGGAAACAAACAAATGGAAAAACATTCCATCCTCATGGATAGGAATAATCAATATTGTGAAAATGGCCATACTGTAATTTATGGATTCAATGGTATTCCCATCAAACTACCATTGACATTCTTCACAGAATTAGAAAAAAACTACTTTAAAATTCGTATGGAACCAAAAAAGAGCCCACATAGCCGAGACAATCCTAAGCAAAAAGAACAAAGCTGGAGGCATCATGCTACCTGACTTTAAACTATGCTACAAGGGTATAGTAACCAGAACAGCATGGTATTGGTACCAAAACAGACATATAGAACCATGGAACAGAATAGAGCTGAGAAACAAGACCACACATCTATAGCCATCTGATCTTCAACAAACCTGACAAAAACAAGCAATGGAGAAAGGATTCCCTATTTAATAAATGGTGCTGGGAAAACTGGATAGCTATTTGCAGAAAACAGAAACTGGTCCCCTTCCTTACACCTTATACAAAAATTAACTCAAGATGGATTAAAGACTTAAACATAAAACCTAAAACCATAAAAACCCTAGAAAGAAAACCTAGATAATACCATTCAGGACATAGGCATGGGCAAAGGCTTCATGACAAAAACACCAAAAGCAATGGCAACAAAAGTCACAATTGACAGGTAGGATCTAATTAAACTAAAGAGCTTCTGTACAGCAAAAGAAATTATCACCAGAGTGAACAGGCAACCTACAGAATGGGAGAAAATTTTTGCAATGTACCCATCTAACAAAGGGCTAATATCCAGAATCTACAAGGAACTTAAACAAATTTACAAGAAAAAAAAACAAACAACTCCATCAAAAAATGGGCCAAGGATACGAACAGACACTTCTCAAAAGAAGACATTCATGCGGCCAACAAACATATGAAAAAAGCTAAACACCACTGATCACTAGCGAAATGCAAATCAAAACCACAATGAGATACCATCTCATGCCAGTCAGAATGGCGGTTATTTAAAAAGTCAAGAAACAGCAGATGCTGGCAAGGCTGTGGAGAAATAGGAACACTTTTACATTGTTGGTAGAAATATAAATTAGTTCAACCATTGTGGAAGAGAGTGTAGTGATTCCTCAAGGATCTAGAACTGGAAATACCATTTGACCCAGCGATCCCATTACTGTATATATACCTAAAGGAATGTAAATCATTCTATTATAAAGATATATGCACGTATATGTTTATTGCAGCACTATTCACAATACAAAGACATGGAGCCAACCCAAATGCTTATCAGTGATAGACTGGATAAATAAAATCTGGTACATATACACCATGGAATACGATGCAGCCACAAAAAGGAATGAGACCGTGTCCTTTGCAGGGACATGGATGAAGCTGGAAGCCGCCATCCTCAGCAAACTAACACAGGAACAGAAAATCAAACACTGCATGTTCTCACTTATGGTCAGAGTTGAACAATGAGAACACATGGACACAGGGAGGGGAACATCACACACCCGGGCCTGTCAGGAGTGGGGGTGAGAGGATGGAGAGCATCAGGACAAATAGCTAATGCGTGCAGGGCTTAAAACCTAGGTGACAGGTTGATAGGTGCAGCAAACCTATCAACGTATACCTATGTAACAAACCTGCACTCCCTTCGCGTGTATCCTGGAACTTAAAGTAAAAAAATAAAAAAGAAAAAAAAATACAATATTTTGTTCTGAGCAGGACCACAGTTAAACTTCTCATGATTTAAACTTCCTAAATTTCCTGTGTTGGTTTTATGAGTTAAATAAATTATCATTGCTTTTATAACATGTTTAAATTTACATATATGAATGTATGTAAATTTATGTGTATATATGCATATAAATAAATGTGTGTATGTATAAATGTGTGTGTGTATACATATATAAATAAAACGTTTGTAATTGTATTTGTGAAAAAAAGCTATCTACTCCTTTTTTCCCTAAAGCAGGATGATCTCATGCCTCTAATTCTGCCTCCAAGAAAATATGAATTTGAGCTCTTCTACCATAATATTATGTGACCAGCAATCTGCTAGAAGGCATGAATGTTTGTAGTTTAGCTATGTCATCATGTAGTGCTTAGGTGACTAGAAACATAGGCCCTGCAAGCATTTCACTCTCAGAGAGTCATACTAGACCCCTTTAAACCCAGGCTCTCTTAATAATGATGAGGGAGCTGCCCTGGTAAGTCGGTCAGGGTGTAGGTTATGACAGGCCCTATGCTTTCCCATCATCCCCATCCTAGCAGTATGTTCTCAGTCCACTAGATGAAATGAGATTCTACCGTGCAGTTCTCTCAGACCCAGATCCCCTTTACTTCTCCACTTGCCTTTCTTTTCCCTGAATCCTGTTATTCTCTCTTTAGACCTCTCAACAAAAAAAAAGATTCCCTGTAATCTTTCACATTAGCTATTGAAGATACATCAGGAAGGGCCCAGGTATTTGAAACAAGAAGGTTTATCTCTCTGGGGGTAGGGAGCTACCTTCTAATCTTTCTGATGACTCACACTCACCCCTTTCCCCTAAGGATGCATCAGGGACTAACTTCCCTTTATAGCAGGGAAAATGAAAATATAAGTTAAAGTCTCAACAATTCAACTTACTTATTACATTTTACCTATGTGCTACAGTACTAACCTAACTATGTTGTAGAGAAACTTGATTAAATAAGATAATGTATATAAACCATGAGACACTCAATACAGATTCTTTCCATCTTAATCTTAGCATTTACCTCATTCCCATTTAACCTTAAAATTCAATCCTTAAGCTTTCTTTTTTATACCTTCAGGCTTTTCTTTCTTCAGACCTCAATTCTCAGAGTTCCTAACACCCAACATTTCTTTTTAGTTATTTTTATGCACTTCATAAAATCCCAATTCTGAAAGAATTCTTAAAGTTTAACATTAATAACCAATATTTCTCTTTTTCTTCAGATTTCATGTTCTCCACTTTGGGAGTCCAGATCTCTGCTGTCCATTCCACGTCAGCCATGTTAACCTCCTTGCTGATTCTCGAGCCCTCCAGGCATGCATTCACTCCAGAGTCTTGCACTGACATTTCCTCTTCCTCTACATATCTGCATGGCACACTGTCTCATCTTTCCAGCCATTGCTTAAGCGTCAGCCTCTCAATGAGGCCTACTGTCACCATCCTACTTAAAATCACAGTCCCTGGCATTTCTGATTCCCTTTCCCAGCTCTAGACGGTGAAAGAATGTGTCATCATCGCACATACTAGATAACTTATTTATTATGTTTATTATTATCATTTGTCTATCAAGAATGTAAGTTCTATGAGGGCAGGGATGTTTATCTATTTTGTTCATGGCTATATCCCCAGGGGACAGAATGATGCTTGTTATATAGTAAGCACTTAATAAACTAGTTGAAAAATACCTACAGTTTATGAGTGTATATACAAAATATTTCCTACTCATAATATATATGTATATATGTATGAATGTATGTGTATCCCATCTTATTTAGCAAGGACTCAAGACACCAACACAAACATACATATGTGTGCACACACACACACACACACATACACACATTCTCTCTGTCCCTCTCTCTCTTTCTCTCTCTCTCTACAGTATCGGTCTTAAGAACACTTTACCGAATTTAGTACTATATAAGAACACAATACAATTAAGACAAGCAGATCTTTCTAATTGAAATAGTTATGTCATTGTGCTATTTCTTATGCCATTAAAGTTAACACAATTATATTTAAAAACATATATTTTTCTGGCACAAAGCAACTAATATGGAACTACCAGGAAGAAGAAATCCAGGCAAGAATAAATCTTGGAAAAAGGAAACTTTTAGACTCTAGCTCCCAAAATGGTATATGTGTGTTACATCAACACATGTTTTGGACCTTGTTAAGACATCACATAAATAATAGGGGTTAAATTAAATATTAACACTTTTAGGGAGTAATTGTGAACGTACTTTATTAGAAACTTGTCTCTATATTTATTTCAAAATTTATCTATCACTTGAACTTTTTTTTTTTTTTGAGACAGAGTTTCGAACTTTTTTTTTTTTTTGAGACAGAGTCTCGCTGGAGTGCAGTAGTGCGATCTCCGCTCCCTGCAAGCTCCGCCTCCCGGATTCACGCCATTCTCCTGCCTCAGCCTCCGGAGTAGCTGGGACTACAGGCGCCCGCCAGCACGCCAGGCTAATTTTTTGTATTTTTAGTAGAGACGGGGTTTCACCATGTTAGCCAGGATGGTCTCATCTCCTGACCTCGTGATCCACTCACCTTGGCCTCCCAAAGTGCTGGGATTATAGGTGTGAGCCACCGGGCCAGGCCTATCTCTTGAACTTTCGATAATTCCTGTAAAAGAAACATAGGAAAATCACTGTTATGATTCAGTTTATATTGATCATACATAATTCTGTGTATTTGGGTGTGTATAAGCAGCAATAAAGTTTATTTTAGAGTTGGAAAAAATGTTAATAGCCTGGTTCCTATATTCAAAATCAGCATTTCAAAAATATAAAAACCTTTTTATCCACCCCCCATTAATATATTTAAGGCTTTTGAGATATAGCTTTGCACCCTAAATGCTGAGGCTAGAATGAAAAGACTCAGATATTTGTTATTTTAAAAAAGGAAAGAATTGTGAATCTAGTTTTAATTTTACTATTATTAAAAAATAACTCTAGAGAAAGAAAATTTTCTTCAACTAGAATAATTTTGTGACAAGTCACCTACACTAAAATAGGTAAAGAAAATCCCAATAGCCCATAAATTAAAGAGGAAATGTATATAAGAAATTATAATATCAAATGCTCTTATAAAAGTGTATAAGACAACAGAAATACTCCTCACTCTTTACTCTGTTTCCAGAGCTTAAACTTTTTCAAATTGATATACAATAGTTTTACATATTTAAGAGGTACCTGTGATATTTTGATAAATGCATACAATGTGTAATGATCAGATCAGGGTTTTTGGGATATCCATCACCTCAAATGTTTATCACATCTTTGTGTTGTGAACATTCCAAAGGCCCTCCTCTATCTGTTTCGAAATATACAATAAATTGTTGTTAACTGTAGTCACCATACTGTGCTATCGAACACTAGAACTTAATCCTTCTACCTAACTGTATTTTGTACCCATTAACCAACCCCTTTTCATCCCCACTCCTGTCTACCCTTATCAGCCTATGATAACCATCATTCTACTCACTACCTCCATTAGGTCAATTTTTTAGCTCCCACATATTAGTGAGACCATGTAATATTTGTCTTTCTGTGCCTGGCTTATTTCACTTAACAGAATGTTCTCCAGTTCCATCCATGTTGCCGTGAAAGAAAATATTTTATTCATTTTTATGGCTGAATAATATTCCATTGTATATATGTACCACATTTTCTTCATTCATTCATTGATGGACATTTTGGTTGATTTCATGTCTGGTTATTGTTAATAGTGCTGCAATAAACATGAGAGTGCAGATATCTCTTTGATGTACTGACTTATTTTCTTTTCAGTATATATCCAGCAGTGGGATTACTGGATCATATGGTAGATCTATTTTTAGTTTTTTGAGAAACCTCCATACTGGTTTCCATAGTGCTGTACTGATTTACATTTCCACCAATGGTGTATGAATGTTTGTTCCCCTTTCTCTGCATCCTCACCAGCATCTGTTATTTTCTATCTTTTTGATAATAGCCATTTTACCTGAGGTAAGATGATATCTCATTGTGGTTTTGATTTGCATTTTCCTGATGATTAGTGATGCTGAACATTTTTTTCATGGACTTCTTGGCCATTTGTATGTCATCTTTTAAGAAATGTCTATTCAGATCTTTTGCACATTTTTAATTGAAATATTAGTTATTTTGCTATTGAGTTGTTTGAGTTCTTTACACATTCTGGCAGAGTGATAGTTTGCACATTTTTTCTCCTATTCTGTAGGTTGTCTCTTCACTTTGTTGACAGTTTCATCCTCTGTGTAAAAGGTCTTTAGCTTGATGTAATTCCATTTGTCAAATTTTGCTTTTGTTGCCTGTGCTTTTAAGGTAATACTCAAAATAGAGCCTAAGTTCTTAATGACCACCCTTTCACTGCATTTACTATTGAGCTAAGAATTGACCTCAAATAATTTGGTTTGTGTCAAATACCTGGTTGTCATTGCGGTAGATATAATTTCCCTAGTCCTTCATATAGCTATGTTAAACTTTTTCTTCACATTTTGGCCTGACAGTGAAAACAGCTTCAAGCTTCATATACTATACTCGTCTACAAAATTCCTAGAAAGTCACCCACACCCACTCTCAATCCATACTCAATCCTCATGCATGAAGGATGTGACCCAGACCAGTGACAATAATATATTACATTTACCTTTTGTTGACAGATTCAGAGACAAGCATATGACTTGAACAGAAGCATAAGATACAGTGACTTTCCAGGACTTTTGTAGAAGAGCCAGTTGCTCTTTTTTAATATAACATGTGAAGCTTGAAGCTGTTTTTACTGTCAGGCCAAAACATGAAGAAAAAGCTTAATATAGATATATGAAAGACTATGGAAATCATTCATTCAACCTTTCATTAAACAAATATTTAAATGCCTGATTGAGAGAGAATCAGGTACGAAATAGTCTTAAAATGTGGGAAGGAAAATCAACTGGAAGATGTAGTAGCATGACCAGGCAGAGCTAAATACTTACCAAAGTTTAATGGTTATAAACCTAGTGATAAAGAGGGTATAATTCTTTCTTACTAGATTCAGCTGATGATATTCAGGCAGGGAGTAGGTGTATAGTTGACTTTATCAGAGCTGGGGTTTTGTTAGGCCAATATAATAGAGGGGAGAGACACAAAGACATTGAATGTTTAAATGTGTATGTGTGTGTCATTGTGTGTTGGGGGGAAGTATGCAAGGAAGTGATTATAGTGATGTGATAGACAATGAGGGAAATGTGTATAGCAAGAGTATATTGCATGGCAGGAAGCGATAAGGTCAACACGTTAAGGGTCTTCACTAGTACACAGAATTGCAGAAATGAGTTTCCTTGATTTGAATTGGTGGTTTAAAAAGTTGATGCTTGAAATATTTTGGTGGTGGTAAAGTTATCAGTAATGATAAGGCCTCGTGTATGCCCATAAGAGTGTGGGGTAAGAGGACATGATACTTAATTAATCAACAAGTTATTTGCATCATCCATTTGATGGTTAAATTTGGTGAACATGATGATTGTAATAAACACAAAGACAACGAATCAGAAGCTAAAACTTTTAGGAAATCAGAAGTTTTGGGGGTTTTGGTAGATGACTTTGTTAAGGAGAAAATAGTCTTTACTTATGCTTCAAAGGAGTTGACCTTTTGAGAAGAGTGAAAAGAGAAATATGGGTTACAGAACCAATGCTGAGAACATTTTGAAATCTGTAGTCCTAAATTTGAAAGGGACCCCAGTCTGTATGGCTGTTTTTTTTCCCATATGCTCCAACTGATTTGGTACAGGTGCAGAGTAAGCAAACATCATGGAAACCACATCTAATGCCCTTTGAGTCCCAAATGAAGCTGTGCTTGAAGCTAACTATAGCAAAGATGTTTTAACTCGTGAGCCTATAAAAATGTTTTTCTACTTAACCAGTCTTCACTTAAAAGTAAAAAAAATTCTAATGCCAAATGTAGTTAATTCATTCTGTTGAAAGGAGAAAACAATCGGGAAGAGAAAAAAGATTTATTTAGAGCCTCTTGTGAACGCATTGCTGAATGCTTTGCCTGAATTACTTCATTTAATCCTCAAAACAAACCAACAGATGAAATTATTCTGTTTTCTAGCAGAAGAATTGGAATTTCAGAATAGTCATGCAACTTACAGTCACAAAGCCAAGTGAGCTGTTGACTGAGACTCAATTTCAGGTATGTGAGATTCAAAGCCCATGTGCTCTTTATTATTTCATAGTTCACTTATACTTTGCTTTGTAACTATCTGCACTCTGATTTCCTCTTGTGGGATTATTATTTTTCCATTGGGTCTAGTCTAGAAGGACTATAACTTCTCCACTCCCCTAACTTAGAAACAAGCATGTGACTCTAACCAGTTCAATTTGATAGCAAGATCTAGTGCTGTGAGGTTTGAGTGACTGGGGAAGATTCAGAGGCTATTTAAGAGGTAAACAGGACTTGGTCATTTATTGCATAGATGTAGTATTTTACCACATCTGAAAATTAGAATAAAATATATCTTGCCAAAAACTGATAGCTTCCCACTTTTGTAATGTTTGGATGAAAAAGCATAAAATAAAAAGCACAATTGTTTCTTGAAGTTGGGAAAATTATGCCAGTAATTATATTCTGAATCATTTTTTCATTAATAACATTTTGTGTTTTCCCTCCATTATTATTCCTAGGTCTTATTGAGTTTTTAAAAATTAAATTTGGTTTTTTAATTAAACAATTTACTTTTCAGGCTTTAAAAAGCTGCGAAATAGTACAAAGAATCCTCATGTACCTTTTATCTAGCTTCTATGAATATTAACATTTGGACCACAGCACAATGATCAAAATGAGGCAGTTAACATTAATACAAAAATATTAACTAATCTGCATATTTTATTCAGATTTGTCAGTTGACCCACTAATGTCCTCTTTTGCATGAGGCTTCAATCCAGGAGAGCATATTGCATTTATTGTCATGTCTCCTTACCTGCTCCAATCTGGGACAGTTCTTCAGTCTTTGGCTCTCAGAACTTGAGACTTTTGAAGATGACCAATCAGTATTTTATATAGGCATACATCATTTTTATTGCACTTTGCCTTTTCACAGATATTGTGGTATTGGTTTTTTGGTTTTATTTTTAATTGAAGGCTTGTGGTAACCCTGCATCAAGCAAGTGTATTGACACCATTTATCCAGGAGCACATCTTCATTTCATAACTCTGTGTCACATTTTGGAAATTCTCAAAAATTTCAAACTCTTTCATCATTTTTATATCTGTTATGGTGATCTATGTCAGTGACCTTTTATGTTACTATTGTAATCATTTGGGGATGCCATGAACCATGCCCATATAAGATTGCGAACTTAATAGATAAATCTGTGCTTCCTGAGTGCTCCACCAACTGGCTATTCCTTGCCTCTCTCATCAGGCTTCCCCTGTTCCTGGAGACACAGCAATGTTAAAATCAGGCCAATTAATAACCCTACAATGGCTTCTAAGTGTTCCGCGAAAGGAAGAATGTCTCTCGGATTAAATCGAACGCTATTAATACAAACAGTTAAGCCTAGTGAGGAAGGCACGACGAAAGCCAAGATAGAATGGAAGTTAGGTCTCCTGAGCCAAACAGTGAGCCAAGTTGTGAATGCAAAGGAAAAGTTCTTGAAGTAAAATTGCTAACCCAGTGAAGACACAAATGATAAGAAAGCCAAACAGCCTTACTGATGATATGGAGAAGTTTTAGTGATTTGCATAGAAGGTCAAACCAGTCACTGCATTCCCTTTAAGTCAAAGCCTAATCCAGAGCAAGGCCTAACTCTCTTCAATTCTGTGAAGGCTGAGAGAGGTGAAGAAGCTGCAGAAGAAACACTGGAAGCTAGCAGAGGTTGGTTGATGAGGTTAAAGGGAAGAAGCCACCTCCATAACATGAAAGGGCAAGGTGAAGCAGCAAATGCTGATGTAAATGCTGCAGCAAGTGATCCGGATCTAAGTAAGATCGCTGAAGATGGTGGCTACACTAAACAACAGATTTTCAATGTAGATGAAATAGTCTTATATTTGAAGAACATGCCATTTATGACTTTCATAGCTAGAGAGTAGTAGTCAATGCCTACTACTACAGGACAGGCTGACTCTCTTGCTAGGGGTTGGTGCACCTGGTAGCTTTAAATTGAAGCCAATGCTCATTTACCATTCAGAAAATTATAGGGCCCTTAAGAATGATGCTAAATCTACTCTGTGTTCTAGAAATAGAATAACAAAGCCTGAATGACAGCACATCTGTTTACAGCCTGGTTTACTGAATATTTCAAGCCCATTTCTGAGATCTAAAGCTAAGAATAAAAGAATTCCTTCCAAATATTACTACATATTGACAAATACCTGGTCAACCAACAGCTTTGATAGAGATTAACATTGTTTTTATGCCTGCAAACACAACGTCCATACCATAGCCCACGGATCGAGGAGTAATTTTGACTTTCAAGTCTTACTATTTAAGAAATATGTTTTCTTAAAGAAAGCTGCCATAGACAGTGATTCCTCTAATAGGAGGAGCTCCAAATAGCAACATTAACAGGAGTTTGGAAGAAGGTGATTCCAACTCTCACGGATGAGTATGAAGGGTTCAAGACTTCAGTGGAAGAAGTAAGAGCAGGTGTGATAGAAATAGCAAGAGAACTAGAATTAGGAGTGGAGCCAAAAGGTGGGACTGAATTGTTGCAATATCGTGATAACATTTGAATGGATGAGAAGTTGCTTTTTGTGGATGAGCAAAGAAAGTAGTTTCTTGAGATGAAATCTACTTTTGGTGAAGATCCTGTAAACATTGTTGAAAGGACAACAAAGGATTTAGAATATTTCATAAACTTAGCGGATAAAGCAGTGGCAGGGTTTGAGAAGATTAACTGCAATTTTTGAGAGTGGCTCATATGGGTAAAATACTATCAAACAGCATTGCATACTTTTCCTATTGTGAAAGGAACAGTCAATCAATGTGGCAAGCCTCATTGTTGTCTTCTTTTAAGAAATTGCCCTGCTACTCTAATCTTCACCAACCATTAGACTGATTAGTCAGCAGCCATCAACATTGAGGCAAGACTCTCCATCAGCAAAATGTTTACAACTCATTAAAGGCTCAGATGATTGTTAGCATTTTTTAGCAATAGAGGATTATAAATAAGGTATGTAGTATTTTTAGATGTAATGCTACATCACACTTAATAGACTACAGTAGAGTGGCATAAATATAACTTTTATATGCACTTGGAAACCAAATATTTTATGTGAATCACTTTATTGCAATATTTGCTTTATTGCTGTGGTCTAAAATCAAACCTGCAATATCTCCAAGATAACCCTGTAATTATTTTAAATGCATCAGTCTCTTAAATTATGGAGAAAACAAAATGTGGAGTTACTAGCCAACGTTGCAATAATACTAGCTTTTTATACTAATAATTTTTTTTAAAAATCTATTAGTCTCTTAAATTGTATGGAAAACAAAAAGTGTAGTTGCATGCTATTGATACAATAACACCAGCTTTTACAATTGTCCATGTATTTGCCTTTATTGAGATCCTTATTTCTTCATACAGCTTTGAGTTACAGTCAGTGTTCTTTCATTCCACCCTCCAAGACTTTCTCTAGAATTTATTGCAAAGCAAGTTTAGTGGTAACAAGCCCCCTGAGGTTTTGTTTATCTGGGAATTTAACTTCCCCCTCACTTTTAAAGTACAGTTTTGCCAAATATAGGATTCTTGCTTGACAGTTTTTTCTCTTTTAGAACTTGGAATATATTGGCCCCTTGCCTTCTAGATTCCAAAGTTTCTGCTGAGAAATTTGCTGATAACCTTCTTGAGGATCCCTTGCATGTAATGAGTCACCTTTCTCCCTGCATTCCATATATTCTCTCTCACTTTTTTTTTTTTTTTTTTTTTTTTACTTTTCAGAGTTTGATTATAATGTGTCTCAGTGTTGATCTCTTTGAGTTCATCTTATTTGGAGTTTGTTGAGCTTGTTGAATATTTATAGTAATGTCTTTCATCAAATTGGGAAATTTTCATCCATTATTTTTTCAAATATTCTATTTTACTCTTTCTCTCCTCTACCACTTTTGTTTTCCACAATGCATATGTTGGCTTATTTGATGATATTCCATATATCCTTTAGGCTCTGTTAATTTTCTGTACTCTCTTTCCTTTCTGTTCCTCAGACTTGATTCCATTGTCCTATCTTTATGTTTGCTGATCCTTTCTTCTTGCTTTAATCTGCCTTGAATACATGTGATGATTATTTCTTTTCAGTTAGTATAATTTTCAGCTCCAAAATTTCTTTTTGGTTTCTTTTTAGGTTTTCTATCTCTTTATTAATATTTCCATATTGTTCATACATGTGTTTATTACTTTCTCCACATCTTCCTTTAGTTCTGTGAACATCTTTTAGACAGTAGTTTTAAAGTCTTTGTCTAGTAGATTTGCCATTAAGTCTAATTCAAGGACAGTGCCTGTTGAATATTTTTTTTTCTTTGAACAGGCCATGCCTTCCTGTTTTTCTTTTTTTGTTGGTGGTGTGATTTTATTGTTGAAAATGATATTTGAATATAATAATACACTAACTCTGGAAATCAGAGTCTCTGTTTACCTGGGTTTGCTGTTTTCTGTTGTTTTGTGTATGTTTTTTATTGTTGTAGGCTGTCTCTACAAGAAGGATCAGCCTGAGGTGTAAATTTAAAGTCTTCTGAGGTCTTCTCTCAGCCTGTACCTTTTTCTGGGCATACATAGTCACTTTCTAATTTTCCCCATATGTGCAGTTGCTTTTGAATGTCCTAGTCTATACTATTTGGTTATCAAAAGGGGAAAAACAAAAATTAACAGATGTGAGGAAAGACCAGTGGCCCTTTACATCCCTTAGAAGTCACTTCAGCCTGAGGGGCAGGGGCCTGCAACAATGGGGAGAGGTACAACAATAAAGGCTGCCCACCTCTTTGTCTGCACCTTTGCGGTCAGAGCAGCAATTAGGGATTCGACACAGATTGCTGATATTTGAAGACAGGGTTGTTTTTGCCCACCCTGGCTCCTTCCAACTGTGTGAAAGCTGCTTCAGGACCATGTGCACAGCTGCCTGCTGCATTGCTGGGCGCACTGCCTGCCACATTGCTACTGAGGTAAGAGCTGAAATGGACTGAAATTAGCTACAATTTACTGTCTAAGCCTTCTTTCTGGGAATTGCAAGCCTTCAATACACTCCAGAGTTCCA
This sequence comes from Pan paniscus, assembly GCF_029289425.2. NCBI lineage: Eukaryota > Metazoa > Chordata > Mammalia > Primates > Hominidae > Pan > Pan paniscus. The sequence continues at coordinate 117,713,290 of NC_073252.2, forward strand.
ATAGTTACATAAGACAGATTCTCCCAGTGCAATTTTTGTCTAGGTGGGAGACATCTTTCTGATGCTTCCAACTCTTCCCAGAACCCTCTCAACAATGGTGTTTTGGAAGAAATTAAGCTTTAGCTATTACATGTAAAGATAACTATCATATGACTAAGGAAAGCTCCCTGGATTTTCCTAAGCAAGTATCTTCTCTCCTTGGCTTCACTACAAGGAGAAGATGGCATCAGAGTATAACATATTTCTCAACGCATGCCTAAAAAACAGTCATTCACCATCCTGGTTAGATACAAGAATCACCTGCAAAGTTCTTTCTAAAAATATAGGGTTTCTGTATCTGATAAATCAGAACTTTTAGGGAATGGGAGTGGGAGGGCTTCAAAATTCTCTCAAGTAATTCTAATGTATGTAAGAATTGATTATGAGTCACTAGATTCTAGAAGAAGAGAGGTCTCTTACTCTGTGAAAGACAGAGGCAGAAAGAGGAAGTCACCTTGTGATAATCTGGTCATTGGGAAAGGTACAGAGAGAAGTCGAGCTATACTTCTTACATTAAATACATTTTCGTGGATGTTTGATGAGGGGCCAGAAAGTGTTACCCAATGAACCTCCATGGTACCAAATACAATCAAGCTTGTCCCAGGTTAGTATTGTCCCTTTACAAGCCATTAGAAGTATCTGTAAGCCCCTATCTATATACCACTTTTATCAGTTTGGTTTAGGGTTAAAAAAAAAACCTTAAAGGTTGAAAAGGACAAATGAGATTTGCATTTTTGGCCCCTTCCTACATCTTCAGGATTATTTCACCTTCCTGTGTCTCCAATCCAGCAAACTCTTTCATGTCTCTGAAACTTGCTCAAATTACATCCCTTCTGCATTAAGCGATGAAACATCTCTTCTCAATACACACTCCTCTTTCTCTCACACTCTCTCTCCCTGTTTCTCCAACTCTCCTTCTAGTTAACTCTAAACTGTTTTTTTAAAAGTGTGTTTCAAATAGGCTCTTCAAAGAGGCCTTCCTTGCCTGCCTCTCCACAACAGTCAGGTATCACTCCCTCTTTACATCTCGCGTCTCACTCTGTAATTTTTCTTTGCAGCATTTATCAGAGTCTTGTGTTACACAGTTTTTGGTGCGAATATTTCATAAACTTCTGTCTCTCGCATTCAAAAATAGGTTTTGTAAGAGTTGGGCCTGGCTCCCTTTTGTTTGCTGCTGCCCCAACCTAACCAAGTGCCTTTCCCCTACTACAGGTTCAAACACTATTTGTTAAATGAGTGGAATAAACCAAAGAGACTTTGTTGTCCCCATCCATGGCAGAAAATGGTTTTATGTATGCATTCAAAAATGTCCTCAATGTGCCAAAGTCAATGAGAATTAAATGATAAATCAAATACAGACTTCTTGAAGTCTTTAGAGTCTACTGGGATATAAAATATACATATTCAAATAATGATTCAGGATACTGTAAAGGCAACAATAAATTTTATTAGTAAGATCAAATTTCAGGCCTACAAGGTTGCCAAAACAAGGAGACTCTCCACATGAGAAGACTGAGGGGGCCTCACTGCCCTGGGCTTGTGTGACCTCCTACATCAGCCGTGTTACCTTATGGCTGCGTGGCTTTGAGGCATTTCACCTATTTGTGCAGCCACCTCCTCCTCTGTGAAAAGGTCACTCTTCTACTGGAAAGGGAACCCTGTTTTTATATAAAATGTTTTTGGCAGAATACTGTACGTTCTATAATACTGAAGAAGACAAACAGATGGTGAGTCCACATATGAAAAGAAGTTCAGCGTCATTAACCATCAGGGAAATTCAAGTTAAGTCCACAATGAGGTATCGCTACACACCTGTCAGCACAGCTAGCATGAACAATGACACCAGACACTGGTGTGGACACAGGGAAAGTAGATCACTCATACAGTGCTGGTGGGAATATGAAATGATACAGACACCTGAAAAATGCTTTGACAATTTCTTTAAAAATGAAACATGAAACTACAACCCAGAAATCACATCCCTGGGTATTTATTCCAGAGAAATAAAGACGTATGTTGATTCAAAAACCTGTACACAAATGTTTATAGAGGATTTATTTGTTATAGCCCCAACCTGGAAACAAGCCAGAAGTCCTTCAACAGGTGAGTGGTTAAACAAACAGAAGTATAACCACACCATAGAGTACTACGAAGTGAGACAAATAGATGAGCTATAAATATCTGTAACAATCTGCATGAATCTCCAACTATGCTGAATGAAAAGATACATAAATGTTATGTACTATATAATTGTTTATGTAACATTCTCGAAAAGACAAAATTATAGAAATGGAGAACAGATTAGTGGTTGCCAGGGATTAAAAAGGTGGTGGAGATGGAAAGGAAGTTGGTGTGGCTGTAAAAGGGAAATATAGACAATCCTTGGGGTAAATGAAATGCCCAGTATCTTGATTGCATCCATGTTAACATCCTGGTTATGTTATTGTACTATAGGTTAGGGAAATATTACCACTAAGGGAAACTGGATGAAAGGTTGATGGAATCTTTCTGTATTATTTCTCACAACCACCTGTGAATCTACGATGATCTAAAAATATAAAGGTGAGATTTTAGAAGTTAAAAGATGGGAGAATATCTGAGAAAGGAGTATGTCAGTTTGTCAGTTGTCGGATGAGCCTTAGAACCTTGACATCATAATGGTGAGTGATCCTGACTACTGAGGAATCCTCGGGCTTCAAAGATTTGCCTGTAGTGCTCTGCGAGGTGCTGCAGACATGACTGATTTTCAGTGCCAAGAATGGAAGCATGAAGGCTGTTCACATCAGTCAAAAAGGTGGTCATTTAAGGCTTCACTGCACAAGGTATTCTTTTAATATACATTTTTTGATCATCAAAAAAGCCTGGTGGTCTCAGGAAGTGTTCTCTCTTTGTTTCCTCTAAAACATATGAACTAATTCTTAACTTTAGAATCAGTTTTGTAGGGCTAGTCATGCTCATAACATTTAATCCTGCTGAGCTTGAGAGAAGGCTTTGTATTCTTAGGGAAGATGCTTTCTTGGCTCCATAGGAGACGATTTTGCCTATGTCTATGAAAATACCTGCTCTTTTTTTGAGCTTTTATATTCTATTCAATCTAGCTGGCGTTACCTATTATGACCACAGAGTCCTGTTAGAGCTTGGTTATAGCTCAACCAAATAACATTTAAGCACTTTGTTAAGTTTAGAAAGTTTTTGATGTTTCCAGTATTGTTTGGTGTTCTTCAGCAATTTTCCCCAAAATTTGAATATTAATTTAGATAAGATAGGAGTCAGTTTTTCAGAATCCTTAATTATCTAAATTTTTATGCTAATGTGTAACCAAATTGTAATTACTTCTTTGTAAGTCTCCATGTTGTTTTGTTTTATGCATGTTGGGCCACAGATTGTGTTTCCCTTTTTATTTTTATCCAGATTTTAAATGCTGGTTGTTATTCAAAAATAATGGTCCATAGTGGTTGGACACTTCTCTCAGGAATAATGGTCTATAGTGGCTTAGGTGATTCAATAGAAATGAACTTTCCAAAAATATAAATTGGTTTAAAACATTGGGGAAATGTGATTTTATTTTTCCTTTAGAAATCAGTGGAAACTTTTCTTTGGATAGAAGATGATCTATCTGTCACTTTGAATCAGAATTAACTAGCAGTAAATATTTATGGAGAACATTACAGTTTAAGAATGCTTTTGATAGGTTACTTCATTTTAAATTAATTATAACTCTGTAAGTAGATATTATTCTTCCAGATTACATGTTCTATTTTATTACTATTGCGGACATTTTGCCAGGTTAGAGACACGGGTACTGTGAATTTCTTAGTGGTCTTTTGACATATATTGTGTATGCAAGACATACTATGTACTCTACTAGTAATTTTAAAATAATATCTCCAATAATACTTCAAACACAATCCCCCCTGTGGCTCTTGGTCCCCGATTCTGGGCCATTGGTTCTCCCTCTGGACTTTGGGCAGTGTTTTCTGTGTCATCCCCTAGCTTTTCATGAAAAGTAGCACATGTTTGCAGCTGAGTAGTTTTATCAGCCTGTTTTCTGCCAGTAGGATTTGAGAATCTGACAGTCTTCTGTTATTGTATACTCTTTCTGTCTTTTTCAACCAAACCTGGCAGTGTTTCTGCAGATATAAAATTCTCAAGAACTTTATGGGTTTCCATTGGTCATCACTTGTGTTCACTCATTAGGTAGAATTTGGGTTCATCAAGTCTTCTGGCATCATCACTATAGTATTTTTGTCTGCTGCGTAGATGGCTGCGAGAAAACGCCCTTAAGCTTTTTGAGTGCCTGTAGTTATATTGAGGGGATCTGTATCCCACAACCTTAATCTCTTCAAAGAGCCTTTACTGTACCTAAGTACTCTCATTGTTTGATCTTTATGAAGGTTTAGTAACAGATTGTATAATCACATATTCAACTTTTGTTTTTCTCTGCCACGTTTTCTGAAGCATCCTCTTAATTTTGCCATCATTGGCATCTGGATAGGGAAAGAATCTCACAAATCATCAAGTCTGGTTCTCTTTCATTTAACAAGTTCAGGTTCTCTTTTGTTTAACAATTCTCTCAACTTATCTTTCTCTTCTCACGTTTTCCTATAAGCAGAAAAAAAAAGCACTTCTTTCATCTATTTGCTTGAAAACCTCTTCACCTAAATATCCAAGTTCACCGTCTAAAAAGTCCGTGCTCTACATGACTAGAGGGTGCAGTTTTATTTTGTTGGCCTGCTTACAGCAAGGATCTCCCTTCCTCCCGTTTTCAATGCATTTCTTCTGAGTTCTCATCAGCAATGCCTTCAAAATCCATATTTCTACCCAAAGTTTGTTTGTTCTGATTTAACTTTTCTCTAAGGCAAGCTAGGTTTTCTCTATAATGCTCCTCCATAACTTCCAACCCCTTTCTGGCAGAGTCTTTAATGTCTGTATTTTTACTAACAGTCTGTTCAAGACAATCTAGGTGGTGTTTTCTCTAATGCTCCTCAGAATTCTTCTAGCATCCACTTAATTCTGATTCCAGTGCCACTTCTGAGTTTTTAGGTGCTTATCACAGCAGCACACCATTTTCAGGTACCACAGTATGAAGTTTTTATGCATTTATAACAAATTACCATAATCTTAGTGGCTGAAACCAATGAGAATTTATTATGTTACACGATAAGGAGATTACGTAGGCTTGACTGGGTCCTCTGCTTAGGGTCCCATAAGGCTGATCAAGGTGTTGTCAGGGCTGCACTCCTTACTGGAGGGTTGGGAAAAGAATTTGCTAATGAGCTCATTCAAAGTTTGGGGTAAATTCCGTTACTTGAGGTTGTATACTGAAGTCCCCTTTCCTTGCAAGCTGTCACGTAGGGCTGGAGTTTGCTCCTAGGGGCTGGCTATATTCCTTTTCATGCTTTCCATGTGGCTTCTGCCAGCAGTGATAGATCGACCAGAATTTTTAGCATTGTATCACCCTTGAAATTTGGCATAAAATGCCATCATTTGTTTTTTGACCACTGACTTTTTGTTCTTTAGTATTTGATGTGTGCAGGAAAGCACTTTTTTTTTTGTGATAGACACCTACAATGAGAAAACCACATCATTGGAAGGTGCTTAATGAACCCTGCTAATCCATAGCTCAGGACAACTCAGAAGAAGTTGGAGGAAGCAGAAGTGGCATCTCTTTCTGTTCAGTGATTTGTTGCTTGTGTCTAATACCAAGTATGTATACACGACATGCTCTCCTGATTATCATAAAATGCATTTTTACTAACAAATTACATTTCACTAATCCTTACTATAAGAAAATATAAAGTAATTTTTCTTCTGCTTCTGCAAATGCTTTGATTTTTCATTTACTCAGCAGGTATTCCTGGAAGTCCTGTTGTGTGCAGTACACTTGTAGAGAACATAATTGAGAATGTGACAGGCAGGGTCCCTCTTGCCTGGGGCTTAATGATAGATGATAAAATAAGACGGGATATTGCAGATTATAATTAGTGTTTCTGAAAGGAAGAGAGATAGGCTGCCATGTGGAGAAAAAGATGTTACAGGGTTAGAGAGGTGTCATCCAAGAGAGCCTCTCTGAGGTAACATTTAATGATAACATTTAAACCTGAGCTCTGGGATGAGAAGCAGCAGCATTTCTAGACCAGGGGGCTGAAACTTCTAGGCTGAGAAGACAACAGGCTTAAGGTGGGTATAGCTTGATCCTTTGGAGGGAGGGGCTCAGGGAAGGCTGATGTGACTGGAGAAAAATGCCTGGGGAAATTATGTGAGATGTGAGGGTGGTCACACAGCTGTCCATAGGGCAAAGCGAGGGGTTGGAATATTATCCTGAAGGGCCTCTATAGGAGTATCCAAATCAGGTAAACATTTTTAGTATATTGCTCTGGCTGCTGGGAGATAATAGGTTGAAGGGCAGGCAAAAGTGGAAGAAGGGAGACTGGTTAAGGAGTCAATAGTCCTGATAATTATGATAAGGCTTCATCCTGGGAGTGGCAATAAGAATGAAAGACACAGAAGAGAGATTTGGCATCTATGTTGGAGGTAGAACCAACGGGTATACTTTCCTCTTCACACTGAACACAAACAATACCCAGCCTAGAAAAATGCTGATGACTTAGTAAATGTCTGAAGGCAGGGAGATGGGAAGAATTGAGGTGGATGGCCATCTGTTTACCTGCTCCATCTCTGTTTTCAATATTTATGAAATATCATGAAAGACAAAGAATATTTCGATGCACAAAATCTCATAAAGAAGCTTTTTAGTCACTGGAGAAAAATAAAGTGCTTCTTTGCTGACATCATCCTGGTTTGCAGTTTTGCCATGTCATAGATAAGACATGCAAGATTAAGTACTAATTTTTAAAAATCTTATATTTAATCTGAGTGATAATAATGATAGGTATGATTTCCCACAGGCAGATTATGTGTCAGGTCTTATGCTAAGGACTTTATGTGCCCAATCTTGTCTAACCCTTACAGCTGCTCTTGTAAGATTGAGATGGGGCTATTTTCCGTATTTTACGGGGGTCCTTGCTGTACAGAGGTCTAATGGCTTCGCCCTGGTCACCACATTAGTAGTTAGGGGAGTTCACATTTAAAATTTGATCTGTGTATCTCAAAGCACAGGCTTTTACCCAACACGTGGTGCTCTTGCCTCTATTCTTTATTTATTTTCTTTGGATTTTATAGAAGATTCCAGAACCATTTGGTTTTCTGTCACCACTGAAATCAACCTTTCCTTCGTGGTGCATAAAAAAACAACTCTCATCTGCTTGGAATCTAGTAAAACATGGAGCACATTGCATAATGAAAGAAGAAATAATTGAGAAGTCCAGCTATCAAAAAAAGTCAGAAACAAAGATGAAGATAATATGTTTTGGATGAGAGCAATTGCCTACAAATATAACTGTTGAGGTGGTGATGTCATAAAGAGAACAGAATGAAGATTGTCTAGGCCTTGGCATGAGATCCAAGTGAAGTGCCCTGAAAAAGCCACTGACAAAGATAAGTCTCTATTTTTAAAAGCATTACAACTAGTTACCATTCTCTGTATTTAACCCAGCTAACTACGTATAGGAAACTAAAATTTATTGGAGAGATTCTCAGAACCATACTAGAAACATTACCGAGGTCTCATCTAGTTTTCTCTATTGCCTTCCAAGATAGGTTTTCATCATTTCTAGGTTTTAGATATGAAAACAGAGGCTGAGAAAGGATCAGTAAGTGGCCCTGGGAAATTGCAGGGAGGGACTGACTAGAGTCCAGGCCAGCTTTCAAGGCAAGACTGTGCTCTTTCTGCCACCCCTCATTGTACCCAACTGGGCTCAGCCTGAAAGATAAACAACAAGAGTGCTCATTGTGTCCTTCTTCGGACCTTGCAGACCACTCACATTCAATTTTTAAGGGGAACATATTTTCCTTTACTTATTTTGTCTTAATCTTTGTAGTTATGTTAGTATTTAGAAAGAGTAGGCCTTTATTTTCTTACCAGAAGCCATTTATTGTCCTGGACACCAATAACCCTTTAATGGGTTTTATAGAATCTATAGTATTCTGCTAAAAACATTTCCTATAAAGACAATGTTCCCTTTCTGTCTGCTAAAAAAAAACGTATCTATGGAGGAGCTGAATTTTTATTTTGCTTGGCTCATTATCACAAAAGATGTGCAACATTTTTCATTTTTTGCATACTGCTTTTGAGATGGCTCTTTGCATCCAAGGGTTTTTATGATGTGAAAAAATTTGTATCTATATATTTAATAACATCTTTGTTTAAGAGACTCAGTTCCTAGATTATTTTTGTATACTTTTTACATTCATTGGGAATATTAGAAAGTGAAAGTGATAGAAGTTATTTTAATTTGGTTGTAAGTCCAAGGCCCTTGAGATAGAAAACAGATTTTTTTTAAAAGTTTTCTGTCAGTAATGAATGCTGATGCCTTGTACTAGTTTTTATCATAATTTTTAGGAAATTAGGTACAAGCCTTCCCACAGTAAACATCTGAGGACATTTATGTTTACCATTAATGTGACAATTTTTTTTTTCAGGGAAAAACAACTACTAAAAAGAAATAGCTCCCTGCAATAACAAATATTTCTTCCCTGTCACATCACACTCTAAAAAGGAGCATTGTATTATACCTTGAATCAATTAATCTGTTCAAATTAATAATCTGAATTTGGTGCCTAGTTTTCCACTTATCCATAAAAAGGGAGTGGAATGATGTAGGTTGCACTGGGCCTCAGCTCACCTCCAGGCTCTGGTTGGAAGCTCTCTCGCTTTTTATGTTGATGCTACAGTAATAACTCAAGTGGAAAAAATAGTTGACCAATTGCCACATTTGTATTTTGTCAAAATAAGCAAATTTTAGTTTGTGTATTATAACAAAAGGGATTTAAATGTTTGTTTCTTCACAAAGGCATTATGTTTGCTCCAGGTTTGCTGGATGTTAATAGTAAAAATTATTCTGTGATTATTGTCATTTATTTTATATGACATTAAAAACTTCTGTTCTCATTAATTAAAGTCAGATGAGGCCTTTGTGAGCACCCTTGTATTCATTTGAATGTTAAATGAGAAGTTATTTTTTCAAATAAAATTATGGCTTTTTTTGAAAGACAGAATCTGCTTTATAAATATTAATGTATTATTACTAGAAGAGATCCATGAAAACTTTAAAGAAAGAGGCTGTACTTGGCCTACATCCTCCTTGTCATCACTACCATTATATTTACTTGTAAAAGAATACAGAAACAATGAAAAATGAATTTTATGTCAAAAGATGAAGATGACTATTAACTTGTTATAGTTATGGAATTGCAAACAAATACTTATGAAATTTACCATGATACATGACCCTTACTCCCAGGCACCTAAGGGAGCATCTCTATCTTAGAACTGTGGAAATATCCTTAGAATCCTGTAAATTTCCAGGGTTCACTGGGGCTTTTTCTCCAGTATAAACACTAAAATAGATTTCTCACCCCTCCTCCTCTTTCTCCTCCTCCTCCTCCCTCTTTTCTTCCTTCTTCCTCTTTCCCTTCTTCTGCTGCTACTCCTACTCTTCCTCATCTTCCTCCTCCTCCTGTGAGCCAGTTTATATTAAATTCACACTTTCTTATTTCTACTGAAATAGTATAATAGTGTCAGTGACTGAGAGTGAAGAAACACAGAGGGACCCTAAGAAAATCCATTTGAGTACAAAGCTATGTTGTAATACATTTTAAACATTCCAAGGTGGTATCTAGTTTGTTGATATAATGTTATGAGACTTATCCCCTCATTCTCAAAGAGCAATCCCATCAGCAAGCCTGATGGTCCTGGGGAAAGGAGGAAGGGTGAGGGTAGGAAAGATGAAGGGAGTACCTCATGAACTACTCTTCCACGCAAGAGCTTTAGAAGGTGGGTCAACACCCACAGATGCCAAGTGGTTACAAGGATAGGCTTGCAAGTTAGGTTGTCTGTGTTATAATGTGGGCAATTTACTTTACCTCTCCATGAGTTTCCTCATCTATAAAATGGGGCTAATAGAGACTAGTTGATGTATTAGGTTGGTGCAAAAGTAATTGCTGTTTTTGCAATTTCAGGATTAAATGAAACAATGTGAATAAAATATTTAGAAGAGTGATTGGCACATGGTAGATGCTTAGTAAATATTGTAGGAGAATATAAACTTTGTTCTGGGGTCTCACTCTGTCACCCAGTGCAGTGGTATGATCACAGCTCACTACAGCCTCAACCTCCTGGGCTCAAGGGATCCTCCCACTTCAGCCTCTGGAGTAGCTGAGACTATAGGCATATGCGACCACACCCAGCTAATTTTTTTATTTTTTCTTATAGAGATGGGAATCTCACTCTGTAACCTAGGCTAGTTTCGAACTCCCAGGCTTAAGTGATCTTTCCACTTCAGCCTCCGCAAGTGCTGGGATTATAGGAATGAGCCACTGCACCTAGCGTCCTGTTTTGGGCTTTTAGATAACTCCTTGATTTGGTTTCAAAAAACTGGACAGCATGAGCACATTACTGAACTAAAAGAAGAATTACTCAAATAAATTTTTCCAAGTCCTCATATGTGGAAGTTCCCACACAGAATCTTCAGATTTGTACATATAGATACTTATATTAGAAAATCTAAAAATCTATAAAAACAAGCAGGTGTTTGTCACATTTCCAATGGGCCATATAGTGTTAGTTTGATAATGCCTTTAGAGGTGATATCTAGAAAAATGATTTTATCTGATGACTAATTGTTTCATAAAAATCTTCAGATACACAGACATAGGGTAAAAAACATTTTAAAAAATTTCAGGAAAAAAGTCATCTTATATCATAAGACACTTTTTCAACGTGTATTCTTATATTCAATGTGCCCTAAGCTCTGCATCTAGATTGTTCTTCATGTATGCTTCCTGCAAAATTATTTTCATTTCATAAGTTCCACTGAAGAGTTTTAGCATTGTCTTATGAATCAGTGAAGTCACAGGGAGATTTCCACATGAGGCATCTTTGATCTCATTGTAGCTTTGGTGTCTCCCCAAGTACTTCTGACTAGTGGGAAGTCCCTGAGTGCTGTGCCCACAGTACCTGGGAATCCTTCATCAGGCTTATAACTATTTAAAACGCAAGTCCACCTGAGCATTAAATTTGTAAAATAACCCAGAAGATATGGTGGTTTCTATATTAGAAGTCTAAGGCAGATTAGGCAGAAATTGTCAAAAAAGCAGTTTCACTGCTGACAAAATCGATCACCTTCTTACTCTCCAGAGATAAATGGGAAGTGTGTCCATCACTTACATAGAAGACCTGCTGGCCTCTAGTTGGGGTTTGTTTGGTTTTGTTTTCTAAGTTGGATTTAGTTTGTAGGCTATAGTTTTTCAGTTTTAACCACAATCTATCAAAAAAAGTGGTATGAACAAAATCTTAAGAAATTTAAAATAACCTCTGCTTTAAAGGCTAAAAAAACTTATAAAAACTAAGGTTGAAATGTATTTTATATGCCTCTAATTCAAGGTTATATATTTTTTAGTCTGTCTCTCCTAAGTAAAACTTCTATAAATATTAATATTTTTATAAGTCATGCATTTTTTAGTCTTTGTTCAGTTCCTCAAAATGTTTTTGAAGTAAGAGATAGATAATAAATGTATTAATGGTTCTCTGTAAAAGCAGTATCTTTAAAAGGTAAAGTATGGTTCATACTCAACAGACCAGTCAGTCCATAGCTATTTGCTGCCATTCATAAAGTGTGTGCAGCACCTTTTTGAGCCAGGCTTCTCTCAGCACACATTTTGTAAACGCTCGTCTAACTATCCCCTGTGTCATGTGTACAGGGTAATAGAGATGAATTAGGCCTGCTTTGCCCTGGAACAGGGAGAACTGGTATCTTTCCATGAGTACAGCTGCTCCCACAGCATCTAAGAAACAAACTGACAGAGATCTGGCTTGATTATCTTTCTAAGTATAGAAAATGCTTTTGGATTAAAAAGTAAAATACCACTGAACAACCTGTGGACAGCCAATGGTGTGGACAAAGTCGGGAAAGGCCGCACCTGTGCTGGGAGATCCCTTCTCTTGGCCTGGCCCCTGGTGAATTTAATGGCCATCTTCTGGTAAGACCCCAGCTTGATCCTGCGTTTATGTGGGTTAGCTATGAAAGGGCACAGTCAACTTCATATTGTCTTGGACAGGTAGAGAAAGTAATTAAATTTTTCCCCAAACTTTCTTAAAATGCAAAACATTTTAATATGATGTCTGTTAAGCCAGTAACTCACTTTTTGACCTCCTCTATGGCACTTGCGTACTTTGCACTTTCCCCAAAGAGGTTTTTCTGTGCAAATATGTGCAAATGGTAGTTAAATCGTGGTAACTATTGGAACAATTTCCTTTAGTTTTCATCAGTGGTTTTTCAACACGGCTCTTTGAGTACTTGGGGAGTGGGTGTTCAGGGGCTGTGGAAGGAGAGTTGAGGGAGGAAGTCTCTAGAACTCCCTCTCCAACATCCTTCCCCTCATGCCCAGTCTCATCTGTGTTTAAAAACCTCTAAAATAGATCCTTCTTCACCGAGTATTATTCAATAGCCCATTTAAGTTGGAAAAATTGCTTTTATACTCCTAAATTAACTCTGTGAATAAATGTAATCTAACAATACAAATAGGCTGGGCAGGGTGGTCTCACACTTGTAATCCTAGCACTTTGGGAGGCCCAGTTGGGAGGATCACTTGAAGCCAGGAGTTCAAGATCAGCCTGGACAACATAGCAAGATGCCTTCTACACACACCAAAAAAATGCAAATGAAATTAATCAAATAATCATATACTGGATTGCCTGAATTTTTGTATAGCAGATTATCTATTGGTATCTATAGAGAGGTGACAGTCTAAAACAAAGGTTTGATTCATGGAATGCAGGTGAGTTTTCTAATACACATTCTTAGGCTGGCATAAGGATGGGTAATGTGGCTTCCTACCGTGGACATCCAGGGTCGACACTCTTGGGTTCACAGGGATCGTGCAATTCGTAGTTCCTACTCTGAACCACCACACACCAAGTTTCATACTTGTTTTATATAGTGAGGGTTCATCGCATGCACTCAACACTCTTCTTTCCTCCTCCCTCCACTCTACCAAACCTCATGCATCACCATAAAAGGTTGATACAAATAAAATGTTTCAAAGTTATTAATTTAACAGAATCTTCAGTGCAGCTATTTACTTTAGGAAAACATTTCCCTTTAGGGAAATGTTTAGGAAACTTTAGGAAAACATTCCCCAATGAGTAAAGCTCATTGGGAAGAAATATATGTTTGTATCATTCCCTGCATATCTTCTTTTTCGTAAAATAGTTCTGTAAAGGTTTTCAGTTTCTATTGCTTAATGTCTTCTCTATGTTGCAGATAAAAGAGGGAAGTTCAAACTGGAAACATGTAAAATCTTTGATGAGAGAGTTTTCAAAAAGCCTTTTATTTTAATGGGGGGGAAAGTGGAAACCAGGTTTACACTGTCGTATTTGTTATAAAGCTATATGAATATGTATAAGGCATTTACAACAATGACTGGCACCTATTTCTTTTGCTGTTATTACTCTTCTACAAATTGGCATGAGTAATGAGACATGGAATATATGTAATTATGCATATTTTGGGCCAAGTAGGTGGCCCACTCTCCTGATCCTGAGGTGGTGTGGAGATGGGGAGTAGGGAAGCTCTTGCTGGTAGATAAATAAAATGTGGCAGCCTCCGCAGAAAAGTTTGATGGCTCCATAATAAGTTTTACCTAGAATTACCTTTTGACTCAGCAATTTCATTCCTACATATAGACCCAAGAAAAATAAAAACATACATTCATGCAAAATGTTTATAGCAGCATTGTTCATAATAGCCTAAAAGTGGAAACAAATCATATGTTTGTCAACTGATGAATGAATAAACAAAATGTGGTATTGGTGCTAGGGATGGGGGGAATGAGGGTGACTGCTTAATGGGTATAGAGTTTGCTTTAGGGGTAATGAAAATGTTCTGAAAAGAGATAGTGTTGATGGGTACATAATATTGTGAATGGGCTAAATGTCACTAATGGTCAATTGTATGCTATATGTAACTATACTACGATTTTTTAAATAGCAAGAGGTTGATAAGTCCATGTATGAATGAACCTTAAAACATTTTCAATTTGGATATTGAATGCTGCAGTGAAATAGTGGAGAAAATATTAATCTTTAGTAAACAATAGGTGAAGTGACCTCAATCAGAGAATTGTAGTAATGAAGAGTAAGTTTTCTGAGAACCAATAGCGACCAATTTTAGCAAATCATATATAGCAATTTATTTATCTTATAAAGAAATAAAATATTGTGTTTTTTCTCTAAAAAAAGTATTGTTTCTTGGCCAAGAGTGTTCCATCCAAATGCCAAATTTTATAAGTATGATTTAACCTGAAAACTAATATTCTGTATATTTGAATAGCACTTCAAGCTACAAGAACACTCAGAGGTTTAACTAACCCAGTTTTCAGTTGTGGAAACTGGAGCTCAGAGCAGTTAAGTGACTTGCCTGTGATGACATAGCTTGCATCACATAGTTACAATTAAGTGTTTAATTTCCAAACCAACCTGTCTTCCATTCTGAGATCTACTTCCCATCACTGTAATATTGCCTGTGAAAGAGCAGGGCCCATCAGAGGCCTAGTTATGAGGACAGTACAATTTATACGTGTACCCACATCAGTAACAATAGGCTGCTGATATTTTTTTCTAGAATAACAGTCTTAATATGTTGTTATGAATATTTTATGTAGTTTAACTTTTTCTCCCTTTTTTTTTTTTTTTTTTTTTTTTTTTTTTTTTGAGACGGAGTCTCGCTCTGTTGCCCAGGCTGGAGTGCAGTGGCGCGATCTCGGCTCACTGCAAGCTCCGCCTCCCGGGTTCACGCCATTCTCCTGCCTCAGCCTCCCGAGTAGCTGGGACTACAGGCGCCCGCTACCACGCCCGGCTAATTTTTTGTATTTTTAGTAGAGACGGGGTTTCACCGTGTTAGCCAGGATGGTCTCGATCTCCTGACCTCGTGATCCGCCCGCCTCGGCCTCCCAAAGTGCTGGGATTACAGGCGTGAGCCACCGCGCCCGGCCCTTTCTCCCATTTTTAAAAACTGTAGCTCTTCAGAACTAAAGGAACACTGGTGCTCTTTCCTTCCAAGGTATTTTGTCAGTATATATATTTTAAATCTTTAATTTGCAATAAAAGAATGTAAATCTCTGCAAAGCAGTATTCCCAAGTTATTCCCCTTTTCCTTAATAGAAATTGTTAGACCATCCTCGAACAACTTTTTATTTAGATTTAACATGGCTGCCTCTGTGTAAATATTGTTTTCTCATTTATCTGTATGTTTTGTTTATTTTCGAGGAAGTTCTGATTACCACTCTCATCTTTTCCTTCTCTCCATCCTATACATTGGAGCTAGCATTGTTCTTAAGACATAAATTTTCCAAGCCAGGCTAGTCCGAATGCAGTGGTGTTTATAATTAATTGATCACAACGAGCTACAGATTTATTTTTTCCTTCTCCACTTCCACCACTTCACTTGACTAGCCTTTAAAAACAAACATATAAATAAATAAAATAAATTTCCAAGCCAGGCATGGTAGCTTGACCTGTTAGCCAAGCTACTTGGGAGGCTGAGGCAGGGGGATCATTTGTGGCCAGGGCATCAAGATTACAGAGGCTGCAGTGGCTGCAATGAGCTATAATTGAACCACTGCACTCCAGCCTGGGTGACAGACCCAAACCGTCTCTAAAAAAAAAAGGAAAAAGTTCCTATACATGCTTTCTACCCTTGAACCCAAGAAGATGCTGGGCCTTCCAATCCAGGCAGGAGTGTTTGAGGACTGAATCTCCTGCCCAAATCTGATATCACAGGGCAACCTGTTATTTTGGAGGCCATGCTTTGTTTTCCTGAAATATTTTGCGTATTTTTTCAACACATGATTTGATGTTGCTGAATCTAGCCACGTTTTTAAAAATACTGTAAGTATATTTAAAATATTAGCAACATAGATTGATTTGAAAATAAGCAATTAGGTAATTTATCCTACTCTATTTTGGGATATTATTAAATTTGATTAGGTACATCAATCTAGCCAAAGAGAAAGACCACCTGAAAGCGTTCGCCTTCAAATCTTCACTGAGGACATCAAGAAATGTGTCTCTGTAACTGTTTTTGAGACCAAATATTAAATTCCAAGTTTTTGCCTTAGGCAGAATGAAAAGGAGATAGAGACAGGGATGATATAGAGATGGGAGGAAGGAAAGGAGAGACAAAGAGAGGAGAGAAAGAAAGCATTTAGAAAATACTGTGTGGAAAAGTGTACTTTTATATATTCATGTATGTTTTCACATGTTTAAAAATTAAGGACTAAGCAATAGGAAGCAAGAGGAATCCATGTTAACTACAATACTTAAGCTTGAAAAGAATATTGCATGTTAAATGTTCATGAACTTGGGCCAGGCACGCAGGTGCAGGGTTGTAATCCCAGCATTTTGGGAGGCCAAAGCAGGCAGATCACTTCAGCTCAGGAGTTCGAGACCAGCCTAACCAACATGGCAAAACTGCATTTCTACAAAAAATACAAAAAATTAGCCTGGCACTATGATGCTGGCCTATAGTCCCAGCTATTCAGGAGGCTGAGAGAGGAGGATTGCTTGAGCCTGAAAGGCAGAGGTTGCAGTGAACTGTGATCATGCCACTGCACTCCAGCCTAGGTGACACAGTGCAACTCTGTCTCAAAAAAAAAAAAAAAAGTCAATAAACTCTAATGGTTTGTTGTAATAAAGTGATTTTCACAAGCAGACATTTCTTACTGAAATTAAACTTTTTTCCCAATCAACACTAATTACATACAGAGTAATTTTGGTTATTTCCACTTTTTAAAAATGTTTGCTTATTTTCTATTTAAAGGCTTTTAATTATTTGGAAATAATTGTAAGCATACAGAAAAGTACAAAATAACACTAAGAATACCCATATGCCATTTACCCAGATTGACTTATTTGTTAACAGTTTACCACACTGCTTTTTCATTTATTTTTTTCTCTGTCTCTCTCTTTTTCTCCATATATATGTATGTGTACACCTATTTTTGAAGGACAGTTATATACACCATAGCCTCTTATTAAATATTTATGCATTTCCTAAGAATAAGGTTATTCTCTTTATAACCACCATTCAGTTATCAACTTCAGTAAGTTTAACATTGTTAAACTTACTGTTTTAATCTCCCATTCATGTTCCAATTTTGTTGGTTGACCCCAATAATGTTTCTTTTCCAGCACAGGATCCACTCCAGGGTCAGGTAATGCAGTTAGCTGTTGTGTCAAATACACAGGAGTTTTGAGTTTGAGTCTTTCATTCTGAAGAATGTCAGGATTGAACTGAGCTGAGAGGGACATCACTTTTAAGTCATCAGCATATGTCTACCTCATTCTTTTTAATGCTACTAGGGAAAATAATCAAACCTTTAGCTTCAATTATTGTGTAAGTTTTGATTTCTGAAGTTGTAGTGCAGTAGCCAGGTTGTTCATAAAGATATTCTCCTTTTTTTTTTTTTTTTTTTTTTGCACCTTGCCCTTTACAGCAAGTCTAGATCACACAAAATAGTATTTGTAGGTTGGAAAAAAGGATAGTTCAAAAAAGCTATTTCCTGGCCAATAGCAAAGGCCATGCGAATGTTCTGACCTATTTCCAAATACCAGATGCATTGCTTGAGGGAGCTGAGACTACAGAGGCCTCCTGTGGGGAAGGACACTCTTGTCTGCCTGCTTTGATTTCATTGTGGCAAATGCTATCATTCAGCATTTTTCACGAAAAATTGCCCTGAAATTTAAAAAAGTAAACTTTATTTAGTTATAATTTATATGAAATAAACATTTCTAATTCTCATCATTCATTTCTGAAGCTCCAAGTTTCCCTTTAATACTGTTTCATTTCATCCTATAGAAACTTTTGTTACCATTTCTTACAGTATAGGTCTGGTGCCAACAAATTTTCTTAGCTTCTTTTATCTAAAAATGTCTTTCACCTTCACTCTTGAAAGATATTTTCTTCAAATATAGAATTTTGCTTGCCATTTTTTTCCTTCCAGCACTTTAAAGCTATTTCACTGTTTTTTGGTCTCTGTGCTTTGTGATGAGTAGCATATGATCATTCAGCACTGATCATCTATCTGATTTTTCATTTCATTTTTACTACTTTCAAGATTTTCTTTTTTATATTTGGCTTTGAGTAGTTTGACTATGTTATGTCAAAGCATGGTTTTCTTTGAATCTTATTGTGTTTGACATTTTCTGAAGTTACTGAATTTGTAAATTTTTATCTTTTGCCAAATTTGGGAAACTTTTAGCCATTATTACTTAAAGCATTTTTTTTTCTAGACCATTTTGTCTCTTCTCTCATTCTGGGATTCCAGTTATGAGTATATTAAAACTTTTTAAAATTTAATTTTAATTTTTTTTGACAGAGTCTTGCTCTGTTGCCCAGGCTGGAGTGACGTGGCATGATCTTGGCTCCACTGCAACATCCACCTCCCAGGTTCAAGTGATTCTCCTGCCTCAGCTTCCCAGGTAGCTGAAATTACAGGCACTCACCACCACGCCCAGCTAATTTTTACTATTTTTAGTAGAGATGGGGTTTCACCATGTTGGTCAGGCTGGTCTTGAACTCCTGATCTCAAATGATTCTCCCACCTTGGCCTACCAAAGTCCTGGGATTACAGGTGTGAGCCACCACGCCTGGCCTAATTTTTATTTTTTAATTGACACATAATTGTACACACTTATAGGGTACATAGTGATCTTTTGATACATAAATATATAATGACCAAATCAAAATAATTAGCATATTCATCATCTCAAATATTTATCATTTCTTTGTGTCGAGAACATTCAGTATCCTCTCCTCTAGCTATTTGAAAATATATAACATTGTTAACTATAGTCATCATACAGTGGTATGATGCATCTATCTGTAATTTTGTGTCCATTACCAATATCTCTCTATCCCTCCATTCCACCTACTGTTTCTTCTCAGCCTCTAGTAAGCCCTGTTCTACTTTTTATGTCTGTGAAATCAACTTTTATTTAGCTTCTACATGTGAGTGAGTACATGCAGTTATTAAACCTATTGCTATTGTCCACAGGTCCCTAAGGATCTGTTAACTTTTTTCAATCCTTTCATTCCCCCTTCTTTGGACTTCGGACTGGATACTTTTTTTTTTTTTTTTTGAGACAGAGTCTCACTCTGTTGCCCAGGCTGGAGTGCAGTGGTGTGATTTCAGCTTACTGTAAGTTCTGCCTCCCAGGTTCACGCCATTCTCCTGCCTCAGCCTCCCGAGAAGCTGGGACTACATGTGCCCACCACCACACCCAGCTGATTTTTTGTATTTTTAGTAGAGATGGGGTTTCACCATGTTAGCCAGGATGGTCTCGATCTCCTGACCTCGTGATCCGCCTGCCTCAGCCTCCCAAAGTGCTGGGATTACAGGCGTGAGCCACCGTGCTTGGCCAGGGACTGGCCGCTTTCTATTGATTTGTCTTCAAATTCACTGTCTCTTTCATTTCTCATTTCAATTATGCTATTTAGCTCATCCAGGAAATTTTTTCTTGCAGATCTTTCCAGATCTAAAACTTTCATTTTAAAATATTTATATTTCTATGGTAAGACTTTCACATATTTTTATCCTCATGAGCTAATTTTCTTTTACGTAATGAAGCATAATTGTAATTGCTGCTTTTGGTCTCATAATTTGAATGTCTAGATCATCTTAATGTTGGCCTCATCCCTTGGGAATGTGTCACATTTTCCTGGCTCTTAATACATCAAGAAACACTTTAGCTCATATGGGAAAAAAATAGTCATGTTTCATTTTTTAAAAAATGATTTGATAAAAATTTATTTTAAAAAGTTATTTGCTTACAAAGAGCTCTATCTACAAGGAGAACAGAATCAAGAAGAAGTACACATATCCTTGTGAATATTATTTTGACTTTAATATGTTCCTTATGACATGAAAACCTGTCATCCTACAAACAATATAAAGGATGCATATTATCATTTCAAAAGAGATTTTTACTTTATAAAATATTTCATGGTAGAATTTTGAAATTATATGGAAGGACTTTCAGACATTTGAAAAAAAAAACAACCAGAACTTTTCCTTTTAATTAAATCCCACGCTAGAGTCCAGTGCTTACATCCCCCTAGACACTTTAGCATAAGCAACCCCTGACATCCCTGAGTTTGGGTGCTCCAAACCCTGCTGTTGGGTTCTGAGACACTTTTTCACAATCCTTAGGGCTACAGCAGCATAGTTTGAAGTCAATGAGTTTAAGATGACTTTGTTTATAAAAACCTAATTAACAACTTTCAGGGTCATCTGTTATGTCAAGCAGTTAGTCCGTAAGAAAGAAAAATAAAATGAAAGGGAAAGCAATGAATTATAAAAAGGGTTTCCTCTAACTTCATTTTTTAACATCATCTTTAAAGTCCATGGGAGTCCACTTAGGTTTTTTATTTGTCTTCTTTAAGCACTGTTTATCAGAGAATGGGGCCCTCATTATGAATGTATATGCATAGAAAATATCCTTGGTTACATATTGCCTTATTTTAAAATAATATCTTTTGAAATTCAGAGTGCAATAGATGTCATCTCAGAATCCTCTTAATCCTTTTGGGTTATTTTCTGCAAATTGTCTTCCTATTTTTATGGAGCAGTTTCTCAATGTGAAGTGCAATAGAGAGCTATTATAGATACTCTACTGTCTGGCAGAGTTGGAAATGGAACTTAAATTTCTAAAATTTTATTTAATTGTCTCAATAGATTTCAATAACGAATATCTTAGTAACTGTGATGCTTGACAGAGAAAATGCTCGCTACCTAGGGATTTGAAAAATGTCTTTTATAGCTAGTTGTTATTCTGATTTTACTAGAACTGAATGTGTGATGTGCAAAGAAATAAGCCATATGGTAAAAACACCACTCAGGAAGAGAGAAAGGGCCCAGCTCCTCCTTTTTAAACTGTTCCCTCCATTGTGGAAGTAGCCTCCTGATGCTGAGGCGCAGCCCCTGTGCCCTCTCTGAATTCTCGGTCTTTCTCTTTCTTGCATGAGCTGTTATATTACAAGTGCCACAAGTTGTTTATTTTAAGAGAAATATATGTTTTCCTGAAGTTATTTCTTCTGGTTTCATGTAATATAAAGGAATGAAAATAAATTTTAATTAAGGATTCATGCTCTACATGTGCTTGACTTTGTCATTACCTGGAACAAACTTTGCCTTTAGAATACAGATAATAATGTGAAAATAATTATGTAATCTTATGCATTAAAATTCTTAATTTACAGCCATTTTTTATCTCCTTTTTAAAGTATATAGCCACAACAGTAACAAATTCAGACACAACAAATGACATCATCAACATGTCACTACTAAAGCTAGGAATAACTTTAAGTTACCAACAAGCTATTTTTAATTAAAAATCATCTTTGATTTTTGAATTCATATATATTCAAATATATATATGTTTGATATATATATATCAGAGTCATATTTTGTCCCTTCACATTAAGGAATTGAAAACAACAAAGATATAACATTAGTTTATATATGGGTACTCTTCTTGTATTCCTATTTTAAATTTTGTGTGAACTGAAAGTGATAGCATAATAAAATCAGTCTACAATTTTAGAGCACTAATAGCATATATATTTACACATATACAGTAAAGCTTTTGTAAAAATCTTAATAAGAAAGTTCCAATCTTCTCTACCACAGTGTTCTTTCAATATCTTCTTTCTTTGTTCCTCCCATCCCTACTTACCCTGATTATCATCCAAGGACTCAATCTTAGTATGAGGAGTCCTGAAGGACATGTTTTGTTGTAAATTTTGACATAAGAAACACCTGACTAGAAACCACATCCCCTGTATGCTGGTCCTGATAATTAGGTAACTGACGCCTCTCCTGAATTGGTGAAAAAGGAGACAAGGCTTTCATGACACCATGGATTTGGGGGCATTTCTGTGCACACCACTTCAATCCTGTTTTGCTTTTAAGTGTCTGTTCCTTTACATTGATAGAGCTGGTGTCATTTATTGAGGTTTTCTAGTGGAGAGGTGGGCATATATGAGGATGAGGATGAGGGTTGCAGAAAAAGAAAGATGGAAGTCTATGTAACTGAGAACTTTTATTAAAGAAAGTGACATTCAGATAGACAAAAACAAGAAAATACTTGTATAGCATTGTTCCTTATATAAAATTCCCTAAAAATGTGAAAATTTCTAGCTGTTGTGACACGAAGTCCAATATTTTTATTTAAATTTAGTTTGACTGTATGATGTAATAACACCTCTAAAAAACTCAGGGCAACCAGAATTTGGCATAAGAAATCAATTATTTCTGTACTAGTGGATTTCTGTAATACATTTAAAATAAAATTGAATTTATATTTGCTGATTAAAGCAGACACTTCTGCTTCGCTTCCTAACCTATATGATATGTGTGTCCTAAATAAAAATTTAATCTGGAAGAGGGTGAGTGGAAGAGGGATGGGGCTCATCCAGGTTTGTGATTTTCCTTTGTTAAAGTGATTCATGTCACCAGACAAGAAAGAATTCCTATTGCAATCAAGAATTGAGGCTATCTGGCTAGATATGTATGTATACCTGACTTAAGAGATTCCAACGTGATGCTTCCAAGCCTTACATTAAAATAAAAGATTTTTAGATTGTACTCTCTATTTGCAATACAATTTTGAGCAGATTAGCTCTCTCTCTTTCTCTCTCTCTCTTGCTCTCTCTGTATGTGTGTGTGTGCGTGTGTGTGAGAGAGAGAGACAGAGAGAGAGAAAGAGACAAAGAGAGAGAGACAGAGAGGGTGACAGAGAGTCTCCATACCTAGGACATTTCATAGGACAAGGCCATGATTTTTATTAAGGAATGAAGGGCAATCATAGTGCTTATCAAGAATAACTTCATTTGAAACATGTTTTTGCTTCAGCCTTTCTTGAAGGAATATTTACAGTAATTCAGCAGAGTCTACATAATTTAGATACATTTGTGGCAAGATTGCCAGTATTGCTGGGCAACAGTAAGTTAAAAAAAACAGTAAGTTAAAAAAAAGTAAGTTAAAAAAAAGTAAACGAATACTGGAAATATATTTGCTTAAATAAAATGCATTAATTTAGTTAAAACAGTGTCTTGATGACAGATAACACTCAGGCTTACAGCAGCACCACTCATCATGGCCCCTGAGCAGCCATGCTGAATGCATATTTTAACATGTTCCCAATTCTTGATTGTGGATTAACTGCTGGTTACCCTGAGGATTTGGTTTTACTGTGTAGGTTATATTGGTTTTATTGTATAGCTATTATGAAAGCTTCCTTTGCCCTACAAAATGCAAATTTTAATTTATGTTCTAAATGGAATATTGACATACTATCTATGCCAGATAAAAAGGAAAAGCAAGAGCTCACCAATATGCGCTTAGTGATAGATCAGAAATGAAAGAAAGGGAACTTTAAACAACAATCTACCTCACAGCAAGTGTTCTATGGTAGGAAGCCATAAAACATGAAAGAGGAAAACACATCCCTTAGCAGACAACTCCTGATGATTGCATTGTGTTTTTCCATTCTGTAAACATTGTTTTGCAGGTTGTTTCTGGGCTTCCAATACCCTGCAGCCTTCTCCCTGGCTGGTACTTATGAGGACACCCTCCTCCCAGGTAGAGCCAGTGGGAGGAAAGCCCAAAGGCAAACACCATGCCCTCCTGCTCTTGAGGAGCCCTGCCTAAAAATTTGACAAAGGGAAAAGAAATCTCCATTAAACTGACAACATCTGTGAAAAATTAGTGATTGTGTTAGTCTGTCTTCATGCTACTGTGAAGAACTACCTAGGGCTGGGTAATTTATAAAGAGAAGAGGTTTAATTGACTCACAGTTCCACAGGCTTCACAGAAAGCATAGCTGGGGAGGCCTGAGGAAACTTACAATCATGGCAGAAGGGTGAAGGGGAAGCAAGAATGTCTTACCATGGTGGAGCAGGAGAGAGAGAGAGAGAGTTAAAGGGGAAGTGCTACAGACTTTAAAAGAAGCAGATTTTTTGAAAACTCTGTCACAAGACTGCACTACGGGGATGATGCTAAGCCATTAGAAACCATCTTCATGATCCAGTTACTTCCTACCATTTGCCTCCCCCAACACCGGGGATTACAATTCAAAATGAGATTGGGGTGGGTTCACAGAGCCAAACCATATAATTCTGCCCTGGGCCCTTCCCAAATCTCATGTCCTTTCACATTTCATGCCTTCCTAACCATCCCCCAAAGTCTGAACTCATTCTAGCATTATCTCAAAATTCCAAGTCCAAAGTGTCACATGAGAAAAGGCAAGTCCCTTCTGCCTATGAGCCTGTAAAATCAAAAACAAGTTAGTTACTTCCAAGATACAACTGGGGTACAGGCATTGAGTAAATGCTGTCATTCCAAAAGAGATAAATTGGCCCAAAAAAGGGGGCAACAGGCTTCTTACATGTCCAAATCCCAGCAGAGCAGTCACTAAATGTTAAAGCTCCAAAATAATCTCCTTTGACTCCATGTCTCACACCCAGGGCACAGTAGTGCAAGGCCAATGTTGTTCTCTTGCGATACCTTTTTGGAGTGTTACATAACATTGAGCAGCATTCCTCAGCCAATCAGATGACAGCTTATAATTTATCCATGTGTATAGCCCCAAGCATTCTTTAGCTGTCTACTTCCTGCTGCTCAGAAGTAGAAAATGGGTTCACGAAAAAGATAATGAGGTCTCTCACTTTTATGCCTTGGGGAGCAGAGCTCCCACTTTAAACCTGAAATTCAAGATATTAACTATGATGAACCCTTTTTTAAGGTGCACACTTTAATTACAGTTCTCTGTAGTAGCAGATCATTTATCCTATTGTAGGAGTGGTAGAAGGTATATGAGAAGGTAGGTTGTTAAATAGGAAATTGAGAGCAGTGAGTCACTGTTTTCTCATCTAGGAGACAAAACACTAGATTAACTATACCACAGAGAGATAAGAAAGTTGTGTAACATGATAGAAACCAACCTGGTCTTTGGAGTTTGACAAGCCAAGATTCAACTCTCAGTCTCATCACTGAGGGATGGGTAACCATAGGCAAAGATTCCAAGCCAAGGTTTCCTCAGCTCAACAATGGCAGTGGTGATAAGGCCCAGCTCCTCTGGTCATTACTGACACCTTATTGGTGGTTTGGATAGTATGAACACTCATGGCTCCACACATATTGCCTTTCTCTGTCAATCAGGGCTCACAATTGACATTCAAGCAACTACTTGGCTACTATTTTGTCTCTGCTGCTGGAATGAGAAAACTAGTAAAACATTCTAGAATATCCTAATGGAGCTACAATGTACCTAGTAAAAAGACCCCAGCTCTCTCCCAAGATCACCCAGAGAGCAATCCTGAGGCCAGGCAATGCATGGAGAGGGACTGCAGTTAGAAGAGCAGAGATTTTCTCTCCAGCTGCCTCCATCCTTCATGAAAGACCCTCAGAGAATATCTGCTTCCCAAGTTTAAGACACTTAACAAGTGAATTTCACAAGTTTTTATCTCTTGGGTGCTTTATAATTCTATTGGGTGCTTTAAAGTTGTGCATATTTTACAAGAAGTGAAGAATATTTATCTTCACTCCAAATATCCTACAGGGGTTACTTGAAAATTGCCCTGTTTTTAAAGATATGACCACTGATATAAAATGTTAACTATTAAGCTAGGCTATAAATTATAACTTTAGCCCACTGATTATAAGTATTTTAACATACATGCCCTAAATGCTTTTGAAAGGATAATAGCTGTTTCTTAGAGAAAACTGGCTCATGTCTTTATGTATCAACTCTGAATTTTTCTTAGAATTCTGAATTTCATGTTTTTTTTCACTCCAAGATTCACAGATGAAATGTGATTTATAGCTATGCCAAATGAAAAGAGCACCCTATTTTCCCCTTTTGTGTTACAGGTTTCTACTGTACAATTTCTCATTGAAAACTGCCTCAGCATTTTTTAAGAAGACATCACTTCCCCCTTGGGGAAGAAAGAACTCAACGACTTGAAGAAACAGTGATGCTTCAGGTACCTTGAAAAATTCAGCTGGTTTTGATGAGAAACAGTCAATGGGGCTGTTAGGGGTCCTGGCGGATGCTTAGGCAGTGGCTGTCCTGGATTCCAGGGAATGCCCCAAACCCAGTGATGCAGGACCCAGGACTCCATCTGCTCATTCTTCATAAGGTTGGCTCACAGGTCATCTGCTGAGAAGGTCATCTTCTCCGTCTTCACTGGGCTCACTGAATGAGGACATTCCAAGATCCCAGCTCATCTCATTTGAGCTTTCCTTTTCCTAATCCCATGCATCTGTGTTTGAGAAAATCTTCCCAAGTGATAGATCTTCTATTTTCCGATTTCTTCCATGTTGTATTACTTTTTTATTAATAATAATAAATACACATATTTTTGGTGTGTACATGCATATTAGTCTGTTTCGTATTGCTATAAAACAATACCAGAGGTGAGGTAACTTATAAAGGAAAGAGGATTATTTGGCTTAAGGTTGTACAGATCAGCATCTGCTTCTGGTGAGGGACTCAGGAAGCTCTTAGATATGGGAGAAGGTAAAGGGGGAGCAGGCTGGTCACATGGCAAGACAGCAAGCAAGAGAGATGGGAGGAGATGCCAGCCTCTTTAATCCACCAGCTCTCCTGTGAACTAACAGAGCAAGCCCTTGCTCATCACCTTGGGAAGGACACCAAACCACTCATGAGGAATCCACCCCAATGAACTAAAACCCTCCCACTTGGCCACACTTACAACATTTGGGATCATGTATCAACAAGAGATTTGGAGTGGAGAAATATCCAAACTATATCACCAGGTGATGACTTGATATATTCATAAATCTAATCAAGGTAATTGGTTGGAATATTTATCATATTAAATATTTATCTCTTTATATTATGTTGGTGTGAAAGTAATTACAGTTTTTGCCATTAATCCTTGATCCATGAAGGTTTTTCTAGAAAGAGTTTCATGGTCACGCTTGCCAAATCCTGTATTTTTCTTCAGGATGGTCAAAATATCTATAAACATATTAGCATCTTAGAGAAAATTTGCAGTAAAGAAACTGACAATTTTCCACATGTATTTGACCACGGAGACACTTTTGGAGTAACCCCATTAATTAATAATCCTGAGAACATACATGAATAAACATTGCTCTATGTTTATTTTCTTAAAACACAGATTTTACCATTGCGCTTACCTACTCAAAAACCTTCAATGAATCTGCCTATTTTTTTTCCAGTAAAATGTCCTTTTGAAGATCCTCCACAATGCAACCTGCTCTTTTAGCCTGATTGTATCTTTGCTGTTTCCCAGTGTAGATCCTTGGCTTTCATAAAGGTCAAACACTTTACTCTTTTCTAAACAAGACTTACTCAAATTTCTAACTATAATCCTCTACTCCCTTTGGTCTCTATATATCCACACACTGGGTAAGCCATTTAAACTCTCCTCTTCACCATGTTTCCCCTGAGCATTCCAACTCAAATTAGTTGTTCCCATATAACACATGAGGACCTGACCTCAGTAGACACTGTACCACGAGGAATATGTTGGTATATTTATGTATTGTCCAGAAAAATAAAATTGTTGTGGTAAACAAGTATATCTTGGGTTTTATATAACTTTTTTTTGGTCTAAGAATATTTTTAAATATTACATTTAAAGCCTGGCTTAATGTCTACTAAAAATGCATGTATTATTAATGAATATATGCAGTTTTCTAAGAATGTAGGGATTTTACATGAATTGCTAACATTGGTACACTTCAAAACTGAAGAGGTAGAAGAGCATAGGAAATTTCAGTGAATAGTAAAAAGACGTTAATTTGACTAACTTAGTACATTTATTTTTTTTGAGACAGGTTTTTGCTCTGTCACCCAAGCTGGAGTGCAGTGGTGCAATCATAGCTCACTGCAACCTCTGGTTCCCAGGCTTAAGGGAGCCTTAGTCGCCCAAGCAGGTGGAACCATAGGTATGTGCCACTGTGCCCAGCTAATTTTTTAAATTTTCTTCAGATACTGCGTCTCACTATTTTGCCCAGGGTAATACTTGATACAGTTTTAAGATATGACTTCACAGCTTGTACTTATTCACAAGTATATACTGGAATATACTATTTTTATTCAGCATGCCAAAAGTGAAATATTGATGTGATATATTTGGGGATAATTGCATTTGTGTGAAAATTCTTTTAAATATTTTATCCACACCAGCAGATTAAAAGGGACACAAAAAATACCTTTAAATGCATCTATGAGTTTTTGAGCTAGAAAGTAAGACATGCAAAATCTCTAAATTTGAAAAGAAGATGAGATGAAAAAAATAAGAAATAAAGAAAAGCTGAGATTTGACCAATTTGTCAATTGCGACTCATAGAGGAGATTCTTGCCATATGGAAATGCTGTAGTTAGTAAACGATAGTTTTCCCCTCAGGATATTCAAGCACAATATCTATTTGAGAAAGGCAATTTATTTCTTAATTTTGAAGAAAGATCCTAGGGACTGATAAACTGTGAAAGGACCCAACAGTGTAATCTAGAGTGAGTCAAAGGCAATTCGACTTTCTGATACTGGCCTTTACCACAGCTGAGAGTAGGACTGTGTAATCGTTAATCAGTCTGCATGTACTGGTATACTTAATATTAAAGGTTTCCAAAAACAGAGGAAGGGTACGTAAGATGGATAACATATATTCCAGAGGGAAAAAACTCATAAGCTACCTGTGTCAGAAAACTAATTTTTGTTGATGGTGGGGATTAATTACTATGATATATTGCGTGGAATATATATACACACACAATTTTTATTTCACAAAAGCAGCATGTAAGACTTTGGGGGATGGAGTGTATATTAATGCAAAAAGCCACCTTTTGATCAGAAAGCACTGGGCACGGCCTTTCACGTTTTTCTACACTTCTTTCCACATTAGCCAAATGAGCCCGTGCTGTAAAGATCTGTAGTTAATGCCGATTCTATTTTCCATTTTTATTCTGTTTTATTTGTCCATAGCATCTAGGAAAACACTCATTTTTTTCCCCGTAGTCCTCAATGTCAATCTTAATTTTTCGGGCTTAGTCCCTCCAAAGAATGAAATTGTTCCTTGGACAAGTAAAAGAAAATTCTAGAAAATAAAATTGTCAAAGAAGAATTATAATTTTCTAAAATAGAAAAAGAGAAACTACATTGTGAGCTTTTTTTCCACAGATGTTATAAATTTTGTTGGGAGGAAATGCATAATTATTAGAATCTTAACAAATATCACCCTATTCGTTCTGCAGCAAAGAACAGAGCTCCATGGGAGGAAATAATTTGGATTATCTACAGTAAGGTTGGGAGATCTAGGAAGAAGGACCTAGGAAGAGGCCACCACTCCCGGCGTCTCCAAAGATTTTTGATTAAAAAAATGTTGTTAGGCTGGGTGCGATTGCTCATGGCTGTAATCCCAGCACTTTGGGAGGTCAAGGCGGGTGGATCACTTGAGGCCAGGAGTTCAAGGCCAGCCTGGGCAACATGGCAAAACCCCATCTCTACTAAAAATATAAAAATTAGCTGGGTATGGTGGCACACCCCTGTAATCCCAGCTACTGGGGAGGCTGAGGCAAGAGAATTGCTTGAACCTGGGAGGCAGAGGCTGCAGTGAGCTGAGATCATGCCACTGTACTCCGGCCTGGGTGACAAATTGAGACTCTGTCTCAAAATTTAAAAGAAAAAGAAAAGAAAAAAAAGCAGTTAAATCTTGGACCTCTTATTCATAGTGTCCAATATCATACAACATCAAAGCACTAACATTGGAACATTTGATTATTGTCCAATGTTCAATTAAACAATATTTAATATAAATGTGCATACTATTTTACCTATTCTATGGGTCATTTTTTGATATTATGGTATCTTCTCTTTGTGAGTAAGCTAGTACTTGCTCTTTCAATTGGCAAGTTTTTGTCCAGTTCCCTACCTCTCCCAAAAAGAGCTTGTAAAGGTGGATGCCTAAAAATAATTAACATGCTGTATTTTCTGCTTTGTGATATCAAGATTAGGCCAATATTTAAATATGTGTTCTAGTACTTCTGATTTGAAAAATAATTACATATTAAATTAAATAATCTAGATCATTGCCCGATTTAAACATTTTATATTATACTGTGTGCTACAAAGAACAAATTAAAAACTTTCTAAAGAAGGCAAATTTCTACTTTTCTATGCTATTACTCATGATTATGTTTCAGATAAAACTGGGAAATACAAAGTTTTGTTTCTTCAGAATAAAAAATGAACTAGCTGGGAAATTTTAAAAGAAATAACAATAAAAACACTGACAGAATAATGGTTACCTCTGTGGAGTAAAAAGGTAATGGGATAGAGAAAAGCCGAAAAAGAAACATCAAGCATATGTATACTATTTCATTAGTTTAAAAAAGACTTAAAAATTCTAACATTATGTCATATGCTTCAGTTACCTATAAAAATAGATATCACATAAATATCTATAGCATATGCATGACTGCGTGTGTGCGTAAGTACATACATGTACGTGTATAAACATACAAAACATTGCTCAATAACTAAACAACTACAGAAATTTTTATCACAACTTTCTTGTCTTATGTTTTTGTGATTTCTCTATATTGATGCATGTGGATCTGATTTACTCAGCCTAGTTGCTATACAATAGTATTCCATTATGTGAATAATGCATTAATCTCTGGATAGATAGATAGATAGATAGATCAATATAGATATATATACTGATCAAACTTCCTGGAGGTTTGCCTAGATTGTTAGCTTTCAAAGGAAGTTTTAAAAAATCATCTCCATTAACTTTTTTCTAGATTAATTGTGTTTTGTTTTTGCAATTATCTTCAACTTTCTTACTGTTCTTTTCAATTCTCTAGCTAGCTTCTTAGATTAAATGCTTAATTTATTTTTTGTAATGAAGATATTGGGGCTACTAATAACTTCTAGATATTGTTTTAGCTGCATCTCACAAATTTTGATTTTGTTTTTAATATTTTTCATATTTTAGTATTTTTACAATCATTCACCTACTACATTTTATAGTTTTGTGACTTTTTTTTTAAGCCATTAATTTTTTGGGCTTTGATTTTTATGTCTTCCAAACTGTGACCTTTTAATTACTATTTGTAAGTTAATTTCTAATTTAGTTTCCTCATGATCAGATAATACAGTTTAAATGATTATGATTGTGACTGAGAGCATACACTTTTTTTTGATACCTTCATATAATATGTAAAGATCAAATCAGTGTATCTGGCATATCCATCACCTTAAATATTTTCCTTTTCCTTATGCTAGAAATATTCAAATTATTCTCTTCGACCTACTTTGAAATGTACAATAAATTATTATAAACTATAGCCATCCCACTCGTGTAACACTAGTTCTTATTTCTTCTATCAAACAGTGCATTTGTACCCATTAATCAAGTCTTTGTCATCCCACCTCCCACTAACCTTCCCAGCTTCTGGTAACCACCAATCTACTCTTTATAATCGTGAGATCCACTTTCTACCTCTCATGTATGAGTGAGAACATGCAATTTTTATCTTTCTGTGCTTGGCTTATTTCTTTAAATATAATGATCTCATATTATATTAATGTCGCTGCAAATGACAGGATTTCATTCTTTTCATGGCTAAATAAGATTTTATTGTATATATATACCACATTTTCTTTGTCCATTCATTCCTCAATGGGCATTTAGACTGTTTCCATATTTTGGCTATTTTGAATAGGACTGCAATCAACATGGGAATGTAGGTATCTCTTTGATATATTGATTTCCTCTTTGAGGAGACATATATTCAGTAGTAGAACTGAGGGATCATATGCTAGCTCTATTTTTAGTTTTCTGAGGGACCTCCATACTGTTCTCCATAGTGGTTGTAAAAATAGCGTACGAGGGTCCCCTTTCTCCACATCCTTGCCAGCATCTGTTATTTATAGTCTTTTTGATAAAGGCCATTTTAACAAGGGTGAGAAGCCACCTCACTCTGTTTTTTATTTGAATTACTCTGATGATTAGTGATGAGCATTATGTCATATGCCTATTGGCCAACCGTATGTCTTCTTTGGGAAATTGTCTATTCAGATCTTTTGCTCATTTTTAAATCAGATTTTTTTTTTTTTTTTTTTTTTTTTGCTATTGAGTTGTTTGAGTACCTTATGTATTCTGGTTATTAATCGTTTGTCATATGGGCTATTTGCAAATATTTTCTCCCATTCTGTGTGTTATCTCTTCATTTTCAATGTTTCCTTTGCTGTACCAAAGCTTTTTAGCTTGATGTAATCCCGATTGTTTATTTTTGCTTTAGTTTTTTATGCTTTTGAGGTGTTTGAAAAAAATATTTGCCCAGATCAATCTCTTGGAGTGTTTTCCCTAACTTTTCTTCCAGCAGTTTCATAGTTTCAGTCTTAGATTTAAGTCTTTAATTCATTTTTATTTGATTTTTATGTATGGTAAGAGAAAGGGGTCTAGTTTTATTCTTCTGCGTATGGTTATTGTTTTCTCAGCACCACTTACGTCCTTTCCCTATTGTATGCTCTTGGTGCTTTTGTCAAAGATGAGTAGGCTGTAAATGTATGGATTTATATCTATGTTCCCTGTTCTCTTCTGTTGATCCATGTGTCTGTTTTCATGCCACAGCCATGCTGATTTGGTACCTAGAGTTTTATAGTAAATTTTGCAGTCAGGTAATGTGATACCTTCAGCTTTGTTCCTTTTGTTCAGGGTTGACTTGACTCTTCAGGATCTTTTGTGATTCCATATATTTTAGGATCATTTTTATTGTTGTGAAGAATATCATTGGTATTTTCATATAAATATTTATATAAATATTCATATGTATTTTATATAAATAGTCATACATTTTCATATAAATATTTATATCAATTTATATTTCATGTAAATGGTTTGGGGTACTATTGTCATTTTAACAATATTAATTCTTCCAATCCATGAGCATGAAATATCTTTACATTTTTGTGTATGTCTTCTTAAGTTTCTTCCATCAGTGTTGTATAGTTTTCCTTGAGAGATCTTTCACATCTTTGGTTAAATTGAATCCTAAGTATTTTATATTCTTTGTAGATATTGTAAATGGAATTGCTTTCTTGCTTTATTTTTCAGATTGCTCACTATTGGTGTATATAAATGCTACTGATTTTTGCATGTTGATTTTGTAGCCTGCAACTTTACTGAATTCATTTAATCAATATTTCCCTTTAGGGTAGTAACACATTATGAGTATGTGAGAGCTTTCCTATAAAGTATATAGTCTCTGAAATATATTTAGATTGATAATATACTTATCTGAATGCAATTCAACCAGTAAAGGTGAAACTTCTCTGTTTCACAACTATTCTCCTCCAGGTTTTACAATAGTATAGTACAAAGTACAAAATATAGAGCATACAAAAAAAGAACATTTCTATTAGTGTTCCTTTTATAAAGTTAAAAAAGGAAAACAAAACATGTTATGTATAGTTAAAACAGAACATGTTATATAGTTTAAAAAGACATCTTGAATTCATTTATTTATTTATATTTTATTTTTTCAAATTCTGTGTATGACCTTAAGGAGACCATATCCAAAGCATTAACAGAAGAGACTGTTCAGTTGATTAAGATGGGAGCATAAGTGCTTGAGAACAATGAATGGTGGCAGCTGGATCTCCTGCTAATCAAAATGACAACATACTATTTTTAAACAAACATAAATGGAAAGTAGGACATGTGTAAGAAAACTTAGCTCTTTTGGAAGGAAGAAAATTTTGTTTTTTTAAGTAATCAAGGACATAAAGTAACATAAACATACAATGTTAATCTGCTAAGAAAGAGAATCTCAGGTGTTTATAATTTTACATCACTTAAAAGCAGACTGAATACTCCCACATCAATTTGTCATTTTAACAGAGGAAACCATGTTAACATAATATTTTAGCAGTACAGAATTCATGGGGCTTTTTTATCTTATAATTAAACTCATAAAAGCTGAGTTAACATTGCCAAAATTTTAATGGCTTTCATTGCTTTTCTTCAGACTCACTTGCAAGTGTTATAAATTAAGACAAATAAAGTTTATACAAGTGGTGTCCAATCTTTTGGTTTCCTGGGCCACATTGGAAGAAGAAGAATTTTCTCGGGCCACACATAAAATACACTAACACTAACGATAGCTGATGAACTAAAAAACAAAATCACAAACAAAATCTCGTAATGTTTTAAGAAAGTTTACGAATTTGTGTTGGGCCGCATTCAAAGCCATCCTGGGCTGCACGTGGCCCGCAGGCCGTGGGTTGGACGAGCACGCTTTATATAAACCTTCTAAACTTTCTCTGTCCATAAAGATTTTTCTTTCACTACCCTCCATAGCTTTCTCAACAACCAGACTCTTTGTTTTAAGATAAAACTACTCTCTTTTCCCACTGATGAATAAAAACACGTTCAAATACTTTGCATACATACTTGGTCTTTTCTGAAACCATTGCTCCCAGGATAACTTCTATGTTCATCTTTAGCCAAAATATCTAATTTCTCTTTTACAAAAAGTTTGGAAGTAATTGAGCACACAAAACAACTACTTATAGCTGCATTCGCCATTTTTACACCTTCTTAAAGTGGAAAAAATGAACATGTTCAAAATTATAATCAAAAGGAATAAAATTTTATAACATATGCAAATAATGAGCAAAAATTATGGTCTAATATTTCAGTATTCTATCTTGCATAGAAATTATCCAAACATTTAAAGATTATCCATTAATTTACTGTTAGACTAGGTTCCTAAAGTTAACTAAAAAATGTGAAAATTAAGCAGCCTTACCACTTAACATAATTACTGTTGAATAAAAAGTTTTTCAGAATTATATTTAAATTTAGTTAAATACTATTTTTTTAATTTTTAAAAATGTTTATAGATTCATGAGGTTCATGTCCTGAGGTACCTGTATATTGGAAACGAAAGGAAAGGAAACAATCGACAATTGCTGAAACAATTGTATAGCAAAGTAAATAATCAATAGAGAAGAGACAACCTACAAAATGGGAGAAAATATTTGCAAACTATGCATATAATAAGGTGTTAACACACAAAACATATAATAAATCAAATAACTCAATAGTAAGAAACATAGCCAGATTAAAAATGGGCAAAGGGCCAGGTGTGGTGGTTCACACCTGTAATCCTAGCACTTTGGGAGGCCGAGGCAGGTGGATCATTTGAGATCAGGAGTTGACCAGCCCGGCCAACATGGTGAAATCCTGTCTCTACTAAAAATAGAAAAATTAGCTGGGCGTGGTGGCGGGTGCCTGTAATCCCAGCTACTCGGGAGGCTGAGGTAGGAGAATCGATTGAACCCAGAGGCTAAAGTTGCAGTGAGCCAAGATCGTGCCGTTGCACTCAAGACTGAGCGACAAGAGCATAACTCTGTCTCAAAAAAATGGGCAAAGAATATGAATACATAATTTCCAAAAGAAGATATACAGGTGGGCAACAGGTATATGAAAAAAAAGATCAACATCACTAGTCATCAGAGAAATGGAAACTGAAACCACAATGGTATATCATCTCACACATGTCAGAATTACTATTATCAAAGAGACAAAAGATAAGTGTTGATAAGGATGTGAGAATAGGGAACCCTTGTGCACACTACTGATGGGAATATAAATTGGTAGAGTCACTACAGAAAACAGTATGAATGTTCCCCCCAAAATTAAAAGTGTATCCATGTGATCCACAATGTCACTGCTGGTTATATATCTAAAGGAAATGAAATCAGTATGCTGAAGAGATCTGCACTCCCATGTTCATTACAGCATTATTCACAATAGGTGAGATATGAGTCGACCCAAGTGTCCATAATGGGTAATGAATAAAGAAAATCTGGTATATATACATAATGAAATACTATTCAGCTATAAAAAAGAATGAAATTCTGCCATGCCATTTGCAATAACATAGATGAACCTGTGACACTTTATGTTAAGTGAAATAAACCAGCAACAGCAAGACAAATACCACATTATTTCACTTGCATGTAGAATCTAAAAAAGTCTAAACAAAGAGTAAAATGGTGGTTACCAGCAGCTGACAGGTGGGAGGATTGGGAATTATTGGTCAAAGTGTATTAACTTTCAGCTGGACAGGAGGAAAAAGTTCAAGAGCTCTATTGTACAGCATGAAGGCTATAGTTAATAACAATAAATTGTATACTTAAAAATTGCTAAGAGAGTAGATTTTAAATGTTCTCGCCACACACACAAAAATGCGTGTGAGGTAATGTATAATGTAAAATAGCTCAATTTACCCATTTCACAATATATACATATAACAGAACATTGTGTTGTACAACATAAATATATAACATTTTTA
The DNA here is from genome assembly GCF_029289425.2 of Pan paniscus. Lineage (NCBI taxonomy): Eukaryota > Metazoa > Chordata > Mammalia > Primates > Hominidae > Pan > Pan paniscus. Next base: position 117,749,870 of record NC_073252.2, read on the forward strand.
CTTGTCAATTAAAAATAAAAAAGCAGTTTAATGTCTAATAATATTTTAATATATGTAAAATAGTATTGAATCTGTGTAAAACTAAAACATAGCTATGAAGCTTACAAAGAAAACTGGTATAAAATAAGAAAACTGGTATACAATAAGAATAACTGATAAACCTACAATTATAGAGAGGGATTTTAATATACCTTTCTTGAATATTTATAGATAAAGCAGACAAAGAAATTAGAAAGGTTAGATCAAGCAGTCAAAACTCAGTAAGCCTGGTCTAACAAGCATGTAGAGTACCCGACGGATAGGGAGCACATTCATTTCCGGGATACCTGTATCAGTTCTTACAGCAGTTCTCAACAATTGAAATGTGACGTATTGGCAAAATGCAATAAAATTATCTACCCACAACATATATATTTGGGAAACTGAAAACTACACTTCTAAATCAGTCTCAAGTGAAAGAATACATAATAAAAGTCAGAATATATATAGAAAAAAATGAAAATACCATATCTCAACACTTGTGCAATGGTGCTATAGTAGTACTAGAGAAAGATTTACATCATGCTTTGCATATAGTATGCATCTATTAGAAACAAAGAAAGAATGAAAGTGTGTGACCTAAGTACGCGATATAAGAAAATAGAAAAAAGCAACTGTGTACACGAGGAAAGTAGAATGAAGGAAATGATCAAATTAAGAACAAAAATTAATATAGGTCAATTTTACTTATGAACATTAGAAACAAAAATGTTGTATGAAATGTCAAAACAAATCAAGGAATATATACATTTTAAAAAGTGAGATACTAAGTGTCAGTGGGGATATGGAACAACTGAAACTTTCATACACTGCTCCACTGCTAGGATGAGAAATTGTTAAAAAACACTTTGAAAATCTCTTAGCAAATTTTAATAAATTCATAAACTGGGAAATATGTCCAAATGAAAGAATATCTCAGTATTACACTTAAGAATGTTCTAATAATTCACAAACACCTCAATTCTTCCTCTCAGTTTTCTGAACTGAAATTTTTTATTTACAAGAACAAACATTTACTGAGTGTCAATAATTAGTGAGGAATTGTCCAACATGCTGGAAACACACGATTATGTGCAAGACAGAGTTCGTGCCATAAGGGGATTCATGGACAACTGCAAGGACAGACCTGAAACTACTAATAGATAAGAATATGGAAGTACCATAGGTATTTACAAAGGAATATGATGAAAAATAAATTGGATATAAAGATTAATTCTGCTAATTCTGCTCAAAGAGGTATGGACAGAAGGTGCCCAGAAAATACTCCCCAGATGTGATATTTAAGTATGACCTTGTAGGATGAATATGCGTTTTCCTTGCAAATAGCTTCTGAGGAGGGGTGAAGATAGAATTTTAAATAGCATCAACAACTGGAAGAAAGTTTCGAAGATAAGAAAGTACGTGGTATGTTTATGGGGTTTGTGTAGTGATGAAAGAAGAAGCTGAGAAATTACCCAGGCACAGTGGTGTGTGCTTATAACTTCAGCTGTTGTGGAGGCTGAGGTGGCCCTATCACCTGAGCTGGGAGTTTGAGACCAGCCTGGGCAACAGAGCAAGACCCCTGTCCCATGTCTATATATACATGGCTAAATTGAATGATATGTATGATATTAGAAGGAGTAAAATAGCTACTATGAAATTACCAGTACATCAAATTGTTTTAAATCCACTGCTGAAAGAAATGATAACTCATTTGCAAAAGAATGTCATGTGACTACTTGAAATTCTAGAGGTAACATATATTACTAACTGCTTAAACATCCCAAGAAATTCCTACTATTTTAATTCAAAAGATTTAGATCATTTTAAAAAAGAATTTTGGTGAGGATAAAATGGAAAAGTCTGAAATACTATGTGTGTGTATGTTTTTCTTTTTTAAATATGTGTTATCGCATATTTAAGCACAACTACCTGTTGGCTGTTGAAATAAGTAGCATGCATTTTATAATGAAAAGAATTGTACTATCCTCTTAGTCCTGTGTTTATTATGCTTAAACACATACAAAAGCCCAATAGAGCTAATAAGCTTAATATTTTTAATTTTTTTATTTAAATCATGTATTAGTGTTGTTTGGGTTACATACAACAGATATCCACCTGGGTTTCTTAAACCAAAAGAGGGAATTTGTAATAAGGATATTCAGGGATGGTGGAATTCCCAGGGTTACTTGAACAATCAAGACCCAGGAAGAGTAATAATAACGATGAAAGCTCCAGGGACCTCAGAAATAAGAGTCCTGTGTCTTCTCAGTTCCATTCTCAGGAATCTAATTCACTGTTGGATCCATCAGCCTTGGCTAGCCTGGCAGGGCCATAGAGAAGAGCAGCAAGTTAGAGCAGTAGGGGGCTACTTTGCACTGGATAAATATATCCATGAGAAAATATGAATTTCACACGTTTCTTCCTCCAAATAGGGGTTCCAAAGAATTAAAACATTTTGTTTTATACACAGGTGAATGAGTGAGTCTAAAGTTCTTATATTCTTTTTATCTCACTGAACTTATATATCCTCTTTATCCTAACACTTGGCTATAAAGAAAAGGTATGTAAAAATAGCACATGCCAAGTTCAAACATTTTCTTTATGTTTTGTTTGGGAAAATACCTGACATAATGTTTGTCAGAGGCAAAATGTAACAGTTGCCAGGGAACTACAGTCAGTGGCTATAAAAAGATGAAGACAGGTCTTGTATTAAATGTTACCCTTAGCAAGAAAATCCAGCTAAAGAATGGCAAATGAGATGGATGTTCCACACTTATCTACAAGGGATATGGTGAAGAGGTATTCGGTTTGCAGAATTCAAACAGTCCCTGTTTAAGTTTGAATGTAGACTTTCTCTTTGGTTGTGCTAAGAAAAGGAGATGGATTTGAGTCATGGGTCATGGGCTTTGCACTTCCCTCGGCTAAGAAAAAAAAAAAAGCTTGAAGAAGCTCAGGAAAGAGCCCAAATTTCACACGTGTGGAACTGGCCTGAAGCACTGGAGTGAGTCCCAACCCTAAAGAGTACTGTAAGGTTAAAGGGATCATGTTACCTGAGGTCTCTGGAAAAGCCCCGAAAAGAGAACACTGCGGTTCATAACACAGGCCAATAGCAGGTCACGCTAACTGAGGGCTTATTACATCCCAGACAATTCACTGACAATTCTCTTGCTTTATTTTAATTAATCTTCAAAACAACCTGAGGTAAGCATTATTCTTTCCTACAGTTTACAGTTGAAAAAAATTGAGGCTTACAGAAATCAAGCAGCTTGCTCCAGTAAATGAGAGAGTCGGAATCTGAACCTTGGGCTGGTGCTTTTAGGAACCACGTTCTCGTGACCACACCGACATCCTCCCCTTCTTAAGAAAGCACCATGGAAATGTATGCCTTTAAACGTTGGCTCTGGAAAGTAGTGAGGGACTGACAAGTGGCCCCACATGAGACCCAAGCCTTTGAACCATACGAATTTACTCTAATACTCCCTATAAACAGATGTCAGCATAAAGAATTTAAGAGGAAAACCAGTCCCTCCATTGTTAAAAGTTTGCCCTAAAGTATACCAAGTGATGACAGTTTCTCAGGCAGCACCATCCTTTAGTAAAGCTCTAACTTTGTGCCATATTAAAGATATGTTAGCTTTACTGGGGTTACGAACTTGACTATTTTTAAATGGTTGGCAATTTAGCAGGTCATATTTGCCAACCCCTTAAGGCTTTTCTTGAAACTATAAGAAAAGGTACTCCTCACTTCTGCAAGTGTGACTATTTCTCTATTGTACACCCATCCAAAACAGGGTTGCAGCTCTATGTTCTCATTTCTGTGTTTATATATTAGAATTAGCAAGGATATTTACTATTGTTATGAGCATGCATGACAAAATTTTTCATTATAATTATGTATAATTAACTTTTAACATTTATATAGGTATATAATTTGTATGTTGTAGTTCATAATTATAGAAATAATATAATTATTAATTATAATTAATAAATTTAATGATAACAGGAAGTAATTAGTATTTTATAGAACCATAAATTCCCATATCATGTGTTTTTTTCTTTTACACATTTTTTGCTTCCTAATTTGTATACTGATTATTTGTGTATCTCCTCAACTATATTATAGGAACAATTAGGTAAGGACTGTAACCTAATTGTAGTCCTAGTTTTTGTGCCACAGTGGTATTTATCCTAGTTACGCTGAGAAGTTAGTAGTCTTTAAATTTTATACCTGAAGTACAGTACGTTTAAAATAGTTTTGAGATACATATCTGAGTTTCTCTATCATAGCAATACCTTCTATTTTTTGTTTTTCTTCCAGAGCCTTGTAAATTGCTTCAGAGAAGGATTTTCAAAACTAGATATTGTACACCTCTTCCATAATTTTTGCCAAATATGTCACTTATACTATTATCTAATCGAGTAATATTTTCTTTAAATAAACTCACGGTCTTACCTAGAATGCTGTTTATGATGGAACTGTGGAATACTTGCAAGTGGATATCTTGCCTTAAATAAGTATTGGTAAAAATTAATACACTGAAAACAAAATTCTAGCTTTATATTCTTACCTGCCCTTAACTGAACTGAGGGGAGAGAGAGAGTAGAAATTATTAGAGAAACATGACATACACACTGGTATTAATATGAGACTTTATCCTTCACATAATTAGATTAATTGGAAGAAAGTTTTAAAGGGTGTAACTTTTGAAATTATCTAATGTGTGCTACTTAATATCATTTTGCTTACTATCTATAATATTGCTTACAGCCATGGCCCACTTTGGGAAGCATGCATTATCCCATGACCCCCAAACAGAACACACATCAGACCTGAGTTTATATCATGTCTTCTTAACTGTTTGATCTTTGGCAAGATACTTAATTCCTTTAAGCCTTGATTCTTCATCATAAAAGACGGATAATAATATTTACATTTGAAGATCGCTTTGAGAATTTATGAGGTAATAATCACACCACGTCTAGTCCTGTGCCTAGAATTTATTAAAAAACATGAAGACCTACTAAATGCCAGTCACTCTCCTTGGTACTCATGGTACAGAGGAGCACCTGACTGAGAAGGGTTCTGCTTTTAGCTTCTTTTGAGGAAAAATCAACTACGAACATCTCAATAAACAAGCAAAGTCATTTCAGATGTAATAAAAGGCTCTGAAGTAAATAAAACCAGTCGATATGAAAGAAAGTGACTGCTATTCAAGAAATACTCATTTCCATCCTGACTCTCACCCCTATATGATTGGTATTTAGTACACAGGAAAAAAAAAAGACTGCATTAAGAATATGCTTGCTTATTTATGTCAGGCAGGTGCAAATAGTGAGTGCAAGTAACAATGGCAGCTAAAAACATGTATAAATACATGGCCCTAATATTAAGCTTCTGGATTAAGAAATTTAAGATCTTCCTTCTGAAGTTAGTTTCTGTAGAATGTCTGATCTTCTCTTAGAAAACATTTAATTGTTCATGTCATGCAAATTAAATACAGATAGAGGTTTATCACCTACTTTTGTCATGGTTTTGTGTGTGTGTGTGTGTGTGTGTGTGTGTGTGTGTTTAATCTCTAGAGGCTGTTTTATTGTGTTTGATGGGTTTGACTTAGGAGAGTTGAGAAAATTTTTTCACATAATTCGAGCTGCTAACATTCTTTTGGAAAAAAACTAATAATTAAAAAATTGCCCATATTTTTATTTGTACACAGATTAATTTCACTAGGTAATTTCTCAGAACAAATATTTTTTGACAAAACTTCTAAAAACCTGCAATATAAGAAATAGTAAGCCACTCATTTTAAACTGAACTAAACTGAACCTTCTATAGGCTGTATAGAAGTAGGAACTTATCACTGAATTCAACTATCAGAAAAGAGTCCCTTAATGGTCAGGGCTCAGAGGTCAGGGTATAGGTGATGACAGAATGGATAACTGAGATGAAATAATTTGCTTTTGTACCTGAGACAAAGGATGGATTTATTTAGATAAAGAGAAACAAGTTCTGGGATGCCAAAGACCTATTATTTGACCTGTGGAAGATAAATTAATCAATTTGGGGCATTACACACTAATTTTGGAGGGCCAGGAAAATGGTTCTTCTCTTTTAATTCCTTCATTACTTAGCCACTATAGTCATTTGCAATGATTTTGAGTTTTGTTGCTTTGTTAGCATTCTTCTGATGTCTAAATGGCATAATTATTGGAATTAAGATTTTGAAGAATCAATTAGAAGAGTCTCTAGTTGGATACTCAATTAACAACTATTGCCAAGGCAGCTACTCAGCTCTGTCTTTCATCTCAGCCATAATTGAATCCTGCTTTTCTCAAATAACAATGAATCTTTTGATCTCTGTACAGAAGGAAAGATCAAACTGATCCTCAGAATCCACAAATGCATGTCTTTCACCCCCCAAACCTTCTTCAAAGATGCAGTTAAATTTGAGTTGCAGTTATGTTTTCAGTATAATTACCAGGCACAAAAGAAAATTACTTCCTTTATTATCATAACTAAAAAACACATTTCTTTCTTCTTCCAGTTTTTTTTAATGTTACATTTTAAATCTTTTCATGTAAATTTTACTTTTTCTCTGGCAACTTACAATAAAGCCTTTCAAAGTGATTTCACATGGTTTTTTTTTTGTTTGTTTGTTTGTTTTTTTTTTTTTTTTTTTCCTGTCAGAGCTTTTACCTCTAAAACAAGTAGTTCAGTGCCACTGGCCAATAATTTACTTTAGAAACATAATGTTTTCTGTTCTCCTGAACAGCAATTATGAATGCTTAACAGACCAGATGATGTAGTTCTTGTTCTGACCCCAATATTTACTATTTGTTCTTTAGCAAGTGAAATTTGAGTTCTGAACTCCCAGTTGCATATCTGTAAAACAACAATATTTTGCCCATAATGTTATTTGAAAGGAGAATCAAATGTAAATGCACATGTGCTGCTTTTTAAACATTGCAATAAACTCTACAATGTAAGTTTTATTACAATAAAACTTTTTACTATCATGGCTTTAAAAGAACTCAAGCAGCATGCAAGGGTTCATAAAGAGTTGCAATGGTTAACTTCATTTTTTTATTGCTCACTTTGTGCAGCCACTTACATTGGTATGGGCAGTTGGCATTTTGAGAGCTTGAATTTAGTGCTGAAAGCCTCAGTTCTGCTCTAAACAAACCTGTGAAGAGGACCACTGAGATTCCAGAGGTAGGAATTTGGACAGGTCCAGATCTACCCTTACTCATACTCTATCAGGCTTGATGTATGTATCTGACCAATGGACTCCTCAAGAACTTCATGAAAATTTACTAATAGCAATAATGACACAAGGGATACTCCATCGATAATAACATCAATTTAATGACAAATATGTGTTAATATTATCCTCTTCTGTCACTCATTACCTCATTCACCAAACCTTTGACAAACAAAGCTACTCTAGAATTTACTCTATGATTTGGTCCAAATGGCTCTCATCTGGAGAGTTCTCCAAAATACAAATCAGGGATTTCAGTTCTGCAGAAAATTGGAGACCCCTTAAACAAATGTCTGAGATCATGTTGCATTTTATTATTTCACAGAGTAAGCTGAAACTGAGCAGAGCTGATTGAGAAGATGATGTCAGAAAAAGGAGCCTAACAAACAATAAGACACTGTGATGGTAAATTTAATGTGACAACTTGGCAGGCCACAGTGCCCAGTTGTTTTAGCAAACACTAATCTAGATGTTGCCATGAAGATAATTTTTAGGTGAAATTAACATTTAAATTAGTAGATATTAAGTAAAGCATATTAACCTCCATAATGTGGATGGGCCTCATCCAATCAGGTGAAGGCCTGAAGAGCAAATACATGTTTTCCAAAGAAGAAGAAATTTGGCCTGAAGACTGGAACATAAAACCTTTTCTGAGTTTCTTACCTGTCCATGAAATTTGGACTCCATACTGCATGATCAACTGTTACTTGAGTTTCTAACCTGCTAGCTTGCCTTACAAATTTTGTACTTCTCAGCCCCTACAATTTAGTGAGCCTATTCCTTACAATAAACCTTTCTTTCTCTCTCTCTCCATACATACATATATATATACACACACACACACAATTCCGAGAATGCATGGATTATAGGTGTGTATAATAATGGATATATATAATGGATATGTACACATGTATCTCCATCTATGTGTATGTACATATGTAAACACATATACACACATGCAGACATGCGCACACATTCTCCCACTATATATATATATGTATGTAGAGTGTGTATACATATATGTGTGTGTACATGTATATTCTATTGATTCTGTTTCTCTGGAGAACCCTAACGCAGGTCTGCTGTGATTGTTATAAGAAAAGACGTTTTGTTCACTTATTTTTATAATCCGACAAAATGAAGTGTAGAAGTGTACAACAGTTTAAATTGTAAATTCACTCACTGAATAGTCCTTTCAAACTCATCTACTTCCAGTTTTCCAACATTTATTTTTTCCATTTCAACTAAATGTCTAACTTGAAATCTTATAGCAGCAGAATTCTGTGTTCAAGAAGCCAAGTTTCTAAATAAAAGTTTTCTTTCCTGCCAAATTCTAAGGTTATCTCAAAGATAATACCTTGTGATCTTAAATTATAGCCATTTACAAATATCATTAAAACTCATTTGTGTACTTTGGAAAGCAACCTAAAACTTGCTAACTATAAAGACATAATAGAGCTGTAATTCACATTAATTCTGGGAGGCCCAATACATCATTTTTTAAGAAAATAGAACACAGAAAGGAACTAACATTTAGAGAGTAGCAAATAGTTGTTTGAAAAATTAAGAGAAATGATCACTGTAGATGTAGTCTGCATGTTTGCACACAAACCAATCAGGAACAAGCTGACTCAATTATCTAGTCATAACTGTGCCAGGCCCTTTGGGTGCGGAAGCTGTAATCTAATGAGAGAGACAAAGCTAAAATATTAAGCATTTATGTCAATATGTTCAGGTTCCCAAACCTTTTGTTTAGATCTGGAAATAAAATAATAAAACAAAAATTACCCAAAAAGTTAAGCTGATTGTTCAAGGTTATAGGAATGCCCAGAACGGGCCCCCACTAGTTCATCTCAATTTTCCACTGCTGAAGCCCTGCTCCTGGAGCTCCAGGAACACCATCCAAAAACCATCAAAAAGTCAAGATTCCCTATTTCCTCAATTCCTAGAATGCATGGATTATAGGTATGTTATTTATTTAAAAATATTTGGAGTACAGAGAACCACTAAAAAACCTGTGTGTGTGTGAATACATATGTGTGTATACACACACATACAAACACATGTATATGGAGAGAGAGAGGGAGACGTACTTCAATTTCAGAAATTTTTAATTTTTAAAAAATGCATGCTTTAAAAACAAAATTTCATAGATATCATGTGTAAAAGGTCATAAGACTATAGAGATGCAAAAGAGAATAGCAACAATGTGACTGAACAAATCGAGATGGATTTCAAAGGGAAGGTGACAGGAAAAGAGGACAAGAGGGGGAATTGTTTGGGAGCGGCAACAGTATGAGCAGAAGTGCTGGAGCAGAAATGACTGATATTGATTTTGGGAAATTGACCAGTGTAGAATGAAGAACCTGGGTACTGAGCAGTGTAGAATGAAGAGCCTGGGTTGTGAGTAGCTGAGATAAATTTAGATTGATTGAGAAGCATTATTGTGGGCAGAACACCTGAAGAGTTTGATCATCTCTGTACATCCAGCGTTTAGAACTGTCCTTGATACATTGGGCGTTTACAATTAAATATAAAGTGAAATTTTGCTAGATACAGGAGGTAGTGAGAGGGCAATTTCTTTTTAAAAAAAAAATCTGAAAAGTACCTTGGGTTATTTTCTCCCATAGGTCTCATATTTAAACCGTTCATGCAATTCCATTCTTAAACAATCCCATACTGATTCAAACTATTGCCTTCATAATATTATAAAATCACACATTCTCCAAAACTCAAAACTTTGTAACAATTATGATGTTACATTGACTAGAACTAAGCAAGCACAGAGACATGTTTTCCAGTACTACGAATCACTTTATTTTGCTGTCATTCAAGAAGTACATCACTGCTTTAATGATACCTGGGATTTGCCTTACTTAGGTATAGTAAGACACACATGCTCAGAAACAACTGTCGTGAAGGAAGAAGTTTGTTATACTCATAGATCCCTAGAAACGGGGCTGGCGACCATGCAAGGGGATTGGTCAGAAGGCAGAGGGAGTGGGAGAACATGGGGGTAGAAGTCTTTACTGTGGTTTCCTTGGGAAAGTATGGGCCAGGTAGTGTAAATGGTTTAGAATTAGTTAATTTGAATACTTTTAGCAGACTCTAGGGCATAGGCACTCTCTCTAGTTGTCTGATATCTGGCCCTGGGGTTATTAGGACAGGGGGATAGTGACCTGAAGTACAAGGGCCTGATAAAGGAGGTGGCTGAGTTATGGCCTCTGGATTGGTTGGTTTGCATTTGAAAGTTGTGCTCAAGGGAGAGTTGCACATTATCTCTAGGAATTGGTTAATCCTGGGAGGAGCAGTCCCTCCAAGCTCAGCAAGCCCTGCATGTCAAATCATCATAATACAGAACATAAAAAGACATGGTTCAATCACATATGCAATAACTTCAATTCAGAAGCTGTGGCTACCCAGCACATAGGTCTGGTCTACTAAATATAGCCCAGAATATCCTAAGATGTTATCAACAAACGTGAAAGGAGGCCAAAAAGACCAAAATACTACCTAGGGAACGAATTATGAGGCAAGAAGCAGACTAAGCCTTGAAGAACTGGGACCGACTCCATGACATCCCAACATCTGTGCTAAATGAAACTCTAAGCTACTCATATAAAAGCCTTTCTTGAGAATAGTAGCTTCAGCGGGGCAGATGGGAGCAGCTGAAAAACATTAGATGGAAAGGGTAAGAGCACAGAGAGGGGGAGCTTTAAAAAATTTCCCACTTGAGAAGAGCCAGCAAATGAAAATAACAAAATGAGAGATGTGAAGATAGCTGGCCAAAAAATAACTACTCAGGAGATGAATTAATTCCAGATAAAGTTTTAAAATGGAGCAACCCTAAAATGAGTTTAAAATAAGTGTTTAAAGTCCTCGGAGAGGCAAAGGAAGGAATGTTCTCTATTAAAAAACAAATTATATGAATAGAAAAATAGTTACTAATCCTAGAAAATATATAGGCATCTAAAAACACTCAAAACTGAAAGGATAACTATAGAATCAACAAAAGTAAGGAAAGAATTAAGAAACCGGAAGAAAGAACTGAGATCTGGAGAGTCCTTGAGAAACTTATTTAATAGTTTAATAGGATACCAGCAAAGGATAATAGAGGAATGTTGGAACAGCATATTCAAAAAGATAATGACAAAGAAATTATAATATATATAAATAAAAATTGATAAGGAAAAGAGTAACCCTTAGTTTACCAATCTAACAAAAATTAGAGGGGAAAAAAGAAGCCAAGAAAAGTCTTTGATGAAACAAAAACATGAACCAAGATGATTCATGTAACTCCAAATACATTATAGTAACAATAATGTAAATGGATTAAATGACCTTATTAAAAATCTGAAATCATTGGCTTAGGTATAAAAACATCAGTGATGAGCTGCTTATGATAGACAATTGTACATACACGCACACACACACACCAGAAAATTTCAAAATTAAAAAGACTAAGAAATATGCTGGCATATATGGACCAAAAAATTTGATACAGCAGTATCAGTCAAAATAGGAAATGAAGGAAAAGCATTAATATGAATAAAGCATATAAACCAAAATCCTTGAAAAGACTATAAAAATTATAAATTCTATATCTTCAAACAACATGAACTTTAAAACATCAAAAAACTGTAAAACTCAGATTAAAAAATAAATTGACAAACTCACAATTATAATGAGGGAATTTAAGACCTCTCTCAGAAACCACATATTTGGAGAATATATAGCAGATTTGAGTGACACATATAACATGCTTGGGCTATATATATAGTATAATGTACATATATAGTACATATATGTACATAGGTACTATGTATGTATGTATTAGTGTATGTATATGTACTATATATAGTATTAATGAACACATATATAGTACCTATATACTATATAGTACATACATATATAGTTATTACATATATATAGTACCTATATATACATATGTGTATATATGCATATATGTACTATATATGTATATTTAATATAAACATTTGTATATATAGATTACATATATGTATAGTATGTATAGTATAGTATATATGTATGTACTATATATATAGTACATATATATGTATATATTTTCCTGCAACTGAGAACCTAAGAAGAATGCATATTCTAAATCATGCATGCAACATTTTCAAATATTTATAAAATTAAACCATAGGACTTTGGGTTTCAAAATGGCGAAATAGAAGCAAACTGGCTTCACACCCCCATTGTCTGGGGATGTGAGACTTTCTTCCCTTTTCCAGTGGAATGCACGCAGAACATCATACGTCACCATTTTGTCTCTTAGTGCACATGCCCAGGAAGTTTCTTTTTCCTGGTAACTGTATTCAATTAACACTTTAATGTTAGTAGCTGTGGATCATCAGGAGATGATCCCTCCCTGACGCCCTGGCGCCTGTCAGTTATCATTATTAGAGAGGCAGTGTGATCATTGTTGAACCCTCACCTGATATTCCTAGTGGGAGGTGGGGGATGGTGGGGGAGAGCGCTCTCCTGCCCTCCTCATGCCTATCCAACTAACTGTAACATAGATATTTTCCTGCAACCAACAGAGAACCCAAGAAGAATACATATTCTAAATCATGAATGCAACATTTTCAAATATTTTAAAATTAACCATAGGACTTTGGCTTCCAAAATGGGGGAATAGAAGCAAACTGGCTTCACACTGCTAGACAGTGAACCAAAAACCAAATATAAAGTAAAAGGAAAATTGGTAATATAAAAATATGTCAATTGAGACAACTAAATGTCAAAATGTGTGTGTGAGGGGAATAACATTAAAGTTATATTTTTTTTTAGTTTTTCCTTTGTTGGTTCTATTTTTTTTGTGATCTAAGATACGTTGTCATCTCTTTAAGATAACTTGCTCTATCTATAAGATGTTTCTGTAAGCCTTATGGTAACCACAATGCAAAACAACCTATAATACACTAAAAAGAATAAGTAAAAAAGTGAGGCCAGGCGAAGGGGCTCATGCCTGTAATCACAGCACTTTGGGAGGCCAAGGTGGACAGATCACCTGAGGTCAGAAGTTCAAGACCAGCCTGGCCAACATGGTGAAACCCCATCTCTATTAAAAATACAAAAAATTAGCCGGGTGTGGTGGTGCACGCCTGTAGTCCCAGCTACTTGGGGAGGCTGAGGCAGATGAATTGCTTGAACCAGGGAGGCAGAGTTGCAGTGAGCTGAGATCATGCCACTACACCCCAGCCTGGGCAACAGAGTGAGACTCCATCTCAAAAAAAAAAAAAAAAAAAAAAAAAAGAGGGAAACATACTACCAAAGAAAATCACTTAACCACAAAAGAGGCAGTAAGAAAGAAAAAAGGAAAACAGGAGTTACAAATCAAGCAGAAAACAAGCAACAAAATGGCAATATTAAGTCTTTACTTATCAATAGCCTTGAATATAAATTGCTTTGATTTGTCAATAAAAAGACATAGAATGCCTAAATGGATAAACAAAGAAGACCCAACTAACACATAAACGGAAACCCAAACATCGCATGTTCTCACTCATAAGCAGAAGCTGAACAATGAGAACACATGGAAAGAGGGAGGGGAACAACACACACTGGGGCCTGTCAGGGGTCATGGGGAGGAGGGGAGGGAGAAAAGCAGGACAAATAGCTAATGCATATGAGGCTTAAAACCTAGATGACAGCTTGATAGGTGCAGCAAACCACCATGGCACACGTATACCTATGTAACAAACCTGCACATTCTGCACATGTATCCCAGAACTTAAAGTAAAATAAAAATTAAAAAAAAAGGAGGCCCAACTAGATGCTGCCTACAAGAAACCTACTTCACTTAAAAAAAAAACACATAGACTGAAAGTGAAGGAGTGGGAAAAGACACTCTGTGTGATTGGAAGCAAAAGCAGAACAGGAATAGGTATACTTAGTAAAGCAGATTACAATTTAAGGTTGTAAAAATGAGATAAAGGTCACTATATTTATAGTTCAATATAGTTCATCATATTCAATCCATTTATATGATGAAGGGGTTACTTTTACAAGAAGATATAACAATTTTAAATATCTATACACCCAACATTAGAGCTCCCAAATATACAAATAGACCTAAAGTGAGAGTAGACTGTGATACAGTAACTGTTGAAGACGTTAACACCACAATCTCAGTAATGGACAGATCATAGACAGAAAATCAACAAAGCAGCATCAGAATTAAACTACACACTAGACCAATAGGCCTAATTGACATTTACAGATTAATCTACCCAACTGCTGCAAAACACACATTCTTTTCATCAGCACGTGGAACAGTCTCCAATAGACCATATCGGAGGCCACAAAACAAATCTGAATAAATTTTTAAAAGTAGAAATTATATCGTTTATTCTTGACCATAATGGGATAAAACTATAAATCAATAAAAAGGAGAACTTTGGAAACTACAAACACAAGGCAATTAGGCAACATGCTTCTGAATGGCCAATGGGTTAATAAATAAATTGAGAAGGAAGTTTAACAATTTCGTGAAACAAATGAAAGTGGGAATACAACGTGCCAAAATTTATGAGATACTGTAAAAGTAGTACTAACAAAGAAATTTATGTCAATAAACACTGATATAAAAAAGTAGAAATACTTCAAAGAAACAGTCAGATGATGTACTTCAAGGAAGTAGAACAAACCAAACCCCAAATTAATGCAAAATTAATAATAATAATAATAAAGGCCAAAGGAGAAATAAAATTGATACAAAAATACAGAAGATTGACAAAATGAAAAGTTGTTCATTAAAAAGATAAACAAATTAACAAAGCTTTAGCCAAACTAAGAATAAAAGAGAGATGGTCCAAATAAATACAATTAGAAACAAAAAAGGAGACAACTGAGACCATAAAAATAGAAAGAATAATTAGAGACTATTAAGAACAATATATCACAACAAACTGGAAAACCTAGAGGAAATAGATACAGTCCTGAACTCATTAACCTGCCAAGGCTGAAATGTGAAGAAATAGAAAACTTCAACAAACCAATGATGAATATTGAGATAATAACCACAATAAGAAGTCTTCTATTAAAGGAAAATCCAGGACCTGATGGCATTACTGCTGAATTCTACTAAACAATTAAAGAAGAACTAATACCAATTCTACTTAAAGTCTTTAAAAAAAAAACCTGAAGGAAAGGGAATGATTCCAAATTGAATCTATGAGGCAAGCATTACCATGATACCAAAACCAGACATGAATAAAACAAAAAAATAGGTAAATATCACTGATGAATATTGATGTAAATTTTCTCAAAAAATGCTAGCAAATGTAATTCAACAGCACATTAAAAATTATAATTCATTATGATCGAGTGGAATTCATTCCAGGAATGTCAGGATTGCTCTACATATCCAAATCAGTAAATGTAATACACTACATTCATAGAATCAAGAACAATATCATGTGATTATTTCAATAGATGCTGAAAAAGCATTTATAAAATTCAACATCCCTTTAAGAAAAAATTCTCATCAAACTGGGTATAGAAGGAACATATCTCAAAATAATAGGGACAATTTTGGCAAAACCGCAGCTAACATCATAGTGAACAGAAAAAAAATGGAAAGACTTTGCTTTAAGACCACAAGAAGACACAGGTGCCCACTTTCACCATGTTCATTTGACACAGGACTGGAAGTCCTGACTAGAGCAATTAGACAAGAGAAAGAAATAAGGGACATTAAAATTGGGAAGGAAAAAATCAAATTGGCCTTGTATACAGATGACATGATTTTATACTTAAAAAATCCTAAACACATGGACAAAGGTGGTTGGGGGGAAGGGGATGTAGAACATTAGGACAAATACCTAATGCATGCAGGGCTTAAAACCTAGATGATGGGTTGGTAGGTGCAGCAAACCACCATGCACATGTATACTCATGTAACAAACCTGCATGTTCTGCACATGTATCCCAGAACTTAAAGTGAAAATAAGTTTTAAAAAATCCTAAAGACTACACACAAAAAACTATTAGAACTGACAAATGAATTTAATAAAGTTGCAGGCTACAAAATCAACATATAAAAATCAGTAGCATTTATATACACCAATAACGAATAATCTGAAAAGGAAATGAAGAAATCAATCACGTTTACAATACCTGCAAAGAATATAAAATACCTACGATTCAGTTTAACCAGATATGTAAGGGATCTATACAATGAAAAGTATAAAAGACTCCTGAAAGAAACGGAAGAATACATACAAAAAAGTGGAAAGATATTCCATGCTCGTGGATTAAAACAATGAATAGTGTTAAAATGACAATAGTACTCCCCAAAATTTACAGAAATGCAATCTCTATTCAAAATACCAATTACTTTTTTCACAGAAATAGAAAAAGAAATTATCCTAAGATTTATATGGAACCACAAAAGAACCTGAATAGTTAAAGCCAGCCTGAGTAAAAACAACACAGCTGGAGGCATCATTTTACCTGACTTGAAAATTTACTACAAAGCTGCAGTAACGAAACTAGCACGGCACTGGCATGAAAACAGACACATAGATGAATAGTAGAGAACAGAGGACACAGATATAAATCCACACATTTTCAGCCAACTCATCTTTGACAAAGGCACCAAAAAGAACACAATAGGGCAAGGACTGTCTCTTCAAGAAATGGTGCTGGGAAAAGTGGGTAACTATATGTAGAAGAGTGAAACTAGACCTTTTTCTCTCACCATACACAAAAATCAAATCAAAATGGATTACAGACTTAAATCTAAGACCTGAAACTCTGAAACTACTGAAAGAATCTTTGGGGAAACACTCCAGGATATTGCTCTGTGCAAAGATGTTTTTTCTAACACCTCAAAAGCACAGGAAACCAAAAAATAGACAAATAGGATTATATCAAGCTAATTTGGTACAGTAAAGGAATCAACAAATAAAAGACGGGCTACAGAATGACAGAAAATATATGCAAACTACCCATCTGACAGGGTATTAAAAACCAGAATAAATTCAGAGTTCAAACAACTCCATAGCAAAAACAAATAATCTGATTTAAAATTTGGCAAAAGATCTGAATATGCATTTTTACAAAGACATACAATGGCCAACAGGCATATGACATAATGCCCAACATCACTAATCATCAGAGTAATGCAAATAAAAACCATAATGAGATATCCTCTTACCCTAATTAGAATGGTCTTTATTAAAAATATCAAAAATAACAGATTCTGGGAAGGATGTAGAGAAAGAGAAATTCTTGTCCACTGTGAGTGGGAACATGAATTATTGCAGCCACTGTGGAGAACAGTATGGAAATAGAGCTACAATATGACCCACCGATTCCACTATGGTATATATATCTAAAGGAAAATAAATCAATATATCAATGAGATATCTATACTCCCATGTTGACTGCAGTACTATTCAAAATAGCCAAAATATGGAAACAACCTAAATGTCCATCAAGGAATGAATGCATAAAGAAAATGTTGGATATCACAAGAAAAAATATTCAGCCATAAAATAATGAAATCCTGTCATTTGCAGCAACGTGAATAGAACTGGAGATCATTATGTTTACTGAAATAAGCAAAGCACAGAAAGACAAAAATCACATGTTCTCACTCATACATGGGAGCCAAAAAGTGAATCTTCTGAAGATAGGCAGTAGATTGTTACCAGAAGCTGGAAAGCAGAGTAATAGGTGGGATGATAAAGAGTTGATTAATGGGTACAAATACATGGTTTGATAGAAGAAATAAGAGCTAGTGTTAGATAGACCGGTAGGGTGACTATCATTGACAATATTATTGTACATTTCAAAATATGTAGAAGAGAATAATTTGAATATTTCTAGCATAAAGAAAAGAAAAATATTTAACATGATAGATATCCCAAGTACACTGATTTGATCTTTACAAATATGTGAATGTATCAAATTATCACATATACCCTAAAAAATTAACTGTATACTCAGTCACAATCATTATTAAAAATATATTATCTGATCACTGGACAATTACATTAGAAATTAACTATTACAAATAGTAATAAAAGGGTCACAGTTTAGAAAACCTAACAAAAGCCCAAACAATAAATGGCTTAAAAAAATAAATCCCAAAGAAAACTATAAAATACAATGATCGAATGACTGAAAAATACTAAAATACTAAAAACATAAAAAGCAAAATCAAAATTTGTGAGATGCAGCTAAAACAATATCTGGACGTTATTAAAAGTTTCAATATCTTTATTATAAATAAAGTAGTTAAGCATTTAATGCAGGAAGCTAGATGCAATGAAAAGAACAGTAAGAAAGTTGAAGATAATTATAAAAACAAAACACAACTTAATAACCGAGAAAATCATTGACGAAAATGATTTTTAAAACAGTTCCTTTGAAAGCTACTAACCTAGGAAGGCCTCTAAGAAGTTTTATTAAAATATATATATATATATATATATATACATGCAAAGATTAATGCATTATTCATTTAACAGAATACTATTATACATCAACTAGACTGAGTGACTCATATCTACATGCAGCAATATAGAGAAATCACAAAAACATGTATTAAGAAATAAAGTTGCAATTAAAATTTCTGTAGTTTACTGGTTGAGTTACTAACTGAAAAATGTTTTATATATTTATATGTAGCAATATAGAGAAATCACAAAAACATGTATTAAGAAAGTTGTGATTAAAATTTCTGTAGTTTGCTTGTTTAGTTACTAACTGAACAATGTTTTATATGTTTATATGTATATATATGTGCATACATACATATACATGCATACATATGTATGTTGTAGATACTCATGTAATAAAATTGCCTATAACTTTTTATTAGTAATTGAACCATATGGCATAATGTTAGAATTTTAAAATATTTTTTAAAGTAAGAAAATAATACATATATGCTTGAAGTTATTTTTTCCATCTCTTTTCTGTCATATTGCCTTTTCCTCCCAACAGAAGTAGCCATTATGCTGAGGTCAATATTGTTGTTTATTTTTCTTTTCCAGCTAGTTCTTTCTGTATTTTGAGGAAACAAAATCTTTTATTTTGAATGTTATCTGAAACAAAATACTGAGTAATGTCAGGCCTCTGAGCCCAAGCCAAGCCATCGCATCCCCTGTGACTTGCACATATATACGCCCAGATGGCCTGAAGTAACTGAAGAATCACAAAAGAAGTGAATATGCCCTGCCCCAGCTTAACTGATGACATTCCACCACAAAAGAAGTGTAAATGGCCGGTCCTTGCCTTAACTGATGACATTACCTTGTGAAAGTCCTTTTCCTGGCTCATCCTGGCTCAAAAAGCACCCCCACTGAGCACCTTGCGACCCCCACTCCTGCCCACCAGAGAACAAACTCCCTTTGACTGTAATTTTCCTTTACCTACCCAAATCCTATAAAATGGCCCCACCCTTATCTCCCTTCACTGACTCTTTTCGGACTCAGCCCGCCTGCACCCAGGTGAAATAAACAGCCATGTTGCTCACACAAAGCTGTTTAGTGGTCTCTTCACACGGACGTGCATGAAATTTGGTGCTGTGACTCGGATCGGGGGACCTCCCTTGGGAGATCAATCCCCTGTACTCCTGTTCTTTGCTCCGTGAGAAAGATCCACCTATGACCTTAGGTCCTCAGACCGACCAGCCCAAGAAACATCTCACCAATTTCAAATCTGGTAAGCGGCCTCTTTTTACCCTCTTCTCCAACCTCCCTCACTATCCCTCAACCTCTTTCTCCTTTCAATCTTGGCGCCACACTTCAATCTCTCCCTTCTCTTAATTTCAATTCCTTTCATTTTCTGGTAGAGACAAAGGAGACACGTTTTATCCATGGACCCAAAACTCCGGCGCCAGTCACGGACTGGGAAGACAGCCTTCCCTTGGTGTTTAATCATTGCAGGGACGCCTCTCTATTCACCCACGTTTCAAAGGTGTCAGACCACGCATGGACGCCTGCCTTGGTCCTTCACCCTTAGCGGCAAGTCCCGCTTTTCTGGGGAAGGGGCAAGTACCCCAACCCCTTCTCTCCTTGTCTCTACCCCTTCTCTGCTTTTCTGGGAGAGGGGCAAGTACCCCTCAACCCCTTCTCCTTCACCCTTAGCAGCAAGTCCTGCTTTTCTAGGAGAGGGCCAAGTACCCCTCAACCTCTTCTCCTTCACCCTTAGCGGCAAGTCCCGCTTTTCTGGGGGAGGGGCAAGTACCCCTCAACCCCTTCTCCTTCACTCTTAGTGGCAAGTCCCACTTTTCTAGAGGAGGGGCAAGTACCCCAACCTCGTATCTCTGTGCCCCAATACCTTATTTCCGTGCCCCAACCTCTTATATCTCTGCACCCCAATCCCTTATTTCAGTGCCCCCACCGCTTATTTCTGTGCCCCTACCCCTTATTTCTGTGCCCCTACCCCTTATTTCTGTGCCCCTACCTACCCCTTATTTCCGTGCCCCTACCTACCCCTTATTTCCGTGCCCCTACCTACCCCTTATTTCCGTGCCCCTACCCCTTATTTCCGTGCCCCTACCCCTTATTTCTGTGCCCCTACCCCTTATTTCCGTGCCCCTTCCCCTTATTTCCATGCCCTGACCCCTTATTTCTGCGCCCCATCCCTTATTTCTGCATCCCAACCTGTTATCTCTGCGCCCCAACCTCTTATCTCTGCGCCCCAACCCCTTTTCCCACTTTTCTGGAAGGTAAGAACCCCCGAACCCCTTCCCTCTGTTTTTCTCTCTTTTCTCTAGGCTTGCTTCCTTCACTATAGGCAACCTTCCACCCTCCATTCCTCCTTCTGCTCCCTTGGCCTGTGTTCTCAAAAACTTAAAACCTCTTCAACTCACACCTGACCTAAAACCTAAATGCCTTATTTTCTTCTGCAATGCCGCTTGACCCCAATACAAACTCGACAGTAGTTCCAAATAGCCAGAAAATGGCACTTTGAATTTTTCTATCCTGCAAGATCTAAATAATTCTTGTCGTAAAATAGGCAAATGGTCTGAGGTGCCTGACGTCCAGGCATTCTTTTACACATCAGTCTCTTCCTAGTCTCTGTGCCCAGTGCAACTCGTCCCAAATCTTCCTTCTTTCCCTCCCGCCTGTCCCCTCAGTACCAACCCCAAGCGTCGCTGAGTCTTTCTAATCTTCCTTTTCTACAGACCCATCTGACCTCTCCCTTCCTCCCCAGGCTGCTCCTTGCCAGGCCGAGCTAGGTCCCAATTCTTCCTCTGCCTCTGCTCCTCCACCCTATAATCTTTTTATCACCTCCCCTCCTCACACCTGGTCCGGCTTACAGTTTCGTTCTGTGACTAGCCCTCCCCCACCTGCCCAGCAATGTACTCTTAAAAAGGTGGCTGGAGCCAAAGGCATAGTCAAGGTTAATGCTCCTTTTCTTTATCCCAAATCAGAAGCATTTAGGCTCTTTTTCATCAAATATAAAAATCCAGCCCAGTTCATGGCTCCTTTGGCAGCAACCCTGAGATGCTTTACAGCCCTAGACCCTAAAAGGTCAAAAGGCCGTCTTATTCTCACTATACATTTTATTACCCAATCTGCTCCCGACATTAAATAAAACTCCAAAAATTGGAATCTGGCCCTCAAACCCCACAACACGACTTAATTAACCTCACCTTCAAGGTGTATAATAACAGAAAAAAGTTGCAATTCCTTGCCTCCGCTGTAAGACAAACCCCAGCCACATCTCCAGCACACAAGAACCTCCAAATGCCTGAACCACAGCAGCCAGGCGTTCCTCCAGAACCTCCTCCCACAGGAGCTTGCTACAAGTGCCAGAAATCTGGCCACTGGGCCAAGGAATGCCCGCAGCCCGGGATTGCCCCTAAGCCGCGTCCCATCTGTGTAAGACTCCACTGAAAATCGGACTGTTCAACTCACCTGGCAGCCACTCCCAGAGCCCCTGGAACTCTGGCCCAAGGCTCTCTGACTGACTCCTTCCCAGATCTTCTCAGCTTAGCGGCTGAAGACTGACACTGCCCGATCGCCTCGGAAGCCCCCTAGACCATCACGGACGCCGAGCTTCGGGTAACTCTCACAGTGGAAGGTAAGCCCGTCCCCTTCTTAATCAATACAGAGGCTACCCACTCCAATTACCTTCTTTTCAAGGGCCTGTTTCCCTTGCCTCCATAACTGTTGTATTGACGGCCAGGCTTCTAAACCTCTTAAAACTCCCCAACTCTGGTGCCAACTTAGACAATACTCTTTTAAGCACTCCTTTTTAGTTATCCCCACCTGCCCAGTTCCCTTATTAGGCTGAGACACTTTAACTAAATTATCTGCTTCCCTGACTATTCCTGGACTACAGCTGTATCTCATTGCCTCCTTTCTTCCCAATCCAAAGCCTCCTTTGCATCCTCCTCTTGTATCCCCCCACCTTAACCCACAAGTATAAGATACCGCTACTCCCTCCTTGGCGACCGATCATGCACCCCTTACCATCTCGTTAAAACCTAATCACCCTTACCCCACTCAATGCCAATATCCCATCCCGCAGCATGCTTTAAAAAGATTAAAGCCTGTTATCACTCGCCTGCTACAGCATGGCCTTTTAAAGCCCATAAATTCTTCTTACAATTCCCCTATTTTACCTGTCCTAAAACCAGATAAGCCTTACAAGTTAGTTCAGGATCTGCGCCTTATCAACCAAATTGTTTTGCCTATCCACCCTGTGGTGCCCAACCCGTACACTCTTTTGTCCTCAATACCTTCCTCCACAACTCACTATTCTGTGCTTGATCTTAAAGATGCTTTTTTCACTATTCCCCTGCACCCCTTGTCACAGCCTCACTTTGCTTTCACTTAGACTGACCCTGACACCCATCAAGCTCAGCAAATTACCTAGGCTATTCAGCCGCAAATCTTCGCAGACAGCCCCCATTACTTCAATCAAGCCCAAATTTCTTCCTCATCTGTTACCTATCTCGGCATAATTCTCAAAAAAACACACGTGCTCTCCCTGCCAATCGTGTCCTACTGATCTCTCAAACCCAAGCACCTTCTACAAAACAACAACTCCTTTCCTTTCTAGGCATGGTTAGCGCGGTCAGAATTCTTACACAAGAGCCAGGACCACACCCTGTAGCCTTTCTGTCCAAACAACTTGACCTTACTGTTTTAGCCTAGCCCTCATGTCTGCGTGCAGCGGCTGCCGCTGCTTTAATACTTTTAGAGGCCCTCAAAATCACAAACTATGCTCAACTCACTCTCTACAGTTCTCATAACTTCCAAAATCTATTTTCTTCCTCATACCTGACGCATATACTTTCTGCTCCCCAGCTCCTTCAGCTGTACTCACTCTTTGTTGAGTCTCCCACAGTTACCGTTGTTCCTGGCCCAGACTTCAATCCAGCCTCTCACGTTATTCCTGATACCACACCTGACCCCCATGACTGTATCTCTCTGATCCACCTGACATACACCCCATTTCCCCAAGTTTCCTTCCTTCCTTTTCCTCACCTTGATCACGCTTGATTTATTGATGGCAGTTCCACCAGGCCTAATTGCCACACACCAGCAAAGGCAGGTTATACTATAGTACTAGCCACTAGCCCGCCTCTTAGAACCTCTCATTTCCTTTCCATTGTGGAAATCTATCCTCAAGGAAATAACTTCTCAGTGTTCCATCTGCTATTCTACTACTCCTCAGGGATTATTCAGGCCCCCTCCCTTCCCTACACATCAAGCTCAAGGATTTGCCCCCACTTAGGACTGGCAAATTAGCTTTACTCAACATGCCCTGAGTCAGATAACTAAAATACCTCTTAGTCTAGGTAGATAATTTCACTGGATAGGTAGAGGCCTTTTCTACAGGGTCTGAGAAGGCCACCGCAGTCATTTCTTCCATTCTGTCAGACATAATTCCTCAGTTTAGCCTTCCCACCTCAATACAGTCTGATAACAGACGAGCCTTTATTAGTCAAATCAGCTAAGCAGTTTTTCAGGCTCTTAGTATTCAGTGAAACCTTTATATCTCTTATGGTCCTCTGTCTTCAAGAAAAGTAGAATGGACTAAAGGTCTTTTAAAAACACACCTCACCAAGCTCAGCCACCAACTTAAAAAGGACTGGACAATACCTTTACCACTTTCCCTTCTCAGAATTCAGGCCTGTCCTCAGAATGCTACAAGGTACAGCCCATTTAAGCTCCTGTATAGATGCTCCTTTTTATTAGGCCCCAGTATCATTCCAGACACCAGACCAACTTAGACTGTGCCCCAAAAAACTTGTCATCCCTACTATCTTCTGTCTAGTCATACTCCTATTAACCTTCTCAGCTACTCATACATGCCCTGCTCTTGTTTACACTGCTGGTTTACACTGTTTTTCCAAGCCATCACAGCTGATATCTCCTGGTGCTATCCCCAAACTGCCACTCTTAACTCTTGAAGTAAATAAATAATCTTTGCTGGCAGGAATATGCTGAATCTCCTTAGGCACTCTCTAATCAGATATCCTGAGTCGTCCCAATTCTTAGACCTTTTATACCTGTTTTTCTCCTTCTGTTATTCCATTTAGTTTCTCAATTCATCCCAAACCGTATCTAGGCCATCACCAATCATTCTATACGACAAATGTTTCTTCTTACATCCCCATAATATCACCCCTTACCACAAGACCTCCCTTCAGCTTAATCTCTCCCACTCTAGGTTCCCATGCCAACCCTAATCCCGCTTGAAGCAGCCCTGAGAAACATCGCCCATTCTCTCTCCATACCACCCCCCAAAAATTTTCGCCGCCCCAACACTTCAACACTATTTTGTTTTATTTTTCTTATTAATATAAGAAGGCAGGAATGTCAGGCCTCTGAGCCCAAGCCAAGCCATCACATCCCCTGTGACTTGCACGAATATGCCCAGATGGCCTGAAGTAATTGAAGAATCACAAAAGAAGTGAATATGCCCTGCCCCACCTTAACTGATGACATTCCACCACAAAAGAAGTGTAAATGGCCGGTCCTTGCCTTAACTAATGACATTACCTTGTGAAAGTCCTTTTCCTGGCTCATCCTGGCTCAAAAAGCACCCCCACTGAGCACCTTGCGACCCCCACTCCTGCCCACCAGAGAACAAACCCCCTTTGACTGTAATTTTCCTTTACCTACCCAAATCCTATAAAATGGCCCCACCCTTATCTCCCTTCCCTGACTCTCTTTTCGGACTCAGCCCACCCGCACCCAGGTGAAATAAACAGCCATGTTGCTCACACAAAGCCTGTTTGGTGGTCTCTTCACAGGGACGCACATGAAAAGTAATAGCATAGAAAAGTGGGGATTTACCTTCTTTAGAAAGTTTTAAATTTATCCTTTGTGGGGCACAGTATAATATAAAATGTTTAAATTGGGCAATTATCTAGATTATTTAATATGCAATTATTTTTCAAATTAGGAGTACCATAAAGCATGGTTTAATCTTGGCCTAATCTTGACATCACAAATCAGAAAATATAGCATGTTGGTTATTTTTAGGCATCCAATTATACAAGCTTTTTGAGAAAGGTGGGGAACTGGACAAAACTTGCTAATAGTTGAAAGAGTAAGTACTAAATAGTCTTATTCACAAAGAAGCCATAGTATCTAGAAATGACATATAAAATAAGGAGTATTGTACATTTGTATTAGGTATTACTTAATTAAATACTGGGCAATAATCAAATGTTCCACTGCTGGCGCTTTTATGTTTTGTGATATTGGACACTAAGATCAGGATGGCTGAGATTTAACCTCATTCTTTTTAATCAAGAATTTTTGGAGATCCTTCCCTTACATTCTCAGCTATCGTTAGCCTTCTGAAAAAAGATTGAAAATAGAGTAAATTTGTAATTTACACCATATACCTTCGTTTTCTATACTTTTTCTCATTTTTTGGTCCTTCCTAGATTCCCTAATCCCACTGTAGACAATCCAAATTATTTCAGAACTCCCATGGAGCTCTGCTCTTTGCTGCAGAACTAATAGGGTGACGTTTATTAAGATACTGATAATCACGTATTACCTCCCAACTGGATTTGTAACTTAATGTTTGTGAAAATAACTCACAATATAGTTTCTCTTTTTCTGTTTTAGGAAATTATAACTCTCTTTTGACAATTTTATATTCGAGCATTTTCTTTTACTTGTCCAAGAAGCTATTTTCTTCTTTGAAAGGATTAAAAGCCAGCAAATTAATGCTGGCATTGAGGCCCAAGGCCAAAATGAAATCAGTGTTTTCATAGTACCAATAATATTATGGACAAATAAAGTATGAAACAGAAATGGAAAATGGAATCACCATTCACTACAGATCTTGAGAGTACTGGCTCATTTGGCAACGTGGAAAGAAGCGTAGAAAGGCAGTGCTTGGCGAAAGTCAATGCCCAGTGCTTTCTGAACAAAAGGTGGCTTTTTGCATTACATACTCCATCCCCCAAAGACTTACAGGCTGCTTTTATGTATGTAACTGAGTGTGTGTGCATATATATTCCACTCAGTAAAGATATCATAGTAATTAATCCCCACCATCGATGAAAATTCTATTTCTGACACAGGTAGCCTATGAGTGTTCTCCCTCTGGAATAAAATAAGATATCCATTTTATGTACCGTTCCCCTGTTTTTGGAAACCTTTAATTTTAATTACAACAGTACATACAGACTGATTAATGATTACACAATCTTACTCCCAGCTGGGGTAAAGGCCACTATCAGACAGTCTAATTGCCTTTGACTCACTCTAGATTACACTGTTGGGTCCTTTTACAGTTTATCAGTCCCTAGGATCTTTCTTTAAAATTAACAACTAAATTACCTTTCTCGAGGAGATACTGTGCTTGAATACCCTGAGGGGAAAACTATCATTTACTAAGTACAGTATTTCCATATGGCAAGAATCTCCTCCATGAGTTGCAACTGACAAATCGATGGAATCTCAGCTTTTCTTTACTTCCTTTTTTTCTATCTCCTTTTCACATTTCAGAGAATTCTGTATATCTTCCCAACTCAAAAACTCACAGATGCTTGCAAAGCATATGTTTTGCCTGTTGTATTTTGCAACTGTGGATAAGATAGTCTAAAATTCTTTTCACACAAATGCAAAGATATTTAAAAGATTTTTCACAAAAATGCAATTATCCCCAAATATACCACATCAATATTTCCATTTTTTGGAGGCTGAATACATACATTATATTCCAGTATGTCCCTGTGAATAAATAAAGGCTAAGTCATGTTTTTAAAACACATTAGTCAAATTAATGTATTACCACTCACTGAAATTTTATATATGCTCTTCTACCTCTTCCATTTTAAAGTATACAGACAATACTAATCCATGTAAAATCCCTACATTCTTAGAAATGAGCACATATTTATTAATATATTTTTACCAGACATTGAGCAAGCCTTTAAAAGTAATATATTTTAAGTAACATTCTTAGAACAAAAAGTAAAAATAACCTAAAACAATAACAAAATACAAGATATAGTCCTTTACCACAACAACTTTATTATGCTGGACAATATATAAACATACTAATATATTCCTAGTGGTACAAAGCAGCATGTAAGCCATTGCCTACTGGGGTAGGGTGCTCATGTGTTCTATGGGAACAATTAATTTGAGCTGGAATGCTCAGGGAAAACATAGTGAAAAGAAGAGCCCAAATAGTTTACCCTGTGTGTGGATATATAGAGACCAAGCGGACTGGAGGATTATAGTTAGAAAATAGAGTAAGTCTTGTTTAGGGAAGAGCAAAGTGTCTGACCTTTACTAAAGCAAAAGATCTACACTGGGAAATAGCAAAGTTAAAATTAGATCAAAAGAGCAGTTTGCATTGTGGAGGATCTTAAAAAGGACATTTTACTGGAAAAAAAAAAGCAGAGATCCATTAGAGGTTTTGAGTTGGTAAATGAAATGGTAAAATCTGTGATTTAAGAAATAAATTTAGAGCAATATTTATTCATGTATGTTCTCAGGAATAGTAATTAATGGGGTTACTACAAAAGTGTCTGCAAGGTCAAATACATGTGAGAATAGAAAATACTGCGAGTTTTCTCTACGACTTTAAGATGTTAATAGATATTTTGACTCTCCTAAACAAAAATACAGGATTTTGCCAATGTGACCAGGGAACCCTTTCTAGGAAAACCATGCATGGATCAAGGATCCCATATGTAGTGGCACCAATCTAACTCTATAAACTGAGATATGTAAGAAATGTACTGTTCCACATTTTAAGTAGCTCATTTAATTTCTACTTTGATCCTTTCTTCTCAGATTGTAGAACCTCAAGATTTCTTCTTTTTCCCCATGGGGGTGTGTTCTGGAGTCTAATTGTGCCAAGGAATTAGAGAGTTGTAGAATAGTAGAGTGGCACTTATCTGGTCCTCTCTGTCATCTACATAAGTTGGCATCTGTGAGATGGTCTAACCACTATCTGGTCCCGAACAATTGGTCTGTACAACTGTTGCTGAGACATGTCTCATTCAAATCCACTGGCTCTCTTTACTTCCATACTATTCTTGGGCTGATGGAATAATTGTCCTGATTTGTTCTATGATGAGGTACAAGAAACTGTATGAATGTGCAGAGCTCCAAACTCACAAGCCACAAGAGCTCTTTTCTTCTCATATTTCTGCTATAACTTCTCTTCTTTGAGCTAAGGGCCCAATTACCATAAAGGAAGATGGATGGGGGCAAGAAATACCTGAGAAAAAAAATGTGTTATTATTTTAAAGATATTTCCTTCCACTCAGGGAATACTCTTTAGGAAATGCTAAAGAATGGAGGGTTATAAACTGATCAGTAAAAGGATGTGTGTAGTAGTGATGCTGCCTTGAGTTGTGATTATTATATGTGGCAGATTACACTAATAGCTCTCAATAGCAATGAATTACACTTTGTTTTATAGCTTTGTATTTTGTCTTTACATCCCTTGTGCCATCTCCTGCATTGACTCTAAGCTTGACCATGTGACTCTGGACATTGATCAACGTGACATTAGCAAATGTGAAGCAAACAGAGGCTTGAACAGTATTTACCCTTTCTTGCTGCTGTATACACTTCTTCCGCCAAACAAATAAGGCTGAGATGGCTTATTAAAGACATGAGGACCAAATGAGAGCAAACACTAACCAATAGACACATAAGTTAGCCTCAGTGGAGCTGCGAGCTGACTGACGATGCGTGAGGACCCAGGTAAGACCAGAAGAAGAACTGCACAGCTGAGCCTCCACCAAAACTCTAATGTGAGTTATGAACAAATAAAATGGTTGCCTAGGATATCGAGTTGCAGAGTAATTTTTATTGCATCAGTAAATATATACACAATACAATACAATAAAATGTAGTACAACAGACTCCTGGTTTAAAAATGCCATGATAGATTCAAGCTGGCTTCACTCTCAGGAACCAAATGTGAGAATGCATTAGTTCTCAGAGCCACAAAGAAGTGAAAAACATCTGAGCAAATGGTAAGAATATTGGATTTTCAAGTTTGTGATGACCCTCCCCAACCCCTAATCTATCTGGCACCAAAATGCAGAAAATTTCCCCTGAATCATGGTTTCTACACTGAAAAACATGAGATTGAGGTGGACACCAGCTTCCTCACCATCTTGGGTTCCCTGGCAGGAGGCCAGTCTCTGCCTCACCCCAGGGGAAGCATTAGGGTGCCTGAGGAAAGAAATATCCATGAGGACTGTTGCAGACAAAGGGAGGAAGTGGGACTACTATCCCCAGCCCTAGAAACTCTGCTTTGTGACTCCACCAAAGCAGAGTCGTGGTTCAGCAGCACCACATTATAGGATGTATGTTGCACAGGGGCCCTGGATACGAACCCTTAGCCAGTCTTTCCACGCTGCCTTAATATTCCCTTTAGGACTTTCCATGTTCAGGATAGGCAGTGCTCTGAGTGCTTGCTAGAGCCAAGACAAACCTGGGCTTAAGGTGCCATCTAGTGCCAAAAAGACGGCAACAATTTTGTGGGGAAAAAGAAATTTAACAGTCAAATTACAAAGAATCTCTAAGCAAGCATACTGAATATAAGCCAAAACAAGCAAGACAGAGAAGATTAGAATACATAACCAATCCATCAATGCAAAGGCACAGATATATACCCACAAGAAACAGCAGCAAACAGGGAATCATGACCTCTCCAAATGAACAAAGCAAGGAACCAGTGACTGACCCTAATGAGATGGTGATATGTGAGCTTTCTGATCAAGAATGCAAAATAGCAATTTTAAGCAAACTCATTAACCTCTAAGATAGCACAGAAAAGCTACTTAAAACTTACCAATAAATTTCACGAAGATATTGAAATGATTTTTAAAAAATCAAAGAGAAATCCTGAAACAGAGAAATACATTTATATTTGCTGAACTGAAAAATTCACTACAGGCTCTCAACAGTGGAATGAATCAAGCAAAGAAAAGAATCAGTGGGCTCAAAGACAGACGATTTGAAATTATGCAGTCAGAGGAGAAAAAAAAACAAAACAGAATACAAAGGAATGAAAATCGCCTACAAGACAAAATTACCTCAAAAGACCGAATCTAAGAAATATTGCTGCCCAAGAAGGAGTGAAGCAAAAGTAAGGTGTAGAAAGCCTTAATCAAAGAAATAACAAAAAATTTCCCAAACTTGAGAAAGATCTGAGTATTAGGTACAGAAAAGTGAGAGAACACCAAACATATTTGACCCACACAAGACAACCCCAAGACACACAATAATTAAACTCTCAAAAGTCAAGGACAAAGAGAGGATGTTAAAAGCAGCAAGAGAAAAGAAGCAAATAACATAGAAAAGAGCTCCAATTTATCTGGCAACAGAGTGACAATGGAATCCATACAGGCCAGGAGGGAGTGAGAAGACATTTGCGAAGTGCTGAAAGAAGAAAACAACGGAGCTTGAGAACGAGATGACTAATAGCAGTGACTTGGAAAAGTAAGAAATTCAACAGCCAAATTACAAAAAAATCTCTTTGCCAATATGAAAGAGAAAAATATCCCTGAACAGAGAAATATCAGGGTGTGGCACCCTGAATATCAGTTGTGAGCCCCAATGATGATGTATATTCCACCGATCTTGATTATATTTTAGGAATGTATCAAATCATCACATAATGAGATAGTTTGAGTATTTGTTCACTCCAAATCTCTTTTTGATACCTGATCTGAAATGTGATAGGTGTGGCTAAGTGGGAGGTGTTTGGGTCATGGGGGTGGATCCCTCATGAATGGCTTGGTGCCCTCCCCAAGGTAATGAGTGAGGGCTTGCTCTATTAGTTCACAGGAAAACTGATGGCTTAAAGTGGCTGGCATTTCCTCCCATCTCTCTTGCTTCCTCTCTTGCCATGTGACCCACCTGCTCTCCCTTCACTTTCTGCCATGTGTAAGAGCTTCCTGAGTCCCTCACCAGAAGCAAATGCTGATGCCATGCTTCTTGTAAAATCTGCACAACCTTAAGCCAAATAAAATTCTTTTATTTATAAATGACCACACCTCAGGTATTGTTTTATAGCAACACAAAACAGACTAATATGCATATACACAATATGTGCATTTTTATTAATAATAATAAAGTAATACAACATGGAAGAAATGGGAAGATAGAAAATCATGTGGGAATATTTTCTCAAACACAGATGCATGGGATTAGGAAAAGGAAAGTTCAAATGGGAGGAGCTGGGATCTTGGAATGTCCTCATTCAGTGATCACAGTGAAGGAGGAGCAGGTGACCTTCTCAGCAGATGACCTGTGAGCCAACCTTATGAAGAATGAGCAGATGGAGTCCTGGGTCCTGCATCATTGTGCCTGGGGCTTGCCCTGGACTCCAGGACAGCCACTGCCTAAGCATCTCTCATGACTCCTGGCATCCCCACTCACTGTTTCTCATCAAAACCAACTGAATTTTCAAGGTACCTGAAGCATCACTGTTGTCACAAGTCATTGAGCTCTTCTCCAAGAGGGAAGTGATGTCTTCTCCAAATATGCTGAGGCAGTTTTCAATGAGAAATTGTACAATAGAAACCTGTAACACAAAAGGGAAAAATAGGGTGCTCTTTTCATTTGGCATAGCTATAAATCATATTTCATCTATGAATCTTGGAGTGAAAAAACATGAAAATCAGAATTCTAAGAAAAAATCAGAGTAGATGTAGGAAGATATGAACCAGTTTTCTCTAAGAAAAAACTATGATCTTTTCAACAGCATTTAGGGCACGTATCTTAAAATACTTATAATCAGTGGGCTAAAGTTATAATTTATAGCTTAGCTTAATAGCTAACATTTTACATCGATGGTCACATCCTTAAAAATAGGATAATTTTCAAGCAACTCATATATGATGTTTGGGGTAAGGATATATATTCTCTAAATTTATAAAGCACCCAATGGATAAAAACTTGTGAAATTCACTTGTTAAGTATTTTAAACTTGGGGAGCAGACATTCTCTGAGGGTCTTTTGTGAAGGAAGGAGGCAGCTGGAGAGAAAATCTCTGCTCTTCTAAGTGCAGTAACTCTCCATGCATTGCCTGGCCTCAGGATTGCTCTCTGGGTGATCTTCGGAGAGAGCTGGGGACTTTTTATTAGGTACATTGTAGCTCCATTAGGATATTCTAGAATGTTTTACTAGTTTTCTCATTCGAGTGGCAGAGACAAAATAGCAGCCAAGTAGTTCCCTGAATGCCAATTGTGAGCCCCGATTGACAGAGAAAGGCAATATGTGTGGAGCCATGAGTGTTCATATTATCCAAACCGCCAAAGAAGTGTCAGTAATGACCAGAGGAGCTGGGCCTTATCACTACTGCCATTGTTGAGATGAGGAAATCTTGGCTTGGAATCTTTGCCCCAGGTTACACATCCCTCAGTGATGAGACTGAGAGTTGAATCTTAGCTTGTCAAACTCCAAAGAACAGATTTTTTTTTTCTATTACATCACACCACTTTCTTATCTCTCTGTGGTATAGTCAATCTAGTGTTTTGTCTCCTAGATGGGAAAGGAGAAGTGACTCACTGCTCTCAATTTCCTATTTAACAACCTACCTTCTCATACACCTCTACCTTCTACAACCCCTAGAATAGTATTAATGAAACTGCCACTTCAGAAGTGTAATTAAAGTGTGTGTCTTTAAAAAAGTGGTTCCTTTGAGTTAATATCCTGAATTTCAGGTTCAAAGTGAGGACTCTGTTCCCCAGGGAATAAAAATGAGAGATCTCATTACCTTTTTGGTGAACTCATTTACCACTTCTGAGCTGCAGGGAGTAGGCAGGAAAATAATGCTTGAGGCTATACACACAGATAAATTATAAGCTGTCATCTGATTGGCTGAGGAATGCTGCTCAATCTTATGTAACATGCCAAAAAGGTATCACAAGAGAACAACATTGGCCTTTGGCAGCTGGTCTAAAAGCCTAAACACAAAAATATGCACTCTCAAAGCCAGGAATTTTACTCAGGAAGTTGTAACTACAGAGAAATAAAACAAGTATTTTTTTTCATATAGCATTTACATAACTCAGTGAAAATACAAAAGAATAGAGAAATACGTTCTTCATATGTAGTAAGACAGCATTTTAAAATGTGTCTTAGGAGATATATCAGAAAATATTTCCTTGTAACCACTACAGTGTTTCCAGTACTTAAGCATAAAAAGGATAAAAATCCCACTTCTGTTAAGATTAAAGGATTACTATATGCCAAAGGATGAATTTTATCAATTCACGGGAGATATTTTGAGTTTTAAGACTGAGTAGTGTAAGATGAAGACATAATTACAGGAGATTTGGGACTAGTGTGGAGTTGAAGAAAGGAGCTGAAATGAGGATGTGAAGGGAAGGGGAAGTCCCAGAGATTCATAACAGAGAGCCCATTTTGATTCATCCAAGCCCGCGTACGTGGGTCTTGGCTGAAACCATCGAAAGAGTATCTTTCCCTATTGTCTTTGCCTTATGATCCTGCAGCATCTAAATCATATTTCTAGTCACTGAAGTAAAATTGGCAAATCTTCTCTATCAAAGCTAGGGTTCATCATTGTCTAAAGATTTCTCCACTTTGCGATAGATTTGGATGAAAACACTTGACTCCCCCAGAGTTCTCTCTCTTCAAGAGGGCTACCAAAAAGAAGACCAGACAAAATGAGACCTACTAGCAGAGGGGCAGGCAGCTTGTCATTCTCACAAACATCCGTGAGAGAAGCTCCAAACAGCTGTCCTGGGTTTGGGGCAGGTGGAGCCATGCACAGGTTGCCTTGGCAAGGGCTAGAAGCCCACCAAAAGGCCCAGTTTATCATAGAACATCTTCTTTTAACTCCCTTCTGGTCTGAATACATAAGTAAAAAGTGAGATTATTTGATGTAGTAGTTTAATCCGCTTAACTTTATTTTGACTATTTCCATTTTCCAACATGTTTGTTGTGATGTTGAGAAGAGAAACAATCATTTGTTGTGTAGATTTTCCCACATTCTGAAATTGGCTAACTGCATACTTGGTGTTAATGTGTTATTCTTCCCTATATCCCATAGACTGCAGTTAAACCTGGAGGCCTGATCAGACTTATTTTCCCTTCCTCCAGTAGGAATACTTCCTAGACAGTACTAGTTACCACCTCTTGCATTCTATCATAAGGTACTTAAGATCTAGTTGTTCAAGTTTACTGATATTAATTGTAATCAGTGGAGTCACATGTCAGATCCCACTTTAAAACCTAAAAATAGCCAGCATGGTGGCTCATGCCTGTAATCCCAGCTACTCAAAAGGCTGAGTCAGGAGAATTGCTTGAGCCCAGTAGTTAGAGTCTGCAGGAAGCTGTGATGGTGCCATGACACTTTTGCTTGTGTGACAGGGAGACCCAGTCACTACGAGAAAATAAAAAGTTAAAAATACTGGATATTCAAATAAAGTAGAGTTCAGTAATTATCTACTTTCGTAGTATGTCTCCTGCCACTCAGATTTCCTGTTGGACTTTCCGAATACTCAACCATGGTCAACTCTCTCCCATCAAAAGGATCCTGCCCTTCATGACACAACCTGCCTGACCCCACTTCTCAGTCAGCCTCTGGCTTCTTTGTTTTGGAGGCTGCAACTGTTAGGCATCTCCATGGATGACTTGAGTCCACTTTCTCTAGTCAGTCCTTGCTTCTGTGGTAAGATCCCTGGTAGCCCTGGTCCTTGTGACACCCTGCCCAGCTATCTAGAAATAATTTTTACCTACCCAACGACCCTACCAAAGAAATGCTGAAGAAGAGCTTCTCAAGGAAAAGTGATCAGCAATAAAAGGTTGAGTTGAATGTTCCCACTGCTCAACTATAGGTGTTTTCCTAACAAGGTACTTTAATATTTTTATAAATAACCTCCTTATACCACGTACTGAAAAAGTCAACAGAGGAGGCAAGTTGTAGAAGGATAAACAAATGAGCAACATTTCACCATTTCAATGTTTCTGAAACACCCATCCACTTGGCTTCTCTGGGACATCGAGTGCATCTCTCTGTACACACACATAGTGGCAATACTCATGCTGACTCACAGAGGTCAGGATGGGCTCCTGGTTCTGCTATGTAGTCAGACAACTTCCTCAGAAGTCTTTGAGCTTCAGTTTGCTCAACTTTAGCATGAATGATGCTACCTACAGCTTACTGGACTGAGTAATAGAATGGACTGCTCAGGACAAACCATGGTTCAGAGCAGTCTTGATAAAAGTAATTTTATCCCTCACTCAGATGGCCTAAGGCAGACTAGACATCAGTCTACTCCCCCCAGAACAGATCCCACCACCATTCTCCATTTGGTTTGGCAAGGTATGCGGTCACAAAGGCATGCCACCACTCTACCTAACAGTCATGCCCCTGTTGTTTTAAAAGAAGGTAAGGAAGAAGCAAAGCCATCCTTCAATCCAGAAGGATATATCTGTATGTCATCATGTGCAAATATTTATTATAGTACACATTAATATATAGGTTAAGTTGTTGTACATAACCTGGTTTCCCTATTCTTAATTTGATTTTATTTTTTCTAGAACTATCCAAATGTATTCAGTTATTTAGCTTTAATAAGAGAATGTTCTTAGGAAGAATTCTCTAGCCCTCGATGCAAAGCTATATAACTAGCTACTCTCTGAATAAAGGCCAAGAGGAAAGTAGACATTGAATCCTGTACTTTCTCAAAAATATTTTCAGGCTTAGCTGCACCTTTTGTAATGCACATTATTTAGTGCAAGAGTTCCTATCA
Source organism: Pan paniscus (assembly GCF_029289425.2). Taxonomy (NCBI): domain Eukaryota; kingdom Metazoa; phylum Chordata; class Mammalia; order Primates; family Hominidae; genus Pan; species Pan paniscus. Next base: position 117,786,383 of record NC_073252.2, read on the forward strand.
CTTCTTTAAACAATAAAAGTATATACTATTACCATGAAAAAGGCAAGATGATTAAACAAGCTAACTAGCCTTTCTTAAATAGCCCTGGAAGAATTGGGATAGTGGTTTCCGCAGGCTCAAATTAGGATATATATAAAACTTTTGAAACTTTCTGCCTATAGGCTAACAGTCACAACAATAAAAATGCTTTATTTAGAAATTCCAGTCTTGCCAAAATATTTCCCAAATTAATAACACATTTTCTTCAGAGAAAGAAATATCAATGGCAGGATACTGAAATGGTAGTGGGGAAAATGACGAAAAGGGAGATGAAAAAGCCCACAATCATAAATGTTCATGCCAGTTCCAGTCTAAACCTGGATCTGAAGCCGACTTGGAAAGTAAGCGTGGTGGTGGGGAGAGAGTAGAATTGAGAGTCTAATTCAGGATAGAACCCAAGGGGCACTTCAGCCCCAGTCCAGAGTAGACTGCAGTTCAGTTCTATAACTGCTTCTCTCTAGATGTGCCACTCCAGATGTGTTTAAACCATGCCATCATTTGATCACCTCCTGCTTTGGGCTCAACTCATCAGCAAAACCCTGGGATAGAAAATGCCTGAGTTTCCAGGCCTTCAAAAGCCATATTCTCACCAGACACACAGACTGTACACACATAATTATATGTGTAGATTGTTCTGAGGATACAGAGAAGAGTGTATCTACCTACTTACACACATGAAAGAAATCTTCCTAGAAGTGAGTTGGGCCTTGACTTCAGACATTTCAGGTTTCTCTAAGTCTGATTCTGGACAGGTATTGGCTTCCTGCCTATACTGTCCTCCTTCCTCTGCATGGAGAACGTGTCTGTGTCATGGGCTTGGTTTTAGGAATGGAGACTTGATCTGAGAGAAGGCACTTGCAGGAAGGAAAGGCACTCACCACTCCCCTGCTGGCCTCTGGCTGGCTGCCTGGGCTTCAGAATGAACCCGCCTTCTATGTCTGGGGATGGCTGCTCCAGGAAGGGCTCCTGGAGTGTGGAAGAAGAGGTGGAGCTCCCTGGTTCCTGTGGCAGGAGCATAGTGCCTTGAAGGTGGCTCATTTCAGTTCCACAGGGATGTTCATGTCCTGCCTGAAGCAAAATCTAAATACAGGTTCAGGCTGATGGTGATGGATGTGATCAAACCTACCTATTGTGGGTGAATGCACCCCACTGGTGCCTGCTGTAGTAATCTGGGAGCTTCTAGAATAAGGAAGTCTATGTCTCCCGAGCAAGCATCACGTGCACTCTCTCTGGAGAGTCCCCACATAAAGCAGGCATGCAAGCAGAAGAGTTTTTTAAAGTACAGAGAAAAATAAAGTTGGAACATGTTGCGTCACTTGGGATGCATAGATGCATCAGTGCCTTGCACAATGGTGACTTTTGCTCTGTTTCCATTTGAAGATATTTAAGAACTTCTAATTTCTGTCTTGACAAACCTAGATATTTACATCTTAGACAAATGACCCTTTTACACTTACAGTCATCATTTTAAATACTTACCCTTCCTATCATACAGACTTATGAAGATAAAAGTAAATACATTCCTTCACACTGGTGGTTAATATTTATTGAGTAACTCCATATATACAATATGTGTTAAACAATTCCATGTCAAGAATAGCTATGATCGCTATTCTTTTACACATGATGTCAGTTTAACGGAGATTTTACTTCCCTTAGTCAGTTTTGTAGCCAGGGCTTCTCAAGAGCAGAGGAGCAGGGTGTTTGCCTCTGACCTTTCCTCCCACTTCTGCCCTAATTTGAGGAAGGAGCTCCTCATAGGTACCAGCCAGAGGGAAGGCTGCAGGGTGTTGGAAGTCCAGACATAACATGCAAAACAGTTTTTGCAGAATGGAAAACCACACTGCAATCATCAGGAGTTGCCTGCCAAGGGATGTGTTTTCCCCTTTCATGTTTTAAATAATTTCCTTTCCATAGAATACGTGCTGTGAGGTAGTTTTTTTTCTTAATTATACGATCCATTCTTTATTTTATTTTTATTTTTCCATAAGTTATTGGGGGTACAGGTGGTATTTGGTTACATGAGTAAGCTCTTTAGTGGTGATTTGTGAGATTTTGGTGCACCCTTCAACTTAGCAGTATAAACTGCACCATATTTGTAGTCTTTTATCTCTCATCCCCCTCCCACCCTTCCCCAAAAGTCCCCAAAGTTCATTGTATCATTCTTATACATTTACATCCACATAGCTTAGCTCCCACATATCAGTGAGAACATACGATGTTTGGTTTTCCATTCCTGAGTTACTTCAGTTAGAATAATAGTCGCCAATCTCATCCAGGTCACTGCAAATGCTGTTAATTCATTCCTTTCTATGGCTGCATAATATTCCATCATATATACATATATATATACATATGTGTGTATGTGTGTGTGTGTGTGTGTATATATATATATAAAATAGTTTCTTTATCCACTCATTGATTGATGGGCAATTGGGTTGGTTCCACAATTTTGCTATTGTGAATTGTGCTGCTATAAACATGTGTGGGCAAGTATCTTTTCCTCTGGGTAGATACCCAGTAGTGGGATTGCTGGCTCAAATGGTAGTTCCACTTTTAGTTCTTTAAGGAATCTCCACATTGTTTTCCATAGTGGCTGTACTAGTTTACATTCCCACCAGTAGTGTAGGAGTGTTCCCTGTTCACCACATCCATGCCAACATCTACTGTTTTTTGATTTTTTGATTATGGCCATTCTTGCAGGAGTAAGGTGGTATCGCCTTGTGGTTTTGATTTGCATTTCCCTGATCATTGGTGATGTTGAGCATTTTTTCATGTTTCTTGGCCATTTGTATATCTTCTTTTGAGAATTGTCTATTCATGTCCTTAGCTCACTTTTTGATGGGATTGTTTGTTTTTTTTCTAACTGATTTGTTTGAGTTTGTTGTAGATTATGGGTATTAGCCTTTGTCAGATGTATAGATTGTGAAGATTTTTCCCCCACTCTATGGGTTGTCTGTTTATTCTGCTGACTGTTCCTTTTGCCTTGCAAAAGCTTTTTAGTTTAATTAGGTCCCAGTTATTTATCTCTATTTTTATTGCATTTGCTTTTGGGTTCTTAGTCATGAAATCCTTGCCTAAGCCAATATCTAGAAGGGTTTTTCCAATGTTATCTTCTAGAATTTTTACAGTTTCAGGTCTTAGGTTTAAGTTCTTAATCCATTTTAAGTTGCTTTTTGTATATAGTTAGAGATGAGGATCCAGTTTCATTCTCCAACATGTGGCTAGCCAATTATCCCAGCACCATTGGTTGAAAAGAGTGTCCTCTCCCCACTTTATGTTTTTGTTTGATTTGTCGAAGATCATTTGGCTGTAAGTATTTGGGTTTATTTCTGGGTTCTCTATTCTGTTCCGTTGGTCTATGTGCCTATTTTTATACCAGTACCATGTTGTTTTGGTGACTATTACCTTATAGTATAGTTTGAAATCAGGTAGTGTGTTGCCTCCAGATTTGTTATTTTTGCTTAGTCTTGCTTCGGCTATGTGGGCTCTTTTTTGGTTCCATATGAATTTTAGAATTGTTTTTTTCTAATTCTGTGAAGAATGATGGTAGTATTTTGATGGGGATTACATTGAATTTGTAGATTGCTTTTGGTAATATGGTCACTTTCACAAAATTGATTCTACCTATCCATGAGCATGGGATGCATTTCCATTTGTTTGTATCATCTATGATTTCTTTCAGCAGTGTTTTGTAGTTTTCCTTGTAGAGGTCTTTCGACTCCTTGGTTAGGTATATTCCCAAGTTTTTTTTTGTTTTTTTTTTTTTCAGCTATTGTAAAAGGGTTTGAGTTTTTTATTTTATTCTCCACTTTGTCACTGTTGGTGTATTGAAGAGCTACCAATTTGTGTACATTAATCTTGTATCCAGAAACTTTGCTGAATTCTTTTATCAGTTCTAGGAGCTTTCTAGAGGAGTCCTTACAGTTTTGAGGGTAAATGATCATATCATCAGCAAACAAGGACAGTTTTACTTCCTCTTTACCAATTTGAATGGCCTTTATTTCTTTCTCTTGTCTGATTGCTCTGGCTAGGAGTTCCAGTACTATGTTGAAGAGGAGTGGTAAAAGTGGGCATCCTTGTCTTATTCCAGTTCTAAGAAGGAATGCTTTCACTTTTTTGCCATTCAATATTATGTTGGCTGTGGGTTTGTCATAAACAGCTTTTATTACATTAAGTTATGTCCCTTGTATGTTGATTTTGCTGAGGAGTTTAATTATAAAGGGATGCTAGATTTTGTTGCTTTTTCTGCATCTAATCATGTGATTTTTGTTTTTAATTCTGTTTATGTGGTGTGTCACATTTATTGACTTGCATATGTTAAACCATCCCTGCATCCCTGGTATGAAACCCACTTGATCAAGGTGGATTATCTTCTTGATATGTTGTTGGATTCAGTTAGCTAGTATTTTGTTAACAATTTTAGCATCTATGTTCATCAAGGATATTGGCCTGTAGTTTTCTTTTTTGGTTGTGTCCTTTCCTGGTTTTGGTATTAGGGTGATGCTGGCTTCGTGGAATGAATCAGTGAGGATTCCTTCTTTCTCTATCCTGTGGAATAGTGTCAAAAGGATTGGTACCAATTCTTCTCTGAATGTCTGGTAGATCTGCTGTGAGTCCATCTGGTCCTGGGCTTTTTTTTGTTGTTGGTAATTTTTAAATTACGATTTCATTCTTGCTGCTTGTTATTGGTCTGCTCAGGGTATCTAATTCTTCCTGATTTAAGCTAGGAGGGTTGTATTTTTCCAGGAATTTATCCATCTCTTCTAGGTTTTCTAGTTTATGTGCATAAAAGTGTTCATAGTCGCCTTGAATGATCATTTGTATTTCAGTGGTGTCCATTGTAATATCTCCTGTTTCATTTCTTAGTGAGGTTATTTGGATTTTCTCTCTTCTTTTCTTGTTTAATCTTACTAATGTTCTATCAATTTAATTTTTCTTTACAAAGAACCAGTTTTTTGTTTTATTTATCTTTAGTATTTTTTGTTTGTTTCAATTTCATTTAGTTCTGCTCTGATCTTGGTAATTTCCTTTCTTCTGCTGGATTTGGGTTTGGTTTGCTTTTGATTCTCTAGTTCCTTGAGGTGTGACCTTAGAATGTCAGTTAGTGATCTTTCAGTCTTTTTGATGTAGGCATTTAGGGCTATGAACTTTCCTCTTAGCACCACCTTAGCTGTATCCCAGAGGTTTAGATAGATTGTGTCATTGTCATTCAGTTAGAAGAATTTTTAAATTTCCATCTTGATTTTGTTTTTGACCCAATGTTCATTCAGGAGCAGGTTATTTAATTTCCATGTATTTGCATGGTTCTGAAGGTTTCTTTTGGAGTTGACTTCCAATTTTATTATCTTGTGATCTGAGAGAGCACTTGATATAATTTCAATTTTCTGAAATTTATTGAGGCTCATTTTATGGCCTATCATATGGTCTATCTTAGAGAAAGTTCCATATGCTGCTGAATAGAATGTGTATTCTGTGTTTGTTGGATGAAATGTTCTGTTTATATTTGTTAAGTCCATTTGTACCAAGGCGTAGTTTAAATCCATTGTTTCTTTGTTGACTTTCTGTCTTGATGACCTGTCTAGTGCTGTCAGTGGAGTACTGAAGTCCCCCACTATTATTGTGTTGCTGTCTATCTCATTTCTTCGGTCTGTTAGTAATTGTTTTATAAATTTGGGAGCTCCAGTTTTAGGTGTGTATATGTTTAGGGTTGTGATATTTTCCTGTGGGACAAGATCTTCTACTAGCAAATAATGTCCCGCTTTGTCTCTTTTAACTGCTGTTGCTTTAAAATTTGTTTTGTCTGATATAAGAATAGCTACCCCTGCTTGCTTTTGGTGTCCATTTGCATGAAATGCCTTTTTCCACCCTTTTACTTTAAGTTTATGTGAGTTCTTATGTGTTAGGTGAGTCTCCTGAAGGCAAGAGATAGTTGGTTGGTGAATTCTTATCCATTCTGTGGTTCTGTATCTTTTAAGTGGAGCATTTAAGCCATTTAAATTCAATATTAGTTTTGAAATGTGAGGTGCTATTGCATTCATGGTGTTTTTTGTTGCCTGTGTACTTTGGGTTTTTTTTTTTTTTGCTTTTGCTTTTTAACATGTATTTTTGTTTTATAGGTCCTGTGTGATTTACGCTTTAAAGAGGTTCTGTTTTGATGTGTTTCCAGGATTTGTTTTCAAGATTTAGAGCTCCTTTTAGCAATTCTTGTATTGGTGGCTTGGTAATGGTTAATTCTCTGAGCATTTGTTTGTCTGAAAATTACTATATCTTTCCTTCATATATGATGCATAGTTTCGCTGGATACAAAATTCTTGGCTGATAATTGTTTTGTTTGAAGAGGCTGAAGACAGGGCCCCAATCCCTTCTGGTTTGTAGGGTTTCTGCTGAGAAATCTGCTGTTAATCTGATATGTTTTCCTTTATAGGTAGGCTACCTGGTGTTTCTGTCTCACAGCTCTTAAGATTTTTTTTTTTTTTTTTAAGAATAAAGTTCCCTTTTCCCATTTTTCACTGAATTTATCCTGGTGAGCTCTTGTTTTTTTCTTTTTCATCTGGCATTGATAGTATGTCAATACTTTGTTTAGAACATGAATTACAATTTGCATTTTGTAAGGCAAAAGAAGCTTCTATGATAGCTACACAATAAAACCAGCTCCTCAGGATAACCAGCAGTTAATCCACAATCAATAATTGAGAACATGTTAAAATATGCATTCAGCATGGCTACTCAGGAGCCATCATGAGTGATACTCTTCGGATTTCTTAGTGCTAGCCATGATGAGTGGTGCTGCTCTAGGCCTAAGAGTTATCTGTCATTTAGACACTGTTTTAGCTAAATTAAAGCATTTTATTTAAATAAATATATTTCCAGTATTCATTTACTTTTTTTAACTTACTTTATTGCTAATATTTTTGCAAAGATGTCAACATTAATTTCAAAAATGAAATGGATGGGTGAATTTTGTCCTCAGCTATGTACTTGGTGACACCGTTTTCTAGATGAGAATGTATATTACATAGAAAACAACTTGGTAGTTTAGATTTTTTGGATCACTTGAAAACATCCTGCATTACACAATAATGGCCTCACATGATTCTTGAAAGGATAAAGGAAAAGAGAGAAAGAATGCAGGTAAGAGGGAATGCTCTATGACTTTTAGCAGAAATCATCACCATCACGCTATTGCAAGGTCAGCCACAGATCCAATCCCCTCCCTCGTTTTAATCACTCTGTTTCTATTAATCACATTTAACAGTGTTGGTAATCTAAGAATTATCTTTCATTAGATAAATTATCCTAATACCTGTTTTAGGATAGGCATAATCTACTCATCAATAACCTCAAGGACAAATGCTAGAAAATTCAACCTAAGAAACAGCAAAGTCCAAGTTGGTCAGTCAGGAAAGCTCTTCAGAAGTCTGAATCATGTTTTCATTATCCTGAAAAAAGTTCTGGGCATTAAGCAGGTGTTAAATAAATATTTGTACTTCGATTCAGAGGCATGACTGGATTTTAGAAATTCCTTACAAAGTAGAAGTTACCTAGTAGTTAGGAAATGAAACAGAGTTTTCACACGGGGAAAAAGAAATTCAAATACATGCTAATTTCGTGACAAAAAATAGTTTCTTTCAAGAAAGCTGTTTGTCAATTAAAAGAGCAGACAGTTCAAAAAGAAAAAAACAAAACATTTTTCTTCCCAATTAGACCATAAGTTGCTGAATGAATAGATGTTATCAGGTACCTGGGATAAAGTAAGTGTTTGGCCATTCTTTGTTGAATGTATGAATAAATATTGTGTAAGATTGTTGCTTTTAAACATGTTCAACCTTAAGACCGAGCAATGAACAATCAATACTTGGAGACTTTAGAGTTACAATTTCGAACCCAATCAATCTCATTTTAGATTTTCCTTGACACTTAGGAAAGTGGGGATGGGGACTCTTTTTTGCCAGACCTGACCCATAACTGGTAATCTTTCTCAGCGCCCTTAAAGACAAAATGAACTACTAAAGAATTACAACAAATCTTTCACAGTAAATATTTGAAGAGGATCACATTTCCTTAGGATTTCTACATTTTCAGAAAGGAAAGGAACTAGGACCAGTCAAAATGCAATTTTATCTATGGGGCTGGCCATGGTTTTTGAGTTAACAGGGCTGATTTCAGTAACCCCTGTTTTCCCCCCAGCTTCTAATAAACTATTCCAGATTCTTGCCTTGTCCCTTTTGAAAGGCCATGGATCTGTGAAACCACAGTGCAATCAATCCCTCACTTTCTGAGTGACCCATGGAATACAAAATCACATGTACACTCCCGCACTAAAAAAGAAAAGCCTAGCTGGGGAGTCATGCTTTCTGCTATACAGACTTTTTGGAGAATGTTGAACTTTGCCTTCACATCTCCCTGCCCAGACAAGCCTGTTGCACAGACAGCGATACATCCACATGGAAGGCATCAGAAGCTCATCAAACCTGAGCACAAAGAGACAAATACCCAAGAGGTCTTGAAGAGATGTGAGAGTGAAGTCAGGCCTCTGGCTTTCATTCAGATAAGCCCTACTGTGGGGAGAGAAGGGACAAACATTGACCTGGGGACCAGGCCAGATGCAAGGAACAATTACCCACAGCAGAAGTATTGCCCAGCAATACTGGCAATCTTGCCACAGACATATCTAAATTATGTAGACTGCTGAATTATTGTAAATAGTCTTTCAAGAAAGGCTAAAGCGAAAGCATGTTTCAAATGGAGTGATTCTTGATAAGCACTATGATTGCCCTTCATTCCTTAATAAAAATCATGGCCTTGTCCTTATGGAGTGTCCTAGGTAGGGAGGCTCTCTGCCTTTCTGTCTCTCTCTCTCTCATGCACACACGTACACACACACACACAGAAAGAGAGAGAGAGAGAGAGCATATTTTCTCAAAATTGTATTGCAAATAGGGAGTAAGATCTAATAAAAATCTTTTAATGTAAAGTTTGGAAGCGTTCTGTTGAAATCCCTTAAGTCAGGCATACATATCTAGCCAAATAACCTTTTTTTTTTTTTTTTTTTTAAACAGAGTCTCGCTCTGTCACCCAGGCTGGAGTGCAGTGGTGCGATCTCGGCTCACTGCAGCCTCCGCCTCCTGGGTTCACGCCATTCTCCTGCCTCAGCCTCCTGAGTAGCTGGGACTACAGGCGCCCGCCACCACGCCTGGCTAATTTTTTGTATTTTTAGTAGAGACGGGGTTTCACTGTGTTAGCCAGGATGGTCTCGATCTCCTGACCTCATGATCTGCCCGCCTCGGCCTCCCAAAGTGCTGGGATTACAGGCGTGAGCCAACGCGCCCGGCCATAACCTCAATTCTTGATTGCAATAGGATTCCTTTGTTGTCTAGTAAGACTGGTCATTTTTTAAAAAAGGAAAATCACAAACCTGAAATAAATTAAGCTGCATTTTATTTTTAATTAATCTCCCCAATCCCACACCTAAAACCACTTGCTGTCTTCAAGACAAGATTACATTCTTCTTTTTTATTCTTTTTTTTTTTTTTTTTGAGACAGAGTCTTGCTCTGTCGCCCAGGCTGGAGTGCAATGGTGCAGTCTCGGCTCACTGCAACCTCTGCCTCCCAGGTTCAAGCAATTCTCCTGCCTCAGCCTTCCCAGTAGCTGGGATTACAGGTGCCCCCTACCACGCCTGGCTAATTTTTTTTGTGTTTTTAGTAGAGGCAGGGTTTCACCATGTTGGCCAGGCTGGTGTCGAACTCCTGACCTCAGGTGATCCACTCACCTCGGCCTCCCAAACTGCTGGGATTACAGGCGTGAGCCACCGTGCCCAGCCCAAGATTACATTCTTATAGGTCACACATATCATATAGGTTAGAAAGCAATGCAGAAGTGTCTGTTTTACTTAGTACATACAAATTCAATTTTGTTTTAAATGTGTTACACAAATCTGCTAGTACAGAAATAATTGATATCTTATGTGAAATTCTGGTTGTTGTGAGTTTTTAAGGGGCTTTATTATAACACTCAAACGAAACTTAAAATATTCACATCATGTCACCACAACAACACGTTTTCATGTTTGTGGGAAGTTTTATATAAGAAGCCATGCTATACAAGTATTTTCTTGTTTCTGTCCATCTGAATGTCACTCTTCAATAAAAGTTCTCAATTATGTGGACTTACCTCTTTCCTCTTATGCAACCCTCATCTTCATCCTCAAATATGTCAACCTCTTCCACTGAAAAAACTCAACAACTTATACTAGCTCCATCAAAACATAAAGAAACAGACACTTGAAAACAAAAGTCATGCAAACCTGGAGGCCATGGATTTGTAGGCACTGGTGGACACACCACTCTTCCTTTATAAATTCAGGAGAGGCATCAGATATCGAATTCTCAGGATCAGCATCCAGGGGATGTGGTTTCTAGCCAGGTGTTCTTTGTGCCAAACTTACAACAAAATATATGCTTTAGGACTCTTCATACTGAGATTGAGCCCTTGGTGATAATCAGAGTGAGTAATAAGTACGAGAGGGGAGGAACCAGGAAAAAAGATATCGAAAGAATAGTGCAGTCGAAGAGTTTGGAACTTTTTGTCAAGAATTTTACAAAATTTTATTGTATATGTGTACCCATCATAAGAAAGCTGATTATTATAGATATCAAAGTCATATTTTGTACTCCCACACTTAGGAATTGAAGGCAACAAAGGTATAATATAATATTAGCTTATATATGGGTACACTTCTTGTATTTCCATTTTAAATTTGGTGTGAACTGAAAGTACTAGCATAATTATATTAGTGCTCTAAAATTGTATGTATATATCAAATTTCAATATATATTTGATTATATAGTTGAATATATATCAAATTTCAATATATACTCAAACATATATTAAAATCAGGCTACAATTTTAGAGCACCAATAACATATATATTTACACATATATGTTAGTGCTCTAAAATTGTAGCCTGATTTCATTATGTTTTCACTTTCAGTTCACACCAAATTTAAAATATACTTTTGTTAGGCCGGGCGCGGTGGCTCATGCCTGTAATCCCAGCACTTTGGGAGGCCAAGGCGGGTGGATCACAAGGTCAAGAGATAGAGACCATCCTGGCCAACATGGTGAAACCCTGTCTCTACTAAAAATACAAAAATCAGCCGGGCGTGGTGGCGGGTGCCTGTAGTCCCAGCTACTTGGGAGGCTGAGGCAGGAGAATCACTTGAACCTGGGAGGCGGAAATTGCAGTAAGCCGAAATTGCGCTGCTGCACTCCAGCCTGGCGACAGAGTGAGCTCCCTCTAAAAAATAAAAAAATAAAAAAATATCTTTGTTGCCTTCCATTCCTAAATGTGGGAGTACAAAATATGACTTTGATATCTATAATAGCTGTCTTATCATGGGAGGTGCATTATACAAACACATGTGTGTATGTGTGTTCATATACATATACACATATATAGTTGAATGTATATAAATTCAAAAATCAAAGTTGGTTTTTAACAAAAATAACTTATAGATAACTTACAGTTATTCCTAGCTTTAGTAGCGACATGTCGATTATGTCATTTGTTGCATCTGAATTTGTTATTGCTATGGTTATAGACCGTAAAAAAGAAATGAGAAAAATTACTATAAATTTGGAATTTTAATGCATAAGATTAAATAATTATTGTCAAATTATTAGCTGTATTCCAAAGACACAGCTTATTTCCAGGTAATGACAAAGTTAAGCACATGTAGAGCCTGAATCCTTAATTATAATTTATTTTCATTCCTTTATATAACATGAAGCCAGTACAAAGAATTTCAGTAAAACATATATCTCTCTCTTAAAATAAAGGACTTGTGGCGCTTGTGAGATAACAGCACAGTCAAGAAATAGAAAGACTGAGAATTCACAGAGGGCACAGGGGCTGCCCCTCAGCCTCGGGAGGCTACTTCCACAATGGAGAGAACAGTTTAAAAAGGAGGAGCTGGGCCGTTTCTCTCTTCCTGGGTTGTGTTTTTATCATATGGCTTATATCTTTGCACATCACAAATGCAGTTCTAGTAAAATCAGAATAAGAACTAGCTATAAAAGACATCTTTTAAACCCCTGTGTGGCAAGCATTTTCTCTGTGCTGGATATCATGGTTACTAAGAACTTCATTGTTGAAATCTATTGAGGCAATTAAATAAAATTTTAGAAATTTAAGTTCCATTTCCAACTCTGCCAACGAATAGGGTATCTATAATAGCTCTCTACTGCACTTCACATTGAGAAACTGCTGCATAAAAACAGGAAGACAATTTGCAGAAAATAACCCAAAAGGATTAATAGGATTCTGAGATGACAACTATTGCACTCTGAATTTCAAAATACATTATTTTAAAATAAGGCAATACGTAACTAAGAACATTTACTATGCATATGCATCCATAATGAGGGCTCCTTTCTCTGATAAACAGTGCTTAAAGAAGACAAAAAGCATAAGTGGACTCTCATGCACCTTAAAGATGATGTTAAAAACAAAATTAGAGGCAACTCTTTTACAATTCATTACTATACTTTTCATTGGATTTTTCTTTCTTATGGACTGACTGCTTGACAGGATAGATGGTCCCGAAAGTTATTAATTGGATTTTTATGAACAAAGTCATCTTATATTCATCGATTTCAAACTGCGCTGCTTGTAGATCTAAGGATTGTGAAAAAGTGTCTCAGAATCCAACAGCAGGGCTCAGAGCACCCAAACTCAGGGATATCAGGGGCTGCTTATGCTAAAGTGTCTAGGAGGGTGCAAGCTCTGGGCTCTAGTGTGGGATTTAATTAGAAGGAAAGGTTCTGCTATTTTTTAAAATGTCTGAAAGTCCTTTCATATAATTTTAAAATGCTACCATGAAGTCTTTGGTGAAGTAAAAATCTCTTTTAAAATGACAATATGCATCTCTTAATGTGGTTTGTAGGATAATGGGTTTTCATGGCATAAGGAACATATTAAGTCCCAAATAATAATTACAAAGATATGTGTATTTCTACCTAATGCTGTTCTCCTTGTAGACAAAACAGAAAAATTCCAGTAGGTAGTGCTGTTTATAAACAAGTATTTAAAAAAAATAAACTATTAAATAATTTCCTAAAAAATTGAAATGTGGCCATTTTCTTCATATGAGCTAAAGTGTTTCTTAACATATGAAAATCTAGGAAAATGTAACCAATTCCAATTGAGGCCAATTTTAAGGTGATCTAGATGTTCAAATTATGAAACAAAAAACAGTTGTTATAATTATGCTCAATTATGTAAAGAAAAATAATTTCACAAGTAACAATATAGACAATCTCATCATAGACATAGTATATATTTCAAAACAGGCATTTTAAATCTGACAAATACATGAAAATATTTACTTGATGTGCTAAATAGCATAACTGAGATAACAAATGAAAGAATCAGTAAAATTGAAAATAAATCCACAGAAAGTGTCCAATCTGAAGAAGGAGAAAAAAAAGGGATTAAAAATAAATGAACAGAGCCTAAGGGACCTGTGAACAATATCGACAGGTTCAATAAATACATTCTGTCACTCATATGTGAAAGCTAAAGAAAACGATCTTAAGAAATTAAAAAGGAAAATAGAGGCTACTAGATGCTGGGAAGGGCAGAGGAAATGGAAGGATAAGAAGAGATTTGTTAAAGGACACAAAATTACAGCTAGATAGGAGGGATAACTTCTAGTGTTTTATCACACTGTAGGATGATTGTAGTTAACAATAGTATACATTTTCAAATATCTAGAAGAGAGAAAATTGAATGTTCGCAACACAAAAAAAGGGTAAATGTTTGAGATGATGAATATGCTAATTACCTTGATCTGATCATTATACATGGCATGTATTGAAACATCACTATTTACCCCATAAGTGTGTATAATTGTGTGTCTAAAAATAAAAATGAAATTTTAAAAAGTTTTACATGGGATGGGTGCAGTAGCTCACACCTGTAATCCTAGAACTTTGGGAGGCCGAGGAGGGCAGATCACTTGAGGTCAGGAGTTCAAGACCAGCCTGGCCAACATGGTAAAACCCTGTTTCTACTAAAAATACAAAAATTGCTTGGCATGGTGATGAGTGCCTGTAATTGCAGCTACTTGGGAGGCTGATGCAGGAGAATTGCTTGAACTCAGGTGGCAGAGGTTGCAGTGAGCCGAGATCATGCCACTGCACTCCAGCCTGGGTGACAGAGTGAGACCCTGTCTCAAAAGAAAAAAAAAAGTTTTACATGTAACTGGAATCCCAGAATGACAGAAGAAAGAAAATGGGACAGAAAAAAAATGCTTGAAGTAATAACGGCTAAAAATTTCCCAAATTTGGTAAAACATAAAAATTAACAAAATCAATAACTTCAGAAAATGCCAACTAGAATAAATTCAAAGAAAACTGGGCTTTGACACATCATAATCAAACTACTCAAGGCCAAAAGTAAATAGAAAATATTGAAAGCAGTAAAAATAAGATGAAAAATCAAAGACAGAAGATCAATGTTTAATGATGTTAGACTACTCATCAGAAAGCAAAGAGACCAAAAAACAGTGAAGTAGCATTAAAGTGTTGAAAGAAAAATATTGGCAAGGAAAATTCTATATCTAATGAGAATATCTTTCAAGAGTGAAGGTGAGATAAAGACATTTTTTAAATTAAAAATAAACTAAGAAAATTTGTTGGCACCAGACCTACACTATAAGAAATGGTAAGAAAAGTTTCTACAAAATGAAATGAAACAGTATTAAAGGGAAACTTGGAGCTACAGAAATGAGTGATGAACATTAGAAATGTTTCTTTCATCTAAATTATAACTAAATAAAGTTTACTTTTTTAAATTTCAGGGCAAGTTTTCATGAAAAGTGCTGAATGTTATCATTTGCCACAATGAAATCAAAGCAGGCAGACAAGAGTGTCCTTCCCCACAGGAGGCCTCTGTAGTCTCAGCTCCCTCAAGCAATGCATCTGGTATTTGGAAATAGGTCAGAACATTCGCATGACTTTTGCTATTGGCCAGGAAATAACTTTTTTGAAATATCATTTTTTCCTCCTACAGATACTATTTTGCATGATCAGGGCTGCTGTGAAGAGTAAGGTGCCATAAAAATATATGAAGAATATCTTGTCATCATTATGAACAACCTGGCTACTGCACTACAACTTCAGATATCAAAACTTACACAATATTTGAAGGTAAAAGTTTGATTTTTTTTAAAACCAACAGCATAAAAGAAATGAGGTAGAAACATGCTGATCACTTAAAAGTGATGTCCCTTTCAGCTCAGTTCAATTCTGACATTCTTCAGAATGAAAGACTCAAAACTCTGTGTATTTGACATAGCAATTAACTGCATTACCTGTGCTAGAAAGGGAACATTATTTGGGTCAACTGACAAAATCGGAACGTGAATGGGAGATTAAAATATGCGACCAATGTTAAGTTTACCAAAGTTGACAGCTGAATGATGGTTATGAAGAGAATAACCTTATTCTTAGGAGATGCATAAGTATTTAAGAATCAGGGGTCATAGTGTATATAACTGTCCTTTGAAACAGGTGTATGCATACACATAAATGGAGAAAAAAGAGAGAGAGACAGAGACAGACAGAGAATGAAAATAAATGGAAAATCAATGTGGTAAACTGGTACAACATAGGTGAATCTGGGTAAATAGCATACGGGTGTTCTTTGCATTATTTTGTATTTTTCTGTATGTTTACAGTTATTTCCAAGTGAATAACTTTTAAAAATAAAATAAACGTTTTCTAAAAATGTGGAAACAACCAAAACTACTGTGTCTGTAAGTAGTGACAATTGGAAAAAAAAATGTTTAATTTCAACAAGAAATTCCTGCTTGCGAAAAGCACTTTACTACAACAAACCACTAGAGTCTACAGACATTTAACATGCAATATTCCTTTCAAGCTTAAGCACTGTAGTTAAAATGGATCCTCTTGCTTCATATTGCCTAGCACTTTCTTTTTATACATGCAAAAGCATACACGAATATATAAAAATGTAGTTTTCCATATGGTACTTTTTCAATACTCTTTCTCTCCTCCCTTTATCTCTCCTTCCCTTCCTCCCCATTCTAGCTCTATCAACTCTGTCTCTCCCTTTCATTCTGCCTAAGTCTGGAATTTTGAATTTAATTTTTGGTCTTAAAAACACTTACAGAGGCACATTTCTTGATGTCCTCAGTGAAGATTTGAAGGGGAATGTTCTTCGGGTGGTCCTTTTCTTTGGCTAGATTTATGTACCTAATATAATAATAAATTAAATCTAATAATATTAAATCTAATAATAAATTAGATTTATCTAATAAATAAAATAAATCTAATAATAAATTAGATTTAATAATAATGCCAGAGTAGCATAAATTAGCTAAGAGCTTATTATTGAATCAATCTTTGTTGCTAATATTTTTAGTATACCTTATGTTATTTTTAAAAATGTACGACTAGACTAAGCAAGATCAAATTGTGGATTGGGAAAATGCACAGAATATTTCAGGAAAAACATGTCCCAGAAAATAACAGTTTGCTCTGTAATAAAATATATGGGCAGCAGAACCAATCTCATTCTCATGCACTCCTGCCTGGATTGGAAGGCCTACCATCTTTCTGGGTTCAAGAGTAGAAAGTAGCAGCTGCTTTGAGAATCACTCAGTAGAGTAACCTACATTTATGAAAATTTTTTCTTTCATTATTTTTTAATTTTTATTTTAATGGAGAGATGGAGTCTAACTATTGGCCAGGATGGTCTTGAACTCCTGGCCTAGAGCAATCATCCTGCCTCAGCCTCTGGAGTAGCTGGGATTACAGGCACAAGCCACCATTCCTGGCTTGGAAATTTACTATATGTCTTAAGAATAGGCTGGGCATGGTGGCTCACACCTGTAATCCCAGCACTTTGGAAGGCCGAGGTGGGTGGGTTGCTTGAGCCCAGGAGTTTGAGACCAACTTTGGCAAGATGGTCTAACTCTTCTTCTACAAAATGATACAAAAAATTAGCTAGGCATAATGGTGTACACCTGTAATCCGGAGGCTGACGTGAGAGGATCACCTGAGCCCAGGGATGTTGAGGCTGCAGTGAGCCATGACCCCGCCACTGCCCTCCAGCTTGGGCAACCGAGTGAGACTCTGTCTCAAAAATAAATAAAAGAATAATGTTATCTCCCATCTATAGTGGGGAGAGACGAGAAAGATGAGAGTGGTAATCAGCACTTCCTCAAAAATAAAAATTAAAAAAAATGCAGGTAAATGAGAGAACATTATTTACAAGGCAGCCAGGATAAATTGTTTGAGGATAGTCTAAAAATTTCTATTATAAAAAGGGGACTGTGAACAGACATTTGCATTTTTATCACAAGTTAAATATTTAAAATACATATACTGACAGAATAAAATGCCATTCTAGGAAAGAGCACCAGCATTCCTTCAGTTCTGAAGAACTACAATTTTTAAAAATGGGAGAAAAAGTTAAACTACATAAAATATTTATAACAACATATTAAGACTGTCATTCTAGATAAAAATGTTGGCAGCTAGTTGTTATGATGTGGGTACATGTGTAAATTGTACCTTCCTCATAACTGGGCCTTGATGGGCCCTGCTCTTTCACGGGCAGTATTACAGTGAGGGGAAATAGATTTCAGAGTGGAAGACAGGTTGGTTTGGAAGTTAAACACTAAATTATAACTATGTGATGCAAGCTATGTCATCACAGGCAAGTCACTTAACTGCTCTGAGCTCCGGTTTCCACAACTGAAAAGCGTGTTAATTAAACCTCCAATTGTTCTTATAGCTTGAAGTGCTATTCAAATATAAAGAATATTATTTTTCAGGTTAAATCAGACAAGAAATTTGGCATTTGGATGGAACACTCTTGGCCAAGAAACAATACATTTTTTAGAGAAAAAAACACAATATTTTATTTCTTTACAAGATAAATAAATTGCAATAGGTTAATTGGTTCCTAGAAAACTTACTCCTCATTGCTACAATTCTCTGATTGAGATCAATTCACCTGTTTCTTACTAATGATTAATATTTTCTCCACTATTTCACTGCAGTGTTCCATATCCAAATTGAGAATATGTTAAGGCTCATTTGTAAGGACTTATAAACCTCTAGCTTTTTTTTTTTTTTAAAGTAGCAAATTGCATATAGCATACAATTGTCCATTAGTGACATTTAGTACATTCACAATATTTTGAAACCAGCTACACATTCTAGTTTCAGAACATTTTCATTACTGCTAAAGCACACACTATGCCTGTTAAGCAGTCACTCACCCCTCATTCCCCGCTGCCCTCAGCACCTGTACCACATTTTGTTTATCTATTCATCAGCTGATGAACATTTGTTTGTTTCCACTTCTTGGCAATTATATATTAATACAATACTGCTATAAACATTTGTGCCAAAGTTTTGTGTAGATGTTTTTTATTTTTATTCGGTCTATACTTAGGAATAAATTGCCAAGTCAAATGGTAATTCTGTGTTTAACTTATTATGGAACCATCAAACTTTTCCGCAGGGTCTGCCACATTTTATATATCCACTAGCAACAGCTCTCCCACTCCCAATTGCCACTGCCCACTGCCCCCGATCTGCATACCTATATGGATACAGTGTGTTATTACTCAGGCCAAACTGTAGAAGAGTAATAACAGCAAATAGCAAAAGAACTAGTTGCCAGGCATTGTTGTAATTGCCTTTTACATATCCATATGGCTTTATAGCCAATATGACATTTGTAAACCTGGTTTCCACATTTCCTCCATCATTAAAAAAGTTTCTTAGAAACCTTCTAATCAAAGGCTTCTCTTTGATTAAAAGGTATTTAAACTGCTTGCTTTCACCTGCAACATGGAGAAGGCAGTAAGCAATAGAAACTAATCACCTTTACGGAAATCTGTCATGGAAAACAAGATATGCAGGGAATGATACAAACATGTATATGTTCCCAGTAAGCTTTGGAAATGCTTTCCTTAAGTAAGTAGGTGAATTATAGAATTTAGTAGATTAAGAACTTGGAAACATTTTAGTTGTTTCAACTTTATGATGATGCATGAGATTTTGGTGGAGTGGAGTGAGGAGGAAAGAAGAGTGTTGAGTGCATACGTTGAACCCTTGCTGTGTAAAACAAGTATGACACTTGGTGTGTGGTTGCTCAGAGCAGGAGATACATGTTGCATGATCCCTGTGAACCTGAACCCGATGTCAATGAAAGGATATCCAGGGTAGGAAGCCACCTTACCCATCCTCATACCAGACTAAGAATGTGTATTGGAAAACTAGCCTACGCTCCATTAATCAAACTATTCTTTTAGATTGTTATCTCTCTATGGATACCAAATATGATAGTCTGCTACATAACAATTCAGGCAACCCAGTATTTGGTGATGTCATTAATTTCATTTGTATGTATATACTTTTTTTTAAGAGGGGGTCTTGCTATGTTGCCCAGACTGGTCTCAAACTCCTAACCTCAAGTGATCCTCCCACCTCGCCTCCCAAAGTGCTAGGATTATAAACATAAGACACTGCACCAGGTCTATTTGTATCATTAAATACTATTTATTTGGGAAATCAGTTTAGGAGTATAAAAGCATTTTTTCAAACTTAAATGGACTGTTGAATAATACTCAGTGAAGAATGATCTATTCTAGAAGTTTAAAAACACAGATAAGACTGGGCATAATGGAAGGAGGATGTTGGAGAGGGAGGCCTAGAGCCTTGTTCCCTCAACTCTCCACAGCCCCTGCACACTCACTCCCCAAGTACTCAAAGAGCACTGTCGAAAAACAACTGACCAAAGCCGAAGAAAATTGTTCTAATGGTTCCACAATTTAATGACTATTTACACATATCTGCACATAAAAACCTCTTTGGGGAAAGTACAAAGCATATAAGTGTCATAGAGGAGGTCAAAAGTGAGTTACTGGCTTAATAGACATCATATTATAATGTTTTGCATTTCAAGAAAGTTCAGAGAATATTTTAATTACATTTTCTACCTGTCCTACACACTATGAAGTTGACTGTGTTCTTTCATAGCTAACTCCTATAAACACAGGGCCAAGCTGGGGTCTTACCAGTAGCTGGGGTCTTACCGGAAGGTGACCACAAAATTCACCATGGGCCAGCCCAAGAGAAGGCACCCCTTGGCACAGGTGTGGCCTTTCCCAGCTTTGTCCGCACAGTCAGCTGCACACAGCTTGTTCAGAGGTATTTTTTTATCAGAAAAATGTCTATACCTAGAAAGACAATCAAACAAGATCTCTGTTTGTTTCTTAAATATTGTAGGAGCAGCTCTGCTCATGGGAAGACACCAGTTCTCCCTGCTCCAGGGCAAAGCATGCCTCTCATTCATCTCTGTTACTGGACACATGCCATGGAATAGCCAGATGGGCATTTGCAAAGTGTGTCCTGAGAGAAGCCTGGCCACACACTTCATGGAGGGTAGAAAACAGCTGTGGACCATACTTTATCTTATAAAGATACTGCTTTTTTATAGAACCATTAATTCATTTATTATCTATGTCTTGCTTCAAAAAATTTAGGTTCTCAACAAAAATTTAAAAGTACACGATTTTTAAAAGTATTTATAAAATTTGTACTTAGACTAAAAAATATAACCTTGGATTACAGGGATGTAAAATACATTTTAACTTTGATTTTTGTAATACTTTCTAGCCTTTAAAGCATAGGTTATTTTAAATTTCCTTTCTTAAGATTTTGTTCACACGACTTTTTTATAGATTCTGATTAAAACTGAAAAACTATAGCCTACGGACTGAATCTAACTTAGAAAACAAAACCAAACAAATCCCAACCAGAGGCCAGCAGGTCTTCTATGTAAGTCATGGACACACTTCC
Source organism: Pan paniscus (assembly GCF_029289425.2). NCBI lineage: Eukaryota > Metazoa > Chordata > Mammalia > Primates > Hominidae > Pan > Pan paniscus. Next base: position 117,807,330 of record NC_073252.2, read on the forward strand.
CATTTATCTATGGAGAGTAAGAAGGTGATCAACTTCGTCAGCAGTGAAATTGCTTTTTGACCATTTCTGCCTAATCCACCTTAGCCCTCTAACATAGAAACCACCATATCTCCTGGGTTAATTTACAAATTTAATGCTCAGGTGGACCTGCGTTTTAAATAGTTAGAAGCCTGATGAAGGATTCACAGGCACTGTGGGCACAGCACTCGGGGACTTCCCACTAGTCAGAAGTACTTGTGGAAACACTAAAGCTACAACAAGATCAAAGACATCTTATGTGGAAATCTCCCTGTGACTTCATTCATTCATGGGATACTTAACGTTAAAACTCTTCAATGGAATTTATGAAATGGAAATAACTTTGCTGGAAGCACACATGAAGAATAATCTAGATGCAAAGCTTAGGGCACACTGATTATAAGAATACAGGATAGAAAAGTGTCTTGTGATAAAAAGGGGCATCTTTCTATATTTTTAAACATTTTTTACTCTGTGTAATTGAAGATTTTTATGAAACAATAAATTATCAGATAAAATTATTTTTCTAGGTAGCAGCTCTAAAGGTACTAATCAAACTAAAAATGTATGTTCTACTCAGAATACAGGCACACACTTGCTTATTTTTACAGATTTTTAAATTTTCTTTTTTTTTTTGACTGAGAATTTTACATTTTATTTACTTTTTTTTTTTTTTTTTTTGAGACGGAGTCTCGCTCTGTTGCCTAGGCTGGAGTGCAATGGCATGATCTTGGCTCATGCAACCTCCACCTCCCGGGTTCAAGCGATTCTCCTGCCTCAGCCTCCCAAGTAGCTGGGACTACAGGTGTGTGCCACCATACCCGGCTAATTATTTGTATTTTTTTTAAAATGTATTTATTTTTTATTGATAATTCTTGGGTGTTTCTCACAGAGGGGGATTTGGCAGGGTCATAGGACAATAGTGGAGGGAAGGTCAGCAGATAAACAAGTGAACAAAGGTCTCTGGTTTTCCTAGGCAGAGGACCCTGCAGCCTTCCGCAGTGTTTGTGTCCCTGGGTACTTGAGATTAGGGAGTGGTGATGACTCTTAACGAGCATGCTGCCTTCAAGCATCTGTTTAACAAAGCACATCTTGCACTGCCCTTAATCCATTTAACCCTGAGTGGACACAGCACATGTTTCAGAGAGCACAGGGTTGGGGGGAAGGTCACAGATCAACAGGATCCCAAGGCAGAGGAAGTTTTCTTAGTACAGAACAAAATGAAAAGTCTCCCATGTCTACTTCTTTCTACACAGACACGGCAACCATCCGATTTCTCAATCTTTTCCCCACTTTTCCCGCCTTTCTATTCCACAAAGCCGCCATTGTCATCCTGGCCCCTTCTCAATGAGCTGTTGGGCACACCTCCCAGACGGGGTGGTGGCCGGGCAGAGGGGCTCCTCACTTCCCAGTAGGGGCGGCCGGGCAGAGGCGCCCCTCACCTCCCGGATGGGGTGGCTGGCCGGGCAGGGGGCTGACCCCCCCACCTCCCTCCCGGATGGGGCGGCTGGCCGGGCGGGGGGCTGACCCCCCCACCTCCCTCCCGGATGGGGCGGCTGGCCTGGCAGAGGGGCTCCTCACTTCCCAGTAGGGGCGGCCGGGCAGAGGCACCCCTCACCTCCCGGACGGGGCGGCTGGCCGGGCGGGGGGCTGACCCCCCCCACCTCCCTCCCGGACGGGGCGGCTGGCCGGGCGGGGGGCTGACCCCCCACCTCCCTCCCGGACGGGGCGGCTGGCCGGGTGGGGGGCTGACCCCCCCACCTCCCTCCCGGATGGGGCGGCTGCCGGGCGGAGACGCTCCTCACTTCCCAGACGGGGTGGCTGCCGGGCGGAGAGGCTCCTCACTTCTCAGACGAGGCGGCTGCCAGGCAGAGGGGCTCCTCACTTCTCAGACGGGGCGGTTGCCGGGCAGAGGGTCTCCTCACTTCTCAGACGGGGCGGCCGGGCAGAGATGCTCCTCACCTCCCAGATGGGGTCGCGGCTGGGCAGAGGTGCTCCTCACATCCCAGACGGGGCAGCGGGGCAGAGGCGCTCCCCACATCTCAGATGATGGGCGGCCGGGCAGAGACGCTCCTCACTTCCTAGATGTGATGGCGGCCGGGAAGAGGTGCTCCTCATTTCCTAGATGGGATGGCGGCCGGGCGGAGACGCTCCTCACTTTCCAGACTGGGCAGCCAGGCAGAGGGGCTCCTCACATCCAAGACGATGGGCGGCCAGGCAGAGACACTCCTCACTTCCCAGACGGGGTGGCGGCCGGGCAGAGGCTGCAATCTCGGCACTTTGGGAGGCCAAGGCAGGCGGCTGGGAGGTGGAGGTTGTAGCGAGCCGAGATCACGCCACTGCACTCCAGCCTGGGCACCATTGAGCACTGAGTGAACGAGACTCCGTCTGCAATCCCGGCACCTCGGGAGGCCAAGGCTGGCGGATCACTTGCGGTTAGGGGCTGGAGACCCGCCTGGCCAACACAGCAAAACCCCGTCTCCACCAAAACCAGTCAGGTGTGGCGGCGCAAGCCTGCAATCGCAGGCACTCGGCAGGCTGAGGCAGGAGAATCAGGCAGGGAGGTTGCAGTGAGCCGAGATGGCAGCAGTACAGTCCAGCTTCGGCTCAGCATGAGAGGGAGACCGTGGAAAGAGAGGGAGAGGGAGACTGTGGGGAGAGGGAGGGGGAGGGGGAGGGGGAGAGGGAGAGGGAGAGGGAGAGAATTTTCTAATGTGGGTATCTATCTGTACAAATACCTAACATTCTGTATGGAAACTTCCACATATATTGATGTGAATAACTTATTTGAGTACTTTTCCCTTTAGTTCAATAAAGTGCTAAGATTATCCACTTCCTTGAAACCAAACCAAGGAGTTATCAAAGTCCAGAACATAGTTTCCATTCTCCTACAATATTTATTAAGCATCTACCATGTGCTAATCACTCTTCTAAATATTTTATGCACATTATTTTATTTACTCCTCAAATAGCTACATGAAATAGTCGCTATTAGCCCCATTTTATAGATGAAGAAACTCATGGAGAGGTTAAGTAAATTGCCCACATTATAATACAGATGACCTAACTTGCAAGCCTATCCTCAAAATTACTTAACATCTGCGGGTGTTGACCCACCTTCTAAAGCTCTTGCATGGAAGAATAGTCCCTTCATCATTCTTGCCCTCGCCCTTCTTTTCCCGAGTCATCAGGTTTGCTGATGGAACTGTTCTTTGAGAATGAGGGGATAAATCTTATGACATTATATCAACAAAGCTAGATACCTTGGAAATGTTTTAAATGTATTACAACATAGCTTTGTGTTCAAATGGATTCTTGTAGGGTCCCTCTGTTTCTTCAATCACTGACACTGTTATACTATTTCAGTAGAAATTAGAAAGTATGAATCTAACATAAACTGGCTCATAGGAGGAGGAGGAAGATGAGGAAGCACAGGAGTAGCAGCAAAAGAAGGGAAAGAGGAAGAAGTAAGAGAAGAGGGAGAAAAAAGGGGGAGAGGAGGAAGAGAAGAAGTAGGATGAAAGAGGAGAAAGAAGAAGAAAAAGGAGAAGGAGGAGGATGAGGAGGAGATCTACCTGTCTTTATACTGGAGTAGAAGCCCCAGTGAACCATGAAAATTTACAGGATTCTAAGGATATTTCACCAGTTCTAAGATAGAGATGTTCCCTCAGATGCTTCTGAGTAAGGGTCGTGGCATATTCCATAAGTATCTGTTTGTAATTCCATTGATAATAAGTCAATAGTCATCTTCATTTTTGACCTAAACAAAATTCATTTTTCATTCTCTATTTTTTAAATAAGATGGCAGTGGTGGCTAAAGAGGGTGTGAGCTAAGTACAGCCTCTTTCTTTTTGTAAGTTCTTCATGGACCTCCAGTAGTATTAATACCTTAATATTTATAAAGCACATTCTGTCTTAATGTCCTTTGTAGGGACATGGATGAAACTGGAAATCATCATTCTCAGTAAACTATCACAAGAACAAAAAACCAAACACCGAATATTCTCACTCATAGGTGGGAATTGAACAATGAGAACACATGGACACAGGAAGGGAAACATCACACTCTGGGGACTGTTGTGGGGTGGGGGGAAGGGGGAGGGATAGCATAGGGAGATATACCTAATGCTAGATGACGAGTTAGTGGGTGCAGCGCACCAGCATGGCACATGTATACATATGTAACTAACCTGCACATTGTGCACATGTACCCTAAAACTTAAAGTATAATAATAATAAATAAATAAATAAAAAGTCATAATTTTATTGGAAAAACAACTTTCTATTTATCATTCTAATGAATATAATGAGTAATCATAAAGTCCTCATCTGACTTTAATATTTGATAGCAGAATTTTCTAACGTAAAAATTATGGTAAAAACTTGTACAAGGTGGTAGCATTCAGTGCTGATAGCCACTTTCTCAAAAAATCTGTTTTCTCTATCTCAAAGACCTTGGGCTTACAAACCAATTTCAGATGTTTTAGATGACTTACACTTTCTAATAATCCCAATGAACGTAAAATGTATATAAAAATGATCTTTCAGGAACAGCATATCTTAAACAAGGATATTATTAAATAACTTTATATATATTTCATCACATCATGAAAACATTTGCGTGGATACAAAGAACTATCTCAAAGCAGTATTCAAAAAATGAAAAATGTTGCACATGTGTGTAATAATGAGCCAAGGAAAATAAAAATTCAGCTCTTAAATATATGAAATTTTCTAGCAGAAAGGGAACGTTGTCTTTATAGGAAATGTCTTTAGCAAAATACTACAGGGTCTATAAAACCCATTAACGGTTATCAGTGTCTAGGACATAAATGGCTTCTGGTAAGAAAATTAAGGTCTACTCTCCCTAAATACTATCATAATTACAAAGGTTAAGAAAAAAGAAGTAAAGTAAAACGTGTGTCCCTTAAAAATCAAACATGAGTGGTCACAAGGTCCTAAGAAGCAGAGAATGAGAACTCCAGTTGCTTGTTTATCTCTCAGACTGAGCATGGTTTGTTACAATGAGGGGTAGCAGGAAGAGCACAGCCTTGGACTCCAGTCCAAGGAACTCCAGTCTCTCCTGCAATTTCCCAGTGTTTGACCTTGGGCCACTTACTGTTCCTTTCTCAGCCTCCATTTTCTTATCTAAAACCTGGAGATGATAATACCTGCCTTGGAAGGCACTTTGGAAAACTAGGTGAGCCCTCGGTGATGTTTCTAGTATGGTCCTGTGAATCTCTCCAGTAAATTTTAGTTTCCTATATGTACTTACTTGGGTTAAATACAGAGAATGGTAACTAATCTAAAAATATTTCTCAATAGTAACTTATTCTCTATCAGTGGCTCTTTCAGGGCACTTCACTTGGACCTCACGCCCAGACCTAGATAATCTTCTGTTCTCTTTATGACCTCACCAGCTTGACAGTTACATATTTAGGCAATTGCACTCATCCAAAATATATTTTATTATCTTCATTTTTGTCTCTGACTTTTTTCATAGCTGGACTTCTCATTCATTTCTCCAGTCACTGTGCAATCTGCTCCATTTTTTACTGCATACCAAGCAGATGCAAGTTGGTCTTTTACTCACGGCAAGGGAAAGGTTGATTTTGCTGGTAAGAGAAAAACCAAATAGTTGTGGCATCTTCTATAAAATCCAAAAGAAAAGAAATAAAGAATAGAGGCAGGAGCACTACATGTTGGGTAACAGCCTGTGCTTTGAAATAAACAGATCGAATTTCAAATGTGAACTCCACTAACTAATAACGTGGTGACCTGGGGGAAGCATTAGACCTCTGAGCCTCAAGGCCTTCTGTAAAACACGGAAAATAGCCCCATCTCAATCTCACAAGAGCAGCTGTAAGGATTAGACAAGATTGGGCACATAAAGTCCTTAGCATAAGACCTGACACATAATCTGCCCCTGATAAATCATACCTATCATTACTGTCACCCTGGTTAAATATGGCATTTAAAAAAATTATCACTTGATCTTGCATATCTTATCTATGACACAGATTAATTGGAAACCAGGATGAGGGCAGCAGAGAAAAGGTGTTTCTTTCTTCCTTTTTTTTTTTTTTGTAATCACCCTGGTGATGACAAAGCTTTGTGATGAGATTTTATGTGTTGAAATATTATTTGTTTTCATGATATTTTATAAATATTGAAAACAGAAATGTAGCAGGTAAGCAGATGGCCATCCATTCAGTTCTTTCCATCTCCCTGATGTCAGATATTTATTAAGAAATCACCATTTTTCTAGTATTGCATTTGTGTTCCGTGTGGAGAGGAAAGTACATGCAGTTGGTTCTGCCTCCAACATAGATTCTAAATCTACCTTCTGCATCATTCGTGTCTATTGTTGCTCCCAACATAGAGCCATTGTCATCATTTTTCAGAACGATTGCCTCCCTAACTAGTCTCCCTGCTTCCACTTTTCCTTGCCCTCCAATCCGTTATCTACCAACAGCCAGAACAATATACAAAAAATATTTACCAGATTTGGTCATTCCCCTACTGACCCTTCAGAATAATATTCCAACCCCTCACTATGCCCTATGAAGACCTGTGTGACCACTCTCGTGTCTGACATCATGTCTCCAGGCATTTGTTTCCAGTCACATCAGCCTTCCTGGAGCCCCTCCCTCCAAAGGACCAAGCTGCACCCACCATAAGCCTGTTGTCCCCTCAGCCTAGAAGGTTCAGCCGCCTGGTCTAGGAATGCTGCTGCTTCTCATCCCAGAGCTCAGGTTTAAATGTCATCACCTCACAGAGGCCCTCTTGGATGACACCTCTCTAACCCTGTGACATCTTCTCCACATGGTACCCTATCTGTCTTCTTCTTAGAATCACTATTCACAATCTGCAATTTCCCCTCTCTTAGTTTTATCATCTGTCATTAAGTCCCAGGCAAAAGGGACCCTGCCTGTCCCATTCTTGATGATATTCTCTACAGGGGTGCTGCACACAACAGGACCTCCAAGAATACCTGTTGAGTAAATGAAGGATCAAGGCATTTGCAAAAGCAGAAGAAAAAATTATATTTTCATATAGTAAGGATTAATGAAAATGCAATTTTTTAGTCAAAATGCACCTTATGATAATCAGGAGAGCGTGTCGTGTATATGTACTTGCTATTAGACATAAGCAACAAATCGTTAAACAGAAAGAGGTGCCACTTCTGCCTCCTCCAGCCTCTTTTGAGTTCTACAGAGCCATAGATTGGCAGGGTACAATTGGCACCCTTCTCACTGTGGGTGTCCATCTCAGAAAAAGAGCTTTTCCTGCAACACATTGCACACAACAAAACAAAGAGTCAGTAGTCAAACATATGATAGAGTTTTATGCCAAATTTCAAGGGTGATACAATGCTAAAAATTATGGTCAATCTATCATTGCTGGCAGGAGCCACAAGGAAAGCATGAAAAGAAATACCGCCACACCCTAGGAACAAACCCAGCCCCAGGTGACAGCTTGCAAGGAAGGGGGACCTCAGTACACAACCTCAAGTAAATGAATTTACCCCAAAATTTGATTGAGCTCATCAGAAGCAATTTCTTCTGGAGAGCCTCCAATAAGAAATGCAGCCCTGACAACACCTTGATCAGTCTTATGGGACCCCAATCAGAGGACCCAGTCAAGCCCACATAATCTTCTGATGTACACAACTGCAACATAATACATTCTTGTTGCTTTAAGCAACTAAATGTATGGTAATTGGTTATAATGGCTAAAAAACAAATATAGACTGTGACACTTGAAAGTGAGGTGCTACTGTAATAAACACTTAAAATGCAGAAGCAACATTGGAATCAGCAGTAAGTGGACGTTGGAAGAATTTTGAGGAGCATGATGGAAAAAACTATCTAGATTGTCTTCAACAGACTGCTAGCAAAAATATGGACATTAAAGACTCAGAAGATACTGAGGAGTATTATAGGGAAAAATCTAACTTGCCTTAGAGACTACTTACATCACCCCAAACAAACAACTGTTGGTGGAAATACGGATTTTAAAGGCACTGCTGCTGAGGGCTCAGAGGAAACATGTTATTGAAAAGTGGAGAGGGGAGATCCTTGTTATAAGCAGGCAAAACACTTAGTAAAATAGTGCCCTCTAGTTATGTGGAAAGTGGACTTTTTAAATGATGAACTTGGATCTTTAGGTGAGGAGATTTTCAAGCAGATAGTCGAAAGAAGTGGCTTTTTGTTTTTTCTTGCTACTTACAGTAACATGTGAGAAGAGAAAGATAAGTTGAAAGAGAAATTGTTAAACAAAAGATAACCCAAACTTGTTCAATGAAAGAGAACCCACACTTGATGAGTTGGGAGATTCTCACCCTATACAGATGCCAAAGACAGCAAAATTAAGAGGATGCTTCAGAAAATGTGGCATAAAAAATACAGAGTGTGATTGTACAATCTGTTACTAAACCTTCATAAAGATCAAATGATGATAGTACTCAGGCACAGAAAAAGCTCTTTGAAGAGATTAAGGATGTGGGTCATAGATCCCCTCAATATAGCCAGAAGGACTCAAAAAGCTTAGGGGCATTGTCTTGAAGCCATCTAGGCAGCAGACAAAAATACAAAGCGATTATGTCAGAAAACTTGGTACACATAACTTCTAGCTAATGAAGTGATCAGTAGGAATGGTAACCATGGAGACCCATTAAGTTCTTGAGAATTTTATATTAGCAGAAGCACCATCAGGTTGGCTTGAAAAAGACAGAAAGAGTACAGAATAACAGAAGGCTGTCAGACTCAGAAATCCTATTGGCAGAAAACAGACAGACAAAACTACTCAGCTGCAAACAAGTGCTACTTTTCATGAGCATGTAAACATGACACAGAAAGCAGTGCCCAAAGTCCGGAGGGAAAACCAAGGACCCAGAGGGTGGAGCCAAGAGCCACAGAGGATTATGTTTGAAGTATCCTTGGAGAGACTTTTAAAGTTAATAATATAATATACACTATGCCTTGCATATGTAATATATGTCAAAAGACCATTAAAACAATTTAAATTACCAGGTCTCTAATCTGGCAAAATGTCAATGATAGTAATAAAATAGAACATATAATCTGGAAAAATAGTATCTTCATAGGGTTATAATGAGACTTAAAATGAAGTAAGCTATGAAAAGCATTCTTAAACTGTAAAGCTCTCCATAAATATTTATTACTAGTTAATTCTGAATAAAAGTCACAGATATGTCATCCTTAGAGATAGGGTTTCACTGTATTTTTAAAAATATAATCACATTTCCCTAATGTTTTAAACCAATTTATATTTTTTAGAAGCATCTTTCCACTGAATTACCTAACATTTACTCTACCTAAGCCCTATGCTGCACTGTGCAAAAAAAGACTCAGATGGATCTGATATTTTTTGCATACCAAGCATTTACTAATAAAAATAAAAACAAGCACACAGACACAAGACATCCTAACATATACAAAACAAAATTATATAGAGGCTTGCAAACAAGTAATTAAAATTTGGCTCCTCATCAGCATGAAAATTTAGGTAACTGAGGATCCTGGAAAATTGACTCCCATCTTACTGAAATAAATATTGAAATTTTGGTAAAAAAAATTACTAAAGAACACCAAATAATACTGGAAACATCAAAAACTTGCTAAACTGAACAAAGTGCTTAAATATTATTTGGTTGAGCTATAGTCAAGCTCCAACAGTACTCTGTGGTCATAATAGGCAATACCAGCTAGATTGAATAGAGCATAAAAACTCTTAAAAATAGGGCAGACATTTTCATAGACCTACAGAAAATTGTCTCCTATAGAGCCAAGAAAGTATCTTCCCTGAGAATACAAAGACACCTCTCTTGAGCTCAGCAGCACTAAATCTCATGAACATGACTAACTCCACGAAACCAATTCTAAAGTTAAGAATAAGTTCATATGTTTTAGAGGAAACAAGACAGAAAACTTTTTTGATGATCAAAAATTATATATTAAAAGAATATCTTGTGCAATGATGCTTTAAATGACCACCTTTTTGATTGATGTGAACATCCTTCATTCTTCCATTCTTGGTACTGAAAATCAGTCATGTCTGCGGCACCTTGCAGAGCACTACAGGCAAATCTTTGAAGCCCAAGGATTCCTCAGTAGTCAGGATCACTCACCATTATGATGTCAAGGTTCTAAGGCTCATCCGATAACTGACAAACTGACATACTTCTTTCCCAGATTGCGCTCATCTTTTAACTTTTTAAATCTAAGCTTTTTATTGTTAGATCATTGTATAATAGATTCACATGTGGTTGCAAGAAATAATACAGAAAGATTCCATTAACCTTTCATCCAGTTTCCTTTAATGATAATATCTTCCAAATCTATAGTACAATAACATAACCAGGATATTAACATTGATGCAATCAAGATAATAGACATTTCCATTACCACAAGGATCTTCTATATTTCCCTTTTACAGCCACACCAACTTCCTTCCCATCTCCACCACGTTTAATCCCTGGCAACCACTAATCTGTTCTCCATTTCTATAATTATGTCTTTTCATTAACGTTATGTAAACAATCATTTGGTACATTTGCAGATTTTTTTTCATTTGGCATAATTGGAGATTCATGCAGATTTTTGCAGATATTTATAGCTCATCTATTTGTCTCACTTAGTAGTATTCTATGGTATGGTTGTACTTCAGTTTGTTTAACCACTCACCTGTTGAAGGACTTCTGGTTTGTGTCCAGGTTGAGGTTATAACAAATAAATCCTCTATAAACATTTGTGTACAGGTTTTTGAATCAACGTAAGCCTTCATTTCTCTGGAATAAATGCCCAGGAATGTGATTTCTGGGTAGTAGTCTCATGTTTAATTTTTAAAGAAACGATCGGTTTTCCAGAGTGTCTGTATCACTTCACAATTCCACCAGCACTGTATGAGTGATCCACTTTCCCCATGTCCACACCGGTATTTGGTGTCACTGTTCATGCTAGCTGTGCTAACAGGCGTGTAGTGATATCTCATTGTGGACTTAACTTGAATTTCCCTGATGGTTAATTATGCTGAACTTCTTTTCATGTGTTGATTTGTCATCTGTATATCTTCTTCAGTATTATAGAACTTACAGTATTCTGCTAAAAACATTTTATGTAAAAACAGCATTGCCTTTCCACTAGAAGACTGACCTATTCACAGAGGAGGGGGTGGCTGCACAAATAGGTGAAATGTCTGAGAGCCAAGCAACCATGAAATAACGTGGGGACTCAAATCCAGCTGATGTAGGAGGTCACAAGCCCAGGGCAGTGAGGCCACCTCAGTCTTCTCATGTGGAGAGTCTCCTTCCTCTGGCATCCTTGTAGGACTGAAATTTGATCTTACTAATAAAGTTTATGGTTTCCCTTACAGTTCCTTAAATACTTATTTGAATATGTATTTTTTATTCCCCTCTAGACTCTGAAAACTTGAAGGAAAGAGGCTATATCGGATTTATTATTTAATTCTCACAGACTTTGGCACTTTAGGGACATCTGAAAAACTTTGTTGAATGAATAAATTGTTTTATTCCATGGATGGGGACAAGAAAGTCTCTATTTTGTTTACTTCATTCATTTAACAAATAGTGTTTGAACCTGTAGCAGGAGAAAGGCACTTGGTTAGATCTGGGTGGCAGGGAACAAAAAGGAGCCAGGTCAAACTTTCACAAAAACTAGATTTAAATGAGAAAGGTAAACATTTACTGAATACTCACATCAATAACTGTTTAACATCAAACTTTGGTAAATACTGCAAAGAAAAATGAAAGAGTGAGGCACAAGATATAAACAGGGAGTGATACCTTACTTAGATTATGGAGAGGCAGGCAAGGAAGGCCTCTTTGAAGAGCTCATTTGAAATAAGCTTTAAAAAAATAATTTGGAATTAACTGGGGTGGGGTGGTGGATAGGGAAAAGAGAGAGAGAGAGAAGACAGGTGGGAGGAGAAAATGTGTTGAGAGGAGAAATTTCATAATTTAATGAAGAAGGGATATAATTTGATTATATCAAGTTTCAGAGACATAAAATAGTTTGCTGAATTGGAGACACCAACTGAAAGTACAGGAAAGTGAAAAAATTCTATAGTGGTAGGTAGGTAGAGGCCAAAAATGCAAATCCCATTAGTCCATTTAGACCTTGTTAAGGCCTTTTATCCTAAAAACAAGCTGGCATAGAAATGGCTTCTAGATAGTGGCCTCAACAGACATCTAACAGCTTTTAAAGGGACAGTACTAGTTTGGGACCAGCCTGACTTTTAGAATCTTGAAATTTCATTGGTAACACTTTCTGGCCTCCCATGAAACATCTGTCAGAACACATTCAAGGTAAGAAATGTAGGCTGACTTACCTCTGTACCTTTCCTAATTCCCGAATTATCTCAGGGTGACTCTTCCTCTCCCTGCTCCTCTGTTACACAGAGTTAGAGACCTCTCTCCTTCTAGAACTAGTCACTGGCAACCAAATCTTATATGCATTATAATTACTTGTGGGAGTTTTTATGCACCGCCCCCGACTGCACTCCAGAGGTACTGATTTATCAAATACAAAAAAAACCCTGTATTTTTAAAAAGCTTTTCAGGTGATTCTTACATGTAACCAGTATTGTGAATGATGTTTTTAGGCATATATTGAAAAAAATGTGATGTTCTGATAACATCTTCTCATAGTGAAGCAAAGGAGAGAAAACATTTCCTTAGACAGATGAAGGGAGCTTGCTGGGTGCAGTGGCTCACACCTGTAATCCCAGCACTTTGGGAGGCTGAGGCAGGTGGATCACTTGAGGTCAAGAGTTCGAGACCAGCCTGGCCAACGTGGTGAAACGCCATCTCCACAAAACATATACAAAAATTAGCCGGGTGTGGTGTTGCACACCTGTAATCCCAACTACTCAGGAGGCTGAGGCAGGAAAATCTCCTGAACCTGGGAGGTAGAGGTTGCAGTGAGCCAAGATTGTGCCACTGCACTCCAGCTTGGGCGGCAGAGTAAGTTAGACTTGGTCTCAGAAAAAAAAAAAAAAAGATGAATGGAGCTTTCGTTAGTCATGTAATAATTACTTTTACATGTAATAGCTAAAGTTCAATCTCTTCCAAAATATAATTGTTCAGAGAATTCTGGGAAGACTAGGAAGCACCAGAAATTTGTCTCCCACCAAAAATCTACACCTCCCCGCAATTGTTATAAGCCCCTGCCCCTCAGGCTGAAGTTAATTCCGAGGGATATAAAGTACCACTGGTCTTTCCCCATACCCCTTCATTTTTCTGTTTTTTCCGCCTTTGGGAGCCAGACAATATAGACTAGGACATTCAAAAGCAACTGCAAAATGGGGAAAATGAGAAAGTGAACACTTATGCCCAGGGAAAAATACAGGCTCAGAAAATACCTCAGAAGACCTTAAATTTATACTTCAGGCTGATCCTTGTTGTAGAAACAACCTAAAACAATTTTTAAAAATACACAAAAACAATAACAGAAAACAGCAAAACCTGAAGAAGGGAGAGAATCTGATTTCCAGGATTCTCACATTACATTCAGATGTCCAGTTTTCCCCAAAAAGGTGTACAAGAAAACAAGAAAGCACTGTCATTCAAAGGAAAAAAGGTTGTTCAATAGAACCTGTCCTCTGAAGTAGGCCTAATGGCAAATCTATTAGAAAAAGATTTTAAAACAATTGTCTAAAAGATGCTCAAAGAACTAAAGGAGGATGTGGAGAAAGCCAAGAAAACAGTGTATGAACAATATGGAAATATTAATAGATAGAAAACCTAAAAAGAAACTAACAATTCTGGAGCTGAAAAGTACACTAACTGAACAGAAAGGTTCATTAGGTGGGTTCAGAGGCAGATTTGAGCAGGAAGAAGAAAGAATCAGCAAATGTAAAGAAAAGACAGTGAAAAACATCAAGTCTAAGGAATAGAAAGAAAAGAGATTAAATGAAAGTGAATAGAGCCTAAGAGACATATGGAATACCATCAAGTGAACCAATGTACACATTGTGGGAAATAGAAGAAAAGGAGAGAAAGAGACAGAATATTTGAAGAAATAATGGCTGAAAACATCCCAGTTTGATGAAAGTCATGACTAAAAATATGCAAGCTCAGCAAACTCCAAGCAAGATGAACTGAAAGAGACCAACACTGAGACACATATTTAATCAATTTTCGAAAAGTCAAAGAAAAAGATTTTTTTTTAAATTAGCCTATACCATGCTTTGAAAGAAAGAGAGAATCTTGAACTCAGTGAGAATGAAGCAACTCATCACAGGTAGTTGATCCTCAATAAGATTATCAGCAGATATCGCCACAGAAACTTTGGACTCTGAAGGCAATAGGCCAATATATTCAAAGTTTTAAGAGAAAAAAAAGCTGTCAACCAAGAATCCTATATTTTGCAAAACTGTGTTTGAAAAGTGAAACCAAAACTGCAACATTCCTCGCGGTGGCTCACACCTATAATCCCAGCCCTTTGGGAGGCCAAGGCGGGTGGATCACCTAAGGTCAGGAATTTGAGACCAGCCTGGCCAACATGGTGAAACCCCATCTCTAGTAAAAATACAAAAATATTAACCAGGCGTGGTGGTGGGTGCCTGTAATCCCAGCTACTTGGGAAGCTGAGGCAGGAGAATTGCTTGAACCTGAAAGGCAGAGGTTGCAATGAGGGAAGATCACGCCACTGCACTCCAGCCTGGGTAACAATGCGAGACTCCGTCTCCAAAAAAAAAAAAAAAAAAAAAGAGAGACAAATAAATTTTTTAAAAAAACAGCTACTAGTATAAAAGGTAGCATTATTATAATTAGTAACTCTATGTTTTGTTTTCTCCATAATTTAAGACACTAATGCATTTAAAGTAATTATGGACTTATCTTGGAGGTATTGCAGGTTTGATTTCAGACTGTGGCAATGAAGTGAATATCACAATAAAACAATTCACACAAAATGCTTGGTTTTCCAGTGCACAAGTTAGGTTTATACCACTATACTGTAGTCTACTAAGTGTGTAATAGTAATATGTCTAAAATGCAATGTATTAGGTTGGTGCAAAAGTAATTGCAGATTTTGCCATTACTTTTTACTTACCTTAAATAAAAATACTTTATTGCTGAAAAATGCTAACAATCATCTGAGCCTTCAATGAGTCCTGAACTTTTTGCTGATGGAGGGTCTTGCCTCAGTGTTGTTAGCTGCTGACTGATCAGGGTAGTGGCTGTTGAAGATTGGAATTGCTGGGGTAATTTATTAAACTAAGACAACAAAAAGGTTTGCAATATTGATTGATCTGCCTTTCACAATAGATTTCTTTGTAGCATTTCATGGTGCTTGAGAGCATTTTACCCACATTATAACTTCTCTCAAAATTAGAGTCAATCCTCTCAAACTCTGCCACTGCTTTATCAGGTAAGTTTATAAAATATTCTAAATCCTTTGCTGTCATTTCAACAAGTCACAGCATCTTCACCAGGAGTAGATTTCATCTCAGTAAACCACTTTATTTGCTCATCCATAAGAAGCAACTTCTCATCTGTTCAAGTTTTTTTATTTTTATTTATTTATTTATTTATTTGAGAGAAAGTCTTGCTCTTGTCACCCAGGCTGGAGTGCAATGGCACGATCTTGGCTCACTGAAACCTCCGCCTCCTGGGTTCAAGCGATTCTCCTGCCTCAGCCTCCGGAGTACCTAGGATTACAGGCACCTGCCACTACACCTGGCTAATTTTTAGTAGAGACAGGGTTTCACCATGTTGGCCAGGCTGGTCTCCAACTCCCAACCTCAGGTGATCTGCCCGCCTCGGCCTACCAAAATGCTGGGATTACAGGCGTGAGCCACTGCACCCAGCCGTTCAAGTTTTGTCATAGAATTACAGCAATTCAGTTTCATCTTTAGGTTCTACTTATAATTCTAGTTCTCTTGCTATTTCCACCACATATGTGCTTACTTCCTCCACTGAAGTCTTGCACACTTCACACTCATGCATGAGGGATGGAATCAACTTCTTACAAACTCCTGTTAATGTTTATATTTTGACCTCCTCCCAGAAATCATAAATGTTCTTAATGACATCTAGGATGGTGAGTCCTTTCCAGAAGGTTTTCAGTTTGCTTTGCTCAGATCCATCAGAAGGATCACTATCTATGACAGCTATATCCTTAAAAAATGTATTCTTAAATAATATCCACGTGCCACAGTATGGATGCTGTGTTAGCAGGCACAAAGACAACTCTAATCTCCTTGCACATTTCCATTAGAGCTCTTGGGTGACCAGGCGTATTATCAGTAAGCAGTAACATTTTGAAAGCAATCTTTTTTTTTTTTTTTTTTCCCGAGCATTAGTTCTCAGCAGTGGGCTTAAAATGCCATGCTATAAACAGATGTGCTGACATTCAGACTTTGTTGTTCCATTTCTAGTGCGCAGAGAAGATTTGGCATCATTCTTGAGGGCCCTAGGATGTTCTGAATGGTAAATGAGCATTGGCTTCAACTTAAAGCCACTGCTGCATCAAACCCTAACAAGAAAGTCAGCTTGTCCTGTGAAGATTGGAAGCCAGGCATTGACTTCTACTCTCTAGCTATGAAAGTCCTAGATGGCATGTTCTTCCAATATAAAGGCTGTTTGATCTACATTGAAGAATTTGTTGTTTAGTGTGGCCACCATCTTCAGTGATCTTATTTAGATCTTCAGGATCACTTGATGCAGCTTTTATTTACACCAGCATTTGCTGCTTCATGTTGCCCTTTCATGTTATGGAGATGCTTCTTCACTTTAACCTCATCAACCAACCTCTAATAGCTTCCAACTTCTTTTCTTCAGCTTCTTCACCTCTCTCAGGTTTAAGAGAATTGAAGAGAGTTAGGCCTTGCTCTGGAATAGGCTTTGGCTTAAGGGAATGCTGTGGCTGATTTGATCTTCCATCCAGACCACTAGAACTTTCTCCATATTGGAATAAGGCTGTTTCGCTTTCTTATCATTCATGTGTTCACTAGATTAGCACTTTTACTGTCCTTTAAGAATCTTTACTCTGCATTCACAACTTGGCTAACTGTTGCAAGACTCTTCAGTCTTCCTGGCTTTTGACATGCTTTCCTCACTAAACTTAGTCATTTGTACCTTTTGATTTAAAGTGAAAGACATGCAACACTTTCACTTGAACACTTAGAGGTGATTAAAGGGTTCATCATCTTAAGTTCACAGGACACCAAAATAATCACAATAGTAACATCAGCGATCACTGATCACAAAAATGAATATCATCATAATGAAGAAGTGTGAAATGCTGTGAGAATTGCCAAAATGTGACAGAGACACAAAGTGACTGTGTGTCGTTAGTAAAAAAAACACTGATAGATTTGCTCTATGCAGGGTTCCCACAAAGCTTCGATTTGTGAAAAATGCAGTATCTGTGTGTGTGATAAAACACACAAAAAACAAGGTATGCCTGTATTAGTTTATGTTTTGGGGCACACAGTGTATACAAATATGATTTTAAGACATCAACCAAAAGGAGTAGGGACCAACCTGTAAGGGAGCACAGATGTGGATGTTATTGAGGTGAAGCTGGTAAAAATTCCAATTAGATTGGCATAACTTTAGGATGTCAGATGTAATCCCCATGGTAGCCACAAAGAAAAATCACTATAAAATATATAAAAATGGAAATGAGAAAGAAGTGTAAATGTTTTAATATAAAATATCAAGTGAACACAAAAGAAGACAGTAATGCAGAAAATTATTGACAAAAAACTACAAACCATATAGAAAACAAGTAGCGAACTGTTAGAAGTAATCCTTTGTTGTTAGTAATTACTTTAAATGTAAATGCATTAAGCACTCCAATTAAAGGATTGGCCAAATGGATTAAAAACCATAATCCAAATATATGTTATGTGCAGGAGGCTCACTTTATTTTTTTTTAATTTTGAAATTTTTTATGAGATATGGGATCTCACTATGTTGCCCAGGCTGGACTTGAACTCCTGGGCTCAAGTGGTCCTCCTGCTTCAGCCTCCCGGGTTGCTATCACTACAGGCATATACTACTGCGCCTGACATTGAGATTCACTTTAGATCCAAAGGCACAAATAGATGGAATGTGAAAGAATGAAAAAAGATGTTCCATGCAAACAGTAACCAGAAGCGAGAAGAGATGGCTATACAAATATTTTTTTTTAAAAAGCTTTAAATCAGAAAAGACAAGAACAAGAGACAAAGGAGGAGACAAAGAAGGACATTGCACACTTAGAGGGCTCAACCCAGCAAGAAGTTATAACAAGTATAAACATGCATGCATCTAAAAACAGTCAATTAAAATATATAAAGCAAAAACTGAAAATTGAATGGATAAATAATCAGTTCTACAATAATAGTTGGAGATTTTAATATCCCACTGTCAATAATGAATAGGACAACCAGACAAAAAATAGGTAGGAAATAGTGAACTTAAACAACACATGAATCAGCTATATCTATCAGACAAAATTATGATTACAAAAAGAAGCATGGTGGTTACCAGGGGCTGGAGGGAGGGGAGAATGAGGGGTTATTGTTTAATGGTAATAGCATTTCCATTTTACAAGATGAAAAAGGTTATGGAGATGGATGGTGGTGATGGTTGCCCAACATTATGAATGTATTTAATACTACTGATTGTACACTTAAAATAATATGATGACAAATTTATGTTATGTAAAAAACAATTTAAAAAACTAGAAAAAAATGAGAAAAAAGCCAATAAAAATTATTCTTGTTATTTATTTTAATTTGATAGATGAGCTCTTAATAGAATAACAGTGACAGAGTCTGTGTCTCAGTCAGCTCAAGCCACCATAACCAAATCCCATAGACTGGGTTACTTAAACAACAAAAGTTTATTTCTCACAGAAAAAATTATTTCTCACAGGAGGTTTGAAGTCCAAGATCAAGGTGCTGGCATTTTCAGTTTCTGGTAGGGGCTCTCTTTCTGGCTTGTGGACAGCCACTTTTAAACTATATTTTTACATGGCAGGGAGAGAGAGAGGTGAGGGCGTCAATATATGAATTTAGGGGGACACAATTCAGTCCATAGCAGTCTCTCATTTATTTCTTTAAACTGAATTTTCACCCTAAAAATCACATAGAAGAGATAGTACAAGGTGATGCTATGCCAGTAATACCAACATTTAAGCACATCAAAAGACAAAACTACACTATTTCCTCTTTCTCTCTTTCTCCCTCTCTCTCTCTTTTCTATTTTCTTAATTCTTTTTCTCTTAAAATTTTTAATCGATGATGAAATGTCTGTATAGAAAAGGAGGTTGTATACTGTTAAGAGCATGAACTCTGGAATCAAACTACTACCTGGTTTTGAACCCCTGATCATTACTCACTACCTATGTGACACTGGGAAAACCAGTTATACTATTAAAGCCTCCATGTCCTCATCTGCAAGACAGAGATGATGATAAGTTACCTCATAGGGCTGTTATGAATTTTAAATAATACCATAGAAAACTTTCTATGGTACCCAACATAGTAATCTCTCAGCTAATGTCAATTATGCTTATGGGAAGACTTTACATTTCAAAATAGCAAGCAATATTACAGATATTCTTCCATGACCAAAGGGAAGGCAGAGAGAAAAGGTAGTAAAATCGAGCAACTACAGGTGGCCAAGCTCTTTGCCAGGTAGTTCATGTACATCATTTGCATTTCCTCGAAGTAGCCTTATGAGATAAGCATTTTCATTTTTACAGATGGAGAAACTGAGGCTCCATCAGTTAAGTAACCAAGAGCCACATACCGAACAATTCAGAAAGTCCAGTGTGTCTGATTCCAAAGTCACATGGTGTTTCCACAACGAAACAATGTTTCCTCCCAGATGTGTGTTGGCTCGGGGGGCAGGACTATATTTTAAAGCACATCACATTTAGGCAGGCTCCTAAATTATTTAGCTGGCATGTACATGCGAATATCGTCATCATCCTTCAGCATTTGTATTTGGTGCTCATACTCCACTCAATCTCTCCTCCCCAAAATGGCTGGTTCTGGAACCCCTAAGCACTTGGCAGCATGTTACCAACTCTCAGACAGGAAGTTTTCATTCTCTTCCACAGTTGATAGTAGATGCCTGAGACTTTAAGGAGCCACACCGCGGGCTTGAGAGACGCTGGGAGTCGCAGTCAGGACTGCGAAAGAACTCAAGTGATGATTCACCTACTGAGGTCTACTTGCTCTCATCTCTATGGCAGATACCGGGCTGCGAATTGTGGCTCCCTTTTGACTAAACCTTTTCACTCCCTGCTTAGCCTGGTCTCTATCCTGTGTCACTGTCACTGTGAGTAGTTTCCCTTCTAATTCTGGCCATCTGGACCTCTACTTCCCAGTTCCTGATTTTTGCCTCCACAAAGTGAAGGATGCCCAGGCCCTGAGAGCAAGCACGTACTCCACTGCCCTTTGCTCCCCTCTGCTGACCATAACTGGAAATGATGGTTACTCTTTCAGGCCCTGTCTCAAGGCAGGTACTACAGTGAGAAGAACAAAGCCTGGAACACAAAATTTTGAGGGTGAGCCCCCAAACTAACTAAATTAGATAAATAATATTTTAATGCAATAGTTTTAAAAGTCAAAATAACTGTAAAAAATACATGATGAACAAAATATGTAAATGTACCCTAAATCATACTCCTAGCTTCTGTGTACACAAGCCATGGCATCCGTCTTTTTATTAAAGGGAAAGTCCTAGTATCACAGTAGAAAACCTTGCTACCAGTATTGATCACCTTTTTTCCATCATTCACATAGATTTTTATAACTCACAAAATTTAGAAGAAATAAACAGCAAAAATGAGAAGGTCCAAGTGGAGCAGATATACTAGGTGACTCCTGAAGAAAGTAGGTAATTAAGAGAACAGAAGAAAAATTGATCTTTCAACAGATATTAACATCTTCATAGTTAAGAAGCAAATGAATGGGTGGCTAGAATCAAGCACAGTAAAAAATGTTTATGTTTTATGTTTAATTTCTTGGATATTAAAGATATAGGCTAAATGAATAATTTCATAAGAAGGCTTGAAGATTGAGTTTATGGACTCCTTTTCGATCTTGTCACTTGGAACATTCATCGTTCAGTATTAATGAACTAGATTACATTTTCTCCCCTTAATAGGTAGACTCATGCTATTTGATCCATCAATAAGGGGTAATTTAATAATCAGGATAATGAAAATGCTATTTCAATTTGGAGAGTCAACAAATCAACGAAACTGGAAGACAATAATAACTATAAAAGAGAATCTAACTAGTATTAAAATTGATAATGGAAAAAAAACAAAAGTCTGAATGTTAAGGTAGCAGAGAGATGTGGCCAGCAATGTCAGACACAAATTCTCGTACCTTCTATAGCAAGGAATCAACATACTAAAATTGATGTAACAAAATATAGAGCTTGAACATATTCTTTAAAATTATAAAGATAACCACCAGAAGAAAATAATATGACTAGAAAAACTCAGGAGTAGATGGATAAAGAAATACGAACTAAGTTTCTCATCTTTCAATAGATGTGACCTAAAGTTGAAAAACAACAACAAAAAAAATAGTAATATTAACATATGCTTAAAGGTATGGTGATAACCACTAACAGAACAAAACATGTTTGAAAATAAGGAGCTAGATTAGAAGTGGGGAGTGGGGGAATGAAGACAGGTGGATAATTTACTCTTCATTTGGTACCATTCTGTACTGTTTGATTTTATTAACTTATGAGTATATTAATTTTACACTATAAAAGTTAAAAAAATGAAAACAAAACTTTCTGCAGCTGCAGCTCTTGGCACTATTTCTTTCCCCAGCTGCAGTCACTCTCCTCATACTCATGGTTAGGTCCAATTGAGACAGGAAGAAATTAAAGGGCAACAGAAAAAGTACCTGCCCTGAAGTTCAGGGTTTCTGGGGTCTTCTTTCAATTTACTGTGTTCTGTCTTTACAGGGGCCTAATTCTTTGGAATACTAACTTTTGACTATTTCAGTCCATCAGATCTAGAATCTCCTTAAAGCTTTGCTAAACTTTGACATCATTCTCTTATTTCTTGAGAAGAGTAAGCTTGACTCCCTGGCTCTTTCTGTGATCCTTGAGTTTTAACTTCTTTTTTTTTTTTTTAATTTTGACTATGGTTAACTATTGGTCAGCTGGGACCAACCTGACCTGCCCAGGTAGGAATGAAAAGCCTATGGAATAGTGGTGACAATTACTATTATCTGAATAAATACAATATGATATATTATTAAGTTAAAATAGTGCTAAGGGAGTAGAGTGATGGTCACTACTCCATTCCTCATGTTTCCACAAAGGAGAGACTTCACGCTCCTAGAGAGAACGCACCTGAAGATATTTGGGAATAGAGGTTTAATCTAGACTAATCACAGTCTTGCACTGAAGTGCTAAAAGCATGAAATGCAAGACATGAAGAAATCAGAACATCTAAATTTTCTAAGAAGGAATAATGTCTCAAATGTCATTCACTGAGAAAGTAGGTAATATACATGGGGAGTTTGCCAGAAGCATTGCCACACCTACCACCACCACCACCACACACACACACATACACACACACACACATTAAACATGTGGAAGCATAATTGTTGATGGGCAGTTTCTGCTCAGTGTATATAGATTTACAGCCTGTGAACTCTTGACACTGGCACCGCTGACTGGCCCTCCCTGGAACAGAAACCCAGCTGTTTTCAGGTCCTTCTGTCTACAACACAGGTACCATTAAGTTATCTGCCATGCTCTTTGGGTGGCGACAACTGTGTCAAAAAAGATTACACCATTCACTTAATTTGGGGACCATAATTTTGCTTGTAATAACTTACATAGTGGAGCCACAGTTTCTTTTGTGATTAGTTACCCCTTGGAGAGCTAAACTACTTAGAAATTTGAATTAATTTTGAAAAGACTGAAGAAGCTGTAACCATTCCTATGAAAGATGGCCCAGGTTACAGCTGAACTTATAGGAACCCAGAGATCAGTGTAAGACCCTCTGGCTGAGAATGAGCCAATTGTATAGAATTGGGAATGAAGGAATTTGACCTTAATTTCTATGGGCTTTTCATTTGCAAGGGAATTTAGTTTGGAGGGTTAAAAAATGAGACGAGTTTCATATTGTTCAACTTTAGAATATTTTTATGTTGTTGATCTGGTCTTGGCATTCATTTCATGAATACATTCATGAATGTATACATGAATATAAAATGAATACATTCATTCATTCTGGACAACATGACTGAGCATAATCAGTAATAGGAAATAGAATGGGGAATACATTTTCTGCTTAGGGTGCTGCATGCAGTTCTGTCTGACTCATGTTGCTAGAGACTTTTGTTGGCAAAAAGCGAAATGCCCATTGGCAGCTCTGGAGGGAATTAGTGTGGAAAGAAGGAGGGTTTAGGAAAGTGAGAACATGACGGCCCTGTGAGCAAGCAACTTCCCTGCTGAGAGGAACAGCCCACCCTGGCTTACTTCCAAGTTGCTTAAGTCCAGTGGGTTATGACATTGTTTCCCAGCCTTCCTTCCTATGTATGTGGCCTTCGTGTCTGCATATCGCTCACACTAATACTGATATAATATTTTTCCTTAAATATTGTGTATACTTTTAAAATCTTTCGCTCAATTTTTTACTCATGATAAACAATGTTACATATTTTTCTGATTACAACATATATATTATTACTAAAACTTTTTTTAAAAATGCCTGTCATCATGCTACCTAAAATCAACTTACATAATGCCAGTGGAACACACACTGTAATATACCAAGAGATGAAAAAGCTGGCAAATAGCAGGAGGGATGCTTGTTACTCCACTCTTAGGGTTTCTGTTCCAATCCTGATGACAGAAAACAGCACTGGAGTAACGTTCTGGGGCCCTCTCTCCACTTTTTCTCTCAGCCCATCCGAAGCAGCAAAGAAGAAATTTTTCCATGGCTTGTAGCAGCTCAAGTACAGTGCTTTCTAATTTTGCCCTTGGCAATTCAGCATGCAAGGCTTCCTCCTAGGTTGGAGTTGGGCTGGAGAACGAAGAATGAAGTTGTCTGGCCCTTCCACCTGTGACTACACAGGCTGCTTGGTTCACTTAAGAAGGAGTAGCAAACCCTATTTCTGACTTAAGTGTAAGGCTCATTCTCCAATCCAGCTTTACTATAGAGTGCTGTAATTTGGGTAATAATACATATAATAAATTTCAATCTTCTTCTGTTTCCTGCATCTATGTCTCAAGTTGGTTAAAACTCACAAAGTAGAAGGATCAGGATTACATGTTAAACACAAATTCCAACACACCTTTGGTTACAAAAACAAGTGAAAGAATTAGAGAAGAAATGTTGCTGGAAAGAAAATGAATGCTCCTGTTTTAAAGCAAAATGCCCTGTGTGAACATTTAATGGCAGTATTATGAAAAGTTAATGCAATATTCAAATATTTTGACTACAAGTTCTTACTTCCTCAATTTGGAGTGAGATTCACACGGTATTCTAGTCTTTTTGTAGCTAAGTCTGGAGCAGGAGAACCCTCCTCTGTCCCCTAGACTCTGAGAGGAAACAAGATATAATAAAAGGATTTGGTTCCTATTGGTTTGGGAATTGGGCCAGCACATGGATTCTGGATGTTTGCAGTTGGGCAAATTACTTAACCTTCCTGAATCTTAGTTCTTAAATCTATAAAGTGGGGATATCAATTCTCACAGGGTTGTTGCAAGGATTGAGATAATGCATGTAATGAATGAATTTGAAGACTGATCCCTTCCCTGCCCACAAACTGAGCTAAAGATGTTCTATAAAGGATTCAGACTCCCCAGTGTTTCTTCATGGTTTTGCTTTATGGGTCTCCTCTGGGGCGATGGAGGCATCAGCGGAGTTGTAGAATTTCCATTTTGGATGCAGTCCTTCTCTCCCCACCCTCTTCTCCCTCACAGCCCTAAATTGAGGTTTGGGGGCTGTTCCTTGCTCCAGAGGACTCCTCATTTGGAACTCAGACTTAATTTCCTTTATCTCATGGCTCTCCCCATGTCCCATCATCAGTTTCTAAGACCACAGCTTGTGGCCCAAGTCTTCCATTTCCCCACTAACCCCAACCTCCATTCATTTAGGAGTCAGCTGAACAGATGTAAAGCACTTCAGTGGTGCCTGGCACACAGTAGATGATCAATACCCAAGAATTTCCTTTCCTAGACTTGGAGGCTGTAAGCTTTACAGCCTGTTTTTAAAGAGCTGTACTGACTCTTATGAGTGTGAACACAGTGATCCAATAACTGCATGTTAGATATGAAATATTTTGCACATCACAGACCCAATCTTTAAAACCACTAGCATCTGTACTTGGTCAGTGAGACTGCCATTTCAGAAAGAAATTCATATCCATGTCTAGGTGTCCACTAGATATGTCCATATCTAGAAAGTTTTTTAAAGTGTTTGGATTCTTTCCCTTGCAAGGAAATGGACTATGGGTGGTCCAGCTTATATTTGGGATGCCTTTTTCCACACAGATAAAATTCCAAGAAAATAAGATTTTGATCTCATGTAAGTTCCTTTGTGCAAATAAGCTTGCATAGCAAAATGGTGCAGATAAATGTAGATGAAATGGGCTTTGTACAAGTAAATGTAACTATATTATGTTTCTCTGGTATAAAAATAGATCACATGGTGGAGGACAAAAATAGGTGACATGGTAACATAAACCAACTTGTGTAATCAGAGGGTCAACTCTGACATTTTTCACTCTAGGCCTTTTCTAATAGTCTTGTTGCTAGGGCTACAATGTTTTTGCCAGATTGGAACAGAATTGTCAACTCTAATGAAGATTAAGTAGCTTGCCCAACTACGTTTGTTTTTTGTTTTGTTTTTTTTTTTTAGCCTCAGTGAATACTGCTGGCTTTAAAAGTCATAATTATGAAGAATGGAAAGATCTCTAAAAGATCTATTTTTAAAAATATATAACTAATAAAATTTAAAATTGAGTAGACAGTTTCCATTTCACAGCTATTCCAATATAAACTTTTATCAGTCACATTGAACAAAATAACTAGAAATATTTCATACATTTAAAAAAAGAATAAGAAATTATTTACAAGTTAAGCCGCAAACAATTCACCAAAAACTGAGTAATTAAGGTTACTTAACAAACAATTCTTCTGATTAGTTGGAAAATTGTATTACTGTTCACAAATTCATACCTGATTTACTCTGTAGACAATATAGATTAGGCATAGGATAAAATCCTCTGTATTTGGTTCCTCCCAATCATTGGTCAAAGTCATCTGAGAACAGACTATCTGAGGAAAGTGTAAATACAAAGTCACCCAATAAAACATGAATAAGTTTTGCAAAGCACAGTAAAGGAAAACCAGTTTGTTCTGAACACTTTATTGCTAAAAGGATGTAAAGGGTAAGAGGAAAAAGGTGACGAAAAACTCCTTTTGATATGCTTGTTGGGGAGTCAGGATGAACTTCCTTGGCTAGGGATAGAAGGAAGAGATCACCTAAACTTCAAAAACCACAATACAATTTGCATACTTCCTTGGCCAGGGATAGAAGAGACCACTAAACTTCAAAAACCACGACACAATTTGCATGCCCATTGACCCCCAGTTTTACTTGTGCACAAAAGCATGAGAATTAAATAAAAATTCATGTGAAGTGACTAGTAAATAATAAATGCTAAGTGTTTATTCCCCTAATGTATTTATATATTTGTTGCCAGGAATTCCAATGCTGAGTAACCTTGCTTTTCCAATAAGCTTATAGCCTTTAGAACCAAAAGAAAGTCATCTTAATTTGAATATTACAGCATTAGTGACATCTGGTGGAAAATATAAGAGTTACAAAGTAGCATTACATAGCTATTCTGATCTTTCATGTAAATTTTAGATAAATTTTACATACTAAATGAAAACAAGATGAAGAAATGGTCTATGAAGTTATCTACCTTATTGTGTTAATAATCTTTGAATCTATATGCTAAAATATATAGGAAGTTAATGAACAGAAGAAACATTAGTTAGCTTTTATTAGTATAATTAGCATTATACTAATAAAAACATTTTTCAGCATGCATGTCTATATAGTGAAAAAATGATTAAAAATAGGCATGGGCTCTTTATCCTATTGTGAGTCTCATAAAAATGGTCTCTTTTTTAAAGGAGAGCCCATACCTCTCTTTTTATGGCATCACATGCCAAAGAACCTCCCTTAACAAGTTTTCAGATCAAATTGTGAACTGTGGGGTGTGTTAGGAAGTATGTCAAGAAAATAGCTAGTTGTGCTTCAGAGAATATGGAATTTAGGTATATTTGGGAGAGACATTCTGTTTGAGATACTATGGATGGAGGCAACAAAGGATGTTTTACAAGTGAGCTTTAAATATTACGGTATCAAATGCTCTGAACTAGGGAGGGGTTCAAGTATTTGTGACCAAAAGAGCAAACTGTGATCTGTTACAGGACTGGTAAGCTACAACCCTGGGGCCGAAGCAAACAGCCATGTTTTTTTCTTATTGGAACACACTCACGCTCATTCATTTATGTATTGTCTATGGCTGCTTTCAGCTCGAGTAGGTGCAAGAGACCATATGCCTTCAAAAGCAGAACTATTTACTACCTGGCCATTTACAGAAAGTTTGCCAACCTCTAGTCCATTAGATAACTGTCATCAAACTTCTCGGTGCCATTCCCACCACCTCCATGGGAGGAGTATACTTTCTGGTCCCATTAAAGTTAGGCTTGGCCTTCACTTGCTTTGGTCAGTGTGAAAAAGCTGGCCTTCAGAGTCCTGACTAACCAATGTCCCTCCAACAGAATGAGAAAGGTGCAGCAAAAGCCAGCCAATACATGAGACTGTTATACCTCTGCACAAGCATTCTCACAGAGGTTTGACTTCTCTGATTGATGACACTGGGAAAAGGATCCTGAAAGCCAGATACAGTTCAGTTCCTCCTGGGCTCTACTTCAGACCTTGATGGGCTTAACCTCTGTTCATCCCTCTACATATGGTAAGCAACACTGAGCCAGAGTCCAGGCCAGGCCTAGAGGCCCATCATGCTGTCTTAGAATCTTCTCTTTAACATGGTGTAGAAACCACTCACAAGTCTTTCAGCTGTTGATTTAAACATCATCCTCCTGAGGTAAGCCTCAAGGTCTAGAAAGAGGATGGGACAGTCCACTTGGAGCTACAGGGCAAAGCTTTTCCAGTCTAGCTTCACCTCAATAAAGCTCATAGTTTGGCTCCCACTCAGCTCCAAAATGTGTATTTCTTTTTTATTTATTATTTTTTGAGATGGAGCCTTGCTCTGTCGCCCAGGCTAGAGTACAGTGGCACGGTCTTGGCTCACTGCAACCTCCACCTCATGGGTTCAAGCGATTTCTCCTGCCTCAGCCTCCCAAGTAGCTGAGATGCGCTCGCCACCACGCCCAGCTAATTTTTGTATTTTTAGTAGAGACGGGGTTTGACCATCTTGGCCAGGCTGGTCTCAAACTCCTGATCTCGTGATCCACCTGCCTCGGCCTCCCAAAGTGCTGGGATTACAGGCGCGAGCCACTGCGCCCAGCCCAAAATGTGTATTTCTTAATTGATTATATAATCTGTAAGGGGTAAAATGACTCATCATGACTAGCTCTCCAGAAACCTCAGAGTAAATAGTAGCATGCAAATGATACAAAAATATAAGAATTTAATCCTGTTAATAATGGTAGCTGAGTTGAAATGACCAGAGTATACACACAACCTTTAAAAATGTGATTTCAGCCGGGCGCAGTGGCTCACGCCTGTAATCCCAATGCTTTGTGAGGTCAAGGCGGGCAGATCATGAGGTCAGGAGTTCAAGACTAGCCTGGCCAACATGGTGAAACCCCCTCTCTACTAAAAATATAAAAATTAGCCAGGTGTGGTGGCACGTGCCTGTAATCCCAGCTACTCAGGAGGCTGAGACGGAAGAATGGCTGGAATCCGGGAGGCGGAGGCTGTAGTGAGCTGAGCTGCGCCACTGTACTCCAGCCTGGGCGACAGAATAAGACTCCATCTTGGGGGGAAAAAAGTGATTTCACAGAATTTAGTCTGACTTCTCAAATAGTTAAAATACAAATGAAGCATTTAATTGCCACTTTTCTTGAAATCATCTAGCTTGGTAACACCAGTGGTCCACTTATTCCATAAAGATATGAAGAGTCTACAAATTTGTCACTGAGAACCCAGAAACTGCCATTGATCCACAGTATTTGCTCAATATGTAATTTCTGAATGAACAGATTCAGACTATGTGCAATTACTTAAAAATAGTGAAGGTTAAATAAGTTAATACACATAAAGAACTTAGAGTGTCTAATAATAAGCATTAATAAACTGAATTTTTACAAAATGAGGTCAGATTTAGATTAGAGATTAGAGAAGACTTTACAAATCTGCCTTAAACTGACCTTGGAAAAACAGGTGAGAACTGGATAGAAAGCATGTACCAGATGAGGGTATTAATGAAAGCACAGGAATAAGCATAGTATTTAAATATATAAGGAAAAGTAGGCTGACAATAAGGCTAAGAGTATAGTAAAGTACTAAAATCAACACTTGTTCAACTGGAATTGTTGGACTAATTCCAAAGGACATTTATCCTTTCACAATGATGAAGTAATAGCCTTAAGTCTATTGCTATGAGATGAACAGGATGTGATCAAAGTTTATCCATTAGATTGAAGACACCTCAAGACTCACTCAACTTTGGACCCTTAAGTTCTATAACTTCGTAGGAACAAGAATTCATTAGCTATGCTGAATCAATTCTAATTACCATTTAACTATATCAACACCAAACCAGTATCAAAATGTTTTAAGACAAATTTAAAACAAACTTAACTTTATTTCCTCACTTTCACTTAAAACTTGATTTTATAAAACACATGAAAAAACATTTTTAAGAGTTCTGTATCACAGAACATTAAACAGTACAAATATCCATTGCTTCATAGGTTCAAGTTACATAAATTAAAGTCAAATAATTGGAAACTGATTCAATAGGGAAAACTATACATGAAATGAAGGTCAAAAGGAGCTACACAGCAATATTTCATTGTTTATAGATTATGAGTTACTTTCAGGACCTTAACAAATATTCTGAATATTTAGACTTCCTTTGTTGTATTTTATACTTAAATATCTCCCTACCTATACTGAGTGAAGCTACTTGACCAAAACATCTGGTTTAGGAAAGCATCTAGCTTTATAGCACAAGTTTTTCCATCTACAGTTACTAACTTCAAAGGAATATACATCACAATGTTGACAAAAAAACCTCCTGGTTCCTTTTGAACAATGTGCAATAAATTCATGATGTTAACTCCATGGTAAGTCAAATAGGTACCAAAAAAATAAAAGGAACAATTACACACAGTTCAGTAAGTATCATTTTGGTTTTCTCCATGTAAAAATTAACCAATGAAATAAAACATATCAACTATAGATGACTTGATTTCAGGAAAACCACATTTCAAAATTACAATTACATTATTTTCCTCATGTCATCCTCAGTCATTGACAGGAATTTTGTAGGCCACCATGCTATTTACTTTGTGGATTGTAGTAGTAAATGAACGAAGGCGGACTTCCTCAGAATTGGTAATAAACTGTGGTCCCGACTCTTCCCATTTTTCAGGTACAACCAAATCTTTGTCTGTATAAATCAGCAGATCAAATGAACCTAAATTGGGGATAAGATCATTGAAGTACATTATTTTCTAAAAGTAAAACTAATCTTGCTGCCTCTCTTCTATTTTGAACCACTCACTGCTGGAAAAGGTCATTTGGCTTGGTCTCCAATCACTAGTTAATTTATTTTGCTCAATGAACATTTATTTCAGTAAAGAAAATATTGTATCTAACTTCCGTGCAATTTAGTGATTGTGTTCAAGTAACCCTTATCTTATTTAATAATGGTCCCAAAGCGCAAGAATAGTGATGCCAGCATATTGTTATAATTGTTCCAGTTTATTATTAACTCTTACTATGCTTAATTTACATATTAAATTTTATCATAGGTATGTATGCATAAGAAAAAAACATTATATAGGGTTCATACTATCCATGGTTTCAGGTATTCACTGTGGGTCTCCCTGTGGAAAGGGAGACGACGATACATTACTTTTGCATGATAACGTTTTCCCTTCAATTTATATTACATAAATCTGATAAATAAGACAAAATTTAATAAAGGGGTGATTACGGCAGTAGCTTAGTCTTTTTGCCAATCAATTTAATTCAACAAGAAGTTGTATAATACTTACAAGAAACTTCCAACAGTGGCAGAAATGTCACTGTAGCTGTGATCTGTCTGATCACTGAACGGATTTCATCCTGGATAGCTTTCTGAGACTTTTCTCTGGGTGCACTGTCAAAAAAAAATCAAATCAATTAATTCATTTCAGGTCTTAACTAATTATTTCAAACATAGTGGTTAGATTATTTATCTGATTAAATGCTCTCAACATCAAATAAGCAGGGCTTATTTGAGAAAGGAGGTCTGTAAAAAATGTGAGTGAAAGTATCCTTCGGACCTACAACCTAGTAGGCACAACATTCATCCTTATTACTTCATTTATCCTGCCAGTCATCTTTTAGAGCTGGTCTTAGTGTCAGGTCATTTAGTATCAGATGACTAGAAAATTTGCCAATCACTTCAAGTTCGGGAAACTTCAGCATCTCTTGAAATAAAAATAAGTGATATCTAAAATATTTATTGGTATAATCATTTCGGCATTTTTAGTAATGCCTAAATGTCTAATTTCCTATTTTCTCAAATAAAACATTAAATTGTATATCAAATTATTTTATAAGCTAAAAATTTCCTAAAATACACCAAAGCCTTCAGAAGCAAACTACATTTCACTATAAGAAATGGTTCTCAGTTTATAGAAAAGCATGCCTAGGACAATGCATTTCTCTTCCAGGGAGTCTGGAACCTTCAGAAATTTATGAAGTGTCTTAGGAAGTAGATGGCATTAAATGAAGTACAGCAGAGCTACATCTTAAATTGTGTGAGTCTAATATCATTCCTTATAGTTAAAAATATCTTAGAACAATTCATTAAATGGTTCATCTAGTATATCATGTGTAGTTTTGTATATATCACCATAAATACTGTTTGAAAACTACTGATTTAGACTAAAGGCAATTATGTTAAAATTATATTATATTTACATATCAATGATATGCTAAACTGAGCACAATTCTTTTCCATAGGTGACTGAGGATATCTTAGAAAAATAAATTAGAAACAAACTATATTTTATATAAAACTAGTTCAATATAATTAGAACTCAATTAGTAATAAAAACAAGTTTTGAAAAAAATACATCAAAGTAGAAATAATGTAATTCCTATTTACCTGTCATCTTTTGCAGTCTTGTCACACTCAATATCAAACTGCCATCTTTCCAGGACCTCACCACTTTCAATATTTGAGATAACTACAACCAGTTTCTGAACTGAACACTTGTATAACCAATCTGCAACACATAAAAAGGAAGGCATCTTTCTTGGTCCACTGCATCATAAAGTAGCTCTCTTCTCGGGTCCCACTCCCTATCCTCAGCAAATTCCTACCACTGCTATCTGGGACCCCCTCCTATGTGCAAGAAAATTTGCACCATCAATAATCTAACTTCTGTTTTCAAATTCTCAGTATCTGTATCAGGTACAGTAATTGGTGCTGAGGACAGAATACTGAACATGTGGTAGTTTCATCCTAATCCAAGATAAAAGCATAGGAGATGGGCATTAATCTACTCATCACACCAATAAATGAGAAATTATCATTGTAATGGCTGCTATGAAAGAAAGATGTAAGATGCAATGAGAGCATAAAAAAAGGAAGATTTGAGCCACTCAGGGAGGTCAGAAAAGGTCTGAGTTTAGCTCTAGGGATAAACAGCATTAAATATGCAAAAGGATAGGAAAGAAGATACAGGCCTCAAATACTCCCAAGGGAAGAGCATATAGAGGGCTGGAAGCAGCCCACTACAAGTGCAATCAAGAAACAAACAAACAAACAAAATAAAACAAAGTAATCCTTTCAAGATTAACAGGAGCCAGACCACGCAAAGCCTGGTGGATCAAATTAAAAAAATATACACTTCAAGACCAGGGAAGTCATTACTGTGTGTGAACAGGATGTAAAGCAATTAGACTTGTATTTCAAAACTATCATTGTAGCTGTGATACGGAAAGTGGACTGGAGATGTTAAAGAGGGGATCTAGAGACACTAGTTAGTTAATCAGTAATTCAAGCAAGAGTTAATGAAAGCTTGCAGGAGGATAAACTGGTAGATATGGAGCAGTAGGTAGATTTAAGAGATTTCATGGTTAAAACGTATTGGGTTTAGTCACGATAGTAAGGAAGAAGCATGATTCAGGGACAGCTTCCAAGTTTCTTTTATTTCTGGCTGGACGGTTTAGTCATTCATTGAGAGAAAAAAAGAAAATTAAAGAGTATCAGTCTTGGAGATGATCCTAAATTTAGTTTTTAGTATGCTTGAGTGTACATTGTCTCTGGGATAGCTACATAAAGATACAGCTGCTGGATATATGAGTCTGGAGAAAGAGGCTTGGGATAGATGTAAGTTTGTGAGTTGACTACACAGAGGTTGTTAGTGAAGCTATACACAGGTCAGAGATCACCTATAGAGAAATTATAAACACAGAACGGGGGCTCAGATTGAGCCTTGAAGTAATCTTGGAAATTGAAACAGCATATTCAGGAGTCAGCGAAGTTTTTGTAAAGAAACAGAGTAATTACTAAATATTTTAGGCTTATTGGCCACCAAGATCTCTGTTGCTTATTTTTAAACAAACCTGTAAGTGTAAAAACACTCTTAGCTTGTGAGCAGTGCAAAAACAGGCCACTTGTTGGAAGTGGCCTGTGGGCCTTGTGATCCCTGGCATTTATCAACAACTTTTTATTAGTTTCACTCTGAAAAGGAGGAGACTGGGTGGTAATTTGCTCTTCCTTTAAAACTGGAGAGATGAAACCAATGTGGATAATTAAAATCAAAACACAGAAGCAGAAAATATGAGAGAGAACAGGATAAAGACCCTGAAAAAGGCTAGAGGAAATTACATTCAAAACAAAACAATTGGCCAGCAAAACAAAACATGAGCAGCCACTCATGCCTGTAATCCCAGCACTTTGGGAGGCAGAGGTGGGTAGATCACGAGGTCAGGAGTTCGACACCAGCCTGGCCAAGATGGTGAAACCCTGTCTCTAGTAAAAATATAAAAATTAGCCAGGCACGGTGGCAGGTGCTTATAATCTCAGCTACTCGGGAGGCTGTGGTGCGGGGGCAGAGGTTGCAGTGAGCGGAGATCACGCCACTGCACTCCAGCCTGGGTGCCAGAGTGAGACTCCAAACAAAAAACAAACAGAACAACTTGCCTCTAGGGAAGAGCAATTTTTCCACTTTAACTAAAATAAAAGGGAGAAGTTAAATAGGAAGGTCTAGACACAAATAAGGTGAAATGTCATTAACGCAGTCTCAAAGGAGACAACCTAAAAACCATTGGCTTAGGCAATGCTTGCTTCTCCAGCAAATTAAGATAAAAACACACAACCATAGTTGTCTAGAGGTTCCAGGCCAAACGACCTGAGTACAGCCCTATGAATCACTATAGATGATTTATTCCTGACCCCCAATTTTGGATGCAACTCTGGGAGAGGTGGACACTCTTATCAGTGTCTTTCCTGTGTACACTTGAGAACAGAGGTCTATTCCCACACCAAAAGAGGTCTCATCTTGCTATTTTGACAATACCAATCTACTATAGCAGAAGTTCTCAACCAAGGGCAGTTTTGTCCCCTAGGGCACATCTGGCAATATAATACATGGAGGCATTTCTGGTTGTCAGAGCAAGGGGGTTTGTTACTGGCATTTGGTGAGTAAAGGCCATAGTTGTTGGTAAACATTCTATAACACATAGAAAAGCACCCACACCAAAGCACAGAAAAGCACCCACACCAAAGAAATACCCAGGCCAAAATGTCAACAGGGCTATCTTCCCTTGCCTGTTAATTTGAGACCTGACATCCACGGGTTGTTGTGGGATTCCCCTCCTGTACACATAAATGGCAAGGCAATGTTAACAGTTTATCTAGAGGATAGTATAGCTTGAAAGAGAGTTACCAAGCTAAAAAAGTTTACATCCCCATCATTGGAAGGGCATATTAAAAATGGGTTAGTAAAAATACAATAAAAACGGTAAAAAAGACACATTTCTGGTCAACAACAAAAGAAATAATTTCTAAATTAAAAAAAAAGATGGCCGCTGTAGTACTTTTTAAAATTTTAGAAGATCAAATGGGAGAAACACTTGAACAATTAGAAATGAGAATCCTAAGTGGAGGGTAACATGAAAGAAAAACTAACAGGAATTCTATAAAGGAAAAAGAAATCGATGAAGAACAAGCATTCACCCAACAGGTGAAACAATGTCTTCAGCTAAAGAAAAACGAGTGTTCAGACAGAAAAGGCTTACTGAATCATTGGCAGAATTTTTGAAAACGACAAATAGAAATACGTGAAAAACAAACAAACAAAAAAACTGTGAGTGTTCTGTTATTTAGTAGCTAATCTTTTCTCTTTTTGAAGTTTAGTTCTCTGGTTGAATCCAATTTCCTTGATCTTAATGTAATGATAACATTAGACTATAGAAAATTAATTAGTTACAGAAAATTAATACATTATATTGAGAATATGTAGTGTATATTGTCTCAGATAGTGAACACCATTATAATTATGTAAAATTCCAACCTGTTCCATTTGGCCACATTTACTGCAAAAGCCACTTCTAAGGGAGTTGATGAAGACTATTTTTTTAGCCATATCAGATTTCTAACATCAGAATATTCAGCCCACTCACAATGTAGTGGGGGAAGAGTGTTTTTCTTCCATTTTATATATTATTTTCTTCCTCTCAATTGAAAATATATTTGAGATGTCAGTACACTTCTATGTGCAGAGCGGAAAAATGACTGCTTAAGACGCTAGAAAATCTGCAAGACTCAAATTGTTTCCAATGATTAAAATACCTTTCAGTTGTTCCACCACATTATTTAGGTATTTTATGAGCTCAAGATCAGTAGTTACAAGCAAGGTGAGTCCGTATTTCTGCACTCGAGTAAAGGTTTCAGATGGATATATGCCACGCTGATATAAAATGCTGTTGATGCCGAATGCTGCAAGCAAAAGAAATGTTACAGAAAATTCATTATCACTGCATAACTCTGGAAAATAAAATATATTTAGATGTTGCTATATTTTCATTAGGCTATACAGCTATAAATGACTGAACACACGTGTATCTTGCTGAAAGCAGAGTAGGTACAAAGTGGCATTAAAAATCCTTAAAAGTCTTGCTTCTAAGTAAAAAAGATAATTGCTTTCATGTGGCAAAAAAAAAAAGCCAAAGTGTATCAACTTATTATTGCCAAATTTCATCTCATTGTAATCCAAGTCCAAATTCAGATTATGAGGCTAGAGGATGTCAAAATAGGCTGTTGCATTCGAGTTAGCAACTGACTGAATAGTCACTGTGCTCCAGACAAGCCTTTATCTTCCCCTTTCCCTCCCAAATCCTGCCAGGTTCCTTTAGAACGTGCAGCTGGCCTGTTCGAGAACAAGGTTTCCCAAAGTCTTGTCTACTGCCAGCCTCATGCCCAATAATCACTTTGAGTGGGAGGGTGAGGGTGCTCTCGCAGTTAAAAAAAAAAAAAAGAAAGAAACACACACACACACACGCATACACTGGGGCCCACCCCAGTCACACTGTGTCCTGTATCGGAAAGTAAGGGGTGGGAGGTGGGACGGATCTGCACTTAAAGGAAGAAACGCTCCGGAAGAGGCTACGCCGCGAGGTAGGCCCCAGCAGCACGCAGGCCTGCAGCTCCACGTTAGCAACGCGTCTGGAGAAAGCGCCTGCAGCCGCCTCTCCCCAGATTACTTCTCTGGTATCAGAGGCCGAGCTGTGGGTCTACTGAGCCGTCACGACTCCGTTCCCCCCGATATATTGGCCTGCGCGA
This sequence comes from Pan paniscus, assembly GCF_029289425.2. Lineage (NCBI taxonomy): Eukaryota > Metazoa > Chordata > Mammalia > Primates > Hominidae > Pan > Pan paniscus. Next base: position 117,844,443 of record NC_073252.2, read on the forward strand.
GAACTTACAGAAGAACTCGGCCACGATTTCGGCGCTCCCGCGCAGGGTGATTCCCTGCTCCCGGGAGAGCTGCAGCGCCATGGCCAGGGACACAAACAAAGGCACGCGCTTCCACTCCGCGGACAGCAACCACAGCGGCTCCAACAGCACTTCCCCGCCAAGCGTTTCAAAAGTAACGACGCAGCACGTCGTCAGGTCCTTTGCGCAGGCGCGACGAGCCTTTAAGCCCAGCCCCACGCAGCGGGGACCTGCCCTTTCTCTCAGCCTTCCTGTGATGTCGCGGGAGCGGCCGGTTCGCGCAGGCGCAGTTGGTGGACCTGGTGGCGCTGTGCCGTGTGTGACAACTACGGTAGGTGTAGGTTAGGATATGTCTTCTGGTCGTGGTCTACTAGTTGGGGCCGAGGGAAGAAGATGATGATTCCAATTTCAGTAGCCACTCTCTAGGCTTATGAACTGAAAGACCAAGGAGCACAATTTCCGAGTTTCAAAGATACTTTCAAACTGAAAGGAACTGTTCGCCAGCTGCTCGCGAAGTGGCCCATGTGACCCCTAGTGAACGGTCTAAACTTCCGCTAGATGCTTTGGGAATTCGTAAAGCGACTGCGTGCGCGGCAGCCAAGCCACAGCTTTACAGGGTTCGCCTTCTGTGTGGGAACGCGGCTTTTCCCGAGAAATTGGGTTAGGGATTAAAGAGAAGAACTGCATCCTTTTTACTGCGCTTTTTCCACGTCTTTCCTGGGCTTAGGGCCCTCCTCAGAGGCCAGAGGGGTAGGCGAGTCCGAGGCGGTAGGGGGCTGCGTCCGAAAGTCCAGGCTGCGTTCTGTCCACCCTGCCCACCCTTAGGGGGCAGGACAGGAATAAGGTCACCTCACCAAAGAGGCCCATCAACATTGAAGAATATTTCAGTGAATCTTGACTCACCAAGCTCAATGACTTTTCATTGAAAAGGGTGAGAATTATTAAGGAGATATTGCACAATTAATGTTCATGTCAAGTTTGAAAAAAAATTATTCTTAAAGCAGCTAGGAAGATATTTGTAAAATGACGCCTGAAAAACTTTCATGTCTGCCGGACGTTATATGAGAAATACTTGAGTGTTGTTAGTTTTCTATTGCTGCATAACGAATTACCACGAATCAGTGGCTTCAAAACACCTATTCGTTTTCTCAGTCCTGTAGGTCAGAAGTCTGGACGTGGCATAGTTGACGGCTTTGCTCAGTCACACAAGGTTGAAATCAAAGGGTCTGCAAGTGGGATCTCATCTGAGGTTTGGGGTCCTTCTAAGCCCTCTGGCAGAATTTCGTTGTGGTTGTTGGACTGAGGTCCCTTTTTGTCTCGCCAGCTGTTGGCCAGAGGCCAGCTGTATGTCAGCTAGACCTTTCACAGGCCTTCTAACGCTTCCCATCTCCGTGGCTTTCGGGAGCCCCCAGCCCCTTTTAAAGGCTCACCTGATTAAGTCAGACTCAGTCAGATCTCCCTTTTGATGAACCTAGTCCCAGAAGTGATATCTGCTCATATTTGTAGGTTCTACCCAAACTCCAGGGGAGGGGATTATGTAGATGCGCTCTCTAGGGGCCAGGAATGTGGGGAACTAGCTTAGAATTCTGCCTGTACAGCGTTGTATATCATGTTTCGATCAGTTGGAAGAGTAAGGCATGGGTGTGATAGGTAACAGGTTGACTTGACCCAGTAAAATTTTTTTCCTTAAATCCTTTAATCTCTCTGTGTGTATAAATCACAATCTTTGATATGAAGAACAATGTCAGGGAAAGTGAGGAGTAAAGAAGCAAGGGAGTTGGATGTCCTTCACCCCTTCCACTGGGAGCTTGGGTAGAGCTAGAATTTTGGCATCACGCTGGTAGACCATGGTGCCCATGTTTTTCCACATAAAAACTGCCTCTCTTTCTAAGGAATTTTATGTTAAAACTCAGCACTTTAGGAAAGGTTTTCTTGAGTTTCATGATAATGTGCTTTTTAAGTTACCTGAAGCTACACATAATTGTTAGTATAACCTGGAAATTCTAGAAATTAAAAGGCTGGCATAATTACGATTTTTCTATGTACAGAGGAAGTACTAAATATCTGTACTCTGAGGAGACATAAGACATGAGGTTTAGAAGGAATGGTCTGTGTCTTTTGAGGAGTTTGTAGTCTACTTTGGTTTAAATATTTATACTTTTTTTTTAAAGGAAAATTGGAAGCTCATGAGTTTGGCCTTATCTGGTTTCTGCCTGCCTGGGAAGCCCCCTATCAGATTACTTTCCTCATCTGTCTGCTTCTTTCAGTAACTTGGCCCTCCATGTTCTTTTCCACCTTAGTGCTTTCCATAATGTATATTCCTTCTCTACCTAGAAATTTCATTTTATCTGCTCAGATTCCTAATTATATTCACACCCTTTCTTAACTTAAATGTTACTTTGCTTAAAGACATTTTCCTTGGCCCTTCAGACTGTATAAGGACCTCTCTGAAGTATTTTCATAGCATCTCATAGTGCTATTTCAGAGCATTTATTTTATTGTAAAAAATTGTGTAATGGTTTGTGTTATACCTGATCTGTTTTCCTGTATCAAAAATAAAATTAGGATGAATCTAAAAGTTTATTGTCATAGAAAAAGTACAGATCAGAATCCAGGAGACTTCAAATCAAGTGGGAAGGGTGGTAAGAAGCTTGCACTCACCAGTAACAGCACAGCTTATAAGGATAAAGGAGGAAGCATTTTGAGCTTTTCCATTATTGGTCCTTATACATTAAGATTTTGTTGGGGGGGGGCAAACAGCTGTTTAAGTTGATTTGTCTACAGTTGATTGGCTTAATTTCACGGAATCATACTAACAAAAATGTAAAGCTTATGTTTTATATTTATGATTAGAGCATTTCAGGGAAATCAGGATTACTTAAGTTTTGGTTTATGTGGTTATGGGCAGTTGGTCTTGATGTATATCTAAACTGTGACTTCCATTTTTATTTTATTTTTTTTTAACACCTGTAAGATCCATGATGGCATTTAGTGGGTTCTCAACAAATATTTGTTGAATGAATGAATATTTGCTTAGGAAAGCTTTATGTAAGAATCCAAAACATTTTCTAATTGAAGAGTAGGTTGGATGGATGAATGAGGTCACTTTTAGAGAACTGTGAATACCTATCTGTGTTGATTGAATTGGAGGTACCAGGGTTTTCTAGGTTCTTAGGATTGACATAATTAAAGGGGCATTTTTTTTTCAACTGTTAATTCAGTAATGGTTGTAGAATGGATTGTGTACAGGACAGTCTAGGTTAGTGGCCTCAAACTTGATCATGTAGAAGAATTACCTGTGTGTTTTGTAAATTCCTGGCTTTTATTCCACCTTCCCCAGAACTGGTTCAGGCCACACTTAAGCACCTGAAGTATGCTGATCCAAATTGTAACATGCTGCAAGTGTAAAATACCAGATTTCAAAGACATCTAAACTAATGGATATAAAGTATTATGTTAATATGTTTTCTAATTGATTACATCTTGAAATAATATTTTGCATGCATTGAATTAAATAAAATGTATTATTAAAATGATTTCACTGGTTTCTTTTTAGTTTATTTTCAGTGTGATTACCATGACATTTAAAATTATGTATGTGACTCGTATATTTTTATTGGACAGTATTTGTCTACAGTGTGGGGTATAGAGAATGACATGTTTTAACAAGCATTCCAAGTGATTCTGATGCAAGTTCTTAGACCAGTCTCTAAAAAACAAGATACTGTGATGGATATTTTAGCCTGCAGGGCTAGTAAGTTGAGTGTCTGAAATAAATGGATGCCAGAGAGGTTGAATAAGAAGAGATACTTTAGGAAAAGACATTTTGAAACAAGGACTGAGTTGATGATTGATAATGGAAGAATGAAGCGGTAGTTCAGATAAATCTGAGGTGCCACATCTGCAATACAGGGTAGTATTTGATCCACATTATGGTAGAAAGAGCTGCCCAAACTCTGAACTCGTACTAGTTCTTATTTATCAAAGTAACACCCAAGATTCTAAAAGCTTTGGAGGGACTTCTTCCACATTAACTTTTGGGAACTTGATTTGCCATTGACCGCATCTTATCAAATACATGCACACTTATCTTTACAGAATGTTTCAAAACTTGTTTTCAGTTACTTTAGCTTACTTTTCTTTATAATTCAATGAAATCTTTTTAATGTGTATTATTTAGGGGAAGCCTATTTGGACAGGGAGAAGAATAAATTAAGACTTTTTTCTGAAGAAAATTCAAGCAGAATGCATAACCAAACAAACTCATATTAGTAAAAGAGATAAGGTGTGTCATAAACAGCCCTTTATTTCATATTAGGGTGCTAAAAATAGAAACAATTTTCTAAAGCTAAAATCAAATAAAATTTTAGGATGAAAGTGACTTAATTAATGATTAGTTGAACAACCTTAAAGATATGGAAACTGAGGTCCAGAATGGCTATACAGTTTGTCTAAGATTCAGTATCTTGACAGTGGTATAGTTAGTAGACAATCTAGGGTTTCTGACTTAGTCTCCTTTTAAATTATATCCATCTGAAGACATTCTGAAAAATGTTCTTTTTCAAAGGTTATTTTGAAAAAAACAACGGATTTTAGGCTAAGGATTTTTACTCAATAACCTATACACATAACTTGTCAAAAAAATGGCAGTTATTTAATACGAACCATAATTTTATGTAGATACACAAATACTTACAACTGCCACAAGGTGGCACCGTATGCATGCGAAATACTACCTTTTAATACCAATAGTACATGTGAATGTGCTTTAGTTCAAGGAAAAATGAATTTGTTATTTTCTAAGGTATTAATATGTGTGGAATACTTCAGAATGACATGTGGAATCATAATGTATTACAAAACTGGTATCCTTTTTTGTTTGTTTGGTTTTTGAGACAGAGTCTTGTTCTGTCGCCCAGGCTGCAGTGCAGTGGCATGATCTCGACTCGCTGCAACCTCTGCCTCCCAGGTTCAAGCAATTCTCCTGCCTCGGACTCCCAAGTAGCTGAGACTACAGGCACGTGCCACCATGCCCGGCCAGTTTTTGTATTTTTAGTAGAGACGGGGTTTCACTATGTTGGCCAGGCTGGTCTCCAACTCCTGACCTTGTCATCCACCCGACTTGGCCTCCCAAAATGCTGGGATTACAAGTGTGAGCCACCATGCCTGGCCCAGAACTGGTATCCTTTTAAACATTTAATATCCTCTTAAGCATTTAGTATAGATGCACACACACACACATACTGAAAGCATACATACACAGGTTGAGCATCCCTAATCTGAAAATCTGAAATCTGACATGCTGTAAAATCTGAAATGTTTTGAGCACTGACATAATGCTCATAGGAAATGCACATTGGAGCATTTCAAATTTTGGATACTAAATCAGTAAGTATATATAATGCAAATATTCCCAAATCCGAAAAAATCCAAACTCAGAAACACTTCTGGTCCCAAGCATTTCAGATAAAAGGGTACTTATCCTGTGTGAAGTTTTATGTATATGTGTATATATGTGTGTGTGTGTGTGTGTGTGTGTGTGTGTGTGTATGTGTGTACACATACACCATTTAATTTGCTTCTTACTTAGAAAACATTTTTTAAAGTATATTATTATTCTTATAAACTTACAGAGTTTTTTTTTAATCAAATAGAAGTTATTTTATTCCTAAGGCCAACATCTTGAAACAGAGCAGTTTCTTTTAAATTTTATAAAACAGTAAGGGATACTTATTTTTATGATAATTTTAATAAGAACAAATTTTGAAAAAATATTTTTGCCCATATATATTTGATTATGTCAGTTTGAGAATTTGCTTTTTTAAAAAATCTTTCATAAAACTTAGAGTTATTCTGTTTGTTGTATCATACAGATTATTTTTCATTTTATGTGAGGGCAATAATTAAATCTGTAATTTTCTACTTTGATTACTTAGGGTTTATTTTGTAGATTTTTTTCATGGGCCTAAGAATTAAATTGCATAATCTACATCTCCTAAAGTCCCCTCCTCTCCCATACTTTTCTCCTAAGGCCTCTTTGATTTGGGTTTGCATGCTCAAAAAAATAGCACCACAAATTTGATTAATAACATTTTATCAACAAGCCATGGCTTAATAAAGTCAACAGGTATGTCTCCATACTGGCAGAATTCATAATTTTTAATGATCCAGTTGCATATATAGGCTATTAAGATTTTAGCTGTAGTAAAAAATACTAAATATTATTGAAAAAATAATAATTCCATAAGGTCTTGTTATGAAAATTACAGGTAGTTTTTTTTTCCAGAAAGCGGTACCATGTTATAGTATGATTTTATTTTGATATTATAATTTTATTTTGTCAGTGGTATGTAGTCACTTAGTCTTCTCATAGCTCAATCACATGTAGAGAAAGAATTTGAAAGGTAGATGATAATTTATTAATATGTGATCTTCAGAGACTGAATATATATGTGGGCCATATATATGTTGAATATATATGGAATATATATTATATAGACTGTGTGTATGTGTATATGTATAAATATATATGAAACCTGGGTGCAATCAACTGGATTTGACAGCACAAAATATTTTAAAATATAATTGAAATTCAAAACAGCTCAGAATAGTTGCAGATATGGAAACTGGCAACACAAAACCTTTGTGAAGCAATAATAAACCACAGTCCTATTAAAATGAATACAAATAAATTTAATGAGTTAAATGATTTTATAATTACTTACGAAATTTGGTCAGACATTTTATGCCTGTAGTAAATTTTCGCTGGTTTCTTCTAAATACATTGTATGTAGGATTATTTTTATTATTGCTTAATATGTAAATATTGGTGAATTCTGCTAAATCTTTCAACTCATAATAAAACTAAGGTGTTCTTTGAGTAAGTAGGAAAATATTTCTTAAAGAGTTCCATACATAAAATAAATAGACTACAAATTGGGGTCTTTCTTGAATATTTGTCAATACCATTTTATAAGACATTTGTAGGTTGAAAAAGCTTTCTGAAAGCATGAAAAATCACTTTATATTTGTTTATATTTTTCTATTTAGATAAACTCAGCTTTTTTGACTGGAACAGTTTTCTCATAACTTGCCTTGTGTTTATAGCTCATTCAAACAATAAGGTAGTCAAGCCATATTTATCAGGTTTCAGATCAGTCATGCACATTAATTCCATTATTTGTGGTGAACTTTTCAATTTATAAATTGAATATGACTTTTTAAAAATTCTTGAATAATGTACCCTTTTAACATCAGCCAACAAAAACAAAAAGGCTTACTGCATTGAGAGCTTTTGGTTTAAACTTGGAGATCAAGTGGATTAAAAATAAATGGTGTCTTTCATGATTGCTTAATCCTAATATGGTTGCAAATACAGATTCTAACTTTTTGCACTCAGGTAGATGGCAATTCTCTGTTTTAAGGATCTTTCTTAATCTGTGTTACAACATCATCAAAATAAAAGAAAATTTGAAGTTTTATTTAATTAAGAATATTTCCAAGAGTATACTTGTAGACTATAGTATGAGAAACAATAGATCATAGCATTTAGTTATTTTAAAATGTATCCACAGAATTTTGAGGTTTAAATGTAAGGTGTGGTTATTAATTTGTATAGTTAGACGATAAGATAGGCTCTTTTTGTTTTTGGAATTTTACATTAAGATTCATTAATTTTGAGCTATTTTAAGAATAATAAGATTCTTATTGAGTTAGTCTACATTGAAATAAGAAGAAATTATAACACTTAACTCCCAAAAGCAGCCAAAAGTACTCATAACATAGAAGATGAACATCTTCGGGACATTGTAGGTGTAGCATTGCACACTTACAATGCTTGCCTGCCTGACTTAGGAAAAAGATCAGGAGTGTGGGAAAGGCAGGTCATAGTTCTACTTACGCCCCAGGTACACTTGCCTGTACCTCCTGGGAGACTGGAACTTGTAGGGAGATTATTTGAAGCAATCTGGAAATGTGAATGCACCTTTCTCTTCTCTTTCTCAAAGGTCTTGTTTTCCAAAATAGTGTGTACTATCAGTAACAGAAAAAGTTATGAATATACTTACGTAAATGTTGGTTATTTATCTCTAAATTATAAACATTTTCCACAGTGTTAGGTATAGCATATGTGTTTAAATCATACCAGTTGTTCGAAATTAAGAAAGATGAGAAATACTTTTAAAATAATTCTTTTTATATTATTAGAAAATAAATTATTTTTACTTTCACTAAATATATTAATAATCATATTAAGATTTTTGCAGTGAATATGTTTCATTGCTTTTAAAAATCGTGGTTTAATTATTTTTGAAAGAGTGGTTTACAAGTCTAATAATTCAGCTTATTTTAATAGTTTTTTTGTTTGTTTTGGGGGGTTTGTGTTTTTTGGCCAGCAGAGCTAAAAGAGATACACCACAAAGATATGAAGGTCCAAATGGAAGAAAGTACATTGTTGACTTCTTATTCTTTTTATTTACCTGTATTAGCAATTATGCAAAGTTTTTGTTGAAAAGGGATTATTAAATTTCAATTTAATGGTACCAATTAGGTGTTCTTACAAGCTGGTTAAAAAGTGACATATGATATTTTAATAATTTTAATGAGTGTGTTCAAAAACAATGGTTTAAGCAGTTTTTTAACCCTTTTTTAAAAAAAAATATCAAAACAATACCTTCCTATTAGTTTGGGAACTAATTAAATGCATTGTTTGACCTTTTAGTTAGTTTTGGAACTAATTTGTAATTTAGAAAAATTATAGTTTAGAGAACTCTGTTTCCAAACTTTTCAATTGTACAGATGAGACTTTTTAAAAAAATAGTTTATCCAGGCCAGGTGCGGTGGCTCATGCCTGTAATCCCAGCACTTTGGGAGGCTGAGAAGGGCGGATGACGAGGTCAGGAGATTGAGACCATCCTGGCTAACACAGTGAAACCCTGTAAAAAAAAAAAATACAAAAAATTAGCCGGGTGTGGTGGCAGGCACCTGTAGTCCCAGCTACTCAGGAGGCTGAGGCAGGAGAATGGCATGAACCCGGGAGCTGGAGCTTGCAGTGAGCTGAGATCGTGCCACTGCATTCCAACCTGGGTGACAGAGCGAGACTCCATCTCAAAAAAAAAAAAGTTTATTCAAACGTGCTCCTTCCATAACATGAGTGTCTTTTGAAAAACGGAATGGAAGAATGTTAATTTTTCTGAAGTTCTTGTTAGCACAGTACTGCAAAGAGAAAGAGCCAGTAAATCTGGCACAGCTGACTTGCATTTCCTCAGGGTACCAATCATAGCCTATGACTCCCTTTTTTTTCTAAATTTTTAAAACTGACATATAATAATTGTACATATTTACAGGGTGCATAGTGATGTTGTGGTCTATACAATGTATAGTGATCAGAACAGGGTAATCAGCCTATCTATCATCTTAAACATTTATAATTTCTTTGTGTTTCAAACATTCAATATCCCCATTCTAGCTATTTTAAACTATTATTAACTATAGTCATCCTACAAGTGCTGTAGAACACTAGAACTTACTCTTACCTAGCTGTAATTTTGTTTCCTTTAACAAATCTCTCTGTCCTCTCTTTCCGCCTACCCTTCCCAGCCTCTAGTATTCTCTGTTGTACTTTTTACTTCTGTGGGATCAACTTTTTTAACTTCCACATATGATTAAGAACGTGACCTTCTGACATGGAGACTGTGTGAGTGTGCAATGTCAGTCCATTTTTTGAAATCCACTTTTTTAGTAAAGCTTATTTTCCTAGGTTAAAACATAAATTAAATAGAAGTTGTAACATTCCTTCCTATACTCCCAAAAGGATTGTTTTTTGCATATATTCCACTTTGGAAGCCACTGATTTTGAGGATGTTTGCAGAAACCTTATTGATTAGGGGATGAGGCACCTGAGTTGGGAATAGTAGTGTTCCGTGCTTGTCCTCTCTTCTAGGTAAATATGGAATAGACCTAATTAGGATGGCTGACCTGCATGCCTATGTGGAAATTTGAAGTATCATTCTTTTTTTTTTTTTTTTTTTTTTTTCTGAGACAGAGTCTTGCTCTTTCACCCAGGCTGGAGCGTGGTGGCACCATCTCAGCTCACTGCAATCATCGCCTCTCAGGTTCAAGTGATCCTTATTCCTCAGCCTCCTGTGTAGCTGGGATTACAAGCATGCACCATCACACCCAGCTAATTTTTGTATTTTTTAATGGAGACAAGGTTTCGATGGTCTTGCACTCCTGGCCTCAAGTGATTCACCCACCTTGACCTCCCAAAGTGCTGGGATTACAAGTGTGAGCCGCCATGCCCGGCGTGAGCTATCATTCTTTATAATGGACTTTGCAGAACAATCCTGTAAGGAAAATACATTCTTATTGGGAAGGAGTGCTCCAGACTCTTGAACCCCATCTATTTACCACTGCCGAAAGCACAGAATAAAAGCCATCTTAGGGGTTTCAACAAATTCTGTCATAGAAGTCCACTTAGATCACATAAAAAAAAAAAACTTTATTACTGGTTGCATAATGAGGGAGTGTCATGGTCTTGTCTAAAAGAAGCAGGAATCTCCAAGCAATCTACCAACAGCAGAGATCACATGCAGATATGTCAAAAAAAGATGTTAGCCTAGTATGTTCCAGAGAAACTTCTTAGAAGCAGACCATCTGGACAATTTAAGAAGAATTATATAGGAGTTATTTTCCTTATCGGTAAAATGGATGTAACAATAGTACTTGTCACATATAATTTTTCTGAGTATTACATGAGATAATTTAAATGAAGCTTTGGCTTAATGCTAATATGTTATTGTTATTGTTTTATTATTATTATTGTTACTGTTGTTGTTAATAAGACAGCTTTTCACCACTTTTCCATGCACCTTTCCTGGGTTGGTACATGTTTAGTTTAGCATAACTAAAGGAGGCTTTAGATAATACAACTTAAGGCACAGATGAGATAGAAACTCTTATAACATATATAATAATGATAGCCAACATTATTAACCACATACTATCTGCCAGGCACATTTCTATGTGCTTTACAAGAATCATTTTATTTAATCCCTCATTAGCTCAAGAGTTAGATACTACTATTACCTGAATTAAGTTACAGAAGGAAGTTGAATAATTTAGCTAAGGTCACCCAGCTAGAAGAACTGGAGTCAAATCCAAGCAATCTAGACGGTACCAGAATATGAATCCTGAAAGCGTCAAAGATCTGACTATATTTTAGATAACTCTAATTTGAGGCAAACTGTAGTGGGTCCTTAATGTTCCTCCATCCTTGCTATGTAACTCCTGAGACCCATTCAGCAATGGAAACCAATGGAGCTGAATGGCTGGAAAGTCACAGAATTGGAACAAGGAAAATAATCCAAAAGTGGAGGAAAAGAGTCCAAAACTGGAGGAAAAGAAACAAGAGGTAGGATCCAGGGTGCAATACTGGCTCATCTGGCTAAGAGTGGATGGCCAAAAGGGGTACCCTGACTAGGGCTGCAAAAACAGGAATTTTAAAAAAATTTTGTGCTTAAAAGATCTTGTCAATTTTCTACTTAAAAGATCTTCAGTGAACTAAGAGGAGGCATTAAACAAATATTCTGGCCAAGGGATAGAATGGCATTTGAAATAGCCTACTGTTTGTCCTGCCAATTTTATTGATAGCTCAGACAAAAGGAAATGAGACTATGCAATACAGCAGGAATGTAAAAAGATGACAAATTTGAGAGACATTTTAAAAGTGTGTTGAGATGTGTTTGGTTGTACTCTGAAGAACAGCCTGGGTTTTGGGGGATCATGGTGGAGCTGTTATACATGGAGATGATACAGATAAGTTTGTGGCATTCGATTCATTTTCCTTCAAGTGGTTTTAGGCCAGGCAAAAAAAAAAATTTTTTTTTGAGGTAATGGCTAATAAAATGACACATTGAGGAAGAAGAGGCAGTGAAGGAAACTCAGAAGAAATGGAAAAGTAGGAGGCAAATTGTGAGAGGAATGTCAGAACCTATTTAGTGAATTTGGATTAGGTAGAAAAATACTATTTTAGTAGTTTAGTAAATAATTCAGCACAAATAAGAATGACTGAGGAAGAGTCACAGATTTTGTACTTGAAAGATTTTTGGTGAACTAAGAGGAGACAATTTGGGTCACACGGTAGGGTATAAAAGTCTTTTACAAGGAGTTTGGAAGTAAGGCTAAGAAGATAGAAGTAAAAGGTTTGCAAGAGAAATGGAGAGTGGAGAAACCACATAAGCAATTGCTGGATCTTGGGAATTTTATGTTTAGGATATTTAGAGGAAAGAGAGCAAAAGAAATATAAATACTGAAGTTGAAAGTTGGAAAGGCCTAACTAATAGAGCCAGACACCTGAGGCCACAGAAAGCAATGGCATCAAGGACCCAAGTAGAGAATAAACAGAAGAGACAATTCCCTCTTAGAAACTGAAAACAAGGAAGAAGGGAGATGTGAGGATGCAGATAAATTCTCATTTTTTCTTGAAATGCAAGTAAAGAATAATCTTTAGCTTCTCAGTGGAGGAGGAGGTGAGATAGGGAAGTGGAGGAAGGGAAAGATAATGTCACATAAGTGAAAAGAGTTGGAAATTTTTTTTTTTTTTTTTTTTTTTTGAGACAGGGTCTTGCTCTGTCGCCTAGGCTAGAGTGTAGTGGCGCGATCTCGGCTCTCTGCAAGCTCCGTCTCCCGAGTTCATGCCATTCTCCTGCCTCAGCCTCCCGAGTAGCTGGGACTAGAGGAGCCCGCCACCACGCCGGGCTAATTTTTTGTATTTTTTAGTAGAGACGGGGTTTCACCGTGTTAGCCAGGATGGTCTCGATCTCCTGACCTCGTGATCCGCCCGCCTTGGCCTCCCAAAGTGCTGGGATTACAGGGGTGAGCCACTGCGCCACGCCAAGAATTGGAAAGATTTTTAAAGCAGCCATTATGAGGAGTGGGATGATAAGTCAATGAAGGAGAAATAAATGGATATTTGTTTTCCTAAATAGATATTTATTGAGTACTATTTATCTTACAGTGCGGTGCTGTATGGATGCAAGAGGAAAAATCTAGCTGGGAATCTAGTTGGGGAATTATTACACAAAAATAGCTGCACATAAGAAGGTACAGGATGAGAAACAAGTGAATGTATGCAGTAATTGCCAAACAAATTCAAAGATAGCAAAAGAAATATTCTTGGAGGATGTAAAACTTGAAGAGTTATAAACATTTTCCACAGTGTTAGGTATAGTATATGTTATAAACATTTTGAAGAGTACTTAGAACTTGAAGAGTGCTTAGAACTTAGGCAGGCAAAGATGGGTGTCAATTAGAGGTTTAACGGAGATGATTAAAGTCCAGTCTGGACCATAAAGTAAAGGTGGGGATAAAAACCTTTATAGGTACAGATGTGTAGAGAGAGGACATCACAGGCACAGAACTTAAAATCTATGGGACAAAATATGGAAGCATCAAATTAGCTCACTTTTCCCCAGGACAGAGTCTTCATGTGATCAGATTACATCTGGGTTCTTTTTCTAGAGAGCCTTGTGTGACAGGCTAAAAGTTTGGACTTTTCTCAGGAGACATTAGAGAGACACTAAAAGTTTTTATAGAATTATATTGGGGACAATATAAAGTTGTGTTTTAGTAACGTTACTGTAGCACAGGTGAAGTACAGATTGGAAAGCTATAGTGACAGTCCAGGTCGAGGCACTTAAGACTTCACTATTTTAATTATCTTCACTATTTAAATTCCAGTAAGTGCTATAATTGCCAGGAAAATCTCTGGTTTTGCCTCATTATCATAGATTCATTAATTTCACCTTTTTATCCATCTTCCATATCTGATGATTTTTAGTCCTTTAATTCTGCCAAATTTTCAGTCTTCTCTTTAGCTCCGGTCCTTTCTTGACCTCCTCTGTTTTTCTGTGCTCTTTTTTTGTATGAACTTTTCCTGTTTTCTGTTCTGAATTTATTCAGAGTAGACCTGCACACTTCAGCTTCACAATAGGGAATTCCAATAAAATGATGATGCTGTGTGTCATTCATTTCCTAATGTTACTGATATATTCCATAATATTTGCTAAGCTTTAATGGTTATTAATGTTTTATGCTATCCTATTACATAAGCTCAATAAGATATTTCTGATTTTTTTTGGTATTATGACTAACCGGTGAGCATATTAAATTCAGTGTGGTTGTATTTGTGAGTGGAAGATAAGGATAGTAGCACTTGTAACCCTATAAGTTTCTTACCATTTTACTAAGTTTTCACTCAATTTTAATTAAATTTGAAAGTCTTTAAAATTAAGGTCAGAAACTTACATATTAGTTTGATCTTGGTGCTTTTCTTAAAATATCAAAATATTAGTGCTTATTTCTATCTGGATAAATTGTTTTTCTATTTAATTATCTATTTCTGCCATCTCTTGTAGTGACTTAGTTTCCAAAAATGGTGAATATTAAAATATATAAGGTGAAAATATATAAGAGATGAAGAATGAATAGAAAGAAATCTTGATTCTGGAATATGGCTATATTTACACAAACATAGTATGTTTCTGAAACCATTTAATCTATAATAACCTTCCTTTAAAAGCATCATTATAGCAGTTTCTTGAAAGTATCTTGAAATTATTTTTATGTTACTTAAAAAAAAGTTACTTTAGGCTTTAGAAAGTAGAAATTCTGAGTAATTAATGCTTAATGCAAATTTTACTGAAGGCAATAAGAAAGCATCAAGTAAAATTGACTTTTTAATTATAAATGAAATATTTTATTAATGATTCAGTCCTGCACTTCTGCTTGAACACTTCTACTTGAAAGTTTTTTCTTCCTTTTTTCCTCAGTGAAAGAGGACAATTGAACTTGGTTTTAACTCAAGAGTTCAAGAAGGGGTGAAAAAAATGAATAGAGGGAAGTCTTCATTCTGGAAAGGGACTCATTTTGAAGTTCAACTAGAACAGGCTGTTTTACAATTTTGAATAGAAAATGGTATCTTCATAATCGTCTTGATTATTTGATTTACAATGTAAAAAAGCATAATGTTTCTTACAGTCCATAAATAACCACTTTTTTCAAGCATGACAGATTAAGTGAAAACAAAGGGAGTGAACAAAAATGGGAGGGGGTCATGAATCTGTATCTGCCCTGAGGAAGAGGGCAGTACTTTTGGGGAGTGCAATTTACATGAGCATCTGGGTCTTTTGTCATGTTTTGGATGGATGACCTGAGTCTGATATATTGGTGAATAGCATTAACAAAGGTCTGGTTGTCAAAGGCTAGGAAGAAAAATGCAATTAGCCACAGCAATGAGGTGATGTCTATGTTTGGGGAAAAAGAACCAATACCTAAATGGCAATGGAAAACACTGGAATGATACCATTAGCAAAAGGCCAGATTTGTGTGTGTGTGTGTGTGTGTGTGTGTGTGTGTGTGTGTGTACCTATTATGTAGTCATCTTCACTCAGTGGGATATGGCAAAAAAACTCATTTCTTTGTCAATGTTTGACTTACGTAATGAGAACAAATATGTATCTGTTACTAAAGAAAAGACCTGGTGAGCTCATGAATTTGTAACTCATAACACACTAATTTCACCAACCTAACATTTGTAATTCTGTTTGTTTCTATTTAAAGAAAATTAGAATTAAATAAAGAGCATTGGAAGCTGAAAGAAGTTTGCTCTTTTTTCAGTCTCATTTTTTTTTTCCTATAAACCATGCTATCCAGCGTAGAGAACCATATCTAATCTCCCAATTAGGTCAGGCCCCAGGATAATCAATCTCCTTAACAGCAGATGCCTTGTTTTAGCAAATGAATGCTTGATTTCAAAAGAAGTTTTGTGTTGAGAGAAGACTGCAGTTGGCATGGGTGATTAGAACTCTTTTAAACCCTATAAAAAGCTTCTGTAGATTGTTTTATGCCCACACTTTGTGAACTGAAGTAAATGCTGTATATATTTATCTTCAAATGAACATGGTGGGGACTTAATACAGTCTGTGAGAACATCTATATGCATATAAATGGAACTATTTACAGTCTAAAATATTTATGTCCATTTGAATTAAACTATGCTTTTGATAAAATCTAAAATGAATTTATATATTTTGAGTAGGTGCTTTCATGTTTATTCAGTATGCTCCTTAATAACAATAACTTAATTATTACAGTAGCATTGTTTGAACTGAAAATATAATGACAAGTTCATATGATTCTCATATTTGTTGTTTGGATTACCTTTACATTAGTTTATAAGTGCGTTTCTTCCTATCTGATGCCTGTTCTGTTCATACTTGCAATTTGTGTTAATGGGCAGTGAGTGAGATAACTCTGAAACCAGGAAAAAAATATAAAATTAAATGTTATAAACAATGTATATTAAGTCAAAATAATAGATTGACTTTAATTTGCTCGAAACTCATTTGATCTAAGATAAATTGAAATAGAATGAAATAATTTTCAATATAGTATAACTTAAAACAAAAACCCTAAGCCTCAATAAATTATTTTAGATAATCGTTGTTCAGAATCTGATTGCTGGAACTTGTCAGTGATACCTGAATACATAAAACACTTCAGGAGGCTACATAAATACCTATTTCCTTTTTTAGGAGAGCAGATTACATTATCAAAAGCACCAAGTTGAAACATTTGCAAGGTAGGTGAGAAAAAAAGCATTCGTCAGCATATTTTGGATTTTATCATTTTGACTTTATTGCCTATGGTCAGTTCTGCCAGTTTTTGTCTCCTTCTAAAAATTGTTTCAATCTGCTGAATCTATGGAAATTTAATATTTTCCATAGTGAAGGCTGATAAGACATCTGAGGAAGAATTAAAAACAGATGATCTCTAATTTAAGAAACATTTGATGCTAATTACTTCTTACCTTTTCACACAACTTAAATATTGGTTAATATATAGGATTACATTACTTTTTAAGTGAGATTTTAAAGCTAAATTGATAAAGTAGAGATCCAGTGAGATAATTAGATGTTCATACAAGATTTGAAAAATACAGACATTCTTAGTCATACAAAAATACCAAAAAGCATTGTGATAATTCACTTTTTCTTATTCTAATTTGTTACAGCATTTTAATATGGTCAGTAGAATGGCTTCAGCATATTTACAATCTTAAAGTTTTTAACTAGAAAACAGTTTGATGTATAGATCTGTTACTCAGCTACATTTTAGATTTAAAACTTAATTTAATTTTATAGCTAATTTAATTTTATAGCAAATTTAATTGTATACCATGTAAGGCAGTTTACATTTGATTTAATAAAATTAACACAGGCTTTTATGATAGCTTTCTAACTCAGGTATCAGTGATTTTCAGAATGCAGAGATTTTCAAACTGAAATTTTTTTTTATCATGATGCTCTTGTGGCTAAGTTTATACTTGGGTTATTTCTTCTTTACACACACACACACACACACACACACATACACACACACCATAATATGAAAAAATAAAGTCTGAAAGAAAATATACAAATACATTACTATTTTTTGGACAGTGTATAGATTTGAGTGATCTGTAGAACCTTCTTTATTGTATTATACAGGCTTAAATTTTTAATGATTACTTTATAATTTGGTAGAGTATAGCTATTTTCATTTTCAAAAACATATATATGACAATCCCAGTATAGGTGATACATTGTTTTCACAAAAATTTTATAATAAATATTGACAATAATTTTTTCCTATCCTCTTGAATCTGTAAAAACCTGCCAGAGCAAATATCCCGTTCTTTCCTTGGCATTACTAATTTGTTCATGGTATTGATATAAACCACTCAGTGGAAGTTACAGTGTAATAACTGTAAACTGCAAGGGGTATGTTATGCTTAAAGGATCCCAGGAATGATCCAAGACAAACCACAGACATGGTAAACAGAAATTATACCTCTGCAGGATCTTAGGACTCCTCTACACTGTTAACAATTATTGAAGACCCTTGCAAAGAACTTTGTTTATGCAGGTTATGTTGGTATTTATCATATTAGAAATTGAAACAGAAAAATTTAAAAAATATTTACTAAGTCATTTAAAAACAATGAAAACATATTACATGTTAACATACGTAATATAGTTTTTCTGAAACAAAATAAACAGATATGTATGTATACATATATAGCAAGAAGAGTGGCACTGTTTTACATTTTTGTAAATGTCTTTAATATAAGGCTTAATAGAAGACAGCTGAATTCTCTTACCTGCTTCTGCATTCAATTGGATGCAATATGGTATTTTGTTTAAAGTAAAATCTGTCTTTACACAAATATGTAATTATAGAAGGAAGGAGTATTTTAATAACTTTTTCAGTTGATTGTGGATATTCTTTAATATTACAGTGAATCTCAACAAATGATAGTCTGTTACAGATTAGTTGCATTGTGAAATCTGAAACCATATAAATCAACTTTTCAGACTTTTGAACCTAGCCTGTTTCTTAAGGAAGATTTCTGAAAGGTGTCTAACTTTTGCTTTAAAAAAATAAATTGTAATATTTAAATCATAATAAGACAATCTCAAGCACATTCTGAAGGATATTTTAAGTTTACTTTTCATCAAAGTTACTTTATAAAATATTCAAGCACTGCTTAAGTCTCTGATCCTGATTTCTTAATGTTCAGATTAATTGAATTTAAAGTTTATTATTTATTAGATGTTCTAGCTCTTAAAGTCTTTGCTTTGTGACTTTCTGGAGGTAAGTTTTTGTATATTAATTAAGCAGATGTAAACAGCATAGGAAAAAATAAAGGTTTGATTAGTGATTTTTTGGCATGGTGCTCCACTATTCTAGATTTCTGTTAAGTACTAAAGAAAGTAATTTCCAAACAAAACCTTTGCTTGAGCTTGAGAACCGAAATACTGATTTCAAAAAAAAAAAAATTTTTTTTGTTTCAGTGGTAACGGTTTATTACCAGAAACTAAAGCCAAAATACACATTTTATTTTATGACACTCAAATAGTATGTCAGACATTGTTAAAAATAATTTAGAATGTTCTCACGTATTGCTTTTGATGATGTTTCCTTTCTTTAGTAAACATTTGTACAAAGTGTTGCAACAATTAACTGATTATAAGAACTCTGTAAAAATGCCTTTTCTTTCAAAATTGAGGTCTGGTTATTTCCTCTACCAGACCTCTTTTTTGAATGACAAAAACAATGATGTCATTCTTTACTCATAGGTCAAATAGCAGTACTAGAGGCTGTGGCTATCTAGTACATTCAACATCCCAAGGAAACCATCCTTTGCCTTCTGCTACTGTCCCAGAAGAGATCAGGTTCCCCTATTGTGCATTCTCATCTCTGCCACATTGGATTTCCCCTTGTTGCACTCAGTTTGGTTTATAATTATTTATTTGCACAATCAACTGACTAATGTCTGCCTCCCTCATTACATGTAAACTCTAAGAAGGAAGGGTTTGAGCCTGCTCTTTTCACCATCATATATCCAGGACCTAGGACAGTATTTGACACATAATAGGAACTCTGTAATAGTTGCTGAATATCTGAATATAAATGAATACCACTGAGCATTTGATGGACTTTAGATTCTCCAGAATATTTCTCTGCACCTTTTATGAGTTTCTTCATCCTTCTTGAAACTGGCTACTCTGATAAATCTCAGTTCTTGTTGTGTTTTTTCTCACCTCCTTGACTACTTCATTCTTGCCTTCTTTCATGTTTTTTTTTTTTTTTTTTGCTTTAATTTCCAGTTCTTTAAGGAAAGCATGAAGTTCTGTCTTGCCCTTTACATTTATTTTTTACAAACTATCTTTCAATTAGTCATAACCTTTGTGATTCTCAAGTTGAAATCTTGAATGTCTGTCTTTCCCTCAAACTGTGGCTCTGAATCTTTGAGGTATTACCTATATACTTCGACCAGATGTCCATCCTATTAAACTGAATAGGTCCGTGACTAAATTTGTCATTTCCCCTACTAAACCAATAATCTCCTGTGCTTTCCTGTGTGTCCCAGCAGAATTTCTGCTCTTCCTACTTTTGTGTTCCTTTATATTTGCTTTCCCTGAGTCCTATCATGTCTCTCACTCAGGGTCCATGTCTTCATCCCAGTCACATTAGCTCACACCGTGGCTATCTTGTTTCATTTCTCTCCTGTTGTGGTGGCTTTTACACTGCCCCTCTATATTCTGGCCCTCTTGGCTTTAATCCATCATATGCACAGATGGGAGAGTAACCTTTCTCAATCATTTTTTTAATCACACAATTCTCTTTAAAACTTTGTCAATGGATAATTTGAATATTACTTGGATAATTGATGGTATTAAGGAATTATTGCTAATGTTTTCAGGTTTGAAAGTGGTATTGGGCTGGGTGCGGTGGCTCATGCCTGTAATCCCAAGGCAGGTGGATCACTTGAGGTCAGGAGTTTGAGATCATCCTGGCTAACATGGTGAAACCCTGTCTCTACTAAATATACAAAATTAGCTGGGCGTGGTGGCGCATGCCTGTAATCCCAGCTACTTGGGAGGCTGAGGCAGGAGAATTGATTGAACCCGGGAGGCAGAGGTTGCAGTGAGCTGGCATCTTTCCACTACGCTCCAGCCTGGGTGACAGAGTGAGTTTGACTCCATCTCCAAAAAAAAAAAAAAAAACCCAAACAAGAAAGTGGTATTGTATTTAAGAAGAGGTCCTTATTTTTATATATACATACTGAAATATTTATGAAAAATTGATATAAGTCTGGAATTTGATTCAAGTAATATGGAATGGGAGAATACAGATAGGAGTATAGATAAGGTGAGATCGGCCAGAATTGTTGTTTATTGGGACTAGATGATGGGTGCATGGAAGTTCGCTATACTTTTCTTTACAATCTCACACATTTACATTTGAAATTCTGCATAATAAAAAATAAGTCAATCATTTATTTCTTTCAGTGCTTATAAAATAGAATCCAGGCTCTTTATTTAGGAATTCAGAGACACAAACCAATCCTAGTCTGTGTTTCCAATGTCATTGGTCAATGTCACCTACATATATCCTCTGCTGATGTGACAGACCAGCAGAGTCTGTTGGTATGTGTGACCATCTTTCTCCAGTAGTCTGCATTCCTATACACTTCTTACCACATGTACATTGACTGCAGGATTGCTGTAAGTGTTATAAATACCACCGGTAATAGCTCTCATCCAATGACAAATTCCACAACTTTTTTCTCCCTTGAGTGGGTCCCCCAGAGGTCTCTAGTGGAATTGAATCCTAGTTACACACACTGATAAATAATCTTTACCACAGCCTGTGTTGCCTTTCCTTCTTTCCTTGTCTTTTCTTTTCTACTGTTCGTTCCAGGGTCCATTTACATCAAGTCTTAATATTAAAGTCTGCTTTTTGGGCAATTCCAATCTCACTCAGCTGCAAAATGATTCCATTCCTGACTCTTTATTCAAGTCAGTTTCTTGGCAGTTATATTAGTCTGTTTTCATGCTGCTGATAAAGACATACCTGATACTGAGAAGAAAAAGAGTTTTTAATGGACTCACAGTTCCACGTGGCTGGGAGCCCTTACAATAATGGCAGAAGTCAAGAAGGAGCAAGTCATGTCTTACATGGATGGCAGCAGGCAAAAAGAGAGCTTGTGCAGGGAAATTCCCCCGATAGAACCATCAGATCTCATGAGACTTATTCACTTTCACGAAAACAGCATGGGAAAGACCTGCCCCCATGATTCAATTACCTCCCACTGGTATCTCCCACAACACTTGGGAATTCAAGATGAGATTTGGGTGGGGACACAGCCAAACCATATCAGCAATGTGTACTTTCTGTGTCTCTTTCTTCTCTGCCTTCTCTTAAATTTTAAAACAATGCCAATTGTAGAAAATTATAGAGAAAACAAAAACCTTCTGTGATCATAAGACTCCAGAGATAAACCTTTTCTTTAGTCTTTGCGTGTGTGTGTGTGTGTGTGTGTGTGTGTTTGTGACTGCAGTCATCTGACTACTTGATAGGGACCAGGGGTTTCACTTCCAAGATGGCTCACTCATGTGGTTGTTACTGGGACCTGTTGGATCCTCACTGGCTTTGACGGGTTTCAGTTCCTTGCCACATTAGACTTTTTTCAGGACACCCTGATTATTCCTACAAGATGGCAACTGGCTTCCATCCAGGGAAGTGATTCAAGAGAAAGCAAAGAGAATATAACAGTGCCTTTTCTGACCTAGCCTTCAAAGTGGCATATCATTACTTTTGCTATATTCTATTGGTCACACCAACCAACTCATATGCAGTGTGGAAGGGGAACATACAAAGGTGTGAATATCACAAAACAGGGATCATTGGGGTGTGTTTGAGGCTGACTCGCACAGCTGATTCATAGTGCAGAGCTACTCTGGGGGTTTTTGAAGACGTTCCCTTAGGGCATATTAAAATCAATATCCCTGACTGAAGACACTACTTTTTAAATGTGCCAGGACTTGAATAGTAGACTATACCACCAGTGTTTGACTTTCTATTTTCCTATAATCCTTTTAGGAAGGTCAGTTGAATTTTTAATGAAGTAACTTGCTTATTTTGTTTCTTTTTTTATCTCATGCAGAGATAGTGCTGTTTGCTGAATCTGAGTTTTTGTCTTTGTTTGAAGCCCAGACATGTGGTTTTCTAACATTCTTTTCTAGATTCTGTTCTGTCAGTCTTCTCATAATAAAAGATATAAAAGCGTTCTAGGCTGACCAAAGGTATCATACAAATCCTATTCTACTTCATCATCCAGACAGAACCAGACTAAGTCTATCTTTTTTTTCATGGCACCATTTTAGTAGCAGCAGCAATAGAAGTAATAGTAGCTGTAGTGTAGTAGTAGTCATAGCAACATAATAGCTAATATTTATATGGTTTTAGAATGTCTTACCTTCCCTGTACTTTCTTAGAATTCTAATTTCATAAATATTGTGGATCTCTTCCTCAGGACACAGATAATAACTGAGTCCCACTTATAGTAGCTGTGTTACCGTGTAACTCACTTAATGGTACTTGAAATGTCTTACTTACAGTGGTCTTTCTTATAGTGCCCTAGTACCTATTTCCAGTCTTTCTGAATACAATCTATAGAGCACTGATAGGTATACTAAGAGCACATTTCTCCATTGTTTTCTGCATCTTGATTCCTTAGGTAGTTATTTCAGTCTGCTCTTAAATATATTGCCACTCTTTATTAGATGTCTTTGGGCATAAATCTCACTGTCTGATCTGATAATGCTGATAAACCATCACTGCTTTTATCTAATAAACTCATTAAGAGTAGTAGCTGTTATACTTGGGTGCATCTCTTTTTTGCCTTTTATATCTATCTAGCCTGGCCTCTGATCATTTAATTTCCCTTTTCACCTATATCTCATCTGTTTTTTAAGAGCTCAACCTTTCTTCTAGTACTCTCTGTTTTATGATACTGTCTTCCTTTCTTTGTTATTATTCTCAAACTGCTCCTGTTCTGCTGATAAGACTCTAGCAAAATTTTCAAATCTCTCCCTTTCCTTCTTAATTTCTAGAGCATACCTGATGTCTAGACTCAGAATAGTCTAGGAACAATGCTGTTAAATTGCTTTCTTACACATTAGGATGCCTTATTTTCAAAGTTGTTTCTCTACTTTAAAAAAATGATATATTCTCTTTATAATAAGAGCCTTCTCCATTTTTATTTTCTCATTGTTAAAATATATCACCATTCTCTTGGTGAAATAAAAGTTTAGGTCCTTAATATCAAAAACTATCATGAGAATTTGTGTGTCAAAGACAACTTGTGATATGGTGATGAGGGGGTAGCTCTTGAAGCCATAGACAAAGCTACATGATTCCAGAAGTGACCCCTTTCACACATTCTTCTTTGGCTGTGAATATGGTTTAAAACAGAATAAGAAGAAAAATGATTTGGAATAACTCATCTACCGCTGCTTATCAAGGGCCTACATTAAGAATGTAAAGCTAGAACTCTACACGTTAGTACTGTCGACCTTCTGGAGCTCTGTTACCTTTGGATTTTTTTTTCAAGTTCTGAAAATATTTTTTATTAATTTGTCCAGTTATTTTATTTTCATTAAATCAAATTATTTTAGAGCTAATGTAAGCTTAGCTTACATTCTAATTAAGGTTATATTATAACACTAATTTTAATGTCAACATTGAAAATTAAACATTAAAATAACATTAATACAGAAATTAAAATAAAAATATGACAATATGTACAAGAGGGTTAGCAGGAAAAACTTGGTAAAGAATTAATTCAAATACTGTACTTTCTTTTTCAATACCCATTAGTAAAAAATGGCAGTAAAAATATTCTGATTCATAATTGAATATAATGAGGAGTTCCTAATGGGGAATGCGCCTTTTTCTAAATGTCCCATTGTGATAACTTTAGACCCTCAGCATTCTTCTTCAGGTTCGGTAGTTCATTTTCCTGCCTTCTTTTCTCTAGTTTGAAGGTTCATTTGTTAGCTTTCTTCTCCATTCTCTTGTGCTCTTTTACAGCTTGCTTTCTTTCTCTTTTATTTTCTTTGCTTTCATTTTTAGAATGTGGGTTGATACCCTTTGCAGATCCCTGCCATTAATCATCTGCACATATTCAATTTGATTTGCATTGAGTTCTTTCTTTGGTAAGCCATTGAGAGATATTCCTGTTTCTGATTTTTGGATTTGTTGGGCTTTGGTTGATGCTGGATAGACTAAAGATGGTTATATAAATGTGAGCATGCACGGCAAATGGATTCTTCCTCAATTTGCTTTTGCTTCTTTTAGAACTATAGGAATTATTTCTACCTCCCCCAACTCATCAATCTCATTTACTGGCAGACAATTTTATCCTCAGAGGCTTAAAGAGTATTCAGCTTTACACAATTTGCTGCCTTCTCTTTGTATCAGTCATTCAAAACTTTGTGTAAACGATTGCTTAAGTAACTCAGGTCCACTCTGTCTATGTGAATGAAACCCTCCAATTTGTCATCATCCAGAGCTACAATCTTAAAATCATCATATTGTTCATAAAAGCTCTCAAACTTCTCTTTTTATAGGGTCAGCTACTCTTTTCTTTTTAGGACTCAGGAAGTTATACTCTATGAAATGATAACACATTTCCTCTTCCTTAAAAAAGTGGCTTTCTATGACTTTGTGAGATTTTCCCAGGCAGACAAATAATCTTCATCTGAAAATGGGCTTTGAAAATCAGTCATTATTCCTTGCTTTCACTTTTTTTTCTCATCCATAATCCATTAACTATCTAATATCTTTCTCAAACTTTGATGTAAACATTGATTAAGGCAAATTAATTTCAGGGCCTGGAATTACAAAATTCCTTCTTTCTCATCTCTTTTCCTGCATGTACTGATGTGTTTTTGGGAATAAGGGGAATAAGCACTGAGGGCCCAGATGGTTCTTTCAGATGCTTTAGGTAGTCACAACCATCATCAAAAACACTTCATAACTTCCTCTGTTTTACTCACCTTGTTTATCATTTTTTTTAATGTGTGGACAACACAACTCCTCTGGGATACATTGGTATCTGCTACTGAAAATCTCTTTGACATGAGTGGACCATGTGAAAAGACACAGTTTTC
Source organism: Pan paniscus (assembly GCF_029289425.2). NCBI lineage: Eukaryota > Metazoa > Chordata > Mammalia > Primates > Hominidae > Pan > Pan paniscus. The sequence goes on from NC_073252.2 coordinate 117,870,026, forward strand.
TCGTCTATAAAGGTCCCCCTCCCCAAACTCATTCTGCAACTGTGTAGGGCTTCCCCCAAAACAGCAACTATATACCTTAGTGTCCCAGACAGAGCAGGTAACATTACATCCCAGGAGTGTACAAGGACCAGTTAATAGCCACATCTTAAGGCCTTGCCACAGTGCTGCCTTTGGATTTTGTATCACAAACCTGAAGTCTTGGCTCAGAGACACAATGAAAGCTGCAAATATTCCACCCAGCAATGCCTGAAAACACCCACTCTCTGTCTCAGCCACACCCGCAAGGTCAACCAAAGCAACCCAAAGTCTTAAATTATCTGCCAGATTCTGTGCCTCACTCAGGGTTGAAAGCCCACATAGATTATCACCTAAAGCCCTCAGCCCTGCATTAAAATACTGTAATTTCCTATGCGATTTTGCCCCCCAAAACCTACCCACGTGGTCCATTTCTTATTTATTACTCAAGACTCCTTGTATATCTACCAAGATTTTGGAGTTTAGTGGGGATCTATCCCTTTTTTCCCCATCTTAAACCTTGAACCAATCCAGAGACAGATGCAGGATTTCAACAGAAGAAAATAATATTTTAATATAGCACTTTTATTAAAGATAAAGTTGATTTCTAGAGTTGGAGTATTCCAGACATAGACTTATTTATTTATTTTATTTTATTTTATTTTATTTTATTTTATTTTGAGATGGAATCTCGCTCTGTAACCCAGGCTGGAGTGCAGTGGTGCGATCTTGGCTCACTGCAACCTCCATCTCCCAGGTTCAAGCGATTCTCCTGCCTCAGCCTCCTGAGTAGCCGGGATTGCAGGCGCACGCCACCATGCCCGGATAAATTTTTTAATTTTAGTGGAGACGGTGTTTCACCATATTGGTCAGGCTGGTCTCAAACTCCTGACCCTGTGATCTGCCCGCCTTGGCCTCCCCAAGTGCTGGGATTACAGGACTGACCCACCACACCCGGCTGACCTTTTTAAATTGAACTCTGAGCCTCTGGATTCCTTGTCTTCATTCAGTGGTATTTCTACCTTAACTCAAAAATATGTCTTCTTTTTTTTATAATATAAGCCTCCACTAGGAGTTATTTGTTCCTTAATAAACCTACTCCCTTCACCTGGGTGAAATGACAGTTTATATTTCTTAAGACCAGTGGCCAAATAGGCATACAGGCATACACCCTCATTTAGACAGGTCTGCATACCTAAACGCTAGTACAGCTGGGCAAGCACAAGTCTTTCTCTTGGGAGGGTTCTCTTACTCCAGGACAGAGAGCTGACCCCAGTGCAAGCCTCCCAAGGTCAGGGTGCCACTGAAAGAGAAATGGCCTATATTGAAGAGGCAAGTTCATTTTCTCAGACTTTCCAATAAGGTAAGTCACTCCCTTTTGGTTGGGACCAAAGCCAGAGAGGTTACCCAAGTGGATGTACTTCCTCATGAAAACCTGATGCAAGTAAACAGAGCTCCCCTCCCAGTGGATATATATCTCTAATATAATATATCTGTTAATAAGTGAAAGGCAATTTTAGCCCCCAAATCCCAAGTACGATATATGTAGCACAGAGGCATGTCACTCAGAGGATGAAACAATCCTCAGGGAAAGTCCGAGGAGAACATCTAGTGTCGTCCCTGAACTAAAAATGGTAACTGATACGGGTACATAGATAACCTACTAGTCAGTGAAGAGGTTCAAATTTAGATAGCAGAAGGCTTGGTTAGAAAGATCAAATGAAATTTCCTGCAATTTGACTTTTGTTTCTTCTCCCAGTTTGAATTACACAAAAAGAAATAGGAGCAGTCAGTTGAAGGAGTCAGTCATCCTTCATACCACTAAAGAGTGTTTCTGCCAAATTACATGGAATCTACATGTAGTTTTGAGGATATATTTTCATTTCTTTTGTGATTCATTGACATATTTCCCTTATATTTTAAAATATTTTATAGAGATTGTAATTTGAAGATTAGAGCACATAACAGAAATAATCTTTGATTAGATTTGCAAGCAAATATTGCTATTTAAAATATAATTTAGTTAATAAGAAAATGTTTATTTACATTTTTCAATACTTGACTATAATATTCGAAGTGATTATTACATAGAAGGTAGAGGGAAATTATATTACCATAAATACAGTCAGTACATTAAGAACAAAAAATTAATATTATAGAATTCCAGTACTAATTTGGGTTATACAAGATAATAAACATTATTCCTCACTGGACTAAATAGATTACACATTATCATATTAATATATGATTTTATTGTCAGAAGATAATTCAAAAAGAAAAATCATTATTTTTAATAATTAAGAATCTGAAAATCTTTTGTGTCTCATACTTTTTACTCCCCTCTTTAAATGTTTATTGATTTTATATTGTCTCCAGAATTTAATCAAAATTCCACAGTAAAAAATTACTGTGCTGGCCAGGTGCGGTGGCTCACGCCTGTAATCCCAGCACTTTGGGAGGCCGAGGCAGGTGGATCACGAGTTCAAGAGATTGAGACCATCCTGGCCAGCATGGTGAAACCCCGTCTCTACTAAAAATACAAAAATTAGCAGGGTGTGGTGGCACGCGCCTGTAGTCCCAGCTACTCGGGAGGCTGAGGTAGGAGAATGGCTTGAACCCAGGAGGCAGAGGTTGCAGTGAGCTGAGATTGCGCCACTGCACTCCAGCCTGGCGACAGAGCAAGATTCCGTCTAAAAAAAAAAAAAATATCGTGCTATTTGTTTCCTTTTTGTACCATATTTGTTCCCGGTTTCTTCCCTCCCATTTTTTGCCTTCTTATGGTTAATTATATACTTAAAAAGATTCAACTTTTCTCCTTAGTTGGCTTATTAGTTTTAATTATTTGCTGTATTTAGTGGTTATTTTAGAGTTCACACTATATAGTGTATATCTTTAACTTATTACAGTCTACCCCTAAGTGATAGTCTAGAGCTTTACATATGTTTTCAAGTTCACTAATCTTTTTCTATTTGTTGATGTGTCGTCTATTATCTCATCCTATGTATTTGCCCTCTTTGATGTTGTAATTTTAACCTCTAGAAGTTTCATTTGGGTCATTTTGTCTATATCCTTTTTTTTTTTTTTTTTTTTTTTTTTTTTTGCGATGGAGTCTTGTGCTGTTACCCAGGCTGGAGTGCAATGGTGCAATCTCTGCTCACTGCAACCTCCGCCTCCCAGGTTCAAGTGATTCTCCTGTCTCAGCCTCCTGAGTAGGTGGAATTACAGGCACCTGCCACCACTACCCTGCTAATTTTTTTTTTTTTTTTGTATTTTTAGTAGAGATGGGGTTTCACTATGTTGGCCAGGCTGGTCTTGAACTCTTGACCTCATGATCTGCCCACCTCGGCCTCCAGAAGTGCTGGGATTACAGGTGTAAGCCACCACGCCTGGCCTCTATATCTTTACTTAACATGTTCAATCTTTTCTTAACTGCTTCAACAAATGGAATACAGTTATAAGAACCATATTATGTTTTATGTATTTTAGGTTTAATATCTTTGACTACCAATTCTATTATCTGTGTCATTTCTGTGTCAATTTTGATTGATTTATTTTTTCCTCATTATAGATTATATTTCCCTGCTTCTTTGTATTCCTGATCATATTTTAACATGAGACATTGTGAATTTCACTTGGGTGCATTATATTTTTGTAGTCTTTAAAATATTTTTAAGCTTTGTTTTTGGACAGGGTGAATTGGGAACTACTTGATTCTTTGTGGGTCTTGCTTTTAAGTTTTGTTAGCAGAACTAGGGCTGCATTTAATCTAGAGTTAAGTTTCCGCCAATACTGAAGCAAGACCCTTGTTCTTTGACTGTGACCCTTGATTATGAGGTCTTACCCTCCGGCTGTTGAGTTAGGCATTATTTCTGATGCTGTTTGGCCCCTGGATACTGTTTTCTCTAATATTTTCATGTGATTCTTTACCTGGCCTCGGGTAGTTTCCTCATATGTATGCGCTGATTAGTACTTGACTGAATGCTCACTGAGCCTTCTGCCTATTTCAACATTTTTCTCTTTGTAAAACTTTTTCCCTTCCAGTACCCTGTGATGTGAAGTCTAGCCACCTCTACTTCTATGGACTGTCAGCTCTGCCTCCTCAACTCAGGGAGATGTCTGGGTTCTGGGCTCTGTCTGGGTTTTCTTTCCTTGTGCCATACCCTAGAAACTTTCTTCAGACAGTAAGCTGGGTAATCAAAAGACTCGCCTCTAGTTTTTGCCATCTTTCAGGAATCACTGTCCTTCACTGCCTGATATTTATTGTTTTGAGTGTTATCGTTTCATGTATTTTGTCTTTTTTTCATTTTTTTTCAAGACGGAATATAAATCTAGCCCCTATTATTAAGTCTTGAATGGTAGTGGAAGTCCCATTGATCAATTTTCAAGTATTGCACAAAGCTTATATTCCAGTATAAACCCCACTTGGTCATGATATGTTGTTCTTTTTATATATTGCTGGATTGATTTCGTTAAGAGTTTGTTGAAAGTTTTTGTGTCTGTGTTCATATAGGATATTGGTCTGTTCCTTTCTTGTAATGCCTTATCTGGTTTTGGTGTCAGGGTAATACTACCTTCATAAAAAGAATTGAGAAGTGTTTTCTCCTCTTCTAGTTTCTGGAACAAGCTGTATAGAATTTATATTATTTTTTATTAACGGTTGGGTAAATATTACCAGTGATAATATCTGGAACTACAGTTAACTTTAGTTTTTTTAATGACAAAATCAATTTCTTTAATAGATATAAGACTATTCAGGTCATCTTTTTCCTTTTTTGATTTGATATTTTGCTTCTTCTAAAGAATTAGTCAATTTTGTCTAAATTGCCAAGACTGTTTCTATGGAGTGCTGAAGGCAAAAGCCAGACCAAAGGAATTTAAGAGGTTTTTTGTAGAGTTTTGGTACAAAGGGTAGGACATAATGTGGTAATATCTGGAAAGAAGTGAGTTTAAGAGAAACCTTTAGATTTTTTAAATATACGGGAAATAAGATAATATATGATGATGAGAACATCCCAGTAGAAAATTTTGGTTGCTTCATGCTTAATTGTTAGGGTCAGTGTGCAATCAAATTGGATAAGAGGTATACAAACAGGCTTTAAATCACAGGGCGGCATGCAAAAGAGAGTTTTAATTTTAATTTAGTGCACATTTTTCTTGATCTTTCATCCTTGCATCCTAGACCAAGGCAGATTACTGAGTTTCACTCAGGCAAGAACTCTTCTACCAGCTTATAAAAACAAATGGCCAGGTAATGGTTAATCTTCAGGTTTAATCCAAAATGAGAATTATCATAGTTAAAAGGGGAGTTTTAATATTCATTATCATTGTCCACTTTTTCGCCACTTACTCTCCCATTTTGTCTCAAAAATGGGAAATGAAAAATTATACTGATAATTTTTACTCAATTGTGAAAATAGCCACTGAATGGACGTAACAAGATACTCTAATGCCCTTAAAAGAGGAGGGAAGGTGTTAACAGCTGATATGTAAACAGTTATGCAGCGCAGACAGGACGAGAGATGAGCCCTACTGGCTCAGATCAGTAAGTTTTCTTGGGCTTAGAACCAGCCATCATGCACAGAGCTGGGACAAGAGCGATCTAGGTGAAGCTTACTACAAATGCAAAATCCAGAGAGGGAAAAGAGCTTAATGTCATTCAGTGTACAGTGTGACAGAATGCAGTGATGGGGCCATGTGTTACAGGATGAGCTCCTCAGATGTGGTCGGGTCTGAATTATTAGGGACTTGTGGGCTGTGGTTAAAAATTAGATTTTATTCTGTGTGATGCTAAATAGATAAAGAATTTCTACTTTAAAAAGATGACGTAGGCTGCTGCATAAAAGATGGATTGTAGCAAGCAAGAGTGGATGCTGATAGCAGGCTATTGTGGTAATTCTGAAGATGATGGTATTGTGAACTAGGGTGGAGACAAAGTGAAATAAGTAGATTGGAGTGTATTTTGGAAGTAGAACTCAAATTTTGAAATCAGATTTGGGCTAGCATTTATCTGCAAACTACTTATATGACTTTGGACATTTTTGAAAACCTTTCCTACCTTGTTTCTCATTTGCAGAATGAGGATTATGGGAAGATTAAAATAACACATAAAATATAAGTTTTGTCCCATGATGTCTGGCATGTATTAAGCACTCAGTAAATAGTAGCTATCATTCTTTTCATGTTATTGTAGCCCCAAACTGATCTCCGTATGGTCCATTTCTCTCTCTACACCATACACTATTGTTGCATTGCCACCAGAACTATCTTTGTAAGTCACAGATTATATCACTTCTTTGCTTAAGAAACCACTTAATTTCTTCTGATCATTATAAACTTCATGGCATATAGAAAAGATATCCATCCATCTGTCTTTGCATCTTCACTTCTCACATCATTCTTCTCCCATCTACTGTATGCACTGGAGTAATGCTTCTCAAACTTTAATGTGCCTGCAGCTCACCAGGGCATCTTGTTAAAATGCAGACTCTGATTCAAAAGATCTGGGTGAGGCCTGAGGTTCTGCATTTCTAACAAGCTCCTACAGATGTTTCTGCTCTCTGGACCACACTTAGAGAAGTAGCACTAAGTACTTAAAGTTCCTGCAAGGTTATTTTGTGTCCCTATAACTTTTACTCTTCTAATTAATCTGATCTCACTGTCTGGTATGGCCTTTCCTCATTTCTCTACTTAATGAAATCATTCTCATCTTTCAAGACCTATCTAACTCAAAGGTCATTTTCTCTATGAAATTTTCTTCAAACACACATTTGATTCACCACTGAAGCTTCCCAAATGTTTGCTTTCTCCCTTCCTCATAGTATTTGATAAATAGCTTTTATTACAGTGTGTGTCATTTTGTACTGCTGCTAACTTTTAGATTGTTGGTCTTCCTTGGAGGACAGTGCTCCTTGAGGTCAAGTTTTGTGTCTTTGTTTTTTTCAGCAAGTTGCACAGCTCCTTACACAAATAAATAAATGAATAAATAATGCTGTGTTGTGTATCTCTGAAAATGGTGAATCACTCGGTACAGCAAATGTTACTTCAGCAAATAAAAACTTGTGGGGTTTTTCAGCTTAAATTATTGATTTGGCATTTTTTTAATATAAAGCACTCCTTAAATTCTCTTCAGTCATTGTAGCTGGTCATCTACATCAATTTTACATTCATTAGCAAGTCAACGTATTGTTTATTAACTCTTAACAGAGTCATATTTCTTTTCCGAGTCAGAAAGCCTCAGGCTTTTCTTAGCTAATACAAAGCTAAAATTTATAAAGATTATACACACTGTGACTAATCATTTCTTTTAACAGTGCTCCCGGAGAGTAACATAGTTAAAGAATGTTTGCCTGAAGCTTTTAAGAAATGAGGGATAAAATGGAAATATAACTGTTTTTTTTTAACATTTAAAGAATGTAAAAAGAAGAATAGGTATGCTACTTAATTTATATTGTAATATTTATAGCCACATTTTTAAGTTCATGCTTTTTAAAAATTATATTTATTTTACAGAGTAATTTATGAATCACATTGGACCAAAAGTTTCTTCAGGGGATCCATGTGCAGTTAACTTCTATTTCATAAGAATCCTTTAGCTTTTATTAAATTTTCTCAGGGAGAGAAATTATGTTTGTTTCCTCTTTCTCAACCCTCCCAGTTCCCAACCAGGGAAAATCTCTTTGAAGTCAATTAGAACTCCTTGCTTACATTGTAACATAAAGTGAGTAGTGCTTTCCCTAAAATGGAGAAGCTAGAGATATGACTGTCTATCAGCAGGCGGGATGGCTTTGTTCTCAGGCTGATGAATTGTGCTTTTCCATACGCAGAACTCTTGGTGTTGCTGATTTCAGTTAAGTAGACTTCCAAATTTTAATTTACATAGCATTAACACGTTTCCCTGAGAAGTGACAGTTTTATGGAGACATTTCCTTGTCTCCTCTCATGAAACTAAAAAAAAAAAATCCACAGAGCATTCATTTACACTTCTAAAAGTGATAGGCTTTGTTTTGATGCCACTTTCATTGCACTGCTTCTGATCTTCTATTTCTAATTAAAATGGGAATTTAGGGTAATATAAACAATACTCTGGCTATACTAGAAGCTATTTTTTTGGTCTGATAATAAAGGAGATAAGGCTATTGGACAAAGGCTAAGGATATGCTCTTTATGTCTTGGCTTTCAAGAGGCCTTAGAGTCTACTGTGAGTGCCTTCCCTTGTGGACCTTCTTCAAGTTTAGCTTCTATTACCCTTCATTCAGTCCTACTTCAGCCCAGAGAGGGTACCCTAAAATCAATCACTTTGGAGGGAAGTGGGAATTTAAATTGGGTCTTGTAATGGGAATATGATTTTAGTATGGGGAGGGGAGTTAGTTGATTATGCTTAGTTAAGAAATAATTGTTAGTGGGAGCTCAAATATAGAGAGAATGTTAGGAATATTCTGGGGACAGCTCAGTGATCAGTTTTGTTGAATAGTAATAGATAATTGAAAAGGAAGCCTGTGACCGGATTGTTGAGAAACTTCAATTTGGATCAAGTCATTTGGACTTTACTTATTCAGTATATATTTTAAGTTATTGAAGGACTTTTTAAAATGGCATGGATGATAGCCTTGTTAAATTTGGATGGGCAGAGGTATGTGACATCCTGGGACAATAGGGATAGCAAGTGAGGAAAGGGAAGAAAATTCTACAGCTAAAATGGAGCCGTGGAATTCTGGCCTACATGTATAGTTTGGTCCATGAGAAGCTCACAAACTCATGTAATAAATAGGCAATTATAGTAGCAGGAATCATTCTTCCTGCTGGGGAATAGCAATAAAAATATGTAGCAATCATGGAAGTCAGAGGGCAGGGTCACAGTGCACATCACAAAGTCTTCCCATTTAGTAGGTCCCTTGCCACTGGGGGACAAGTTGAGTGTACAATAATCAGGTAAAGAAAAGGGCTTATCATGATAGAGAAAGAGGACTAGGAACCCCTAGTTACTTATGGAGGTTCAGGGCAGGATCTCAGTTCTATAGTTTGTGTATGGGATAGAGTGGGATAAACCGAATGTGGCAGAAACCTGGTAACATGGCAGAAAGTAAAGAGGGAGGCTAGAGCCAGAAGCTCAGTCCGATGGTTTAGGACAACAGGATATGGCTATATGATCACCCCAAGCTTATACCTAGTTCACTGGACCCTAGGTATGTTGGTGATGAAAGAGGCTGTAGGCTTCAGGTAATGATAGTCCAGCTGTAAGTGCTGGATCATCAGACCTGGAGAGGCCAATCTGATAGTGGCAGTGAGGTTGTAAACTACTATGGGGTGGAACCTGCAGTAGTTGATTCAGCTTAGGGGAAGAAGCATGGAAAATGAAGCAGGGTATAGCAGATGTTTCATAAGTGTCTCTTTCCTCTTGAAAACTCTCCAGTGTTCTTTATGATAATGTTCTAATGCAGTGGCCTACTATGCAAGTCCCTACACAATATTAATCAAATGGCTCTGTAATTTATTATCTTTTACAGTTCTCTACATGGACTTACTCTTGTAAGCAACTTATTTATACACTATTCTCGTGCACCTTATGCTTTCCATTTTCCATTCTTTTTCTAAAAAATTGTCTTTTCCTGGATCACCCTTTCTTAATTCTTTCTACTTATCAAAATTCTATAAGATCCAGGGCAGCCATTCATATCCCCCTTGTTTATTTCAGCACAAAGTAACCTTTTTCTAACACCAAACCTCTTCTTATCCATTTAATATTTGCTTACCCTACCTTCCTGTGAGAATTTTTCATCTGCATTTTTCAATGTAACAGGTTTATTTAGAATCTACTCAGGCACTTAGAAAGGTGCTAGGGAAGAGTATTTTTTTTTTGTAATAAGCTCCAACCTCTATATTTCCTAAGTTACAAAATATACTATACATTTTATTGGGTGAATTAGACTGCTCATGCTGCCAACAAAATACCATATACTGGGAGTCTTAAGCAATACAAATATATTTCTTACAGTTATAGAGGCTTGGTAGTCCAAGATCAAGGTGACAGATAATTCAGTTCCTGGTGAAGGCCCTCTTTCTGCCTGAAGATGGGCCATCTTCTTGCTGTGTCTTCCCATGGCAAAGAAAACTCTCTGGTGTCTCTTCCTCTTCTTAGAAGGATATTCGTCCCACTTTGGGGGCTCTACTCTTGTGACCTCATTTAAACCTAATTACTTCCCAAAGACCTCACCTCCTAATACCATCACATTGGGGATTAGGGTTTTAGTATATAAACTTGAAGGGAGAACACAAGTATGTAGTCCATAACATTCCAAATGTATGTTTCCATAGTAGTCCAAAATGTATGTCCTTCTCACATGCAAAATATAGTCATTGCATCCCCTAATAAGATGATGCTTAATTCATTCCAGCATCAACCCTAATGTCCAAAGTCTCATCTAAATCAGATATGAGTGAGACTATAAGTATGATTCATTCTGACGCAGAATTTTTCTCCAGCTAATAACCTGTAAAATCAGACAAATTATGCATTTCTAAAATAGAGTGGTGAGCTATGCATAGGACAAACATTTCCATTCCAAAGGGGAGAAATAGGAAGAAGAAAGGGGTAATAGGTCCCAAGCAAGTCCAAAATCTAGCAAGGCAAATTTCACTAAACATTAATAGTAAGGTGTGACTATTAATAATCCTCTTTGGTTTGATGCTCTGTCCTGTGGGCCCACTGGGGTGGCAACATCACCCCCATTGGTGGGTAGTGTGGCCATGCCTTTTTTGGTGGTGGAGCTGCAACTCTCTGCAGGGGCCCACCCACACTGCAGCTCTCTGCAGGACTGCAGTTTTCCCTTTGAAACTGACATGGAGATACTCTTGCTCCCTGGGCCTGTACGCTCTGGGCCCGTGGTGATAGTGGCATTCCTGACGATATCTAAATAGCATTTGTGGTCCTTCTTCCTTTTCTTGAAGGATGGTGCCTGTTCACAGCTGAATAGCTCTGTGGTCCCATTTGTAGAATCAGAAAAACCCAGCAGACATTTTTTATTCCCTCCCACTTTTTCTGTCCCCTTTCATTCAAATGGGCAATGTCTTTGCTGGCATAATTCCATCTGTATTCCTGGCCTCTGCTGAAATGGCTGAATAAGTTTATGAGCCACACTCATGGTCTTTTTATCAAATGGTTGCTCAGCCATACCCTTAGTAGTCTCTTCTGAACAAACTCTCTCATGTTTTATAATAGGAATAGGCTGAGAGTTTTCCAGGTCTTCAAGTTCTGGTTCCTTTTTTCTTAATAACTACATCTTCAATTTATTTCTCTACTGTCACATTTTATTATAAACAGCCAGGGGGAACAAAGCCATTGCTTAAAAACTTTACCTAGAAATATTCTTGGCTAAATATTCAATTTTATTGCTTCCAAGTTCTACCTTTTGCAAAAAGCTAGGACATGAACACAATTCAACCAAGTTCCTTGCCATTTTATAACAAGGATGACCTTTCCTCCAGTATCTAATAATATAGTCCTCATTTCCATCTGAAACCTCACCAGAATGGCCTTTGTAATCCATATTTTTGCCAACATTCTGTTTACAATTATTTATGTATTCTCTAAGAAGATGGATGCTTTCTCTATAGCTCTTCTCTTTTCTTTCTGATCCTTCATCAGAATCTCCCCTTTTCATGTCCATATTTCTAGCATGAACCTCGAAACTCCCTTAGCCTTTGCCCACTACCCAGTTTTAAAGCCACTTCCACATTTTTAGGTATTTTTCACAGCATCACCCCACTTCTTGGTACTACTGGGACAAAACAATTCTAAATGTCAATGTGCCCAATAACAGAGCTTCCAAATGCATGAAACAAAAACTGATAGAACTGTAAGGAGAAATATATGTCCACAGTTATAAAGATTTCAATACCTGCTCTCAATAATTAATAGAAAGACAGAATATAAGAAAGTTATAGATTTGATAATCATCAACCAACTTAACCTAATTGACATTTATAGCACACTGCATCTAACAACAACAGAATTCAGTCTTCTCTAGAGCACAAGGAGTCTTTAAGAGACATCATATGCTGAGCAGTAAAATTAATAGAGATTAAAATTAAATGAAGTATGTTCTCTGACCACAAAGGAGTTAAATTAGAAATCAATAATAGAAAGGTATTGGGATAAATCTCTTAATATTTGGAATCTAAAGAACATACTTTTAACTAAACCATGGGTCACAGAAATCAAAAGGGTGATTAATATTTTGGATGGAATGAAATTAAAACACAGCAGTTAAAACTTACAGGATGTAGCCAGAGTATGTAGAGAGAAATTTATAGCACTAAACACACACACACACACACACACACACACACGTATGTTTGTCACCCGGGATGGAATACACACACGTGTGTGTATGCACCCAGGGTGCAATCATGGCTCACTGCAGCCTTGACCTCCTGGGTTCAAGCCATCCTCGCACCTCATCCTCCCAAGTAGCTGGGACTACAGGTGCTTGCCACCATGCCTGGCTAATTTTTATAATTTTTGTAGAGACAGGATTTTGCCATGTTGTCCAGACTGGTCTTGAACTCCTGTGCTGAAGTGATCTGCCTGGCTCTCCCTCCCAAAGTGCTAGGATTACAAGTGTGAGCCACTGCACCCAGCCACTAACCACATATTTTAAGAAAGAAGAAATGTCATCAATGACTTAAGCTTTAATCTTAAGAAACTATTAAAAAAAACTATTAAAGTGGCAAATTAAAGCTAAAGTTAGTAGAAGAAAGAACATAATGGAAATAAGGAAATAATAGCACAAATCAATGAAATTAAAAAAACCCAAAAAAGCAGAAAATTAATAGGGCCCCAAATTGATTAATTGAGAATATCAATGAAATTGATAAAACTCTAATAAGACTAATCAGAGATAAGAGAAGATACTTATGCCAATATCAGGAATGAGAGAGGCAATATCAATACAGATTATACAGATATTATACAGATAATAATGTTATATAATTTTGTGCTAATATTTAAGATAACTTAAATAATATGGGCAAATTCCTTGAAAGATACAAATTATCAAAATTCCTTCAAAAGAAATAGATAACCAGAATAGTTCTGTATCTATTAAATTTATTAAAGGAATTGAATCTACAGTTAAAAACCTTCCCACAAAGAAAACATCATTTCCAGAGGCTTCTCTGGTGAATTCTACCAAGCATTTGAGGAAGAAATCATACCAATATTGTGTAAATTCTTCCAAAATTTGAAGAGGAGGGAATGCTTCCCAACCTGTTCTATGAAGCCAGCATTACTTGATACCCAATCAAAAACATTACATAAAAAAGAAAACCACAGACCAATATCTATAATAAACATAGATGCAAAAATTCTTAACAAAATTTTAGAGTGTCAATAATACAACACTATAGAGAAGTGATAACACATCATGAGCAGGATTAACCCAGCAATGCAAAGTTAGTTTAACATTTGAAAATCTATCAATTTAATACATCACGATTAGCTTAATATATGAGAAAAAGCATTTAACAAATTCCAATATCCATTCCTGACTGAAACCTTTTAGAAAACTAGGAATACAAGGAAAATTCCTTAATCTGATAAAGAGTTATGTAGAACCTACAATTAAAATTATACTCCATGAAATACTGAATGTTTTTCTCCTTAAGACCGTTGAAAGTTGTCTGCTCTTACCACTTCTAGTCAATATTGTAGGTTCTGGCCAGTGCACTGGGCACTGACTGTATGTCCAACATTGTTCTACATGTTTTATGCCTGTTACCTCCTCCAATGCTCAAAACAACCTTATGTGTTAGATTATGCCCTTTTTACAGATGATGAAACTGGATCACAGAAAGGATAAGTAGCTTACATAAGATGATGTAGCTGATAAAGAAGAGATCTTTGAATGCTTAATTTTTGATTTTGGAGCTCCCACTCTGTTAACCACTGTGTTACTGAGGCCTCTGGGCATCCACAGTTACTATCTTTAGATACTGTTGTGTCACTTTTTCAAAGATCCTGCCTATCAAAGATGGGGAAAGGAAATAATTTCATGGTTTGCTATCTAACCAATAGAAACAGTCTCCAAATAGCAATAATCAAATAATCTGACAAAAGGATGTCACCAGTTAGTATTTACTCTAGATACAGAAATGCAAATTGTTACAGAGCTTTTTTCATTGTCATAAACATGAAAATTATAGGGAAGGGAAGGTAGACCATACCAATGACTTGAGTTTGCTACATGTGCTTGTGCTTCTTTTCCCTTCAAATTAGGTGTCAAGTTTAGTTCATCAATTCTGATTCATTGTCATCCTATCTAACTCTACCCAACCAATTTATGTTTGTCATAATACTTTTGTGTATATGTAAATTAGAAAAAATGGTCTCTATCAGTAGAATTTTTGTTAAACTAGGTTTAGGATCAACAAAAGGTGAGAAACAACCCATTGAATGTCAAGTATCTCCCAGTGAGAATGCATCACTTTTTTATGAATGTCAGATTGGTAATGGCAACACAAAGACTGAAATCTACTTGTTTTCTCTATTGAGAGTCTTTATAACTTGTCTTCTGAAATAGCAATGATCGGAATTATTCTTAGGACTCTGCCACTTTTCAACTTTGTTCCATTTTATATCTGTTCTTTATTTGTTTCATCTAATTCTTGCATTCCAGACTGTTTTATTCACAAATGTATTACTTTGCAAAAATCAAGGATTGTTATTCAATGTGGAGATTCATAATGTTCTTCAACCTTTTGTTTTGTTTGACTTCCTTACTTCACTCAAATATTCTAACCAGCAATATCCTAGGAATTTTTATGCTAGGTATTTAGACATAGAATTCCAAGAAGTAAATAAAAATTTTATCTGCATCCCATAATTCCTACCACTAGAACAGTTGCCAGGGTCTGATTTGACACAGGTGGGCCTTAAAGAGTTGGCCTGTTTCCAAGCCATCTCTTATATTCATAAAAAAACCATTCATGAAACAATTATTTCAGTGTCAATTATGGTCCATATGGGCAATTATGCTTAACAGACTTCAAGAATGTTCCTTTTCTGTATTTCCATCCAAGTGGTTCATAAATACATGGCAGCCTGTTCATGTATTTGAGTGAGAATAACGCTGATTTGACTGTATCTTTTAGGATAAGTGACGAGGTTTTTTTGGTTTTACTTGATGGAAATATTTAATATTTTTAAATGATGAAATATGGTAGAAAACAGTGAATCAAAGATATGAGCAATTTAAAATATACCTGTATCAAACTATCCCATATACTCCATAAATATATATACCTACCATGTACCCATAAAAGTTAAAAGATGTAAAATCCTTAGAAAATCTACATTTCTAAAGAAAAATAAGAAAAGCAACATATGTACTAGATAGGCATAAATTTGTACCTGTTTTAAAATGGCTTTTTAGATTTTTTGACACTGAAAAATAAAACACTAATGACAAGCATTATTATATAGTAAAGTGTTATATTGTAAAGATGTCGTCCTAAGTACTTTTGCTTTCTGGCATTACTTTTTATCTTTTGGGGGGGCATATATCCAGATGTATTAAACTAAACCCTATTTCAAGCATTGTGAGAAGCATACCACTCTGTCCAGTATTTCTATCGATTCTTGGTTTGGGGTGGCATAATTTTTAGTCTGTTCTAAATTCCTGTTCCTATAGATGTCTCCATCCTCGATTGTTATTTTCTTTAGGTTCTGACCTTTTTCTGCTCTGCTTCTTTCTTAAGTATAGGACCCAGACCTGGTTTTTCAGTTCCCCAAAGTTATAGTGCAACAAGGTTACCTATGTAACTGTCTTGGGTTTGATGGTTAACATAGGGAGTTTAACCACAGAAAGAACAAAAACTCAACTTAGAACAGTAGTTTTTAAAAGTCCTCTGGCCATGTTGGCTAGTAGGAATTTCTCACTGGTCATCTCTTTCCTTAGCTGTCATTTTTCTGAATGTATTATTCTCTCTCTATCAGGTATTTCTCTCATTTCTAGGATTCAACTAACTGGCTGCTATATCTCAGTCACCCCTTGACCCACCAATGGAAAAAGTAGACATCTTTTTCTAAACAAAAAAAGTCAGATTTTTCACATTAACTGATTAGTCCAAGGAAATACAAAAATATTCTAGTAAGTAAGCAAAGGAATAATAAATAAATAAATGAAATATTTCATTAATTTCTTTTACGCATTAGGATACCGAGCAATCTTGTGGAGGACATCATGCTAACAGTGGAGGTGGTATTCAGTTGATAGCCATGAGGCTGTTCTGCTGCTGACAGCAGTGCCCATCCTGATTGATTGGTGCCCACACCCAGCAGTTATTAAATACTTTGAATATCATCTCTGGCTATATCTATTTCTTATTTAAAATAAAGGCACGCATTAATGTATGATAAGTTTTAGTTTTTTTGTAGGTACTTCATTTTTTATTTACAGTTGACCCACCTCGGGTTGCTTTGCTTGCTGTCAATCAAAGATTGATAGTAATGATATGTCTTAAAGAAACAATAAATATATGTAAGAAAATTGTCTAATACATCACTTGCTATTTTCTTTTTTCCCAATCTTCCTACCTCAAGATCAAGTTGCAGATTTACATGATTTTCTCAGTGGCACATGGATCAGAATTTAACATTTAAAAATATTTACATATAAATTTTAGAAAACGTTTAGCTATTTCTGTGTTTTCTATCTTGTGAGATTTTTGATGATAAGTTAAAAGAACCTCAAAGCTGGTCTGAGTTACTACTGCTATGAAAACTGAAAATCTAAAATTTCAGTGTGGATAACATATTGAAGCATATTTGTTTATATTCTTCTTTTAGCTAATTTTCTCTGGTTTAAGTATAAACTTCTAAGAACAGGCATAGCAATATCTCGATCAGATATATCATACTAGGAGTCTAACTCCTAGAATGTTTACTTTAAGATTATATATTTGACTCAGTGTTTATAACCCCAGAATGTTTGAACCTAATTTCCAGAAATCAGTCTATAAACTTAAGGAGATGAAAATATTGTTGTTTAAGAAAAAAGGCCATCTCTCCCAGGTATATAGTACTTATAATCTCTTAGAAGCAAGGTCTCTCCCTTTTTTTTAATTTGGAAAATGTGGGAATAGGATGAATTTAATTCCATGGCAAATTAATAACCCCGAAAAAGTAACTACAAACACATTTATGGTTTTCTGCTGCTGGTAAAGATGTCTGCTGCTGGTTCCATTTTGATGAAGGTGCTGACATTATCTTTGCAGAAAAGGAGCAGTAGAAAGGCTGCCATCTTCTTTTTTAAAGCTCTATATTACTCTTTTTTTTTTTTTTTTGCTCTTCTCTTATTTTATTTTTTATTTTTATTTTTTATTATACTTTAAGTTTTAGGGTACATGTGCACAACGTGCAGGTTTGTTACATATGTATACATGTGCCATGTTGGTGTGCTGCACCCATTAACTCGTCATTTACGTTAGGTATATCTCCTAATGCTATCCTTCCCCCCTCCCCCCACCCCACAACAGGTCCTGGTGTGTGATGTTCCCCTTCCTGTGTCCAAGTGTTCTCATTGTTCAATTCCCATCTATGAGTGAGAACATGGTGGTGTTCAGTTTTTTGTCCTTGCGATAGTTTGCTGAGAATGATGGTTTCCAGCTTCATCCATGTCCCTACAAAGGACATGAACTCATCCTTTTTTATGGCTGCATAGTATTCCATGGTGTATATGTGCCACATTTTCTTAATCCAGTCTATCATTGATGGACATTTGGGTTGGTTCCAAGTCTTTGCTATTGTGAATAGTGCCGCAATAAACATACGTGTGCATGTGCCTTTATAGCAGCATGGTTTATAATCCTTTGGGTATATACCCAGTAATGGGATGGCTGGGTCAAATGGTAATTCTAGTTCTAGATCCCTGAGGAATCGCCACACTGACTTCCACAATGGTTGAACTAGTTTACAGTCTCAGCAACAGTGTAAAAGTCTTCCTATTTCTCCACATCCTCTCCAGCACCTGTTGTTTCCTGACTTTTTAATGATCGCCATTCTAACTGGTGTGAGATGGTATCTCATTGTGGTTTTGATTTGCATTTCTCTGATGGCCAGTGATGATGAGCATTTTTTCATGTGTCTTTTGGCTGCATAAATGTCTTCTTTTGAGAAATGTCTGTTCATATCCTTCACCCACTTTTTGATGGGGTTGTTTGTTTTTTTCTTGTAAATTTGTTGGAGTTCTTTTTAGATTCTGGATATTAGCCCTTTGTCAGATGAGTAGATTGCAAAAATTTTCTCCCATTCTGTAGGTTGCCTGTTCACTCTGATGGTAGTTTCTTTTGCTGTACGGAAGCTCTTTAGTTTAATTAGATCCCATTTGTCAATTTTGGCTTTTGTTGTCATTGCTTTTGGTGTTATAGACCTGAAGTCCTTGCCCATGCCTATGTCCTGAATGGTATTGGCTAGGTTTTCTTCTATGGTTTTTATGGTTTTAGGTCTAACATTTAAGTCTTTAATCCATCTTGAATTAATTTTTGTATAAGGTGTAAGGAAGGGATCCAGTTTCAGCTTTCTACATATGGCTAGCCAGTTTTCCCAGCACCATTTATTAAATAGGGAATCCTTTCCCCATTTTAAAGTTAACACTTTTTCGAATTCCGGGTGTAAAGGCTCAGATGAACAGTGAAGAAATTCCAAGATACCTATAGAAAACAAAATTGTAGCCCATGTTTCTTTACAATATCTCCAAGCTCTTAAGATATATAACATGAATATTTATTCTTTTTTGAACATTTTAACATCTCTGGAACCAGGTTGTGTGTTGTGGCAGCCCCGATTTCATCACTGCCTGTCCATGTGCATCAAAAACTTGCAGAATGAATGTCAGCAGCTTGGAGAGAAATTCCAGAAACAGCACTGCATCAACAACACTCTTACTGCCTAGAGAACAGTATTGTGTAGTAAACGAATTTGAGTTAAAAATACTTGGGAAGACCAGACCCAAAATGTGGGTAAACTTCAGGAAGACCTTAACCAGTTTGTTTTGCTTATATTTTAATTTTTACAAAGGTCTAAACGAATTTGAGTTAAAAATACTTGGGAAGACTAGACCCAAAAAGGTGGGTAAACTTCAGGAAGACCTTAACCAATTTGTTTTGCTTATATTTTAATTTTTACAAAGATCTAGGAGTGATATAAGATAACCTATAGTTCAATAAGTACTAAAAAGAAAAAGAACCTTTTCAATAAGTATGAAGTATGAAGTGTTTTCTGGGTTATAGAAAACATTGTGCTATAACTTCTTTGGCAGTATTTTCCCCCCTATGTTACATAAAATAATAGCATCCTCACAATCAGTACAGTATCTTGATTCTGATACACACACAGATTGTGGGAATACAAAATTCTTAAATTGCTAATTTTAGCAAAATTTTTGTTGTTGTTATGTTTTTTAAAGGGATGATATGAATCATACCATATCAAAGGAGGCATTAAAGCATTTTTAGGAGAGACTGGAAAATAAATTTTAAAAGGATTTAAAATATCCTTTCATTCCATAAATAACATTCTTTTTGAGGACTACTTCCAAATATGTTCTTTAAAAGTGAACTTCAAGGTCTCACTTTGGGCCATAAGTAAACACTTTGTCTGTTTATTATAGACAATCATTTTGGAGGATTTTGAAGTTTATTTTGGAAGAGGATTTAGCACTCTGCAAGTTTATATTTAAGATTGCAATATTGACTGATAGTCTTTCCTAAGATGTAATAGACATAATAAGTGCCTAGCAACACTCAATATTTTCAGAGTGTTTGCTATTGCTGTATTTGATGGTTATTATTTTTAGAAAATCCCTCTGATCCCTCTTTCTAAAGAGGAAACCAAAATTACCTCTAAATCACTTCACTGTCTATATGTAATCTATAATTTAATATTGCTAAGTGAATATAGTAACACCTCATTTTCCCAGCATTGCCCAAAATTTGTTCTATATCAGTATATCTCCTAGATAATTGAAGGATAGAAGTGTAAATTCCAAACCTTAAACTTTTTTTCTTTACTATTTCTGATGGAAATATTTCTGTAACAACCCTTGCTGTTTTTTTTTTTTTTTTTTTTTTTTGAGACAGAGTCTCACTCTGTCACCCAGGCTGGAGTGCAGTGGCGCAATCTCGGCTCACTGCAAGCTCCGCCTCCCGGGTTCACGCCATTCTCCTGCCTCAGCCTCCCGAGTAGCTGGGTCTACAGGCGCCCGCCACCATGCCCTGCTAATTTTTTGTATTTTTAGTAGAGATGGGGTTTCACCGTGTTAGCCAGGATGGTCTCGATCTCCTGACCTCGTGATCCGCCCGCCTCGGCCTCTCAAAGTGCTAGGATTACAGGCGTGAGCCACCGCACCCAGCCTGCTGTTATTCTTAGATGTAGCATACTGAAAATTGAAACTAAAATTTTGTCTTATGTGGCAGTCTCAAGAGAGAAACAGCTTCATTTGTTGATGCATCTTTGGTACATGAAGGGTAGTAAGATAAGTGGAAGCAGTCAGTGGAAATGGACTGCACTCAAAATAAATGAACTTTTGCCTTCTCTTGAAGACATAGACTCATTTTGAATATCAGTTATAGCAGACATTGGGGGCTTTCTGCCTCCGGATTCCATCACCACCTCAGGCACAGGGCTCTCAAATGTGCATCAGTTACTGCACGATTTGACTGGCGTTCAAATGTATTCTGATCAATGCTTGGATTGAGCATTGCCTCATTTTGCTTCTCCTCCTCACTTTCTTCTTTATACTCATGGCACAGCTTCTGTTTTAACTGTCCAAATATGAAATCTTGGCAGAATCTGTGATTTTCTCCATGTTCAGCCTTCCAGCTAGGTCTGTCAGTTGTACCTCTGCTTACCTGTTTATATCTCTACTTTCTCTGCTCTGTTAAAAAGACTTATCATTGCCATTGCCTAGAACATTTTCATTTGCCTTATGAATGTTGACTAGGTCTCCAGTCTCTTCAGTTTCTTTCGGTGTGTTCAGCACAGCTGACAGATCACTCTGCTCATGGCACAGCTGCGATTGCCACTTCCCTGTTCAAATATCTTAGAAATTCCCTGTTTTTTTTTTCTTTTAAAATTATCTTTTACCAAATAATAAAACGCATTTACCAGCAGAGGCCCAACATCAACTTCCGTTGGGTCACAAATGGATGAAAGGATATGGAAGTATTCTGGCATTAAGCACCACAGTCCTTTCCTACAAATCATCTGATTAGTCAACCTGCTGTAAAATATCCTTGGGAATCAGGATCAAATCACTCTTCCATTTCCAGGATAAATCGTTACTTGGGAAATCTGCTCTATACACTCTTTAGAAACCACTCGAGATCCATTGACCTTTCATAACTTATCTACACATACTATGAATACTTACCTACATATACTGTACATTTATTTAGCAACTTGAGACATTACTGAATCCTTTCAAAGCCCTTGATTCTTCTGATTATGTATTCATTTCTATATTCATGTGTTTTTCACAATTTTAATTGAAATACTATTATGCATAGGTGTGCCAGGTGTTATAGACACAGAAACAGATGATTTTGCTCTTACAGAGCTTATAGACTAGCCCTTTTCATTACTTTAGGTTGAAATTCATACATTTTTATTGTATATTCTATTTTTAGAATTTGAAGGTCTTTTTGCTTATAAAAGAAAAATAGATTCTATTGTCTGTTAGCAAATTACTCTTTTCCCCAAGTTAGTAAGATTCTTCCTTTCCTGTCTTTTCTCTTCTTATTGCTTCAAATATGATGGAAAAATACTTATTATCCTAAGTGTCTTTCACAAGTCTCAGCTCATTTTGAATGTAGCACTTTTAACACTGATTTAAAACATACTCCGCTTTCTCTGTGTGTGTGTATATGTATATATACGTATATATATATCTGTGTATGTTTTTTAACTTTATATTGTATTGTGTATTTTTTATTTAATTAAATATGTTCTGAAAACATGACATTTAATGTCTGTTTAATAGTCTATCTTATTTAAGTACATCCTATGTGGGGTTGTTTGCTTTCAGTCCAATTTTTTTTTTTTTTGCTTGTTCAGCAATTTTAAATACTGCTTCTGTGAACATCTTGGTACATAATTATTTGCCTGCATTTCTGATTATTTCCTTACGCAATACTCTAATGTCCAAATACTGTCCAGTTCTTGTGCCCAGGGACTAAATAGGCTGGATGTTTTTCCAATTGATGTCCAGTGAAGGTATTTTTC
The DNA here is from genome assembly GCF_029289425.2 of Pan paniscus. Lineage (NCBI taxonomy): Eukaryota > Metazoa > Chordata > Mammalia > Primates > Hominidae > Pan > Pan paniscus. Next base: position 117,892,317 of record NC_073252.2, read on the forward strand.
ACTCCATGATCTCTAGAACTTTTTGGATGACTGACTAGCTAGAGTGTTGCCCATCTGTGCCTCAGGATCTTCCGTGTTCCCCTCCAATTTACAGCTTTGCTGCCTAGGAATCTGTAAGGACAGGGGAAGCAAGGTAAGGACCTACACCTTGCTTGGTAATGATGGTAGAGGGTAAACTGGTGTATGCATGCCTGCGTGTGTGCATGTGTGGAAGGTAAAGGGGCTATTGATGCTAAAGGTAACCAGTTTATGATTTCCTTTGAGTTGAGAAAATGGTAATATACAGACTTTTTAGACTGATTCTGAGTATTAGCTTAAAAAACCTTGAAACCCCAAGCCCAAAAGCTTGGCCAACTATAGTAAAATATTTTATCTCATTTTTATTAGTATTTATTTAGTCTTGCTACTTTTTTCTTATTTCTTCCCTCTTTTCTTTATGTAGTATTTGAGATAATGAGTAAATTATGTAAACTAAATATGCTATTTCAGTTTCAAGCTTACATTATTGCTTTTAGCCTGTAGCTCAAATCAGGATCAATTGAAGATTCTTATTTCAAAGACGGTCCTTAAAGGCATATATTCAGTCATTTATATGGGAACTCCTTCCAACTTTCACTGATTAAAAAAATTGAATGCTGTAATAGCCCTTTAAGCTCCTCTATTTGGTTGACTCTTCCTGTTATGATGACTGATTTTTCATTTGTATGAAATTTCTAGAATTTAATATTTCAGTTTTGTTTTCTTTGGGATAAAGGAGCAGGATGTTATTCTACTCATATGGTCTCAGTGGATTGTATAGAGGGATTATTGTATAGAACTATGTTTCTGACATCTTGTGGAGGGGGCTTTCTTTGTCCATGTTGACCTCTTTGTCTCATGAGGCATATTGTTGTAACTGAATTGTTGGGTCTAATTCATACCAGGAAATACATGTCTTATGTGGCCACTGTGTGTTGCTGCAGTGTGTGAGCTGAGAAAGCTGTTGGGCTGTAAGTTTTCCTTTAGAATGTTTGCAGAACCCTCAGGTACTATTGAAAGTGAAGGATAAGACTGATCTCAGGAAAACAAAGGTTTTATTACACTTTCTCAAGTAATGAGGCTATCTACAGAAAATAAAAAAACAAAGCAGTAAAAGTCATACATGTGGTGCCATGTGCCAACAAGATAAATGGCTGACCAAATATAAAAAAGTCCCCAATGGGTTGCTGCTAGCCTAAGGTTATCTCCTCATGCTGCTGTGGATCTTTCAGAGGAAAAATCAAACACCTGCGTCACATCAAACAGATATATGCACCTGAGGTTTGTGCATTTCCCCTATTAACCCGGCCTCTATTTTCAAATAAGTACAGTAGGCTGTAAAGGTTGCAAATTAAACACTGGCTTGCAGCAGATGAAGTGTGAGACGCTTGACTAAGCTACCACATTGTCATCATTATCCTCACCTTATTTTGGACCTAAAAATTAAAGGCAACAGTGGTTAAATATCACTAGAGATATTGCAATGTTATACTCATATAATAGCAATTTTGTGAATAAATTTTTTTTTATTTTTCACCTGAATCTATGAATATCTAAGGTTTGATACTAAAGCAGATTCTCTCAAGTTCTTGAATGTTCTTATTGGGTTAAAAAGTCTGGACAGACCTAAGATAAAATATCACGCCACTATGACAGTCTACTACACCTATGTTCTTGTGAAGCAGCAAACTGGTGAAATTGTCAGGGATGGAGCTAAAGAAGGTCAGTAGAGTGACCACAATTGACAACACTGAATCCAAAAGAATACATGTCCAGCTTCATTTTCTTGGTATTTCTACCCTGGGATCAGAGCAACTGTGCTATAGCATTGGCAACATTCAGAGCACTGTCCCTTTTCGTTGGACTCACAAGAAATGTGTTGGACCTGAGCCTTTTGGACTCAGGAGGGAAACTTGAGTCCATACCTAAGGTGTAAACAACTGTTACACTCCATTTCAAGAAATTTTATAGGAATTATTTTATAGCAGCAGGATACTCTGAGAATAATCCCAATATTTATAAAAACTTAATGGCTAAAAAGTAGACTCAAACTTCCATTTTAAAGGTTTGAAATTTTTTCCTAAAACTTAAAAGTAGACAATGAAATTTGGTTGTATCTTTGGAGAACTCTTTCACCACATAAAGTATTATTTTAAAACTCCCCGTAAGGGGCCTTCATCGCCTGCAAAAAAAAAAACAAAAAACAAAAAACAAAAACAAAAACAAAAAAAACTCCAAAATCATTTTTCTGGCTGAGAAATTAAATTTTCTGTTTAATAAAATAAGTTGGGTGTCATTTTAGTAACATTGCTCCTATAAAGTTATTTTTTATTTTTTTATTTCTAAGTCTGAATTGGATTTGCTTGAAGACTTCCCAAATCAAAATTTAAGGCACTGCAGATTAAAAAGGATTAATTTTTTGGGAACATGTACATTATTTCACTATAAGTGTTTGCACTTATAAAACTGTAAGACTAGACCAAACTAGGAGGGAAATAAATATGTGAATTTCTCTTTATTTTATACTAGAAATAAGACTGAAAATTGAATGGATTTGATTAGGCTTGGCACAGTGAAATCTGGGCTGAACTGCTGGTATTCCACTACTAAGGTTATGATAGATTAGAGAAACCAGATTTGGGGAATTTATTTAAGCTGCTTAAACACACTTGGCATTTGGTCAACCATCCTATCACTGGGCAGTGAATAAGATGTGAAATGTGAGAAATAGGATGATTTCCTTTCTGGAGTCCTAAAGAGTTAGTAGGAGCCCAGACTGTAGGCAGAATTAAATGAACAAACAGGATTGCCTTCTGTAGAAGATGAGATGCTCTTGATACATTGAGGCAAATCAGAACTTAGTGGGTGTTCAGCTACTAGGGAAGCTCCTGTGAGAGGTCCCAAGTGACAACAGAGGAATGTCTGGAACCAGAGGTGAGAAGCTATAGCCAAGACATATTTGTTGGACAGTGTAATCCTTCCCTGGGAATTCTTAAAAACACAAAGGTTAAGAAATCTTAGTAGATGTGGACTTCCTATAACGCACAGAATGGGATCTGACACTAAGATAATTGGACTTTTGTTAAAAAAATTAATCAATGATAATTAAAATAAATGTTAACCGTAGCAATTTAGAAAAGAAAGAGATTTATGGGACTTACAACAACACATATGGACTTAAATCACACATATGGCTTGCAAAGCAAAAAATTACTTAAGAGATGTGGAATAAAATTTCAAAAATTCATCATATCAACTTATTGCTGAAAATGCAAGAATTTTCTTATCTGTTTTACTGGCATAAATTTGAGAAGAATAATTTTTCATAACCATATAATGAATGTCATGTGTGAGATTATAGATTATAAACTAAAAATTATTAGGTTTTCATGTTATTTTCTCAAAGCTTTCATATTTTTCTTTTATGTACATAATTGAACAATAAAGTAGTAGCAAAAATAGACTGCCTCAGAATTATGTATGTAACATATTTGTAAATAAAAATGTTGTCTCACAGTTAGCTTGCTTTTAAAATGGAAAATTCCATTTAAAACCTATTTCAAATACTGCACTTAAAATTTGACACTTTGACTAGGCTTCTGTAAAGCACAACTACAGCTATAAATTAGAAGAAATGATATAACTTTATAATAACAAATACATCCATCAAGTAACTGAACCAGAAATAGTTTCATTTTCTAGGTATTCTTTTTGCTATATAGACCTAACACCACAAAGCAATTTGTTAAAATCTTAAAGGTAGCCAGGCATGATGGCTCACACCTGTAATTTCAGCACTTTGGGAGGTTGAGGTGGGCAGATCACTTGAGCTCAGGAGTTTGCAGCGAGCCTGGGCAACATGGTAAAACCCCATTTCTATAAAAATACAAAAATTAGCCTGGTGTGGTGGCGCATGTTTATAGTCCCAGCTACATGGAAGGCTGAGATGGAAGGCCTTGAGCTCAGGAGGTCGAGGCTGCAGTGAGCTGTGATAGACAAGACCCTGTCTCAAAAAATAAAATTCTTTCATATCTGTTTAAATACTGTATCAAAGGAGTCATGGAAGATATATAGACTGATACAATTAGGGGTAACAACAACAACAAAAGGCTCCACTAAGTAGATCTATCTAGGTTCAAAATCCTGGAGGATGTCTTTAGCCTGTTTGGTAAAACTCAGCCTGAAGAGCGTGGGTTTGTATACTTTCCAGAAGCAGCAGGATTTCTTAAGACACAAAGTTTAACACTTCTTATATACAGTACTTTAAATGCCTGAGAATTTTTTTTTTTTTTTTTTGAAACAGACTCTTGCTCAGTCACCCAGGCTGGAGTGCAATGGCATGATCTCAGCTCGCTGCAACCTCCACCTCCCAGGTTCAAGCAATTCTCCTGCCTCAGCCTCCCGAGTAGCTGGGAATACAGGTGCCCGCCACCATACCCAGCTAATTTTTGTATTTTTAGTAGAGGTGGGTTTTCACCATGTTGGCCAGGCTGGTCTCGAACTCCTGACCTCAAATGATCCACCCATCTCGACCTCTCAAAGTGCTGGGATTACAGTCATGAGCCACCGTGCCCAGCCTTGCCTAAGAAAATTAAGAGCACATTCAGGATTCTGGCAGATGGCCACAATTAAGTCAGCTCCATAAATGACCTTAAAGTTTTCCTTTTATTAGTCTCTGCTCACTCCTGCACATAGATGAAGACTGATTTTTTTGTTCAGTTCTGATTTTTTTGTTCAGTACAAATAAGGTTCTTCGGCATTCAACAAGAAATCTGATGGGCAATGTGTGTTCTTGTATGTTGTATTAGTCCATTTTCACACTGCTGATAAAGACATACCCGAGATGGCAATTTAGAAAAGAAAGAGGCTTGTTGGACTTACAGTTCCACGTGGCTGGGGAGGCCTCACAATCATAGAAGAAGGAGGAGCAAGACACATCTTACATGGGTGGCAGCAGGCAAAGAAGAGAGCTTGTGCAGGGAAATTTCCATTTTAAAAACCATCAGATCTCATGATACCCATTCCCTATCATGAGAACAGCAGGGGAAAGGCCCGCCCCCATGATTCAGTCATCTCCCATTGGGCCCCTCCCACAACACATGGGAATTATGGGAGCTACAAGATGAGATGTGGTTGGGGACACAGAGCCAAGCCATATCATTCCACCCTTGACCCCTCCCAAATCTCATATCTTCACATTTCAAAACCAATTATGCCTTCCCAACAGTCTGCCAAAGTCTCAACTCATTTCAGCATTAACTCAAAAGTCCACAGTCCAAAGTTGCATCCAAGACAAGGCAAGTCCCATCCACCTATGAGCCTGTAAAATCAAAAGCAAGCTAGTTACTTCCTAGATACAAAGGGGGTACAGACATTGGATAAATACAACCAATCCAAATGGGAGACACTGGCCAAAACAAAGGGGCTACAAGGCTCATGCATGTCTGAAATCCAGTGGGGCAGTCAAATCTTAAAGCTCCAAAATGATCTCCTTTGACTCCATGTCTCATATCCAGGTCACTCTAATGCAAGAGGTGGGTTCCCATGGTCTTGGGTAGCTCTGCCCCTGTGGCTTTGCAGGGAACAGCCTTCCTCTTGGCTGTGTTCACAGGCTGGCATTGAGTGTCTGCAGCTCTTCCAGGTGCATAGTGCAAGCTGTCAGTGGATCTACCATTCTGAGGTCTGGAGGATGGTGGCCCTCTTCTCACAGTTCCATTAGGTGGTGCCCCAGTAGGGACTCCATGTGGCAGCACCAACCCCACATATACCTTCCACATTGCCCTAGCATAGGTTCTCCATGAGGACCCCACCCCTACAGCAAACTTCTGCCTGGGCATCCATGCATTTCCATACATCTGCTGAAATCTAGTCAGAGGTTCCCAAACCCCAATTTTTGACTTCTGTGCACTTGCAGGCTCAACACCATGTGGAAGCTGCCAAGGTTGGGGGCTTGCACCCTCTCAAGTTCCAGCCTGAGCTCTATTTTGGCCCCTTTCAGCCATGGCTGTAGCAGCTGGGACGCAGGGCACCAAGTCCCTAGGCTGCACACAGCATGGAGATCCTCGGCCCAGCCCACAAAACCACTTTTTCCTCCTGGGCCTCTGGACCTGTGATGGGAGGGGCTGCCATGAAAACCTCTGATATGCCCTGGAGACATTTGCCCCATTGTCTTGGGGATTAACACTGGGCTCCTGGTTACTTATGAAATTTCTGCAGCAGGCTTGAATTTCTCCTCAGAAAATGGGATTTTTTTCATTTCTATCCCATTGTCAGGCTGCAGATTTTTCAAAGTTTTATGCTTTGTTCCCTTTTAAAACTGAATGCCTTTAACAGCACCCAAGTCACCTCTTGCATGTTTTGCCACTTAGAAATTTCTTCCACCAGATACCTTAAGTCATCTCTCTCAAGTTCAAAGTTCCACAAATCTTTAGGACAGGGGCAAAATGCTGCCAGTCTTTTTGCTAAAACATAACAGGAGTTACCTTTGCTCCAGTTCCCAACAAGTTTCTCTTCTCCATCTGAGACCATCTCAGTCTGGATTTCATTGTCCATATCATTATCAGCACTTTAGTCAAAGCCATTCGTCAAGTCTTTAGGGAGTTCCAAACTTTCCCACATTATCCTGTCTTCTTCTGAGCACTCCAAACCATTCCAACCTTTGCCTATTACCCAGTTCCAAAGTTGCTTCCACATTTTCAGGTATATTTTCAGCAATGCTCCACTCTACTGGTACCAATTTACTATTCTTACACTGCTGATGAAGACATACTCAAGACTGGGCAATTTAGAAAAGGAAGAGGTTTAATGGACTTACAGTTCCACATGGCTGAGGAGGTTTCACAATCATGGCAGAAGGCAAAGAGGAGCAAGTGACATTTTATGTGGATGGCAGCAGGTAAAAAAGGGAGCTTGTGCAGGAAAACTCCCACTTTTAAAACCATCAGATCTCACGAGACCCATTCACTATCATGAGAACAGCATGGGAAAGACCCGCCCCCATGATCTAATCATATCCCACAGGGTCCCTCCCACAACACGTGGGGATCATGGGAGCTACAAGTTGAGATTTGGGTGGGGACACAGAGCCAAACCATATCATATGTGTATCAAATGGCTTCAGTAGTAATCACAGTGGAATCAATGGGGATGAGATAAAGTTCAAATCTAATTTAACTCATGACTCACCACATCAAAATTGTCAATGTTAAAAAAGCAACTTGTGATTGCAATAAGGAAACACAACTTGTTCTCCTGGACACTTAATCACTTTCTCCTAAACAGCCCTAAGTCTTAACAAAACATAACAGAAGATAGGTTCCCTCTAGATCCTTACACTGTGGCTTAGATGGCAGTTTGGGTATAAACATTTCTATGGTTAACTAAAGGGAGATCTCAAATTAGAGCATGGTGTAGATGTTCTCAGTAAAGCCTCGACTTATGGACATCAGTTATTTTTATGTATAGACTCGTCCTGTTCTGATAAGCAGTCCAGCCTGTAAGTTCTAAATTTTATCAATTGTTTTTAGAAAAGTGCTATTCTTTACCAATATCCATTGTAAATCCTAGTTGTTGTTTCTATGTGCAAACTCTGGAATCATGCATGCAGGAAGGCTCTTCATCTATCACTGGAGTCTAAGGACTGTGGTTTCTTTGAAGCCTATGGGTTTCTGTCAGGATTTGTGTATATGTGAGCCATAGTGGTGATGCAGGTATTTAAATTTCCTTTCAGTGCGGGTCACTCTATATTTGAAGTCTAACCTGAAATGTCTTCACTGGCCACAGCACCATGACACTTTCTGAGTAATGGCAATCAAATACCAGGAAAAAACAATGGTGGGCAATATTATTTCAGTGCCTTCTGACCATACCATAATGAGGTACATTTGTGTTCCGGCTAGCATTATGAAGAAGACACTGGAATGTGCATAGTGTCTAGGTGCCCTTTCCCTAGAAATAGAAAAACTAGGGAAAATAACTGAAGAAATGATTTCAGAAATGGAGTCTGGACCCATGTATAGGCAGAGAAGGAACATGTAATGAGGCTCACATTTCAGGGTTCAGGAAACAGTTTGTGATGCTCTGTAAGAGCAGCAAGAGGCATTCAGGTATAGAAGTAACATTCTAGATTCTCTGTTCCAGGATCAGTGCTAAGTTACCAGATAAAGTAGCTATATGTCTAAGTCAGCTTGGGTTGCCGTAACAAAATACTATATACTGGGTGGCTTAAAGAATAGTAATTTATTTTCTCATAGTTCTAGAGGCTAGAAGTCTCAGGCCAAGGTAACAAAATACTACAGACTGTGTGGCATAAACAACAGTAATTTATTTGCTCACAGTTCTAGAGGATAGAAGTCACAGGTTAAGGTCAGGGCCAGTTTCTGATGAAGGCTCTCTTCCTGACTTCTAGATGCCACTTTTTCACTGTGTCCTCAAAATGACAGAGTGACAGTAGAGGCAGAGGGGCCTGTGTCTCTTTGTCTTTTTTTTTTTTTTTTTTGAAACAGAGTTTCACTCTTGTTGTCCAGGCTGGAGTGCAGTGGCGCCATCTCGGCTCACTGCAACCTCCGCTTCCCATGTTCAATCGATTCTGTGCCTCAGCCTCCCAAGTAGCTGGGATTACAGGCGTGTGCCACCATGCTGGCTAATTTTTTTGTATTTTTAGTAGAGACGGGGTGTCACCATGTTGGCCAGGCTGGTCTTGAACTCCTGACCTCAAGTGATCCGCCCACCTCAGCCACCCAAAGTGCTGGGATTACAGATGTGACCCACCGCGCCCTACCGTCTCTTTGTCTTTTATAAGGAAGTCAGTTATATGTGATCAGGGCTCCACCCTCAGGACCTTATTTAACCGTAGTGACCTTAAAGGCCTTATTTCCAATAGAGTCCTATGGGGAGTCAGTGCTTCAACATAGAAATCTGGGGGGGAATGAAATTCAGTTCATAGCGCTAGATATCACACAAAAACAAATCCCAAAGACAGAAGTAGAACTCATATCAGGAAACAGGGTGGGCATCATGTGTACAACAAGCAGGCTAAGAGTAGGCAAGGATGGCTTTGAGCTGTTTGTCAAAGGGTGTGCTATTTTCCTAGTTTTTTAAAATAGTATTTTCCCTAATAATTTATTTTGAAAAATTTTAAACCGACCGTTGGAAAAAAAATAGTTCAAGGAATACCCGTATTCTCTTCACATGAATTCACCAATCATTAACGATTTTGGAGGCCCTGTTTGCTTTCTTTCTCTTTATTGAAAAAATATTTTCTTCTGGCGAGGCGCAGTGGCTCATGCCTGTAAATCCCAGCACTTTGGGAGGCCAAGGCAGGCGGATCACCTGAGGTCAGGAGTTTGAGACCAGCTTGACCAACATGCAGAAACCTCGTCTCTACTAAAAATACGAAATTAGCCCGGTGTGGTGGTGCATGCCTGTAATCCCAGCTACTCGGGAGGTTGAGGCAGGAGAATCACTTGAACTCAGGAGGCAGAGGTTGCAGTGAGCCAAGATCCGCCATTGCACTCCAGCCTGGGCAACAAGAGCAAAACTCCATCTCACACACACACACACACACACAAATATATATATATATTTGTATATATAAATATATATAAATAATATATAAAAATATATTATATATCATTATATATTATATAATGTATATCATTATATATTATATATAATATAATGATATATTATATAATATATAATGATATATATTATATAATATATAATGATATATATTATATAATATATAATGATATATATTATATAATATATATCGATATATATTATATAATATATAATGATATATATTATATAATATATCGATATATATTATATAATATATCGATATATATTATATAATATATCGATATATATTATATATAATATATAATGATATATATTATATAATATATAATGATATATATTATATAATATATAATGATATATATTATATAATATATAATGATATATATTATATATAATATATAATGATATATATTATATATAATATATAATGATATATATTATATATAATATATAATGATATATATTATATAATATATAATGATATATATTATATATAATATAATGATATATATTATATATAATATATAATGATATATTATATATTATATATAATGATATATATTATATATAATATATAATGATATATATTATATATAATATATAATGATATATAATATATAATATATAATGATATATATTATATATAATATAATGATCACATTTAAGACATTTAACAAAGATGTCATAGTTGTGTCGAATTTACAACCCATGCTCAAATTTCCATGACTGTTCCTACAGTGTATTTTATGGCTATATTTTTTCAGTATTCAATCAATGGTCGGGCATTACATTTAGTTTATATCTTTTCAAGCTTCTTTAATTTGGATGTTTCCCTTCTCTGTTGGTCTTTTATGGCATTGACCTTTTGAAGAATCTAGATCACTTCCTTTGAAAAATGCCTGATGATTTGGATTTGTCTGAATGCTTGTTCATGATGAGATTCAGGTTAGCATTTTTGGTGGGCGTAATATATAGGTGGGGCTGCATCCTAATCAGAGTGCCATGGACGAATCATGTAATGTCAGTGTGTCCCATTACCAATGAAGTTTAATCATTAGGTTAAGTTGGTGTCTTCCAGAGTTCTTCATTGCAAAGGCACCTTTCCCCTTACCTGTTGGGTGATATTTTGAGATTATTTTAATACCCTGATTTTAAAAATTCACTCCCATTCACTTAATATGTTAGCATTGATTGATTATTCTTCTGAATCAATTATTACATTGGTGGTTGAAAGCTGGAGATTTTCTAACTCTATAATTATTTTACATTTACTAGCTCTCATTCTTCTGTAAAAAAGACCTTTTCTTTCCCCAACTTTGGTTTTTTAGTATCATTACAGACTCATAGATTCTTGATCTTAGTTCAATATGTTACAATCTATTACTATCATTATTCTTTTTAAAAATTGAAGTATACTTTGCATATAGTGCAGTGTCCGGATATTAGATATATGTCAGATGAGTTTGGACAAGCATACACATCCAGATAATTCACACCCTTATCAAGATATGGAATATTTCCAACACCCCAGAAAGTTTCCTCAAGTTCCTTTCTAGTTAAGCACTGCACTAATTCTAGGCAATCACTTTCCCTTATTAATTTTATGGCTCAGATTATTTCAAATTTGGCCAATACGAACCTTTTACTCTGACTTCTGGGCCTTTTTATCATGCTTCCATCCATTTTTGAGCACTGCTTGCTTTCCTGCACACTCATCTTTTGATGTTACTTAGGTGTTTTTGCCATATTAATGTTTATTTTAATGCAGCTAAGTAATCATTTTTTTTTCATTGTAGCTGGATCTCCAATTATAGTTACAAAGCCTTTCCCCACAGGTAGTACCTGTATGGTTCCATCATTTACATTGAATTTCTTATGTATTTGTAGTTCATTCTACTGAATATGCAGAAAGAAGCCACATTTGTCATTTTCTCAAAGGTATTTCGGTTGTCCTAATGCCATTTGTCAAAAATTCCAGCTTTTCCTCAGTGATTTGAGATGCCAGCTTTATTATACACTAAGCTTCCATGTGTACTGGGGCTGTTGTGCACTTTCTATTCCAGCCCACTGGTTTTAATTTTACTTTGTCTTATGTCAGGATAATAACCTTTATTTCTGATTGTTTCCCTTTGCCTGATATAATTTGCCTATCCCTTTTTTAGCATTTTGAAACAATTCATTTTAGATGTCTTTTATATTCACCATGCCTTGGCTTTTACTCTTTGAGCCAACTTGGAAACCTTTTTCTTTTAATAGATAAGTATGTTTATGCTTATTATCATGACCATTTGCTCCTAACTTTTTCTTATTCTTTCTTGTATTTACTATCAGTTTTATATTGTTTACTGTGCTTCTTTCTCTCTATTATCTGTTCTTTGCTTATTTTTCTTTTGTGTATTCCTTTCTGAATTAAAAAAATTTGTATGATTGTGCTAGTACATTATACTTTTTAAAATAATTTCAACTTTTATTTTAGATTCAGAGGGTACAAGTGCAGGTTTGTTACATGGGCATATCGCGTGATGCTGAGGTTTGGGGTACAACTGATTCTGTCACCCAGGTAGTGAGCATAGTACCCAATAGTAAGTTTTTCAACCCTTTCTCCCTTCTCTCCCTCCTACCTCCAGTGCCTATTGTTGCCATCTTTATGTCCATGAGTAACCAGTGTTTAGCTCCCCACTGATAAGTGAGAACATGCAGTATTTGGTGTTTTGTTCCTGCATTAATTTGCCTAGAATAAGGGACTCCAGCTACATCTGTGTTGCTGCAGAGGCCATGATTTCATTCTTTTTTATGGCTGCGCCTACTTGTTTTTGTTGACAAGTGATGGCTCTATAGTGAGGGAAGCAGGACACTTTGATGAAGTCACTTTAAAATTTCATTTTCATACAATCATTTTGACTGAGAAGAACTTCACAGAGCAGTTTTGATGAGGCTGTATCAGAATGATTCTGTACAAATATAAAAATTTCAACATTTTATTTTCAAAAGATATCCCTTTATTTTATCCTTATTCCATACCTTACAGGAAAATTTTCACTTTCTCCTTTAAGAAATTATTTTATTCTTAAACTTTTAATGGCTGTGTTTTATTTATATTTTAAATCTTCAACATATTTTAAATTACATAAATAGTATATGCTTCTGAAGGCAAATTCAAAAAGTATAAAATGTATAAAGTTATATATATATATAAAATATATATATATACATGATAAGGAAGTAAAAATTATCTGATCCTCTCTATTCCCACATCCTAGTGTTCACTACCATTAGTAGTTTACTGCAACCATCCCAAGAATAGTCTGGGATTATTAATTAAGCAAACTTTTAGTTAAGTTCTCAGAGGATAAGTGACTAGGTCTTAGTGAGATGTTCTAATGCACTTGTATAAAAACAATATTAGGTTGGAATTTTGGCTAGTGCACGAAGATAATATATGCTGGGCTGCAAAGTGAGATGAGAAAAATCTTGATGCAAAATTGTCAAAGGAGATGTCAAAAACCAATTTTTGTTATTTTTAAGCTCTTTAACTCACTCAAAAATATATAACATTTAGGAGAATTGAAGATTAAATGGAAGATTTTTGGGAGGGAAATATTTATATGCTGTAACCCTTCTAACACATGGTGGGCAGGGTGGTGAAATCTGTGCCTTTACACTCATTCAAGAGAAAGGGACCTTGAAAAGACCATTTGGAGTGTCAAGTACTCTCTGGGAATAGCAGACTGGGGTCTGACTCCCACCTGAGAAGTTTAGTGGGTGAGGAGTCAAATTTGATAAAGTGGATGATATGGACTTCATAAACTGAGTGGTTTTTCTCAAGCTGAAATAAAAATAATACTTTCATAATGAATAATGAATAATATCACATTCATTGTTTAGAAATTACATACAGAAAATTCACTTTGAAAAAGAATTTTTGATATGTGAGAATTCATACTCTTAGTTTTGTTTGAAAATTCCAGGGTAAGATGAAATAAAAATGTATACACATACAAGCACATACCTAAATAATTTTAAATATAATGCCATTTTGTATCATATAATTTTTCTTCTTCATGAAATTTGCAAACCCATTTTGGAGAAAAAAATGTCAAATTACATTACAGGTCACTGAATTTTACATTTAAAATTGCTGAATTTTACTGTATATAATTTATACATTAATAAAGCTAATTAAAAATTGCATTATCTACCAAGCGGACCTAATAGACATCTACAGAACTCTCCACCCCAAATCAACAGAATATACAGTTTTTTTCAGCACCACACCACACCTATTCCAAAATTGACCACACTGTTGGAAGTAAAGCACTCCTCAGCAAATGTAAAAGAACAGAAATTATAACAAACTGTCTCTCAGACCACAGTGCAATCAAACTAGAACTCAGGACTAAGAAACTCACTCAAAAACGCTCAACTACATGGAAACTGAGCAACCTGCTCCTGAATGACTCCTGGGTACATAACGAAATGAAGGCAGAAATAAAGACGTTCTTTGAAACCAACGAGAACAAAGACACAACATACCAGAATCTCTGGGACACATTCAAAGCAGTGTGTAGAGGGAAATTTATGGCACTAAATGCCCACAAGAGAAAGCAGGAAAGATCCAAAATTGACACCCTAATGTCACAATTAAAAGAACTAGAAAAGTAAGAGCAAACACATTCAAAAGCTAGCAGAAGGCAAGAAATAACTAAAATCAGAGCAAAACTGAAGGAAATAGAGAGACCCTTCAAAAAATCAATGAATCCGGGAGCTGGTTTTTTGAAAAGATCAACAAAATCGATAGACCGCTAGCAAGACTAATAAAGAAGAAAAGAGAGAAGAATCAAATAGACGCAATAAAAAATGATAAAGGGGATATCACCACCGATCCCACAGAAATACAAACTACCATCAGAGAATACTACAAACACCTCTACGCAAATAAACTAGAAAATCTAGAAGAAATGGATAAATTCCTTGACACATACACCCTCCCAAGACTAAACCAGGAAGAAGTTGAATCTCTGAATAGACCAATAACAGGCTCTGAAATTGTGGCAATAATCAATAGCTTACCAACCAAAAAAAGTCCAGGACCAGATGGATTCGCAGCAGAATTCTACCAGAGGTACAAGTAGGAGCTGATACCATTTCTTCTGAAACTATTCTAATCAATAGAAAAAGAGGGAATCCTCCCTAATTCATTTTATGAGGCCAGCATCATCCTGATACTAAAGCCTGGCAGAGACACAACCAAAAAAGAGAATTTTAGACCAATATCCTTGATGAACATTGATGCAAAAATCCTCAATAAAATACTGGCAAACCAAATCCAGCAGCACATCAAAAAGCTTATCCACCCTGATCAAGTGGGCTTCATCCCTGGGATGCAAGGCTGGTTCAACATATGCAAATCAATAAATGTAATCCAGCATATAAACAGAACCAAAGACAAAAACCACATGATTATCTCAATAGATGCAGAAAAGGCCTTTGACAAAATTCAACAACCCTTCATGCTAAAAACTCTCAGTAAATTAGGTATTGATGGGACGTATCTCAAAATAATAAGAGCTATCTATGACAAACCCACAGCCAATATCATACTGAATGGGCAAAAACTGGAAGCATTCCCTTTGAAAACTGGCACGAGACAGGGATGCCCTCTCTCACCACTCCTATTCAGCATAGTGTTGGAAGTTCTGGCCAGGGCAATTAGGCAGGAGAAGGAAATAAAAGGTATTCAATTAGGAAAAGAGGAAGTCAAATTGTCCCTGTTTGCAGATGAGATGATTGTATATCTAGAAAACCCCATTGTCTCAGCCCAAAATCTCCTTAAGCTGATAAGCAACTTCAGCAAAGTCTCAGGATACAAAATCAATGTACGAAAATCACAAGCATTCTTATACACCAATAACAGACTAACAGAGAGCCAAATCATGAGTGAACTCCCATTCAGAGTTGCTTCAAAGAGAATAAAATACCTAGGAATCCAACTTACAAGGGATGTGAAGGACCTCTTCAGGGAGAACTACAAACCACTGCTCAATGAAATAAAAGAGGATACAAACAATGGAAGAACATTCCATGCTCATGGGTAGGAAGAATCAATATCGTGAAAATGGCCATACTGCCCAAGGTAATTTGTAGATCCAATGCCATCCCCATCTAGCTACCAATGACTTTCTTCACAGAATTTGAAAAAACTACTTTAGAGTTCATATGGAACCAAAAAAGAGCCCACATCGCCAAGTCAATCCTAAGCAAAAAGAACAAAGCTGGAGGCATCACACTACCTGACTTCAAACTATACTACAAAATACTACAAGGCTACAGTAACCAAAACAGCATGGTGCTGGTACCAAAACAGAGATATAGATCAATGGAACAGAACAGAGCACTCAGAAATAATGCCGCATATCTACAACCATCTGATCTTTGACAAACCTGACAAAAGCAATGGGGAGAGGATTCCCTATTTAATAAATGGTGCTGGGAAAACTGGCTAGCCATATGTAGAAAGCCGAAACTGGATCCCTTCCTTACACCTTATACAAAAATTAATTCAAGATGGATTAAAGACTTAAATGTTAGACCTAAAACCATAAAAACCCTAGAAGAAAACCTAGGCATTACCATTCAGGACATAGGCATGGGCAAGGACTTCATGTCTAAAACACCAAAAGCAATGGCAACAAAAGCCAAAATTGACAAATGGGATCTAATTAAACTCAAGGGCTTATGCACAGCAAAAGAAAGTACCATCAGAGTGAACAGGCAACCTACAAAATGGGAGAAAATTTTCACAACCTACTCATCTGACAAAGGGCTAATATCCAGAATCTACAATGAACTCCAACAAATTTACAAGAAAAAAACAAACAACCCCATCAAAAAGTGGGTGA
The DNA here is from genome assembly GCF_029289425.2 of Pan paniscus. Lineage (NCBI taxonomy): Eukaryota > Metazoa > Chordata > Mammalia > Primates > Hominidae > Pan > Pan paniscus. The sequence continues at coordinate 117,908,819 of NC_073252.2, forward strand.
AGGATATGAACAGACACTTCTCCAAAGAAGACATTTATGCAGCCAAAAAACACATGAAAAAATGCTCATCATCACTGGCCATCAGAGAAATGCAAATCAAAATCACAATGAGATACCATCTCACACCAGTTAGAATGGCAATCATTAAAAAGTCAGGAAACAACAGGTGCTGGAGAGGATGTGGAGAAATAGGAAGACTTTTACACTGTTGCTGAGACTGTAAACTAGTTCAACCATTGTGGAAGTCAGTGTGGCAATTCCTCAGGGATCTAGAACTAGAATTACCATTTGACCCAGCCATCCCATTACTGGGTATATACCCAAAGGATTATAAATCATGCTGCTATAAAGACACACGCACACGTATGTTTATTGCGGCACTATTCACAATAGCAAAGACTTGGAACCAACCCAAATGTCCAACAATGATAGACTGGATTAAGAAAATGTGGCACATATACACCATGGAATACTATGCAGCCATACAAAATGAAGAGTTCATGTCCTTTGTAGGGACATGGATGAAGCTGGAAACCATCATTCTCAGCAAACTATCGCAAGGACAAAAAACCAAACAGTGCATGTTCTCACTCATAGGTGGGAATTGAACAATGAGAACACTTGGACACAGGAAGGGGAACATCACACTCTGGGGACTGTTGTGGGGTGGGGGGAAGGGGGAGGGATAGCATTAGGAGATATACCTAACGTAAATGACGAGTTAATGGGTGCAGCACACCAACATGGCACATGTATACATATGTAACAAACCTGCACATTGTGCACATGTACCCTAAAACTTAAAGTATTATAATAATAATAATAATAATTGCATTATATGGAAAAATCTGTTAAAAGTTTTCAGAAAGAGTAGAATAATTCACTACCATGGTAAATGTGCATTCATGATATTAATATATTAAAACTTTGATAACTAGATTGCAAAATATAAAATATTCTCTTGCTTTGGGTCTATACCAATCATTTATGTTTGCTGTCTTTTATGTTTACTTTCCCACTTATTTGACATCAAGTCCTGGCCCATTATATTTAGAAACTAAGCTATCACTTTAAAAATATAGGCTCTGTGCTTGCCAGATGGCTTTGGAAGTTCTCCCAGAAATGTTTTCATTGTCATAGTCCACTTCACAATCCCATCATGAATGAGATCATTAGGGAATGACATCATTTTCAATACCTCCTAGATTATAATATTTAAAAAAAACCCCTCACCTTCTATTTGTTTCTCTTAAATAATCATGTCCTAAATGAATTAGGACATGGTTTCTAAATCACACACACACAAACACACAAGATAACATGAAATCATGTGACTAGAGGAATTTCTCAGGACATAGATAGTTGTGGGTGGTCATAAAGTGCTAAAGGCTTTAAAAAAATACTCTGGGAATATACTATACCAGGCCAACTGGAAGAGTCCACCAAGAGATGACAGAGCAGATGAATTCAGAAAGGAAGTAAAAAAGCACCTAGGAGCTTTTCTGCATTCTTTACTCCTTTGAGAGACTATATAGAAAGTCGCGCTGTCTTTAAAAAGAGGGATTATATAATGAGAGCTTCAAATTCCTATTTATTTATTTGGTCATATATACATGCATATAGTCAACAAATATTTATGATATATATTCAATATGTAATAGGATAAGCACTAGAGATAGAGTTGTGAAGAAGTTGGATATGGTCTTTGCCCTTATGGAGCTAAAATACTAGTTGGCAAGACAATTGACCAGTAACCAATTACAGGGATAATTTTAAATTTTCAAATGTTGTCAGTGTTATAAAGAAGTTCATGTTTCTATGAAAGTCTCTATCAGAAGGTCATAAGGAGATCTAGAGGGCCATGAAATCTTCCTTGGGCTCAGCTTTAAAAGACAATGAAGAATTAACTACAGGAGCAAGTTTGGTATGTGGTGTGTGGAAGAGACTGTTCCAGAGAGAAGAACCTCATGTACCATGTCTTTGAGACAGAAAACTACACTACTGTGGTTGATGGGACAGAACTCTGAAATTGGGGAGGAAAAAGCAGCTCTCTTTCGCAAAAAAATATTCCCATCCACCAGAAAAATATTTTTGGATAAAAATATTTTCTCCTTTAAAATGAAACATCCCTTAAAAGGATCAAAGCAAGTCTTTTTTTTTTTTTTTTTTTGAGACGGAGTCTTGCTCTGTCGCCCAGGCTGGAGTGCAGTGGTGCGATCTCGGCTCACTGCAAGCTCTGCCTCCCGGGTTCATGCCATTCTCATGCCTCAGCCTCCCGAGTAGCTGGGACTACAGGCGCCCGCCACCATGCCAGGCTAATTTTTTTTTTTTTTTTTTTTTGGTATTTTTAGTAGAGACGGGGTTTCACTGTGTTAGCCAGGATGGTCTCGATCTCCTGACCTCGTGATCCACCCGCCTCGGCCTCCCAAAGTGCTGGGATTACAGGCATGAGCCACCGCACCCGGCCTCAAGTCTGTCTCAGAGTGAATTGTTTTAGAAAGTAAACAACATCACCTTGTAACTTGGTTTTCAGGCAATGGTTTGGGAGAGAAAGGGGCTGCTGAGTGAGGGCCATGTGTAGAAATACGTGGCTTATCTACTCCGAACTTCAGATTGGCATTATGGTGAAGTCCATTTAAATATTCTATCCCAGTGCCCTGATAATGTTAGCTAATTCAACAGGGATAGTTACAGATGCCTGTTATATCCCAGCCACTGGCTGGCCTCGGAGGTCTTGGTGTGTCTTACTGCAGTGCCCGTATTGGTAATGACAGCAATAACCATAGAGACACAAATGAACAGGAATGACAGAGATTTGGCTTCTGAACTTCTTCCTCTTTCTTGCTGGGTGGCCCTAGTCTTCCAGGTGTGTGTCAGAGATTGTTGCAAATAAGGGTAATTATAGTCACAGCTGCTCTGAGCTGGTCTGATTAAGATAGAATAGGTTTTCTTATGCAGAGAAATAGCTTCTAAAATGATGCCAACTAATGATAGAAATTTAAGACAAGACCCAATGCCATTTTTGAAATTATAGTTTATTTTTGAAGGTGAATAAATCATTTGCTTTTCTGGGAAAGTGTTATGAGTGTACAGTCTTATTTTTACTATTTTTTATGGGGGATGTTTGCATCATAGAGCATTTGAAAACATTGTTAAACTGCACTTTTGGCAGGTGGTGTTACTGTTCGCAATTATACATGATGCCCTTTTCTTATATACAGTTTATCTCTCCCAGCTTATTGCCACAGCAGTTCCCTGCTTCCTGTTGTGGAAGGTGTATGTTTCCCCTCCTTTTTGAATTTAACCATGTAATTTCTCTGGCCATTGCAATGTGAACAGCTATAACTATGCTACCTGCAATAAGAGGCTTTAAATGAAATTCTAAGGGTTAGCTTAGCATCTTGGTTTTCTTCTCAGCTCCATAAATGGGTGTGCTCCACACTTCAGCTTACATGAGTAAAAAAACCTATAGAGCTGAGTTAAGCAGAGCCCCCGTAGCTGCATACATCTAATAACTGCCTAGATGAAACACAAACAAGAACAAAATGCCTGTTTTTGTAAGCCCTTGGGATTTCAAGGTTGTTATGTAGAAGGCTGAACAGTATAGAATTTGATACTTAGAAGTGGAGTGTTATCATAATAAAAAACTTAAAATATATGGCATCGATTTTGGGGGCCAGAGACAGCTAGCAGTGAGAAAACTTATTAAAGGCTAGAAGATGGGTGACACATTTTATGCAGCAGCAAAATATTTTGGGCAACACATGTATCATGTACTGAAGGCTTCCAGTAAAGAGGATTTGAAATGTTACTAATGTGAATTAGTTGTTAGAAACTGCATTTGATAATACAAGAAAAAGAATGAGTACAAAAATAAGTGAGTTGTTTAACACAGGAGATGAAAAGAAGACTAAAGAGCTGAGAAACTCCAGGATTTGCAGGGCTGGAAAACCAAACTGTTTCTCATCTCTAACTGGTGAAATGATAAATATTTTGAGCTGCAAAGGCTAATTAAGACTCAGAATAAGACTCATTTTAGGGACAAAGACCAAGTTAATAGCCTGTGCACAAAACCTGATTGGATTAAGCCGTCTCTCAGTAAATCATTTCAGTTGGACAAAATGGCTTGGGTGGGAAAAGAAAATCAAAGGAATAATCTCATGAAGTCTGATAAGCTCAAATACCTGTAATCAAGTTTAGAGAGAGAGAGAGACAGATTTGTAAAAGAATGGAGAGTGAGTCTATTAATATATAGAGGAGAACAGATCAAATGGACATTAAAAAAGAGAAACGTTAAAATTTTAAAAAGTTTTAATGCCAGGAGTATTGCCAAAAATAGAAGAGTGTGTGGCTTTTTATAGCTTAAAAAGTCTTGCCTACACTCAACTTTCTGAGGATAAGATAGTCAAAAAAGCTGCTCAGCCCAAGAAAGGAATATTTTATAACTTTTTTTAGATTTGGCAACGGAGGGCAAAGAACAAGGAAGAAAGAGGCTGGTGCCTGTAACCCTGGAGAATATTCTCTGGAAAGTTAATTCAAGTTGCAGACCCCTAATCAAAGACTCTTAATCAAAGTAGTTTCCTCTATCCCCAAGGTCAGCACGTTTGCCCAGTGGGATTTCAGAACTGCTACCTACTATGAGTTTTCTGTTTTCCTTTTTTTTTTTTTATTTCACATTCAGATCGGAATGTTTATGTGTTTATTCTGCCTCTTCTCTACCATTTTATGTTGGGTGCTTATGAAGAAGATAATTTGTTTACTTAGTTCATGTGTCCAGATCAAGATTTGCTATTTGGATCTGATGGCAATAAGATCATGAACTTTCAAGGCTGATGTTTGGATTTGTTGAAACTTTTAGGATGTCTTCCATGTGGCTGTAAGTAAATTTTGTGTGTACAGTGAACAAAGTTAGTATCTGTGACCAACAAAGGCAACCGAGGTGGATTGTATTTACAATTAACTCACTTCCTCCTTCTAAGCAGGAGAATTACATTATCACTGCTGATTGCATAATTTGGCCTTGGCCACGTGGCTTACTTTGTCCAGTGAAATGTAATGTATGCCACATATAAACAAAAGCTTTAAATGCAATGTCTTGTTTAAACTAGGCCTCTTGCTTTTCTTCTTTTCAAGTATTTATGAGAATGTCTTAGAAAGGGCTGCTTCTTTAGCCTGGGAGCAGGAATGGGGAGACACATAGAGCAGAGACAACCAGAGCCAGGAAGCTAACTCTTAGCCAGTGATGTGTAAAATCAGAAAAAATTGAATGTTTATTTCATAGGCCACTGAGATTTTGGATTAACTGTTATGCAGCAAAACTGACTGATACAGCACTTAAGAAATTAGGGATTTTTCAGGATTGATGTGTTTAGCCTCATTAATTCAATCTTGATTTATAAACCTAAAGCACTTTTAAGAGTACCGATATAGACATGCATTGCTTCTTTTTAGAAGCTTGCATATTCTCTTATCTTCATGTTTTTAAATATAAAATTTAATTTGTACCAAATCAATGGAAATTTAGATGCATTTTTGTTTCCTTAAAAGTCCTATAAATGTTGATAATTTTGACATCATGCTGTTTTGGGTTTCATAATTGTATGATAGAAAATATTTGGGGAGGAAAAATAATTTATTTTCCCTGAGTGTTCTGTAGGTGGAAACAGACCATTTAGATAATATTAATATATAAGACTTATCAGGTGCTCATAATGTCAACTATTGTGCTGCATGCTGCACATTTATTATCTTATTTATTACTGAAAACTGCTCCATGACAAAAAAGTTCTGTTGTTATTTCCCTAATGAAACTCAGAGAAATTGGTAATTTTTTTCAAGGTCACACAGCTATTAAGGTGGTAGAGCTAGGATCTGAATCTAGAACTCAGACCCTTAACCCATACTGCCTCATTATTTTGGTTGATATATGAATGCTTTTAGGTGCCAATTACTGTGTAAGTTGAATATTTCTGAGGCCGTAGCTGCTTTGGAAAGCACAGTGTCTGTCTTCATTCATAATAAGAAGATTTAATAGTGTTATTCTAGTTTTTTGGGTTATGAAGAGAATATATATGAACAAAATATATCTCTAAATGCATATGGTCTGTGACAGAAGAATATATACATGTCTGTCAATCAAATAAAATATATATTTATCAATTTCTAGGCCTGATCATAATTATTTGTGTAGTTTCTAGATTCAACGAAATGATATAATCAATGTAATGTAACCAGACTGACTCTCTCTGTTATATTTTCAGGAATTTTAGAACATAGCAAAATGATGATTAGTGATTCAATTTATTTTCTAGAAGAAATAGATATGCCTCCTCTGTGACAGAAATTATATATGATCTTCCACTCTTGTATCAAGCCCATGCCCTCAAAAGTGCTCCAAGCATTGTTACTTTCCTGGATATCATGTTATACTATGAAAGTGTTCAGTGGGAAGTTATGGATTCCACATTTTTTTAAAAATTTCTTTTATTGGAGAGTCATCAGGGCCTTCCATATACAATGTACATTAGTTTTTCAAAAGGAGTATAGATATGTTTTATTTCTCAGATTTATTTGAAGTGGACTGAGTCATAGATCAAAATTGGAAAACATCGATTTAGAATGAGGAAGGATTAAATTTATCCAGAAAAAAGCAGGAATAAACCCACCATATTAAAAGGTGGGTTTATAATTTATTACAGGTGGGCCTATCTACATGTGTGTATATAGAAAATTTTATGTTAATTTAAAGCAACACTTATAGATGAATTAACAATTAGCAAATAATAAAGCTAGTAATAGAGGAAATATATGAGAACATTTAAGTCATGTTGCAGGGAGATTTTAACAGTTAAAAGTATCTTCCTGTTTCATAGACACGCAGACTTATAAACCAGACATAAATATCTACTTAAGACAGTTCAGTCCTGTTTAGTATAAGTCATGATTATGTGATTTTAGGTCATACAAAGACTCAGAAAGAAAAATACCTTAATTGTACTAGCGAATAATAGTGACAGCCTATAATGATGAAACATTGTTTCTAAGGGTAAAAATACAATTTTATGGTTACAATGGCTGTCCTCAATACATTGGTTGACATTAAATGTCAGAGTATCTAAAACTGTTCATGTCTCCAGGAGCCAGTCCTTACTGAGTTATAGTGAGAGGTATAAGAATTCCATTTGACAGAATGTCACTGATGAAATCGATCTAGAATCTGTACAAACTGCTGCTATTTTCTCCTTTGCTTCCTTCAAAATTTCTGGACTTTCTACTCAGTAGATACATCCGGAAAACGATGGGAAGAAATTAATGTGGGATACAGTAATACAGTGGGTAGTCAATGAGAAATAAATAAAATATTTGGGGTCTGCAAAGAAAAGAAATGACAAAAAGAAAAATAAGACCTTGTTTTATTCAGGGATGTGACACTATCAGTGTAATAGGCAGACATTTTAAATACTATAAATGACCTAAAGTTGTTATATAATTATGGATAATTCATTAATTTGGAGGAACATATATCATGTTTTTCAGTGATTCATAGAAGAAAACATTTCCATGGTCACAAAAATCTATTTCTCAAAGAAAATATATACAGATTTCAATGGCTCAGTAAAAAGACATTCATATCCCAAGGCAGGATTTAGTGAAATGTTTACTGCTATGTGTTGAATGAAGATCTCTGTAATATTTGTCTGTGTTCAGGCTTATCAGAGGTTAAATGCTGAAGGTGCTAATGCCAAAAAAGTTATCACTTATCTGTTGTCATTTGAAGGGAAATACTTAGAGTTTCAAGTATTATTTTCTGGGAATTTCAGGATTTTCTTGGAAATCTGGCTTTTTAGAATTATAGATATGAAAAATTTGTGTGGTGGTAATTTGATCATGAGATCAACAGGAAATGACATAAAAACATTTCTAAAAGTCTTACATAACTTTGATTCATCTGGTATAAAGGTTAAATTATTTTTTGGATCTTAGAAAAAGAAAATAATTATGATTACCTTTGGCATTTATTTCAATCAACATAAAGCATTTACATTATATGACATGCTTAATTAAAAAAAACAAAAAAGTTTACATTATCCAGAAACTTTAATTTCTATTACAATTTTTTTTTCGTGAAAACACTTTCTTGTTTCTTGTAGGAAAATATCTTTTCTGGGATTGGAGTCACTATTTTGAGCCTTTCACAGGTATGGTTGTTTCCTACCACTAGTACACCTTCTTATAATAAACAGCCACAAAAGGCTAGATGCCACTGGCTGTATGGACCTGAATTTTGAGTAAGAACCCTTATAGATTTCTTGAAGCCTTTGCAGGGATCAAGAATATCTACAACCACCTAAAATATGCTAATACAGTTTGTCGCTTTGTGGCATGATATTGAATAGCTTAAGCTTTGGGTATTGATAGATAGGGTTTGGACTACTAGCTCTATCATTTACCACATTAGGTAATTTTCTTAACTTCTCTGAACCTCAATTTCTTCATCTGAAAAAGAAGAATAAGAATAGCTAGGCTGGGCATGGTGGCTGACACCTGTAATCCCAGCACTTCGGGAGGCCGAGGTGGGCAGATCACCTGAGATCAGGAGTTCGAGACCAACCCGGCCAACTTGGCAAAATCCTGTCTCTACTGAAAATACAGAAATTAGCCAGGTGTGGTGGTGGGTGGCTGTAGTCCCAACTACTTGGGAGACTAAGGCAGGAGAATCACTTGAACCCGGGAGGCAGAGGTTGCAGTTAGCCGAGATTGTGCCACTGCACTCCAGCCTGGGTGACAGAGCAAGACCCTTTCTCGAAAAAATTAAAATAAATAAAAAGAATAGCTAACTTATGACTTTCAAAGATGCTTAAATAAGATATTGTGTATAAAAGTACTTACTGTGCTTCACACATTGTTGGAATACAATAAATGGTAGGAAAAATGTGTTCTCTTAGTTATGCCCCTGTATTAGTCCATTTTCATGCTCTTGGTAAAGACATACCCAAGACTGGGCAATTTACAAGAGAAAGAGGTTTAATTGGACTTAACTGCACATGGCTGGGGAGGCCTCACAATCATGGTAGAAGGCAAGGAGGAACAAGTCCCATCTTACATGGATGGCAGCAGGCAAAGAGAGAATGAGGAAGACGCAAATGGTTTTAATGATAAAACCATTAGATCTCGTGAGACTTATTCACTACCATGAGAACAGTAGAGGGGAAACTGCACCCACAATTCAATTATCTTCCACTGGGTCCCTCCCACAACACGTGGGAGGTATGGGAGTACAATTCAAAATGAGATTTGGGTGGGGACACAGAGCCAAATCATATTATTTCACCCATGGCCCCTGCCAAATCTCATGTCCTCACATTTCAAAACCTATCTTGCCTTCCCAACATCCCCCAAAGTCTCAACTCATTTCGGTGTTAACTCAAAAGTGCACAGTCCAAAATCTCATCTGAGACAAGGCAAGTCTCTTCCTCCTAGAAGCCTGTAAAATCAAAAGCAAGCTAGTTATTTCCTAGATACAATGGAGGTACAGACACTGGGTAAATACAACCAATCCAAATGGGAGACATTGACCAAAACAAAGGGGCTACAGGGCCCATACAAGTCCCAAATCCAGTGGGGCAATGAAATCTTAAAGCTCCAAAATGATCTCCTTTGACTCCATGTCTCATATCCAGGCCACACTGATGCAAGAGGTGGGTTCCCATGGTCTTGGACAGCTCTGCCCCTGTGGCTCTGCAGGGTACAGCCTCCCTTTTGGCTGCCATCATGGGCTGGCATTGAGTGTCTGTGGCTTTTCCAGGTGTATGGTGCAAGCTATCAGTTGTGGGTCTGGAGGACGGTGGCCCTCTTCTCACACCTCCACTAGGTGGTGCCCCAGGAGGGACTCTGTGTGGGGGCTCCAACCCCCATTTTCCTTCCACACTGCCCTAGCAGAGATTCTCCATGAGGACCCTGCCTCTGCAGCAAACTTCTGCCTGGGCATCCAGGCATTCCTATATATCTTCTAAAATCTAAGCAGAGGTTCCCAAATCCTAATTCTTGACTTCTGTGCACCCACAGACTCAACATCATGTGGAAGCTGCCAAGGCTAGGGGATTGCACCCTCTGAAGCCACAGCCCAGAGGCTCTACACTGGCCCCTTTCAGCCACCTCTTTTTGGGTGATTGGCAGGGAACCTGTAATCCAGGGGTCAATTCCCATGGGGCCTTGCACAATTGACACTACAGGCTGGCTCCTTTTGCTGAATAATCCACAGATGGGCTTCAGAGGCTGCTCCCTTCTGTAGATGAGGAGCTGTGCATGTCAACAGTAGCCTAGGGCTTTGTTCTACAGGGCCTTTGGCTAGCCATCTCAGGGGCTCTCCTGGCACATTACAAGAGATCTCTCCTCTCCTTGCAGATCTCATCCTGCCTTTCCTGGACCCCTGCCCTCCAAGGCCAGGCCTCACCTGTTCTGTCCACCTCACGAGATTCAAGTGTCAGGGTATCTGCCTTTATCTCCATTTTCTCACCGGCCTTTATTATGGCATACAACTCATGCTCTGTTCACCGCAGGGACTTTCCCTGTAAAAGCTCAGTTTGTAAAACTTCTTCTTTGACATCTTGAAAGACCCGAAGCTCCTGTAGGAAATGGAAATACCACTGCGTATTCAGCAAACAGCCATGAGGTGCAAGAAAGAAAGGAAAACCCAACACTGAAGGTGAATATTCCAGGAACTTCTCTCATCACTTACATGGGGCCACAGTGTTGCTTTATTGTCCTCTAAATGTGTGGTGCCTGAGTCACCGCACCTACTTCACCATCATACCTGATCTTTAGGAATCTCATCAGTTCTGCATTTTAGAAAGCTCTGTAAGCATACTTGGGCCCAAGCTTTATCTGTGCTTCCAAGAACATAATAAAATTGCCTATAATATCTTGGTTCAAGAAATTGAGAAAGCTTCCAACCCCACTGGAAACAAGAAAAATATATTTTTTAAAAAGAAAGTAAGAAAGCTGTTCACATCATTTGGCCTGTAACTCCTATTTCTAACTATATGTTGAATGTCTACTATGTGCTAGGCTCTGTAAAAATGATAGTTGATATTAGTGGCTCCTGTGAGCTCTGAGTACATTGTCTTATATAATCCCTGTAATAAACCCAGTGAGTGGGCATGATTACTACCACCATTCTACAGGTGAGGAAACTGGAACTTGCGTGGGTTAAACAGAAGGAGGGGGCAGGATTGGGCCTGGAAGGCAGGCCTGCCTGTTAGAAGGCAAATATTCTGTGTTTGACCACCCTGCTCTACCATCTTATTTAACTAGAAGCTGCCTTCTTGGAAATTTTAACTATTTATTAGAAGCCTCTGATGAGAAAGAATGCAAGAAAGGCCCTGACAGCTGTACGCATTCACATAAAATGGTTCATGTTTTATATAAAAAGAACAGCCTCTTATCCCATCACTCCTATAGGCTTAATTTTCTGATTATCCAAACACAGGCAAGGTTACAAAATGTCAAGTTAGAGGATTGGGGACAAAGATGTTGCTAGAAGTAAGCACTCAAGGAGAGTGGCAACAGGGACAAGTGGTAGTGACAGTGAGGGTGAAAGACAGAGATTCCACCAACAAAACAAAGCACAACATCAGAGCACATCCATGACAGCGGGGACCTCATCCGACCTATATGCCACTGAACACCCAGCACTCAGGAGAACACGTCTTTGTTGACAAGATGAACAAATGAAAACACTGCAGAATGCTGAGGCTTTCTGGCATGAAGAAAATCATTTCTCAAAGAATATTGCTTGCAACAGTAGGCCCCAATATGTTTTTAGGAAAAAAATGAAGAATTGTGTGGTCTAGTTAGTTATGTATACATTTCATGTTGTATTCCAATCTGTCATTTTTGCCATGCAACTAACTCTGAAACTATCCCTCAATTGAGAAATCTGTTCAGTTTGTTTTTGTCCCATGTTGTCCTTTTGATCAGAAAATCTTTTTCATATAACACCTGAAAATGTGCTTGGAAGCTGTATTTTGAGAAAGACAAAAGCACACTTCTGAATGCTGGTGCAGGGCCAGCAGTTGTACATCTTTGATGTGCTTGAGGGTTCTACTATTTTAGAGCTAGTTCAGAAAAAATGAACGGACTGTGTAATTTATGTTAGAAGCCAAGCGTATGACAGAAATTTTAAAAAGATATCCAATAAGACAAAGAAAAAATTGTGTTTTGGTACTTAAAATGTTAACATTTTATAAATCTGGAAAAATGCCTCTGACAGTCTTCCCCTCTTGGTCCTGGCCCCCGCAGGCTGGCCTGTATGGATGACATTGGCTGGCTTCCTTGATTTCTAGCTGCTTGTGAGGGGCCTGGTAGGAGATCCCCAGGGGGGCAACTATGAAGTCAGGGTCTAAATGCCCTGCCTCCTTCCCTGCCCATTCGCTTTGGGTTGGTTACCTCTTCCCACATGACTTGCTCTTTCTGGGTTCCAGTAACACCCACTCCCTTTGTCCTTTTTGATGGACACAGCCTCAATACTGGTAGCCTGAGAAATTACACTCTTCTCTATGGCCAGCTCATACTTTTAAAAATAGTTCTTTCAATTAAATCCTCTTTGAATTATCCTAATTGAGTGTATCACTCATTTCCTATGTATTATTTATCTTCTTTGTGAGTGAGCAGTTGGTTATTTGGAATATGTCTGTATAACACTAATATGATTTGCAGTTACCCTGATAATTTACTTAACTGGATAAATACTATTTTGTTTTAAATTTCCTAAAGGAAAACTTTTTTTTTTTTTCTCTAGAGAGTTCAGGGTCAACTCTGACAGTAGAACATAATGGTTAGATTAGGTGCAGAGACTCTGGGATGAAAATGGTTGGGTTTTAATTTTAGTTCTGTCTCCATTAATTGTGTGACCCCAGGCAAGTCATTTAACCTCTCAAGTACTCAGTTTATCAGTAAAGGACGGATAATAATAGTAGGTGACCTAAAGATTGTAATGAACATTTTAAAAGTCAATATTTAAAAAGCACTTAAAACAGTGCCTGGCACATATTAAATGGTAAGTATTTGCATAATAGACATTATGATTTTATTGAGTGCCTATTGTGTTCTGAGAAGTATGTTAAATACTTTTTAATGTTTTATTCCATTCACTTCTCAGAACAATCTTGTTAAGTAGGTATATTCATTTAATAGAATATATTGAAAGTCAGAGTAATTAAATAATTTGCCCCAAACCACATGGTAACTAAACAGTAAGGTTGAGCTTTGAAGGCAGATTGGAATTATATCTTTATTAAATTAAATTACACACACAAAGACAGAATGTATATGTACAAATATATACCCAGACATTACATACTATATATGATTCTTAATATATAATATTGAAATTTACAGAATTACTGTGCCTGGCATATCATAGACGCCCAGTAAATGTTGCTTCATCTCACTCCTAAATCCCACTTTAACACACTGATTCTGTCTTATATGTAAAGGAGTAAAATGAATTTTCTAGATGTTCTGTGAGTATAAACTGGAGAGAAAAAGGATGTAACTTACCTGTACCACCTAACCTGTCCCTTCTTCCCACTGCCCCAACATAATAAAAGCATTAAATTAACAACATATTTGAAGATATACAAAATTTGGATTGTTTGAAACATACTAAGGCGTTAACTTAGAAAGCCATGGAGGGCTGTGATTGCTGCAGTGGATGAGTCCCAGATAACGAGATCAAAGGTGATCAGGAGTCTAGCCAGATGTCTCACTAAAGGGCTCTGCCTGTTTTCAAAGTAACTGATGGATGATGAGAGAGGTTCCATTGGAATGCTTTTGAATGCTGTACATGAATGTCATAAATGTTAGAAGTTTTGTCAATGAATCAAATGGCTTTTGGGCAACAACACTTTGTTAAAGCACTGTTCACTTAAAACATTATCTGATTTTATACAAATGTAACTAGGAATTTAATCAGAAGGGACCTTTTCTCGAAACCATCATAAAACTTATCCATACCACTATTATGCCAGTGTTCCATACAGAATTTGAAAATATCATTTGAGTTAAGAATTTAAAAAATTCCCAAGTATTATTACTTTGTTAATTATCAAAGTAACTTTGTTAATTGCAAATGTCATAGGCAGAAGTTAGATTTAAATAAAGGTCCTTCTAGCTTCAAAATTCATGTGTTTTCTTCTGTACATATATTGCCTCCAACTTCAGATATGCATATATATTTTATTTCTTTAATGCTATCAAAGTGACTAGCTCATTAATCTGTAAGTTTTGCGCTGGAACATCTAGGGTAGTATTTACTAGCCAAACGTTACCCATTCCAATATTTATTAGTTACTCTTATCCTTTCCCTTAGAAGTTATTTATTTATTTATCTAAAGATTTGCCTTCTTTAGTCTAGAGAATCTAACATGATCCCCAGTTGTTTTTTTTTTTTAATTAGAAGGGCTTTTCTTCTTAATAAACAGGAAGAAAACAAGAAAAACAACTTTTGTTTTTCACCTTCTTCATTGTCTCACTGAAAAATGTCTTTGGAATCTACATTTTATTTTTCTTTTTGGTTTCTGGAGTAAATGTGTTCATTGTAATTTCAGGAGTGGTGATATTATTATAGCAGTTAAACTTTCTGATTCTGTGACTTCTGGCTTTGTTCTAATTGGTCTTATTCTTAAACAAAATTCAGCAAGTATAATTTTTTTTTTTGTTCCATACAGTTATTACTGTTTTAAAATCATTAGTGGAATCATTATGTTACATGGCTTTATATGGCTTTTACTACACTTTTTTTTTTTCTGGGACTAGGAGCTCATTCAACTACATCTTCCAAAGAGACCAATTATTGATTCAACTTTGGTACCCAAATGATATTGAAAAGCAGATGAGAAAACCTTCTTCTGTTTGCTTTCAAATTCTCCCTAGGAACAGAATCTCTGACCCACAGGCTGTGGTATTCCTGGTCACCTTGAAGTCTATCTTTAAGAACTGACAGAATTATATAATAGTTTCCAAAGCGATGTGGATTTACACACCAGCAAGTCATTTGCCTAAACTCAAGATAAGTGGCAACACCAGTATCAAAGGGGAAGGCAGGAGCCCTTGTCCTGTGAACCATGACCCAAATGCTAGCTAAGGATAACTTACACATTTCAATGTTGGGTAGTTTCTTTCTGTAGAGGGCCTGGGTCTTCGGCTCAGTTCCAAGTAGGCAGTTTTATCCCATTGACAGATAAAAGCATTTGGTAATTTATCAGTGGTAACCTTGGCATTTTATGGTATGGAAAGTGCCAAGTTTTCTTAGACTTATTATATGCTATTGTTGTTTTAGAATGTTATGTATTCTTTTTCTTTTAGATAATTTCTCTCCTTCTCAGAGACTCTGTCTTACCTTGAGATATTTAGTTGATTTTTGGAAAGTCAGAAAGTATCTCTGAGGAATGATTTTACTAGAAAGGTCAACCATTTGATCACACCTCTAAAGAGTGTGGCAGAAAAAGGATGTTTCTTCCAAGTAGAAGGACACTCCATAAATGAACCTATGCACATCAGAGGGAACATGTCATATCATTCCTTTTCAAATGATAAACAGCGAATTGTTAGAAAACTTACATGTCAAATGTGCAAACAATTGGGCAAAAACTAGAGTCTCAGAGAGTAAAAGCAATTACCTGGATCAAAAAAGAATTCAGACTGGGGCATGTAAGAATTTTAATGACAATGACACAATAATCATTGCTGACAGTAGCTTCAATCATTAGATGCTATTTTTCTTCATCCAAACAACATGGTATAGTGTTTAAGTGGGTAGACTTTAAACCCAGGTCATCTGGGCTTGAATCCTAGCTGAGCCGTCTTAGAGCCATGTGTCCTTGGGTCATTTACTTATTCTCCCTAGTACTCGGTTCTCCCATATTTAAATAAGGGGTAGTAATACAACTTACCTCACAAAAATGTTATGAAGTTAAATGAGTTATTTAACAGTACTTAGGACTAAGTTTTGCACAAAGTAAGTGCTTTTTAAATGCTTGTTAGGTTAATACCATAATATCAATGCATTTATAATGTTTGCTGGGCTACTGTGTTCAAAGATACTGTACTGCAGCATTGTCCCTGCCTACAAGGGATGTTTAGTCAGGAAAACTTGATGGCATTCCAATATGGGAAGACGGATCCTAAATATATGCTCTTGTGGACAGTGATTTGTAAAATTTTAAAGTTTAATTTTATTTTAACTAGAAAATATGAAATGCTTACTTTTTATTGTTAATTCCCTAAGAGCATATACTTCCCTTTACATATATGTGTGTGTGTGTGTGTGTGTGTGTGTGTGTGTGTGTGTGTATAAATACTTCACAGGACATAACAAAGAATTAGACGCAAAGGTAGGAGCCATCAGTACTTGTTTTTAAAAATGAATTAACATTTATTCAGGTAGATATCAAGTTACTTCATTTTATCTTGTAATTGGACTAAATGTAGCCCTTGGTTATATAGACATGGCCTTTGAGTTTCAAATATCATCATTTGTTGAACTGTTCGTGTAAAATTGTCACTATAGTTTATTTTATAGGGATTTATTAAAAACTAAAATCAAAATGCTATATTTATACTAGCTATAAATATAATAAAATGTAAATTTATTAATGTCATATTTAAATAATCCATATTTATAAAATCATATTTTAAGAATTATAATTCTGTCGGGTGCGGTGGCTCACGCCTGTAATCTCAGCACTTTGGGAGGTCGAGGTAGGTGGATCACCTGAGGTCAGGAGTTCAAGACCAGCCTGGCCAACATGGTGAAACCCCATCTCTACTAAAAATACAAAAATTACCTGGGTGTGGCGGTATGTGCCTGTAATCCCAGCTACTCGGGGAGCTAAGTCACTTGAACTCAGGAGGTGGAGGTTGCAGTGAGCTGATATTTTGCCACTGCACTCCAGCCTGAGTGACAGACTGAGACTCTGTCTCAAAAAAAAAAAAATTATAATTCGATCAGGCTTCAGCATAAGAAATTGAGTATTCACCTAACAGCAGTAAAATTAAAAGGGAAAATTTCCAAGATTATTTCAAAAGACAGACAAAATAAATTTAAAATGGAAGCAATTTACTCTTAAGGCTCACATTTAAATATCCTGTATTTGTAAAATATTTGAATTGGAATTCTATCAAGCTATATCTGAATAATGGTCTAATCACTTAATAGTAATGAAACTAAAAGAAAAACACAAAATTTCTTTAGAAAAGAAACAATAAAATGTTGCTGTGGTTCAGAATCTTCCAAAATAGGCTCATTGGAGGGCTGGATTCTTCTACAGAGTGGGGGGATGGGGGAATACCCAGTGCTTGGGTATAAAGACATTTCTCTTTGCTAAAGGAAAATATGTCAGGCCAGGAGTATCTCTCAATGATGAGTCTTCTTTGGGATGCCCGTATTATCTTGTGTAGAATGGAGAGGTAGAAAAGAAAGTTCTCTTCCTATGAACTGCCCCCTGGAGCTCTTCTTTCTCATGTGACTTCTGACCGGGGTAAGAGGCAGAGGAAGAAAGACTGGCCCTGAATTAGGTGTACATAAGTTGTTGAGATCATCCTTTGGGTCATTTCTACTGGATTCAATTTTTGAAGATGCCCAATCCTAAGGGTTAATAAAAGACAGTAAATTTTGGTTTCTGCTGGTCTAGGGAGAGTATGCCAAGCTAGACACAGTAGGATAAATTGCATAAGGCTTCTGTGGAGAAATTGTTGGAAAATATAGCAACTCGATGGAGGAACCATTTTCCTATGATTCTAGATCCATTGAGGTAACGTTTTCAATATATTCAGACACTCAGTCCTTCAACTATCACAGCTTAATGCTACTGCTTTCTTGGTGGACTGATAATCCAGAATATAACTTGGTGGTCCTCTCCCACTTTTGACCTATGCCCTGTTTTAAGCAAGGAATTACATTTAAGCTCTACCCCATTGAATTTTTTTCTGTCATATGTATTTTCTTTTCTTATTTTATTGAGTTTTCTCTTGGCCAGTAGAGCTTTTGATCAATTACTGTGAACACTTTTCCCCCATGGGAAACCATTTGCCTTTAATAAGAGTAACTTCTTTTTAATTTTTCTGTTAAAATGTTTGCTTGTTTTCTATAGGTGTGCATCATTTCACAATTATTGGCAATGGTTCAATGGTTTCATCTGCTTTGAACGGTTTCTTCTCTTCATTAAGAGGTAAATTCTCAATTTATTGAATATGGCCATATATGTTATTTACTTCATTTTTTCAGTGAAGGTCAATAATGTCTTTAAGTTTTTTAGTGAAGATTTCAGATATCACTTTCAAACTGTGCATTTTTTATTTTCAATGAAGTTTTTAAAATTTAAAAATTTTAAAATCTTAGTTTGGAGAATTTAAATTTGATCTGTAAATTTATTATATATAATAGAAACATGCTTGAGAAGGTGAATATTATAAAATAATAATTTTAATAATTGCTGATTTTTCAAAGAAAATCTCTGGAGTATATAGAACTTTTCTAAACCAGTCTTATATTTTTCCCCTGAAGACCTGTTATAAATATGTAGCTGGAGACACTTTCCCAAATGTAAACAAGGTTTGAATACTTTTCCTAAAGTCTGCTGTTGTAAACATTGTCTATGTTTAATAACATTAAAATATTATGATATAAACATTGTTCATGTTTAATAATATTAAAATATGATATAAACATTGTCTATGTCTAATAATATTAAAATGTTATTAACATCACCGTGAACATTCAATATGCAACTTTATCTTTCCATCTTTGGCACCTGAGGAAACAAGTAGGTTTCCTTTCTTGGTGTGTGTAATGTGACATATACCTGCCATTGGACTACTGTCACAAAGTTACCAACTTAAGCCAATAGTTTTCCCTTCCTCTTTTGCAAAGTAGTTGATTATTAGGGAATTGATCTCAAATGACTTAAGTTTAAAGCTTTGTGGAATAGCTCTGTGTGTATGTGTGTGGTTGTGTGTGGTGTGTATTTGGGGAAAAGCTTATTAATATCTCTGTTATTGATCTCACTGTCAATTGATGTGCTTACTCAACTGAATTGTGGCAATCTTATTATCTATTGCTACATGTGCTGTGAGAATGCAAAGATTTGCTTATCAAAGCCTGGCTTGTCATAAGATTAACTTTTTGTTTCTATTCAAATATAAAGATGGCAACAATGAAACACTCTTGTAAAATTATCTTTTTTTCTACTGTATTTCATTATGGGGAAAGAAAAATTTTAAAGGCATTTTTCAAAAGACTATAATATATTTCACCTAAATAAATTCCTCTCTTTAAAAACATGTATATATAGCATATGTATTTGTGTATAAGCAGAAGTTTTGTTTATGTCTGTGTATACAAGATACTTACCTCTTTTCATTACAGGATAGAATGCAAATCTAGGAAATCCTCTCACAGGGGATTATCTTTTAACATATTTGAGTCAATTTTAGGAAAGCAAACCACAAAACTTGATTAAATTACCAACTTTATTTGATTTTGTTTATTTTTAATGAATTCTTTTGTGATTTTTGTCTGGATAACATTCAGGATACATACTGTACCTTTTGGAACATACCCATCAACAAATTGCAAACTGCTGCAACTTCCACATTTCTGAATTATCCTTTTGCTAAACTTTTTACAAAATCCCCCAAAAAATCAAGAAAATATCATTTAGCAGGACCTTGTATAACTTTTATACTTATATTTGTTATAAGATCTGGGAACATTGATTTCCAGTATAAACCCAGGTATTTTTATTAAAAACTTGTGTTTCTGTTGTTAGTTTGAGAGCATCAAATATCCTATCTGTTTATTCACTGCTATTTTCTCAGTCCCTGGAATAAAACATATGAGTAAAAGAAGAATGAATTCTAGATTTTCCTAAAGTCATAGTAATAGATAGGCTTTTTAGTTGTCACAGATCTCATCATCATAAGTTATCAATTGGTGAATAGTATTTTATATTCAACATGTACCTTCATGTACAAGATGGCCCTTATAAACAACATATAATATATGAAAAAAGATACCCAGAATATGTCTATGTTACTGATGAAAAAGTTAATGTATGTCATAATCAGACCAGAATTCAGATCTTCTCAGCTGTGTTTCACTGTACTTTTCATTGTACTGCCTCGATTAGAGATCTGCTGTAGCTTATAATCATATGGACTACTAATCTTTATAATATCTTCAGAGAGAGATGTTGTTGAAATTCTGTTTATGATCTATTCCAATGTATAATCATCCTCATTGATCAACAATTTAACTTATAATTTAACCAAGTTACTTGACCAAAATTTAAGTTCATTTCTTCATAAAAGAACTCATGCATTACAACAGAAAGTAAGTTATACTTTGCACAGAATACTCTTTATATACTTACAGCATTTAAAAATAATTTCTTTTCCTGTTTCCAAATGTCTTTAATTTTTAAAAAATAAAACATACATTCTTTCTTGTAGTAATTTTTATTACATTAGAACTTGTGTTTCTCCGTTCTCCTCTGCCCTCAATATTTGTATCTCCACTTGATTTTACACACTTCTTTCAAATTCTGTTTCCCACTATTTCATATTCAGAATCTTAATTGACTTTCTACAGCGTGGACAAATACATCCTTAGCCTGGCATCCAAAACCTTAAGTGATACAATCCAACCTACAATTGCAACCTTATTTTTTTCAACTCATGTGTGTGACTTATACATAATTGAGCTTCAGCCTGAACTAGAATGGACTTAGGAAGTTGTGATTTTTAACATTTGAGATGTTGATATTGAATAAGTATGCCCAAAGGTCCATGGAGTCCAGTTATTATTGAGGCACTCTTTGTATTGTAAGAATTGCAAGCTGATGTGAATGTGAAAACAGCACTCAAATTGTAGTGTACCCACTATACACAAGTCTTGTGTAAGGGGTTTCAAATATTTTGGTTTCAGGAATCCTTTACACTTTTAAAAATTATTGAGCCCTCCAAGGAGCTTTTAGTTAAGCAGGTTATATCTATAGATATTTACTCTATTAGACTGGTGCAGTGGCTCATGCCTGTAATCTCAGCACTTTGGGAGGCTGAGACAGAAGGATTGCTTGAGTCCAGGAGTTCGAGACCAGCCTGGACAACATGGCGAAACCCCATCTCTACTAAATATACAAAAATTAGCTGGGCATGGTGGAGTGTGCCTGTAGTCCCAGCTACTTGGCCTGAGGCAGGAGAATCCCTGGAACCTGGGAGATGGAGGCTACAGTGAGCAGAGATAGCGCCACTGCACTCCAGCTTAAGTGACAGAGCAAGACCCTATCTCACAAAAAAAAAAAAAAGCTCTTAATAAGAGAAAGTCAATTTAAAAATAAATAATAAATAAATTATTGAGGCCTCCAAGAAGCTTTTGTTTAAGTAGGTTGTATCTATAGATATTTACTCTTTTGGAAATTAAAACCAAGAACTATTAATTTATTTAGAGTGTTTTATATATTTAAAATAATAATTAATTTAAATCAACAGTAATAAACTCATTATATGTTAACATGAGTGCATAATTTCATCAAAATTAAACATTTTCTTAGTCTGGGCACAATGGCTCACACCTGTAATCACAGCATTTTTGAGAGGCTGAGGCAGGTCAGATCACTTGAGGTCAGGAGTTAGAGACCAATCTGGCCAACATGGTGAAACCCGTCTCTACTAAAAATACAAAAATTTAGTCAGGTGTGGTGACGGGTGCCTGTAATACCAGCTACTCAAGAGGCTGAGGCAGGAGAATCACTTGAACCTGGGAGGGGGAGGTTGCAGCGAGCCAAGATCATACCACTGCACTCCAGCCTGGGTGACAGATTGAGACCCTGTCTCAAAAAAATCATAAATAAATAAATACATTTTCTTAAAATACTTGTGAGGAAAGTGGCACTTTTTTTTTTCAACTCTCTTCAGTATTTTGCTTAACAGAATATAGCTGGATCCTCATACCTATTTCTGTATCCAGTTCATCACACAGCCTTTGGAAAAACTCCACTATGTATTTGTGAAAGAAGGAAAATGTAAAAAGAAAATAACTTCTGAATATTATGATGAATATGGTTTTGAGTTTGCGGACCCCCTGAAAATATCTCAGGCACCCTCTGGAAAAAATGTAAATTAGATAAAATGTAAACGTGATAAGACATATTGGCGATAGGTGTTTTAAGGCAGTTTAGTCTCTACTCTGACAGTATGTGCCCTCTTGGGCTTATCCATATAGGCAAATGCTTTATATTTTCCTTTGAAATCATCTGTTTTTTGGTTCATTGTTTCAGCTTTAGTTTGTTATGAAAATAGACACATGGTTGATAGGTTCCGTGCATTAGAGAATCAGGTCCTTGGAACACACCTTAAGAACCACTCACATAGAGGTTAAGAGCTTAGGCTTTGATGCCCACTGCCTGTTTGTGTAGACTAGCTTCTCCACGCCTAGTTCTGTAATATTGGGCAGGTTATTACACTTCTTATGCTACGGTGTTTCCTCCTCCAAAATGGAATTAACAATAATATATCTCGAGCTGTGTTTTGAGGGTTAAATAAATTAATACATGATTTGCAATTATAACAGTTCTTAGCACTAGCAATAGTCAATTTTATGGCAGGGTCAATACATTTTTTTCTATCTGGGGCTCCTCTCTCTATCCCTAGAATTCAGTGTCTTATCCAAATTAATATTTATTTGTCTTAAAGATAGAAAAGTAGGGAATATCTTTTATGTTGATCAAGTCAACATTTAGACAGTGTTAATCCTTTGATATTTAGTTATCAAATAATTCAGATATAGCTAAGTTATCCACAGGGATTTCAATATGTACCTGAAAGAAGTAAGAGCAAGCAGCTCTAAACATTTTTATTAACCTACAAAGTGTTATTCATTCCATTCATTTGCATCGATTTTCCTTTTTTTTCAGCAATCTGTCATGCTTAATTTAGTCCTTCCTTTCTCACTAGGTTAAGAGAATATAAATGAGTCTAGAATTCATTCATTCATTCATTCGTTCATTCATCATGTACCTGTTGTGAAATGCCAAGCCTTCTGCTAAGCTCTGTTGTGCAATCTTAAAATCTTGTGGCAAAAGACACATATTAAACCAATGAGCAACAAAACAAGCGTATAAATTAAAAATGTGAGAAGATTTTGAAATGGTCTTTCTTTTGCTTTTTTATGCTTTCAATATGATCTTTATGACATATCAAATGTTTAAGCTTTTATTAAAATTGAATATTTTACCTTCACTTTGTTGTATGTTAAATAATTGATAAGAAATGATTGGGCAGAAAGGGAAACCATGAAAAGAGCATTAGTTGATCTAGCTTCTGGTTTCAACTTTGACACTAACTAACAATATGATTTGAATAAGACATGAACACTTTAGTCTCATTTTTCTCAATTGCAAAAGTAGGCAGTCGTCTGAAATCTCTCCCAGAGCTATTATATTTGTTATTTTAGGAATAAGTATATCTTTACAGCAATTTTCACATGTTGTTTGAATGAGGTAGATTGTAGCATTTTAATTTCGCAATTGTAATTACTTTTTTCAACCTATCAACCTATGGGATTACAAGCATCTTGAAGTTGGCTTCTGAATCGTCTTCATTTTTGTGTACCCAGAATGCTCAGTGCAAATTTTGTTGAATGTTGAATGTAGTTTTAAATTGTATTTGTGATGGCAAATAGTCCTAAAAGACTTTTCATTAAGTTTCCTGGGATGACCAGCGGAAACAAGTCTGTACCTATGTTTCTGAGTACATTGAAAAGAATAGCAAGTGTTTCATAAAGGTTAAGTTTTAAGGAACAAGGGCTATGCTTGGTTGGACTTTTCACAAGTCTTTAATTTTATCTGTGTCCAGCAGATGGCACTAGTGCCTCAAATAAAACTCCAGTTTGAAGAAAATGTAAGGTAATGGATACCTTAAAACTAAGCAGATGTCATGAAAATCCAAGAGAATATCACACAAATATTCAGATCTGTATAGTTAAATGAAACATGAAATTGTTGAATAAGTATTTATCTTTTAAAAAATTCTCTGAATTTTATGTTTGTAATTCATCGCAATTATTCTAGAAAAGTAAAAGACTACATAGGGGGAGAAAACAAACACAAACGGGAAATATTCCAGAAGAAAAAGTTCCTCCAAGGTCAGGACATGCACCAAGATGCTTTTTGGCTATATCTTCTCTGCAAGATTTATGAAAAATAATCACAAAAAGCAATAAAAAGTATTCAATTTCTCCTTTTTCTAAGCTGTCTCTTGTCTTTGTTATATTTTAGTACCCTACCAATTGTATACAATTATGAAAGAGACATGCGTGAGATACTGTTGAAAATTATAGAAGAAAAGCAAGAATAAGGCAATACTTCTAAAACTTAACTTGAGAAAATTATTGTTGTTCAGAAAGACTTTTTGGCATTGAAAGCCTTGATTCATAATAACATCCTCCTTCTTGAATATTGTTATTTTCCTTTTCCCAATCAAGTAATCAACAGTTTTCCTTTTCTTTTAAAATATGAAATGAACAAATGTTTACTCATAATATCTTAAAATGTCTTTTTTTATTAGTAAAAATCTTTACTTCATTTCTTATTATATGCAATTAGGCTATATTAGTTTTTAACTATTTGTAACTTTTAAATTCGATATGTTCACCCTTTCTTTTAATCTATTTTTTCAAACCTAATAAATATTATTAGCTGATTGAAATTAACAACTCATTTAAAAGAAACAGAATTTTATAATATCCTGTTTCTTCCTCAGAGTAGTTTAATAGTATTAACGTAATAACTATTCTCACTTTATTCAATAAGATCAAAGTAAAGATTTGGGGGAAGCATAGAAACAACATTTATTTGCCTTAACTGGATCTTTAATACAGCACCTCTACTTAAGAAATTTAAGAAATACTCTGAGAAGCTATTTATATAGAGAGATTTTATCATTCAATCATGCTTTTGGTGAAATAATTATTAAAGATTATTAAGGATTAATAAGGATTAATATGTAAAAACATAAGGCTTTAATTTGTTGATTTTTTAATTCTGTAATTTAATTATGATGTTCAAAGAAAGGAATAGAACCATCTAGTCTCAAAAGTGGGAGGAGCCTATCATGACTTCCCTATCTCCTTTTCTTCTCACCCTCTCTAACTCAGTGACTTATCCAGTTTTACTTCATGTCTGTTGTCAGTATCTTGAGCAAATAAAAAATAGAGGGAATAAAAATCAAGAATGTGTGCCTTAGGAGAGGACAAGGTACCATACAATCTCATATTGAAAATTAAATAAAAATATACCGAGTTATAAAATCAAAAAAAAGAGAAAAAAAAACAAAACAAAACAACAACAAAAAGTATGCTGTGAGTTTATGTGGTCACCAATGTAGAACATGCAGTTACAGACTCTAGATTTCTTTAATTATTTCATAGTCATCTGAAGAATAATTGGTTTGTTGGACTTTCACATACGAAAGACATGCGGTAAGACATTGGCAATAGGTGTTTTAAGGCAGTTTAGTCTCTATTCTGATAGTATATGCTCTCATTGGCTTATCCATATAGGCAAATGCTTTATATTTTCCTCTGAAATCATGTGCTTTTTTGCTAATTGTTTCAGCTTTAGTTTGTTATGAAAATAGACACATGGTTGGTAGGTCCAGTGCATTAGAGAATCAGGATGAAATAATAGAAAAATAGAACTTTCCCACCCTCTGCCTTACACTCTTCTATGCATGTTCAGGGGGAAAGTGTGGTGAGAATTCAGTGTGTCTTCTCCATGCTAGCAGTTACCTAGAGGTGGAGCAGTTATGAAAGAAGTGGAGATGGCCAGGAGGAGCTGGAAATAGCATCGGGAAATGTGGGTAGAGGCTATACAAATTTTGTGGGCTAAATAGAATTCTGGTGGTTGGAATGCTTATCCAAACTATTTTGAAAGTTAATTTACATTTTTTTCCAGCGATAATTTTTTATTATTTTTTAAAATGAGAGAGGGATGGGAGATAGAGAGAGAGAGAAAGAGAGAAAGAGAGAGAGAGAACTAGCAAACATCTACCCCTCATTCCATCTGCTCCTTAGATATCTCAAAACTTATTTTTCTTCTTTCCACTATCACAGATCTATTCAGAATTAATAGTATGACTTTTATGATTTTACCAACAATGTAAACTAAAGTTGTCTTTACATTTCTATTTTTAAAAAGCAAGTAAATTATTTCAATACAGAGAATCTAAAATAAGTAAAAACAACAACAAAACAAGAAAACCCTTACCATCTGGGTTCTGCTACATTTGCACTGAAATCTTGGGTAGTAAATATATATCTGGACCATTTCAAAGTAACTTTACTTTGAGGCACATCACATCAAATAGAGGCTGTTTTGTAGTCTACCTTGTATTTCACTGCTGTGAACTCTGTGAGCAAACAGAATTTGTTCACAGGGTGAATCACATATTTATGGTCCTGAATAAACTGCACAGATTCAAAAACTATTTGTGTGACAGTGCTAGACACAGGAATTCTGAGGCCAAATGGGATGTTTGTAGTCCACATTTGCATATCAATACCCAGACTCCCCTTTAGGAATACTGCTGCTTCATGACAATGCTGTTGTCTGAGATCTGGGGGAAAGAAAACCCATAAAAGTTTGGACTCACTTTTCAATGCCCTCGATTCTTTTTTTGTGCTTTGGAAAACTGTGAAACAGGGTCACCAAGTTCCATTCTCCATAGTTTTATTATGTTTTAAATAAAGCGATTGAACCTGCACAGAACCCAGACAGACAGACACCACATGGCCACTTTGTGGCAAGGCAGCTTCTTAGGAATGGTGAAGCTTGTCTTAGTATGTTTCATGGGGTTGGGATCTGCACTATGGTTCCTTAGTTTAAAGAACCAAAGTAAACCAAAACTCTTAAGCAAAATACTTAGAACCCTTTTTCCTGGAGAAAAAGTATACAATAAATGATTCTTTTAGCTATTGAGAAGCTAACCTAAGCATGTAATCATTATTTGAAAACCAGGCTGTGGATATCAAAGGGATTTTATAAGGTGATGTCATTTTCTACCTGGCCAAGCTGCCTTGATGGCTTTCAGTTCTTGTCCTTGAAATAGAGTTCTTGTCACACAGAGCCTTTCATAATTTTGCTGAAGAGTTATTTGGAAAAAATGATTTCATTCCTATTTTTTGTCTAGCAATGCTTTGGTCTTCCTGAGGAGAATTTTAAAAGTTAACGTTTTCCTTTATTTTTTAGAATGTAGTTGATTTTGTTAATTGCAACCCTCTAAAGACACAAGATAAAAAGAAGGCCATGTTTTGATATTACTGCCCTTTTCTACTACTGCACATTTGCAAACATCTTTGTGAGAGTGCTGTAACTGCAAATGTCAGCATTAGCGGTATTTCTTCTTCACAGTTTTACTTGTGATATAGTGACATATTTTTCCATGCAACTACAAGGTATTGTGTTCTTAAATGCCCATTTTAACCCTGCTTCGTTTTAACTCACATACTGATTTGCTTTTAGATTTTGTCATTGATTTTCTATGCAATACAGACATATGTCTGCTTGAATATCTTTTTATGGCTACCTCAAGAATGACTTACAGGGTATAAAATTATCTTTAATATAGGTGACGCTGGGTTAGTCATATTTTAATTGTTTTGATCAGAGCTCTGAATAGTTTCCTGATTCTCCTCCAATTACCTGTCTTCCTAATTCTCAGCTTCTAAGGAAGAAGATAAGTAAGAGTCCATCTGACAAAAGAAGCTATTCTGATCTCTAGATCCCATCTTTATTTGGTACTATTGACAAAGAAATGTTAGTGCCCCTGAAGAGAACATTGGTGGCTTCACTGTCCTTGATTTTTTACATAAAATTTGCTATTACTGTCCCTTTTCTGTTTTCTTATTTTCTTTTCTGGTATCTCTCTTCTCTTCTAACCACTCTCAAATAGTACATACAATTGTGTTCTTCTCTTTCTAAATTCCCCGTTTTCATGTTTTTCAGTGCCTTTAGGTCTTCATCCAATACCTCGATGTAGGTAATTCCAAAAATGATAATTTTACCTCAATTCTACTCCAAGAGTTAAGTTGTTCATTTGGTGTTTCTATTGGTTATTATACTTATCACAAATCTTGGTAAGTCTGAAACTAGGTACTATAAAAGATTTTCATGTGGTAGTTTTAAAATGTGTTCAAAAATTATTTGACACGATCCTCTTGAAAAAGTAGAGCTGGGCCGGGTGCGGTGGTTCACGCCTGTAATCCCAACACTTTGGGAAGCCAAGGCGAATGGATCACCTGAGGTCAGGAGTTCAAGACAAGTTTGGCCAACATGACGAAACCCCGTCTCTACTAAAAATACAAAAATTAGCTGGGCGTGGTGGCACGGGCCTGTAATCCAAGCTACTCGGGAGGCTGAGGCAGGAGAATTGCTTGAACCTGGGAGGCAGAGGTTGCAGTGAGCTGAGATCGTGCCACTGCCCTCCAGCCTGGGAGACAGAGAAAGACTCTGTCTCCAAAAAAAAAAAAAAAAAGAAAAAAAGAAAAAGAAAAAATAGAGCCTAACTTTCCTCTTCTTGAAGGTGTACCAACTTTAATAATCCTTTCTTGTGAATAGAATGTGACAGAACTGGCCATGTGTGACTTCTGAGGCTACATGGTAAAAAAAAAAAACTTTGCCTCTTCTGCCTTGCTTCCTCTTAGGTCACTCACTCTGGAAGACACAAGCCACCATATCATGAGAATAGTCAAGCAGCCCTACAGAGATGTCCATGTGGACAGCAACTAAGGCCTTTCCATCATGGTTCCACCAACTTGCAGGCCAGCTGTGTGAGCAAGCTTCCAAGTAATCTTGTAGTTTTAGTCATTCCTTTACATGACAATCTTGGTTGACATCTGACAGTAACCACATGAGATATTCTAAGCCAGAGCCACCAAGATAAATTGTTCTTGAATTCCAAGTTTACAGAAAGTCTATGAGATAATATTGTTACTTTATGCCACAAAGTTTTGGGGTAGTAGCTTACGCAGCAATAGATAGCTATTCTAGCACTCCTCCAACAGCCACTTCATTTCTTATACAGTCATACATTGCTTAACAACAGTGATATATTCTGAGAAATGTATTGTGCAATTTTGTTGTGCGAACATTGTAGAGTGTCCTTGCACAAACCTAGATGCTATAGCCTACTACACACCTAGGCTATATGGTATAGACTATTGCTTCTGGGCTACAAACCTACATGACATGTTACTGTACTAAATACTGTGGACAGTCGTAACACAATGGTTAAGTATCTGTGTATCTAAATATATCCAGATATAGAAAAGATAGAGTATAATATGGTATAAAAGATTAAAAATGGTATACCTGTATAGGACACTTACCACAGATGAGTTTGCAGGACTGGAAGTTGCTGTGGGTGAGTCAGGGAATGGTGAGTGAATGAGAAGGCCTAGGAGGTTCCTGTACACTACTGTAGACTTTATAAGCACTGTACACAGGCTTCATTAAATTTATACAATTTTTTTCTTCAATAATAAATAAACTGCTTACTGTAAGTTTTCTACTTTATAAACTTTAAAAAAACTTTTAGACTCTTGTAATAACACTTAGATAAAAACACAGATTGTACAGCTGTACAATAGTATTTACTTTCTTTATATCCTTATTGTATAAGCTCTTTTCTGTATTTAAAATTTTTATTTTTACTTCTTAAACTTTTTGTTAAAAATGAAGACATCTACACACACATTAGCCTAGGCATTCCCAGGGTCAGGATCATCAAGACATCACAGGCGATCAGAATTTTTCAACTCATCATAAACTTATGGGTCCTCCATCATATAGGTGGTCTATCATTGACCAAAACATCTTTCTGCATCACATGACCGTATATGAAGAACTTTTAAGTTTCATGCCTTCTTACTTTGAAGTGATTTTGGTATCTGCTTCTTTGAAATGTAATTGCCATGTTACCCCAAATTTAACAGAGAGTATTGCCTCCCACATAGCTGTATTGCTTAGCCTTTTAACCAGTCTCCCTGATTCTTTTCTTTTAGTCTCCATAGTACACCTGTAGAAACTTATTTTTCTCTGAAATATGTGGGCACCATATAGTTCAAGTGCTCCAAAAACTTTAGAGTTGTTTTCATTTACCTTCAAGATAAAACCTTGTATTTCTTAGCGTGGTATATTGGATTCCCATTCAAAAATATTACTCCCTCTCCTCCTCCTCCATGGGAGGACACTTCCTGTCCATTTGATATTGGGCTTGGTCCTGAGACTTGCTTTGACCTCATGATAAACAGGGTATACTTCTACACCCCTTCATTTGGACTCATCTATGTACCTTATTTTGGCAGTAGAATTTTTAGCAGACTTGACATAAACAGGGCCATGAAATGCATATAGTTTGTTGGGCTTGCTTGACTGTACTCTGCCATTCCTGTGAGAAGCACATCACTTAGCTAGACTGCTGGTTTGAGAAGGATGAGAGAAATATGGAGCATACATAAGCCCAACACTGTGTGAGGAGTCAAGCCCAGGTGGACCTACAATTTGAAGCAGAGCTACTGATCTGCGCTCAGCGTACATCAGCCAAAGCCTAGCAAACCCAGTACGAATAAATAATTGTTGTGTTAGGCCATCAGTGTTTTGGAGTGATTTGTTATACAGCAACAGCTGACTGATAGTTAACCTCTGTTACCTTAGTTCCATCTTATGTTTACAAATATATCATTTTTTTTTTCTGCCTAACATAGCCCATTATTTCCTGTCTCTTCTCTGTTTTCTAAATGTGCTTTTCCATTCCTATTGACACAACTTTTCCATTTTTCCATAAATCCTGTTAAGATCCTATTGATGACAACTATTATTTATTTGTTAGTAATCTTTTCAGTTGTAATACTGTCTCTCTTATGGCAGCAATGTTATTTTCATTTTGAGAGAAAGTTAAATCTTAAAAGTTTTTAAAACTTGCCCAAATTCACAGAAGAAGTAAATCAGGAACAGAATTTGGACTCTGGGCTTTGTGATTTAAAAATCAATACTTGTAACTAAGATTCTATATTTGTGTTTCGGTCCCAATACCTTCCTTTTTGACAATTCCAATCCACACATTTTGCTAATTTTTCAACTCCAAATGCACTTAATATTTTCAGCACTAATAGTTTTTATAATCATATTGAATGTGTTTTTTTAGCATTTTATAACTAATATAGCACATTACAATCTTTTATTCTAGCCAGTCCTTATAATCTCTTTCTGAAGAATGTATGATTATTCTTTTCTCCAGGAAGAAAATAAGAACTCTGGTTAAATAATTTGGTCTGAGCCATTCAGCTGTATGTGATGGTGCTGAAAAAGAGCTGTTATAAACTGAATTGTGTCCTCCCCACCCCAAATTTATATGTTGAAGCCCTAACCCCCAATATGACTGTATTGAGTTAGAGATAGGGTCTTCAGGAGGGTAATTATGTCAAATGAGGTCATAAATGTGGGACCCTAATCTGATAACACTTGTGTTCTTATAAGAAGAAGAGACACCAGAGTGTGCATGCTCCCTCTTTTTCTCTCTCCCACTCTCTCTCTGCACATGACCAGAGGAAAGGTCTTCTGAGGACACAGTGAGAAGGCAGCCAACTACGAACCAGGGAAAGAGGCTTTACCTGAAATCAACCCTGATGTCATTTCCATCTTGGACTTCTATCTTGGAATTCCTCCATTCTCCAAAACATTGAGAAAATGAATTTCTATTGTTTAAGCCACCCAGTCTGTGGTATTTTGTTATGGCAGCCTCAGATAACGAATAGAAAAACTAAGCTTTTTCACTCCCAATATCTGCATCCTCAGTTTCTTACATCTTTTCTACATTTACCACTAACTCTCTGAGGACAATGATGACATCTTTTTGTTCCCCACCATATGTTATGTGTATAGTAGATTTTTCAATATTTCATAGGCTCCCAGAAGATTTAAAAGTGGAGGAGGTCTAAGATGTTAACTTATCTTCCCATTTTAAAGCTAAACAATTCAGATCCAGAGATGTTCAAAGACTTGGCCAAAATGGCTCTACAGTTAGGAAAGAGCAGGGTATGAAAATCCAGAGCCCACTTGCAGCCTCTGGGAAACGGCACTTCCATTATTTCCCTGGGGGAGATGGAAATGGGATGCATCACCCTCACTGCTAATACTGTCTCTTGTTTTTAATAATATTGTATGATGGAGCCCAAACTCCACAGGAACTGAACAGTTGAAACTAGATCCTAATTAGAATAAGGAAAAATCGATACCACATGATGTACCAAAAAGGAAGTATAATCCAGGCTTTTCAAGGAAGGTGACAAAGCAAACATACTTAGCAGACATATTCTTTTATTTTATTCTTATTGGCTTACTCGGTGAAAAATTTAAATATGTTCTATTTTTGTGTGTGAGAGTGAAAAATGTAAACATATTTGTGTGGTTAATCTAATTGCGCATAATATGTTGGTCTTTATTTTCCAGAAGGGGAGCCTGACTCAGGTGGCCCCAGGACATGTCAGAAGCACTTATATATTTTCCTCCATCTATCAAATCAGTCTGTGCAGTGGGTTCAACTGCTTTATTGTAGGGGCACAATGTGTAAAAGACTGGAGTTAGAACAAAAGCCACCAATAAAACTATCCTTGTAAAAATGATGACAGGATCTTTCTGCTATTATCATCAACTATTTTAAATGCCAAATCAAAAGGATGCCAACTGGTGGCCTTGTTGCCTCTCTCAAGAGAGAAGAAAATGATTAAATTAACACAAAGCTTTAAATCCATTCCCACTTGGCAGAGAGGTCTGAAACTGATCATCATGGTAGCATGTGAAAACTTGCAAAGTGGTGGTTAGCGGTACTTTTGTTTAATGGAAAAATAACACTCACAAGTTGATAATGCAGGCTGTCATTTTTATTCAGTTATTCATCCAACATTGAGATCCCTAAGTTAGATCCCAAAGTTTCAGTCTCTTTTTCTCTTGATTTTGAAGGTGAAGGTTGATCATGGTGATGTGAAACTCTACCAAAATCTCCATCTGCAAAGCGGAGGCATGGTGCTGTAGAAGGGCACTGGAAGGAAACTCAGATCACTGAGGTCCAGCCTCACTGCAGCCTTTGGTTCTTTCCTTGGCCCGTGAAGAGTCTCTTAGCCTCACTGAACCTATTTTCCTCCTCTGTACAATGTTCACAATTAAGTCCTTGCTTAATGCACAGTAGTGTGGGGAAAATATTAGAATACCATTTACATTTGTATGATCTTTGATAGCTCATGAAACCCTTCTCCTCTGGTTTTTCTTTTTTTCTCATACAAATGCAATGAAGTAGTTGGCCTAGGCAAAGAATTTATGACTGATCTCAAAAGCAAATGCAACAAAACAAAAATAGACAAATGAGACTCAAACTGAAAAGCTTTTCCACAGCAAAAGAAATAGTCAGCAGAATAAACAGACAACCTATCAAAAGGAAGAAAAGTATTTGCCAACTATGTATCTGACAAAAGGGTAATATCTAGAATTTACAAGTAATTAAAACAACTCAACAAGAAAAATACAAATAACCCCATTAAAAAGTGGACAAAGGACATGAACATTTTTCAAAAGAATACATACAGGCAGCAACAAATGTGAAAAAAAAGTTCAACATCGCAAATCATCAGTGAAATGCAAATTGAAACCACAATGAGATAGCACCTTTCACCTGTCAGAAAGGCTTTTATTAAAAAGTCAAGAAAACGTAGATATTGGTGAGGATGAGGAGAAAAGAGAATGCTTATACACTGTTGGTGGGAATGTAAATTAGTACAACCTCTATGGAAAACAGTGTGAAGATTTCTCAAAGAGCTAAAAATGGAACTACCATTTGATCCAGCAGTTCCACTACTGGGTATTTGCCCAAAGGAAAAGAAATTAGTATATTAAAAAGACACTTGTGCTCGTATGTTTATCACAGCAATATTCACAATAGCAAAGACATGGAATCAATATATGTCCATTAGCAGATGATTGGATAAAGAAAATGTGTATACATTCTTGGAGAAATATATATATATATACACACACACACACAAAATACACACACATATTATACACATACACTCATGCACACACAACATAGAATACTATCCATTTATAAAAAATAATGAAATCATGTCTTTTGCAGTAACATGGATGGGACTGGGAACCTTTTTTTTTTAGGTTAAATCACTCAGAAAGTCAACTACTGCACATTCTCACCTAGTAGGAGCGCAACAATGTGGACACATGGACATACAGAGTAGAGTAGTAGACACTGGAGACTGGAAAAGGTGGGAGGGTGGGAGGTGGGTGTTGAATGAGAAATTACCTATTGGGTACAATGTACCCTATTTAGGTGATGGTTCCACTAAAAGCCCCGACCTCACTATTACACAATATATCCATGTAACAAAAATGCACTTGTACTACCTGACTCTATAAAAATTAAAAAAAAACAATGAATTGGGAAACACAGTAATTTGTTTTTCTCATTTCAGACTGGGATGCCCAGAGGTTTTACATGCTTAAGGTGAGGAACTGAGGCCAGAGTCACCTTGTCATAGTCATTGCGTGGTGCTTTTTGGCTAAAGTACAAATGAGTACTATGTATGTGAAGGAGAAGTATTAGGCTATGATGTCTCTAATTTTTAAAATACTATTTTGACAACCTAATTAATAATATTTGGCTTAATTTTAAGGGTAAGTAATGTAATTATATTTTCACATACCTCAGTTTTGCTATAGTAGATTACCAAATTTGTATGCTTCATTTTCTACATCCATAAAATGGGATTCACAATATGCAATAAATGAAAGGTTGTGATAATTCAATGTATTAAAACATGTAAATGCATAGGACTCTTCATAGCATATGGAAAGGACACAATAAACATAATTATTATTATTTTTGATCTTAGATAAATAAAATATGTGTGAACTTAAATACACAAACCACACATGCATGCACAAACACACAGGCCTGAACACAGGCAAGTAGTTGCTGAATGCCAAATAATCATTAATGCTAACAAGTGCTTGGGGTTCAAAGGAGGCATAATCCTCAAAAGCATGCTGAAGGAGATGGTCTCTGCACTGCATTGAAGGATATGGAGTATTTCAGTTTCAGTAATAGAGAAAAGAGAACAGAGGAGAGCCATGGATAAATGTGTAGAGGTAAAAAAGTGCAATGTGCAAAATATTCTTGTTTTGGTAAAAAATATGTTTGTACATGAATAGTGGAAAAGTCAAGGCCATATTATAAATCAGTGGTCTTTAAATGCTTCACTGGTAATTCAGATATGTCATCCGCTAAATAGAGGGAAATTATGTATTGTTTCTACGTAGATGATTACATAAATTTATCAATGGTTAGGTTCTATTTAAAAAGTAGTTAGTTGTTCAGTGCACCTTTAGATGTACATGAGGTGTACCCTATTATAAGGGAATGTTTTAAGAATCCACCTAACTCTACAAGAGCATTATATATTTAAATGTATGCTGCATTGACTGCTGATTCATACGGATACATTGTCACAATCTGGCTTTTACATTTTTTAAGGTGCAGGGTCAATGATAGCAGTGTCCTCTAGGTTTTCTGTGCTTATTCAGGGTGAAAGCTTCTCAGCAAAACTGGTTGGTGAGGGGGTGGAAATGAAATGGATAATATATAAGCAACATTATCGGAGCTGTATAAACTTTCTTTAACTTTTCCTTCCAAGTATCCAATGATTTAATACTTAGTACCATCATTTAATATAAATCCCCAAACTCCCTTTATAGGAACTATTAATTAATCAATTATAAACCTAGATTAGGCCAGGTACTCAGATAGATGCTGAGGGTGGTTATAATCAGGCATGACCTCAAAGAGACGTGTGGTTGGGTAAAGTATAAGATAGATGTACTAGGTTCATGTAAAACTGAATGAGGGAATGGCTGTTTTACTGAATTGTACTCTGATTTTACTGTGAGTGGAGTAATTGACTGAGCCACCTCCTGCTCACAAACCCAGGAAAGTTGGATGCCTTGCTGACCTCTAAAGTTACCTATTTGCTATCTCCCGGGAGTGCTTCATTCTGTCATCTCAGTATGGCAAAATCTTAGCCATTTCTCAAGAAGCTATACATTTGGGCACACTCGTGAGGATCTTTGCCACCGAATCTCTCCACTCCAAGGTTGTTTCATCCTTAGAAGAGAGGTGATAATAACTACAGAAATATTTACAGGACCCCAGAAATTAGAGGGAGAAGTTTAAAGGAGGAATTTCCAACTTCTCATTAGGAATCCCCAGAGCAGCTCAGTGTGTCTAAGAAGAGAGGGCCTCTAATAGTGCCAGAGTCTTCCATGGAATGGAGGAGCTATGAAAGAGCCCTGGGAATAAGGATGAGAGAAGACTGAACACAGAACCGATGATGTAGACTGTGGGAGAATTTTGCACATCCTAGATGATCCCAATGAGGCATTATCTGATGACCGAAAATCATGGAACTAAGGTGGTAATAATTTTTTAATGTGAACCTAAATGTGTAACTTGAAAACATTACAACTGCTATATGGATCACGGGATCACATGTCTCCTCTTTCAGTCTTCTCTATGAAGAAATTGTCTGTCTTCTTTACATGTCTGCTCCTTGTTTGAACCTTTCTCATGGCAGTGTTTTTTTTTTTTTGATTGGGGGGGAGAATATATTAGACTAACTAATGTTAGCTGCTTGTTCTTCTTTTTTAGATTGTAATTTTCTTGTCTGTTTGTGTCCCAATTTGTCTTGTTCTATCCCCATCCCTTGTGGAACCTAACACAGTGCGTTGTACTACTCACATAGTAGGCACTTGTGTATATTTAATAATATACTCTGAAATTAACAGAATTGTGAAGAAAGCAATACCATTTAGTTTGTATTCCAGAAAAGATTCTTTCATACAACACACTATAAGACAAGGGGGTATCACATACCACTTATCACGTGTTTGAGTGGATTGGAACACAAACATAACATTTAACTGACATAATTGGAATATTAGCAAAATTCTGTCTGTGACATTGCGATAGTTTTGCGGAAAATTTACTCCAAGCTCTGTAAAGCAGGTGAAGCGTCTTGTGGCTCCACATGGGTAATCATTATGTTTTCATAATGCCATTTTCCTTACCCATCATTATAGAAGTCTTTAATGGCAGGGCACTGTTTTAAAAAATGTGTAACCATTCCACGATGATTCAGATTTCCACTCACAAAACATTATGTAAGGGAAAATCTTGGCTGAATAAACATTAAGAAAATGAACAGAGAAACTTTTGTATGAAACCTGTAATTCTAAGAATTTTCTTCTATCCTGAGTCTGGCCTCATTGCAGAGGGCTGTTGGAATAGTTTTTGTCTTTCGTTTCCAATTTTTTATTTTATTTCATTCTAATAAAATTGGCATTGTCCAATATATACATTTCAGTATAAAACTTGAAAAATCATCTCCATAAGTCTGTATGGAGCTGTCCCACAAAACTGGCTACCTCATACTGAAAAAGATGGGATATTGATTCTTTCATGCATATGAGTAAAATTATTTTTTATGTGTCTCAAATTATAAGACATTCCTACTAGAAATGAAATTGAAATAATATTTTTATAACAAATGTGTTTGTTTTAGGAAAAAGAGTTTTGTACCTAATTAAGGTATATGACAAATCAGAACTTTTATATTCTGGAACAAAAATTCCTAATGTTTTGACATTTTAAGTGATAAAATTTTAAACACATTTTTATATGTATTTTATATTTCTCCTTATATACTTACATATTTATATTTATTTTCCAAAGCGTTTGCATTTTAGAACCACTTAATACTTTAGAGGTAGTGATAATTTTCTTATTTAAAAACAAAACCAAACAAAGAGAACAACAGCACAAAGCATCTAGTCTGAGAATGCATTGGCTATTTATATTCTTACCTTTTCAGTCTCTTAACCTGTAACCCAGAGCATCAGAATAAGCAAGACAAACACCTTGGATGGAAGCAAATGCCTTTGCAGTGTTCTCACAAATGTATACTCCCATTTTTACAGTTCTAGAGGGATGTAAGTGTACTTTAAATTTATTTTAGGATCATAGCTATATTTATTTCTCATAGTTAATGGTAAGATTTCATCACTATTGGGAACTGATCTCCGTAAAGGAGAAAAACAAATCATTCTTCAATGACAAAACATGGTTTTATTTTATTTTTGGGACAGGGTCTTGCTCTGTCGCCCAGGCTGAAGTGCAGTGGCATGAACATGGCTCACTGCAGCCTCCACCTACTGGATTCAAGTGATCCTCCCACCTCAGCCTCCCAAGTAGCTAGGACAACAGATGTATGCCACCATGCTCCACTATTTTTTAAAAAAATATTTTTAGTAGAGGCAGAGTTTCACCATGTTGCCCAGGCTGATCTTGAACTCCATGGCTCAAGCGATCCTCCTGCCTCAGCCTTCTAAAGTGCTGGGATTATAGGTGTGAGCCACTGAGCCTGACCCAAATGTGATGTTCAGAAATTATAACTTTGATTTAAAAGGAGTTAGAAAAAATAAAGTAAGAACACCTTTCTTCTTCTTTCATACTGCATTTCACACCACAATTGCTAATATCAAACAAAGAGTGGAAAGTCATGTGAAAAAATTGTAAAGGGTAATTCAGTACAGGAACTTGCATATAATTATTTTCCATTAACTAATCAAAATCTTCATTAATGTAAATGAAATCTATTTTAACTTCAAGGAATGTCATTGATTCTTTAAGGGATCTAAAAGAATAAAGAATAAATGTGTAAGAATAGTAATATGAATGTAATGTGTAATTATACATCGACCTAATTGCACAATACAGTACAACGTGTAATCAGTATGGTGAAGAGCAATTTAGTAATCATTAAGAATTCTTAGGTATTTGCTTCATGGTTCAGTGATACAAAGCAAATGTATGTTTTATACTAATATCACTCATCACTTTTAAACTGATTTCAAGTTTATCCTTTATTGAATACAAAAATGGTCTGTCATTGATTTCAAATAACTTTTAAATATAAAAATGCTTTCATGTTATATTACTTACGATGTACTTAACCTACATGCTCTAGCCTTCCACAATTCAGCCTGATACTTTTTTAATCTTACACACAAACTTAAACATCTTTTGAGTAAAATCCTTCCCTACCTGGTATCTCTTTTTGTTGACATATCCTAGAGATATGCTAGTTCCAGAAAAAGGATAAAGAGACAAGAATCTTAATCACCAAATCACAAAATCTTTAGTAAATAGAGTTGTATATCCTCTGGTGCTATGTTCATAGCCTTGTAAACTAAAGATATTTCAGATAGTAGATATTGTCCCCCTTTAACAAAATCATTTTTACCTTTTGGAAGTCTACAAATAGCACACTAAATAAAATAGTCTTTTTTTTTTGTACTACAGTAGCTTTAAAAATAAACAACAGCCTCTTTGCTAAGATTGTCTAATGTATATTAGATACATTTGAGCAAATTTTATTTAAGTGATTCCTTGTCTTCCATGAACATGCACATTAATAGTCTTGGCATGTAGTTGGGCCCGTGACCATTTATAACTGTAGGGAATATATTTGTAGGGGGAGAAAATATTGCTGTATTTGTCATTGCTTCTCAAACTTTAATATGCATATGTATCACCTGGGGGTGGTTGTTAAAATGCAGATTCCACTTTATTAGGACTAAGTTAAGGTCTGGAATTCCACATTTCTAACAACCTCAGGCGATTCCAGTGCTGCTGGCCCACTGGACTTTACTTTGATAGGCAGGCTCTGTGATGTATTTTTATCTTTCATCTTGAATTAAATGAAATCTCTTAAAGAAAGAGACCTGACATATCTTCATTTTTTCCCCAGAAGTGCCAAGCACAGCACTAGGCATCTAATGGGTACTCCACAAATATGTGTTGCTTATCTGAAGATAAAGCAAGAGTAGAAGACATATCTCTCTCTGATGATCTAATTTTTGTTTTCTTTCAGAAGGTATGAACAACCAAGGAGGCTTCTTTTCAGCTTTTACATTTATTTGGTACAACTCAGGATAGTGGTATTGTCTGAGAGTAGCAACTTGAACTTGTAAGAACTACACTAGCAGCCACAGAACTTGGAAAGGGCAGCCAGACGTACCTATTTGGGTCACTAGACTATTTTCAGATTCTGGAAATTATTTATCTGGTCATTTCTCTGGTTATTTAGGAAACTTTTGACAAATCTACGATTGCTTCTTTCTTCCTATCTTCTTCTAGGACTATTGCTTTCTTCAACTCATAGAAATAAAAGTACTGCATAGCCCAAAGTATTGGAGTCATAAACCCTTCAAGGGAAGGTGAGGAGGAAACAGAAGGCTGAGGATAATGCCTTGAAAGTTATTTTT
Source organism: Pan paniscus (assembly GCF_029289425.2). NCBI lineage: Eukaryota > Metazoa > Chordata > Mammalia > Primates > Hominidae > Pan > Pan paniscus. Next base: position 117,949,321 of record NC_073252.2, read on the forward strand.
AATATTAAAGCATCAATAGATAGTCATGTAGAGCTACAGGTACATTGTTTTGACCTCTCTTCTAATATGACATCGTCCTTGAAACAATTTATTCATACTATTTCTAGTTAAAATTACTCCCAAGCATTTTTGGCTACTGAAAATGTCAAAGGTGTGTGCTGTTCTGTTTTGTTGCTTGATCACTGGGAATCTATTTGCAAATGTGCAAAATGAAGTGATCCTACGGAATGACTGGGCAGCTTGGCTTCCCTCTGGGATGGGTGGATAATTTTGCTTAATATGTAAACAGTCTTTTCAACACTCTGTGCTTAAATAATCACTGTTGGTTTGCTTTCTTCTAGTATTCCATATTAAGTAATGACTTGGCTAATGAGAAGGATGCTTGAAAGTATATTAGCATCAAGTTCAAATATAGAGAGATTAAATAACCTTCCCAAGGTCAACACACTGGTCATTGACAAATATGGACCAGATCTCATCTCCAAAACCCCACACAATTGTACCAGGTTAGCTCATTCTTTCTTCCTAGACATCTTATTTTCCAGGGAGTAGTGAAGGTCTACAAAACTTTCCTACTAAATAGGAAATATATTTTGTTGTCAGATGTAAGCCCAGAAAAGCAATGGCTAAACTGCTATGTATCAAAAACTTTGCAAACTTATAACAGAGTTTAAAATTTACTTCTAGCTATGTTTAGAGCCCTAAGGAGATAATGGCAAGTCATTTTTTCTTCTTTATACATATGTCATCATTTATGGACAGAAAATAGTTCTCAATTGTAAAAAAATAGCTCTCTATAGGATTTGCTGAGTTTTTTATGGCTAGAGTTATTAAGTAAAATAAATGACATCTGAGAGCACTCTGCTTTGTCTTTGGCTTCAAATAATGTATTTTACTATATTTTTTCATTCTTGGCTGCCATAAGTGGCAGAAAGAAAACCGCTTTTCAAATGGCTAGTGCCTAAAAAGCAAATACTTTGTGGATCTTGGGGCCAGTGTAAACTCAGAATGCAAGATATCTTCCTCAGCTTCAGTACTTGCACAATGCCTGTCTTTATTAAACATGAGTGATTTGCAAATATGATGTTTCTGAGACAGCTAATATCATGGGCCAAAATGAATGGAATCAAAACCTGAGACACATTTCTGTTAATAGGGCTCTATTTGAGAAATGTGCATTATTTTATCAGCTTCCTTATTTTAACCATTCTACCCTGTCAATACTAATACCAAGTGTTCGTTTTCTTTATTAGTTTAAATGGGAGAAAACAACAGAAAGCTTAATAACTGTTCTATTTTTAAAGCCTTTATAGAAAACATAATATAAAAAGGGATATGAACTAGGCACAAGACAAAACTGACTTTAATATGTTATATGTTAATCTGTTAAAATACAGTACATTTTACTGCAGAATGTTAGCAGGGTATATTTGTAGATAATAGATCATTGACGTTTTTATCCTATATCCTTTTTACCTTTTATTCCTTTTAAACATTGATTACCTTTGTTATAAAAAGCAACAATAGTTTGTAAAAGATTAAGATATTTAAATATTTAAAAATTTTTCATAACTATATTAGTAAACAGTAGTACATAAGTCTTGATAGGTACAAATGATGTCTCAAAAGACAGATGAGGTGGAAAATTACCACTCTAGCTCATGGCATGACCCCAGCCGTGCAGAGGGGAGATTTCTTCTCCTCCCCTATTCACCTCCGGGTCCCAGCTATCACTAAATATATCGGGGGTCGCATTGCTGATCAGCAGCCTTAAGCCTGAACATGGTGGGTCCTTTGCATTAGTTCTCAATTCCCACCACCCTCCTCCCTTCCTGTGTCCTGAGGCTCACTCATTTCCTCAGTGCCCTTCCCAGTTACTGTCAAATCATATAAACTCATTTCTCTGCCTCCAGCCTTTTATTTCATCAACATATCTCCTATTATATCACCAGATTAATCTTCTCCAAATATTTCTTTTACCATTTCTCACTTCTGTTAAAGAATCCTGAAAAGCATCTATCTCTTGTTTTCTGTTGTTCCAAATCTAAACTCCTTTTGTCCTCTCTAGTTATCCTATAATTGGTTACAAACCATTTCTCTGAGCTCATATTCTACTACTCACCATGTCACAATTCTAGTCAAGCAACTCTTCTCTCCTTCTCCCACATAATCAGGCACAATTCCACATCCCAACCCTTATTTTTTCTGTTCTGCTATCATGTAATATCTTCCTGTTTCTTTTCAATCTGTTGAAATACTAAGGACCCTTCAGTCTGCTCTAATTACCATTATCGTTCATGAAGCTTGATTGACAAGTCCAACCTGCAGAGAGGTCTCGCTTACTGATTCTCACTTGTTCATGTAATATGATCATTTAAAAAATTCTGTTTAAAGCACGAACTGACTACAACCACTTTCACATACTAGGCAAGTGGCATTATTGCATTAGGAGAGATGATTCTTGTTTTTTTAGGAAAATAAGGATTCTTTGGGAGATGAATTACAAGAGTGCCAAATTGATCTTCAAAATTAAAGGGTAGAAAATGAGATTATCTGATGTCCTGGATAAGAGAGAGTAGAAAACTTGTAGGAACTGGAGAAGAAGAGGTGACAGAGAGTTTGAGAAAATGTAGCTAATTCAATAGCTTTAGGGAAGAGTGGACAATGAGAAGTTACTCATGCTTATGACTAACTAAAGAGTGTAAACATTTAGTTTTAAATTGAAGGCTGTCCTATGTTGTAAACCCACCTTCTACTATCTTAAATCCTCAGTGAAATTCTGTTACACACAGCTACCCTGTGTCTTTGGTATTCTGGAGAAGCGAAGGAATCAGTTGTGGCCAATGGGAGCACAGGTATGCCAACCACAGGCAGTGGCTGCAGAGGTGAGATGCCGAGTGTGAATAGTGAAAGAGCAGGATCAGAAAATGTAGCAAGAGGAAACTAGGAGAAATGCCTCACTAATAATTCTCAGGTATTGGAGTGGTTATTGGTTTTTTTATAGTACATGAGACCGAAGCAATGCTATAATATTATATTTAAATAGTAAAGGAAAGGGGGTTCCAAAAAGTTGGGAATGCTCAAGTAGCTGTCTATGGAAGTCACACAATTTTGAAACAACCTCAATTTATTTCTTAAGTCTGAGATATTTTCATATTGGTAAATTTTATCTATACCACAAGATTATAATCTAATTAGAGGAGCAAATAAATCTTATAACCTTTTAAATCTTCACAATTGCTACCCTGGGGTCGGTTGCTCAATAAGTACTTTTGGATTGCAGCAAATTAAGTTGAGTTAAGAGACTTGTTTTTCATAATAACAAGAATGGCTATAAATAGTATTGCCAATATAAAAATGTTATGTGTAGAGTCAACCATTTTATAGTATGGATACTAATTTTGTAAGACTTTCAGAAAATTTATGTTAGAAAACAAATGAAACTGTACTATCAAAATTGTTATAAAATAAACTGATCAGAACATATTTTTCCCCTACTGAATATAGAATAATCACAAGGCTTTGCCTTTATGGCTGTTAGAATTATGGTTCATAGAGTTTGAACACATTGATAACATTCTTCTAATGTTATCATTCTCCATATGATATATAACCCCATAAGTTATGTAAGGAAGAGGGAAATGTTATTTCATTTAACTTGTAGTCTATGGATACAATAAATTAAGTCGTTATATTTGTAGGTAGTCATTTAAGATATTTGAAGGCTTATAATTTCTACCATTAAGCAATTAGCCTGTCATTTTTTAATTATGGCACTGGGTAGGAAGTTAATATGCATAATTTTGTATATTCAGCAGAAAGTATACATTTAACTTTTATCTAGCCCTAAAAAGTAGTCTCAATGAATATATATCTCTTCCTGAGTTCACTTTGAAACTTTTAGAAAGTGAAATCAGAACTTAACTGATGATAGGTGGAAAAGGCCTTATTTTTAGAGTCCGATGGGAGAAATATCACATACTTTAACTTCTCTTTTTTCCCATGGCCTTCACACTTGGTTTAATTGAAACAGTGGCGACTTTTCATAAAAGACTAATTTGATGAGTGAATCTGATGAAGTCAGGTGTGGTAGGGATAACAGGCTTTAGAGAGTTGTATTTATATATGTTGAATGGAGGCTCTTAGAGGAGCAGGTAAGCTGTAGTTAGGAGTTTCTAAGATGATCCAAACAGTAATATTTCTCAGAAAATCCCATTTGAATCTAATGCCTACTGATATTTTGTACACAGCCAATGCATCCCCTAACTACTATTCAGATAAAGTACTCAAAATGAATAATATCATTCATCTATTATATTGATTGCCTGAAGACGGGCAGCTATGTTTGGTTTAGGAACACAAACTATACAAATAAAAAAGTATTAATTAGTAACTAAGCACCATAAAATTAATGCCCATTCAAATATCCCTTCTTTTGTAGTACCAATAGTGGTGTCAGACAACATCTTTGTCAATCGGTGCTTTGAAGATTATCAGTTGCTTATACTGTCTAATTATATAATTCAGTTTGCTGACGACTAAAAGTGCAAAAGATTCAAGATTTATAAAGTGACCTGGGAGAACTGCTTGAATCTCATACACAGCCAATAAAACAAGAGGCTGTGGTAGCTTAGGTCAGAGGAGAAAAGCAACAAGATTTATATGTGAAGGGCTTTCAATAGAAAATAATTTAGGCCTCTTTCTGCTTAAGAAAAGGAGAGGGAATACTAAAGGGGACTTTGTTTTGCAGCTTAGGTACCAGCTCTGCCACAGTGGGCTCTTGGAGGCCCTGATTCCAGGGCTTGGCTTCTGGATGGCATTTCTGGACCCGCCCTGAGCCAGAGGGGAACACACTGCCCTGATGGGAGAGTCCCAGGCCTGGCAGCATTCACCACAAGCTGACTGAAGAGCTCTTGGGCCTGGAGTGAACATTAGCGGAGCCAGGCAATACTCACCATGGGCCTGGGGTGGTGGTGGCCATGGGGAGAGATTCCTCTGCTTGTGGAAAGGGGAGGGAAGGTAGGAAGGAATTTGTCTTGTGGCCTGGGTCCCAGCTAAACTGCAGTAGAATGGAACATTAGGTAGATTTTGACTCTGGTGGTCAAAAATTAAGGTTTCCAACTGCAGACCCTGGCTCCTGGATGGCAATTCTGAACCCATCAGGGGCCAAGGGGGAACTCACCATCATAAAAGGAAGGGCACAAGCCTGGCTGTCTTTGCCACCTGCTGATTATAGAGCCCTAGCGTCTTGAGTGAACATAGGTGATAATCAGGTAGTGATTACTGTGAGCCTTGGGCAAGACCCAATGCTGTGCTGGTTTCAGGTCTGACCTATAGCAGGCTCAATGATGGTGCCCACAGAGGTGCTTCTGTCACTCCTCTCCCAGCTCCAGGCAGCTCAGCACAGAGAAAGAGACTCAGTTTCTTTGGGAAAAAGTAAGGGAAGAGAACAAGAGTCTCTGCCTGGTAATCCAGAGAATTCTTCCAGATCTTATCCAAGACCACCAAGTTGGGACCTCTGTGAGTCGGCAAGAACCACAGAATTACTGGGCTTGGTGTGCCACTAATGCAGATACAGATGTAGTGACCAGAAACTTAGGTCACAACACCCAAGTCTCTGAATTCCTGGAAAGCCCTCCTAAGGAGGATGGGTACAAACAAGCCCAGACTTCAGAGACGACAATAAATACCTAACTCTACAACACACAGACATGAACTTACACAAGCATCGGCTCATCCAGGAAAACATGACCTATCCAAACCAACTAAATAAGGCACCAGTGACAAATTGTGGAGAGACAGAGATATGTGACCTTTCAGAGAGAGAATTCAAATACTTCTTTTGAGGAAACTCAAAATAACACAGAGAAAGAACACAGGATTCTATCAGATAAATTTAACAAAGAGATTGAAATTATTAAAAAGAATCAAGCAGGAATTCTGGAGTTGAAAAATGTAATTGACATATTGAAGAATGCATCAGAATCTCATACCAGCAGAACTGATCAAACAGAATAAAGAATTAGTAATCCTAAAGACACCTATTTGAAAATACAGAGGAAGCAAAAGATAAAAGAATTTAAAAAATGAAGCATACCTACAGATGGTATGCTTCAAAAGGAAAATCTAAGTTATTGGCCTTAAAGAAGAGGTAGAGAGACAGAAAGGGGTAGAAAGTTCATTGAAAAGGATCATAACAGAGGACTTCCCAAACCTAGAGACAGATATCAATATTTAAGTACAAGAAAGTTATAGAACACCAAGCAGATCTAACCCAATCAGACTACCTCAAGACATTTAATAATCAAACTCCCAAAGCTGAAGGATAAAGAAAGGATCCTAAAAACAACAAGAGGAAAGAAATAAATAACATACAATGGAGCACCAATACATCTGGTAGCAGATTTCTCAGTAGAAACCTTACAGGCCAAGAGAGAGTGGCATGACAAAAAGTGCTGAAGGAAAGAAATTTTATCCTAGAGTAGTATATCCAGTAAAAATATCCTTCAAATATGAAGGAAAAATACCTTCCCAGACAAATGAAAGCTGAGGGATTTCATCAACACCAGACTTGTCCTACAAGAAATGCTGAAGGGAGTAAGTATCTCAATCTGAAGGAAAAGGATGTTAATAAACAATAAGAAATCATTTGAATGTCCAAAACTCACTGGTAATAGTAAATACACAGAATATTGTAACACTGTAATTGTGGCTTGCAAGCTACTCATATCTTGAGTAGAAAGACTAAAGGTGAAAAAATAATGACTACAATGACTTTTCAAGACATATATCTTATTACTATAAGATATAACTAAAAACAACAAAAAGTTAAAAAATAGTAGAATGAAGACAAAGTGTAGAGTTTTTAATAGTTTTCTCTTTGCTTGTTTGTTACTCATGCAATCAGTTTAAACTATCATCAGTTTAAAATAATTGGTTATAGAATATCATTTGTGGCTGGGCACAGTGGCTCACACCTGTAATTCCAGCACTTTGGGAGGCTGAGGCAGGTGGATCACTTGAGATTAGGAGTTCGAGACCGGCCTGGCCAACATAGTGAAACCCCATCTCTACTAAAAATACAAAAGTTAACTGGGAGTGGTCGTGCATGCCTGTAATCCCAGCTACCCAGGAGGCTGAGGCAGAAGAATTGCTTGAACCTGGGAGGCAGAGGTTGCAGTGAGCCGAGATCATGACACTGCACTCCAACCTGGGTGACAGAGCAGGCCTCTGCTCAAAATGAATAAATAAATAAATAAATAAATAAATAAATAAATAAATAAAATATCATTGGCAAGCCTCATGGTAACTGCAAATAAAAAAATATACAATGGATACACAAAAATAAAAAGCAAGAAATCAAAATACACCATCAGACAAAATCACCATCACTGAAACGGAGATAGGAAGGAAGGAAAGAAGAAAGAGAAGATCACAAAACAACCACAAAACAAATAATCAAATGCTAGGAGTAAGCCCTTATTACTAATAACATTGAATATAAATGGACTAAACTCACAGTCAAAACACATAGTGTGGCTGAATGGAGAGAAAAGAAAAGACCCAATGATCTGTCACCTACAAGAAAAACACTTCACCAATAAAGACACGCATAGACTAAAAATAAAGGGATGGAGAAAGATATCCTATGCAAATGGAAACCAGAAAAAGAACAAGAGTACCTATACTTATATTAGACAAAAAAGATTTCATGACAAAAACTGTCAGAAGAGACAAAGAAGATTATCATATAATAATAAAGGGGTCAACTCAACAAAAGGATATAACAATGGTAAACATATTGACATCCAGACATATAAATGAAATATGATTACAGCTAAAGAGAGAAATAGATACCAATATACAAATAGCAAGAGACTTTAACACCACACTTTCAACATTAGACAAATCATCCAGACAGAAAATTAACAAAAAAAATGGACTTATTCTGCACTGTAGACAAAACTGACCTAATAGATATTTACAGAACATTTCATCCAGTGGCTGCAGAATACACATTCTTCTCCTCAGCACATGGATCATTCTCAAGAATATGCCATATTTTAGGCCACTAAATAGCCTAAAAAATTCAAAAACCTTGATAGTATATCAAGTATCCTCTCTGACCTCAATGGAATAAAACTAGAAATCAATAACAACAGGATTTTTTGAAACTGTACAAACACATGGAAATTAAACAATATGTTCCAGAATGACCAGTGGGCCAATAAAACAATTAAGAAGGAAAGCAAAAAATTCCTTGAAACAAATGATAATGGAAACACAACATACCCAAACATATGGGATACAAGGACAGCAGTCCTAAAATGAGAGTTAATAGCTATAAAAACTTACATCCAAAAAGTAGAAAACCTTCAAATAAACAACCCAAGGATGCAATTTAATGAACTAGAAAAGCAAGAACAAACCAAACCCAAAATAAGCAAAAGAAAAGAAATCATAGAGAGCAGAGCAGAAATAAATTAAATGGAAACAAACAATGTAAAAGATGAATGAAATGAAAAGTTGTTTTTTTTAAAGATAAAATGAACAAACCTTTAGCCAGAGTAACTAAGAAAAGAGAAGACCTAAATAAATAAAATCAAAGATGAAAAGGTAGACATTACAATCTTTATAGCAGAAATTTGAAGGATCATTAAAGGCTACTATGAGCGATGATATGCCAATAAATGGGAAAACCCAGAAAAAAATAGATAAATTCCTAGACACATATAACCTACCATGATTGAACCATGAAGAAGTCCAAAACCTGAACCAATCAATAGCAAGTACTGAGAGCGAAACCATAATAAAAAGTCTCTCAGCAAAGAAAAGTCCAGGACCTGATGGCTTCACTGCTGAATTTTACCACACATTTATAGAAGAACTAATTCTAACTGTACTGAAAACTATTCAAAAAACTAGAAGAGGAGTGAGTACTTACAATGTTACTCTATCAGGCCAGTATTACCCTGACACTAAAACCAGACAAAGGCACATAAACAAAGAGAAAACTACAGGCCAACATTCCTGATGTATATGGATACAAAAATCCTCAACAAATACTAGCAAACTGCATTTAACAGCACATTAAGAAGATCATTCTTCTATTCCAGGGATGCAAGGGTGTTTCAACATACACAAATCAATCAATATGATACATCATAACAGAATGAAAGGCAAAACCATATGATCATTTCAATTAATGCTACACAAGCATTTGATAAAATTTAACATCCCTTCATGTTAAAAACCCTAAAAATAGATATAGAAAGAATATACCCCAATATAATGAAAGCTATATATGACAGACCCACAATTAGTATCATACTAAATGGGACCAAGTGAAAGCCTTTCCTCTAAGATCTAGAACATGACAAGGATGCCCCCTTTCACCACTGTTATTCAACGTGGTACTGGGAGTCCTAGCTACAGCAATTAGACAAGAGAAAGAAATAAAAAGCATACAAATTGGAAAGGAAGAAGACAAATAATCCTTGTTTGCATGTGATATGATTTTATATTTACTTGAAAAAACCTAAAGACTCCACCAAAAAGCTGTTAGAACTGATAAATTAAGTAAAGTTGCAGGATACAAAATTAACACACAAAAATCAGTACCATTTCTATATGTTAATAATGAACAATCTGACAATCAAATCAAGAGAGCAATCTCGTTTGCAGTATCTACAAATTAAGTAATATAGCTAGGAATTAACCAAAGAAGTGAAATGTTTCTACAGTGAAAACTATACAACATTGATGAAAGAAAGTGAAAAGGACACACATAAAATAGAAAGATATTCCATGTTCATGGATTGGAAGAATCAATATCGTTAAAATGTCCATACTACCTAAAGCAATCTACAGATTCAATGCAATGCCTATCAAAAATTTAAGGACATTCTTCACAGAAATAGAAAAAAAATTCTAAAATTTATATGGAACTGCAAAAGACCCAGAATAGCCAAAGCTATCCCAATCAAAGGGAAAAAAAGCTGGAGGCATCATATTACCTGGCTTCAAATTATACCACAAAGCTATAGTAATGAAAATAGCATGGTATTGGCATAAAAGCAGACATACAGACCTAGGATCAGAATAGAGAACTCAGAAACAAATCCATACATCTACAGTGAGCTCATTTCTGACAAAGGTGCCAAGAACGTACACTGGGGAAAGGACAGTCTCTTCGATAAAGGGTTCTGCGAAAACTGGATAGCCATATGCAGAAGAATGAAACTAGACCCCTATTTCTCACCACATACAAAAATCACATCAAAATAGATTAAAGCCTTAAATCTAAGACCTTGTACTATGAAATTGCTAAAAGAAATTATTGGGGGAAATTCTCTAGGACATTGGACTGGGAAAGATTTCTTGAGCCATACCACACAAGCACAGGCAACGAAAGCAGAAATGGACAAATGAGATTACATCAAGTTAAAAAGCTTCCACACAGCAAAGGAAGCAATCAACAAAGTGAAAAGACAACCCACAGAATGGGAGAAAATATTTGCAAACTATGCATTTGACAAAGGGTTCATAACTAGAATATATAAGGAGCTCAAACACCTCTACAGAAAAAAATCTAATAATTTGATTTAAAAATGGACAAAAGATCTGAATAGACATTTCTCAAAAGAAGACATACAAATGGCAAACATATATGAGAAGGTTCTCAACATCATTGATCATTACATGAGAAAATGCATATCAAAACTACAATGAGGTATCATCACGCCTGAGTTAATATGACTTTTATCCAAAGACAGTCAGTAACAAATGATGGCGAGGATGTGGAGAAAAGGGACCCCTTGTACACTGTTGGTGGGAATGTAGATTAATACAACCACATGGAAAATAGTTTGGAGGTTCCACTAAAAACTAAAAATACCATATGATCCAGCATATGATCCAGTAATCCCACTGGTAGGTATATAACCAAAAGAAAGAAAATCAGTATATCAAAGAGATATGTGCACTCCCATGTTTATTTCAGCACTATTCACAATAGGCAAGATTTGAAAGCAACTTAAATGTCCATCAACAGATGAATGGATAAAGAAAATGTGGTAATATACAAAATCAAGTACTATTCAGTCATAAAAAAGAATGAGATCCTGTCATTTGCAACAACATGATGCAACTGGAGGTCATTAAATTAAGTGAAATAAGCCCAGCACAGAAAGACAAACTTTGTATGTTCTCACTTATTTGTTGGATCTAACAATTAAAACAATTGAACTCATGGAGATAGAGTGTAGAAGGGTAGTTGGGGAGGCGTGATGTGGATGGTTAATGGTTACAAAAATATAGTTAAGTAGAATGAATAACATCTAGTATTTGATAGTACAACAAGATGACTACAGTCAATAATAATTTATTGTACATTTAAAAATAACTAAAATAGTATAATTGGATTGTTTGTAACACAAAGAAGAGATAAATGCTTGAGGTGATGGATACCCCATTTACCCTGATGTGATTAGTATGCATTGTATGCCTGTATCAAAATATCTTATGTAACCCATAAGTATATATACCTACTATGTACCCACAAAAATTAATAAAATAAAATAAAATTAAATGACTGATACATCCTATAAAAATATACAATGATTTAAGAATGATAAGATGAAGAGATGAGTCTAGGAAACAAAAATGAGCCTGTTGGCGTCTGTGATATGAAGTTCAAATTTGAAGGGAAGAATGTGCTATAACACAATTTTCTTAGAAAAATATTCCTTCCACAAATCAATGATTCATTTCTGATTTGTTCTAAAAACTATTGCAAAATTTCTATTATAACATGATTGTAGAGATATGATCCAAATCGACTCATTTTCTTAATTCTTAGTTTCAATTTTCAAGGCTAAGGGCTAGTTGATTTCTTTTCTCTATGTAATATAAAATTCTTCATCTCCACTGTTTATGAACTCACTTAAAATGATCTTTTGTTGGGGGCAAACTAATTATCCTTAAATTCACTTTTGCACTTTTCCTATTTTAGCTTATTTCCTAAAGCATCATTGAGATAAATATTGAGTTAGAGAAATAACATCTCTTCTTGATTAAAAGATGGCATATTACATATTCTTTATAACTCTTCATTTTTTCAATAGAATTATATTTTAATATTAATATTTTATTTTAACACATAGTTTTTTGTCAGTTATTTACTTAATTATTTTCTAAATATTTACTGAGCACCAGGTATTGTTGGGGTGCTGGCCTTACAACAGTCAACTAGCACAATCCTACTTGGCTTTTTCTCTTCATGTCCTTGGGAAAAATTGCCTGGCTGCCCTAACACTATCAGAGAAATGATGGGAAACTTTAAGTTCCTATCCAACTGTAACTTCTTTTATCCCGTGATTGTCAAATATCACACATTTAACTCTAATAGGAATCCTTTTCTAAAATAGGAAGCTGATGAAAGTTCAATATGGCTTCCCATTCACTTAGTGCTCCTTTCCTGGATAATAGGTAGTAGGTTTTTTCCTCTTAGATACTGCGTTTTAATACATGAACCTCAACTGTTCATGTGCTATGTTAAATTTTATTGCTCCTAGCAGACCATTATCCAGGAGTATTGCTCTTAAGTAACTTCTCACCTAGTAATAAGCATTGTGGCCTCATTACATGGGGAATAAACATACTTATTCCCTAATGGTCAAGTCAAGAGAATGGCTGTTTCAACAAGTCAAGCAAAGCAATTATTGCATTGTGTTTTGTGAAATCTGCTGTACAGATTTAGAAGACTGAAATATTTTAATATCTTGGCAAAAGAAATTATTTTCTTTATATTTTAAGTTAGGCATGTTTATTAAGAAACATTCTGTGAACTTGATAAATATCTCCTCCAGCCCATTACATTTAGAAATTAAAACAACGTGTTATCTGGTGGGATAGATTGGGTTTCCTTGATCTTAACTGATCCAGAGAAAGTACCACTTGATGTGCACTCTATACCATAAACCATATTAAGACAGCAAAAAAAAAAAATCAAAAACCAAAAATATAACTGTGATTAATTAAAATGCTTGATATTCAAAGAGGCTTTCAAAATAAACATGCTAGCTCAGGCAAAAATGTTCTTCCTCACTGAAGGCCAGCCTTTTCTTTGATTCTCTTAATTCAATCTCCTTCTGCCTCTTTAGTGCCCATCCAATCAAATATCCCTCTGCTGTGTTTCATGTTCAGTATCACCTGCTTCATCCCACACATTTCATCTGCCTGTTCCTCCATTCATTTCTTCAAGTCTTTTAAAAAATGACTTTTATGTGTTAAGCACTGCACAAAGTATGTATCAATGAAAATAAAAACACATAATCATAATAACCATCTACATTTCTTAGGCTTCTCACACATTACTTTGTGTCTTGCACAAAATGACCCATGTGGTTGGCAGTGCTTTTATGTCCCTTTTACAGATAGAGACACAAGAAGAACTAATCACATAGCTAGTAAGGGGTAGAGCTGGCATTTGAAACTAGACCTTTGGACTGCAGAGCAGTATGGTCTCTGCCCTCTGACACACAAATGGACAAGTGTAATGTATGATCATTTAAATATTGCAAACATGCAAAAGAAACAGTGAAACCCCAGATGAGCTGTGGACAAGATTTTACAGAAGTGATGCTTGAACTGAATTTTGAAGGAAGACACAAAACTTTGAAGTCATCCTTGACTCCTTGACTTTGTAGTTCCCTCCTGACTACAGAGCTTCATCTCTGTAGTCTGACCCAGAGCTTCATCCCATAATTTGCTTTGACTAATGAGACCAAATATGCTACATAGAATTAGAAGCACTCTGTGCCTTTCTGCTCACACTCCTGCTTCTTTGCCTTCACTACTAGGATATGCCTGCATCAGCCTGCTGGAGGATGAGAGACTAGAAAGAGCAGAGTCAGCCCTGCTGTCCCAGATAGGCTCCATACATAGTCTAGAGCCCCGCCAAGATAAGTAGATTCTTGAGTGAGCACCTCGTTTCCACAGCCCAACTCAGGGAGCTGACTTATCCAGCCAACCCATAGACACATGAGCAAAAACAAATTCTTATTGTTGTATGTCACCAAAGTTTTATAATTTTTGTTACATAGATTATGGCAAGGGATAACAGATGTAACACCTATCTATCCATATTTCATTTCCCAAGTCCAATTAGTTGTTCAGTGATAGCTATGACATCTCTGTGCTATTCTCATTCACACTTCATTCCCTTTCAATTATTGTTACAACTACCCTAGTCAATTTTCTCATTGCCTGTTTTCTGGACTATCGTGGTAGCTTATTAACTGGTGTTCTTGCCTCCAAATCTCTCCCTTCTTCAACCTATCTATATAAAAGTGATTAGGTATTTTTATTAAAACAGTACTGGTGTTGCCACTCATCTCTTCAAAGCCTTCAATGATTTATTTCCCTAAGACCAAAATCCTCAGCCTAATATTGAAACTCTCTACACCTGTCATGTAGTCCCACATTCCTTCTTGCTTACCTGTTCAATTCTCCTTTTCCATTACCACACTATTCTTCCCCTCTTTGCTATCAAACATCTAAGCAAATGCACATCCTCTTCCCTCCATCTAGAATGCCCTGCACCCTATTTCCAGATGTCTAGATTTTATCATTCCTGCATGTCTAGATCTTGTGTCTGTGCCCCAGAAACCTTTATCTGATTCCCAATTCTGAACCTTCCTCACATTTTTTATACCACCTTTAGAATCTTGAGCACTCACTTTTTACCATAGTCATTTATGTCTGAAGACTTGCATATTCCACAGTATTGGTCCTTAGGGCTGCTGTAATAAAGTATCATAAACTGGGCATGTTAAAACTACAGAAACTTTTTCTCTTAATTCAAATCAAAACCTCCATGAGATACCATCTCACACCAGTCAGAATGGCTATTATTAAAAAGTCAAAAAATATCAGATGCTGGAGAGGTTGTAGAGAAAAGGGAATGCTTATACACTGTTGGTGGGAGTGTACATTAGTTCAATCATTGTGGAAGGCAGTGTGGCAATTCCTCAAGGAGCTAAAAACAGTAATACCATTTGACCCAGCAATCCCATTACAGGATATATACCCAAAGGAATATAAGTTGTTCTACCATAAAAACACATGTACGTGTTTGTTCATTACAGCACTATTCGCAATAGCAAAGACAAGGAATCAAGCTAAATGCCCATCAATGGTAAACTGGATAAAGAAAAGGTGGTACATATACATTGTGGAATGCTACATAGCCATAAAAAAAGAATGAGATCATGTTGTTTGCAGGAACATGGATGAGCTGGAGGCCAACATCCTTAGCAAAGTAATGCAGGAACAGAAAACCAAATACCGCATGTTGTCACTTGTAAGTGGGAGCTAAATGATGAGAACATATGAGCACAGAAAGGAACAACAGACATGGGGGCCTATTTGAGAGTGGAGAGTGAGAGGAGGGAAAAGAACAGAAAAAAACAACTGGGTACTAGGCTTAGTACCTGGGTGATAAAATAATCTGTACAATAAGCCCCCATGGCACAAGTCTACCCATATAACAAACCCCCGTGTACTCCAGAGCCTAAAATAAAAGTTAAAAATAAAAAAGAAATTTATTCTCTCACAGTTCTGGAGGCAAGAAGCCCAAAGTCAAGGGACTGGATGGGCCACTTTTCCTCTGAAGTCTCCAGGGGAAAATCCTTTCTTGCCTCTTTCAGCTTTTGAAAGTACGCAGGTGTTCCTCGGCTTGTGACAGTATGACTCCAATCTCTGTCCTTACTTAATGTTCTCTCTGTGTGTCTCTGACTTCACATGGCATTCCACTTATGTGTCTGTGTCCAAACTTCCCCCCTTTAAAAGCGTACTAGCCATATTGGATTAGGACCCACTATAATGCCTTCGTCTTAATGTGATTACATCTGCAAAGACCTTATTTTTCAAATAAGGCCACATTCACAGGTACCGAGGGGTTAGGACCTCACTGTGTTTTTTTGAGGGGACAAAATTCAAGTAATATGCAGCATACTTGAGAGTAAGCATTGCATCATTTTTCATCTTTCATCTTCATTTTTACCTTACTACCACTCTGACTAGCAAAGCTCCTGCAGGATGGGAATGATATCATCTTCATTTTGTACCTGCTGTGCACATGAAATTTACTCATCGTTCAACTTTTTTTCTGAACTGAATCCAATTGTTTATTTAAACATATTTGGGAAGATCACAAAAGTATTCAGAGGATGCCATGAAATATTTATTTTTAAGCATCAATAATATGTGAGATGTTATAAAGCCTCAAATATGGAAGTAGTTATTAACACATTTTTAAAATCTCAATTTGGCAGAGAGAAAAGTTTCAAATGCACCAACAGAGACTGGCAAATTCAATTTTGGGAGGTATGAGTGAGGGAGAAAATAATTATCAGTTGAGTTTTTTTTTTCAGATGGGCTAATAAGTTGGCTAACTTCGAAAATTAGGTTGCAATTATTGTGTTGTCTTCATTTTGAAGTAGTGAATTTTTAAAAGAACATTGACCCCTGTCATGCCTGGAATATGCTGACTGGGGATCAAAGAAATGGGGTTATAAAAATGAAAATGTTCAGCAAAGAGAAGCCAGAATTCATGTTTACAGTCAAAAGACAGGCATATTCATTAATTTTTTCAGTCAAATTATCCTTTTTGAAAGAACGATGGTGGCACCATCTCTGTGAGCAAAGGTCAGGAAAACTTTGTGTAGAAGTCACAAAACAAATCACAGTAAGTACTTTATTTGCCGTATTCCAAACTGTCATCACAGGAAGTCAATGGGCAACACAAACTTCTGCTACTGCCCAAGGAAGCAGTTCTTACAAACATGGTGTGGAAGGGGCAAGGCTGTGAGCTCAGGTCCTACCCAGGGTCTTCACTCAGAGAATTAAATTTGCAGGTCACCAATTGGCTCTCCTTAACCACCTTGTAAATGTGAGCTTTTGGTCAAAAAGAAGACCGAATAGGAAAGAGTGAATGATATGTGAAGAAATTAGAAATACACTAGAAATTATAAAGAAACATGATATGGTTCAGTGGAGAAAGCAGAGACGACTAATATTTGGGTCTGGGATCTGCCGCTTATGACTGATAATTATGAGTGAGTTCCTTTTTCTCCCTGAGCTCAAATTTTCTCATTTATAGAGTGGGTATGGCACTAGCCTGTCGTGATAAGAATTAAGTGAAAATATGCATTTAAAATGCTTAACACATGGAAGGAATGCAATGAATTCTAATTATTACTTCTGTTGTTTTATTGGACACAAAAAACTCAAAGCATTTATCTATTACGGATCAGGGAGAAATACTGGCATTTAAAAAATAATGTAGGTCTTTATTTCAGTGGTAAACATGGCATAATTACAATGTACTGGTTTTACTTATAAAGTGGTGTAACTTTTTAACTTTAATTGATAAATACATTGAATAGAATAGAATATTTTATTTTAATAAAAAATAAAATATTAATATTGAACCCATAGAAGTAAATACTAGCAGTACCTAGAGGTCTAGTTTCAGGTTATGCAAAATCACAAATGAGAAGACCACTATGTATCACTTAGATTCTTCACCTAAGGCCTTTCCACACAGTAACTCACTCAAGGAAGCATGGGTTTAATTAATTTAATATGCAACCACTAGGGAGTTCTAACAAATGTATTTTAAGAGTTGGTTGGTGCATTCTGGGTCCTCTGACTCTGTTCAACCAGGAAGTTTGCTACTAGTCCATGGGTTTTCAAATTAATTCTATATATGGATAGGTAGCAAATATTTGTGTGGGTCATATGGTCTGTCGCAACTATTTAACTTTGCTGTTGTAGCAAACTGCTACTTTATACAAACACATAGATTTGGCCATGTTCCAATAAAACTTTATTTGGGGGCATTGAAATTTTGAATTTAATATAATTTTCAAATATCACAGAATACTATTATTCTTTTGGTTTGTTTTTAATCCTTTAAACATACTCAACTAATTCTTAGCTGGTGAATTATAATGAAATAGGCAACTTGTGGGCCAGATTTGGTCCAGGGGCCATAGATTGCTAAACTCTGTGTTAGATGAGCAAATATGTTAAGTAACCATTTATAGAAAAGACTTTATATAAATGAAAATAGCACAATTTTCTTCCTCAGATGTCAGCCTTTTCTTGTATCTCTATAATTTTGAAACTTTAGGAACTGCTTCCTGTATCTAGTTAGACAGCAATTAATCTTGCTGAAGTTAGTCTTTCATATATAAAGTGGTGTGAAATTTTGGGACACAAACACATGTGTGCCAAAACTTCAGTTTCAGGAGAAATATATTCTCTATGACTGAACTTTCTTCATATTTTAAAATCCTTTCCATAAAACTCTAACACTTCCTTCATCTTGAGTAGTTCAAGACTTTCCCTCTTCCCCTTGTCCTAGGTTATATCTAAATTCTGGAGGATCACAGAGCATAAAAATAGAGTGTTGTGGGCCTTGTGTGGCACTGCTCCATGCTTGCATCTGCTGAAATGTCTCCTCTAGTCCACAGTCACTGTTGACTCACCATGATGATGTGCTGGACTTCAGTTCCCTGTTTCATCTTTGGTGATGGCTGTGTTTGTTTCTACAGACCTGTCATCTGTACTATGAGGCCTCTCCAAGCTCACCAACTCTTTCTTATCTAAATTCCACTCTGTTTGGAGGTTTGTGAATGTTTACTTGCTCTACTATACTCCACTGGGATTATGAGAAACTCTCTAGCACTGTCATGCATGCAGCCATCTTTATGCTGAAGCTTGCACACTGTAGTGGGTGGAGTCTTGCAGGGCTGCCATCTCCAGGGATCACGAGGGGTCCTCGACTTTTGGACCCCAAACCTGGAAAGGGATCTGCTGCCCACTCTAACCTCTTCTCAGAGCCCACAGCACCCCCTCACACATGACTGTTTTCCTCACTGATGCTTCACTTCCAGTTCAATTTTTTTTTTCATCACTGGAGTAGTAAAAACTTGCTCTTATATTTTGTAAATTCTTCCAAATATGTTCTTTTGACATTAATTTTATGCTTTGATTTCCTCAGCATCTAGCCTTCTGAGATTCAAAAACTTTAACATAATTGCCCCATTTTGTGTTTCCAATATCAATTTTGAAAGGCAGAAGCTGAAAACAGCCTCTATTTTTTTACTCCTCTCTGCACAATGTTTTAAAAATTCTATCCTGGAGCTAGACTGGGCCTTCTCTTATCTGTGAATGGGTTAAAAAGTAATGGGACCACAAATAATCCCTCAGCTAAGTATATTACCTTAACATAGCACAGCTGTATCTGCCCCTGTACCTCGTTGAATGGTTGTACACTCAGCTTATGGTGAGTTGAGGCACACTCCAAAATCCACAGGAAAATGCCTTGGAAACATTTTACTTAAGAGTACAGAATTTAAGGCCGGGCACAGTGGCTCACGCCCGTAATCCCAGCACTTTGGGAGGCCGAGGCAGGCAGATCACCTGAGGTCAGGGGTTCAAAACCAGCCTGGC
This sequence comes from Pan paniscus, assembly GCF_029289425.2. Taxonomy (NCBI): domain Eukaryota; kingdom Metazoa; phylum Chordata; class Mammalia; order Primates; family Hominidae; genus Pan; species Pan paniscus. Next base: position 117,968,845 of record NC_073252.2, read on the forward strand.
CAACATAGTGAAACCCCATCTTTACTAAAAATACAAAAATTATCCAGGTGCGGTGGTGGGTGCCTGTAATCCCAGCTAGTCGGGAGCTGAGGCAGGAGAATTGCTTGAACCTAGGAGGCAGAGGTTGCAGTGAGCCAAGATCGCGTCCTTGTACTCCAGCCTGGGCGATAGAACAAGCAAGACTCCTTATCAAAAAAAAAGAGTACAGAATTTAATGTTAAATCCCAAAACAAAAGAATATAGGTAGAATGTGTTATATTCCCTGTCATATCTCCCAAATAGGCAGATAGCCAAAAATTCTCATGGCTTTTCTTCAATTTTTTGTCTTTGGAAGTTAACATATCCTGTAACTGTGCTTGGTTTATATATTGCCAACATTGATTTCTAGTTTCCCTTCTACATTCATTTAGTGGGTCCTTGGTTCTGTGAGCAAAAGAAAAAGAATGAGGTTCCACAGGTATGAGGCCCCACCTGATAAAATGCAGCTAAAATTAAGAACAGAAAAACCGAAAACACTGTCCACTAAGCAAGACATATGATGTTTTGTTCAATTATTTGAAGGCCTGGAAATTTATTTCATGTTTAAGCTATGAAGGAAAAGTGACATATAGAAGAAAGAGAATTTTAATACCAAACTTTCCTGTAATTCAGCTGTTCACAGCAATATCAAAAGCACTATATTTTTTCTCAAGTATGATTTGACTGAAATGATAAAATTTTGTCATTCAGACATCTCACATTTCTCTTTATGAGTTTCAGAATGTGAAGACAAAAAATTGCTAACCTGCTATCTGTTTTCAAGTCAAAACTGATTATCCCAAGTCATTGCCAGTCTCAATAAGAATGCTTAACATGTTTTAAAAATTCTTTTTATGCTTTTGAAACGTGCAGGGTAATTTTATTTTTAATCCTTCTGTATTCACTCTTGCCAATCATTCTGAATGTGGGTGATAAGTTTGTTTTGTATACATTTTATTTATAGCATAAAAAGTAAATCAAAGACATTAGTTTCATAAACCTTTCCTATTATCTTTTTTTGAGACAGAATCTTGCTCTGTTGCCCAGGCTGGAGTGCAGTGGCTTGATCTTGGCTCATTGAAACCTCCGTATCCCAGGTTCAAATGATTCTCCTGCCTCAGCCTCCTGAGTATCTGGGATTACAGGCATGTGCCACCACGCCTGGCTAATTTTTTGTATTTTTAATAGAGACAGGGTTTCACCGTGTTAGCCAGGATGGTCTCGATCTCCTGACCTTGTGATCCACCTGCCTCGGCCTCCCAAAGTGCTGCGATTATCTTAAATTAACAATTCCAGAAAGTCCTGCAATTCATGAGACTTGGTGAAAGTGGATTAGAGCTTTTCAAAGGTATTTTTTACAAAGTCAACTTTAATTTTATGAAACTGCTTCTAATTTGAAGAATTATTTATCTTTTACCCAACCTGTAAGTCCTCTGTCCAATTAACGAGACTTTGGCCACCCATGACAAAGTTTACTCATTTGTTATCCTACTTGCAAAAGTGATGTTGATGGAATTCGTGATAAGCTCTGGTTTCTTCAAGTAATACTCAGTCTCTAACCTCTTCCAGAATAAAAGCCTAGAAAATATTCTGTGATCCCTTACAACTGATTGATTGGGGATGACATGTCAAGCTTTGGGCTGGAGATTCAGTGATTGCCTCTTGCCTAGGAGGTTTAAATTTTCATGTCTCCCTCTGAGCTGCAGCTAACATGTAACAAATTTGCCTGGTTAGCTAACATTATTGCCTACAACTCTGGGCATCATACATGACTTGCCCATCCTGTAGTAAGGATAGGCATAGCCAGGCCTGGTGTGTGAAGCTATTGATAGATGAATAATCCTCCATACTGCAGAAGCCAGAGCAAAAAAGCTAATCATGTATGGCAGTGAGCATGAAGTAACCTGCCTTCCCTCCTAAATAAACAGATGGAAAGAGTTTGCAGTTCATTTCTTTCCAAGGTAACAAATTATTTTATTTCTATGTTTTACAGTAACAGAACCAAAAGTTCTTCTCTTTGGGGAAATTTTATTTTTCTTTAATTATTCCATGCAAACAAGAGACCTGAGTCTTCTGGGGACAGATGCAGAGAAGTCAAAATTAATTAGTTTTTCTTATGATACACTGCATTTGGGTAAAATATCACTGTGGGGGCACAATGACAGTCAGATTACTCGATCAAGTGCTGAGTTACTAGAAAGGCAGAATTTTATCAGAAAAATCTACATAGAAATAATATTTCACCTTCCTTGAAAGTCAACATCGTTTGGTACTCTCCTTAGAGTTCTCGGTTCATGTACTTTCTTTCATCTACTCTTTGTCTTTCCTTTAAGATGTCAGACAGCATGGGAAAGTGATAGAGTGGCCTACAAGTCCCCAGTGAACTCAAGAACCATGTTTCTATTTAACTATAACATAAAAGTCACAAATCAAACTCAGTTTCTTTTTCTCTTATGATTGTCAAAGTTATACATTCTGAAAAACTTCAAGGTGAAACAAAGAAATCTACTTCAATGATTCTCTGTCATTTCATAGGTAGGTGTTCAAATCAGGCTGTGAGCATTACACAAATACATCTGTGGCTCAAAAATCAGCCTTCAAATTAGGTATTTATTCTTTTCATGCCTGATTAAGGCCTGATTATATGAAAGCATGCCAAGTACATGATTTACATTATTAAAATATAAGACTTCAGCATTGAGTATAATTCCCAAGTGATCTTATTATTAATTTATTAAGCATGTATCTTGTAATGAACTCAAGATTTCTGTCTCACAAAAGAATAGCATTATCATGTACTAATGAAATAGGCAAGGTATGAACCTCATATATTGAAGGCAAGTTACACATAGATGTCTTCAAGTCAAGGTCTAAGCAAGGTTGTTTGTAATTCAGGGGAAATTCTGGAAATAATCACCACAAAAATGTCTCTGTTAGTTTAAAATATTCATTAACAAAACCCAGGCAAATACCTAAAAACAGAGACTTCCTTGAATAAGTTTACATTTCAATTTTACTCATCCATTTATTTCTTATAAAATGATAAATAATAAACAAAGACCAAGAAAAGAAGAGCCCTTTCCAAAGCTTTCCTAATCAAAGACAATTTTTTTTTCTTGGATCTATTTTGTATACTCATTTCACATAGTAAACATATGACCATCTGTGATGGTTAATATGAGGTGTCAACTTGATTGGGTTGAGGGATGCATAGGTGGCTGGTAAAGAACTGGGTGTGTCTGTGAGGCTGTTGCCAGAGGAGACTGACATTTGAGTCCGTGGACTGGGAGAGAAAGACCCACCCTCAGAGCACCTTCCAAAGGCTGCCAGCACAGCTACAACAAAACAGAGGGAAGAAGAGGAATAAGTGTGGCTCTTTCTGACTCTCTTTCTTCTTCCCATACTGGATGCTTGCTTCCACTCTTCCTGCCCTTAGACATCAGACTCCAGGTTCTTCTGTCTTTGGAGTCTGGGACTTGCACCAATGGCTTCCAGGAGCCTCTTGGGCCTTTGGCCACAGACTGAAGGCTGCACTGTTGGCTTCACAGGGAACTGTCAACTTCCTGGTGTCGAAGCTTTCAGACTTGGACTAAGCCACTACCAACTTCTCTCTTCCTCAGCTTGCAGACAGCCTACTGTGGGACTTTGCCTTCTAATCATGTGAACCAATTCCTCCTAATAAACTCCCTTTGATGTAGACATATTTCCTATTGGTTCTGACCCCCCGTGAAGAACCCTGACTAATACTATTGGTTCTGACCCCCTGTGAAGAACCCTGACTAATACACCATCCAGACTCTTCACTGCAGGAAAATTACCTTCTTCAACAAGGGAATTTTAAACCTGAGGACTTTCCCCCAAATATGATAGACAAAGTGTGAGATTGTTGACAACCTGATGTACTGATATGAATTCCTATGGTACCCTGGAGCAAAATTGACTTCTGCTTCTAATTTTGGAATAAAATAGTAGATTCTGTATTTTTTAAGATGAAAATTAATTCACTATTATGAAATACTTGACATCACCATCTCAGGCCCATTTTTGAACTCTTGGAAATCATTCAAATAAGACTTTCTTTGAGAGACTAATGGTGCAATGGTACATAATAGTGGAAATGATAGAATTGAGCAATTTAAAAAATTTAGGGCTAATTTTCTTTGGTTGTTGATTCCCACAAATGAACAAATCTAACAGTTTCAAAACGTGTGCCTGTTTTGAATCAAATCTAAGGAAAGGTGGAGGCAAAGCAAGATGGAAGAATAGAAGCCTACACCATTCATCCTTGCCACTGGGACACCAAATTTTAACAACCATCTGTACACAGAAAAGCACTGTCACAAGAAACAAAAATCAGGTGAGCAATCACAGTACCTGGTTTTAATTTCACATTGTGGAAAGAAGCATTCAGGAAAACAGGACAGACAGTCTTGAAGCACCAACATATCCCTTTCTAATCTCTTGGCAGTAGGCCTGCAGTATGGAGAGAGAATCTGTGCACTTTGGGGAGAGAAAGTACAGGCACTGGGGGATTTTACACTGAACTCAGCGCTGCCATGTTGTAGTGGAGAATAAAGCTGTGCTGTGCTCAGTCAGCATGCGCTCATCCGCACATGGAGGGAATATTTGGACCAACCCTAGCAAGAGGTAAATTGCTCTTCCAGTGGTCGAAGCTTGAGTTTCTCAGGAGGCCTTGTCATCGTGGGCTGAAGTGCTCTGGGGTCCTAGATAAACTTGAAAGGCAGTCTAGGATAAAAGGACTCTAATTCCTAGGCAACTCCCAGTGCTAGACTGGGCTTAGAGCTGGTGAATTAGAGTAGCACATGACCTAGGGAGACACTAGCTGGCATGGCTAAGGGAGGGCTTGTGTCATTCCTCCCCCAACCCCAGGCAGTGCAGCTTGTACCAACAAAAGTGAACTCATTTTTCTGCTTAAGGAGGGAAGAGTGAAGAATAGAGAAACTCTGTCTTGCCTGTTGGATACCAGCTCAGCCACAGTAGAATAGGACACTGGGCATAGTCATGAGGACCCCATTCCAGTCCCTAGCTCCTGAATGGCATTTCTAGACACACCCTGGGCCAAAAGGTAATCCACTGCCTTGAAGAGAAAGACCTGGTCCTGGCAGGATTGATGAAGTGCTTACTGAAGAGCTCATGGGCCCTGGATAACTACCAGCAATAGCCAGGGAGCATGCCTTGAGCCTCAAGTTCAGAGATATACTGGCTTCAAGGGAGCCCCAGCACATTCCCAGCTCTGGTGGCTATGGCAAAAGACTTCTTCTGTTTGAGAAAAGCAGAAGGAAAAGTAAAGGGGACTTTGTTTTGCATCCTAGTTACCAGCTTGGCCATAGTGGGGTAGAGGAACAACCAGGCTCCTGGGGGCACTGCGTACAGACTAGGATCTTGGATACATTACTGGATCTTCTCTGGGTCAGAGGTCATCCCACTACCTTGAAGGGTGAGTCCAAGGTCTGTCAGCATTCACCACAAGCTGACAGAGGAGCTCTTGGCCTTTAAGCAAACATTGGTGATGGCCTGGCAGAATGCCCCACCTCCATGCACTGGGTATAGTTGTGACCACAGGGAGATGCTCTTCTGCCTGTGGAATGAAGACAGAAGAGCAGGAAGGACTTTATATTGTGGTTTGCATGCCATCTTGGCCTCAGTAGAATAGAACATCAGGTAAATTGGTAAGGGTTTTGACTTGAATGTCCAGCTCCCAGACAGCATTTCTGGGCATGCCTAAGGCCTGGAGGAACCTGCCACCCTGAAGGGAAGGGCCTTGGACAAGGCCCAGTGCTGTGCTGGCTTCTGGTCTGATCCAGTGAAGTTCCAGTGGTGGGGACCACAGGGGTGATTGCATCACTACATTCCCAGTGCCAGGTGGTTCAGCACACAGAGACTCTGTATGTTTGGGAGAAAGTAAAGGAAAATAACAAGAATCTCTGTCTGGTAATTTAGAGAATTCTCTCGGATCTTATCCAAGACCACCAAATGGTATCTCTATGAGTCTGCAAAAACCACAGCATTCTTGGGCTTGGGGCCCAAGTCCCTTCAATACCTGGAAAGCCTTCCCAAGAAGGACAGGCACAAACAAGCCCAGACTGTGAAGGCTGCAGTAAATACCCAACTCTTCAATGCCCAGACACCAAAGAACATGTACAACCATTAACACCATCCAGGAAAACATGACCTCACTCAATGAACTAAATAAGGCACTGAGAGGCCAATCTTGGAGAAACAGAATTTGTTTAGACCATTTGGAGACAGAATTCAAAATAGCATTTTGAGGAAACTGAAAGAAATTCAAGATAACACAGAGTAAACAATTCAGAATTCTATCAGATAAATTTAACAAAGTGACTGAAATAATTCAGAAGTGTCAAGCAGAGATTCTAGAGTTGAAAAATGCAGTTGCCATGCTGAATAATACATCAGAGTCTTTTAGTAGCAGAATTGATCAAGCAGAAGAATTAGTGACCTTAAACACAGGATATTTGGGAATACACAGTCAGAGGAGACAAAAAAAGAAAAAAAGAGAGAGAAAGACAAAAAAAACAATGAAGCACACCTGCAGAATCTAGAAAATAGCCTCGAAAGGGCAATTCTAAGAGTTTTTGGCCCTAAAGAGAAGAAAGAGAAAGACATAAGGGTAGAAAGATTATTCAAAGGGATAATGTCAGAGAACTTCCCAAACCTAGAGAAAGATATCAACATTCAAATATAAGAAAGTTTCAGAACACCACGTAGATTTAAGCCAAAGAAGACTACCTCAAGGCATTTAATAATCAAACTCCCAAAAGTCAAGGATAAGGAAGGATTTTTAAAGCAGGAAGAAAAAACAAACAACATACAACAGAGCTCTAATACATATGGCAACAGAGTTTTCAGTGGAAATCTTACAGGCCGCGAGAGGGTGGCATGATGTATTTAAATTGCCGAAAGAAAAAACTTTTCCCTAGAATAGTATATCTGGTGAAAATATCCTTTAAGCATGAAAGAAATAAAGATCTCAGACAAACAAAACAGGGATTTCATCAACACCAGACATGTTCTACAAAAAAATGCTAAATGGAGTTCTTCAATCTGAAAAAAAAGGTTGAACAATAAGAAATCATGTGAAGGTACAGAACTTACTGGAAATAGTAAGCACACAGGAAAACAAGAATAGTATAACACTGTAATTTCAGTATGTAAACATCTTGATGTAAGTAGAAAGACTAAATGATGAACCAATCAAAAATAATAACTACAACAACTTTTCAAGACATAGACAGTACAATAAGACACAAGGAGAAACAACAGTTAAAAAGTAGGGGAGATGAAGTCAAAATGTAGAGTTTTTATTACACAAAAAATAAAAAGCAAGAAATTAAAGCATACCACCAGAGAAAATCGCCTTTACTAAAACGAAGATAGGAAGTAGGAAGGAAGAAAAGAAGAGAGAGAAGACCACAAAACAACCAGAAAACAAATAATAAAATAACAGGAGTAAGTCCCTGTCTTTCAATAATAACGTTGAATGTAAATGGTCCAAAATCTGCAATCAAAAGACATAGAGTGGCTGAATAGATGCATAAACATGATTCAATTATTTATTGCTTACAAGAAACACACTTCACCTCTAAAGAGGCACATAGACTACAAATAAAGGCATGGAAAAAGACATTCCAGGCCAATACACACAAAGAAAAGCAGGAACAGATATACTTATATCAGACAAAATAGATTTTAAGACCAGAAAAATAAGAGACAACGTAGGTCATTATATAATTATAAAGGGGTCAATTAAGCAAAGGGACATGACAATTTTAGATGTATATGCACCCGGCAATTGAGCACCCAGACATATAAAGCAAATATTTTTAGAGCTAAAGAGAGAAATAGATCCCAATACAATAATAGTTGCAGATTCAATACCCGACTTTCAGTATCAGACAGATCTCCCAGACGGAAAATCAACAAAGAAACATCAGACTTAATCTGCACTATAAAACAAATGAACCTAATAGAAACTTACAGTACACTTCGTCTAACAGCTTCACAATACACATTTTCTCCTTAGTACATGGATCATTGTCAAGGATAGATCACATGTTAGGTCACAAAACAAGTCTTAAAACATTAAAAAATAATGTAAATAACATCAAATATCTTCTCTGACCCCAAGGGAATAAAACTAGAAATCAGTAACGAGGAACTTTGGAAACTATACAAACACACAACAATTAAGCAATTTGCTCATGAATGAGCAAACAGTAGGTGAATGAAGAAATTAAGAAGGAAATTGAAACATTCTTGAAACAAATGATAATGGAAATACAACATACCAAAACCTCTGGGATACAGCAAAAGCAGTATTAAGAGGAAAGTTTATAGTGATTGAGTGGCTTCATCCGGATTGGTTGTTGAAGAAACATTAACCACAGTAGATCCTGCAGGGCCAAATGACATCTCTAAAAATGGGAATTAGGAGCCAGTCTGAAAGTGGGAACATCAGCCCTTTTTTCTTACTAATAAAATTTCAAAATATCAGCTGGCAATAGGGTCTATGTCCCCCAAGGTAAGAAAGAGTAGGCATCTTCTTTTAATAATCACAGAAAAAAACAGCCTTTAAATGCTGACATAGAAGGACCCCTGAAGTAAAGAAAGGAAAAAAAATGGCTTCACATTAAGATCTTACAGTGAAGCCCCAAGTGAACAATCACCACCTCCAAATACTCCAAATACAGAACTTCCAGTAAGTTCTTAATGCTTTACTTTTAAATACGAATGAGCAAACAAAGATAACCATATATTCTAGGAGAGCCTCCACTGAGACAAAGAGATCAAAACAAACGAATAGAAGAGTAGATCTGGGATAAATAAGGAAAACTTGAATTACTATCCCCATAATGTATTTTATCCATAAATCAAGATCTGAAGCCATGAAAATAAAAAATAACCAGTAAAAACACTTTGAAAATTAAAATTGAGTGCCAGAAATTTTGGAAAATAATGGCAGATATTCCCCCAGAAAGAGAAATGGAAAAGAAAAAGAGGCAGAAAACAGATGAGAGAATATCAGAACATTAAAAGATCAGACCAGGTATAGATAGATAGATAGATAGATAGATAGATAGATAGAGTACATATATATACATTTTTTTTTTCTATATTATATTTTGACATCTTAAAAAAAACCCTCCCCCCCCCCTCCAAAGAAAACCCCAACCTTTCTGCCTGGGAGATACTGCCTTTCCTGGGGCTAGCCAATTAGAGACAGCAAAGGGCTCAACCAGGAACATGTCTTTGTTATGCAGACTAACCAATCGAGAGTCATACCTCCTCTATTTGGCCTGAGGCCCTCAGAAGTCAATATTCCTCTGCTTTAATAATCCCAGGAACAGATACCAGGCAACTAGGGACCACCTCTATAGTTTAGAGTCCACAGAAATTATTCACGCTATAGGTATGGAACTGAACTGGGATTCATCCGCCCAGCGCAGTAAGACCAGATAGTCACACTGAGGTTTGCAGCCAGATACAGGAAAGTGCTTCTTTGTAGGGTGCCTAACAAGGAGGATCTGGCAGCTAATGCTTAAATCCTGGCCTCTCTGATGGCTTAAGGTAAGGGTTTTTAAAGGCAAGGGTAAGTTTCAGAAAGCAGAAGTTACAAGCACAGTTGTAAATCAAAACGTGGAAGTTACACATTGGTTTTGGCCTAAAAGGGTGGGATATCTTGAAGCTGGGGCTTACAGGTCGTAGGTAGATTCAAATATTTTCTGATTTTCAATTTGTTTAGGAAGAAAAGCTTTGTTTAAAAAATTAGGGTCAGCAGAAACGAATGTTAGCCTGGCTCATGGGTGTGACTTTCTCCAGGCACCTCAGGAGGAAATTTAAAACAAAGAATGTTGGTCAGAGTTCAGTCCCCCATTCCCCCTTATCTGAGGCCCATGTGCCATTAGATCTGTTTAACGGAGGTTGGGGTTTCTGAAAACAACTCAGAGACATACTTGAAGATGTTATCTTTACTCCATATAGGGAAACCAAACATCTGCTGATTGTGTTAGCAGTGGTGAATCCTTACAGGTCTGCAGTAACCTGATTTCTTGCCTCCTCAGAAGAAAGAATTCAGCCAAGGGGCATAAGGCAGAATGAGAGACCAAGGCAAGTTTTAGAGCAGGAGTAAACATTTATCAAAAAGTTTTAGAGCAGGAATGAAAGGAAGGAAAGTATACTTGTAAGTGGGTCAAGCAGGTGACTTGAGAGCTTCAAGCGTGCTGTTTGACCTTTGACTTGGGGCTTTATGCGTTGGCGTGCTTCTGGGGTCTTGCATTACTTCTTCCCTGATTCTTCCCTTGAGGTGGGCTGTCGCATGAATAGTGGCCTACCAACACTTGGGAGGGGCTGCATGCACAGTGTGTTTACTGGAGTTTTACGCATGCTCACTTGAGTTGTTTTTCCTTTACCAGTCAAGTATTCCTGGAGGAAGTTCATATACCAGATAAACTCTGCCATTTTGCATCTTAGTGTGCATGCTTGAGCCCACTCACCCAACTCCTGAGATCTTTTCAGGAAGCTGCTGCTCAGCAGTTTCAGGTGTTTTTTTGTTTGTTTTGTTTTTTTTTTAATCTATTGGGAGACTGCCTTTCCCTGGTGCTGGCTGCAACCAATTACTATTTTAGAGAGACAATTTAACAATTGCCTGACCATTACCTGATGGTTGCCTGACATTCCTATTCCTATTGGTGGGGGAAAAAGGGGAGAGGTAGGGCCTCTCCCCTGTTCTGCTTATGTCTGACTATCTACTCTAACAATTCTAGCTTCCTTGGCTACTGTTTCAGGCTACTATTACGTTCTAGTTTATCAAGTTGCTTACTTAGTTCTCAGGGCTAGCTAGGTGCTTGGAATTTCACTTGAAAGAACTCACGATTTTCTTTTATTTCCATGCTTCGTGCAGGGAGGGGAGCTGCATTCCCCTAAGTAGGGTTCCCTGCATTGTCTCACTATCCAATCCTAAATTGCTCACCCTGCCTTGCATTTCCCCATGAAACCATAATAAAGACTCGGGCCTAGACCTCCCCCTTGATTCTGTCTTCTTCCATCTGGCTGCACTGGTGTATTTCTCATGTTGCGCCTCTTGTGTTTAAGACCTCTTGGTGTAATAAACTTTGTTTTCCTGAACCTCTTTCCTGTCTTCTCTTGACTGACCATCTCATAAAAGAATACAAAACACCAAGAAATCTAATGGTGTGATAAAAATTTTAGTAAGGAAGATCAAAGAAAACAGATGAGAAGAATTATTCAAACAGGAAATAGAAAAATACTTCCAGAAATGAAGGACTTGACTTTTCAAATTAAAGGGTCCGTGGAAAGCTTCATTATGTAAATAAAATAATAATAATAAATGACACCAAAGCACATAATTGTGAAATTTTAGAATACAGACTAAAGTATCTACTGAATATTTCCAAAGTAAACAGTCAGGTAGGCATACAAAGAATAGGGAATCATAATGTCATTAACAGTATCATTGAGAAGATAGAAGAGAGTGAGTTATGATGTCATAATTTGGAGAGAAAAGCATTTTCATCTTGTAATTCTTTACCCAGCGAAACTCCCAATCAAGTATAAGAATAGAACAATTGCATGCAAGGATTAAACCTCCCATTGAATTTTAGCATAGGAAATTATTGAAGGATTGACTCCAGCAAAATGATAAAGTTAACAAAGATGAAAGAAGATAGGTTATCAGGAAAACAGGAGATTCCAAACCACAAAGTGGTAAACCAAAACTAAGATGAAGACTGTAGGTAATTCTAGAATGACAGCTGAGCAACAGTCTCAGGAAATATTCTGTTCAAATTGGAGCAAGAAGATAAGACTTTGGGGAGCAGATCTTAGGGAAATGAAAAAGAGACAAAGCAATGATAGATCATTGATTTATGTGAGCATTCAGATGATAATATGGATAGGTGCTTGACAGATGCATTGGAGAAGGTAACAAATTGGTATTAGTTAGTATATTTTTATAAGTAAGAAAATTGAAAAAACAATAAGTAATTTACTCCAGCAAAAATTCCAGTATTGAACAAAAAGGGAAACACAGTCATAGTGCACTGTTGGTCTCTGTAGTGAATGGTTTTAAGATAGTCACAGTAATGTTAGTAATAATTAGTTAATGATATGCTTAATATTACTCAATGGGAGGAAGATATTAGGGAATGTAGTGGGTGAGGTGTAAGAAAACTAAACCCTCATTTGATTTCTCGGGGAGGGTATTTTATTATTTATCCACTGAACAAACAATATTTATCCATTGAACAAACATATATTGAACAGTTACTATACAGTCTCTCTTCTAGGAATAAAAGATACAGAAAGGAACAAAACAGGCAAATAGCCTGCCCTCAGGAAACTTACATTCTAGTTTAAAAAAAACAAACATGTAGAGTGTGAAAATATAGTAAAATATGTAGAATGTTAGCAATAAGTGCTATGGAGAAAAATAAACCAACGGAGTAGGATTGGGAATTTGTGGGGAGAAAGCTGGTAATTTTAAGTATGGTGGTCAGTGAAAGCCTCACTAAGAAGAAGACATTTCAGTAAACATCTGAGGATCTGAGGGAGCTAGTGATGAGGATATCTGAGAGGAGTGATCCAGGCTTAAAGAATGTCAGATAGGTAGGCTCTGAGATAGGAAGCATACCAGGCATCATTAATGGAAGAGTAAAAGGGGCTGATTTGACTTGTGCACTGAATGTAAAGACTTTGAATTTTACTCTGAACAGAGAAAAATGATCTGACTTACAAATCCACTCTGGCTGCTATGTTGAGAATAGACTGAAGAGGAGGAGGGTGGAAGTTGAAAAATTAGTTGGAAAGCTATCTAATCCATGTGACAGATGACAGTGACTTGGATCTAAGGAGTAGTAGTAGTGAGCTTGAAAGGAACTAGGCAGATTATAGATATATTTTTGGGGATGGATCTACATGGATTTGCTAATACATTAGATGTAGTATGTGAAAGAAAGAGCAATCAAGGACTCAGATTTTTGTCATGAAGGATGTGGTGGCTGTCAACTGAGAGTGTTTCTTTTAAGCAGATTGTTTCTCTTGTTGTTTTGTTGGTGGTAGTAGGGAACATCTAAACTCAGTTTTTTACATATTAAATTTCAGATGTCTTTAGATATATCCAAGCCTGGATATATAAATTTAAGTGCAAAGGTCTAAGCTTGAGATGTGAATTTGGAAAAGAATATAGTATGTAAAGCCATGAGACTGGTTATAATGACTAGGGTGTAGATAAAGAGATGTAAGGACTGAGAAGAATCTCAAAGATGCCTTAATATTAAGATATCAAAAAGCAGAAGAGGAACAAGTAGACTAAAAAGTGAGGATCATGATTTGCAATGGTCCTATGACCTCCTGTACCACCCAGAAGCCAAATAAATTATGGATCAACATCTTGGAGGAATTGCTGAGTAGCACAGTTGGAGTCAACACCTTATGAAGGAGAGGAGCTGTCCTGGATGCAACCAAAAAATGAAAATAGGAGTTGTTTTGCTCACGTCATCCTCAGTGACTCAACTGGGAGGAATTTATATATCCATCTGTACAACTTTAAGCTTCATGGGTCTAGAAGTTTTTGTTCCCTTCTCTTACCAGGAGGCAAAATAAAAGTCCCAATAAAAATCAGAGCTATAAGCTGGGTGCAGTGACTCACGCCTGTAATCCCAGCACTTTAGGAGGCCAAGACGGGCGGATCACAAGGTCAGGAGACTGAGACCATCCTGGCTAGCATGGTGAAACCCCGTCTCTACTAAATAAAATACAAAAATTAGCCAGGCATGGTGGCGGGCGCCTGTAGTCCCAGCTACTCAGGAGGCTGAGGCAGGAGAATGGCCTGAACCTGGGAGGCGGAGCTTGCAGTGAGCCCAGATCACGCTACTGCACTCCAGCCTGGGTGACAGAGCAAGACTTCTCAAAAAAAAAAAAAAAAAAAAAAAAAAAAATCAAAGCTATAGCTTTAAGTTTGGGTCATTGTTCCAGCAGATAATGAAAGGATTCATCGTGACATCAAGCAGCTTGAAAATCAGGAGAGTATGGTGTTATGATTCAGTTGAAGGCAGTGGTCCAATAAGGAGGAAGTTACCAATTATGAAATGCTTACTTGTTATATCAGAGGAATATGGACTGAAAGTTGACCTTGGACTTAGTGAAATGGAAGAAACTGGGGACCTTGATAGAAGTAGTTTCAATGGAGTGGGGGAGAGGGGAAACATAATTGAAGTGGGTTCATGAAATGGTGAGAGAAAGAAGAATCCAACAATGAATGTGCACAACTGTTTTAGAAGAGGGCTGAAGAGAGTAAATAAATAGGTTTCCAGAGGGAAGAAATGAGGCTCTGGTGGGAGACAGGGAATCAAAATGGTAAAAGAATGTGAAAGAGATAGATCATGTAAAAACGGGGAAAAAAATGATGAGAGAGAAAGAAGAGATTACCTGGAGCAATGTTCTTAGGTAAGCAAGAAGAAATGGGACGTCCTGTGCCAATGCAAAGTTTGGCCTTAGGAGCACAGATAGTTCATCCATAGTAACAGGAGGAAAGGCAGAGAAATATGAGCACAGATAAAGGCAGTGACATACATTTGGTAAGAATTTAAGCTAGTTGTGCTCTAAATTTTCAGTGAAATAGAAGGTAATGTCATCAACAAAGAATGAGAGTGGATTGGGCTTGTTTGGGTTTGAAGAAAGCCAGCACTCAGGCCAAGGACATTGGAGGCATTTTTGACTCCTCTTCTCACAGATTTTCAATTCTTCATGAAATTCTGAGCCAAAATACACCTAAAATCCAACCATATTTTACCCACTTATACCACTACCTCACTGGTTCAAGCTATATCATTCTTCTCCTGGATTATTCCAGTAGCCTCCTACTTGGTGTCCTTGCTTTCACCATTGGTCCCTCTATTGCTTATTGATAAAACCAGCCAAATAGAGCATTTAAGCATATGTCAGATCAAATCATTCCTGTGTTCAAAGCCTCCAGTGCCTTCCCTTCATACTCAGAACATGAACCAAAGCTTTGCAATGGGCTTACAGGGACCTCCATGGTCTCAGCTCCTGCTCCCTCTAAGGCATCACCCCTTACTGGCCCACTTGCTGACTGGACACTTAATGTTTTGGAACATGTATAATGTGTTTCTTCCTTAGGTCCTTCACACTGTTTGACCCACTGCCTAAAAGCACTTCCCACAGATGTCGACATAACTAGGTGCCTGAGCTAACTATTAAATTTGGAAATAGTTTCCTCCCAACAAACATATATTTCATTTCCACATTCTTACTTAATGTTTTTATAGTACTTAAATCTTTCTGATATATTATATAATTTACTTATTTTTAATTTGTCTTCCTATGGTAGAATATAAGCTCCATGAAGACCACAGTAATTGTCTGTCTTGAATGAATGGGAGAGAGAGTGAATAGATTAAGGAAATAAATACAATATGATTAATGCAGCATTGAAGGCACATTTGAAAATAGAAATCACACATTAACCTTCCAACATGGGTTGTGTTGGAAGAAATAATTCAAAAAGAGGCTTGGGGTTGTTGAAGGGATGAAGGAAGGTTGAGACAACTTCAAAGACCTTGCAGCAATAACAATAAACAATCAGCTTACAACTTAATTGCCTCATAAGGCATGTGGGTCCAGTTAGCATCTGCATTTTCTCTTTGCGGTATATCTGGGATATATAGGTCTAGGGCTAGTGTTAAATTGCTTCTAAAGATAGCTTATTGGTTTGAGACAGTGGTAAATTTTTAGCCTTTCTGGAACTCCTTTCTAAGTTCACCTGCCTCTGGGTAAAATTAGCTGTTCCCAAATATTTAGCCAGAGCAGAAAGTTTCACAGACTGTAACATTGGAATAATCCAAGAAGAAAATTATTGATTGATCTTAAAATAACTGTTTCCCAGCTTGTGTACTTTGTGTGCATACGTGTGTGTGTGTGTGTGTGTGTGTTTTGTGGGGGGCAGGTGATATATGCTCCAGCTATAGAAACACTGCAGAGCACAGGGAGTGGCTCCCCTGATAACACATGAGAAGTTTCTATGCACATGATCCTCTTCCTTGTCTTCAAACATATGGGATGGCTCTAGGATATCACTATTGTCCATACTTCATTATATTCAAGAGTTTGATTTTGACCACATATAGAATGAGGAGATGATAGTACTTTCAGTGTACAGATTTTAAATAGTTTCTTCCTTTGAGAAAAGAGATCTGTTTCTTTCTCCTTTCCAACTCACTTCTCTCTCCCCTCCCTACTTGATTTGTTCCCACCACGATCTCTCTCTCTGTCTCTGTCTCTCTCTCTCTCTCTCTGTCTCTCTCACACACACACACACGGACACACACACACACAGAGTCATAATCACAAACTTCTTGTGTTGCAAATGATTAGAGACTATAGTGAGAGCAATGTGGAATTTTTAACTTTCTTCAAATTCGTGTAACAGGAATGGTATGTGTAATTTCTTCAGTCAATCAACAGAAGTGGAAGCCTGAGTATAAACTGATGAAGGTATATTTTTGCTAAATACTTGCATACCACTTGTTAAACTAAATTTGGTCTGAGGCTGCCCCCGTACTTTTAGTTCCTACATAGCCAACTGCAACCTAGCTTAAGAGTATAGTCTTGTAACAAATAGCTTGAGTTTCAGCCACTCACAGCAGCAGAGCTTCAGCCAATCACAGGCTGGGAACCCCCAATCAGACCATGTCCATATAAGGCAAATATCTCATCACGCCATGCACAAATAAGGTAAACACCACGCGGTGGTGTTTCTGAATGTCATTGGCTGTTTCTGAATGTCATTTCCTTTTTCTGTTTATAAATACTACCTGCCCGCAGTGCTTAGTGGAGCTCAATAAACTCCCAGTTTTGAGGGTTGCCCAATTTATAAATCATTCTTTGCTCAAACTCTGCTCATTTTGTTTTGTGTAAAGCTTTTAACAATCTTTTTTACTAGTTTTTTTCTTTAACCTAAGGAATTAATTACAGATAAAGTGATTTTCTTTCAGCTTGAAATAATATAGCAGAAAGTCAAATAACCCATTAATTTCTCCAACTTTGGGCACCAGATGGTGTAATCCGTAATATTTAACTTTATTTAAAAGATGAAGAATCTTTTGAAGTAATCTATTGTAGTTTAAATAATAAAGGACTAAATAAAATTTTTAAAAAATATAATTACTTTGGGGGATATTATTTTGTAGAAGATAGCATGATGTCATTTTTAATCACAGGACAAATTTTTCTCTTGCTGTTTATTTAAGTGAAGAGAAAATTAATTTATAATCCCTTTCATGGCTTTTGTTTTCAGTAATTTGATTTCCATTACATATTGAGATCAGAGATGCTAAAAGAGCTGCCAGTGACATCATTTTTCCGTTATAAAACCAACCCAGTGAGGGACTTCTTTCTTTTATTTTTTTAATCAAGAGAGTATTATTAATAACAATATTCCTGCACTAAACAGTACACTTCAAAAAGAATACATAGAAATAACATACTAAAGAAAAACACAATCTTAGAAAAAGTTTACGTTAGAAGAAATGCCTTTAGTGTGACATGGCCTTTTTATATGAATACAAGTTGAGTAGTTACCCTCAGGTAGTAGTTTTCCATATTCAAATATGTGAGAATCATCTGGATTGTTCATGAGATGTGGAGGTTCTTGGACCATTCCAGTGGAGATTAGGATTCAATGGGTATGGGATAGAGCACAGGAATCTGCATTTTCACAGATATTCCAGATAATCCTCATCGAAGTGATCTGTGATTGAGAAACATTTTTAAATTATAAATTTTTTTTTCTTATTCTCTTCAGCCCAGCTAAGTGTAATTATCTTCACCTTCTTAGCCTGAGGTTGACTAGAAATTTTTCAATGAATAATGAGGAGCAGAAACAAATACTTCAAACAAAAACATACAACATCAAAAACAAAAATAACTTCTTCCTTTTATGAGATCAAAGGGCTCAAATTACAAATATCTGATTCAGGGAACATCTTATTGTGACTGATGTTTATTTTACACATGTAACGTGCGCTTATGTATAAACTGATACTGGAAGGTAAGGAGACAGTAAAAGATCAAGAAGACATTGGGAGGGCTAAAATCTCAACGAAAGGAGGAAGGACACAGGAAAAGAAGGGTGGAGACTATGGAAACCTAGAAAGAGGATTTACAGTTTTGCATAAATTGGATATTCAGTATTCACCTAAGCAAGAGATAAGTAAAAGGTCTGCACTAAAATATTTCTGGCCTCATAGCTGCTACAGGCAAAGTGTTCAAGGAGTTTTATGGTTGATTTTGTTTGCTGTGGTTGTTATTCTATAACTTCATATGACTTTGCATAAAGTCTTTGTGCTTCATATAAAGGAGTTTTGGTCTGAGGTAATTCATTTAATGTAGATGTTTTCGCATATACAACATACAAGTAAAATAAGAAGATTTAAACTGCCTACACATATCCCCGTTTCCCCTTCCCCTTCCCTTACTTCCTCCCTCCCTCCCTTCCTTCCTTCTTTCCTTCCTCCCTCTCTTTCTTTTATTTGAGTCATGTTTCATTAGGTATTTTGCTTATCTCTGGCTTAATAGTGAGATTGGACATTATCTCCTGCCTTGCTGTAATTGGTGAAAATGACTAATTTCAGCATTTCTATGGGGGGAAAGAATTTGGATGTACCAAGATGTCAGGAATAAAAATAGTGCGAAAGAAGTAATGAAATTAGAATAAGTCACTTAGAACAGGCAGAAGAGTTGTTTTATTTTTCTCACACATGAAGAAAATAGAAAACATAAGGAGATTGGAAATCAAAAAGGCGATTGAACGGAGTTCCCAAACTTTGTCATAAGGGTGAGTTGGTTAATAAATGCAGGGATGTGTTCAATATTCCCTTTCCCTGGTTTTATTTAGTGTCCTATCCTGTCCTGAGTTTTTGGAGATTTAAATGTCAACAAATGGCTTTATGCTTTCAGTTTGAGAAGTACTGGCGGGAGTTGATATGATGTATGAATTTTGCCAAGATATTCTGAGATACTTTCTCTTTTTGGCAGAAATAACATTTGATACAGGAGCCTGATCAAGTATAATTGAAATCAGATTCCATTTTGATAGATGAGGTAGAAGTATCCTCTCTATAAATAAAGCAAGATGCTCTCAATATGTGAATTTACAAGAGCTGAGTCTTCTAGCCTCTTACTCTAGCTGAAGAATTTTAGTTTATCTCAAAGTTAAGTATAGTATGTATTTCCTATGAATTGAAGATAAAATAACATTACTTATGAATATTACTTGCCATGTAGGAGGAATTGTGTTGCATATTTAAAGTACATTAAATTTTAATGAATTAATATATCTTTACTTTGTTTTTTAAGAATTTTCATTTAGAATGTCTTTTGTAAATTTTAAATTTTTAAGATTATATACATGTGAAATAAAGAAATGCAGAAAAAAAATTTAGATTAAATCCTTACACAAATCCTCATGCATGTCTGTATTTCCATGTTTTGATAAATATATATTTGCAGTAGTAGTATCAGAGACCTGAAAATAACCAGAAAAGTGAAACGTAACCAAGGTTCATTTGGGATTTGAAAACTAAAATATGCCATAGGAAGTGCAAATTACCTATTTATAAAAACTAAATTTTGCCTGGTTTATTTAATTTTTTTTAATTTTTAATATATCTATATCTATTATAAAATTATTAAATCATGTATTTTCTCTTTATTACTTTTTTTTAGGATTTATCAGAAAGCAGTTTTTGGTTAAAATGCTAAGAGAAAAGATAAAACAAAATTTCCACATGAAAAAAGCTAAAAAGAGTCAAACAAAAATTTCCTATTTCACATCTGTATAGTATTTATCTTAACGCTATTTATTTTGTAAAATGATATTGTATAATAATTATTTTTGAAAGAGCCATCCCTTATGTTGAATTATATGAAAAATTACATGACTTTTGTTTAAGTCAAAACAACCAAGTTCCAACAATTTCAAAATATTCAACCTTTGTATGTATCAGAACTTCATTTTTTCTTTTTGTATTTCCATTGTGTAGTAGTATGGGAGTATTGGGAAATCTTTGACTTCTTTGGCTCATGATATTTTTCATGCACAGCATTTTGTAAATTTAAGTTAACTTATGGCTAAGACCATTTATCCATTTTATGGCAATAGTTGTACCTTATAGGGATTTGCATTAAACAATCTATTATTATTATGGTTTTAGGATGATTTGTCCTGAATTTTCTCAAAGGAAATATCTATTGAAAGGGAGAAAGGTAAAAGACAATCTGAAATTTAGGAAAATCTCAGAAAACAAGAGAAAAAAAGATTTATTTGATAATGCAGTAAGGTATGCATTTATGAATCTTACTAGTTCCCAAAACAAAAATCTATTTCCATTGCATCTTTAAATAGCAATTTTACTGTTTTAAACAACACTTAGAGTCAATCATAGACATTATGAAATGGAAGGCAGATGTAGAGGTCACTATTTAAGCAAGTTTTACTTGACCTTTTCCTATCTAATCTGTCTCTATTCTATTTCTAATAATCTCCAGGGATGGATATTTCAGAACATTTTTCAGTAAAATGTTTCAATGCTTAAGAACCATGAGTACTGAACAATTTCTCTAGTTATTTATCTTATTTTCATATAATTATAAAAAATAACAAATGTTTATTTGATATTTTGAAAGGTACAGAAATTAACAAGGAAGGAGTTAACACCTCCACTCTCATAATCTTACTGGTAACTTCTGTATAGCTAAAATAATTCCTGTTGGTATCATATTCTTTAGTTCTATACTCACTGGAAAAAGAAAAATACCTAGACGTGCTTCTCCATATTGTTTAACAGTTCTCTTCTTTAGTTTTTAATTTCTTATCTTCTGGTATCACAATTCTTTTTTTTTTTTTGTAACCTTTCTAAATTCTTCCTATCTCTAAATTGTGAAACCCCAACTCAGTAAAATATCTTCTTAGTATTATTGTTAATAATGATTCTATATGTTTTTACTTTGCACCTTTGTTATTCCCTGGTAGTACATTAAACTTTTGAGGTTACATTAATCCTTTTAAACCATCAGAATATCAATTAATGTAATTTATTAGTTTTTGAAGCATACTGGAAATAATTTGACAACATAATAAAGGGAGCAGCAAACCTAAATATATCTCTATTTGAAATTCCATAGCTTGCTAAAGTGTAATTACTACGTGAATACCTTTTAATAATCCTCCTTGGAGGCTGAGATTATGGTTATATGCAGGGGAGAAGGGGGATGGAAAATAGATGTTTTGTTGTTCTAAAAACCTAGGTAGGTGGATTCATTAACACAGAACATTTCTGGAAAAATAAAACGAAAATTATGTATGTGAGAGACTCAAGAATACTTCAGGGAAATTACCACAAAGCAATAAGTTATATATTGATTCACTTAGCAAATACTAA
Source organism: Pan paniscus (assembly GCF_029289425.2). Classification (NCBI taxonomy): domain Eukaryota; kingdom Metazoa; phylum Chordata; class Mammalia; order Primates; family Hominidae; genus Pan; species Pan paniscus. Next base: position 117,990,381 of record NC_073252.2, read on the forward strand.
CTGAATGACTACCATAATGCTGTCACCATAGAAAAAGTAATGATATGTTCCCTTCCCTGGGAGAATCTCACATTTTGATAGAAAAGACTGAAATATGAACCAATAATTACAGTACAATATGAGCAGATGGAAGTTCAAAGTGTAGTGGCAGAACAAACTGGGGTGTCTGGGAAGACTTCATAGATGAGGCATCATTTGCATTCCCTCCTAAAGACTGAGTAACTTCTTCAGGTAGGTGTATGAGAGGACAATTGTCTGTGCTTGGGATATCAGATATATGCAAGTGGTGAGAGTAAGAAGTAAGAAACCTTATTTTTATGTGTGTGAAAAAAATTTCATTTATAAAGAAAAAGCAGATTTCTGAGTAATGTTCTTCACGAAACTATTGTATAGATATGGCCAAAATTTTATTATGTTTTTTTTTTCTGAATTTCCTGAATTTTCTTATTTCTAAGTTCTTTTGTCTTTCTTTAATTTTTTGGAAGCAAAAGATTATTATACAGTCTTAAATTATTATGCTCATCAAATGTGTGCACCACAATGGAAAGCAAGAGATTTAACATTGTTTATACTAAATTTTCCACTCTGTGTTTCTTGTCGTTGGCTTTGTATTCCATAAAATGGGTAAAATAGATTATATTATCTTGTTATTATTTTGTTAATATTGTTAATATGTTGTCCAACAAAAATGTTCTAAATCTTTAACTATACCTATAAGAAGACATTGCTTCAAATATTAGAATGGTGAAAAATACCTGGGCTATTTAGTTTTCTTGATATTCTGAATTGAATATTGTGAGGAACTATGATTTTGAGAACTAAAGTGGAAATGTTTTTAATTATCTTAGTGAGTAGTTTTGGGAATAATGAAATGTGATCTTCACAGCCCTGCATAAGAGAATGTTTACCCTACCAAGAAATAAGAGAGAGAGAGAGAGAAGGGAGAAGAGAGAGAGCTGGATTTTTCTCAAAGAAAAACATCTTAAATATACCAGAGCTACATTCAAGTGTAGACAAGGATAACTCAAGAAACATAAAATCAATCATGTGTAAGAGCTGTGGAGAGCTGTGCTCCATTCCTACTTCCTTCTTAGAAGTTATTCCAGATCCTAATTAAAACTGGTTTTTATTATTATTTAAATGTTCCACAGGGAAAGGCTTGTCACCTTTTAAAAATACTTTTGCAGTACAAAGTGCCTCAATGTCATGGCATAAGGATACAGGCAGGAAAAGACAAATGAGCTTTGGCAATGTTTTCCCACATGGATAAATCCAGAAGGAGAAGCTAATAAATCAGGAAGGGTCATTGCCTTGAAAAGGAACATTGTCCATTCCTGAATATTTCAGACTTACATAAATGGGCTCCTCAAGATTCGTTTTACCTTTCATCATTTCTGCATCAAAGGGGGAGGGGAGAACTAAAGGCTAAGCTAAGGCTAACACTAAAGCAAACATAAATAATTTCAAAATCAGAAAAATTTATCTGTTTTCATAACAATGTACAAATCTAAAAGAAACTAAGCATTTTTAAATTGGGAGAGAATAGAAATGGATAAATATTTGGTCAATGGTCTATGAAAACTGGAGAAGAAATGATCAGTGTAAGGTAAGAAGCAGTCATTTGTTTTAAATTTTTAATTTTCTTTTTAAGAAAATTTCTTCAAGATGCTTAGTCATAGTTTTATTTAATAAAGCTAAAAGTAAAAATGAATCTAATATCCTGTATAAACAAGCATGCTTTCCAGATAGAGTTTATTTTAAATCTTGAGTGATTGAGGCAATTATAATGCTTATTCTCAAATTTAATTACAGTATTATTTGGGTAAATAATAGTTTATATAGAATATTTAATATATTCTTTATCTCCTTCTGCATGTATTTCCTTCTTCAATTTTGAACTATTACCTTTAAAAATATAGAAATATGTAATCTAGATTCTGTTTATCAATAGTAATTCTCTAAAGAATAACTTATAATTAACAATGTCCCAATTTTATTTCCTTCCCTGGATATTAGAAAAAAATTAAAATTTCATTCTTTATATTTAGCTGTGTGTCTCATATAGAGTAATTATAAAAATGGACTGTACGTCACATACAAGATGGTGCTTAACCTGTTTTCATTTTTCTTTTTGTTTCTTTTGCTCCAAATAAAAGATAACATCTCAATATTATAGCCTAACTCCATATAGAAATTATCTGCCTTGACATTATTAATCAATTTCTTTAAGTTTTCATCATATAACTAAAAGTTGTTTTAATTAATTACTTTAAAGCACATTCCTATTTTTCTTAGGTTTTGTTATCTAGCTACTGTTCCTTTTAGGACTAGCTTGAGGTAGTTTTTTCAGTTATTTCCAGTAGGTACTAATGAGGTCATAAGTTCAAACTGCATATGGGCATATAAAAGTTATGGCATGCACACCTGGCCACCTGCTTTGTGAATATTTCATGTTAATTCCAGTGGCAATAGGGTTAGGGTAGGAATAGGGCAGCAAAATGTACTCCACTACTGGAAAAACTCACATATATTCCCTACAGCATGAGACATAAATAGACATGAACAGTGGTTCAGAATGATAGACACTGAAGAGGATCAACCCATTCCTTCTTAACCCATTGTGTATGTCTTAGTTAATTTTGGGCTGCTATAGCAGAACACCTGAGCCTAGGTAATTTATAATGAAAAGAACGTATTGATTTATAGTTCTGGAGGTTGGGAAGTCCAATATCAAGGTACTGGCATCTTGCAAGGACCTTCTTGTAGCATCATTACGTGGCAGAAGGCATCACATGAAAGGCAAACGTAGGGAGGGAGGAAGAGAGAGAGATAGAAAGATAACAGGGTGAAACTCACCCTTTTACAAGGAATCTACTCCTGCAATAATAGCATTATTTACTCATGAAGGTGGAGCCCTCATGCCCTAATCCTCTCTGAAAAGGTCCCTCTTAGCACTATTACAATGGCAATTAAATTTCTACAAGAAATTTGGAGGAGACAAACATTCAAACCATAGCAATATGTGATAGCTCATTAATCAGATGATTAAAGGACTTGATAATGCCAACTTTTAAAAATCTTTATTTTATTTTAATTTGTAACATATTTAAGGAGTAAAAACATAAATGTGTGAATTAGTGAATACTTAAAGTGTGAACTCTCATGCAATTCCTTCCATTTTCTTCAGCAGTTAAGAACTAGAATACGACTAGCACCCCAGAAGCCATAGGATCATTGATCATAATAACCTGCCTCTGGAAGTAACTTCTATCCTTATGTAATAATTGTTCCCCTGCCTTTCTTCATAATTTTGCCACATACTTGTTTGCCATAAATAATGTGGTTTAGTTTTACTACAATTGTAAACCATATAAACAGAATCGTACTGTATGCCTGAATTATGGTTTATTTGGCTCAACATTATATTTATGAGAGTCACACTTGTGTGTAGCTATATCCTATATGCATTCAATTTACTTTCATTGCTTTGCGAATATGCTTCATTTAAAAAAATCCATTCTATTACCGGTGGAGCTATTACGAATAATGCTGCTATGAACATTCTTATAGATATATCCAGAAGCACATGTGCATTACAATATAAAGAAATGGAATTTTAGAGTCATGGAATATGTTCATATAGCTGGTAAATGGCCCCTTCAGATTTGCTACCATATTTATTAGATTCCCCTACTACCCAATTCTACCCTACCCTAATTATACATGAGTATATATAAAAATAAACTGTAAATACTGTCCTACAATCTGTGTATTTTTACTTGATAATAGTTAAATACATTCAATAATAAAAATAATATACAATATTTATTGTATCCATGCATGGATCCAATAAATGTTATTTGGCAATTATCTACTGTGTATTTCGGGCTTTAAAAAATGATTTTCTATTATAAGTGTTAAATATAAGTAAAATGTTTTCTCCATATTAAAAAAAAATTCCTCAGTGTAAAATTGATGGGTTAAAGATAAAACATTTTTAAAGTATTCAGAAAAATTAGCATAGTTTATTCAACAATAATTTATAAAATTATCTATTTTCTAGAAAAGGTCACCAATTTTAGTATTAAATATAAATATTTTATGCTTATCAAATTTATAATAGAAAAGTATTCTATTTAGCATTTATCTAGTAATAATGAGACTAAATAATTTTTTGAAAATGTATTTTTTCAGTGTGTCATTATCTTTCAATGGTTAATAATTTTGTGGTTTTTAAAAATTATCTAGTGGTTTAAAATTTATGTAGAAAGCCATTTATTTTCCTTCATGATCTTTGCTTTTGGCATGTAATCCCTAAGATTATATGGCTATTTACCCATACATTTTTTAGCAATTTTGAAATCTCTTATTCCGAGGCTGCTACATTACAAAACTTAGTAGAGCTTGATCTCATAATACCATATTCATTGCTTTCAACTATTACTCTGTCTGGAAACTATATTAATGTATGGTGAGTATTTTGCTATTTAATTTTTTCAAGTGGTTAAAACTTGTCTAAATACCAATAATTAAATAGTTATTTTCACTATTGTTATTATATGATCTTATATACTAAGTTTGTCTCTGAATATTTTATTTTCTTCATTGATTTATTTATTCCTGAGTCAGGAATATATATATTAACCTCTAGTTGGAAAAGTTTCCTTAATTTTATTCTTTTTCAGCATTTCTTTTTATTAGTCGTTCTTTAACATAAATTTTATAGTCAATTGTCAAGCTCCAAAATATTATCTCATGGTATTTCAGTTGGTAATACATTAAATTTGCAGGTACACTTTAAAAAATTTACAGATTTACAGTGTTGAATTTTCTCAACCAGGAACATTATTAGTCTTTTTGGTTATTCAAGTCTCATAATTCTTGACACTGAATATTTTATTTAAAGTATCAGTAAGATTTAGAAAACATACTTAAGTCTTTAAGTATATTCTGAATAAAAATGAAGCTAACCATATACTGTCTTTTATTTTGATTTGGAGTAAACAAAATGATGAGAGGAGAAATCTCAAACCAAATGTATTAAATATATTTTATTCCTGCGGGTGTATTTTTCAGCAAAATCCTATTACAAAGTAAGCTTTTATAGATAATCCTTAAAATATTGTTTGGTAAAGCCACATAGAACAAAACATTAAGAAACAAATTTGCTCTACCAAATCATTGATAAATAAATGATTGCTCTAATTGCAAACACTACAATAAAGGAACATAGACAGATACATGGGACTCACTCTAATTTCCTAAAGATTAAAGATTAGAAACCACTAAAGAGACAAGATCAGCCAATGCTCCATTATATCCAGCTGGTTTGCCTTCATGTGTAATGTCAAAATAGGGTAATGAGTGATATACAAATATACCCAAACACACAAAAAAACAGCAAGCCTCAGCAGAAGCACAGATATCGGGAAAAGACTGCCAAGATTTCAAATATTGAAATGATTAAGTTAGACTATAGAACAACTATGTTAACATGTTTAAAGAAGGAAAAAACAGATAATAAGAAACATTCACCTAGGGCATTAAAAAAACAGGAATATGAAGGGCAAAAATATTAACAACCCAAATTAAAGAGAAGTCAATGGAAGTATAGCATTCAGACGGAAATGTGCAGAGCTTCATTTTGGACATGAAAACACATGAAGATGTCTATTATACATCCAGGTATAGAAGTCAAGTAGTCTGTGACTGAATATGGAGGTCACCTGAGAGGTCCAAACTACAGATGCTAATTTGGGAGTCAATGTGGCGGTCTGTTTCTCTTCATATACAATTAGGGTCTCAGTGCATAGTAGTGGGAAGGAAGAGATTTGTTTCCTCTGTGTCTTGTGTTTTCCAGACAGTTAACTTAGAAAGAAAAGAAAGGCTTGGGTATTTGGGAGTATAAGGAAAAGAATGATGAGTATAACCTGGTGAATTAGTAGAACTGTGGAAAGTCCTGTGCCTTTTCTTCAAATATGCTGTGAAGACTTGATGCCTGGAGCTGCAGCCATCTTGAGACAACAAGGAGAAAACCAGAGAATTGGGAAATCCATCCTTGTATTTTTGAACAGTGGAATTAATAACAACAGGTGCTAACTTTTAGCATTCTTGTTTTGTGAGAAAAAGAGTCCCTTAATTTGAAAGTCAAGTTGGTTTAATTTCTGATTACTTGCGATCTAAGAAAATCCTAACTACAAAAGACATGAAGGATGGAGCATAAAAAATATGGCAACTCTTACACCAAAACTAATCCTCACATTAATGGTAACCTTAGCTGTAGCCATAACTAATTTAATTGCAATGTTCATATGAAAATAAAATTACAAAAAATAGTTTCCATAAAAAATCTTTTTAAAAATTGGGGCATCTAGCCATACCAGATATATATTAAAAAGTTAAGGATCTTTTAAAATTCATACTGTGTGGTATTGTCATACAAATAGAAAGTTTGGTCAATGGTACAGAAAGAAACTCCAGAAGTCAACTCAACTTTGTATGGAAATTTAGTTTTTTGTGAAATTAACATCTTCAATCAGAGAAAAAGTGTTACCGTTTAATAAATGATGTTGGGACAATTGGATGGCTAATTATTAATACAAAGAGTCAAAACTGGATCTGTACCAGGCTGGATAAACTCAAGAAAAATGGAAAACCTAAATATAAAAAGAGGAACCATTAATAAAAAACTCAAGTAAAACATAGGTGCAATCTTTTATCTGATAATAAGGAAAACTTTCCTAACTATTGACTTAAAATTGAGAAGTAATGAAAGATTGATAAATATGTTTAGACAAAAATGAAAATTAGTAAACAAACCAATACTTAAAAACATAAAAATTGAAAACAAACTGAAATAAATGAAACTGTGTATCAAATTGCTGACATGAGAAAATGGAGAAAAAGATTATTTCAAGTAACTTTACAATGAAGAATTTTGCCTATACTTCCACGATATCTTTAATTCCTTAGCAAGGCATCAAAGTAACATAAATATAAACATCAAAATATAAACATCAAAATAACATAAAGTGAATAAGTAAAGTTTTTAACTACAAGGCATTTTGTACCTGTCTACCAACCTATCCCAACTGAGTCCTAAGAACATAGTTAAACCCCTTGTTTAACATAAAATATAACATCAAAATAACATAAAATGAATAAGTAAAGTTTTTAACTACAAGGCATTTTGTACCTGTCTACCAACCTATCCCAACTATGAGTCCTAAGAACATAGTTAAACCCCTTGTTTTTATGAATAACAAGCTTTATGCTCTTATGCAGGCTACTTAGCATGTCTGCACTTTAATTTTCTTGACTACAAAATATGAATTAAGTACTAAGATAAAGCAATTTATGGCTTTGAAGTAAATAATTCTTTAGGAACTTTCCATTTCTAGAAAGTACATAAGTCTTAATTTGATCTCATAATCATTGGTTCTTTTTTAAAATAATTTCAACTTTTATTTTAGATTCAAGGGGTACATGTGCAGGTTTGTTACATGGGTAACATGGGAATATCATGTGATGCTGAGGTTTTGGGTATGATTGATTCCATCAACCAGGTAGTGAGCATAGTACCCAAGAATTTTTCCACCTTTACCCCCTTGCATTCCTCCCCGCCCCTAGTAGTCCTCAGTTTCTATGAGTAGTCAGTGTTTAGCTGCCACTTAGAAATGAGAACATGTGGTATTTGTTTTTCTGTTCCTATGGTTCCCTTAAGATAACAGCCTCCAACGGCATCCATGTTGCTGCAAAGGACATAATTTTTTTATGGGTATGTGGTATTCCATGGGGTATATGTACCACATTTTCTTTATCTAGTACATTCTCGACGGGCACCTAGGTTGATTCCATGTCTTTGCTATTGTGAATAGTGCTGCAAAGAACATATGAGTGCATGTGTCTTTTTTATAGAATGATTTATTTTGTTTTGGATATATACTTAGTAATGAAATTGCTCAGTTGAACAGTCATTCTGTTTTAAGTTATTTGAGAAATCTTCCATGAACAGTGTATAAACATTCCATTTTCTCCACAGCTTCACCAATATCTTTTTTTTTTTTTGACATTTTAACAATAACCATTCTGACTGGTGTGAGATGGTATCTCATTGTGGTTTTGATTTGCATTTCTCTGATGTAATGATGTTGACATTTTCTTATATATTTATAGTCTTCTCCTATGCCTTCTTTTGAGAATGCCTATTCATGTCTTTTGCCCACTTTCTAATGGGATATTACTTTTTGCTTCTTGAATTAAGTTCCCTATAGATTCTGGATATTAGACTTTTGTTGGATGCATAGTTTGAAAATATTTTCTCCCATTCTGTAGGTTGTCTACTTACGCTGTTGGTAGTTTCTTTTGCTAAGCAGAAGCTCTGTAGTTTCATTAGGTCTCACTTGTCAATTTTTGTTTCTGTTGCAATTGCTTTTGAGGTCTTAGTCATATATTGTTTTCCAATGTCAATGTCCAAAATTATGTTTCCTAGATTTTCCTCTAGGATTCTTATAGTTTGAGGTCTTACATTGAAATCTTCAATCCATTTTTTGTTAGTTTTTGTATATGGTGAAATGCAGGGGACGAGTTTCATTCTTCTGCATATGGCTAGCCAGCTATCCTAGCACCATTTATTGAATAGGGAGTCCTTTCTCCATTGCTTGTTTTTGTCAACTTTGTTGAAGATTAGATAACTGTGGATGTGCAGCTTTATTTCTGGGTTCTCTATTGTGTTCCATTGGCCTGTGTGTCAGTTTTTGTACCAGTACAATGCTGTTTTAGTTATTATAGCCTAATAGGATAGTTTCAAGTCAGATAGGGTGATGCCTCCAGCTTTTTCTTTTTGCTCAGGATTGCTTTGGCTATTTCTGCTCTCCTTTTTTAGTTCCATATGAAGTTTAGAATAGCTTTTTTTCTAACGCTGTGAAAAATGATGTTGGTAGTTTCATAGGAATAGCGTTGTATCTGTAGACTACTTTGGGCAATATGGCCATTTTAATGATATTGATTCTTCTAATCCATTAGCATGGAATGTTTTTCCTTTTATTTGTTATATTGGTCTGTTCTCATGCTGCTAATGAAAAGCATACCCAAAGACTGGGTAATTTCTAAAGGAAAGAGATTTAATGGACTTAACGGTTCCACATGGTTGGGGAGGCCTCACAATCGTGGCAGAAGGTGAAGGAGAAGCAAAGCCATGTCTTACATGGCAGCAGGCAAGAGAGCATGTGCAGGGGAACTGCCCTTTTATAAAACCATCAGATCTTGTGAGACTTATGCACTATTAAAAGAACAGCATAGGAAAAAATTGCCCCCATGATTCAACTACCTCCCACCAGGTCCCTCCCACAGTACATGGGGATGATTATTATATTATTTATTTATTTTTGAGACAGAGTCTCGCTCTGTCACCCAGGCTGGAATGCAGTGGCTCGATCTCCACTCACTGCGAGCTCCTCCTTCCGGGTTCGTGCCATTCTCCTGCCTCAGCCTCCTGAGTAGCTGGGACCACAGGTGCCTGCCACCACGCCCAGCTAATTTTTTGTATTTTTAGTAGAGACCGGGTTTCACCCTGTTAGCCAGCATGGTCTCGCTCTCCTGACCTCGTGATCTGCCCAGCTCGGCCTCCCAAAGTGCTGGGATTACAGGCGTGAGCCACCACGCCCAGCCAATTATTATAAATTCAAGGTGAGATTTGGGCGAGGACACAGAGCCAAACAATATCATTTGTATCACCTTGATTTCTTTCAGCAGTGTTTTGCAGTTCTCCTTGTGGAGATCTTTTACCTTGATGTAGTTTGGATATTTGTCTCCACCCAAATCTGATGTTGAATTGTAATCCCCGGTGTTGGAGGTGGGGGAATTGGTGGGAGGTGATTGGATCATGGGGGCAGATTCTCTCATGGGTTGGTGCTGTCCTCGCAATAGTGAATCACAAGATCTGATTGTTTGAAAGTGTGTGGCACCTTCCATTCCTCTTGCGCTTGCTCTCACCATGCAAAGTGCCTGCTCCTGCTTTGCCTTCTGTCATGAGAAAAAGCTGCCTGAGGCCTCCCCAGAAGCTGAGCAGAGGCTGGTGCCATGCTTCCTGGACAGCCTGCAGAACCATGAGCCAATTAAACCTCTTTTCCTTTGAAATTACCCAGTATCAGGTTTTTTGTTTTTTGGGTTTTTTTTGTTTGTTTTTTTAATAGCAATGCAAGAATGACCTAATACATACCTCCATGGTTAGATATATTCCTGAGTATTTTATTTATTTTGTGGCTACTGTAAATATGATTGTGTTCTTGATTTGGCTTTCAGCTTGAATGTTATTAGTCTCGAAATGCTCCTGATTTTTGTACATTGATTTTGTATCCTAAAACTTACCTGAAGTCATTTATCAGTTTCAGGAGCCTTTTGGCAGAGTCTTTATGATTTTATAGGTCACGATCATATTGTCAGTGAAGAGAGACAATTTGCCTTCTTCCTTCCTATTTGGATGCCTTTTATTTCTTTCTCTTGCCTCATTGCTCTGGCTAGGACTTCCAGTACTGCGTTGAATAGGAGTGGTGAGAATGGGCATCCTTGTTTTGTTCTAGTTCGCAAAAGGAATGCTCCAGCTTTTGCTCATTCAGTATTATGTCAGCTGTGGGTTTGTCATAATTGGCTTCTTTTATTTTGAGGTTTGTTTCTACTATGCCTAGTCTGTTAAGAATTTTTATCATGAAGGAATGTTGGATTTTTATCTAAAACCTTTCCCATGTCTATTGAGATGATCATATGGTTTTTTCTTTTAATTCTTTTTATTTTGAGGTATGTTTCTTCTATGCCTAGTCTGTTAGGAATTTTTATCATGAAGGAATGGTGGATTTTTATCAAAAACTTTTTCCATATCTATTGAGATGATCATTTGGTTTTTGCTTGTAATTCTGTTTATGTGATGAAGCACACTGATTTGTGTGTGTTCAGCTTACCTTACATCCCAGGAATGAAGCCTACTAGATTGTAGTGAATTCGCTTTTTGATGTTGTGATGGTTAATACTGAGTGTAAACTTGATTGGATTGAGGGGTACAAAGTATTAATCCTGGGTGTGTCTGCGTGGGTGTTGCCCAAAAGAGATTATCATTTGAGTCAGTGGGCTGGGGAAAGCAGATCCACCCTTAATCTGGTGGGCACAATCTAATCAGCTTCCAACGAATATAAAGCAGGCAGAAAAACATGAAAAGCCAAGATGGGCCTAGTCTCCCAGCCTACATCTTTCTCCCACGCTGGATGCTTCCTGCCCTGGAACATTGGCCTCCAAGTTCTTCAGTTTTGAGACTTGGACTGTCTCTCCTTTCTCCTCAGCTTGCAGACAGCCTATTGTGGGACCTTGTGATCATATAAGTTAATATTTAATAAACTCCGATATATATATCAAGAGATATATATATCTATATATATCCTATTAGTTCTAGGTTCCAGGGTTCTCTAAGAGTACTCTGACTAATACAGATGTGTGCTACTGGATTTGATTTGCTAGCAATTTTTGAGGATTTTTTCATCTTTGTTTATCAGGGACATCGGCCTGCAGTTTTTTTCTTTCTTGTTTTTTTTGTTTGTTTGTTTTGTTTTGTTTTGTTTGACACAGGATCTCACTTTGTTGCCTAGGCTGGAGTACAGTGGCCTAATCATGGCTCACTTCAGCTTGGACCTCCCAGGCTCAAGCAATCCTCCCACTTCAGCCTCCCAAGTAGCTGGGACTGCAGGCATGTGCCACCACACCTGGTTAATTTTTTATTTTTTGTAGTGTTAGGGTCTCTCTGTCTTGCCAGATTGGTTTCAAACTCCTGGGCTCAATGAATTCTTCTACCTTGGCCTCTGAAATTGCTGAGATTACATTTGTGAGCCACCATACCCAGCCTAATTTTCTTTTCTTTGTGTCTTTGCCAGGTTTTGGTATCAGGATTATGCTGGCTTTGTAGAATGAGTTAGGAAGTTCCTCAGCCTTGAATTTTTGAATAGTTTCAGTAGAATTGGTACTAGCTCCTCCTTTGTACATCTAGTAGAATTCAGCTGTGAATCAGTCTGGTCTAGGGCTGTTTTTGGTTTGTAGGTTTTTTATCACTGATTCAATTTTGGGACCCAATCTCGGTCTGTTCAGAGTTTCAATTTCTTCTTGATTCCTGTGTGTTTCCAGGAATTTATCCATTTCCTCTAGATTTTCTAGTTTTTGTGAATAGAAGTGTTCATAATAGCCTCTGAGGATCTTTTGTATTTCAGTAAGATCAATTGTAATGTCACCTTTATCATTTCTGATTGTGCTTATTTGGATCGTCTCTCTTTTTTTCTTTGTTAATCTAGCTACTGATCTAACCATTTTGTTTGTGCTTTCACAAAACCAACTTTTGATTTTATCAATCTTTGTAAGCATTTTGGAGTCTTAATTTCATGCATTTCTTCTCTGATTTTCGTTATTCCTTTTCTTCTGCTAGTTTTGAGCGTAGTTTGTTGTCGCTTTTCTTGTTCCTCTAGGTGTGATTTTCTTGTTCCTCTAGATCATCAATTTGAGATATTTTCAACTTTTTAGGTAGGTGTTTAGTGCTATAAACTTTCCTCTTAACACTGCTTTTGCTGCATTCCAGATATTTTGGTATGTTGTATCTCTGTTTTCCTTTATTTCAAAGATTGTTTTTTGAAAAATTCTGCCTTAATTTTGTTGGTTACCCAAAAGTTATTCAGAAGCCAGTTCATTTTCCATGCAGTCCAATGATAATGTGATTAGGTAAATTATTAGGTGATTGAGTACCAAACCTCAGGAATTCTAGGAGCACATTTTGTCTCAATACTCGTTTACCATGTCTTGAAGCAATCTAACAAGAAACAGCTGTTTGATGAGTATCATATTGGTGTCTTTAAATTGATTGTGTGTTGTATGCACAAATATGGATATGCCTTCATATCTGTCATGAGGAACTCATGGTTTGTAAGGTTTAGCTTTTTGATCTGGTACTCCCAATCTACATATCACCTTGGTCGTTGAAGCCAGGATCCACTTATTTCACTGGATCTCTGTGCATTCGTTTATTTTTTTTTGACATGGCCATATCTTATATTTTTATATTAAAAAAAAGACTCACTCAAATCAACAGCAAGTACATAAATTATTTGAAACCTAATCATTGAAAGGAGTAAGTGGAAGTTCTGATCATGGATAGAGAAGTAGGTATATTTTATCTGTATCTCCATCAAATACAGCTCTAAAACCTAGACAGAATTATGTCGTATATATTTCAGGACCTTGAAAAGTAAGGAGTAGCTGACAGATAAGGAAAGAAGACCCAAATTCAAAGTACACCAAATTGGTGGTGAGTTTCCCATTTTCTTCTGGTATATCCTGGCCTGATGCAAAGAAATCCCAAACTCAAAGGAGGGCACCAAGGTGTAGTTAGAGAGAGTTCTGGGAGAAGGCCTCTAGTTGTATCTTGAACAATGAGAAAGAGGTCTCCAAGTGCTCATGTCGTTAGAAAGAGTTCTGGGAGAAATCCTGTATCTTGAGCAATGAGAAAGGGGTCTCCAAATGCTCAGAGTGGGAAAAAGCCCCCATTTCTTTTTCATTGTTTTTGTTCTTTTACCATTTTTATAACACATAAATCCACATTGGCTATGGAAACAGCAGCAACAGTGGTGATAGCAGAAGCCTAGAGGTATCAAAAATTCAAAGGGAAGATCTTCTCCAGTTGGAGGAATTATGGTTCCAAAAAGGTTGAGTAAACCCCTTTCCATTGGCCTTATGCTCGTTGGCCCTATGCAGGCCCCGATAGGGCCTATACCCATTGGCCCTATACAGGCATAGAGTCATAGAAGCGTGCAGCAGAATGGGGGCAACTGAACCTCTGCTTTTGACCAAGGCTCAAAAATGGAAGGGGCTTGGAAAAGAGAACTATAAAGTTATTTATAAACACCTGCGGTCACTCCTGAGCTCTAAATTCATGAATGAGATCTGATCATAAACACATGCCAAAGACATCGAGAATGAAGTAACAGATAAATCACCAATGATCATCCAGGTACCAGACTGACCACTGAGTGGCTTACACAGGGGAGAGATATGAGTAATCATTGGAAAGGTTAGAAAACAGAATTGACACTCACAGAAATCTGGTTGGAACTTGTGACCGGATGTTAACTATATATATTACCTGTTAATACTACAATATGAACATTCTTTATAGAATTTTAGTAAGAAGTGGAGTCTCATAACATAATATTGAAACTTCCAAGATGTAATCTAAAATTATTTGGGACATGAAGAACATAAAAACTTCTACTTATATGGGAAAAGGCAATGCCAAGATGACATATGTTTTGAAATTATCTGAAAAATACTTCAGAACAGCTATCATAAAAAAAAGCTTGAATAAGTAAGGGTGAAGGCTGTTAAAATGAATGAAAAGATAGAAAATCTCAGCAGAGAAATGGAAGATGCAAAGAAGAAATAAGTGGAAATTTTAGAACTGAAAATACAATAATAGCAACAAAAACATTAATAAATAGGTTCAATTTCAGAATGAAGATGATAGAAGAAATCATCAGTAAACTCAAAGATAGATTAATAGAAATTATCCAATGTGAACATTTAAGAAAAAATAGTGAAAAAATATAAATGGAACCTATGGCACAATAACAGGAGGTAAGACATTTATGCCATTAAAAACTCGGAGGAAAGGAGAAAGACTATGATGTTGAAAAAGTATTTGGAGATATAATGGCTGAAAAATTTTCCAAATTTGGATAAAGAGATGAATCTACAGATTTTAGGAGTTCAGCAAATCCTAAACAGGACAAACTCAAAGAAATCCAAACCCAGACACATAATAATTAAATTCTTGAACTAAATAATAATTAAATTCTTGAAATAAATAAATATATATATTTAGTTATATATATAGAACCTTATTAAGTTATACATATATATATATAACCTTAATGGTACTGAGGAACAGTGACCCACTACTTATAGGGAACAATAATTCAAATGATTTTGTTTTGTCTTTAGAAACTATGGAGGCAAGAAAAAAGTAGGACAAAATTTTTAAGGAGCTGAAAGAGTGAACTGTCAACCCAGAATTCCATATTCAGTAAAATATCCTTCAGGAATGAAATTGAAATATAAACATGTTCAGATGAAGGAAAACTAGGAGAAGTAATTCAGCAGCAAAGCTGTTCTAAAAGAATTATTTTAAAAAGTCTTCAGACAGAAGGGAAATACCACCAGAAGAAAATTTAGACCATCAAGATGAAGGAAGAACAGAAATGGTAATTGTCTGTGTAAATATAATAGATTGGTTCTCTTCTTTAAAATATGTCTGATGGTTGAAATAAAAAATATAACAACTTAGGCAAATCTCAAAGGCTGCATGCAGGGTGAAAGAAGCCAGCCTCATATTGTATGACATTCTTTTTTCTTCTTCTTCTTCTTTTTCTTCTTTTTGAGACAGAGTCTCAGTCTGTCGCCCAGGCTGGAGTGCAGTGGTGTGACCTCAGCTCACTGCAACCTCTGCCTCCTGGGTTCAAGCGATTCTCCTGCCTCAGCCTCTAAGTAGCTGGGATTACAGGCATGTGCCATTGCACCTGGCTAATTTTGGTATTTTTAGTAGAGATGGGGTTTTGCCATGTTGGCCAGGCTGGTCTTGAACTCCTGACCTCAGGTGATCCACCTGCCTTGGCCTCCCAAACTGCTGGGATTACAGGCATGAACCACCATGCCCGGCCATGTATCACATTCTTAAAAAGACACTTGTAATGTCTTCTGTGATTCCTTCTACCCCCAATATAATGTAACTATCACCTTCATGCCTGTCATGTCACCTGGTTTTATCTGACTCATAGCGTCCTAGCAATTATTACAATATAAGTCATCGTGTTTTAGACTTGTTTTACTTGTTGTCTGTCTCCTCCTCCCCCGCCCCATCTGTTTGTCCAGTGAATTTGCTGATTTTACTTGTCACTGTATTCTTAGTGTTTAGAATAACAGCTAATACATATAGACATTCAATTGCTCTCTTTCTCTCTCTCTCTCTCTCTCTCTCTATATATATATATATATAATTTTTAAATTTTTTTTTTAGTTGGAGTCTCACTCTGTCACCCAGGCTGGAGTGCAGTGGCACGATCTCAGCTCACAGCAACCTCCGTCTCTTGGGCTCAAGCAATTCTCCTGCCTCAGCCTCCCGAATAGCTGTGACTAAAGGCATGCACCACCAAGCCTGGCTAATTTTTATATTTTTTTGTAGAAATGGAGTCTCACTGTGTTGGCCAGGCTGGTCTCAAACTCCTGACCTCCAGTGATCTGCCTGTTTCTGCTTCCCAAAGTTCTGGGATTACAGTCATGAGCCACCTCACTCAGCTAAATATATATTTTTAATGGCTTAATTAATTAATATTTTAGGAAGCCTGATACTAATACATTCATACTGAATGAATTGGAATGTAGTGTCTTAATAGCTGTATTAGTTTTCTAGGACTGCCATAACAAAATCCTATAGATAAGGTGGTTTGAGCAAAAGAAATGTATTTTCTCACCATCCTGCAGGTTGAAAGTCTGAGACTGATGTATCAGTAGATTTCATTTCTCTGAGACCTCTCTCCTTCTTGATGGTGGCCACCTTCTTGCTGTCGTGGTTGTTTCCCATTGCATATGCACTCCTAGTGTCTCTCTGTGTGTTCAATTTCTTCTTCATATAAGGACACAATCAGATTTGATTATGCCTACTCTAAAGGCTTCATTTTGACTTAATCGCCTCTTTAAATGTATGCCTACTCTAAAGGCTTCATTTTGACTTAATCGCCTCTTTAAATGCTCTGTCTCCAAATATAGTCACATTTTGAGCTACTAGGGGTTAAGACTTCAACATAGAAATTCTGTGGAGACATAATCCAGCCCATAACAATAGCTGTCTTAGTTTGTTTTGTGCTGCTATAACAAAAAATACCTGAGAGTAGGCAATTTATAAAGAACAGAAATTTATTTATCACAGTTCAGGAGACCGGGAAGTCCAAGATCAGGGCACCAGCAGGCTCAACTGTCTGGACAGGACTGCTTTCTGTTTCCAAGATGGAGTTTTGGCATCCTTTGCATGGGAGGAACACTGCGTGCTCACAGAGCAGAGGGACAGAAGGGTGAAAAGGGACAAACTCCCTCAGTCAAGCCCTTCATAAAAGTTGCCTAATCCCATTCATGAGGGCTCTGACTCAATCAGCTTTCAAAGTCCACAACTCCCAATACTGTTGCATTGGGGATTAAATTTTAACATGAATTTTGGAGGGAACAAAAGCAATCAAACCATATTCATAGCTAACATATTTTTAGTGCTTGTTAGATTTACAGATGTTGTTATAGCACTTTCCGTGTATTCCTTTATGTAAGCTTCATAACAATTTCATGAGAAAATTACCATTTTTATACTTGATCTATAGATGAGGAAAAGAACCACAAAGAGGTTAGAATCATTTGCCCAAAGTCACATATACTAAGTGGTGAACCCATAAGATAAAATCAGAAAGTTTGAGCTTAGAGCTCTTACCAAGATGTTACTTTCCTTCCTTTAATCCTAGAAGCAAGGATATCAACTGAGACTCTGTTTTTAAGTGCTCCAGACTTGAAATGAAAAGGTCTAGAATTTAGGTAGAAAAGGAAGGAGCATATTTAAAACACATGACAAGGTTTGATGACAGGTTCAAATTATGTTTCCTGATTGAAAGTCAACCTGTAATTCACATTTTTGTATTTTGAAATTTGGAGTGCATTTTAATATATAATATAATATTGGGTTATATTTCTTTTCCGATGTGTCTCACAATCGAAAGTCTTTGGTATTACATATTATGAGATCATATTAAGATCACAAGGAGTATAGAGAAAGAAGGAAAGATTAAGGATTGAGAGGAGTTGAAGACCTAAGATTGATAGAACCGTGAAGTAGAGTAACATCTTAGCCAATGCTTCAGCCACCTCAATGAGCTAACTGATTGTCCTTTTGGCCTTCTATACTCACCAGCTGGTCCAGAGGGATTAAAACCACATGTAAACTAGTTCATGTCCATTTTTTTTTCTGTATGTAAAAAGTTCAAAGTAAATTACAAAGCATAAATTTGTGAAATAGCTATAATGATTCCTTTCCTCCTATCTTTGATACCTAGGAACATTCATTTGTTCTCAATCTTGCATAACTACAGCATAGCATAAGAGGAGTTATGGTAACATTCCTCAAAGAGGACATTACTCCCAAGTCAGCCCCCAATACAGCCAGTTCTCTTTGAAGTAATTAAGATTTTTACATTGATAGGTTTTGTCTTTCCCTGTCTGATTGCTCTCTTGCTGGGCATTAAACATTTTTGTATTAACTTTACGTAAGGCTTACTACTCCCTGACAATTACTAGGCTATTCTTATCTCCTAGGTGAAACTCCTGAAATACCATTGCATTTAGGTCCAAGGATTAACTGACCATTTCTTTTACTTTCCCAGAAATCTGGTTGGAACTTGCAACCTGATGAAATAATTATAATTATTTTTGCAAAATAGTAATAAAAATTCTCATGCATTTTTCATGGCCACAGAGTCAAGATCAAATGCTATGAGCTTTAAAAGTTTAAAAGTTCTGTAAATTATGTTGAACACATACCCTTGTTTAAAAATAAGGGCAAAGAAAGTTTTCAAAATGACAGTTGTAGGGTAAGAGGTGCAATGAGATTTAATTTTCCTTGAGACATGCAAGAGGAAAGTTAATAATTTAGGGGAAAATATTAAATGCACTAAGGGAGAAAAGGTAGAATTTAAAGAAAAGTCTCCCACATTTAAAGGATTTCAGGAGAAGAAAACTAATGGAATGTTTATAAGAATGGCTAAAAACATTAATTCTAAACTACCAAAGAATGTTTTTCAAAGTTCATAACATAAGCTAAACTTCGCTGTTCAGAGTCTGTATTCTGGCTAATGGGATAATTAAAATGTCAACCCAAAATGAATATATTTCAATTACAGCTGTGCCCTATGCAATTGAAAATGCCTCACAGGAAAATAAACTTATTATTATTATGGGGGAATTTTTATTAGTTAAGGAATGCATTATCAGAGTTGATTGAGGTGATGTGGTAATGTCACCTTAATTCTCATAAATCAAACAAGGAATCCAGAAAGTGAACTTTTAAAAACATTTTAAAATTTTCAGCCTGAAGGAAAATAGATAAAGGCATATTCTATTGCTTTAGCAATCTTAGAATAGTAATTACCCTCCCAATAGGTGAGTGAGCAGGAACATTTGGCAGACCACAGGAGTTTAATGCCTATAAAATGGCCTTTCTTAAGTTTAATAGCAGATGTGTAGTGTTGGTTACCTCATTTTCACTCTCATTAAGTAGAAAGTATGGCAACATTAAATGATTGGAAACTAGTCTCCAGATTTTTCTTTCCTTTTCCTCAGTAGATTTATAGATAATATCAATTAAATTTTTAATTAGTACTTACATATAATATAGGAAGAACAGAAATATTAAATAAAAACATGCATATATTGATTCAAGCTGGATTTTTATTTCTGATATGATCGGCAAAATGTAACTGTCATTTCAATCATATTTTTAAGGCAGCTGTTAAGCTTGCATCTGAAAAAAATTGTGATATAAATTATGTTGCAAGACCAGTAAGGACTGGCCAGTAAGTATTACCACAACTTTCTCAGTTGTTGTGAAACCTAGGAGCCATCCTTGATTTGTTTCTTTCATTCATATCCAACATTCAATCCATCAAGTCCTGTTCACTCTGTCTTAGAAATGTAACTCTCAACTGATCTCTACTGACCACTTCCTCTAGAGTACAGAGTCTTCCCTGTGGCTTGCAAAGCCTCTGTGATCTGGAGTTTGAATTCCTCTGACTTCATCTATTCCTCTCTAGTCACACTGGCTAGTTTCTTCTATCCTCATGGGTTTGTGCTTGCTGTTTTCCTGCCTGGAATATTTCTCCCAGACCTTCCCATGCCTACCATTTTGCTTCATTCAGGGAAGTCTTTGCTTTCTGGCTTTTGCTGTGCTAAGAACTCTCTGACCCTGGAATTCGGATGCCTCACAGCACTACCACCAGGACCTATCTGACCATCCTGTTTTATACTGCCAGGTCCTGCCAGGCCTAGCACTTCAGGTCTTCTAGGACACCTTCTACTTCTCGCTACAGCACACAACACCTTCTAACATATTACAAAACTAAATTAGTTTTCATATTTCCTGTTTATTGTCTTCCTCTACCACAGTGCAAGCTCCATTAAGCAAAGATTTATTGGTGTCTTCTTTTTAGTTATTGTTGTTCACTTTTGTGTCCCAAATGCCTAGAACAAAGCCTGGTATATAGTAGCCCTGTAATAAATAATTCCTGAATAAATAAATGGATTTATTTGTCTTAGTTGTATAATGGTCTATCAGAAACATCATTTAGGTTTAAAGAAGAAATTTCAAAATTAAGATTAATAGGAGTCAAGACAATATTTTCATAATAGTTTAAAATTTAGTGTTGGAAAATAGCAAAATTGCCCTCCATAATGTGAGTGGGCCTCATCTAATCAGTCAAAGGCCTGAACAGAACAAAAGACTGACCCCCACTGATGAAGAAGAAATTCTGCAGCAGATGGGCTCTGGACTTGAACTGCAACATCTGTTCTTTTCTGAGTCTCTAGCTGATAGCCTTCAGATTTGAACTACAAATTTTGAATTTGCCAGTCTCCATAATCATATGAGCCAATTCATTAAAACAAATCTCTCTCTCTGTATATACACACATCCTATTGGGTCAATTTCTGTGGGAAACTCTGGCTAATACAACTTTCAATGACCCACCATCATTAAAATGATGATGATGGTAATAATAAAATTGGTAAGGATAACAGGCATTTAATGAGGATTTACTGCATGGCTGATAGTATTTTAGTATTTTGTGTGTTTTAATTCATTTAACACTTCCATAAGGTATGATAATTATTTTCCTTTTTCAAATAAGGTAACTGGGACAAGAGAATATTAAAGGATTTGCCCCAAGCCCCACAGCTAATAGAAGGTGGAGTTGGGATGTAAACCTTCATGGTCAAGTGCACTAAAAGCCCTAGTAAATGAATAAAATGCCAAATCACTGTCTTTAATATTTTTTTTCTACAGAGCCATGTTACATATTTTAGTTTAAAGCTTCAGGTAAGTGAACTTTTTCAAGACAAAAAAAATATGTTTATCTTCGGAGCTCTGTAGAAATCCTTTGAACATTTTATTGGCATATGTTTTAAATAGCTATACTGCAAAGGAACTTCCTTTGTTTATTTCTAACTTGTGACTTCTGTTCTTCTCCTTAAGCGGCTGCTGACCTTTATCTTTTCTTCAAGCTGTAAAAAAAACAAGAGATATTCTAAATTAACCCCAAATTTCTGACTTGGCAGAGCTGTGTCAGAGATATTGCCCTGATAAAAAGTAAGCAAAAGGTAGATATCTGGGGAATGTTTAATTGAGTCGTTTTGGAAACTGTTCAAGAAGATATTAACCTTATTCTGAAGCTAGGAGGGAAGAGTGAGGAGGGATATAGAATTAATTTTTACAATTTCTTATCTTGTCTTCAGAGACCATTTATTACAGAGTTATTGTTGAAGTACTTAGTTAACATTAAATGGTTGAGTCAGGGTACCTCATCATCAGAATGTCTATTAGAACTGTAAGACTCTTGATTCTAGAAGCAGAGATACATGTTGAAAAAATTTTATCCTTTTTCTCAAGTTACTTTTTTCATGAAAAATAATTTGAAATAGAACAATTATGTTTTTTGAAGCCCATATAATTGTTTTAAGTTATATACTATGGAAAAATAGCTTTTTTTTGGACTTCTCCCTAGAAGTAGGGATTAAAGTTTATATTTTACAATAAAGTGACCCAATTTTTGTTCATTTACATCTGTTGCAATAGTTATGTAAATTCTACAAATTAATATTGTTTTAAAATACTGTCCAAAATGCAATGTAATTCTTCTTCTTCTTTTTGTCTTTTGGCCTTTACTGAGAACAAAAAACATATTACTAAGAAGGAAACAGATGAAGGGTAATTCCACAATTCTTAGCTGAATCCCCAAATAATACCCTACTCCCTACCTTTGTTTGTTCACATTTTGCAGGGGAAATATTAAGCAATAATATTCATGTGATCACTTCATATTGGTGGGCAACGCAGCCTTTCAGAAAAGCAACTTGGAATAAAATGAAAAAAGTAGTTTATTTGAAATGTATTAAAGAAGTAGAGAAATATTAGAATGTCAGTGAAAGGGAATTTTTCAACATAAAACTACTAATTTTAAGCACTTTCTATTTCGCAGTTGGTGTGAGAAAATTTATCCAGTGGAGATATGAAATTTGAAAGCCAAATTAGACCCTTTGAAAATCGAATCCAAATATTTATGTGAATATTTGTCTGTGTGTTTTGGGAGAAGTTGTGAAGAATAGTTTCAATCACATGATCTCCATTTTAATTTTATCCACATGATCTCGGATCCTACAGGGACCCCTTAAGAAGAGAGAAGTAGGTTGGTGCAGGTGTCAGAGCAAGATCAAAGGACAACAGGCCATCTTTAAAAAATAAAACAGGAAAATAACAATCTGGAATCTAGTCTTCAAGTGCTTTGATAATGACACCTACTTCGAGGAAAGCTTTCTGTGAATTTTTGATCCACATAAAACAAACACTCGCAAACACATTTTGTATTAAAAATAATTATCCATCAGGATGTTTAAATATTTTTTTAAATCACTGTAGTATTAATACTTAAAGAGAGTCATGATGACGTCTGTTTTCCAGAGACATAGTTTCTTTATGAGAAATATTACCTGTATGTGAAATGTATCCATGTAGAAACAAAGTTGAATTAAAACATTGTTTCTGCAAGTTACACTTTAGATGGGAAGCTTATATTATGCAACAAAAGAAATTAATGAATGTATAAATTAAAATGTGAAAAGCTCAAAGAAAATAACTCAATTCTGGAAGAGAATATCACAGACAAACTTGACCTAGTATATGGAAGTAAAAGAAACGATACTTCCCCTGAGATCAGGGATTGAGCAGGAGTTAACCAGTGACAGAAGGGAGCAGGAAGAGAATCCTAGATGGAGAGGGAAGTACAACATCCCTTGGAGGGAGGAAACCCAGAAAGATGGCCAGGGTAGTTGGAGAGGAGAGAGGAAGGTGAAAAGAGATTGGGAATAAAGCTAGAGAGGTTAGCAAAGACCAGATCATGTAATAGCTCCCCACAGACCATGCCAAAGATAAGGGCCATTATTCTAAGAGCAACATAATAATAATTTTAAAAAGGTTATAATTGGGAGAAGAATTAGGGATGTGATAAGATCAGATTTACATTTTGAAAGAGGTAGCTTACCATAGAGAACAGGTTGGTCAGGGACTAGAATAAATTTTGGGAGGCCAGTTACTACAGAAATCCAGGGTAAAGGTGAAGATAAATTGATTAGAACAAAGGTAATGTAGTTAGAGAAGTTAATGAAATTTAGAAGTGATTAGCATGTGAGTTGCCTGAATTTGGTAATTTCTTTGATGTGAGAGGTGATGGATTGGGAGGTGTCATTCATCTTTGATTTCCAGGTTGGGGGTTGAGCAATTGGATGGATGATGTGGCTGTTTACTTAGATATTGAATACTATAAGAAGGTTTGTGAGGATAAGAGCATGCTTCAGTGTAGGATATACTGACTGCAGAACCTCTGAGGAATGCACATGAATGTTTTATATGTGGCCAAAGATAAAAGCCTGGAATTTAGGAGAGAGTTAATTGTGGAGTATTAAATTAGTGAAACTATGGAAATGGATGAAATTAGCCTACAGAAAGAGCATAGTGTGGGAAGAGATGGCAAGTAAAAAGCCAAGATGGCAACATTTAATGGCTGGATTAAAGAGGATGAGATACCAAAGGCAAAGGAGAAGGAAGTGCCAAATATGTAGGAAGAAAACAAAGAGAACATAGTTCAGGAAGGATGAAGAAAAGAGTGCTGAAAGAAGTGAGTGGGCAGAAGTATGTAGTGACTGAGGAATCAATAAGAGGAGGATTAAAAATATTTTTTAAATTTGGACCAGGCACGGTGGTTTACATGTGTAATCCTAGCATTTTGGGAGTCTGAAGTGGGTGGATCACTGGAGGTCAGGAGTTCAAGAACAGCCTAACCAACATGGTGAAAACTTGTCTCTACTAAAAAAAGAAAACATTAGCCGGTTATGGTGGCATGTGCCTGTAATTCCAGCTACTCAGAAGGCTGAGGCACCAGAATCTCTTGAACCTGGGAGGTGGAGGTTGCTGTAAGCTGAGATTTTGCAACTTCACTCCAGCCTGGGCAACAGAGTGAGACTCCCGTCTCAAAAATATATATTTTTTTTAATTAAAAAATTCAAAATTGGTAATCAGTAGAGACATTTTTGTTGACATATGCCTTTTATCTCTCTCAAGTAAATGTTTAGAAGTAGGATTGCTGGGTCATATGACAAGTGTGTGTTTAACTTTATAAGATATTGCAAGGTTACTTTCCATTGCAGCTGTATTAACCATTCCACCAAAAATACACAAGATTTCCAGGTGTGCCACTTCCTCACAAACACCTGGTACTATGAGTCTTTTTAAGTTTTTAATGGCTTTATCGAGGCAAACTTGACTCTGTTAGTCAGTTCTCACACTACTGTAAAGAACTACCTGAAACTGGGTAATGTATGAAGAAAAAAAGTTTAATTGACTCACAGTTCCACAGGCTATACAGGCAGCATGACTGTGGAGGCCTCAGGAAACTTACAACCATGACAGAAGGCAAAGGGGAAGCAAGGCATGTCTTCATATGGCCAGCAAGAGAAAGAGGGGGGTGGGAAGAGATGCTACACACTTTTAAACAACCAGATCTCTTGAGAACTCTATCAGAAGAACAGCAAGGGGGATGTCCACCTTCGTGATTCAATCACCTCCCA
Organism: Pan paniscus; assembly: GCF_029289425.2. Lineage (NCBI taxonomy): Eukaryota > Metazoa > Chordata > Mammalia > Primates > Hominidae > Pan > Pan paniscus. The sequence goes on from NC_073252.2 coordinate 118,015,377, forward strand.
CCAGGCCCCACCTCCAACACTTGGGATCACAATTCAACATGAGACTTGGCTGGGGACACGGATCCAAACCATATCATTGACAGACAATAAACTGCACATATTAAATTGTACAGTTTGATATATTTTGACATAGGTGACCTGTGGAACCACAATCGAGACAATATACATATTCATCACCTCAAAAATTTCTTTTTTGTGACTCCTTCCTCCCACTGCTCCGCTACCTCCACCATCTCTGGTAACAACTAATTTGCTTTCTCTCACTACACAATAGTTTGCATCTTCTAGCATTCTGAATAAAAGGACTATACTTAAATGAAAGCTCCCCTTGTCCATTCTGTATTACTATGGATAAGACTGTGTACTTAGATTGTAATATTTTACAAACCTGTGTGAAAATTGTGGAGGCCCATATGTGAATTAAACTTTGAAGCATTTTCACATTCTCCATGATCCACATAATTTTAAGGTAAAATACTTTTATGTGCAATGAATATGTTGTATTTTTTAAAGCAGATGCCTCTTGTTACACATTTTGGTCTTCTGCTATTTTTGGAAATTATAAAGTGGATTATAACAAATACTCTAGTAATGGAAATTTGTACACATCCCAATGTGAAGTGAAAGGCATTCAAATTTTATAATGATTAAATTATATTTAAAGCTCTTGAAATACATTGCCAACTTCACTCCAGAAGAGTTGAACCAATTTACAATTTTAACGAGAGTGCCAGCTTACCTAAACCCTCATTAACCCTGGTTAGCCATTGTTAAAAAACAAACAAACAAACAAACAAAACACCTTTATCCATTGTTAAGTACAATAATAATATTGGTGGTGAAACATTTTCATATTACATTTTTAAGAAAAAAAGCAGATTTCAAAATAGCATGTATGTTATAACCCAATTTCAAAAGATGTTTGAGTATATGTGTGTGTATTCGAAATACATCCATCTAAAGATTCGTATGTGTATATATGTGTGTGTATGTGAGTTATGTACAGTGTTTTCAGTGTTATTTCTGGGTGATGGATAGGTATACATATGGATAATTTTTAGGCTTAGGTATTTTATGTTCAAGTACTACTGCAATAAGCATGTATTGTTTTAGTAATAATTTGAATTTACCTCTTAAAATTGTTTTAATTAAACATCAACTTTAGCCAGACCATATTATTTTATATGAGAATATAAACCATGTTTTGTATTTGTCTGCCGGCTATATATATAGGATCAGAGGAGACATTTGGCTGTTTTATTAGATGGAGAAGAGTAGGTGTGCAGTAAGGAAGTGTAGGTGTGCAGTTAAGAAGAGAATGATGAAGAAAGGGAACAGAAAGAATGAATTCAGGAATATTATTTTCCAAATTAGCTGGAGAAATTAGTCATCAAAGACCAACTGCAGCTCTTCCAGCAGCCATTGTCTTTCTATTTTAATGTAACCAAATATTTCACGTAGACTCACAAAACACTTTTTTACTGCTTTTTATTTTAGATTTCACAGTTGTTGTTTTTTCTGTTCTAAAAACATGTATTATATTAGATTTAACAGGAATAATTTTCTTTGTTAACAATTTCAAAATATACCATTTTATACTTCAAAAGTTTTATCTCATTCTTTTTTTAAATTAAAGGTGGTGATGGGAAACCGATGTCTCATTAGCGTTTGCACTTTACAGAGCAGTACAAGCTAAATTGTATCAATTAATTTTAAATGGTACAAATTTTAATTAATGTAATTTAAAAAGTTTACAACACTATCAGCTTAAGCTTGTGAAGATGATTTGACTTGTAGATTTATAAGTTCTTTATAGATGAAAAGATCTTGGATATATTTTAGAAAAGTTGGGATTTTTCTCTTTATTGTAATTAACATAATAATTTAAAAAGGAACCTCATCTTCATCTTTCATTAAATGTTAATACTGTTTTGGATCATTTGGTGTTATTGAAAAAGGAATCTATTTAAAGTTTGTATATGCCTTGATGTATAATTATCTTGATAAACCTCATAAGATAAAACATAGCTGCTTTTCACTACTTATTCTTGTATCAATCCTGTCATCAAATTTTTTACATGTAAGAAGATTAAAAACGGAATTATATTGCCTAAAAGTTAGATTCTCCTTTTATGAATAGAGTAAGTGTGAATGAGTTACAGATTTTTGCTTTTCAAAGTTCAAATTGTTTAATAACCTTAAAGACAAAAAAAAGTTTAAATTTATTTAGCATGTTTATTTTCTTTCCAAATTATAACACATGCTCCAATGCCTCAAACAATGATTACATTTTCTGGAGTTAAATGTTTGAACATCTGTAACTAGACTTAACAGGCAAATTTTTCTTATACATTGCTATGGCTAAAATGCTTAGCCTGTAACACAGAACGTAACTTGATAGATATTTATTTAATAATTGAATCATGGCTTTGTAGAGGAATAAATTGAAATACAAAGGAATTAACTCAATCCAAATGTCATTCAACTCAAAATGTAATTTTGTAATGTAAAGGTTGTAGATACATATAGTAATACGATTTTTCCCTTTACATCACCAATTTATCCAGAATACTAAAGGTTGCCCCTTGATTTCTCCTTCAGCTGAACTTCTGGTCATCTAAGTTGTTATAGATTTCCAGTCCTGGTTTCTATCATTATGATAAATAGTTGGTCTTGATATTGATGTGTCAATAATTGTGTCCTGGTTTATTCTCTGAAGTTCATGTTCTACCACAAGAGTATTTCTTATTTATTCATTCATTCATCATCTAGTTATTCAATAGCTATTATTGACTCCCTATTATGCCAGACACTACAATAGCAGCGCTGAGCCATACAGACTCAGTTCTTTCTTTCAAGATGGTAACATTGTATGAGAGAGAATCCCTCCCTATCTCCTAGCAGAGCTTCAGAAATATTTCAAATATGCTTCACTTGGGCAGTTCTTGGTAATTTTCCCTATACCTTGAATGCCTTGCATGGTCGTCAGAATTCTAAGATGATCTCCAATGACCCACTCCCTTGTATATCTTGGGCCCTTGAGTTTGAAGTGATGTGTGGATACGGTGGTTATGTTATGCTATATTAAGCAGTTGATTTTAAATAGAGAGTATCTTTGGGCCTCACCTAATCAGGTGAGCCCTTAAAAAGAGAGAGGATTCTTTCTTGTAAAAAAGATTTCAAGCTCCAGAAAGATTCAGTGTCCTACTGCTAACTTTGAAGATGGAGGAAGCCACGTAGCCAGGAACTGCTGGAGCCTGAAAGAATTAATAGCATTCTCCGCCTGACAGCCAGAAAGGAAATGAGGACCTCAATCGTATGACTTCAAGACACGGAATTCTGACAGAATCAGGTAAGCAGGAAAGAGGACTCCAAGTTCCTGAAGAGAATAAAGCCCAGCGGACATCCCGATTTTAGCCTTGGGGTACCCTGAGCAGGGAACCCAGTCTCACTATGGCCAGACTTCTGATCTACATAATTGTGAGATAATAAAGGGGTATTGCATTACTCTGCTAAATTCATGGTGATGTGCTGACTCATCATTAGAGAACACCACACCTTGGCCAAGCCCAGCCTCAGCGTATTGTAGTAAAATTTATCCTACATATTATGGCAGTTCTTGGATTGAATTCAGTAGTCTAAAGGACAATTATGAAGAAAAATATTGAGAATAATCTAATATATAACATAAACTTCTGGAAAATATTCTTTAAGAGATCCAGAGAAAAGATAGTTAGGATTTTCAAGAATAGACTTGTCTATGGATATTCACTTCATGAGAAATGGAAAATTCTGTCCATATGAAAGCCAATAACACCAATTATTTTAAAAGAGAGGCATCTAAACCAAATGTTAACTTTCTGAGACATTGGTCTTTTCAAAAGAATGTTTACAAACAATGATAAAATAATATAAAAGGGAGTATTAATCTAAAATAGAAAAAGAAAGTTAAGTACCAGAATAATTTTAGGTTAACAAAAATTAAAAAATAAGAGAGGTAAACTTGTGACCCACATTCAGGCTATTTATTTATTTATTCAAAAGCGCTTCTCTAATTCTGTGCATGATGTATCTATAAGCCATAAAACTTTATACTTCGTTTCATCAACTAATGCTGATACATAAGTCATCCAACTGGCTAAATGAGAGGCAAAGTAGCCTTACTTCAAATTACAGTGAAAAACTAATTTGCATCCCCCTACTCCTCTTGTTTCTGGATCTTCCTTTTTGTAGGCCAGATTTTTTTCTGTCGCCCAGGCTGGAGTGCAGTGGTGCAATGTGAGCTCACTGCAACCTCTGCTCCCGGGTTCAAGTAATCCTCCTACCTCAGCCTACTGAGTAGCTGGGACTACAGGCATGTATCACCAGGCCTGGCTGTTTTTTCGTGGGTTTTTTTTTTTTTTCTCCTGTAAAGACGGTTTCTCCATGTTGCTCAGGCTGGTCTTGAACTCCTCACAAAGTGCTGGGATTACAGGCATGAGCCACCATTGAAGCCCTTTTTTTTTTTTTTTTAGCCAATCTTAACAAATTTTCTTCAACTTTCTATTTGGAAACCTGAAGAAATCCAGTCTCCCTGCTTTAATAACTTCTGATAAAACTCATGGCTTAGGCCTATGAAGCCACTGACACGACTTTATGCCTTGGTTTCATTTGGACCTGTCAATCCTGGTTATTCCAACATACATATACTATTACTTCCTTGTCACTTTTGGCTCCTGTTTGAAATATCAGTTTCCTCTGCTGATACACCTAAATATTCTGAGATTCCTTTCCCTTCCCTTTACAATGTTTGTCCTTTTCAAGAGTGAACAAATGTTAAAACAAGTTCATCCACATTTACTGGATGCTCAGGCTCCACGTGGACCACCCTGGCTTCCAGTAGGTGCGATGTGGCTGTGACGTCAGGGGCAGAATATCTTTGCTGGGATAAATGAGTAAGACAGAGTCCAGAAAGGCTGCTGGAGATCAGCTTGGAGCCAATAAACAGTTGTGTAACAGAGAAGGGAAGAGGACAAGGTCAGGAACTGCTGGGTGGACCCACCCTCTTTTTCAATCTTATTATGGCAGTTGAGCTTCTGAGGAGCACAAATCAGGCAAGTGGAAAAACATAACTGGGTTGAAAGCAGTAGGGAGAAGCTTCAGGGAAGAGTAGATACAGCAGGGCTGAGGAAAATGAAGAGAGGTAGTACCTTCAATAGCAGTAGTACAGAGGCACCTGGTCACTGAGCTGGGTCCAGCTCTGATGTTTTTCCGGAAAATCATGACTTGCTAATACATGCCTTTCAATGTGCTCAATATGGACTTCTAAATGATTCAAGGGGTGACTGAGGAGAAACCCTATTTCACTTTTTACTTCAAGATTGGATTATATCTGTTTACTCGGCCTAGGACCTTGTTGTGCATAGTATAAATAATTTCAAGTCGCATAAAATGTATTGGCAGTATTAGATTAATATGTAACTGACTCAGAGCTAGATGCAACTGTCCCAAATACCAATTTGACTTTTACTAAACTATCTCAGTTTCCATAATATTATAATTTTTTGGTAGTTAAAAAAAAGCCTTTGGCCCAATAGACTGGATTTATCTCAAAATGTATTATTGAGCTCTTTCGGGTATTGGCCCAGAAATGTGAACAGCAAGGGAGGCAGTATGGAATCATGGTTCACCATAAAACTCTGGAGTCTAATTTTCTAGGTTTGAATCCTTCCTGTGATAGTTAATAGCTGTGTGAATTTCAGCAAGTCCCATAACCCCTATTGTTCTCAGTTTTCTCATTTGTAAAGTTCAGTTAATAATAATATGTACCTCATGGGGTCCATGTGCCCATCAAATGAAATATTGTGAGTAAAATGCTGAGCAAGGAGCCTGGCCCATGGAAAGTAACCAGTTATTGACGAATATTATTATTAAGTGCTTGTGGGAGGCACTTTCCTATTTATCACATGTGATACTCCTGCTCATCTTGAGAGCAGTAGTGCTCTGGCATTACTAAATATTTAATTGAATAGACACTCTTGATTTCATTAATATCCCCAAGTTCTTTTTATGTGCTAAGAGTCTCCATTTAAAATTGATATTTTCATGCTTTATCAAAATTCTCTTGTGGTGAAAAGTTCATATTCATAAGGGAGAGGGAAAGTTGTTTTTAGCTCTTGGGCCAATGAGAAGAATACCCCAATCCCCCATCCCATCTGCCTACAGACTTATTGAAGTGCAGGTGCCAGAGGAAAAGGAATATCAAACATTTGGCTTGCAATGATAACAATATTAATATAATTTACTAGCTTAACAACTGACTTCTAGTAACCCTCAGGTATAAATATTTTTATGTCTCCTAATCCTATCTAAAATTTTGATTCTATGTAGCCAATGTTAATACACCTCTAATTCAAAGGTATTATTTTCCTGATGAGTAGTAACTCAATGAACATGGTCCTCTATACATTTCAAATGGTGGATGAGAAAATAAAACGAATATTTAATGAATATCTGTTATGTACCATGCACCATACCAAGTGCATTACATCCTGTATCTCAATTAATCTGTAAGAAACCTATTTGATATTTTATGTTAAATCAGTTTTCCAGATGAGAGTATAGTATCCCAATTCACGATGATCTCACAGGCTATTTTCCACTATGTCCAGGCCTAGTGTAAACTAGTGTGTCTGGTGACCATTAGGTGGCTGGGTTGATTCTAAACTTTTCTGCAGGGCTTCAAATTCATTCTAAAATGTTTTATGTGTTAGATGTTTTACATAGACTAGATTCGCTCAAGGCTTTTCTTTCAGACTAATCTTGTTTTCTAATATATCTGGACCCTTTTGGCCTAATATTACACTGATTATAGGTTTCTTGCTAGAGAAATCAAATCATTGTTCTGTTTATGATCCCATATACCAGGAGTCAAAGAGTGTCTAACCAATCTTGAATATTACACAGAAAAATGAGTTAGGCCTAAGGGCAATTTGATCCAAGAGGTAAGAAGGTGAGCATATTTATTGAGGTTATAACTTGGTTGCCAAAAGTTAAGTAAAATATTGTTAGGTTTTATTTACGTAGTTACATATATTCAGGCTAAACCACTAAATCGTTTCTTCCTCTTTTTTTTTTTTTTTTTTTTTTTAAGAGGGAGTCTCGTGCAGTCTGGCGATCTTGGCTCACTGTAACCTCCGCCTCCCGGGTTCAAGCAATTCTCCTTCCTCAGCCTCCCAAATAGCTGGGACTACAGGTGCATGCTGCCATCCCTGGCTAATTTCTTTTGTATTTTAGTAGAGAGAGGGTTTCACGGTGTTGCTCAGGCTGGCCTCAAACTTCTGAGCTCAGGCAATCCACCTGCCTTGGCCTCCTCCCTAGAATTACAGGCATGAGCCACCATGCCCGGCCTGCTAAATCCTTTCTTTTTCCTTCTGATAGTCTGGCATTTTGTGCAGCATAGAAACTAAGATTGAAATACCAAATCAGACACACACATTGTACTTTTTTAGGCTACCCATTGCCTCGAAGGCAACTTACCAATAATTGGTCTGGAAAAAAGGCATTCATGAATTTGTAGGTTTCTGGTAAAATGTGTGTGGTAAATACACATAAGTTTCTCATTTTTATTTGATCACAAAATAATATGTGCTTATTGTAAGGAAATAAAAAATGCAGACAAGTATAAGTAATAAAGTAAAAATCGCCACAAATTTCTTTCTTTAGAGATAAACACTTAATATATTGGTGAAACTTCCTGTTTCATTTTTCTCTTTCTCTGTCTCTATCTTTGTCTCTCTCTAGATCTGCCTCTTTGATTCTGTGTGTACATGTGAACTGTTTTCGTAAATAGCTTTTACTTGGCATCAAAACATAAAATAGTTCCTTTAATAAGTAGAGATATTTATCTCAATGCTTTAATGGCCACAAAATATTGCATTATCTGGAATTGCCAAAATCCCCTATGAATGGACATTTATTAATCTCAATTGTTTACTATCAAAACAACACTGTCATTAAAAAAAAAAACCTTTTAGTGTGTGTGATAGACAGAATAATGGCCCCAAATATCTCCACATCCTAATCCCTAGAACCTGTGAGTATGTCACATTCTACGGCAGAAGGGACTTTGCCAATGTGATTGAGTTAAGGATTTTGAGAAGGAGGGATCATCTGGATTATCTGGGTGGGCTCAATGTAATCACAAAGATTCTTATAAAAGGGAGAGAGAGGGGGCAGAGGCAGAGAAAAAGATTTGACTATGGAAGCAGAAAGTGAGAGACAGAGGGAGAGGCCTGAGCCAAGAAATTTGGGCATCCTCTGCATGCTGGAAAAGGCAAAGACATAACTTCTTGTTTAGAGCCTCCAGAAATAAGGCAGCCCTGCTGACACCTTGATTTTAGCTCCATAAACCCATTTTGAGACTTCTGACCTCCAGAACTGTAAGAATAAATTTGCATTATTTTAAGCCACTAAATTTGTGGTGATTCACAGCAGGCAAAGGAAACAATGCGGTGTGTCTCTTTGGACTCTGTCCAATTAAGGTAAAATCTCAGGAGTGAGATTGTAAAGTCAAACACATTTTAAATTTGTTGAACATCCTCAAAATTCCACAGAACCCCTCCAAAAGTTTCTAACTACACCTTCACAGAGTAGCCTCTTCCCTTTAATCCTCCACTTCTTCCAGCCTTACCTATGACATTGTTGACTATCACAATCTTTTTCATCTATACCAGTGAAAAATAATTTTTCAGTGTTGTTTTAATTAATTATTTTAAGTACTTTATTGTTATAGGTTGAACATATTTTCAGGTTTGTATTAGATTATTGCCTACCACAATTTAATATGCATAAGAATCAATGAGGGCTTAGGTTCTGCATTTTTATTTTATTTTATTTTATTTTTGAGACAGAGTCTCACTCTGTTGCCCAGGCTAGAGTACAGTGACATGATCTCGGCTCACCACAACCTCCGCCTCCTGGGTTTAAGAGGTTCTCCTACCTCAACCTCCCGAGTAGCTGGGACTACAAGCATGCGCCACCATACCCGACTAATTTTTGTATTTTTAGCAGAGACAGGGTTTCACTATGTTGGACAGGCGGGTCTCAAACTCCTGGCCTCATGATCTGCCCCCGTCGGCCTCCCAAAGTTCTGGGATTACAGGCATGAGCCACCATGCCCGGCCAGGGTCTGCATTTCTAGTTAAGTTTCTGTGTGAGGCCGATGCTGCTGCTCCTTGGAGCTCACATTGAGAAGCAAAGTATCAGACTTTAACATTTCTTTATTTATGGGAAGTATTTGAGTCAGAAAAAAACACATCCCTGCTCTGCTACCCTTTAATTGTGTCTGTTGAGACATGTGGCTTTCTGAGCTTCAGTATCCTTACCCGCAAAACTAAGATAACAGCACATGCACATTTTAGACATTAATTCAATAATATAGTGCATCTAATTTTTTCATGTATGTTTCAAATATAAAATCTCTCTTTTCTGCCATTTATTTTGCTAACATTTACTCCAAAACTTTTAAATATGTGGTTTAAGTTTATGGTATACTTCACAATTACTTGGTCAAATTTATCAATATTATTCCTCATTGTTTTTGTTTTTTAGTCTTGCTTAAAAAGGGTTTCCCTAAGACAATATTATATTTTTTAAATGCATATTTTCTCCCTGTGTTTTAAGGGTTACTGTCTTTTTTTCTTTAGCCTGTAAGTTCTTTATCCTTCTGGAATTAATGTTGTTTAAGAGAGTGAAGTAGGGATTCAATTTATTTTTCTCCCAAAGATTAGCCAGCTATCACAACACTATTTATTGAATAATCTATTTTTTTCTACTGCTTGAAATTTTACCAATTTTTATAAGCCAAATTTTCTCTATATATATAATTCTATTTTGGATCTCTTTATTTTGTTCCACTTTTTGGTACACTTATCTCCAAATCAATACACCTTCATTGTGCTGGCTTTAAATTATGTTTTAATATTCAGTAGTTCAAAATTTTTCTTAACATATTTATTTTAGAATTCTCCTAATTCTAAATATGTAGTATTTCACATAAATTTCCAGAGAAATTTTTCTTTCTTTTTTTTTTTTTGAGACAGAGTCCCACTCTGTCGCCCAGGCTGGTGTGCAGTGGTGCGATCTCAGCTCACTGCAACCTCTGCCTCCTAGGTTCAATGATTCTGGTGCCTCAGCCTCCTGAATAGCTGGGATTGGAGGCACCCACCACCATGGCTGGCTAATTTTTGTATTTTTAATAGAGATGGGGTTTCACCATGTTGGCCAGGCTGGTCTTGAACTCGTGACCTTCAGTGATCCGCCCGCCTCAGCCTCCCAAAGTGCTGGGATTACAGGCATGAGCCACCATGCCCATCTCTCTCGTTGAGATAGTTATAGCTTATTTTTATATGTTCTAACAATATCAAGATGTTGTTATCTTAATCTTGAATTCTATTTGTTTTTCATTTTTTGTAGTACTAATGCTAACTTGCTTATATGTTATCTTAAAATAAGCGAGTAGATAGAACTTCTGCAGTTGACCATAAACTGGAAGAATAAATGAATAAAAAGTGATGTATTAATAGTTAAATTTTGGCTAAATTATATCATTAAATTGGAACATAGTAGTCGTCATTGCAAATCACATACTTTTTTCTCAAACTGTGTACAGTTCAAACTTCATATAATAAAATTTATGTAGCTACTATTAAAATACAAGCTTGTTTCAGTAATTTTTTGAATTTCATATAGTCTCTGTTCCTTACATATTCAAGGATTTATAGCATCAAAAACTTGCTCCTGCTTTGGTGGTAACATTGGCTATCTTTGGTTGGCACCAGGCTCCTGCAGTACTTTCTGTGATTAACATCAGAGTTATTAACTCAGAAATCAAGTTCTCTACATTTTAATTGGCTCTAGTGAACAAAAGAGCTATAGCACATAGATGGTTGAAGAAAAAAGTATTCAGTATTAGCCATGAATGATTGTTAAGAAGCAGAGATATCTGCTTCTCCAAATTAAATGTAACATGAGCACACTAATTAATTTAGTATAAACTGTGACCTCTTGTGGCAGGATTCTTGACATTGTTTCATTACATTTATGCTCAGTATTCTCTGGCTAATGATTAGTTTAAAGGGATTTGTCACTATCTTAAGACCAATGTGGCAGAAAACAGTTTTCTTGGCAATTTTGACGCATTGTAAGAATAGAGGTAATGAAACTGTTTCACCCTAATCTGTAGAATCTGCAGGGCTTTGGCTTTTGGCATTTATAAAAAGCCTCCTTCTGTTTGTTTAAGGTACAATATTATTTGTACAGTTCAAATGGAACTTTTAATGATGTCTTTGTAATTATTTATTTTTTACTTCATTTGCAAGATAAAAATCTCTTTTCATGTGCCCAAGCAAACCAAAGTTTGTGAAGGGAAACAGCATTCTTGAATTTCTTTTTCTCCTACTTTTTAAGAAACAGAATGGTCTGTTTTGTGGAACAGCAGGTTTTTGTGCCATTTCAGATGGCATTGCATGTGGCAGAATAGACCCCATTCACATTTTCTGTGGGACAATTTGCAAAGGCACCGTGCTGTGAGAACCTTTTTTAAGAGGAGGGTCTGTAGGGGCAGGCAAAGGGCTATACAACACCTGTAGCAAGACACAATCTGTTCAGGACTCAGATCTGATTTTACACTTTGTTTTATTCCCCATAAGTATTCAGCATATGTTCTTTTCTGTGAAAAATAAAGGGCTCCCTCAGATGGTACATATCAAGTGAGTTCAAGGAGGCTAATAGATTAACTCCAATCAATCTAAACACTCCCTCGTGAGATCTTAATGCTGGTTATTCACTACCCTTGCTATGATGATGTTCATTTTATTAGAGCATATAGCTCAATAGCCAGAGAGCACAATCTTTTTACTGTGAAAATCTTTCTGCATGCCTTCTTTTCTCAGGAAGAAAGCAGCAGTAAAATGGTATGCATTCCCTTTACAAGACTCACAGTGAATCTGGAATAACAGAAATAGGTTTTCCATTTTAAATAGCTGAAGTGAATGTCTAATCTTTTCCTGGGCCTGGTAGTACATTCTGTGGACTGGAATTTTTAAATACAGTGTTTCTAAGCCCCAAGGCTCTGCTGTGTTTCTTTCAGTCTCCTTTTTCCCCCTTCTATTTCTAAATTAGAGTAGTTGGGTCTGCACAGAGACACGTACAGTAGTGATGCTCTGTGGTTCAAGTCAAAGAATGTTTAGTCTGGATCCCACAGAGGCCCACAATTCTCAGCACACAAACAGATACAGAAAAGGGAGAAAGCAAATGTAGCATCAAAGAAAACTTCTGAATATAGACACCACCAAAAAAACCCAGCTCTGTGTTAGCCCAATAAAGAGAGAAATAACAAGGGTTTTGAATGCTAAAATATAGAGGATTGTATGAAAGGGAGGGAAACATACACAGAGTAGACAAACTGAATAAAAGTATTTATCTTTAAACCACGCAAGTCATGGTAATTAAATTAGGTCAGACTGGTTACAATGCTACAAAAAGCAGGCTGTAACTAATTTCAAAAGGAACAGAAAAGACTTGAAAAGAAAACAGATTGACAGCTCCTGATTTTTTTTTATCCAATCAAAGCAACCCAACATCAAAAAGTGGGAAGAGAAACCTGATTTAGCAGGAAATTTGTCTCATTATAATATGTAAACTTTGCATATATATTCAAGATCAGCTCAGAAATATGGGAAATTATTATTTGCTCCATGTGAAAAACAAAAGTATACACATGAAGTTTGCCATTTGAAGGAAACTAATTGATTATAAAAAGCCTCTGCTCCTTAATAGCTCAACTTCTATTACAAATGCCACAATCAATCTGTATATTGTAACAACTTAGGGGCTTTCTCCCTGTCAGTATATTCTGCATTCAGTTGTTTAATACAAACTCTGAAAGTATTATATGAACAAGAGAACGTTATGAGGCGTTTCTTTCAAATTGTCTTAATAAAGACCACTTGCTGATGCCTATTACAATGACTTTTAAACATAGTTTCAAATATTTACTTTAAATGTAAATGTGCCAAGTTGTAAAATGACATTTGGAACATGAATTTGGGGATGGGAGAAAATAACAAAGGCAGACTTTTATTTGGAGTGCATTCTATATTTTTAAAAGAATGTTTAAAATGTTTCACATTCTTCCTTTCTTTCTTTAAAATAATTAGTACAAGATTGGGAAGATTTTTATTAGTTTAATTCTTTTAAGTAGGAAAATCACTGAATACCAAGCAACTAATAATGCAAAGAAACAATAATAAAATAGCTTATTAAAATCTCTTCTTTTTCATCTAATAATTAGCTTCATTTGTCTTTATGTTTCACTAAGGAGATTGGAATTATGGGGAACATTCAGTAGCTATGCAAGAGTAGATGCTGGATGAATAACAGAAGTAATTGTGCTGTCTGATCACATGTTTTAGGCATTTACTCCCTTTTCTGTATGTCGTAGCCCAGCGTGTCTTCAGCTGCTATGTTAACTGGACCTGTTTTCCTATTTATATAATGTTGTGCTCCTATATCGGGGGAATCTGCCCCCAACCTTTCAATGTAGGTTCTTTCTGTTTTTCCATAAGTGTTGGCGGGCTGAGAAATAAAGAGAAAGAGTACAAAGAGAGGAATTTTATAGCTGGGCTGCCAGGGGTGACATCACATATCGGTAGGTCCGTGATGCCCACCTGAGGCTCAAACTGGCAAGTTTTTTATTAAGGGTTTCAAAAGGGGAAGGGGTGTAAAACAGGGAGTAGGTACAAAGATCACATGCTTCAAAGGGCAAAAAACAGAACAAAGGTCACATGCTTCTGAGGGAATAGGACAAAGGCAAAGCAGAACTACTGATAAGGGTCTATGTTCAGCCATGCATGTATTGTCTTAATAAACATCTTAAACAACAGAAAACAGGGTTCAAGAGCAGGACCCGGTCTGACCACAGATTTACCGGGGTGGAGTTTTTCCCCACCCTAATAAGCCTGAGGGTACTGCAGGAGACCAGGGCATATCTCAGTCCTTATCTCAACCAAATAAGACAGACACTCCCAGAATGGCCATTTATAGACCTCTCCCCAGGAATGCATTCGTTTCCCAGGGTATTAATAGTAATATTCCTTGCTAGGAAAAGAATTTAGTGATATCTCTCCTACTTGCACGTCCGTTTATAGGCTTTCTGCAAGAAGAAAAATATGACTCTTTTTGCCCAACCCCACAGGCAGTCAGACCTTATGGTTGTCTTCCCTTGTTCCCTAAAAGTCGCTGTTATTCTGTTGTTTTTCAAGGTGCACTGATTTCATATTGTTCAAACACACATGTTTTACAATCAATTTGTACAGTTAACACAATTATCACAGTGGTCCTGAGCTGATGTACATCCTCAGCTTACAAAGATAACAGGATTAAGAAATTAAAGTAAAGACAGTCGTAAGAAATTATAAAAGTATTATTTGGGAACTGATAAATGTCCATGAAATCTTCACAATTTATGTTCCTCTGCGGCGGCTCCAGCCAGTCCCTCCATTCGGGGTCCTTGACTTCCTGCAACATATTACAATGACTTTTAAACATGGTTTCAAATATTTACTTTAAATATAAATGTGCCAAGTTGTAAAATGACATTTGGAACATGAATTTGGGGATGGGAGAAAATAACAAAGGGAGACTTTTATTTGGAGTGCATTCTATATTTTTAAAAGAATGTTTAAAATGTTTCACATTCTTCCTTTCTTTCTTTAAAATAATTAGTACAAGATTGGGAAGATTTTTGTTAATTTAATTCTTTTAATTAGGGAAATCACTGAATACCAAGCAACTAATAATGCAAAGAAACAATAATAAAATAGCTTATTAAAATCTCTTCTTTTTCATCTAATAATTAATTTCATTTGTCTTTATGTTTCACTAAGGAGATTGGAATTATGGGGAACATTCAGTAGCTATGCAAGAGTAGATGCTGGATGAATAACAGAAGTAATTGTGCTGTCTGATCACATATTTTAGGCATTTACTCCCTTTTCTGTATCTCGTAGCCTGGCCTGTCTTCAGCTGCTGTGTTAAATGGACCTATTTTCCTATTTATATAATGTTCTGCTCCTCAGGAATTTTGACTTTAGCAGGAAATGCTAGTGCATACAAATACATATGACATCATAGTTTTATTTAAACATAGTTTCACCTTTCTGATACATTTTTAGAGCATGTTTACTTCTTCTCTATTTGCTGGAGGCCTTTCCTGAAGTGTGATTTGGGGATTTCACAGGGTGGGCCAGTGGGGATTGCTGTTAATGTCATTGAGTTCAGGGTGGGGTGCATAAATGTCTATACCCAGGAAGCATAGATACCATTGTTACTATCAGAAAAGACTGTGTTGAATATAGGTGAGTCAAAGGGAGGTGGGAAAATCCTGGGTAGGAAACAAGCCATGTTTAAAGTCTACTATGGCTACTGATAGCACCAACGTCCATTAACTTAACTCTCACTGATCCCACCCATGCATCCAGAGGCAGCAGTATGGAGAACGTGGAGGAGGCAGACGCTGCTGTACTAACATCTCCACATAGTGCCAATGGTGTGTACCCCAATTCTTCATGAGGGTAGGCATCCCATGGGGTTGTGAAAAATCTTGCCGGTGTCCCTCTGCAGCAGTCTTTCCAGTACCCAGAGATCTTAGCAAGATCTGCTGTGTCTGTTAGGACACTGGAAGAGATATCTGTGTCCTTGTTAGCAGGATGCAGTTGCTAATTTTCCATCTGCCTCACACAACATCACAACCATCTCAAATAACCATTTGAATTTTTACTATGTGC
Source organism: Pan paniscus (assembly GCF_029289425.2). Lineage (NCBI taxonomy): Eukaryota > Metazoa > Chordata > Mammalia > Primates > Hominidae > Pan > Pan paniscus. Next base: position 118,031,204 of record NC_073252.2, read on the forward strand.
CTCCTTGCTAAGTTTTGTTTTGCAAGGAAAGCAACATAATAGGGGAAGTGCATCAAGGCAGAAAAGGGTGGATTTGCAGAAGGAAGAGGGAGGGCAAGCCAAGGAGAAAGATGTGGAAATTGAAAGAGACTGCATGTTTTAGAAAATAGGCAGAACAAAAGAGCTAATGTGACCCATGCCCCCTTGTGAAGGTCTGCATCTGTGGTAACAAGGTTCTGTTGTTGGGTATTCAACCTTGTAAACGGAGCACCCGAGGGCCCAGAATGGGGGTGGGTGGGCCAGAGGAGAAGGGGAACAATCTCCTTTCCCCACGTCCATGACCTGGGGCTGACAGGAAACCATTGTGCACACCCACAGTTCCAAGTGCTGGAAACAGGAGGCAGTTTCATTGCACAAGCCAGGATACGATGGAAGAAACATTTTCTTTTTAAAGGTAACATTGAAATAAGTTAGTCATTTCACCCTTAGAACTGATGTATTATATGTATCTAGACAATATGTACACAGGTAGAATAGTCCTCTAAGAACTGAATGAGAATATGAAGGAGAAATATCCATTTCACAGAAAGCACATTTCTTCATAGTGAAAACTACAGTGTAATTTTCACACTGAGATACACTCCTGTGTTAGGATCTTCAGCAGTTACATTGACAGTATCATTTCTTTAGCCACCCTATTCCATGTTTCCATGGATCTCAGGGTTAATTTTGTGTGACAGTTGAGAATGAGGACTCTGTACACACACAGACACACACACAGACGCACACACAGATGCTTGAATTACTAGCTTTGTGATAATGAGTATTTGGTTCACTCTATAGGAAGACACAATAAGCACTCAATAAATGTTAACTACTGCGGCAATATGACTCTCAAGAAATTATAACTTAGATTGCGGTGTTCAGCAGTTTGGGATTTTCGGCTGTAATCTTGATATTACATCAGATTACAAATCTTCTCAGATTGGAAGGTGCTTTAAGGCAAGGATTATGTTTTATTTATCCTTTTGTGTCCAGTTTTTAATGGAATACCTGGCACTGAGAAGGGGGTTGAGGGATGGCTGAATAAATGATTGGATGAATGAAGGAAATAAAAGTTGTTTTATGCTGACAAATTTATTTTTCAGTTGAGTGATGGTTATGCTTTTAAAAAATTCAGCAGTATTCTGGAGGAATGGAAGTCTTTAGACACACTCTCAAAAAATAGGCTTGGCTCAAAACCTTCTAAAATCCTCAAATAAACCTTTCAACACATTAGTAGCTGTCATCTTTTTTAATCTAAAACACTCTTGGTATTCTTAATTATTACATTAACTTCCACAATCTCTTGGAATGCTGATCTGGTGTACAATCACTTAGCTTACAGCTTTACCAGGCATTTAGAATTAAATCCCTATAGGTTTCCATCATAGAGTGTGTAAGACATATTTGTTACTTGGATAACTCTCAAAGAATAGGAAACTTGTGACAATGTCATAGAAGCCTCCTTCAAATTTTTGTGGTCTAAATGTGTATTTTGTTTCTTCGTAGTATTTTCTGTTATTACTATCATGTTGCTCTAAACAGTAATTCTATATTTAACTCTATTAAATATTAAAGCTGGGGTTCCTAACTTGAGATCAAATATTACTCTAAGTTCTATTTTACATTGATTTCTTGGAAACTGGTGCAGATATTTCCAAAGAAATTATATCTTATAATGAATATTGAGTATCCCTACCCAGTGAAAAAAATCCTTTGCTTATTAATAATATGGGAATTCATAGGTGCTATGGTCTGAATGTTTGTGTCTCCTCAAACTTCATATGTTGAAATCCCAAACCCCAAGGGGATGGATTAGGGGGTGAAGCATTTGGGTGGTGATTAGGTCATGGGGGCAGAACTGTTATGAATGGGATTAGTGCCCTTATATAAGAGGTCCCACAGAGACCCTCACCTCTTCCACCATGTGAGGATGCAGTCAGAAGACAGCTGTCCACGAATCAGGAAACAGACCCTAACCAGATTCCAAATTGGCTGGTGCCTTGATCTGGGACTTCCCAGCCTCTTGAACTGTGAGAAATAAATATCTGCTGTTTGTAAGCTATTCAGTTTATGGTATTTTGTAGTAGCAGTGCAAGCAGACTAAGATATAAGAATACCGTAGTGTTTTGAGAGTATGGACAGTGGACTCAGACTGCTGTAGTTATCCTGCCTCTGTCAGTGCTAAATGTCTGTCCTTAGACAAAACAATGATCTAAATTATGTTCAATAAATGATATCATTTTAAAATATAACTTTTAATTTAGGTACAGTATACATACAGAAAAGTGCATAGATCCTAAGTGAACACCTTGATACATTTTTACAAATTGAATACATGCATGTAACCAGTAATCAGATAATGAAATAGAGTATCAGCCCCCCCAGAAGCTTCCTTATGTCCTCTTCCAGTAATAAGACCCTTAGTTTTCTCTTTGTGAACTTTATGTAAATGGAATCATAAAATATGTACACACAGTCCCTGACTTACCATGGTTTGACTTATGACTTTTCTACTTTATGTTGGTGCAAAAGTGATCTACATTCAGTAGAAGCTGTACTTGACATTTTGAATTTTGATATTTTCTCAGACTAGTGATATGTGGTACAATATTCCTTTGCAATACTGAGCAGTGGCAATGAGCTGCAGTTCCAAGTCTGCCACATGATTAGGGTAAATAGATACTTGACTTCCTCTCAAAGAACATCACACCTGCTAAACTATCAAGCGCAGGATGCTCCAGTGCCTTCTACCAGCTGTTCTTGAGACTCCTCAGAAGAGAGATTGATGACACTGTCTCTGCAGCTTTCTCATCATCCAGAAATTAATTTTAGTTCAATGCTTCAAACATTCTTCAGGCACAGTGAGCTTTCGGCTGTGTACATTAATGGTGAGAACCCACACTACTATCCTGTTTTTCACTTTCAGTATATTATTAAATATATTACATGAGATATTCAACAGTCTGTTATAAAATAGGCTTTGTATTGTATGCTTTTGCCCAACCGTAGGCTACTCTAACTGTTCTGAGCATGTTTAAAGTAGGCTAAGCTAAGCTATGATGTTCAGTAGGTTAGGCGTATTAACTGCAGTTTCAACTTGTGATATTTCCAACTTATGATGGGTTTATCAGGATGTAACCCAATCATAAGTTGGAGGAATATCTATGCTCTGTTTTAGCTAACGTCTTTTAATCAGTTCATGTGTGTTTGTTCATTTTGTTATGTGGACGTGTAGTTCATTTAATTTCATTGCTGTGTATAATTTCACACATGCATATACTAGAAATTATTATGTATTCTACTGTGATAAATGGTTGTTTCCAGTTTTTTAGCCACTATAAATGGCACTGCTATGAACATTCTTATACATGTCATTTGGTTCATTTGTCTATGCATTTCTGTCAAATATATACTTAGAAGTGGAATTACTGAATCATAAGGAATGCATATATTTAGATTTTATCAGTTTTCCAAAATGGTTAAACCAGTTTAAATCTCACCAGCAATCAATGAGAGTTCTGGTTACTCCATATCTTTGCCAACATTTGATTTTGTTTGACTTTTTCAGTTTTGACAATTTGGTAAATGTGCAAGGGTTTCTTTGTGGTTTGAATTCTCATTTTTCAGCTGTCCTTTTTAAAAAGTTGAGCACTTTTTCATATACTTATTGGACATTTGAATATTCTTTTTTTCTTTTTTTTTAATTATACTTTAAGTTTTAGGGTACATGTGCACATTGTGCAGGTTAGTTACATATGTATACATGTGCCATGCTGGTGCACTGCACCCACTAACTCGTCATCTAGCATTAGGTATATCTCCAAATGCTATCCCTCTCCCCTCCCCCCACCCCACAACAGTCCCCAGAGTGTGATATTCCCCTTCCTGTGTCCATGTGATCTCATTGTTCAATTCCCACCTATGAGTGAGAATATGCGGTGTTTGGCTTTTTGTTCTTGTGATAGTTTACTGAGAATGATGTTTTCCAATTTCATCCATGTCCCTACAAAGGACATGAACTCATCATTTTTTATGGCTGCATAGTATTCCATGGTGTATATGTGCCACGTTTTCTTAATCCAGTGTATCATTGTTGGACATTTGGGTTGGTTCCAAGTCTTTGCTATTGTGAATAATGCCGCGATAAACATACGTGTGCGTGTGTCTTTATAGCAGCATGATTTATAGTCCTTTGGGTATATACCCAGTAATGGGATGGCTGGGTCAAATGGTATTTCCAGTTCTAGATCCCTGAGGAATCGCCACACTGACTTCCACAATGGTTGAACTAGTTTACAGTCCCACCAACAGTGTAAAAGTCTTCCTATTTCTCCACATCCTCTCCAGCACCTGTTGTTTCCTGACTTTTTAATGATTGCCATTCTAACTGGTGTGAGATGGTATCTCATTGTGGTTTTGATTTGCATTTCTCTGATGGCCAGTGATGATGAGCATTTTTTCATGTGTCTTTTGGCTGCATAAATGTCTTCTTTTGGGAAGTGTCTGTTCATGTCCTTCACCCACTTTTTGATGGGGTTGTTTGTTTTTTTCTTGTAAATTTGTTTGAGTTCATTGTAGATTCTGGATATTAGCCCTTTGTCAGATGAGTAGGTTGCAAAAATTTTCTCCCGTTTTGTAGGTTGCCTGTTCACTCTGATGGTAGTTTCTTTTGCTGTGCAGAAGCTCTTTAGTTTAATTAGATCCCATTTGTCAATTTTGTCTTTTGTTGCCATTGCTTTTGGTGTTTTAGACATGAAGTCCTTGCCGATGCCTATGTCCTGAATGCTAATGCCTAGGTTTTCTTCCAGGGTTTTTATGGTTTTAGGTCTAACGTTTAAGTCTTTAATCCATCTTGAATTGATTTTTGTATAAGGTGTAAGGAAGGGATCCAGTTTCAGCTCTCTACATATGGCTAGCCAGTTTTCCCAGCACCATTTATTATATAGGGAATCCTTTCCCCATTCCTTGTTTTTCTCAGGTTTGTCAAAGATCACATAATTGTAGATATGTGGCATTATTTCTGAGGGCTCTGTTCTGTTCCATTGATCTATATCTCTGTTTTGGTATCAGTACCATGCTGTTTTGGTTACCGTAGCATTGTAGTATAGTTTGAAGTCAGGTAGTGTGATGCCTCCAGCTTTGTTCTTTTGGCTTAGGATTGACTTGGCGATGCAGGCTCTTTTTTGGTTCCATATGAACTTTCAAGTAGTTTTTTCCAATTCTGTGAAGAAAGTCATTGGTAGCTTGATGGGGATGGCATTGAATCTGTAAATTACCTTGGGCAGTATGGCCATTTTCACGATATTGATTCTTCCTACCCATGAGCATGGAATGTTCTTCCATTTGTTTGTATCCTCTTTTATTTCCTTGAGCAGTGGTTTGTAGTTCTCCTTGAAGAGGTCCTTCACATCCCTTGTAAGTTGGATTCCTAGGTATTTCATTCTCTTTGAAGCAATTGTGAATGGGAGTTCACTCATGATTTGGCTCTCTGTTTGTCTGTTGTTGGTGTATAAGAATGCTTGTGATTTTTGTACATTGATTTTGTATCCTGAGACTTTGCTGAAGTTGCTTATCAGCTTAAGGAGATTTTGGGCTGAGACAATGGGATTTTCTAGATATACAATCATGTCGTCTGCAAACAGGGACAATTTGACTTCCTCTTTTCCTAATTGAATACCCTTTATTTCCTTCTCCTGCCTAATTGCCCTGGCCAGAACTTCCAACACTATATTGAATAGGAGTGGTGAGAGAGGGCATACCTGTCTTGCGCCAGTTTTCAAAGGGAATGCTTCCAGTTTTTGCCCATTCAGTATGATATTGGCTGTGGGTTTGTCATAGATAGCTCTTATTATTTTGAAATACGTCCCATCAATACCTAATTTACTGAGAGTTTTTAGCATGAAGGGTTGTTGAATTTTGTCAAAGGCGTTTTCTGCATCTATTGAGATAATCATGTGGTTTTTGTCTTTGGCTCTGTTTATATGCTGGATTACATTTATTGATTTGCATATATTGAACCAGCCTTGCATCCCAGGGATGAAGCCCACTTGATCATGGTGGATAAGCTTTTTGATGTGCTGCTGGATTTGGTTTGCCAGTATTTTATTGAGGATTTTTGCATCAATGTTCATCAAGGATATTGGTCTAAAATTCTCTTTTTTTGTTGTGTCTCTGCCTGGCTTTGGTATCAGAATGATGCTGGCCTCATAAAATGAGTTAGGGAGGATTCCCTCTTTTTCTATTGATTGGAATAGTTTCAGAAGGAATGGTACCAGTTCCTCCTTGTACCTCTGGTAGAATTCGGCTGTGAATCCATCTGGTCCTGGACTCGTTTTGGTTGGTAAGCTATTGATTATTGCCACAATTTCAGAGCCTGTTATTGGTCTATTCAGAGATTCAACTTCTTCCTGGTTTAGTCTTGGGAGAGTGTATGTGTCGAGGAATTTATCCATTTCTCCTAGATTTTCTAGTTTATTTGCATAGAGGTGTTTGTAGTATTCTCTGATGGTAGTTTGTATTTCTGTGGGATCGGTGGTGATATCCCCTTTATCATTTTTTATTGCGTCTATTTGATTCTTCTCTCTTTTTTTCTTTATTAGTCTTGCTAGTGGTCTATTTATTTTGTTGATCCTTTCAAAAAACCAGCTCCTGAATTCATTAATTTTTTGAAGGGTTTTTTGTGTCTCTATTTCCTTCAGTTCTGCTCTGATTTTAGTTATTTCTTGCCTTCTGCTAGCTTTTGAATGTGTTTGCTCTTGTTTTCTAGTTCTTTTAATTGTGATGTTAGGGTGTCAATTTTGGATCTTTCCTGCTTTCTCTTGTGGGCATTTAGTGCTATAAATTTCCCTCTACACACTGCTTTGAATGCGTCCCAGAGATTCTGGTACGTTGTGTCTTTGTTCTCATTGGTTTCAAAGAACATCTTTATTTCTGCCTTCATTTCGTTATGTACCCAGTAGTCATTCAGGAGCAGGTTGTTCAGTTTCCATGTAGTTGAGCGGTTTTGAGTGAGATTCTTAATCCTAAGTTCTAGTTTGGTTGCACTGTGGTCTGAGAGATAGTTTGTTATAATTTCTGTTCTTTTACATTTGCTGAGGAGAGCTTTACTTCCAACTATGTGGTCAATTTTGGAATAGGTGTGGTGTGGTGCTGAAAAAAATGTATATTCTGTTGATTTGGGGTGGAGAGTTCTGTAGATGTCTATTACGTCCGCTTGGTGCAGAGCTGAGTTCAATTCCTGGGTATCCTTGTTGACTTTCTGTCTCGTTGATCTGTCTAATGTTGACAGTGGGGTGTTAAAGTCTCCCATTATTAATGTGTGGGAGTCTAAGTCTCTTTGTAGGTCACTCAGGACTTGCTTTATGAATCTTGGTGCTCCTGTATTGGGTGCATATATATTTAGGATAGTTAGCTCTTCTTGTTGAATTGATCCCTTTACCATTATGTAATGGCCTTCTTTTCTCTTTTGATCTTTGTTGGTTTAAAGTCTGTTTTATCAGAGACTAGGATTGCAACCCCTGCCTTTTTTTGTTTTCCATTTGCTTGGTAGATCTTCCTCCATCCTTTTATTTTGAGCCTATGTGTGTATCTTCACGTGAGATGGGTTTCCTGAATACAGCACACCGATGGGTCTTGACTCTTTATCCAATTTGCCAGTCTGTGTCTTTTAATTGGAGCATTTAGTCCATTTACATTTAAAGTTAATATTGTTATGTGTGAATTTGATCCTGTCATTATGATGTTAGCTGGTTATTTTGCTCGTTAGTTGATGCAGTTTCTTCCTAGTCTTGATGGTGTTTACATTTTGGCATGACTTTGCAGCTGCTGGTACCGGTTGTTCCTTTCCATGTTTAGCGCTTCCTTCAGGAGCTCTTTTAGGGCAGGCCTGGTGGTGACAAAATCTCTCAGCATTTGCTTGTCTGTAAAGTATTTTATTTCTCCTTCGCTTATGAAGCTTAGTTTGGCTGGATATGAAATTGTGGGTTGAAAATTCTTTTCTTTAAGAATGTTGAATATTGGCCCCTACTCTCTTCTGGCTTGTAGGGTTTCTGCCAAGAGATCCACTGTTAGTCTGATGGGCTTCTCTTTGAGGGTAACCCAACCTTTCTCTCTGGCTGCCTTTAACATTTTTTCCTTCATTTCCACTTTGGTGAATCTGACAATTATGTGTCTTGGAGTTGCTCTTCTCGAGGAGTATCTTTGTGGTGTTCTCTGTATTTCCTGAATCTGAACGTTGGCCTGCCTTGCTAGATTGGGGAAGTTCTCCTGGATAATATCCTGCAGAGTGTTTTCCAACTTGGTTCCATTCTCCCCATCACTTTCAGGTACACCAATCAGACGTAGATTTGGTCTTTTCACATAGTCCCATATTTCTTGGAGGCTTTGCTCATTTCTTTTTATTCTTTTTTCTCTAAACTTCCCTTCTCACTTCATTTCATTCATTTCATCTTCCATCGCTGATACCCTTTCTTCCAGTTGATCGCATCAGCTCCTGAGGCTTCTGCATTCTTCATGTAGTTCTGAAGCCTTGGTTTTCAGTTCCATCAGCTCCTTTAAGCACTTCTGTGTATTGGTTATTCTAGTTATACATTCTTCTAAATTTTTTTCAAAGTTTTCAACTTCCTTGCCTTTGGTTTGAATGTCCTCTCGTAGCTCAGAGTAATTTGATCGTCTGAAGCCTTCTTCTCCCAGTTCGTCAAAGTCATTCTCCATCCGGCTTTGTTCCATTGCTGGTGAGGAACTGTGTTCCTTTGGAGGAGGAGAGGCGCTCTGCTTTTTAGAGTTTCCAGTTTTTCTGTTCTGTTTTTTCCCCATCTTTGTGGTTTTATCTACTTTTTGTCTTTGATGATGGTGATGTACAGATGGGTTTTTGGTGTGGATGTCCTTTCTGTTTGTTAGTTTTCCTTCTAACAGACAGGACCCTCAGCTGCAGGTCTGTTGGAGTACCCTGCCGTGTGAGGTGTCAGTGTGCCCCTGCTGGGGGGTGCCTCCCAGTTAGGCTGCTCAGGGGTCAGGGGTCAGGGACCAACTTGAGGAGGCAGTCTGCCCGTTCTCAGATCTCCAGCTGCGTGCTCGGAGAACCACTGCTCTCTTCAAAGCTGTCAGGCATGGACATTTAAGTCTGCAGAGGTTACTGCTGTCTTTTTGTTTGTCTGTGCCCTGCCCCCAGAGGTGGAGCCTACAGAGGCAGGCAGCCCTCCTCTGCTGTGGTGGGCTCTGCCCAGTTCGAGCTTCCCAGCTGCTTTGTTTACCTAATCAAGCCTGGGCAATGGCGGGCGCCCCTCCCCCAGCCTCGCTGCCGCCTTGCAATTTGATCTCAGACTGCTGTGCTAGCAATCAGTGAGACTCCGTGGGCGTAGGACCCACTGAGCCAGGTGTGGGATATAATCTCGTGGTGCGCCGTTTTTTAAGCCCGTCGGAAAAGCGCAGTATTCGGGTGGGAGTGACCCGATTTTCCAGGTGCCCTCCGTCACCCCTTTCTTTGACTGGGAAAGGGAACTCCCTGACCCCTTGCACTTCCCAAGTGAGGCAATGCCTCGCCCTGCTTCGGCTCGCGCACGGCGCACGCACCCACTGACCTGCGCCCACTGTCTGGCACTCCCTAGTGAGATGAACCCGGTACCTCAAATGGAAATGCAGAAATCACTGTCTTCTGCGTCGCTCACGCTGGGAGCTGTAGACCGGAGCTGTTCCTATTCAGCCATCTTGGCTCCTCTCCTTGAATATTCTTTGAAGAGCTTATTTAATTTTTTGCTCATATTTTCAGTAAGTACAGTGTTGCCTTTTTAAATTGCTGTGTGGGACTTCATTATAAATTCTGAATACAAATCCTTTGATGTATAGATTGCAATTATCTTCTCTTACTACATGATTTGCCTTTAGACTCTCTTTACAGTGTATTTTGATGAACTGAAGTATTCAGTTTTAAAGTAGCCCAATTAATCAATTGTTATGTTATATATATACACATATATATACGTATATATATACTAATATATATGTATATACGTATATATATGTGTGTTTGTGTGTGTGCGCGTGTGTGTGTGCACGCACACACAAATTTAAATCTAGAACCCCTCTGGAGTTGATTTGTAATAGTCAAAAAAAATTTTTTCCCAATAAGGGTATTCACATGACCTAGTACAGGTTATTGAAAAAAATTTCCTCTGTACAACAGTATTGTTATTGTCATAAATCAAGGGATATCAATCAGGATTCAATCAGAGAAGCACCATCACTAGAAGATAAGCAAATACATAAAGGTTTATTAAATGGATTTGCCCATGTGCAATTGTGGAGGCTGGCTGAACAGCCTATATGAGGTTATTGCTTCTGTGTCTGGTTCCAGATAGTCAAACAGAAAGGAAGTATGGTTATAAAGTAGGGAAAGTATTGTCAACTGGACCCTATGAGGATGAGATAAAACCTGAACAGATAAACTGAAACTCAGGTGAGTCTCATTACTTCCAAAACCCCACCTGCAGTGATGGATCTGCAAAAGTGGATGTGCTTCCTATGGAACTAACACGTCTAGTCCAGGGCTCAGGGAAACCGAAGGAGGAACTCCTGCAGCTGCAGGTCCAGCTGCTGCCCTGAACCAATAAGCGAGCCACCAGGTAAGTGACAGTGTGAATGAGCTACAACAGCACCTCTACTCTGTGCAGACTTTGGGAATATGTTTTTAAAAATGTGCCTGCTGCTTCACCTCCAGGCTCCAAATCTCATGCCAAATGTCTCTTGTGGTCCACATCGATAAGGAAATACACAGGAAAGGGAATGTTAAGAAACATAATTCCAGTTTAGTTATGATACAATATAAATCCACCTTTTCCTGTATATGTGGGTCTCCTTCAGAACTCCCTGTTCTTTATTGGTTTATTCATCTATTCTTGTCACAAATCACACTTTTTAACTAATACAGCTTATAATGGGACTTGATATTTGATAATGTAAATCCTCCAGATATTTTCTTCCACAGATTGCTTTAAATGGGTAACTTTTGCATTTGGATTTAAATTTTAACATCAACTTGTCAATTTCCAAACAGACTAATGGGATTTAATTGAGATTGCATTAAATTTATATATCATTTGGAGCATAACTGAAAAATTTACATTATTGGAACTTTTAATCTAAGAACATGATTTCTTCTTTCATTTTATTAGGTCATCTTTAATGTCTTCATGTTTTTTAATTTTCAGGGTAAAACTGGCATACATTTTATTAGCTGTATGTTTTTTAATGTTATTTGAAGTATTATCTTTAAAAATAATCCATTTTCTATTTTTAAATGATAGGTATGTATAAATATAATTTAATTTGTTGTCATATTCAAAAATCTTGCTAAGCTTACTTTTTGTTACTGTTTTCTGAATACTTTTTGAAGTTTCTACATAAAAAGTCATTTTAAAAACTTAGCTAATAATCACAGATTTAGTTCTCTTTTTTCATTCACATGAGTATTATTTCTTTTACTTGTTTTCTTGTACTAGCTAGGAACTCAGCTAAATGTTGAACAGAAATGGCCATAATTCACCATTTAAATAATTTACCATTAAGTCTAATGTTTATTGTATGATTTTGTAGATACTCTATCAGGTTAAGGAACCTTCCTTCTAGTCCTATGTTGAGAAGAATTTTGCTATGACGGATATCATGGTAAAATTCCACTGAAACTGCTTTCCATTGTACTTTATGAAAATTAGAAGTTGCTAATGGAGATGCCTAGAAATCATATTCCCTCCCATTTTAAGTTCTAGCAAACAGACCTTCTTTATAGCCTAAGAACATTACTTACTCTTCCACAACACCTATTTCTTTCTTGGATACAAACCTATAATGACAACCTTTTTGGTTTCATACACTCATCAATTTATTATCAAGAATGGAAAGAAAGTGAAGTTTCATTGAAATAGTTTTTGACACACAGAGAAAGATTAGGGATCTTTGAGGAGGTGTAGATACCATAGGTGTAAAAATTCTTGCAGTTTCTGTTCTCATGTGTTCTGATGGAGCTGGGGCTCTTTGGGGAAAAGAGCAGTTTATTTAAAATAGAGTATATGGCATGTTGTTTAAAAGCTTGGGCTCTGGAGCCAAACTCCTTGATTTCAAATGTCTGCTCTGCCACTTGTGGATTACATTATACTGGTAATTTAAATTTCAGTTTTCTCATTTGCTAAGAGGGTGAATGTAACAATTTCTACCTTATGGGATTGTAGCAGGATTAAAAGAGTTTGTATGTAATATACAAACAACAGTGTCTGCAAAGATGGGAACAATAGACACTGGGAACTACTAGAAGGGGAAGAGGAAGCTGGGCAAGGCTTGAAAAACTAGCCATCAGGTACTGTGCTCACCACCTGGGTGGCAGATCATTCATCTATCAAACCTCAGCAACACACAATTTACCAATGTAACCAACCTGCACATGTACCCCTTGTACCTAAAGTAAAAGTAAACAAACAAACAAACAAACAAAAACAGTGTTTGGGATATAAGAATCACTCAGCCAGGCACAATGGCTCACACCTGTAATCCCAGCACTTTGGGAGGTTGAGGCGGGCAGATCACCTAGGGTCAGGAGTTTGAGATCAGCCTGGCTAACATGGTGAAACCCTGTCTCTACTAAAAATACAAAAATTAGCCAGGGGTGGTGGTGCATGCATGTAATCCCAGCTACTCAAGAGGCTGAGGCAGGAGAATTGCTTGAACCCAGGAGGCGGAGGTTGCAGTGAGCCGAGATCGCACTACTGCACTCCAAACTGGGTGGAAGAGTGAGACTCTCTATCAAAAAAAAAAAAAAAAAAAAAAAAAAAAATTCACCCAAACAAGTGTTCTTCATCATCATTAAAGCAGCAGTATCACCACGTGTTTTCCTGGCAACAGCTGGCCTGTTTTCCACTGATAAGAGGTAAAAAAGGCATTGAAACAGTGAAAGAGGATGATGAAAATTGAATACTTATATGAAATACAATTTTTAGTGAAAAGTAGCATTCAATGTTATACAACTATAGACAAGACTATAAGGTCACAATATTTTTACTTATATAATTAGAATAGCTTATTAACATTCTTATTTCAAACAATGTTCTTTTTATTCTGTTGTCAGCTTTTAGTCAAATATTACCTGAGCTCAGTAGATATCAACAAAATGAACCATTTTAAAATTTTTATTTTATTTATTTATGTTTTTGAGCTTTCGCTCTTGTTGCCCAGGCTAGAGTGCAATGGTGCAATCTCGGCTCACCACAACCTCCACCTCCCTGGTTCAAGCCATTCTCCTGCCTCAGCCTCCCGAGTAGCTGGGATTACAGGTATGTGCCACCACGCCCGCCTAATTTTGTATTTTTAGTAGAGATGGGGTTTCTCCCTGTTGGTCAGGCTGGTCTTGAACTCCCGACCTCAGGTGATCCACCTGCCTCGGCCTCCAAAAGTGCCGGGATTACAGGCGTGAACCATGGTGCCTGGCCAAAATGAACCATTTTTTTTACCACAAGCATTTTGCTATTGCTGCATATGATTATTTTGCAGGAAAGATGCTAGCTTTCCACCAAAGATTAATACATTTATTCTCTTGCATAGTTTTATTGTTGAGAAGTGGCTGTCCAGCCAGGGACTTACTTTTCTCAGCTCTCCCCACCTTGAATCTGGAGGCAAGGGGGCACGTGAATAATTCTCCAATGTTGAATGATGAGTGGAAGTGATGTGTGGATAAGAAGCAAATGTGTCTTCTCTCAATCTCTATTTTATTCACTGGCTGAAGAAAGAGGAGGCAGCCAGAAGATGAAGAGAGATCTGTTCCCTGACAGATCACCATGAAGTCCTCTGAATCAGGAAAAAAAAAAAAAAAAAAGGGATGGTGATGTGAGCAGGAAGTATACTACTTTGTTAAGCCTCTGTGACTTCAGGGTTTTTCAGTATAGCAGCTACATTCTTCAATATATGATTCAATACCCTGAAGAATCAAAACTGAGAAGCGAATAACGTATTTATTAAGGTAAGAGATGTAGGGAAGACACATTTGAGTCCATTTTGCTTTAGATGTCTTTATTGATCTGAGTTTTTCAAGCAAATAAAATACTTATTTAAATGATGAGTCTCTGGCCATAATCTTTTTTTTTTTTTCTTTTGACATGGAGTTTCACTCTGTTGCCCAGGCTGGAGTGCAGTTGCGCGATCTCAGCTCACTCCAACCTCCACCTCCCAGGTTCAAGCGATTCTTGTGCTCAGCCTCCTGAGTAGCTGGGATTACAGGCGCTCGCCACCACACCTGGATAATTTTCATATTTCTAGTAAAGGTGGATTTTCACTGGGTTGGCCAGTCTGGTCTTGAATTCCTGACCTTAAGTGATCCACCGCCTTGTCCTCTCAAAGTGCTGGGATTACAGGCGTGAGCCACCACGCCCGGTCTCTGGCCATAATGTTCACAGTTATATTTTACAACTGATTGGGAAGTGGTAAAGTCTGCTTGCAAACTTTTGTAACATGGTCGGAAGGCGGATGTGGAAAAGCCATTCCTTTTGTTGAGAGCTTTGTATTTGAATAATTTTATCTAGAAGTTGGCTGAAGAGAGAGATAAGACTAAAGGGCATGGGCAAATAACAGAAGATTATTTAAATGCCTTCTCAGAGTTTGGGTTCATTGATCTAGAAGGCATCTTCTTTTGTTGAGATCAGTTATGGCTTTGGGTGGGCGAGTAGTTTGTGCAGGGCACCTAGACAACAAGGGATCTGAGCTTCGTGCAAGAAACATAAGAGAGGGAGGAAGTGCTGCTATACAGACATAGCGTGGGAAGAGTAAAAAAAAAAAAAAAAAAAAGAAAAGTCCGGGCACCGTGGCTCACGCCTGTAATCCCAGCGCTTTGGGAGGCCGAGGCGGGTAGATCACGAGGTCAGGAGATCGAGACGACGGTGAAACCCCGTCTCTACTAAAAAATACAAAATATTAGCCGGGCGTGGTGGCGGGCGCCTGTAGTCCCAGCTACTCGGGAGGCTGAGGCAGGAGAATGGCGTGAACCCGGGAGGCGGAGCTTGCAGTGAGCCCAGATCGCGCAACTGCACTCCAGCCTGGGCGACAGAGCGAGACTCCGTCTCAAAAAAATAAAACCAAAAAATAAAAAAAAGAGAAAAATCTATTTTTCCTGCCATGATGGAATTTTGAAAAACAGAAATGTCTAAAGCAGAAGTTTGAAGGTTTTGTTAGTGAGGCATGCAATGTGAAAAAAGTGTGCATATTCATGCTTGTGTAAGTATTTTAAACAAACGAATTGTATTTGTCATTTAATTTGCTTCTAAAGCAGACGTAGCATGTACCAGAGGCTGGGAAGGGTAGTGGGGGTGAGGAGGAAGGGTAGTGGGGGTGGGGAGGAATTATGGTTACTGGATTTAAAAAAATGGTTAGAAATAATAAGACCTAGTATTTGATAGCACAGTAGGGGAACTATAGTCATTAATAATTAAATTGTACATTTAGAAATAACTAAAAGAGTATACTAGGATTGTTTGTAATACAAAGAACAAATTTGTATTACAAATCTGTAATGGATGCTTCATTTACCATTATGTGATTAGTATGCATTGCTTGCATGCCTGTGTCAAAGTATCTCATGTACCTCATAAACATATATACCTACCATGTACCTGCAAAAGTTAAAAATAAAAGAACAGATATAACATGTATGGACACAGGGACAGAATGATTCAGGGCCTGTAATAGTGTTCCATTGTGTACATATCCTACATTTTCTTTGTCCACTCATCTGTTGGTGTCACTTAGGTGATTCCATACATTAGTGATTATGAATAATACATGTCCTTTTCTTTCATTTATTTTTATATTTTTCTTTCTTTTCCTTTCCTTTTTTATTCCTAGAAGTATTTTAATTTTAAAATATAAATTATGATTGTGTTAATTACCTTCATTTTGATGCCTTTTTTGGTTAATATTTTTGGAGATTGAAGAAATGAGTATTTTTTAATGTATCTAACATCAAGGCTCTTATTTGTTTCTCCATTAACATTATTAGTGACAAAATAGTGACCAAAATCAACCTTGATCAGTGAAACAATTGTGTAGCCCCCAATCCTTCCGTATCCTACACAACATGAAAGCTACATCTTTGTGTCAGCTCTGTAAGTTGGATGGAAGAAGCTTCTGATAAAATTGATCAGCATGGAATTTTGTAAAATTTAACTATTTTTTGGGCTGGAAATTAAACTGATGTATTACCAGAAAAGTTGATTTTTGTTAAGTAGTATTTTACGCTATCCTATTTAAAATTATTCAGGGAATCCATTCTGACAAAGCAGGCATCTGAAAAATTTTTCTGGAAATTGAAAATGCTTAAGAAATAACTGTTATAGAAACTAAAACTAAAAATAATTTTGGATTATTAAATTGAAGATAACATCTATCAAGTACTTCATTATCTTTCTCTGACACCAGATGTATATTTTTCTTTATTGCTGGAATAGAGCTTTGGCTGTCCTTTGTGACCTTCTCAATCAAATCCATCCTATTTTGTTGGGCAGTATTTGTGTCATGCATTTACATTTTAAAAGTTGTAGTCTAGGCAGTGTGACTTTCCAACAATTGACAAACCTATTCCCATGTCAAACCCTCTGCTTAATCAGCAGTCACTTTATTCCCACTCTTTTCAAAGGCACTGGAACTGCCTGAAAAGCTAAGGGACAATTCAAGAGAGTGTGCTGGGCTGGTCCCCTCCAGTGTCTGTCTATTCAAATTCACCCTTGTAATCTAGTGAAGAAGGGGTGTGCTTCAACAGCACCATCACAGCAATAAGGAACAGACGTCACAAAATAAAAGAAGAAACGTTTCCTTCCAGAAGGAGGAGTTGATTTTCCTTACTCTGTGTATGTGAGTGTGTGGCAGTTGCAAGGTTGAGAATAAAGACTAAAGTTAGAGAAAGGCAACATTTTACATTAGCAGCACATGGTTTAACAAGACCTTCTTGTTTGGCAAACATACCCTGAATGGTTTTATTGAGTATTATGTTGCCCTACCCATCAATTGTTTGACTCTGATGAACATTTTCTATGTCGATTTAAATATGCATTGAATATCATTCAGAGTCCTGTCCCTGATGCTTAGGTGCTTAGGCATAAAACTATTAAAATATTATTGATAAAAGATGAGTTTTTATTTGTCTGTTAGTTTTACCAGGGAGCATTGGATACTAGTAAGCTTAAGTCCCTTGGACCTCTGAAAAAATACTTTAGTTTTTACTGTGTTTGGGAATTCAGATTTGATCATAAGTAAATATAACAGGGAACTGAAATACAAATATTTTTAACTATAAATAAAACGTTCGATATGATAAATTTATTTGACTATGTCAATTTCTTAAAAAAAATTTTGAATGGATAGGAAGTGTAATGTGGAACTGAAACTTGAGAAAGATGCATGCTTTCATGACAAGTAATTTTGTGACCATTTAAATTTCCAATTTAACAGTGTTTTAAGTAGACTTAATTATAAGATGGCTATGTTAGAAATGTGAATATTGACATATCAGAGAAGTAAATGTTTATGTTAGAGAATACAAAGCGAAGGATGACAGTACTTCTCTTGATGTATTCCCAACCACTAACTCTGAGAGCCAGATTTAACTGTCACTTCAACGTTGTCCACCTTGGGAAAAGCATAATTTTAGAGTTAGACAAACACATTTGAGCTTTATTTGGGTCAGTAGCTGTGTGACCAGGAGAAATTATTTTACAACCTTGGAGCTTCAGTTTTCATTATTAATACATACTATTTCCACCCCCACCCAGGCTGTCTTGACTTCTACATGGTAGCTATGAGTAGTTTTCCCTTAAATCTTTGTCTAAATATATTAAACACTTGAGAATAAGAATAAAGTCATTCATATTTCAAAGGTATTTCATTATGATTAGGTAGGTATATTTTGTCATATTTGATGTACTTATCCTTTCTTAAAAATGCCACAATGAGAATTTCACTATTTCCCCTGGAGTAACAGATTTAGGGGTTCTCATTGTTTCTTGATTAATTTTTGCAAATAGTTTTGCCTGCTACCTTGGAATTTAGGTTGAATTTAAAACCCACTGTTGTTTGGCTTATGGAGTTTTGGGTTCATTTGTTCTGTATATCAGATGTGGACTCTTTGGGGGTAACTTGGCTTCATTTCTGCTCTCTTTTTATTGACATCTGGGGGTTTTCAAAATAGCTGGAGTTCAAATTAAGTTTGGTGTTAGGAAACAGGGAACCCCAGAAGAGACTAAGGGAAAGAGGTACTGGGTACTGCCTCTAGATGAGATGTATACGTGAAACAGATTTCAATGAAATGCATGAAATCACTGCAAATTTTTTAAAATTAAGAATTCATTGCCTACCATGTGTTAGGCACTAGCTCAGATTCTCAGGGCATGGACAGTTTGGGGAAGCTGACATTACCGAAAAGGATGTTGCTACTTTAATAACATTTGGAACTTACATTAATGTGTTTCTAAACATTCCTTTTAATAATCCTTCCACCAGGGTTCTCAACTCCTGGGCAGCAGACTGGTACCTGTGGCCTATTAGGAACTGGGCTGCATAGCAGGAGGTTAGTGGCAGGCAAGCAGCATTACCGCCTGAGCTCTGTCTCCTGTCAGATCAGTGGGGCCATAAATTCTCATAGGAGCAAGCACCCTATTGTGAACTGTGCATGCGAGGGATCCAGGATGCAAGTTCTTTATGAGAGTCTAATGCCTGATGATTTGAGGTGGAACAGTTTAATCCAGAAACCACCCCCAGCCCCCTACCCACCATCCTTGGAAAAATAGTCTTCCAGGAAATCATTTATTGGTGCCAAAAAGGTTGGGAACCACTGCCTTAGATACATGTCCTTCTGACTCATTCCTTTTGGCACAACTATTTTTGATCCCAGAGACTCCTTATCCCCAAATTCAAGTCATGGTGTTTTCACTTTTTTATGTCTGTAATTACCCAGTAAGCGTCATTGTTGACATCCTCATATCGGGGGCCTCCAGGCAATCACTGAGCCTTAGCGCTAACCATCCTGTCTCTCCCTCTTGTTTCCCTTGCTCCAGGATTGCTCCCTTTCACTCCATCTTTGAGCCTTAATGAGGGCACAGTTTAGGGGAACTAGGAGATTGGATTGCCATCTATGTTGGTTTAAGGACTAGGGATGCCATTTACATTTATCACTCTAATAGTACAAAGCAATATTTTTATGGTGTGGATATGTTTCACTCAAATTAAATCTAAATAGTGTAACCAGCATACCTATATTGTTAAAATAGGCTGTAGGAAGTCCACCAATATGTTCTACTTTAGATTTTCCCAACACAAAGATGAATATGTATGCATTAGTGGATGTTAGATTTTTTGTGTGTGAGATTTTGCTTTTTTTTTTTTAAGATGTTTTTCCTGTTCTTCAGGCTGATAGTATTTTACCAAAAATTTAAATAGTCAAATATTAAAAGTGATATTCTAGATCATCTTTCTCCAAGTGATGTAGTTTGCATGTATTAGTACTGCTTTTCAACTTTTCCTTATGTGGTGTAAAGTTATAAAAATGCCTTCCAGTTGATTTCTTAGGTAGCAGCAGAATCTGTTTTCTCAAACAGTAGCGTGGGGATTCTTGATATACCGCCTTCTAGAGGTACTGAAAGCAACTGGATCAATGTGCTGAAATCTGGATTTATTCACAAGCTCGTTAGAGGCTGAGTCACAGCCATACATGTCAGTTCAAGTCATTGTTTCTTTTGTCTAAATCGTTGTTGAGCCACATCCATCTGTATATGTAACACTAATTTGGTAACAACTTCTTTATACTAAGCCAGAATTCATTTTACCTGCTGGTTTTATTTTAAATGTAGGAGCTGTATTAAATAACATTCAAATAAGTAATCCAAATTTAACTCAAAGAATATGGAATGAAAAGTCAAACAGGCATATTGAGAACAAATTAGAATCTGGCACCTGACAATAATGAACAGGTTGAACAGATTAGACTAGACCTAAATCTCTGTAAATAAAATGAAAGACAGAAAACCTTTTTATTAAACAATTTAATAGGCCTATGGGATTTGAAAAAAAGTTGATTTCTTTACCCATCCTCAGTCAATGTTGAGATAGGCTGGAAGATTTTGAACAGGGCATAGAAAAAAGGAAACAAATTTAGTCAACTATCCCCAGATTTCATCTGATTAAAACTAGACATCTGCATATTTGAAAGCACCAAATTATTGATGAATATCCACTCAATATTGATATTTGATATCATATATATTACTAATAACTAAAACATGATATTAATAGGTTTCATTTATGAAATCTTTGTGAAAGTGTGTCTATCATTATAGTTAAAAATCAAGAAGTTAGTTAAATCTACTGTCTAAATAATTTTGATCAAAATATTTGACATTTTATCCAGTGCCAGCATTCATGTAGTATGGCAAACTACCCATTTCTTTATTTTATTTTACCATATGATAAAATAAGCCTGAATTTGTGGAGGCATTTTTCAAGAAACCATCTCTTCCAAGAAAGAATTTGGATATCAAAAAGTAGAGATATTAGTGTCATTATATACACAGTTTGCTGAACTCTACAGTTATTTGTAAAATTTGTTTGGATACACCAATTTTAGATTACTTATAACATAAAAGGTCTATTTTTTATGTCATATTGAATATACAATGGTCCAAAATAGATTCAGACAGACAACAACTTTGGCTGCCATTTTAAAAACCAAATGTTTTAGCATAATACACTGTTCTGTGTATATACAGATGGAAACTCAAACTTTGAAAAGAGAACTTTCTTCAAATACTGGTGCTTTCTTAGATGAGCCAGCTTCTGAAAGAAAACAGTTCTCTAATCTTTTATCACCTTGTCTCTTAAATACATCAAGGACATCTATTCAGAATTAGTTGCCGAGGTGGGTGCAAAGAAAGCCTATTAATATGTGCAGACTGCCCATTCCCAGAATAAGCCACATTTCCTCAATATATTTCTTTCATGGCATTTTACAATATTTTCAAGTTTAGTTGGACATAATTCCAGAGATATGACAAGTCAATAGGTGGAAAAAAAACTAAATAAAATAAACTTGACCTTCAAAACATGCAATTCTTCTTCTGAACAAATCTCTCTTATTGGTGATCTGTCTCAAATTATATGTATATAAAAATATTCTGGGTGAGTAACATGACCAAAACATAGTGTCTGGTTGAGATAAAAGTCTTCTTTGAATATTGTTTGTAACTTGAAGACTTTGCTCACTCATTGGATAGATTCCATTAAACACAGCAGGGAGCAATATATAGTGTGGATTATATGACTTTGCCTAATGGACATGCAAATACATATTTTTCACATACAATATACAAACATTTCAGCAGGACAATTGGATAATGGAGCCAAAAAATCAGAAAACTGGCAAATGTACAATGGATTACTATGGCTTTATTCCACACTTCAAATATAATTAACATTTAATTCATCTGATGCCTTTTTCTAATTGGAGACACATTGGTAGATGGGGCATTTGAGTTCACAAACACGTTCAATTACTTACATGTTAACCACATTTCACAAACTTCCAACTTGTGAAGTATTTTCTAAAAAAAACTTTATATAGTAGAACTTGCAGATCTGACCAAATGAAATTTTTATCTTTTTTTTGCCTTTGCTTCTCAAATTATGCTCACCTGAAGTCAGATTTCATATTTGTTTCATCCTCATTTGGCAATTTAAATGTAATTTCAATTGTCAGAAATGTAGAAACTAAAAATTTAATTTATTTTGCCAAAGTGTTCTGGGTTAACATAAAACTTTCAATAATGTTCCCTCAATGTTAAAACTAATTACCTTCTATTTGATTATATCAAATAAACTACAGTAAATAATAAAAAAGTCATGATTTCCATAGCTTTACAGTTTACAAAGGGCATTTATTCATTCACTTAACCGATAAATGTGTGTTGATCAACTACAATGTGCCATACATTTTTCTAGGCTCAGGAAATAAAATGGAGAAGAGAAAATATTAGTCTCTGCTCTCATGAAACTTTCAGTCTGGGCTCATAAAATCCTCTCACATTCCTGTGAAATGAATACCTCTAAAGTCTCCTACTAATCTCCCACCCCAAAGTAACTACTATCTGAACTTTGTGTTATAATTTATATCATCCAATTGTATTTCTAAACAATATACTTTTCAGCATTACCTGTCTTTGCCTTTATGTAAATGAAATCCTACTACAAGTTTTCATTGGTGGCTTGGTATTTTTTTTCATTCATAATTATTTTTAAATATTTTTCCATATTGCTTTATATAGCCATAGTTGTCTATTTTCACTGCTGCATAATATGAATATACATCAACTTATAAATCAGTTCTGTTGCTAGTGGCTATTTGTGAATTCCAAGTGCTCCATGTCTTTACCAACTCTTAAAAGTATTAGACATAATTCTTTGACAAAATGGTGAATTAGAAAGATAGATCATTTATAGTTTTAACTAGCATTTCCATAGTTATGAATGAAGTTAACATCTTAACACACTTATTGGTCGTTTGTGTTTTAAGACTTGTAATTTGTCCTATTTTTAATGTTTTTATTTTTCATTTTGATTCATACACATTCTGTAATATACATTTTCTAAATACATATCTTTTATAAGTAATATGTGTTTTCTAAATATTTTCTCTCAGCTATCACTTGGCTTTCCACCATCTTTATTGAAACATATTTCTATAAGTTTTTGATAATCAAAAGTATTTAAAGTTAATCTAGTCAAATTTACAGATATTTTTATGTATGATTTTTATATTGTGCCATGTTTAAGAAATTTTCTTTACCCCATAGTTAAAACAATCTTCTCCTATATTCTGTTTTAAAAGTTTTAAATCCTTAGTCTATCTGAAAAGAGCTTTGTGTGAGTTGCTTTGTAGGTATCCAGTCTCCCAGTGCAGAACCCATTATCCAAGTATGAATTTATTGAATAATTCTGCTTTGCCAGTCCCATTGTATGCCTAATTTCTCATTTTACCCTGTTGGATAGGATAACATATTCAAAGTTTAATAAAAGGGTTGATAGCAGCATCATTAACATGTTCATGATATCAAAAAGGAGCTTTCAATAATTCATCGTGTACATTTGCTGTAGCTTATTTTAGACACATCATATATTCAGAAAGTTCCCTTTTATTTTCAGTTTGGCAAAAGTTTTTTTAACCAACCTCTTTTTCTATGTTTATTTTATATATATTCATAGATTTTACAATGTTCAACTTATTCTGTAGCCCTGAGATAAAGTTATTCATGGTTTTATTCATTTTATATATATAGCAAAATTCAGTTTATTAGTAATTGGTTTAGAATTGTTATATCTGTGTTCATAAATGAGATTGTCCTAAAGTTCTTGTTTTGTCCTCAGAAATTGAGTTGTGCAGTGTTTTCACTTCTTCTATTCTTTGGAAGTGGTTATATATGATCAATATTATGCTTTTTATTTTTAAATTTTGAATGTCTTGAGGACTTACCACTTAAGTTTTCTGAGACTGACCTTTGTTGCATATGTGGTAATTTCTTCTGATATGTCTTCCAGTTTGCCAATTCTTGTTGTGGATACATGTTCAAATGTGGCTAACGAGTTTTTAATTTTAGTCATGGTATTAATTCCAACATTTAGTTATTTTTCAAATCTTTTTTGCACTTTCTTCTCCTCAGCAGATACTTCCATTTGCTATTTATTTTTTTGAACCTGGTAAGCATAGTTTTTTATTTTAATTTTTTATTATAGATTCAGGGTACCTGTGCAGGTTTGTTACATGGGTACATTGCATAAAAGCATAGTTGTTTTTAATATTTTTGTCTGATAAGTCTAATATTTGATGTCTTTGCAGATTTGTTTCTGTTATTTTTTTCTTCTGGCGTCTTTCACATTGTCTTACTTCTTTGTGAGCATGTTATCTTCTGCTGCTTGCTAGTCATTGCCTAGAGAAAATTATTTTCAAGGTTCATCAAGGTCTAAGATAGATGTGACTTCCTTCAAAGAGAGTTTGCTTTTGTTTATTCCAGTTTCTTGGGGAAGTTAAGTTTTGGGGCAATCACTTGTACAACTTTAGGTAATGTGGTCCATTCAGCATTAACATAATTAATGGATAAATTCATGTAAGACTAATGTGTGGCAACAAGTTTGCAGAAAACTTTTTCCCTTTCTTTTAAATTTTTTGTCTTTTTCACTTCTATTCAACCTCAAGACTTCTTTGTATGACATTCCTCAGTGTTGGCAGGAAAAGGAAAAAGTTTGGATCATGTATAACCTTTTGAGTAGGAGGTTAATTATAAGAAAGTTTTTATAGTATTTCCCCAGCATGGTACCAAACATCTAAAAGTACTTAACAAATATTAGAAAACATCATTATGCTGGTAATCCTAAATGAACATTTTTTTTGTAAGCATTCAGGTTCACTACTAGTTCTACAAAGAGAACACGTTTTGTTTAGAACACTTTCCGATGGATAATTTATTATGAACTGTGAATAAGTTTGCAGTATGTATAAGGCAAGGAATTAGTTGTTTGGACTCAATGGTGCATAAGATCAAGCCTTTAAGAAACTTTCTATTATATTTAGCTGGGGAGCAAAGATATGTTGAAATAGCTGACGGAGCTCATGCATTGAAAGTTTCTGCCTCCTACCCTCACCCCACATGGCTGTGCCTGGCTCCCAGACACCAAGATTTTTTTAATCATTAAGGAAGAAATATTCAGAAAGTGAACCACATAGGCTCTTTGTATACACAAATATAAAGCAAAGTCCTTCTCTGACATCAGGGATGTGGTTCAGCAGAGGTAAAATGGCTTCAGGGTAAGAATGTAAAAAGTTGGCAGCGTGAGAAAGTCTAGCTCTGCAGGCTGGGTTGCCTTGGAAGTGATGAGCTAACATGAACAGCAAGAGAAAGATCAGGAAGGGATGGTTTGACCTTTGTATCTTTTATATCTGTTCTCATTTTTAATTTAATTCAATCCATGGATAACAAAATTATGTGAATTTATTTTATTTATAAGTGTTTTTAAACATTATAGAAGCAGTGCTTTGGGAAGCCGAAGCAGTGCTTTGGGAAGCCGAAGCAGTGCTTTGGGAAGCCAAAGCAGGAGGATTGCTTGAGCCCAGGAGTTCAAGACCAGCCTGGGCTACATAGTGAGCTCCCATCTCTACAAAACAAACAAGAAAAATATCACAGAGAATGCTAATTTTCATGTGACCTTCTGCACTCCCAGTCAATTCTAGTGTCCTTTCTGCAGGTAAACCCAGTATAAATTCAGAGTTTAGGCAAATATGTGTGTCTCTGTGTGTGTGTGTGTGTGTGTATGTGTATGTGTATGTGATTTTATGTATCTTTAGAAGTCGTATTGCACGTGTATTTCCTGTGTGAGGTAGTTTGTTCAATGGTGGGGAGAGCAGGGTCAGACTACCTGTGTAACCTCAGGCAAGTTACTTAACTTCTTTATGACCCACCTGTTACTTGAGGATAATAATAGGGCCAATGAAATTAGTGTTGTTCTTTGAAAAGATTAATAAAGTAGAAAAGTTATTTTAAGAGCAAGAAAGAAATAGAAAGTCCAAATATGAGGAAAAACAACAGGGAATATTTATAGATACAGTCAAGATTTAAACATAATAAGATAACATTGTAAATATAATTTTATGCCATTAAATTGGAGAATTTATGTGAAATGACAATTTTTCCAGAAAAGTAGAAATGACCAAAAATGACAGAGAAGGAAATAAAAGAGGTAAATTGAAAATAAAAAAATAAGTTTTCAATTATATTTAATACATATACTGAAAAGTACCTAAATTATAAAAGAAATGCTTACTTAATTTTTACAAAATGAATATACCCATGAAATACAGTGACTGAAGAGTATGAACAACCTGGAAACCCTCGCTCTTCCTTTCAATCACCAATTCCCCAAGATAATTTATATCCTGGCTTTTTATGCCAAAGATAAGTTTTGCCTGTTTTTGAACTTTACATAAATGGACTCATACAGTCAATTCTCATTTTTGCCCGGCTTCTTTGGCTCAACATTGTTTGTGAGACTCATCTCTGGTGTTGGCTGTAGTTTGGTTTGCCCATGCTCATTACTCTAAAATGTTCTATTCTATGCATACACTACAATTTATTTATTCAACTGTCTATGAACATTTTGCTGATTTTTGCTATATTTTTCAATGCTGCTCTACACATTCTTGTGCATGTTTTTTAAGGAAAAATTTGTGCGATTTTGTATATTTATAATCACAAATATAATTAAAGGATATATATATACACACACACATAGACATATATATACACATATGTGTGTGTATATGTATATATATATATATATATATATATATGTATGTATAAATATATCTCTTCAGCTTGAGTAGGTATTGGCAAAACCTCTACCAGAATTGTAGTACCAATTTATACCAACAGCAATAGGTGAAGGATTGTTTACTCTTTGTTTTTATTTTCCCAAGCCTACAATGTAAGCTCTGTGAAGATAGAGAGACCTTTTACTCTATTCACTACTATATTTTCAGTCAGTTTTTTAATTAAGTAAATCAATTGGATATTGGCATGTAAGCATTTATTTTTTTAACATGGTAGTGCAATCAATTTATTTACCTTTGTTTGAACATCGTTTTCTTTTCCACAGCTCTATTTCTTTACCTACAGGATTCCTCTGACAACAATTGTACTCCCTTCCTTGATCACTCTCAGTCAGGGATATTTCTCCCCAAGAGACATTACAACAAAGCAGATGCAATTACACCACAGTCCTAAAGAAGAGCCTTGGCTGGCCAGTTTTGCTGCTCCCAAAAGAATCAATTAATAGGCCAGAGGGGGCTTTAATTTAATACTGCAACTACTTTGGGAGGTTGTCTATCCATCTATGCATTTATATATACACTTAACCAATATTTATTGAACAATTACTGTGTGCCAGGACTGTGCTACGTGAGCAAAATCAGTTCCAGCCTCTGTCCTCATGGGGCTTATGTTTGGTGACGTATACTGATATTTTACAAATAATCAGATAAATAAATGCAATGCAAAATCACAAATGGGACAGGTCCCACAAAGCAGAGGAATTTAGATCCATGAGGAAAAATTGAAAATATTTTCTTAGTCAAGAAAGCCATAAATAATTTTCAGAGAAGTGGCAAGTGAACAGAGGTTTAGAAAGTTAAGCACATGGAGAGAAACAGGAAAAATATTTCAGGTCTGGGGAAACACAAGTACAAAATCCTGTGAAGAGCGAAGATGACCGAAACCAGCAACTGTAAGAAAACCTGGGTAATTGGCCTGGAGAAAGCCAGGGAACACAGGAACAAACAGCCTGAACAAAAAATTAAATTTTGCCTTTTTTTAAAAAAGTATATCTTTATTCATTAGCTGGGTGTGGGGGCACACACTTTGTAGTCCTAGCTCCTCAGGAGCCTGAAGCAGGAAGATCGCTTCAAGCCTAGGAGTTCAAGGTTGCAGTGAGCTATGATGGTGCCACTCTACTTCAACCTGGGTGACAGAGTGAGACCCTGTTTCAAAAAGAAAAAAAATAGTAAATCTTTATTCTATGTGCAACTAGAAGACATGGAATATTTTAAAAGTGTGTGCTGTTGGGCAGGCCAACATGATGTGGTGCATGATCAGATTTGCGTTTAGAGAAGATCACTTTGGCTGAAGGGTTGAGAGTTTGGAAGCAAGAGACAAGGTGGAAGCAGGAAGACAGACTTAAGGGCTTATGGCAGTGGTCCATGAAGGAGGGGCGCTGGGTTCTATTTGGGTAGTGGTGGTGGTGATGAAGATATGCAAAAAACACTCAAGGGAGATTTGTAGGATGATATTGGCAAGCCTGATGATGGGTTGTTAAAGTGGGAAAGAATGGAGAGGGGTCAAAGACAGTATCTGGATTTCTGGCAATGACAACTAGTTGGAGGCTTACGCCATTCACTGGGAGAAAAATGGTAGAGGAAGATCCTGAGGTCTGGTTTAATCAGGTAGCCATGGGAAACAGGAGGCTGTTCTAGGCAGAGGGAATGACATGACTAAGACAGTGAAGGGTCATGTGTCTTTAGTGATGATTAGCAAGTAACAAACTTGATCCAAGTGTAAGATTTGTACAGCCTAATGTTGGAATTTAAGGAGCGATGTTAAAGCACATCCCTCACTCCATTAAAAAGTACAAATTGGTTAGGAAATAGAGGAGTTAGAGAGAGAACCACATTTACAGTATTAGTGCAAGGGCTGGGTAAAAGTGTTTGGCTTAGAAAAAGCAACCAAAGGGGCATCCTAATAATTCACCTACAAATTGAACTTGCCCCTTGTTAAAACTGCACCCTGTCTGGTGTATGGAAGCAGAGCCTGTTTCGTTAATTTACTCTCAGCAAGAAAAGACAGGATACTTCATGCTCCTTGCAGGTATGCAAATTCCAAGGTTTCCAATTAGATAAGTCATTTTGCATCTTCAGAAAGGAGTGAGAGTATGAAGGAGAGAAGCAGAGGCTGCCATTCTCAAACTTTTTTCTTAATTAATATGCTCCCAGGAAACATGGGAGAGAAAGAGGGTATTTTCCTTACAAATAATTCTGGCAATGATGTCAGCATGTGAATATTGTAGAGCTAGAAAGGGTTCTAGTTATGGAACTAGTGTAGAATTCAAGTAGGGCCAGATTACTGAGCACCATAATGCCAGGCTATGATATTAGTGTTTTACTTAGAGGAGATTGAAGAAAAGTTACAGGGTTTTGAATGGAGAAGTGGCAAAGCGAAAGCACTGTAAACAATAACTTAGATGACCAAGAGGACTTGGCAAATACTGACCACAGAGGACCCCCAGCTTTGATGCGATTATTATGAACTGATATGGCCTGAATATTGGTGTGACACATTTAGGTTTACTTTGTTTTACTTTTTTAAGGTTTCCAAGATATATTTCACTGCCAGAGTGACCAAAATGTTCTCTAATCACTACAAAATATATGTGATTTAGTCTACTAAGGAGACTTATGCTTTAAGCAAATGTAAATAACTACCTTGTAAAGATGTATAATTTTTAAATAAACACTTTTAAAGGGCACATATAGTCCCCTATAAAGATAAGCATTCCTCTCTTTTGCTTTTTTTTTTTCCCCTTTCTTTTTGAGTGCCATGCTTTTGGCTAACATCTCTGGCCATATTAGAGTCTATCCATATGATTTTTTTCTGTATCAGCATGCTTTCAAAATTACTCAGTGTTGAAAATTTGAAGTCAAGCTTATCATTTCCTCAAAGACTTTATTTCTAAAAGTGAGATGGAGTTGTCAGAAAACAAATTACTAAATGACTAATCAATGAGTTTTAAAATATGAAATAAAATATTAACTATTGTACTATTCGAATGAAAATCAAGCTTAAATTACATAGAAAGTTAAGCCAGTTGATGAGCTGCATATATTTAGTGGTAAAAGTCTTACATGTCAGAAGCTCCAAAGCCAATAGAATATTCTTGATTATTTTTTGTAAAAACTCTGTACTTTTCCTGTAATGAATGATTTATTTTTTACTGCTGGCAATTTAGCAATTATTAACTTCTCCGTAATTAATGAACAGAAATGGAATCACATGTGAGAGTCTTAATTTTTATTATATGAAGCTTCTCATGTTTTCAAAAACAATTGTCTAATTTTTTCTCCAAGGATTAATAATTAATAGGTAATTTTCGACATTGCTGTGTTTCTATCTCTTGAGATTATTAGATGTGAATAACTTTTTATAAAATAATTCTCTGGGGTGGAATTTCTCATTCTTTGTAGCTGAATCAACCTGTCCCAAGAGAGTTGTGAATTTGGGAACTACAAGAACTGAGTCCAGACTTGTTCAGCTTGGAAGTGTTTGCGTGTTTACCATTACAGGTGACTTCACCACCTCTTGACCTTCCGTTGAGCCAGTCTGAGCCTGGTGATTTCAACCTGAAAGAGCCTTACCATTTTAGGGTTAGCATTAAAAACGAGGGAAAGAAATATTTTTCTTATATTCTCCACATGTAATACAGTAAATAGTAACCAAATCAAAGCAAAATGTGAGTGATGAGTCACATTCAGAGGACCTTCTCTATCTTCTCTGGATGCCCTGATATTCTGGATTTCTTTTGAATTCAATAGTATGATGATGTTAATTCTGAGCGCTTGCATTCTACAGTGTAAGTTCCAGCCAGTGACTAGAGTTACAGTTTACTGAAATGATCACTGGTGGCAAAGCCTTCTACTGTTCACTTTTTAAAAGGTAGGCTGGATCAGTGATTAGTGCTATTCCTGCCAAAAATGTGCACAATTAGGAGATAAGTAAAGGAGTCAGCTGTAAGCACAACTACCAAATAGTGAGGTCACAGCTGGGCTTTTGTTGATCCCACTTTCCCTCTGTAGATGTTTTAAAGGCATCATACTGTGTTTCAGTGTAACATATAGAGCCTATAACTTGAAGAACATCTTTTTTGCCTGTTAGTTGTTTCCTAGGAGTTACATTTTATTGTTGGAATAGGCTACAGCAATTTGAAGAGCATTATTACTTAGCCAATTTAATCTGCATTTGGCTAGAACACACTTCAAGTTCTGTGGATAGAGTCCAATTGTTAGGCAAATTTAGATTGCTGCCTTATTATAGTTGAGGCAAAGTTGTACAAAAAAGGAGATAGCAGCTGTTTAGATGAAATAAGAATTTAACTGGATTTGAACCATGTTGAAGGCCAGACAAGTTTAGGCAAAAGCACAGTTTTGAACACTATTTCTACGATATTAAAACTTGTGAATGCATTGATATACATCCATTTATTCCTGGAGTATCTAAAGCCCTAACAAAGCCCTGTTAATGCCCATATTACAGTTCCAAATAGAATTGGGCTGACAATAATGTAAAACAAATAAACAAGATTTCTTAACTAAGAAATAAAATATAGTGGAAGTAATCTGCAATGAATTATTAACTATAACAATAACAACAGAAGCAAAGATAATTATTATAAAGACAATACTATGTATCCCATTTAATAGAATATTTCTATTTCTGTATTTCTTTAATTTGAGATTTTTAAAAGACATCTACACCTGAAAAGAAAGAGCAAGAATAGTTTCCAGAGTCTCTATTCAAAGCTTCTTTGAAGAGCTCAACAATTGCTTGTACGTTACTTTTTCTTTATATAGCAAAGATGGAAGCAAAAAACAAATTACAAAAAGTAAAATATTCAAAATGTCTCCACTGAAAAGAATTGGAAAACTTTTCAAAAATAATTTCAGTTTTGCCTGAGATCACACCTCCCCTGATTATATCAATATTGTGCGTGTGTGTGTGTGTGTGACTTTGAGTTCTTGTAGCCTTAGGAAACCATTGAAATTGCATTTAGGAAAATGGGAAATTTTAGTGGAGATTTTAATTCAATTTAACAAATATTTGCAGAATCTGCATAATGTGCAAAGCCATATATTCCAGGATTATCTTTTCATCATAATGTATTAAACTTTCTAAATAGATTTCTTAGAGATTAAAATTTGATTTAGAAATACTTGGTTTAGGCCGGGCGCGGTGGCTCACGCTTGTAATCCCAGCACTTTGGGAGGCCGAGGCGGGTGGATCACGAGGTCAGGAGATCGAGACCACGGTGAAACCCCGTCTCTACTAAAAATACAAAAAAAATAGCCGGGCGTGGTGGCGGGCGCCTGTAGTCCCAGCTACTTGGAGAGGCTGTGGCAGGAGAATGGCGTGAACCCGGGAGGCGGAGCTTGCAGTGAGCCGAGACTGTGCCACTGCACTCCAGCCTGGGTGACAGAGCGAGACTCCGTCTCAAAAAAAAAAAAGAAATACTTGGTTTAATACCATAGGTAAAGATATCTGAAATTCTGTAAAATTCAATAAATAAGCATTTTCATCATCCTCCACTATGTTCATAAAATTTATAACAAGAGATGCCCAGAATAATATTTGTAGAAAATAGGCTGAAATGTATTATATAGAAAATTATGGCATTATGCTAAGCAGGTACATTCAGGATGAAAGAATTAGAAATTTCTTTTAAACATTATGATGCAATTGATCCCTTATCTCAACTTTTTAGATACATGGAATAGTATATATATAAACAAAGAAACTTTTTCTTTAGTGATGGTGGAAGCTGCATTTTCTTCTTTGCTAGTTGGCATTCCTGTGAAAGCAGATTTTGTTGGGACGTTTATGCCCCACAGAGATTCTGTTAAACTTGGTTCTAGACCATCCCGTTTCACAGCATCGACTACTCTAGGCCCCTTCCCACAATTTGTTAATTCTTAAGATTATTTTCTCTAGAAAATTACTATTTTTATCAAGGTAATAAATATGCAGTTTACTTTTGTAAAGTCGAATCCTAGTCCTCTGAGGCCAGCACTTTCCGTTTTTAATTCGTTCATAACTCTAAACCAGATACTACAGTCTCTGACTTATAGGCTCTAGAAATTGCCCTTTGACAATGGACATGTACTTGGGAACCACCTTCCTGTCAATTGCTCTTCCTCACCTCTCCAGCAGTTCAGAACTTGTAGCATAATCTTTACCTAAGCCTGTAGTCAGCAAATACTGTGATTAATTAGCTATTATTCATTACAGACCCAGATTACATGCTATGATTGTATTGCCTTTTAAAAATACAACTTTCTTCCTTGAGTTCAATAATTATTTCACTCTATATCAGTTTAATTTTCTTTGTACCTATTTGCTCAGTTTTGTTCAAATACTACTACTTATCTTACATTTGCCCCAAAATAGTTTTCCCATTTGTTTATAACATTTTAAACTATCTTTCAGTTAAGTGTTTTCTCCCCTTGGAGATGTCTCTCCTACAGCCTGGCTTCTTCCTCCTCTGATTTGGTTACTCTCTGGACAGTGTGAAGCTGTTACTTTGTTCTGCTCCATTTTTGATTGCTGCTTCCACAGATAGTGTGCATGTAAGATGCATTTTTTAACATCTTGAATATCTGAAAATGAATATATTTTACCTCATACGTGAATTGTAATGGTGATTTCATTCAAAAGGTTTTTTTGTTGTTTTTTATTGAGTTCCTACTGTGTACCATGCACTATTCTAGGAACTGAAGATAACGAGATTAAGTAGGACAAAATGAATGCAAACTAGGTTCTTATCTAAAAAGAGCTTTTATTTTGGGGTTAGAGGTATATAGATAAATAACAACAACAACATGTTATTCATGTATCATATATATGTAGATGTATGTCAACATATCTATCTGCACACATACACATACATGTATATAAAGAAAAAGTATGGTAAGGAAGTTAGTGATGTTGGAGTGTTATTTTCTATAGAAAAATCTCAGAGGGTCTAGAAAATTTGAGCAGAGATCAAAAATAAATGAAAGATTGAACCATGTTTGTATCTCAGGGGAGAGCATT
Organism: Pan paniscus; assembly: GCF_029289425.2. Classification (NCBI taxonomy): domain Eukaryota; kingdom Metazoa; phylum Chordata; class Mammalia; order Primates; family Hominidae; genus Pan; species Pan paniscus. Next base: position 118,064,695 of record NC_073252.2, read on the forward strand.
CCAGACAGAGTGAAAAACCTTACTTCTGCTCCTCTCAGATAAGACCTCCCATAAATCTCGGGCCTTTAACTTTTGCCTCAGACTCCGTTTTCGGGGAATCCAGATTAATGATAATTAGACATACATTTTTAGGCTGGAAATAATCTTTCCTCAGAACTTTAAAATGATTGCTTCGCTGGGTGCGGTTGCTCACACCTGTAATCCTAGCACTTTGGGTGGCTGAGGCGGGCAGATCGCGAGGTCAGGAGATCGAGACCATCCTGGCTAACACGATGAAACCCAGTCTCCACTAAAAATACAAAAAATTAGCCAGGCATGATGGCGGGTGCCTGTAGTCCCAGCTACTCAGGAGGCTGAGGCAGGAGAATGGTGTGAACCCAGGAGGCGGAGCTTTCAGTGAGTCGATATCTCGCCACTGCACTCCAGCCTGGGCGACACAGTGAGACCCCATCTCAAAAAAAAAAAAAGAAAAGAAAAGAAAAATGATTGCTTCACTGTTTCCTATCATCCACTGAGATGTGTAAGATTTAGAGAAGAAGGAAAAGCAAATACAAGATGTTTCTTATTGAGCACATCTAAAAGAAAACGGGCTCAAGAGGAGAGCTGCCCAAGCAAATAGAGTAGCTCAGTCACAGGCAACATCACTGCAGAGATGGAAATGGAACTGCTGAATTTTAATATTATTCATTGGAGGAGGAGGTCTCCTTCCTCTCTTCCATCTCTCAAATTTCAGCCAACAGATGTCAATTCTGGTTATTTAAGACTGAAATAGGCCAGGCGCGGTGGTTCACGCCTGTAATCCCAGCACTTTGGGAGGCTGAAGTGGGCGGATCACGAGGTCAGGAGATCGAGACCATTCTGGCTAACACAGTGAAACCCCATCTCCACTAAAAATACAAAAAAATTAGCCAGGCGTGGTGGTGGGCGCCTGTAGTCCCAGCTACTCGGGAGGCTGAGGCAGGAGAATGGCGTGAACCTGGGAGGCGGAGCTTGTAATGAGCCCAGATCGTGCTGCTGCACCACTCCAGCCTGGGCGACAGAGCAAGACTCTGTCTTAAAAAAAAAAAAAAAAAAAAAAAAGACTGAAATGAAAATACTTTCTTAAATTCCGTTGTGCGAATGTTATTCTTTGTATGTACTGAAAAACTCATCACCAATATAAAAATGATGAACATATTTAGCACTCACAAAAATTTCCCCTCGCCATTTTGTAAACCCAACCTTCCTGTACTTTCCTACCTTACCACTCTCCCTGGCAATCACTAATCTGCCTGCTATCACTGTAGATTAGTTTGCACTGTTTAGACATTTATATAAATGAAGGGTAGTATGAACCCTTTTTTGGGGGCTGTGGCATCTTTTATGTAGCATAATTATTTTGAGATTCTACTATATTTCAGGCACCAATTGGACATTATTTTTATTACTGAGTAGTACTGTATTGTAAAGTAGGCCACAACTTGTTTATCCATTTGCCTGTTGATGGTTTTTGGGTTTGCTCCCAGTTGAGGACTTACACAAATAAACACTTCTGATGAACATTTATGTACAGATGTTTTTATTACTTTGAGTAAATATTAGGAGTGGAATGGTTAATAGGTGTCAGTCTAGTTTGATAGACTGTCAAAATGTTTGCCAAAATTGTTGTACCATTTTATATTCCCATCAACAGTATATGAGAATTCCACATTCTTGCCAACACTTTGTATGAGCTGTCTTTTTAAATTTTAGACAATTTAATATGTATACCATAGTATCTTATTGTGGTTCCATAATGCCCTATACTGTTTAACATCTTTTTATGTGCTTACATGCTATCTGTACACCTTTGGTAAAGTAGATGTTCAATTTATTTTGCCTCTTTTGTTGTTTTTCTTACTTTCTCATTATTACATTTTAATAGTATTTTTAATATATTCAGGGTACAATTCTATTATATATGAGATTTGCACATATTTTCTCCTTGTCTGTGTTTTCTCATTAATTCTCTTAATACTGTATTTCAAATAGCAGATGATCTTAATTTTGATGTAGTCCAATTTATGAATTATTTTTGTGTGTTGTGCCTTTGGTGTTCTAGCTAAAAAGTCTTTGATTGAAGATTACAAAGTTTTTCCTACATTTTCTTCTAGAAGTTGATGGTTTTTGTGCTTTATTTTATATTTAAGTCAATGATCCTATAAGTCAGTGGTCCCCAATCGTTTTGCCACCAGGGACGGGTTTTATGGAAGATAATTTTTCCACGGGGGTAGGCCATGGCATGGAGCAGGTAGATGAAACTGTTCCACCTCAGATTATCAGGCATTAGTTAGATTCTCATAAGGAGTGTGCAACCTAAATCCCTCACATGTGCAGCAGGCAGTTCAAAATAGGGTTTGTCCTCTTGTGAGAATCTAATGCCATGCCGATCTGACAAGAGGAGCTCAGGCTTTAATGCTTGCTTGCCCACTGCTCACCTCCTGCTGTGCGGCCCTGTTCCTAACAGGCCAAAGACCCATACTGGTCCACAGCTCCAGGTTTGGGGACCCCTGCTATAAGTGACAGAACTTTAACTCAAGTAAGTGCCATGCATACCTGGTTCCAGGAGCTTAAATAATGCAATCAAGACATTTCTCCCTCTTTCTGTTGACACTTTTTCTTGTGTTTTAGTTTTATTTCCTTCTTCTTAAGATGACTTTCTTTCTATGCAGCAGGAGACTGTGCTACAAATAACATACTTCACATTGTCCTTACATGCCACAGTGGCAAAAAAAGGAAGTGTCCGCTTGATGATTCCAGAAGAAAAGCACTAGGTCAGTTGCTACGGTCCAAAGATAGGATGTTTTGCTGGAGCTGCGTATCATGCCCACCTCTAGGCCTGGGGCTAGGAGGTCAGTCAGGCCCAGTTGGTGCCCATGGAAATGGCTCTATAAGAAAACAGGGGCTCAAGAGGAGAGCTGCTGAACAACCCATCAAAAAATGGCCACTGCATACATACCCGCCATTCCCTGCAATTTTTTTTTCTTTTATTATTATACTTTAAGTTTTAGGGTACATGTGCACATTGTGCAGGTTAGTTACATATGTATACATGTGCCACGCTGGTGCGCTGCACTCACTAACTCGTCATCTAGCATTAGGTATATCTCCCAATGCTATCCCTCCCCCCTCCCCCCACCCCACAACACATATACACCATGGAATACTATGCAGCCATAAAAAATGATGAGTTCATGTCCTTTGTAGGGACATGGATGAAATTGGAAATCATCATTCTCAGTAAACTATCCCTGCAATTTTTATAAGCAATTGTTTGGGTGAGAAGTGAGTATAAATTCAGCTGTTATTTACCTTCCTTTTTAATGTTGGTCCAACGAGTCATGCATTTGACATTTTCTGGATTACTTCCATTATAGTTATTTCTGTGTATTAGGTACCAATTTGGAGTATCATCTGGAGAAATAAACTATTATTGCAATCAATACTTAAATTAAGTATTCTTAGGAAAGAGAAATATACAGGGAAAGAAAAGACTCGGATAGAAATGCAAGAATAGAGAAAATGGGGCATGGGTATACTAAGGGAAATGGTCCAACAGAAAGAATACCTGTGAGAAGTACTGAACTACATAGTTTGTATTACACATACCTCCAGGAAATTACAACTACTGGTATAAGAACAAATCATTAAAATCATATTTTCTAATACTGGGTATTTTCTGCTTTCTTAAATCAGAAATGGGGTTGGTAGGGAGGTGGGATGTTGTACATATAGGCCACAACTTGCTTATCTATTTATCTGTTGATGGGTTTTAGGGTATTAACAAAAAGTATTAATACAGGATAATGGGCACTTTAGGTGATCATAATTGATTTCTCCATTTGGTCTGAGGAAAATTTTGCCTACTTTTTTTTTTTTTTTGTCAAAGACTTCACTTTTCTTGTCCCGTTCAATTCTATGGTTTAATAAATGGGTAAATACCTATTTATAGATTCTAAATAGTTTTCTAAAATTCATTTGAAAACATTCTGAAAGCTAATTTTTCCAAGGAAGCGTTGTTTATGCTTTAGAGCTGCCCTGTCAAATATGGTAGCCACTAGCAACATGTGACTCCTGAGCATTTGAAATGGGGCTAGACCCAACGGAGATGTGCTGTCAGCGTAAAATCCACACCAGATTTTGAAGACTTAGTATGAAATAAAATTCAAAATAGCTCATTAATAACTTTTAAATTGGTTACACATTGAGATAATATTTTGCACATACTTTACATATAAATATATTTAAATATAGAAATAATTTATCTTCATATAAAATATTTATTGATTACAAATAAAAAAATGTTGACTTTTTGGTGGAGAAATCTAGCACAAACTTGATTGTGTGGCTCCTGCTGTGAAGTCATCAGAAGAGCACAGCATTGTTTCTGTGATGTATGTATGACCTAACTCTGCATGTGAGGAAATATCAGATAGAAATAGGTGAAGCCCATTCATCAGAAACAGATTATACCGTTTAAAACTCTCAATGTCATGAAAAACAGGAAAAAATAGAGGAACTGTTTCAGATTGAAGGAAACTAAAGAGACATGACTACTAATGCAATGGGAGATCCAGGATTAGATCCAGGACTAGAAAGTAAAAAAGATGTATTTGGAGGACAACTGAGAAAGTTGAATGTGATCACAGCATCTGTAGACTGACATTAGTGTTGCGTCAATGTTGATATCCGGATATGAATGATTAAATTCTAGTTAGGTAGAGCCTGGTTTTAGTATCCCTGTTTTTTTCTGTAACTTACTCTAAAATGGTTTGGAAAAATAACATGTCTAATAATTCATATTTAGTACATAATTTTTAATATAGGAGAGAGAGTGCAAATTTGGTGAGAGACTTACAATTAGGGAACTTGAGTGAAGTAAATATGAAAGTTCATTATACTTTACTTGGAACTTTTCTGTAAATTTGAAATTCAAAATAAGTTATGAAAACTTATTGGTCAACCTAAAATGGAACTGAAATAATAGCAATAAGGTAATTAGTAAGAAGACTGAGGAAAAAGATATTTAGAGCTTCATGAGGTAACGCTGTGGAGAGGAAGGGTGAAGTCTTCTGGGACTGGGTTATGGAACTAGATTCTGAATAGTGGATAGGATTTTGATGACAAGCAGAGCATGGAGAGAAGCAGGGAGGGCATTCTAGTTCAGAGAAACGATAAGAACAAAGGATTTGGGATAGAAATAAAGATGGTGTGCTTGGCAAATAATAAATAGACCTGTTTGGCTGGAGTGGAGGACTCTTGTTGAGAAATAGTGGGAGACGGGTGGCAGATGTGGAAAGAGTCCAGGGTATAGAAGGTGCATCAATATAAAGCAGAACAAATTAGGGTTTGATCTCAGTTTCAAAAGAACTTAGAGACCAAAAGTTCAAGCAAAGCAAAATAGAAAATAACTACTTTGTTTTTTACTTTGTTTATAGAGGTTTTTTTTGTTGTTTGTTTTAAAGCAACTTTACTCAAGAAAATGTGTCCATTCAAACTTTATATCATTGGCTTAACGTTACTCTAAGACAAACTCATTGTTTTGGGAAAACCTCATTTATTTATTAAATAAATATGCATTATTTACTTATTATAGTTTCTTGAACACTTGCAAACCCAAATCCGTCTAAGATCTCTGCACTTGATCTTCCCTCTACAAATCCTTCTTTCCCTAGATAATCATATTTTATTTGTTTTGATTTTGATTTTAAAGGAGTAGCTTTGGTTTTAATTTTAGAACCTTTATTAAGAATGCTTAACTTTTTTTTTTAACGACAACTAGTGTTTTCTCAAAGCTAGTTAGGGATGATCCTTGGAAAATGGCAACGGCCTTCCCAAATATTTTAATACAAAGGTGTTTATTCTCTATAATTTCCCTCACCTGCCACCATCTCTAGGGAAGCCACATGGTGATGGGTGAGGTCAGATAGGGTAGGTCTTGGCTAATAATCAAGCAATAGGAGAGCTTTTTATTCTTGGGCAGTTCATTCACAAAAATTGTATTTAACAATATAATTTTCAGTTTCTATTGGCTTATGATTTTACATATAGTTATTTAAAGAATATGGGGTCTAAGAAATGTTATGAAATAATGTCTCAAACTTGCTTTTTTATTCTTTTTACAAATAGCTAAAATTTATTTTGATAGTACTTGTTGAGCAACTATTTATTTTCTCTTTGATTTCTGAGGCCATTATCATTCTCTACTACATTATTATGTACACTGCTTTCCTTCTGGATTATTGTTCTTTTCCATTGATCTATCTCACAAATATTATATCACCATACTATGTGCTGATAAAAATTTATAATGTATTTTTATTTCTGACCCCCTAAGTTCCTTTCATTATTCTTTATTTCCGCATAGATATTCTCACATGTTTGCTTATACAAAAGAACTTTAGAATCAATTTCTTGAGTTTCAGAAAAAAAGTAGATTTTTATGGGAATTATATTTGCTATAAATCAATTTGGAAATAACAATAGAAAATCTGTATTTTTATGTAGTCTTTCCACTTAGGATTAAGTACCTTCCAAAGAAATGTGCCTGCCTGGAATTTGTAAGGTAGACGTGAGATGGAGGCTCTTCTGTCTGTGATGGTAACAGTTGATGGACAGGCTCTCACAGATGCCAGTTTTTCAGAGGCCAGACCAGGCTGCATGTGCTACTCTCTGGTGGAATGGGTAGCTGTGGTAACAGTGCCAGTTTCCAGATATTTCCTAACCTCAGACTGTTTCAAAAGTAATGAAGAGCTAAACAGTTTTCTATTTGGATAGCACTTGCATGGCATGGGCTTGCTGCCTGGTGGCAGTCCCATGACATTCACTCTTTCATTAATTCCAGTAAAATTTTAAGTACCCAATTCATTTTTCTTTTTGGGGGGGTGAAATACCTAGGGTGATTTCTAGTTCTTGCACTGGAACTTAGTCCTATAAAATAGACTCACAAGGATTGGAGCCTGGAGTTATTATCTTGCCAGGTTGGGCTTAAAGGTAATAATGATCTCATTGCCAGTAGAAAATGAAACATGGTCAATTAAGAACTGTCTCTTAATGATTACCTGAGGCTACCTGGAAGAAATGGGATGTTTAAGGCAAGTGACTGGCAGATAATGTAGCTGCTGTCATAAACCACTATGATGGGACTAAGGAACACCTACCTGCACTGTGGGTAAGTTGGCCACTTCCAAAAGTAATGAGGGACTAAAGAAAGATAATAAAGTGCTCCGGAATTTAAGTTTTGATCTCATAGTATGATCTGAGGGCCTGAGACCTTCTACAACCACTCTACGAATCTCTTATCTTGCATACCCAGAGTTGATATAATTAAAAACGTGACAGAGTCAAATCTTGCAACTTACTTTACTCCCACACAGGTTGAATTCACAGATTCACCAGATCTCTTATGTGAAACTTGGGGCATTAATTAGGATAAAGTGTGACTTTAAGAATGAGGTAGGGATAATTGGTAGATTTGGATGAATCTTTGTTGTAGAAATGATCAAGTTCCAATGAACTTCTTTGCCATCAGTAGTCCTTTCTCACAAACGAAGCTAGTACCGTTTTACTTGAAGATCCTGCAAGGTCTTTACCTGAGATAGTCACATACAAAGTGATGTTAATTCTCTTCATGTGCACCTCTCATTGTCATCAGACCCATATTAGAGTCAGAATCCAACATGTCCCAGAAGAACAATTACAAAGTTGGAGACATAAGATATAGCTTCACACCAAAAGGAATTTTAATATCTTGCTAATTTACCTTGATAGAAATTTGAGAAATGGATATGTGAATGAGTTCTAAGAGAACTGATGAAGAAGGCAGAAACTTACGAGTGTGGGACTAATGTATGTATATGGGTATACTTACAAAAGGTGTGGATTCAGTTTGTGAGTTTGAGCATCTGAGACTGGCATTGAAAATCTAATTGATTGCATAACAGAAATATTTATGGTGGCCTTCATTAAATTAAAATGGGGTGCTGGGCTTGTCTGGCATAATAGAAAGTGTGGTAGCCACTGTTTGTTGACAAATATTTCATCTTCTCCTGGGAGCACTGCAGAATTCCAGGCTCCCTTTTTAGTTAGTGGAGGATATGTGACTACTTCAGTTCAATGAGCTGTAATAGTACCTGACACACATTATTAAATGCCAGGGCATTTAATCGTTAACACTGCACTCACAGAGCATTGCTTCCCTCTGATACAGTAACAGGCAATATCTAGGATGGTGGCTGTTTCAACAGCTTGGTTTATTGAAAGACTCCAGTAGTGGAAACCCCTTCCTGACCTGCAGTGGACAAGTGGTGTGAGTGAAACAGAAACTTACGATGTTTTAAACTACTGAGATTAAGGAATGGTTATTGTATAATAATCTATTGTGACTTACACCTAGAGGAAGTAGAACATTCAGAGTTTATTATATGTTATCCATAAATCCACCCACATCACTCTACACCCCAGGAAGTTTCCAAAAATACTTCATCACCAAAGCATTAAGAAATAAATATATTGGTGAGAGAGGCATGAATTCCCTTGGGAAGGTCTATTGTGGCTGCCCTCTGAAAGCTGGAGATGACAGTGGAAGACCTCATGATTGAAATGGGCTGCCTAATTTCAATGGGATGATGGAATTCCAGGGATATGGAATTATATTTCAGGACTTAAGCACCAGGTGCAACATGCATATAGATGCCATAATGAGCAGTAGGGCCAAAGCATTCATTGGAATGATTTGACCCTTGAGAATCGCAGTCTCCCTAGGACTCACATACATCTACGTGAGCGGCCTACTGAATCTTATCTGATATATATTTCCAAAAATGAAACTCTAAATGTGGGAAATAGAAACCCGAGTAAGTCGCAATAATGAAGAATCTAGTTCCTCATCCAATTCCCTGACCCGAGTTTGTTCCCGAATTCAAAGTCCCTAAAAATATTAGAGATGATGGGTTGTATAAAGAAAAGGCACTGCAATAGTCAAGTCCTGATGCATGACTACTAATGTCACAAATCTTTATGAAAAAGTAATCTATTATTTGTCATCTTGCTATTAGCGAGTGTGCATACTGTCCACACAAGTCTGTCTTCTGCTTTCTGAGGTTGCTGCAGGTCATTTAGGCTTTTCTGGTTCAGTTGTTTTTAGTGCTCCTCAGATATCTTCACTGTTGGAAATTGTAATTTAGTAGTTATTGATGTATTTCCTGGACTCATCTACATAGGATGAGTGCTAAGAGATTTAGTTTAAAAAAGACCGATTTTTAGGTACATCAGGAACATTCTTCCTCTTTCTTAAACTTCTCATGTCTATGTGATTTGCATAAGGTAATGATTCTAACATTTTTTAAAAAATTAGAAAGTCTACTGGATGTCTCTTAAAGTTGATTTATTTAGGGAGTACGAGGTAATCTAGGTCAATAAGAACCAAACTAGATCTACTAAGATTGGTTAGGACCATCAGAGAATTTCTTAAATAAATTCACCCTTAATCCTGAGATAACTGTGAACCCCAAGTTTCATCCTAAGAAAAATAATATTATAGTAGAGTTGGCTTTGTGTTTTGAAGGACAAAGGAGCACAATGAGATTTCCTGTGACCTGTTGAAATCCATAGAATTTTACATACAAAGTTCATCTTTTAATGACATTTCATTCTACTCATAATAAATTATACCTGTAACTAACATCTATAATCAATCTCTTTTCTCTCCCTTTAAAAAATACTCTGTATTTCTGTTATAAAAATAATGATCATAGTTTCTGAGCTGTAGCCTAAAATGGAACAAAATATTTGAAATCTGAGGTGTTTTAAATTTTATAATCCACTTACAACTTTGGTAATTTTATAATCCACTTACGACTATGAAGAATCATAGTTCCTCATCCAATTCCCTGACCTGAGTTTGTTCCCAGACTCAAAGTCCCTAAAATATTAGTCTTGCACTACATAAGCATGTAAAATTTACAGGAATATTCATACCTAAAATATTTTCAACTTATCGTATTTCTCTTGAAAACATTGTTGACATTTTTTAATTTTAATAAAAAGAAGGCAGTCAAAAATCATTTTGTATCTTGATTTCAGTCAATGACACCCAGCCACACAAATATAGATTTAATGTTGATTAAAACTAGGTTTTTGAGTGGAAATAATGCATGAGAAAATTAAAAAATAAATATTGGCTCAGAATATTTTCACTGTTATGAAATTTCTTCCACTTTGGCCTAGTTTGTTGTGTAAAAAGATATGTGTTCATAATAATAACCATGATGTAATACCAAAGACTCAATTCACATTCTATAATAATGTTAACTTAAGCATTCAAAATATTCAAAAGAAGAATTTTACATTCCATTTATATGGAGCCATTTTTATTGATAATTATATCTTTCTCTAGAAAATAAACAATTAAAACAGTTCAAGTATTTTTTAAAATTTTGCCAATCTTTACAGAGAAGATTGGTTTTGGAAAATAAATCTTGTATTTGTCAGCAATATATGTCAGAATTGTTAAAAGCTCAGCAATTATAGTCAATGTATTTCCTATTAATTTAGACAACTCCTACTTTTGAATGATCATCTTAGATGACTTGGTCCTTTAGTTATTTTATATGAATGAAGACTGTGTGTACTTATCTGCACTTAGTGATTGGAAATCAGGAATGTACATAAACGCATTATTTAGGATAGGGAAAGAATTTTTAATCTGCTTTAGACTGAATTATGGCAGGTAAGATTAGTAAAATACTCTCTAGATCTGGAGTACTGGGTGTGTTCCTGTCCACTGGTCACAGTAGGATTGAATACGTGAAGGTCAGTGGTTAACAACAAAGATCAACAGAGAACATGTGAAAGATTGGAGGATAGCATATGAGAAACTGGATGATAAAACAGGGCTTGAACAGACTCAGCAAGCATTACAAATTTTAGCAACTAAGGCACACTGATACCTCCATTTTCAATAAACAGGCTTGGTGACTATAAAGATATGTATTCTATTATTTATTTGTTTATTATGTTGTTTATGTATGTAATTTACATTTGTAACAAGATCATTGAATCTGCATATTTGTGCACAAGTTCACATTTAAAACTATCAGAGCACATAATAATAATAAAAAATCTGTCATACAAGTGAAGCATTCCAACCACAAGGAAGACTAAGATAGGAAGATGAACCACTCTTTATATTCTGCTTCAAATATCTCAAAAAGGTCCCAGAGATTGCAGGGAGCATCTCCCTTTTTTAATAAAATGAAAGCACAAAAGTTTGAGATGGTCTGGGACAAAGGTAACAGTCAGTGGGAGAGTCTTCTAGACTTGTTTTCCACATTCAGAATAAATCCTACAAAAAAAAAGTAGAAAGAGCTTAGGTTTCCTTAAGCTTTCCCATGCAAACTCAAACCCAGTATGACATGAAAGCCAAGCAATCTCCTGTTGACTTATTGACGGGAAGCATTTCAGGACCAGTTACCCTGTTTTCAGACTGAGTCATCTGTTCTGTAGTAATCCGTGGTATTAGCTCCACATGTGTACACAGGATGCTGCCACTGCGTCACTGTGAGGACACAGATGGCAGCACCAGTCATATACTTCCTGGGGGCTCTTCAAAATGTCAAAGACAATTTCGATTGCCAATTTTGGTTTCTCTCTCTCTCTTTTTTTTTTTTTTTTTGATGGAGTCTTGCTCTGTCGCCCAGGCTGGAGTGCAGTGGTGTGATCTTGGCTCACTGCTACCTCTGCCCCCTGGGTTCAAGTGATTCTCCTGCCTCAGCCTCCCACGTAGCTGGGATTACAGGCATGCACCACCACGCCCAGCTAATTTTTGTATTTTTAGTAGAGACGGGGTTTCACCGAGTTGGTCAGGCTGGTCTCGAAATCCTGACCTCATGATCCGCCCACCTCTGCCTCCCAAAGTGCTGGGATTACAGGCGTGAGCCACCACACCTGGCCCATGGTTGTTTTTAGTAGTTGCTAATAGGTTTCTGATAGACTGAATCAAATTAATGTCTTAATTCAGGAGACTATTAAGATAGACTATCTCTTGCATCTATTCATTCTTCCCCAAAGTCAAATGAATACATTAAAAATGTTAGCAATAATAATATTTATTCTGCTCAGTTTTAAAGCTTCCGACCTTACATATCAGGAATGATTCTTCATTGTTAGAATCTAAACTTTTAATTGCCCTGGAGCTGTTCATATTTTCTATGGGTGGTCAATACAGTTTGGCAATACAGTTCTGCTGAGATTATGGAAACAGCTGCTTCATCGTCTTCTTCTTTATTCTCAGGTGTGCTGCTCTCTTATGGGCCCTAGATGGGTATGTTATTCAAAAGAGCTCTTGTTGTACTCTGAGATAACCCAAATTTATAAAGAAAAAGCGAAAATCATAGTAGTTTTGAGCACAAGTTCAAGTACATTTATAAACTGACACATTGTTATTGTTAGTGTGTGTAAGGCAATTTACAAAGGACTTGAGTCAGCTCTACCTTGTCACTTATTATCTATGCAATGCAAACCACTTCTCTGTCCACTAGCTTCATCTTTAAAATGGGAGTAATTATATACTAACCTCTTAAATTTAAATGAAATAACACATGTAAAATGCCTATCATTGATTCTGGCAGATAACAAACACAAAATAGATATTAAATATTATCACTAGTAAGTATAAAAGTATGAAATTAAAGGTTATATTTGTTAATAAATATCCAATATTAATTAGTGTTAATTAATATCCAGTGGTATAGGAAGATTCCGTGGCAAGTTGTATTATTGTTCTCTGATATTTGATGATCCTCCCCAGGGGAAGATTATATTTCCATGACCCACTGACATCAGACTTGGCCACACGTTTCTCTTTGGCCAATGAAAATGGGCTGAAGTAATGTGTGTTACTTCTGAGCATAAAGTTTAAGAGCCAATATGTGGTTCACGATTTATTCTTTTCCCTGTGCTATGATCATCAGAAAAATGTAGACAGAGGCTGCTTTATCAGCCTGGATTTTGGAATGAAGACCACAAGGACAGAAAATGCAGTCCATCTGTGTAACAAGTTCCATGAGCAAGAAATAAACCCTTTTTGTAGCAACCGAGATTTTGAGATCATTTGTTATTTCACCATAACCTGCATTTTAAAACATTTTTGTAGTGTAAGTTAATATCAACATTTCCCCCAACCCTAACCCCGCCAAAAGGAATTATTTTACTTAGGGCCCAATGACTAAGCCATTCCCAAAACAAACATAGAGAAGGCTGCTCAGTTTGGTATCTGTCTTTTCCAGTGGAAGGAATAGTTCATTCCAGAGAACGAATTTTAGGTTTGGCACTAGAAGGAAAGCATTTTGTGGGCTCCTGGAGCTTTGCTTTCAAGAGAATTGCAATTGTGGGTACTGATCCTTCACAACTCCGCATAGCAGGCAATTACTACTAGTGTTTCTCAAATGGTCCCTTTCCAAAAACAACTTATGAATATAAAAATCAAAAGCTAAAGTTTCATTGTTCTTTAGTTGGAATAAATCCCAGACAACTGTATTGAATTTATTCATAATACATGAAAAGACTTAAGAAAATCTCAGTGGGAGTAGGAAGAGAAGGTAGGAAATTGGCATGATAATGAAAATGAAACTTTACACAACCATAAGGCAAAGAAGAGGCAAGGTCAAGGCTTTTTTAATTAGAAATTTTATACCTTTGAAAATTAGACTTATTTACTTATAGTGTTACATGTGTTTGACCATTAAATGTCTATTTGAGCTCCAAAATGTTAATTTCAAGGATGTTAGCTACCAGGTTTTCTATGATAAGGCCTTAAACATTTTTTTTAGTTGGGGTATTGAGTAGTAGTAGAGCCTCAGGTGAAGTTCTCCTGGTGCAGGTTATGGATAATAGTAGGCATGATCTTGGAGATTTGCATGAAAAGAGATCATACTTTAAATGTACCCAGAAAATTTGCTCTTTAATGTTTTATTTTGGACAGGTCACAATGATTTATAGTAATGAAAAACAGCCATTTCCTAATTTATCATTTTTGATCAAACTTGTTATTAATATTAAACTAAAGAGTAAGTAAAGGGTACCAGTATTTAAAAAGCTTGAAAATCAGCTCTTTAAATTCTTCAAGGACTTTTTGTCAGATAGCTAATGAACAATCAATTGTATTTTGTTTGTTAAAAAGTATTGAGCATCCAGTATATGTGGGGCACTGTCTAGATAATAGGGATGTATCCATAAACAATATAGACTGAAACCCCTATCTTGGTGGAACATACAGTTTTGAGAATAAGTTAATGAATGCACCTTATAAGTAGACCTTTCATTGTTCCTTATAATATTCATGCTTGAACTGAGGTACAGCAAAATGCAATGACTGCCTTAAGCATGATAGGCTTAAGTGTATCCACTGCAACTCATATACACAGAAGTTCAATTATTCTTAATAAGTGAATTCAGCCTTCTGCAGATGATGGAGGGAGGATCTAATCTTGCCATTTCAAGGCATCTCAGTCACTTGTGACTAATAAAGTTAGTCTCTTGTGGCTAAATATTGAGTCAACTTCAACATTTTTCCTTTTCTCCTTCACCTGCCCTTCTTTCAAGGCCTGATCTCAGTGTGGACTGGGCTGATATAATTTTCCGGCTGGGAAAGGATATTTACCCCATACTAGCTCCCAAAGATCTAGTGTAATCTGCTCTTGGGGCATCACCGTAGTTTTAGGGTGTCCACTTTTGAAGAGTCTTTGTCTCATATAACTTGTATTATTTTTTCCTGGGTTAATATAGTTCACAGGGATCACCCTGGGAAAGCTTGGTAATATCACCCAGCTGGTTGTGAACCCTTCTGGATCACTGCTGGTGTTGCTTGATCTTCCAAGACTCAGCTATATTCTCCAGCTGACCTTGCTCTGTTCTGTCAATCCTGTGGCTTCTGAAAAGGGCTCCCCTTTTTTCTAGGGATTTCAGGCCCTGAGTGAAGTGATGTGTGTGTGTGTGTGTGCGTGTGTGCGTGCATATGCACAAGGAGCAGGCTGTGTGTTCATGTCACCTCCTTTAGGGATTTTTTTGGTCCAGCTTAGAGGGTATTCTCCTTTCTATTAAGTGGGAACTGTCCCTGGGTCATCTATTGCATCTTTCCTACTCTGTGGCTTAGGGTAAAAACCCTGTGCTCCTTGGTTGCAATCTTTGCTTGTTGCTGTTTAAAAAACTTTCATTTTTTTTTATTTATAAGATTTTGTTCCTTTTCTAAAAAGACTGAATTACAAGCTTATTCTTACAATTGTCGTCTCTGAAGAAAGTATTAAGTGATAGCTTTAGAAGTCAAAATCTGAACTTTATCACCTCTGCTGTTGACTGGCCTCTGCCCTCCTCTGAAGCTAAGGATGCCTCACACAGTAGGTGAAGGACTTTGGGGCAGCAAGAATTACCAGGAATAAACAATCACCAGATAACATTTCAAAACATTTCTCTCCCTCATGAGAGCTTCAAAAGACATGAGAAAATAAAATCAATCCTCACCAACACTATGGCTAGGAAAAATAATTCAGTTGTTTTAGAAACAACAACTGACTACGTTTTTAAAGGTTGTTGCTTAAGTTATTGGTGTCCTGGGATTAAGTTAGCATGTTTTTATGCACACACTATTTCAAATAAATAACATACTTTTGGCCAGTAATAAAAAACATAAAAATTCAGTTTTCAAAGAGATTGAGACTAGCCTGGCCAGCACCTGTAGACTTTGTAAGATACAAACATCAATTTTGGAAAAGATGTAAGTCACACTCAACACCGGTTACTCCAAGGTACAAAGTCTAGTGGTACATTCTTTAATTTTATATGTGATCAATGAAACAACAAATAATGAAAGAGAAGGTGAAACATACTGTAATGATTTTTTCAGATATGTAAAAAAAATCTCACTATCAGGCATTATGGAAATCACTCCAATTAGCAATTTGGCAATCCAACATTTGAGGATGCTGAACCCCCAAGAAGATATGCCCCAGGCCCAATATTTCCTTCACTCTGTGTCTTTCAGGGATCTCTTCACTCAGTAACAACTTATGTGACATCTCTTAACTTTCTAATCTCTCCTACTACACTGTGAGTTCTCATGAGAGCAAAGGCAGTGCTTGTTTACTCTGAACCCTGCTCTGTCCCCAGAGCCTGGTATAGTACCTCGACTTAGTGAGTGCTCTGTAAACTTTTTCAAATATTTTAACACCAAAATAGTCCTATTTACCCTCTTTCCATAAAGAAAATCAGTTTGGAGTAGTTTGTAGTGGTCCAGATATTCAAATTTAGATAAAGACTAATGGGAATGTGATCAAGACTGGGCTTCTTAAATAGATTCTCCTCTCTTCCAAAGGGCTCTAGAAGTCTTCCAGTTGTACATATAGAATATCTTCTAGGAAGGCCTAATTGGATCATAGACACAATAGCTTCTCATATTATTTGACCAATCAGATCATAGTAAACTAGCATTCTTACAGGACAACATGAAGGATATTCATCGCCAGTCCTCAGCATATAGGCAGTCATAGAAAAAAACATTTGTCCTGAAATGGTCAGCTCTTATTTTTTTTCCCCATGTCCTTTATGGTAAAATTTGTGTCCTCACTTTACTAAATTTCCAGCAAGTAGTTGCTTAATCTGAGTCTAGAATGGACTTCCAAGTTATTGTTGTTTCTCATAACCAGGGCTTTTACTAGCCAGGCAATATTTTTAATTTGTACTATTAACTTTATCTTCGAATTTGTAAATACATGAACAAACTCTGGAAATTTGATTTAGCAAACATAGGAAGAGGATATTAAAACATTTGAGATTTGAGATTAAAATCTGTAAACTTGACACAATCTCATGGATTCCTTTGTTATTACTAAGGAATAACAATATTCCTTTGTTATTACAAAATGAACAAGATGAGGGTGAGAAATTTACTTGATGTTCTCTGTGTTTGTTTTGCCATATCTTGTTTTCATATGCTTTCTAAATTGTTTCCTCTCACTCCCTCTTGCTCATGCCACTCCAAATCAGTCTGTCCCAAATTTCTGAGGAAATAGGTCATAAAGTAAAGAGCTGAATATCAAAAATGAAAAAACGATGGCCTATTGTAGAATACCATTCTCACCACAAACGACAGTTTTTGAATCCTAACTTAAGTTTGTACAGCAATGGAACCCAACCCAGTCAGACATTAGTTCCATGCCAATGATGGATTTTATTTTGGCTCTTAAACATATTTATCTAACCTAAAACTCAACCATTGTTTAAATTAGAAGGTGCAGCAAGTAGTATGTAATTTGGAACAAACAACTTTTTTTTTCCTTCTTATTTTCAGGGAATAAAAGAGGAAGTGAGGGTAGAAAAATAATACTTTTTGCTTACACATGGAGGAGTGGGAGTGGGATGGGGTAGGAAAAAACCCAGACAGTTATTTTAGATTGCTTTAAATGTTGAGTAAAACCTGTGCACTATTGAACCACAAAATAAAGAGCCCATGAATAACATTAATTTGCTCTTTGCTAAACACTGAAAGATATTACAAATATATTTTCAAAACTAGCCCTTTTCTTTTGGAGTTTTCTAACTAGTTGATAAAACAATAATAGAAGACATGTAAAAGAAATTACAGTGAGAAAATCAGGATAAGTTTACATCATACTGCAGGAAAAAACTATGTCATATCTGAGAGCTAGCTATTGCCAAAACAATGCTGACTAACAAACAAAATATCTGTGACATACAATAATATGCACCCATTTCTCACTCACATGTATGCAAAGCATTTGGGGCCTGCTAATTCTAGGTCAGGCATGGCTGGGTTTGATTTGGTTAGTTTCATGTCTGCCCCACTTTTCTCATTGACGTAGGGCCAGTAGGTTACACAGGGCAGGTTCTTCTAGACAATGGCAGAAGTGTAACAGGATAACCCCAAGCACTCCATCATATTTCAAGACCCTGGCCAAGGTAGAGAAAAAGTATAGAGAAATACACCCTGCCCATCATAAAACTATATCAAGTATATGGCAGTATAGTCTAATTACAAGAAAATAAAGAATTGGGGCTAATAGTTCACTCTATGCATATAAATTATAGTACATAAATTAATTATAATCTAAAGCGAATAATATTTTTAGTTTAAAATATGATGGATTCTATTTAGGAGAGCAATTTATTTCAGTATTATGAAATGCCATTATAAAATGAGAGCCCTAAATGTGATTATTGTATATCAAATGTCAAGGACATTATAAATTCTTTCTGAAAAAAAATGAACTTATGAAGGGTGAATAAAAGCTGTTAAACTGCATGTTTTTTCATTTTTCTTTATTAGAAAGCCAATGTTAAAAGACATTCTTTGGTTGATGTTGGATTCATTCTTCAACAGATTGATTACACCAAAGCGCTAACCAACCAAACAAGACATCTAGTCAATTTGCATACCTAACTTAATTTATATTTTGTTGATTTAATGGATGATTCCTGTATTTTCATCTAAGTTGATTATGCCTTTTTTATATTAAAGCACATGTAATCTTTTTTCTTTTCTTTTCTTTTCTTTTTTTTTTTTTTTGAGACAGAGTCTCGCTCTGTCGCCCAGGCTGGAGTGTAGTGGCACAATCTTGGCTCACTGTAATCTCTGCCTCCCAGGTTCAAGCAATTCTCCTGCCTCAGCCTCCTGAGTAGTTGGGATTACAGGCACGCCCCACCACACCCAGCTAATTTTTGTATTTTTAGTAGAGACAGGGCTTAACCATGTTGGTCAGGATGGTCTCAATCTCCTGACCTCATCATCTGCCTGCTTTGGCCTCCCAAAGTCCTGGGATTACAGGCATGAGCCACCATGCCTAGCCACATGTAATCATTTTTACAGCATTTTACTTTTTTGCTCACTCTGTCTTTATCTTCACATTTCTTCTCTTTTCCCCCTTTCTTCTCCTTCCTCTTTCTCCTTTTTCTTCTTCTTGTTATGTCATCTTTATTTTATAGATGAGGAAACTGGATCTTAAAGTGGTGATATGGTTTGGCCGTGTCCCCACCCAAATCTCCTCTTGAATTGTAGCTCCCATAATTCCCATGTGTTGTGGGAGGGACTAGGTGGGAGGTAATTGAATCATGGGGGCAGGTCTTTCCCATGCTGTTCTCATGAATAAGTCTCACAAGATCTGATGATTTTATAAATGGAAGTTCCCCTGCACAAGTTTTCTCTTTGCCTACCACCATGTAAGATGTCCCTTTGCTCTTCCTTCACCTTCTGCCATGACTGTGAGGCCTCCCCAGCCATGTGGAACTGTGAACCAATTTAATCTCTTTCCTTTATAAATTACCCAGTCTTGGGTATGTCTTTATTAGCAGTGTGAGAACAGACTAATACAGGTGGTTACATTACTTACCTGAAGTGATGCATGTACTAAGTACCTAAACCTATCTTGAAGAATTTGTGACTTCTTATGTTTAATCCTCTAATGTTGAACTTGAGTGTTATTAAACTTTATAGCTATTTGATTTCATACTTAGACTGTTTACCTAGTAGAGTGGTTTACCTAGTAGAGTGGTTGTCAAATGATCATTTGGGGCAACCTGTTAACAGTGTACGTTTCTTGGCTCCATGCCCTGTCATTGTGATTCTCAGTAGATTTATGGTTGTGATGGTAAGTCTCTATTTCTTTTTAAGGTCCATTTAATACTGTACATTATATGCTGTTATATTTTTTCCTTAGCACCTGTTCATTTCTATTCATATTCGATACATACATGTGTGCACACACAAATACATATGAGCACTATTCTATTTTTAGTCTTCAGTTGACATATATGTTAGTTACTATTTTCCCATTAGAATGCAAGATTTGTAAGGGTCCTTTTATTGACTTCTTTCACTCTAGATTACCAGCACTTTGATTAATGATCATACATGTTTGATGCTCAATAAAATATGTTGAAGTAATAAATACACATTATATTGACTTTCTAATCCTTTCTTCTGTTAATTTTATGGATCATTGATGATTTTGCTATTATAGTATGTTATATATTATTAAAGTTATTTTTCTTTCAGCTAAGTATCCTAGGTTATTGTTATCCTAAGGTTAATCCTAGGTTAAATATACAGGATTTTGAATATAACAATCTATATTCTAGAATTACCTAGTCAGCTACTGGACAGATAGAAATCTGAGGCAAGTATCTTATACTCTCTGAACTTCAATTTCCTCATCTAAAAATATAAATGAATAAATTCCTAGAAACAAACAACTTACCAGGACTGAATCATGAAGAAACCAGAAAATCTAAACAGACAATAATAAATATATTGAATCAGTAATCAAAAGTCTCCCAGCAAAGAAAATCCCAGGATCTGATGACTTCACTGGTGAATTATACCAAACATTTAAAGAATAATTAACAGTACTTTTTGTCAAAGCCTTCCAAAACATTGATGAGGAGGGAACATTTCCAAAATCATTTTATGAAGTCAGCACTACCCTGATACCAAAGCAAGACAAGGACAAGAGAAAAAAATACAGAGAGCAATATGCCTGGTGAGCATAGATGCAAAAATCCTCAACAAAGTACCGGCAAAGTGAATTCAGTAGCACATTTAAAGGATCATGCACCGTAATCAAGTGGGATTTATCCTTGCAATGCAAAGATAGTTCAAAATATGCAAATCACTAAGTATAATACACCACATTAACAAAATGAAGGATAGAAAAAGTATAATCTTCTCAATAGATGCAGGAAAAACATTGGACAAAATCCAACACCCTTTCATAATAAAAACTCTCAGCTTTATTAGATCTAGAAAGAATGTACCTTAACATAATAAAGGCAATGTATGGCATACTCACAATGAACATTATGCTTAATAGTGAGTAGCTGAAACTGTTTCCTTTTAGATCGGAAATAATACAAGAATGCCCATTCTTGCCATTTCTGGCAAGTACTTGCACAGTACTGCAAGTCCAACAAGAAAAATAAGTGAAAAGCTTCTAAATAGGAAAGGAAGAAGTGAAATCATCTCTGTTTGCAGATGACATGATTTTGTACATAGAAAACCCTAACAAACAAAAAACCAAACACCGCATATTCTCACTCACAGGTGGGAATTGAACAATGAGATCACATGGACACAGGAAGGGGAATATCACACTCTGGGGACTGTGGTGGGGAGGGGGGAGGGATAACATTGGGAGATATACCTAATGCTAGATGACGAGTTAGTGGGTGCAGCGCACCAGCATGGCACATGTATACATATGTAACTAACCTGCACAATGTGCACATGTACCCTAAAACTTAAAGTATAATAAAAAAAAAAAAGAAAACCCTAAAGACTCCACTAAAAAGCTATTAGAACTAATAAATGCATTCAGTAAACTTGCAAGAGAAAAATCAACATACAAAAATCTATATGCTACCAATAAACAATTTGAAAAAAAATTAAGGAAATGATCACATTTACAACATCAAAAAAGAATAAGGAATAATTTTAACCAATAGGTGAAACATCTATACATTAAAAACTATCAAACATTGATGAGATATCAAACTGATGAGGTGAATAAGACACAAATAAATGGAAAAGTATTGCATGTTCATGGACTGGAAAAATAATATTAAAAATTTTATAATACCCAAGGCTATCTACAGATTCAATGCAATCTCTATCAAAATTCCAACGGCATTTTTCACAGAAATAGAAAAAACAATTCTAACATTCATATGAAACCACTAAAGAAACTGAATAGTTAAAGCAGTCGTGAGCAACAATGACAAAACTGGGGACATCATACTTCCTGATTTCAAATTATATTAAAATGTTATAGTAATCAAAACCGTGTGGTACTGGCTTACAAACAGACACATGGACAAATGGAATAGAATAAATAGAAGGCCCACAAATAAACACACAGATATATGGCCACTTAATTCTAGACAAAGGAACCAAGAATGCACAGTGAGGATAGTCTTTTCAATAAATTGTGATGGAAAAACCGGATATCCACATGCAAAAGGATGAAATTTGATCCTTATCTTACACTACACACCAAAAGCAACTTCAAATGGATTAAAGACTTAAATGTAAACTGCTAGAAGAAAACATATCGGAAAAGCTCCTTGCCAATCCTCTTGGTAATAAATTTTTGAATATGACACCAAAAACATAGGCAATGAAAGCAAAAATAAACAAGTAGGACTGCATAAATTGAAAAATGTCTGCATAGCAAAGAAAAAAATCAACAAAATGAAAAGGCAAACTGTGGAATGAGAGAAAATATTTGCAACACACATATTTAATAATGGATTAATATACAAATATATAAGGAACTTACACAACTAATAGCAAAAAGAAATTAAAAATAGGCCAAGGACCTGCATAGACATTTTTGAAGACACACAAATGACTAACAGGCATATAAAAAGGTGCTGAAGTAACCAGTGTTGGTGAGAAAGTGGAAAAATGGGAACCCTTGTACGTTGCTGGTGGGAATGCAAATTAGAACAGCCATTATAATAAATAGTATGAAGCTTCCTCAAAAAATTCAAAATAGCCCTACCATATTACTTGGCAATGCCTCTGCTGAGTATATACCCAAAGAACATGAAATCAGCACCTCATAGAGCTACCTGCCCTTCCATGTTCATTGCAGCATTACTCACAATAGCCAAGATTTAAAAACTACCTAAGTGTCTTGACAACAGATGAAGGAATACATCTGTTGGTAAATGTGGTATATATATGCAGTGGAATATTATTTATCCTTCAGAAAAGAAAAAAATCCTGTCATTTATGACAACATGGATGAACCTATTGATAAGCCAGACACAGAAAAACAAACTCTGCATGATCTCACATATCTGTGAAATCTAAAAAAGTCAAACTCATAAAAACAGAAAGTGAATGTTGATTCCAGGGTCTGAGGGAAAGGGAAATTTGGATGATTTTGGTCAAAGGGTATATATACACTTTGAATTATAAAATGAATATGTTTTGAAATCCTAATGTACAGCATTATACTTAAAGTTAATAATAATGTATTGTATATTTTAATTTGCTTAGAAAGTAAATCTTAAATATTCTCATCATACAAACACACACACACAAAGGGTAACTATGTGAGGTGATGGATATGTTAATTAGCTTGATTGTAGTGGCCATTTCACAGTGTATAAATATATCAAATTATCACATTGTGCATCTTCAGTATATACATTTTGTATTCATCAATCACACCTCAGTAAAGCTAAAGAAATAAAGTTTTTTGGGGTTTTATGAAGCTTTTTGTGGCCAGTGATAAGAAAAACAATTATATCTTAGAAATACTTCACAGAAGTCAGTTTTTTGCTCAAAGGATAGATAAAGGATATATAAAAATTGAAAGATGTTTGTGCTGTTAAGTTGTAATCATTTTTTCTTTTCTTTTTTTTTTCTTTTGAGAGGGAGTCTCGCTCTTGTCACTCAGGCTGGAGTGCCGTGACATGATCTTGGCTCACTGCAATCTCTGTCTCCTGGGTTCAAGCAATTCTCCTACCTCAGCCTCCCGAGTACCTGGGATTACAGGTGCCCGCCACCACGCCCAACTAATTTTTGCATTTTTAGTAGAGATGGGGTTTCGCCACATTGGCCAGGCTGGTCTCGAGCTCCTGACTTCGGGTGATCTACCCACCTCGGCCTCCCAAAGTGCTGGGATTACAGGCGTGAGCCACTGCGCCCGGCCTGTAATCATTTTTTCTTCATAAATGCTATCATGTTGAAAAGTGCTAAGTCTATCCTACTAGTGCACTGGTGCCCATATATATGGTGCCTTGAACTTGTGCAAAGGCTATATAGGAAGAAGAAGTAACCAGATAGAGTCTTTTGTGCCCCACTCTGACTTCAATCTGAATACCTTTGATTTTCGTAAATTGACTAATTTTCATTCCACATAGGACATTGTTTTACAAAAGTTTTACGATAAAAGTGACATTTCCAAAGCCTGAAATCAGTGTAAGCCATAAATTCTATTACTCTTTCAAAGATAAGTCCCCCCAATGATACAGTATTATTTGAAAAATCTGAAAGTCACTGCTTTAAGAATTGTAATTCAAAATGTGTCATATCTACAGGCTTCATTTAAACACCAACCAACAAACTCTGGCCTACATAACGGAAAATTGAAGCAGAAACTTTCATTTTTAACTTCCCTTTTCCCTTTAAGCCAGTTTTACAACTTCAATTTATGCAGCCTCATTTTATTCCAACACTTTCTTGCTTTGTCCTTTATCTTGTCCTCCAAATTGTGCACATAAACCGTCACCTATAACTTTAAATAGAAATCATACCTCCTCCTAAGAATAGTGTCTCTTAACACAGCATGCTATGGTTTAGCAGTTTTTACCAACAGCACCTCTTCTGGCATTTTAATCAAACATTTACTTAGACCTTTCTGACACAGTAATAATATTGCCTTCTATGACAGACAGAATTTTGATGGAGGCTTTCCTCCCTCTATGATTAAAAATAAATAAAGGCAACACTGAAAAAAATTCAAACTATGACCTTGGGATGCTCGTTTTATAAAAAAGGCTCACTAAAGATCAGAGATATTAGCTGCTAAGGAAAGAAAGTTCAACATGAAAATTCTTACAGACCAAGATAGATAAAATGATTTTAAAAGTTCAGAAAAAAGTCAATTCCCTTGTTACGTTAAACAAATTAACCACATCCTATCCCTGGCTGTCTTTGCTAATTTGAATTTTCTGGAATCTGCTGATGCAGGTTTAACATGCTGTATAGAATTAACTTGTTTCCTAATTCCTTTATACTCACACCTTCACCCTCTAATTCATTCATTCATTCTACAAATACAGTGTTGATTGAATAACCACTCTGTGCTAGGTACAGTTTTGGGCAAAGGAAACATATCAGTGGAAAAAATAAGCCAAATTCCTATCTTTATAGTGGTTGGGTAACTCTAGTGTGGAGCCAGCCTTTCCGGAGTGAGCCAGCACTGCCCGTATAAGCTCAGACAAATTACTCAGCCTCCTTTGCTTGTTTCTGTTTTTTAAAAGAGGAAGACATCAGTTTCTACTTCACAGGGGTATATAAGAATCAAATGATTTAATACACATAAAACACTTGTTAATAGTCCCTGGCTCATTCTGGGAGCTCAGTAATTAGCTCTCATTATTATAATTAAATGAGTAAATAGAAACTATTATTTAAGTGAAGATAATGCTGTGAAGAAAAACCAAGTAGGATAAGGAGCTTGAGTGATTACAGTTGGGATGGGTCCTGTTACTTAGATGAGCAGGTCAGGGAAAGTTTCTCTGAAGAAGTAGCATTTCACCTGAGCTCTACAAAGAAATTGGTGATTATGCAAAATTGAAGTCCAGGAGCCAGAAGAGAGCTGTACTTGTGTGTGATGAACAGACTTCTTTTGAGACTGAGTTTCGCTCTGTTGCCCAGGCTGGAATGCAATGGCACGACACCATCTCACTGCAATCTCCGCCTCCCGGGTTCAAGTGATTCTCCTGCCTCAGCTTCCTGAGTAGCTGGGAACACAGGCACATGCCACCACACCTCGCTAATTTTTTTTTTTTTTTTTTTTTTTTGTATTTTTAGTAGAGACGGGGTTTCACCACGTTGGCCAGGCTGGTCTTGAACTCCTGACCTCAAGTGATCCACCCACCTCAGCCTCCCAAAATGCTGGGTCTACAGGTGTGGGCCACCGTGTCTGGCCCATGTGATGAACAAACTTCTACCCTGTTTTCCTATCTCCTTTGGCCATATTCTGGTGGGTAAAACAGAATGATGAAACCAAATGAAACAGAGACTAGGAAGCCAAATGAAACAGGGATTGGTTGAGAAATCAAAAGTAAAAACATCAATAATAAAATCAACAGCCAATCAAGATTTTAAAATAATAGTTTGGCATATGAATACCAAATAAAGAAATTACACACCATTAACCTGAGAACTAGGATGAACAGATTGTGACAGATTGTAGATTGCCTTAATTGATTGATCTCCGAGTTCTGTCCCTAAGAAACTGGTCCTTAGAGGTCCAATAGATGCTTATACCTCTCCTCTGTCACAAACACCATTGGTCATACGTCCACTAGTCATAAGATTTTGTGGAAATCAAAAGATGATCCTTTTCAGATTGCAGTGAAATAAGACTAAATCATATTACTAACTCTAGGAAATTATTTTGTTAGATCCATGAATCACTCATTTATCATAGAGAGTTTTCTATCGAAGAACAATGTCCAGACCCCACATTTTGCAGGGAAGAAAACAAAACAAAACAAAGAAGAGGTCCAGGTATTGAGAATAAAGCACTGTTTTAAAATGTGAGAAGCAACAAAAAATACGAAGAAAAAGACAGTCTTATAATTTGCGAATCAAATAAATTCATGTTATTTATCTTGAAACTTGACCTAAATTAAATTTGCCTAAGAGCCAAATGTTTTTATATTCACTTTTATTGTTAATCTTTAGTTCTTGGCTATGAAAAATGACTTATTTTATTTGTATTTATCAGAAGCATAATTTTTGATGCTATTACAATTTCTGGTATTTTCAAAGTTTATGCAATTAGACAAACTTCTTATTAGAGTAGAATTTGTTTTAATATTCTCCTGTAACTTAGCCCCCAAATTCTCTTTCCAGCCTACCCTTTCCATGCACCTGTCACATTAGGCACAATGAAATACTCATCATCTCCTAAATGTCTGCCACCAACATTTTATTTCTCCTAGTCCTTCAATTCAAACGTATCTGTAGTCAATAGCCTTTCTTTAAGGCAAAGTATCATGAATTTTAAATAGAGAAACCAGTAATGGAGAGCTCAAGTCAGAGTGAAGGAAGAAAAATGTACCCATAAAAATATTTGCAAACTGAGGAAAGAGTGACATAAAGAGGTTATGAAAGATATGTAGACTTAGGCAGAGTGGCAGAGTTTCTGCAAGTGCTTGAATGTCAAGGAAGGTCCAGGTATAGCTGTGTAAGTGCTTTTGGGGAGTGAGACTAATTGTTGGATGAAAAAGTGTCAATGGTTAGCAGAGTCATGACTATAAAAATATTTTTACCCTTTGCTTTTATAAACATGTAATTCTGTTAACAGACAATGGTTAGTAAAAAATTAAAGTTGCAGTGCAATTTCCATCAGTCCTGGCACACAGCCCTTGCTTAGCTCACAGGTTTCATGACCACGCAGGCCTCTGTAGTGGGCCAACCTCAGTGTAACAGTCCGTATTCATGTGTATTCATGTGTATTTCATGTGTGCATTCATGTGTATTCAGCATGCTCAGTTTTCACATCCCATTCCAGGGAAGATGTTTGTATCGAAAGACTTTGGAACACCTTAAGAAGATTTCTTTCCTTTTTACTTGATGAAAGAGAGTTGTGTGTATCTTACTTTTTTTTTTTTTTTTTTTTTTTGAGACAGAGTCTTGCTCTGTTGCCCAGACTGGAGTGCAGTGGCACGATCTCGGCTCACTGCAAGCTCCGCCTCCCTGGTTCACACCATTCTCCTGCTTCAGCCTCCCGAGTAGCTGGGATTACAGGCACCCGCCACCAGGCCCGGCTAATTTTTTGTGTTTTTAGTAGAGACGGGATTTCACCATGTTAGCCAGGATAGTCTCAATCACCTGACCTCATGATATGCCCACCTCCGCCTCCCAAAGTGCTGGGATTACAGGCGTGAGCCACCGCACCCAGCCGTATCTTACTATTTTATGGGACAAGGTCAGTGTTAGGTAGGTAAGTCAAGATCCCGGGAGCTTTTAGTTGATTATTCACTGATACTGGTTAAATGTTTCCACTAAATTCCCTATAGTCTATCCAAAATAAATAGTATTTTGAAAATTCTTTTTTTCTATCATCTTTGTTCTAATACAAATAGTAAGAATTTTAAGACACTATTGTACCAAGTAGATTTTAACTCAAAATGTACTGCAAACTGAAACAATAAGGCCCCAATAGTTTGGAGGAAGCTGAAAAAGATGGATAAATTGAGAATTATTCTTAAAAATGATACTCTCTCTCTCTCTATATATATATATACATATGTATAAAATGATCATCTCATTTATTACAACATAATTAAATGTTGTAGGACCAGATGGAACAGATTGAATTTGTCTTCTTTCCAAAAATACACCTTTAAACAGTGGAGTAAGAAAGTTGTGCAGCAATTCTGTCACTGTTTATTTTCCCCATTACTTTATAACTGTACTACTCATATTTAATTCAGTTGCATTTTTCTTCATTTAAGAACTCAAGTTGATTGAGTCTTTCCAAAGATTGTAACTTAATTTTTATGGAAACAATTTCATATTTTCATTGTTATCATTTCATATAACAATTAAATTTAGTAATTATAATTAAAAACTCACAAACGATTGAAGATAAGCAATTCTTGGTGAACATACAACTGGTGGTAGCTAATGG
Organism: Pan paniscus; assembly: GCF_029289425.2. Lineage (NCBI taxonomy): Eukaryota > Metazoa > Chordata > Mammalia > Primates > Hominidae > Pan > Pan paniscus. The sequence goes on from NC_073252.2 coordinate 118,093,158, forward strand.
GCACAGGTAACTAGGAGTTAATGTTCTGTGGGCAGCAATGAATCATATGATCCACTGGGAAAAAGAGAGCCTCAGCTATTCTGGAAACTCAGTTAAACAGGTATTGGCCAAAATAGCAATGTTTTCTAAGTCCTTGTAACATGTTTTTGCTCAAAATGAATGCATTTGTAGTGACAAGTGCAGAACTAGAAAGTAAATTCACTTTGATTACAAACTATTTCTGAATGTTTTCAGTACTGTTGTTGATAATGTAGTAGAGCAACATATGAATCATTATACCTTTTAAATTAATTTCATAAAACCAATAAAAATTGTTTTCTTTTCTAAACTACAGAGTGGTCCAAAGTAGAAATTCTGGATTCAGATAGTTTAGAGTCAAATTTCAACTGAACCATTTACAAACTGCGACCCTGGGAAAGTTACTTAACCTCTCTGTACCTTATTCTTCAATGGCAAAACAGAGGTAATAATGGCATTGAACTAATAGGGCCATGAAGATTAAATGATATAACACATGCATGGAGCTTAGCCTTGTGCCTGGTCCAAAGTCAAAATTCAGCAAATGTTAGCTACTATTCTTATTCTTTTTGTTATTATTATTTTCGTTTGTGCCTAAAATGCTAAAAAGATGACCAGTTCTTTCAGAACACTTATGAAACAAATTCTGAGAAGGGTACTAGAGAAGGAATCAACTAGATCTAAGAAGAACATCCAAACGTAGGGAACATAGGGTAAGGAAATGTGGAGATTTTCATGTATTTGCAATTGGAATATTTCTTTTTTTTTTTGCTTTTATTTCCAAACAGAAATTATATTTTTGACAGTTCTGATTTAAAGATCTTATGAAATAAATTGATCCAATTACTAAACACTTTATGTGAAAACAAACACCTCTTTAGAATAAGTTTTGAAAAAATATACTGAACTGTTACAAATGAAAAATGAATATTCAAATGACTTTTTGTATTAGTCCGTTTTCATGCTGCTGATAAAGACATAGACAAGACTGGGTAATTTACAAAAGAAAGAGGTTTAATGAACTTACAGTTCCACGTGGCTGAGGAGACCTCACAATCATGGTGGAAGATCAAAGGCACATCTTACGTGGCAGCAGACAAGAGAAGAGTGAGAGCCAAGTGAAAGGGGTTTTCCCTTACAAAACCATCAGATTTTGTGAGACTTATTCACTACCACGAGAACAGTATGGGGGAAACTGCCACCATGATTCAATTACCTCCCACCAGGTCCCTCCCACAACATGTGGGAATTATGGGAGATAAAATACAAGATGAGATTTTGGTAGGGACACAGCCCAACTATATCATTCCACCCTGGCCCCTCCCAAATCTCATGTCCTCACATTTCAAAACCAACCACACCTTCCCAACAGTCCTGCAAAGTCTCAACTCATTTCAGCATTAACTCAAAAGTCCACAGTCCAAAGTCTCATCTGAGACAAGGCAAGTCCCTTCCACCTGTGAGCCTGTAAAATCAAAACCCAGTTAGTTATTTCCTAGCTACAATAGAGTTACAGGCATTGGGTAAATACAGCCATTCCAAATGGGAGACATTGGCCAAAACATAGGGGTTACACGCCCCATGCAAGTCCAAAATCCATCAGGGAAGTCAAATCTTGAAGCTCCAAAACAATCTCTTTTGATTCTATGTCTCACATCTGGGTCATGCTGATGCAAGAGATGGGTTCCCATGGTCTTGGGCAGCTCTGTCCCTGTGGCTTTGCAGGGTACAGCCTCCCTCCTGACTGCTTTCATTGCTGGGATTGAGTGTCTGTGGCTTTTCCAGGTGCATGCACCTGGATCTACTGTTCTAGGGTCTGGAGGACAGTGGCCCTCTTCTCACAGCTCGACTAGGCAGTGCCCCAGTAAGGACTCTGTGGGGGTGCTCTGATCACACATTTTCCTTCCACACTGCCCTAGTAGAGGTTCTCCATGAGGGCTCCATCTCTGCAGCAAACTTCTGCTGGGGCATCCAGGCATTTCCATACATCCTCGGAAATCTAGGCAGAGGTTCCCAAACCCCAATTTTTGACTTCTGTGCACTCGCAGGCTCAATACCACATGGAAGCTGCTAAGGCTTTGGGCTTGCATCCTCTGAAGCCAAAGCCTGAGCTCTATGTTGGCACCTTTCAGCAATGGCTGGAGCAGCTGGGATGCAGGGCACCAAGACCCTAGGTTGCACACAGCACAGGTAACCATTTTTTCCCCTAGGCCTCAGGGCTTGTTATGGGTGGGGCTGCAGTGAAGACCTCTGACATGCCCTGGAGACATTTTTCCCATTGTCTTGGGGATTAACATTTGGATCCTCATCACTAATGCAAATTTTTGCAGCCATCTTGAATTTCTCCTCAGAAAATGGGATTTTCTTTTCTATTGCATTGTCAGGATGCAAATTTTCCAAATTTTTATGCTCTCCTTTCCTTATAACACTGAATGCCTTTAACAGCAACCAAGTTACCTCTTGAATGCTTTGCTGCTTAGACATTTCTTCCACCGGATACCCTAAATCATCTCTCTCAAGTTCAAAGTTCCACAAATATCTAGGGCAGGGGAAAAATGCCACCAGTCTCTTTGTAAAACATAACAAGTTACATTTGCTCCAGTTCCTAACAATTTTCTCATTTCCGTCTGAGACCACCTCAGCCTGGACTTTATTGTCCATAACACTATCAGCATTTTGGGCAAAACCATTCAACAAGTCTCCAGGAAGTTCCAAACTTTCCCACATTTTTCTGTCTTCTTCTGAGCTATCATAACTGTTCCAACTCCTACCTGTTACCCAGTTCCAAAGTTCCTTCCACATTGTCAGATATATTTTCACCAGTGCCCTACTCTACTGGTACCAATTTACTGTATTAGTCCGTTTTCATTCTGCTGATAAAGACATACCCAAGACTGGGCAATTTACAAAAGAAAGAGGTTTAGTGGACTCACAGTTCCATGTCGCTGGGGTGGCCTCACAATCATGGCAGAAGGTGAAAGGCACATCTCACATGGTGGCAGATGAGAAGAATGAGAGCTAAGCAAAAGGAGTTTCCCCTTATAAAACCATCAGATCTTGTGAGACTTATTCACTACCATGAGACCAATAGGGGGGTAACACCACCATGATTCACTTATCTCTCACTGGGTCTGTCTCACAACATGTGGGAATTATGGGAGATACAATTCAAGATGACATTTGGATGGTGGACACAGCCAAACTGTATCAGTTTTCTACAACTTTTATAAATGCATAGGGTATTACAAATACCGTAAATTAGTTGGTTAATATTTAGTATGGTAGAATATATTCTATCTACATTTTCTGGGGAAATCAAAGTTACTTTGGTGTCATAACTCATTTAAGCCAAATTGATTGGGTTTCATTTTTCATAAAAGATGCTTCTTTTAAGAATAGTAAATATAGCAAATCAATAATATTGATACTGACATTAATTTATGCCACAACATCTAAGAGGGTATGCAGGGGAACATCTGTTACCAAAGAGAGAAATAACAAAATATTTATATATTGTGAAACAGAAAAGATGATTTAAAAATTTAGAAATTCATATACATACATACAAATACATAAATGTTTATATTAATAGCTATATTTTTTTCTTACTCCCTGCCTCCATTTTCCATTGAATCAAATTTCTGTATATATAGATACCAACTCCTATGAGCTTCTGGAAATCCCTTCTCTTGCTGTCGGTTTTTTCTCCCTTTATTCTCCATGTTTTGTTTTGTCCTTCCCACTTCTCTGTTTGTAGCTCTCATCTTTTTTTCCCTTAGTAATGTCTGGTTCTTGTGACTTTGATAGTTATTCCTGTTTCTGTCCAGGGGGTGCTACTCAGATCTATCTCTGATGAAGGATTTACTTCCTTCAGGTTGGCCAGACCCCATCTAAAAGCCAGACCCCATTGAAAAACACAGGTCTTCACGTTTTGGTATTGACCACTTCTCTTGGTATAACTTTAACATCTTTTAGGTTAGCAGTGTCTTTCCCAGAGACAACCCTCCCCTTAGCACTCCATCCCCTGAAACATGGATGGAGGGAGCAAAACAAGTGTCTTGGGTAAAAATAAAATCCCTTTCTATCACACTGGAGTCAATCCAATTCAGACCTGTTGCAAGCTCTGCAACTGAGATAAGTCTACGTGATTTTGGTTGTCAGCTAACAAAGCTAAAAGTGTTCCCTTTAAATGACAATGTCTAAGCTTTCAGAACCCACAAAGAAATTACAAAAAGTTATTACTGTACCTGTGTTGATACATAACACTCTATCCCATAAATGTGTACAAATATTATAAAGCAACTAAAAACAAAAATTTTAAAAGGTTCTTATTTCATAAACTGCTCACCGTTTTAGTTTAGTTCTTTCAGATTTTACTGGAGTTATTAAAATTTGTAACAATAACAACAGTCATTCAAGTTAAAAATGACTCAAGGACTAAAAATTCCCAATAAAGAGAGAAAACACAAGGGGAAATTAGGAAATACAAGAAAACTGAAATGACAAGGCTGGTTTGATATGCTTAGTGGTAAAAAACCTTAAAATCTTAAAGACACATATATTTAACCTGAGGGCAAAGAGGAAAATTTCATGTACTATTGCAAGTGGCTTCCTAAGATTTTAGAAATAAGAACCACAGGCAAATAATAGTTAATTGGATTGGAGCTGACATACCATAGTACCAAAAGCCATAGCAATTAGATACCTACTATCATCGGTAGTTGAAAATTCTACATTGTTTCTTTCTAATTTTTAAACTTATATTTTCGTTTTACTTTTCTTTTCAATCTTGAAGGTCCTTTATTGATTTTCTTATATTTCATTATCTCAAAACACAGTATGTGCTACCTTGAAGTTTGAATTTCCAAGAAATTTACTTTGAGCATAGGTCTTAAGTATTAACATTTTTCTTGAATGAATTGTCATATTTATTATTAGCACACAAGGGGTCAAAACAACATAAATTTATTATATGTTTTATAAATAATTATTAAATATCAAAACTGACATTTAGGAATGTTCAAAATGCATTTCTTTTTTCTTTGAACTCTTTATTTTAGAAATTTTCAAATGCACAGAAAAGTTGAAAGAAGAGCACCATGAATATCTTCACACCCTTTGCCTAGATTCACCAATTGTTCATGTTTTGGCACATTTGCTTCGGGGGTGATTAAGTATATATAATACAGAATGACATTGTTTCCCAAGAGGCCCAGGTTTAGAATGAAATCCTATAAATAAATTGTTGCTCAAGCACCCTCTCTCTCTTTTTAAATTTTTTTGTAGGAATTATAGACCAAAAGGCCTCTTACCTCCTCAATTACTCCTGAGATGTCCTTGAAAATGTCTTATACGCACATGAGTAAGCTCCATTGGCTGTCACCTTACATTATTATCTTCTTGCCTTTACATAGACTTCCATGGAGAAACCAATGGTATCTGTGATAGCGTGCAACAGAACTCCCCCAAGTCACAGGTATACCCAAAGTTACCTAACCTTGCCAGTAGGCATCAAGATCTTTGACCCAACATTTCCTTAGCATTACCCCCAGTAAAAAATGCACTCTTCACTCACAGACTATTACTGATGTTCTATGTTTTCTCATGTTCTTGATGCCCTGGAACCAAGTACATTTGTGAATGCTTTCCTGTCCCCTCTTTCATGCTATGTAAATCACATCAGTACTGTGCAGCTTGCCTCAATGCTTTTGTTTTTTCTTTTCTTTTTTCTTTCTTTTTTTTTTTTTTTTTTTTGAGACAGAGTCTTGCTCTGTCGCCCAGGCTGGAGTGCAGTGGTGCAATCGCGGCTCACTGCAAGCCCTGCCGCCTCCCAGGTTCAAGCCATTCTCCTGCCTCAGCCTCCCGAGTAGGGACTACAGGCGACTGCCTCCACGCCTAGCTAATTTTTGTATTTTCAGTAGAGACGGGGTTGTTTTTTCTTAATTAAATGACTTGCTCTTTAGCCTACAACTTACGCCCATCACCAAAAGACTCAAACATGACTTCATATGAACAGAGTCCTTGCCACCATGTAACACTAAGTGAAATCTGTCTCCCCTCTCTGATTCCTGAAGCCTTATTATTGGGCCTGATTTGTCTGCCTTTCTTCTTTTCTCTTAGGAAAAATTCTCTCCTGCAGGTTTTCAGTCTCTCATGCAAGATGATCTCCAATGATCCTACTATACCTCAATACTAGTTGTAGACGCCACTCAAGCTTGAGTGCCTCTGCCTTCCCCAAAATTCATGCACATACACAAACAATGCTTATGAAATAGCCAGAAGAGGAATCCCAACTTAACCTATCAGGAAATATGTTAAAACATGGTAATTAAAAATAAGAAAAATTAGTAACTAAAGGATGAATTTAAGAAAGAAAAATATTTATTGATGGTCAACTTGAGTATAACCTTAACAAGAGAAAAAGTATATGATTTAGGTTGTTGTTGAATTCCAGGAATAAAGGCTGCTAGTATCTTTGGCTAGTATAACTAGCTAGTATAACGATAGCTAGCATAACTAGCTAGTATAACGATAGCTAGCATAACTAGCTAGCATAACGATAGCTAGCATAACTAGCTAGTATAACGATAGCTAGTATAACTAGCTAGTATAACTCAAGACTTTCGGGAGGGGGGTAAACCAGGGATTACCATTTTGATGAAGTTTCAAATTTCTGTTCTTCATTTTGAAACCAATAGAGCAAACCCAACTACTTGGTTTATCTCAGTTTTGCAGTTCAGTAGTTTTGGGTTTTATAGAAGTATACATGAAAGAGCATTTCAACATATTTTAGGTTTCTACTCCTTACATCATTAAACTGGAATGTTTTTAAAGTTTGGGTGATGTTCTCTTTTGACTAGACTGCATGAGTGAATGCAGTAACTGTCAGAGGTAACCGATCTTTTCGTGGTTTCTAATGGGTATAATGTCTAGTGCAACCATTTAAAACTTCATTTGCTGCTTTTAAAATAGAAACATAATTTAAAATTTTGTTGTAATTTCACATGCTTGTCCAATTGTGTTTTCTTTCCAGAAAAGCAACAATAATCAGGGGCTGCCTAAAAACCAACAAATTAAAATGACTTTTCTTTAAAGGCTTTTTAATATTACTTTTACCTTATCAAGATTACACATTTAAATAAGAAGAATGCTTTTTTTTCCAAATTTTTAAAATTTTTGACACACAGTCCCTGGAATCTTGGGAAACACAATTTTTTCCAACTTGAGCATTATATGTTGTAATAATTTCTTAGTTATCACTATTTATCAATATATTTTAGTAGAAAAAATAACTTTACTCACAAAACAAGTGAACTAGTAAGATATTCCATGAATGTATTCCTTGTTATTAGAGGAGCTGTTTTTAATGTTAAAGTTTTCAACTTCTTTTTAAAAGTAATGACAGTTAAGTTTTCCAATTTCAAGAAAAATAATTGCATTTCAACTTGCATTAGTCAATTGCAACTGGCATTAGTCAGTTGCAACTGGCTAGGAGGCACAGGCTGGTGGGTGCTGTGATGCATCCACATTTTCTTTTTCTCTTTTCATTCTCTATTTTTGGGGAAAAGAGGGCAACATTCCAAAGTCTCACATTTTCATTTGTTCCTCTCACTGGCTTCTTGTTCATCCATATGTTACTCTCACTGGCTTCTCATTATTTTATTTTTGTTTCATTTTTATATATTACATTTGATTTCCTCCTATCCTCTCTGTAATGAAATATTTATGTTATTTTCCTTTCCCCTAACTACACTGAAAAGCAACCCTCAAATGAGAATCGGGAAAAGAAAAAGTGGGCCAATTTTCTTTTAATCTTTATAAATAGCACTCAACTGAAATTTCTGGTTTCTGATCTAGTTGTTTCTTCTTTCTTGTAGTTAAATGAAATAAAGTAGTAAAAAGAAAACAATAGAATATTTGCTCTTACTAAATTTTTGAAATATTAGATTAAATTTAATTCAAAACAATACTTAAAAATTTTGTTTTTCAGACATTTTCAAGGACCTCTAGAGAAAGAATTAATTTCTATATGCCTTATCCATCAACTATAATTAGATGAAATCTGAGTTTGCAGGATATAAAAGATTTTCATTTGACAGTTATTTTATGGGTCATGCATGCATTTGTGTGATACATATTAGTGGCTTAAATGTATTTTATATGTAATTTCTAGAAAAGAAAAAACAGGTGCCAAGTTGGTACTAAGCACTCAATAAATCTTTGGCAATTAAGCATGGCTGTTAAGCATTGAAAGCCTTGCCAAGATTTGGGATTCAAGAGAGGGCAAAATGGGGCCAGAGAGTTGAGGATAAGCATTGATGACAATCTTGTAAGATATTTTTGTTGGAGAACACAGACTTTAATTTTCCTTTATATTTTGACTTTAGAATTCTACTTTAACTTGCGCTTTGAGAAAATTTGCCCTATTTCACTCCAGAATTATTTGTTACTCTAATGATGCTATTATTGGCAATATATAATACAGATATATTACATGTAAATATTCTGGCATTTATTTGCAAATATGTTACAAAATTTAATTCCTAATAAGCATACCTTAAATTTCAAATTATATAAGAATGCATTATATAATTATATAATTTCAAATTATATAAGAATGCAATCACCATTTCCTTTTTCCCTATGTGCAATAGTTTAGAACTCTTATGTAAGAATTCCTTAAAATTGAAGTTTCTTTAGTTGGCCTCAATCAAAAGGCAAGTTTGTATTCAGAAGGTACAGGGAAAATAATTTCAATCCAGATGTGAGTGTGTGTGTGTAGGTATGATTTATTTTCCTTAAATACAATTAAAATGAATTAGTTTTCTTAATATACATTTAAAAGTAGAAAAATCATTTGAATCTTGAAGAAAAACTTTCCATAAAACATTCTCATGAAAGAATCTTTACTAATCATTTGGAAAGCTTATTTATTCTTTATTTTTTAAACAAATTGGTAAGGCAGAAAAGGCCTAAATACTGCTCTGGAATAAAATTTCAAGTCCCTTCATAAAAAAATATAATGTGGTTAAATTCATGGGTGGCTTGTTTTGCTTATGTCTCCAAGTGTTTGGTGACTAGTAGCAATTCTGCAGGGACCCCTAAAAAAGCACATGATCTTCTAAGTGCCTGTGCTGAGTTTTAAATGGTTACATGAAAGGCTGTCTGATAGAGCAGACATTGTTTTCACTACTTTCCTGTGCCTTGCTTAAAAAGGTGGTCAGTTTAAGAAATATTTCTGAAAAAAAATATGCTTAATGAATTATTTAATTTATTGTAACTGAAATGAGAATGTGGAAATATTTTCTCAGTGCAGTTTTTATATTTGAATTAGATACAAGACTAGGAACAGTTATCTTTTTAATTCTTAATCATCATTGCAAAATACTATCATCCTTGTTTTTGTGGATGAGAAAATATAAGACTAGAAAAGAATAAGCAGCCTGTCCTAGGTCACACAATTAAGAAGTATTCAAGTCCAAGCTTGCCTTTTGCCAAAGCTGATGTTTTTCTATTAAATCACATGGCCCCATCCTTAAAATATGGCACCTATCAGGAAACACTCTAGAGACATTTGAAGGAAGCTCTAGATGAATAAATTTTAGGCTTTTTCTGCTAACTCAATGAGGTGTGAAATTGCGCAAGCACTTCACCACCAGCCTATCAAAAATTAGAGCATTTTCATTGTGTCAGATTTGTAATTCATGAAAGAGTCTTGTAAATTTAATGCTACATGTTACTGAATACAGAAAAGGGTGTTTAAAATTATAGCATCTTTTATAATGCTATAATTAATCCAGGATCATTCTTCAAAAAGCAATTCAATAAAAATATAAATAGCTTTTTACTATTCTTTTTTTCTCCTTCAAACTACGCATAATTCTGCAGTTAACCAGTGAATGTTTTTGGAGGAGCTGTTTGAAGTAATAATAGAGCTGAAAGTGAACTCAGTGAAGATGTCAAACACTATTAATCCAGTATTCTATTGTAAGTATGCTAATGTAACATATCTGGCAGGAGATGGAATTCTTAACATGTAGCATACTGATGCATAATTAGTTTGTACTATATAGTTATTTTACAGAGTCCAGCATATCCCTCAGTTTTTGGCAAACTTTAGTGTGAGCAGCCACTTTCTGAACCCCTTTCCATCCTTTAGAAGTATCTTACTTGGATTTGTTTATCAAAGTCCGTGGATCAGAGTACTGGGTGTCAATCAAGACAGAATGAAAGGTTGCAGGTTAGAGACCTGTGGAAAATGTTAATTGTTCACGTGTATCTGGCCTGTATAGTATCTGATTAGGCCTGTCACATTCAGCAAAGCGCCTGAGCGCCTGGTGGAGTTTGCCATTTATTGCAAATGCTGGGAATGCCTAGGGAAAACGACCTCTGCTCATCTCAGTGTGGATTTATCTCTTGGTCTTTTTGATCAGGGAAGAAAAATTTTGTTTTCATTGTTAATTTCTGTAATTGGCCCTCACATCCTCCTTTCTATGTTTGTAAACAAACTGATTAACTGTTCCTGGTCATAATTAAACTGGGACGGGAGAGTGAAAGGAAGTCTCCATGAAATAAATCTACAGTCAGGATGTGGTCACTATTTCCAAAACACAGAGATTGCTTCTAATCCCATTAAGTTTTCACCTTGTTTTACCCAAGATGCAAAATAAAAAAAAATTGGTTAAATTTTAAAATAGTCTGACCATGTTTCTTCATGGCCTATCCTGAAAATCACTTAAAATAGCTAGGCTGGTGAAAAAGTAAGAGAAACCAAAGATAACTGCTTTTCTCCCAGATAAAAAGGACTTCATGCTACTTGCATTTAATCTTTTTCCTGTGTGAGGTTAAGCAGCCATTATGAGCTGCTTCTCATTGACTCAAAGAGGAAAAGAAGTCACTGATGGAGTTTTATTTATACAACTGAGGACAGAACAACACAACCTTCAATGGATAGCAAAGATTCATGTTTCATAGACTTAACTTTTTCTTAGAACCATCCAAAATAACCCAGGCCTTCCTTAAGACACAGAGTATGTCACCTCAACCCATAACTCTGGGGACTGAGCAAATGTTTATTTTTACTACTCATTTTGCTCAGTGGGGATGGTCACTTAAAATTAAATAATATATTGCAGGGTTTATTTTTATGGCTTGTTCCTAAAACTGTCCTGTGGAAAAGGCCCCTTTCAAGCTAAGATTGAAAGAAAAGGCTTACAGATTGCCCTTTCTCAGTGCTGTTTTCATTGCAGCTTTAGAGTATTAAGGGATTTGGGAAGTTAAGATAAGATCCTCAATCCTAACATGCCTCGTTTTTATCTAAACAAAATTTAAAACCCAAGTAAGGGTGTTCATTATACTGAAGCAAATCAAAGGGACTACTAAACTTTGTTGCTTAAAAGCCATAATGGTTAAGTGGTTAAATGTTGAACACACATGTAAACAGACATCAAGACAAGAATTTTCTTAATAACAATTTTGGTAAGAAATTTGAGGAATAACTCTTAAAGTAGAAAGTATTTATAGTTTCCCACTTCTCTTAAATTCTTATTTCCATTTCATTTCCCCCATAAGTAATTATATCATGGCCATAGTCTCCACCCACATTAAGTTTTGGGGCATATTCATGTTATTTTCTTTCACTCTCTTCCAAGTCAGTTAACTAAATTGCCCCCATGCCCTCTGCTTAAATGCAGACTTGAATGGTATTTACTGAAAACTTATAAGAAAAAGTCATCATATATGTTATCAAAGTGTATCTGAAAATATATAGATTATATGACATACCAAAGACATAATTGTGTATTTAATGGATCTACTCAAATTTGAATTGTTCTTTCCAGCCAAGCAAAGAGAGTGTTTGATGTTATAAAAATGTAGAAAACTTTTCTTGGAGATTCCTTTAAAATGTTTCTTGGTTTCTTTGTAAGACAAACACTATGAACTCATAGTTTAATTTATCAACTTAATAAAGCGATTTTATACACCAAATTGCTTTATATTTCTGACTTCTTGTATGCTTGCTTTTGTAATACCTGTGTGTATATTTTGAATTTCATGAAACCTCTCTTGCTTGGAATTACAAACTAACAAAAACAATGTGTTTAGCTTTTATACTTCACTTATGTGGAGTTAAATAGATTGTTCAACTATTTATTTCTGAATAAAACAAGAGCAAGTATGGGGAAATCTTTGTTAATGTCTTAGGTTTACATTGCTTTGGTTTCTGATAGCTGTTTTGAAGTTGCATATGGTAGCACAATAGCAAATCTGGAGTTTTGTTTTAATTTACATTGGAGAGAATTGGGTAAGTGCTACAGTTACCTAAAGGGTTGAGGGGCTAAAAATGATGCATTTATTCTACTCTCCCTTAAAGCTATTATCATAGCATTAAACAATGGCAATTTATTTACATTTATCATTGCTCCTGGAAGAGCAGGCATGATTTTTTAGAACTTTTACATGTTTTACATATAAAACAAACATATATAATGTATTAATAAATTAAAATTCTTATAAATCATGGATAATAACTAGTGTTGAAATAACTTTGCTTAATTTTGTTTGATAGGAAAGATTTTTCTCATAACATATGTGTTATTTAAAAAATATGATTCCACAAAAATCCCAAAACCAATAAAAAAAATTCCTGTGACTTGATGATCTCAGGCGAATGATGTGAAATGGGGTTGCACATAATTACTGTTTTTTGTTTTTGTTTTTGTTTTTTTTACATTCTGACTTGTTTTAGACTGCATTTGTTCCTCTTTTTGTAAACAGCAGATAATTGAACTGATAGGTCTCGTTAAACAAAAAGCTACTGAGGGAGAAAAGGTAAATTTCATAGGATTTCTAAATTCACAAAAAAAGCTTTACAAGTTAGCATTGAACATTTCATTTACATTAAAATAAGCAAGCATTGAACAAGATGGAATTAGTTTTGCTTCAGGTCATCATCACTGTAAACTATCATAATATATAAGCACAGAAATGATTGAAGTTCTAGCACAGAACAAAGAACCTGCACAAGGTCTAATAACCAAAATATCACCGGGTAAGATGAATAAAGAAAGTTTAATATTTCTTGTGATGACATTGAATTTTTTAAAGAAAAAAGATCTGTTGACTTTATGTGTTGATGAGTTAAGTTTAGGAAAGACTGCCCGGAAATTTGTTTACTGAAAGTTTATTGATCCATTTTCTTTTCTCTAAATCCCTCCTCCTGGAAGGCATTTAAGGGTTACTATTCTTGAAAGAGTTTTCTGGACTATATGTATCTTCTCATTGTTTCAATTAAGGATCCTCAGCTGTTTTCCCATTGTGAAGTGAAAAATAAAGAATTAATTGTACTGTTAAATGTCTGTTTTGCAAATTCTGGATGAATTTTCTGTATTCACACAGAAAAATGGAAGCTTTATGTGAAATGGCTATATTCTTATCTAAGGAAATATGCAGAAAGTATTTAGCTATTGTGTTTATAAGAAAGTGTTGCTGACACTTCGATGAATAAATGAGTATTTGGCTTATGGTGTAGTTTAGGGATGGATCTGGTACTGTGTAGGTGTTTACGAAAAGGCATCCTGTAGTTAATATATGCTGTGAGCACTTCTTTTAATCCTCTAAAATGGTAGAAATGGTCAGTCTTTTTGAAGATAATTTTATGATACTAAATAATAGCCAGATACTACCAAGAAAACTTGTGTCTGGACTGGAGTGAACATATAACAAAATGCAAGGCAAGAATGGACCCATTTTAGTCACCAATTTATATTTTCTTTGAAAAATCAGCACAGGAAAAACAAATGTATTTTTCATGTCTTATATGTTTCATTGTTTATAAACTTGCAGGCTATAAAAAGTGGCATAAGGAAACTATAGCTTATTACCTTTGATAAGAAAGCTTCACATTTTTAGTAACTTATATTTGATTAAATGTAAAAAATAAAAAGGTTTACATAGGCTAAATGAAGGATATACCACCTGATTGCATAGTGATAAAATATACATCGTTTATTGTGTCTTTATTCTGCATTAGAAACCTGATAGATTTATATACAATTTTAAAAATCTTTATAATAAAATTGCATGAGTGGCAGATTGTTTTTTCTTTTTACTTATGTGGAAACTGAGGCTCAGAGAGATTAAATGATCTGTCTGGGGTCACACCATTAACACCTTGCCCTGCTGGGAAACATAGTAACCACCACCTTATCATATGTCTTAGTCAAGCTTCTTTTACTTATAAAAAGTAGAAAATGAACTCAAAGTGTTTAAGAAAAAAAAAATGGGAGGACATTATTATAAATCTCTGTAAGATCTCCATAAGAATCCAGAACAGGCTGAATTTGAAGACCTTTGGAAGAGCAACTGAGAATGCTCCCTCTTCCATCTCTATCTCTCCTTTTTATGAATTCTGTGCTTCCTACAATGTACTTCTTTTTGCTTTCTTCTCCATCAGTTCCCAGTCAGCTTCCTTCAAGTCTTCTTGGTGTGCAGGACTCTGGCCAGGAGCTCATCACTGCCTGTTAGAAAGTGTTTGCAAGACTGCAGTTGTTCCAGCTCATATTTTGAAGCCAGGACACCCAAGAATAAGATCACAGGGCTAGGCTTTCAATCAACAATCTTATTCATGGTCTAATCAGGAATAATGGTAGGAAGAATCCCACACTCTCTTTGCTCACTCAGAGGGGCACAGGTGCACATTCAGATGTATCTGGTATAGGCTGGAACTATTTTTTCTGGGGTTTAGAAATTTTATTTGCACTTTGTAATTCTATAATCATGAGGAACATGAAGAATTTGTTAAATATAAAAATTTCACAAAAGACACTGCAGAGCTTATGACTCAGAAGATATTTTCCAGTTGGTAGTTGGTAAATATGTCTTTTGAGTTTTCGAATTCTAAGCCAATAGTTTTAGAGAATTAAAAAATATTTTATGGGACTTTTCTCCTTGCGGAAGAAAATGAGGGTTATATTCTCCACTGCTGGTCACTGGAATCCTCTAAAAATAATGTTCTAGGGGGAAAAATGAGAGGATATTAGGACCATTTTCTCTTACCTGGAAAATGGTAAAGATATCCATGTAAATGAAAACCTAGATTATTTTGTTTTTTATTAACTTTAAGCATTAGTAATTGTTTTATTTTTCAGTTGAGTGGGTTAAAAAAAGAATTCATGATACAAGATAAATTTAATTGATGAAGCATAAGGGGTGATCTTGCATAATAAAGAAACAATTCAAAACACCGCTATACTCTTAGATATACGTCTAAATGAAATGTAAACATTACAAAGCTTGCTAACCTTTTCTTGCCATATTGCAGCAAGATACACATTTGTTTCCAAGGTTTATGTTGAGGGACCTCAATTCTAAAGGACAGCAAAGCATCAATGTTACAAACTGGTTCCACAAGAAACATAGGTTTGTGTCATGAATAGTGTACATTTTGACCCAGTGTCTTTTCTAGTACAAAATATTTCCCCAGAAAAAGTTATCTGCAATTGGAAGATGTGCTTTAATCTGTGATGCTTTTGTGTCATTCATCAATCTTATTGAACAGTTTGAATTAACATTACATTTTTAATAGCTGTAGCTGTTACTTCATTAGGTTGCTACTACAACAAATGAATTTGTGTAGAGACTGGATTACAAAGCAACACAGCATCATTTTATTTTTCTATTTCATCACTTTCAATAATGTATTACTTACAAAATAAAGACATATGTCATACCTAGAATTTGAGACTATATATGAAGACGTTTTATTCTGTCTTTGGCATTGGAAGGTTTCCAGACATTAAAGAAATATCTACCTTCAAACTATGTCATCATATATCAAGGAAATAATCAGACCATCCTATATTTTATGGTGGATAACTTTATAATTTAAATAGATTTCTTGTCAATCATCAGTTTCTTATTCAAATGTCAATAAGTCACTCTATGGTGGACTGAATTTCAGTATTCTATCAAAGATGAATTTTTATGTATTAGTAGTATGAATTAAAATTTGTATGGATTCTTTGAAAAAGAAGACTCTGGAACCTTAAAAAGGATAAAAGTTGATGAAAATGTTGTGAGTGGTCGTATCCTCAGCTACTGTTGCCTCTTTAGAAATGTAGGGTATTTATTATGGAAAAAAAAGAAAGAAAAATATTTTCTATAATTATGAGAGAAACCGCCAAATTATTAACAGTTCATATGTGGATATTGCTATATGGGCCTAAAGCCAGATTAGCTTCAGATCTTAGTCCAGGTGGAATACCAGATAAATTATATATTGGGCCTCCAAAACACAGTGGAACTGTGTGTGGTTCATTGGCTACGATAGCTCTTTATGTGTATCATGTACCATGGGGAAAGAGAACTGGACATGACACGTGATACAGCTGAATGAACATAAGGCAAAGCATCAACAATGGGATCTGAACACAGCCTGTTGCTAACCTTTCTGATCTTCAGTTTGCACATTTGTAAAATGGTGATAATGTCCTGGCCTACTTCACTAGGTTTATACAAAAAGTAAAGTGAGATGGTATATGTGAAAATGCTTTGTTACTTAATCCACTCTCTGCGCTATGGAGATACTTTTTGTGGGTGGGGTAGATGAGATATTGAGTTATACTTACTAGTGAATGTAGGACAAAACAATAGTTTGTTGGAGTTATATGAAAGGTAATAGGGTTAGGATCATCGAAGATGGTTTGGAAAGTTAGCATGATGTGTTTCATCTGGAAAGTAAACCCCGCAATCCATACATCTTTTCCAAAGTGTGAGTTCTTTATATTATTTAATTTATATCATTTTCCAAGTGATACAAGTAAGTTGGAAAAGTCAAATAATTCAACAAGTTTTATTTTTAAAAGAAGAGCTATCTTCTATCTACTATTCCCCCAAATATATAAAACACATACCTACTTCTCAAAGTGAATTATTTTCAACTTTTAGCTATTTAGTTGATTACATATTTAGTATTTAACTTTATTTATAAAAACATTTAAGTGTTTCTTGATTTTTCATCTTAAATTTCCACAGCAAAAGATGTGACTTTGGCTTCCTTTCACACCATCCAACCTCCTCGTCAGACAGACACAAAACTGCACACTCACATGCATATTGACTCACATACTCGCATACACACACATGTGCACACACACTCACACAAACACAGTCTCTTTTCCTCCAATCAACCAAATAGAGTTATAACATAAATTTTGATAGGATAAATCATTTTTACGTTATTATGAATATGCTAAACTATTAACTACTGCTACTTTCAATTCTGATTTTGAGCAAAGTTTTTACTTTCCCTATATTAATTGTGTTATATGTTCATTGGCTTCATTTCCTTCATCACTAATTCATCCTGAGACTTTCTGCCATTCATGTAATCTTTCTCCCAATAATTTCAAACACATCAGGTATCTTGCCTAATTCGGCTTCCTGGTCTCTCCCCTTGAGCCCTCCATCTTCCTTCTCAGATTCTCCACTGGTGATTCTTTGATCTCCCTTTATTTCCCCCAAAATATTATTCTCTGTCCTTTTTACTATAGTGGCTTTCTTGTTTCCAGGATTTCATATTTTCTTCTCCTTTGATTTACTACCGTTTTAGTGGTGCACACCTCCAGAAATGTCCTAAGAAATGGATGTCCCAACAAATGGATTTGGCTTGGCACGGTGACTCATGCCTGTAATCCCAGCACTTTGGGAGGCTGAGGTGGGCAGATTGCCCGAGGTCAGGAGTTCGGGACCAGCCTGGCTAATATGGCGAAACCCCGCCTTTACTAAAAATACAAAAAATTAGCTGGAAGTGGTGGCACACGCCTATAATCCCAGCTACTTGGGAGGCTGAGGCAGGGAGAATCTTGTGAACCCAGGAGGCGGAGATTGCAGTGAGCTGAGATCATGCCACTGCACTCCAGCCTGGACAACAGAGCAAGACTCTGTTTCAAAAAAAAAAAAAAGAAGAAAGAAGGAAGGAAGAAAGGAAGGAAGGAAGGAAGGAAGGAAAGAAAGAAAGAAAGAAAGAAAGAAAGAAGGAAAGAGAGAAAGAAAGAAAGAAAGGAAAGAAAGAAAGAAAGAAAAAGAAAAGAAAGAAAAGAGAAGAGAAGAAAAAAGAAGGAAGGAATTTAGTGGTCTCTTTTTTTTGAGAACTTGCATATGGTATAAGTACTTCTCCTTTCACATTAGATTGATGGTTTCACTGAACATAGAATCATAGGATGAAACTTATTTTCTTTCAGAATTTTCTTTATTGCTTTTGAGTTTCTATAGTATTACTGCTGTTGAGACATCTGATTTCTAATCACTTGTTTGTGACTTGATTTTTTTTTTCTTCTTCTGAAGCTTTTAGGATGCACTTCATATTTTCAGTATTCTAACATTTCACAGTAATAGGCTTTGATATAATGTATTTTTACCTCTGCTTTATTGAGTCTTTGGTAAGCTTTTAAAAACTAGAAGTATATATGTTTTTCATTTTGTTAATCTTTTTTCTAATAATTTTCTCTCCAATATTTTTTCCCTTATCTCTTTCAAGAATTCTATTACTCATGTATTAACACTGAAATGGTTTCTCCAAATTGTTTAGCCTCTATGTCTCCCAGGGAGAGCCCTGATTTTCTTAAATATTTCTTCTAAACCTTTTATGCTTTTTCTGCTATTACTTTTGTAATACTCAAGGGCCACTATTTGTTAATGAATACTTATTTTAATAAGATAAAAGTTTTTTGTTTCTCACACAGTTATAGTCAGTAATTCAAACAATATTTTTTAGCATCTACTATGTGTCAAGCACTGTTTTTGGGACTGGGAAAATAGCAGAGAACAACACACAAACAAACATCTCTGTGTCTTTGGAACTTACAATCCAGAAGGGGTGACAGACAATAAATGAGGTAAACTACTGAAACCTATGGTAAATTAGATAACAATAAGTCCTTACAAGGAAAACAACTAGTAATGGAAATAGGAACTTGTGTGGTCATTGAAGATAGTGTGGCAAGGGATGGTAATGTAGATAAGGTGACTTTGAGTCAAGAGCTGGAAGAAGTAGGGTAGCAAGTCATTTAACAGCTGGAAAGGAAGTTTCTAATCCCAAAGGGAATGAATGCTTGGAATGTTCAAGCAAAAGCAAGGAGATTGGGTACAGGGAGAGAGTGAGGAGGAAGGTTGGAGGGGGTGAAATGTGAGAGAGACAGGCAGACAGACAACTCACAGAGGCCTGGAGGAATTCTGAATTTTATTCTCTATATAAGGGGACATTATTTGAGTATTTTGAACAGATAATTGGCATAATTTGATTTTTAAGGAGTAATTCTTATAGCTATGTAGAGAATAATAATAAAAATGATAAGAATAATAGTTAAGTCAGCAGGGTGCGGTGGCTCACATCTGTAATCCCAGCACTTTGGGAGGCCGAGGTGGGTGGATCACAAGGTCAGGAGTTCGAGACCAGCCTGGCCAACATGGTGAAACCCCGTTTCTACTAAAAATACAAAAATTAGCCGGGCGTGGTGGTGAGCACCTGTAATCCCAGCTTCTTGGGAGGCTGAGGCAGGAGAATTGCTTGAACCCAGGAGGCAGAGGTTGTAGTGAGCCGAGACCATGCCATTGCACTTCAGCCTGGGCGACAAAGCGACACTCCGTCTCAAAAGAAAAAAAAAAAAGAATTAAGTCGAGAGCTAGAAGAAGGGTAGCAAGTCATTCTAATATTCTAATAGCTGGAGAGGAAGTTTATAATCCCAAAGGGAATGAATTCTTGGAATGTTCAAGCAAAAGCAAGGAGATTGGGTGCAGGGACAAAGGAGGGGAAAGGTTGGAGGGGGTGAAATGTGAGAGAGACAGGCAGACAGACAACACAGGCCTGGAGGAATTCTACATTTTATTCTACATATAAGGGGACATTATTTGAGTATTTTGAAGAGATTGGCATAATTTGATTTTTAAGGAATAATTCTTATAGCTATACAGAGAGTAGATTAATAATAAAAATGATAAGAATAATGGCTGACATTTATGTATTGCTTACTATTTGCCACACTGTATTCAAAATGCCTTACTTACATTGTGTAATGAAGTTCTCACAACAGCTCTATGAGTTAGATACACTATCTTCATCATTTTACGGGTGAGGAAACTGAGCACTAAGATATTAAATAACTTGCCCAGGGTCATACGACAGGTAAGTGGCTGATTTAGGATGTAAATCCTTGCAATGCACTTTCAAAATCTGTGCGTTTATTCCCAAGCTCTATTGTAGGGGTGACAGAGTGTGTGCAGGGATGTCAGTTTGCAATAGTTTGGGTGAGTGAAGTTGGCAGTTTGGACAAGGGTGGTAGTGGTAGAGTTGTTAAGAAGTTGCTGAATGTGAGAAAGGTTCTGAAGGCCAAACTGTCAGGATTTGCTGATAGATCTGTGGAAAAGAAAGAACGGGTGTCAAGGGAGACTCCGGGTGCTTTGACTATAACAAATAAGTAAATGAGATTCCATTGATGAGGATAGCAAGCACTGTGGTGTCACGTTTGGAGGGAGCAAATCAATATTTCAGTTTTGAACATGTCGCATTTGGGATGTCTATTAAGAGGTCAGTGAAAATACCACATGGAAATGGGATATCATTGGATGCTGGGATTTAAGATAGATCAAGAACAGGATACAAGTTTTGGAGCCATCCACATAGACTCAATATTTAAAACCAGTGGAATGAAGGAATTCAGCTAAGGCAAATATAGACAGAAAAGAGCATTGAGGACTGAACTTTGTGTCTTTACAACATGTAAAAATCAGAATATTCGCAAAAGAAGACTAATAAAAGAGTCACCAGAGAAATAGAAGGAAAACCATTAGAACATGAAGATTCAGAGGCCAATTCAAATACACTCCATGAAGGAAGGATTGATCAACAGAAACAAATGCTTTTGAAGGACTGAAAGAGAAAAAGACTGAGCACTGATTATAGAATTTGAAAATATAATGGTCGTGGGTGACTGAGAAAAGAGCATTTTTTTGTAAAGCGATAGAATAGATTCAAAGGAACTAGGTGGAGAATAGTGGATGAAGCAGAGTACAAAACTTTTTGATGAATTTTGCTGTAAAGAACAGAAAAATACTAGAAGGGGATGCTGGGACAAGGGAAGTTGTTAATGGGAATTGTCTAAGAAGTGGATGAAATTGATGATGCAATAGAATGAACAGATGATTGTAAAAGCAAAGGCCATGAATAGAAAAGATCATATGGGGTACAAGGCACAAATGGAAGGACTGAACTTAAGAGGAGGGGTGATTTGGTGGTGGATATGGATGCTCTCTTTTCTTTGCACCTATTTATGCAATAAAATAAAAATGCAAGCTAATCAGCTGAGATTGATGGGCAGGGAGGGTGTTTTGCTTGTTGGAGGAGAAAAAGGAACGGGTAAACTAATCCTTTGAGAGAGTGGGAGAGACAATGGGACAATGAAAAATGGAAGGACTGCTGGGTAGCTGTGATGGTTGTTGTCATGAAGTTCAAGGGAGATGTTAGCAAAGAAATGCATTTTTCTGTAGTCATATCCACCTGCTATAGTGCAGATGGAGAAAGGTCTGAAAGTTGGATTCAACCAGGAGAGTTTGAGAGACAATGAAGATTGGGGCAAGAACATTGAGGGTGGGAAGTGACTATAAGGAGGGACTAAAGAATTAAGGTAAAGTAACAAGGAAGCTGAGGACAGTGAAAAGGTAATAATTCAATAGACTGGAGGCTCCATAGGGGTTCAAAAATTGGTGTAAACAGGGTATAAGAGTATGAGCTAGAAAAGGGATAGTGGACTTGCATTAGCCACATATTGCTCAATGCGTAGTGTTGAGTGACCACATCTGATTGAACATTAAGTTAAACATACCTACATTCCCACAGCTTTTGTACTGTGCAGAAAATATTTGCTCAGTTGAGTGAGCAACAGGCAAACAGTAATATGCTTTTTACAGAATTGTAGGTATTACAGAGGTGAACAGAAAAATAACTCATGGAAGAAGTGAATATTTCTTGTGATTCAAAACTGATCATTAGAAACTTTCAGCTGAATTTTCAAAATACATCTTCTCTATTGTTTTTTCTGCACAATTCTATTTACCCTGGAAAAAGTGTCTTAATATTGTCATTAATATGTAGAAAATAAATTTGAAATGAAGTGGAGGATTGTATGGTATTGATATTATACTGCAATAAAGTTGTATAAAAATTAAGTGGACTACCTTCCCATATAAATTAGAATTAACCAATTTTTGAATATTTATTTGGTAGGCTCTATCAAGTGTCTCTTTTTATTCTAGTATAGATGAGGAAAAGGAATGTTTGGAGTCAGAAAAGAATATGATGTAGTTAAGAAGCATTTTATCAAAAAATGGATGACAACATACTAGTGTATATTTACAGTAATGGATAGTGCCCGCCACAATAGAGCTTTTGTAAAATAAATTTGAATTAATCATGAAATACAACTTAGATAAAATTTCAAATTCCAGTTTTATCTCGCGAAAATCTGGTTAATTTGAAACAATTGCATAGTCATACCCATATTGACCAACCTACCTTTCAGCCGCTTATGTGTACTTGATCCATCATTATTAGTTAAGTTAAAGGATCTTCCAGTAGCCAACATGCTCAGTATCCACATTTCCAGGGATTCTCATGGCAAGTGAAATGAAATATATTGGCTTAGTTAGTAAAGTTTATTTTACATTTACTCAATCAAATAAATATTTAAAGACATAAATCTAAGCATGTTACCTGTCCAGATTAAAGCCTTCTATGGCCTTCTATTACACTTGGAATAAAGTCCGCTCTCTTTTCCATGATTTATTCATACCCACATAATCGAGGTCTAACCTCTCAGACCTGTCTCCCTGATATCTGCCTTCCTTTCCACAGGATCCAGTGACACTTGCTTTAATGTTCCCGGAAGACTTACTTCTGCCACCTGAACCAAGCTCTTCCTCCTCGAATGACTTTTTGTGGTCATCAGCCTTTAGTAGGGCTTCACATGGTCCTCATTTCTGGTATCCTCGTCTATGTGTAACTCCTCTTGTGCATGAGCTACACCTATTAACTCAACTTCTAGTGAATAGAATGTGGCAAAATTGGTGAGAAGTCCCTTTTGAGAGTAGGTGACTTCTGTTTGGGGTTCTATCTACTTTTCACTCCCACACCTTCCAGTCCTTCAGTCTGAGGGAAGCCCGCTGCTCTGTTGTGAGTAGCCCAGGTGGCAAGGAAATGACATCTCTAGCTGATAGGCAGGGAGGCCCTGACACCTGTCAACAGCCTGTGAGGGAGTCTGAACACATTTCCTTTTCTCACTGAGTCTGGAGAGGATGGTAGCCTGACTGGCTGATATGTTGCTTGCCTTCTTGTGGGAGACCTCAAGCCAGTGGACCTGGCTAAGCCACACCTGGGTCCTGACCCATAGAAACAATAAAATACAAATGTTGATAAAGGCTTTGTGAGTCATATAGCTTCCACCACAACTACCCAATCTGCCATTACAACATGAACTCATCAGGAGACAATAAGTAAATAAATGAGTGTGGCTGGGTTTCAAGTAAATTCTATTCACAAAAACAGGTGGCAGGCCAGCGTTTGCCAACTCCTACTCTAAGAGACATTCCAGGCCCCTTGATCTAATGTCATTTCTCCCACACTGAAGTCACTCTCATTTTAGCTTCTTTAATTTATTCTTTTATTGCCCTTCTCACTGGAATGGAACGTGCCTGAGAACATATTGCTCCCTGGGGCCCAGAACAATGACCAGCATGTTAGACAGTTAATACTGAATGGATATTTACATACATTGATTTGGGTGAAGCTGGAGGAGGACTTCCCAGATGAGGAAGTGCCCAGGAACCATGCCATCAGATAAAGACACAAAAAAAGACAAAAACACAGTGCTGCATGTTCATATATGCCATGTCTGTCCTGTCAAAAAAAGGCATTGATTGACCTGTGCTCTTTCAAAGGTCAGAATAGTGAAAAATCACAGTCTGGTAGCAACCTCTGTATCAAACTTTCCCTGACCCCCAGATATTGTTAATTCCTACTTTCTTTTTTCTATTTAATAGCCACAAACATTTTTAAATGTATAATTATTGAAATATTTTTTTCCAATACTAGCTTCCCAACTAGAAAGTGAATTACTTGAAGGCAAGGGCAATGCTCTTTTAATCTTTGTATGTGGAACCTGTTTGCCATTGTGAGTGCTCAGTAAGTGCTTGTCTGTCATAGTATGTGCTCAGTAAATCAATGCTGAAGAGAGGAATGGAAATAGGGAGGGAGCGAGGAAAGAAGGAATTAATTTCATGTAAAGCACAAATCTAAACCTGAGAAATGTTCAACAGTTAGCCGGTCTGCCTCTGCTCTCAGGGAATACAACTTCTTTCATATGATTTGTCAAGATAATTTCCTTTATTTTCCTGATAGAAGGAACCATTAGAAAATATTATTGAATTTTTGCTCTCCCTACAGGTGCCAACCCACTCTTCTTTTTTCATTTACCACATAATCACTGTATTTTACGGTGGCACAGGGCACATAAATTTCCATCTTTCTTATGAAACACTGCTGTTGTTATTCTCTGTAACATTTCAAAATATTATAATATATAACAGACAGAACAGCTGCACTTGGATAGAACTCTGTATGTTGCAAATGAGTAATAAAGGCATCATATATTCTTTCCAAGGTTATAGTTACACAAAATTCTTAATGAAATTTACTCATAAACAGGAGTCAGAGAGAGAAGAATGAGTTGAATTTGGCTTTTCAGCGATGTAGCAATGTATTGGATTATACCTTACAGGGTTGGTGCACATACTTTTATCCAGATAATCATATGTCTGGCTCTACAAATAATATATGTTTGTTCTTTCAGCTTAGCAAATTATAACATGGTGTTTGGGGGCAGGGTATGGTTTGGATACCATTGTAACTAGCAGTTGATCTTAATCTTTACTGTTTTTGATTATATATAATTTATTTTAATTGCAGAGCAGCGCAGTTTTCAAATTTAACTTTGCTATGGCTTTCCTCACAACATAATACAGATAAATCACACTACAATTGGTCTTTATTGCCATTTTGGTCTAATACAGGCCATTTTATTATTAGCATTCTGTGTTATAAATAACACAGAATTTATAAATAAATAAAAAAAGAATGAAAAATTGTGATGACCTCTGTTGGACTTTAAATTTTATATTTCTGCAGGGATACACATTCATTGTAGAACTTATTTTTGAAAAACAGGAAAGACATGTCAACTATGAAATCATTTATAATTATAATGTTCAGAGATAACCACACTTTATATTTTGATGTTTAAGCTTCTGATCTTTTATATATTTCTATAGTAAAGAATTAATTATGAAAATCAAGATCAAACTGACCATAATATTTTAGATATTTAGACATATTATTCTTTGAGAGGTTAAATGAATATGAAAATAAATAGAAAGATACATTTACCTTTTTTATTTGTGTTTCTGCATTTCCTCACTAGAACATAAGCTCCCTGAGGACAGATATTTTTTTTTTTAACTCTTCTATCTCCATTATGTAAAACAGGGCTTGGCACATATCTGTTAAATGAGTGAATTCATAACTAACATTTTTGCATTACAATATGTTATCAAGAAATTTCAAGAATATCAAGAAGAGTTTTAGTATTCAAAAAATTTATTTTTAATGGCTGTGAGATTGTGCTGTAATTCACCAACCTGATCTTTATTTGATGGACACTTAAGTTCTTTCCAACTTTTACCTACATAAAAATAAAATATTTGTTTATATATTCTAATAGCATTATTCTTTTGTTCTAATTAAATAAAATTAAAATTGCTCTTCTAATTTTATTTAATAGATCAGAATGATATTGAATTGCGATAATTGCCTTAGGAATTCTTGAACCCTGAATTAAATAGACTCTGAAGTTTATAATTAAATTTACTGTTGGCTTTGGTTTCATATATATATATTCTTATCATTTTGAAGAAATACATACCTATTTTTATGCTACTAAAAGATTTTTTTAAAGATGTGGTATGAAATTTTATCAAAACTCTTTGGCATTTGTTCTATTAATATGATGATATAGATTATCAAATTTTCCTAGTAGTAATTTTTTAACATGTGGATTTACTGATGGTATAATCTATTTTATACACTGTTGGATTAAGTTAGCTGGTATTTGATTTAAATTTTTATCTGTTTATTTATAAGCAAGATTTGCCTATAGTTTTCTTTTATAGAACAGTCTTTGTCAGTTTTTTATTAAAAAGCTTGGCTAAGTTCGCTGAGACGGTTCATTTAAATTCTTTCTATGCTCTGGAATGGTTTATTTATATGAATATTATGTTACTTG
This sequence comes from Pan paniscus, assembly GCF_029289425.2. Classification (NCBI taxonomy): domain Eukaryota; kingdom Metazoa; phylum Chordata; class Mammalia; order Primates; family Hominidae; genus Pan; species Pan paniscus. Next base: position 118,119,563 of record NC_073252.2, read on the forward strand.
GAAGTTTGAAGGAAATTGCCCATAAGACTCTTGAGAACCATGTCTTTTTAAATAGCTGAGTATTTGAAAATATATTTCCATTATTCTATGACAATCATTTTGTAATGATGTTCCTCTTATAAAGTACAGCATAACTGAAAGTTCCTGGAAATAAAGTTTTGCAAAATTGCATAACTTTCTTTATTTTATGACACTGAACCTTTAATCTGCTGATCAACAATATCAATCTCTAAAAGGCGAATAGAATATACAATGTTCCCCAAACTCATTTACTATAGAATCCCATCTCCATTTTTATATCACACTTTTAACATCTCACAAAATAAAGAAAAACTGTCAAAGCTGCTTAGAATATAACTCTATGGCCATGCAAGCCAACATTGATTCCAGGCTCTCGTGTTCATTTGTTGTGTGACCCTAGACAAGTTACTCAAAATAAGAATATCTAACTGAAAGGATTATGAAAAGAATTAAATTTTCATAGTAGCATGAAATATATCACATTTTTTATTCTTCTTATAGATTATTTTATCTCTTTTCTCATTTCAAGTATTTTTGTGTCTCTTTTAATGATTAAACAGACATACTTTATTCTTTCAAAGTCCACTGTTGTATTTACCAGTTCTATTGTTTTACATTTCCTACATTTTTCATTTCTGATCTTACATTTTTATTTTCTTCTTCTATATTCTCAGACATGAGAGGTTTATATCAGGCAGTCTCCACCCCTGTTCCGAGTCAAGAGGCTGACTCGGGTTGCTACTTCTTGACAGACCAGACCCCAGATCATGAGTTCAATCACTGGCAGGGCAAATTGTTATATTTTCTTCCCCCCTCCTTTTAAAAGCAATATAGGATAAGTTATACCTTTATTTTCCAACTGCAGTGCTTACCTCAGTATGTTTTAATATCATATATCAACTTAAATTCTCAAAATATTAGTATCATCAATTAATGAAAGTCTCTCAATTTCCCTAAGTTAGATGAGAAAATGAGAACATTTTACTCCTCTTTTGTGCTTTCAACACCAATTCTTATTAAAATTTCCCTTTTACAATTGTGCTGAGATTTGTATTCAGTCTTATACCCGTATCCATAAAAATCATTTTTATTTCTGTATGAAATTGTGCTTCCATCAGCTGTTTCATACCATGCCTCACTCATTTTTGAATACAATTACATTGAAAAGATTCCTAGGTAATTTCAATGAATCTGCATTTATTATTTTAGGGAGGAAAACACATTATTCTTTTCTGCAGAACTGAATTTTGTTGGTTAATATTTTATGTAGAATTTTTTGCGTATGTAATCGCAAGAAAGATTGATATTTAGCTTATTTGAGAACTGAATTACTTATTTTGTAACATCTCTATTGATATTTAACAAAATTTATTTTTGCTTGGCTAAATAAATTAGGGATAATTTTTCTAGGGCTGTACTAATCTAAACGTTATCAATATCATTCCCTTAAGTCAGACTCAATTAATCTTGGATTTTTTTTTGTCAATGGTAGATCTTCTATGATTTTTCCAAATTTTTGTCTCTTTTACTCTCTACAACAATGCTTGTAATAGCATAGGTGCTGAATAAACATGTGTTAAATGAACAAACCAAAGAATCTTTTCTCTTTAACTAGTCTATTAAGTTTTGTGTTTTGCCTTGAGTTATTATGCTAGAAAATAATCATTCCTAGACAATGATCTGTTTCTATCTTTCTCTTTTTGTTAGTTGTTGAAGTAGCACTCTTTTTAAAAATTATGTTTATAGTATTAAAATAGCATTCCAAAATTATATATATATTTAAGGTGAACAACATGTTTTGATATACACATTACATAGTGAAATGATTACTACAGTCAAACAATATATTTATCATTTCACATAGTTATTTTTTTTTGTGGTAAAAGTACTTACAAATCTACTCTTAGCAAATTTCCAGTATATCATACAATGTTGTTAGCTACAGTCCTCGTGCTGCACATTAGCTCTCTGGACTTACTCATCCTACATAACTGCAAGTTTATGCCCTTTTACCTACATTTCCCCATTCTCCACCCTTATGCCCCTGTTGCTGATAACCACCTTTCTACTGTCTATTTCTATGTATTAGAGTTTGTTTATTAGTTTGTTTTAAATTCCACATGTAAGTGAAATCACGCAGTGTTTTTCCTTTCTGTGTCTGGCTTATTTCATTTAGCATAATGTCCTCCAGGTTCATCCATGCTGTCAAAAATGGCACAATCTCTTTGTTTTAAAAGGGTGAATAATGTCTATATAAATATACACACACACACTCATACACATACATGCTCACACACACATATATAGTGGATGTATATCACATTTTCTATATCCATTCATCTGTCAACAATCACGTTGTTTCCATATCTGTATCTTGGCTATTGAGAATAATGCTTCAATGGGTGTGAGGGCATAAACATCTTTATCAGGTGGTGATTTCATTTCCTTTGGGTATATACCCAGAAGAGGGATTGCTTGAAACCTCTTCCAAGTATGTGACACATCTCCTTTATCATTTCAAATCATGTATATTTATATTGTCTTAAACAAAGATCTCAAACATGTGATCTGTTTTGTCTTTCCATCAAACCAGCTTTTGTCTTCTATTTAATTTCATCCTTTGTCTTCATTAATTACTGCCTTCCTCATTTCTTTGGTTTATATTGTACTTTTTTATGTAAGTTATTTAGGTACTATGTACTTAATTTCTTAATTTATGTCTTTTTTTCCCTCTAATAATGAAATAATTTAATTTCTATTGCATTTCAATAGATTGTAATTTTCCTTTTGATATGAGTGTTAGGAGAATGTTCCTCAATTTCCTGGTGATTGGAATATTATCTATGAAACCTTTTCTTTCCCCAGGGTAAAAATCACATAAGATAATCATTTTAAAGTGGAAATTCAGTGGCATTTAGTACATTCACAATGATGTGTAATCACCACTTCTGTCCAGTTCTGAAACATTTTCATCATCCCAAAAAGAATCCTTGTACCCATTAAGCAATCAACCCTCATTCCTATCTCTACCCTCTTCCCCGACTCAGGTTCTGGAAACTACTAATTTGCATTCTTTATCTGTGGATTTACCTGCTCTGGATATTTCATATGCATTAAATCATATAATTGTGTCTTTTTGTGCCCGACTTCTTTCAATTAGCATGACATGCTATCTGCAACAACCAGTTCAGGAAACCAAACCATAGCCCCTCTAGCAGTTGGCTCAAAATGGCCAGGACTTCGTGAACAGCTGAAAGCTTTTCTAATTCCTCTCTGTCCCACTGTCAACTTAAGGTCAACCAAGGAAATACAAATATGCTTCCCTAACCAATTATATAGGATGCAGCACTTCTAATTAGCCTGCCTACAGCTTCCCATTCCAACAGCCTCCAATCAGGGCATACCTGAACCTTTCCCTTTTTCTTTTCTCCACTATAAAGTTATCCCACTCCTCTGCCTGCTTTTGAGCTTCTGTCAAACACAAGTGATGGTAGTTGACCCCCTTGCTGTAGGAAGTGCTGAATAAATAGTCTTCACTTGTGCTGACTCTGGTGGTCTTTATTTCCACACTCAAATGTGCTGTATGGATTAGCAGAAACCCAGTTTCAATCTCACTGTATCCTTTCCCCTTTCTCAATCTTGAGGATTCTGCTCAGTTTCATTTATTGTTTAATTAGTTCTTTCTCCAGTGTTGCACTCAGTTGAGATACATTGCCAACATGTTTTTAAAATACTTGCCATCATTGATGTCGTCCTGTTCCTTGTAATGTGCATGATGTTTTAATTAAAGACAGGATTCCTTAGGTACAGTCTTCCCTCTTGGTTATCATTAGTCTTCATCTACTGTCTTAAAGTTTCTAGCTATGTGGATGAGAAATGTAATTCTTCTTTTGGGGGAAAATATTTTTTAACACTTGTCTTAGTTGATTTTGTGTTGCTATAACAGAATACCTGACACTGGGTCATTTATAAATATAATAATTTATTGTTATTTATAAAGATAATAATTTATTTGGCTCACAATTCTGGCTCAAATTTGGCTCACAATTCTGGAGGCTGTGAAGTCCAAGATTGAGCAGCCCATCTGGTGAGTGTCTTGTGCTGCTTTAACTCATGGCAGAAAGTGCAAGGGGAAGTGGGCACATGCAAAAAGGCACACAGGAGAGGCTAACCAATTCCCACAAGAGAACTCACTTACTCACTGGAGAGGGCATTCATGAAGGCAGTGCCCCCATCATCCATACACCTCTCATTAGGCCACACCTCCTAATGCTACCAAAGTGAGAATCAGATTTCAATGTGAGTTTTGGCAGGGGGTGGGGGTAATCACATCCAAACCATAGCAACATTTAAGTTTTCTCATAAACCTAGGAGCTCAGGCATTGTACCAGGATACACTGGGTATGCATGTCTTCTTATCAATCTTGAACTCTAACACCCTTTCTACCTGTAGGCTCAGGTCTTTCATAAGCCTAGGTAAGCTTTTTTGTTGTTGCTATTTTCTTTCCCTAATCTGTTCCCTTTTTACCTGGTAGCACTTCTATCATTTCTTAAATCTTCTATGCTTTCCTTCATGATTTGTGTCTAAAATTATATTCATTTTAAAATGCATTTGCACTTGATCTCCAAGCCTACTAATTTAGTTCCCTATACAGATCACTCTTCCTCACTTTACTACTGAATTATTTATTTAGGAAATTATTATTTTTACCCCAGGTTGTCTCTTTAGAGCTTCACTAAAACCTTCATTAGTGTTCTATTTTTTATTATTTTTCTAATCAAAATGTCATCTGTCTCCTTCAGCAATTGTTTTACTAGTTGTGCATTTTTATTCATTGCCTTATTCTTCATATTTTTTACTGGGCTCCCCTGGGCTTCTTTAAGTGGCTTCTTGAGATTTTATAGATCTCCAAGGCACAAACCCTTCGGCCTCTTGTGGGGCAGATTTAAGAGGTACACTCATGCAGAACCAAAAACTACCTACTTAAGGTGTCCAGAAATCTCCTTTCAGAATCCACCACTCTCTGGCCTTTGGCCTGGGGTTATTGATGCTAACCTTAGGTTTTTCCACCCCAATAGAGCCAAAATAAAATCCATGATTTTCACCTACATCTGGAGCCCCACACAGTTTAGCATCACAGTTGTCTAGCACTGCTTATAGGCGCCAAAACTGTTGACTCAGGATTAATTGGTTTGAAAGCAGACGAGGGTGATTTTCTAGGAACCATATTGCTGGAATCCTTTTGTCTATAAGCAGAAGTAGATCAAGTGTGCATAAGTCACATCGTCACTCACTCTTTCAAGCTCTATTAGGGGTACAGTATCATAATCTCTCTCTTACTCTTTCAAGCTATTTTATGTCACTATCACTTCTTTCAGCTCTAATAAACACAAAACCCAGGGAGCACTTAGAGAGA